>NC_059169.1:0-2500000 GCF_019923935.1 Bubalus bubalis
ACCTAACCCTAACCCTAACCCTAACCCTAACCCTAACCCTAACCCTAACCCTAACCCTAACCCTAACCCTAACCCTAACCCTAACCCTAACCCTAACCCTAACCCTAACCCTAACCCTAACCCTAACCCTAACCCTAACCCTAACCCTAACCCTAACCCTAACCCTAACCCTAACCCTAACCCTAACCCTAACCCTAACCCTAACCCTAACCCTAACCCTAACCCTAACCCTAACCCTAACCCTAACCCTAACCCTAACCCTAACCCTAACCCTAACCCTAACCCTAACCCTAACCCTAACCCTAACCCTAACCCTAACCCTAACCCTAACCCTAACCCTAACCCTAACCCTAACCCTAACCCTAACCCTAACCCTAACCCTAACCCTAACCCTAACCCTAACCCTAACCCTAACCCTAACCCTAACCCTAACCCTAACCCTAACCCTAACCCTAACCCTAACCCTAACCCTAACCCTAACCCTAACCCTAACCCTAACCCTAACCCTAACCCTAACCCTAACCCTAACCCTAACCCTAACCCTAACCCTAACCCTAACCCTAACCCTAACCCTAACCCTAACCCTAACCCTAACCCTAACCCTAACCCTAACCCTAACCCTAACCCTAACCCTAACCCTAACCCTAACCCTAACCCTAACCCTAACCCTAACCCTAACCCTAACCCTAACCCTAACCCTAACCCTAACCCTAACCCTAACCCTAACCCTAACCCTAACCCTAACCCTAACCCTAACCCTAACCCTAACCCTAACCCTAACCCTAACCCTAACCCTAACCCTAACCCTAACCCTAACCCTAACCCTAACCCTAACCCTAACCCTAACCCTAACCCTAACCCTAACCCTAACCCTAACCCTAACCCTAACCCTAACCCTAACCCTAACCCTAACCCTAACCCTAACCCTAACCCTAACCCTAACCCTAACCCTAACCCTAACCCTAACCCTAACCCTAACCCTAACCCTAACCCTAACCCTAACCCTAACCCTAACCCGAACCCTAACCCTAACCCTAACCCTAACCCTAACCCTAACCCTAACCCTAACCCTAACCCTAACCCTAACCCTAACCCTAACCCTAACCCTAACCCTAACCCTAACCCTAACCCTAACCCTAACCCTAACCCTAACCCTAACCCTAACCCTAACCCTAACCCTAACCCTAACCCTAACCCTAACCCTAACCCTAACCCTAACCCTAACCCTAACCCTAACCCTAACCCTAACCCTAACCCTAACCCTAACCCTAACCCTAACCCTAACCCTAACCCTAACCCTAACCCTAACCCTAACCCTAACCCTAACCCTAACCCTAACCCTAACCCTAACCCTAACCCTAACCCTAACCCTAACCCTAACCCTAACCCTAACCCTAACCCTAACCCTAACCCTAACCCTAACCCTAACCCTAACCCTAACCCTAACCCTAACCCTAACCCTAACCCTAACCCTAACCCTAACCCTAACCCTAACCCTAACCCTAACCCTAACCCTAACCCTAACCCTAACCCTAACCCTAACCCTAACCCTAACCCTAACCCTAACCCTAACCCTAACCCTAACCCTAACCCTAACCCTAACCCTAACCCTAACCCTAACCCTAACCCTAACCCTAACCCTAACCCTAACCCTAACCCTAACCCTAACCCTAACCCTAACCCTAACCCTAACCCTAACCCTAACCCTAACCCTAACCCTAACCCTAACCCTAACCCTAACCCTAACCCTAACCCTAACCCTAACCCTAACCCTAACCCTAACCCTAACCCTAACCCTAACCCTAACCCTAACCCTAACCCTAACCCTAACCCTAACCCTAACCCTAACCCTAACCCTAACCCTAACCCTAACCCTAACCCTAACCCTAACCCTAACCCTAACCCTAACCCTAACCCTAACCCTAACCCTAACCCTAACCCTAACCCTAACCCTAACCCTAACCCTAACCCTAACCCTAACCCTAACCCTAACCCTAACCCTAACCCTAACCCTAACCCTAACCCTAACCCTAACCCTAACCCTAACCCTAACCCTAACCCTAACCCTAACCCTAACCCTAACCCTAACCCGAACCCTAACCCTAACCCTAACCCTAACCCTAACCCTAACCCTAACCCTAACCCTAACCCTAACCCTAACCCTAACCCTAACCCTAACCCTAACCCTAACCCTAACCCTAACCCTAACCCTAACCCTAACCCTAACCCTAACCCTAACCCTAACCCTAACCCTAACCCTAACCCTAACCCTAACCCTAACCCTAACCCTAACCCTAACCCTAACCCTAACCCTAACCCTAACCCTAACCCTAACCCTAACCCTAACCCTAACCCTAACCCTAACCCTAACCCTAACCCTAACCCTAACCCTAACCCTAACCCTAACCCTAACCCTAACCCTAACCCTAACCCTAACCCTAACCCTAACCCTAACCCTAACCCTAACCCTAACCCTAACCCTAACCCTAACCCTAACCCTAACCCTAACCCTAACCCTAACCCTAACCCTAACCCTAACCCTAACCCTAACCCTAACCCTAACCCTAACCCTAACCCTAACCCTAACCCTAACCCTAACCCTAACCCTAACCCTAACCCTAACCCTAACCCTAACCCTAACCCTAACCCTAACCCTAACCCTAACCCTAACCCTAACCCTAACCCTAACCCTAACCCTAACCCTAACCCTAACCCTAACCCTAACCCTAACCCTAACCCTAACCCTAACCCTAACCCTAACCCTAACCCTAACCCTAACCCTAACCCTAACCCTAACCCTAACCCTAACCCTAACCCTAACCCTAACCCTAACCCTAACCCTAACCCTAACCCTAACCCTAACCCTAACCCTAACCCTAACCCTAACCCTAACCCTAACCCTAACCCTAACCCTAACCCTAACCCTAACCCTAACCCTAACCCTAACCCTAACCCTAACCCTAACCCTAACCCTAACCCTAACCCTAACCCTAACCCTAACCCTAACCCTAACCCTAACCCTAACCCTAACCCTAACCCTAACCCTAACCCTAACCCTACCCTAACCCTAACCCTAACCCTAACCCTAACCCTAACCCTAACCCTAACCCTAACCCTAACCCTAACCCTAACCCTAACCCTAACCCTAACCCTAACCCTAACCCTAACCCTAACCCTAACCCTAACCCTAACCCTAACCCTAACCCTAACCCTAACCCTAACCCTAACCCTAACCCTAACCCTAACCCTAACCCTAACCCTAACCCTAACCCTAACCCTAACCCTAACCCTAACCCTAACCCTAACCCTAACCCTAACCCTAACCCTAACCCTAACCCTAACCCTAACCCTAACCCTAACCCTAACCCTAACCCTAACCCTAACCCTAACCCTAACCCTAACCCTAACCCTAACCCTAACCCTAACCCTAACCCTAACCCTAACCCTAACCCTAACCCTAACCCTAACCCTAACCCTAACCCTAACCCTAACCCTAACCCTAACCCTAACCCTAACCCTAACCCTAACCCTAACCCTAACCCTAACCCTAACCCTAACCCTAACCCTAACCCTAACCCTAACCCTAACCCTAACCCTAACCCTAACCCTAACCCTAACCCTAACCCTAACCCTAACCCTAACCCTAACCCTAACCCTAACCCTAACCCTAACCCTAACCCTAACCCTAACCCTAACCCTAACCCTAACCCTAACCCTAACCCTAACCCTAACCCTAACCCTAACCCTAACCCTAACCCTAACCCTAACCCTAACCCTAACCCTAACCCTAACCCTAACCCTAACCCTAACCCTAACCCTAACCCTAACCCTAACCCTAACCCTAACCCTAACCCTAACCCTAACCCTAACCCTAACCCTAACCCTAACCCTAACCCTAACCCTAACCCTAACCCTAACCCTAACCCTAACCCTAACCCTAACCCTAACCCTAACCCTAACCCTAACCCTAACCCTAACCCTAACCCTAACCCTAACCCTAACCCTAACCCTAACCCTAACCCTAACCCTAACCCTAACCCTAACCCTAACCCTAACCCTAACCCTAACCCTAACCCTAACCCTAACCCTAACCCTAACCCTAACCCTAACCCTAACCCTAACCCTAACCCTAACCCTAACCCTAACCCTAACCCTAACCCTAACCCTAACCCTAACCCTAACCCTAACCCTAACCCTAACCCTAACCCTAACCCTAACCCTAACCCTAACCCTAACCCTAACCCTAACCCTAACCCTAACCCTAACCCTAACCCTAACCCTAACCCTAACCCTAACCCTAACCCTAACCCTAACCCTAACCCTAACCCTAACCCTAACCCTAACCCTAACCCTAACCCTAACCCTAACCCTAACCCTAACCCTAACCCTAACCCTAACCCTAACCCTAACCCTAACCCTAACCCTAACCCTAACCCTAACCCTAACCCTAACCCTAACCCTAACCCTAACCCTAACCCTAACCCTAACCCTAACCCTAACCCTAACCCTAACCCTAACCCTAACCCTAACCCTAACCCTAACCCTAACCCTAACCCTAACCCTAACCCTAACCCTAACCCTAACCCTAACCCTAACCCTAACCCTAACCCTAACCCTAACCCTAACCCTAACCCTAACCCTAACCCTAACCCTAACCCTAACCCTAACCCTAACCCTAACCCTAACCCTAACCCTAACCCTAACCCTAACCCTAACCCTAACCCTAACCCTAACCCTAACCCTAACCCTAACCCTAACCCTAACCCTAACCCTAACCCTAACCCTAACCCTAACCCTAACCCTAACCCTAACCCTAACCCTAACCCTAACCCTAACCCTAACCCTAACCCTAACCCTAACCCTAACCCTAACCCTAACCCTAACCCTAACCCTAACCCTAACCCTAACCCTAACCCTAACCCTAACCCTAACCCTAACCCTAACCCTAACCCTAACCCTAACCCTAACCCTAACCCTAACCCTAACCCTAACCCTACCCTAACCCTAACCCTAACCCTAACCCTAACCCTAACCCTAACCCTAACCCTAACCCTAACCCTAACCCTAACCCTAACCCTAACCCTAACCCTAACCCTAACCCTAACCCTAACCCTAACCCTAACCCTAACCCTAACCCTAACCCTAACCCTAACCCTAACCCTAACCCTAACCCTAACCCTAACCCTAACCCTAACCCTAACCCTAACCCTAACCCTAACCCTAACCCTAACCCTAACCCTAACCCTAACCCTAACCCTAACCCTAACCCTAACCCTAACCCTAACCCTAACCCTAACCCTAACCCTAACCCTAACCCTAACCCTAACCCTAACCCTAACCCTAACCCTAACCCTAACCCTAACCCTAACCCTAACCCTAACCCTAACCCTAACCCTAACCCTAACCCTAACCCTAACCCTAACCCTAACCCTAACCCTAACCCTAACCCTAACCCTAACCCTAACCCTAACCCTAACCCTAACCCTAACCCTAACCCTAACCCTAACCCTAACCCTAACCCTAACCCTAACCCTAACCCTAACCCTAACCCTAACCCTAACCCTAACCCTAACCCTAACCCTAACCCTAACCCTAACCCTAACCCTAACCCTAACCCTAACCCTAACCCTAACCCTAACCCTAACCCTAACCCTAACCCTAACCCTAACCCTAACCCTAACCCTAACCCTAACCCTAACCCTAACCATAACCCTAACCCTAACCCTAACCCTAACCCTAACCCTAACCCTAACCCTAACCCTAACCCTAACCCTAACCCTAACCCTAACCCTAACCCTAACCCTAACCCTAACCCTAACCCTAACCCTAACCCTAACCCTAACCCTAACCCTAACCCTAACCCTAACCCTAACCCTAACCCTAACCCTAACCCTAACCCTAACCCTAACCCTAACCCTAACCCTAACCCTAACCCTAACCCTAACCCTAACCCTAACCCTAACCCTAACCCTAACCCTAACCCTAACCCTAACCCTAACCCTAACCCTAACCCTAACCCTAACCCTAACCCTAACCCTAACCCTAACCCTAACCCTAACCCTAACCCTAACCCTAACCCTAACCCTAACCCTAACCCTAACCCTAACCCTAACCCTAACCCTAACCCTAACCCTAACCCTAACCCTAACCCTAACCCTAACCCTAACCCTAACCCTAACCCTAACCCTAACCCTAACCCTAACCCTAACCCTAACCCTAACCCTAACCCTAACCCTAACCCTAACCCTAACCCTAACCCTAACCCTAACCCTAACCCTAACCCTAACCCTAACCCTAACCCTAACCCTAACCCTAACCCTAACCCTAACCCTAACCCTAACCCTAACCCTAACCCTAACCCTAACCCTAACCCTAACCCTAACCCTAACCCTAACCCTAACCCTAACCCTAACCCTAACCCTAACCCTAACCCTAACCCTAACCCTAACCCTAACCCTAACCCTAACCCTAACCCTAACCCTAACCCTAACCCTAACCCTAACCCTAACCCTAACCCTAACCCTAACCCTAACCCTAACCCTAACCCTAACCCTAACCCTAACCCTAACCCTAACCCTAACCCTAACCCTAACCCTAACCCTAACCCTAACCCTAACCCTAACCCTAACCCTAACCCTAACCCTAACCCTAACCCTAACCCTAACCCTAACCCTAACCCTAACCCTAACCCTAACCCTAACCCTAACCCTAACCCTAACCCTAACCCTAACCCTAACCCTAACCCTAACCCTAACCCTAACCCTAACCCTAACCCTAACCCTAACCCTAACCCTAACCCTAACCCTAACCCTAACCCTAACCCTAACCCTAACCCTAACCCTAACCCTAACCCTAACCCTAACCCTAACCCTAACCCTAACCCTAACCCTAACCCTAACCCTAACCCTAACCCTAACCCTAACCCTAACCCTAACCCTAACCCTAACCCTAACCCTAACCCTAACCCTAACCCTAACCCTAACCCTAACCCTAACCCTAACCCTAACCCTAACCCTAACCCTAACCCTAACCCTAACCCTAACCCTAACCCTAACCCTAACCCTAACCCTAACCCTAACCCTAACCCTAACCCTAACCCTAACCCTAACCCTAACCCTAACCCTAACCCTAACCCTAACCCTAACCCTAACCCTAACCCTAACCCTAACCCTAACCCTAACCCTAACCCTAACCCTAACCCTAACCCTAACCCTAACCCTAACCCTAACCCTAACCCTAACCCTAACCCTAACCCTAACCCTAACCCTAACCCTAACCCTAACCCTAACCCTAACCCTAACCCTAACCCTAACCCTAACCCTAACCCTAACCCTAACCCTAACCCTAACCCTAACCCTAACCCTAACCCTAACCCTAACCCTAACCCTAACCCTAACCCTAACCCTAACCCTAACCCTAACCCTAACCCTTACCCTAACCCTAACCCTAACCCTAACCCTAACCCTAACCCTAACCCTAACCCTAACCCTAACCCTAACCCTAACCCTAACCCTAACCCTAACCCTAACCCTAACCCTAACCCTAACCCTAACCCTAACCCTAACCCTAACCCTAACCCTAACCCTAACCCTAACCCTAACCCTAACCCTAACCCTAACCCTAACCCTAACCCTAACCCTAACCCTAACCCTAACCCTAACCCTAACCCTAACCCTAACCCCTAACCCTAACCCTAACCCTAACCCTAACCCCTAACCCTAACCCTAACCCTAACCCTAACCCTAACCCCTAACCCCTAACCCTAACCCAATTCTAACCCTAACCCCTAAACCCTAACCCTAACCCTAACCCTAACCCTAGCCCATAAGTAAGGAATTTATTTCTTCAAGGCTGTAGTCTCTTCCAATCCTCTCTTCTGAGAGGATATTGTTTGAGAGGAAACCGAGTGGGATCTCAGAGGACAATGATGACCGGTTCAGCTTGGTGGGCTCGTCCAGCTATCCCCTGGTCCCACACCAGGGGTTAATGTTGTCTTCCCATAGTTTTTGGTCCCTCTCTATTGAAGGTGTAATGGGTTCTTCAGTGGTAACCAGGAGCTGTAGAGCTCTAGGTGCTGAAAAACTTCCCATCACAAGGGTGGTCCCCAGTTTAGTGAGCATATCTCTTCCCAATAAGGCAGTAGGACACTCAGGGACCACCAGAAACTGGTGGGAAAATATTTGTCCATCCCAGCAACAAAGAAGTGCTTGGGTGAATCTTTTAGTAGTTGCTTTTCCTGTAGCACCCAAAATGGTACAGATTTGGGAGGAGAAGGCTCCGGAGTAGGAGATCAAGACAGAGTAGGTAGCCCCTGTGTCAACCAAGAAACTCTCAGACCTACCTGCCACATCCAGTTGCACCCTTGGCTCCAGCCCCGTGACGGTTATCTGTGACAGGCGGGCTGGCTGGAGCAGCCGCTTCAGTCCTCTTGAACCATCGTGAGGGTAGGCTTGGCGCTTGACCTTGAGGCTCTTGGGTCCGGAGGGCAGAGTGCCACCCAATGTCCCAGTTGATGGCATTTGTGGCAAGCCCTTCTAGGAGACTTGTCACAGTTTGGACACTCTTTGGCCCAATGCCCCGCCTGTCTACAGATCAGCCATCTGTCTCCTGCCTTGTCCTTCAAGGACTCAGGGATTGCCATAGGACTTCTCTGGAGGGCGGCCAGCATCTGGGCATGCCTTTTCTCTTTCTTTCTCTCCTTCTCCTGGGCCTTGGCCTCCTTCTCCTGTTCTCTGTTATAAAAGGTATTGGTGGCTGTCTGGACAATCTCGTCTAAAGAGGCAGCAGGGTCCTGCTGTTGTAGCTGTTGTAACTTAATTCTGATATCTGATGCACACTGGGACAGAAATTTGTCCTTTTAAATCACCTATCCCTCGTAAGAGTCTAAGTCCAGATTGGTAAACTTTTGGAGTGCCTCTTTTAGCCTTTCCAGAAAGGCAATGGGGTTCTCATTGGGGTCCTGAGTTATTGTTGAGACTGGGCACAGTCCCAATAGGCTTTTTTGTTTTCATGATGAACTTCCTTAGGGGTGAGTCTTTCTGAAGCTTATCCTACCCAGAACTGTTGCAACCCGAAAGCCAGGCGTCCCCGGGTCAGGGTGCAGATCCCCAGGCAGGCTGAGGCATGACAGCCTCCTAGAGATTGAATCCCCGGGCAGGTTGAGGGTGACGGCCTCCCAAGAATTGGGTCCCTGGGCAGGTCGAGGCATGATGACCTCCTGGGACCCCTGGGACTAGTGGATCCCCGAGCAGGTTGAGGTGTGACAACCTTTTGAGGACCAGATCCCTAGGCAGGTCAAGGCGTGATAACCTCCTGGGACCCCCGGACTGGAGTTTGGGCATCCCCAAGGTCTCCAGTGTGACCAGTGCTGGGTAGAATTAAGGGGTTTGTAACTCATTGCTACTTTGCCCACTGTGGATGGGAATAGATATGATGTAAGCTCATCCTACCTAGTACTGTTGCAACTGGAGAGCCAGGCATCCCCGGGTCAGGGTGCAGATCCCCAGGCAGGCTGAGGCGTGACAGCCTCCTAGAGATCGAATCCCCGGGCAGGTCGAGGCGTGACAGCCTCCGGAGAATTGGGTCCCTAGGCAGGTCGAGGTGTGACGACCTCCTGGGACCCCTGGGACTAGTGGATCCCCAAGCAGGTTGAGCCGTGACAACCTTTTGAGGACCAGATCCCTAGGCAGGTCAAGGCATGATAACCTCCTGGGACCCCCAGACTGGAGTTGGGCGTCCCCAAGATCTCCAGTGTGACCAGTACTGGGTAGGGTTAGGGGGTCGGATATTATAGAGTAGTTCCCTCCCAAGGCCAGCTATTTTCTGGTTGTCTCTCCAGAAGATTATAGAGGCAACCTTGTGGGTCTGGATGGGGCTCAGGAAAAGAGCATGAAACAGGAGGGAAGGGGCAAGAGCACAACCTTTGAAAGACTGACAAAGCACAAGGGTATAATGTAAACCAATTAAAATCAATTGGGTCCAAGATGACAGGTCAAATTCAAGTAAACCTTAATCCCCAATCTATAAGCCAACAGACACACCCAGAGGTGGCAGGACAGCTCCAAGGCAATAGAGGGAGGAGTGGGTGGTTCCCCAAAGGCTGGGATGATCCTCCCACTCATTAGCATATGAATTCCACCCCCTCACAAAACCTAGCCAGGCCTAATTCCAGGGCCCCGGCCCTTGCCCTCGGCAATGGTTCACATCCTGAAGAGTGGCTTCTCTCTGGATCCTAACAAATCCACCTCTTTGTCTCTCAATGAATTTTTGCAATGAGACATCAGAGCCTGAGTCTCATTAGTTTTGGCCAGGCTTGAGTCCCAGGAGAGAGCTGAAGGACAGGAGGAAAAAGCAGTGGGAAAAACGTGCCAAGGAATCCCCTTCATAGCCCACCAGAAAATTTGTTAAGTATAGACTACCAACTGAGCCACCACGGAACAGAAAGAGTGCACAATAAGTGGACTGCACTTGAAACATCCCAAAACCTTCCCCCACACTGTCTGTCAAAAAATTGTCTTCCAAAAAAACTCCCGAGGTCAAGGAAGGAACTTCAAGTGTACTCAGCTGTCCCAGGTTGCTGGCTTAGGGAGATGCTGAAGCAGGGGTGTCCCAAGAGGTAGACCCTCCCTTGTGTGAGGTCCTCAACAGACCACCGATGGCCTTGGTGATGATTGGAGAGATTTGTTTCATTTTTTTTTTAATAACCTTGTGGGATAAACTTAAAACTTAGCAATTGTTACAGCCTTCCTAAGAAAAAGTTTTCTTTCTTTACTGATCCGTGAAGTACCAACTATGATGATCACTGTTCTAATATACCTCACAGTGTTGCTGACACTATGGATATAATTGTGTGAAATTGAACTTGTTCAATAAAAATGATGAAGCATCTGCCCTGTGGCCAGCACTTTCCAAGGGTTGGAGAGGAAATTAAATACTCCATAAGATGCACAGCTGGTAGGCACATTCTTTAAAAAAAGCCTTTTACATTTCCACCAATAGTTTATTCTCAATGTCAACACTTGCCAATCAATGACCATGCTGGGTAGGAAGCTCATTAAAAACCCAGGAGCCAGGGTTCCTGGAAGGATATCCCATTCTCCCTTAGACAGTCCTCCACCCTCAGTGTCCTCATCTGTAAAATCATGGACAACTTACTATAATTCATTCCTGGAACCCAAGCTTATTGAGAGGGATGGGAAATATTACTCCAAGTCCTGGATGATAGACCAGATTTAAAGAAAAATATGTCATTGCTGCTTTTCGGTCAAACAGACAAATACAATGAAGGAAGGAGTCCCTGGCCCTAAGGGATTTGCCTAGGGGTCTAGTCTGGAAAGTTCTTACACATCAGATGGCTCCAAGCTGGATTTCCACAAACAAGAACATCCATGCAAAGGACAAGCCTGCAGAGCTCTGTGCCCCTCAGCCACAGGAAGAGACTGCCTCCCTACAGCCAGCAGCATTTACAAGTGACCTTCTAAAGCCTTCACCAAACTACAGGGGCACCTCTGGGCTTTCTGTTTCCCTCACTTTTCTGACTCTTTTCTTAAAAAAAAAAAAAAAAAAAACGCACATTTCTCCATAGAATGCCACAGTGGAAGGAAAATATGCCTTCAATTTTTAGACCTTAATTTGCAAAAAAACTTGGAGCTTTTTTTTTTTTAATTAAAGCACCACATAATTAAAAAAAAAAATTTACACGTTCTATTTATTCAGTTCTAAAACACCACACTTACTGCACAGGGTCCCCATGGAAAGGCCCCCTCTCAGCAGGACAACCACAGATTCCACCATGAAAGGGCAACAAGGTGCCCTCCTCCCTTCTTTTCTGCCTGTGTAGCCACCAGGTGTTTAAATCCATGCACCCTACTAAGTTGCTAGGGTGCAATTCGTGGACCCTTCCCCTTTCCCATCCCAGCAGGTGGTCAAGGGCCCACTGGGCTGCAAACTGCCGGTAGCAGGGCTGGGTCAGTCGGCCAGAGTAAGGGTTGTGGAGTCTCAGCAGGTGAAATCACCAGGCAGGATAAATCCCTTGGACTTCCTGGGGACCTCGCTGCAGGCACTGGGCTGCTTTCGAAAACCGCGCGGGTCTGAGCTTTATGCGAAGGGGTAAAGTGGTAAAGGCCTTGACCCCAATGGCGAGGCCTTTCTGCGACCGCCAGGTTAGGGGGCTCCGAGACTGTGCCAACAGAGAGGGCGGAATACGTGGTTCCCTGCTCCACCCTGTGCCACCGAGCCCCAGTTCCTTTACCTGTGGTCCACACCTCTCCACTCCGCTCACTGGATGCCGATCGATGGGGACCCAGGAGCCCACGAAATGGGCATTCCCAGCCGCAATGGCGACCCCTGAGACCTAGGACCCACAGCCTAGGAGCTCGGAGGAGGTGCGCTCCGCCCCCGACGCGGGCCAGGCGTGCTCCGCGCATACGCCCACTGCCAGGAGAGCCCGCGAGCCTCGCTATTGCCGCCAGGTGAAATCCATCCAGGAGCAAATCCACCCCACCAAGACAACCCAAGCTTTTTATCAGCTGTGAAGTGAAGTCGTTCAGTCGTGTCCGACTCTTTGTGACCCCATGGACTGTAGCCTACCAGGCGCCTCCATCCATGGAATTTTCCAGGCAAGAGTACTGCAGTGGGTTGCCATTTCCTTCTCCAGGGGATCTGCCCAACCCAGGGATCGAACCTGGGTCTCCCACACTGCAGGCAGACGCTTTACCATCTGAGCCACCACGGAAGCCCCACGCGCTAGGTACCTGGAAAGGGGGAGGCGAGCGAGCGGCACGGCGCGCCCCACGGGCCACCGCCCCTATGTCAACCAGCACCGCGTCTCTGCCCGCGGCCGCCCGCGGGCCTAGGCGCTGCTGGCCCGTGACGCTTGGGGGCCCGGCCTTGCGCTGGTCGACTGCCGCCCCCGGAGGTCCCCACCGACGCCAGACGACCACCCCCACGTCCCCCCGAAACGGGGCAGACCCCTCCCCCGCCACCTGGTGGGGATTTAAAAACCTGGTGGCCACCCAGGCAGAAAAGAAGGGAGGAGGGCACCTTGCTGCCCTTTCATGGTGGAATCTGTGGCTGTCCTGCTGAGAGGGGGCCCTTCCATGGGGACCCTGTGCAATAAGTGTGGTGTTTTAGAACTGAATAAATAGAACGTGTAAATTTTTTAATTAAATTTTTAATTTAAAAAAAAAGCTCCACCCGTACGGCCGCACCCCCCACCCCCGACCTCTCCCCTCAACCACCGGGGTCCCCTGCCCGCGCCCCAGGCACCCTTCTCCCCCCACCCCCACGGGCAGAGGGAAGGGGCTCCGAAAGGGAGCGTGGCGCCAAGCGGGCAAGGGACACGACAGAAGTGAGAGGGCGAGAGAACCGGACAAGACAGCCGCGGGACGCGTGGGGAAGGGGGCTTGGGAGCAAGCCCCGAGGCTCGGAGGGCGTGGGGAGGCGCCTGGCGACCGCGCGGCAGGCCCAGAGCAGCGGACGACCGACGACCGGCTGAGGCAGACCAGTCTAGGGCCAGCGGCGGGAGGCGACGGGCAAGCAAGCGGCCCCGCGGCGGGGAGCCGCCACCCGTCACGCCGCACAGCCCGCGAGACGCGACCGGAGGATCCGCGCCATGAGGTCCGCGGCCGGGGGGGAGGCAGTCGTGGCCGGCGCCACGGGCAAAGGCGCGTGGGGTGGGGTGGGCGCGCGCTGAGCACCCACTCCCCCGCCCCGAACTCTCGGACCCAACCTCGAAAGAACGTGGCAGGGTGGTCGGGCGGAAGAGGGACACCGGAGACGACGCCACCGGGCGCAGGGCAAGGGTGGCGCCCGGCCGGGGATGGAGGCGCGGAGGGGCGGGCGGGAAGGCGGAGGAGAGCCGCCTTTCCCACCCGACCCCTACTCTGCACTCCGTCCCCCACCTTCTCGCGCGGCCCCTCATCCCCTACCACCGGAAAGGCCACTGGGCCCAACGCCCGCCCGGGGCGCGCCGCCTTCCAGACGTTTTTCCCTCCCTACCTTCCCATCCCGCGCCGCACGCTTGGAGGAGAGGCTCACGAGGCGGGCAGGGAAAGGCGAGGCCGCGGGGCGGGGCGGTCCCACCGCGCCGCTCTCGGAGCCGACTACGTTAAAGATCCTTCCGCAGGTTGACCTACGGAAACCTTGTCAGCTGATCTGTCTATAATTCAGTGTTAGGGTTAGGAAAAGGGTTAGGGTTAGGGTTACAGAAATAC
The DNA here is from genome assembly GCF_019923935.1 of Bubalus bubalis. NCBI lineage: Eukaryota > Metazoa > Chordata > Mammalia > Artiodactyla > Bovidae > Bubalus > Bubalus bubalis. The sequence goes on from NC_059169.1 coordinate 14,214, forward strand.
AGATGACCTGACCTAGGATGGACATGATATTCTATAGAACCAGAGAAAATTGGTTAAAATAAATTTTTTTTTTCTCTTGGAAACTGTAAAGCTGGTTCTTTTGCATATGCAATTAAAAACAATTAGCTTGTTAAAAAGGCCTGCCTAGGGCAAAGCTTGAAGTTAACCCTTTCCTTGAAAAACACTGCCCACTTTACCTGAGACCTTCAGTTCAGTTCAGTTCGGTCGCTCAGTCGTGTTCGACTCTTTGCGACCCCATGAATTGCAGCACGCCAGGCCTCCCTATCCATCACCAACTCCTGGAGTTCACTCAGATTCACGTCCATCGAGTCAGTGATGCCATCCAGCCATCTCATCCTCTGTCGTCCCCTTCTCCTCCTGTCCCCAATCCCTCCCAGCATCAGAGTCTTTTCCAATGAGTCAACTCTTCGCATGAGGTGGCCAAAGTACTGGAGTTTCAGCTTTAGCATCATTCCTTCCAAAGAAATCCCAGGGCTGATCTCCTTCAGAATGGACTGGTTGGATCTCCTTGCAGTCCAAGGGACTCTCAAGAGTCTTCTCCAACACCTGAGACCTTAGCCTTCCGCAAATGAGAACTTCAAGCCCCCACACCCCAAAAGGGAGGTCAAAGAAATATTTTAAATCTTAGGCGGAAAACTAGAAGATCTCTGTCTGTCTGTCTGTGTGGATTTATGTATGTCTCAGTGTGAGTCTTCTGTTTTTTGATAATATTGCTGAAGTTGTGAGTTCTTATTTAAATAATCGAAAGAAAAGGAAGCCCTTACAAACCAAACAATTCTAAATACAATAAAAAATTGACCTAAATGAATTTTAGATTTATGTGAACTGGGAAATAATCAATATTAAATATATAGTATTTTTTTTCTAATATAGGCATTTCTGAGAGTCATTAACATTAAGCATAAAAATTTCATTGTGCCTAGGTTTATTATAAGTTAAATATTGCTGTATTGTTATATCTGTCACAAACTTGTCAACAAAATACCTCTAAAAACAAACAAACAAAAAAAACTCCTAAAAAATGTAAATGTGATATGAGCTTTTAGATAAACTATTAAAAATAATTATACTTTAAAATATGTCTATAATAGTCTCGATTGAAGGCAGAGGAGAAGGGGACAACAGAGGATAGGATGGTTGGATGGCATCACTGACTCGATGGACATGAGTTTGAGCAAGCCCCTGGAGTTGGTGATGGACAGGGAAGCCTGGCGTCCTACAGTCCATGGGGTTGCAAAGAGTCAGACACGACTGAGTAACTGAACTGAACTGAACTTAGAGTAGTTTCTCCAGATTTTGGTTACCCGAGTTTCTATCCTTGTGCTAAACTAAGTGACGACAGTGTATTGAATAGCTAGGTCATTTCCAAATAAATTAAGGTTCTGAAACATTCACGACTTGACAGGACCTTCCTCTTACACAGAAACTAAAGAGATTTTTGACTATCCTGAATAGTGTCTGGTGCCATCCTAAGATGTTCACTATAAGAAAGCAATTTTTTTTCCGATAGTATCACTGATGTGTATGTTCACCAACTTATAGAATGCCAATATAAAAGTCAGTTCTTGGTTGCTTAAGGAAAATGTATGTCTTGTTATTAAATAAGGTATGAGGAATGAAATCACATTTTATGAAGGAAAAAGAAGTAGTTCTGACTTACAGGTGGCAGTTTCAGGATGAGAGAAGCAAAGGAAGGGATACAGAAAGGGATAAGGAGGTTTTATGGAAAGTGGACCCCCAGAAAAGAGTTTTGTGCCTGCTACAAGCTTTCTTGAGATGTTGAACTGCCTTTGCTAATGGATTTTAAGTTTCTTTACCTCTTAAGTGATCTGTTCTAGGCTGACCTTTGAAATCTTGTGTTAACTTCGGCTAAGTGGAGAAGTTTTGTTTCACAGTAACTTATGTGATCCTATCTGACTGTTATAAACCCTTTTGATATTTATGAACAAACCTTCCTAAATAATTGACTTCTATCTAACTTTGGGATGCTTCAGAGGGCCCCTGAGACCTCCCAAAGAGAGATATTAAACAACTTGAGTTCATTTAGCATGTTAAACTACATGGGAAGTGTTGTCAGAAAGACTGATGAATCTTCTCAAGTTATATTGTATGGTTAATGATACAGATCATCAACCATATAGATATCCTAGTAATATAGATATAATATATACATATCCTAGATAGATAGATATCTCCTAATATAGATATCCTAGAAATCATGTGACATTCATGAAAATCTGATACGTTCTGGTAAAAGGCTGTCAGTGACGTTTCTGGTTATCATACTCAGTGCTTCAGGCTACAGCAGTGACCAGGTCACTTTGCCAATTTCAGTTTAATCAGGTTTAAACACGCCGTCTATGGTTTCACACTGGTGCCTTCAAAAATACTGCTCCTTCAAGATATATGGAAAAGACTTTTCTAAGCTTACCCATAAACATTTTTGTTTGTTTGTTTGTTATCTGGTAAGCTGGTCAGACTGGAATTTAGTCTACTCTCTAGGTTAAGAGAACACAGTTTTCTTAGAATGAAGCTGTCGACCACAGATTATGAATTTCTTTACCTTTCAGTGATTTATATTTGTTTTTATAATTTTTTTTTACTTTGGTAAAGTAAATAAGCATTATTTAAGATTATGGTACATGTAGGATGGACCAAGCTTTCCCCACTCCTGCAAATTCCCTTAACCCCTCAGATTCTTCTGATGGGACCAAGGTCTCACTTCCCTCCAGAGGGACAATCCAAGCTTTTTACCAGCTGATCTTCCCCTGATATCAGAGTCAATTTGGGCATTATTTGGTCTATAATTTAGGCATGAAACTATGACTACATAAAGGAAAGATGACTTTTTGATGCAGGATGGCCATGATATTCCTTGGATTTCAGAGAAAATTGGTTAAAATGAAACTTTTTTTTTTTCTTGGAAACTGCAAAGCTGGTTCTTTTAGCATTTGCAGTTGAAAACCTCTAGGTTGTAAGGCCAGTTTTCATTCCAGTACCAAAAAAAGGCAATGACAAAGAATGTTCAAACTGCCTCACAGTGCAACTCATCTCACACGCTAGTAAAGTAATGCTCAAAATTCTCCAAGCCAGGCTTCAACAATATGTGAACCATGAACTTCCAGATGTTCAAGCTGGATTTAGAAAAGGCAGAGGAACCACAGATCAAATTGCCAGCATCCACTGGATCAAGGAAAAAGCAAGAGAGTTGCAGAGAAACATCTATTTCTGCTTTATTGACTATGCCAAAGCCTTTGACTGTGTGATCACAATAAAGTGGGGGAAATTCTTAAAGAGATGGGAGTATCACACCACCTGACCTGCCTCTTGAGACATCTGTATGCAGGTCAGGAAGAAACTGTTAGAACAGGACATGGAACAACAGACTGGTTCCAAATAGGAAAAGGAATATGTCAAGGCTGTATATTGTCACCCTGCTTATTTAACTTATATGCAGAGTACATCATGAGAAACGCTGGGTTGGATGAAGCACAAGCTGGAATCAAGATTGCCAGGAGAAATATTAATAACCTCAGATATGCAAATGACACCACCCTTATGGCAGAAAGGGAAGAACTAAAGAGTCTCTTGATGAAAGTGAAAAAGGAGAGTGTAAGAGCTACCTTAAAGCTCAACATTCAGAAAACTAAGATCATGGCATCTGGCCTCATCACTTCATGGCAAATAGATGGGAAAACAGTGGAAACAGTGGCAGATTTTATTTTGGGGGGCTCAGAAATCACTGCAGATGGTGACTGCAGCCATGAAATTAAAAGAGGCTTGCTACTGCTGCTGCTAAGTCACTTCAGTCGTGTCTGACTCTGTGTGACCCCATAAGGCTCCCCTGTCCCTTGGATTCTCCAGACAAGAACACTGGAGTGGGTTGCCATGTCTTTCTCCAATGCATGAAAGTGAAAAGTGAAAGTGAAGTCGCTCAGTCGTGTCTGACTCTTAGTGACCCCATGCACTGCAGCCTACCAGGCTCGTCCGTCCATGGGATTTTCCAGGCAAGAGTACTGGAGTGGGTTGGCACTGCCTTCTCCAAAAACACGCTTACGACTTGGAAAGAAAATGATGACCAAACTAGACAGCATGCTAAAAAGCAGAGACGTTACTTTGCCAACAAAGATCTGTCTAGTCAAGGCTATGGTTTATCCATGTGTCATGTATGGATGTGAAAGTTGGACTATAAAGAAAGTTGACCGCCAAAGATTTGATGCTTTTGAACTGTGGAGACCCAACCACGCCATCCTAAAGGAAATCAGGCCTGAATATACATTGGAAGGACAAATATGAACCTGAAACTCCAATACTTAGGCCACTTGATGCAAAGAGCTTACTCATTTGGAGGTCACTTTGATTTGCCTGTGAGTGTGGGAACCAAACCTAGGTGCAGGGTGTCAGGGACAACTGCTACTGAATAATGACATTAAAGCAAGTGCATTCCAGCCCTGTGTGACTCTCAGCACACAAGAGACTGGGAAAGCTATCTATCTTGGAGGAAGGAAAGGCAGGGCAGAGAATGTGTTTTCAGGGCCCTCCTCGCAGCTGGGGTTTGGCTCCTCAGGTCAGCCCACCAAGCCTGCTCCCAGGGCCTCAGTTCCCAGGTCAGGGCCGTGTGCCGCCTACACCTTCCGAGCCTTGCAAACACATTTCCAGGTCAGCGCGGCACTGCCCGTGGGGAAGGAGGCTTCCGGAGTGTATCAGCACCACAGCGGGTGCCATGCTGGGGTCACCTAGCCGAGGGCACCTGGCACCTCCCATGAGCGTGCCATGCTGGGGTCACCTAGCCGAGGGCACCTGGCACCTCCCATGGGCCCCCAGCGAAGAGTGGCAGGCAGAGCCCTGGCTTGCGAAAAACCGAAGTGGAGAGCACAGCTAGCTCTGGTAGAAGGAAGCAAACAGCCACGGGAGGCCTTTGCAGGCAGTTGCTGGGCCTCTCCGCATTAGGGCTCCCCGGGCAAAAAAAATCACTAAAAATTGGTAACACCAATAATGTTACACCAATAATTTAGAAAGTATTCCTGATTATGTGTTGAAAATAATTAACATAAAACTATTTGTTGCTGTTCACTCACTCAGTCGTGTCTGGCTCTTTGTGACCCCATGTGCTGCAGCATGCCAGCCTTCCCTGTCCTTCGCTGTCCCCCGGAGATTCCTCAAACTCAAGTCCATTGAGTAAATGATTATAAAGAACTCTACTTTTTAACATATGTGTATTCTAACTACAAGTGTGCTTTTTCACTTTTGGAAAATAGTATTTGAAAATGAATAAATTACATATGAATCCAAAATTTGCCTAATTCACAAATAGAAATATTTAATTTCCTCCACTTTTCTATCCATGGAATATCCTGTTTAGCTTTGTATTATATTTAGCATAATGAACATTTGTTAAAATAAATGTCTATTAAAACAAATAAAATGTTACATATTAAAGTTTTGCTCCACTGAGAAGTAAATATGGGAGCAGGATATTTTAAAATGTCTTTATTCTATTACTTAATATGACTAAAAATCTAAACCTAAAATATTACATATATTTATAAACATTTTTTTTATTAAACCTCAATTTTTGGCTTCAGAAAATTATAAATAGTCAGACGGGAGAGTTTGAGAGGGGATATATTTATTTGTTCTGATATTCTGCTTCAGAACTTCTGGGGAACTTCCCTGGTGGCTCAGACAGTAAAGCGTCTGCCTGCAATGCGGGAGACCTGGGTTCAGTCCCTGGGTCAGGAAGATCCCCTGGAGAAGGAAATGGCAACCCACTCCAGTACTCTTGCCTGGAAAATTCCATGGATGGACGAGCCTGGTAGGCTACAGTCCATGGGATCGCAAAGGGTCGGACATGACTGAGTGACTTCACTTATTCAGCTTCAATGAGCAATAATTTCTCAAGTTAAAACACACACGTTTTGGCATCTGATGACAATTCCTTACTCCTGATAACTTATCTGTCTTTAACTTGTCTCTTTTCAGCAGTTCAAAGACCAGAACACATGACTGAAGAGAATATTACCAGGGTGATGGAACTCATTCTTTTGGGTTTTCCAGTCCAGAGAGAGATTGAAATGCTTCTCTTTCTTCTCATTTTAGTGGTATATTCTCTAACTCTGGTGGGAAACATTGGCATCATTTCCTTAATCCGGTTGGATCCTCACCTTCACACACCCATGTACTTTTTTCTCAGTAATCTGGCCTTTGTAGACTTTTCTTACTCCTCATCAATAGCCCCAAAGTTCCTGGAGACCCTCCTGACCAAGCACAGGTCCATATCTCTCTATGCATGTGCGCACAGCTGGGCTTTTTCCTGAACTTCCTGATTTTGGAGACGTTCCTTCTTGCAGTCATGGCTTATGACCGCTCTGTGGCCATCTGCGATCCTCTTCTCTACATGGTGATCATGTCCCAAAAGGTGTGCATGCAACTGGTAGCAGGCCCTTACTGATACAGCTTTTCTGTTGCTTTCCTCCACACAGCTGTTACTTTTCAACTGATCTACTATGGCCCCAATGTTATTAATCACTTCTATTGTGATGATGTCCCTTTGATGGCCCTTGCCTGCTCAGACACCAGCCTCAAAGAGATCTTTATCTTTGCTGGATTCAACATGATCAGCTCTTTGACCAAGGTCCTTATTTCTTACCTATACATTGCGGCTGCCATCCTGAGAGTCCAGTCTGCAGAAGGGAGGCGCAAAGCATTCTCATCCTGTGGTTCTCATCTGACTGCTGTCACTATATTCTACGGGACTCTGAGCTTCATGTATCTGCAGCCCAAATCAAACCATTCCCTCGACACAGACGAAATGGCCTCTGTCTTCTACACAATAGTCATTCCTTTGTTGAATCCCATGATCTACAGCCTGAGGAACCAAGAGGTAAAAAATGCCTTGAGGAAAGACTCTGAAAAATGTTATTTCCTGTCTCTAATAAACATTAAGATGTATCTTGTAACACTGACTGTCTTGGAACTATGCCACACACAGATGTGTTGTTTTTATTATCTTTGATAGGTTAATTTTATTTCTACCATTTTTATATGAGCAAAATGACTTTGCACATGTGTTCTATTTTTCATATAATTATAAGATAAAAGGTTTAAAAGATTATAATGCACATTTTTAATAAATTGCTACTATTTGCATCTGTGGCACTTGATAGTTTTGACCTGGATAGTTTCTATTCAACTGATAATAAGATGTAGCCACTGCTTTAAAAAATGTTTCTATTTTATACATGGTGGAGACAGAAAAAGGGAGGTGGTAAAGTAAATTTCTTGTCCATCCCCAGGTCATTCCAGGCAGTAGCTGTTCCTCAACTGCACCCTGTCTGCTAAAAATCATTCCTCTCTGCTTCTGACTCCCACTAGATTCACTGGCAGTCACTCTCTGTAATTCCATGGTTCTCGTGTTATTTGAAAAGATGTCATTTTTCGACATGCAGATCTGGAAATCAGGGTCAGCTTTTGGAAAGTCATACTCTCTTTTTCTGTAGCAAAACAAAAATGCAGACATACCTATATTCCCTCAGCAAAGCTTAAGATCCTTTTATATTTTCGGGATTTGAAGAAATTACAATGGTTTGACAGGAAGCAGTAGTTTAAAACCAAGTTATAAATGTAGTTGCTGTCAGATGTCAGGAATATTATTCTATGTTGGGGTGGTTGTAAAGTGATGCAATCTAAGATCCACTTAAACCATCAACTGGAATTTTTTTTTTTAATTCAGATTCAAATGTTTGGTGTCTACCATGTGGGTGATATTGTGAGCTCTTCTCATAGGGCAAAATCAAAAACATTCCTGAATATGCTGAATAGTCTGCTATTTTGGAAAATACTGGCAAAAAAATGATTGTATAAGTTATTTAGAAACAGTTTAGCTTATTTTATCCAAGTTATCTTAGTAAACATTTCATTGTTAAATTAGATTTCACATTTATGTGAAGACATCAATATTGCCATGTTAAATTATTTATATTAAACTTTATTTTAATTTATGCCTCACCTAACCTCAACACCATTATTAAAGCAGCAGCAAGGTGTTCTAAGTGGATGTAAACTGTACAAATTCTGAAGAGAAGCAATGAATTGCAATCCTGATTTTCAAGTTCTTAAATCAACTTCTTTTGGGGTCAGGGAGCACAGTTGCAGAGAAATTAATCTTGGGAATCATGACTGTCCATTGCCCAAGATAAAACTCAAGAGAGGAGAACATCTTTGTTATTGCTATTTTTTAAATAATTCCAAAAGTATAATTTAAATAGTTAAAAGCACAGCAGCAAGCTTCTATAGTAAACTACAGAGTAAGGGCTGGACCTGAGATTGGCAATGTGAGAAGGGTTTAAAGGTCAGTGAATCTTTGAAAAGGAATCTGGTGCCCCTTCTGGGTAGCACACTGGATTCAGGGGAGGTTGCTGCAAAACCACAGGTTTACCAAGGAAACTTCAGATACATTTGAAGAGCTCCCAGAGCAGAAAGGATGATAGCCTGGGACACTAAGAAAAACTAAAGTGAAACCAAAGTTCTAACATTTAAAAATTACTTAAAGAAATATATTAGTTTCATCAGTCTGCATTAACAAAGGACCACACACTCATTGACTTAGAACAACAAAAATTTATTTTCTCACAGTTCTGGAGCCTACAAGTCTGAAGTCAAGGTATTGGCGGAACCAGGCTCTCTATGAAGCTCTAGGGGAGGTTCCTTCCTTGCTTTTTCCAGCTGCTCATGGTCCCAGGCATTCCTTGTCTTGTAAGCATCTTTCCAGTCTCTGCTGTCTTCTCATGGTCATCTTCCCTCTACATCTGTGTCCAAATTCCTTCATTCTTGTAAGGACATCACTCACACTGGATTAACAGTCCACCGTACTTCAGTATGACTTCATATTAACAATTGCATCTTCAACAACCCTACATCCAAATAATATCCTATAACCAAACTCTGAAGTTCTTCAGGTTAGGAATTTAACACATCTTTTGGGGGAACAATTTCACTCAGAATAAGTGCGTGTAAGTGTGTGCATGCTCAGTTGTCTTCGACTCTGTGTGACCCTATGGACTGTAACCCGCCAGGCTCCTCTGTCCACGGGGTTTTCCAGGCAAGAATACTGGAGTAGGTTGCCATTTCCTTCTCCAGGGGATGTTCCCCCAGGGATTGAAATCATGTCTCTTGCCTTGCAGATGATTCTTTGCTGCTGAGCCATTGGGGAAGCCCCACTAATAAGTAAGGACAGTTAAAGATGTGCTGACTCAAATGTATGGTGAAAACACACCTTATCTACACCTGCAAGCACAGTGCAGACAAAAAATAGCTGAGATTTCCTAAGCTTAAGAAAGATACTTGTAAATACCTAAAAAGGCTGGCGAAATGGCCTAGATGACGGGTCAAAAGGGATCCAAAACCAGTTAATGTGACAACTGGACTCTTAAAGGTCATAACAAGCCCAAGGACTCATCAAGTACTTAGGACAAAGAGATATATAACCTAATATCTAATATAGATCAGAACCTTGAGTTTTTCTCCTTCTGGTTAAGACAGAAGACAAGATGCCCTTCTCTCAATACCAGAATAGTTTCAAAGAAACTTGATCATTCTCAGGTAAAAATCATCCTACTGAGTGGTAAGATGCAGAGGTGAAGTGCCAAGGATACATTTATGGAAAGTATTATAAGAGCAAATATAGCACTATAGCTAAGTGAACTCCCAAGATGCAGTGACTTAATAAAGTAATTTACTCCTTTCTCAGGCAGCAGTATGAGTTAAGGGGTTTGGGAAAGGCAATTAGACCCTCAATATGTGGTTTCCATCTTTGTGTAAAAAGTGATCATTTCAGTGGCAACATTTTCAAGTGGGAAGGAAGAGAATACAGTCCGTATCTAATGGCTTTAACATAGAGAAGGTGATCTTTAGGTTTCAGGCACCACTTTCTACGGATGGCTCATTGCCAAGACTTGAAGCATTCTGTCTCCCACTGACGGGGGCAATGGGACGTGGTGAGCAGCTGGATGACAAAGGTTTTACTTATAAAATAAAACATAAAATAGTGGACACTGAGGAATATGTCTGCCATAAGGATCACAGAAAATGTGATTTTAAAGGGTCAAGTTATAATGATCTCTGTCCGTACGATTGTTTCTTGAGCAGCCTATCATTTCATACTTGACGCCAACTTGTTAGAAGTAAACTTGGGTGATTTAAAAACATTTAAAAAAAAAAAAACCTTTGTTAATGTAGTTTCCAATACTAATCAAATAGTACTTTTTCTTCCTACTTAGAACCTAAAGTTATGAAAAAGAACTCTCCTCCCACCATCTGCTTTTTCTCAGAACCAATCTGAGGGAATGTGGCTTGTGGGCAATTAGTAAATTAGCCTGAGTAACAATACTTTCTGTGCTTAAATGAATCCATCTTTCCCGTGATACTACCACAAGTAACTGTTACTTCTCAGAGTCTTTCTCCACACGTTCAGTTGTGCACCCCTCTTAACTGGATTAGCCCTTAAACAAGAATAAACTCATTCATGAGAAATTGCTTCTGCTTCCGATTTGCTTTTATGCTGGTATTATTAGCAAGAGTCAACAAGGACAAAAAATGCATTCCACTTATATTAAGAATGAAGGTAGATTAAGTGGACACCAATCAACATAAATTGAATTGTAAATGTGTAATCAGACTTAAGGAGCTAAATACAGACCTAAGAATGTAATGTTAGTGACAAGACTTTGGAATCAAACAATACCTTCATCATAGCAATGAAATGTTTAACAGGACATTCTTCTGATCAAAAGTTAGATTTTAAATGACAAAAATCCATATTGCTTCATTTTTTTAAACTATGAGAAGGACATAATAGGCTTTACTCAGAAATTTTTCACCTATTTAAATTAATGAAGAGAAAAACAACTAGACAAAATCCAAACCAAAGAGTACAATTACGGTGAGTCAACAGATTGTTTGAAATACAAATACTGTTAATTATAGAGCAATACATACTGAGAGTTAACCTTCTGATTGATTCATGACACTAGTTGAAGATTCTGAATACATGTTTGTTTTCAAGAGTCCATGCATGTATGAATGTTATTGAAAGCTTTTTTGGTAAATGAGGATCCAGCAACGTTTATATTCATGGAAAAGTGATGAAGTCTTAATTTTTTCTCATGAAATTATATATTACTTATAAAACAAGTGAAAAGCAATTATATATAGAAAATATCCTAAGAAAGCATATTCAAGTCTTACAAAGATAACTCCAGTTTAACGTGTGCTTATCCAAATGTGTTTATGAGTTATCCGATCACCACACTTAGCACAGTTTCACATACACTGGGACTCACAGTAATAGGTCAGGGTTAGAATGTTTGCATATGTAGATAAAGGAGGCTTAGTCCTGAGAGTCCGTTCATGGGGTAAACCATCACTGTGTTAGACTGGACCTCTTAGTATATTTGTGTTGCCTGTATACAGTCTATTTTAAACAGGGTTATTTATATGCCTGGACATTTATAACAGGAAGCGGCATACCCGGAATTATGTACTGCAGGTTCACTGCCTCAAGCTTGCCTTGACGTTTGCTTTGTTGACCGCCTCTTTCACATCTTCGTTCCTCAAACTGTAGATCATGGGACTCAGCATGGGAATCACTGTGGGGTAAAACACGGCCACCATCTTCCCCCGCTCCACAGACTCTTCAGTGGGCCTCCTGAGATACATGAAGAGGAGAGCCCCATAAAACACGGCAACAGCTGTCAGGTGGGACCCACACGCGGAGAATGCCTTCCTCCTGCCATCGGCAGAGCGCATGCGCAGCACGGCCGCTATGATGAGGGTATAGGACATGAGAACCACTGAGAGGGAATATGTGAAATTCATCCCAGCAATAACAATCATGGTGCATTCTTTACTGTGGACCCCTCCACAGGCAATCTTGATAAGAGCACGGTCAGCACAATAGAAGTGGTTGATTTCAAAGTTTCCACAGAAGTACAGGCCATATGTCCACAGTGTGCAGATTAGGCTAACAGAGAACCCACAGATGTATGTCACAGAGATGAGACGAGCACAGACAGTCCTGGACATTTCACTGCCATAAAGCAGAGGGCTGCAGATGGCCATGTAGCGATCAAAGGCCATCACAGCCAAGATACATACTTCCACGTGGACAAGGCCTGTGAAGAAGTAACACTGCACCAAACACCCCACATAGGAAATGGTTTTTGTCCCTGATAGTAAGTTTTCCAGCATCTTCAGAGTGACCTTGGAAGAGAACCACACATCCACAAAAGACAAATGACTCAAGAAAAAGTACATGGAGCTCTGAAGCTGGAAGCTGATGCTGATCAAAATAATCATACCAATGTTCCCTATCAGAGTGATCATGTAAACTACTAGAAACACCACAAAAAAGAGAACTTGAAGTTCCTGATGACTGGTCAACCCCAGAAGAACAAATTCTGTCACATCTGTGAAATTTGGCATTGCCTTCACTTAGACCCAGTCTGCATTGCCTATGGACAAATTAAAAGAAATGAATGGATTTATTTTATTCTTGAAAATTTTGAGTCATGTTTATCAGTATTCTAGTTCAAATAATATAAAAATCAACATAGACTTTGCACAAAGTTTAATATAAGAGTATATAATCATTTATTTCCTTTAATAGGCCTTATAAGTAATTATTACAATATTTATTAGTTTCTTAACTCTAAAACAATTACATTCACATACTACTAGTATTAGACACTTATTTTTGATAAATTATTTCAATGATGCTAACATCATAGAGTGCTAATAGAAGTAAAGCTAGACTGAGAGTCATCAGAGAATGACCAAATCCATTTAAACATATTGTCTTATAGGAAATGACTTGAGACTCATAAATGTAAATATTCAATAAGGTCAGACAACCACTTTGTGCTGACCAGGGAAGTAATAAGAGTGAATCATTGAAATGCCATTGAATACTATTTTTGTGTATGATGGTTGCCTTTCATTGTCTATATTAATACAAAGGCACATGTAATATTAACTTACTCATTTCCCTATGACTTGGAAGATATCCTTTTTTTAAATGCATTTGTTTATTTTTGGCTGTTGTTGGGCGCCTCTTGGTTGGGGTGTGTGGGCTCCTCACTGCAGGGCTTCTCCTGTTGTGGAGCACTGACTCTAGGTGAGCAGACTTCAATGGTCGTGGCTTACAGGTTCTAGAGCACAGGCTCAGTAGTCGTGGCTCTCGGGCTTAGCTGCTCCATGGCGTGTGGAATCTCCCTCCAACCAGGGATTGAACTTATGTCCCCTACATTGGTAGGCATATTCTTATCCACTGAGCCACCAGGGAAGTCCAGAAGATATCTTCTTATCTACGGAATTTTATGGGAGGATTGTTTTAAACCTTGGTCTTACAATCTAGTCAATGACATACTTTTCTACACTATGCCAGCATATGATGTAAAAAGCTTTCAACTAATGAAAACCCTAGTCATGTTTTATTTTATTTAGCTATATATTTCACTTGCTTGATTACTGCTGCTTGCAGGATGAGGTAAGCGGTATTTAACAACACAGACTGTATCAGTTTAACAGTTATCTCAGAAAAGTAAACCACAAGTGGATCAATCACCATATCAAAATTATATCAATAGATAAATTCTATATACATATAAAATAAAATTCAGGTGCCATGCTCTTAAAATTATTGTCTTATTTCAGATTCTACTGCTTTTCAGCAAAAGTCCATTATATGTATAATTATTTATTTTCAAATTCAATGTCATTACAATTAAAATGTCCACAAGGAATGTTTTCTCTGTTTAATACACTTCCCTAGATAAGTCTTCTGAGAAGTAAACTGCTCTGAGTACTTAGGGATGCATCTGTAGGATTAACATCATCTCGGGAATATAAGATCCCCATAATAACATTGCTTGAAGGGACTATTATGACATAAAATGGTCTGTAGTTATAATTGCTTATAATAATTCATTTACAAACATCAAAACCAATATTATGTCAAATATATTTGCTATATTATATTTATTATTTACTATATCTAGAAGTAGTCTAAGTTTTGCAATATGAAATTGAACAAGCTACACGAGATTTTGGTTTGCATCATAATTGATTCTTCTTGAAAAAGAGTGAATGAAAAATACAGAAATGAGACAATTTAGGGAATAGAACTACTGTGAGACGAAAAAGGAGCATGCTGATAAACACAGAAATAAGAAGAGGCAAATGCACACAGAGTAGTGCATTTGAGGATGTGACTTTTGAGGATGTGACTTTGAGGATGTGACTTTTCAGTTATGGGCAAGTAGCCAGTTATGTAAAAATATTGAGGAAAATGAAGCATGCTGAGACAATTTAGGGAACAGAACTACTGTGAGACGAAAAAGGAGCATGCTGATAAACACAGAAATAAGAAGAGGCAAATGCACACAGAGTAGTGCATTTGAGGATGTGACATTTGAGGATGTGACTTTGAGGATGTGACTTTTCAGTTATGGGCAAGTAGCCAGTTATGTAAAAATATTGAGGAAAATGAAAATACAAACAGTTAGAAGAGGAACTATTTTTAAAAATGTATAAACTCTACGATTGTATCATGGCTCCCTCCAACTAGTAGCAACTCACAATTTGGAAGCTGATTAATCTTTGTAAACACTCTTCCTACCCCTGAAATTATTCATATGGGAATTAAATACATCATAGAGAAAATTATTTGGGCACATAACAGTCACTGATATTTCAGTTCTGGTCTGGGTTCACCTGTACCCTGTATTTTCATGATCATAGATCTTCTGGCTTCTAAGTGTGGATAAACTAAGCCAGATGAGAGTTACTGATTTTGACTGGGAGATAGAGCTAAGACCAAGAATTTTCATATATAAAAACTCTTACCTCTGCTTGGTGAACCCATAATTACCTAATTAACAGAGTTTGATTTGGATTATTGGTACAACTAATTATAAGAGGATGAGATAGTTAGATAGCATCACCAACTCAGACATGAGTCTGAGCAAACTCTAGGAGATAGTGAAGGACAGAGGAGCCTGGCATGCTGTAGTCCATGGAGTCTCAAATAGCCAAATATGACTTAGTGACTGAACAACACCAGCAACTAAGTATAAAATATATAAAAAATCATCAAGGCACCTAAGAAACAAAGTAATACTACTTCTCCAATTTCCCTTCTTGTGTGATATGTGGGTTTTCTTCCACTTTTCATAATCAATCATTAACTCTGTGATAGTAGAGTTTGTCTCATTCATTTTAGAACACTTCAAACTGACTACATTAGTTGTTATATATTGTAGACATTCAGGGATATTCACACATGATTTTTAAGCATCCTGATCTCCAGATCAGCTTCATAGAATGCATTACTGTGTCCATAACTAATAAAATCTCTATTAAAAAAGGTAAGATATTAGCTAACTTTTGTTGAATCCTTACACAATCTTTTATAAATAAAGGTCCCATGAGAGAGGTTCTAATTAGCATATCTTTCTAAAAAATGAGAAAACTGAAGCACTGACAGACTAAGAGGCTCTCCTTGGATCCGACATCTGCAAACTGGCCAGACGGAAATGCAAACCAATTAACTGAACTCTAGGGGTACACTCAACAACTTTATATCACTACTGCCTCTTTGATAACTTTTTCTAATATTCTATTTCTCTACATTTAAAATGCAGTTTGATTATCATCCAAAAAAGGGGAAAAGTTATCCTTTTGATAATTCATGCTTGATGAACCAGAAGAGCTTGACATGGCTATAGAGCCTGAAAAACAGAGTTCTTGGACCACCATTGGTCCTCTATGCCTCTCAAGGTTCAGTTCAGTTCAGTTCAGTCGCTCAGTCGTGTCCGACTCTTTGCAACCCCATGAATCGCAGCACGCCAGGCCTCCCTGTCCATCACCAACTCCTGGAGTTCACTCAGACTCACGTCCATCGAGTCAGTGATGCCATCCAGCCATCTCATCCTCTCTCGTCCCCTTCTCCTCCTGCCCCCAATCCCTCCCAGCATCAGAGTCTTTTCCAGTGAGTCAACTCTTCACATGAGGTGGCCAAAGTACTGGAGTTTCAGCTTTAGCATCATTCCTTCCAAAGAAATCCCACACCTGATCTCTTTCAGAATGGACTGGTTGGATCTCCTTGAGAGTCCAAGACCCTCAAGAGTCTTCTCCAACACCACAGTTCAAAAGCATCAATTCTTTGGTGCTCAGTTTTCTTCACAGTCCAACTGTCACATCCATACATGACCACTGGAAAAACCATAGCCTTGACTAGACGGACCTTTGTGGGCAAAGTAATGTCTTTGCTTTTCAATATGCTATCTAGGTTGATCATAACTTTCCTTCTAAGGAGTAAGCGTCTTTTAATTTCATGGCTGCAGTCACCATCTGCAGTGATTTTGGAGCCCAAAAAAATAAAGTCTGACACTGTTTCCACTGTTTCCCCATCTATTTCCCATGAAGTGATGGGACCAGATGCCATGATCTTCGTCTTCTGAATGTTGAGCTTTAAGCCACCTTTTTCACTCTCCAATTTCACTTTCATCAAGAGGCTTTTTAGTTCCTCTTTACATTCTGCTATAAGGATGGTATGATCCCATAGTCCTAGGGCCAGATGACCGAAGTAACTTCTCATAGAGAGCCACTTTATTAAATAACTGTGCATCATCTTTTAAAGCAATTAAGCATATAGAATGTATAATTTAGAAATTTTTAAAAATCACTTTCATTACCTTTTCAGGAATTTTACACACACACACAATACAGCAAAGGTATAATTATTTCTTCAATATAGTGAAAGACAGGGAAGTATGGCATGCTACAGTCCATGGGATGGCAAAGAGTAGGACACAACTTAGTGACTGAACTGGGAATAACAATCATTCCCAAAGACACAATACTTTCAATTCCATTCAGATACATTTTAAAACACAATGTGGAAATCACTGGGTTTGTAGGGAAGATATAAAAGGCAAAACCTAAAGAGCAAAAATTCTTGTAAGTCCCTATGGTAGCAAGATATTCTTATGAATTTTTATATCAACTATTAATATAAATAGTAATATTTCCCAAGTATATAATTCCAGAAAATAAAACACTGTGATAACAAATAGGTCCACAAGTAAGGTCTTAGTCTCTTCTTCAAAAAAGGGCTAAAAACTAAAGATGTGACTGCATTAATCTCTATTGCAAAGAGTATAAAATTTGCAGACCTACCTTCAGCAGCAACAAGAAAACGATGATAATTCCTCACTATTTATAATAGAATCTTGAACACTGCACACATTGAGAGCATCTCCCCAAGGAACTATCCAGATAATGATGAAACACATTATAATTAAAATTATAGAAATATCTCAGGAGTAAGGGAAGTTAAGGAGGGTTAATTAGAAGAATGTCTTCTGATAACATTACATGACCAGTATCCTTAATGTCATGGGTATAATCTCTCCCATCTTCACATGGTATAATGCCTGCCTCAGGAAAGCACCTTGGACCTCAGGAAAACATTCTTGGTTTGCATTATGCAATGTTGTTCGGTCACGTTCTTTTATATTGTACTTTAGTTCTAATAAGCATTATCTTTCCGGCCAAACACAGCAATGCACACCCTATGCATCTCATGGCTGCTGAAGAGATCCCAGGTGCCTCCAAAGTACAGATCACAGAGAAATGTCTAGGGAGAATGAGTACAAGTAGAGGTCATTGGTGGAGAAGTTGATTGTAGTAGAACAATTCATCAGTGAACTCTTTTCAGGCTCTTTTTGGAGTCAGTAGAGCATCAACTTCGATGTCAGTTAGAGTGGAAATAAAATCTTAACTCTGCACCATAATTAACTGCCTGTCTTTGGAAAAGTAAGGATTCTCAGTTTCAAAGTTCATCTGTAGAAAAAGGAAACTGCTGTCTCCAGTGAGGTACGGGGATTGCAGACAACATAGGGAAATTCCTAGCACAACGCCTGTCTCTGATAAGGCAGTCAAAAAATTGAGACGAGCTGTGAATTTTTACCTATTAACAGTTTTGTGATCGTGATCAGTACGATCTCTGTGTTGAAGGGTAAAATAAAAAAAAAACTAAGTAAAATAATTCTGAGGTTCAGTTTCTCCACAAAATATGGATAGTAGGGGCTTCCCTGGTGGCTCAGACTGAAGAGTCTTCCTGTAATGCAGGAGACCCAGGTTTGATCCCTGAGTCCTGAAGATCCTCTGGAAAAAGGAATGGCTATCCACTCCAGTATTCTTGGTGCTTCTCTGGTAAGCTCAGACATTAAAGATAGCTAGCAGATTAAAGAATCTGAGTGGAAACCAAGATTGTTCACAAATTCCCATTTGTACTACCTCAATTTTGCTGGGAAATCATGGACAGAATAATACTCAGGCAAAGTTTTCCTCTTCAGTGCCCAAGGATCCCAGACTCCTTAGTTCCTTCTCACCTTTTATGGAGAAGCTACATAAGGCAAACTCATTGGCACCAGATTATTATAACTTAACTTGCACTCCCTCAAGAAAAAGGGAATTTAAAACAAGAAAGCATTGTGTGTGTGTGTGTCTGTATGTGTGTGTGTGTGCGCGCGTGTTAAACAGGAAGAGAGCAAGGAAGAGAGTCAAGGTTAAATACATTTTATACTAGAGATACTTAACTATAAAAAAATTGATAGATATATGAATAAATGTATGAATGAGATCCATTTTTTAAAGTGCTTTACAGAGCTATCCTGAATTTTCTGCAAATAGCAAAATTGCTTTAAATTCTCCAAAAGAATCAAGATTTGGGGAGATTATGAGCTAGAAGTGATCTTGGAGGTCAGATACTTCATCCTAAAAATTAACTGGATGAATGACACAAAATGAGTGGTTTAAGGTCACCTGCAAATTATTTTGAAAATTTGAAACTAAAACCAGGAACATGACTTAACCAAGAATCTTGACATCATCATTCTTCATGCAACACTGAAACAAATCTCAAAAGAGTAGAGAAAGTGGTTCACTTAAAAAAAAAAAAAAAAAAGAGGTGACAAATATTATCCAAATCCACTTGCCAAATTCACTTGCTAAATTCAGACTTAAATTGGAGAAAGTAGGAACAACCACTAGACTATTCAGCTACGGCCTAAGTCAAATCCCTTACAATCATACAGGGGAAGTGACAAACAGATTCAAGGGATTAGATCTGATAGACAGAGTGCCTGAAGAAGTATGCACGGGGGTTCATGACATTGTACAGAAGGCAGGGATCAAGATGATACCCAAGAAAAAGAAGTGCAAACACACAAAACGGTTGTTTAAGAAGGCCTCACACATAGCTGAGAAAAGAAGAGAAGTGAAAATCAAAGGAGAAAAGGAAAGATATACCCATTCAAATGTAGAGTTCCAAACAATAGCAAGGAGAGATAAGAAAACCTTCCTCGGTGATCAGAAAAAAAGCCTTCCTTGGCAAAGAAATAGAGGAAAAAATAGAATGGGAAAGACTAGAGATCACTTCAAGAAAATTAGAGATATCAAGAAAATATTTCATGCAAAGAGGAGCACAATAAAGGACAAAAGTGGTATGGATCTAACAGAAGCAGAAGATATTGAGAAGAGGTGGCAAGAATACACAGAAGAGCTGTACAAAAAAGATCTTCATGACCCAGATAACCACAATGGTGTGATCACTCACCTAGAGCCAGACATCCTGGAAGGCGAAGTCAAATGGGCCTTAGGAAGCATCACTGTGAACAAAGCTAGTGGAGGTAATGGAATTCCAGTTGAGCTATTTCAAATCTTAAAAGATGATGCCGTGAAAGTGTTGCACTCAGTATGCCAGCAAATTTGGAAAACTCAGCAGTGGCCATGGGACTGGAAAATGTCAGTTTTCATTCCAATCACAAAGAAAGGCAATGCCTAAGAATGCTCAAACTACCACACAATTGCACTCATCTCAGATGCGAGTTAAGTAATGCTCAAAATTCTCCAAGCCAGGCTTCAGCAATACATGAGCCATGAAATTCCAGATGTTCAAGTTGGTTTTAGAAAAGGCAGAGGAACCAGAGATCAAATTGCCAACATCCGTTGGAAAAACATTGAAAAAACAAGAGAGTTCCAGAAAAAAAAACATCTATTTCTGCTTTAATGACTATGCCAAAGCCTTTGACTGTGTGGATCACAATAAACTGTGGAAAATTCTGAAAGAGATGGGAATACCAGACCACTTGACCTGCCTCTTGAGAAATCTATATCTAGGTCAGAAAGCAACAGTTAGAACAACAGTCTGGTTCCAAATCAGGAAAGGAGTCTGTCAAGGCTGTATCTTGTCACCCTGCTTATCTAACTTATATGCAGAGTACATCATGAGAAACACTGGGCTGGATGAAGCACAAGCTAGAATCAAGATTGCTGGGAGGAATATCAACATCCTCAGATATGCAAATGATACCACCCTCATGGCAGAAAGTGAAGAAGAACTAAAGAGCCTCTTGATGAAACTGAAAGAGGAGAGTGAGAAGGTTGGCTTAAAGCTCAACCTTCAGAAAACTAAGGTCATGTCATCTGGTCCCATCACTTCATAGCAAAAAGATGGGAAAACAGTAGAAACAGTGACAGACTTTATTTTGGGGGCTCCAGAATCACTGCAGATGGTGACTGCAGCCATGAAATTAAAAGACACTTACCAACCTAGACAGCATATTAAAAAGCAGAGACATTTCTTTTCCAGCAAAGGTCCATCTAGTCAAGGCTATCATTTTTCCAGTAGTTATGTATGGATGTGAGAGTTGGACTATAAAGAAAGCTGAGCACTGAAGGATTGTTGCTTTTTAACTGTGGTGTTGGAGAAGACTCTTGAGAGTCCCTTGGACAGAAAGGAGATCCAACCAGTCCATCCTAAAGGATATCAATCCTGAATATTCATTGGAAGGGCTAATGTTGAAGCTGAAACTCCAATACTTTGGCCACCTGATGCAAAGAACTGACTCATTTGAAAATACCCTGATGCTGGGAAAGATTGAAGGTGGGAGGAGAAGGGGATGACAGAGGATGAAATGGTTGGATGGCATCACCAACTCAGTGGACATGAGTTTGAGTAAACTCCAGGAATTGGTGATGAACACGGAGGCCTGATATGCTGCAGTCCATGGGTTGCAAAGTGTCGGCCACGACTGAGTGACTGAACTGAACTGAGTAGAATTCACTGGTAAAAACATGGGCTATGGAGTCAACTTGTTGAATTCCCATTCTGGCTTTAACAATTTTGATCCATGCACTCTGGACAATGTCTCTTGATATTTCTGGGCTTCATCTTTTTTTTTTTTTTTTTTTTTTTTTTTGTCAAACTGGATTCCTTATATGGGCAGGTTTATTTTGAGGATTATGCAACAGAAAGTATGCACTATGGAACATACTGTTCTCCATACATGTCTGTGTGTTTGTGTGCATGCTCAGTCGTTTCTGACACTTTGTACATCCATGGACTGGGTAGTCATCAATAAATGGGAGCTATGAGTCATTAAGTAAAGAATCATAGAGAATGGCATTCAATATATTCCTTATCATCCACCTAAATGACTCAATGAATTATATAAGTAATAGTACCTAAAATAGTAAATATCCACACTTTTCTGGTCATTGGTATTTCCTTTTTCTTTGTCATTTATGAATCATAAGTCTAGTTTTGGCACATGATTGCCCAAATAAGAAAGCAGAGTTTTGATGGTTATAAATAAATGTATAACACAGAAGTCTACATATCTTTGAAGGAAGAGCCATTTTAGAAAGAGCATCAATGTCATGGCTCTTCTGCTGAATAATGCAGGCAGGATTTATATTATTTGTAGATTGGTGCCATTTCCTTAAGAGATTATACATATAGGTGAGTATTAAGTAATTGCTTTGTTAGCTTGTATTTTGCACTAAATGAGTTCTCTGGAGAAATAACAATTGGGTACAATGCAGATTTGCCATGGGGCCCAACTGGTTTCTGGTGCTTTTCTTCTTTAGATTCCGTGTCAATATTTTCCTTCATACATTGGTAAGTCTACATCATAATACTGATGTCTGCCATCGATACTCATGCCATATTCTGTTACCCGTAATATTTGTTTAATCCAATTTAACACAATTTCTTCCACACAATTATCATAACTTTGTGCCACAACCTATTACCATCTCACTTTGGGTTATGGGTTGAAAAGTTTATTTATATCAAAATCTTGACTCCCAGTACTTCTGAATATGGCTGAATTTGTAGATATAGTTTTTAAAGAGGAAATTAAATTGTAATCGGCTCAAATCGTGCATCCTAACGCAAGATGACTGGTATCTTTTTTAAGAAAGGAGATTAGAACATACACACAGGAAAGACTGTGAGAGACACAGGAGGTGATGGCTGTCTATAAGCCAGACAGAAGCTTCAGAATGAAACCAACCCTACTAACATTTTGATCTTGAATTACTTACTATCCTCCAAACTGGAAGGAAATCAGTCTCTTTCGTTTAAGCCACCCCAGTCTGTGGTACTTAGTTATAGCTGCTGCTGCTAAGTCACTTCAGTCGTGTCCGACTCTGTGCAACCGCAGAGACGGCAGTCCACCAGGCTTCCCCGTCCCTGGGATTCTCCAGGCAAGAACACTGGAGTGGGTTGCCATTTCCTTCTCCAACGCATGAAAGTGAAAAGTGAAAGTGAAGTCGCTCAGTCGTGTCTGACTCTAGCGACCTCATGGCCTGCAGCCTACCAGGCTCCTCCGTCCATGGGAATTTTCAGGCAAAAGTACTGGAGTGGATGCCATTGCCTTCTCCGTTAGTTATAGCAGCCCTCGCAAACTAATATGTTCTGCCTTCAGTAGACAAAGAGACTGATTTCATATTCAAAGGAAGTTTTGCTTCTTTGAAAAGTAGTATCATTTTTAATATATTTCAAACATTTACAGTACACATTCAAAATGTGCACAAAACATGTTTACAATTTATTGAATTTTTTCAAAGTAAAAATGCGTTTATGACCAAACTTCTAAACTGAGTAGAAGACCAACACTACATCAGACAAACTTCTCATCTTCTTTCTGAGTCAGTATTCCTCAAGTTAGATGAATCTTTATTTTTAGCACTCTACATAACTTGTGTCTTTTTCTGAATTTTACACAAGTGAAATCAAACAGAACACATTCTTTGATGTATAGTCTTCTGGTGAAAAGTCTGTTGATATCTGAACATTATGTTGATGATTGTTTTAGCTTGTTTGGACTGCTATAGTAATTATAACATAAGCATTTATTTATCACTGTTCTGAAAGCTGGAAGTCTAAGATTGGATTGGGTTCTGATGAAAGCATTCTTCCTGGTTTGTAGATGGCTGTCTTTTTGCTGTGCCCACACATCACATGGGGCAAGGGAGTACCCTGGGCTCTTTTATGAGGGCACTAATCCAGTTCATGGGCTTCCCTAGTAGCTCAGAAAGTACAGAATATTCCTGCAATGCAGGAGTCCTGAGTTTGATACTTGTGTAGGGAATGTTCCCTGGATCAGGAAATGGCAACCCACTCCAGTATTCCTGCCTGGAGAACCACATGGACAGAGGAGCCTGGCGGGTTACAGTCCATGGGGTCACAGAGTCGGACACGACTAAGCATGAGCAGGCACTAATTCAGTTCATGAGGGCAAAGCCAAGCCTTCATGACCTAATGACCTCCCTAAAGCCCCCGCTTCTAAATAGCAACGGTTCTTTTATTACCGTAAGTGTAGAGATCAAGTTGACAACATTCACTGAATCATGGAGAAAGCAAAGGTGTTCCAAAAAAAATCTACTTCTGATTGTACTCCAACTATACCAAAAAATCTGGAACAAACAACCTCATTTAAAATGTATAAATCTGAACACCTGGCCAAAGACAATATACAGATAGTAAATCAGCATATCAAAAATACTCAAAATCATATATCGTTAGGAAATTACAAACTAAAACAACAGTAAAGTAGCACTGCACACCTATTAGATCAGTAAACTCAAAAAGGGGGGCGGGGGACAGGGCTTGTCTGGTGGCTCAGTGGTAAAGAATCTGCCTGACAATGCAAGACACTCAAGTTCGATCCCTTACCCAGGAAGATCCCACATGTCACAGAAAAACTTAGCTGGATTTTTCCTCAGCTAAACAAGGCTCACCTGTGACCTGAACACTACATGTCTAGTACTTAGTAAACAGCTTTGAAAAAGTGTCCAAAAATTATCACACAATTATACACAGGAGCTCTACTTCTAATAGCTAAAAACTTTCAAATATCAGGATGTCTTCGATAGATGACTGCATAAACAAACTGGGATACATCCAAAGTGAAGGGGAGCAAATGCCACCCCAAAATATACCCCTTCAGCATGAGAATTAGTTGGACTTAATTAACTATTTTTTTTTAAGAGGACACATGATCATCTCTGAAACCCAAGTTCAAGACGGCTCTTCTGAGTCACATTTACAAGAGAAATCTCATTTCAAAAGAATTCTCTGTATATACCAGATAGAAGGATGACAGTCTTGTGAAACTCTTTTTTTTATCAATAGGGAAAGCTAAGATGTAAATATGTACAACAACCATACCCTTCCTTTCCTTTGGTTTTATTTTTTAATATTTATTTGTTTTTTTATTTGGCTGCACCAGGTCGACCTTCATTGAGGCAAGCCAGATATTTAGCTGTGGCATGCAAACTCTTAGTTGTGGCATGGGAGATCTAGTTCTCTGATCAGGGATGGGACCTGGGCCTCCTTCTTAAGGAGTGTCCAGTCTTAGCCACTGGACCACCAGGAAGCCCCTGTTTTGTTTTTAGATGAAGACGGTATCTAAGGTGATATCTTGGGCCATTTCAGTCACTGACTCAGTTTCCCGAGTTTCTCCAAAGCATACACAAGGTGCACATTATTAAACTGGTTTGCAAAAAAGGAAAGGTAGTTCATACTACAACACTGTATGCTTACAAATATGTAAATAGTAAATGGCATGTTATTTATTTTTAATTACTATGGGAAAAAAGAATGTAGTATTGGTACATGTTACAAAATGAATAAACATTAAAAACATCTTTAGTGAAAAAATCCACATAGAAAAGGCCACCCAGATCCCATATTCACCATGTCTGCTTTACATCCACCAAATTTGTCCAAATGTCTGAAAATCTCAGTAACAATCTAAAAAAATATTGGATGCGGATGGGAAAAAAGATATTTTCATACAATTGGACAACTGCTGAAAGTGGAAGTGGGGCTGTGGATTACATTATAATGTAGAAACTATATGATTTCCTGATTTTGGAGATTATGTGCTGGTTCCACAGGAGAATGCGCCCATTTTGGATAAAACGCATGGAGTATTTTAGGTGATGTGGCAAATGTGAGTATTTTTTTAACCATTATTAAGAGTTTACTGCACATTTTAAGTTACTGAAAAGTAAATTATTTTTCAAAACAACCACGTCAATACCACAAAAGAAAATCAGATCAGACAGGCTTGAAACTTTCTTATAGAGGCCAAGACTTACCCAGACAAAGTTCAAGGGAAGTTGTGATGCTCATTGTCCTTGAAGGAGTCCACATGGAATTTACAAACAAAATTTCCCACATAACTTCACAAAAAGTTGTTAGAATACATTCAGTAAAGTTGAATAATTTGGGATCAATTTACAATCATATAAAATACTACAATTTACAATCTAAATCAATATACGAAAATCAC
The DNA here is from genome assembly GCF_019923935.1 of Bubalus bubalis. NCBI lineage: Eukaryota > Metazoa > Chordata > Mammalia > Artiodactyla > Bovidae > Bubalus > Bubalus bubalis. Next base: position 39,944 of record NC_059169.1, read on the forward strand.
TTGTGTTTCTATACACTAGTAACAATCAGAAACAAAAATTAAGAAAAAACTTAACCAAGGACATAAAAGACCAGTAGTTAGAAAACTAGAAAGCACTGATAAAGAAACCAAAGAAAACACAAATAAACAGAAAAATATTCCATGCTCATGCACTGGAAAAATGAGTTATTAAACTGTCCATTCTAACCAAAGCCATCAGCAAATGCACTGCACTCAAAATATAATATCCAATGGCATTTTTCATAGAAATAGAAACATTCCTAATAATATTCTGCAACAACTAAGGACCCTGAACAGCCCAAAAGACTCTGAGAAAGAAGAATGAACCTGGAGGCATCTTCCTCTCTGACTTCAAACTACATCATGGAGCTGTAGTAACCACAACAGTGAGGGACTGGCACAAACACAGGCACAGGGACTCGAGGAAAGAATAGAGCGCCCGGGAATAAAGCCACATGTATGTGGACAGTTCATGAAAATCAAGCCAAGGACATGCAAAGAGGAAAGGACAGTCCTTTCAAGAATCAGTGACAGGAAAACTGGCCACCTACACCAAAGAACATCACTGGGCATCCTCTAGATCATCTAACAGAAATCTAACTAAAAACTCACCATTTTGCACATGGAGCTCTTTTCCACCCCCAACCCCACCCCCCGACCCCCCACCCTCCGCCAACGAGTTCTCTGAGATGGACCTCCGGTCAGCGCTCAGCTGGACACAGGAAACGTCTACTTCATCCTCATTTTTCCCTCTTGCAGCGCCCCCTTGCTGGTGGGCACCGAGGCAACCCCCCTCCTCTCAGCCTGGACACAGCCCCATTATCCAGGAGCCCAAGCCCTGACGGTGCTGAGAAGACAAAGCTCTCACCAGCTGGTCACCGAGCTGAATCTGAAGGCAAATGTCCTGTCCCCACAGGTCAGAGGTGGGGTTGGTGCCCCAAGCAGGCCACCAGAGAAGAGCGGGCAGCCCTGCACTCACAGACCCCAGAGGGCTCACCCAGAACCAGCTTTGCTGTGAGCACTCAGACTGGAAACCCAAACTGAAACGGAGCCAAAAATCTCCATGACACTGCTCAACACACAGCCAGGGAACAATTGATTAAAATTGATTAAAAACCATACAGAATGAAAGGAACATAAACACAAACTTTGCAACTGACACCACATTTCAATTAAAACTATAAACATTTTAGAAAACAACAAAAGATCTACATGACCTTGAGTCTGGTGATGAGTTCTAAAACACAACAAAAAAGCCAATATACAAAATGTTTTAAATAAATTAATTAAAACACTGACTTTTAAAAATGTATACATTCACTCTGTAAAGGACCTTACTCAAGAAAACCAAAGGACAAAGTGTTAGGGGAACCACTAACTAAAACTACCTGCCCGTCCTTGTCAGGCACCAGAGAAACCACTTGCCGGAGTCATCTTACAACAGGAGGTCCTGGGTAAGGAACAAGGAACTAACAAGCTACCACCAACCAGAAGAATTCAGGAAAGGTCAAAGGAGATGGGAGATTCCAATCCATAGGTCTTACCAACCTCCCAGGATCCTCCTTGCTAGAATCCACCTTGGATGAGTGATGCATATGCCACCAGGAAGGACTCCAATTCAGAATGACTGGCCAGAGATAAACCAGAAACTAATCCAATGCCCATAAAACCCGAGACTGTGAGCCACGTGGCAGAGCAGTTCTCTCAGCTTCCCTCACCCTCCTGCCCTCCACCCAGGCAGCCCTTCCCAATAAAACCTCTTGCTTTGACAGCACAGACAAACATTAATATTTTTTTTAAAACAACACATATCTGATAAAGAATTTGTACTCAAATTATACCAAGAACTCTAGAGCAAACAAACCCATTAATAATTGGTAAAGACTGAAACAGATACCTGGCCACAGAGGGTACTCTGATAGTAAACAACCATAAGAAACACCTGGCCACAGAGGGTACTCTGATAGTAAACAACCATAAGAAAACATACTCAAGATCATGGTGGGATGCATGCACAGCCACCTTTGGAAGACAGTCTGACAGTTTTCTCCAAAGCTAAACAGACTCATCATCTAGGATGCAGCACTGCTGCTGCCAAGCCACTCAGTCGTGTCCGACTCTGTGCGACCCCACAGACGGCAGCCCACCAGGCTCCCCCGTCCCCGGGATTCTCCAGGCCAGAACACTGGAGCGGGGTGCCATTTCCTTCTCCGATGCATGAAGTGAAAAGTGAAAGGGAAGTCGCTCAGTCTTGTCTGACTCCTAGCGACCCCATAGACGGCAGCCCACCAGGCTCCGCCGTCCCTGGGATTCTCCAGGCAAAAACACTGGAGCGGGGTGCCATTTCCTTCTTCAATGCATGAAGTGAAAAGTGAAAGGGAAGTCGCTCAGTCTTGTCTGACTCCTAGCGACCCCATAGACTGCAGCCCACCAGGCTCCTCCGTCCGTGGGATTTTCCAGGCAAGAGTACTGGAGTGGGGTGCCATTGCCTTTTCCAGGATGCAATACTACACCTCTTGTATTTAGACAACAGCTTTGAAAAACTGTGCATAAAATAATGCACAGTAGCTCTATTCTGGGTTAAAAATTGGTTAAAAACTGAAAGACATCAGACTGTTCTTCTGTAAATGAATTAATAAGCAAATTAGGGCACATGTACATCAAGGGGAGCAGAATATGCCACCCCAAGTTGTGTCTTTTGGACATCAGGATAATTCTGGACTGACATTTAAAAAACAGCAGATCCAGGAGAATGTTTGAAAATGCCCTTTTAGGAATTAAATTTACATTTATTAGGGAAATCTCCACTTGTAAGGCTGTCTCCACCTGTGTACCAGAAATGGACGGATAACGAAGTCTTAAGAGAAGCTAGTCCATGGAGATGGTCTGGATGTAAATCTGCATAATAGCCAGACCCCTGTTTACTGTGCTTTGCCTCCAAACCTCCCAAATCATTCCACCGTGCACCCCCTGCCCAATGTCTTTCTTTTGTTCTTAGCTAAAGACAGCACATAAGTTACAGGCTTGGGCCATTTCAGGTTTTCCTAGGTACCTTACAAGCATATAGGGGGTATGCATGGTAATAAGCTTCTGTTTTCCTCCAGTTCATCTGCCTTTCATCGCGGGGGAAAGTCTCAATGAGGAAAAGAGAAATGGAAAGGGAACATTATTTTTCCTCCAAAACACATGCAACGGAATAGTATTCAGAAATATAACAGGATGAACCATCAAACCAAGCAAAAATCATGGATGAATCTTACATGTATATTGCCAAGTGAAAGAATCCAGTCTACACACTAATGACCCCATTTATACGACATTCTGAAAAAGACAAAACAGACTTAGAAAAAGATTATGAGGTAGGAGGTTCAATATTCCATCTGATACATTACAGATGAAATGATTGGATGGCACCACTGACTAGATGGACATGAGTTTGAGTAAGCTCCGGGAGTTGGTGATGGACAGAGAAGCTTGGCGGGCTGCAGTCCATGGGGTCGCAAACAGTCAGAGACAACTGAGCGACTGAACTGACATTACAGATGAATATCTACCACTGTGCATTTGTATAAACACATAGACCTTTAGACCTCAGTTAGTAAATCATAATCTATTCAAATTTAGTTATTTAGGATATGAGAGTGTTACAGAATGAAACACAGAATGCAGCAGAGTCTAAATGACTTAGAAATGCATGGAAAAAACTCACTCTTTGTTGCTGGCAGGGCTGGCATAGGCTGACGAAAGCTGAAGCACCAGCAGGTCCTGAGGATCTTAGCGCAAAGAAAGCCAGAACTGGGAATATAAAGGGGTACAGCAGGGCCCCCACCTTGTTCCAGTCCTCCTGCTTCCCAGCCCACTCTCTGGGCCTGGAGGAGGGTCCTCTCCGACTGGTCCAGTGTGGACACATGGGCAGCGTCACTGTGTGGTGACAGCCAGGCACACAGGGCCCCTGGGCCACATGCAGCCGCCCAGGGCTTCCAGGAGCCCATGTGCAAGCGCCGGGACAGACATCTGACACATAGACGCACCACCTAAAGTGGAAACACCTGGTTCCTGGGAATCTAAAACTTAGCTTTTTAAAGGCCCTTTCCTTGGCCCTCGCCCTTCTGGGCCGCTGTGTCTCCTCCTGACTCCTCCTCCTGAGACGTGTGGCTCACAGGAGCATCCCCAGGACCTGAGCTACTCAGCAGCTCCCACTGTGGTCCAGCCTCTCAGAGGGGCTGCTCCACCGCGCTTTGTAAACAGGGGAACTCGCCGTGGAAAGGCCCCTGCTCGACGGTCAGGAGACAGCTGCGCAGGGACGGCCACGCCCACGCCGCCGGGGCCGCTGGGTTCACAGACTGTTTCCCTAGTAAGGGCCTCGGAGATCCCCTCGATCCTTCTGAAGTGTTCTGGAACGCGAGTGCAGGAAGCTAGCACACACTTTCCGTATTCCGGTCCTGAAATGCGGCTCAAGCCTTTCCCTTTCACGACCGCACTGGCAGTGTCGGGAGTCACTTGGATCGTTTTTCCGTTTAGTTGCTTTGATTAACTCCAAGGACAACACGCCTACACGCGTCTCTAACTGGAGCATGCACGGCCCCGGTTCCAGGCAAGGGCGACGCAAAACAGAGTGTGATACAGCTTCCTGGGGCATCATGTTTATTCCCTGTGCTTTACAAGGACACCCATCCAGCCTGAACTCACCCCACAATGTCCCAAAGCCGAAACACCAATGGTCCTGAGGAGACCCATCTCCTGTCAGCCTGAAGTGAACCCCACAACGTCCCAAAGCTGAAGCCCCAGCGCGTCCTGAGGAGACCAGACTCCAGTCAGCAGCCACGGGCAGCCAGGCGCTCAGGCAGAGCGGGAATTCAGCTTGGGGCGCGGGTGGTCGAGGAGGCGGGCTCCTCGCTCCCTGCCAGCCAATGGGAACTGCAGCTCAAGCCTCCCTCACTCTCGCGGCTGCTGCTGCTGCTGCTGCTGCTGCTGCTAAGTCGCTTCAGTCGTGTCCGACTCTGTGCGACCACAGAGACGGCAGCCCACCAGGCTCCCCCGTCCCTGGGATTCTCCAGGCAAGAACACTGGAGCGGGTTGCCATTTCCTTCTCCATTGCGTGAAAGTGAAAGGGAAGTCACTCTGTCGTGTCCGACTCTAGCGACCCCATGGACTGCAGCCCACCAGGCTCCTCCGTCCCTGGGATTTTCCAGGCAAGAGCCCTGGAGTGGGGTGCCATCGCCTTCTCTGCCCTCACTCGCGCAGGCACAGCTAAGTGGAGACTCCGCCCCTTGGGGCAGTTCTGCTAGGTCCATTAAACTATGGAAATTAAAACTGAAATATTGCCAATATCCAAAGCTTCTCCAAAATAGTTAAGGAATAAATAACTTGAAACTGTATAGAATGAAATGTAGTCACCAAATTCACTCAAATTTATTAACAGACATTTAAATTTTGAAACTATCAAAATTGTGGACATAAACATAGAAAATCTACATGACCCTGGGTTTGGCCTGTATATCATGAGCTTTGAGTTTTAACACACAAGCTGTCAGTCTAAAAAAGAAAAATAGTGTGGACTTTATAGAAATAAAGATGTCTATTCTGAAAGACCTCATTCAGAAAATCAAAATACAAGCCACAAACTGGGAGAAAAATATTTGCAAAATTCATATCTGATACAGGATTTGGACACAAAATAGAGAAAGACCTCTTGAACAACCCTATAAACAATAAGTAAAGATCTGAAGAGACACCCAGCCAAAAAAAAAGTTATACAGATAGTACAAAACAAAAACACACTCAACATCATACACCATACACCATTAGGGAATTACAAATTAAAGTCACAAGCTATCACACTACACATATTAGGGCTGCTAAACTCTAAATATATGACAATACCAATTGCTGGAGGCTGAGGAAGAGCAGGAACGCTCCCTCCGTGCTGGTGGGATGCATGCACAGCCACCTTGTAACACAGTTGGGCAGTTTTCTCTAAAGCTAAGCACACCTCACCTAGAGATCCAACAATCGTACTTCCAGTATTTAGGAAACTGCTTTGAAAAATCCATGCCCAAAGGCAAACAAAGATGAACTTAGGCACAGCAGCACTACCCATAATAGTTAAAAGCTTGAAGTAATCATGGTATCCTTCAATAGATGAATGCATAATCAAAGTGGGGTATATCCACGTCAAAGCAAGTAGAACATGCCACCCCAAAATATGCCTCTCTGCTATGAGGATTGCTTAAGTCCACTTCCATGAAAAAAAAAAAAAAGAGGGCTCTCAGTAAACTAAGTAGCAATTGCCATTTTGTGATGGACATTTACAGCAGACAAATCTCTGCATTTAAGGGCTGTCCCTGTTTGCACCAGAAATAAAAGGCGAATTAAAACTCAAGTAACTTATCAATGGAGAGGTCCCGACTTAAATCTATAAACAATCATACCCTTCTTTACTGTGTTTTGTGTAATTACCTTCCATAATGGGCTTCTCCCATCCTTCAGGGTCTTGTTTTTAGCTGAAGATGGCATTTAAGGTGATGACTTTGGCCATTTCAGGGAGTGACTCAGGTTTCTTTGGTAGCTCCCCTGTATACAGAAGCTACTTGTTGTTTTAGTCACTAAGTCATGTTCGCCTCCTTGCAACCCCACAGACTATAGCCTGCCAGGCTCCTCTGTCCATGGGATTCCCCAGGCAAGAATACTGGAGTGGGTTGCCATTTCCTTCTCCAGGGGATCTTCCCAACCCAGGGGTCAAACCCAAGTCTCCTGTATTACAGGCAGATTCTTTACCACAAAACCACCAGGGAAGCATAGAGGAGGTATGCCTCTGTTTTTTCTCCTGGTGATTTGTCTTGTATTATGGAAGGGCAGAGTGAAAATTGTTTTTCCTCCCATACACATGCAATAGAGTATTACTCATCAGTAGTAAGGAATGAACCACCAAACCTTGAAAAGCATGGTTAACTCTCACGTGCATATCACTCAGTGAAAGAATACAGTCTGGAGAAACAGCACACAGTATGACCTCATTTATGACATTCTAGGAAAAGCAAAGCTAAATAGATGATAAGCAGATCATCTGCTGAAGGGGGTTGAAGTATTCCCTGTGATGCTTTAGGATAGACCCCTGTCACTATGTGTTTGTCTACACTCATCGATTTGTATAGCCCAAAGGATCAAACAATCTATTCAAGTATGGTTATTCAGAGTGTAGGAGAATCACAGAACAGAATACACAATGCAACAAAACCTAACCACATTATAAATGCACTGAAAAGATATCTCACTGTAGGAGATGGGGCAAAATGTGTTGACTTTGGAAATGAATGGATACACAAAAGGCAAAATGGCCTGCACATACACACTGGGCTTCATTTTATAGAGATCTTTCCAGAGTGCTGCTGCTGCTAAGTCACTTCAGTCGTGTCCGACTCTGTGCGACCCCAGAGACAGCAGCCCACCCGGCTCTGCCGTCCCCGGGACTCTCCAGGCAAGAACACTGGAGTGGGTTCCCATTTCCTTCTCCAGTGCATGAAAGCAAAAAGTGAAAGTGAAGTCGCTCAGTCGTGTCCGACTCCTAGCGACCCCATGGACCGCAGCCCACCCGGCTCCTCTGTCCATGGGATTTTCCAGGCAAGAGTACTGGAGTGGGGTGCCGTCGCCTTCTCCGTTCCAGAGTGCAGTAGCTAGCAATTCTGAGACCACTGTACATGTAATCTGAAGAGGAGAAAAGAGCTGAAAATGCAAATGGTGGGGGCCAGGCTCCTCGCTGCAGGAGTGGGAAGTTACAGATAAACAAAGAATAAGAGGACGAAGCTGAGCCCCTGACCACCACTCCTTATGGCTCTGAGTTGTGTCCAACAGGACCACCATCACCTGCACATAGGTGCTATAACCAACCTGCCCCCTCCTGGCCTTTCCCCTTCCTCCCTGCAATGATTCCAGTGACATTTCCAGCCTGTACCCCTCTCCTAGGCCAGGTGCATCTGTCCATCCACGGCCTCCCCATCTCATCCTGGGGACAAACAGGCCCCTCAAGGACTGCAATCCTGCTGCTCCCCACGCCCAGGAGGCAGCCCCAACTTCTCCAGTTGGCTGAGCCCAGACACCTGGTGTAACCAAGCAGGAGCCAATGGGGCCCTCCCAGAACAGACACCGTCCCGTATCCTCTGCTGTAACTCCTCTCTGAAGTATGGAGATAATAGTATCTGAGGCACACTCAGGGAGTTGTTTTACAGCTGCTAAAAGCCTCACTGAGTGGAAGAAGTTAACTGCTTGATGAGCATGAACACGTCACCCCCAGAGTGTCCAGTACCTGAGGATTTGTGAGGTTAGCCACCTGTTACCTCACCAACCAGAGAACTGTGCACCAGCGAATCACATACTGGTGAGGATCCACATACGAAATCATCATGACCCCACCTCCCTCATGTGGCCCGTAAAACTGCTTTCCTGAAGCCCTTCAGGGATTTCAGGGTTTAGGGCAAGAGTTACTTGTCTCCACGTATTGGTGCCTTTACAATTAATGCTGCACTTTCCTTTACTGCACCTGGTGTCAGGCGACTGGCTTTACTGCACTCAGGTGTGTGGACTCAAGTTTGGTTCAGTAACACAGAAGCCTCCCAGGTTCCCAGTTCCTTGTGCCCCAGGGACTGTCAGCTCCTTCTCCAGGGCATATGGCCAACCCCCACACTAATTCCACTCTACACACACGGCCCTGGCCCAAGCCTAATCCCTCCATCAGGCCCTACAAAGCTCCCTGCCCTCACGGTGCATCTCACATCCCACCCAACATGGTCTTTCTGAAGCCTGAACAAGACCATGCCCCGCTCCTCCCTGTGAGTCCCCTCACCTGATGAAGCCAGGCATGATCTGTTCCAGGTGACTCCAGGATCCTGATTCTCTCCAGATGCCACGAGTGTGGTCGCTGTCTGTGCCCGTCTATATGGGCCTGTGGTGATCTCCTAAAATAAGGGTTATTTTATATACAGATAATGGGGTAAATGGTGGCCCCAAAAGATGTGTCCCCCCAGAACACGGGAACAGGGCCATATCTGGGAAAAGGGTCTTTGTAGATGTAGTTAAGGATCTCAAGGTAAGGTCATCTAGGGTTAGGGTGACCTTCAATCCAACTGACAGAGTCCTTATAAGAGATGAAAGAGGACACAGATGAGAAGCCTCATGAAGATGGAGGCAGAGGGGGTAAGGAGGGGGCCACAAGCCCCGGGACCCCTGGAGCCCCAAAGCTGGAGAAGGCAGGAAGGACCCTATCCTGGAGCCTCTGGAGGGACCTCAGTCCTTGATCTCAGGTGTCTGGTTTCCAGTACTGGGGGAGGATGAACTCCTGCTGCTTTAAATCACCCAACATGTGGTTGTTTGTTAGAGAAGCCACAGAGAACTCACACAGGCCCTGCTCTGTAGGATCCTAGAAGTGTGGGTCTCATTAAAGGAGGATGGAGGCTGGATTACAGAACCCTTAGAGTCAGAACTGGGCCCTCATAAATGATAAAGCAGTGGTTGGACCCCAAAATGTTGAGGGGTCAAGTCTGAACCTTGTCCCTAGGGGTACTGGCTGCACATGCCTCCCCAGGTTCTTACACCTTTATGTGGCATAGTTAAGTATCTAGTCCTGACTGAGGACATTTAATGTCACTGTTCACATTGCTCATTAAGAACCCACCAGTTACACAGGTGAAAACCCAACTAGGATCTTGCTACACGAATGAGCAATTCTGAAGATGGTCGGGGGTGGGGAACGTATGTGCAGACAGCAGGCCTTCCATCCTCCCACCCCTCCTCCACACTCCTGACCCCCTCCTCTACCCTCCCAACCCCCCAACCCTAACCCTAAATCCTAACCCTAACCTTAACCCTAAACCCTAACCCTTCAGTCATGTCTGATTCTGTGGACCCTGTGGTCTGTAGCCTGCCAGGCTCCTCTGTCCATAGTATTTCAGGGAAGAATACTGAAGTGGGTTGCCATGCCCTCCTCCAGTGCGTCTTCCTCACCCAGGGATTGAACTTACTTCTCCTGCATTGGCAGACAGGCTCTTTACATCTAATCTGGCCTGGGAAACCCGTTCTTTTTGATATATTCCTCCAGAATTTCCTAAGAGCCATGCGACTGAACTGAACTGATAGGGATGCTGAGCATTCATGTGTCTAATGGCAATCTGTATTTGTTCCTCAAAGAAATCTCGTTTCTTTGACACCAGAAGGGTAAAGTCACAATCAGTTCAGTGACTGCTTCATCGCCTTTGACTGTGTGGATCACATTGTGGAAAACTCTTACACAGCCAAAAATACATAAACAAATTAAAAAGTAAAAAGAAAGTAAATAGGTTCTAAACTAAGGACAGTTTACCCCTTAGAGGTAAAAGGAGAAAATTTTGGGAAGCTATAACTGAGGTGAGCCAAGAACATGGTGGTTTACTCAACTAAAATTGGCCTTAATGCCAAACTACACATGCAGCACAGCTCCTTAATCTAGCACCAAATCCATCTTATGACAGCATTATTAAACACCAACATGAGATGCCAAGTTATAGGATCTAGCCAGATTCCCCTTGAGCAGATATAGAGGACTCTCTGAGAAGACTGCACCAAAAGATATGACTCCAAAGAACCTGTTGCATGCTGTTACATGCTCAGACATGGTTGTTTTGATTGCAGGCTTCAAAACAGTTTCTGGGCACTGGAGGCCCTTTGTTTTTCTACTCATAATTTTAATCAAGTCAGCATATTAAAGACAGCTGTATCCAAGACACCTTCCCCCTCCTGCCTATTGGCATCATGTCTAGGAGTTAACTCCACAACTCACAAGCTTGTTGTTAAGCTGCCCAGTGTAAACCAACAATCCCATCAAGCAGTGCCTTCCCTGCCAGACCATGTTCTCTGAAATGACAGGTCTGGAGCTGCTTGTTTGATGGAATTCAAGTGCATAAGCCAATATCTCATTTCTGGCTACAAATCAGAATCCTTACGACACTAAATGCTCCCTATTGTTTAAATGAAGCAGTCAGGACTGACCACTACCAGGATTAAGTGCCCTTTAATAGGCTAACATGGATTGATGAGAATTTTCATACAAAGCCTCATGAAGCTAGGACTCGTGCATCCTTGGTTTCCACTTTCATGGATTCAACCAATCATGGATCAAAAATATTCGAAAAAATTTCCAGAAAGTTCCATAAAGCAAAACTTGAATTTGCCACTTGCTGATAACTATTTACAATGCACTTACATTGTGTTAGGCACTCTAAGTTATCTAGAGATGATTTAAAGTATGGGAGGACGTGCACAGGTTAAATACAAACATTACATGCTTTTAAGAGACGAGCATCCATGGATTTTGGTATCTGCAGGGTGTCATGGAACTAATTCCCTGTGGGCACCAAAGGATGACCGTACAGTCCCTGAACCTACCTGACCACTCTGAGAAAATAGAGCTTAGAAAATGCTGCTCCAGATACGAAAATCAGTGTGAAAACAAGTGGAAACTGGAAATAATTACACAAAAGAAAACACACAGGAAGATGCTGCTAACATGAAAGCCTTTGTTTTTAATTTGGTTGATACACATTTGACAAAATATTTTAGAATACAACAATCCATAAACAGGCACCAAGTACTTACAGTAACAACTGTGAAAAACACAGAACTGACGTATTTCTTAAACAGTAATGTTTATTTATAAAACTTTTTGTGGTGAATCTGGAAGACTTTTGGTTCTGCTCATGACCCTGGTCTGAAGCCCCAAAAGATGGTGCGTAAGGCCCAGAAGGAGGTGCAACTCGTAACACATTTGGCAAGTAAGGATCACCTGTTGGTATGAGCTCATAGGGAAGGGAAGGGCCAGATCCGGGGTAGGGTACAGAATGGAAGACCCCAAAGGAATCAACTAAGGACAAGACCTAAAATCACACCCCTGTTTCTGTTTCCTACAGGAGAAGACTGCAAACTATCTTTTAAACTGACTCAATTTCCCCTCTTTTAGCAGAAAATCAGCAACCCTGAGACTCCAAACTTCCATGACATAAAAGCTAATAAACACCTAAAAGTGGTTCAAGATTAATAAACTAATATTTTATGACCAAATAGAAACTTTAAAATAATTTTTATGATCTGAAAACACAGTTAAGAGAACAAAACTTCTCAGAATTTTCATGCCTAATTTCCATTGTCCAAAATTAGTTGCACAAAAAAGATGTAACTAGACATTTCCAACTGGGTACGACTTAGTCTTGTTATACAGAACACCTACCTCTTCGTATTACTCAAATATACTAAAGAAATTAGAGAAATTTTACCCATATGGAATATACAATATGCATTTATTGACTTAAACAACAGCCACATAAACAAGAGACCAAGAAAAAAAATAACAAACACTTATTCTTTGTAACACCACTGAGACAAACACAGTACACCACAAACATCAGCATCTACTGGCCCAACTAGGCTTTCTAACCAATACTTTCAACAAATGAGTTCAATAGACAACTCTGTAGAGCACATATCCACACCATGTTTAAAAATCAAATTTGCTGCTCCTCCAGTGGAGGTTCCAGAGCTTCCATCAGCTTTTTATTTGCTTCCTCATTATGCCGGCTTTGACAATGAGTTAAATGTTTCTTAAAGCCTCTTGGAAAATTTGATTCAAAATTACAACGTGGACATTTAAGCAAACTTTGCCCATGAGCAGCTACATGATTTTTAAGGAGAGATTCTAAAAGAAAAGCTTTTCCACAAATTGTACATTTGTAAGGACTATGGACATTATGCTTGTTAACCAAATGATGCAAAACAGCACCTTTTTTCATAGCACGACAGCAACAAATTTTGCAATAATACTTTCCTTTTCCACGCTTCATGTATTTTGCAATCTCTTCTTCAGAGATAAAAGCCTCTTTTTCTTCAGTAAACTGCAATACATTTTTGGACTGCTCTGGACTAGTAATGTCCATTTTGTTCTCTTTACTATAATCAATAGATTCCACATCAACCTGCTCTTGGTCACTGCTGGATTCTTGGCCCTTACCATCTACTGCATCCAAATCTGCTTTGATACACTCACTGCTACTAAGCTCAGCGTCAGAGTTCTCTTGGTTGTCTTTCTTGAGCTTCTTTGAGGAAGGAAATAAAGTGTCTTCCAAGAGTTTCTTAGGTGTATCCATTAGTTCTTCCTGAACTAAAACATCACACTTTTGATCATCTATGGCATCTGCCTGTGGTTCATCACCAAGCTCAACTGCCTTTTGAGACTCCGAGAAGATGGCAGACTTTGAAAGTTCAGGGAAAAGGGCATGCTTCCGGGGCTCTGGAAAAAGAGCACGTTTTCGTGGTTCAGGAGAAGCAGGAGGGGCGGTTTTGGTAGGCTCAGAAAACAGGGAAGGCTTTCTAGGCTCAGTACTGACAGAGAGAACAGGCTTCCAGATATCAGAGGCTGCTTTTGGGGACTCAGATGGCCCAGAAGGACCTGGTTTCCGTATCTCAGGGAAGACAGGTTTCTGAGGTTCGATGAAAAAGGAAGACTTCCAGAGATCAGGGGAACCACCACGGGAACTTTTCTGGGACTCAGGATAATCAACTGAAGCAGGAGATGTTTTCCGCTGATCAGGAGAAAACTTCCAAATCTCTGGAGACCCTGAGGGCTTTCTGAGCTCTGGAGATCCTGCTGGACTCCGGATCTCTGGGGACAGTGTTGGGCCAGGTTTGCGAAGCTCGGGAGACTCTGGAGGAACTGTCTTCCAGTGTTCAGGTGACAAGGTGGTAGCGGTCTTTCGCAGCTCCGGTGGGCCAGACTTCCAGGACTCAGGAGACGCAGGAGGAGATTTCCAGGAGCCAGACGAGACTGATGAAGACTTCCAGGAGGCGGAGGACACGGATGGAGCCGGTTTCCAAGGTCCAGGAGACACAGATGGAGCAGGTTTAGCTGGCTTCCAAGGTCCTGATGCTGCTGACGGACTGGATTTCCAAGACCTGGGGGATCCAGGTGGCCCTGGCTTCCAAGAGCCTGGTGACACAGATGGGGCTGGCCTCCGAGGCTCTGAGGAGACAGCAGAGAACAGCTTCCAAGGTTCAGGAGACACTGATGGGGACAGCTTCCTCGGCTCAGGGGAGACAGTCTGGGCTGGCTTCCGAGACTCCGGAGATGCAGTTGGGGACGGTCCCCAAGGTTCTGGGGAGGCAGCTAGTACTGGTGACTCGGGGGATGGGGCGGAAGGCGGCACCAATGTTTCTGGGAAATGCGAGTGTTTCTGGGGTTTGGGATTAGTCAGAGTGGCCTTTATTGGCTCAGGAGACACAGGAGCAAGTTTCTGTGGTTCTGGAGAAGGAACAGGGACTAGTTTCTGAGATTCAGAAACAAGAGGGGCTGGTTTTGGAAGTTCAGGAGAAGAGACAGGGGCCGGTTTTGGAGGCTCAGGAGAAGGAAGAGAAGGTGTCTGTGGCTCAGGAGAAACAACAGGGCCAGGCTTCTGAGAGTCCAGGGAAGGAAGAGGAGCAGGTTCTGGTGATTCTGGAGACGCAACTGGGCCAAGTTTCTGTGTTTCTATAGAAAGGGCAGGGGCAGGCTTCAGGAGCTCTGCTGAACTGGAGGCTGTTTTCTGGTGTTCAGGAAGAGGGGGGCTTTTCACAGGTTCTCCTTCTTTGTTGAACTGATTTTTTGGTTTCTCATTCCATTTCTCTGCAGCCGAATGTTTAGATGTGATGTGATAGTATACATTAGAGTACATCTTGCTGGTGAAAAAGCATTTATGGCAGTGAAACAGCTTTGCACTTTTCTGGTAAAATATCATTTTACCTAACCCACCGGCATCCATTTCATCACAAAATTCTGGATGGATGGTACCCATGTGGATTTGTACATTTTCATAATCTGTGCCTCTGAAATTGCAGTGGTCACACTCCAAACGTGCCGGCGTCTTACCACGTTCCTGCAATACTTCCATTTTCTAACACACACGATTTTATTCTTTAAAAACAGTGCTGTGACAAAGGAGAAATACAGGAATGATTTTCAGGGATCATAATTTGAATGAAATGCTATTTCTAGTCCATTCTATACTTGAAAAATTTTAAGTTTAGAATGGCACATGCATTTATTTATATATATCTCTATAAAGACTGTGAAGAGAAGGGGAAAATCTAACTAATTTTTAACCAAGTCCCAGGAACTCTGCTACTTTTACATATATCATCTCATTTAATCCTAACAATATGACTCCAATATTATTTTCATCTACAGATGACGAACCTAATGTTCAAAGTCAATTACCCAGGTTATAAGACTGTAAGGAACCCAAGCCTGATTCCAGAATTATCTACCGCATGTGCCTTATACTTTAATACCCTGAATCAACAAGCTGTTAGCACACAAAGGCTGAGTAAATGTCAAAGTTAAAGCTAGGCTATTCAGGCAGAGCAAGAAACTTTAGACCCACTTTACAAAGTGCTTGTTAAACTAAATCTAACTGTGAAAAGACAACTTTTAAAAAAAAGACAACATATCTTGTAATGCTTTATCCATCCTAATGTATTTTTATCCACTCATTTAATGAATTAATTATTTTGTGCCCTATGCTCTTCTAGGTGTTGGGGTTTTAGGGGTGTCTTACAATGTGGTGCTTACATCAATTGAGAAGATACGAATGTGGAAGACAACACAGAGAAGGCTCTCAGCAGAGACCTTAAAGGCTGTGAGGGGGGTTTGTCAAAAACAGCAATTCAGATGGAGGACACCCTTGAGGCAACTTGCTTGCCAGAAAACAGGACTTTAAAACTTTTAAGCTAATCTTCTTAGGCGGTAAAAGTTAAGAAAAACTCACATACTCATTCATGCGGACAAGACATTCACATAGTATCACTTCCCAGGGGTTGTCACTGTACTTATGTATCACTAAAGAGAAGTTCTGTGTTTACAAAAGGGCACGAATACATTCTATATAAATAAGGTATTAAACATATTTTTCTGCAATGAGCTTCCATTTAAAGAAGAGAAGTCTGTGGCTCAGGAGAAACAACAGGGCCAGACCGCAGGGAAGTGAGAGGAACGTGTTTTGGTGACTCTGAGAGCAACTGGACCAAGCTTCTATTTCTACAGTAACAGCACATACAGGCTTCTGCTGAATTAGAAGGCATTTCCTAGGGTATCTTTACACACAGGCTAAGCACTGAAATTCCTTATACAGATCTTTGAATGTGAGGGTATTTTTGTAGGGGAAATTCCTAGAAATGTTTCGAAGGCTATTTGCAACTGAAACTAATGTTTCACCAAACTCTCAAAAACCTGCAGCACTATTACATACGTTACATACCAAGTGTGTCTATGTGAGGAATAATTCCAGAATTCCCAACTCCCTCATCACCCGAGGATCATTCCACTTCAAACCCTTGCTACTCCTTAGGTGAAAACTGACATCTCACTGTTGTTTTAACGTTCTTTAATGAGAAAGACTGAGTATCTTCCCTTTTTATCAGCCACATGTATATCTTTTTTCTAAGATGTACTTTATGCATTTTTTTAATTATTTGTAAATAGTCTTTGTATATAAAAGAAGTCAGTCATTTTAAGGAAACTACCTTCTCAATTTACCATTTGTCTCTTGACTTTGACTTTCCCCCCCCCCAAACTACATATTGGGTTGGCCAAAAAGTTCATTCAGGTTTTCCATAACATATCATGGGAAAATCCAAAAGAACTTTTTGACCAGTTGGTTTACACAAAAATTAAAAATTTACAACTGTTTCTCTTATGACTGTGTTTTAAATTATGCCTTCTCATTCAAATACTTTAATAACTCAGTATTTTTCCTATGATAATGATAACTTCATTCTCTTCTTACATATTTGTATCTTTAATTCTCTGGTATCCAGCCTGTTTTTGACCCCAAATGGATAGTTTTCATCTCAACATTGATTACACATGTAATCAATGACATATAATGTTCTTTTCCTGAGATGCAGCATTCTATATAGCAATTACTAAGTTTTGTGATTATATTCTGGACTCTATTCTCCACCAGTTATATCAGGTATGCCCTTCTTAGCATGGATCCAACAACTGCTAAACCAGATTCTGTAACTAACACAATTAATACATGTTCATATACCACTATCAATATGGGTACGTATGCTTTTAACGTTTTCCCTTAAGAACTCTAAGCACTTTTTAAAAAATGCACTCATCATAAAATATTCTCTTAAATGTTAGAAAGTGAGAAATATTAAAAGCACACAAAAATATATGCAAAGCAATGCTACTAGAATATTACTGTATAAATTCAGGACAAATAGTTTTAGAACAAGGAAGAAATATAGTCCACCATGTTTTTTCATTAGCAGACTTACCAGTTGTCTTAGAAGAATTCTTTAAAATGGTCTTCAAAGGGCAGGCAAGTGTACATGGCTTTTTGACTAGACCACAGAAAACAATGTATAGTACATGAAGGACAGAGATGAGAAGTTGAACCTGAAAAAAACAAAAAGAAGGGTAATCAAAATTACTTCACTGTGAAAATCTGTGCCCTCTGTAATTCTGATAATTTCTCTCACTATCCTGCCCCTTCCAACAGCAACAGGGGTCCAATCCAAAGCCTAGACATTAACTTTAATAAAATGACACCAAAGATTACGGTAGGTAATATGCATGACATCGCCCTTGTTGAGTTTCAATTTAATGACCCACTATGGAATTATATACACAGAGCAAAATCCTAGGCTGGATGAATCACAAGCTAGAATCAAGACTGCCAAAGAAATATCAACCACCTCAGATATACAGATGATACTACTCTAATGGCAGAAAGCGAAGAGGACCTAAAGAGTTTTTTGATGATGGTGAAAGAGAAGAGTGAAAAAACTGGCTTGACAACATTCAAAAAACTCAACACTGAAAAAACTAAGATCATGACATCCAGTCCCATCACTTCATGGTAAATAGAAGGAGAAACAGTGAGAGCTGTGACAGATTTTACTTTCTTGGGCATCAGAATCACTGTGGGTGGCGACTGCAGCCATTACAGTACTAGGCTGATGAAAAAGTGTGGTTTTGCATTGTTAAACTTTGCTGTTTGATATTGGAATACATTCTTAAATAAATGTGGTCACGATATACATCATTTTAACATGCATGTCTCACTTTATGGCTTCTTTTTGCTAATGACATTACTTGCTGTTTTAGACTAGGAAAATGATGTTAGATAAAAGGCAAATTCAAGTGGTTTTTTTATTCGAGTTCAAAATGGGTCATAAAGTGCACCAGAGACAATTCACAGTATCAGCAATGCATTTGGTCCAGAATCTGCTAACGCAAGTAGAGTGCAGTGGTAGTTCAAGAAGTTTTACCAAGGAGACAAGAGCCTTGAAGATGAGGAGTGCAGTGGCTGGCCACCAAAGTTGACAATGATCAATTGAGATGATCATCGAACCTGATCCTCTTACAACTACATGAGAAGTTGCCAGAAAACTCAACATCAACCATTCTACAGTTGTTCAGAATTTGAAGCAAATGGGAAAGGTAAAAAGGCTTGATAAGTGGCCAGCTCATCAGCTGAACACAAATCAAAAAAAAAAAAAAAAAATCATCCTTTTGAAGTGTTGTCTTCGCTTATTTTATGCAACAATGATTCATTTCTCCATCAGATTATGATGTGAAACAAAAAGTAGATTTTATACAACAACCAACGATGACCAGCTCAGTGCTTGGACTGAGAAGCTCCAAAGCACTTCTCAAAGCTAAACTTGCACCAAAAAAAGGTCATGGTCATCGTTTGGTGGTTTGCTGCCCGTCTGATCCACTACAGCTTTCTGAATCCCGGTGAAATCATGACATCTGAGATGTATGCTCAGCAAATTCATGAGATACACCCTGAACTGCAACACCTGCAGCTGGCGCCGGTCAACAGAAAGGGCCCAATTCTTCTCCACAACAACATCCAACCACATGTCACACAACCCACACTTCAGAAGTGGAATGAACTGGGCTAGGAAGTTTTGCCTCATCCATCGTATTCACCTGACCTCTCTCCAACAGACTACCACTATCTTCAAGCATCTCAACAACTTTTTGCAGGGAAAATGCTTCCACAACCAGCAGGAGGCAAAAATGCTTGCCAAGAATTCGCTGAATCCCGAAGCATGGATTTTTATGCTACAGGAATAAGCAAACTTTACAGTTAAGAAAACTGAAACCTAGACATTAATAACTTACTCAAGATGAGGCAAATAGCATCTGATGAAGGACCATAATAATGTTCTGCTATCTATCCAGGTTCTTTCTCAAATACCACTTTAAAAATGAATAAACCATTCAACTTACCATTTTTAAATGCATAATCTAGTGGCATTAAGTACATTCATAATGTTGTATGGCCGTTTCCATTACCCATTTCCAAAATCATCACAAACAGAAATTCTATACCCATTCAACAATTCCCTCTTTGAGAGGAATCATAAAATATTGGGGGGTTTGTGCCGGGCTTTTTCTACTTAGCATGTATACACTGAAGCATGCATCATAATTTCATTCCTTCGGGGATATGCAGCAGCCCACTGTATACACCACAATTTTTTTTCCCACTCATCTGTTGATAGTCATGTAGCTTGTTACCTCCTTTGGCTACTCTGGTTGAACAAAGACTGTGCTGTACTTAGTCAGTCAGTCGTGTCTGACTCCTTGCCACCTCAGGGACTGCAGCCCACCAGGCTCCAGGCAAGAATACTGGGGTGGGTTGCGATGCCCTCCTCCAGGGGATCTTTCCAACCCCGGAATCGAACCCAGGTCTCCCGTATTGCAGCCAGGTTTTTTCCTCACTGAGCCACCAGAGAAGCCCTCTTCTTGGCTACTCTGAATAAGGCTGCTATGGACACTGGTGTACAAGTACCTGGGTCTCTGCTTTCAATTCTCTGGAATTTATACCTAGGAGGGGAACTGCTGGTTCATACTGGTAACTTCAAATGGTAATTTCTAAACCATTTTCCATAGCTGATAGCCGCATCATTTCACTTCCCAGACAGCAAAGCAGGACTGTTCCAATTTCTCCAGGTCCTCATCAACACTTCAGAATTTTTTTTTTTTTTACCAATATTAGCGAGTGTGAAGCGGTATCGCATGCTGGTTTCCATTTTCACAACACTGATAGCTAAGAGTCATCCTTCGACGTGCTCTGGGGCCATCTGCACATCTCCTCCGGAGAAATACCCACTGAAGTCCTTTGCCCACTTTTAAACGGTCTTTTGTTGCTGAGTTATCATATACACGCCACCCCACTCCACGGTTTGCCCCCTGACTTCCAAGCGGCATTAATGACAAAGCCCACGCAGCCGAGGGGCAGAAAAAACCGCCTCCAGAACCAGGAGCTGGTGGGCCCGGGTTGCGTCGCCCCAGCGCGGTTTGAAACAAAACGTTTCCGACCTCGGGCGGGATGACGCACGGCTCCCGCCCCAAGGCCCGCGGCCCTACCCGGCCCGCGGCCGCGCCTAGGGCCCTCGTCGGCGGCAGGCCCAAGCCTCCTCGGGGCAGCGGTCCGGGGACGGCCCTCCCCGCCCGCCGCGCTCCTCACCAGCGGGCCGCGGCCGGCATCCGGGCCGGAAAGGAGGGGGAAGCTCGCGGTCCCGGCGGCTCCGCCAAGGCCTGCGGCGCGGCGGCCTCCCGAATGGCGGCGAGGCGCAGGCGCGGGCTCTGGACGCGCGAACGTGCGCGCGGCCCCAGGGCGGGCGGGCGCGCGCTCACGCGACTTTGGCGCCGCGCCCCCCGCGCAGACCAATCAGATCGCTGGTCTCAGGCGCCCCTTGCGGAGCGCGGCGGCCTCCGGCAGCCCTCCCGCGCCCGGAAGTGACGCGCCTCCCGCCCCGGCCGGCCCCGAAGCTCCGGGAGCAGGCGGTGCGGCCGGTCTCCCGTCCACGCACTAACGCTAACCCTTTGTGCTTCCCGCGGGGCCGAGCGCCCGGCTGCTGAGTCCTGGGTTTATCTCTGCCTGTGGCCGAGTGCTTTCCCGTTGACAGCTCCTGAGTGCCCGGCCGCGACGGAGCTCCGCGGGGAGGACGGCGTCTGGCCGCTGGGTTCCGTGTGCGAACCGACGGCATCCATTACCTCAGTTGCAGGCATCTCTAGTCTGTTCCTTTATTTTTTATTTTATCCTCACTTTCACGCCAAATTCTGAATATTGTCTGTTCTTTTAATTTCTGGAAATATTCTAACTTTAAATAGTAACATATTCATTCTAGGAAATTTTCAGGTTTTTGTAGCAAAATGATCCATACATTGGACCGGACTTAATAGCTTTAGAAGAAAACTTCTCGGATTTCCCTGGTGGTACAGTGAGTATCTGCGCTCCCTGGTGTTTGAGCTGGTAAAAAATCCGCCTGCAGTGCGGGAGACCTGGGTTCGGATCCCTGGGTCGGGAAGATCCCCTGGAGAAGGGAACGGCTACCCACTCCAGTTTTCTGGCCTGAAGAATTCCATGAACTTAATAGTCCATGGGGTCACAAAGAGTCGGACAGGACTGAGGGACTTTAACTTTAACACATAATTAAAGCCTTTAAATTTTTTCAGCTATCTTTTACCTGAGCTCTGTGGATTCCTCCCAGATGGAGGCACCTGTCTGAGCTTGAAAAGTACCTCGCTAGATTCCCTGTGCCAAACTCGAACTTCACTTGGCCACCACTGAATTTAGGATGACCAGTTGAGTAAACAACTAGAACTGATGTTTAAACCACCACACTCCATAAATTCAGCCCAACCCAGCACTCTCTTCTTGTTTAGAACCCAACACTGGGAACCCATGCCTGCATGTGCTCCCCTCATGTTTGTGGGCATGAGTTAGTAAAGTACTTGTTCCTTTGGTTGGGAGCGGCCTTCTCTAGACATCAACTTTGTTACTGGCTACTTCAGCTCTGAGATGGTGGTGGGGAGGGGGAGCAGAAGAAAACCAGCTACCTTGGACTGCAAGGAGATCCAACCAGTCCATTCTGAAGGAGATCAGCCCTGGGATTTCTTTGGAAGGAATGATGCTAAAGCTGAAACTCCAGTACTTTGGCCACCTCATGCGAAGAGTTGACTCATTGGAAAGGACTCTGATGCTGGGAGGGATTGGGGGCGGGAGGAGAAGGGGACGACAGAGGATGAAATGGCTGGATGGCATCACTGACTCGATGGACATGAGTCTGGGTGAACTCCGGGAGTTGGTGATGGACAGGGAGGCCTGGCGTGCTGCAATTCATGGGGTCACAAAGAGTCTGAGCAACTGATCTGATCTGGTCTGGTCACGACTGAGCGACTGATCTGATCTGATCTGGTGGGGGGAGTGGCATGGGAGGGTGGCGCTCAGGTGGGTGTCTGTGGGTGTGCTGAAGCCGACTACGTACCTCAGTTCTGATACATAGTCTCATTCTTGCCAGATTATTGTCCCAACTTCCACACAGGCATTTTGTGGCTATTTCAACCCTGTGATTGTAAGATATAAATTATTTTAGCATCTGCATAGCAAGTCCCAATTCTTATGTCTATAAAGTGGGAACACTTTGGACACTGTGTTTGCTGTTTGAAAACTTTCAGTGCTATTAGAAATTGCTGCTCTGCCTACAATCCTGAATTCCTTTTCACTTTCACACTGTTGTGTGGCATTGCCAACGCAGCTTCCTCAAACCTGGCCCCTGATGAACAGTTTGTTTTAGGTGACCACAGGTAATTAGTCATTCTCCACCATAGGGCATAGGCTGCTAGATTCTCATTCCTGAATATTAGTGGAATTTTTACTCAGGGCAATGCAACTTATCGCCCCAAATTTTCTTTCTCCAAATTTCCTTACTCCCCTATTTATCAGTTTTCCTTTGAAATTCTTGGTTTTAAGCAACAGAAACCAATTCTAGCTAACTTAAGCAGAAAAAGAACTTCCCGGGAGCATCTCACACAGCTCAGAGTCAGCTGGAAGCCCGGAGTACCAGCAGTTCTGAGGCAGGGCTTGAGGATGCATTTCTAATAAACCCCCAGGAGCTGCTGGGGCCTGGGGGGCCACTCTCTGAGAATCATCACAGCAGAGCAACAAAGTTTCTCATGCATTCAAACCAAAAGAAACAGACACAGTGACTCAGACTGCTTTAGTAACAAGACTTGTCCCTTGTCCACAGGGAGGGGAGTCCAGGGTGAGCTGCTCCAGCACTGCCACCAGGAGGAGCCCATGGCCTTTCCACCTCTGTTCTGAGTGCACAGCTTGGGCCTCCTTGGTCACTTTAGGTGATAGTTTCTGCCAATAATATTGAATTCTTCCATTTTATGTTTATTGCAAGACGACTGAAGAAAATTTAACGCTGGATTATTGTTGTTCAGTCGCCCAGTCGTGTCCAACTCTTTGTGACCCCATGGACCGCAGCACACAAGGCCTCCCTGTCCCTCACTATCTCCCAGAGTTTGCCCAAGTTCATGCTCATTGCAGCGGTGATGCCATCCAGCCATCTCATCCTCTGACGCCCTCTTCTCCTTCTGCCCTCTGTCTTTCCCAGCATTAGGGACGTTTCCAATGAGTCGTCTGTTTGCATCAGATGACCAATACCGGAGCTTTAGCATCAGTCCTTGACTGGCTTGATCTCCTTGCTACAACTTTCAGGAGTCTACTCCAGCACCACAGTTCAAAGGCATCAACTGTTGGCAGAGTAATGTCTCTACTTTTCAACACACTGTCTAGGTTTGTCATTGTTTTCTTGCCAAGAAGCAATTGTCTTCTGATTTCATGGCTGCAGTCACTGTCTGCAGTGATTTTGGAGCCCAAGAAGATGAAATTTCTCACCACTTCCACCTTTTCCCCTTCTATTTGCTATGCAGTAATGGGGCCGGATGCCATGATTTTAGTTTTTAAAATATTTAGTCTTAAGCCAGATTACTGACAGTCTAATATATAAAAATTTTATCTTCTGAAAAGTTATTCCTTTGAGGATCTGATGAAAGCTTATATAGGCCATTCCACAGAAGTGTACAATATGCTTTTTCATAATATCATGATCCCAATTTATGGTAGCTACCGATGGTGAGGACAACAATGTCACAAGAGCACACAACAGATTTTGGATTAAGAATTCCTGATTTAGGGGGACTGATTCTGCCATTTGTGATGTGGAGGATTTGAGGAAGCCTGTGAGCTTTCAGGGGCTTCCATTCCTTTTGTGGGAAAAGAAGAGCACTGAGGCCTCTGAAGTTGGGCTGGTCTGCTCTGCTCACCACTGCGTGGCTGACACCTGGAGAAGTGCCTGCTGTACAGAGGCATGTGGTGACCTCATGTGTCACTCCATTCACCCACTTTTTCTTATTGTTAATCGAAGTATAGTTGATGTACAGTATTACATCAGTTGCATTATCATTACAACAGTATTACATGGTACAGGTGTGAAACAGTCATTCATAACTTTTAAAGGTTATATTCCATTCATCAGTTCAGTCGCTCAGTTGTGTCCAACTGTTTGCGACCCCATGAATCGCAGCACGCCAGGCCTCCCTGTCCATCACCAACTCCCGGAGTTTACACAAACTCATGTCCATCGACTCATAGTTACTATCAAATACTGGTTATATTCCTTGTGCTGTACAATATGTCCTTGTAGCTTAAATGTTTGTACACCATAGTTGGCACCTCTTAACCCACTAGCCCTATCTTGCCCCTCCTTCCTTGGCTCTCCCCACTGATGACTACTAATCTGTTCTCTGTATCTGTGAGTCATTTTTTGTTGTTGTTTTATTCACTAGTTTTCTGTTTTAGGTCCTATATATAAGTGATATCATATAGTATTTATCTTTGTCTGAGTTATTTCACTTAACATGATGCCCTTGAAGTCCATCCATGTTGCTGCAAATGGAAACATTTCCTTTTTTGTGGCTGAGCAGTATTCCACTGTATATATATACCCCTTCTCTGTCCATTCTTCTGTTGATGGACACTTGGGTTGCTTCCGTGCCTTGGCAATTGTCAGTGATGCTGCTGTGAACTTTGGGGAGCAAGTATCGTTTTGAATTAGTGTTTTCTGTTTTTTTTTTTTTTTTTTTTCAGATATATACCCAGGAGTAGAATTGTATGGTGAGGTTATTACTCTGATAGCTAAAAGGAACATATGTTTATATATGCTTGTGCTTAAACATTTTGTTTTAATTTTGACTACAGCAAACATCAATAGCTGAAAAACAAAAGTCCTTTGTGGTTGTTAATAATTCTTAAGAATACAAAGTGTTCCTGAAACCAAAAAGTATTAACAATCATTCCTTTAAACCACGGATCTTGAAAATGAACCCTAACAGACTGTGGTCCACAGGCCAAATATTGAATGTTCTTGTTTTTATAAATTAAGTTTTATAGGAACCCAGCCCTACCCATTCATTTTTCTATTGTAAATGTATTCGAAGGCTGCTTTTTCCACTATGACGGCAGAGTTTAATAGTTGTTACACAGACCTTACCGCCTGTAAAATCTAAAGTGTTTACTATCTAGCCCTTTTCTGCCAGAGTTGAAGCTGCTAGGTCACCTGGATCTCACTGAATCCACAGCAAGCCCTCCTCTCCACCCCCACCTCCTGAGTCAAGAGCTAGAGCACAGCAGTGCTGGCGGACTGACTGCCCACAAGCAAGGAACTTTCTCACAACAAATCTTAGTTTCCTGAGACACATTTTATATCTTATAAGGAATAATCAAAATATTCAGATGATTACAGCTACATTTTAAAAAGCAGTTTTTTTATCACATAACATTCTACATAGGGAAAGTATCATAACTGGAGTTCAAATTCATAGCAACTAAAATTTTTATTTAATAAATGGTACAAAGCACAGTGCCAAAAACATTAACATTTAAAATTTCACCAAAAGAAAAAGTACTATAGAACACACAGTTGCAAAAAGCTACATTAAGTTATTTTACAACTGCCTCAGGCTGCAAAAAGAAAAAACCCAATGCCATACCTAAGTTATCCCTCTCTCAAAATAATGCCATTTATGTTATAAACCATGAGCACCCCATCAAAAGACTGGAACTGTTTTTGTTAATTCTGTGGCCATATTGTTAAAAGGGCAACAATTAGACCTTTGGGGCTTTATGCAGAGTTAGAGTTCCTATCAGAGGGACAACAGCACCACAGCCTTAGTGAACCCTTATGAAAGGAGGTGCATGAATGACTGAACTACAGGAGCTGCTTACTTCCCAGAAACTACAGCTCACAGAGAACCAACAAAGGCATGAGATGCAGACCATTTACTTATGAATGTGTAAAACTCAAAGGCCACGTTATTCCTACAACATGTTGAAAGGGCTTCAGAATTCACACAATACTAGTTTTCTTTTGGTTCTGGTTAAATTATATATACCAGTTTATAACAGAAATGGTAAAATCTGTAACTCTGTTCAAAGTTTTAAAAGATTACTTAAGAATGGTTTCTTGTATTTCTATGCCACCTTTATAGTTCTGGTTTCTCATTTCTTCATTAGTAAATTCAGTGTGCAGGTTTTATCCCAGGATAATTTAATTTATACACTTCCGGAAGGAACGCCCTCTCGAATCCACAGAGTGTTGAGGTGGGGAGCCCCCACCCACGTCACCAACATGCATGTCGCCCCACACCGCCTCTTCGCTCTTCTCAGCTAAAGCCACCGTTGAGTCTTCCGCCTCACCCCTCCTCCCGTCGCGGCCCTCCTCAGGGTGTCTTCCATCACAGTCACGGGCTCGGATGCGAGCTCTGGGCTGGTACAGCTGCAAGCCTGGCCGGTCCTGCCAGGACAGAAGGCGTGTTACTCTTCCAAGGGCCAGAAACACAGGTTGGGGCAACAGCTCTATTTTAGGCCCTGATAACCCTAATTATCTAAAGAAAATCAGTCTAGCAGGTAAAAATCAGCCTTTTTCATAGCACTATCTCAGAAACTAGGCATTTTGAGATTTTAAAATAGGCCATGAAAAAGAGTATTCAAAATAGCTTGAAAATAGTCTCTGAGAAAGTGTTATTGCTCAAACCTAGACCACGCTGTAGAATTGGTATAATCATGGCATTCCCTCCTATTGTGAGAGGTGAAAACTCAAACACACTCATCACAATCCTTCAAACTCACCATGCACGTTGGATGCAAAATTGGAAACAAACTAAGACATGGCCTTTGAGCTATGAGCTGAGCAGTCACACATTTGTAATAAGCTACAATTTCTGTGTACCTTATTCCTCCACTGTCCCCTTTATAGAAAATACTAACCAGTCATCATACTAAACTCTTAGAGGTGGTGGGATAAAAAACATGACTGAGTAAAGTACACGAAATGAAATAAAACTGCTTCAGGGCATGGGAAAGCAAAACCAGGGAAGGACAAAGCGATCCTGCAGGCCAGGACCGTTGAGGAGGCCAGCCAGGCCTCCGGGAGCTGTATGTGTGCCTGGGCAGAACAGCAGCCTTGGCCACCTGAGGGGCAGTGTGACTCAGGGGCATGTCTTATGCTGTTTCTCTAGGGCTCACCCCTCACCCTCACCCACCACTGCTGGGCTGTGTGTGAAGTCCCCACAGCCACTACTACCGTGGGGTTTACCAGAACGTCCTTTTCCTTAATACCAGCCTGGCCAATGAGAAGAGTGGGAAAGAGCTTGGTAGGCCTGTGTAGCCTATCACGCTCTTTCCCACGCTCTTGGATCAGAAAAATTAATACTGCTAAAACGGCCACACTAGCCAAAGCAATCTACAGAGGTAATGCAATCCCTATCAAAATACCCATGATATTTCTCACAGAACTAGAATAATCCTTAAATGTATATAGAACCACAAACAGCCCAGAACTGCCCAGGCAATCCTGACATAAAAGAACAAAGCTGAAGGTGTAACCCTTTCAGATGTCAGACTATACTACAAAACCACAGTAATCAAAACATTATGGTACAAAACCAGACATATGGATTAATGGAACAGAGTAGGGGGCCCAGAAATAAACCCACACATCCATAGTTAATTAATCTAAGCCAAAGAAGGCAAGAATACACAATGGAGAAAAGACAGTCTCAGCAGCAAAGGGCGTTGGGGCAGCTGGACAGCTACACACAAATCACTGAAATGAGAACATACCCTCACACCATGCACAAAAATAAACTCAAAAATTGTTTAAAGACCTAAATATAAGACATGACATCATAAAACTCCTAGAAGAAGACACAGGTAAAACATCCTCTGACAAATCATAGCAATATTTTCTTCGGTCAGTCTCCCAAAGCAAAAGAAAATAAACAAATGAGACCTAATTAGACTTAGATGCTTTTGCACAGCAAAGGAAACCACCAATAAAAAACCCCTATGGAATGGGAGAAAGTATTTACCAATGATGTGACCAACAAGGGGTTAATATCCAAACTACATAAACAACTCACATAACTCAGTAAACTTATGTATTACTTGTGTGAAAAGTATTATAAGCTTATTACAATACAGTACTACCTAGCCAATTGTGTTAGTTGGGTACCTGGGCTAACTTTGTTGGACTTATGAACAAACTGGACTTAATGAACACACTCTCTGATTGGAATTTGTTCGTATGTGGGAGACTTACTGTAGTCAAGGTATGGAAGCAACTTAAGTGCCCATTGACAGATAAGTGGATAAAGAAGATGTGGTACATATATACTATGGAATATTACTCAGCCATAAAAAGAATGAAATAATGAACATCTGCAGCAACGTGGATGAACCTAGAGATTATCGTACTAGGTGAAGTAAGTCAGACAGAGAAAGTAACTATATGATTACACTTACATGTAGACTCTAAAAATAATATAAATGACTCTACATACAAAACAGAAATAGACCCACAGTCACAGAAAACAAAGTTACGATTATCAAGGGCGAGAAGGAAAGAGGGAGGGACAAATTAGGAGTATGGGATTAACAGATACAAACTATTAAACACAAAATGGATAAGCAACGAGGATTTACTGTATAGCACAGGAATTACATTCAATATCTTGTATGAACCTATCATGGAATATAATCTGAAAAAAATAACCAGCTCACAGTATACCTGAAACTAGCGCAATACTGTAAATCAACTAAACTTCAATTTAAAAAATCAGAACACTGTTAATAACGTAAAAGACATATCATGTTTTCCTTACTGTCTTAGGGGTAAAATAGATAATCTTCCCATTACTTATTCTTAGGCAAGTAGTGTGAATGTGCAGTTTTATGCTAAATAAAAGGGTTTTGTGTGTTTGGTTTTTTTTTTCCTTTCTTGGTTAAAAAAAAAAAAATCAATTCTCTGAGTAAAGGAGATGCTGGTTTCATCTCAGGCCCTGGTACCCTCTCACTGGACAAGAATCACTGCTCTACAGACACAGCCTTTCAGGACAGGGTCTAAGACACTGTCAAAGCTTGTGGTCCTGCATCTCAAGACACCTCAAGACACTTGGTTAAATAAAACATTTTTGTTTGGAAAAGCAGCTGTAAGCCTGCAGGATTATAGTTTATACTTTGAGCAGATGAAATGAATGGAAGATTATCCCTGAAGAATAAAAGAACCTTGTTTCCCATGCGCTCCTTTCTGGGTGCCGGCCGGTCTTCACTCTTCTCCCTTCCCGGCTTCTCTGCCACTTCCACAGGGCAGCCCCTATCCTGGCTCCCTCTCCTCCCTCCGTCTGCGGCCGACCCCTTGCCCCGTGCCAGCTCTTCTCCATTTCTTCCCGAACATTTTTCCAGCTCATGGTGGGCTCTGTGTTTCCTGCTGTCATCCAAGTGGCATCGCTGTGCTTCAAGTTCTTTTTCTCGGGATCTTCTCTCCTTATCCCTTTGCTCTTTATCACTGTCATTTTGTGACCTGTGATTCAACACAAATTATCAGTAACCTTACATAAACTGCCTGACAGTTATCTGTCTTCCCTTCCAGACTACAAGTTCAGAACAGGCAGGGAACATACAGTGTGCTCATCACTGTTGTGCAGGTTTGCACATGATGGGCACACGACAGATGCTCAATAAGAAGCTTTTGAAAAGATGAATAAACAAGAGTAGTAACAACATTTACTCTTACACTTGAGTGACATATATGTAATAGGCACTAAACTAAGGTATCATACACACACACACACATTCTTGTAATTCCTAGTAAATATAACCCTCTGGTTTTTTTTTTACAGATAAAGCAAATGAGACTAGAAGTAATCAAGGGACTTTCCTAGTAGACCAGATGAACATCCATCATAACACAGAACTGTCAGTTTGAGTTTCTGTTCCAAGCAGACCTAAAATTAACTTAAAAAATTAACACATGCATATATCAAACTGTTAAATGAATACTAAGTAAATAAGTCGCTGCTTCAGTTCAGTTCAGTTCAGTCACTGCTTAGCTCATCTTAAAGTCTTTCTCTGCATGAGCCCCACATACCATCTGTGGCTCCGCACACGATGGCAGCAGGGCTCATGGAACAGAAAGATCTGCAAGCACGCATCTGTGCCAGAAACAGGACAAGAGCACAGAAGAGAGCTACCAACCGACAGAGACCCCTGAGGAAGAGAGTGAGAAGAAGAGAAGACGGGACAGGCAAAGGCAGGGATCCAAGAGGAGCAGCAGAAGAGTGGATCCTGGAGGCAGGACACTCCCTGCCTGAAGAGAGCCTCGGGCTGCAGACTGATGGTTCACCATCAGCATGACCCTGACCACAGAGGCAAAGGTGTGGACAAGCGCATCCCAGCAAAACTCCTGAATTCCAAGCATATTTATAAAATATAAGCATTTACTCACACCGCAGAAGGCGACACGACCACAACTTGATGACAACTTCAGGTGCGGAACATGGTCAGAGAGACAAGAGCTCGGCTCACCTCTCCCGGAGCGCCTCCAGCGAGCCCTCCGGGGACTTGGGCTTCAGGACCACCCCACTGGGACAGGGCTCCCACTTCCCGTCTCCAGGGTCAGTCTCCTCCGCTCTTTCTTTTGGTTTCTCAGTGCTCGGCTCCTCTCCCTTTTCTGGTTTTTTGAGAAGCTGAGAAATTATAATGCTAGTAAAATACCACTTTAAGAGTATATTAAAAAGAAAGTATTTAATAAATAATTTAAAATATACACCAATATCGAGCCCAAATGTTTGAATAGCAAAAAACATAAGCTAAAGATCCAATGAACAGGTTTTTGGTTAAATATACATGGGAACATTCAGTCAATGAGGTACTTTGTAGTTATGAAAAACAATTTAGGATAATGTGATAAAAAGATATTATATAAATGAAGAAAAGAATGTTACAAAGCAGAATGATCTGATTCCTATTTGTATGTTGATTCACAGATATATTAATAGAAAAATGTCTAAAAGGCATGCAATAGTGTTATTATTTTCAGTTAG
Organism: Bubalus bubalis; assembly: GCF_019923935.1. Lineage (NCBI taxonomy): Eukaryota > Metazoa > Chordata > Mammalia > Artiodactyla > Bovidae > Bubalus > Bubalus bubalis. The sequence goes on from NC_059169.1 coordinate 71,259, forward strand.
CAGAAATGAAATGATTTTCTTTCCTTTCATCTATAGGTTCTAGTTTTTCTAAAATGAACACGTATTATTTTTATAATACAGAAAAAACTTTTTAAAAATGTTTTACTGTTGATGACTTTGAGAATAGTTTTCAAACTACCTATTGCTGTCTTTCTTGTAACAGACTTAGCAGTAACGCCGATACACGGCTTCTGGTATGAAATTGGACCTTCCTTCTGTTCTTACTCTTTGAACTTTAGTACTACAGGCAGGGTCATGAACTTAAGTCTACATGTAAGAATTTTGTTCTCACTTATAAAAGTGAACTTATTTAAGTTGTGGTATTGGAAAACTATACACAGACATATTTCACTAAACGCGATCATTTAAGAATGAAATACAGACTGTCAGACACAATTGTGAAAGTTGCCTTTCATCAGAGGTTACCTGCCTATGGAGAATCCTTTCAGGTAACAGTCTATCTTTTTTTAGTTTAAAAAGTAATATATGCAAACCACAGGGAAATGCAATAGTGAATGTCTCCATCAATCCAACTAGTAGTTTATGCACCTACAAACTGTTGTAACAATATTTCTGAAACCAAAGAGTTTTTCCAACACCAGTTCTGACACCATCTACCTGGGGTCAAGGTCAGACCCCATGGGGCCATCCCCACGTCAGAGGCCAGGTGCTAGTCCCAGGTTGTCACCAGTACTTGTGACTGACAGGCTATAAATTCAGGGAGTTCTTGAATGAGAATGACTCAGGGAACTCAGGAAGCACTTTACTTACTATCACTGGTTTGTTATGAAGAGTACAACTCAGGCCGAGCCAGCTGGGAGAGAGCTCGGGGCGTGGTACCTGGGAGCAGTCTAAGGCCTCCCACCTCCACTCTCTCGGCAGCAGGATGTGTGTGTCCACCAGCTAGGTTGCTCTCCAAACCCCACACTTCAGGACTTTTATGGAGATGCCATTCCATAGGCATCATCAATTGCACCTCTGGCCACTGATGACTGAACTCAATCTCCAGCCCTTTCCCTTGTGGGAGGTGGGGATGGCGCTGGAAGTTCTAACCCTGTAATCACGCCTGGTCTCTCTGGTGACCAGCTTCCATCCTGAAGCCATCCAGGGCCCCAGCCACCTCTTAGCTCTTAGCATACAGGACATTCCTATCGCTCCAGAGGTAGCAAGGGTTTGATGAGCTGTGTGCCCTGAACTGGGGAGGAGAGCCCGGGCTCGGGGCTAGGAATGCAGTTGTGCGAAATGACGGCCCACAGTCAGTGCCTCACACATGATATTCTTGCCAAGGCGGTGGCATCTCCAGAGTGGGAGAACCGTAACCACAGTGACGAAGAGTGAGCTAGATAATCTCAGGAGGTTATAAAACGCTACAGACACATAATAAACAGAATACAAGTACAAAGAGATGTCGGGGAGGGAGGAGGAATGGTTTCTCAAGGGGTCAGGGAAGGGCCCCCTGCACAGACAGGATGTGCCCAGGGAGCAGACAGAGAAGGGAGCCATCCTGAGAGGGCGTGAGTCGGGGGCGGGGGAGGGGGGGGGCAGAGGAGCTCCCTGTGTAGGAAGCGGGGGAGGGAGCACAGAGGGCAGCAGGGAGGGAGCACGGAGGACAGCAGGGAGGACAACAGTGAGGGAGCATGGAGGACAGCTGGGAGGGAGCACAAAGGACAGTGGGGTGGACAGCAGGGAGGGAGCATGGAGGACAGTAGGGAGGGAGCATGGAGGACAGCGGGGAGGGAGCATGGAGGATAGCGGGGAGGACAGCAGGGAGGGAGCACAGAGGACAGTGGGGTGGACAGCAGGGAGGGAGCATGGAGAACAGTGGGGAGGACAGCAGGGAGGGAGTATAGAGGACAGCAGGGAGGACAGTGGGGAGGGAGCACGGAGGACAGTGGGGTGGACAGCAGGGAGGACAGCGGGGAGGGAGCACAGAGGACAGTGGAGAGGACAGTGGGGAGGGAGCACAGAGGACAGCAGGGAGGGAGCGGGGAGGACAGTGGGGAGGGAGCACGGAGGACAGTGGGGTGGACAGCAGGGAGGACAGCGGGGAGGGAGCACAGAGGACAGTGGAGAGGACAGTGGGGAGGGAGCACAGAGGACAGCAGGGAGGGAGCGGGGAGGACAGTGGGGAGGGAGCACGAGGGCAGTGGGGTGGACAGCAGGGAGGACAGCGGGGAGGGAGCACAGAGGACAGTGGAGAGGACAGTGGGGAGGGAGCACAGAGGACAGCAGGGAGGGAGCGGGGAGGACAGTGGGGAGGGAGCACGAGGGCAGCGGGGAGGGTGCATGGAGGACAGTGGGGAGGACAGCAGGGAGGGAGCATGGAGGACAGTGGGGAGGACACTGGGGAGGGAGCACAAGGGCAGCAGGGAGGGTGCACGGAGGACAGCGGGGTGGACAGCACGGAGGACAGCAGGGAGGACAGCGGGGGTCAGGGCATGTGTGCACCGTCCAGTCCACATCCATGCTTATAAACTGATCTCACACACCTGTTCCTACAGAGCTTCGTGGAAAAGATCACACAACGTTTTCAGATAGTAACCTACAACTTACAAAGTTTTCAGGAATTTCATTTGTGACTCCGGCAGCCTGACTGCCTTCCTCAACTTGAGCTCACTGCTTAGTCTTCTGAGGAGAATGAACCACTGGGCTGCGTATTCTCTTTATGGTAAAAAGGGCCATGAGGACCTCTCTCTGCCTTCTCACTTTTAGGTTATCAATACAAATTCTTTTGGTCTTTCTTTACAGATTTTATTTTTTAGGTTTCCTTTTTTTTTAATTTGATTTCCCCAGATGAATCTTAGGTCAGAGATCCCCACACTGAGCACATGCTCATAAAAGGCTCCCCTTGGAGTCGGATACGTACTGTAAGATCAGAAGCCCAGATCAGATCAGACACTCGGAGGACAGAGCTGTGGACGACTTGTGTCAGTGGGGTCTAATCTGCCACCAGGATTCTGTTTTACCAGATTCAATAAGACTAAGCCTTTCTCCTGCTGTGCCCATGTTTTGGCTTCTTTTTCTATGTGAAGAGTCCTACAGTTACTTTTACTGACATAATTTGTTTTTATTTCTTTGGCTTATTTTGATTTCTAATTCTATATTCAAACATGTAAAAATAAAATGTTCTACTTCAAATACCATTAAGTCTTACTTAAAATTATAGTCAAAATTGTAGGCTAGAAGTTTCAATGATTCTTCCTGAACAACTCTCAAAGCTGTTGAAAAAACACTTTTGAGAATATCAAGCATTAAGTGCTATTACATTTTGCTGAGAAAGGTAAAGGAGAAGAAGGTTAGACAATATCTGCATACCTGCAAGCGTAAGGTCTGCATTAAGGATACACCTTCCTCCCCTCTGGTCACGACAGAGCCGACATTCTACAATGACAAAGCCCTTCCCATAGTATTGCAGCTTCATTTTATTATCTTTCAAGGGCTGTTAATTTGTACTGTTGAGACTATGTAAGTTTGTTATAGGAAGTATATCAGCTACATTTCTACTATGAATAGTTGTGCTCACACTAAACCACATGGACAAACAGGAGACACTCTGAGTTATTTTCAGGGGACACCCTTGCTTTGCCTGTTATTAGGTCCATGCCCTGGCATAAGCAAGATAGACAATCTTCACTTAATAATCCTGATTGTGCTCCTCAATTTCATCAATATTATTATCAGGTTATGAGATTTTAAAGCTACATAGATCTGTAAGAATTGTCATCAAAGCCAAGATGAAGGAAACCACTCTGTCCGACTTCTTGCTCATCTTGCATGCTGAGTTTATCTTTGCAGCAGATGTGCTGGAACAACATAACCTGGCCCACACCGTCCATCAGGCTGAGTTTTTCAGCAAATCCTTAAACTTAAGGAGACACATTTCAAGGAACGGTCTTCAGAAATCGTCATGCAGTAGTGCTGTTCATCAGATGTTTCAGGCTCTCCTCCTGATGCTTCTGCTGTCCTTCAAATTGACATTAGGTGGGGATGTGCCTTTCAGTGGCCAGTGAAATGCAGCAGATACAAAAGGTTTAAGAATCAGTGTGCAATCTGCTGTGTTACACACCTCCTCCTCCGTCAGAAAGACTGTGGAAGCAAATGCAAGATGGAGCCTCCTCGGCTTGGGTCCCTGGAGGGCCATGATGCGCAGTGCACAGCAGACACGTGCTGTGAGCAGGGACGGCTGCATGAGCCCAGTGAGGTCCCGGGGCTGCTTTCCCTGCAACGTCACCAAGCCAGTCCTGACCGACACACGTGGCTGTGTGTTTTACAGGCACGTCGTTAGGAGATTCCCTTCAATGCTAGTGAACTCCATATGAACACCTATGAGAGAAAAGGCCTAGAAAAAGCTTTGCTTTCCTCGAAGACACGGCGTGTTTTCTCCTCGTGGATAATGAAAACGTTTCGCATCAACTTTTCTGTTTCTGATTGCTGAGCATATCAGCAACTGATCTGTTGCTCCATTATGGCAACTGTGATCTCTTTCCTTTCCTCTCCACCTAGTTCCCACCTGGTCCTGACCTTTCATTTTTTTCCCTTTATATTACACGATTTTAATGAATCCTTAAAGGGCACTTTAAACACTTCATTGAAGAGGTAAGATGCATGATAGGTTGGAATCTAGACTGAGTTAAAGTCACCTGAGCAGAATACTAAGAAGGTAATGGCTGACCCCAACTGGGGAGTAAATTTTACACGGAGAAAAAACCTAAATCACCTTGCTAAATGAATGCGTCAGTCAAAGAAAAAGCCGGGGAAGAGATGCAGAAACCATTGCTGCTACCACAAAAGAAATGACACAACCAGCTCTACGAGTCAGCCTGCACACAGAAGGCAGTGCACACACAGCCAGCGGGTTTCACACATGCACTTTTTTAGTTAGGAAATCTTTCTTGAAGGGCAAGTCTAAGCAGAAGCCCGCTCTCTGACACTCCTGGAAGTTACCTTCATCCTTACTTCCTTCTCCGCCGTTTTCTTCTGTTTTTCTGCTGCTTTCCTCCTGCACTTCTCCTCTTCCCGCCGCCTCCGCTTCTCTTCTTCCCGTAGGCGCTTCTTTTCCAGCTCCCTCCTCCTCCGCTCCTCTCGTTTTTCTTCTCGAATTCGCTAAAGATGTGGAAAGTGTGTGTATAAACTGTCTGCACAGACATGATGGAAACAAGAAGGCTATTCACAGGGTAAAAAGCCAGACCTACCTGCTTCTCTAATTTTCTGTTTTTAATATATTCCAAGAGAGGTGTGGTTCTTCTAGCTAAAATACAAAAATTGCAATGTAGTCTTTAACTGTAAAATAAGATTTCCCTATTTTAAATACTTGCTTTCAATTCAACCTTTAAAACAAGGGAAGAATATATAATTTTAAAGTTTACATGAGCATTCATTTTATCTGGGGGAATTCTTACTCTATCTCTATAAAGTCAAGGAATTTGGAGCTACTGACAGTTACACATACTAGGCATTTAATTCCTTATTCTTAAAGGAGTCTTATATATTACCCAAAAATGATATAAAAGCAAAACAGCAAAATGAATACATTAAACTTCCCAAATATTCCATTTATATACAGACGGCCCTCACATCATCAGTTCTGCATCTGCAGATTCAACCAACTATGGATCAAAAATATTTGGGAAAAAATTTACAAAAAGTTCTAAAAAGCAAAACTTTGAATTTGTGACTCAGTGGCAACGATCACAGCATTTACAGTGTATCGTGTATTATAAGTAATCCAGACATGACTTAAAGTATACAGCAGGATATGTGTAAGCTGCATGCAAATATACCACAATTTTATAGAGAGGACTTAAGCACCCACAGATTTTGGTATCCATGGGGTGGGGGCAGGGCTGGAAATGAGTGAGGACTCTGCTCTGCACTGTGGAGGTTCTGGACTTGTCAGCTGCTGCAGGGCTGAGACCTACAGGGGAACAGGTGGTAGGGGGGTGATGGGGGTTGATATGAAGACTCCACCTGCCTTCCCTCCTTTACTATAAACACCTGCCTTGTTTCTTCAGAGGCCTGATATGATGGGTAAGTGACATCCTGTATAAGAAAGTGCTTTGCATGCTCAGTTGCACAGTCATGTCTGACTCTTTGCCACCCCATGAACTGTGCAGCCCACCAGACTCCTCTGTCCATGGGGTTTTTTAGGCAAGAATACTGGAGTGGGTTGCCACTTCCTCCTCCAGGGGATCTTCCTGACCCAGGGATCAAACCTGCATCTCCTGCATTCCAGATGAATTCTTTACCACCGAGCCATCAGAGAAGCCCCAAAGAAAGTGCTTTACAAACCATAAAGGTGCATCTTTTACTAAAGAGAACATGCATGGTCATGTAGCCCTGATTTAACCTACAGTAGAACAGTCCCCACTTACTAGGCTCGGCCACAACCACCTATGAGGAAGCAAGTCCCATAGCTGCTAAGTCTCAGAGCTGGGACCTGGGCCCAGGTCTGTCTGCCCTAAAGACTGACAGGCCAGCACTGAACTGCAACTTTAGAGTGAACTAACACTTGCACATAACTCACATGGCTCACACTTGAGCCTAAGCATCCACTAAAGGTTAGAATCTAAGAAAAGAAAAAGGCATTTGCCATGAATTTCCTGATTAAGTTTACATTTAAATAGGCAGAAACAGGAAATCACAGAAACAAAGTTCTACAGGCTCCTCTGGGCTCGTGGATTCTAAGTCACATTTATTCATTTAGTAAATAGGTACGCTGCATCTCCTATGCAGCAGACACTGGGCAAGGCGCTGGGAACGTAGAAGACAACTGGTCTCTCCTCTGCGAGAGGACGGCTGGACTCTGTGGGACTGTGTGTGTGTGTGTGTGTGTGTGTGTGTGTGTGACCAGCAGGCAGATATCCAACTGCCCAGAAGAAAAGGTCCTGCACAAGGGTGCTTAAGAAGAAGCGGTAAAGAGATGGGAGGGGGAGGAAGTTGAGTTTATAAATAATTTCTAGTTTGCTTCCTTGTTTAGCTCTTCTTAAAATCACTATATTCTACAGCGAAACTGCAATTTTCCCTCAACACTGTTTCTTCTCCACCTCAGTCAAGATGCCATAAACCACTGACCTGCTCAAGTTGAGCACCTGAAGGCCATGATTCTTTCTGCTGTCTCACCCCCACACCCAGTCCTCAGCCAGTCCTGTCAGTTCGACCTCCAGAACACATGCTGACTCTGCAGGACTCATCCAGCCACCTTCCCCAAGGACAGCAGAGCCTCTAAGCAGAGTCCAGCTTCTCCCATCTTCCGCAGCAACCAGAGCGATGGGGAGAAATAAATCAGACCAGATCACACCCTCGATGGTCTCCAGCCCATTATGCAACAGCCCTGCCTCTCCAGCAACTCTGCCTCTTGCCCACTGTGTCCAACCACACAGGCCCAGAGTGCCAGCCTCCAGCCCTCTCCTTCTATCTCTTGGCTCCACTGGACTTGGCTCAAATATAGTCCCAGAGAGGTCTCACTCTCTATCCCAATATCCTCCTCCATCACATCTGTGGCACTTCTCACAAGAGGAGATGTTTGGGCTTAAGCGTTTCTGCTTGTGTTTCCTCCAGTCACCCCAGTAGGAGGGCAGCTACAGAGAGCGGAAGCGTGTGTCCTGTTCTCATACTGCCCTGGACCCAGACGCAGAGTCGATACCCAGTCAACATGAGCTAAGCACGGCTCCATAAATACTTCAGTGATTAAAGATCCTTCCAGCCACACATTAAATCATCTCCTATAAAATATAAAACTTCATTATTAGACTAATGAAGAATGTTTCAATAATGTTAACCTTTCTTACTAATTTATGCAACACACATTTACCAAATACCTAACTTGTCCAAGAAATGTATTATGTGCTGAGACTACAAAGACAAAAATACCATTCTGTTGCGGGGGTGGGGAGCAGGGAAGCAGAATGAGAGGAGAATTAATGTAGAGGGAGAGAACAAAGAAGATAAAGTGTAACAGTGTAGCTGTTCTGTCTCCTAAGTCTTAGTGGATAAGCAAGAGGTAGGCATGGGAGGGGAGGGCAGAGGAGTGTTAGGCAGTAAGGAGGCCCCAGACCCAACAGAGGTGAGGAGGGAGACACTACACATGTGTTTGGGAGTGACAAGCAGGTTGCCTGCTAGAGAAAGGAGTTCCATGTCTACCCTTAATCTTCGGGCAGATTGCTACTAGGGTACAGCCATTCCCGAAATAGACCACCTGTGGGGAGAAGGCTGAAGGCCGGGTTCAAACCAGACCCAGCACTCGGGCTGGGCTTATCCTTGCATCTGCCTCACTTGCTTAGGGGCTGTGACAGGTTTTGAATGATGGCAAGATGACATCACACTTGAGCAAAGCACCTCATTACCGTGGCTGCTCTTTGCAAAGATAACTGGCTTCAGCTCTGAGACATAAGCTTCCCTGATGCAGCCCAGCACACAGCACTCAAATGTCTTCTCAGCTGCCAATTCAGAGCATCAGAACTTTGAAGCAGAATGACCATAGCTGAAAACTCAGGTATTCTCTCTCCACCGACAGATAATCAGAAATATTTTCCCCATTTGCCATGTTGACATCCTTTTCCTTTTGTCAAAACTGGGGAACACTCTATATTTCTGCCAAGCCTGTCACATGCGTCCATTTTTTATAATAATCATGAAAAAGAAAAAATATACTCTATAAATATATATCTCAATAAAGAGGAAAAAATGAGCAAAACAGACCAATAAGTTCTCGTGTCTTTGCCTCTATGTCTCCTAGAAGAGTTTCAGGACTGACATTAGTTTTCTCCTCCTCCCCACAGTAAGTTTCTAAAAATTTCTTATACTCTGGGTCTGTAAATTAAAACAGAAAAAAAGGAATGTATTACTTCCCATGTATGGGAAAGAATTATATTTGACCACTGTGCTTAATTTCAAAGCTTCACAATCCATTACTTGAAAAAGGACTCACCATCTTCAATGCTTCCGGTTTTGGCATCTTTTTTCTTTAGTTTCTTTTTGGCTATCTTCTGGAATGGAGCAAATTCTACCACTGCAGGATATTCTAGCCCTTTAACAGGAAACAAATTACAAAAGCCATTCTGAAATGGCTTTTCTGTATTCATTTTGAAACAATAATCTAGCTTACTTAAGCATTGAGCATAGCATTGATAAGGTTACTATTTAAACTATAATTTAATTATACTTTCAAATAGTAATCTTAGCATATCAAGCTCCAGATTTAAACAAAGAATTAGCAATTATTTACTAAATAAACTAATTGTAGTTGTGGTTACATGACTGGAGATATTCAAAATTCATTAAACTATATACCTTAAAGTGGTACTTTTTAATCATATGTAACTTATACCTCAATAAACCTCTTCACCCTCCCACCAAAGAGCTTATTTTGGAATACCTTTAAATAGCTTTCCTAGTCATAGCTTATATTTTTAATTTTAAAGGTTAATTCAATGATCAATCTGTTATATGAATTCGAGGAAGTGACATAGTTTACAAGAGACACTTATTTAAAGACAGGGTTTCAAAGGATGTACATGATATTCAGGTAAGATTTGCTTCATACAGAAAATTCAGAATAAAAGTAACTTTAAACTAATTTTGTTGTTATACTGGCGTGGGGGCAGACAGAAAAGTTTACTAAGAGAATCTGCTTAATCAAGAGATGAAACACTTCTACCTTGGTACCAAACCCTTTAGCCACTTCTATATCTGTCAGATGACTGATATTTTAACTCTCATTTATCTGCAAGACACTTTTCTATATTTGCTTTATACTCAACTATGCAGAATAAAGTCAAGAACCAGGAGAAGAGTAGGGCTTCAGACAGACAGGGACAATGTCTGATTCACTTTTCATGCTGTGTCCATAATGCCTAGCACATAGCACTAGGATAAAATAATTTAGTTTGCATAAAAGAATGAATTTTACTTATTCAGAAAAATTTTACATAAAATAGTAAAGTTTACTTATCCAGGAAACTCATTATGAGAAAAATTTCACTGTCCAGTGATAATTCCTAAGTAGATTGTCTACACAAAATTGCTAGAATTCTTTGGTTTATATATAATTTTAATTTTCAACATAAGCTCATAACCACAGTAACATAATCAAAGTTTAAGAAGTTATTTTAGATTAGCATCTATGGACTCAATTAAAACTCACAAACATCTAGCAAAACTTAATTAATGTACCCAGAAATTATAATGAAGAGTTTAAAAAGCCAATGACCCAACCTTTACTATCAATGAAGATATATCCATCAAAACGATCTCTAAAAAGAAGGATGTCATCTGGATTTCTAAAGTTAATGTATGCTCTTGAGTAGAGATGAGGATAAAGACTGAAAGAAGAGACAACAATGAAAATAGTAAAAAACTTAAGACCAAAACAACTTAAGACTTATTTTAATTTTTTTTTCTTTTCTGGATACAACAAACTATTTCAGATAAAACCTTTATGCCAAAGAATCATTTCTCAGTTAATTACAACAATCTGGGTACTCTTCATCAAAAAAATCCAAACAAAATATTAACTGAGATTTTTTTTTTAAAGATTTCAGAGATACTTTAGGTTGGTTTCTCTACTGCATAGAGCCAGGGTTAAAATACTGGTTCTCAGACGTAGGAAATCAAAGTCAAGGTTATTCAGAGATCATTCCTAATCATACATCATGACTGCAACACAACCCAGTCATGATTCATTTAGAGAAAATGTTATATTGTAAAGAGATCCCTTACAGATTTAAAGAGCATGTTTAGGTTATCTTAAAAAGGTATTTATTATAGCATGCAGCATGGGATATACAGAACTAAACCTTTCTCCTCTATCTCACAGTTACCAATGTCCTTCATAGGCAGGAACTTTCAACCCCATTTCATGGATGAGAACACTAGAACACTAAGGTTCGGAGAAATCAGGTACCTGCTGAGGGAGCAGTTGGTAAAAAGGTGGGGCTGAGATTCCAATTCGAGTCACTCTGAGTCCCGTGCCTGACCTCCTTTAACTGTAGCCTAAACTTTAGTCATTTGAAAAAATCGTGTTTATGTTGGTTTTTTAAGAAAAACACAAATCTATATTTACCTGTGATACTTTTCTCTGACTGAACTGACAGTTTTTACTGCAAGGTATTTATTCAAAAGGAAAATATGTATGACTGCTATAAATGAGAACTCATGATATTGAAGAGAAAAATAATCCAGATAATGTGAAATCACTAAGAAATCACATAGTGAAATTCACTAAATTCTAGCTGATCTGTCCCCCTGTTGGGCTAACTTGAGGTCTGCTCTTTTTTAATAAAAAGTAGATATTGAACTGTTAAAGCATTGAAACATCTTACTCCCAAGCTGCAGACAAGAATAGAAAGAGACATAACTCAGCAGAGGTGGCTGAAAGCAGGGGTGTCAGGTCTGGAAGGGAGCACTGGGGGCTGAGCTACATAGGTGTGTTCACCTGTAACAACTCTTTGGCTTATACATCTATTATTTATTCGTTTTTCTTTCTTACATTTTAATACAATTTATTTCATATAAAAGGTAATATTAAAGTTTACTGATATCCAAAACAAAATTAAGTAATATGGTGTTAGACTGTTTTTCTTTTTAGACTATGTTGATGCTATGGAGATACTCAAATCATTTTAAGGGAATTTAGTAATTCGACTACTTGGAAATAACTTGAAGAAATAATGATCTGCACTGATTTCTGCGTACGTGTGGGAAAGACATTGAAACAGAGATGGCTTCTATTATCTACATTACTTTACCACCCAACAACAGTGCCTCGCTCTTTTTTTTTCCCCCCCCTTTTCTTGGCCCCACGGCACAGCCTGTGGGATCTTAGTGTCCCGTTCAGGGGTTGAACCGGGCAGGCAGTGAAAGCTCGGAGTCCTAACCCTGGACCGCCGGGGAATTCCCGCTCGGCCTCCTAAGGCTGGTGAGGTCATCTCACCTGACATCAGCAGTAAAGAACTCGAAGTAATCGTGTGCAGGCAGCGGGTGCAGCTGCTGTTCCAGCTGCTCCTTGGTGAGGCTGGGGGGAAGCCGCCGGATGACCACCTGGAGAGAGAGGTCACTGGTTGGATTCATTAGAACCTCATGAAGCTTCAGCTACGAAGTGGGACACCACTTAGCGGCTAACCAACAACCACCCGGATCCCGGTCACCCCGTTTCCGCTCCGAATATCCAGCTCGGAGTATTTTAGGATATCATTGTTGTGAGACGTGGACCGTAAAGAAGGCAGAACACCAAAGAATTGATGCTTTTCAACTGTGGTGCTGGAGAAGACTCCTGAGAATCCCCTGGACAGCAAGGAGATCAAACCAGTCAATCTTAAGGGAGATCAAACCCTGAATATTCACTGGAAGGACTGAAGCTGAAGCTCCTGTATTTTGGTCATCTTTTGCGAACAGACGACTCATTGGAAAAGTCCCTGATGCTGGGAAAGATTGAGGGCAGAAGGAGAAGAGGGCGTCAGAGGATGAGGCGGCTGGACAGCTTCACCGCTGCAATGAACATGAACTTGGGCAAACTCCGGAATATGGTGAGGGACAGGGAGGACTACCGTGCTGCAGTCCATGCGGTGGCAGAGTCGGACAGGACTGGGCGATTGAACAACAAATATCCAAAAATGCGTGAAATATGCGCACGGAGAACAAGGCTGTCAAAAGGGTAACGTGGGCTCAATAGTCTAAAAGGGATCGGTGAGGTCAGAAAAGGCTGCGGACAGTAGCACTTCCCCAGGCAATGGTCATTAAAGCCAGAGGGCCAGCCTCCCGCACTGCGGCCCACGCGCTCAATACGACGCGGTCGGGCCCCCACAGGCGGCGCCGCGGCAGAGCGCCCAGGGGGCAGCGTCCGCCGCCCGCCCGCCTGCAGCCCCGCTGGACCCGCCCGGCTCTCCTCAGCGAGGAAAGCTACTGCGCGGCACTGGCGGGCCCCGGCGTCCCAGCCTCGCCGGGAAACACCCACAGGCTGAACTGACTTTTCTTCCTCCAGAGTCAGAAAAGTCGAAGTGAAAGTCGCTCAGTCGCGTCCGACTCTTTATGACCCCATGGACTACACAGTCCATGGAATTCTCCAGGCCAGAACACTGGAGTGGGGAGCAAGTACGCTGCAGTGGGGCAGCCAATCGTTTCCTCGCCGCCCAGACGCCGCTGTCCGCGGTGCTGGAGAGCCGGCGGCCCCGCCCTCCCCCCCCCTCCCCCGCTCAGGGCAGTCTCTTATCGCGAGGTTTGCCGGCCCCGCACCGCCCCCGCACCGCCCTCACTTTGCTCAAGACCGTCCTCTTTTCCTCGCGAGGTTTGCCTGCGCCGCTCCCACAGCTGGAAGAGGAGGCCAGCGGCGCTTCGGCCTCCCGCCGCGGAGACTCCCGGCGGAACTGGCTTTCTGCGGATGATGGTTTCTCCCTCCCGCTCGGACCCCGCGTAGCAACGGCCACACTGGGGCCCCCGGCTCCATCCTCCGAGCGCATCCGTACCCCACGCGGCGCTGCCGCCGCTTCCCGTCAGAGCGGAAACCTCGCGAGAACTGGGCCGCCCCCACCGTTGTGAGGCCACAAGTCCCCTCCCCCGGCCCGGGCTCCGCGTCTGCGTCCCCTCCCGCCGCCGGGGCCGAAGACGCGGGCGGGGGAGGGGCGCGCGCGGGCCAGAGGCGGACCCGAGCTGCGCTGGGCGGGCCGTCGGCCTGGAGCCACGGTCAGCGGGAAATTCGGGGCGCGAGCTTAGCCTCACTAGGAGCTTTGAACGGGCCGGGGCGGGGCGGAATGTCTCCCGCGGAGAAGAAACGTTCCAGAAAATTATACACGCGCGCTTGACAGTGTTTTGTTTTGTGCGCCCAGTCGTATCCGACTCTACAACCCCAAGACTGTAGCCCGCCAGGCTCCATGTAATTTTTCAGGCAAGAATACCGGAGTGCGTTTCCATTTCCTACTCCAGGGGATCTTCCCGACCTAGGGATCCAACCTGCAGTCTCCTGCATTGACAGGTGGATTCTTCACCACTGTGCCTCGTGGGAAGCCCAATAAAGTGTTCACAGCCTTGTATTCTTTTCCAAGGAAATCTGAACCTTTCGTCAGAGAATACCAGTTACATTTAAGAAAAAGCAAGGAAATGACAGCACAAATCAGCACATGGCTTTCCCCTACGAAGTAGAATGCATGCCCCAGAGTTGAGAGAAGAAATTGGCCGCAAAGAAGTTTCATTTCACCTGCCCTTAGTGTTCAGGTTGCAGTGACTAGAGTAACTCAGACGCTCAGCACTCACAAAACAGGGCCTCAATGTTTCCATTTTAATCTTCACTCATTTTTTGAAGCGCTCAATGGGACAGCAACCATGTTTTCCTTTTACAAACATGCAGGCAGAAGTACCTTTGGTTAGAATAATTCATATACAGGTTGATTTTTAAGTGCCATGTCTTTTCATATTTTCGACTTAATCATGTTGACTATATTTTTCATTTGTAGCACCTTCCCAGTACTTCAAGAACAAATGAGAATGGAGTAACTGAGGCATTAAGAGAGAGGGGAGTTGCAGGCAGCCACTGGGAGTAACTCAGTTTTAACTCAATCCATTTTAACTTTATCCAGGTTTAACTCAATCCAGTCTTTTATCCCTGAACCACTCGCTACCTATGAACAAACTCGAAATGGGTCGTTTTATTTATTTTTGGTTGGGCTGGGCTTTTCTGTGCACATGGGGTTACGGTGCACGGGCCTCTCAGGTTGAGCACCAGCTCTAGGCTTCAGTAGTTGCAGCTCCCTGGCTCTAGAGTACAGGCTCAGTAGTTGTGCACAGGCTTAGTTGCCTCGTGGCATGTGGGATCTTCCAGGGCCAGGGATCAAACTGGTGCCCCTGCATTCTTAACCACTGCAGCACCAGGGAAGCCCAGAAATGCGTCATTTTAAATGAGCTAAAAAAACTAGGGGGAAAAAAAAAAGTTCCAAAACCAAGTTCTCAAAAACCCCAGCAAGGGGGCAAGGAGTCGTTTTGTTTCATTAAGTCTAAAGGAATCCTATATATGTACATATGTATGTGCACACATGTACACACGTATGGATGTGAGAGTTGGACTATAAACAAAGCTGAGCACTGAAGAATTGATGTTTTTGAACTGTGGTGTTGGAGAAGACTCTTGAGAGTCCCTTGAACTGCAAGGAGATCCAGCCAGTCCATCCTAAAGGAAATCAGTCCTGAATATTCATTGCAAGGACTGATGCTGAAGCTGAAACTCCAATACTTTGGCCACTTGATGCGAAGAACTGACTCATTGGAAAAGATGCTGATGCTGGGAAAGATTGAAGGCGGGAGGAAAAGGGGACAACAAAGGATGAGATGGTTGGATGGCATCATTGACTCAATGGACATGAGTCTGAGCAAGTTCCAGGAGTTGGTGATGGACAGGGAAACCTGGCACGCTACAGTCCATGGGGTCGCAAAGAGCTGGACACGACTGAACAACTGAACTGAACTGAAAGCAATCCTATAAGAATAAACTATGATGAAGTTGCACACACTAGATCAATACTTTCCTTGTCTGTCTCCAATCAACTCCGTATTGAAAGCCTAGTTATGCTGATCAAAAGCTTTTATTGTGACAAAGAAAGTGAAAGCTGCTTAGTCGTGTCTGACTCTTTGCAACCCCATGGATGATACAGTCCATGGAATTCTCCAGGCCAGAATACTGGAGTGGTAGCCTTTCCCTTCTCCAGGAGACTTTCCCAACCCAGTGATCAAACCCAGGTCTCGCACATTGCAGGTGGATTCTTCACCAGCTGAGCCACAAGGGAAGCCCAAGAATACTGGAGTGGGGAGCCTATCCCTTCTCCATCGGATCTTCCCAACCCAGGAATCAAACCGGAGTCTCTTGCATTGCAGGCAAATTCTTTACCAACTGTGCTATGAGGGAAGCCAAGGAAAATGCAGTTGTCAGACAAGAGTTACTTACATCCTGAGGGTGGAAAGTAGGGGCAGAATGGGCTGATGGTGAGAAATGGCAGAATTTTAGAATTCATGTTTGCATAATGAAATTATTCTTACATAAAATTTTATAATACAAATTTCAAGACAGTGAAGGATACACACTTGTAAAATCACTTATGATTTTACATGAAAAAAAAGTACAGCTGAAAGAAAATCTAGCTTCCTACACATTACCGAGCATGTTTTGTTTACAATACACACAGAACTACATCCAAAACAAAAGCAGTATTACGTAGTCTCCAAATGTCAGAGAACCTAGCCCTAACTGAACACTCCACCCATGAACATGGCACTGGTCACAGGAAGGGTTACCTTTTACTCCAGAACACAGGTCTAATGGATGAATGACAGTAACTTAAAGCAACTGGTGACCATTACACTCTTATTTTTCTTCAAAGATGACAACACGGTCACTTTAAAGTTGGCAGGAAGGCTGATATTTTAGGAAACTATGCGTTATTACGAAATACTAGAGATCTGAATTGTAACAGAAAAGTACTTGGCAGAACAATTACACATTACCTGTTTTGTTTTGTTTTGTTGACACTTTCTGAAGATTAAACACTGATATTAAACTGCTGCTGATGTGGAAAACCGCTTAGTCAAATGTCTTGAAGCTCTTGTCTTAAAGAACTGTCAAGGAGGTCATGGCTTAATTATGAGGTGTTCACTTTTCCAAAAAACTAAAAAAATAACACCACATGATCAGTGAAGAAACTAAATGAAGCAATGTCATCATCTGGTGGACAAAAATAAATGTGCAGACAACATGACCCTATTGTGTAGAAAATTCTAAAAAATGAATACACACACACACAAATTAAAGCTAAGATACAAATTCAGGATACAAAGTCAACAAACAAAACTCAGTTATTTCTATACACTAGGAATGATGCAATCCAAAAAGGAAACTAAGAAAACAATTCCATTCCCAACAGTATTATAAAGAATAAAATAATTAGGAATAAATTTATCCAAGGAGGTAAAAGACAATGAAAACTGGAAAACATTCTTAAAAGACATTAAAGACAAATAAAGCTCATCCTGTTTATGGGATAGACATAATACTCAGATCCCTATCAAATTCCCAATGGCTTTTCTTCCAGAAATGAAAAAAAATCTAAAATTAATATGAAGATTCAAGGGACTATAATAGGCAAAACAACCCTGAAAAAGAACAAAGTTGTAGGACTCAAACTTCCGAATTTCAAAGCTTACTACAAAGCAACAGTTAACAAAACACTGGTACTAGCTTAAGGATATGCAGATGGACCAATGGGACAGAATTCAGAGCCCAGAAATAATTCCTTACATTTACCATCAATTCAACCCTAACCCTAACCTATTTTAAAGTGAGCAAAGTATCTGAACAGACATCTCTCCAAAGAAGATATACAAATGGCCAATAAGCACAGAGCACCCAATCAACATCACTGGTCATTAGGGAAAGGCAAATCAACCAAAATGAAATTTATCATTTCCACCTACTATGGGAGCTAGAGTGAAAAAGCAACAGTAAAGAGCACTGTGAGGATGCAGAGAACCTGGAACCCTTGTGCAGCGGTGGTGGTAATATAAAATGGTACAGGCACTGTGAAGTCTGCTGTCTCTCAACCACAGTATCATCACATGACCCAGCAATCCCACTCCTAGGCATAGACCCAAAGGACTGAAAACGGGGGCCCAGACAGACAAGCACACAGCCACGTTCACAGCAGCATTATTCACGGCAGGCAGAAGATGAAAGCCACCTAAGTATCCGTCAACAGACGGATGCAGTAAATACACACGGAATGGAATGTTGTCCAACTGTAAACAGGAACAAAGTTTTGAAAAAACGCTACAATATGGATAATGCTTGGAAGTATTATGCTAGAGTAAAAAAAGAAGACACACAAGGACAAATATTCTATGATTCCACTTATATGAAATTATCGAGAATAGGCAAATCCAGAGACAGAAATCACATTAGAGGTTACCAGGTGATGTTCAGCACTGAGTCTCCAGTGGTGTCTGACTCTTTGCGACCCCAGGCTCCTCTGTCCATGGAATATTCCAGGCAAGAATACTGGAGTAGGTTGCCATTTCCTCCTCCAGGGGATCTTCCCAAACCAGGGATCAAACCCATGTTTCTTGCATCTCCTGCACCAGCAGGCAGATTCTTTCCCACTGTGCCTCCTGGGAAACCCAGGGGCTGAGGGAGAGACAAGTGGGGCATTGCTGCTCAGTGGCCAGTTTCTCTTTATAGAGTGATGGAAAAAAGCTGGAAATAAATGCCACTAACTATACACTTGAATAAAAGGACTACCTATGCCCATACGCACACATTCTTTACAGAAAAATGGAAAAGAAAGCAGAGTTCCCATACATTAACTGCTCCCCTCCACCCCAGATCCCTATCTTGCATTAATGTGATACAGTTGTTACCAAGAGTGATGCATTAGTGTTAACTAAAGTCCACAGTTTATGTTACATACATTTTACCAAAATAAAAGGAAAATCCAGAAGAAAAACACAAACGGATTGGGGCAAGTGACAAGGACATAAGAGCCGAGCTGAGAGAGTTCCAACGATCAAAGCTAGAACAAACGAAGCCACAAGTAACAGTATAGAATTACAACCGAAAACAGAAAATACATTTACACGAGTCAGTGCTGATAAATAAATGGGATCAATAAATAAAATGAATAAACAGAAAAAACAGATGAAATCACCATCCACCCCAGGGGATGGAGCTTAACTTAAACCCTGTGTCTAACGGAGGGTAGACTGTACTTAACGATTTGTTTCTAAAGTGTGGAAAGGGGCGAACAATGACTTCTCAGAGGGCAGATGTGGCAGACTCCAATGCCACCAGTGATCAGGTTGACACCTCCTGTAAGTCACGCTGACAACACGCACCCCTGACACATGTGATGAGAAAGGTACCTCACACCTCAAACCCAACACTCCAGTCCAGTCAAGAGAAATCCTTGAAACAAACCCAAACTGAGGGAAAGTCTACAAAATATCTGACGACTCCTCTTCAAAACTGTCCAGATCATGAAAGACAAGGTCTGAGACATCGTCACAGCCAAGGAGCCTACGAGATCTGACAGCCTAGGCCTCCCAAATGCAGATGTGGAAAGAGGACATTCACAGGAAAACTGGTGAAATCCCAAACGCCTGGAGTTTGGTTACTGAAAACCAAGGTAGATTTCTAAGTTATGATCAAAGTCTCATAGTCTCATGAGATGTTAACAATACGAGAACTGGGTGAGAGCAGATGGAAGCTCTTGGTACTATCTTTGTAGATTTTCTGTAAGTTCAAAATTAGCCCCAAATAAAAGTCTGTTGAAAAAAAGACATAAGAGATGGTTTACCTTCTTTATTTCACTTTGCATTACTATTTTGTAGATTCTGAAAACATCTGTTGCAAAAGTGTGCAATCCAATCTCTTAAGGCAAGTATCCATTCCTAAATGCAGAGATGGGGTCCGGATGCATGTTGAGAAACTGGAAATGTTTAAGACAAGGATGAGAGGAAAGACTTACTCTAAGACAAAGGGGAACTGGGACTAGTCTGGAATCATGTACTGTGGTCCGACATAGACGTCTCTAACATCATGTCACTTTCATTCATTTCAATTTCAAAGGTTTCTTCCAAGGAAGGTCTGGAATCTGGGGTTTTCCTTGAGGTTTCTAGTGGTGCAAGCCCTGCTTCTTCCACAGTCTGTTTTTCTACTTCAAATTCCCTGAAATCCCACGGAGGTGAAATAATATTTTTTAATGTCTTCATTGTATGCACATCGAAATCGTAACATTTTAGTTTGTCTTTGATATCTGCTCCTAAAAAGACAGACACAGCACAGTAAGAACACAGAAAATCCCATGTGTCATTTCCAGCAATACATAACACTGCTCTATCATTTGGGTCACATGTCCTTGTAAGAGCATGTGCATAGCTAACGAAAATGTTCCCATGTCTCTCTGCCCCATGGGTCTTTATGATGAAGGGAGACTATGGGGAAGGCTCCCAGAAGCACAGGCAGGCTCAGCTCCAGGGCTTCAGCAGCCGCCTCCTACCCTCAAAGGGAGTCAGCACCAACAGGAGCCTGTGGGCAGGACCTCCTCAGCAGCTGCAGATGGAGAACTCCTGGCTGGCACTTGGCCCGAGTACAGTCACAAGTCCCAGGCACAGAGAAACATACTGACTTTCCACAAATCAAAACTGTAAGAATGATGGATGGGCCGCGGAGAGGCCCAGCTCTATCAGGGCTTCCCAGGTGGCACTACTGGTAAAGAACCTGCCTGCCAATGCAGGGGGGCCAAGAGACGCTGGTAAAGAACCTGCCTGCCAATGCAGGGGGGCCAAGAGACACTGGTAAAGAACCTGCCTGCCAATGCAGGGGACCAAGAGACGCTGGCTCAATCCCTGGGTGGGAAGATCCCTGGAGGAGGAAATGGCAACCCACTCCAGTATTCTTGCCTGGAAAACCCCGTGGACAGAGAAGCATGGCAGGTTGCTCCAAGGGGTCACAAAGAGTCGGACACGACTAAAGTGTCTTAGCACAGGTTCAACTATTCTGACATGAACAACATGACAGTTTTACAGACTTCACACTAATAGCTTCAGTGACAGATGTCTCGACAGGTAACATGCAAGTCTGCTAAAGATAAAGACAGCACAGCATGGCAGTTAGTTAATAACACCGTTTTACATATTCAGAAGTTGCTGAGAGTTTACCTTGTAAGTTCTCATTTCAAGAAAAAAATGTCTGTGTTGTGACAGATGTTAACTAGACCTACTGTGGTGGTGATTTTACAATGCAGATATTAAATCATTATGCTGTACACCCCAATGTAACGTAACATTATATGTTCAATACAATAATATGTAATGAACCACCTTAGAAATTTCCTTTTGTAAGACCTCTATGAGGGCAGGCAAACATCCATCCTAGTACTGGGTCTCCAGACATTTTTTAATAGTTTTCATTCATGCATTTATTCTGGGCTGTGCTGGGTCCTCACTGCTGCACAGGCTCTTCTCTGGTTGTGGAGGGCGTGCCTCTCACGGCAGCGGCTTCTCCTGTGGCGGACCACAGGCTCTGGGAGCGCAGGCTTCAGTAGTCGCGTCTCCCACGCTCTGCTAGAGCGCCAGCTCAGTCGCTGCAAATGGGCTTAGGGGCTCCGTGGCATGTGGGACCTTCCTGGATCAGGGATTGAACCCATGACTCATTGTGATGACAAGAATGTGACAGAAATGGTTTTGTGCAAACTGTAGCCTACAGGGGGCCCTGAAACTTTAGTTCTTCTCCCTCAGGCCCTGAGACCACCATGCTATAAAGAAGCCTGGGGTAAAGACCCACGGAGAGGCCCAGCTCTGTCAGTGGTTCCCCTGTGCATGATACCATCTTAGACCGCCAGCCCTGCCAAGTGAAAGCCCAGCACACAAGTCACCACCCGACCCGCAGGGCTGTGGGAAACGGCATGCCTCTGCTGGCCAGAGCCGCGCACTGGGCAACAACAGGCCTGTCTAACTTCAGCAGACGTGTTGTTAAACGGTTTTCCAAAGAGTCTGACCTATTTATAATCCAGCAATAACAACATGGGCGAGTCCCAGCTGCTCTGCGCCGTTGCCAACCCCAGGTACTACCAGTACTTGTTTCTTCTCGCCGTTCTGGCAGGTTATAGTGATGCCTCATCATGGCTTTTATCCACTCTCCTGGTAAGTAATGACACCGAGCACCTTCATTTGCTTGTAATTCTCTGAATACCCTCTTTGGTGAAACTCCTGTTCAAGTATTTTGCCCATTTTTGATGACACTTTTTCTTACTGTAGGATTATGTGTAGGATTTTTTGCATCTAGACAAGCTCCTTGATGAATGTATATGTTGTAAGGGACCTCTCTTGGTCTCTTGTGTGCCTGTTTGCTCTCAAGTTTTTAATTTTATTGAAGCCTACTTTAACACTTTTTCCCCTTAGGCTTTTATATCCTGTTAGAGAAGTCTTCGCCCCCCCCCAAGATCTCAGGATGCAACCTCACTGCAGCATTCTTTCCTTTACAGTGTTCCTGACCAAGGACCACAACTCCACACCAACTTACCTTTGCAGTTCTTGCTGTTGTTCACTCACTAAGTCATGTCCAACTCCTTGTGACCCATGAACTGAAGCACGCCAGGCTTCTCTGTCCATCACTATTTCCCTGAGTTTCCTCAAACTCGTATCCATTGAGTAAGTGATGCCATCCAAGCATCTCATCCTCTGTCACCCCCTTCTCCTCTTGCCCTAAATTTTTCCCAGCATCAGGGTCTTTTCCAACAACTCCATACCAACTTACCTTATGACTTGCTAATCATTTATAAAAATTTAAAAAATTACATAGCATTGAAATGTGAACATAAGCCAACTTAACAGTCCACTGAAGTGCCAAGATTAACATGCTATACTCTGCATTGTAAAACAGTAAAGCATTTACTTATTAGAAAAATCCCTCAAGATTTTTTCAGTTATGCAAATAGATTGATTCTTGTATATCACCCATATTCTAAAATGGTATTTTGCATATAGCAAGTACTTGACTTTAAAGTGAATGGATACATAGAAAGTGAAAGTGAAAGAAAATGAAAGTGAAGTCGCTCAGTCCTGCCGACTGTTTGCAACCCCATGGACTGCAGCCCACCAGGCTCCTCCGTCCATGGGATTTTCCAGGCAAGAATACTGGAATGGGTTGCCATTTCCTTCTCCTGGGTCGGGGATCTTTCCAACCCAGGTACTGAACCCAGGTCTCCCGCATTGCGGGCAGACAGACACTTTACCCTCTGAGCCACTAGGGAAGCCATGAATCATTAATCCCCACATGCTCTTCCATTGAAATAAATGGAGTTTCTTGATATTACTATAGCAAGAATGATCAGACAAATAAACTTAGAACTTTATATGAGAATCTGAGACACCTACACAGAGATATACAACGATCTAAGATATGGACTACAACATCAATAAGAGTAATTATAATCTTACCAATATAAGCTTCAGAATCACCAATGTACATTTCAATGCAATGACCAAGCATTGTAACAGAAAATGTATCATCTCGCCTAAGACCAAGGGCCTGCAGAGAAGATTCAGCCTGGTTATTACAAGAAAATCTGTTTCTTTCTGATTGACTTAAAGCATTGCCATGGATCTCATTTCTAAATATTCCAGGGAACTCAGGATAGCAGTGAAGGGAGGTTGTTAGTGGGGATACAGACAACATGAGTGGCTATCATAACTGCTGAAACAGGATGATGGGTATGTAGCGTGTCATTACACTATTCTCTCTTTTATGTTTGAAATGCTGCCCTCCAGAAGGATTTTTAAAAAGCCCGCGAAGCCTTCTGTATTAATTAAAACATAGAAAAGAAATACATTATGTAACACTTAAATATAGAATTTGAAAGGTCACAAAAACTAGAAAACTTGCTTAGTCCACACTCCTGCTCAACAAGTATCTGGTCATCTCGGTGGTACTTCAGGACTTCATCTTCCCTGAAATCTCTAACCAACCCTTGCAAACCAGTTACAAATCTATCATTCACTAATGTAACTTTGAAATGTTGTATTTTCTCATATTTTATCTCTTTCTCCAAATACAGTTATTTCATCAATTTAAAGACCCACGTGTTTTCAAATTCTAGCATCTGAACTTTGGAAGTCTTTCAACAGGTGGCTTCTTATTACTGCTGTCAGCTGGTCTCACTGTGGTGAGCACGCCTGTGTCAGCAGTGTGGGCCTGGCGGCCACATCAGTGATACAGACTAGACCATACACCACCTGAAGAATGCCCAAAGGAGGCACTGAGTTGTGGGCATTATCCAGAAACGCTCTGGCACACTTTCTGGCACGGCCAATGCTGCTAGCTGGGAAACACCTGAGTGGGGCATGTGTACTGGCATGTGGACACAATCTTGGGAAAACAGGAATATTGATCACTTGGTACAAAAGTGACTTAGAAGAACCAAACTCTGAATGTGAAGAACTGAATATCCTAACAATTTCACTTATATCTTCTTTTATGTAGATAGTAGAGTGCTCCCTGACAAAAATCTATGCCCTAATATGTCCAAAAGAGAACTTTTTCTAAGCAAACAAAAAAACCAAAGTGACAGGAAAGAATTAAAGTTTAAATGGCAGCATAAGTTTTGATATAATCATTTTTCTTTCTAATTACTAACGGTGGCTTAGATTTGATGAAATACTGCATGTGGATTAAGGAGAGAGCCTGTTCCAATGACGAATGCAGCAGTTCTGCTCATGTTGGGCAATTACTTTTAAGTCGTAAATAGAAAGACTGGACTTCCCAAAGGGCTCCCTAGACGTGCACCCAGCTCAGCTGCGCTGACAGATACTCAGGTAAGGCTCACATCTGAGAACTATACGACAACTCACACACTTTTCTCTGCAAAGAAAAGAGTAAAATCCAAGGTTGCCTGAAGAATTTTAAAACGTACATTTTAAATTGCACTTCTCTGAAATAAGAAAATATTGCCTAGAAAAGATGTTTCAAACAAGTGCTAACTCTCAATCAGATTTAAAGTTCTTGGTACAAACGAAAGACGTACGGTGTGGAAATAGTCCACAGCGTTCTCAAAGTTGCCCATCAGACTGTGAATATAGCCAATGGCGGAGTAGGTGGACGCGTTCTGAGGGATTAACACCAGGGCCTGCCGGTGGTAGTCCAAGGCCTCAGCATACTTCCTATGAGGAGGGAGAACAGAAGAGAGAAGCAGTCAGTGGGTACAGCGGGTTTTCCTAGATGGGCACATACAGAAACACCTCCCTATATTAGAGTCATGGTCTATGTGGCAACGCCCCTCACATCCACTGTGTATCCACTTCAGTGTGTCTCCCAGCCGAGTGCAGACAGTCCCACAGGGCCACCAGTTGAATCCCACCCTTGACTCTTGGGCCTAGCCCTGGCCCCATCACACAGCAAGGCCTCTGTTAGGTGAAGGCAAGCCTCCCATGCCAGGGGTGGTTAAAGGAACTAAATGGTTTTGCTTTAAGGTCCACAGGAGTCACCTGGAGTAGCATTTCCCCAAATTTTCTAGAATACTTGCTCTATAGAAACCCTGGTGAAAAAAGGTTTCGTGCACGATAATGTTTGGGAAACGCTGCAGTTCATCATGCATAGTAAAGACTGCAAGATATCCTGAAAAACCTGCTAACTTCTGAGTAACTTCAAGGTTATCAAACTTATTTAACCAAAGAGTCTCTTTCTCAATTATGATCTAATATCATACCAGTTATCACTCTGTGAAACTGGCATCTAGAGGAAAGCAGTGAGTTAGGATACGAATATGGCTTTAATTAGGTGCTACTGTCCTAATTCTTCTAAAGTAATTTTGAACAGTTAAGCATTTTTAATCCAAGAATACAGAAGTTATTACTATTCTCAATATATTTCTAAAATAAAATTATACTAACAAAGGTAATAAAAACATTTCTTCAGTTGCTTGCTGTATCTGAAGAACCAAGTACAAGAAAACTAAAGGATCTCAAAAATATGGAAATAGAAAAAAAAATTATGGAAATAGCTATACACAAAATTAAGTAAAATTTTAGTCACAAAGAAAATTTCTGAGAAATGCTTTACTTCACTTACTTAAGTTTTCTGCACACATGGCCCAAGTTGTTCAACAAAGGTTCCCATTTGTCAACTGTCACCTAAAACAAAGCACATCAGACCACGACTCACAAGCGGCTCCGCCCTGCCCGTCCGCACGGCAGGACCTCACTTGTCTGTGGGTATCCCCTGGTGCTTCCACAGCACTGAGCCAGGGTTAGTGGCTTCTCCATCTTTCCCACTGAAGGACACTTTCTGAGGTTCATTTTATGAGCACAATTTTGTCAAAGAGCCCATCTATGCCTAAAGATGTTCAAATTCTGTACCCCCAGCCCTGAATTCTCCATCTGCCTAGTACATGTTTCTACTTAGAAATCTCACAATCACTTCAAATCCAACAAGTCACATGCTAACCTTATCCTCTCTCCCGTTATCCCAGCTCAATAACATCACCCCTCTGAGTGCCCCACACACGTCCATGCCATCCCCGACCCAATCCCTCCAGGAACCACCTGCTTATCAGACTCCTCACCGAGCTCCACCCCACCACGGACAAGTCTTGTCTCACCATGCCGCCCATATGAGAGCTGCTCCTGTCCCACCACCATCTCAAGACGAGGTGCAAACTCTCACGTCCTTTCAAGGCCCCTGGAGACCCACATTTCGCCCTCCTGCCCTGTTTCTTGATGTTCTCTGTGAACTCAAAACCCAAGCCATACTGAAGTTTTGCACATTCCCTTTGCAATACCTGAAATGCCCTGCTCCCTACTTCTGCCTGGCCAGCCGTCCACGCTTTAGGACTGAAGTGCATTTCCTTGAACCCAGAAGGCCGTCCTGACCCACCCACTGGTCTGTGTCGGTTCCTTTATTTCCTCAATCACAGCCCTTCCCGTGCACTGGCATTGTTACTGCCAATTTATATCTGCACTGACCTAAGAGCAGTCAGTATCGGGCCCGTTCTCTGTTGCCTGACAGGCTGCCGTGAGTCAGGACCCAGTGAATCAGCAGACCTGACCACACCCTCTAACTCCCCTGAGCCCAGCTCTGGGAGGCACTGCCCACGTCAAAGAAACAAATCCTCTAAGATTCTTAGGTGCAAACTGCTTTCCTGCGGCTACTCTGACATCTGCAACAAAGTCACACAGTTATCTTTGCCTCCTCATGTAACTTTTTAATGGGTACTTGGAAACTTTAATAGTACTGTGCTTTTGCATTTAAACCATTACTTTAAATATCTGCAAGAACCCAAAGTGCCTTCAAATCATCAAAGTTATAATTTCAATTTCAACTGTGCTTTGCAACAGTGCATGTCAAACTTCTCTGTGCATGAGAATCGCCTGGAAGTCTTGCTAACACTGCAGATTCTGGTTTGGCAGACACAAGGTTCTGCGCTTCTAACAAGCTCCCAACTGATGCCGACGCACTGCCCCAGCCTGAGGGGCAAGATCCTAAGGTATTCAACACTTTGAAAATGGGCAGGATCACAAGTGCAGCCCTGTGTTAACAGAAACACACACATCATCCAGGCCACCCGAGACTGAACTGCGGACGACCCGCTTATATACAAACGTGCAGACACACAGAATACAGTGTTTTTAAGTTCATGTGACAAGAGGCCAAAGTAAGCAAAGCTGTGTCTACAGGGACAAGTAAGCTGTCACCGGGTAGGGAGCCCAGGGGAGCTCCGTCTGTCTCCTCAGTAAAAAGAAACTGACAGCTGAGGAAGATGTGTGTTGTGGGTAAGTGTTCCTGTGGGCCGGAACAGAATGACACGGGAAGTGGTAATAGAACAGAATACGACAACATGGGTGTGAATAAAAAGAATCAGGACACAAAGAACAACAACATGCAAACCTCTGACCTACGGAAGTGCACGGGGCCCAAAGCTGCCACATTTAATGTAAGATCAGTGTTCAACACATCCGAGAGAGCTGGAAGCACAAATTCATGCATCTTCCAGGAACCAGAGCCTGGTTACAGATCTGAACATATCTTAAATACCAGGTAGGGAAGAACAACAACAGGTCTAATTTTAATTACACCTGGTCCTGTTCCTGCAGAAAGGGGACCTGTTGCTACAGGTACCCGTTCATCAGAAAGAAAGGACAAGTCAGACATGACAATGCCCACCCCCTTCCAGGATCATCACATACTCTCCCCACTGAACAATCATCAAATGCATTCCGATTACGCCCACAGATCAAAACTAGAGCCTCCGAAGAAGCAAACAGCCAACTGCCCTCTCACACTCTTTTTTCACCACGTACCAGGATAAGTCAAATACTGACAAACATCTGCGATGATAAATATTAGGCTAATACATACTAGGCAAGACAGATACTATTTTCTTCACTCAATACTAAACATATTTATGAGTGTGTCTGTATTTACAGATATTATATAGAATACCTCATTCCCAATTGCTTTAATTTTTTCCAAAGCATCGAGAAACCATTTTTCTGCTGTTTTCCATCTAAAATAGAGGGGAGGGAAAAAGCTGTAGTTTATTTAAAATTAGCACGTATAAACATTTTAAAAATATTTGAATTATCTTCTTCTAATAATAAAAATGAGGTAAACATGTGTAATTAGTTTTTTAAAATTCAAGGGAGACAAATGATTACTTTTATGGCATTACCTTCACAAGAGCTCAGTACTTGGGAGATAGAGCATATTCTCATTACTCTGAGTAATCAGGTTCTACAAAGACTGTGAACAGCACTTTCGCCAACATGGAACCACCGCTCCCAGTGGGAGAACCACGCCCTCTGCTCGCAGGCTCCCCAGCTGCTCAGAGCACCTGCTTCCACACACTGCAGGGTGGCACTGTCTTCCTTAATGCACACTGCTGATTCATGAACACTGAACTCACAGCAAAAGCACGGTGGCTGCCGCCTGCACAGAGCTCGTCTAACCCCACACTCTGTTCAAGGGCCGTCTCGGCCCTCCTGCACTTAGGACACGAGCAGCACTCCAGCATTCTGCTTGGGGGTCATGTTAAACTGTGAAATAACGAAGAAAAGCACAAGCGGGAGGGGGGCGGCGGAGGGGCCCAAAATAGACTCCAACTAAACTGACTGTATGAAATCATCACTACACATTATTTTAAGAGGCTCCAAACTCATAAAGACTAGATAACCCAGTTTTTACAATACACACCAATGCCACAAAGAACACTACACTGGTACTAATTTATTGGTTTAAAATGTACACATAGTTTAGTGTAGATCACAGGCAGTTCTGTCGGTGTGACACTGAACTGCCTGCTCTGTAAACACCCAGGGCCACAGCAGCCTCGGCCACTGACCAGGAAGCTCAGAGGCTGGGCCACCCTAACTGGTTAACTTTTGGATTAACTGATAACTGAAAGGGAAACATTTTTGTTTCAAAATTGTGAGAAATCTTTCTCAAATGTATGAATCCAATTCCTGGTCAACAAAGAGATGACAAGGGATTCTGCAGTGCCTCCAGGCCACCTGTAGCGTCCAGGCCTGGACCTAAGAGCTTGTGCCAGCCCACAGTGAAGGGGATCAAAACCCGGGCTTAGTATTTTTAAAGACTTCCAAGGCAATAGTTGCTATTTCTTTTTAACTGTCCACCTCCTTCTAAAATAAGACATGTATTAACAGTCACTGGCCAGTTAAGGTTAAACTCTCGTGATCAAGGTTTTGCTCTGTTTACAAAAAGGAACAAAAGGGCTCCCGTGGGTACTTACTCTCCATTTTGAAATGCAACCACTCCAACCTCGTGCATAACAAAAGGGTCTTCTGGCGCGATGCTTAGAGCTTGGCCAAAGAATCTTTCAGCCAATTTTGAGTTATTGGTCAATCCATATTCTAATCCAATATACAGCATTGGCAAGTGACACCTAAAAGTATTGGAAAAGTTCACATATTCAACACTCAAAACTTTAGAATTCATATTTTCAAACCCTGTCTGCAAAATTACTTTAACATACCAAAAAGAGCACTTAATTTTTTTCTAACACTTCATTTACTAATATTTAATGAGTATCTAATAAGCTTTTAGAATAATCAGCTGCCACTTCTAGAATCTATCAGCAACCTATTTACCCATATTTTCCATTATTCTACACTAAAAAGACAAAAACAAAACCCGTGTAAAGCAGAAGGCAGGTCCCATGTGTTTGCATCCATGCCGCCAGCCAAGACTGTCTTCCTCTCACTGACTCAGCAACACAGACCCTCGTGGCTGTGCCCAGTCCCCGCTCCCACTATGGAACCAGCCCCGCCCTCGAGTGGACTTCCACTGCGTCGGTTAGTAGCAGTTCTATGCTAAAGAGCTTGGAATACGTCATATTCCATTCTCATAGCCTCTGACTAGGCAGAGGAACTCACTTCCTTGAACTTCATCTCTTCGTGCTGTCAGACAGTGGTCACAGTAAGAGGACCCTTCCCTGAAGGTGGTCGGACCGTGTCAGTGAGCACCGACCACCCGGGCTCCACTCCAGAGTCACGGCTGAAGTTACAACCGCGCTGCCTACAGAAGCGCCACCAAGAGCCTCCACACACACACCTGCAGGAGTATCGGGCAATCACTGACCCCAAACAGGAATTCAAATCCACATAAAAAACAGAGCGCCAATAAAGGTGATTACATTTCAACTTTCTTCTCTTGACTGATAGGCCTAACATATACAGAACTGTAATGTTTACCATTAACAGCACAAATGAGGTGGAGGGAGCAAAAGCTGCCTGGGAGTAAGGAGGCACGGCTGACAGTGTCTGAGGAAAAGCACGCGACACCGAAAGCGTCTGCAGTGAGAAAGTACGGAACCCTGGAGCAAGGAAGAGACGGCAGCCAGCACTGGAGTAAGGACACGTGGAGTAAGGAGTCATGAAGCAAGAAGCAACGTGTCCTGGAATAAGCAAGTGACACTGGACAGTACCTTGGAGTGAGGAAGTACGGAGTCCTGGAGTAAGAAAGCGACACCAGATGGTATCTCAAATTCACAGGAACAAATGAAGAGAACTCGGAACAGTAAAAAAAAGGTCGATGTAACAAACAACACAAATATATACCTGTTCTCCTTCTCACAGCTTCTTTGAAAAACAACATTACACACTGAACATTACAACAACGGATAACAGAGAATCTGCTGTTTGCAGATCTGCCCAACCAGAAATACTAACGGGAGTCCTCAGGCTGAAAAAAAAGACACTTAGACAGTAACTCAAATCCAAAGGGAAAAACAATTTGGACAAAACAACCACATAGGTAAGGATAACACAGTATAAATGTATTTCTGTTTGCAGCTCTTCTTGAACTTGACCTACTGAAATTAAGTTGGTGTCATAAAATAAAAAACACATTTGGTTTGTCCCTGGTTGCTGGCACAGACCTCCCAAAAGCCTGGGGAGTCCCTGAGTGAGAGGTGTGTCCTTTGTCATGTACAACAAGCCCCTCCTGATTACACCCAATTTACATTAATGGGGACTCAGAGCGAGGCTGGTCACCAGAAGACCAGGTGCTGAGAGGACTGGAACTTTCAGCCCCATGCACAGACTTCCTGGTAGGGAGGCTGAAGGCTGAACTCTGGAAACACTCCTGACTGCGAGATCCCAAGAGCTTCTGAGCTGGTGAACACAGCACGGTCCTGAGCGCGCTGGAGGCTGCGTGCACTCCTACCCATGGACCCTGCACTGCCCTTCTCTTCCATTTGGTTCCTTCTGAGTTGTATCATTTATGATAAACAAAACACTTCCCTGAATTCTGTGAGTCATTCCAGCAAATAATCAGACCCGAGGAGGAGCTGTGGGAACCCCTGATTTACAGCCAGTCAGTCAGAAGGACAAGTGACCCAGGACCAGCGTGAGAACTGAACTGACTTGCAGGACTCCACAGGTGTCTGGAGAATCAGAGAACTGGCTGTTAGTGTTGGAAAGTACTCTAGTCAGTAGTCTGTATTAATCCAAAGTAGATTGTTTAAGATGTTCATTGTAACCCCCCAAGATAATGACTAAAACCTCAAAAAATGTACTATATGAAAAAAACAGAGAATTAAAGTGGTAATTACAAAGTATCTAACCAAAGAAAGAGTAAGGAGAAATAGAAGAAAAAAACATGTAACATATTAAAAAACAGAGCAAAATGGCAAGCCTAAATCCTACCTTATTACTAATTATATTATACACAAACGGATAAAACTCCAACAAAAGGCAAGAAATTGGCAGAATCAATAATAGAACCATGTTCCAACCATTTGTTGTCTACAAGTGACACACTTTAGATTCAAAAGACTCAAGTTGAAACTGAAAAGATTGAAAGAGATACACCATGCAGGTAACAACCAAAATAAGCAGGAATGGCTACACTAAACATTAGATAAACTCAGACAAAATCTGTTACTAGAAACAACTAAGGATGTTTCACAAAGATAAAAGGCTAAATCCATCAAGAATCTAACAGGAGAGACCCCAAAGCTAGTAGTAAAAACTGCCAGAATTGGAGG
Source organism: Bubalus bubalis (assembly GCF_019923935.1). NCBI lineage: Eukaryota > Metazoa > Chordata > Mammalia > Artiodactyla > Bovidae > Bubalus > Bubalus bubalis. The sequence goes on from NC_059169.1 coordinate 103,280, forward strand.
GAAAAAGACAATTCAACAGAACAGTTGGAGACTTCAATAAGGATATCAGCTGCCATTTGAAAACATGCTTTACGCCACTTCATGGGCATGAAGGACCCACCCGTTTTGGCTAACCAACGGAAATATGAAGAAGGTATCTGCTTTTATGGGAAAGAAACTTTGCACGACTTCAGCTTATTAAAGGTTTCACAGGAACACTCTACTTGTGACAAGGAGAAACCCACACCCACTTGCAGTCATGAACGAAATCACAAGGTGCAGCAGCAACAAAAGAAGCCACGAGCACCACTGCGGCCCGGCAGGGCTCAAGGCAGTGAGCCGCTCGCTGGCAGGAGTGGGGCTCTCGCACACGGGAGGAGTGCTATGGAGTGTCCTCTAGGACAGACACGCTAGGTTGTAAAGAACCTCAAGAAACCTAAAACACTGAAATCACAGAGTATGATCTTCAATCACACTGGAATTAGAAATAACTGAAGGAAATGTTGGAAATTCACAAATATCTGATAATTATACAACACTCTTAAATAACCAATGGCTCAAGAAGTCATGAAGAAAATTTTAACAGATGTAGGCAATTTCAAACAATTAACCAAACACAGAGTAAGCTAAGGGAATACAAAGCTATTCTGATGAGGAAGTAAAACGGAGAGCAAAATAATGCTTATCCTGATGAGGTAATGTGAAAATTTAATTAAAAAAGTGCTCGACTGGGAAACATTACAAGTGTTAATCATATAATTAACTATTGGTTTTGACTCTTGATCAGTAACTAAGAAGTAACTATTACTTGTTAGTAATAACTATTCTGGGTTTGTGAGCACCCAGAAGAGCAAAATAAAACTAGCAGACTCTAGCATTTGCTCGGAAGAAACAACCCACAGCAAGTTATTATTTGCTGCAGTTTGCCAGACTGACACATTAGGGGTACGTGCGGACACCGAGCCAAGCTTCAGCAAAGCACTGGAAAGCATCTCGCAGTCGTGGTGAACAGGATGGACTGGGTACGAGGACCATTTAGGTGGGTCAGTAACTGGTTGAACAGCTGTAATCCGGAGGACTGCACCAGTAGCATGTCAGGATCATGGACTGATGGCTGTCTCCCCCAAACCCATACCGCAGGCCCCATGCTGGCCTCCAGTGACTACACTCAGAGAGAGGGCCTATGAGGAAATAATAAAGGTCAGATGAGGGTGTAAAGGTGGGGCCCCAACACAGCAGGGCTAGTATCCTACAAGGGATGGCAGACGGAGCTCCCTATGAGGACAGAGTGAGAAGGCAGCCGCCCAAAGACCAGGACGAGAGCCCTCACCAGGAACCAAACCGGCCGGCCAGCCTCCGAGATGGGAGAAACCTGACTTCTTTTGTTTAAACCACTGTCTGTGGTCTCTGTTATGGCAGCCTGAAAGACTAGGATTCTTAGGGAGCTGTGTCTTTTATAATAGTGTCATGGACAGCTACTTAGATATCAGTCATACACAGAAAATGTACTACACTTGAAAAAGTTGGGATGCTAAATAATATAGATGCAGAACTGAGTGCCAGTAAATCAAACCAAACAAATGCAATCCAAGCAGCAAGGTAAGGCAGCTAACTTGCACTGAGCGCTTTCTGTGTGTCAGAAACTGATCCCAGTCTGTAACTAGAACCTTCTTCATTACTCCTCAGTCAGCCTAGGCCTAAGTGTTGCTGTTGCTCCTATTTCTCAGGAGGTGAGTAACTGGCCAAGATCAGCAGGCACCCTGGCACTTCCACCACCTCCCCATCAGAGTAAGGCTGTGGTCAGCAGCAGCAGCCCGCACAAGAGAACGGGGCAAAGTGAAACCAGTGCAGACCTAAAAAGAGTCAACAGGAAGAGCAGCAGTACTCTGCTCCGCAAAGCAACATACTGCCAGGGCTCAGTTAGTATCAAGACATTTAACACGGACATGAATTCACAGCCCTGGCAGGCTCAGTCCTGAATCTGAATCATGAAAGAAGCCACAAAGACACCTTCTGCACAGCAGCAGGGTACGAGCAGCCTCCCGGCTCACGGGCCCGGCCACTGCTGTACGAGCACGTGAGACAGCTTCCGCCCTCCTCCGCTCCCTCAGCCGGCGTGTGAGCGCCCCTCTGTGCTGGTCAGAATAAACTACTTGGCAAAGTCACGCCAGCTGTCTTCCCTCTCGCCCCCATAGCTACTTCACAAGCGTAAGCTACTAACGAGACACACTACGCTTTAGCAACCCAGTGGCTGAGACGGTGATAACGAAATCCCACTTGCTGCATCAGCCTGTCCCGCGCACCCTTTCATCAGCTGAGCTGCGGTGAAGTAGGCGGCCATCGCTTGGTCATGCTCACTCTCGACTGCGAACGAATGCCCGTACGCGATCCATGCCGGCCCGTAGGTCTTCTCCAGCGTCGTAGCTTTGCTAAAAGATGAAATTTCATTCATGTGTGTAATGTTTAAAGGTGTTAGCTTAATTTTATGTAAGTTGACTATTTCAAGGACATCAGAATTATGTCAATGAAAGCTGCCAATGTATTAAACACTAGTGTAACACTGTTAATTCACTTGAAATAAAATAATGCTTAATAGTACAAGCAAAATTTTAAGTAATTTTAGGAGAGGTCCACAACTTCCTAGGTATATAGTGGAACCCATTAGCTTTCTGCATAGACTTTATAAACATTACTTGACCCAGGAGCTTCATTTCAAAGTGGAGGAGATAACCAGCGGCAGCAGCAACCTTTTCATGAAGGCCTGCTATGCACCATCTAACCCTGGTAACTTTCAGGGTTATTTATGTTTTAAGGGTTAAGCATATCGAGGATGGAAAGGTTAAGTGACCGCCTACAGATGACTTGGAGACTCATGCGGGTTCGATGGACAGGACTACATAGTTTTACACAGTCTTCAACTAGGTGACCCACAATTAGCAATCAAGACAGCATATCACAAAACATGAAAAATATAAAGGATGAGATTCCCACTTTCTTAGCATTTTATTTTCTAAGATTTCTTTTACCCAGATGCTCCCTGTTTCACATAGAATCCATCACTGAATAAGTGCAGTAAATCAAAGCAGCACAGCCCAAGAGAACTGCTGTAACACGAATCATCCTGCTCCCCAAAACACAAGCACGTGTTCCTAAAGTGCTTATCACTCAGTCAGAGTGCTCTCCCTAATTCTTCCCCTAGTGCAGGATCCTCTCCAGTCATCTCATCTTCTTAACAATCCTGGCATACAGATACATCACTCCCCATTTCACGGGAGAGGGAGGATCAGGGGAATGAACTCTCCCAAGGAATCATATCTAGTAAGTGGCAGCACAGGGTCTAGAAATCAAGGCTGGGTCCAAAGTTTATGAACTTTCCCACAGATCCGTTTTCTATTCTGTTCACATGGAGGAAGTCACAGGTATTACTAGAGCTTTTTCTGTACTTGAGTAATTGAATAACACTGGTTAAGCAGCTGGACTGGGCTGCATGGGAACTCCTCAAGCTAATACCACAGCAGATCCTTAGGTAAACCTGTTCACTTTGCCAAGCATTGTGATTTTAAGTATTTTTTATTTATTTATTTAGGCTGCACAGCGTGGCATGTGTGATCTCAGTTCCCACACCACGCATTGAACGTGTGCCCTTGTAGTGGAAGCAGGGTCTTAACCGCTGGACCACCAGGGAAGTCTCCAGGAATTCTGTTTTACAGTCACATTTAGTGACCCTGACCTCAGCGTTTCATGTAATTTCACAATTAAAAAGTCCTCATAGTAAGAGGTTAATACTGTCTCTGTAAATAACAAACTCCCAAAATATTTCATATTATTCCCTATTCATATTTATTCTCATTTATAAATAAAAATTTAAATACATCATAAGCCCCTTGAAGACAAGGTCTATACCACTAACTACTTTTATCTCCCCTTCCCCCTACAGCATCTTATAAAGAGCAGGGAACACAATTGATACAACTGAATAAAATCTGGAGAAAACACCTTCTTTCATACTGCTTTTAAAGTACTACAAGTTACTATATTAAGGCAGATGACAAAGAAATTACTTCCTGTAGGTTCACTACAGAGGGAGGAAGACAGTAAGTTCATACCTGAGATATCTTCTGGCATGTTCATTTTTATGACCAACCATGAGATAATAGCATCCCACTGCAAACCAAGACACCTAAAAAGTTTAAAATGCACCATGACCAAAGGCACGTAATCTTGCACTGGGAATCAGCAACAAGTCAGATGTCCCAGCACACACTTGTTCACGACAGAACCTTCTCTGCACAGGCTGTCTACGAAAGGTCCCGGGTGAAGAGAGACCAGACTCTCGACAGCTGCTGCTCCAGGTGCCTCCCACCGTGTTCCTGCAGCATCTGAAGCACGAGGCCCCAGCTTGGGTCTACAGACTCCACCTCGTTAGCTAACTTCTCCTGCACTGATTTCTCCACTTTATAAACGGTTTCCACTATGGGGTGCAGATTCTTCTCCGAGACTTAAACCCTGACTCCTGACTTTTGTCTTTAAGCACATAGTTTCTGATTCCGTTTTCAATTTCTATGTTTTCGTTCTGATCCATGGCAGTTTGGAAGACACAATGATTCACTCAGTGCATAATTCAGTAAGTTATCACACATGCAACAGGAGAAATACCAAGCAGGTATTAACACTGCTTATGAGAGATATATGGCTTTCACTTTTAGTATTTAATTTTTCTGTATGTTAAATATTTTAAAATGATAAGCATATATTATTCCTATAATCATAAAAAATAAAGATTTTTAAGTTATATACTAAAAAAATACTTTTGTGATTTGAAAAAGTGAACACTGCTTCTAATGATCATAACCATTAGAAGATTCTGCTCCAACAACTTAAAATAAAACATCTGTATCAACTTAAATTTAGCCTCTATCTAAATACTAGTTAAGTATTTTCTTAAAGTTTAGGTAAGAAAAAATTACTATAAGGAAAAAAAGTTTATATTTACTTACAGGATTACTAGGATATAAATCCACCAATTTATGAGAAAGATAGAAAAGTTCTACATTAGAGAAAAAGAAAAAAAAAAAGAATAAAATTATTCATAGCAAATGAATTTTAAGATATGAGTTTCCCCCAGTTACAACTCTTTACAACCATATACACTGTGTTCTAGCAGCAGTGATCTTATACTTTTCTTTCTTCCTAGACACAAAATTCATTTACCTGATGCAACACAGAAACTCCACGAGCAGTCACTGGCTGTCATTTACTCCCCACCCCACACCTGGTACTAAGTGGGCGGGCAGCACTCAGAGGGCCTAGAAGCCTGGACGAGCAGCACACGACGGAGCACTGCACGTGCTTGGGTTGCTTCAAAGGGCCTCGCCGGTCTTAAAGCCCATGTCTCTTACTCCAGGGGCCTATCACAGACCATCTCAACCACCCACCACCAGGTTGGCTGACCAAACTCTCCCGTTTATCGCATCAGCAAGGTGAGTTCCTCCTGAGTGACACAAAGACCAGGGTGGCTAGAGCGCCTGCACCCCCAGCAACTTGCAGGAGACACGATGCTGCAGGTCCACGGATGGTACTTGGAGCAGCAAGCCTAGAGCTGGAGTGCCTGGCTACCCTTCTTGACAGAGCTGATCATTCAGTTTAAAAGATTAAGGGCAAATATAGTCCAAACTCTAAATGTTTCTGAAATGTTAAAATACGGAAAACATTAAAACTCTGCCCCCTTACAATTTCTAAAGTTACTGACTCTTGCCATATCAGCTTTCTTATGGATTTTACAAGAAAAAGAAAAAGGCAAACTGCCACCCAACACTCTAAAGTTATGAGATCTTGGAACACAAATTACATTTAAAAAAGGAAGCAGAAAGTAGGGATAAAGGAAGCGTGTCCTGCTGCAATGACGAGACAGACCACTGGTCAGTCTGACGGGCGCTTCTTCCCCCAGCTGTCACCTGCAATTGCAATTACCCAGGACTCGAGAGAGAAAATTTCCAGTTACAGAATATTTTTGTTATAAAAATTCTTAGTTTTAAAATAGTCTTACCATTTGCTTTATTCAGCTCTACAAGTGTTCCTATATGTACAGGTAAACAATTCGCATGGAAAGGATCTTTCTCCATCACTCTGAAAGTTAAAGCAGCACATTATGTATGTAGGTACAGTTTGTACCAGCACTCATTACAATCAGCTACGTTTATTTAAACAGTCATTTCCACACTACACACAATACTGTGGGTTGTAATACATTTTTAGTTTCTTAACTCCATTATCCTCAGACTTTCTTAGTTAAGGCAATGATTAGGTTATAAATTAAAGTGAAAATCCTGATTTATTCAGAAGTAATAAATATAAACATCACTACAAACATTTGCTTTAAATTAACAAATATAATTTAAGTGGTCTATTTAGAAGGATCAAAAATGATATGAAATATTAAATGAATCCTACTTGTCAATTAAAATCTTTGTGAATTCAAGTTATTTTAAGCAACCCCAGAGGCAAATGTGAACTATGTACACAGAAGAACTGACGGTGGGGTAGGAGGCTTGGCAAGCGAGCCTGACACTCAGTCCCTGTGGGATTTTATTCGTCTCTACTGCAACAAAGAATGGACTCTATACAGCACGTGCCAGGATGGGATTCCCAAACTTGCACATTATCGCTGGGGATGGACACGGACACTCCCGAGTTAATGACATGAAGCAACAAATGCGTGCAAGCCTCTGTCTGTAGACTGCTCTTCTGAGCCAACACCCGCTCTGTACTCTGCAAAGGCGCACCCATCAGTTGACATCATTCAGAAAGCATATCCCACACACTGCTCATGTAAAGCGGGCTATACTCTGTTCCTGCACAAAAGTAAGTGGATGTACTTACACAGAAGTCAGCTTGTAGCACATTTTAAAATCACAGTTATAATAATGTCTTTCAGCTAAAGACACGACCACATCCAGATTCTCCTGCAAACCATCTACAGACGCAGGGATGACAGTTTCACTAGGCTTATTATACTGAAACAGAGGAACGCAAACATGGCTCAGTGGGAAGCACGGAAGGCATACTCAACCTGACCCGAGTGTTTCGATGTCTAACACACAACAGGTGCGACACTCTCGAAACTTCCAACCGCAAGTGTTACTAACACTCCTTTCACAAGTCTGATTCTCTTCTCACTTTTATCACAGAATTCCATGGTAGGAAGTATTTTACAAAGTAGAAGTACAGGAAGCATAAGAAAAAACCCTCATTTTTACACATCATCATCCCATTATCTAACAGTTTCATCTTTTAAAAGTAAGAGTTGTAGAGTATGGGAGACTCACTGATTTAGAACATTATTTAAAAGTTGGCAGAAAAGGAAAAAAAAAAATAAAAGTAAGAGTTGTTCCTGGGAGAAAGACATATTTTTGAAAGCTTTGTTAGGAATCATATTATTTAAAATAACCTATGTGTTTTCCTGCAAATGTGCTAAACTAATAAAAATTAATGTTTAAATTCTTAACCCATAAAAGAGAGACCAAATTTAAAGAAAGAAATACGATACTTATATAAAGCAAATACTAACTTGGTATTTTAATTTACCTTTTTCAACTTGTTCTCAAACAGAAAACGTAGCAATTCCTGTTCTTCAGTGCAGAGCTTGCTAAGAGGTAGTGATTCAAGAAGTTCTTTTTCTAAAAAATATTAACAAAAAAAGAATGTCCTCAGTAATTACGGTGAAAAAAATCAGCAACAAAAATTATTCTTCTATAATTCTTGGTCTAAGCATACAGAAGTCAAAAGAAAATAACAAGATCAAATGTACTACAGAAAACTAAAACCCAGGTGATGAGAACCGTGCAACAGCTGTGCGCGAACCTTCAGGCAACTCTAGTCACCCTCAGGCTTGAGAGCCACCCCCAGCCTCAGCACGACAGACTCTGCAGGGACAATCTCTGCCATGCTGGCTGTCCTCTGCCCTCTACCCACAGGATTCCACAGGCAACCTCCAACCCCCACCCTGACCTGCCCCCAAGCTGAGACAGTCCGACTCTCCCCAGACAATGCCAAACGTCCTCCAGGGGACAAAACCACAGGCTGAGAACTCATTAGGCCAAAATACGTCTGAGTCCCGTTAACACACCTCCACCTTCTCTGCTTCTCTCGTTCAGGTGCCTCGCACCACTGGCCACACACTCGGTCAATGGCTCTCAGCCCATGCGTCACCTTAGAACCACCTGATGCCAGGCTCCCACCACAGATTCTGACTTGACTGGTCAGGAGTCGGGACCTGCACACTGAATATTTGTCAAACTCCTCGGGGTTTAAAGTGCAGCCATGTTGGGAATCACTGAATCAGATCCTGAATTCTTACACAACCTCAAGTCATCAAGAGGCTGACTGCAAGAAGCACTTCCCAATACTGTATTCTGCAAAATGCTTCACATCTGAAGACATGAAGGAAGTGAACAGGTTTATTTAAAACCTGTACATAGCCTGCTATTGAATCTGTAAGTTTCAGAAAAAAACAAATAATATTAATTGTGCTAAACATAAAAACACCTGGGTTTCCAAACCTTCTTGGGCTGTCAACATATGGTGGGACGTTAACAGATCAAATGCTTCAAAGCAATACACGTCAAGCTTCAAAGCTTCTTTATAGCTATAGGTAGCGAGGGTTCGGTTGTCTAGAGCATCATAGATTTTTCCTCGTAAAAGACAAATGGAACTCTTTATCTGTTGGAAAAATAAGTCACATACTAAGTCAATACTACTGAAATTAATTTTGATCAAAAATCATATGCTGTCCGAAGGCAAAGACTTTTTTTTTAATATCTAAAAGGATTCACTCCATCTCAGTGTCAGACACAATATACATTAACAGAAACATAAAAACAAAGTAAAACTTCTGTCATCTAACTTCCCGAGGTTCCCTCACGTCAACAAACCTTTATGACTCGGTTATGCATCACTGCTACTTTGTTCATCCTTGTTCTGCCTCAAAGAGGGCAGTAACTTGGCACACAGAGCACACACACCCCGAGTAAACATGAAGACAGCCTGACAGTGCGTCTCAGGGACGAACCTTAGGAAGCACTAGAGAACTGGCAGCAACGCGGCACGGGGTCAGGAGCCTGGCCTTCGGGAACCAGAGAGAGGCGAGCTCCAGTCCCAGCTGTGATGCTCCCAAGTGACCCTGGACCATGCTCCAGCTGCTCATGCCTCAGTCCCCGTCCTCATCTAACTCACAGGCGCTGTAAGGGTCGGAGGTGGTACCATCCGGAGGCAGCACATGGTAAGCAGCTCACACAGTAGCCACCTCACTACTACCAGTAACAAAAGGATGGAGAAACCAGATTTATGTTCTAGATTCTGAACCTCAAAAAAACAAATAAGTGAGCTTAAAGGTTGTCCAGAGATGCCATTAGGCTTCTCAGGTGGCTTAAAGAAACTGCCTGCCAATGCAGGAGACGGGGGCTCTATTCCTGGGTGGGGAAGACCTCCTGGAGAAGGAAACAGCAACCCACTCCAGTCATCTTGCCTGGAAAATTCCCTGGACAGAGAAGCCTGAAGGGCTACAGTCCATGGGGTCGCAAAAGACAGGACACAACTGAGCGCCTGAGCACACATGCATGCAGAGACGCCACTAACTGGAAATGGGATGAAGGAGACTCATCATAAAATCACAATTCAAAACAGTAGAGGACATTATGGGAGAATCTTAGACCTATGCAGTATCTGTGAGTTATTAAAAAAATATAAACTCAATAAAATAAATACTGCATTAAAAATAAATCATGCATTTCTTAGCAGTTAATGTATAAGAGGTCCAAAAGTAATAATCCTCAACTCGCTCATCAATGCATTTCCTCACACAAAAAACAATGTGTTTCTTCACACAAAAAAAAAACCTAAGAATGTTTAGTATTCCTACCACTATATGGTGAAGAGCAGAGTAACCAAGTTCCTGCATAGATATGTTACAAAGAGTAACTGGGATATGAAGGAATTGGTGGCTAACAGCTAAGTGATATAGGGTCTCTTGCTGAAATTAAAAAAAAAAAAGTTCTCAAAGTGATTATGGTAAGGATTGTACAGCTCAGTAAATATACTAAAACCCAACGTACTATGCACTTCTGAAGAATGAACTGCATGTTATGTGAATTACATTTCAAGACAGTTGTTTAAAAAAAGAATAACAGTCCAGATTAGTAATCTGGCTGTGAATGTTATCTATTACATTACATTATATAATCTCTGCCAGCAGGAATTTGCGATTTCAGACAGGTATGAAGTACACAAACTGAAATACAGAAAATAATACAAATAGTAACATCAAACCACTTCCTGGAAAGAACAAGGTTTCTTGCTGCTGCTGCTAAGTCGCTTCGTCCAACACAGTTAGGAAGGGAAAAGTGGGAAGGAATTTAAAACATCAAAGTTGAGAAGAAAGAGCTTAAGTTTGCCTATTTCAGATTCAAGCATCTGAGGACACAATTACAACTTCTAACTGATGGCTCAGAAATGTCTTAAAATCTTTTCGGGTTGGGAAAATCAAGTAAGTTGGCAACCCAACTATTTTAAGACAATCATACTGAAGTAAAAGAAGGTGATTTATATTTGCCCTCTCCCGTGGGCAATTCTTACTGATGTCACTGAAACTTCTTACTGTATTACTTACTGAGGACTGTGACATTTCCCAGTCACTGGAGGGGTCTTTCAAGCCACTTTCATCCTTCAAACATTTCTCAAACAGCCGTTTGTTGATCGGCTCCTCCATGTCAAGAATATCAAGAGCCTGCTGATGTTCTTTCGCAGCAAACTGTATAAAAAACAGACACAGCCTTTGTCACTTATGACTTCTGATACCAAATAAACACAGTCACTGAAGATTTTAAAAGGTCATGAATATTGTACCCACTCATTATTTAAATTTAAAATTTAAAGTAGAATTTTCTTCATGCACATCAGCTTTTAGTAAATGGAGAATTGGTATACTGAATTCTCACTCTCATGTGAGGGATACAAAGATTCATAGCATTAAACCTTTACCAAATAACCAGAGCATACTTACATGGCATCTAGCTGCAAGGTAGCGACATGCTTCATACAACTAGAAAAGAAATTAATCAAAAAAGTGATTAAGATAACATGCATCTTCGATCAAAAAGAAAACTATAACAAAAAAGAGATCAAAGTTATTTTCATGATTCCTCTTCTACTCTCACAGAGAAAAAAAGTCTTTTTAACTCATATTCATCATGAACCTACTGTTTGCCAAGCACCAAGGATTCAAAAAGGAATAAGGACTTGCCTCAAGGAGGTTGTAACAGAGGAGACATAAGTACAGCACAGAGTTTCTTTTATAAGCTATGAAAGAATCGCATAAAAAAATACTAGCCAGTTGAATAAGGAAACCCTTCTGGGCGAGAAGGTAACTTAGGCGTTGGTCAGCATCCCAGCACTGAGCGTGAGCACCTGTCACCCGTCTCAGGAGCTGCGAGCAGGGGGCATGACTGGACACACACTCCACGCACTGACGGTGGTGGTGGCTGCGTGACAACTGGAGAGAAACCACAGAACACCTGGGGGAGGCGTCCATGACTGCATCTGACTTTATGAGTTAAAGTCGCTCAGTCGTGTCCAACTCTTTGCAACCCCATGGACTATACAGTCCATGGAATCCTCTAGGCCAGAATACTGGAGTGGGTAGCCTTTCCCTTCTCCAGGGGAATCTTCCCAACCCAGGGATAGAACTCAGGTCTCCTGCATTGCAGGTGGATTCTTTACCAGCGGAGCCACTAGGGAATCCTGTAGGTACTGGGAAAGCACCGAGAAAGCGCTGAGTGGTACTGTGAGCGATGTAATCAGATCTGTTTTAGGAAGACCACGCTGTGAGAGTTTAAAGGATGAACTGGAGACAAGGAAAGGGGTGTGGGAAAGATGTTACTGAACAAAAGAGAGAGGCTAAAACAACAAACAGACAAAGTGCAGGCCTGATGTACAGAGTGGTAATCAGACAGAAGGGACAGCCGGTACTTTCAGAGCTATTTAGAAGAGTGTTGTCAAAACTTAGTGACTAGATGGGGGGTGGGGGTGGCAGGAGGGAAAAACAAAGTGACCTGAGTTAGGAATAAGAACATTTCTCTTTGACTTTCCTGGCGATTCCAACGCAAGGGACATGGGTTCCATCCCTGTTCAGGGAACTAAGCTTCCACATGCCTCATGCTGAGACCAAAAAGAAACATGAAAAGAAACACAAGAAATTTCTCTTTACATTTCATAAGAGAAATTGGATCCTTTAAAATATTCTTCAAAGTATTTTCACGTAAAAAGAACATATACCTAAAATACTAACCTAACAACATTTTTAACACCTTTGGACTCACTTACTTTGTCCAGTTTCCGAGACCGAAGTGCATGAGCCGCCCTGTGATACTGGGCTGTCAGGTAAAGACACTGAGCCAACCAGTAAATGTCCTGGGGGTCCTCTGGAGGGAAAATTACATACACGGTCAGAGGTGCAAGGTAAAGTAGAAAGTTCTTTTAAGGATAGAGAAATCAGAAAAATAGAATTTGTCACTTACCATGAGAGAGTGAAGCTACTTTATCTGCCCAAAATAGAGCACTCTGATACTGTTGCTGCATCATAAAAAGAAAAAGCTGTAATCACCCTGTTCTTTCAACAGTTTTACACAGATAGCTAGTATTACTAGAAGGTTTTAATGCTATATAACAAACCAACATCTCAATACAGTATTTTTTTTAATGTATAGTATCAATCATATCTCTATCTTCTATCCCAGGTGAGTTTTACTTCCGTGGTACAAAAAAAATAAAAATATTATTGGAAGACTGTTGACATACAGTTTAAGAAGGCAGATTTTTAAAAAAATTTATACTCTGCAAAAGTACCTCAGCAGGTATTTAAGGAAGTGGCTAATTAAAGTGATCACTAGCAAGGTTCTCAGTCTTTGCCTCAGGCCTCCTAGATGCAAACCAGGAACTCTGCTGCCAATCAATGTGGGAGGAGGGATGCTCTGGCAGGGTCACAGATCTGCCCAACCTTCGTGCCAGGAAGGCTGAAAGCAGGCCTGTCCCCTTCCTCACCCAGAGCCAGAGGAAAAGTGCTCCGGAAGAATTTGGTTAACTCATCTGACTTAAGGGCAAACCAAAATACAGCGTTCTCAATGTTGCAAACAACCAGCAACAATATTTCACATTCAACTCCTAACAGTTCACACTGAACAGGCTTTTCTCTCCCCTTCTTGGTTACCAATTTATGGGGACCACATACATTTCACAAAGACTAGGTGACATCGTAGACTAAAGGGATGCTGCTGATTCTGGAAATACGTCTTTCCTTAAACACTGATGCTCATTCAAGCGAAGGGAAGGGAGAGGAGGTGTAGTTAACACGAACTTTTTAAAGTACTGATTTTGACACTAGAAGTTTGTCTTTATCATTATTCACTTAAACTTGCCCAAATAAGGACAACCAAGCTTTAAACGTTTTCTATTTACTAGCGAAGTTCACAGGCCACCCCTCGACTTGCGCTCAGTACGAAGGGTGTGCTGAACTGGCCGGACCGGGCTCGGGGGCGCCGACCCGTGCCGGGCTCTCGGAGACGCCCGGCGCCCAGCGCTCCCCGGCCGGCCGGCCGCAGAGGGCCGGCGCTCGACGCTCCCTCCAGGGCTCCGGCCCGAACCAAAGCCCAGGGCCGCATGGCCGCGCGCCGCCAGGACCGCGTCTCCACAGCCCCGCCCGCGTCCCCGGCCGACCCCACCTGGTCCAGGTACTGCCGGACACGCTTCCGCAGCCGCTCCAGGTTCATGGCTGCGGGGCCGGGCCCGGCGCGCTCGCCGCGTCCCGCTGCCCACCCGGCGGACCTGGGCCCGCGCCCGGCGCCCGCGCCAACGCCACTGGACCGCGCGCGGAGCCCGGGAACTTCCGTTCCCGGCTGGCCCCGCCCCGGAAGCCCATGCAAAGGAGTCCCCCCCTGGAGCCGGAAACGGGCGTCGCGCCGTGGGTTCCGAGGCGTTCTCTCGCCCTTTCGGTGGCCGGGGCTCTCTTTCGGACTGCTACGTTGTTTTCTGTATCATCCAGTTTTTGCAAGAATTCTGATGTCCGTTTAGCCGGAATCCCCCGCTCTTTACCCTCCTTATCCACTGCAATCTCCCAGGTGGTGTCTGATCGCCTTGGCCTGCCTTCAGGGAGAGCTCCGTGAGGTCCGAGGTCTCCTCCCAGTCCTTTTCCTCCGGTTGACCCACACAAGCTCCTTGGCTGCGCCTTCCCACTCGCGTGTGCTGCGTCCTGAGTTAACCCGTTTCCCCCTCGCTGCAAATTTCCATCGCAGAGGTCCTTGTACCCGTGTTCACAGTCTCCCACCTTTGAATAAAACCTTACAGCGCCTTAAGGAATGTAATTTGAATTTTTTTTTCCTTTAACATCATTCAAATGAAATATCCAAAAGAGGCCAATCGATAGAGATAGAGAATTGAGAGTAGTTGTCAGGGGCTGGAGTGAGGGATGGGGTTGGGCAGATGACAAGTGACCTCTAAAGGTATGGGGTTTCTTTTAGAATGATGATAATGATCTAAAATGGATTGTCGTGGCTGCTGCATAGCTCCGTGAATAAACTGAAAGCCACAACCTCTACACTTTCAACTTTATGGTGTGTGAAAGATATTTCAATAAAGTTGCCTTTAAAAGCTCATCTTTGACAATTTGCAAAAAGAAGCTATTTGACAAATACGTTTTCCATGCTGTGCCTGACATGGTGCCAGCAGTAGCTGTGCAAAGATGAGAAAGCCCTATGCTTACTTGAGAGCAATGTCTACATGGAAAATGCTCGGTCTAGTAGAGGGAAACAGATGAGTCAATATATGAGTGCAAAGTGCAAAGATGCATTCAGGAAGGAGTGGAGGGACTAACAGGGAATGGTCAGTACTAACAAAGTCAGAAATCAAGTGACATGTAAGCAATTGGAGTGGCGGTGAGGTAAGCTGAACCTTTCTTCCCCATAATGAAGTTCAACTTTTAAAATAAAGACAATGCATTCTCATTATCATAACCCCCGCAAAAAAAAAAAAAAAATTGTAGACAAACAGCACTTGAAGTCAAAAGACAAGGTAGGGAGAAATTTTAAATCTACCATAAGATACTAATTTCCTTTAGATGTAATAAGCCAATATAAAGGGACCAGTGGCTCAAGAGGGGGAAAAAAATGGGTAAATGATATGAAAATGCAATTCATAGGATAAGAAATGCAAGTGGATTCTAAACATATGAAAGAAAGCCCAACTTCACTCATAATAAGAAAACTAAAATCGTGGGATATCACTTTTCATACATTAGCAAAGATCAAAAAATTTGGTGACACTTTGTTGGCTAAAGTAGGGGAAACAGACCTCTTCATACACTGTTTTGTGAGTGATGTTGATACATGCTCTATGGTGAACAAGTTGGCATGTCTTCCAAAACTACGAATGTACATACTCAGCCCTACTACTACTACTACGTCGCGTCAGTCGTGTCCGACTCTGTGCGACCCCACAGACAGCAGCCCATCAGGCTCCCCCGGCCCTGGGATTCTCCAGGCAAGAACACTGGAGTGGGTTGCCATTTCCTTCTCCAATGCATGGAAGTGAAAAGCGAAAGTGAAGTCGCTCAGTCGTGTCTGACTCTTAGCCACCCCATGGACTGCAGCCTACCAGGCTCCTCAGTCCACGGGATTTTCCAGGTGAGAGTACTGGAGTGGGTTGCCATTGCCTTCTCTGATACTCAGCCCTAACACTTCCAATTCTGGGACATATCTTCTAGAGACGCATTTTGCATGTGTGCAGAGTGACCTGTTGCATGGGGATAGTCATTACAACATTGTCTTTAAAAGCAAAAAGTTAGGGACAGTTTAATAATCCATCAGGTTGGAAACGGATAAAAAAAAGTCACAGCATTCTCACATAGTGAAATACCATGCATCTATTTACAGGAACAAGCAGTTCTATGTGTGGATATGGAACAACCTCCAACATATATTAAGGGGGAAGAAGCAAGGGATAGAGAAGTGCTGATCACATGTGACCATTTGGGTAAAATAGAAAACTAACTGAACAATGGGTAGAAAGATCCTTAAACTATCCACAGGAGGACAAATTAGGACATTGGCAATGTGCAATGTCTTCTGAAAGGAGCATATTATATTAACATGAATATCAAGATACATTGCCTCACATTAGATTACGTTATTAATGCCATTTATTACTAATGGCAATAGTTGTAGTGGAAGTGTTGCTAAGAAGCCCTAGAGACACAAACCAACAGAGTGAAAATCAGCCATTTCTGAGCCCATCTCAAGGCCAGATGGTTTGCTCTACTCCACTTGAGGTCTCTGCACCAAGACAGCCCTTGTTTACCTTCTGACCCGCTCAGCTCCATGGAATGGCTGGCCAGGATGCCAGACAGTTTCTGGAACCTCAGGTAGGCCTGGAACGTCTCTGTTGTGCTAAGACTGGCCAAGTGACTTGTCATACCCAATTTCACGTTTAGAGTCTTAATTGAACATTTTTAAATTAACATATATTAGTGCTAAAGTCATATATTTGAGATGAACATTTAGTAAAATCACAAATATAATCTAAAATTTTCCTTCCTTCAAACACACTTTTAAAATGACAAAATAAAAGACTGAATTCAGTTTGGATTAAAGTCCTCAGTAACTGAATTATTCTGACATTTCCTAGATGTGTTTGAAGATTCAGTTCAGATCAGTATTGTCTGACTCTTTGAGACCCCGTGGACTGCAGCACCCCAGGCTTCCCTGTCCTTCACCAACTCCCAGAGCTTGCACAAACTCATGTCCATCGAGTCGGTGACGCCATCCAACCATCTCATCCTCTGTCGTCCCCTTCTCCTCCCGCCTTCAATCTTTCCCAGCATCAGGGTCTTTTCCAGTGACTCAGTTCTTCACATCAGGTGGCCAAGGTATTGCATCAGTCCTTCCAATGAATATTCAGGACTGATTTCCTTTCGGATGGACTGGTTTGATCTCCTTGCAGTGCAAGGGACTCTCAAGAGTCTTCTCCAACACCACGCTTCAAAAGCATCAATTCTTCGGCACTCAGCTTTCTTTATAGTCCAACTCTCACATCCATACATGATTACTGGAAAAAAACATAGCTTTGACCAGGCGGACCTTTGTTGGCAAAGTAACGTTTCTGCTTTTTAATATGCTGTCTAGGTTGATCATAGCTTTTCTTCCAAGGAGCAAGCGTCTTTTAATTTTATGGCTGCAGTCACCATCTGCAGTGATTTTGGAGCCCAAGAAAATAAAGTCTGTCACTGTTTCCATTGTTTCTCCATCTGTTTGCCATGAAGTAAGGGGACCTGATGCCATGATCTTCGTTTTCTGAATGTTGAGCTTTAAGCCAGCTTTTTCACTCTCCTCTTTCACTTTCATCAAGAAGCTCTTTAGTTCCTCTTTGCTTTCTGCCACAAGGGTGGCATCATATGCATACCTGAGATTATTGATATTTCTCCCAGCATTCTTGATTCCAGCTTGTGCTTCATCCAGCCCATCACTGCACGTGAGATACTCTGCATATAAGTTAAATAGGCAGGGTGACTATACAGCTTGATGTACTCCTTTCCCAATTTGGAACCAGTTCATTGTTCCATGTCTAGTTCTAACTATTGCTTCTTGATCTGTATACATATTTCTCAGGAGGCAGGTCAGGTGGTCTGGTATTCCTATCTCTTGAAGAATTTTCCATAGTTTGGTGTGATTTGCACAGTCAAAGGCTTTAGCATAGTCAATGAAGCAGAAGTAGATGTTTTCCTTGGATTTTCTTGCTTTTTCTATGATCCAGTACATGTTGGCAATTTGATCTCTGGTTCCTCTGCCTTTTCTAAATCCAGCTTGAATATCTGGAAGTTCTCGGTTCATGTCCTGTTGAAACCTAGCTTGGAGAATTTTGAGCATCACTTTGCTAGTGTGTGAGATGAGGGCAATAGTGCAGTAGTTTGAAGATTACGTATCTTTTAATTCATTCCATGAGGCCAGATTCTCCAAATGTCTTCAGGCATTAAAAGCTTCACTGCAAAAGGATTTAATAAAGTAAACATATACTCCTGAAAACACAATCTATCACTTTTTTCCAGTACATTCTTTCTTGCTCTTGATGGCAGCTCCAGAACCGTCTCCTTGCACACGATCAAGATGATCATGGTGGCGTTCGACTACGTTATGAATCTAAACCTTGAGAAAGTTTAATTTCAAAGTCATAAGAATCATGAAGCAATAACCAATATCCAAATGAGATTTCTCAACTTTCAAAGCACCCTCCCCTGGTGGCTCAGTGGTAAAGAATTCGCCTGCCAATGCAGGAGACATGGGTTTGATCCATGGGTCAGGAAGCTCCCCTGGAGGAGGAAATGGCAACCCACTCCAGTACTCTTGCCCAGAAAATTCCATGGACAGAGGAGCCTGGCAGGCTGCAGTCCCTGGAGTCACAAAAAGAGTCAACATGCCTGAGCACACATGTATGCCTATGTAGCAATCATGCACCTCAGCACCTCCTGGGCTGTGGCAGGGTCACCTCCTTTCAGATCAGGGGTCTGAGTCCTGACGGAGCGACTGACACTTTTAACACACCTCCCTCAGGACTATGTTTACCTGGCAGCTCCACGCCAGTCTCAGCCTGGCCAAAGAGCAAACTCCTCAGTCAACCGGTGCCATCCCACTGCTCTCCCCTCCCCCTCTCCTCCTCCTGCCTCTCCCGCCCCTTCCTTCCTTGGCCTGGTGGCCTTGAGAAGGTGGCATGGCCTCTCTCACCTCCGATGAGGTAGCCATTGTCACAAGCTCCAGGAGGCCAGCCCCGTGCCTTTAAGGGGCCTTGGTGCCAAGGCCCAGCCAGCTACTGCAGGCCAGGCTGACTGCCCTGGGCTTCTACCTTGGAAAGAGCAGCACTCGTTTCTTTCTGGAGTAGCAGCTTGGTCTGGACTTGGACTTGCTTTCCCTACCTGTCATGTCCTCACAGACCTTGGCCTGCTGCCCTGGTGCTCAGGTTCTAACCGGGGTGTGAGGGGACCACAGCCGCAGGCATGCCGTTTCCAGCGGCAGCAGCTCCAGCGCAGCGAGGCGCGCACGCCTGTCCCCCGACGCGCCCCCTCACGCCTGCGACACAAAAGCTCCCATCAGAGGCAATACCTCCGGTGTCTGAGGGGTGGTCCCTCAAACTGCCTGCTTTTTCTGCAGGACTCACTTCCACTGCCTGCAAAGTGGGACAATAAAGAATCACACATGGAAAGAGAACAAGACCCTGATACCATCAGTCACGTCATGAGTTACATTAGACAACAATACAACCTCCTCCAAGGGGCTCCAAACCCCTAGTCCAGGGGTTCCTGGCATGTGAACTTGTCTGAAGCCAGCAAGATCCTGGGAAGCAGCTGCTCACTGATATTCTTACGCAGTACTACATTCTGTGAGCTCGCACACGTGCAAGTCTCTGTTTTGCTGTTTCTCTGATGAGTCCCTCCTAAAATAGTCCATGAAACACAGTCCGGAAAACAAGGCACAGATTTTCAGTCTGACCAGAATATTAAACATCCCAAGGGGTTTCTTAAGAAATTAAATTACTCAGAAACAAAAAGAGAGCCATCTTGCTCACTGGAGTGAGGACTGCTGTGATCAGGCATGGCAGGAGAGTCATTTAAGAAGTGCTGGACTGGTTCCAAATCGGGAGAGGAGAACATCAAGCTGTATATTGTCACCCTATTTATTTAACTTCTATGCAGAGTACATCATGCGAAATACCACAAGCACAAGCTGGAATCAAGATTGCAGGGAGAAATATCAATAACCTCAGATAGGCAGATGACTCCACCCTTATGGCAGAAAGCAAAGAGGAACTAAAGAGCCTCTTGATGAAAGTGAAAGAGGAGAGTGAAAAAGCTGGCTTAAAGCTCAACATTCAGAAAACGAAGATCATGGCATCAGGTCCCCTTACTTCATGGCAAACAGATGGAGAAACAATGGAAACAGTGACAGACTTTATTTTCTTGGGCTCCAAAATCACTGCAGATGGTGACTGCAGCCATAAAATTAAAAGACGCTTGCTCCTTGGAAGAAAAGCTATGATCAACCTAGACAGCACGTTAAAAAGTAGAGACGTTACTTTGCCAGCAAAGGTCCATCTAGTCAAAGCTATTTCCAGTAATCATGTATGGATGTGAGAGTTGGACTATAAAGAAAGCTGAGTGCCGAAGAATTGATGCTTTTGAAGCGTGGTGTTGGAGAAGACTCTTGAGAGTCCCTTGCACTGCAAGGAGATCAAACCAGTCCATCCGAAAGGAAATCAGTCCTGAATATTCATTGGAAGGACTGATGCAATACCTTGGCCACCTGATGTGAAGAACTGAGTCACTGGAAAAGACCCTGATGCTGGGAAAGATTGAAGGCGGGAGGAGAAGGGGACGACAGAGGATGAGATGGTTGGATGGCGTCACCGACTCGATGGACATGAGTTTGTGCAAGCTCTGGGAGTTGGTGAAGGACAGGGAAGCCTGGGGTGCTGCAGTCCATGGGGTCTCAAAGAGTCAGACATAACTGAGTGACTGAGCAACAACAACAAAAGACTCTAATTGGCTAAAGTTGAAAGGATACAGGTAACTCTTAAAAAGATAGTGATTTTCAGACATTCTGTCATCATTTTACAATGACAGTTCTACAAATTTGGGACTAACCTCCGTCCAAACATCAGATCTGTCTCCCAGAGCTTTCTCTGTGTCCCACTGTGCTCACTACAGACAGGCTCCAAGGGTTGCAGCTAACACCCACTTGGAAACCGGTGCCTGTGTCCCCGGTTCATCCCCCAGCCACGGCCCCACAGATTACTGCCCTAATGGACACAGATCCTTGAAGGGCAGGTCTTACCCCTGCTGCTTCTACACGCGACTCTGTTAAAATTCTTGGGGAATCTATTATCTTCCTGAATTGGATTTCATGACTTGGAGACTTGTTATAAAACAGCCCATAAAATCATGCTGAAGATCTGAGCACAGGGAGCAGATGCTGATTGTGGTGGTGGTGGTTTAGCTGCTCAGTCGTGTCTGACTCTTGTGACCCCATGGACTGTAGCCAGCCGGGCTCCTGGGTGCATGTGATTTCCTGGCAAGAATACTAAGTGAGTAGCCTTTTCCGTCTCCAGGGGAATCTTCCTGACCGAGGGATCAAACCCAGGTCTCTTGAATTGCATGCAGATTCTTCCCTGAGCCACCAGGGAAGCACCTGGGGTGATTGGATTCACTCATTCTTCTTGATCAGGCCTCAGTATTTTGGGTGACTTAGTACATATTTGCTGAGACAATTGATTACTTTGCTACAATTTACAATTTGATGAAGATATTGGAAACAGCCTGAGAGAAAGAGTGCTAATTAGGCGAGCTGGAGTTGTGGGCTCCTGACCTTTCTCATCAAACGGCAGGAAGGGACAGAAGCCTCGTGTCAGGCAGCTGGGGGCTCTGTGGTCCCACCCGCACGGCAGCCTCTGAGCTGCGCTGCGGCCCCAGGGGCCAACACCAGAGGGCGCACCTCTGCCGGCTCCTCCAGGCCCTGCAGAGGCTGCCGGCCAGTCACTTCTGCGGACGCCTTGAGCTGGACCCGAGCCAGGTCAGGCGAAGGGCCTGGAGAGGCCGGACCCTGAGGATCCGGAGGCCTTGTCCGTTTCGGCCATTGTTTCGAGGGTCAGTTTGTTTTGTGGTTTCCCCAACTTGCTTCTGGGTCAATGCAGGAGACACTGGGTGGATCCCTGGGTAGGGAAGATCCCCTGGAGGAGGGCAGGGCATCCCACTCAGTATTCTTGCCTGGGGAATTCCATGGACAGAGGAGCCTGGTGGGCTACAGTCCGTGGGGTCACAAGCAGTCGGACACAGCTGAGCACACAGTACATTGGTGAATACAGGTAGCTGAGTAATTGTTTCAAAAGCTTAACAGATAACAAGTTGTTGGTGGTGGTTTTTTGCTAGAAATAAGACATTTTTGGACAACTTTTTCATGTATAACAAATCTTTTTTTCCCTCTGTGTGCAACCAAGCTTCTTTTGCATTTTGGAGTTGAGTACCAAGAGCCTCAAACATCAGAAACATATTGAATAAATTCACTGCATTGGGACTTTTCAGGGTGAAGCTGCAGAGACCAGCTACTAAAACTCACCTCTGGGAGTAAAGTGGTCACTGGGGTGGGGACAAAGGCAAGACAAACACTGGCTGTGGTTGGGAAGGGCAGATGTCGACCCTAAGTAGCCACAGTTATAAAGGAGACGCAGGTATGAGGGCTCATAAACCAAACTTTCGATTGCTACTGGAGAGCTTTTTCTAGCAATTTGGCACTGAGCTCAAGATTCTTGACACAGTACGATGCCCAGTTTGAGGCTTCTGGACAGGGAAGGGGCGTGGACAGCTTGCAGGGGTTCTGAGGATTCCCCCTAACATAACGAAGGCCAAATCCAGTCTTGGGCCAGGTTCTAGCACCAGCTCTCTCTGCCGATGGGGGTTCAGAGAGGCTGAGTGATCTTCTCACAGTCACGCAGAGAATCCTCTGAAGGGTCAAAACTCACATCCAGGCCTGTCTGACTCCAGGCCTATGATTTTAAACACCGTCATTGAAGGGCCTGCGTGCTGGGAGCAGGGAAGAACCTGGGTGGTTCCACGTGCACATGGAAGCCTGAGAGGAGACGGGCCATGGATCTTCAAGGGTTTGTGCAGGAAGGGGTGATGTGAGCTCCTAGTTCTCCTCTTTTATTTTAGTGGAGAATTCAACCTAAACCTGCAGTATGAGCTAAATACAGCTAAGTGTTATGTGCCATGATGCTCGCAAGGGTCCAGCTCTGGGAAGCGGGACCACGTCCATCTTCTCGTCTGGAGCCTCAGACCTGTCCCAGGGCCTGGCACGTGCACACATGCACAGGTCTCTAACTGAGACCTACTGATTGCTCTTACTTCTTAGGGTCTGTGTCTTGGGATCTGGATGTAATTTCATCACATTGAGTAGTTTTAATCTGATTTATTTAGATATTTGTTAAAGTAATAATCACAGACCTTTAAGGCAAATTATACAAATACATCTGAAAATTATAAACAAATCCACAACAACACAAAATATGGTAACAGAGTATGTGTTCCTAACTAGAGAGAAAAATCCAATTCAAAAGCCTTTAGCTCCCAGTATTACTCTGCATAATTTGTTTTCAGCTATCAGCCCTAGAAGCACAGCAAATAGTTTTGCTGCATCATCTGCTCAGACATCCTGTGAACACACACAGTTGGGATGCTGACTCACACACGTGTGGCTGTCCCTGCGTGATAAGGTGAGGAGGCCTGGCCAGGGTGGGAGGCAGCGTCCCTGAGGACAGGGGGCTGCCCCAGGAGGCCGTGCCGGCCTTGCCGTTTGTCCACCACTGCTTCTGATGCGTCTCCTCCTCCTCCTCTGTGTGCTGAGTCCTCCCTCCACTTCATCTTTTGGGTCCAGGAGGTGGCCTTGCTGAACTTCAGCTTCAGTTCCCATGGGATCAAAAATACATGTTGGAAACAAACACTTTCCTTAGGTAAAGACGGTAAAATGTCAGTTTTCTAGAACACTTGGGAAATGAAGTATTTAAATTCATTGACAATTCTACTTTATTTAGAATTAATTATATAACCTTAAAAAAAAAACCAACCTTGTGTGCATGCTAAGTTGCTTCAGTCATGTCTGACTCTGTATGACCATATGGACTGCGGCCAGCCAGGCTCTTCTGTCCATGGGGATTCTCCAGGCAAGAAAAGAATACTGGAATGGGTTGCCATCCCCTCCTCCAGGGGATCTTCCTGGCCCTCTTTACAAAAATAACAGCCTTATTGAGACACAATTGTATAACATAAAATTCACCATTTCAAGCTGTGTTTTCAGTGGTTTTGGTATATTCTACATTGTGCAGTCATCCCCAAATCCAATTTTAGGAAACTTTCGTCATTCAGACCCAAAGGGCCACATGCAGCTACGGATCCCAGTTCTCCTCCCCAGCCCTCGGCACCCACGAATCTACTTTGCATCTCTACGGACTGGCCATTCTGGGCGTTTCATAGAAGTGGAATCACGCACTGTGTGGCCATTTGTATCGGGCCTCTTTCACTGAGCAGAATGTCTCAATGTTTATCTGCAATGTGGTGTGTATAGAACTTTACTCCCAGGTCTCCTGCATTGCAGGCAAATTCTTCACTGTCTGAGCCACCAGGGAAGTCCCTTACTCCTTTTCATGGTTGCATAATATTCTATAGTGTGGTTGTATCCTATTTTGTTCATTTGTTCATCAGTTGATGGAACATTCTTGTACAACTCTTTGTGTGGGCATGTGTTTTTAATTCTCTTGGGTATATACCAAAGAGTGGAATTGTTAAGTGATATGGTAAACCTGTGCTTAACTTTAGAGGCCAGACTGTTTCCTATGTTGGCTGCACAATTTCACATCCCATCACCACAGCCCGCCTCAACTCCTGTCTTCTGTGTTTTGATTTTAGTCACCTGGTGGGTGTGGAGTGAGTTCTCATTGTGGTTTTGACTTGCATTCCCCTAATTGTATTGAGCATCTTCTCATGAGTTTCTTAGCCATTTGTCCATATTCTTTGGAGAAATATCTAAATAATCAGATGATCTTTTGCTATGTCAATTGTATTGTTGAAAATCTTTCTGAAATGGGTCAAAGTACTTTTATACTAGACTGTACTGCCACAATTTCACTTTGAACCTTCTGGCTTGTTGGTGTTGGAAGGTGCTGGGCCTTTAGAAAGTCAGCCACATCCCAGAAGTTTTCTTTTTTCTGTTATTTCCCTCATCCCTCCCTGAAAGGCTGTGTTGGGAACTGCCCTTGGATAGAGACTGCGGCAATGGGACCTAGTCGTCCAGGTCTCTCAGGGAAAGGGTAGATGAGGGCTGCTTTCTCTGCTGTGGACGCATTAGGACTCGGAAGCGGAGAGAAAGAAGGCTCTCGGTCATGTCCTGCCCTGGAGCGTGTCTGCTTACCCTGGCCTTGCACACTGCGTGTGTCAGGGAGACCACACAGTGCAAAACAAAGTCTCACGTGAAATACTAGGAGTTGAATTCTTACAGTTTTTATTTGCATGATATAGTTAAGGAGTAATCAGGCACACAACCCATCAAGGGATAGCCTGCATGATCACAAGATGTTCCCAAAACTTATTGGCAGGTAGAAGAGCCACCTCAGTCAACACATTGATGGAATCCTGTGGCTTAAAATAAGCAGAGGGGGATGGGGTGGAAGGTGGGAGGGAAGCTCAAGAGGGAGGGGACATATGTATACCTATGGCTCATCCATGTTGATGTTTGGCAGAAACCAACACAATATCGCAATTATCCTTCAATTAAAAATACATTTTTAAAAAGCCACTCTGTTTTTTCCCCATTATCTTAAATGGCTAAAACCTTTAACTAGAAACTATTGTGTTCTCTTTCACCTTTAACTATAAGCCTAAAATAATAAATCCCTGGTGGATGCTGAATGCTTGGTAAGTAGTAGGCTCTCATAAAACACATTGAATGATAATACAAGACTATTTAATAATTAAATTCAGTCACCTGTGTAAAAATGTCACCCAGTTCCTAGTTCAATCTTCTCATGTAAGAATTGAAATAATCTTAACGACAGCATCCCCTAATGTTTCACCATTCATTTATTTCCAGTACACACACACACACACACACACCCCCCAAGATTATAAAATCCCTGAAGTGGGCAAATACCTTAAAGTACCACTTGCCCACCATGTGTTCTTTAAAAAAAATTTTTTGGGGGGTTGACAAATTTTATTTAAGAACTTATACAAATATTTTAGATTGAGTTTTAATTCTCATCTTCCTCCTCTTCTTCATCTTGATTAATCTGGAAGTAACACAGCTTATAACTTTCTTTGCTGTTAGCAACTATGCGTAACCAATCATGTAGATCATTCTTCTTCAAATATTTTTTGTAAGATATTTCAAATGCCTTTTGGAAAAGGACCCCAGAAGTTCCAGCGATCTTGCTTTCGCTTCTTTCTGACTGGTGTGACGCCACTGCCCAGATTGCAGCCGTGTCCATTCGCCTTGATTCTCTCCTGAAGAGATGGCTCGGTTTTGGTGGCATCCATGACCAGCATCTTCTGCAGGATGGGCCTAGTCCAGAGTGCACCTCAGGACTGGCTTCTTTTTTTGCCCCCCTTCGCCATAAGCTTTTTCACCGGCGCCATGGTGGCAGCAGAGGCAGAAAGGGTAGATTTTTACAAATGTATGTATTTACGGCTGCACTGGGTCTTCATAGCTGAGTGGGCCTGTTCTCCAGTTGCGGTGAGTGAGGGCTGCTCTCAGGTACAGCAGCTTCTCACTGCGGTGGCCTCTCTGGTGGAGCACAGGCTCAGTAGTTGTGGCTCCAGGGCGTGTGGGATCTTCCTGGGCCAGGAATCGAACCTCTGTCTCCTCCATTGGCAGGCAGATTCTTTACCCTTGAACTGCCAAAGAAGCCCCTCTTCATATGCTATTAATTAAAGATTTTAGATAAACAGAATTTGGGGTTTGCATAATGTCAAAGGCTCCGTCTTACTTTGTTAAGCTTTTTGACCCTCTTGACCCATACCTCCCACCACCCACCCCCAGCTCTGGCAACCACCAATCTGTTGTCTGTATCTAAGAGTTTGTTATTATTATTACATTTCACATAAAAGACAGATTGCACAGTGTTTGCTTTTCTCTGTCTGTCTGACTTATTTTTCTCAGCATAATGCCCAGGAGGTCCGTTCGCATTTTCTCAAATGGCAAGATTTCGTTCTTTTTGGTGACTGAGTACTATCTATATGCATGACTATGTATCTTGCGCGTTCTTTATCCATTCTTCCGTTGGTGGGCACTTGGGTTGGTTCCATATCTTGGCTGTTGTAAACAGTGCTGCTGTGAACATGGGGGGCATATACACCTTCCAAGTCAGTGCGTTTTTTGGTTAGTGTTTTTATCCTGTGTGGCAGATGCATACAGTAAAGAAGGAAAGAATATTTCATGATTTCACGCTTGCCAAGTAAGCGTCAGGCACTGCGGTAGTCTTTTTTGCAAGTCTTTGACCCTGACATGAGTTCTGGAACAGGTTCTCTTTACAGAGGCACGATGGAAGCTCACGGAGGCCGAGGGAGCTCGGCGTCAGCCTCGTGCCCTCTGCAGTGGCTGCAAGAACCCTGCGCTGCCTCTCTCCAGGGTCACTTGTGTTTGTTCCGTTTTGTCTCCTTCTCACGTGTGTGGGTTATTTGGGGCTGGGGCACTAGATTACAATAATACACACTTCTAGGGACTGCAGGCTCCAGCAAACCCAGGGTGCCTAGTGGGTTTTATCAGTTGATCTTTTAGAAATCTTATCCTCCCTCAATAAAAAGCTATCAAATCAGTTAAGTGATTTCTCAGTTTGGAGTTAGGGATAAGTGAGGATTTGAAAGTGCAAGGAAGATGAAAGGTTGAAACCTTTCCTTCAAAATATTTGAGATACTTTGCAAGTTATTATCTAAACTAGCAAAAACTACAGAAAGATGGAGGAGACGCTGCTCTGACGAAAGAATCAGGGTGCTGAAGGAAGGGCTGTTTTTTTCTGCCAAGTCAATGAGCATATTTTCTGGAATTTTAAATGTAAACTGCAGCATATCCTGTCTATGCCTGACCAGCAAAGGCCCCAGGCTCAGCTGACCGGACGTTGGGTAGGGGATATCAGTCTTCAGACAGCTGGTCAAGGGTAGCTACTGGGCTTTCTTTGGACCGTCTTCCAACTTTCTGGTCCTATAACAGAGTTCTCTCCTCCCTAAACCTGCAGTTTTCAAATAGCTTGGTTTTTTGTTGCAACCCCTTCTGCCACCTGGATTTCAAGGATAGAGGGCAGGGGCTTGTCAAGGAAAAGTCCTGCTGGTTCGAGGCAGGGAAGGGGACCCTCGGCAGGGGAGTTCTGCAGCGGGGCGTCTGTCCCTCTGTCCTGTGTCTGTCTCCGCCCTCGTCCTGCACAGAAGCTGAGGTTGGAAACTCCACACCGGGTGTGGGGGCCGCTTGGGAGGGAGCTGCCTTTGGGTCTGGATTGTGACATTCGGGTCACATTTCTGACTTGGGACCAGAGGCTGTGAGCTGGCAGTTGCTTCCTTGTGCTTTCCATGGCTGTCTTTTCACAAAGGGAAGCACAGAGCAGCGATGACCTCGCCGGGAGCCCAGCACTGGGACGCCTGCCCGCCGGCTCCCTGGGGCCTGGTCTTTGTCAAAACTGGGAGCTTTTCCCCCATTCGGTTCCTGTCCTGTCCTGGCAGCTCCTTGGCCCCACACTTAAACACTCAGCGCAGCTGGTGACACTCCAAATAAAGTGCAGGAAACCCTGCTGAGGTGCTTCTGTTTCCCTTTCTTTGTTTGGCTTTAACATCTCCCTTTGCTCCTGTGCTTTATCTGTTTCCTGTTTTGCAAAAGGAGGGTTTCAGGGGAGTCAAAGTAAATAAATGAAGAATGAATTTGAAGCACAGGATCCAAGCATTTTCTTGACATTTGCTAAACAAAATGATAAATGGGAAAAAAGTAAGGAAACATAAACAAACAGAAAGCCAGAAACAAGAGCAAACACGATACAATACTTAAGTCAATATTTATGAATGGGTAAGACGGGAAAAGCCACTCGGACTAGATCATAAAACAGAATTATGGTGTTCCACTTAAAAGATACACATCTGAAGTAAAATGACACAGAAATGTTACGAATTAAATGATGTAAAAAAAAAAAAAAATTAGTCTTGTAAACCACAGGAGTAAACATATGACATCCTAATGGAAAAGGCCCAGGACCCACGTGAAGGTCATGCAGGGTGACCCCTTCTCCATCCGGGAGGACCCAGGAGCCGTTTGTGCTCTAGGGTGTGAGCCTGTAACCCTCTGGAAAGTAGTCTGTGTCAAGTATGAAAAGCTTCTGATATAATACGCTGGTATTTTTTAAGCAATACAGTTGGGGGAAATTTTTCTCACACTATGAACAAAAATTCCATGTTTTTTTTTAATTCTATATTAATTAAAGATTTAAAGTGAATCAGGAAAACTATGAAAAATTAAGGATAACATAGAATATTTTTCCAATCCTAGCTTGAGAGAGCCCTTTCTATGTACAGCAGAAGAACCAGATGCCATGAAGGAAAAGAGTCACAGATTTGATGACTTAGAAATAAACTAGGTGAAATGATAAATAATAATGGAAAAATATTTGTGACACTGATAATAGAAAAATTAAATATTGAGAATGCATGTTAAAAACTAAAGGAGACACACCGGTGTAGGAGGAAACAGACAGAACAGGCTCCGTCTTGAAAGCAGGATTCCATCCTGGGCGGGACTGTGGACTTGGAGCTCTATGCCCAATACTATGGAAACGACACACCACCTGGAAAACCAGGCGCCCGGATGGAAGAACCACAGGGCTCGTACCTAGACTCTCCATTGCCTAAAAGAATATCCTAATTATCTGTGTAACCAAATAGAATCATAAATTCTATTATGCTTATTGGGGTATGACCACAGGCCTATTGATAATTGTCCACTGTTAACTACCTAGGCTTAAGGCATATGAATCACGGGTTAACTTTGATTGTATCTTTCTCTTCCTTTGTTCAGACTAGTTTCAGAGAATTTGGGGAGGTGGGTTTGGGCACGTACACTTAGGGTATATAAGGTTTTCACAAAAACTGGTTGGGGTCCTTGGCTGAGAGGAGACTCTGCCTTGGGCCCGCCGGTGTAATAAACTGTACTCTGCTATCTGCATTGTCCTTCTGAGTGAGTGTGTTTTCCGGAACACGTGGCTACAACACCAGTAGGAAGTTGACCAAAGGTAGGCGCAGACAGTTACTCTGCAGAAGTCTGGAGGCCAGGGTGTGAGTGGACGGGGTTTCGGGTGCAGCCGCCACAGGGAGACGTGCACGTTGCTGGGTGCTTCTCAAGGGCAGCTTCGTAGCATCAAAAAGTTAAGTGTGCACCTTCGGATTGAATGATTTCACTTCTAGGGATATAAGTTGCAAGAATAACATGGGCTAGGATGATTAGCATAGATCCACGTGGAATAGTGAAAACCTGGAAACAACCTCAATTTCTATAGTTAGGGTGCTGATTAAATAAATTAGGGCACATCTGTGCAAAAATACTTTGTAACTGCTTAAAAGGAATGGAGATCTTTATACACTGACATGAAACTGTCTTCATGATCTGTTGTTGGATGAAATGAACAACTGAAAGAAAACTATGTAGGATGCGGTGCTGTTTTTGTTTAAACAGGGGACTCTACACGGGAGAAAAGTCAGAGCTCACGAGCAAGACGTTGGCAATGAGCACTTCCAGAGAGTTCAAACTGGGAGAAGCCCACCATTTACTCAGCCACTCTGTACTGTTTTATACTTTATTTTTTACAATAAACAAGTGTTAGTTTTATAATTAAAAATAAAGATTTGTAATGAACTGTTTATGTTTTCAATATAAATTGAAAGCTAGATTTTCTGAGTGCTTTAGCACCTTGTTTTACTGCATTCCACAGACACTGCATTTTTATACAAATGGATGGTTTGGGGCGACCCTATGTCCAGCGAGTCCATAGACGTCATTTTTCCAACAGCATTTGCTCACCTTGTGTATTTGTGTCACGTTTTGGTAACTGTCACAATATTTTAAAGTTTTTCATTGTTATTATATTTGTTAAGTGATCTGCTATGTCATTACTCTGACTCACTGAAGGCTCAGATGGCTGGCATTTTCTAGCAATAGGGTGTTGTTGTTTTTAATTAAGGAATGTACTTTTTAAAGAGACAGTGCTACTGCACACTTAATAGTCCACAGTATAGTGTGAACACAGCTTTCACACGTGCTGGGAAACCAGAACACTCCTGACTCCCTTTCCCGTGGCCTTCAGTATGCTGTGGTGTTCTGGAACGGGGCCGAGCAGGTGTGCCTGTTATTAGTGATTACTTGTAAGTTACGTATCTTTGTGAAATGTATGTGTTCTTTCCATGCCTCCGGATTCTGTAAGAAGTGTCCAAGGCAAGTAGGCAGGAAGGTGGGGGCTCCCCCCCCAAGTGAGGAGAGAGGCTTTAGCAGAGCCAAGTCCACTCACACCGCCTGCAGGCTCAGAAACCACCTCACAGAGCTGGGCCCCTGAGGGGGTCTCGGTCAGGCTGCGGGGGCAGGGGACAGGGGAGGCTGGGCACCAAGTGTTTACTTAAACTTTGGTTTCTAGCGTTGTTCCCCATGATGGGCTGCATTTCAAGGGAAAGCAAGGCCCTGAAATACCAGAGCCATGTCTACAGGCGGGGCGAGTGACGGTCCTTTAATTGGATTCATTGGGACATTCATAAACAGGGTAATTAAGGTCAAAATTAAAATCATTTTTTCATTCAGAATTATGGTTTTGCCAGCAACTAGGACGAGATGAAAAGGGAGAGTATACAGTTCAAGTATCTGGCAAACACGTTCAGATCATTAATTTCCTTCGCCTCTCTGGGTGCAGCATGGGACCGCTATTCCAGAATTGTCACAAAACTTCCCACCGAGGAAGCTTTTCACCAAATGTTTCTCCTACAACCTATAATTGATCAACTGAGCTCATTTTTATCTCCTTATAATTTTTCAAGGAGGTTTCTTTGATGGCTCAGATGGCACCTGCAATGTGGGAGACCCAGGTTCAATCCCTGGGTCAGGAAGATCCCTGGAGCCCGCAACCCACTCCAGTATTCAGCAACCTACTCCAGTATTCTTGCCTGTACAATTCCACGGACAGAGGGGCCCGGCAGGCTACGGTCCATAGGGTTGCAAAGAGTCAGACTCGACTGAGTGACTAACACACACGTCATTTTCAGTGAGGAGGTAGTGGACGGATTCCTCAGTTGGGTTGTTGTTCTGTGTCTTCCGTTATTAAGCTACGACCACGCGGCACACGTTTGCTGACAATAGAGTAAAATGCCCTAAAGCAGCAAAGAGGCTGTGTGTCCATGCAGGTGGTGAATCTGATGGAGGGAATGGGAAATTCAGACAGCTCTGGGTTGGAAGGAGTAGAAAAGTGAGGTACCTCCTCCGGCGGCGGGTCTACCTTCCACAGGGTGTGTTGCAAACGGGTCCTGAGCTGAGTTTGTGACCCTCTCCGGAACGGGTTTTTCTCTCTCAGGCTGCAAAGTTCCTGCTCTCTTTTCTCCCTATTTAGAGTCCAAAAAACAGCATAGATGTTGAAACATGGAGAGAGTTGAAGCCTGTGGTGGCCTCAACTCTCATCCTCATTTCAAGAGAAGGAGCTGGGAGCCTTCTGGGCGGGAAGGTTTCCTGAGCAGGAGTGTCCCCTCTCGTTCACAATGAAGTGAACGGGCTTGGCAGGGCCGGTGTGGACCAGGGCCTGCGGCTGTGATAGCTGCTGCTCGCGTCCAGGTGCCGCTGAGGGTGGGAACCGGCCTGACTCTGGAGGCACTGGCTCTCTTTCTGCAGGGGGTGGAGGCGCCTGGCTTGCCCAGTCTGGTCCCGCCCGTGGATGGGGCCCCCTCACCTCCTGTGTGCACAGCTGACTCCGCTGCGGGTCCGCCCCCCGGTCCTCACGATGCAGGACAGCTTCTCCAGCAGCAGACGGTTGTCCCTGTCGATGACGGACAGCCGGCCCTCCTCCAGCTGCGCAGACACACCAGCCGTGCCAGGGCCGTGCCAGGGCTGCCCTGTGCCCAGCTCTGTCCAGGGGGCCTGCAGCCCCGCCCCTGGGCCTCGGGGCCTCCTCGCCCCTGCGCGCGCTGCTGCGGTCGCTCCCTGGGCAGCTGGTGGGCTCCTGTGTCCTAACTGGGATACCCGAGGGCGGGGCCAAATTTCACAGACTTGGAGTGGAAGTAACAGGGAGGGAGAAATTAGGTCATTCCTCAAAAACCTCTGAGCTGTGTCAGTGAAATACAAAGGAAATCACTTTATATTTTAGGAGGGAGATTTTATACTGCTCAGAAGAAGAGAAGGTCTGAGGCCAGAGGAAATGAAAGCCCTCCTACTTTATTTCGGGTTTTGAACCGACTGATCTGCCAATTTGCTCCTCTTTGTTTTCCCCGGTTAGGCTGACGCTGGGGGCACAGAAAGCTCGCAGCATTTTGCTCTGGGAGGTGTAAGGATCAGCACAGCCATGCGATGCTGGCTCTCACCAGATGGCTTTAACTCCAAGAAATAAAAATTTCGAGGTGGTCATGGAATGGTCTGGTTTAAAGAAACAATGCTAATTAATTACTCTAGATCTGTGCTGAATAAATGGCCGCCGTGGATCCCCCCCGCCCCCTCCCCACTTCTGGACCCCTGCCAGGTCAGCAGGGAGACTAGGGGAAGGGAGATCTCTGCTTCATTTGTCACCAGCTCCATTCCTGGCAAGACAGGCTTAATTGGCTGCTTAGAGGCATTTTATTTTTGATACATGACTTGTTTACTCCCTATGAGCCCGCTTTTTTCATTTTCCTGGGTTTTTAAGCTGATATTTTTTGTGTTGTGTTGGCTGTAACAGTAACTGGAGTAGAACTGAAACTTACCTTGAGTTTGCCAAGTTTCAGGCGGAGGTGACTGAGGGTTGGTGGGGCGCGGCTGTCCACCACCGGCCGGGCCTCCCGCACCTGCACAGAGCAGGCAGTGTGACCTACACACCCTCACCAGTCAATCACCCTGAGTTTTTGTTGGGCAGCTTCTGCTCTGTGGGCCCTGGAAACACGTGCAGGTTGTTACTCACAGCATCGGAGATATCAAGTTGGCCTGGGCAGAAAGTTCTGAAAGAGGCTCCGGACTTGATTCAGAACCTGAGCATCCCCTGGAGGGGAACAGGCAGCCCTCAGACATGGCCCAACATGGTCATTGTCAAGTAGAGAACTGAGTGTGTGTGGGATGAGATCTCATTAAACAGAACTACCTGCTGATGTTTCCACTCTGCACTGCCCGGCTTTGAGACAGTGAATTACGTTCCCAAGTCCACTGGACTCTAATTTCTGAGCCTCCAGCAGTATTTTCAGCATTAGCATCTTAGCCATTAAGTGCAAAATGATCCATGCAGAGTTTCGTATCAGAAATTGTACAAACAAGGGAAGAATTTGTATTTTAAAATGTGATGGATGAAATGCACGAGGGCCATAAGTATTACACTTGCAATAAGAAGGAACCCCCATATTCTAGCCACTTGCTCACAGATACCCAGCTGCTGAGACCTCTGATCTGATCATCTGGAAATGGCAGCTCCACGACTGCGTCTTTCCAGTGTGA
The DNA here is from genome assembly GCF_019923935.1 of Bubalus bubalis. NCBI lineage: Eukaryota > Metazoa > Chordata > Mammalia > Artiodactyla > Bovidae > Bubalus > Bubalus bubalis. Next base: position 137,554 of record NC_059169.1, read on the forward strand.
GGACCTGAGCTCCGGGCACTTGGGACCCGAACCCACAGAGCAGTGTGGTGACAGAGCAGGCGTCTTCGCAGAGAGCCAGGAGCTGGCCGGGGGTCTTGGAAAACATGCTCGGGAACCAGCACCTGTGCCCTGAAGTAAGGGGACCCCAGAAGGACAGGCAAGAGAGAGGACATGGCCGGATGAGGCTGGACAGTCCGCACTGCCCCATCACCCAGGGTGTGGGAGCGGGCAGAGGTGAGCCAGACTCATGCCCTCCTGCCATGGTGCAAGCCCATTAGGGTGGGGTCAGAGGAAGGTGGAGGTGCTGCGGGCTTTTGTTAAGGAAATATCAGCAGCAATTTCTGTTTTATTAAGGTAATTTTCTTAGCATGAATGGGTGAGATGAGGTTCTGAGACAAGAAGGGGCCCTGCCCAGACATGGGGAGGGGCCTCACTCTGGGAGTGCTGGGGGAGGGGCCCAGTCATCCTAAAGCCACACGGAGTCCCTTCCTACCCTCAGGGGTTCTCAGCTCAGCAGTGAGGAGAGCTGACCCCACTCGAGTACAGAAGAGGAACCACAGGGATACCAGGGTGAGTCCTTCCCACCCACAGCTCTTTAGTGCTCCGACGTGCTCTGGGCAACCAGACCGGCCATCCTCCCAGACAGGGGAGGTGAGGAGGGGGACGGGGAGGCAGCATGCCCATCCTTGTTCTCAGTGAGCAGGGAAGGCTCCAGAACCAGGGGTCGCAGGAAGGGAGGTGAACTGGGGCGAAGCCAAGAGGCTCCTAGGGGCTCCCACAGGGGCACAGGTGCAAGGCCAGGTGATGAGGCACCGTACAAACCTCGCCCCCAGGTGGGCGGTACCCCGGGAGGAGCAGGGACCTTGGGTTCACTCCTTCAGATCACTCTGTGGCACACTGATTCCCACACAGCCGCTTCTTTGTTTCTCAGCTTTGACGGCCAGCCAGCACCCTGCGCCTGGATGGCTCTGAGAGGTCTTGAGGGCAGAAGACTGCCCAGCCACTCGGGACCACAGGGCCGCCTTCTCAAATGAGACCCACGTTTGCGTCAGATAGATGGAAATAACACTGTATCTCTTAACAGAAATAAAAGTCCATTCCTAGTCCCCTTGGACAGGACTGAGCAACTTCACTTTCACTTTTCACTTTCATGCATTGGAAAAGGAAATGGCAACCCAATCCAGTGTTCTTGCCTGGAGAATCCCAGGGACAGAGGAGCCTGGTGGGCTGCCGTCTATGGGGTCGCACAGAGTCGGACATGACTGAAGCGACTTAGCAGCAGCAGCAGCAGCAGCAGCAGCAGTCCCCTCTGGAGTCTGTTGTTTCGATAGGGGAAATATGCCATGATTGAGAAAGGATGGTCCTAAAACATGGCACTTGGAAGCCATAGTCTATTTAATGGAATTTTTATTGTATGGCATGGCCCACCTTTTAAGGATATGCCATTTCACCTATTCCATCTCCAAAAAGAAAATTCACCTTTGGCTTCCAGGGGAGCTGTGGCTTCAAGGTGCCACTCTGCACACCTGCCCCTACCTTTCTCCTGTGGTCCTGGTAGGCTTTCTCCCACGTGCCCTGCAGGTACCCCCTGCCATGGGAAAGGGCCAGCCGGGGGCCTGCAAGCATCTCGGACAGGACAGAGAGTGGACGCCCGTCCGGTGCAGCCCTGGACAACTGTGTTTGCTGGGTCACATGACAGTCTCCATGGCACCGAAGCTCCGGGAAGGCAAGAGACCAGAGAGTGGCCTCTGCACTTGGCAGAAGGAACTGAATGTCCTTCCCTCCAGGGGGTATCTTTTCAGTGAAGCCACTTGGAGGAGCGCACCTCAGCGCCCCACACTCGGGAACAAGGTGAAGACATTCTCCCCCAACTAACTCCTTCCATCTTCTCCTCCTCTCTTTCCCTGCATCCTCCCATGTCCCCTTCCCTTCCTTAGTCCCTTCTTCTTCTGTCTTTGAATTTTATAATAACTTGGACAATTCCAAATATTTTTATCTGCAGCTTAGGTGGCAGATCTTCAGTAACTTCTCCTCCAGTGGACTTGGAGACAGAAAGTTTTAGCCATTTTAAGCCACTCCTCTCTCCCCAGCTTTTTCTGTTAGGAGCGGGTTTTCTGTGAGACAAAGGAAATACAGTGATGATAGCAGTATCTTTTGAGTCATTCTCCTCTGTCAGAATTATATGCGTAATTTTGAGGATGACGTAGTTGGAGGAACAGGTTAATCACAAAATAGCGGTGCTGTTTTCATTGCAGAACTCTGGTCTTTACTGCATTACAGGATCCATCACAAGACCCTGCGTGCAGAGTGAGTGAGCGGGAGTTCACCATGCTGCTCTGTGGGAGAGGGGCACATTATGAGGAACTGGGTTCCGCACAGTAGAAGATAAATGTAAGAATTACTGCCTAAAAAATAGTCGGCACTTTAAGTCTTCCTTAAAATTTCTTAGCCTATAAAGCCTGCACGTCACAGTCAAAAGACTTCTGTGAAGTTATTTTTGTTTGCCTGGTTACAGTCACTACCCAGCTCACAGTCAGTGGCGCTTAGTGGGTACCTGCCGTTAACAATGATGGCACAGGACTGAGGTCAGCAACTGAGTCCGCAGCTGGTGATCTGGGAATCTGAGACTTTTCATTCAATTGTGGGTCTTCGTGACTCTCGTCTTTCTTTTCCTGAAGCCTATTGGCCACACAGCTGAGAGATTTTTGATAACCTCAGCATCTTGCCAGGTGCCTGGGGCAGAAGCCACTCTGTCCAGTTTGTTCACACTGTGTGGACAGCCTGGGCATGGAGGGCAGAGAAGAAGCTGGACAAGTCACAGGATGCTTGAGGGCTTTGAATGCATAGTTTTGCTGCACTCGCCCTTCCAGCTGTGTGCTGACTGTCCACCTGGGCTTGCTCTTCCCTGACCACTTAATTCACGTTTGCTATTTGATTGACTTGATGGTGGGGCCCAGGGCAGAGAACCTGGAGAAACTGGACCTGCCCCCAGGAACAGAAAGGTCACCATCAGCTGCCTGGTCTGGCTCCCACTCGCCTGTCCACCCCGGCTGGAGCTGAGTTTCAGTTGCTAGGACGTTCTCAACAAGATTAGAGCAGAGAAGTCTGCTAGTCCGGAGCTCCTCTGGGCTTGTCCTGAGGGAAGAATCTGAAACACTGACAAGGATCCACACACATTGAGGAATCACTCATAGAAGTGAGAGCTTGGGAGGCCCAGAGTTCAGTTTGTAGCAAGAGACAGTGCTGGTTTCTACTGATGTTCTTTTCTGTCCAAGACCCGATCCATGACACCATTTTGCATTCTGTGAACTTTTAAGTAGTGAATTTTTCCATGGTTCTAGATTTGAATGTTTAATATTAAAAGTTTCTACATATGTTCTGCAGAAAATAAATACCAGGGCCTTTTTTGATTTGCTCATTCACATGATGATTGTGTGTTTGGCTCAGCCTTAATCAGTGTTTTGGTCCAATATTGACTTGAAAATTGAGTTTATTAGTAAGGTCTTATGGAGAAGGCAATGGCACCCCACTCCAGTACTCTTGCCTGGAAAATCCCATGGACGGAGGAGCCTGGTAGGCTGCAGTCCATGGGGTCGCTAGGAGTCGGACACGACTGAGTGACTTCATTTTCACTTTTCACTTTCATGCATTGGAGAAGGAAATGGCAACCCACTCCAGTGTTCTTGCCTGGAGAATCCCAGGGACGGGGGAGCCTGGTGGGCTGTCATCTCTGGGGTCGCACAGAGTCGGACACGACTGAAGTGACTTAGCAGCAGTAAGGTCTTGAGATGTTACCAATGATACCACAACTACATGAAGCCCTCGCACACGATTGATTTTGATGTGTACACAGGATCGAGCATTTGTGATACAATATGTTTCGGTTAAATCCTTAATGTTTGTAAGTCTTTTCTTGTGCTCTGTGACCACAGTTGACTCTTCTGTCCCTCTGCCTTTCCACAAGGGCAGTGTGAGCAACAGGCTCCATCCTTACTTTGCAGGAATCTCAAATTGCCTCAAACTTACTCCCTTTTGGAGGGAAATTGGCCCACAGATGTCTGTTCTGAGAAATACAGAGGTGCGCCCGTGGCCTCTGGTGACTAGGGTCACGGGGGGCCTTGATGGGGACACCTCTGTCCAGTCAGGGCTGCTGCTCCTCTGGCCTGAGACACCTGAAAGCACAGAGAGCACCTTAAATGCACCAAGGGGCTGACTCAGGCTCGACAGTTTCAAAGCTGCGAAGCTGCTGTCAAAGCAGCTGGAGTCCTGAGCCAGCACAGAGGGGGCTCTTCCTGGGGGCACTCCAGGTACCGAAAATTGAGGTCTCTGTGAGAGACACATAGGGGCCCCACAGGAGAGCCCTGGGGGAAGGTGAACTAGAAACAACCTCTAAAAGCAGCTTCCAGGCTCCTGCAGGGCAGCGACGGAGCCGGGAGTCCCTGCCCCCAGCCCCTGTGCCTGGGCAGCCGGACGCTCTCACTCGCGGGACTGGCTGAAGCAGCCATGGTTGAAGACATCCCAAGACACCAAGAAGAAACGACAGTCTCCATCCAAGGCCCAAAACCTGCCCAGTGTCTCCAGGGCATGGGCATCTTGCAAAGTGAGTCGACATGAGTAGAACCAGTAGAAACCTCAGAACTGACTCCCAGAGACAACAGCTACTGAAATCACAATACGATTAGAGGACAACGGTGCTCGCTGTGTTTTAAATGGAAAAAAAGATGAAATTGGAAATATCTTCAGGGAACAGGAAACCACAAAATTTTCAACACATGAGGAACATTTACAAAATTGGCAAAATTTGACCATATGCTGAGCCGTAAAAAGTCTCCACAAGTTTCAAAGAACCATGATCATACAGATAATGAGGCAGTGTGGGGATTAAGCTGAGGATTAAGCAGAGGGACAACTGGGAATCACCTGTATCTGGATGAGCTCCAAGGTCAAGAACAAGACAGGGTGTTTGTGCAGCTGGTGAGTGTGCTTTCAGGATACATCTGATATATTTGTTGGGTGTTTTGAAAACAAGGAGTTTTAGTTGCCAGTAATTAGTGGGGTTATCTGTAGCCTCAGTTATGCAATCACTTTTCAGGGATGTTAGTCCTAAAAAGGTTCACTTATGTCTCTTAATCCTGCTCTGGAGATATTCGTAGGGAATTAATCCAGAAGAAGAGAAAAGTTTTGAACACAAATGATGAATTTCCATGTTTCTAGTTTTACTGCTGGTGGGGCGGTGTGCCTGCAGCGTCCTCTGGGGGCAGGTCACCTGCCATATTCACATGGGGTGCAGAGACTGGAAATGCTCTATAACGAAGGGTCCTGGCCTCTGTGTGGGAAGGAGGTCTGGGGGCACTCACTGTCCCGTCCGTGTGCCTGTGTGACCTCGCTGTGGAGGCAGCTGGCCTTGCATGCTGTTGGGTGACCAGGCAGAGGTCGTGTCTTGGTCCTGTGGGGAGGTGGGGCCTTCTCGCTGGCAAAGTTAGCATAAGTAGTTATGTGTGTGGTCTCTCTGCTTTTAGACTCTGCCCTACCGTCATCTCTTCACTAAAATAAGCGGATGAGTTCTTGAAGCTTGTTTCTTCCAGGACGAAATTGAACGTAACTGTCAGAAAGTGTCTTAGAGTCACCTTGTCCTAGGTCCAGAGGCACTCTTGAGCTACTTAACTTTTAAAAATGGAAGCGATGCTGTGAAAACGGCCCCAGACACAGTGGATAGCAATAACACGTGTTTCAACCTCACAGGGCAGGCCTGGCTGGAGTGGAGACAGAGCTGGGTCCGGGGGCTCTGACCTTGGGTCAGGGATGTTTCCCTCTGCCTAGGCCTCAGCGTCTGCCGTGCCTTGGTGAAATAACCTACCTTCTGCAGACATCACGGTAGGTATCTTGGTGTCAAGGACATGCAAGGCAGCAGGTTTGATGGGTCTTCAGCTGAAGACGAGCTGCTGCTTGCCTTGAGGTCGTGGGGTGCAGGCAAAGCGGTTTCCCTCTGCGGCGTCACTGACTGGGGAGGGGAGGGCAGGGCCAGGCCAGGGGGAGCGAGGTGTCCTACCTCCTTCGCGGGTTCACCGGCTCACACCAGTGGTGTCCTTTGCTGTGTGAGCTTCTGGGACCCTTTCAGTCGGGTTTCTGACCTCGAGCCTTCATGGAGACCTCACCAATTAAAGTTTCTGACATCTTACTTGCTGGTTGCCAAACCCGAAGATTCAGTCCCACCCTGACCTCATCTTGCTTCTGCCCCGCCCGCCTCTCTTCCACTGGCCTCTCTGCAGGAGAAACGCAGATTTGCCCTGAAGCCAAAGACCTGAAGTACAGAGCCTCCACTGCACCCCAAGGCCTTGGGAAGACGCGAGTGGTCTTGTCTTCATAACTTTAACCCTTTTTCTTTTCAATAGACGACCCCCTCCCCCAGCGTCCGGTCATACCTCCTTCAGGACCTGCTGCTGCTCCTACCTCTTCCTTCTCTGCAACCCCTCCCTGCTCCTGTGTTCCCTGCTGGATGGACGTCTCCAGGGGGTGGTCGCTGGGTCACCAGAGGATGTGAGGCTGAGACGGCAGGACCCCAAGAGCCTTCCACACTCAACCAGATACTCTATCTGGACACATTTAATATTTGGTTTTGCGTTTTTGTGTGAAGAAAACTTCCTGGAACTCAGAGAAACTATGAAAAGCAAACTAATCCGTGGCTGGAATCCTAAATGTTAAAGCTAATAACTAACACACAGTATGTGATACTTCGCCCTTGAGCATGGAATAACAATTTGCTGTGAAACTTAATTTTAAAAGATGTCAGTGAATTGGGCAATGAGTCAGCACAATTCTTACCAATTTAGTGGAGCAACACTGAGGTGAAACATGCAGGTACCTAGAGAACATGGCCAGTAGATACTGTTTCCTCTCTTTACACTTGAGTTTAGGGATCTGGCCTATTAGTGAACCCAGAGGATTGTCACTCTCGCTGCAAAGCATCCTCACAGAGATGAGCTGACATGACCTTGGAGCAGACAGCTACATAAAAAAAAATAGAAAATTAAAGGTCGAATTACTGACCTCAGAAACCTTTCAGAAAATAGCGCATATCCATCATGTAAGAACAGGATGCTATCTTCTAACAGGCAGAAAACAGGAAAGAAATTAAAATATGGGCTTACTGAACTTAAATCCCACGAAGAGCTGTCGGCCAGGACGGAGCTCAAACGTAGAGATGGGGAGACCCCCGAGAAGAGCTGGAGGTGGTCTGTGGTCAGCTTGGGAGTGAAGTGTCTGAATACTAGGGTTTCAGAGAGACAGGACGAGCGACCACAAGTGCGTAACAGGAAAACTTCCTGAGCGGCTCAGGGACTGACCCCACGAGGCTGAGGACACTGGAAGTGTGACCAGCAACCCATTGCTCTTAAGTAAGTTCAACTCACTTTCTAAAAGACAGACTGTCGGGTTGAATCACAAAACTGGAACCGGCCTACAGCAGAGGGAGTCAGAGCGTGTGTGGTGGGAGAGCTGGCAGAGCCACGCCAGACAGACGATCCTGAAGAGAACACGCCCACGGGGCTGCATGTCCTTTTTAACTAGAGAAGGCAAAGAAGCAAAGACAGCCACAAAAATGCCTGCGGAAGAAGACTCACGCAGTGCTGGTCCTCAGACAGATCAACGAACAAATTAGAAAACCCAGAAATACAAGTTTACACAGGAATCTACTAATAAAGATGCCATTTCAGATAATCAGGGAAAGGATTAGCCACATGTGGTCTGAGAGAACTAAAGAGCCATCTGAAAAATTAGCTTCAATCCACATCTTATATCTTAGTCAAAATAAATTCAAGACAAATCGAAATTTAACTGGAGACAAAGAAAGCATGAAAGTAGTAAATGAAAATAAGAATTATTTTAAAAATAATGTGAGAGGGAAAGTTCTTTCTACAGTATGATACAAAACTCCAGAAGACAAAAGTTAATAAAAATAATTTTAAAAATAAAATAGCACAACATAGCATCACATCCCTGGAAGAATCTTCCAATAATACATGGGATCTGAGCCCTAATGAAAACAGTTTTAAAATACAATTGTTCAAAAATCAAATAAAGGTCTTTGGGTTAGCTGATTAAACACTATATTAAAAAATAAATCTATCAATAAATTTTATTACAGAAAAATAAACTATATCTTTAACAAAACACAAGCCAAAGACACAAACCCAGAGGTATTCGCATACTATAATCTAAGACAGAGAGTCATTTCTTTAGTAAATGAAGATACCAACAAGTCAATACAAAAGACCACAGACCCAACAGAAAAGTGAGCAGTAACGATGGACAGACATTGCACAGCAAAAGAGATGCCCTGGCCTTGAAACAGGGAAAAGATTCATGACCCCGAGAAGCACAAGCAAGCGCTGCCAGGAGCTGTGTGGGGGGCTGTGGAGGCCCCCACCCTCAAGGGTTTTCACGCTTCTTCAGAGCCAGCCACACCGCCTCCCTCTTAAGGCGCATAGTTTTAATGCAGACCACAGGAATCAGGAATCATGATCTTAAACGACACGAGTGATGACCGGGCAGCAGCCCTGCCCAGAGGGGACGGTGCCTTCAGTCATCACAGGAGCTGCCGTGGCAGTTACAGCCCTGCCGTGTGCATGGGCCAGTCCAGCCTCAGCCTGAACCTTCCCCATCAGAGCGCTGGACAGCCCTGTGTGCCTCCCAGCCCTGATGTCCCCCTGCCGATGGGGGGACAGGGGTTCCGGCTCACAGGGTGATTACATGCGACTGCTATCTCTGTTTGCCCAGGCTGAGGGTGACCTTGGACCCTAGAGTTGGGGTTGTGCTGGGGGCCTGGCTAATTGGCCTGAGGACCTGGAACCGGGCCTGCCTGTCAGCACGGACCTGGGGGAGTGCTCTGCCTGTTAGCGCTCTGCTGGTTAGTGGCATGCCGGTTAGCGCTCTGTGAGTTAGTGTTCTGCTGGTTAGTGGTCTGCTGGATAGCACTCTGCTGGTTAGCGCTCTACTGGTTAGCGCTCTGCTAGTTAGTGGCATGCTGGTTAGCGCTCTGCTGGTTAGTGGTCTTCTGGTTAGCACTCTGCTGATTAGCGCTCTGCTGGTTAGTGGCATGCTAGTTAGCACTCTGCCGGTTAGCGCTCTGCTAGTTAGTGGCATGCCGGTTAGCACTCTGCTAGTTAGCGCTCTGCCGGTTAGCGCTCTGCTAGTTAGTGGAATGCCGGTTAGCACTCTGCTGGTTAGCACTCTGCTAGTTAGTGGTATGCTGGTTAGTGCTCTGCTGGTTAGTGTTCTGCTGGTTAGTGGTCTGCTGGATACCACTCTGCTGGTTAGCGCTCTACTGGTTAGCGCTCTGCTGGTTAGTGGCATGCCGGTTAGTGCTCTGCTGGTTAGTGGTCTTCTGGTTAGCACTCTGCTGATTAGCGCTCTGCTGGTTAGTGGCATGCTGGTTAGCACTCTGCCGGTTAGCACTCTGCTAGTTAGCGCTCTGCCGGTTAGAGCTCTGCTAGTTAGTGGAATGCTGGTTAGCACTCTGCTGGTTAGCGCTCTGCTAGTTAGTGGAATGCCGGTTAGCGCTCTGCTGGTTAGCACTCTGCTAGTTAGTGGTATGCCGGTTAGTGCTCTGTTGGTTAGTGCTCTGTGAGTTAGCGTTCTGCTGGTTAGTGGTCTTCTGGTTAGCACTCTGCTGGTTAGCGCTCTGCTGGTTAGTGGCATGCCCGTTAGCTCTCTGCTGGTTAGCACTCTGGCAGTTAATGCTCTGCTAGTTAGTGGCATGCCAGTTAGCACTCTGCTGGTTAGCGCTCTGCCGGTTAGCGCTCTGCTGGTTAGTGGCATGCCGGTTAGCGCTCTGCTGGTTAGCGCTCTGCTAGTTAGTGGCATGCCGGTTAGCGCTCTGTTGGTTAGTGCTCTGTGAGTTAGCGTTCTACTGGTTAGTGGTCTTCTGGTTAGCACTCTGCTGATTAGCGCTCTGCTAGTTAGTGGCATGCCGGTTAGCACTCTGTTGGCTAGTGCTCTGTGAGTTAGCATTCTGCTGGTTAGTGGTCTTCTGGTTAGCACTCTGCTGGCTAGCACTCTGCTGCTTAGTGGCATGCCAGTTAGCACTCTGTTAGAGCTCAGCCAGTTAGTGTTCTGGTAGTAAGTCTTTTCCTTTCTCACAAGTTGCTTTGAAAGACAATTCAGAAATAAAGTTTTTGTTAAGAGAAACAGAGATTGTGGCAAATAATCCACAATCCATCGTCTGCCTGGGACAAAGGGTAAAAGGCCTGTTTCCACGCTGCTTCTAGGCTTGGCCATGTAAATTGGTTTGACCACTGGGATACAAGCAGGGGCTTGAAATGTGCACAGATCCTGGAGTTTGCTGTGCATGGTATGGGCAACCCCTTGGTGCTGAGTTAACAAGGCTGGTTTGCTGCCATGAGAACGACTGATCAAATGTGGGGAAATGTGGCCACCCCTGCACTAGCAAACAAGGCCACCCTAGACGGGAGAACTGCCCACCAACCCAGAACCAGAGAGTGGTGCCACTGCAAGCCACAGGGTGTTTGTTTGATGGTTGCTATGTAATCAACAGAGAGATTTTGCTAGAATGTTAGTAGATGTAGCTAAAGCTGCTTAGTGCATAAAATGAAGACGTGGAAATGAACCTATACAAGGACATTGGAAAAGAAAATAACAGTTTATGAAGTGCAGTGCTGAGACCTAAAGAGGTGAAGTGTGTAAAATTCATCTTCAGTTTAGATGCACAATGGCTGAAAGTTTTTTCCCCTATTTGAATGGCTACTTCTTTCAAAGTTCCTCTTTAGAAGAGAAAACTTCTTGTAAACAAACCCAGATTAGGTGTTGAGGCTTGTTCTGTGATCTTGCTGGTGCATTTATATCTCAGGAGGACGTCTGCCAGGGACACACCACATGCTGGTGATAGAGCTCCACCGCTGAGGGGGTGGTCGGGGTCACAGAGGCCGTCACAGGCTTCCCCGGACAATCCAGTCTTAACAGGTCCCATGTCCTAGGAACCGCCTTTGTCTAGGGCAGGCTGGGGCTGCTGGCCACTCTTTTCCAGAAACAACAGTGCAGCACCCTTCAGGATCAGAGGAAAGGCCAGTTCTGGGCCGGCCCTGGACCTGCTGGGCCAGAGCCTCAGGATCAGAGGAAAGGCCAGTTCTGGGCTGGCCCTGGACCTGCTGGGCCAGAGCCTCAGGATCAGAGGAAAGGCCAGTTCTGGGCCGGCCCTGGACCTGCTGGGTCAGAGCTTCAGGATGGGTCCAGCTACTTTTACCTGGCCCCTCAGGTCATGCTGATGGTATAAACTCGCTCTGGGAGGGGCTGAGGCCTAGGTTCGTCTGGTGGGGGCCCAGAGAGGCTTGTTTAACAGAGGAACCTCAGGATCCCAGTGGCTGGGGAAGATCTGGAGGAAGTTCAGTCAGCGGAGGACCTGTGGTCTGACCACCGACCCTCAGCCCCACACACAGGCTCCTGGGTTTGCCCAATGGCTCCAGGCCACGTTCGAGGAGTCCTTGCCACTTGGGGACATTGTCGATGTTTCCAGCAGGTGGTAAATGCTAATCACCCTGTCAGAAATCTGAGTAAACCCAGTAGTTGACTTGGCTGCTGAGTCAGGCGTCTCCACTTGCAACACACGAGCGGTCAATCACGCCATCAGCAGTGATAAAGAGAAATGTGTAATGGCGCTATTAAGCACTTGAGCATCGTCATGTGCGATAAAAAAGAACACTCTTTCGGCTCTAGTCACGCTGAGGGTGGTAAGCACAGACTTCTAAGGAAAAAGAATAAAGGATGATGTTCTGGATTTCAGCCCCTGTTCACTTAAATACATCTTAGCTTTTACTGTGCTTTGTAGGTGACGTGGCAATGTTGCCCAGTTCTGGTAAAAATCTATGGGAGAGAAGAAAGTAAGATGGTTTAGCAATGTGTGTGACCAAAGATGCAATCACTTTTTTATTTCCTAAGGAGGAAGTTAGGCAAAGATAATAGCTCTATAAATTTTTGTATTATTCCCATTGCTTCACAGTTGGCTTAAAATAAAAATCATCTAGTGTAGGTTATTTCTGTCACCTGAGAAATCACCCCATGTCACAGGGATTCTGGTGACTGATGTCTACATGTGGTTGTCTGCTGTTCTTGGTGTGGCACCCCCTGCCACAGCCACAGAGGACACAATTGTGGGGTACTCTGAGCAGGACCTGAGCCCTGAACCTGTGGCCCCGCCACGGCCGGCAGAGGAAACCTGGTGGCCCCAGCAGCCCACTGGGGCCACAGTAGGGACGTGGCTGAGAAACTCAGTGACATGTGTGCACGGAAGATTCTGGGAGAAAAGTTAGCTTTGGCGTCAACAGGGACATCGGCCTTCTGAGTTTTTAATAGACAGTCTGGTGACCTAACCAGGGATCGAGCATTTCAGCATGGTGCTGAGGAGGCAGATGTGGCTGGTGATGCTTGACATTCTGGGCTGAGCTGGGCTCTTCTGACTGGCTTTGAAAGGCTCATAGAGAAATCAAGCCGTCAAGAGCATTATGCACAAGCTGGGAGTTCGTAAAAACTTGTTAGTCAAAAGCCTCTGAATATCTGAGTCCGTCTTGAGAGAGCCTCATGCTGGTGATTACACAATGATGTCTATCTATATATAGAGCAGATGCTGGCACTCAGTTTAGAGAACAAAAAACTGTGAAAACAAAGATGAAACAAAAGTAGAAGATCCCTTCCAAAAAGAAGAACAAAACACAGCCTTTCAAACAAGAATTTCGAAATACCGTGCAGCCATCTTCCCTTGTTTGTTTTTGTATTTCTGATTATTTTATGGGGAGACTGATACACACGTGAAGTTAATACACACCTCGCAGCTGAGGCTAAAGCCAAGAAACAGCGGGTCACAGCTCGATGCTCATCGTGAGCTGCAGCAGTTGTATCTGCCTCCTCTTCTCAACTCTTTGCCTTAACCCCACTTGAGAGCTAAAGAAATTAGATCTGTGTGTGCTGCTGGCCCTGGGACTTCTCAGCTGCCTTTGTAGACTCAGCATTGAGGGCTAGAAAGGAATTCGGGGAAACCCACAGACAAGGCGCGCTGGCTTGCTTGGCGGTCCAGAAGTCCTGCTGGCCATTTCCCATCTGGACACCTGACGGGGCCCAGCAAACCTCAACTCCTGGGTCCTTGAGAGTCAGAACAGTGGCCACATCAGAAACATCTTCAGTTACAACAACAGAGATGATGATGCCACAGATCTTATTTCTCTTGTTAATCCACCTTTTAAATTCCCTCTGGGCCGAGTAACGTGTGTGTGAGGGGAGATCGGACTAGGGCACAGGCCACATGCTCAGCAGGCGACCTGGTCACAGGCTGTGCGGGCTGTGGGGAGCTGGCAGCAATGATTCTCGCCTTCTTGTGGGAAGGCCTCCTCCAGGAGCAGGAAGGAAGTGACTGGTGGGGAGTGAGTCACCGACTCCGGCTGAGAATCCTCTGGCAAGAGTGTGGATTAGCTCTGGAGGCTGGACAGATTCGACCACCCCTGGGCCTCAGCCCCCACCCCCCAGCCATCATCAGATGTAACACACACAGTTTAGACACAGCAGTGGATGGGGTTTGGGGCGCGCCCAACAGACACTCATGGTGCTGGATTAGCCAACTCCTGGGGTGCTGCCTGGCCTGCTTCCACTGGGACATTACTTGTAAAATGAACATGTGAGTCTTAGGAGAGGCACTTTTAAAAGGTAAATTTCTATTTTACCTGTTAGGAATTGGGGGTGAAGTACAGCACGGTCGCTGAGATCCCCCTGAATGAACACCTGTTCCTCACTTGGCCGCGAGAGCGATCCCCTGGAAGCTGACTCATTACTGCTGCTCTGTGCAGACACTGGGCCGGGGGCCCCATGGTCTCAGGCCCTGTGTGGTTTGGGGCTGTTCCCACTGCTCTGGCCTCCAGTCTCCTAGCTCTTCCATCCAGCAGCCACATACATTGTGTTCTGAGTCCTTTCCACCAAGTGAGCTGGAATAATGAGACCAGACCAGCTGGGAGCGGTGTGGCTCCCTGCCTCCCCGGCCCCAAACCTGGAACTCCAGCCCAAAGGCCCTGCCAGTCCCCGGGTTCTCCTGTGGCCTCTCCTTCCTTCTGCCTTGGGAAGCCGCTCTGCTCTATGGCGGGTTGGGGGCGGGGGGGATGGACAGTGAAGGCGGGGACTTCGGGGACCTCTGGGCAGTCGGGGGCTCGCTGGCGATCAGGTCCAAGGCCGAGCGGGTCCCTCCTGCTGCCTTGTCACGTGCACAGCCCCGTCGCCCCTTCCCTGGCCCCTGACGGCCACAGTCAGTTCTCCGTCTCTACAGTTTCTTGTTTTTAAGTCATGTGAGTGGCCTCGTGAGGTGAGCGTGGCAGGCTCTCCTCCTTCTCAAGGTCGCCCGGTTCTGGCACCAGGTCAGCCATCTGCTCCTTTTTGCTGCTGAGCTGTGTTGGTTTAAGATCCACCCGCGGAAGGATGGGTGGAGGTTGTCTCTGGTTTGGGTGTCAGTGAACAGTGTGGTTTTGCGAGCGTCCTGCCTTCTGAAGATTTCTTCCTCCAGGGGAGGGTCTGGGGTGAGTGCAAGGCCTCCCTCTGCACTGGATGAAGCTCATCCTGGAGGCAGCGGCAGGGAGAGCCGACTCCTGGGGGTGGGTACCTGCAGGGGCTGCGACCCGAGGTCCCAGGGCGGAGCGGCTGACCGCCTCCCCCAGGTCTCCCAGGTCTGGTGCAGGTGCTGTGGGACAGCAGGTGTCTCCCAGGTGCTGGGGGAGCAGGGGTGGGGTGAGAGGAAACTGCCTCACCCTCGCCCTGAAACCACCGAGTTGTCCTGAGCACTGAACGCCAGCAAAACGCCTCGTGGTCCTCAGCGCCTCTCTCTGGGAGGGCACTGTTGGCCCGTTTTCACAGACCAAGACACTTAGAGATAATGAGGGGAGAAGAGTTCTGTTCACATCAAACCATTTGGAAGGGATAGCAGGTAACTGAAGTGGGTGTCAGGGGCCCGTGTTAATAAAAGCAGCGTCCGCCCCTCACGGTCACACACAAAGTTGACGGACTTGCATTCACGCTCCCAGATGCCATGCTTGCTCCTGACCCCACCTGGTCTCCCTGCCTCTGTGGGATGCACGGTCAGGCCAGTGGCCCCCGTCCGCTCCCTTTTGTGCTGCCTGTGGCCCTGAAGCTGGGAGTGATGGCCTCTGTGAGGGGTGAGAGGCAGTCCTGGCTGAGCCGGCCACCAAGCCAGAGCGACCTCGGAAATGGGCTTCTGGTCTTCACCAAGTGCCGCCACTGTGTTCACAGCTTCGAGGCCGTGTCCACCTCCGGGGTCATCTCCTCTGCTTGCTTCCCCCACCTCTCCAGGCTGAGCCTGCCCGAGGGGTGCCCAAGGCAGTGGGCAGCTGCCTGCCTGAGGCAACAGGTGTACCATAACTTCCCATGGGATCCGCAGCCTCCGGACACGTGCCCTGTGTCCAGTAAGGGAATCTCTAAACAGCAAATACTCATGCAAAACGGTATAGCTCCGTGCAAGACCACCTATAAATGATAGTAACAACATGAAAGAAACATAACGGGCCTGCAGGTGCCCATTTGCTCCTCTCACGTTTCTTTACTGCGATGTTGTGTCTTCCAATCCAGTGTTTCACAAAAGCTCCTTCTGACCATAAAGTCTGTTTTGCTCAATTGTTAACAACCTACAGAGCAGTCTGGGCCAAGGCAGCTTTATTGCTGGATCTCTGCAGCCCAGCTCTCTACATAGGAAGAGCCTGTGGTCAGAGGCAGGGGTTTCCAGAGCTCCTGGGATCTCTCCTTTGCAGCCTGTGCTGTGATTCTATTGTGAGAAAACATCGACAACAAGTCTCTACCCCAAGTGGTCTGTGCCAGGTGCCCACACCTCTCCTTTTAGCTTCTTCTGGGATGCTTTGATAAAGACTTTAGAAGAAAAAAACACATACCCTTCTGCCATAGCTAAGAAGGCAAGGCTTGGGGCCTAGTTAGCTGCTGATTTCAGGGGTATCCTCAAAGAATCTCTTGATATTTGGCAAATTAGGTAAAAAAAAACTTTATGATAAAAACTTAAGTATTTTGAGCAAGTATTGTTCATCATAAGCAATCATGGCGTCACCTAACTCGACATCACAGGTAACTCTGCTAGATGCCGCAATTGCACTTTACTGTTGCTCACGTTGACAGGTGCGTTGACGCTGGTCAATGGCTCCCGCGTAAACTCTTAGGGTTTCTGTTCGTGAGGCTGGGCCAGGCCTGAGCTGCCCCTGCTGCTGCTGCTGCTTCTAAGTCGCATCAGTCGTGTCCGACTCTGTGTGACCCCATAGACTTCAGCTTACCAGGCTCCGCCGAGCCTGGTGATCCCTAAATCTTGCTGGCTTTACACAGCAGGCGATGTTTCCCACAGCTGCCCACCAAGGTGGCTCCAGGGCGGCTGTCTCCCCACAGGGATCGGCAGCCCCGGGCACTTCCATCTTATGTCTGAGTCTCAAAGCAAGGCCTCCCGCTCACTGCGGACAGAGAAGAGAGGACGGAGCTGATCGGCGGCTTTTCCCAGCTTCCAAAAGAGGTGCTGGATTTTGCAATGAGCTGCCAGGAGGGGAGGCAGCGTGGACCACCTTCCCAGGAGCAGCTCCCGAGCTGGCAGTGGCCCAGCCCTGGTCTCCTCGCAGGCCACCGAGCCGGGCCTCCCCTCCACCAGCAGCTCAGAACACCTGGGCTTTGAGCATCTGACAGGAAGCTCAGTGCAGACACCTTTGCTTGAGGCTGTTCCCCTAGGTGTGGGGCAAACAAAGAATACTGGAGGAAGATTATTCAAGGGTATTATTCCTCTTTTCTCTGGATTCTCCGAATGCTTTCTCTTGCACTTATCAGGCCACCAGAGACACCTCCCTTGACTCCTAAGAACCTGAGTAAACTACCAGAGAACTAGGCTGAACATTATGAAATTTGGAAAGCTCAGCAGTGGCCACAGGACTGGAAAAGGCCAGTTTTCATTCCAATCCCAAAGATAGACAATGCCAAAAATGTTCAGACTACTGTACAATTGCACTCATCTCACACACTAGCAAAGTAATGCTCAAAATTCTCCAAGCCAGGCTTCAACAGGACATGAACTGAGAACTTCCAGATGTTCAACCTGGATTTAGAAAAGGCAGAGGAACCAGAGATCAAATTGCCAATATCTGTTGGTTCATCAAAAAAGCAAGAGAATCCCAGGAAAACATATACTTCTGCTTTATTGATTACACTAAAGCCTTCGATTGTGTAGATCACAACAAACTGTGGAAAATTCTGAAAGAGATGGGAATACCAGACCACCTGACCTGCCTCCTGAGAAATCTGTATGCAGATCAAGAAGCAACAGTTAGAACTGGACATGGAACAATGAACTGGTTCCAAATTGGGAAAGGAGTACATCAAGGCTGTATATGGTCACCCTGCTTATTTAACTTATATGCAGAGTACATCATGCAAAATGGCAGTCTAGATGAAGTACAAGCAGGAATCAAGATTGCTGGGAGAAACATCAATAACCTCAGGTATGCAGATGACACCACCCTTATGGTAGAAAGCAAAGAGGAACTGAAGAGCCTCTTGATGAAAGTGAAAGAGGAGAGTGAAAAAGCTGGCTTAAAGCTCAACATTCAGAAAATGAAAATCATGGCATCAGGTCCCATCACTTCATGGCAAACAGATGGAGAAACAATGGAAACAGTGACAGACTTAATTTTCTTTGGCTCAAAAATCACTGCAGATGGTGACTGCAGCCATAAAATTAAAAGATGCTTGCTCCTTGGAAGAAAAGCTATGACCAACCTAGACAGCATATTTAAAAAGCAGAGACATTACTTTGCCAACAAAGGTCTACCTAGTCAAAGCTCTGGTTTTTCCAGTAGTCATGTATGGATGTGAGAGTTAGACTATAAGCTGGACTATAAGAAAGCTGAGCGCCAAAGAATTGATGCTTTTGAACTGTGGTGTTGGAGAAGACTCTTGAGAATCCCTTGGACTGCAAGGAGATCAAACCAGTCCATCCTAAAGGAAATCAGTCCTGAATATTCATTGGAAGGACTGATGCTGAAGCTGAAACTCTAATACCTTGGCAACCTGATGCAAAGAACTGACTCATTGGAAAAGACCCTGATGCTGGGAAAGATTGAAGGCAGGAGGAAAAGCAGATGAAAGAGGATGAGATGGTTAGATGGCACCACCAACTTGATGGACATGAGTTTGAGTAAGTTCTGGGAGTTGATGAAGGATGGGGAAGTCTGGCGTGCTGCAGTCCATGGGATTACAAAGAGTCAGACATGACTGAGTGACTGAACTGAACTGCTCCTCGGAAGAAAAGCTATGACCAATGTAGATAGCATATTACAAAGCAGAGACATTACTTCACCAACAAAGGTCCGTCTAGTCAAAGCTATGGTTTTTCCAATAGTCATGTATGGATGTGAGAGTTGGACCATAAAGAAGGCTGAGTGCCAAAGAATTGATGCTTTTGAACTGTGGTGTTAGAGAAGACTCTTGAGAATCCCTTGGACTGCAAGGAGATCAAACCAGTCCATCCTAAAGGAAATCAATCCTGAATATTCATTGGAAGGACTGATGCTGAAGTTGAAGCTCCAAGATGTTGGCCACCTGATGTGAAGAGCTGACTCATTAGAAAAGACCCTGATGCTGGGAAAGATTGAAGGCGGAAGGAGAAGGGGACGACAGAGGATTAGATGGTTGGATGGCATCAGCAACTTAATGGACAAGAGTTTCAGCAAGTTCTGGGAGATGGTGAAGAACAGAGAAGCCTGGTGTGCTGCAGTCCATGGGGTTGCAAAGAGTTGGACATGACTGAGCAACTGAACAACAATTTATGTCCCCAATTTTTTTCATGTGACAGTGGAAGGAACTATTACAGTCATTCAGCAAGCACCAGCTGAGCTTTTACTATGTTCCAGACACCGTTATGAGCAGAGCAGCAAACCCCATTGTTAAAGATGGAAAGTCACTCCCTGACTTACTAAATATCCCTTATGGAAAAAAATTATCTTAAAAATTCCTCCAAAATATTGTCTTTTCTGAAACATGAACACACTTCCTTTCATTAGGCAACAACATATATGAGACCGTGTGTTCCATCTTTCCCTTTTCACCTTGACTGTCAGGAAACTCAGAGCTGAGCTCTAAGTTCATTGAAGTAGCTGCTTTCACTACACAAGTTAGAAACAACAATTTCTTCCTTCAATACATTTTTGATACCCTTTTAATTATGCATTGTATGTTGGTCATTTATTTTATGTCACTTCAAATCCTTTGAAAGTAGATTGAGCAGATATGAAAATAAATTAATTATGCTATTTTGTTGTGTGTGTGTTAGTCACTCAGTCATGTCTGACTCTTCATGACCCCATGGACTGTGGCCCGCCAGCCTCATCTGTCCATGGGATTCTCCAGGCAAGAATACTGGAGTGAGTAGCCATTCCCTTCTCCAGAGGATCTTCCTGACCCAGGGATCAAACCCAGGTCTCCCGCCTTGCAGGCAGATTCTTCACTGTCTGAGCTATAAGGAAGATCCACAATGCTATTTTAGCCATACACAAATATCCATTTGTTGATAGATTGGTGCCTCAATAAATATTTTGGCCAGGCGCAATAGAGGATTCTATGGAAGAGGGAACATGGTAACAGTGAGTTATAAACAAAAGAGAGTACAGGTGTTTTCTGCGAGTCATCACTTTTCCCTTTGATCCCTCTTTGTCTTCTTGTCTCTTACAATCACAGGTATAAGGGGACAGATTCTAGTTTAGGAGAGAAGGATCAATCCCTTTGAGCAGAACACAGATCTGAGGAGGCATGGTACTTGCATGGTCTGTGGGGGTGAGTCTTCTCAGAGAAGGAGTCAAGAAAGGATGCTGTATGCATCTCTGTGCTTCTTGGATGGAAAGTGAGGTGCTCAACAATATCCGGCCCCACTGATGTGGGAACCCCTGCGTCTCCGTAAACTTCTTTCTGACTCTCTGAGCACACGTGTCTCAGAGCACACATATCTTCTCAGGCCCTCTGATGAACGGCCACCTTCTTGCTCCTCTGATCTGATTAAAGTGCTGTCATCGATATGGCAGACCACACTGTCGCTCTGCAGCCCGTCCAGACCTCTTTGGGCTGTGTTACAACAGAGAGCAGGAAAGCCTGAGGATACAGAGACATTCCAGGGTGCGCTAGAGTCTGTGCCATGTGATACAACCTGCTTCTGATCCTCCCCCTTGTTTGGGGTCAGAAGAGGGCATCCCCAGCCCCGTGGCCACGCACACAGTTCAGAGGCCTGGCTGTGCACCGCCTCTGGCCCAGCAGCTGCAACCATGTGGGGTGACCGTATGCTAGAGGCTTTGGTGGTTCAGTGTCATTCTCTGGAACCTGTCTGACTTCAGACATGGGACCGTGAACTAAACGATCCATCAGGTCTTTTCTCCATGTCTTGATCTCCGTGTTCCCTCTAGCACGTGTCACCATTTTTGATCTCCCATCTTGGCCTTCCTTGCTGGGATGGCTCTTAACCCGCACAACAAGGAACCAAGGTGGGCGCTCTGACAACCGTCACAAACGTGCCTGCAAGCCCCTCACCTGTAGTGTGGGGAAGTGATCACCTGGGGGTCTCGCTGTGAGCTGCTCCTGGCCCCAAGCTCCGTGTTCTCCTGGGCCTCACAGGTTTCACTCTAACAGGGGCATGACGATCCTTCAACTCAGAACCCAGCTCAGCAGCTCTTCAAACGTCTAGGTGTTTCCCTCTCCAAGTGGAATTACCTGCGTAAATGGCCACAGGTCCCTCTGGGGGAGGTCCCGGGGGATGTAGTCCTCTCCTACAGTCAGCAGTCCCTGGGATGAGAACTGGCTCACGCCTGGAAACTGGGTAAGGGGCTGTGACATTCTATTGAAGCAACTTTCTTGGGCCCTTGAGCCCTGTCTTCAACTTTCTTTGGTTGCATAAACTGAGTAGTTCTCCTGCTGGCTGGCTTCTGTCCTGCCCTTGATGCCATGTTCGACTGCCCATCACTGTAGCTTTTCCAGCTCAGCACATCAGGGCTTCCACTGCAGTCTTGCTGCACAGTAACTGCTCCCAGTTACTTCTGAAGTTAAACGTCACCATCTGGCCTCTATCATGTCACCGCCTCGCCATGCTCACTGCTATTAGGGAGCCCAGCGCTCCCTGTAACGACGTCTCCGCCCTCCTCAGTCCTGCACAGCCAGCACGTTTGGAAATGGAGCGTCTCCTGGGCTTTCTAGGCACTGACTAGGTTTCCTGGGTTCCTGGAGCTTATTTCCTCTCCTGTTCCATGGCTCTGAGCACTGGGATGCTGTCCTCAGCTGTCTGCCACAACCACTGGGCATTTCCACTTCAATTCATGTGGGGTGCTGCTTTTTACAAGCTTCCAAAGGCCCTACAAGGGGTCTGGAGTTCCAGCCAGGGTGCTGAATCCTGTATCATGGTTCAATGATGCTGTGTCAGGGGACTCTAACCTGGTCCCCCGTGATGGCAGTCCTCTCCTGGGTCCAGCGTTCTTTGGCTCTGCTCCTGATTTTGCTCCCCCGGTCCCTCCAGCACATTTTCCATGTTTGCACATCCAGCACTTCCCCAGCTGGGAGATGCTGCTGTGCTGGGGAGTGGAGATGGACGCAGAGCACAGGCACCCTCCCACAATCATCTGTAAGCACGGAGGGCGTATTTGCCTGTGACAGGGGAAGGGGCACACCTCTTCAAGTGTAAAAGATTTAGGGAGGCTGGGATTCAAGGTTCTGAGTGCATTAATCCAGATGACACTCCCCCAAACCTCTGGGTCACAGCAACCTCCCTTGGGCTGGGCCTGCAGGCAGCCCTGGAGCACTCTGTCTTTTGTTATTAAGTCCTCACTCTGATCCACAGCTTTTTTGGTTCTCTGGTTGTAGGAGAGTTATATGGTGACAAAGAAACCTTTTTGTCACATTTTCCTTAAATGGGTGATCTTCTCATTGCCTTGCCCTCAGCAAGAACCCTCTGGTTCCAAAGCCAGGTGAATCCTGCTTTTCCCAACCTCCCTAGTGCCTGGAAAGCTGCACTGCACTGTGCCCCCCATGCTCAGCTCGGATGCAGTCACTGGCAGGTAGGGGGCTCCCAGCTCTCAAACTCCATCACAGAGGCCACTCCTAGAACACTCCTGGCCCCAACTGTCTTATGCTGGTTTCTCTGGAAACAGACTCTGAAGCAGAGATCGGAGTGTGAAGGCCTTTTTTGGAAGTGTTCTCAGAAGGGGAGTCCTGAGAGGGAGTGAGGGAAGGAAGACGGCATTGGGGAGCAGCTGGTCAACAAGGCATCTGCTCCCAGGGCTCAAGCAGATCCTCTGAGAAACTTGGGAGCTGGGGGTACTTTCCAGTTCCCCAGATGGAGGCAAATCCCTCCCAGTTCAGATCAAAGGAAGGCTGGCTTACTGCAGGAGCCCCCGAGGTCTGGAGTAGGGTGCAGCAGCTCTCACTGGGGCTTGGACCAGGGAGGGGCTGCTGCCCTAACCTTCCTGTTAAACCCCAGTAAACACCTTCTGTGAAGGTCTTGAGCAGATAAACTCCAGCAGATGACTGAGGACCTGGAAGGAGGCTCAAGTAGTCTGGGTAAAGAGGATCATTAACTTTTCTCAACACATACGTCAACATTTCTTTAAGGAAGTGAGGAAAAGTAACGAAGAGAACAGGCCTCTCTCTTTATTATGCTTGTATTCTGATGTGTGTGTGTGTGTGTGTGTGTGTGTGTGTGTGTGCTTGTGCGGTGCTGCGCGCTCTGAAGCCAGAGGAGGGGAAGAGGATGTGAAGTCAGTAGACACAGAAAATGCTCTGAGGATGGTAGCCTGGGGGCAGGGAGGACAGACAGGAGTGCACTTGACCTTGTGAGAAGCTAGGAGCCAGGGTGGCCCGAGGCCCGGGACGAGCAGGTTGGCAACTGGAGGGATTGGTTCTCACCAGACTGCCCACTCCTCCAGATCCCAGGTCGCCTGCAGCGCCTACTCTGAGAGGGCTGAGTTGGGCCGCGGAATTCTTTTCCTTTTCCATCTTTAGGTTTGCGTTTCTTAAATCCCTGTGCATGTGTCTTCCCTCCCACGCCCCCGACTGGTCCCCACACCCAGCAACACTCGCCGCCCCCCGCACACCCGGCTGCTCGGCCTGTTTCCCCTGCAGCAACCAGCCCGGTCGCCCCTCCGGCTGCTTCCCACTGCACCCCCGTCCTGCTCTCGCCGCCGGCCTGGACCCCGCAGTCCCCGCCGGTTCCTCTCTGCCCCGCCAGGAGTCCGGTGCTGTTTCTGGGATGCTTCGCGGATACAGAACCGGCCCCTCGGGCCTGGGATGTGGGCGGAGCCTCCCCGCCCCGCCTCCTCGTCCTCAACCAATGAGCGGCTGGGATCTCTCCGTTGGCCGAACGGTGACGCCTCCGCCCCGCGGCCGGCTTTGGGCGACCGGGGCAGGGGGCGTGGCCTCTCCGCCCCCGCCTGCGCCCCCGGCCAATGGGCGGCGTGTGGGCGGGGTCGGAGGCGGAGCTCAGCGGGCGCGCGGGCGCGGGGTCTAGCCCGGAGCGCGGGGACTGCGCCGCCGCTCGGGCTCCGGCTGCTCCGCGGGACTCGGCTCGCGGATCCCGGCGGACCCAGCATGGCGGTGGAGGAAGAGGGGCTCCGGGTCTTCCAGAGCGTGAAGATCAAGATCGGTGAGCTCCCAGGAGCAGGCGGGGCGGCGGAGTCTTCGGGGGGCTCGCGGCGGCGCCCCCGGTCCCCAACCCCTTCGCTGGGGTTCACGGCCCTGGCGCCTCCCAGCGATGCGCGCTCCCCGGTTGCGGCCCCCTCCTCACCCCGGGAGAGCTTAGCCGCGCCCCCCTCCCCAGCACCAGAAACGCCCAGCGGCGGCCCTCTCCCCGCCTGCCCCGAGGGCGGGCTGGGCCGAGGGGGCCGGTGGCCCTGGGGGACGCAGCTCCCCGCCGCTGGCGTCCCCTAGTCCCCGGAGGCAGGGTCGACTGCAGCAGGGGGAGGTGCTCCGCCGGACTTGGGTCTGGTCCCCAGGGACTGCGTATCTGCGTGTGCACGAGCGCGCGCACGGGGGCTCTCCGGATGCGAGAATTTTAGGTGCCAGAAACACCCAGCTTGGGGTTCCGCGCCTCGCTGAGTGCGGCACCCAGACACTTCCTTTGCTGGGGACGTGGGAGCTCTTGCACCTTCCCTCCGGGGCGAGGGGCCGAGCGGGTGGCTGTGTAAGTGGATGTGTCTGTGTGTCTGCCTGTGACTGTGTGCCGGCGCTCTGGCCCAGGGCTGTCTCAGGGCAGGGCGCCAGGACAGCCACCCCCTCCCCCTTCCATTGAGAACTGGCGGAGGGAGCTCTTGGCCACCAGGGCCTGCCATTCAGGTCGTGTCCCCAGAGCCTCCTGCCGCTCTCACTGGACCCAGGAGCTGGGGGAGGGGCTGGGAGGCTGTGTCTGGACTTCCTGGGTTTATGTGGAGAGACTTGCTTTTTCCCACTTCCGACTGGGAAGGGTGATGTACAAGTTCTCCAAAAACAAGACTGGGGCCTGGAGTGACCGTTACCCATCACTGCCATTGGTGTGCCGGCTGAGAGGACAGGTCCCACTGGAGAGGGCTTCTAAGGCCTGCGAGAGTTGCCCTCTCAGGGTCCTTCTTGCTCACTGAATCCCTGGGTCCTCCACGTTCCCATGTGAAAAAGGGCCTCTGGGAACCATGCCAGGCCCCCAGTGACTTCTGGAGCGTCAGTTGTTGATGACATCTGATGCTGCTTAGGAATTCCAGCCACCCCAAATCAGCGTGTTGTTTCCTGTCTGCTTTATTTTGGTTTATGGATCATCGCTGAGACGCTGTTGATATTTGGCTCAGAAGCACTGCAGATAGGATGGGGCCGCACCTCAGCCCTGAGGAGCTTGCCTGCAGAGGGTTTCTCTTGTTTACTTGGTTGGTATCTGCTGTCACTTTCTACAGAGAGGTTCAGCATGGCCCTCCACCTGAAGTGAGGCAGGGAAAGTGCCTCTCAGCCCCAGGGCCAGTGAGCATGAAGGGGATTCACACCAGAGGCCTTGAGCTGCTTCCTTAATCAGGGGACAGGAAGGGGTGGGGCATGGCCGCGGGGGTGTGCCAAGCTTCTGGGTGCAGCAGGCATGAGGGGGTCTGGGGACTTTGGAGTTCGAGCCCCGCACAGCCAGCTTGGACTTGTGTCAGGAAGCTGAGAAAATTGATTTCTTTCCAGAGTGGCCCAGTCCGAGAAGCAGAGGGCGAGGAGGTCCCCACAGGTCCAGGAGAGGAACTCTGCTGGCCTGGCAGGACGCCCTCGGGGAGGCTCTGGACCCACACAGATGGGCCGGGCCTGGAGGAAAAGGGCTTGGAGATGCTGCTTGGTTAGGCTTTCTCTCTTTTGTGTGTATCGCTTTAAACAAGTGAGAGGAGCGCCCGGCTCAGTGGGGGATTAGTGCAGCCACTGAACATCTGCTGCTCCAGCCCCGCGTGGGGACGGGTATTATTAGAGCCGTTGGAGACCCCCACCCTGATGTTTGGGGACTGCAGCAGAGAGGATGAGCAGAAACGCCTGTCCACAGTGGTCCAGCTCCCTGGGCATGGTTCCAGCTCTCAGAAGACCCTGTCTTCTTCCGTCTTTGAGGGTCTTCACCCGCCGTGCGGGGTTGTCCCATCTTTGTCGCTGGGGCTTGGAGGGAGCAAGGGCCTCCGCAAAGCACAGGTAGGGCCTCCTCCTGTGCTGGAGCAAAGAGGCGGTCTGGGCCTTGCTGCTGACTTCGAACCTGGGCCCGGCCCCAGAGGGGGAATGGCCCCAGAGGGGGAATGCAGGAGCCCATCAAGGGGCTTAGTCTTGTTCCACTGTGAGTAGGAGGGCCTGGTGGGTGGTGCCCCAAGCGTTCCACTTCTTTCCTCCGTCCCCTGCTGTGGCCAGGCTTGACCCTGACTTGCCTCAGTGCCGGGCCATGGAGGCAGGCCAGTGAGGAGGGGCACCAGCACTGACGTGGGGGAGGGGCGGCTACGCAGGCGTCACACCCACCTCCTGGCCCCGGTAGACCCTGGCCAATCGTCCATTCATACTGAGCCCTGTCTTGGGGCTGGCTCGCAGCATGCCCGTGTCTGCCGGTGGCCTGCCGGCTGGAAGACACAGAGTAAGCCCCCCCCCCCCCCCCTTCAGGGCCTCGTTTTTCCATTTGCAAAATGCCAGCAGTCATTGTCTACAGCATCCTGTGGGAGCTTCCCTACCCCCACCCCCCCCAAAAGAGACAGAGGAATTCTCCCTCCAGTTATGCCGTCAGCAGCATCACTGTCCCTAGTGCTGAGAGGAAAGGCAGAATGTTTTGGGGAGCTGAGAGTCTTTTGGGGTGGGGCTGTAGTCCTCAGTCTGGAACGTGTGGTGGTACTTGGTCATTGAGAGACTAACGCTGGGGAAAATGGGAAGAATCTCTTCCTTTTTTTCCTCTTCCCCTTTCTTTTTCCTTCCACCTTTTGCGAATGAGATAATACATAAGAAAGTGCTGGGGAAAAGTAAGGTATTTTTATTGTAACTCTCTCGAGTCCTTGTCTTCAAGAACCTGTGTCTTTCCCCACTTAAGTTTCGCAGTTATTTTGGATGGTTCTTCTGCACACTTGGCTATCTTACCCGTGGTCTATCTTTGGTAACAGCAGTGTCTCATGTCAAGTGAGACTGAGCACACTTCCTATGAGGCCACTTTGAGGAAGTGTGCTCCTCTGACTTTCCGTGAGTCAGGGCTTTAGCCCTGGGAGGGGAGCGACTGCAGGCGGGATGGGTGCAGACCCCCAGTGGGAGCCCCCTGCCCCGTGCTGTCGTTTGGACCTGGCGCTCCTCTAGGACTTGCGACACGGCGTTACTTTCCAGTGATGTTTCCCATTTCCATGACAGTTGCTCCTTGTTTTTAAAAGTGTCGTCTCAATAAATGTGTTCAGTTAAGAGCAATACAGAGGGGTTTCTCTCAAACTAAAAAGCAGAAAATCCTGGCCATGCAGTTGAGGATAAGAAAAGACCCCTTAGCCCAGCCTGTGGTTGGACTGCTGTCGGGTTTGAGGGCATCTGGGATTGGTGGTGAGTGTCAGGTTTGAGGGCATCTGGGATCTGTGCTGAGTCCTGAGTGAGGCCACGGGGAGGCCTTCTTTCTTGGGTCCAGAAGTGGCCCCCTTCTCCCCGGCGGTCAGAGCACCTGCCCCTGTTCCTTCTCCATCAGCCGAGACCCTGCCACGGCCAAGGGCGAGTGCGGCCTGGGTGCAGCACGCACAGTAGCAGGGAACCTCCGGGCCTCCTTGGCCGGCTGTGGGCCTGCCCGCTGGCAAATGCATCCTCCCAGAAGCCCTTCTGGTGGGGAGGGACCCTGGGTGGCCTAGTGAAGAAGCCCTAGACCTCAGGGGTTGAGAGTTTAGGATTCCAGTTCTGAGAATGACTTTTAATCAGATTTCCACCTTGGGAAGCGGTGGTGTGCCCAACACAGGGTCTGCGAGGCTCAGATGACGGCTTGTAAATTGAAATCGTTTTTAATAGAAGGGCTTTGTAGGGCTCAGTCGGAGGACACAGTCTGTGAACATGACGGGTGATGTCACAGTGTGTGTGTGTGTGTGCGTGCGCGCGGGTGTGTGTGTGTGTGTGTGCGCGCGCGCGGGGGTGGGCGTGTGTGTGCGTGTGTGCGCGCGCAGGCGGGCGTGTGTGCGCGGGCGGGCGTGTGTGTGTGCACGTGTGCACGCGCGGGCGTGTGTGTGTGCGCCCACGTGGGCGTGTGTGTGTGTGTGTGTGTGAGAGAGAGAGAGAGAGAGAGACAGTGGGAGGAGGGGCTATGCTGGCCACACACGGTTCTTGGCATCGGGGGGTTTTATATTTTCCGGAGTGCTCCGATTCTAAAATTAACCTGGATATTCTATTAACCGAGCTAGGCTCGCAAGCTATTTTTGGCCCCTGAGGACCAGTGTGCAGGCTGGCTCTGCCTGGGGCAGTGAGGTCGGTCCTGACCCAGCCTGTGGCTCTGGGCTGCCCTGGGAGGGGCGCGTGCTGGCGTGTGGGCTGGGGCGGGCTGCCCTGGGAGGGGCGCGTGCTGGCGTGTGGGCTGGGGCCGGCTGCGCACCTCAGGGTCTGGGCTGCACCTTCTCTGGCTTCACCTTTTCCGCCCACAGTCTGCTGTCACCATCAAGGGAGGGCGGTGATGGCGCCCGCCCCAGCCCCACCTGCCAGCGAGTAGGGTCCCGTGCTGCCCCCTCGCCGTGCAGCGAGCCTGGGCAGCAGCGGCCACCCGTCCCCCTGGAGAGGACAGGCCTGTGTGAGGACGGGGTGCGAGGTCCCTGTGCACAGGCGCTGGGACACAGGTGGGGGCACAGAGCTCATGCAGGTGGGATTGGACAGGAGCAGGGACCGAGTCAGCTGCCCCCACGGAGCCCGGCTCGCAAGGAGCAGGGCCTCAGGGGCAGGGTCTGGGGGACGGGGTCGGCACTTGGCAGGAAATGTCCGGACTTCTCTCAAGCTTACGAGGCGTGTGCTCAAGTCACACCCTCCTGAGGGCATTTGAGAGTCAGCGCATCACACATCACACTGTGGAAACAACCCAAGTGGGAGGAGCGAAGCTGAGAAGCGATGCTTGGAAATCACACCTGAAAGTGGAGGCTGCAGGCGCCCCTCCTGCTTCCAAGGGAGGAGGGTCCACTGGGTTCTGGTCGCTCAGGAAAGGCGGGCGGCCTGACACAGAGTCCTGGGCAATTGCTGGCTGACTGCAGCTTCAGGCACGGCCAGGCGGGCTCAGCCTCAGCCTGCTCTGTTGCAGAGAGAGGAGGAGCGGCCCCAAGCACGGCAGAGCTGCCCGAGGCCCTTTGTGTGCGGCTCAGTGAGCCGGTGTGAGCAAAGGCGCCTGAGGTGCTCCAGTCTTGAGGGTGAGGTGTTAGCTGGTGCACCTGGAAGCTGCTTGTTCAGTTAGTCCTCTTAACAGGTTAGGGCTCCAGCTGAGTCAGGAGAGGGAGGTGAGGAGGGGAGGTGGGGTCCTGGCCGATGCCTGTCCTCTGCACCCCACTGTCAGGATGGGGGTCCGTGTTCCTGCTGCAGTCGGTCACTGGCAGGATGGGGGTCCATGTTCCTGCTGCTGTCGGTCGCTGGTGGTACTCAGGAAAGCTCAGAGGAATGGGAAATGCCAGTTGAAGGGGGTGATTACACGGTGGCACCCCTACAGCCAGGAGGGTTCTGCAGCTTTCAGAGAAATGAGCTGGAGCCCAGCCAGGCCGTGTGACCTGCAGGAAGCCAAAGGTGTGACTGAAACGACAGCGGCTTGAAGAGCCCGCTCGCCTCCGACGGTCCCCAAGAAGAGCAGGGGACAGACACGCGTGAAAACAACCCCATGCACGTCTGTCCGCTGGACCCCAGCTGGGGAGTGTGGAGACACTTCTGTAGGAAGAGAAAATAGATCTGTGGGAAGAAGCAAGATCATTACTGTTGTGTATATAGATGGCTAAATGAAGAGTTAAAAATCACAGCCACTTAAAATGTGAAGGGAACAGTGCTCTGCGGAGGATACTAGGGCCCAGGAAGACAATTTCCTGGACCGCAGAGGCTCACGCATGACAAGTGGGGGCGGCCACCCAGCACAGGGTGCGTGAGGTGGGGGCCCCGAATGGACGCGGACACGTGGGCGTCCTGGGCTGCAGCCCTGTGGTCAGGAAGGTCTAGCCCAGATGACGGGGAACTTAGAGTCCCGCCATCCACACAGAGGACCCTGTGCTTTTCTTTAAGTGTGAGGGATTCCAGACTTCAACAGGTTACACATTCAGATTGCAGGGTAATCGCACGCTCGGTGATCAAGTCTCCCAACTCCACGTGCAGGGTGCGCCAGGGGCTGGACCCATGTGTGTTCCCACACGGCGCTGCTGGGGGGCTCAGAGCCGCTCATCATCAGTGCCCAGGACGCTTGTCTGTGGGATGTGATGGGTCAACAGGAGCATGGGGACCGGGTGGTGGCCCTAGTCCTCCGAGTGTCTGCAAGCACGCCTGTGTTTCTGTACACAGGTGGGTCCCGGCTGGCCCGGGCTGTCCTAGGATATGGCCTTGTCCGTTGTGGTTTTAGAGCAAGCTTGCAGCCCGTAGTGGGGGTGGTCAGTATCCTACAAGGACCCCTTCGGTGAGGCCACGTGTCCACCCCGAGGCCCGCCCGCTGTGGGGGGCTGGACCCCCCTCAGGTTCGATCTGCACTGTACCCCTCACCCCTAAGTCAGACCAGGAGTGTCTCTGGGGCCTGTGTTTTCCTCTTTGCATAGTTTCTGCTCCTGTTATCTGAATGGTTTCCGAAGCATAAGAAGTGGCTGTCTTAACCCCATTGCCAGCAGGATGGAACCCGAAGGGAGCCTCAGAGGACTCAGGGTGACTTGGCGTCCGGAGCCGCGGTCAGTCGGGCTGCGCTCCACTAGCCTTGCTGCCCCGTCGCTGCTCCAAAGACAGTCCCTCTCGCTTGGTGCCCACTGGTGCCTCCACAGGACCAGGACCAGGACCAGGGCCTGGATGCCAGCCTCTCCTGGGACTGGTTCCCCCTCGGCCGCTCTTCAGAGCTGGTGGGATCCCAGGAAGGGGCCTGGGCTTCTGGATTTTGGGGACATTTAAGGGAGCGATGCTGACAATTAACCTTGTCTGGAGCTTTGTTTTGAACTTGACAGTGGATCCAGTCGAGTATGATCTGTTTGCAGAGTCAGTTCAGTTCAGCTCAGTCGCTCAGTTGTGTCCGACTCTTTGCGACCCCATGGACTGCAGCACCCCAGGCCTTTCTGTCCATCACCAACTACCGGAGCTTGCTCAAACTCATTTCCATCGAGTCAATGATGCCATTCAACCATCTCATCCTCTGTCGTCCCCTTCTCCCCCAACCTTCAATCTTTTCCAGCATCGGTGTCTTTTCCAATGACTCAGTTCTTCACATCAGGTGGCCAAAGTATTGGAGTTTGAGATTCAGCATCAGTCCTTCCAGTGAATATTCAGGACTAATTTCCTTTAGGATGGACTGGTTTGATCTCCTTGCAGTCCAAGGGACTCTCAAGAGTCTTCTCCACTCCACAGTTCAAAAGCATCAATTCTTTGGTGCTCAGTTTTCTTTATGGTCCAACTTTCACATGACTATTGAAAAACCATAGCCTTGACTAGATGGACCTTTGTTGGCAGGGTAATGTCTCTGCTTTTTAATATGCTGTCTAGGTTGGTCATAACTTTTCTTCCAAGGAGCAAGTGTCTTTTAATTTCATGGCTGCAGTCACCATCTGCGGTGATTTTGAAGCCCCAAAAATAAAGTCTCTCAGTGTTTCTATTGTTTCCCCATCTATTTCCCATAAAGTGATGGGACCAGATGCCATTATCTTTGTTTTTTGAAGGTTGAGTTTTAAGCCAACTTTTTCACTATCCTCTTTCACTTTCATCAAGAGGCTCTTTAGTTCCTCTTCACTTTCTGCCATAAGGGTGGTGTCATCTGCATATCTGAGGTTATTGATATTTCTCCCAGCAATCTTGACTCCAGCTTGTGCTTCATCCAGCCCAGCATTTCGCATGATGTACTCTGCATATAAGTTAAACAAGCAGGGTGACAATACACAGCCTTGATGTACTCCTTTCCCAATTTAGAACCAGTCCGTTGTTCCATGTCCAGTTCTAACTGTTGCTTCTTGACCTGCATACAGATTTCTCAGGAGGCAGGTCAGGTGTTCTGGTGTTCCCATCTCTTTCAGAATTTTCCACAGTTTGTTGTGATCCACACAGTCAAAGGCTTTGGCGTAGTCAATAAAGCAGAAGTAGATGTTTTTTTGGAACTCTTCCTTTTTCGATGATCCAGCGGATGTTGGCAATTTGATCTGTGGTTCCTCTGCCTTTTCTAAATCCAACTTGAACATCAGGAAGTTCACAGTTCACATACTGTTGAAGCCTGGCTTGGAGAATTTTGAGCTTTACTTTGCTAGCGTGTAAGATGAGTGCAATTGTGCTGTAGTTTGAACATTCTTTGGCATTGTCTTTCTTTGGGATTGGAATGAAAACTGACCTTTTCCAGTCCTGTGGCCACTGCTGAGTTTTCCAAATTTGCTGGAATATTGAGTGCAGCACTTTCACAGCATAGTCAGGGCCTTTATTTCTTTCTGTGTGACTCTCCTTTCCAGAGGCCACACAGAGTGGTCCCCCAGGACCTCCCACTCCAAGCCCCTCCTCACACTGTTGGCCGAGGACAGCTGCTTGTGCCCCTGGATCTTCTCTGTAGCTTTGTCTCGTGTATTTTTCTTTTAAGGAAAAGATGTCATTTTCCTTTTTCACTCTGTTGGAGGGACTTGAACGGCCAGTTGACCTGAGTTTGTGCTCTGCCCTTTTTCACACTGCTGGACCTGCCTGCAGGGCCCCAGACACGCCGGGGAACAGAAGGTATCCCTGCGGACGCGGTAGTATCTGAGTCTCGTCACGACTCTGTACCGTGTGCAGGCATGCGTTTTCACTGGCCCCTCCCCCTGAGGCTCAGAGAGGCCAGGCCACTTTCCCAAAGTCACACAGTGAGAGAAGTGACTGCCTCAGTTGTCTGGTGATGAACTTGTAATTGCCCAGGTCAGTGAGGAACAGCCTCTAGGGTGTGTTGTCAAGTCACTTCCTCAGCAGACAGCTGACTTCCCTCCAGGGCCTCCCCTTCCCTGAGAATCTTGGAAAGAGCATTTGGGGACATTCTCAGCCAAGCGACACCTGTGAGGTCAGGTCAGTGAGGTCAGGGACTGCTGACCACCTCCCAGCCAAGGTTCTTGAGCTGCTGGACAACTGAGCAACTTCACCTGAGATCACACTTCAGTTGCGGGACTAGGGTCCGTGTGGACAGAGCCGGGGGGCTGGGCTCGGCGTGGACAGAGCCAGGGGGCTGGGCTCCACGTGGACAGAGCTGGAGGCTGGGCTCCCCATGGACAGAGCCGGGGGGCTGGGCTCCGCGTGGACAGAGCCGGGGGGCTGGGCTCCGCGTGGACAGAGCCGGGGGGCTGGGATCCCCGTGGACAGCCGGGGGGCTGGGCTCCGCATGGACAGAGTGGGGGGCTGGGCTCCCCGTGGACAGAGCCGGGGGGCTGGGCTCCACCACGGGGACAGAGCCGGGGGGCTGGGCTCCGCGTGGACAGAGCCGGGGGGGCTGGGCTCCCCGTGGACAGAGCTGGGGGCTGGGCTCTGCGGGGACAGAGCTGGGGGCTGGGCTCCCCGTGGACAGAGCTGGAGGCTGGGCTCCGCATGGACAGAGTGGGGGGCTGGGCTTGGTGGGGACAGAGCCGGGGGCTGGGCGCCGCGGGGACATAACTGGGGGCTGGGCTCTGATTCGACAGAACTGGGGGCTTGGCTCCCCGTGGACAGAGCTGGGGGGCTGGGCTCCGCATGGACAGAGTGGGGGGCTTGACAGAGCCGGGGGGCTGGGCTCCCCGTGGACAGAGCCGAGGGGTTGGGCTGCCCGTGGACAGAGCCGGGGGCTGGGCTCCGCATGGACAGAGTGGGAGACTGGGCTCCCCGTGGACAGAGCTGGGGGGCTGGGCTCCGCATGGACAGAGTGAGGGGCTTGACAGAGCCGGGGGGCTGGGCTCCCCGTTGGACAGAGCCGAGGGGCTGGGCTGCCCGTGGACAGAGCCGGGGGCTGGGCTCCGCATGCACAGAGTGGGAGGCTGGGCTCCCCGTGGACAGAGCTGGGGGCTGGGCTCTGCTTGGACAACCTGCAGGCTGCTGTGCAGTAAGAGCAGCACTGTTTCTTCCTGACGCCTGCCCTCTGGCTTCTGACCATCCCTTCTTCCTGCTGGCCCAGGGATTGCCTTATGCAGGAAAAGCTCCCAGCCTGGGCAACAAGTGTGGTGTGGAGTGGAGCTGTTGAACTTGGGGGTGGGGCTGGGGGAGGAGATTCGGTCCTAGTCCCAAGCCACTGGGCCTCTGGTTGGGCCCAGCTCACTGGGGGCTTTCCAGGGCGAGCTCGGATGGGGCACAGAGCTGTCAGCAGAAATGCAGGAGCATGAACCGGTTCCAGGAATCCCGTCAGTGTGCAGACCCCAGGGGATGCTGCCGCACAGGCTCCTTGTAGAGGGCTGCCGCGGGCTGCTGTGATGGGCGGGTTTTCCCATGGCCTCTGGGGTGAGGGCGGGCTGGGGATTTCCAGATTGTTCAGGCCTGTGGCTGGCAAGCTCAGCCTTCTCCGGCGGCCCTGCTGGCCTGTCCTGGGGCTGACCGCCATAAACAGTTTTTAAGTTAGGATCAGACAATTGTGTGTTTTATCTGCTTTGTAGGGGTGACTTTCAAGGGCAGAGAACTCTTCGTATATGATGTTCACATAGAGGACACACCCCACCTGGGTGTGGTATGTCCAGGCCTTCTGGCAGCATGCAGGGTCCCCAGGCTCCCCAAGAAAGGGCTGCACCCCTGAGGCCAAGGGCTTGGCTGGGAGCAGGAATCATTTGCCTTTGGCACCTCACGGGGGCTCCTCTTGTCAGACCATGACTGTGCGTGCACACACGCCTGGGGGCTGTCTCGGGGCAGCGGAGCGCTGTGCAGTGATGGAAGGGAGGCCCATTGGCAGGACCCGGGGCACCAGGGAACCAGCCTTGTCTGTGCAGCAGGTGTGCGAAGTTTAGAAAAGGTTCCACTTCCTCAAGCAACTGTCACTCTTATTTCTTCTGCTGGGCGCGGTGGAGGCTGCAGACACACTGCAGAGTCACAGGGCTCATGTGGGCCGAACCCGGGGGTCTGTGGGGGTGTGTTTGGGGGCACCTGCCATCTGAGAGCCCTGAGGGTAGCTTGGCCAGGTCCCAACCTGCTGGGGCCTCGCTGCTGGGACACCTGCCTTTGCAGTTTCTGTGACTTGAGCATTTTTTCTGCAGTTGTTTTTGATTTCATGTTTTGTATTTGTATCAGAAACCATTGGCATTTTTGGTCCACAAGCCAGGCTCTTCCTGTAGCTTCTTTTCCTGCCTGTGTCCGGCTGCTCTCTCTCCTGGCTGTGCTCAGGTGGGAGCCCCTAGCTTTTGGTGAGCTCCTAGGACCCTGGGCGGGCCCGGACTGCCAGGAGACCACAGGATCAAGTGAGAGGACGTTGGTTCAGGCGAGGGAAGCGCTGTGAGCAGGGTGCATGAGGGGCGCTGGGGCCCCCGAGTGTGAGGCTGTTTCCTGCCCGCCTGCCCTGGTGCGGAGCCCAGCTCCCTGGAAGCGGGCACCCTCCCTGGTGGGACCTGAGCCCCGAGCTGGGTGGGCTGCAGCTGCCTGACCACCCCGGCTCTCCTGGCTGTGCCCTGAGACCTGGCGACTCCTCGGTGATGCCTCCCAGGCGTCGGGAGGGGCGGCCAGAGGACCCTGCGCCTCCTGAGCCCAGCTGGCCCCATCCGTCTGGAATCCATGGCGTTCCTTTCTCTGTTCATCATTTCCTGCTCCGCTCAGCTCCGCCTCCATATCTGGAGAAGGAGTTTCTCAGCGTTTGGACCCAGGCGTGTGTTTGTGCGTGTCCTGACCGGAAGGAAAGGGTCTCGGAGGCAGAAAACCCCTGTGTCCACGGTTTTGTTCAGGCTCCTGACTTTCTGTTTGCTCGTTTCATGGCGGGTGTTCCGGCCTTCTCCGCAGGGCCTTTCCCTCTTGGCCGGCGTCTTTCCCCACAGGCAGGCCTTCCCGGCAGGAGTGAAGAGGAGGGGCAGGCCGAGCCACCCAGATAGAGGCTTCTAGTCTTTTTCACCTGCACCCGATTCAGTGTGATTGGTAACAATTTAGGTCTGTCTGTTCCGAAACCGCTCCTGCCGGCCAAACTGGCTTTGCTACCGCTAACTGGGTTAGGACCCCCAGTTTGGTGAATGTAAGAATGTCGGTTTCCTGAAGTAGAGTTTCTGTGGCCAGAAGGGGCTGATGGCCGTGGGTGTTGGCCCGAGCACATGGATTTCTTCAGCCCGCTCGTGCTGGAGGCCATCTGGATTTAGTCCAGATTTAGTATCACGGGCCCTGAAAGTGGTCAAGGCGCCCTTTTGAACAGAAGATATCAGAACAGCTGGGAAGTTTCTGCGTGTCTGATCTGGGATGTGTTAGAGTCCTGTATACACGTGCTGGTTCTGAGTCAGGGTTGGGGTGGCTTGTTGGGCAGCGTGTGGAGGTCAGTGTAAGGGAGCTGGCTTTTCAGGGTCATTCCCAGGCAGCAGTGGGCACTTTCAGGTTGGCCTGATGTAATCACAAGGACTGGTTGTGGAAAATTAGTTTTCAGGATCTCTTTTCCCTGCACATGGTGCTCAGAGGTCATCTCAGGGGTGATTCCAAATCCCCTGGACTGACCTTTAGGTGAAGTTGGCCCAAGGGTGGCGTGCCATTTGCCTCCCTGGTTGTCCCATGGCAGCTGGACGCCACCTTCACATAGGCCTGTGGAGTCATAAACCAGGCATTTCTCAGGCCTTGCCTTCCAAGGGTTTACAGACTGAATGGTAAATGAGACAAACCCATCTGCACACTCATGCGTTAT
This sequence comes from Bubalus bubalis, assembly GCF_019923935.1. Classification (NCBI taxonomy): domain Eukaryota; kingdom Metazoa; phylum Chordata; class Mammalia; order Artiodactyla; family Bovidae; genus Bubalus; species Bubalus bubalis. The sequence continues at coordinate 174,026 of NC_059169.1, forward strand.
GGGAGTAACAGTAAATGGAGTTTTCAGGCCTTGGGGGGCGCTGAGGAAGACTGGAGGGATCTGCCTGCTCCTCCTGTTCCCCCAGGAACGGGCACCTAGGTGTGCACACACGTGCATGAGCGCATACACAGACCTGTGCAGACGTGTGCACGGCACGCTCTGCACACAGTATGCTTTCCAAACCTGGAGAATTCTCAGGGATGATAGAAACTGTGTGCACAAAGACTTCTAAAGACGCTGATCCCCGTGGAACAGGAGTAGTGCCCACTTTTGTCATCAAGGATATGCTAGGTGTCAGCACATCTTTTCTGTTCTAAGGTGTGGCTTGTCTGAAGGTGCCCTGCCCTCGGCCTACAGCCCCAGTGGGGTGGGGGGCGCTCACCACGGCTGCTCGTTGGACACTGCTTCTGCTCTCAGCAGACGACAGCGCTGTTTCGTCCAAAGGCGTCTGAGGCTCCTTGCAGAGCAGAGGCGGGAGGGCGGCGGGGCAGGACACTGCTTGTAGGTCCCTTTAGTGTTTCCAAGGTGCGAACCTCCTGAGGTAAAGTAGGGCCCTGGACGGGGAGCCTGCTCGGGACCCGGCTGTGGTCCCGCACTTTGGTCTCTTCCTCCTCGGGGTCCCTCGTCACCTGTGGGGTCCTCGTAGCGAGGGCGCAAGGTGGGGGACAGAACTGGAGCGGCCGTGGAGAATACGAGTCGCAGGTGAGGCTCTCGACGGGGGCGACGTGAGGGAGCATCTTCTGGGAGGTCCCCTGCCTGGGGCGTCTCCTGGCTCTGGGAGCTGAATGACTCAGACGACACCCCAGGAGCCGGGCGGAACCAGCAGGAGGCCCGCTTGTTCCTGCCTCGAGAGCAGACATCTGGGGTGGGTGATGGCCTCCCCACGGTGCTCCGAGGGACCACTGCAGGCTCACAGTCCCCACCGGTGCCTGGGCCAGTGTGTCCAGACCTTCTGCTTTCCTTCAGAGCCCAATTCTAGCCAGGGAACCACCCCGTGGGTGCAGGTGGCTATGCTCAGGGACTTTTTGTTTGTCACACTGGTGGACCCGGTGGGTGGAGACCCTCCCCTGCAGCTCAGCACCTGACCGTGCACGGGCGTGTCCAGGAGAGGGGGCTGCAGTGGACCCCCATGGACACCTGGTGGGTCCTTCACTCTCTCTGCCTCACCTCAGGAGTCTGGAGGCAAGGAGCAGCTAGGTCCCGTGCTTGCCTGATGGAGAGACGCCCGTGGTTGGACTAGCAGGTATTGCCTGATGGCTCGGGGTGTGGGCGAGGAGGGCAGGACCCCAGGACAGGGACCCTGTGGCCAGGCAGCTGGGGACACTTCTACCCTGTATCCTATGGCAAGTCACGACCTCTGTGTGCCTTGGCTTTGGTGTCTAAAATGAGGGCACTCAAAGCCATTTCGTAGGGTCGTTACAGGGTGGAGTGTGACTGCCATGTCTCTCCCTTCCCTCCCTCACTGGGAGGAGAGAGGGCTCAGAAGAGTTCAGACCTGCTGGAATCACAGCGTTGGGTCCTTGAGCCAAAGGTGTTTTTGTGAGCAGTAAATCCAGGACTGGGCTGCGGATTCTGGGGGCAGATGTGGCCGTGTTGGGAGGGCCAGGCTGGAGGGGCTGGGCTCGTGTCCGCACAGGGATCTGGCCATACCTCCCTGGCCACGCGGCCTAAGCAGCATCACTACCACCGCAAGGGAACCCCAGGGTGCCGTCAGCTCCTGGGCCTGCGTGTTCTCTTTGGAGCGCGGGTGCTTCTGTGGGTGGCCGACTGACTTCAAGGCGAAGTTCCCGCCGAGAAGCACAGCTCAGTCGGTGCAGACCTGCGGGAGCAGGTGCCGCGGCGTTGCCAGGAGGCGGTTTCCCGAGGCGGCAGCGGTCAGAGGAAGCGGGATCGGCTTCTGACTTCTGAGTGTGTCCCGGGGCACTTGGCGTGGTCGGAAGGTTCACACGAGGCTGCGTGTGTTTGGGGAGAAACAGGAAGAATAGCCCCCGTTAGGGACTTTAGGTGACAGTTGACGTTATTTACCATGTGTTGAATTCTGTGACTTTTTTCTGGATCATTCTGTGGTTTTATCTCTGTGGCTCGATGTCTTCATGACGAGAAGTGGGCGTTAATGACTCAGGTAGATATTTTGTAAACCTGGGGTGCTGTCTGCGGTCTCTGCAGCCCCCACGGGGTGGGGACTGTGGCCCCTGTGCTGACTTTGCCTGGAGATGCTGGGGCGCCGCCTGGTCTCTTGTCTCGCGCGGGGACGAGGTGTGAATGTCGCCCACCAGTGAGGGGAGCCCTCGGCGGGCTGGGGCGTTTTGCTGTAGCTGAGCCCCTGCGACCACGGCCTCTCCACAGGCCGGGCTGCTCTGTGCATGTGGACACCGGCTGAGGGGGCATCCACCTTCAGTCTCCGACCCTCGGGGAGTGGGGATCACTCACAGGTGACTTCAGGGGGTCTGTGTCTCTTGCACATGGAGATGGGGCTACTGCAGAATCAACACCAGACAGGGCTGGAGGACGTGTCCAATCCACTCCCAGGCTCATTCTAGAAACTTGCCCCAGCTTTATTGATGGATAAGAGAAAACAAAGGCGAGTGAAGAGTGAAGAAAAACAAGTTGCTTTGATAAATACAATCAAATATATGATAAGGTTCCACTCATTTGGCCCATGAAGTTTGAAGACCAACCAAGAGTAAGGCATTTTTAAAGGTAGGATGAGGCCCTGGCCCATGGCAGTTTTGTCATCCTTCTCCGAGGGCCCCAGAGTGGGACACACCCACTTCCATGGTCCCTCTGTCTTTAACTGTCCTCCTTTATACGAAAAAGGCCAAGGTGACCCAGAGTGCTTTCCAAGATAGACGTGGGCTCAAGTTTAATGAAGGAAACCCCAGGAAATCCAGAACAGACATCAGCACGTGATCAGAGGAAATTGATTTTAAGCTCTGCAGATAAACTGCGGCTCGGCCTCCTCACACCACAGCAAGTGGCAAGCTGTGCAGAGTCCCCAGGCCTCGGTGTCTGCTGGGCATCGTGGGTAAATTCAGAAGAGCGTGCTAGCCAGCAAGTCTCTGATAGACAGTCGTGGTCCTGAAATGTGGGCGACAAAGGCTGCAACCTGGCTTTCTCACGCGTCTATTTCTCTCTTAGAAGTTTGTTAAAAGCAACGTGGTTTTTCCCAATAGGTGGCAGGGATTTGGGTGTCTTTCAAGCCTGTTTGATGTTCCTTTTGTTCGTCACCTCTCAGCAGGTGGAGGGAAGGTGCTGGGGCTTTGAGGGGACACCGCCACAGCTGCCGGGTAGAGCGTGGGGTGTGAGGCGGGGCTGTTGAGGGGGAGACCCCCTTAGGAGACCTGACGCTGAATAAGCCCCACCTGTGCGCTGCAGTGCATGGGACGCACAGCCTCTGGGTCCTGTGGTGGTGCCATCCAGGCCAGTGCTGCTCAGCCAGCTGCCCAGGACCACGGTCAGGAGAGGCTTCTTGGCCCCAGCTTCTGTCAGCCTCTGGCTCTGCTGCCCCTGCTCTCTGCCACCCCGTCCATCCGCCTGCCCTACCCCTTGCACGCCCTGCCCCGAGGCAAGCCTCTGCCTCCCCGAGGGGCAGGACCTCCTTTCTGAAACCCTTTGCTCTGAGACCCTCAGCCTCTGCTGCCCTCGAGGGTGAAAAGGCTGCGGGCCCCCCTGGAGGTGGGAGAACATGGGGACCTTCACCCGCTCCTCCAGTTTCTGCCCCTCTACCTGTGTGGATGCTCGCAGGGCAGTAGCTCTGGGATGGGGTCTAGTGGTCGTGTTTCGAGGGTCCCAGGGCCTGAGATCTGCTCACTTGCTTGGTCAGAGCTGAGCCAGCCCCCATGGTGCGCCCCGCAGTCATCTGCAGGCCCGCTGCGCTCAGCGCTCGGGGGGCAGCTGTCCTCCCTGCAGCCAGGCTCCTGGGGGCCAGAGGCTGTTGCTCTCCAGACGGAGTCCCCCCGCCCTGCTGCATCCCACAGCACGGAGCTGATGCCCAGAAGACACGGGGTACCCCCCGTCACAGCATGGAGCTGACGCCCGGGAGACATGGGGTCCCCCCGTCACAGCATGGAGCTGACGCCCGGGAGACACGGGATCCCCCCGTCACAGCATGGAGCTGACGCCCAAGAGACATGGGATAACCCCGTCACAGCATGGAGCTGATGCCCAGGAGACATGGGATCCCCCCATCCCAGCATGGAGCTAACGCCCAGGAGACACAGGGTCCCCCCGTCACAGCATGGAGCTGACGCCCGGGAGACACGGGGTCCCCCCATCATAGGATGGAGCTGACACCCGGGAGACATGGGGTCCCCCATCATAGGATGGAGCTGACGCCTGGGAGACACGGGGTCCCCCCGTATTTGCACCAGTTAGTCTTGTCCTGCAGAGGTACCCCATTTGCAGGAGAAGCGGAACCCCAGGAGCTGGTCTCTTTTGGCTTCTGCAGCTTCCACACTGCCACCCCACACTTTGGAATTGGAGGGAGGGGGTGTCTCAGCAGGAGTGAGGCCGGGTGTGTTCTGTGTTGAGTCACCACTGCGGTGCTAGGGGACCTGGCCGCAGCCCCCCGGGGTCGCCAGCTCCTCGGGGTCGCCAGCCCCCACACTGCATCAGGGAGGCCCTGATGACGAGCCAGGCACGGAGGCTCAGCCCACTCTGCTGTTAGTTCTGAGGGGCTTTGACCAGCTTGGGTGGTTAGTGGCCACTTTGGAAGGAGCGTGTCACCAATGTACTTGAAGTGCCGAGTCTTTTTATGGTGCTGCTGGGAGGCCGGTCCTGCGTGCGGGCGTGGGGGCGGGCCGTACAGCCGCATCTTTCCTGGAGACACCAGCGCCCTGGACTTTTCCCCAAGCACATCGGTGGCATCCACAGTGTTCTGTAGTTCTAGCTGTTGCACCTGGAGCAGTAAGTGGGGACAATGTCAGCCCCGTGTCCTTGGCCCCACACGCCTTGAGGTTGAGAGTCAGTGAGGAGCCCCGTGCAGACGGGCTGAGCTCTGAGAGGGTTGTTGAGACAAAGGTGGCCGCGAATGGGCCGCAAGGGCCTGGCCCAGTGTCTGGGCTAATGGGAGGAGCCCATGAGGAGCAGAGTGGGGCAGCGGACTGAGAGCAAGGTGGCGGCACTGCAGAGCGCCCGCTGCCTGCCGAGACCTCAGCGCTGGAGGTTTGGACCAAAGAGAAGCTGCCAGATGTCCTGCGGCCACTCGCAGAGTCATGAGTCTGGCCGGCCGTGGGCTCCACAGAGGTGTGTCCCTGGGAGAGCCCTGGGATTCTGACCCTGTCAGGCTGTGGGCACCGTGCTCCACATCTGGATCCGGGTCTTCCCTGACTGTACACGCAGCTGGAGGCTCCTTCCTGCGGCTCTGAAGGGAGTGGTGACCTGCCCACTGGCTACTGGTTCGGTGTGCTGGGTGCTTCCCTGTGAGGGAGCGGACCTTCCCTGTGATAACTGTGGAACCAGAGTTTTGTGGAAGGACTCTGACTTACACGGGACCTTTGGGGTGGCTCAGGAATGCACGCGCTGAAGGGCCTTCATTGTCATGGGGGTCATGACACCCACTGGGGACCCAGCCCCCGCGTGAGGCTGTGGACCCCGTGGGAGTGGACGCTCAGCAGGCGCCTCTCCCCAAGGTTCCAGCCCCAGGAGAGCCATGGCGTGGTGACCCTGTCAGACCACACGTTGGGAGGGCTGAGCAGGAGCAAGAGGCTCAGGTGCCTGAGGGTGCCATGAGCCAGCATCTTGCGAGCAGCGTGTGCTGGCCTTCCCGACGGGGACACAGGGTGGCAGGGAGATCGCTGGCCCCAGCCTGGACAGAGCAGCTGCCCGAGCTCTAACCTGGTGCTTGGGCTTCCCAGGAGGGTGAGGGTGGGGCCTCTAGGAACAGGAGTAGGGACCCTTCCACGGGCAGCGACGGGCTGGGAGGCGGCACCACAGCCGCGTGGGGAGAGGGCACGGGACAAACTGCCAGGTCTGCCGGGCCCGCTGAGGCACCCGGGATGCGCGCGGGCCGGGCCCTGCTGAGGCACTCGGGATGTGCGCGGCCATAGGCTTCTGCTTCTCTCGCCCCCTTTTTCTGTTTCAGGAGTTCTGGGTGGCCGTTCTGCTGTTTTGGCAACACGCACCATGCTAGCTGCTTCCTGTGTTGTTAATTCAGGGACGGTCCCTCTGCCCTTTGCCTCCTCCTCCCCGACCCCTCTGCTCTCTGCCCTCTGGCTTCCCGGCCTTCATCCCCATTTCCCTGCCTGGCCTGACCTCCACCCTCTCTGATATTCTTGCCCAGTCCCCAGACCTCAGGGCCCCTCCTCCATCCCCAGCCCTGTGGCTGGAAGCACCCCACCTTTCTCAGAAGTGGTGGTGGGCGTTAGGCAGGGCTCTTCTGTGAATGCAGGTCATTTCAATTCATGAAAAGTGGTGAATTGGGCCGTGGTTGATTAACAAGCAGGCAGGCTAGGCCAGCCAAGGGCTCAGATTCTGGAGCTAAAAATACGAGTGCTAAGAGGAGGAGCGACTCCGGGGAGGCCGCGTGTCCCGGAGTGGGGCAGGGCGGGGCGCGGTGCTCGGGCCCGGATGGCACATGGCCGGAGGAGTTTCTATAAACCCCCGTTTATAGAAAACCCCGTTTATAGAGCAAAACGCCGTTTTGCTCAGGAGCAGTACACTGTGAGTGGGCAGTGGGTGGTTTAATTCAGATAAGAATAAATTAAAGAGTAAATGTGGAGCGTTCAGTTTATTAGGTGTCGTGAGATTTAAACCAGGAAAGATTCTGTAGGAGGTGAAGGGCTGTGTGCCTGCTGTCCGTGTGGAGGCGTGTCATCCCCTGGGAGGGCGAGCTGTGTGTGGAAGCGTGTCGTCCCGTGGGAGGGCGAGCTGTGTGTGGAGGCGTGTCGTCCCGTGGGAGGGCGAGCTGTGTGTGGAGGCGTGTCGTCCCGTGGGAGGGCGAGCTGTGTGTGGAGGCGTGTCGTCCCGTGGGAGGGCGAGCTGTGTGTGGAGGCGTGTCGTCCCCCGGGAGGGCGAGCTGTGTGTGGAGGCGTGTCGTCCCGTGGGAGGGCGAGCTGTGTGTGGAGGCGTGTCGTCCCGTGGGAGGGCGAGCTGTGTGTGGAGGCGTGTCGTCACACTGTGTTGCCCCCTTGGTGGGCAAGGGATGGGAGTGTAAGCTTGCATATGTGTCGCCTTTAGTAGACAGACGTGGTCGACTCTTTAAAATGTTGGGTAGATATTCCTAGGTTCCTAACAGATAGACAGTGTCGCAGAGGATATGGAGCAGACCAGAACACATATAAGCACCTATGTCACAACAGAGACACACTGTGGTTCCCTGGAGAATGTGACGTTGCCTTCTTTGGCCGTCTGGCTTGAAACAAGTTACATCCTAACTCTAACCCTAATAGACAAATTCCGGATGGATCGTAAGGCTGCTGTGGGTCCAGGCACGACACGGCCGTCCTCCACGGAGCGTGCGCCTGCTCCACGTGGGCGCAGGGCCAAGGACTCACCCCACAGCCCGCCCCTGCCTCCCAGCTGCCAGGTGTGAGGAACATTTTGGAAACTGTTGTGAATAACCTGCGGAATGCGGGAGGACTTCTAAGCTGTCAGTGAACTAAACAAACGGCGGATCTGATTATGTGAGAGCACAGATGTCTGAGTGACAGCAGCCGTGTGCTCGCTGCCGGAGGCGCAGCCACACCGCCCTCTCTGGCATGGAACATGCTCTCGCCCTTGGCTGCTCTTTCCGGGAACGAATGAGGAAGGAAAAACCAAAGTCTTAATTTTACTGTTTCCTCCTGTCCTAAAACTGCCACGAAGACTCAGACCCAGTGGCTGGTGTGGGCTTGGCTTGCGGTTCTCTGCAGGAAGCAGATTACAGGCTGTCTCTCTCTGCGGGTGGGTCGCTGGAGTGGGCTCGGCACTCCTGGAGGTTGACGGCATCCCCGACGGCCAGGGTCCAGGGAGGCACTTCTGCGGGGCTCGCAGCCTGTGCTGGGTGGGGGCAGCAGGTGGGCCGTGGTGCTCTGAGGCTGCACTGCAGGGGCTCCAGGCCCGTCTTGGCTGCACGTGGCAGGAGCTCATCCCTAGGGCTGGGCCCGTGAGCCCAGCTCCCATCCCCTCCCAGGGGATGACACGCTTCCACATCGGAGAAGCGAGGTCTTTGGGACAGACCTACCGGGCCTGGATCCTGGGATTCTCCATGCCTGTTGGCGACTGCAGGCCTCTCAGACCATCACGCTCTGATGGGACGAGAACCACCTGGAGGAGGCCTTGGTTCTGGACACGCCCTCACCCAGCACTCAGTCTGCGGCCCTGCTGGTGCCCAGCGACAGCACAGGGGCCGCAACCGCCTGCTGCACGTGCGTTGGTCAGCCTGCTCTGCACGTGCTGGCCCCCGCAGCTGTGGACACGCTGATTGGTGAGCTCCAAGGGGCCCCCACCCGGTCGCTGCTCTGGGCAGGGCCGTTGACCCTTGAGGACCCGGAGCCGGACACGCCTTCCGGGCAGCCAGTCCACAGCCTTGCCCTCTGCTATTTGTGTGTTTCTTGGCACCACTAATCATTCAGAGAGACCCTGCTTCCCGAACCAAAAGGGACGACGACGGGGCTTCTCGAGGGGGCAGCTGTGTCAGGCCTCCAGGGCGCTGTGTGGAGCCCTAAGGGCAAGAATGAGGGTGAGTCCCCGGCAGGCCCTGTCCCTGGTCCGGCCAACGCCCGTCCGTCCCCAGTGACTGGCAAACCTGCAGCAGGAGTGACTGGGCTTGGGAGCCCCACCGAGGAGGCTTGTCCCGGCACGGAGCTCAGCATCCTGGCCTGGAGGCCTGCCCTACTGGCCGGGAATGCCGCCGCGATCAGAACCGTCCTGGATCTCGCTTCTGTGGCCTCCTATGCCCAGGGGCGCATGCTGCGCTCTTTCTCAGGGAGCCTCCACCAGCCGGCAAGCAGCCATTGTCAGAGGAATGGAGTCATGTCAGAAAGCCCCAGCTTGTCGGCCACTACCCAGAGGACACTGAGTACCCACCCCTCCAGCTCCAGAGGAGGTGGACTCGGCCTGCGTCTCAGACACTCGGCCTTCTGACCAAGAGGCCCCTGCAACGTGGTCAGTGGCCCAGACGCCCCTTGGTTCAAATCTGCCTGGTGCCTCTGGGCCTTGGTTCCCCAGGAAGTGGGTATTGGGAGGCTGCGCCCGGAGAGGTCGTGAGGCGGGCAGTGGTGATCAGGTCATTTGACTCTGCTGGTCAGTGATGGGCCCTCCATCCCCCGAGGCACACGGGCCCCCTTCCCACCCTGGGGGCATACACACACTCACCCCCTCCCCTCCCCCCAGGGGATACATGGTCCTGGCCAACTGGTGGGTCTGGGACCCTGCTGCGCCCTCCTGCCCAGGAGACACTTCCTGCCCAGGAGACGGTCGTATAGATGAATCACAGCTGAGCACACAGCCTGCAGCCCTTTAGAAGTAGTTCTGAAGCTTTCATTACTTCATTCTGTGAACCCCTGGCGAGGTCCCACCTCCCCCACCCCGACCTGTGTATCTTCCAGCTGCTTATCTTCTTGCGGCCTCAGGCACAGTGAAGCCTGTGTTCTGGAATGTTCCCTGGGGTGTCCCGCCTCCTCTGGCTCCAGCCAGCCTCCAGCCTCTCCTGACCTGCCCCTGCTGCACCCCTCACCGCCTGCAGCGGGTCCCCTGGCCGCCACCTCCTGGCACCCTCTGCCTCCCAGCCTGCCCCTCTTCTGTGTCTCCGAGAAGCTGCCCCCTGGTCTCTGGGTGCGAAGCCCCAGCTGCAGTCCAGCAGCCTCTTCCCGCTCTCAGGGTGCCCCCTTCCGCCTCCTGATATCCTCTGCAAGGTAGTGCGTGTGGCTGGCCGCAGGGTTTCTGCTCATCTGAGAAAAGACGGTTGATGAGCCCAAGGTCCCCCTGCAGGCCCAGGCCCCCTGACCTCTGAGTGGGCCCATTAGTGCCAAGCACATTCCTTGCTCGCCTGCTTGCTGAGAGTCGCCTGGCGTCTTGAACAGGGGGGCAGGGGGAGCTGGCACCACGGGCACAGCTGACCTCCACAAAATGGCAGAGGCTTGAGGACCAGGGCTGTGGGCATCAGGGGGCTTCAGGGGCCCAGCTGAGGGCCGTGCCTCGTCGCGGCAGGTTTGCTGGGAGAGTGAGGCGCTTGCCAGGGTTCCAGTCGGTGCTGCTCCTACAGGGCTGCTGCAGCCCGCTCGCACAGGTCACACGTGCGTGCCCGCTGGAAGTCACACGAGTGAACAGACCAGCTGTGTCGTGGCTGCCCTCCCTCCAGGGGACGCCCCGACTCGGAACCGGAGCTGCTGAGGTTGCGGGGGGTGGGGTGTGCTGAGTGCAGAGAGTGTGCAGGTTCAGGCCCCCCACAGCCCCCACACTCCGGAGGTCAGCACGGAGACAGCTGAGCCGGGTGAGGCCTGGTCGTTGTCTCGGACCTCAGGGCCCCCCCGTCTGAAAGGGTCTGGGCAGTGGCCCCTCCAGGCCAGGCTCAAAGGGTGAAGGGACACCGTGCACTTAAAATTATTTCCAAAACTCGGTGTTTGGACCAGATGTACTAGTGCAAGTTCTGAATTTATAAGAAAATGATTTTTCTAATCTTTTGTTAACATCTAAGAACTTTTCTTTCTCAACTTCAAGCCACGACTATTTCAGAGAAAGGTGGGGGGAAAAAGAAAGAAAAGCAAAAGTGGCCCCAGAGTAGACGCGGTGGGGCCGTCTTTGGTTCGTTTCTGGAAAACGAACCTGGATCCTCCCTCTGCGGATGGAGGCCAGGTGCCCGCCCCTGCTCGCTGAGCCTGGAGGGGCCCATGGCCGCAGTGCCCTTGGCGACTTTCCCCAAAATCATATTTTCCAGATTGTCTTCCCTCCTGGAATCCTAAATAACACTAATGCTAACTTGTAGGAATGTTCTGCCGTCAGAACCCAGGCCCCTGCACTGCGGCAGCCCTCACCCCGGCCGGCGGGCCACCGGCAGCTGCTGGCCATGGGGGGCCTCAGCCCCTCTGGGCCGCACCCCACAGGGTGTTGGAGAGGAGCTAGTCAGGAGCGTAGGTGCACACATACTTGGAAAGGTCAGAACTTGACGGCCAAGATCTCAGCTCCCTGCACCTCGTCTTCAGGGTTCCGTCAGAGTGGGGGTGCCAGCCTCGGCAGGGCAGGTGTGGGGGACCTTGTCCTGCCCAGGACGGGGAAGAGGGACAGGAGAGAGGCTGGGAGTGGCTTTAAGTCCCGAATAAATGGAATGGAATCAGGTCCAGCAATAAGAGCCTTTGTAGCAAATGGACAGCAGAGCGCACAGCATGTTTGCCTCTCAGACTGGAAAGGTGCACGGTTTTGATGACTCGGTTCTAGCAAGGATCTGGGAAGGAGCGTTTCAAATGCTGTGCTCGGCTTGGCAGTTCAATAGATGTGTGTGAAAGTTACAAAGTGTGGACCAGTGAACACACTTGAGCAGTGAAGATGGGACGGGACCTGCAGATGTGAGGGGGGGACTTGAACCCTGAACTGACACCCAGTCAGACCACACGGGCACCCTGGGCAGAACAAAGTTGCCTGGACCCGGGTAGGGGGAGGAAGGGGGTGTGAGGGGTGACGTGCTTAGTTGTTCAATCGTGTCTGACTCTTTGCGACCCCATGGACTATTGTCCACCAGGCTTCTCTGTCCATGGGATTCTGCAGGCAAGAATACTGGAATGGGATGCATGCCCTAATCCAGGGGATCTTCCCAACCCAGGGATCGAACCCAGGTCTCCTACATCACAGGCAGATTCTTTACTGTCTGAGCCACCAGGGAAGCCCAAGAACACTGGAGTGGGTAGCCTATCCCTTCTCCAGGGGAGCTTCCTGACCCAGGTATCAAGCCAGGGTCTCCTGCGTTTCAGGGGGATTCTTCACCAGCTGAGCCACCAGGGAAGCCCGCGAGGGGCGATAGTTGCACACACCCTGCGAATGTGCTGGAAACATTAAATTGTTCATTTTAAGTGGGTGAATTTTGTGGTCTGCTGACCCTATCTCAGTAAATTTTTCTGTTGAAAAACAAAAATCAAAACATGCGCGTACACACCTGTGGACCCTCGCACCTGTGAGATGGCTGTGGGTCAGCCAGCTGTGGGGTGGCTCGTCCGCGTCCACTGCCAGGCGTCGGCCCAGCTGTGCCCCTTTCCTGGCTCTTCCTGGGTCCGCTCCCCTGCCTGAGGTCCCGCAGGCATGTCTTGTGGACTGTTTTCTGTTCTGCATCGCCTGCGTCCCGGCGCCTCCTGATCCTGCCCAGGGGCTCAGGGACCCCAGGGGGTGGCCTCCCTGCCCTTGGGGAGCTCGAATCCAGGAGGCCTCATCCTTCCAGCGGCTTCCATGCTGTCTTCACCTTAGTTTGTTGCATTAAAGAAGCATCTTGTGATACCCCTGCCCTCTCTTTTATCCCCTTCTCCCTCTCAGCTACCTTGACTCCTTACCCCACGCCCTTTCCTGATAACCTCCTGGAAATCCCCGCGTAGTTAGTGACGCACAAGGACTAGAGGGTTGAGAGTCTGTGGAGCGGAGCTGGGGAGGCTTGACGCGGGGGTGAAACTCCAACAATCTGCCTTCAGCTCCTGTTTTAGCTGTCACGGTGTCTCACATAAGGGCATTCTCGGCCCTACTGACTTCTTAAGTAGCTTCCGTAGTTTGTTTTCCAGAAGCTTCTTTTTGAGCTTGGTATGTGAAAATTAATTGGGGGATTTGCAGTTTACAGATGTGTTCAGGCCCGTCAAAGCAGGCGGTCACAGGACGCGGTTCCTGGGCGGACGCCCAGCTATTGCAGTCCCTGCTCCATCTTTGAGGGGCCCAGACGAGGCACGGGTGCCGGGAACGCCAGTGAGGGGTGTCACTCGCTGAGGCTGGTCCAGGCCGGCGTGTGAGCGGAGGCCCCAGTGTGCCCCCACGCCTGCCAGATGGCCGGATGTGGGGGCCTGTGACGGCGCTGTCGCCTGGCTGAGCGTGTGCGTCAGCCCTCTCCCTGTGTCCTGCCTCCAAGGGACCCTGAAGGGAGGGGCCCACGTGCCCCACGCCCCCCACATGCCTGCTGGGCGCCTGGTGCCCAACAGGAGGTGCAGCTCCAGGTCCCATCATCCGGGCAGGCTTGTCAGGGCGCCGCTCAGGTGTGTCCCCAGGCTGGGGAGACAGCCGTAAATACCCTCCTCTTTTCTGGTCTTAGCAGCCCTTAGAAGTGCAGCATTAGGTGAAAAAGTATTTCCTAAACAGAGGCACAAAATTTCAGTTTCCAAGGAATCAGAAATACCTGTTCACAACGTTATAAAATGAAGGAGACACGTGGTTTCTTTTTCCCTTGACTTAATTTCACAGCTTTTATTTCAGGATTGAGTTGTTGTCCAAGAGCACTATTTTTATTTCTGGCTTAATTAGAAAAGCACAAGGGAATGATAGCGTATGCTTTTTTCCCGTTGGGAAAAGATGGGCATCTGAGTGAAAGCAAAGTTACCTAACATTTTGTGTTTCAGGTGCTGAATATGTTGAATCCAGTTCAGATAGAAGATCTAAGTAATTCTGGGGTGTGTTGTCCACAAAACTGGTCTGAGCATGACCCCCACCCAGCTGCTTTGTGCCTGTGGCTCGTCTCCCCCGGGAGCCTCAGCGACACTTGACCCCGAGCCCCCTTGCCGGCGCCACAGACAGAGGAGTGCTCTGGGTGGGCAGATGGTCTGCAGGCTCTTCCGGGAGCGGCTGCGTGAGGGGCAGTGAGGGGCAGCCAGGGTGGGAGGCCCTCACCCGCCCCTGCAGGCCCTGCTTTCCCGCTGGCCCGGAAGCTGGGGCCTCCTGCGGGTGTGGGGGCACCGGGCCCGGGAGCCTGGAGGGTGCTGCCCACCCTGCATCCTGTACTTGCAGAGGTGCCACGGACCTGTGCCCCAGATTTCCCTCCCTCAGCCCCACAGGACCGTGCATTCAGCTGGAGATGCCCAGCACTCAAGGTGACCCGTGCCTGGGCCCTGGGGGAGACAGAAGCTTCTGGGGTGGGAGGAGGCCTCCGGCAGGAGGGGCCCCCCCACGTGGCCCGGCTCATGTTTGTACTTGGGTGATGCTTCCGCAAGGCCTGGGTGGCGATGAGATACACTCTGACAGTCTCAGCGCAGGAGGGCAGGCAGGGCTCCTGGGCGGGGCCACCCCGACCTGGCTGGTGACCATCATGGTGGAGACGTGGCCCAGCACAACTGACCTTCTGAGTTTGCAAAAGGCGTGAGAGTTCTGAATTAGGAACGTGTGAAACCACCAGTGTTGAACGGCGTCAGGTGATTCAGAATTGAAAAGTCACCGCATGGGGACAGCCGACCCAAGGGTCCCCTACTGCCGTGCGCCCGGTGCCCTCCCCAGCTGCCGATGGTCCTGCCGGAGCCCCAGCGTCCCCGCCGCACGTCATCCCACGTCATCATTCTCGAGTCGGAGGGCCTTTGCGTCAGAGTCAGAGGCACCAGGGGCGCAGGGCAGGGTCTCCTCACCCGGGGGGCGCCCAGGACCTCCTGGGGGCTCTGTAGCCGCGTGCATCGCACCTGTGTGTCGTCACCGCGGGCGGGGTGGGGAGGTGCCGCTTGGCCCGAGCGCCTGAGCGTCTGAGCGCTGCACCGTCACCTCTCAGGACGTCGGGGCAGTGATACGGGCTGGACGTGCAGCTGGGAGGGAGCTCTGGTGGGCAGCTGGTGGGCAGGCTGCCCTGCGGGCACTTGAGGCCTCTGTCACCGTGTGGGGCGCTGAAAAGTCAGGCTGGCCAGGGCTTCCTGGGTCACATGCATGATAGTGGGGCCTGGCCTGTGGCTCCACACACAGAGCACCGGTGTCCAGCGGCCAGGGTGGAGGCTCATGGCTGCGACCTCCCCCAGGAAGCCCTGCAGTTGCCCCTGGTCACTCAGGGCCCTGAGGCCAGCTCAGACCAGAGGGAGGGACGTGGGAGTCCCCCCAGGATGGGCAGCACAGGAGCTCTGACGCCCTGTGCTGTGTGTTTGGGGAGAGGCTGCCGCGTGGTCAGTGCCCAGCAGACCATGTCGTCACAGGCTTGCTCCTTGACTCGCTGGAACACAGGTTTCAGGAGTGCCTCACCGACTGCCCAGCACTGCTGGATGCAGAGAGGAAGCGGGAGCAGGAGTGACTGTGGGTCACGGTGAGGAGGGGGTGACCGGACGCTCTGGGGTCCCTCTGCCTCGCAGCCCCAGTCTGAGGGGCGACCCTGTGGTGTCCATGTGGGGAGCAGGGCCCCGTCGGGCTCTTCCCAGGGCTCCTGGCTGCCTGGGGGGCTCGGCCCATCAGCGGCCCCTCCCGTGCTGCATGCTTGGCACAGGTCATCAGAGAAGAGCCCCAGAGGGCGTTTCTGCATCTTCTGTAACCGTTTCTCGGAAGACATGCCTGACTGTCTTTTCATAGTGTTTTCTCCTGGAGAGCTAGTGCGTTTCACTTTTAGGTAAATCACGAGAATTGTGTGTTCTGCCATTTCCACGTGTTCATTAGCTCCTGGGACTCAGCACCTGGGTGTGTCACTGAGCCACTCACGGTGGGCTGGAAGGTCCGGCTCTCCTCTCTCCTACTGTATGTTAGACTTTGATTGCCTTCTGGCAGACTTATTTTATTCTTGTCTTTCATGTTGTCACCTGTTCTTTTTGGAAATTGGGGGAGACCTGAGATGCGCGTTTGCGGGTCTTCCTGCGTCCTGGGTATCCCCCCCACCCCAGTACCTGGAGCAGACCTCGGCTGCTCTGTGTCAGGCAGCTCAGCCCAGAGCCCTCCTGGCTTGTAAACCACCCTGCGGTAGAGGAGGCTGCCTGTAACTTGATTCAGGAGTCTAGCCTCATCTGATTGTGGGGATGTTCTTTCTTTTAATGTGTGTGCTCGGTCGCTCAGTTGTCCAACTCTTGGCGACACCATGGACTGTGGCCCACCAGGCTCCTCTGTCCATGGAATATCCCAGGCAGGAATACTGGAGTGGGGGCCGCTTCCTCCTCCAGGGCATCTTCCTGACCCAGGGACCAACCTGCGTCAGTTCTGTGTCTCTGCTGCGTTGGCAGGTGGGGTCTTTTTACCCCTGAGCCATCTGAGAAGCTGTTCTATTTAATATCAAGTGTTAAAAGAAAATAGCAAGGCAGTCAAAAACATATTCAAGGAAAGAGAATGTTTTCATCATGAAACTGATCTCCAGTGGGAAATGGGCTTTTACGTACTTACAGGGAGCTACGCTGGCCACCAGACTCCATAGCCCTGTAGGCACTTGGAGAGAGCAGACGGGAGCCCGGGGGCTGTGGCTCCCTCACCAGGTCCTGCCCCTGTGCGCGGGGAGGGCTGAGGAGGGCTGTCTCCGCAGGACGAGGGTCTGGGGCTCCTGCAGCTGGTCACATGTGGTTACAGAGTTTGGCCTGTAGCTGAACTGAGGACCAGCCTATGTAGTAGGACAGAGCAGAGGTCCCGTGCTTCGTGGACACGGCAAATCTGAGGCCCCGGCTCACTGCTGGGCGTCTTCCCGGGGGCAAGTGAGGGCAGCAGCCGAGGTCAGAGCCCCTTGGAGGTGAGCCCGTGGATGTGGGGGCCGGGCTGGCTGGACCAGCGATGGCCTCTTGGGGTGCAGACCACGCTGCTGGCCCTGCAGGGCAGTGGGCTTCCTGGTCTGGGCTGAAGCTGATGGAGCTGCGGAGACCACCCACGGCCCTCAGGAGGCCCGCCCCTCTGCTGGGTCAGGCTGGAGACCAGCCCTCTGCGGGGCTGGGTCTTTCTGGCTGTGATCGCCTGGAGTGTGCGTGGAGTGTGGCCAGCAGCGGCCAGGAACCACGGCCTGACACCTTAATTAGAGACGGGTTTGCTGCTTCAGCACTGGTTTATCACGGGCTTTTAGGTGCCGCCTTTTATGTCTGTCAGTAAATTCAGCATTCAGAGATGATACTTGGCACAAATTTGCCGTCTGGATCAATCCACCAGCAGACGGTCACTCTGGGTGAACAGGATACATTTTGGAGTCGTGGTTAACAGGAGGGACACATTTGATAATGTGACTTATTTGGCTCTTAGAATGAAACCAGTTTACTTTCCTTTTTCTTTGCAGGCATTTATCCATCCATTCATTTATCAAATAATCACCACCTACTGAATACCAGGCATGACTTTGCCTTCTTAGGTAAACAGCTCCACACATGAGAAAAAAGAACACATCTCTCTTCTCACTTGAGGGACGAAAAGCCCCCATAACCTGTAGTCAGGAAGAAACCGACCTCCAGCCTTTGGCATAAGTGACGCCGATGGAACAGACGTCATCTGCTCTGGTGTGGCTGGGACCCACCCCTGCCCCCGTGGCCCTGGCGGGGCCCCCACATGCAGGGCCCGGCAGACGACGTGGCCAGATGGGGTGCGGGCCTCCTCCCTGCCCTCCTGGCCTGAGTCACTTGTTAACACTGGCTCCGGCGCCTGGCTGGTCTCTGGCCTCTGATGCCATCGTCATAGCAACCAGGACGTTTCTGTAGCCGTGGGGGTGGGGCGGGGGGTGGGAGGCCATGTTCATCGTCTCACAGTTTTAACTGGTTGTTCAGAGAAGGCATTTCCATCTCCTCTGTTCTTGAAGAGTGGTGTCAGCTGCTGCTGCTTGTGTTTTGAGGCTCTTAGGAGAATAAACAGGAAAAATCCCCGTCCTGTGTTTTCCACTAGAGGCCATCTCCAGTAAGACTTAAAAAAAAAGATTTATTTCTACTTTTAAGAAACACAAGCACTTGCAGCCAAATACCTCATTTCTTGCAAAAAAAAAGAATTCCAACAGGAAGTGCAGTCACACCCTAGCAGTGTCAGCAGGGAAGTCGGAGTGGTTTCGGGGGAAGGCTTGTGAGCATCAGTCCGGGAAGCAGGCAGGAAGTCGATGGGCCCCTTCGGATGCGGCTCGTCACGGTCTGCATGCACCTGCATGAGCACACGCGAGTGCTTGCCTCTGCCAGGAGCGCATGGAAAATCTGTCTCTAGACACTGCATGACGGGGCTGGAAGCTGCATGGAATCACGTACCCTTCTCAGCTTGTCTGTGTTTCTATGCCCAGCTCCCTTGGAGTGGCCTGGTGTCCAGGGCCTTGCAGCATTGAGGTGTCATGGGGGTAATCGTAGGAAAACAATTCACTGGTTATTTCTTTTTCTTCACCATCTGAGAGTCACTGATGATTCCCTGACGATTCCCGCAGGAAAACCCCTGCAGAAGCTTTTGAGTTAGAGGAACCTAGGGTGTGAGTCCTCACGCCTCATGGTTGGGAAGCTGAGGCTCCAAGGGGAGGCCTGGGGTCCCAGGCATGGTGTGGCAGGTCCCCGGAGTGCAGCAGGTGTGTGTGTTCAGGTTGCAGCCAGGGCTGCTAGGAAGCCTCAGAACACTCGATTTGTTGGCACAGAAAACATCCACTCGGTTATTGCATGGCTTCTTTAACGTGTTGCTTTGCTCCGTCCCAAGTGATGACATTAATGAAAAGCTTGAAAGAGAGGCTTCGGACTCGCAAACTCGCCTCTGCCCTTCAGAGGCTGTGGCAGGAAGCTGCAAACTGCGTGTTTCCCTGAGAGCAGAGTCAAGCACGTTCGTGGGGTGGAGGTGCCGAGTGAGCGCTGAGGAACTTCTGCTCTGGTTTCAGTTTGGTTTCTGTTGTTGTTTTTTTTTCAGCTTTAACCAGGGGCGGGGGTGCGGCCCTGGGTGGTGCTGGCAGGTGTCGCCGCGCCGGGACTGCCCCCTCCCTGCCCCTGCGTCTGGGGCCCTCAGACCCCCAGCTGGGGAACAGGAGGCCCCTGGGGGGCAGGAGCTTTTTGAGGGGGTTCCTTCCTTCTGACCTGGGAGGAGAAGCCCCCTCTGCTCCCACTTGGTCCGCAAGCAGAGGGGCCGCGGTGGCCCGCAGCGAGCTCGCCCCAGCTCCTGGCAGAGGGCCAGGCAGCTGTGACTTTGCCGGCGGTCTCCAGTCAGACCTGGGGTCACAGGCACCGTGGGCTGGTTGCCGCAGGCTGCCTGCAGCTTGTGCCTTTTCTCCCAACGCGCAGAGGGAGGCACGGGCGCAGCTGGTCCCCTGGACGTCTCCTCGCTGGCGTTGTTGTTTGTGCGTGCGTGCTGAGGTACTTCAGTCGTTTCCGACTCTTTGTGAACCTTGGTTATTGCCCCAGCTTTGACCTAATACTATCAAATTAATCAGAATAAACAGAGAGCTGGGGATTAATAGATAAGCAAGTGTCAACCTCGGGAAAGAAGGGGATGCTGCATCAGGCCAGGACGTGGGTGAGCCTTGGGGACACGGCATTGAGTGACATAAGCCGGGCCCAGAAGGACAAGCATGGTGACCCCACTCCTGTGAGGCCCCTAGGGTCGCCAAGGCCACAGAGACCGAATCTAGGAGCGAGCTGCAAGAGCGGAAATGGGGCTTGTTGTCTCGTGGGAGAAGGGTTTCAGTGTTCTGAGATGAAAGGGTTCTTGAGGTCGATTGTGCAAGCGTGCTGTAGTTAACGAGGGTGCCGCTGAGCTGTATGCTTAAAGGGGAGTGAGAGGATACTTTGAATTTCTGTGTATCTTACTATAATTTAAGGTCTTCCCTGGTGGCTCAGATGGTAAAGAATCTGCCTGCAGTGCAGGAGATGCAGGTTCAATCCCTGGGTTGGGAAGATCCCCTGCAGAAGTAAATGGCTACCCACTCCAATATTCTTGCCTGGAGAATTCCATGGACAGAGGAGCCTGGTGGGCTACAGTCTATGTGGTCACAAAGAGTCAGACATGACTGAGGGATTAACACACACCATGGTTTAAACATTAAAAATATTAAAGGGGCTGATCACTGACCCGACGGACCTGAGTTTGCGTGAACTCCAAGAGTTGGTGATGGGCAGGGAGGCCTGGCGTGCCGCAGTCCACGGCATTGCAGAGTCGGACACGACTGAGTGACTGAACTGAACTGACTAAATGTGGGTAAAAGGAAACAATTTCTAGGCTGATGGATTCCTACTTTTACAGGAATCCATTGTTTTAGAGGTTAATGCATGTCACCTTCATGTAACAGTGCAAATGGTTTTTTCTTCAGCAGTTTGGTGGCAACAAGAAAATGTACAGAATATGCAGAAGTGAGCAGGCGCCTTGCTGTGGAATAAACCCATTATTGGGAAAGATGTCTGAGTAACTAGGAGACTAAATAATTCCATGCTAAATGGATGATTTACATTTGCTTTTAGGTGAAGCCAAAAATCTTCCCACATACCCGGGGCCAAACAAGATGCGTGATTGTTACTGCACAGTGAACCTCGACCAGGAGGAGGTTTTCAGGACCAAAGTCGTGGAGAAATCACTCTGGTATGTCTGCTGCTGCTCTGTTTGAGGCTGATAATCCCTGACCTTCCATCTCCTTGTCTCTTGGCTCACTGGGCAGTTATGAGCTGATGGTCCCTGAATGCTCCTAGTGTCCAGGACTGGGTGGGAGGACAGAGCAGAGGCTGTCTGTCTGCTGGGAGGTGGGTAGGAACTTCCTAAGTCCAGATGAACTGGTGCAACAGGAGTGTAGATCGTGGATTTCAGAGCATAAACATTTGGGAAGCTTTTTTACCATCTTCCTTTTCCTAAGGAGGCTCAAGATGAGTGTAGAAGTCACTGCCCACAGAGGTCAGAGGCCTCGAGAACATTTGCCGATGGAATTTAAGGTGTGGGGATCAGGTGAGAAAAGGAGAGTTCAGGCCTGGAGACAGAGGAGTTTGCAGCAAAAGAAACAGGTCAGCTTGTGTAGGAATCCCCCGAGAGCCTGTTCAAGCCCGGTTGGTTCCAGTTGGTTCCAGTGGGCTGTGATTCGCATTTCCCACCAGCTCCAGGCCCCCTGGCCCCGACCCCACCCTAGGGACCCCACCCTAGGGACCCCACCCTAGGGACCCCACCCTAGGGACCCCACCCTAGGGACGGAACTGTAGCATCTGTGGTCACAGCATGCTGGGGGCGGTGCCTTGCTGCCTGGCAGGTGGGTGGGGTCGGGATGTGGGTCTGGGAGAAATACAGAGCCGGGTGGGGTCTCGACCAGCACAAGCGAGGCTCTGGCTGCGGCCCCGCCCTCAGCTTAGGACTGTGGGTTGTCTGGGTCCATCCACAGAGCTATTTTGGGCTTGAGAACATTTTTAGCAGATGAATTATATACTTGCTTATTGCTGCTTCTAAGTGGGAACAAACAGCACGTTCTGATGACTTAATGAACTTAAGTTTTAGAAACCGTTAAGATCTCCTGACCCCGAAACATGGAGACACTTCCCTTCACCATCTGCCCTGTCTCTGCCCACACTAGCAGGGCGGCTCCCGAGGTCCTGTGTTATTTCAGTCCACACTCCACATCCTCTGAAGTGATTTGTTGAAGCAAAACGAGAAGACTGAGGAGTTTGTCAAGACTCTAGTGTGGCTTTGGGATAACCTGCAAGGGTTATTTCTGTGAGCTTCCCAGGAGAGGAGTCCTTCTGTGTTTAAATAGTCCCTGTTAGAGGATCATAAACCTGGAGAATTAGCATCGATCCCTGTGAAACTGGGCTCCCTGCAGACCTGCTGGGTGAGGGTCTCTGGGAAGCGACTCTGTTGAGGAACCTCTGCCTCAGGTGAGGGCAAGAAGTGAGGACCATTCCTAAAAATATTTCTTATGAGTTTAGAAATAGAAACCATACTTTCTGGTTTTGGTGGCACAAGACACTGTGCTCTGGGGGCAGAGAGGGGAGACTGTGGGCTGCACGTTAGCCGGGTTAGTGGTGTTGTCAGCGGGGGGTGGGGGGAGCGGGGCGGGCGGCCAGAACCAGGGCAGCCCCGGCCCTCCAGGAGGGCCCGGGTAACTCCAGAGGGGCCGGGTAACTCCAGGGGGGCCGGGTACCTCCAGGGGGGCCGGGTAACTCCAGGGGGGCCGGGTAACTCCAGGGGGGCCGGGTACCTCCAGGGGGGCCGGGTAACTCCAGGGGGGCCGGGTAACTCCAGGGGGGCCGGGTACCTCCAGGGGGGCCGGGTAGCTCCAGGGGGGCCGGGTAACTCCAGGGGGGCCGGGTACCTCCAGGGGGGCCGGGTAACTCCAGGGGGGCCGGGTAACTACAGGAGGGCCTGGGTAACTCCAGGGGGGCAGGGTAACTCCAGAGGGGCCGGGTAACTCCAGGGGGGCCGGGTACCTCCAGGGGGGCCGGGTAACTCCAGGGGGGCCGGGTACCTCCAGGGGGGCCGGGTACCTCCAGGGGGGCTGGGTAACTCCAGGGGGGGCCGGGTAGCTCCAGGGGAGCCAGGTAATTCCAGGGGGGCCGGGTAACTACAGGAGGGCCTAGGTAACTCCAGGAGGGTCAGATAGCTCAGGAGGGCCCAGAGCACACGCTCCTTCTGACCCTCACTCCCCATTCATGCTTTCCACACAGGCAGTGTTAATATGCTAGCTTTTAAGGTTAATGTATTCATTAGCTCAACTAATATTTATTGAGTGCTTATCTAATATACAAGATAAGGCCAGGAGTGCTGAAAGCAGAAAGTTAAAGCTGACAGCAAATAGACAAATTTGCACAAAATAATTCCAAGAGCCTACAAAAATATGAAACAATAAGCAAATGGGACCTAGCTAAATGTAATCACTTTTGTATAGTTTTTGTTTCCTCTTTAAGGAAACCATACACGAGGTGAAAAGACAGCCATGCCAGAAACCAGACAGCCCATCAGAAAACGGGCCGAAGACCTAGACATTTCTCCAAAGACATACAGAGAGCCAGCAGGCACATGAAAAGATGTCCAGCATTGCTAACCATTAGAGGAAAGCAGATCGAAACTAAACTATGCGAGACACAAGTTTTTTTTAGTTAAAAAACTGAAAACAGAACTACCGTAGGATCCAGTAGTCCGCGTCCTGAGTGTATATCCAGAGAAAGCCGTCGTTCGATAAGATGCACGCCTGCTGTGTTCACTGCAGCAGGGTTTACAGTAGCCAGAACACGCAAACAACCTGAAGCGCGCCAACAGATAAACAAGGTGTGTGCATATACACACACACCATGAACTACTGCTTGGCCATAAAAAAGAATGCAGGAATGCCATTTGCAGAAACATGGATGGACCTAGAGATGGTCACACTAAGTAAAGTGAGTCAGACAGAAAATAATATACAGTACTGCTGACATGTGGAATCTAAAAAAAAAGATACAAATGAACTTACTTACAAACCAGAAATAGACAGACATAGAAAACAAACCGATGGTTACCAAAGGGTATAGTGGGGGAGGGGAGAGGGGTTAACATATGCGCACCACTATATATAAAATAGATAAACAGCAAAGACCTCTTGTAAGCACAGAGAACTGTATTCAATATCTTGCAATAGCCTATAACGGAAGAAAATCTGAAAAAGAATGTGTGTGTGTGTGTGTGTGGGGACCACTTTGCTGTGAACCTGAAACATGTTGTCAACTAAGTATACTTCAGTTTAAAAACTGGTTTATAATATGACTATGTTTAGTATTGAGGCAAAAACCTTATTCACGCTGGTGGGGGCCACGCTGCTCCCTGGACCTGGACTACAGTGTGAGGGCGAGAGCAAGGAACCTGCCTGTAAAGGAAGCCAGCGAGGCGGACGGCCTCCACCTGGCGCCGAACACTCGCAAGCAGAGCTGGCTCTTGTGAGTGTGCAGCCTGAATCCATACCACACTCTGTGGTCTAGAAACCACAGTCCACGCACATGTATTAATGCAGTCCAGGGTTAGTGGTTTGTAACACCCGCCGAGGCAATGATGAGCCAGTCGAAAGCAATCCAGTCTTCTTCAATCTAGGTCTCAGGATTCTCCAGTATAGCATTCCAGGGAACTTGTGCTCAGAGGAGAAAAGGCACAGAGAACACAGGAGTAAAGCATCACATGCATTTCCCAAGATAAACAGTAGACAGCAGAATTAGACTTGCAGAGTTCGCAGAATGTCAGCTAACAAAGGTTAGTGAACACAGAGTAGTGAGAGACAAGATTGTAAACACCAGCAGGATAAGAAGCGATGAGGAGCACCTGAACCCATGTGAAAAGTTCAAATAGAATGCCCAGAAATGAAGATCCCAAAAACTGATATGAAAAACTCAGTGAATGCGTTAAATAGCTGATTAGACATAGCCGAAGGGAAAATTGGTAAACTGAAGGTATTACATTTGAAAGATACCCAGAGACATAAAGGGATGAAAGGGGTGAGAGAGGGTTAGAGACACAGAAGGTGGAGGGGTTGCTGGACACACCCCGTGGAAATTCCTAAGGCCAGAAGCCACTGAAAGGCCACAGGAAGGAGGCGGCGTCTCGATGCCGCTCAGCCCTCGAGGGGCCACACCTGGGGGCAGCACCCAGAGGCACAGGCCCAGACTCAGACGGCGGCTGCGAGGGAGGGGAGAGCGCCCGGGAGGCCAGGAGGGCGTCGCCCCCAGGACAGGCCTCTGATGCGGACGGGCTCTGGGGCTCAGCCTTGCCCCCGAGGTGGCTGCGTGCCTTGCTGTGTCGTGGCCCTAACTCCCAAATCTCCTCCAGTAACCACCTTGGTGTTTGGTTGTTTGTTTGATAAAGTTGCTGTAGAATCAAAGAGCCCTGGTCTGGTCTTAACCCGACAGCCCGCAGGGTCTGGCGCCCCATCCAGGGGAGGTATCAGAGGGAGCTCGGCCGCCTGGGTGGGTCAGCCCACCCAGTGTGCTCTGTCCTTCCACAACCTGACGTGCAGCTGGAGCGTGAGGAGTGGAGCAAAGACACTCACCCCTTCCCTCCTTTCCCCGGCTTCAGGCTGGGCCTGCCTGTGCAGGAGTCCCCACGCCCTGGGGCTGCCGGACGCTGCCCACCCACGCGCTGGCTCACGGCTCCTGCCTTCCCTCCTGCACGTCTGGTGCAGGACCCGTGCTCACATGTCCTGGGGGACTCGCAGGGTCAGATGCCTCAGGAAGAACCAGCCTCTGTCCACCCCAGGCCACCTCCAGCAGGTGATTTGGGAATGGTTTCCGTTCTTCCAAAAGCAGCATCTTCCTGATGTTGCAAGTGGACTGGTTCACATTTAACTTCTTACAGCCATACTTTTTAATCATTTAAATGACAAGTCATCACTTCTTTACCTTTGATTTAAATGTTAAGGCTCTATGAACCTGGTCGTCAGGGTTGGGGCTGGATGGCTCCCTGCTCAGGGCCGTGGCGCGCCTGCAAGGCATCCTGGGGTCCCCGGGCTGGGGCAGATGGGGCTGAAGGCTGCCCGTGGAGGAACCCATCACCTCATCCAGTAAAAGGAGCATGTTGATGCCACGGGCACACACACACAAAGTGAAACAGAGCTCTTGAGGGGCTTCCCTCATAGCTCAGTTGGTAAAGAATCTGCCTGCAATGCAGGAGACCTGGGTTTGATCCCTGGGAAGCTCCCCTGGAGAAGGAAAGGCAACCCACTCCAGTATTCTGGCCTGGAGAACTCCATGAATTGTGTAGTCCCTGGGGTTGCAAAGAGTCGGCCACGACTGAGCGACTTTGACTTTCACTTCAGTGCTGGGTTTGTCTAGTCCTCTGCAGGAGTATTGCACGAAGTGGCCGCTCTTCATTTCCATTGGTCCACATAAGTGATCATGTTGAGAGTGACGCTGTCTGCTGCTCCCCGGGGCGGGTCGGAAGGGGCTCCTGCTCCAACCCTCGCCTCCCCCAGGGGCGGCTGTGCCAGGTGTGCTGTGCCTCCTGCCTGGACGCCCCTCCCTCCAGGCCTCGGCCATATGACTGTTTGGCCCTGCAGACCTGGCCCGGGGCCTGCCGCGTGCAAGGCGGGCACATCCTGCCCCCTTGCTGGGTTGTGTCTGTCAAGCAAGGAAGGCAGGTTACAAAGTTGCGTTCATAGTAAGATGCCTTTTTGCTTAAACCTTGGGATCCTCTAAAAACGACCTGGAGTGTGAGGACCTGAAGGCCAGTGTGGCTGTTATTTCTGAGCAGTGGGATCGCAGTGGCGGTTTGTTCTTTTGTTTGTAGGTATTGTCCTTTTACGTAATTAGAAGTTACTTAAATAACCGCTTTCTGGACCGCAGGGAGGAGGAGCCAGCGCATCGATTGGGCTGTAATTACAGAATCTCGGTCTGCTGCTCTTGCCAAGATCTTTCCCGAATGAAAGGCTGTTCCCTAGCCGGTGGGCGCGAGCTTCCGGTTTGCAGTCAGAGGGAGCGTGAGGGTCAGTGACTTGAGAGGGTCCTTCTGTTCCTTCCGAGAGATGCAAATTGCTCGGAAAATAGAGCTTTGTGTGATGGGAGTGACTAGACCCAGAAGGGCCTCCGCAGTCTTCCGAGGGAGAAGCTGTTTGGGGTTAGGGTGTGACGGGGGAGAGGAAGTCTGTGGTTTGAGGGGAAAGACGTCATTTTCTCAGATGTTTTTAATGAAAACCAAGTTGTTGACTAGAAAACACCAACTGACATTATGAGACTGTACAAATAGCATCTTCTTTGCTTGCGTTTTTCTCTCTAATTTCTCAAGTTAAAGCTTAAAATATTTTTGACATAAATGCAGGTCTCAGGTCCACACGTTCCATACCACCTGGAGTGGGTGTACCCCCACAGTCCTGGGGGGCTCTGAGAGGACCCCCCCACAGTCCTAGGGGCTCTGAGAGGACCCACCCACAGTCCTGGGGGGCTCTGAGGGGACCCTCCCTCCACAGTCCTGGGGGCTCTGAGGGGGACCCCCCACAGTCCTAGGGGTTTTGAGAGGATCCCCCACAGTCCCAGGGGCTCTGAGGGGGACCCTTTTCCCACAGTCCTGGGGCCCTGATGGGGACCCCTCCCCCCATAGTCCTGGGGCTGTCTGGTCCAAGGGGGGCCTGCAGCTCAGAGCATCCCCCCAGCACCTGTCTCCATCCTCCCTGAGCCCCTGAGTCTCAGGATGGGGGGCTTCTCTCTGAGCTCCCAGATGCCCTGCTGACCACAGTGTCCAGGCCCTGGCCAGGCCGGGACCCTGCAGGAGAGACCATGGGTGGACCCCGTGCACCCCTCTGAGGAGTCAGTCCCTCCGTGTGGGCCTGCCGGCCGGGCAGTCTGGAAGTCGGGTTAATGGGACCCCCCTGGGTTCCCCCAGGGCTTCCCAGGCTGCTGCCCCCTCACCCCCAGGGGTCTCACCGACACCCTCCTTCCCTCAGGGCCTTTCTGAAGCTTCTGGGATCTGGTGGCTTCAGTTGCTTTAGGAAATGTGGCCTAAAAGGACTGTCCAGATGTGACTTGTTGGTGAGAACACATGATTTCCCTGGGGGGTGTGGGGGGCCCTGTGTGGGGTGTGAGCCGGGTAGTGAACCCCACGTGAGCAGGGGCTTTCCAGGCGGGAAGACAGTCCAGGAGGGGAGAGGAGCTGCCCTGGCCACGGGCTCTGCCCACAGTCTCATGCAGATGTGAGCAGCGGCCGGAGGGATGCTGCTGACTGTCCACGTCCTCGTGTGTATGGAGCGGCTTTCTCTCCGGAAGCCGGCCCGCCCTGCGCTCTGGCTGTGACCCCCAACTGGGGGAACCTGAGCTTTTGGAGAGGGTCTGGGAGCCTCAAACAGAAGCCGTCGTAATGCACACTCGCAGACACCAAGGGCCATGCTGCCTGGCGATTTTAAAGGAGTTTAAAACCGTTTAGAGGAAGTACAAGAGGGACTCCAAAGAAGCTAGAAGGGGTTTCTGCTGCTTCTGGGAGCTGAGCGAGATCATGCCCGGGGTGGCCGGGCCTCCCAGCACTGGGGCAGCCTGCGGGTGGGGTGAGACCACCGCCCCGTAGCACTGTCCCTGTGGATGCCGTCACCTCCCTTCTTGACTCTTCTCCTGTAGATGCTTGGATACGGTGTTTGGCTTAATGAATTTCACTCCAGATTTTAGGGAATGGTTTAACCAATGCGTGATTATCGGCCAGACGCTGAGCTGTTTAATCTGGCTGGTGCCCTTTTTGGAGACCTGGCCCTACCTGCCTGGCTTCCGGCTCTCGCTGCTCTGCAGGGTGGTCCCGAGCCCACTTCTGGACCCCTGGGCTCTGTGTGGGCTGCCCTGGGGCGCATCTGGGGCTCACAAGAGACTCCCCTCTATTCCGTGGCTCCCGCCCTCCCCTCCCCCAGACCTGGGAAGCGGATGCCCGTGTTTGGACATAGAACAGCATGAAAGGGGAAAACCAGGTTCTTTTTCGAGGCTGGCCCTGGTGGGGGCGGGGCGGTGCCAGCCTGGCACAGTGTTGTGGGGTGGAGGGTGGGAAATGACTCTGCAGGCAGAGGGAGGTGGTTGCACATCTGGGCTCAGGGAAAGGGGAATCTGCTTTTGAACTTCTCCCTATAATTAGCAAGAAAGGCACTCTGGCTGACCTCAGGGCTGCCGGTATTAAGCCCTCTTCATACAGTGGTAGTTCAGGCCAACTGTCCCTGGGCTGCATGTTCCCTTTATCTGGAGAAGCCTGCAGCCGTGCCTCTCCGACCCGTGTGCAGAGATGCCTGGGCAAAGGTGCCAGCCAGGGGGCTCGGGCTATGTGGCCCTCTGGGTCCCCCAGAAAGAAGAGACAGTCTTACAGGCACATGAGAAGGTCTCACCCTGCTCCCCACCATCCACAGCTTCCTCTATTTTGGAAAAATGCTTCCAACTCTGTCCCTACGAAGAGACACTGTGGGCTTCCCCTTGACCAAGAGGGAGTGGCCTGGACCATGATGGCCCAACCCTGTGCTCACCTCTGAGGACTGATCCCCCTAGGATGACACCCCAGGACTGACGACACCCCGGCCCCGGCACCCCCAGGACTAGGGACGTGGCTCACAGAGTCTAACGCTGTCCCTCTGTCTCTGTCTAGCCCTTTCTATGGAGAGGACTTCTACTGCGAGATTCCGCGGAGTTTCCGTCACCTGTCCTTTTACATTTTTGATCGAGATGTTTTCCGGAGGGATTCCATCATAGGTAGGTCCCTACCAACCAACCAGGTGTATTCTTCATTTTCTCTGCCTCTTCTGAACGGGGACTTGTTCTGGAGGAACTGGGACATCTACTGGACACCCCATCTGAGCCAGTGAACTGCGCCAGCATCTCGCCTGCCCTTGCTGGCTGTCCCAGTCTGGCCATCAGCAGGTGCGGGGCAATGCCCCATGAGCTCATGGAAACACATCAGAGCCGTCCATCAGGGCTAGAGTGGGGTCCCTGGCCCTGCCCCCAAATGACTCCCAAGGGCTCCTCCAACCACCCCATCCCCTGCCTATCCCTAACACCCAGCACCC
The DNA here is from genome assembly GCF_019923935.1 of Bubalus bubalis. Classification (NCBI taxonomy): domain Eukaryota; kingdom Metazoa; phylum Chordata; class Mammalia; order Artiodactyla; family Bovidae; genus Bubalus; species Bubalus bubalis. Next base: position 203,199 of record NC_059169.1, read on the forward strand.
ACCTATGGGGGGGCTGTTTTCAAGGTGTTGGGGTGCTCTCAGAAGGGTTGAGGTACTCTCAGAGGTGTTGAGGTGCTCTCAGGGGTGTTGGGGTCCTGCAAAGGATGTTGGAGTGCTCTCAGAGGTGTTGGGGTGCTCTCAGGGGTGTTGGGGTGCTCTCAGATATGTTCAGCAGCTCTCAGAGGTGTTGAGGTGCTCTCAGGGGTGTGGGGTGCTCTCCAAGGTATTGGGGTGCTCTCAGATATGTTCAGCGGGTCTCAGAGATGTTGAGGTGCTCTCAGGGGTGTGGGGTGCTCTCAGGGGTGTTGGGGTGCTCTCCGGTGCATTGAGGTGCTGCTCTTCAGGGTGTTGGGGTGCTCTCAGATATGTTCAGTGGCTCTCAGAGGTGTTGAGGTGCTCTCAGGGTGTTGAGGTGCTCTCAGAGTTGTTAGGGTGCTCTCAGGAGTGTTGGCATGCTCTCAGGGGTGTTGGGGTGCTCTCAGGGGTGTTGGGTGCTTTTAGGGGTGTTGAGGTGCTTTCAGGGGTGTTGGGGTGCTCTCAGGGTGTTGAGGTGCTCTAAGGGGTGTTGGGGTGCTCTCAGAGGTGTTGGGTGCTCTCAGAGACGTTAGGGTGCTCTCCAGGGGTTGGGGTACTCTCAGGGGTGTTGAGGTGCTCTCAGGGGTGTTTGGGTGCTCTCAGAGGTGTTGGGGTGCTCTCAGGGGTGTTGAGGTGCTCTCAGGGGTGTTTGGGTGCTCTCAGAGGTGTTGGGGTGCTCTCAGGGGTGTTGGGGTGTTCTCAGAGTTGTTGGGTGCTCTCAGGGATGTTGAGGACTCTCAGAGGTGTTCAGGGGCTCTCGGAGGTGTCAGGGTCCCAGATGCACCAGCATCCTGGAGATAGCGAGGCCCACCTTAAATGGGGAGCAGCCCAGAGCTGCCCGTTTGGTGGGTGCGCCTTTGTCCCAGGAAAGCCCCATCAGTTCCCTTGGCCCCAGAATTAGACCCGAGCCCCCACAACACGGGCTCAGCTGTAGCCTCAGGATCCAGCTGATCATTGGTGGCCTGGCTGCTCCTAGCGGGCGCAATCTCAGTGCTTGCTCTGGGGCAGAGCAGTGGACTCTGACAGCCCCTGACCCTTCAGTCTCCTGCCCGCTCCTGGGGCGCCCAGCTAGCTCCACTCACCACCCACATATGACCAGCCAAGGGTGTTTGTGTCCAGGCCAGTGGCCCTCAGAAAAGGTCTGAAGGCAGCGCAGGCGCTGAGGCCCTTTAAGGAAGCGTCTAGCGGAGTTCCCAGCACATGGACCAGAGCTGCTCTCGCGTGTCAAGATGCAGATGCTGGTTACTGGGTCTGGCCAACAAGCCGCATTTTTGGAAACTGCCGAGTTTTAAGTAGAGGTCACCAGGGTTTGTTTGACAAGTGCATGGCCTGGATCACACAGGAACTCAGGCAATTCATAACTTGACTTGTTTAAGATGGAGCTGTGGTTGGGCTGCCAGCAGGACCTTTAACTCTTGATCCGGAAGGTTTTCCATGTGGGGTAGGCAGGGGACACTTTCATGACACTCACCCTGTATGCCTGGCTACCTTTGCCCTAAGGATGGTGCCCGAATGAACCCTTAGCAGCTGTCAAGCCCTGGTGGTTCCTCCTCGAGGCCAGACATGGGCTCCAGCCCCTACTGAGAGGTGCCTCTGTCTGGTGCCTCCTGGCCTGGAGCCCCCCTCAGGCCCTTCCCCAGTGCCCACATGGCTACCACTGTTGGCCAAGACCCTGGTCAGCAAGGGGCTGCCCCTCGGTGCATGCTACGTCCACCGTCACTGTGGGAGCAGCTCTTTTGTGTCCACCGGACCTCACTTCCCGTGGCCTTGGGCTCCCTGCTCGGTGCTGGGGTGTCTCTGTCCAGCTGCTGCTGGACACACCGGGGTTTGTTCAAGGAGGAAAGGGAACAGAGCGGAGGGTTTGGAATGTGATGTGTTACCTGATGGAGCAAAATGCCAGGCTGGATGAAGCACAAGCTGGAATCAAGTTTACTGGGAGAAACATCAATAACCTCAGGTATGCAGATAACACCACCCTTATTTCAGAAAGCAAAGAGGAACCAGAGTGCCTCTTAATGAAAGTGAAAGAGGAGAGTGAAAAAGCTGGCTTAAAATTCAGCAAATTAAAAAAACGAAGATCATGGCATCGCGTTCCATCACTTCATGGCAAATAGATGGGCAGACTTTGACAGTGACAGACTTTATTTTTGGCTCCAAAATCACTGCAGAGGGTGCCTGCAGCCAGGAAATTAAAAGACACTTGCTCCTTGGAAGAAAAGCTATGACCAATCTAGACAGCATATTAAAAAGCAGAGACATTACTTTGCCAACAAAGTTCCATCTAGTCAAAGCTACAGATTTCCCTGTAGTCATGTATGGGTGTGAGAGTTGGACCATAAAGAAGGTTGAGCACCAGAGAATTGATGCTTTTGAACTGTGGTGTTGGAGAAGACTCTTGAGTGTCCCTTGGACTGCAAGGAGATCCAACCAGTCCATCCTAAAGGAAATCAGTCCAGAATATTCATTGGAAGGACTGATGCTGAAGTGGAAACTCCAATACTTTAGTCACCTGATGTGAAGAACTGACTCATTGGGAAAGACCCTGATGCTGGGAAAGATTGAAGGCAGGAGGAGAAGGGGACGACAGAGGATGAGATGGTTGGATGGCATCACCAACTCGATGGACATGAACTTGAGCAAGCTCCGGGACATGGTGAAGGACAGGGAAGCCTGGCGTGCTGTAGTCCATGTGGTCGCAAAGAGTCGGACATGACTGAGCGAGTTGAACAACAAAGATGTTTATTAATCATTCTGTTTAAGGCACCTGCTATTTTTAAAGATAACTAGCAAAAGCATGGTTTAGCAATTCCTGGTGGCTTTAAATTGGGATGTGTCAGGGTACAACCAGATTTAGAGTTTTCAAAATCGTTCTCACAGCCATAAAAATAAGAGGCTGTCTGATCTCCAGGGGTAATTTAAAGTTATGACTAGCAATTATGTTGTTACCAGGATGAGAAACCACATTCTAGGGTATAAATTTGTGTCACAGAAACGAGCACTGTGTCACCGGCTTCTCACGTCTGCCTGTGATCTATGGCGCAGCACCCGGCTCTGCCTGTGCAGCCCCCGTGTGGCCCCCGCGGGCCGGGTCCCGGGCGCCCCAGGGCGGGTGCGGAGATGCTCGTGTGAGTGGTGGAGGTCATGCCGGGTCAGGGCCACCGGCTCTGGGAGGGTGGCTGGTGGGGCCCCTCCCACCGTCTCCCACCTTTGTCGCGGGGAGGGCGTCCTGCAGCTTCTCTGTGAAAGGCGGGGTTTGCTGTGAGCCCTGGTCCATAGGCCCGTTTCCTGAGCTGTAGCCTGTGCGCTCTGCCTGTTGCAGGGCAGTCGGCTTTTGCCCACTCATCACCAGATGGGGGTGGGGTTGTGTCCAGTTTTTTGTGACTGTGAACAAAGCCGCCCTAAATTTTCTTGTCTAGGTCTTTGTGTTGACAAATGGTTTTATTTCTCTTAGAAAATACCTAGGAGTGAGATTGCTGGGGCATTCTGTAGGCTTTAGAAGACAGCACAATTTGCCATCCCGAATAGGCCACTTTGGCATTAGGAATTGTTTGAGCTGAAGGCAGTTGAGAAGAAGCAGACACATGGAAATCTCTCTGCCCTGCAACCTGGGACAACTCTAGACCCCGATCAGCCTGGAGGCGACCCCCGAGGAGCCCACGTAGCAAGCCCTCTGAACCTCTGCTGCTGCTGCTGCTAAGTCGCTTCAGTCATGTCCGACTCTGGTGCAACCCCATAGACGACAGCCCGCAGGCTCCGCCATCCCTGGGATTCTCCAGGCAAGAACACCGGAGTGGGCTGCCATTTCCTTCTCCAATGCATGAAAGTGAAAGGTGAAAGTGAAGTTGCTCAGTCGTGTCCGACTCTTAGCGACCCCATGGACTGCAGCCTACCAGGCTCCTCCGTCCATGGGATTTTCCAAGCAAGAGTACTGGAGTGGGGTGCCATTGCCTTCTCCGTCCCGCTGAAACTCAGACTCCCTGAAGCTCCTCCTTTGTGTCATCACTCCTCTGAAAATCCCTGACCATTGTTTTAGGTGGAGATGCTCCGAGTTGCTGCCGCTTCCTGGAGTTACTCATCGCCAGGCTTCCCCTCATGTATCTGAGATACATGTCAACAAACCTGTCTGTTTTTCCCTGGTTAATTTTTCTTTCGTTACAGAGGCCAGAGAACCTGAAAGAGAAGGAGAAAGATTTCCATCCCGTCAGTATTTGCCTCTGTTAGAGACTGACACTGCTTTCCTCATGCGCCGTTTTGAATTCTCTCCAGCACTCGTGTCTTCTTTTATTTTCAGTTCATTTTTCCCATTCTAATATGTGTGTCGTATCTTACTGTAGTTTTTACTGCTTTTTCATAATGAAGAATTATTTGGGCATCTTTTCATGTTCTTATTTACCATCTATATCTCTCCTTTGGTAAATTGTTCAAATCTTTGCCCTTTTAGTTGGGCTTTCTTGTTGAGATTTTCAGTTTTTAAACTGTGTTCTGGATACAAGCCCTTTATCAGATGTGCACTTGCAGATATTTCCTTCTAGCTTCTGACTTGTCTTCTTATTTTCTTACTAGTGTCTTCTGAAGAGCAAAAGTTTTTAATTTTTATAAACTCCAGTTTATAAAAACTTTTTCATAGTTTGTATTTTTGGTGTCATATCTAAGAATTCTTTTCCTACTCCAGGGTTGCGAAGATCTTCTGTTTTTCTTCTAGAAAGTTTTTGGTTTTAGTTCTTATATTTAGATCTATTTCAAGTATATTTTGCATGTAGCAAGATTTGTTTTTCTCCTTATAGATGTCCAGTTGAATTTCCTTAGCATCTTTTGAGAATCGATTGACTTTACACGCATGGGTCTAGCTGTGGCTTCTGTATTCTCTTCCCCTGGTGTGCACTCCTTTCCTCACACCAACATCACACTGTCTCAAATCCTGCATCTTCACAGTAAGTCTTAAATCGGTCCTGTGAGCTCATCAGCTCTGTCCTTTTCCAAACTTGTTTTGCTATTTTAGGTCCTTTGAATTGTCATTTACATTTTTGATCCACTTCTCAGTTTCTAAAATAATTGAGATTACATTGATCTGTAGATTAATTTGGGGAGAATTAACACTTTGAGAAAATTGAGTCTCAGACCCTCCAGCATGGCATGTCTCTCCACGTCCTTGGGTCTTTAATTTCTTTCATTAGGGTTTTGTGATGTGTTTTCAGCATACACATCTTGCACGCACACACGCTTATGTGTGGGGAGTGTGTGTATATGTGCATGCGTGTGTGTGTGTGTGTGTGTATTTATATACATATACCCCTGTGTTCATGTCTTTGGTGCTGTAGACAAAGATTTCTCTGTAGTTCACCAAAAGCTCAGCCGTAAAACCACCATTTTTTGGGTGTGTTAGTGTCTTTGCAATTCCGGTTTCCACTGTCATTGCTTCTGTGCACAAATAGACTTGATTTTTACGTACTGACTTTGTATTCTGTGGTTTTGCTAAACACAGCTACTCTACTAGCTTTTCCTGTAGATTCTGTAAGCAAAGCCTTCTTTCTTCCCTTCACGTCTGCAGGCCCTCGTCCTCTCTCTGCCTCCATGCGCCTGCGGGACACCAGGGGAGCAGCAGCGCCGAGAGCGTCTCTGCCCCCGCCTGTCTTGGGGAAGCATCCAGCTGTCCCTCCTTAGTTGCCGTCCTGAAGGTGCCACCCTCGGCTGCCCACCTTCCTGCGCCCTCTGTACCATCCCTGTCCCCCCGTCACATGCCCCTTCTTGAACTGCCTGACGTGCTTCTCTCTTCTGAATAGACCCCAGCAGGTATAGTGCCACCAGAGGAAGTAACACACGGGGGTTTTAGTGGTGGAAAGGCTGTTGCGCCTTTCCTCCTAAGTGGGTCCTGAGTCTGTCCTCCTGAGTGGATGAGGCCCAGGGGATACAGTGACCTGATGTCACCCAGATCAATCAGCGAAGCTACGGATTATGACACGTTGGGCACATTTACGTGGTTTGCAGGTCAGTTCTCCCAGGACAGCCTTTGGAAGCACTGCCTCTGCCGTGTAAAGAGTGCACGTCCATATGTTCTGGACGTGGTCAGCCTCCAGAAGGACAGGCTGGCAGCTGGTGACAGAGGTGACCCCACGGTGGAACCTGTGTAGCAGGGGAGAGACAAGCTTATTCTTGGCTGTATTTTATATCCTTTTGGATGTTTCAGATTTTATTCTGTGTTTCTGTATTACCCACTTAAATCTGAATTAAGCACTTCCAAAAATAAAGAGTAGTACTGATGTGTAAGTCATAGAAGTCATTTGAGTATTAAATATGTGACTGCTCCCTACTCCAGTAAAAAAAAAACCATGAAAACACTGTGGTTACTTAAAATCTCAAACTTCAAATGTAGCCCTCCTACCCAGCTGAACTAATTATGGAGTCTGAACATTTCTTTATCCCTTTTCAATGAAATGTGTTGCCCAATTCAATTCCAAGAAATATTTGTTTCTTGTGGCTTTATGCACGCAAGACTCAGTCATATTCCCATCGGGGAGAAGGGTAGAGTTTTGTAGGAGCCCAGCGGAGAAGCAGCAGTCTTCTCCTGGGGGCTGTGCCTGCTGACAGGTGTCAGAGGTGGGGGAGCCCACGTCAGGCCCTGGCGAGATGCCCCCCAAAACCAGGCAAGGTGGTAGGGGAGGAGCCTGGGGTGGGTCGCTGATGCTGATTGAGGAAGGCCCTCCTGGCTATGACTTGCGTCCTCTGCTCTCCTGCGGCCTGCACTCTGCGGCAGCCTCTGCTGCTGTGTGCCTTGTGCCCTCTGCCTCCTTGCTGGCATGGGCTCCTTATCCGACTCTGAGTGCCATGGCCTCAGTGCCCTGTGAGGCCTGTGGTGGGCAGGATTCGGCTCTGCATGGCCAGAGCTGAGCCAGCGAGGTCGACGTGAGCAGGGATCGGTGCTGACCCTTGGAGCCAGGTGTGCTGCGTCCACTGTGCACGTGGACAGAGGGCTGGCCTTGAGCCGCCGCATGTGATGGTGGGAGGTGAGCGGAGGCCTGTGGTGGACGTGCTGACATGCTGCGGGGACAGCGGGCAGGGGAACAGGCAGGGGATGGCGCCGCAGCCCCCGGCTCTCGGGATGGCATGTCCCTGTTTCATTTCTAACTTCCTGGCTGTGCCCGGCAGGTGCATCTGTCGATGTCTGGAGTCCAGAGTGTGAAAACTGTGGGGCAGAGACCTTGTCTCACCTACCTGGGTACTCTGACTGCCCTTGCAAAACTAGACAGAAGACAGACTAACAAGAAGAAACAAGCATTTTCAATTCCTCTTAAAGCGCATGTGGCGGGGAGACACCTCAGCGATGAGGAGGAGCTGGTGACGTGGGCCAGCAGCACAGCTTAGGGAAGGGACGGCGGGTTTTGGAGGAGGGTCGAGACGAAGGAGGGGCTGCGGAGAGTGCGGGACCCTCTGGGGCTGATGCCTCCTCACTGCTCTGGCTCCACCACCTGTATTGTGGGTGCATGTCCTGAGCCCCCAAGCCCAGCAGCAAGGCGTCCTTCTCCTCCAACCTCCCCCTACCTGGCGGATGGGACCAGGCCCCAGCGAGGCCACCGGCAGCTCCCAGGGGAGCCAGAGAGGAGGGCACATCGTGGGAGAGCCTGGTGGGACGGTGTCTGGGAGAAGCATGAGGCAGAAAGACGGGAAGGCAAGGCGCCTGACGAGGCAGGAGGCCCGGAGCCTCGCAGGACAGGCTGCCTGTTCAGTGACCGAGCCGCATCAGCGACCTGCCGCCTGCCCCCCAGACAGCTGCTGGATGAAGCAAGGGGACAGAAGCTTTGGGGACCCACGAGGCAGGCCTCCCTGTGAGGCTGCCAGTGCTTCTGTCTCGTGGGAGCCGGCACGTATCTTTGCAGAAGCCCGAGATGGAGCCCTCCTCCTTGGAGAGGAGGACTGTGTGTCCTGGGTGAGGGCAGGGCTGGCCCGCCAGCTCCGGGCTCTTCAATAGTGTCGTCTTTGGTGACGAGACTGTGGTCCTGAGTTAGGCTGTGTCCTGAGCTCCAAAAGGAAGCAACTGAATTTTAAAAACGTTTAATTTTATGTTGTCCTTTATTGCTCCTATTTCCATATGTGATTTACCGTGTATTTAGGACATGTGTGTACATGTGGATCGTGTGCACACACGCGTGTACAGGGTGCTCACGTGGCCAGGCTCCCCCTCCCCTTCTCTGGTGGACAGTGTGGTCCCCGTGCTCAAGGCCACGGAGTGTGGGGAGGTGGGCAGCCTGGTGCCCTCTGTCACTACAAGCTGGGGGCACGCGTCTGCTAACTGCCCATGCGCTTTCCTGGAAAGAAAAAGGTGAATGAACGATGCATGATGGTTGTAGATATATATTAAATACTACGATTCTGTACCAGGTAATATACATCACACATGTGTATTTATGTGTATGTTTTCACTGACGTTCTGACTCCTCAGTACCAAGCCTGTGTCAGGAACGTAAAGCTGTTGAGAGTGGGCATCCTCAAACTTTGGGACCCTAGGAGTTCCCTGCAGACTTTGTGGAAGTGCAGATTCCAGGAGGAACTCCTCTGGAGATTCCTCCACCCCGGAGGCTGCTTTCTCATCTGAAACAAGCCCGGGAACTTGCATTAGGAAGCCCTGCGGCTGTTTGGATGTAGGGGGCCCATGATCACACGTCGAGAGACACTGATTCGTAGACCCAGGCAGGTGATAACCGGCTCATTCCGCAGGCCTGACAGGAACACGTGTGCACACATGCTACATAAGCTAAACACACACATTCACACACTGTGTGAACCGACTGTGCGTGCTCCCATGAGCTAGGTGTGCACACGCGTGAGTTCTAAGCGGCAGCTCATACAAACACACACACACACACTAGATGTGCACACGTATGAGTTCCCAGCCATGGCTCATGCAAGCGCACACACTTCCAGGGTATCTGCGGCAAAGTCCTCAGCAGACACCAGCCACCACGTGCCACAGCATGGATGTTGGGGCAGGAGGGGCTGTGACATGGCTGCCTTGGGTTCCTATCCCCTCACCCCATCCCACACCCTGCCCCGGGCCCGGGCAGCACCCCTGGCAGAGCCGCCCCCCGATCTGCAAGATTTCCACCAGCTGCCCCTGAGCCACAGTCTGGGTGACATGGGAGGAGGAGCCCGTCCAGGCCAGGCTGTGTTCAGGTGGACGTGGCACTTCCAAGACAAATGTGGCCTCTGTGACCTTACCGCATTGTCCGTCTCCCAGTGCTCTATCCTGGGTTTCGGTCTGAGATGACTGACGCTGATAGTGGAGATCCTGCTGGCCGGGCCGGTCTGGCGGGCAGATCGGCCCCTCATGACTGGTCTCCTCTGCATTGGTCTTCCAGGAAAGGTGGCCATCCAGAAGGAAGACCTGCAGAAGTACCACAACAGGGACACGTGGTTCCAGCTGCAGCACGTGGATGCTGACTCCGAAGTGCAGGTGAGGCTCACGGAGCCCACGCGTCCAGGTACCTCGGGGTGAAGGAGACCTGAATGTGGCTGGAGAAACAGATGCAGGATTCTGGCCTTCAGCGGAAACAGGGGTTAGCAGACTGTCCCCTGGGTGTGTCCTCCTGGGTGGTTTGTTTTGTTTGTTCCATCGGTTGCTGTCAGACTTAGTTGTGCAGCTTAAAAATGTAAAATGCAAAAGAACGTAACAGATAATTGAATATAGAAAGAGAATAAGGTGAGAAAACCTAAGGCTGTGGGCCTCTATCTACTGGAGGCGCCCACGCATGTTCTGGCTCCCTGCCCCAAGAAGGACCGAAGGGGTGATGAAGGGCCTGTGGCCTGAGCGTCCACAGGGCCCACCCGGTGCCCCAGCCATGTGTTAACTGGGAGTGCCACCTTGACGAGGCCCGGGGCTTCCCCCCAGCAGGGCTGCTGCCTGGGTCCAGGGTCCAGGAGATGCTCGTCGGGGGGCCTGCTTGCATCTTCTCTTCCCTGGTGACCCTGCCTGTGCTCCTGGTCAGCCTGTCCCCGAGCCCAGGCCATGCCTGGTTCCAGGACCAGAGCCTCTGCCAGCAGCATGGCAGCCTGGGGCCTGCACTGAGCTCAGCAGAGCGTGGCCCTGGTGCTTTGGGCCTCGGCTTCCTCCCCATCACGTGGGGTTTTATAAGCAGCAGGATCACGGACCGAATCCTCTGGGGGGCCCTTGAGCCCTTCCCGGGGGTCAAACAGCAGGGTCATGGACCGAATCCTCTGGGGAGCCCACGAGGCCTTCCCGGGCTCCTGGCCCAGTGTCCACATGCCTCCTCGTGGGCCCAGGGCCTCCACTGAGCTTGGAGCTGTGTGCCGGGGCTCAGGATTTCTGCTGTGGACGCCTCGTGACCACTGGGGCCACGCCCAGCCTGTGACAGGGAGATGGCACATGGGTGCGTTGAGACTCCCAGGATGTGGTGAGGGTGCTCACGCTTGGTCGATTCTGACTGAGGCCCCATGTGCTGCGGGAGGCGTGAGGGCCTGTGATCACTCAGGACGAGGGGCGCGGTCCTGACTGTGATGCCGATGCTGGAGGACGACAGCGGCCGCTGCTGCTCGGGTGGCCGGGAGGCCCCTCCGCGGAGGCGGTCAGACACGCGTGCTGCGCGTGCTTCACTCCCGTCCCCGCTGCCTCCGTCCACACTTCCCATCACTGCTGTTCTGCAGAGACCCCACCTGCAGCAACGACAAAGCCACTGCTCAGTCCCCAGCTGTGAATGCTGCCCTGCCGGCGAGTGGAGGTTTCCCTTGTTCCCTTAGTCCCCAGATGTGAACGCTGCCCTGCCGGCGAGTGGAGGTTTCCCTTGTTCTTGCCTTTTTGAAAAAGCTTAGCTTTTAGTTCTGAAGCTGTTATCGAGTCGTAGGAAGTCACAGGAAAGGCTGCCCAGGGCGTGCTGGTTAGCCTGTTTGCACTCAGATGCACCGGGTCTGGGCCCTGTCCCTCCCAGACCCCGCCCTGTGGCAGCCGTGCACCTGGGCAGGGCCCCCGACACCACTCAGGTCCCACCAGTCCAGGTGTGCCTGCGTGCACCCTCGTGGGCTGACGTGAGCACGCGTGGCCCCCTCTGTGGCTCTCAGCCACACTATCGGAACCACAGTGCTTTCCTGGAGCCAGCAGCAACGCCTTGCTTTCATTTCTGGTTTTAGTAACTTGTGTCCTCTTTCGCTTTTTTAGCATGGTTAGAAGTTTACCAATTTTACTGTTGTTTTTTTTTTTATTAGCTTTGGTTTATGTATTTTCTCTATTGATTTCCTGTTTTTGGTTTCACTGATTTCTGCTTTGATTCAAGTTGTTTTCTTCTGGCACTTTAGATTTAATTTCTCTCTTCCTAGTTTCCTAAGGTGGAAGCTTAGATTACTGATTTTTAGACCTTCCATCTTTTCCAATATCTGGATTCACTGCTTTGAACGTCCCTCTGAATGCTGCTTTGGCTGCGTCTCATAAATCTTGATGCTTTATTTCATGTCAACTTATGAAAAGAAACAAATTCAAAGTTTTTTTTCCCTGAAACTTCTGCTTTGGCCCTCTTGTTATTTGGAAATGTGTTGTTTAATCTCCATATATTTTGTTATTTTTAGCTTTCTATCTATCACTGAGTTCTAGTTCAGTTTCCAGTGTGGTCAGAGAGTGGCTACGATGCTTTCTAGACTTGCTGACATGTATTTAAAGCCAGGTTGGTCTGTCCCAGTGGGTGTTTCATGTGACCGGGTCTGTGATGCTATTCAGTCATTATTCCCCTTAAATAAGACTGAGAAGTCTATGAAGTCAGCATTTTCAGTGCTCTGCCCCAAGTCTCTCTTCTCTCAGACCAGCGTAATGCAAGAACCCTTGGCAAAGTCTCACTACATCTTGCCTGGGCTCACAGCTAATGAGCAAGGTTCAGCTGACCCTCCTGTGGGAGGGGGACCACCCCAGCCCTCAGCTTGGCAGGTGTTCTGGAGCCACCTCCCTGGAGAGGTCAGGGCATGGCTCCCGTTGGGGTCAGAGCAAGCCCAGGGGACACATGTGTGCAGCCAAGCAGCCAGTGGCCCTTGTGTCCATGGGAGGTTTCGGAAAGGAACTTGGAGACACTGACACAGTGCTGCTCTGTTCTAAGGAAAGTCATTCTAGTTTAACGTCACACTCGCTCACAGAAGCACCCGCACCATGCTCTTCCTGTTGGACTTTTGGGGGCTGGTCTTCTCCACTCTGTTTGCAGCCCTGATCATGCCCTGACTGTGTCCACCTGTCCGTCCTGCCCACTTGCTGTCCTCAGCCAGGGGCCCTTTGCACACACAGCCCCAGCCCAGTTGCGTTCCTCCAGCCCTGCCCCCTTCTCCCAGAGCATCCGTGAGCACTGACTTCCTTCCTGAAGAGCAGGGCTGAGGCTCCTGGCCTCCAACCAGCCTCACGACAGACACAGAGACACCAAGATGGCAGCAGAGCTGCCCAAGGCCCCCAGCGTGCGGTGAGCTTAGCGCAAGCAGCAGCCGGACATGCTGCAGACACTGTGCCCTCAGGGCCTTTTCCTTTTCTTTCTTCTGAAGCAGCACTTGCATTAACAGCCTGCTCATCGTAAAGCAGGAGGGCTGGAGACGTAAACTCTGGGATCTGAGCTGGGCAGGTAGACGGGCCATGGATGCAATGCAGGGTCGGGTCTCACCAGTGCTTGGTGGGAGCCCGTGAGCCCCCGCTGCTCATGGCCCCTGTGACCCCCTGTCCTTGTGCCTTCCAGGGCAAGGTCCACCTGGAGCTGAGGCTGAGTGAGGTCATCACCGATTCCGGTGTTGTCTGCCACAAACTGGCCACGCGGTAAGACCCGGGACAGCCCCACCGCCGGTCTGTTTGGCCCTGAACCTGACCCCAGGCAGTGGGCAGGTCATGATTTGTAAACAGATGAGTCAGGATTCCCAGAAACGGGGCTTCCCCAGAGACGTCCTGAATGTCCTCGTGAGGCTCACGCTCACCCTGGAGGTGGCGTGTTTGGTTTTTGCAAATAGCCAGTCACTCGGGGTGACAGCAGAGGTTGGGGTCACACCCCTGGCTTTATGCTCAAGGAAATGGTGAGTAGGGGGCAGAGTTGGGGTTTGACCTCTGACCGCAACCCCCAAATCTCAGTTGCTTCTACCCATAATGCTTGGTGGATGTGCATCTCTTTGTGTGCAGGAGTGTAGGAATCAGTGTGCACACCAGTGTGATTGTGTGCATGCAAGTGTGTAGGAGTGAGTGTGCACCTGTCAGTGTGTGCTTGCAGGTGTGTGAGTGTGTGTACAAGTGTGAAGGAGTGTGTACTTATGGGTGTGTGCCTGCATGTCTGTAGGGGTGAGTGTGCATGTGTGTACGAGTGTGCAGGAACGAGTGTGCATCTGTGGGTGTGTGCCTGCAAGTGTGTAGGAATGCATGTGCACTTGTTGGATCTGTACCTGCAGGTCTGAGGGATGAGTGTACACATGTGTGTGCGTGCAAGTGTGCAGGAGTGCGTTTGCACCTGTGGGTGTGTGCCTGCAGGTCTGTAGGGGTGAGTGTGCATATGTGTATGTGTGTGCGAGTGTGTAGGAGTGAGTGTGCACCTTTCAGTGTGTGCCGGAAGTCCTGTAGGGGTGAGTGTGTGTGCAAGTGTCCAGGAGTGAGTTTGCACCTGTGGGTGTGTGCCTGCAAGTGTGTAGGAATGCATGTACACTTGTTGGATCTGTACCTGCAGGTCTGAGGGATGAGTGTACACATGTGTGTGCGTGCAAGTGTGCAGGGGTGAGTGTGCACCTGTGGGTGTGTGCCTGCAGGTCTGCAGGGTGAGTGTGCACCTGTGTGTGTGGGGTCAGCTTAGGCACACACCCCGGTGTTAATGTGCCTTTCCCACTGAGACGGGCTCTGGGCAGACGGGCTCTGAACAGGATTGCGTGCCAGGCTGTGCAGCTGGTGCAGCGACGTCCCTGGGAGGAGGGCCGATGAGCCCACGACGCGTCTCCCGTTGCGCATCCTGGGAGGCAGCATGTCGGGTTTCCTTTTCTCTGAGATGTTTGGGTGGCTGCAGTCAGGCCGTCCCCTTGCCGCTCGGAGCCTTCCGAGTGCTGGTTGGTGAGGAGGGGCGGTGCTGGCCGGCAGGTGGCTGTCTGGCAGGCAGCTGGCCCCACGTCCAGGTGCGCCTCCGAGATGCCAGGTGCAGGAGGAGCTGCTCCCCGACTAGGCTGCTGCCAGGACACCTTCGTCCCTGAGGCTCCAGAGAGAGCCCAGCATCCTGCCTTCTTCCTGATTCACAACTGGATGTGATAAAAACCCTTTAGCCTTGAACTTGGGCCTTTGGCACAGTGTGGGGCAAGTGAGTCCCTCCTCCTGCTTCCAGCCCCAGGGCCGCGGCTTCCCACCCTCCCACCCGGCGGGTCACCCTCTGTGTTCCTCCTGGGGAGCTCCACCCACTGTCCCACTGTGGCTGCTGGGCTACTGAGCCCCCGGGCCTTTAGGGGTGTCAGCCCCTCACACAAGCCCCCTCCCCAGGCCTCTCAGGGTGTCTGCCCCTCCCTGGGTCCCTCACAGGAGCCCTTGGCTAGCTCACGGCTACATGCCCATCCCTGGAAATGTGCCTAAGATTCTTGTTTCGTGAGAAGTTAGTTCACAGAGGGAGGAGCATGACCCCAGACCAGGTCTGTAGTAGGGAGAGAAGGGCGACATTCCAGAAAGAAGGGTGGAAGGGAAAGACCTGAAGACATTCGCTGACGTTCCTGAAGCCCAGCCTGTCCAGTGGGCAGAGAAATGGAGAGAGGGTCGCCCACTCGCAGAGCAGGAGCAGCAGAGCTCTGCCTGGAGAGAGGAGGTCCCGTGAAGGGCCAGGACCGCCAGGCCCCTCGAGGGGCAGAAGCCACCCAGGTGCCCGTCTGCAGGCATGAACGGGACCTCGGTCTCCCCGAGGCAGGAAGGCAGGACACTCAGACCCTCGGCGTCTGAGTGGGGTTAGGGCTCTGCTTCCAGCAAGGATGGGACAGTGGAACGCCTGCCTTCTCTCACCTCAAAGAACCAAGAGCTGACGCCATCTGCACCAGCCATGCAGATGGGGGCGGCCCCCACAGGAGGAAGCAGACGAGGTCACCGCAGGCCCACTTTTGTCCCAGACATGCATTGGTGACAGCCAGCGAGCTCCCCCAGCAGAGCCCAGGGCGAGTGAGAAGAGACACGGAGCCAGGGCGTCTTCTGCGGGGCAGCGCACTTGGTGGCACTCCCTGGACCTGCATGAATGGACAGGGTGGAGCCCCTCAGGACCAGGTGGGCAAGAAGGCTGAGGGCAAAGGGGCTGCAGAGCTGGGGGTCATTAGAGTCTCCCCTAGCCCAGTGGAGAGCACGCTCTCACTCGAACACTCAGCAGACCAAACTGTCCCCAGACGAGGCCACCAGCACCTCCCGGACAGAGCTGCAGAGCAGTCTCTTCAAACAAGAGACCACAGCCTCTGACAGCAGAGGGGCCCAGAGCCCGGGCATCGAAAATGTGAGGCTCACAGCATCCATCCAGGAGTTCAAGCAGGAGCAAGGCCTGTCCAGCAACAGACCAGGGCGACAGGTGATGGACAAGGGCAGTCCAAGAGCTGGTGGACCACGGTCCAGACCCAAAGGGAGCCAGGAGCCAGAGCAGTTGATGGAGCAAAGCCTGAGATGGGGTTTCCCTGCCTGAGGAGCACATTGGAGGCAGCACACAGGCCAGGGCTGGGAGCCCCTGCAGCGCTGGGCCCTCAGGCCCCCGAGAGCACAGACCAAGTCCCGCTTCCTGCCTGACAGGGCTGTGTAGACCTCTCTCGAGCTCCTGGGGTCGGAAGGCAGGAGATTCGCTCTGGAAACTCTGCACTGCGGACAGAGGACGTCACCTGCCGTATCATAAACAGGGCTTTGCACCTCCAAGCCAGCAGCCACTGCAGCCGCCCCCAGCAGCGCCTCCCCACAAGGGTCCCAGGGTGGACAGTCCTGGTCTCTGGCCTCAGAGAGCGGAGATGCCCCTCAGAGGAATGATCTCAGTGAGCCCAGACTCCCGCGCGTATCTTCCCATGTGTGGAAAAGCACTAAACTCCTTAACCCGGGGTGTCTGGGTTTAGTTAACAGTGGCCTTTTGATGTTCCGACCAACCTGGTCTTTGTCACAGGCGCTCCTGTGTACCCTGGCGCCTCTCACCTGTTCAGAGACGTCTAAGACACTGCATCCTGGGCTAGGTCCTCAGAAAGCCCACCACGTAAACACGACCCTCAACTCCTATGCAGTGCTTTGTTTTCAGCCAACACTGGAAGCGTGTCTGTCCTTCCCTTGGGTGCACACACACTTCTCTTGCCCCCAGGTGCTTGCTGCCCGCTGACCAGGGTGTCCATCTCTGTTTACTAGATGGGAGCCTGGGGAGTGCTTTGCAGGGACTTGTGGCTCTTGGCCTGAGCTGTTGAGACGGCTGCTCTGCCAGACCTCAGGGCGGCTGTGAGATGGCCCCTGGGCCTCAGATGCCCTCCTGACCTCCACTTCTCTCCTCAGCATCCTCGAGTGCCAGGGCCTCCCCATTGTGAACGGGCAGTGTGACCCCTACGCCACCGTGACCCTGGCGGGACCGTGCAGGCAAGTACAGCCTCAGCTGCAGGGTGGGCGAGGTCGCTGAGGTGGGGCTTCCCTCCTGAAAGCGGGTGGGCCAGGCAGGCTGTGAAGGCCTCACTTCCTTCTGTTTCCTTCATGGCCTGAAGTCTGTAAGAAGAAAGCCTTCCTGTTCTTCAAGTGGGTGTTTCTGGCTCAGTAAAGGGTCCCAATTTGCATACCATCTGGTGCTGGTGGTTGAGGCCGGGTGGTCTGTGCCCCGGGGGGCCGGGTGGTCTGTGCCCCGGGGGGCCGGGTGGTCTGTGCCCCGGGGGGCCGGGTGGTTTGTGCCCTGGAGGGCCGAGTGGCCCAGCCTTGGTGGAATCACAGTGTTTTCCATCCGATCCTTCCCCTCGAATGCAGGTCAGAAGCGAAGAAGACGAAGGTGAAGAAGAAGACCAACAACCCCCAGTTTGACGAAGTGTTTTATTTTGAGGTCGGTGTTTCAGTGGCGCAAACACAATCGATACCCACACCCCAGGGTCTTTGGCAAAAGGGCCCTTGGTCACTGCCACGGAGAGTTCTGGGGTGCTGTCCCTCACCTGGAGTCCCTCCCACCCTGCAGTGTGAACCCCCAGGAACTCCTTTCTTCCCTGGGCAGAAAGGCTGTTTGCTGCTTCCAGTTTGACCCGGTTTTGTGTTGAATGCTGACAAATCAATACTTTCCAAATTACCAAGATTTGGGGGTTTTTTGGCTGGCTTGATTTGGTTTTTTTTTTGCTCCACCCAGTCTCTCCTGAGCAGCAGAGAGAGGCTTGTTTCACCACAAGTAGTGAGGGTTTTGGGGGTGGAAGTAGTGCATTCAAACGAGAGCCCCCAGCTGCCCCTTAGAACCAGAACCACCAGTTGGCTGGTGGGTGAGGGCCAGGCTGGCACAGAACTGCCAACCACTGGCTCAGAGGTGCCAGCCCCAGTAATGCTCGAGAGGCCATTGTCCCCCTCCAAAGGCCACCATAGGTGAGCATGAGGGTCTCGCTCCCATCTCCATGGTTCACTGCCCAGCGCGGGGAGGGCGGAGCAGCCGTGCCCTTATGTGGCGACCATGGCATTGGGGCTCCCAGAGCAGAGTGGGTGCGCCACCCTCCAAGGGGCAGTGGGCAGGGATTCTGGAGTGGGGTTGGAAAGGGTGTGCATGGAGCGCTGGAGCTGTAGGAAACGAAATGCTAGGGTGGAAAGGTGTAAGGGGACTTTGCAAATGAACTTGGAGGGATGGGTCAGGATGTGCGGGGGTCACTGGCCTCTTCCACCTGGGCCCTCAAAAGGATGGGCAACGGTGGCCTCATTGGGTGGCTGTGGAGGCCTGGAGGCACAGCCTGAGAGCCTGGGTGAAGAACCTGTGCCATTCTGGGATGTGCTTGTTGTAGCCAGGAGGAAAAGGAGGCCAGCCCTCCCTCACGGGGTACATCTGCAAGGCTGTGCAGGAGTGAGCCAGCAGCCAGGGGCAGTGGAGGCCTGACGCTCGCTCTCCGTGCCCGCAGGTGACCAGGCCCTGCAGCTACAGCCGCAAGTCCCACTTCGACTTCGAGGACGAGGATGTGGACAAACTGGAAATCCGGTGTGTGAGGGCATTTGGGGTCAAGATTCCCAGGCAGTGCGCTTGGGCTCCTGCCACCTGCTGGGCCCTTGTGCTGTGTTTGGAAACTGGGCGACACCCATGAAGCTTATGGTGAACGGTGTTGGATCGCGACCTCCAAAGATTCAGCTTCAGGACCGGGGACCAGGCTTGATCACTCAGAGCTCTGTGTGGCACGAATTCTATTACAGTGAAAAAGGAGAGAGAAAGCTTCTGACACAGACATCAGAAGGGGGACAGGGAGTACCCCCCTCGCAAGTCTGATCAAGGCTTTAAGTACTTTAGCCAGACCCACTTGCACAGCATACTCTTAAGATAGCAAGGTTAGTCAGAAGGTTCCTGTTAGGAGGAAGAAACGTGTCCTTGAGCAAGATACCGTTGTTATGTAATCATTAGTACAGCGCTTAAGGAAAAGCATGCCTTTGAGCAAGATGAATTGTTCTGTGTGGTTGTGTAAAAAGTTAGCCTTAAAGATTGTCGTCATAACAACTCAGAGTTTAAGAAAAAACGTCTTATGTGACTAAGACAGAGCAATGTAGAAAGAAATGTTTGTCCCTTTCTCCTCCTCGAGGGCCCCGGACTCCTTGCCAACCTACCTAAGATGTAACTGTCTCATCTACAGACAGGAGCCTCAGTTTTCTGGATCATTTTAGCACGAGGATGCTGGGAGGTGGTAGAGGACACATGGTCTGTGTCCACTTTGCAGTGTCTTCCCGGGTGCAGTGCAAAGGTTCCAAGCCCCTCTCTGAGTGAGGCCTGGCCTGGCACACGGTTCCACTGCTTCAGGACCCCGCGCTGGGGCCTCTAGCTCAAGGTCCGGCATCCTCTGGGCCTCGCCAGCCCTCTTGCCTCTGTGGCTGCAGCTCCACCCCCTGTGTCTGGGGACAGATCATAAGCCTGAGTCTGGGGTGGCCACAGTGGGTCTGACCACCATGCTCATGAGAACCATAGGGCTTCTCTAGATTTGACACCGTTTAAGTTTGTTTTCCTGTGCATCAGGATTTCCCTTGAAGCCTGAGGTTCTGACACTCAGTTGGGGGCAGGCTGGTGTCTGTCCTGCAAGCCCAGCCTCCACGTAGCAACAGGCCATGGGCTGGGGCTTTGGGCGAGCCACTCCCCCTCCAAGGCCTGAGCGCTTGGACCTCAGGCTTCAGCTCAGAGTGGCCTGTGGGCCTGTCCTGCCCCAGATCTGGGCTTCAGGGCTCCCGTTGCCCGGCCACCTGGTAAGAGGCCCCATGCCTTCTGCCTTCCAGGGTGGACCTGTGGAACGCCAGCAACCTGAAGTTCGGGGACGAGTTCCTGGGGGAGCTGAGGGTCCCGCTGAAGGTGCTGCGGCAGTCCAGCCCCCACGAAGCCTGGTGAGGCCCCCACAGCCTGGCAGCTCGACAGTGGCCTCACCGCCCTGCCCCACCGCTGGGGTGGGGGCAGGCACAGATCACTCGCCTCACGCCTCACCCCAGAGCCCACTCACCTGTGAGCATGTGGGCAGACGGTGCTGTGCCCCAGGGAGCGTCCGTCCCAGGAAACTGGAATTCCTGTTTTGGTTCCCAGGCGGCCCTGCTTGACCAACAGCCTGGCCTTGGGATAGGGCTGGGCGGGAGGCCTGCTGGTGGTCCGTGCCTCAGCTGCTTCATACCTCAGGCTGCCTGGCATGGGCGCTCAGGGCCGCTGGGTGCTGCAAGGCCACGGGTGGGCCGGGAGGACAAGGGTATCCGTCAGGAGCACCGCTGTGTGCCCCTGTGCCTGGGGCCACCCAGCCCATAGTACAAGCCCTCCCTCCCCACTAACGTCCATTCCTGAGGGTCTCTCCACCCAGGGCTGCTCAGTGATGGCCATTTTCCAGGGTCAGTCTCCAGGGTAAATGGTTTTACTGCAGTCTCCTGCACTGCTCACGGCCCTGCCTGTTCCTCCCACTCCCACACCCCCTTCTGAGTCTGTGGCTCTGTGATCAGCCCAAAGTGAGCGACCATGGGGGCTACCCCCCACGCAGACTCTGTGGGGGGCGTCAGGTGGGGGACCCTCCAGGTGCAGGGACTCTGTGGGAGGGGTCAGGGGGCGGCCACTGAAGGGTGGGGATGCGGCGGGGGTGTCCTGCAGAGTGTCCACGAGTCCCCTCACCTCAGACGCTGACCCAACCCGTGTCAGGAGGCCTGCTGCAGCAGGGTCCCTGGGCAGCGGCGGCCTCATGCCGCCCGTCTGTGGGTCCCGCACCAGGTACTTCCTTCAGCCTCGGGACAACGGCAGCAAGAGCTTGAAGCCAGGGGATCTGGGCTCCCTGCGCTTGAATGTGGTCTACACGGAAGACCATGTTTTCTCCTCCGACTACTACAGCCCCCTGAGGGAACTGCTGCTGAAGTCGGCGGATGTGGAGGTACCTGCATGGCCCCCCCACGGCCCTGCCCGCCTCCACCCGGCACCTGGCAGCCTCCCCCCACCCCCGCCCCTCAGCCTGGACCTCCCAGCCTGCCTAGTGCTCAGGACTGTCTGTGTCTCCCTTTACTGGGGGTGGGGACCCCACAGCCCACAGGAGAGCCAGGGGAACACCACAGCCCACACAGGAGCCATGGGAACCCCACATCCCCCATGGGAGCCCCAGGAATCGTACACCCCACACAAGAGCCACAGAAACCCCCACCCCACACACAAAAGCCATGGGGACCCCCCCACACCCCCACACGAGAGCCACAGGGACCCCCACACCCCCACACGAGAGCCTCGGGAACCCCACACCCCACATGAGAGCCATGGGAACCCCCACACCCCAACACGAGAGCCACGGGGACCCTCACCCTCCACATGAGAGCCATGGGAACCCCCACACCCCAACATGTGAGCCATGGGAACCCCACACCCCCACGTGTGAGCCATGGGAAACCTCACACCTCACACGAGAGCCACGGGAACCCCAAACCCCCACACGAGAGCCACAGGAACCCCCACACTCCCACACAAGAGCCATGGGGACCCCCACACCTATGTGAGAGCCATGGGAACCCCACACCCCCCACAAAAGCCACAGGGACCCCCCACACCCCCACACGAGAACCACGGGGACCCCCACCCTCCACACGAGAGCCACGGGGACCCCCACACCCCCACACGAGAGCACGGGGACCCCCGCACCCCACAGGAGAGCCATGGGAACCACCACACCTATGTGAGAGCCATGGGAACCCCACATCCCCCATGGGAGCCCCAGGAATTGTACACCCCACACAAGAGCCACAGGAACCCCCACACCACCACATGAGAGCCACGGGAACCCCCACACCTATGTGAGAGCCTCAGGAACCCCACACCCCCACGTGTGAGCCACGGGAAACCTCACACCTCACACGAGAGCCATGGGAACCCCACACCCCCACAGGAGAGCCACGGGAACCCCCACACCCCACAAGAGATCCACGGGAACCACCACACCTATGTGAGAGCCACGGGAACCCCACATCCCCCACGGGAGCCACAGGAATCGTATACCCCACACGAGAGCCACAGGAACCCCACCCCCCACACAAAAGCCACGGGGACCCCCCCCACACCCCCACACGAGAGCCACGGGGACCCCCACCCTCCACACAAGAGCCACGGGAACCCCACGCCCCTACACGAGAGCCACGGGAACCCCACACGAGAGCCACAGGAACCCACATCCCCACACAAAAGCCACGGGGACCCCCACACCCCCACACGAGAGCCACGGGGACCCCCACCCTCCACACAGAGCCACGGGAACCCATCAGGCCTGAGACTTGCGGTTTCTCTGACTGTGACCCCAGAGTCGCGGGCGGGCCCTCTGCGCAGCGGCTGGTGCTGCGTGTGGGTGGTGGGTGTGGCTCCTGGAGTGGGCCGGCAGGCAGGGGCTCACTTCCCGCACCCTGCCCCAGCCTGTCTCCGCATCGGCGGCCCACATCCTGGGCGAGGTCTGCAGGGAGAAGCAGGAGGCGGCCATCCCGCTGGTGCGGCTCTTCCTGCATTACGGCCGGGTGGTGCCCTTCATCAGTGCCATCGCCAGCGCCGAGGTCCGCAGGACCCAGTGAGTGCCAGCTGGGCCTGAGACCCTCTGGGGTCCTGGCCTGCCGAGGGGCAGGGCGGGGGCCCAGGGAGCTGGAGGGAGCCACGCAGACTTCACCAACGCGCTGGCTCTTTCACAACTGTGCCTTTCCTCCTGGAAACAAGGTGGGGGGCGGGCGAGCCGGGAGCTGGGTGCCTGGGGGAAGCTCAGTTCCAAGGTCTGGGCTGCGGGGTCAGCAAGAAGCCTGCATCAGGGGCCAGGTCCCTGCTCCCCGGGGCCTGCCACTGTTCTGGGAGGTGGGCTCTGCTGGGACCAACAGCTCAGAAAGATCCATACGTGTCTGTGGAGATGTGGCGAGGCCACCCTTTGCCCCTGGGGCCGTCATGAGTCCCTGAAGACCAGATGTGGCTTTTGAAGTGCAGAGCCCTGGGGGCCCCGTGGTGGCCATAGTGGTGGGGGGTTAGTTATGCAGCAGGCAGGCCTGGACCCCTGGCTGCTGCAAGGCGTTCGTTGGTCAGGGCAGCCCCCCACTCCCTGGACACCTCCCTATCCATGCTGTTTTCTAGGGACCCCAATACAATCTTCCGAGGGAACTCGCTGACATCCAAGTGCATCGATGAGACGATGAAGCTGGCAGGCATGCAGTACCTACACGTCACCCTGAAACCCACCATAGAGGAGGTGAGGGCCCGCAGGAGGGGAGGCTGGGTGCCCCCGGAACCCAGAGCTGTCGCCGCCACGCCAGCCTCCCAGCCTCCCGAGGGTGCCTCCAAGCATCCCAGAGTCTCCCTCATTTTTCAAATTAAAAAAATACTTCAGAAAGTCCATTGTTCCGCTCATACAGGAGGACCCAGGGAGGAACCTCCCTCCCCAGTCCTGGAGGCCGTTCCTCCGGGTCCCCTTTCTGGGAGGGGCATTTCCTCAGCACAGTTTAACAAGAAACGGGTCCTTTGCATTGAGCGGACGGAGGCTAGATTCCTGTTTGCTCTGTGAACCGAGCCCTGAGGGCGCCCTGAGGTGTGAGCCAGGCCCTGAGGGCGCCGTGAGGCATTCCGTGAGTGAACCCGTGGGAGCTCACAGGATCTCTGCCCACCTGGGCCCCAGCTCAGTTCACATGTGGCTTGTCCCGAATGCCCTTTGTAGATTTGCCAGAGTCATAAGTCCTGTGAGATCGACCCCGTGAGGCTGAAGGACGGCGAGAGCCTGGAGAGCAACATGGTGAGACCCAAGCGCCCTGCCACGTGCTTGGGATGGGTGGGGCTGTGGGACTCCAGGCACCTGAACTGCAGCGCTGTGGGGGCCACCCAGGCACCAGCCACCACACTCTGCTCCAGGCCCGGCCCGCGGCTCAGGCGGATCACACTGTCTGTGCCTCTAAAGAGCCCAGAGGGGTCCTGGCCTTCGGAGGTCACATCCCGTGGTGCCATCTATGGGCCCTTGATCAGCAGGGAGAGGGCCACAATGCGCCTCTCCGCCCTCCCTGGTTGGATGCGGGGTCTGGACTCCACAGCACGCTGGCCCTGACCCATGGTGGGAAGCCTGTTGCCCGAGGGCCCTGGGTGAGCGGCCGGCTCCGCAGCCCTGGGAGGGCTGGGTGCAGCCGGCACTGCCCTCCACCTTTGCAGGAGAACCTGCGGCAGTTTGTGGACCGCGTGTTCAGCGTCATCACCAAATCGGGGGTGAGCTGCCCCACCGTCATGTGTGACATCTTCTTCTCCCTGCGGGAGGCGGCCGCCAAGCGCTTCCAGGGTGAGTGCTCGTGGGCCTCTTGTGGAGAGGCCTCCAGGCCGCAGAGGACTCACAGGTCCCGTGGGTTAGGGCTCCAGCCGTTGCTGCTGGGAGGGGTCAGCCACCAGCATGGAGGGCTCCCTGTCTGCACCCCCAGCTCGCACCTCCCCCGTCTACACTCCCCTGTCTACACCCGCCCCTGGGGGAGCCAGGCCCCAGCGCTGCCTGGGGAATCGTAGCTCGCAGCTGAGCTTTGTCCCTGTGGCTCCCGTTTTCTTCCCTGGCCCGGTTTCTCCCTATGGCTCCAGAAGCCCAGACGAGTCTGTCTCCACCACAGATGACTTGGACGTGCGGTACACAGCTGTGAGCAGCTTCATTTTCCTGCGGTTCTTCGCTCCAGCCATCCTGTCCCCCAACCTCTTCCAGCTCACGCCCCACCACACGGTGAGTGAGCCTCAAACACAGCACGGAGCACTAGTCAGCCAGACCTGGCCAGCCACCCTGACCCGCGCAGCCCTCCTGACCCACCCAGCCGCCCTGACCCGCCTGGCTCTCGTGACCTGCCCAGCCCTCCTGACCCGCCCAGCCGCCCTGACCCGCCTGGCTCTCATGACCTGCCCAGCAGCCCTGACCCACCCGGCCCTCCTGACCCGCCCGGCCACCCTGACCCACCCGGCCCTCCTGACCCGCCCGGCCACCCTGACCCACCCGGCCCTCCTGACCCGGCCAGGCATCCTGACCCGCCCAGCCCTCCTGATCTGTCCTGCTGCCCTGACCCTCCCAGCCGCCCTGACCCACCCCGCCCTCCTGACCCACCCATCCCTCCTAACCTGTCCAGCCGCCCTGACCCGTCCCGCCCCTCAGACCAGGAGGGGTTAGGGAAGGTGCTGCTAGCCGAGTAGGGGAAGGTGCAGAGACAGCTCCACGTGATGACTGGATTATGGATGAGCCACAGGCCCTCAAGTCCTTATCTCAGGGAGGTGCTGAGACATTCTGATCTAAGTCATGTCATTAAAACCATCGGATGGTGTGACCAGGGCTTCAGCTGAGGGCTGATGCCACCCCACCCTCCATGCGAAGACAGAGTGTTCCTGACCTTGGGTATATTCAGGCCAGGTGGTCAGCATGGACTTTTGAACTCCCTCCATGACCGTGAGTGAGGCCCACGCCCTCATGGACAAAGTGCCAGGCGGCCCCCGCCCTTGGTGGAAAGCCCAGGGTGCTGGCCCATTCCTGGGTTTGAGTCCAGCCTGTGAGCGGTGTCGGGGGCGAGGGGCCCCTGGGCAGGGTCCTGGGAGACATGGCCAGAGATCCCCTTGGCTGGCAGCACGGGGTGTGGGTGGCCCGAGGGCCCGCCTCTTCAGCAGTTCCCAGACTGGACAGGTGGAGGGTCTACAGGGACCTGTGAATCCAGCACTTCTGGGCTTAGCTGCTCCCTCACGGATGACACTCGTGACGGGACAGCCTTTAGGGATGTCCTTCCTTTTGTTGGTGGCAGTTCTGGGCTCAGTCACAACTCATCTGAGAGACTGTCACCTCCCGTCTCCGGCAGGACCCACAGACGTCGAGGACGCTGACCCTTGTTTCGAAGACCATTCAGACTCTAGGCAGTCTGTCCAAGTCCAAGTCTGTGAGTCACTGACTTTAATTCTCTTTTCAACACGAAGGAGGACGTGGAGTAATAGGGTGAGGAGAGTCGCAACCTGGCCTCCCCATGTGAGGCTGTAAGAGCACCTTTGGGAGGAACAGGGTAACAGCAGGTGGCGGTGGCATCCCCTGAAGGTGTGACGTCCCCCATGGGTGGTGATGTCACGTCACCTATACACAGTGACCGTCCCGTTGGGCTGTGACGTCACCTGTGCGTGCTGACTGTCCTGCAGGTGGTGACGGCCCCCGTGGGCTGTGATGTCACCTGTGCGTGCTGACTGTCCCCTGTAAGTGGCTGGCACTTCCACTGCTGTATGTGGATCTGCAGACGTGTGCCCTTGGCACAGACACTGCCCAGCCCCACTGCACAGCTGGGCGTTCTCAGCCTGAGCGTTTTAAGGAAGTTGGGGTGCCGCCCAGTGACCAAAGCCTTGTCCACACACAGCTAGAGGCAGCCGCTCCTTCCCCAGGCCCGCGCTCATCCGTCTTCCCCTCACCGGGCTCCCTCGAGACTGGCGTGCAGGGCCGGGGAGTCTGCACGTGAGGCAGCTGTGCGGGGGCCAGTGGCGCAGCCTCTCCTCGGAGGCGGGCCCGTCGGGCTCTGCTGGGAAAGGGTTGAGCCGCGACTCACAGGGCCCCCGCCCCTGCCCTTCTCCTGAGTTCACGGCCCTGCGTGCCCCCCCGCCCCCAGCCCTGCAGACAGCAGCCCCGCCCTTCTACTGAGTTCACGGTCCCACGTGCCCCTGGCCCCAGCCCCCACCCCCAGCCCCGCAGACAGCAGCCCCAGCCCTTCTCCTGAGTTCACGGCCCTGCGTGCCCCCCCGCCCCCGGCCCTGCAGACAGCAGCCCCTGCAGGCCAGTCAGCTTTCTCAGAACCTAAGTGACATACACAGAAGCAGACCAAAGCCCCACACTCTGTCCGTCCGTCAGCCCAGCATCTGTCAGCCGAAGCAATGAGCGGGCCCCTGCAGGGCTGAGGTCCACACAGACCCCCTTGTAATAAAATGACTCATGTGGACAGAGGCCCGTAGGTTCCTCCTGCTGTTGACCTGACTCCTGAAAGTGAGAACCTCCCCATCCCAGCAATGCATCTGGGAGCCACATGCCCGCAAAGGGTGTTGAGTCATGCGTAACAGGTCTCACCCAGGACCAGGACCCCGTGTAGTTGGCATTTGAAGCACAGCTTGAGTGGAGCCCCTCCTGTGGTGTGCGGCAGGCCTCAGCAGCAGGGGGTACCTGCGCTTCACGCTGCTGGAAAGAGATGCCAGCCTCCTGTGGTCAGCTCCGAGCTGAGGCTTGTTGCATCCACGCTCCAGGTCTTTCAGGTTTGGGCCAAGCGACCTCAGGCTTCGTTTAAGTGACTTTTTCTGTCTTAGGCCAGTTTTAAGGAGTCCTACATGGCTGCATTCTACGAATTTTTCAACGAGCAGAAGTACGCTGACGCGGTGAAAAACGTAAGTCTCAGCATCAATTACCCAGACTCACAGAGGCCGAGGTGGGTGATTTGTGGGAGGCCCAGCTGAGCAGGGAGGCCCCGCGGGGCCAAACCCAGAGGTGGGAGGGAGCCGGAGCGGCTTCGAGCTCGGGGAGAGGGGAGGGTGAACCTCCCTGAGTCACCTGGGGCCTGTCGGCTCTCAGGAGCAGCAGCAGCTCTGGGTGCGGGAGGCCTTCCAAGGAGGGGCAGGCTCGGGGGGGTGCCCGGCCTCCGTGGTTCCCTGAGGGGCTCTGCCTGCACCCGCGCTCAGACCCACCTCTTCTCTGGCTGCAGGAGGAGACACAGGGTGCCTGGGCAGTTCTCACAGCTTCCTCTTAACTGTCTGCTTTCTGTCCCACTTCAGTTCCTGGATTTGATCTCATCCTCCGGGAGGAGAGACCCCAAGAGCGTGCAGCAGCCCATCCTGCTTAAGGAAGGGTGAGGTGGCGGGAGGGAGGCTCAGGGACAGGGGGCCTGCCCGCAGGGCCAGGGGCGTCCAGAACTGCCTGGGGCCTTGGTCTGTGGCTCTGAGACACCTCAGGGCTGCTCCCCTGTGCTTGTTCTCCGCTGAGGCTGCGAGGGGAGGAATGCCCGTCTGTGGGCAGGGAGCGGGAGGAGACTGAACGGCCCCCGAGTAGTCAGAGGCTTCTGCCCGGTGGGTCCCTCACCAGAGTCTGAGGGCCCCCTGCCCTCCATCAGCCCCCCAGGCAGCAGAGTCTGAGGGCCCCCTGCCCTCCATCAGCCCCCCACGCAGCAGAGTCTGAGGGCCCCCTGCCCTCCATCAGCCCCCCACGCAGCAGAGTCTGAGGGCCCCCTGCCCTCCATCAGCCCCCCACGCAGCAGAGTCTGAGGGCCCCCTGCCCTCCATCAGCCCCCCAGGCAGAAGCGTCCCCCGCCGGGGCTCAGAGCACAGGACGCAGCCCAGAGCAGCTGGCTTTCTGCTGTCTCTGCCTCCAGAACAGGCTTGCGGGGCTGGGACCTACTGCCGCACGGGCTCTGGGGGCACCTTTAGTCCACGTTTTCAGGGCAGGAGGTGGGGGCTCCTTGTTGGAGCTCTGGTAGACCAGAGTTGTCAGCAACTCGCAACCTGAGGTTGACCGTTGACACCAGCACAGGGGCTAAAATTCTCAAAAGTAGAGGCCTTCATCTTCTGATTCTTAAATCCTGTCCCTTGGAAATAAGATACTGAAACCCCATAGTCTGCATCAAATGTCACAGGAGTGAAACTGGTGAGCTGTTCTGATTTTGTGACTTTGGCCTGCGGGGGCAGGCAGGCAGGTGCCCTGGCCCAGCCCTTGGCCACTCAACCACCAGACTGTCCTGTTCACGACAGGTTCATGATTAAGAGGGCACAAGGGAGAAAACGATTTGGGATGAAGAATTTTAAGAAAAGATGGTTCCGCCTGACAAACCATGAATTTACCTACCAGAAAAGCAAAGGTAACAAGAAAAGGTCACTTTTTAGGTCACATATTTTATTCCAAGGGACCAGAGCCTCCTCTTGGGCCCCGTGGGGTCCAGATTGCTTTTGGGGTGAGCACTTCCTCACACGGGAGGCGGGGGCTCCAAGAGGGTGGCTTGGGTGGCGTGGGGAGCGGTCGGCCCTCCATGGCTGAGCGTGGGGGGGTCAAGGTCTCGGGGCAGACACTTTTGTCCCATGTGGGTGGCCCGGTCTGGATGGTGGGCATCCCCAGGGGACTCGAGGCCTGTGGGAGCCCGCGGGGAGACCTGCAGGGAGACCGGCCCCCCTGGCGCTCACGGCGCGCTCTGCCGCAGGGGACCCGCCTCTCTGCAGTATCCCCCTCGAGAACATCCTGGCCGTGGAGGCGCTGGAGGAGGAGTCCTTCAAGATGAAGAACGTGAGTCCCCGCCCCGCCCCCGCCCCTGGTCCTGGTCTGTTCCTGGGCCCGTGAAGCAGAGAGCCCACCCTGCCTGTCGGGTCGGCCAGGACCCGTGGGGTTTCTCTCAAAGTCAGCTTTGGGTGGAGGCCGTGGGGCCCCCCATCCTAATGGACCTCCCACAGGTCCGCCTCTGCTGGCCATCTGGACACTGGCAAACAGCTTGGGGACCCCTGCTTTGCCTTTACTCCCCCAACACCGTGGGGACCATGGGGGTGGGGGATAGTGCCTGAGTTCTGCCTGGTGAGCACCTCCACACGCTGGGGAGGAGGAAACACGTGCCCACCCCCACCGCATGGTCACCGCGTCCCTCCTGTCCCCCTGCGAGGCTCCGAGGGGGGCCAGGGTCCACACTGGGTGCCAGGACGACCCGCTGTCTGAGGGGCTGGCCTCCGGAGGGCAGGTCCCTGCAGCCTCGTGAGGGCACCGTGGGGTCCTGGCCCTGCGTCCCACCTCCCTCAGCTGTCTTCCCAGAGCCCGATCCGAGGGCTTTTCTGGGTTGTCTGTTTTCCTCAGAAAATCTGCGTGCTTAGGTCCTGTTTATCCTGTCTGCTGCCGTTCTCTGCTCTAATTAGGTCCTGTTTATCCTGTCTGCTGCCGTTCTCTGCTCTAATTCTGCTCCTAATTTTTAAAATATTTTTTCTATTTTTTCAGTTTCATTAGATGCATTTTGTGTAAGTTGTGTGCAGTCTTTTTTGAAGGCAGATGGAATGTAAATACTAATAGATAAAACTTGAAATCCTACACACGATTCGCTGATCTTCCTAAGAGACCCTGACTGTGACCGGGGGGGTGGCGGACAGCGTGGGCCCCGCCATCCAGCCGTCAGTGGGCAAAGGCCCCTCGGAAGTGTAGGCATCTGCTCGGGGGCCCCAGCCTGAGCCTCTCTTCTCTGAAGCTTGTCTCCGTGTCCCGAGGGCTGGGTAAATGGAGAGACGGCCCCACTGGGGTCTCCCTGAGGAAGGTGGTGGCCAGGACACCCCTTCATCAGGTGGATGGAGCAGGCAGGGACCACCTGGCCGGGCGGTCAGCTCCTGCGCCCTCCTCTGCAGACGATGGTCATCCTCAGGGTGGTCACAGGCCAAGCAAACGGCAGGTGCAGCAAGGGGCTCCGTGTAGCCGGTTCCCTCTTATGTGTGAGTCGTCGTGGTTTATGGTTCGGGGGACGGTCTGGTTGAGCAGGACCCTGAGGATACCTGACCGAGGATGGTCATCTGGAGCTCTTTGCACAAAGGACACTCCCGTGAGGAGGGGTTTTGCTTCAGTGTTCAGACAAGTTGCCTCCCGTGCCCTTCGGGCACTGCTGGAGCCTCGGTGGGCTCAGTGGGGTGCTCTCTAGGCTTTAGGCGTCTGCATCCTCCAAGGTCACTGAGCGCCCTCGTGTCTAGAGACCACTCCCCCATGACTATCCCGAGGAGGAGGGCCTGGAGCTGGCCGGGAGCTCACCCCCTCACATGGGGGCAGCGCTGGCCTGGGCCGACCGTGGGGCCCCAGACCCGCCTCCCATCTTCATGCCGCTGCCCCAAGCTGCTGCCGCAAGCCCCTCCAGGCTGAGCATCCGGTGTCTGCCAGTCCCTCTCCCGGCTCGCAGACCCCAGCCAAGTCTGGTCCGCCCACCCACATCCATCTGCCGCCGGCGCTGGGCCCCTGCAGGAGGTCTGGTTTGCGTAGCTGCATCCAGCCGCACAGGGTGGGTCTGCCTGGCCTCTGTCTGGTCTGAGGCCGACCCGCGGCCGCAGAGGGTTAGTTGCTGGCTAGACGATGGTAAGAGGCAGTTGCCCTCGTCCTGCGCTGGCTCCTCCCCTTGGCTCCCTGCCCCGCCCCCAGGGCGATCTGAGGTGATTTCTTGGGCTGGGAGGTGGCCTCATGGCAGGTGCGAGGGTGTCCGTGGGCCTGAGGGATGTCAGCGCCCTTGTCCTGCCTGTGTGTGTCTGCACAGCATCGTGGCCCCTCCCAGGCTGGTGACAGGTCCCCCCAGAGTGGGGCTGGGGACAGCCTGCTCCCAACGTCCAGGGAAGGACGCAGTGTGGAGCCGTGCCCTGTAGCAACCGGAGCCGCTCATTCCATCAGGTGTAGAGTGATTCCTTAATGATAATAATTAGAACTATTATGAGAAGTATTAGAGGAAATTCCTAACTTCAGAGTTAGCCCATGGGAACCACCTCTGTGGAGGCAGCAGGAGGAAAGGACTCTGAGTGCCTTCCTCCGGGTGTTGCCTCTGTCGGGGATGGAGCTGTATACAGATTGTGCAGTCTGCGGCCTGTGCAATGGTGCTTGTGTGCGTAGGCCGGCCAGAGGAGCCTTGGCTATCCACTCAGGAACCTGAAGTCCAAGTCCTCTGGGAGCCCTTCACACCCTGTTCTCTTCCTTCACTGGGCACACCTCCCCACCTTGCAGAGGCCACCCTGGGCTTTGACATCCTGACTCTTGGCCCCCTGTGCCCTCTGACAAGTCCAGCCTGCCAGCCCTCCCAGGGTCAAGCCTGCCGACCTCCCTGCCCTTCTGTGGGCGGCATGGCTGTGTCTGCTGGGAGGTGCCAGCCCTTGCTGCCCCAGGGCCTTTGCCCCTGCTGCTCACTGTCCCCACTCAGCTCAGTTAGCTCCAGGCAACCCATCCGATTGCAGCTGGAGGACCGTTTACCTAGAGGTTCTCTCCTGACTCTCGCTAGGCCTCCTCCTTCACACAGCCCAAGTGCTCTGAGTTCACTCTTGTCTTTCTGGCTGTCTAGACGCTCACAAGAGCAGAAACTCCATTTGGGCCACTGAGTCCCCAGAACTTTGGACAATGCCCTGGGCTTAGGATTGTTTGTTGAGTGAATAATAAACAGGAAAGGCAGTGGAAGTTCTGAGAAGCCTCAGGGGGGACATAACATCTGCCTGGAGGGCGGAGGAGGGGCCCCTGAAGAGGCAGGCTGGGAGGGGCACCTCCCAAGTGGACAACAGCATGTGCGCTGGTCCTGGAGCCGGTCTGGGGTCGCAGATGGGAGGATGGACAGGTCTGCTGGGGTATATCTTGCACAAAGCCTGTCTCACTCAAGGAAGGAGGAGGTCCAGGGAAGCTGGCACTCTTGTGTAACGGCCACATCCACTTCGGCCATCCTGGGGGCAGGCCAGCAGTGCACCTGGGGCCCAGGAAAGGCAGCGCCTGGCCCGGCTGAGCAGGGCTGAGCCAGCCAAGCCTCACCGCTCACCTCGCTCCCACGCGTCCTGGGCAGGGTGGCACGGCCGGCCGCGGCCCTCACGGTGCAGGCGGGGGCTCTGCCGTGCGCTCCCCTGAGCCCTCCCCGCTCTCAGATGTTCCAGGTCATCCAGCCCGAGCGGGCGCTGTACATCCAGGCCAACAACTGCGTGGAGGCCAAGGCCTGGATCGACGTCCTTACCAAGGTTAGCCAGTGCAACCAGAAGCGGCTGGCCGTCTACCACCCGTCCGCCTACCTGAACGGCCACTGGCTGTGCTGCAGGGCCTCCTCGGACACGGCCGCGGGCTGCTCCCCCTGCACCGGGTAGGTCATGGCTGCCGGTGCCCCAGCCCCGCAGGGGTCAGTGAGGGGCCAGGGCCTTCATCTTTAGGGGCTGCTAAATGACCAGCATCACAGTTGACCCTGCTCCTCTCCACCGGCTCCCGGCAGCGGCCTCCCAGCAAACATCCAGCTGGACATCGATGGGGACCGTGAGACCGAGCGCATCTACTCCCTCTTCAGCTCATACATGAGCAAACTCGAGAAGATGCAAGGTGAGGAGGGGCCGGGGGAGCCAGCGTGGCAGGCTTCTGCAAGCTGGGTGGTGTTCTGGGGGAGTTACTTTAGTAACAGTTTCTGTGGCTAATTTTAGGCTGGCGTTTAGCCTGCAGCCTCTGAACTGCCAAATTCTTGAGAAGAGCCTGTCTTAGTAGCTCCCGCGCCCCCAGAGGGCTTCATTCGTCCGTGTTTCCCAGAGAGACGCGAGCGTGTGTGTGGACCCGTGTGAGTGTGTGTGCATGAGTGTGGACCTGTGTGTGAGCATGTGTACGTGTGTGTGGACCCATGTGAGTGTGTGTGCATGAGTGTGAAACCTTGTGTGTGTGAGTGTGGACCTGTGTGAGTGTATGTGTGCATGAGTGTGGACCTTGTATGTTGTCTGCATGAGTGTGGACACTTGTGAGTGAATATGTACATGTGTGTGGACCCGTGTGAGTGTGTGAGCATGAGTATGGACCCATGTGTGAGCGTGTGTGCATGAGTGTGTACCTGTATATGTGTGTGTGCATGTGTGTGGACCTTGTATGTTGTGTGTGTGAGTGTGGACCCTTGTGTGAGCATATGTGAATGACTGTGGACTGGTATATGTGTGTGCATGAGTGTGGGCCTGTGTGTGAGCATGTGTACATGAGTGTGGACCCATGTGAGTGTGTGCGCATGTGTGTGGGCCCGTGTGTGAGCGTGTGTGCGTGAGTGTGGAACCTTATGTGTGTGAGTGTGGAACCTTGTGTGTGTGAGTGTACATGAGTGTGGACCCATGTGAGTGTGTGCACATGTGTGTGGGCCCGTGTGTGAGCGTGTGTGCATGAGTGTGGAACCTTATGTGTGAGTGTGGAACCTTGTGTGTGTGAGTGTACATGAGTGTGGACCCATGTGAGTGTGTGCACATGTGTGTGGGCCCGTGTGTGAGCGTGTGTGCGTGAGTGTGGAACTTTATGTGTGTGAGTGTGGAACCTTGTGTGTGTGAGTGTACATGAGTGTGGACCCACGTAAGTGTGTGTGCATGCGTGTGGACCCGTGCGTGAGCGTGTGTACCTGCCCAGCAGCTCCAGGCGTGTCAATGCAGCTTCGTCTTTATGGGTGTTCATTGCTCTTCTTGCCCTACTGAACTAAGCAGTGTAGGTGGGACAAGTCAGGAGGCCCGGGGGCTTGGTTGGGCTGCATCACGAGAGGCAGATGCAGGACGGATCCCCAAGCCATGCCCCGGGGCCGGCACTCTCAGAGCTGGGGTCAGACAGCCTGCAGTTGGCCCTGAAGCCCCCGGAAGGAGCCTGGAAACAAGGCTGTCAGACTCTTCCTTCTCATCCCCTCATCCGGCCCGAAAGTGTCCGTGTGGCCTGAGGCCTGGAGGGCGCCTTACCCTGCTTTGACAGGCACGCAGCTGCCTGTCCGTGAGCTCGGCCCACTGTTCTCATGCCCACCTCCCTCTGTGCCCAGCACCACGCTGCAGACCCCTGCGCCCTTACCCCTGACACACCCCCGGTCTAACACCCCCGTGGCCTGTGGGTTCCCCTCCCCCCGACAGCCTGTGCTCATCTCTGTCTCTTCGATGATAGTTGTCTCAGAGAGCTTCACCTGTGATGCACGTGAGCCTTGAGAAAAGAGGCTGGTGTGACTCATCCCCATGCCCGGCACACAGGAGGTGCTCGGTACCTGTTTGCTGGATGGATGGATGGACGGACGGTCAGATGGAAAGGGGTCTTGAGCACCCCACCTCCTCCTGGGCAGCACTGATCTTGACAAGCAGGGTTCACAGGATGTCAGTAGGATCAGGGACCCTGCCCCCCACTTCATGAAGGCACCGAAGCACTGAGTCACTTTCCATGGTCTTCAGGCCTCTGCCTGGAACCTCAGCGCTTTCTTGAGGCCGATAGTCTGCCTTCAGAGGCTCTCATCCTTTTGGGATCTTGTCTGTGTTCACCAGACTGCCCTGAGCACTCAGCCCGTGGCTTGTGATGTACCAAGGCCACTGCCCTGAGCACTCAGCCCGTGGCTCGTGATGTACCAAGGCCACTGCCCTGGAGAAGCAGCCTCTCGGGGCTTGGAGGGGGCTGCGTCACTGTCACCCGTCACCCCTCACAGCAGGGACCCCACCGGTGCTCCCCTGGAGCTTGGTGATGGTGCAGCCGGAGCCTCGGGCGGGCAGGCCCAGCGCAGGGCTGGCAGGATCCCTGCTTAGGGGCGGGCGTGGGGCCCCAGCTGCTGGTCAGAGCTGTGCGGCCGGGGTCCTGGTGATGGTGACCGGCCGCCCCTGCTGTGCCCCAGGCACAGACCCAGTCATTGGGGCCTGCGGAGGGCTCAGGGTGACTCCAGACACAAAGCAGCGCTGCCCGCAAGCCCAGGGCCCCCGTCCGCCCAGAGACCAGAGTGGGCCTGACCTTCCATCTCGGGACGCAGACACTGCCCCGTGGCTGGGCCTGTGGGTCTTTGTGTGCTGCGTCACCTGGCCGTTGGGTGTCCTCCCGACTTTGAGTCTCTGATCCCCGTTGTCACCTGGCAGAGTCCACCTCGCCGCCCTCTGGCCCTCAGGATGTGGCTGGCCCACCGGAAAGTCCGCCTGTTGGCCTGTCCCGCGTCTGCCCTGTGCTCCTCGTCATTCCTGGAGCTGTTTCATAAAACCATGCCCGCTGCCGGCGGGCCTCAGCACACAGTCCAGCGCTGCCAGGCTCGGTTTTGGGAGCCTGTTAAAGCGGAGCGGGTGAGCTCCCTGGCCTCCAGATGCTCAGGGTCTGTTTTCGGTCCAGTCACAAGTCTTGTGTCTGACATTGGGCTAAGAATTAAGACCTGCTCCCCCAGCCTAGCTTTGGGGCCTCCTCACAGCCTCTCCTCGCGCCCTCCCGTCCCCTGGCCGCGCTCCCGTCCCCGGCCGGTTCCCGTCCCCTGGTCGCGCTCCGTCCCCTGGCCGCGCTCCCGTCCCCTGGCCGCGCTCCCGTCCCCTGGCCGCGCTCCCGTCCCCTGGCCGCGCTCCCGTCCCCGGCCGGTTCCCGTCCCCTGGTCGCGCTCCGTCCCCTGGCCGCGCTCCCGTCCCCTGGCCGCGCTCCCGTCCCCGGCCGGTTCCCGTCGCCCTGGGATGGCGCAGTGCTGCTGCTGCTCAGGCGCTCAGTCAGGTCCGAATCTGGGCAGCCCTATGGACTGCAGCCCGCCAGGACCCTCTGTCCGTGGGATTCTCTAGGCAAGAATACTGGAGTAGGCTGCCATGCCCTCCTCCAGGGAATCTTCCTGACCCAGGTGTCGAACCTGGGTCTTCTGCATTGCAGGCAGGTTCTTTATCACTGAGCCACCAGGGGAGCCCCCATGCACAGACCTTAATTCAGAGCCACGTTGGTGTCCCCTGTGAGACCAGCTGGCACATCACCCACCATGCAGCACCGATTTCCTCCTCTAGGAACCGGCCCCACCGACCAGGCTGCTCCAAGGGCTGCATAGTCACCCTGTGGGGTGGTTCATGCAGCCCCCATCCTAAGGCGGCCTGGGTCTCCCTGCCTGTGCCCTGTGCCCACCCCTGCCCCCCACCCTCGGGGTCTCCCTGCCTGTGCCCACCCCCGGCCCCGTCCATCTCCCCAGTGTGGTCCTTCTGTGATTCCCATCCTGCTCTCAGCAGCCCTATCTCCCAGCAGGGCTCACTGAGGCTCAGCACTTCAGTGACTTGCTCAAGGCCAAGCATCTGGCACAGCAGGGCTTTGGGGAAGAGATGCAGGCCCAGCAGGCGCAGGCGTGCAGCTGCTGTGTCCCCCCGACTGGTGCCCCCAGGCCTCTGCTTCTTTGCCCCTGACGTGTGGACCCTCATCTTCCTCACACCATTTTCCCTTTTCCCTTGAAATTTTAAATCTTCTCAGTTTCTCTTTGCACAGACTCGTGGTTTTTCAGTAAGAATTAGGAGATTCCTCTGAGTTAGTAAAGGCAGTGAAGCTTTCTGTGACGGTGGCGATGACAGTAGTGATGATGGAGGCGGTGATGGAGGCGGTGATGGAGGCGGTGATGGAGGCGGTGATGGAGGCGATGATGGAGGCGGTGATGGAGGCGGTGATGGAGGCGATGATGGAGGGATGATGGAGGGGATGAAGGGGATGATGGAGGTGGTGATGGAGGGGATGAAGGGGATGATGGAGGGGATGATGGTGATGAGATGGTGGTGATGAGGGGGATGATGGAGGCGGTGATGGAGGCGGTGATGGAGGGGATGAAGGGGATGATGGAGGGGATGAAGGTGATGAGATGGTGGTGGTGATGAGGGGGATGATGGAGGCGGTGATGGAGAAGGGGATGATGGAGGCGGTGATGGAGGGGATGAAGGGGATGATGGAGGGGATGATGGTGATGAGATGGTGGTGGGTGATGAGGGGGATGATGGAGGCGGTGATGGAGGCGGTGATGGAGGGGATGATGGAGGCGGTGATGGAGGGGATGATGGAGGCGGTGATGGAGGGGATGATGGAGGCGGTGATGGAGGGGATGATGGAGGCGGTGATGGAGGCGGTGATGGAGGGGATGAAGGTGATGAGATGGTGGTGGTGATGAGGGGGATGATGGAGGCGATGATGGAGGCGGTGATGGAGGGGATGAAGGTGATGAGATGGTGGTGGTGATGAGGGGGATGATGGAGGCGATGATGGAGGTGGTGATGGAGGGGATGAAGGGGATGATGGAGGGATGAAGGTGATGAGATGGTGGTGGTGATGAGGGGGATGATGGAGGGGATGATGGAGGCGGTGATGGAGGGGATGAAGGTGATGAGATGGTGGTGGTGATGAGGGGGATGATGGAGGCGATGATGGAGGCGGTGATGGAGGGGATGATGGAGGCGGTGATGGAGGGGATGAAGGTGATGAGATGGTGGTGGTGATGAGGGGGATGATGGAGGCGATGATGGAGGTGGTGATGGAGGGGATGATGGAGGCGGTGATGGAGGGGATGATGGAGGCAGTGATGGAGGGGATGATGGAGGCGGTGATGGAGGGGATGATGAGGTGGTGATGGAGGGGATGATGGAGGGGATGATGGAGGCGATGATGGAGGCGGTGATGGAGGGGATGATGGAGGCGGTGATGGAGGGGATGATGGAGGCGGTGATGGAGGGGATGAAGGTGATGAGATGGTGGTGGTGATGAGGGGATGATGGAGGCGATGATGGAGGCGGTGATGGAGGGGATGATGGAGGCGGTGATGGAGGGGATGATGGAGGCGGTGATGGAGGGGATGAAGGTGATGAGATGGTGGTGGTGATGAGGGGGATGATGGAGGGGATGATGGAGGTGGTGATGTGATGGAGGGGATGAAGGGGATGATGGAGGGGATGAAGGTGATGAGATGGTGGTGGTGATGAGGGGGATGATGGAGGTGGTGATGGAGGGGATGATGGAGGGGATGATGGTGATACCAATGGAGGTGGTGATGGAGGGGATGAAGGTGGTGATGGAGGGGATGATGGAGGGGATGATGGTGATGAGATGGTGGTGGTGATGAGGGGGATGATGGAGGCGATGATGGAGGTGGTGATGGAGGTGGTGATGGAGGGGATGAAGGTGATGAGATGGTGGTGGTGATGAGGGGGATGATGGAGGCGATGATGGAGGTGGTGATGGAGGGGATGATGGAGGGGATGATGATATCAATGGTGGTGGTGATGATGGTGTAATGTTGGTGATGGAGGTGATGAGGTGATGTTGACGATGAGGTTTATGATGGTGATATCAATGGTGATGATGATGATGGTGGTGATGCTCTGCATCACAGACCAGGGTGAGGGGCCTGATGCTGGTCCACCTGGGCCAGGCACCAGGAGCACAGGACTTGGCTCAGGTGTCTGGGGTCAGATGGGGTCCTGGAGGCCATAGTGTGGTCTCCAGCAAGAGCGAGGTGGTCTCAGGAGAAGCTACCTGTTGAGCAGGGGAGGCAGTGTGCCCTAGAAAGCTGCCAGTGCAGACTGGCCGACAGAAGGCTTTATGACCACCCTGTGCCCTGTGCATACCCCTGGCAGGGCACCCTCACGAAAGTGGATGGAGCCCGGCGCCCCTTCTCAGGTGGGGTTTCCCTGAGCACATCTGCCCAGGCTGACTGACCCTGCCTGGCCCAGGCTCTAGGAGGGTTTGGACCCTCAGGCGGAGGTGCCTGGTGGCCCCCAGCCTCACGGGCATCTCTGCAGCTCAGGGGCCTGACTCTTAGTGGCTTCTGTTTTGTGTGCATTTGCACGAGCGGTTGGTCCTTCCTGGCGTGCTCTTGGGCGGCCTGTCTGGGCCCCCCACACTGACCTCAGCCCTCCCTGGCACTGCAGAGGCCTGTGGAAGCAGATCCGTGTATGACGGGCCAGAGCAGGAGGAGTACTCCACATTCATCATCGACGACCCCCAGGAGACCTACAAGACGCTGAAGCAGGTCCTCGACGGGGTCGGGGCCCTGGAGCAGGAGCATGCCCAGTACAAAAGGGACAAGTTCAGGAGGACCAAGTACGGAAGCCAGTGAGTGTGGGGCCTCAGCGGCACGGGGAGCCGGGGGGGATGCCTCGGACCACCTGCCTGTGGACAGGGACCACCTCGGACCACCTTCCTGCCTCCTCCAGAGCACGTCCCTCTGGACTGTGTCCTGGAGCAGTGCCTTCTACCCCCACACCCAGACCCTCAGGCCCCCAGGCTCCCTGCCTCCAGGAGGCACCCCAGCCTCTCTCCAGGCTGGCCGTGGACCCCACCCCACATCCTGGGAGAGATGAACGGCAGAGATGCAGACTGACCCAGCCACCTGCGCTCCACGCCACTGGCTGCAGGCGGCTCAGCCAAGGGTCCCTCTCCTCCTGCTCTGAGTATGGGGTGATGAGAATCCATGAGCAGTTGGAGCCCACAGACCCATGCAGAGCTCACCCAGCACACACCTGGCATGGGCCCAGTCCCCCTCCCTGCTCCCCCTTCCTTCCAGGGAGCACGTGGGTTTGGTTTGGGAAGGGAAGGGGGCCTCTGGAAGAGACCCCAACTCTGGCCAGGCTGCAAGGGTGCCCAGCGTCTCCAGGAATGCCAACCGTGTCTGCTCCCGGCTCCACAGACACTCACATCACCTTCCAGACCCTCTAACACCCTCTGTCAGAGCCCACATCAGCCGTGTGAAGATGCTGCCTTTTCCTAAACATGGCAGACCCACCTTGTTGGAAACAGCCATGACTTACAGCTGTGCCAGCATCCATAGCCAACGGGGCACAGCACCGCGGTGCCCGCTCCCAGAGCTCACGGTCTGCACACACCTGCAGGACGAGCCCCACCCCCTGGGGCTGGGCTCACGGTGGGCACTTCCCTGGGTGGTTTCGGGCTGACTTCTTCCCTTGCTGGTCTGCCTTTTTCGTGCATATTACGAGGGTTGTGCTTCACAAGCCAAGGTAGGAGCAGGCAGTGAGAGTTCAGAAGTGTGCCAGGCACAGGGCAGCCCATGCTCACGCTCCTGTCCCCACACTCTGTAGGGAGCACCCCATTGGAGACAAGAGCTTCCAGAGCTACATCAGGCAGCAGTCTGAGACCCCTGCCCATTCCATGTGAAGCCTCTGCACAAGCTCTCCCAGGATGGCGGCCTGAGCTGCACCAGAAGAGCCGTGCTGGGGGAGGAGAGAACCAGACCAGAGGGCAGCTCGTCGGACCTCCAGCTCACGAACTCCTGAGGCTCCCGGGCCACCTCCGGGCGGCCGTGCACTTGGTCACGTTGGTGGCAGATGAGCTGGCCCTCCCGGAACACGGTGCTGGCAACACCACAGCCTGCAAGGCACGTGCCCTTGTCACACGCACGTTTGTCTCTACGGCTAAGGCTCTGCTTCACCTGAGCGGGGACGTCCTGAGCATTACTCTCCTGTGAGCCTGCTGTCCGGGCGGCCACCAGCACAAGGCCTCCGGTTTCAGCCTTGACGTTGGTGTTACCCCTGGCCGGAGGGTCAGAGCCACACGGAGATCCCGGCTGGAGGATGGCCTCGATCTTCGGGGGCAGGGGTCCTCTTGCAGAGATTTCCTCGGGGTCCCAGCCTTCATTCCCTCCGTGCTGCTGAAATGCGTCCACCCCGCTGCCACATCAAGGAAAGCTGCGTTTGCTGTCAGTGGGGCTTAAAGTAGAATGCCACCCTGGTGGGAGTTTGGGGAAGTTTGCAAAAATGGAAATGTGCATTATTTTCAAGCTGTTTTTCTTAATGTTTTTAAAGAACCATTTTAAATTAGCTTTTTGATATAAAGTGTTAATAACTTGGAACATCCAAGCCTCTACCATTCAAGGGAGGTGCCACCTTAGGACAAAAAGGGAATGGGGGTGTCTCATGGGGGACAAAGCCTCAACACAAGGCCTCCAGTTTCAGCCTTGACATTGGTATCACCCCTGGTCGGAGGGTCAGAACCACACGGAGATCCCAGTTTGAAGACAGCCTCGGTCTTTGGGGGCAGGGGTCCTTTTGCAGAGATTTGGTGACAAAAAAGGGAATGGGCGTGTCTCATGTCAGCGAGTCAAGTCCCCAAGAGAAAAGGGAGGGGGAGCCACTGGGCCAGCGCTGGGTGGCCTCGGGAACAGACACCTGGCCTGGGCAGAGCTGCTGCCTCTGATGCCCTGAGGTCAGCCAGGCTGAGCCTGAATTTGGAAAGCCCCATTAGGACCCCTAGCACCCGGTACCCTGTGCCTGGAGATCCAGATGGCAGATAGAAATGTTACCAGTTGTCACAAATGGTGAAAGAAAATGTTGCAAAAAAGAAACTTGCATCACACAACTATTAGGCTGCTCCAAACAGCAATTTTTAACATGAATTTGTAACTTAATGTTTCTAAGATACTAATGATGTGCGATGTATTTTACTGGCTAATTAAAACAGACCTTTTATTCTTTCTGAGACTGACTTGGTTTCCCAGGAGCACCGACTGATAATATGCACCTGTGGAGATGGGGGTGGGTGGTGGAGTGGGGCAGGAAAGGAGTTTGATGACATGTGATGGCAGGTGAGGTTCCCCTGATGACCAATGGGGTCCTCATGATGACGGGTGGGATCCTTCTCATGACAGGTGAGGTGCCTCTGGTGACGGAGGCGGTCCCCCTGATGACAGGTGAGGTTTTTCTGATGACAGGTGAGGCCCCGCAGTGACAGGCGGGGTTGGCTGGCAGGTCCGAGGCCTCCTGTGAGCCACGGTGCTATGAGACTTCAGGGATGGATGTGGGAAATGGGGATCAGTCACTTTGGCTTCATTCTGAACATTGACAACACACAGTGCTGTCAGCCGGGTGCTCAAGGAACCTCTGCTGTGACTCGTCCCCATGGTCCCAGAGGAGAAGAAAAATCATTACTGAATAGATCATCAGAACCTTTCTGTTAGGCTGTGTTATAGGCTGACTGTGCCCCACACAGTGTGAAACCCTGACCCCCAGGACCTCATAGAGTGACTGCGTTTGAGATGGGCCTTTAAAGGGGAGACGAAGGCTACCTGAGGTCCCTCGGGGGCCCTGGTCCAGTCTGACTGGTGTCCTTTTAAGAAGAGGCGATTAGGGCTGAGACACGTACAGGGACGACCCCGTGAAGACGTGAGGAGCAGCATCTACACTCGAGGAGAGAGGCCTCCAGAGAGCAGCCCACCCCGTGCCTGGACTTCTGACTCCAGGCTCCAGACCCAGAGCATCTGCTGTGGACACTGCCCGAGCCCTGTTTAAGGACATGCCAGCAAAAGGCCCCACTTAAAAGGCAGGGAAGCGTTTCGTCAGCACAGTTCTGAGGAGCCTGTCCCCAGGTGGCGCCCACCCCCTTGACGTCACATTTGAGCGACTCTCCCCTTGTCTGGTGTGGGGAGGATGCGGACGCCACCAGGGCCCAGACCACCAGCCAGGTCGTGTCACCACCGCCCCCCAAGTCCTTCGTCCCTGGGAAGAGTCAAAGGATTCACTGAAGGCTCAGCAGACACGGGACCAGGAGCCCTGGGAGCCGTGTGCCGGCCCCCACCACTGGCCCTCTGTGCCTCTGCTGCGGCCGGGGGCCCGGGGAGGCCACTCGGAGCCACATCCTGGGGCCGGGCACTCTCTGGCCTCTGCCCCTGTGGTGATGTCACAGG
Organism: Bubalus bubalis; assembly: GCF_019923935.1. Taxonomy (NCBI): domain Eukaryota; kingdom Metazoa; phylum Chordata; class Mammalia; order Artiodactyla; family Bovidae; genus Bubalus; species Bubalus bubalis. Next base: position 245,932 of record NC_059169.1, read on the forward strand.
GGCCACCTAGCAACAGGGCCGGTGCCCGTGGGCAGCTCCCTGCAGGGCAGAAGCCATGTGCTCCGGCTGAGGGCCCCTCAGGAGCACCGCCCCCCACTCTGCTGTGACCGGAAGGCGGGGAGGATGGACAAGGACGGCACGGCCACCCACAGGAGGCACCGGCCCGGCCCCGGCGCCCCTCCCATGGGTGTGGGCCCCGCACACCTCAAGGCAGCCAGTGAGATGGCCGAGCTGCAGCGGAGCCGGAGTGTGGGCGGCCTGCTCCAGAAGGGGGACCCACCGAGCTGCATCAAGCTATGCAAGGAGCTAGGTGGGGGCAGGCGGCTCACCCCGAGCTAACGCGGGCCCCCAATCCCTGCACATGGGTCTGTGGGGGGCCATCCTGGGGGTCGGAGGCTGCAGGGGCCCATCCTGGGGGCCGGGGGCTGTGGGGGCCCATCCTAAGGGCCAGGGGGCTGCGGGGGCCCATCCTGGGGACCAGGGGCTGCACGGGCCCATCCTGGGGCCGGGGGCTGTGGGGGCCCATCCTAAGGGCCAGGGGGCTGCGGGGGCCCATCCTAAGGGCCAGGGGTTGTGGGGGCCATCCTGGGAGCCGGGGGCTGTAGGGGCCCATCCTAAGGGTCATGGGGCTGCGAGGGCCCATCCTAAGGGTCATGGGGCTGCGAGGGCCCATCCTAAGGGCCAGGGGGCTGCGGGGGCCCATCCTAAGGGCCAGGGGGCTGTGGGGGCCCATCCTGGGGGCCGGGGGCTGCGGGGGCCCATACTGGGGGCTGGCCCAGGGCTTCAGGGGGCCTGCTGTAAGCTCTGCGGAGGGCAGGAGAAAGGGGTGACAGAGACCTGGCCCTGTGGCCTGTGAAGGCATCGAGTACTTTGGGAACACCTCTGGCTCTTGAGGTGGCGCGGAAAGTGTCTCGGATTCATAGTGAGGCCCCAGGGCGAGCCTCGATTCCGCTGTGGAAAGCAGGAGCCTCACGGGGCAGCAGGGAACCCATGGGGCTGGCGCCGCCCCCACACACGGCACGAATGAGGCTTTTACGTTGCAAGCTGCACGTTTGCGTATTGTGTTGTGTGTTTCCCACTCCAGCGTGTTTCTAACCCCGGAAGTGGGCAGTGGTGTGCCCAAGGTGGGGATGAATGCTCGAAACGCACTGGTGCTGATGTGGACCTGCCCCTCGAGGGTCAGCTACCCCGGGGCAGCTGGCCCAGAGCTGGTGGAGAGATGGGCGGGTTGCCACTCATCGGCGGGGCCCCTAGGTCGTAGTTCTCCTGAGAAGGCCACGCCAGCAAGCACCCTTTGCCAAGACCGTCATTCAGGCCAAGGAAAAGAAACAGTGAGCAGGAATGTGATTTGCTTGTCAAGCCCTAGGAATGCCTTTAAGAGGTCGTGGTGTAAAAATACTTGTTATCTCAGCTGAAAAATCCAAAGCTGTGTTGGTGGAGGAGGTCACAGCACAGAGGCCACTCCATCTCCCCCACATCCCACCGTTAACATCCGAGCATGTGTCAGGCTCTCAGGAGGGCTGAGTCTCCGAGAGGAAGCCAACCCGTAACCTGCTCAGAAACACTTCAGGTGGCTATGGTGTCTCTCCGGTGACACTGGCCTCAGACCTTCCCGTCCAGCACTGCGGAGTTTCCCGAGGCTGGATAACCAGGAGTGCCAAGCTGAGCCTCGTTCCGCCCTGTGCCCACCTGTCCCAAGGTCCCAGGCCCAGGAGGTCCCGGGCAGCACAGAGGAGCTGGAACACAGAGCCGGCCTCGCTGTCCATGTGGTCAAATGGAACAAGACGTGGCCCCCCTGAAGGAGCTCTAGAGACCCTCCCGGCCTCCACGCTAGCATGCAGGGATCAGAAGGGAGGAGGCTGATGCTGTCTGACCTGCGGCTGCAGAGACCACGAGGTCACAGATGGGGGGGCCGCGGACACACCAGTCCAAAGGTGCAGGAGCCGCTGGAAGCCGCAAAGCCGCCGATCAGCCCCTGCCCCCGACAGCCCTCTTGCAGGGCGTGGCCAGGAGGAGGAGGGCCATTCCGAGGGTGGGCTCTGGGCCTCGGGCTGCTCCACGTGGTGGGACCTGCTGAGATCCGCGGGCTGGAGGAGGCTTTCCTGCTGTGAAGGGAGTGAGGGGCACCCTGGCTGCAAGGCAGGGTCAGTGAGGTCGTACAGAGGGTTCTGCGATGTCAGCCCCTCGCCACCTGGCCTGCCCACCCTCTGCGCTCATCCCAGACCTACGGGGGCGTCTCAGTCTTGGACAGTGATCTGTGAGTGGTGTGAGGGTCGCTTAGAGCCCAGCTGAAGGGAGGCAGCAAAGGGGGTGCTCTCCCTCTGGGCCAACTGCTGACCCCCTGCACCCCGTCCTGAGGCTGCTTGTGGGGCCCAGGGGAGCAGCCCTCCCATCTGCCCGGAGATCATTGCAGACCCTGCAGACATGCCCAGAACCCGGGTGAATGCAGGATTGTCCTTAGAAGGCAGACGGGAGACCCACCAACACATGAGAGTCTCCCTTTCTGACGATGGTGCCCTGGAAGAAAAGGCGACTGTTGCTCATTCCACGGCTGCGGCAGAGCAGAGAAGAACCAGCTCTTCCTGCTGATGCTTCCTCCCCTGTCAGTCCACGCAGGAGGAGGGGGCAGTGGAGAGCATGTGGGCCAGCCCGTGCCCAGACACGTGTGCACACCTTCACACACACGTGTGCACACACTCACACACATAGGGCTAGGACGCTAGCACACACGCTGCACACATATACACAGGGACATGTGTGCCGACATACACATGTGCACACACCCATAGACGTGCACATACACATACACATACACATGTGCACACACCCATAGACGTGCACCAGCACACGTGCTCACACACTGACACACGTGGCAGCACACACATGTGCAAACTTGTGCACACACAGACACGTGCCCCAGCATGCAGGCTCACACGTGTGCGTGCAGGCTAGGGGCTGCTGAAGATTTTCCAGAAGTCACATGTAGCATTGCCTGCAAACAGCGGCTCCTGAGCCTCCGGGCCTTCCTGCTGAGAGCAGCCGAGCTCTGAAACATTCTCTGAAGGCCCGCTGAGGCTGTACCCTTGGCCTTCAGGACTTTGTCTCTGGGTGGCCAGGGCCTGCCTGGGGGACAGCAGAGCACAGGTCAGCAGGTGCCCTGGAGCCCATACAGGTGCTGGAAATGGAGAAGGACGCACAGCACCCAGTTCTCACCTGCAGGAAACCCAGCCCAGAGGCGAGGGAATGACCCAGACCGGTGGGCTTGGTGTGGGTGCCGAGCACCAGGGAGGCCAGGCCAGGCAGAAAACTCCCTCCGCGGAAGGTCACTTAACCCTGGGCAGGGGGCCCAGGTCCCCGTGAAGGATGGCGCTGGAGGATGTCAGGAGCCAGGGACACGGGCTCGGGGCCAGGGGAGGGACAGCAAACGAAGCGGCACAGCTGGCAGGGCTCCCACGAGGGGCTGGCCCTGACCCCCTCCCTGGCGGTGCCCCCAGCCGCGAGGCCTGCGAGCTGAAAAGACCCTGAGTAGCTGATCTGGCCACCAGATTCTGTAGGAAACCCTCCAGGACCATGGCCACCAGAGGCGTCCTGCCGGGCGTCCTGCCGAAAGCATTCTTTAAAGCTGGGAGCCTCCCGAGACTGCGCTGGCTGCAGGGCCAGGGCCCAGGGTGTGCGTCAGGCTGTTGGTGGGAACCGGGCCACTGGGGGGGTTCCAGAGTGGCCACGGGGCACCTCAGGCTCAAGGGGGCTGCAAAGTCGTGGGGCTGGAGCATGGCAAACTTGGGGCCCTTCTGAGGGTCCTCTGGGGCCCCAGGGCCTATGGGAACCCCCACTGCAAACTCCGAGCTCCGGAGCGAGTTGCCTGCATCTCACCAGGAAGCCACGGCCTCCTGCCCGGAACTCAGGACTCACGCTGCCCCAACAAGGCCCTGAGACGCGGCCCCCCTGCTCCCCGTGTGTGAGGCACCCTGCTCTGCTCACGGACAGACACCCCCAGTCAAGAACCCGCCCCCGCAGCACCCCAGGGCCACTGTGGCTCAGATGCCACCACCGGGGGGTCGCGCGGCCCACTGGCCGCAGGCCGAGTGCCCCCCACCCCCACTCTGCTGCCTCCAGGAGAACACAGCAACACCACAGGCCCCCTCAAGTTCCACTGAGGGGCGAGGCCCCGCGGGGACCCCCTCAGCCCAGCTGCGATCCCTCAGGGCCCCTCACTAGCCTGCAAAGTACTGATGGGGACGTCAGGGCTGGAGGCCTCCCGGGCGAGGATGCCGGGGGACTTGGGTGCACACAGGGGTGGCAGAGCCGGGCTCCCCACGGGTGGCCATCAGCGTCCTTGCAGGCTGACTGCAGCCCTGCTGCCCCTCCTCAGAGTCTGAAGACCCGGGGAAGGACGTCAGGAGCGAAGCAGAAGATGCCAGCTGGTGAGCAGCCTCGGCACAGCGGAAGCAGCAGTGCAGACGCGTGCAGGAAGACGGGAGGCAGGGCGGGAGCGAGGCCTGGAGGCCCTGAAGGAGGGCAGCGGGCTCCAGGGAGGCTCAGAGGGGCGGGTCACCCAGCAAACAGCAGCTCATCTTGGCTCAGCCCAGCACCTCGGCACTGGCACCTGTCTCTGCAGTCCTTCCCCAGGATCTCCAGAAAGCTTGCCGCCCGGGAGGCTGCTGGGGCCTCGGGCGACCCTCACGCTGGGCGGGTCTGGGTCGGAACGGCCCCTCGGAGCCCTGCATCCCTCATGCCTCTGCACCTCCTCCTCCCCTGGGCCTGCCTTGCCCACCGTCCCCGCCCCTCTGCCAACGCAGGGGCACCGCACGGGCTCCCAGGGTTAGGGTTAGGGTTAGGGTTAGGACGAAGCCGTCTCCCAACTCTATCCACCCCCTGCAGCCAGGCCAGCCTGGAGGACAAGCAGGACGGGGGCCAGGATGCCCGCGGGCAGGCGCCGGAGGATGCGAAGGTGGAGGAGGCCAGCACCTGCCGCGAGCAGCCGGCCGGAGGGGAGGGCGCGGACGAGTGCGCCCCGGAGGACGAGGTGGGCCGCGGCCCTCGCACCTGCGGCCAGCCCCCAGCTCAGCCCTGCCCCTTTTGCCCAGCCTGTCCCACCTCCTCTTTACAGGAACTGGAGCCCGAGTCCATCAAGCTAGACGACCTTCTGGAGAAAGAGGCAAGAGAGTCTCGCTTCAGTGGCGGAATCAGGCGGGGAGGCCGCGGGGCGCGGTTCTGCTGTGGATGCCGGTCAGTCCCCCAGGTGGAGCCGGGCTTGCGGTCTAGACCGGCCCCGAGCTCCCTTGGCACCGGGCCTGTGCTCTGCCCTAGGGCGCCTTAACCCCAGCTCGCAAAACAGCGCTGTGCTCAGGGAGCAGGGAGTCCTGACCGAGGCACCCTCAGCTCAGCCTTGTCGGGGAGACCCAGTCTGGCCCGCAGCCTGGGGTACAGCCCTCCCTGGACACCGCCCTCCCCCCAGGAGGGGCTTTCCTTCCCCCCCATGCTCATGGCGGTGGAGAGGAGCTGGGCGGTTATGCCAGGGTTTACGCCGGAGGCCCTGGGCCTGCGTCCGGGGGTTCTGGGGTTCCCTCCACTCCCAGTGTCAACCAAGGCACTACCAGAGAAAGCACTTTCAGGGCTGAGCCAAGGTGCCTGAGGGGCAGAGACGGGGCAGCCACCACACAGCCCCTGGGTGTGCGTCTGTGCACCGGGTGTAGGGGCGCCTTCAGCGGGGCCCGGGGGCGCGTGTGGGCCTGCAGTGACCGCCCAGCTCTAGGTGCGCCTGCTCACCCAGGCTCTGGTTCTCAGCAGGTAAAGGTGGGGGCCCTTCTGGGTCCTCAGGGGCCCGATACAAGGTGTCTGAGGCTGCGGGGAGGGGGGGCCAGACCTCCCCGCCCTCTGCCAGGGCTGCCGTGGAGGCCTCACCAGCCCCACTGCCAGCAGCTCCCACCACCCACAGCCAGGGACGGAGACCCCGGGGCGACGAATGCCCAGACCTGAGCACCGCGGGGCTTGAGCCCACGCCCCTCCCAGGAAGCTACGCTCCCCCGGCTCAGCCACGCCCGTCATCCATGCGTCTCTGATTTCCCTCCACAGAAACCATCTGTGTTTGTGGAGATTGACCTGGGAGACCGTGCCGAGGAGGTAAAGTGCCAGAGCCAAGAAAGCCCGGCCACCCTCAGGAGGCAGCCTGCTCGGGGCCCGCAGCGGTCCCGGGACCATGCCCAAGCAGGGTGTGCTGGCCCCTGAGGAGAGACGGGGCCCGGGGTTGGAGGACTGGCCTGGGGACCAGAAGGCACCTGGCCTCTTTCTCAGTCCCTCACACCAACCCACACGCATTCCTGCACCACCAGAGGCCCCAGGGCCTGGGTCAACCCTCAAGGTGCCCAGGGGCCTCAAGAACCTCTTGTGGGATTGTGCTGGGGTGGTGAGCGGGTCCAAGCCAGGAGCAGGAAGACTTAGTCTCCACATGCAGGGAAGGCTCACACAAGTCACCATGCCCTTCAATGCCTCAGTTTTATCATCTGCAAAATGGGAATCTTAATGCCGCAGCCCAGCGTTGTTCTACAGTGCCCTCAGAACACTGCCTGGCGCCCAGGGAGCCCCAGTATCAGGTACCATCTTCACCACCACCATCACCCCTGTCTCCACCATCATCAACCACCACCCCACTCACTGTCTCCATAAGCGTCAGCATCGCCATCAGCACCACGGCCACCGTCACCACCTCCGACACCACCGTTTCAGCACCACTCTCTGTAAACGGAAGTGGTTGACCCAGTGGCCTGATTGGGCCTTTCCAACACAAATAGTCTCTGTTTCTCTTGTTGTGAGTAGCCATCTCTTTGGAAGCTTTCTCTAATTCTCTCTTGGCAAAAGTAAGCCCCTGCCTCGGGGCTGCTCCTTTCCAGATGGTACTTCCTAGCTCTTTGCCCTCAGAACATGATGCATGGTGAAGAGAGTTGGTTACTGACTCACCCCAAGGTTACCGAGGGGACAGGGTTCAGGGACTCAAGAAGGTTCAGCCAGGGCAGAGCTGGGACTGAGGGACCAGGCCTTCTGACTTGCATTCCAGGGTCAAGGGCACGGCTCCTTGGTCTGGGTCCCCTAGTTAGAAACCCCCGCCTGACGGAGCCCCGCAGCGTGGGAGGACGCTCGGGGCCGTCTCCATACCCCCTCTTGTTCTCGGCGGGCCCAGCAGGTCCAGCCTCAGTCCCTAATGCCTCCCACCCCACAGGTGGTCACGTGCATCATGAAAGAAGAGAAGCGGTCCCAGAGGGACATGGGGGATGTGTCAGAGGACGAGTGAGTGAGGCGTCCACTCAGGGGGGCCTGGGGGGCAGGGGGGTGTTTGTGCCAATGCCTCCACCCTCCCGGGTAGAGATCGTGAGGCTCTGAAGCCAGGACGATGTGCAACGCTTGCCCAAGGGCTTTGGGTTGGTGGTATTTTAAACGATACAGAGAAGCGCAAAGAAGAAAATAGCAGTTCATCCACTTTTCACCTGAATCAACTGTATTAATATCTTGGATGATTTGCTTGCACAGTTTTAAAAAGGAAAATTTCTCTATTCACCTTGTAAAACTGATAGTCATTTAAAATAAATGAAGCGACATGAAGTAGCAAAACAGAGAGGAAAGGTTTAAAACACCCATGTGCCACCAACTAGAAACAGTGGGGCGTGTGGGCGCCTGGGCCCCGAGGGGCCAGAGCAGAGGCTGGAGCACGGGTGAGCGGGGGCAGGGGGCCCCGGCCACGCTCCTGCGCTTCCAGACGTGCTTGGCCGCAGCACCCAGGCCCTTTGCGACTTGGCAGTGGCTGTTGCTGCCTCTCCCCGGGCTGGGCTCCAGGGGGACAGTGTCCTGTGAGGAACTGTCACCCCCAAGTCTGCGCTGACCTCTGCTCACATGGCCAGGCACACAGCTTTACCAAGGTGTCAGGACTGCCTGGCATAGCCTCAGATCTAGGCTTGCCAGGAAAGTCTTCTGTAAGCTAATGTCTGCTTTTCTCATTTCTTACTGGACGTGGTGATGGACTTGGTCACCCTGGACAGCCTGGCAGCTCCTTTTCTGCCCCAGGCCAGGCTGGCCCAGGCCCACCTCTCAGCCTCTGGGTCTGGCTCCCACACTCTGCTCAGCTGCCCCAGAGAACCTGTGGATGGGCCATGCCTAGGAATCAGGCCTCGGCAGCTGGCAACTGCTTGACGGACAGGACAGGGTCTGCTCATGGGGGGTGCCTAGATACACACCAGGGAGGCGGGGTCACCTGCCTGCTCACTTGCAGCCTCAGTCCGTCCAGTCAGCCCCCTTGGGCACCCAGGTGCCTGTTAGGGGCCCATTGGGCACTTTGGCCCAGAGCCATGGAGGTCCCTATGAAAAGGAGTGCCATCTGACCCCAGAGACAGCCTTGGTTGGAAGTGGAACCCCCAGAGTCCCCCCTAACAGGACTAGGCACAGGCCGCAGTGCTCTGGAAACACTGGCTGTCCACCTGTGACGCCTCTTCATGCTGGGCTGTGGATGGACGGGGCATCAGGCTCAGCGGGCCCTCAAGACCTCTCGGGCTCAAGGGGCTCCTGTTGGAATGGAGATGTCGAGGCAGAAGAGGGGAGGGCCCCAGAGGGGCCTGGGAGCTGTCTCTGGCTGGCGAGCTTATCCACGCGGAACTAGTGGGAGGGGGTAGGGTGCCTCTCACCCCCTTCCCTTGGCCTCCAGGTCCAGGACCAGCTGGGTGTGCTGCATCCCGTACTCCACCAGAAAAAAGGTGAAGCAAAGCGCGTAGCCTGGAGAAGGTAATTCAGGCTCGGGGAGGGGCCGAGCTGAGGGAGGGGCAGAGCATGGCGTGGGGCGGGCGGAGGGCAGGCTGCCTCCCGGGTCCTACCCCAGACCTGCCCCTCTGGCCAGTAACTGGGCCTCCACATGGCTCCTGGACCAGCCAGACCGGGAGGAGCGAGGATGCAGACAGCTGTCCTGAGACACCAAAGGAGCCTGCTTCAGAGGCGCCATGGCTGCTCCACACATGATGCTCCACCACTGGGAAGCGATGAGACCATCCTTTAAACACGCAATAAAAAGTGAATGAAAGATGTTGTACTTCTCAAGGGCCCCATCCCTTCTTGCCACAAATCTTGTCCCACAAAATGTACATCAGGGAAGAGAAGCAGCTCAGGGACTTATCTCCCAGGTCATGTGGTAATACCTCCAGGTCTTGTGGTCACACCTCACAGGTCACTTGGTCACACCTCCCAGGTCACGTGGTCACACCTCCCAGGTCACGTGGTCACACCTCCCCTCCCAGGTCACGTGGTCACATCTCCCCTCCCAGGTCACGTGGTCACATCTCCCCTCCCAGGTCACGTGGTCACATCTCCCCTCCCAGGTCACGTGGTCACACCTCCCCTCCCAGGTCACGTGGTCACACCTCCCCTCCCAGGTCATGAGGTCACACCTCCCCTCCCAGGTCACGTGGTCACACCTCCCCTCCCAGGTCATGAGGTCACACCTCCCCTCCCAGGTCACGTGGTCACATCTCCCCTCCCAGATCACGTGGTCACACTTCCCCTCCCAGGTCACGTGGTCACACTTCCCCTCCCAGGTCACGTGGTCACATCTGCCCTCCCAGGTCACGTGGTCACACCTCCCAGGTCATGTGGTCACATCTCCCCTCCCAGGTCACGTGGTCACATCTCCCCTCCCAGGTCACGTGGTCACACTTCCCCTCCCAGGTCACGTGGTCACACCTCCCCTCCCAGGTCACGTGGTCACATCTCCCCTCCCAGGTCACGTGGTCATACCTCCCCTCCCAGGTCACATGGTCACATCTCCCCTCCCAGGTCATGTGGTCACACCTCCCAGGGCATGTGGTCACACCTCCCCTCCCAGGTCACGTGGTCACACCTCCCCTCCCAGGTCATGTGGTCATACCTCCCCTCCCAGGTCACGTGGTCACATCTCCCCTCCCAGGTCACGTGGTCACACCTCCCAGGGCATGTGGTCACACCTCCCCTCCCAGGTCACGTGGTCACACCTCCCCTCCCAGGTCACGTGGTCACACCTCCCCTCCCAGGTCACGTGGTCATACCTCCCCTCCCAGGTCACGTGGTCACATCTCCCCTCCCAGGTCACGTGGTCACACCTCCCAGGGCATGTGGTCACACCTCCCCTCCCAGGTCACGTGGTCACATCTCCCCTCCCAGGTCATGAGGTCATGCAGCACCTCACTTAGCCCCAGACGCCCAGGGGCCTGGCCTCAACCACAGCTGCCACCAGGGCACTGAGGGACCTGGGCATTGGTCCCTAAAGGCCAAGGGGCAGGCGTTCCTACAGCTGGACTGGGAGCCCTGAGGACCACACGGAGGAAATGCAGCCACAGGGAGATGCCGCCTGCAGGGGGAGGGAGGCAGGACCAGGAGGGAAGCCTCACCAGGGAGACCCCGCGAGGTCTGTGGCTCCTTTGTCCAACCAGCTGGGGGCTTGGCAGCCCACCTCCGGCCATGTGTCTGACTCAGCCCAAGACTGAGGACGCAGCATCACAGCGCCTCATGAGGACGCATCCACGGCCTCCACCAGTAGGCACAGCCTCCCAAGCAAGCACCCCCTCTTCCCTGCCCCTGGGTGGCAGCTCCCAGCCCTGGCACCTGGCCACCTAGATGGCCACTGAGAGAAGCTTCCAGAGAATTGGCCAGAGGAGGCCACAGGCCAGGAGTGTGACTGGTCCTCAGCCAATACTCTCCCTGTCCATCCCTGGCCACCACGGACAGCTGGCCTTGTTCAGACCCATGGAAGAGTCCAGTGCAGGGCAGCCCCACATACGTGCATGTCTGGCTGCGGGTGACCTTCACCTCCTGGGTCAGCTGGGGCGCCTGCAGGGAGCCAGTCAGGGCGGCCCGTGAGAACCGGCAGGACGGTGCGGTGGTGGAAGTGGTGGAGCCCACGGGCCAGGCTCTAGAAAGGCAGGCGGAATCAGCCTGGGAGCCTTCGATCTGGTCCCCAGGCCTGCTGAGGCCACAGAGAGACCCCTACCTGGGAAGCTGGGCCACAGCCAGCGGAGATTACACTGTGAGCTGGACCTGCAGGGTATGAAGAGCTGACAGCCTTAAGGAGAGTGGAGCCCTAAGGTCACCGCTGATGGCAAGATCGCTCGCCCCGAAGCAGGAGGGAGACCGAGCCCCCACCCTTGCCGCCCCGGGGGCCGTGGAGCTGTCTGTCCATCTCGGTGCTTGGAGCCCAGCCCTCACGGACTGCAGGCGGGAGGGGGGCATATACCCCTGGGAGGGCCCCAGTCCTCAGGGCCCCCAACTTAGCCTGCGAGGCTTGCCCCCCGGCCTGACCCGGCTCCCTCCCCAGCACCTGCAGGCCCACAGCTGCTCAGATCAGTGAATTCGAGGCCGCAGGGCCCCCAGGGCGGGCCCAGCCCAATGGCTCTGGTGGACACAGCACCCCCCCAGGCCTGTCCCTGCCGCCAGCCTGTTCTTCCCAGCATTGTTAGTCTCTCCCAAATCGCACATGCTCTTTCATTGTGGGCAATGTGGGAACTGGCAGAAAGCGTGTAACCTGTCCCCTTGCGACCTTCATACCACCGCTGGCAGGATTTCTGTTTCTGCTTCAAATACGTAGAGCGAGCTGTTTATGGAGATAGGTAAACACAGCTTTTTTACAAAATTGACACCACATTGCACTAGTTTTGGGGCGTGTTTTACTTTTTGTTTTGTTTTGTTTACAGTTTTTCCTTTTATCCTCATAAACCCTTTCCCACTATCGCCGGTGAGGGTTTGCTGAAAACCTGCCTTGTGCCAGGTGATACTCAGGGGACACATGGTGGTTGAACAAACCCTGGCCTCCCAAGCCTCCAGTCTGGGGGGAGAGAAGCGTGGATGCCCACTGCTCGTTGCCTAACAGACGGTCAGCTGCATCCCCTGGAAAGTGGTGCTCCATGGCTCCTCCACCAGGGCAGGCACCTGCCGTCAGGCTGACAGATTAGGAGGAAACGCAGGTGGTGGGCTGGGCGGGGAAGGGGCCAGGGGAGGGAGAGCTGAGGGTGGCGCTCCTGGCCACGGCGGCGGACCCTCAAGGGCGGTGCTTGCTCTGCACCCCGCGACCTGCCCTGCACGGACTAGCATCTTTCACGTCCACACTGCGGGCCCTGTTATTCCCCCTGCTTTTGCATCAGGAAGGCGGGTGGCAGGTGGAAGTGAGGGGTCACTAGCAGGGCACCCCGCACCCAGGCAGCTGCCCTCGGGAGCCACAGTGCCCGAGCATCAGCTGGCTCTTCCTGCCGCTCCAAGGAAATGGATGTGCAAGGGCCGTGTCCGCGGCCGGTTCTCTGAGCTCCCGCCGGGACCGGCGGCTGCGCTTGACTGGAGCGCCCCCTGGTGGCGAGCCGGCCCTCCGGCCTCCCGCTGACGTCCAGCCGAAGTCACGCTCCCAGACCTTCCACCAGGAGACGGTGGCCTGACATCTCCTCACCTTACAGACGTGAACTCTCCTTTACTCACTAACAAGCAGCCGGAAGGAGGCTGTGTTGGTGGCCAGCGGAGGGCAGACTGAGGGGCCTGACCCAGGCCACCTGTGCGGAGCTGCCCTGCTTTTGCATCCAGGGCGCAGAGGTCAAGGGTCCTGGACCCCGGCCCTCCCTGTGCCATGACCTCGAGACCCACAGTCCCGGGAGCTATGGAGGATGGACAGACAGACCTGCCCTCTGTCTAGAGTCCTGCGCACCTCCAGGGGTGGGTGGACGACACTTGGCCCGTGTGGAACCCAGGCCCCAAAGAGAGGCTCCCTGTGATGTTCTGACACACTTCACGTGACACGACAAAATGCAGAGCTGACTCACAGGGCGCCACGCTTAGAGCCCCGTGCCCAGTGTCCCCACGGCGCCCCCAGGTGCCCCCGTGCCCCCAGGTGCCCCCACATCCCCAGTGTCCCCACAGTGCCCCCAGGTGCCCCCATGTCCCCAGGTGCCCCCATATCCCATGTCCCCAGTGTCCCCATGGTGCCCCTAGATGCCCCCGCAGTGCCCCCAGGTGCCCTGTGCCCCCAGGTGCCCCCCAGTGTCCCCGCAGTGTCCCCAGGTGCCCCCATATCCCATGTCCCCAGTGTCCCCATGGTGCCCCCAGGTGCCCCCGTGCCCCCAGGTGCCCCCGTGCCCCCAGGTGCCCCCAGGTGCCCCCATATCCCATGTCCCCAGTGTCCCCGCGGTGCCCCCAGGTGCCCTGAGCCTGGGGCCATAGCTCCAGACACCCTGCTGTCCAGGCTGGAGGGCCCATCTGGGACGAGCTTGGAGCTGAGAAAGGCCAGCTTGGCCACAGTGGGTGCTGCTGAGGCCTTGGGAGGTGAGGGGCTTGCCAGGGCCAACGAGCCCCCAGGAGCAACCCTCAGAGGTGGTGGGGAGGAACAGCCCAGGCCATGCGAGGGGAAGAGCTCCTTCTGCCCATGAGTTGTCCTTCCCTGAGCACAGCCCGAGGACTCCACCGAGGCCTCCCATGGAGCACCCCAAGCCCAGGGCTGGTGCCGCTCTCTGGGGCGTCCTGGGTCCCAAGGCCTGACGTGGGTTCCTGGACAGGGCAGGAGAGCGGTCAGTGCTGACAGCCAGAATCGCGGTCCAGGGAGCGGGCCAGGAAAACACCAAGTGTCCCCGCCTGCCCCTCCTCAGGCAGAAAGCAGGAAAAGCGCGGTCCCCAAGGGGCTGTCCAGGGCAGGGGAAGACAAACCTGAGACCCCCCCAGGGCAACAGCAGCACCCACCTGCCCATCTGCCCGGCCGTGTGTCAGGGGCTGCTCCTCTCAGCCACAAACACCCTCCACGGGCCCAAGATGTGGGAGCCAGAGCCTCGTTCATGGGCCAGGGTCATGGGCAGCCGGAGACGTGGTACGTCCTGGGCCCACAGGTGCGGGGCGCTGGGGCAGAGAGCTGCGGCCTCCAGCTTGTCCGGGCCTGGCCCCTGCCGGCTCCTCCCAGGCCCTCCCTGGCTACAGGCAGCTGTCCTCGCCTCAGTCCTCATACTCGCTCGTCCTCGACTCCATGCCCTTCGGAGAGCGAACAGGGCCTTCAGACCTGGGCCCCTGCTTCCCGAGGAGCCAGGCGACCACGTGGGCCAGGAGTAAGACTCCGGCTTCTTCAGTGACCAGTACTGCCCGCCATCCCAGCGCTGCTCCGCTGGTCCCCACCCCATCCCGTGTGTGAGCCCTGCTCGGGGTCCACGACCACTGGCCCCAGCCCTAGACGCAGGCCTGCCTCCCAGCTCTCCCGGAACGAAAGGGTCTCACCCAGACCCTCCTCCAAGTGTGGAGCTCTGACCTCATTTCCCAGGGCTTCTGGGGATGTGTGCCCCAGTCAGTGTCCACCGGCCTGGGGACCTCCAGCCTGGTCTGTGCCCCCCAAACCAGGGACTTCCCTGGTCTGGAACGCCAGCCCTGGCTCCTCTGTTTTCACCAGAATAGTTGAGGGTCCTGCCGGGGCGGCTCCAGCGTCACCCAGGCCACTGAGTGGCGGGCGGGGAGGGGCACTGGGTGTGGGTCTGACAAGTCCCAGGACAGCCTGCAGCCCAGCTGCTGACACACGTGATCCTGGCCCCAGTCACACCTCTGCCCCGACAGGACAGGACAGGATGAAGCAGGGCAGCTCAGACACCGCAGCCCCTGCAGGGGTGCTCACTTAACCTGGAGCTGACTCAGCTGACTACCTGACCCCGCTAATAACCTAACCCACCTTACTTCTCAATCCAGCTGACCGCCTACCCAGCTGACCATGTTCGATACCGACTACCTAGCCCTTCTAACTACTTAACCCAGCTGACTACCGATCCAGCTCGCCACCTGCCCAGCTGACCATCTGCCCAGTCCCTCTAGACCAGCGGCTGGCTCCCTGGGTGAGGGTTCTGCTTGTCACAGGGAGTCCCTGGGCAGCCCCCAGCACGCTCAGACACCACCCACCCACCGCCGTGGAGAACAACTGGCTGCATTGTGGATATGAAGACAGCCGTGGGAGCCACACCGACACCATGAGGTGACTCCAGAGGGGCGTGCAAGGCTCTGCGTGCCTGCGGACGTCTGCCCTCTTGCTCTGTGAGCCTCCGCAGCTGGAGTGCGCTCACCCAGACGACCTTCTCTTTCCCTCTTTCCCTGTCACTTGTCTAGGGAAGGTTTCCTGAAAGCGGCGCTGTCCTCGTCCCTGTTTGCTTGTTTACACAGGCAGCTGTTTCCACTGGCCCGGCTCGCACACACGCGCCACTCCAGGCGACAATACGCAGCCCGAGTCTGCTGCTCAGGGCGTCTGTCTGTGGCTGCTGGCAGCACCCCCAGGGCGTGCCCTGCGTCTGCTACGGGCTCTTACTTTCCTAATTAATTAAATTGGGGAAGATTTCCTGGCTTTCTGGCCCCACAAGATATTCCAGGCTCAGCTTGTGTTTTCCCTGACCCAGTGGGGAGTGGGACAGGTGGGGCACCCGTTCAGACTGAAAGCTCACAGGGGAGATTCCAGGCATCGCTGAGAAAGCTGCAAAGGCTCCACAGGGACACTGACCTCATGGCGAGAGCAAGGGCTCCCTCTCCCCAGGGAGGACGTGGGGCCTCCAGGCCAGCCAGCAGGGCAGCTGTGGGTCCAGGTTGGGGACACCACTGTGACCCCAAGGAAGGAAGGAAGGAAGGGCAGGCAAGCTTCCAGGGGCCTGAGGCTCCAGCTCAGTCTTCCCCTCACACAGGGAGCAGGTGGGCAGCAGGCCCTGTACCCCAAGTCTGCGGCATCCTCAGCTCATGGGTGCCCTGGGAGAGTCCAAAACATACAGCTACTTGCCTGGAAGGCAGCCCTCCCCCCAGAGCCTGAAAACGTTCTTCCTGAGAAACTCAGGCCAGCCTCCCATACCTGGCCTCCCACGCCTGGCCTCTCCCACCTGACCTCCCACACCTAGCCGCCCACACCTGGCCTCCTATACCTGGCCTCCCCTGTCTGGCCTCCCACACCTGGCCCCCCACACCTGGCCTCCCCTGCCTGGCCTCCCCACCTGACACCTGCTCCTTGAGACCCTGGCCCCTCCCCCACAGTGACTCTCACCCAACACTCACCAGCACTCAGTGGATGACCCATTCGGTGCTTGTGTGACACTTCTGGAACAGGCACTGCCATTCGCTCTGTGCTGTCCATGGCTGGGGCCGTGGAGAGGTCAGCACACTGGCCAGGGCCACGCAGCACACGAGCTGGCCAGCAGCTGTGAGGTCGGTTGGGGCCTGACCCTGCCTCCTGTGCTCATGCCGTTCACAGCTCGGGAAACTGAGGCAGCCTCCAGGCCTCTCACCAGGGCCTGCAAAGACCCTGGTCCCACCTCCCTCAGGGGTGTCCCTGCCCCACTCTGGGAGGTTGCCCCATCTTGAGCACACAGGCGCAAGGCTGAGGCTGGTGCTGTGTTCAGGAAGGCTCCGCTGTAGGGCAGCTGAGCATCCAGAAGGGATGGGGTGGCAGGTGAGGGCCACCAGGAAGGTGCTGGCCACAGGGAGGGCCACCAGGAAGGTGCTGGCCAAGGGGCTGGCTGAGCCAGAGTGGAGATAGGAGAGGAGACTGCATTCCTGGAGCAAGCATCAAGGTGGGCTGCGTGGAGACCCCTCCCCCGAGGCACCTGTATCTGAACCCTTGGACCGAGGGGGACATCACCTCACCGGGGACAAGGACTTGGTGGTGGGATTAAGGCGGGGCTCCTGTCTGTAGAAGTGGGCCACTGCACCAGCTGGGTCAAAGGAAGACAAGGGAAGGCTGGGCCCGGAGGCAGGCGGGGCCAGAGATGCTGTGCTGTTGGGTTTGGCCCCTGAGGTCAGGCCACCCGTGCTGGGAAGGGAGGATCCCCGAAGGTGGCCTTGCAGCTCTTGGAGCCCA
Source organism: Bubalus bubalis (assembly GCF_019923935.1). Lineage (NCBI taxonomy): Eukaryota > Metazoa > Chordata > Mammalia > Artiodactyla > Bovidae > Bubalus > Bubalus bubalis. Next base: position 262,766 of record NC_059169.1, read on the forward strand.
GCACAGCCTCGACTGACCCCCAGCTACTGACGGGGAGGCACTGAGTCGACAGAGTCTTGAGCTGTGAAGCCTGTGATCAGCCAGAGCTGCTCCCTTGGGGCTGAGCCGTCACCCTGGGGCCTGGCCGGCTACGAGGAGAATGCAGAGTCCAGGGCCGCAGTCCAAGCCAGGACCCTGGAGCCTGCCTGGCGGCTCAGGGCTGAGACATGCTGGACTCTGGCCTGGACAAACATGGGCTCTGCAAGCAGCAGGGGCTGAGCGCAGGACAGGGAGTCCCTACCATGAATCCTGCTTCCCTTCCCACTCACCACCCCACCCCCACTCCCCACCCCCCAGCCCCAACTCCCCACCCCCTGCTGAGGGCTTGTCCCTGCCGGACCCACACTTCCTGGCACTTGTGTCTGTGTTTTCCAACTCTGAGCTCTTGAAAAACCCTCAGAACCTGGTGTAAACCTATTGCGGGTGAATGTCTTTTCCGCAAGCACTAAGGAGCTTCACGCGGGTTGCAGTCCTGCCTTCACCAGCTCCTCCTGCACAGCCCTGCTGGGTTTTAGGAAGCTAGTCATTTGTGCAAATTCCATGCAGCAAGGGGCTTTTCCGATTGTGATCACAGTTCGCAAAGTTGCTGAGTTTCAGCTGGCCTTTGGCGCCAGGCCTGGCGTGGAGAGGGCGCTCCACGGCTGTGTGCATGCTTGTGCAGCCGAGGCGTAGCCCCTCCGTGCCAGGTACTTCTCCGGGGGAGCAAAGAGAAGATGTGAAAACAAACGCGCGTCCAGGCCTCCAGCAGCTCACAGCCAACAGGAGCCCCGAGCCTCCTGAGTGCAGTTTACCGCAAACAGCAGTTGCCACGGCAACAGAAAGCAGGCGGTGGGGCCAACAGCACCCCCAGTTTGGCTGCTGAGAGACAGATGTCTGGGAGATCAGGCTACCAACCCTTCCCTCGCTAAAGGGGAAGAAGCTGGATCTTCTGGGAGAGATTTAAGAGGACAGTCTGAAATCCAACAAAAGCAAGGGCTGCGGAAAGAGGCGGGCTGCTGGGCCAGAAGCCAGCCCCCCTAGGCTTTGTTTGTTCTGGCCTCGGCCAGGCTGCGCTTTGCAGCAGGCAGACAGAGGCCAAACCTTTACTGGTCAAACAGCACATGGGGGCCAAGTTTGCTAGGAGAGAAAACAGTGGCCCGGGGCCAAAGGCGGCTTTTGGGAGCTGTTTTCCACTTTCCCTCCAAGCAGCTGGAGGTCCTGGGGCGGAGGCTCCCGGCAGCATCATGCCTGAGGACTGGGTCCTGACCTGGAGTTGAGGCCCCAGGGAAGCAAGGACAGGCCTTCCCGTACTAGGACCCTGGGCAAGACTGGGGGTTGGGGTTAGGGGAGAGGGAGGCCTGCTGACTTCTGCGAGCAGGTGGAGAGGGGAGCTGGGCGCCAGGCCCTCCTGGGATTCTCCTCCATGGCCCTCACCTGCCCAGGCCCAGCGGCCCCATCCCGCAGCAGAGGGTGGGTCTCTTCTCATACCTTCGCTCCGGATGGCTGCAGGAGACCCTCCACCAAGGTGCCTGGCCAGGGGCACCATGGCACTAAGCAGTCAGCACTTCACGAGTGGCCTATCAGAACGTGAGCTTGACCAGGCCGTCTGAGGCAGGGGCGCCACACAGAGGCACAGGCCCTGGTCCCCAGGGTCTTGTGAGGGCTGCCCAGGTGTTGTGACGGGGGAGGACCCAGGCTGCCATGGGCGGAGCTCCTGCTCCCGGCACTTAATTAACGTTTAATTAAGCAGTTGTTTCCTGATCCTCGCCGACGCCGTCCCCGCTTCAAATTCCCTGGATCCACCGGGGCTGGACCCCGGCACCAGGCCTGGGCACTGCAGCCAGACGTGGCTGGGCCGAGACCCCAGGGAGCTGAAAAGATTGGGCTGAAAGGCCAGGTTGGCCCCAGGTTCCAGACAAGCAAGAGCGAGCCTCCCCACACTGCGTGGGGGTGGGTGGGTGGAGTGGGTGGCGTGCGGACGTCTGAGGATGGAGCCCAGCACACGTCCAGGCAGCCACCCACAGCCCTGTGGGGACACTGCCTGTCCAGGCAGACCCCGCAGAACAAGATGGGCAGGCGGGTCTGGCCCTGAGCCATCTGTTGTTGTCCAGTCGCTCAGTCGTGTCCACCTCCTTGCGACCCCGTGGACTGCAGCACGCCAGGCTTCCCTGTCCTTCACCAATTCCCGGAGCTTGCTCAAACTCACGTCCATTGAGTCAGTGATGCCATCCAACCATCTCATCCTCTGTCACCCTCTTTTCTACCTGGGTTCTTTCACAGCATCAAGGTCTTTTAGAATGATTTGGCTCTTTGCATCAGGTGGCCAAAGTATTGGAGCTTCAGCTTCAGCATCAGTCCTTCCAGCGAATATTCAGGGTTGATTTCCTTTTGGGTTGACTACTTTGATCTCCTTGCCGTCCAAGCGACTCTCAAGAGTCTCCTCCAGCACCACAGTTGGAAAGCATCAGTTCTTCAGCACGCGGCCTTCTTTATGGTCCAACTCTCACATTCGTACAACTACTAGAAAAACCAGTTTGACTGTACAGACATTTGTCGGTACCTACTCACATTTTTTTCGGAGAAGGCGATGGCACCCCACTCCAGTACTCTTGCCTGGAAAATCCCATGGATGGAGGAGCCTGGTGGGCTGCAGTCCATGGGGTCGCTAGGAGTCGGACACGACCGAGCGACTTCACTTTCACTTTTCACTTTCATGCATTGGAGAAGGAAATGGCAACCCAATCCAGTGTTCTTGCCTGGAGAATCCCAGGGACGGGGGAGCCTGGTGGGCTGCCATCTATGGGGTTGCACAGAGTTGGACACGACTGAAGCGACTTAGCAGTAGCACTCACATTTTTAAAGTATTTTTTTCATTGGTGTAAGATTATTGAATTAAAGAGCAATAAACTGAATGCACCTGAAGTGTGTAATTAGGTTTGGGTGTGCGTTTGAACCCAGAAACCTCACTGTGTCCATCACACACTCTCCAGGACGTCCCAGAAGCCAGCTGTCTGCCTGTGGCTACAAATTTTGTATGATCAGAACCACACAGGTGGGCTTTTTTTGGCCTGGCCTCTTTCACTCGGCTTTGTGACTTTGAGACTCTCCTGTCCTTACACGTGTTTCTTCCCTTTTTAATTCTGAGCAGCCCTGTGCTCCGTGAGGCAGACATGTCACCAGATGACAGACATGTGGTCTGTTCATGGCTTCAGTGATTCCAAAGGAAGCTTCTTGTTCACACCTTGGTGTGGAAAACATGTTTTGTTTCCTGAGTAAACAGCAAAGGGTGAGATGGTTGGGTGGCAGCTGTGTAGGTTTCTGTCATTTGTCTTTTTCTTAATAGGAGGAGTTTTTAATTGCAACGAAGTCCAATTGATCAATTTTTAAGATTATTTCATGTTTTCTGTGTTCTAAGAAATCTTTGCCTGCCCCAAGCGAAAGACTGTCTCCGGTGTTTCCTTGCAGAAGTTTCATGGTTTTAGAACTTACATTTATGTATAACCCATTTGAGTTTTGTGTGTGTGTGTGTTGTATGAGACAAAGGACATGTTTTTCTCCCTATAAGGACATTCAGTGGATCCAACACTATTTGTTGAAAAAGCTTTCTTTTCCCTTTGCATTGTCTTGGCACCTTTGTTGAAAATTGATTTACCATATATAGTAGGTCTATTTCTTTTTTAAAATGGATTTTTGAAAGGAAAATTCCAAGACTCTTTTTTCTAAATTTGGTCCTACATCCTCCCCCCACCCCCCACACCCCCGCCACATTTGACTCACCTCCATCCATCCTGTTTGTCTCAAACTTCCCTTAAAAAGTTAAATATATATCTACCATACAGCCCACAACTGCTCTCCGGGGTTATCCTGGAGTAACAGAAATTTGCATTCACAAAAAAGTCTATACTCAGATGTTCACAGCAGCCTTACCTGTGACAGCTAAAGCCTAGAAACACCTACGTGTCCTTCCATGGTTAAACAAGCCCTGGCCCATCCTGGAAGCAGTGTATTGCAATTACATTATGCTCCTGAAATGACAAATTATTGTGATGGAGAAGAAGCCAAGGGCTGGGGAGGAACAACATGAAGGAGTCCTCTGCGGGGATGGAAGTTTCACGTCCTGAACACGGCTTCAGGGTCTACACGTCGTGAGCCCCCTGCACAAGACACCCCAAAGGAACGCACAAACCTGCAAAGACTGGCAACCCTGTGAGCTCCTTAGACTAGTAGCCATGTTAACTGTGCTAGCTAGTCTAGTTAATGGTGTTAACTGTCCTAAATAGCCTAGTAACAGTGTTGACTAGTCTATTTAATGGTGTTGCCTGTGCTAACTAGTCCAGTTAATGGTGCTACCTGTGCTAACTAGTCTGGTTAATTGCGCTAACTAGTATAGTTACTGGTGTTACCTGTACTAACTAGTCTAGTTAACCATGTTTACTACATAAAGCTCCTGGTTTTGAACATTTAGTCTTGTCATGTAAGTTTCCACCATCTGTGGAAACCCAGCAGTGGGTATGTGGGACCTCTATGTACCATTGTGCAACTTCTTATGAAGTGGTGATTCATTCAAAAGACAAAACTAGAAATATAAACACTTAGAAATAAATGTGACAAAAGTTATACACAAGACCCATAGGGTTAGAATGTAAAAACATTGCTGAGAGAAATTAAATAAGACCTAAATAAAGAAACGTTGAGGTCATGGAGTGGAAGATTCAATATTGTCAGAATCATCAAGAGGCCAATCTCCCCAGATTAATCTGCAGAATCAGCACAGTCCCAATCAAAGCCCTAACATGTTTTTAGTAGAAATTAACATTCAAGCTAATTCTAAAATTTGTATAGAAATGTATAGGACCAGAGCAAGCATGATAAACGAACAAGGATGGAGAATTTATATTGCATGATTTCAAGATTATTTTAAGGAACGCTGATCAAGAGTGATATATCATGGTTATAACAGACCAACAGATGAACTGGATAGAGCAGATTCCAGAAACGGACCTGCTCAGATGCAGTCAGCTGACTTGACAAAGGTGCCGATGCAATTCAAGGGGAAAAAAATTATCTTTCCAGAAATGACTCTGAGTCACCTGGATGTTCATCTGCAACAAAACAAAGAAAATCCCTTAAAACTCTTGCCTCATTCCAAAAAAATATAATACAAAAATTCACATGAAATCAATAAATCTCCTAGAGGGGATGGCGGGGTGGATGGAGTGGGGGTGGGGGAGGGGGAAGCGGACGGGGGAGGCGGACGGCGGGGCAGACAGGGGAGGAGGACGGGGAGGAGGATGAAGAGGCGGACAGCAGGGCGGACGGCGAGGTGGACGGGGGAGGAGGACGGCGGGGCGGACGGCGAGGCGGACCGGGGAGGAAGACGAAGAGGCGGAGGAGGGAGGTGGATGAGGGAGGCGGGAGGGGGAGGAGGACGGGGAGGCAGAAGGGGGAGGTGGACGGGGAGGCGGACGGTGGGGCAGACAGGGGAGGAGGACGAGGAGGAGGACAGAGAGGCGGACGGGGGAGGAGGACGAGGGAGGCGGAAGGGGGAGGAGGACGAGGAGGCGGACGGCAAGGAGGACGGGGAGGCGGACGGGGGAGGCGGACGGCGAGGAGGACGGGGGAGGCGGACGGGGGAGGCGGACGACGGAGGCGGACGGGGGAGGCGGACGACGGAGGCGGACGAGGGAGGCGGACGGCGAGGTGGACGGGGGAGGCGGACGGCGAGGTGGATGGGGGAGGTGGACGAGGGAGGCGGACGGGGGAGAAGGACGGGGAGGCGGACAGGCGAGGAGGACGAGGAGGCGGACGAGGGAGGAGGACGGTGAGGCGGACGGGGGAGGCGGACGGGGGAGGAGGACGGGGGAGGAGGACCGGGAGGCGGACGGGGGAGGAGGACGAGGAGGCGGACGGGGTAGCGGATGGCGAGGCGGACGGGGGCGGCGGACGGGGAGGCGGACGGGAAGGCGGACGAGGGAGGCGGACGGGATGCGGACAGCGAGGCGGACGGGGGAGGAGGACGGAGAAGCGGACGGGGTAGGCGGACGCGAAGGAGGACGAGGGAGGCGGACGGCCGGGCGGACGGCGAGGCGGACGGGGGAGGAGGACGGAGAGGCAGACGAGGGAGGTGGACGAGGGAGGCGGGCGAGGGAGGAGGACGGGATGCGGACAGCGAGGCGGACGGGGGAGGCGGACGGGGAGGAGGACGGCGGGGCGGACGGGGGAGGAGGACGGAGAGGCGGATGAGGGAGGCGGACAGCGAGGTGGAGATGCAGGATTCCCTGCCTGCTCCCAGGAAAGAAAGCTGGTCTCCTCCGGGCACTCGCGAGGTGACTCTTTAGGAGACGACACTCCTTTCCCAATCCCGTAAGGAGTCGCAATCCCCACCACTCGCTGTGCTGGACCATGTGAACCGTCAATAGCGACTTTGAGGCAAGACCCTTTGTCTCGCTTATCCAGCTGTACTCTGACCTCTGAGGGGCAGAATGTCCTCAGAGATTCTGAAAGACTGTCTGCTGAGTTACAGTCCTCAGGGTGGCTCAGATAAAATTTTCCACTTCTTTTTTAGATTGACCACTGATTAGGGGAGCAGGGCCTGCATTCCAGGGTCCCAAGCATCTCTGCGGTCCCAGAGGAGGACTGAACTTCTCTCTTGGCTGAGACGCTGCTGCTGGCCCTGCCTGCTGGAGCCCCTCCACCCCACTAGTGTGGCCAGGGCTTAGATTCTTCTGACCTTGGCCCAAACCCCAGCCTCCCAAGGTAGGGCTCTGGACGTCTCCCTAATCAAACACAGCCGTCCCCTTGGCCTCGGGCCCTTTTCCTTCCTGGACAGAACAGTGGGGCATGGTGACCCGGGGGCGACAGTCAGCACCAGCACCAGAGGTCCCAGAGCAAAGTGGACCTGGGACCCTTGAGGGGCAGCTGGGCGTTGGGGCTCCTGAGGAAGGCTGCAGGGAAGCTCATAATCGCATCCTGGGGTCACGACCCATGGGGGTGCACATGCCCTCTGTGTCCATCACAGGTGAGGAGGCCCAGAGCCTGCCCGGTCTCCCTGGCCTCGGCCCCCACCGTCCCCCTTCTCCTGGGGACTCAGCTCCAGGCTCCACCCTCAGCTCCAGCCTCTGTTCTCACTCAGCTGGACCCCCACCCCGTGATGGATGCCCCCCAGGCCACCCCCCAATGGACGGCACCCTGGCCCAGGCCACTCCCCCTGCATGAAGACCCCCTTTCCCCGGCTCAGTCCCTGAGCAAGCCCATAGAAGCCCCACACACAGTTCAGGGATGTGCTCTTCCTCCCTGTGGTCTGCCAGGATGCCGCTCCATGAGGCCTTCTGGCCGGGAAGATGAGACACGTGGTCAGCGAGTAAGAGGGCACACAGAAATTCCACTTTTGCTCTCGCTGATGGGCCACATTTGGAGCAAGGGTTTCACAACAGCTGGAGGAATGCAGTGCCTCCTGTTCCGGGACCTCCAGGGTCTTGTGGCTTTTACCGCAGTCAGACATCCTTTTACCAGGAAGAGGGGGTCTGTGTGGACATGCCAGGGGCCGCCCAGGCCAGGGCTCGGGCTCAGGGATGCTCGCTGGGGACCTGGCCTGGGATGCTGACAGAGCTGGGCTTGGAAGTGGCCGCGTGTTGGGTGTGGAAGGCCGCTGCCCACCAGAAATGAGGACAGAGGGCTGAGGGCTGGCGCCCAGGTCTGCTTGGCTGGGGTCTGCATGTGGTGCTGAGCTTGGCCTCAGGGACTGGAAACTCTGGCAAACACAGATGTGACTGAATCTCCTTAGTCATCCCATGGTTGCTGCTGTCTCGCTGGAGCAGGGACGGCCACCGGGCACTAGTGCTCCCCCAACAAGTGCTTCCCAGCATAACTGCTCCCAAGCAGGAGTGCTCCCCCAATAAGTGCTCCCCCCAACGCGTCCTCCCCGAGTGCTCCCCGAGTGCAGCCCAGCATGAGTGCTCCGCCAATGAGTGCAGCCCAGCACGAGTACTCCCCCAACAAGTGCTCCCCAGCATGACTGCTCCCAAGCACGAGTACTCCCCAGCACGAGTGCTCCCCAACGAGTACAGCCCAGTAAGAGTGCTCCCCCAATGAGTGCGCCCCAATGAGTGCTCCCCCCAATGAGTGCTCCCCGGCATGAGTGCTCCCCAGCATGAGTGCTCCCCAAATGAGTGCTTCCCCCCCCCATGAGTGCTCCCCGGCTGAGTGCGCCCCCAACGAGCAGGTGACCACCCTGCACAGGAGGGCCACCTGTAGCAGGATGGAGGGCTTTCTCCAAGCTGGACTCCTGGAGGTGGAGTAGGAGGGGGTCTGGGGAGAATGCCCATCCCTTGTCCTGGAGCTTAAGTCCAGATTCAAGAAACCCAACCTCGGGAAGGGAAGGGAAAGGAAGGGAAGGGCGTAGGCCGGTGGGGTGGAGGGACTGGGGTCTGGAGAGAGCTTGGTGGCTTCCTGCCGAGCCTCTGGTCAGCCAGAGCCCTCGCTCCACCCTTGGGCCTGGATGGCAGGTGCCCGTGATGCCTGCCCACTCACGGACTCAAGGCCCTTCTTGAGTGAAGCCCCAGGGACACTCGCCTCACAGGTGCAGGGTGCCGCAGTCATCGGCCAGGATGGCCAGGTGAAGCAGAGCGAGCTCTGACCTTGCTCTGATCGTGTCCCAGGAGGCCGGAGGCTCAGAGGCAACTCCTGGGGAGACTCCAGGTGGTCTTCAGACTTGGAGGAGCAGATTCCACAGGCAGCGTCTGCAAGAGCCTCAGCCTCTGGGCCGATCTGGTCCCCAAAGACCCTGACATGGCAGCAAAACAAGAGCGAGGGCCAAACCAGATCCCATCTGCTAACTGAAGACCTCAGGAACTGCCCGTGTGAGGACGGGCTCACCCAGAAACACAGCTCTTTCTTTTACGTGTATTTTATTGATGTAAAATGTACCGAGCACACAATTAACTACTTTAAAGTGTATCAGCTCAGTTCAGTTCAGTCGTTCAGCCGTATCCGACTCTTTGCGACCCCATGAATCCCAGCACGCCAGGCCTCCCTGTCCATCACCAACTCCCAGAGTTCACTCAAACTCATGTCTATCGAGTCAGTGCTTCCACTCAGCCATCTCATCCTCTGTCGTCCCCTTCTCCTCCTGCCCCCAAAGCCTCCCAGCATCAGGGTCTTTTCCAATGAGTCAGCTCTTTGCATGAGGTGGCCAAAGTACTGGAGATTCAGCTTTAGCCTCAGTCCTTCCAATGAACACCCAGGGCTGGTCTCCTTTAGGGTGGACGGGTTGAATGTCCTTGCAGTCCACCGGTGGCATTTAGTGCATTTCCAATGTCTATAACCACTACTTCTCTCCACTCCTCTCTAGTTCTAAAAATTTTTCAAAACGTTCACCCCAGAAAAATACCCCCAAACCATAAAGTAACCCCTGCCCCTCCCACTTGTCAGCCCCAGGCACCACCGGGCTGTGTCCGTCTCTAAGGTCTTTCCATCTCTGGACATTTCATGTAAAAGGAAGCTTACACCTTGTAAACGCTCATGTCTAAATCCTCTCACTGAGCATAATGTTCTCGGGGTTCATACAGCTGCACTGTTTGTATATTCAATGGAAACTGTACTTTGAGTTTTGAATTTTGACCTTCTCTGGGCTGGTGATGACGTGCTCTTGAGGCTGGGCAGGGGTGGATGCCCCATTTCCCCAAGGTCACAAGGGCAAATGGCCCACACACTTGCAGGCACTCTGTACAGATGGCCACTCTGATTTTCACTTTCAGTGCAGTGTTCAATAAATCACATGAACTCTTCAACACTTTATTATGAAATAGACTTTAGTGTCCTGAGCATGTTTGAGGTAGGCCAGGCCAAGCCACCAAGTAGGTTAGGTGTATTAAATGTATTTTTGACTTAAATACTTTCACTCACGATAGATTTACTGGGACACAATCCCCACTCTAAGTCAAGGAACAGCTGTGTGTATCTAAATACACACACACACACATACACTGCATTCCTTTATCCATTCATCTAATGAAAAGCATTTAAATTGTTTTCATGTGTTGGGTATTTTAAATACATTTCAATGAACATGGGGTTTCTTTTGAATTAACTTTACTTTTTCAATGTAGGAGTTTACAGCTAATACGTTTCCCTCTGAGCACTATTATCGCTGCGCCCCTTAAGTTCTGCTGTATTGCGTCTCCTTTTCCATCTTCTCTAAGTATTTCCTTTCCAATACTTCGGCCACCTGATGCAAAGAGCTGACTCCTTGGAAAAGACCCTGATGCTGGGAAAGGCTGAGGGCAGGAGGAGAAGGGGGCGAAAGAGGATGAGATGGTTGAATAGCATCACTGACTCAGTGGACATGAGTTTGAGAAACTCCAGGAGATGATGAAGGACAGGGAAGCTTGGCATGCTGCAGTCCATGGGGTTGCAAATGGTCTGACACAACTGAGTGACTGAACAACAAGTGTCTTCTCAGAGAAGTTTTCCAGTTTCCCTCATGATTTCTTCTTTGATCCATTGACTCTTTACGTTATTTGCTTTCTATGTGTTTGCAAATATTCCTGTTTTCCTTCTGTTGTTGATTTACAGTTTCATTCCATTGTGACCAGAGAAGATAGTGTGTATGAGTTCAATCTTTTTAAATGTCCTGAGAATCGTCTTGGGGCCTGACAAGTGTCTGTCCTGGGGACTATCTCACATGCGGCCTGTGTGTCTGCTGGTTCTCTGAGGGCTCCTGTGGTCTGGTCCAGCTGGTTGAAAGTGCGGTCAAAGTCCTCTGTTTCTTTCTTGATCCTCTTTCCAGTGTTCCTTCTATTATTGAAAGTGAATAATACTCTTCATCTAGTTAACAAATGTTTGTTCATCAAACAGTTATCAATTCAGTAACTGAACTCACAGTGAGTCAGATGTATGGTCAATGCAACATTCAGAGAGCAACTATCGATTCATCTATGGAACAATGCCTGTTGCCCACAATACAGTGTGCAGGAAATACAAAAACAGATGGCCTATGGCTCAGGCCAGTCAGTAGAGATGACCTGTCCGCCAGCAGCCGTACCACAAGGCACAAGGTCCTAAGGGTTGTGAGACGCACCAGTGACCAGCACTGCAAGTTTAAGGATCTTTCAAACCCAAGAAGGGATCCCTTATGGTCGGGAGCAGATTCAGCTGAGAGCTGGCCCTGAGCTGACGTCGAGGATGGAGGGCAGCTGTGCAGCTGAAGGGAAGCTCAGGGGACAGGGAGCTTTGCTAAGGCCTGCTGTTCCCCTCTGTTCCTGGGTTAGTCACATCTCCCGGAGGAGAGGACGAGAACACGCAGAAGGAGCACGTCCTGATGACCGCGGGCTCCCTGGTGACAGCGGCTTCACCGGAAGCATTGCCGCTTGCTCGGGTCTTGAGGCACCAGGGCCGTGGTCAGGACGGTCACTGCTGGCAGCGTCCTCTCCACCAACACGGAGCCCGTCCCGCCTCTCCCTGGACAGCCGGCTGCTGCCTCCTCGGTTCCCAATCAGTGGCGCCGGGGTGGACCCCGGCCCACCTTGGTGCCCCCAGCCCGGCCCAGCTGCGGGAGGGCAGTGCGCCCTGGCCTCCCGGCCTGGCCGCGCCTCCTGCATAGCAGGCGGGCAGCCCAGCGGATGGAGGTGCGCTCCAGGGTAAATGGTGGGTCAGGGTGTGTGGCTCAGGACGGCCGTGCAGCCACAGGAACAAAGGGCCAGTGTCCCGAGGGAATTAGGAGGCCTAATCCTGCCACATCCACCTGGGAATTAGCCCTTCGCTGCCCACAGGGGTGGCCACATGGGGCCGTGAAAGAAGCCACCTGTTCCTGCAGGCTAGTGACTCGCCTCCGGAGAAGCCAGCTACCGACCCTCAGAGCAAGTTTGATAAGATGTTCCGAACCTGACTGCATAACATAGGCTGAAATTACATACTTGTTTCCAGACAAATCTTAAGAAAAGTCTGTAAGCCCATTTTAAGACCTCTAGAAGGAGATTTGCTGGGCACAGCTCTGTGTATGAAAGTGACACAGAGCAGCTCAAACACGAGCCCAGAGCCATCTCCGCAAGGGCTGGGCACAGCACCCAGGTGCGGGACCGGCACCTGCCCTGGCTGACGTCCCCCAACCAGAGGCCAGCAGGACCAGCCGTGAGAAGTGACGCAAAACCTCATCCAGGAATGAGTGAAAGAAAACAGGCGAGCAGTTCCAAGTGAGCTTCCTGGTCCTGTTGTATTTGCACTGTGGTGTGGCATGTGTATACGACTATTTTAGCTAAAAACGTAGTGAGATAATTGTGTTTTCCTGGTGGCTCAAATAGTGAAGAATCTGCCTGTCCTGTGGGAGACCCAGGTTTGATCCCTGGGTTGGGAAGATCCCCTGGAGAAGAAAATGGTTACCCACTCCAGTGTTCTTGCCTGGAGAATCCCATGGACAGAGGAGCCTGGCGGGCTAGTCCATGGGGTCTCACAGAGCCTGACGCCAGTGAATAACTAGCGCACTAATGAGATACTTGGGTCACAAAAGACAATGTAACACTTCCGGTTCCCCATCAGTGGTGTCTCACCCAGAAGGCAGGTCTCACCCCAGCCTGGCGAGCCTGCATGAGGGGAGGCTGCTGGGTCATCCCGACCACGAAGGGCTGACGTGCAAAATTCCGGGGACACGCAGCAGCCTGTGCAGGGAGGACCAGGTCCTACAGAGGAACCCCATGATGAGCTCGGGATTGCTGCCAGCGACCCCGGAAATGCACAGGAAACCGGGCGCTGCTCTACTTCCGGTCAACAGTTTAAAGCGAGGACTTGGGGCCAGGACCTGAGGTGCAGCGTGTGGCAGGAGACGCTGGGACTGTGGGCCTCCTTCCCGCTCTGGGAAGGCAAGCTGGCAAGATGTGAGGAGGGATGTGAAAATTCCATGCCTCTCAACACATCCAACCCCATAAAGAAGTGACAAGAGGACAGATGCTAAAGCTATGCGTTTGCAAACACAAAACCGCCCAAAACGTCCAGCAACAGGCAGTTCAAAGCTCATTATTTCATCACTGACAACTGGTAACATGTACATTTGTGAAGATGTGCCCAGAATACCTGAAGAAATATAATAATCTGAAGAAAGTCGGAGCACTAGTGTGCGAGCAAGACTGAAATTGTGTAGATGTGTGTGCATATGTGGCTAAGTGTGCGAGAAACAAGGAGAACCCAAAATAGGTAAGGCTGGTTTTAAAAAGTAAGCGACACTGTGTCTTTCAATATTTTCATAATAAAATAAAATTATCTTTTTTATTGACTTACAAGGTTAAAGCCAACGTTCACTTCATCTAGTCAATAATCCCATTTTTTAGAAGAGGAAACGTGTAGCTCAGACCACAGATGAATGAGCCAGAGTGAAAACTCACGTCTGTAATTCAGCACCTTGATCAACTCACCAAGCACAGAAAGCACACCTGTCTGCACTCCCCAGGCTGAGGCCAGGCTCCGGCTCGGTTAAGCCTCCCCCGCCCCAGCAACGGACACGGAACGTCACCTTCTGCAGCGTGGCTGAGCTCCTAACTGTGCCACCCTCACGGAACGGAGCCTGGTGTGGGGAAGAGTAAGAAGCCCAGCGGGGGCGGCGCTGCAGGTGGGGCCGCTTCTAACCACAGGGCCTCCTCTGCCCCAGGCTCTCTTTGCAGCAGGGTCACACCTCAAAACAGGAAAGGGACAGGCGGGTGGACAAGATGGACAGGTGAGTGGACAGGGGTGGACAGCTGGGCGGACACGAGTGCACAGCTGGGTGGACAGAGTGGACAGGTGAGTGGACAGGTGGGTGGTCAGGGGTGGACAGCTGGGTGGATGGCAGGGGCAAGGGTGGATGAGGTGCACAGCTGGGTGGACAGAGTGGACAGGTGGGTGGACAGGGGTGAACAGCTGGGCAGACAGGAGTGGACAGGTGGGTGGACAGCTGGGTGCACAGGATGCTGCCTGCGGCCAGAGGCCCCTGCTCCTTCCTCGGTCTCCCTCGGATCCCATGCCTACATCACCCCCATCTCCCTTGCAGGAGGGAGAAACCCAGCAGCCTCCTACCATCGCGTAGTCAGTCAGTACGCACCAGTGGGTGAAATCCCACATTCACTCAAGAATAAAGACAGTGACAAACATCAAGTGGATTTACCGCTCCGGGCTGACCCTCTCTTGGTGAGCTCCATCTGCAGGTTGGCTGACCGCTGGCCCCGAGAGGTGGTGGTCACACAAAGGCGGCCTCACAGGGACCTTAACAGACAGTGACTGCAGAGCAGGCAGTCCCAGCAGGGCTGCAGAGGAGACAGGGCCAGGCTCCTCCAGGAGGAGCCCGTGGGGCTTCCTGGAGGAGGTGGATGAGAGAGTTGAGGGGAAGACTCACATTGCATTTTGTGTATTTTTTTTTTAAGCAGTAAAAACTAAAGGAGAAAATCTCTCATGTCCGCACTTTAAAATTTAATCAGATAAAGCCTTTACTAAGCTGCGGCTGCACAGCTCCGCCCTTTGGAGTAGGGCGGGGGGGGGGGGGGGGGGGGGGGTGGGCGCAGCTACAAAGGGGAACGAAGGAGAAGCAGGGGACAGGGCGCCCTGTGGGAAGGGGTTGCCTCACAGTGAGCAAAAGCGCAGGCCTCCAGTCTGCTTACCTGGAGCCAGAGGGGGTGCGGGGCAAAACACTGAGACACAGCCTCCGGGCGGGAGGACGCCGGCACACCCGCCGTTTGGCACCGAGTCAGTCAGTTCAGTCTCTCAGTCGTGTCCGACTCTTTGCAACCCCATGAATCGCAGCAGGCCAGGCCTCCCTGTCCATCACCAACTCCCGAAGTTTACTCAAACTCATGTCCACTGAGTTGGTGATGCCATCCAACCATCTCATCCTCTGTTGTCCCCTTCTCCTCCTGCCTTCAATCTTTCCCACCATCAGGGTCTTTTCCAATGAGTCAGCTCTTCACATCAGGAGGCCAGAGTACTGGAGTTTCAGCTTCAACATCAGTCCTTCCAATGAATATTCAGGACTGATTTCCTTTAGGTTGGACTGGTTGGATCTCCTTGCTGCCCCAGGGACTCTCAAGTCTTCTGCAACAGGCGCAGGTCAGCCTCAGTCAAGGCCTGGACACAGGCACTTACCAGCTGTGTGGTTTCAGTCTGGTCGCCCACCCACCACTGAGGGCTGCTCGCAGCTCGGCCAGAGACCCCAGGCCTCCCCATGACAGGTGGAAAGGGGTTCTCTGTCCTGCAGGAACCCCTTGGGGTCGGCTCCCAGGCCCAAGTTTAAACCAAGGCGGAGGTGGGATTGGCTGCAGAGGCTCTAAGATGAACCAGATGCAGTTTTAAACACTCGGCCTCAGAGCGCTAGAAATATTTGGGACGATCTCTGAAGTTTATCAAGCACTTGCTACGAGCCAGGAACTAAATACACACATTCCACACGCTACTCTGCTGGGCCACAATGACCCTGCAGAGCTCAGGAGGCCAGGGCGCATCCTCCGCCCACCTTGGTCATGAAAGGGTGAGCTGACAACGACCCTGCAGAGCTCAGCAGGTCTGGGCACGCCCTCCAAGCCACAGCCAAAGTGGGTGCTGACCTGGTGGCCTTGGGGGCCATCGTCTCTTAGGGCTCAGAGATGACCCTCCAGGAGAAGGAGTGAGCTCAGGCATGTCAGGATGGGCCTCGAAGGTCCGTGTGAGGATTAATGACAAGGCAGCACAGCCTGAACCGGCAGCTGCCAGTGGAGAGTGCCCGTCCGCGTGACAGGCAGTGGGCCGGACACCACACCCCTGCGAGCCCCGCGCTGAGGCCCTAGGGCAGCTGGGCCTCCAGGTCTGGGCAAAAGCCAGTCTGCTCCAGCCTGGAGCCGAGAACTTCCTTCCACGCGCTTTTCTGGGACGGGCTTCGGCAGAGCTTCTGTCCTCAGGACACTCAGGGTGGAAGGTTCTCACTGCTGTGATTTCGGGACCCTCCCGCCTTCAGAGCCCGTTTCCTGCCTGAATCCGAGCTGTGTCGACTGGGCCGTCCCCCGACCCTGCCGGGCCCCAGGGCCATGCAGGTGGTCACACTCCCAGCACCGGCCAAGGCGGCTTCTGCAGAGAAGGCCGGCAGCTGCTGGGCTGGCCCAAGCTGCTTCCTCGGAGAGAACCTCCTCGGGACCACCCCCGTGTGACACCCACACTTACCTGTCCTCCAGGTGCTGGGACGATGCCCACCAGACCGGGGCTCTGGCCCATGCTGCCCCTCCAGTCTCGCGTCCTGCCGGGCTCCCTTTTCTTCTCCCCCTCTTTCACCCCATGCGCTGGGGTGTCACTGCAGGATGAGGTCCACGCAGCCATCTGGTTCCTGGGGCTGCGGGGTGGAGAGACGGAACCAGGGTCAGCCTTGGCCACCGCGCCTCTAGAGGCAACAGATGGAGCAGCTGTGTCCCCTGCCCTCAGGTCGGAGCGCGGCAGCCTCTCGATTCCTGTCTAGGGAACAACACGGCCCTCAGGCCATCGAGTTCACTTAGTGAGTGAGGGCTTCCCCGGGGCTCAGCGGGTCAGGAGTCCTCCTGCAGTGCAGCAGACACAGGTGATGGATCCTTGGGTCGGGAAGATCCCCCGGAGAAGGAAATGGCACCCCACTCCAGTATTCTTACCTGGAGAATCCCATGGACAGAGGAGCCTGGCGGGCTACAGTCCGTGGGGTTGCAAGAGTCAGACACAACTGAGCGACTAAGCACGAAGTGACAGTTGAGATGATTTTTGATGACTGCGTCTAGAGGAAGACGAAACAAAGACCGATTTCGAAACCCCCGTCTGCGCAGTCCGCCAAGCTCGGGCGGCCTCAGGCGTGCCTGTCCTGAAGTCCTCCCTGGGGACGGAATCCTGCCGCTAGCCTGGCTCTGCCCTCCAGAGACGTTCCGAGCATGACCGACGCGTCTGTGAGCTCTGCTGCACAGTGTCCAGGCTTCACTGTCTCTGCAGCATCAGGAGGGTGTTGAGAGAGCCGGCCGTGTGGCTTCGCCACCCCTCCAGTGCCTGCTTCAGAGCTCCAGGTGGAATGAACCTCAGCACACGCCCGAAACTTCCGGACTATGGCTACCCACCCACATCTACCCTCCAACGGCCCCCACGGTCTTCCGTCTCCTGGGGTTTTACTTCCTAGGAAACCGCTGTCTATGATTTGGAACCACAATTGCAGAGGAAAGTCACAGAAACACGGCAGGATTATCTAATTTGCTTGCCAAGGACATGCTGCTCTTCTAAAATCCTCTTGTAGTTTTCTGCAAGCCAGTCACAGCCAAAATGTCAAAGTCTGTCTGAATAGTCTGAGAAGGACAGACCAGTGGGGACTTGAAGCTATCCCTCTGGGCGGCCGGCTTTGTGGCGCTCTGAACCGGGCAAGGACTGAAAGTGTGATTATGACACAGGACCCGCTCTGAGCAGAGATGCTCTGAGCTGTGCTTTCACAGGAGCGGGGCCTCTGATCACGGAAGGACTCAGGCAGATGGCTCCCGAGACGCAGCCATAATAAGGAACTGACTTCTAATCGGCCAAGAAGTCACTGCCCGCGGCGCACACGTAATGCACTCCAGACGCCGCTGGCACCGCCGGGCGCCAGGACTGAAGGTCAGTCTATTCGCAAGGGTCGTGCGGGCAGCCAGCCCCTAACCCCGTCCCTGCCCCCTCCAGCCTTCCCTCCGGCTCCTTCACCCACCGCAGGACAGCATTCTTTCCAACTTCAGCGTCTGCTTGAACCAATCATGAGTTCTCCTTCCACTGAACACATCACACAGAACCAGGTACAGACACAGTGAGAGGCATTAAGAAAATATGCTGTGCTTACTTCGTGGATCCAGAGGTGGACGCCTTTGGCCCTCTGTGCACCAGGAGTCCCAGGCTGGTGGGAAAGGAGGGCTGACCTGCTGTCTCACCCGCACGCGGCCTGTGGCCACGTCCCTGCCGGGCAGAGCAGGGCCTGAGGCTTCTCGTGGCCTCCGCTGGCTGGGGGCAGAGAGCGCAGCACCGAGGCCTGGGCCAGAGGCAGGCTGGGCCCTGCGGCTCCTGCACCCGGCCCTCGGCAGGACACAAGCTCAGGTGAGGCCATTGCAGGTGTTTCCTCATCCATGCACATGCCCCGGGGGGACACACGAGGGTCATTAGGTGCCAGGAACTGTCAACCGGACATGCGACTGCCTGTCACCTCCGCCACTGTGTGTGTCCTGGTCATCCCAGGAACAGCCTGAGTCTGAGAAATGAAGCCACGTAGAGAGAGTGTCCTGTGAGCCTGAGCAGACATCAGGGGACCGACCGCCACCGCAGGGCTGGCTGGCAGCCTGTCTGCGTTCAGGGAAGCAGAGGACAGTGTGCTGAGCGGGCAGCTGTGGTCCCGTGAGGACCCAGTCCCCCCGGACGCCCGCCTGATCCTGGAGCGGGTGGCTGGGCCGGACTCAACCCGTCCTCCTGACATCTGACCACACTCCTTGGGGCCCAGAGAGACGGCACCCAACTGGCATTCAGACCAGCTGGGCAGATGGCTCTCCTGGAAGGAGGGACTGAAATAAGAAAAACCTGAATGGACTTGCTCAGAAAGCCTGAGGAGACAGAGGGAAGAATCAGTGACTGGAAAGCTGAGCCAATAAGAACCACCAAGTCTGAACAACAGAGAAAAACCAGACCCGAAACCAGACCTCTCAGAATGTCAGGGACTGCAGGGCCACGGCTTCATGTCGTAGGATCCTGGAGGAGACGAGCATGAAGACAGAGCTACAAATGCTAAAGAAAACATAAATAAGGACAGGAACAGCTGAGAGTCTGCAAAAGGCCTTAAACCCACAAAATTAAGCTGAAAAAACAAATTCCAAAATGGGGAAATCCACACCAAAAAAACAGCAAAGTCAAACTTCTGAAAGCTGAAGACAAAATGAAATGATGTTTTAAGCATTTAAATCAACAAATTCAGAAAACCACTCACATTACAAATTGTCTCATGAGGAAGCAAGAAAGCCGAAAGGGCAGAGTCTGGCATTCTCAGACACTAAAGGAAGGGTCAGCTTAGAGGCCTGTATCCGCAACAACGGCTTCAGGTTGAGGGGAAACCAGAGCATCTCAGCTGAAGGGAAGCTGAGAAGACACGAAGCAGAAATCCTTCACTAGCATTAGCAGAGAGTCCAGCAACATGCGGGGACACCTGAAGTTCACGCCAGGAACAACTGAAGTTCACTCTCGGGATGCGAAGCTGTTTCAGTGTTTTTAAATCATCCAGTGTAGTTCACCGTATTAACGGACCAAAGAAGAAAAATTACATGGTCCTATGAGTAGGGACACTCACAGAAAACCATCTGACTGCAATCGGCACCTGTGCACGCGTGGTAAGACAGCACCAGGAGGAACCTCATGGACTGGGCGAGGTGGCAAGAGTCAAGCCCAACATAAAAAAAATCAACTGTCTGTATGTATCAGTAGAAATACACCTACATGTATATGATCAAGTCATTTTCAACAAAGGTGCCAAGATAACTCATTGAAGACAGGAATACCTCCCAGCAACTGTTGTACGACAGCTGGATATTCACGTGGAGAAAAAAAATCAGCAAAGGTCACCACTGACCCTTACCACACTGCACGCAAAAACTAACTCAAAATGGATCTTAGCCCTAAATGCTAAATTAAAAACTATGCAGGATTTCCAGGAGAAAAATGTGTAGTTTGGGTATACACAAAGATTTCTTTGGATCCTAAATGCACGAGCCATGAAAGAAACTTGATAAATGGGACTTCATCAAAATTTCAACACCTTTGCCTTTGGAAAAGCAACATTAAGGAAACAAAAAGGAAGTATATCAGAAAAGGAATATTTGTTTTTTCCCCTGAAAAGGTATTGATGTGATTTAGCAACACTAGCTGATGAAAAAATATTGACAACGGAAAATAAAAGGAAATATCCTTAACATGTTTTTGCCTTTTGGAAAGTCTCTTGAACATGTGCTACTTGCCAGGTTTATTCTCCTCTCTTGGCTGCACGTCCAAACTCATAAATCCTCCCCATGAAGACAAGCCTGCCTCCACCTGGACGCTGCCCAGATGTTTTTGCCCAACACATTTCAACATTTCTTTAGACTTAGAGATGAGCAAAGAGAAGGGGGTGGGGAGGGAAGTCTTACTGCATCACTGGGCCAACCGCCCAGTGCAAACCTTCCGCTGGGGTGGGTGGTGGGGGGAGGCGGGGAGAGGCGGAGACCCCCAGGCAGAGGGGTGATGCGCACGATGGACCCAGACAGGAGTCCCGGACCCTGAGCCCAGCTGGTCCTGGAGACCACTCTGGGCTTGTGCTGAGCAAGCTCGCATTGAGGGGCTTACTACTGAACATCCAATCCACAGGGCACAGAGCCCAGGTCAGGCTCCCAGACTGCGGCGCATGCGAACTAAAGCAGCTCAGACGTCAAGTCCGGGACAGGAGGTGACTGTGGACTTGGAGAGGCTCCTGATGGGAGATGAAGCAGGGGCGGAGCGGGGTCTCCAGGTGAAGCACACTTTCCTAGTGTCGTCAGGGCCTTGGCCGGAAGCCTCTGTATATCCACTGTACTCAGCAGTCTAGAAGTCCCACCTGATGCAGTAAGACCAAAACAGAAATAATAAGAGCTGGGACGCCAGAAGATGAAGGGAGGGTGGGGAAAGGAAACAAAGCTCTCACCACTTACGCCTGACGTCTCTAAGAATGTCTGTATTACGGTTTTACACGCATGGTCGGGGCCCTAGGAGGCAGGTTTGACCACTAACATTTTACAGACAAGGAGCCAAGGCTTTCAGAAGGTAATGAGAGGCATTGGGAAAGCTGAATATCCACCTCCAGAAGAATGAAATTGGACCCCTGTCTTATATCATACACCAACGTTAACTCAAACTGATAAAAACTGTAGAACTCTTAGAAAAAAACACAGAGGGAAAGCTCCTAGATACCGGTCTTGGCAAAGGTTTTGGGATTTGATAACCTAAAGCACAAGTGACAAAAGCCAAAATAAATCCAATTACATCAAAGTAAAAACTTCTGCACGGCAGAGGAATAATCAACAAAACACGAAGGCAACCTGCAGAACGGGGGATGGTTGCAAATCATGCATTTGGTAAGGGATATTGCTGTGAGGAACTCACACAACTCAACATCAAAACAAGTAATTTAATTTAAAAATGGGCAAAGGACCTGAATACACATCGTCCAGTGGTCAACAGGCACATGGAAAGATGCTCAGCATCATTAATCATCAGTGAAATGCAAGTCAAAACCACAGAAAGATATCTCCTCCCAGTCAGAATGGTTATTGTGAAAAAGGCAAGTGACAAGTGTTGGTGAGGATTGGGAGAAAGGGAAGCCTCCTGCACTGTTGGTGTGCATGGCATCGGCAAGACGTGGAGACAGCTCAGGTACCTGTGGATAGGTGCGCATCGCGTTATGGCTGTAAGTGCTGTGCATTGTAACACACACATGCTTATCACATATATCACATATTATTTATCCATGATTACCATAAGTATACACACATATGTATATTGGATAATTATGCATATGTAAAATGGATAAGCAGTCAGTCACATCCACATGGACAGTAGCCGTCCAGGCTCTTCCCTCCACGGAATTCTCCAGGCAAAAATACTGGAGTGGGTTGCCATTCCCTTCTCCAGGGGATCTTTCCAACCCAGGAATTGAACCTGGGTCTCTACTGCAGGCAAACCGTTTACCATCTGAGAAGGACTGATGCTGAAGCTCCATTACTTTGGCCACTTGATGCGAAGAGCTGACTCACTGGAAAAGACCCTGATGCTGGGAAAGATTGAAGGCAGGAGAAGGGGATGACAGAGGATGAGATGGTTGGATGGCATCACTGACTCAATGGACATGAGTTTGAGCAAGCTCCAGGAGTTGGTGATGGACAGGGAGGCCTGGCGTGATGCAGTCCATGGGGTTGCAAAGAGTCGGACATGATTTAGTGACTGAACAACAAACTGGATAATAATTATGCAGCCGTAAAGAAGAGGTAAATTCTGCCATTTTCTACAACGTGGATAAAACTTGAGACCATGAGACCATTATGCCAAGTAAAATAAGTCAGAGAAAGGAAAACACAGTATGATCTCACCTGTATGTGCAGATCTAAAGTGTCCAGC
The DNA here is from genome assembly GCF_019923935.1 of Bubalus bubalis. Taxonomy (NCBI): domain Eukaryota; kingdom Metazoa; phylum Chordata; class Mammalia; order Artiodactyla; family Bovidae; genus Bubalus; species Bubalus bubalis. The sequence continues at coordinate 284,888 of NC_059169.1, forward strand.
TCACAGAAACAGAGAGTGGAACGGCTTCCCCACAGGGGCTGGGCTTTCAGGAGATGTTGGTCACGGGATACAAGCTTTCTGTTATAAGATGGATAAGTCCGAGGGTCTGATGGGCAGCCCACAGCAGCACCCGCAGTTAACAACACTGTGCTGAATATGTGAAGTTTGCTGAGTAAATGTTAAATGTTCTTAGCACGTTCGGAACAATGTGGTCACGATGTGAGGTGACACAGGTCAGCTGGCCTTAGTGGTGACCCTTTTACAGGAGACACATGTGTTGAGTCACCACGCTGTACACCTTAAACTTACACACTGTTGTTAATTGTATCTTAATAAAGCTCAGGGGGAAAAGCCCTGGACCCAGCAAATGGTGCGTTAAGCATGTAAACACAGGTCTGGTTGACTCCAGAGTCAGAGCTTCAAGTCAAAAAGCTCCCAAACACCCAAAGGAATGGACTCACAATTAGTAAAACAAAAACGAAACGACAGTGATGGGCAATAAAATGACCATACAAACCCCATAGCCTTCCCAGATGCTAGACGTAACCAGTTAGCCAGGAACGGCGAGGGCAGAGGAGCCATTTAAAATAGCAACACAGTCCATTAAACCTCAGGACCAATCAGGTCAAGGAATGTGACACAGCTTACGCTTTGCCAGGGAAAGATTGAGCGGCGAGAGACGCAGATGCAGCACCAAAAGCGGAGCCGAGACGGGAGAAAAGAAAAAGAAGAAAAGACGCATGGAAATAGAAAAGCCCGCGGCGCACACATGTGTAGAGCAGGCAAAAATACAGACCCCCATCGCAGGGTGTGAGAAAGCGTGTGCCTGGAGGAGCACCACGTGCTCGGAGCCCTTTTATTGGTTGAGATGTTTGGTCTGATAAGTGAAAAGCGTGGGGGAAGCAGGGAGCCGTGGTGGTGGTAACCCACCACAGATGCTCCGTTGTGGCCAAACGTGCACCGCAGCTCATGCGTGTCCAGGCGTCTGTGCCTGACGTGAAACCTGCAGTGAACGGGTGACCAGTTGTAGATGCCCATGGTCTGGTACCAGCCAGATCGGTTCTCATTTCCACTTCGGAAATACCATGAAGCCTTTAGGACAATATTTCAGAGGAGTTTTTAGTAAACTTGAAAAGTGCTAACAATACTGCTAAGTGGAAAAAGCAGGTTGCAGAAGCAAGCGGATAGCCCAAACACTTTTTTTGCGAAATGTATATGTTGATATGGGGTTTCCAGGGTGGCTCAGTGGTAAAGAATCCCCCTGCCAATACAGGAGACTCGGGTTTGAGCCCTGGATTGGGAAGATCCCCTCAGTAGGAAATGGTAACCCACCTGTCTTCTTGCCTGGAAAATCCCAGGACAGAGGAGCCTAGCGGGCTACATTCGTGGGGTCGCAGCGTTGGGCGTGACTGAGCACGCGCACGGGTGTGTGCATGCTGCTGTGACGGGCATTTTCACACGTCTGAATGTGTGTCAAGATACCAAGTGTGAGCGAAAGTCTTAACAGCGGTGATCTCTCAATGATTTTATTTCCTTATTTGTATTTTTCTTGTGTTTTTCAAATGGTGTTCAGTGCACATGAATTTGGATGGCATCACCGACTCAGTGGACCTGAGTTTGAGCAAATTCTGGGAGACAGTGAAGGACAGGGAAGCCAGCCATGCTGGAGTCCATGGGGTCACCAAGATCCGGATCCGACTTAGCGACTGAACAGCAGTCCATGTGCCAGACGTGCCCCAGCACAAGTCCTATTACTGCAGACATGTACTTGGGATAAGAAATTACCTACTACAGCCAGCTTTCCTTCCCAACATTTTAGGTGGGACTTGCCTGTATTTTTTTGATCGATGATTTCCCCACGAAAACGAGGAGGATGACACCAACGTGGACATGCTGCAGCCGGGTTTCTGTCCGAGGGGCGGGGGCAGGGGATTTTCTCTGTGACTGCCCTCGGCCTCGCACCCCGCTCTTCTCATTCTGTGCTACCCCTGCTTTCCAGAGGAAGGCCGTGACCCATCTCCTCCGGTCTCACAGTGTGCAGGAAGTCTACCAGGAGTTTGAGATGGTCCGTAGATGGATACGTTTTATTTTAAAAGTTGCTAATTATTTCAGTGTATTGTAGAAAAAATGTGCAGCAGGTACCACAAAGTTGATTTTATAGATATATTTTCAGGTGGCACTGGATGTATTTAAAATTTTAATCTATTAAAGGTGCATGAGGTAAATACTAAAAATATTATTATTTTCTAGATATGGCAGATACTCAGATATGGCAAAACTTTGGAATTAGCATGCAAAGGACTGAAATTTGAGAAACACTTATGTATGAACCAACGCTTGGGCTCATGTCATAAATACCGTTATGTTGCATCTGTGTTTCCATTGCTTGTAAATATCTTGAAATACCTTTGCACACTGCTTTCTATATATGCACCACTTGTTCTGAAACAGAATAAAACCCCACCTCAGCAACATAAGTGGGTTCCAGGGAATCCAAACAGGCAGATCATGGACTACGTTTCTGCGAGGTTGAATGACCAGGGCAAAGCTGGGACAAACCTCTGGCTACACCTGACAGATGCCACCTTCTGGTAATGGTCCATCTTGCTCTGGCTTCACATCTAAGTGGACGGCTCTTGTGGTTACTGGGACTTCTAGTCAGAAATTCCTTTTCCAAAGAGGTTGGACTGGGAGGAACTGGGCACCCAAGTGAGTGGAGCTCTGTGGGCAGAAGCGGGGAAGGTGAGGGCCCGGGAGGGTCTGCCCGGGAGAAGCGAGAGTGATGCCTCAGACGCGTCCCTTTGAGGTTCCGGCCGGGGACATGCAGCAGAGAGGGACCCACAGCAGAGAGGGACGCACTGGAAGTGCTTACTTGACATCCCCCAAGCATTTTCGATTCAGAAGTCTGGAGGGGTGAGGGCTCAGACAGCCCCTCTCGTTTCCTCATGGGCGTTTCTATGATCCTTTCTCCTTTCTTCAAATATAAAATTTGACAAGTAGGTGCCTGGGGTTGCAGATGGGGGTGGAGTCTCCCTTTCAACATTGCTTTGGGGCAAGGTTGGCTATAGTATCCTTGCCAAGATTTACTTTCGGAATTTTCTGGAACTAGCTTCTGAATCGGTTTCCACATTGCTGATAAGGGCTTGAACGTCATGTGTGGGTTGACATGTGGATCTGACTGCTTATTAACTATCTGATCTTGTGCAAGACACCCAGTTGCTGGATGCCTCAGTCTCCTTATTTGTACACTTGATACGAGACGCCTCTCCTGGGGGATTGCTGTGGGCTTAGACAAGACAGCACACGCATCACATCCCGCCAGTTCAGTTCAGTCGTCAGTCGTGTCCGACTCTGCGACCCCATGGACCACAGCAAGCCAGGCTCCCTGTCCTTCACCAACTCCCGGAGTCCACCCAAACTCATGTCCATCGAGTCAGTGATGCCATCCAGCCATCTCATCCTCTGTCATCCCCTTCTCCTCCTGCCCCCAACCCCTCCCAGCATCAGAGTCTTTTCCAATGAGTCAACTCTTCGCATGAGGTGGCCAAAGTACTGGAGTTTCAGCTTCAGCATCATTCCCTCCAAAGAAATCCCAGGGCTGATCTCCTTCAGAATGGACTGGTTGGATCTCCTTGCAGTCCAAGGGACTCTCAAGAGTCTTCTCCAACACCACAGTTCAAAAGCATCAATTCTTTGGCACTCAGCCTTCTTCACAGTCCAACTCTCACATCCATACATGACCACTGGAAAAACCATAGCCTTGACTAGACAAAACTTTGTTGGCAAAGTAATGTCTCTGCTTTTAAATATGCTATCTAGGTTGGTCATAACTTTCCTTCCAAGGAGCAAGCGTCTTTTAATTTCATGGCTGCAGTCACCATCTGCAGTGATTTTGGAGCCCAGAAAAATAAAGTCTGACACTGTTTCCACTGTTTCCCCATCTATTTCCCATGAAGTAATGGGACCGGATGCCATGATCTTCATTTTCTGAATGTTGAGCTTTAAGCCAACTTTTTCACTCTCTACTTTCACCTTCATCAAGAGGCTTTTGAGTTCCTCTTCACTTTCTGCCATAAGGGTGGTGTCATCTGCATATCTGAGGTTATTGATATTTCTCCCGGCAATCTTGATTCCAGCTTGTGCTTCTTCCAGTCCGGCGTTTCTCATGATGTACTCTGCATATAAGTTAAATAAACAGGGTGACAATATACAGCCTTGACGTACTCCTTTTCCTATTTGGAACCAGTCTGTTGTTCCATGTCCAGTTCTAACTGTTGCTTCCTGACCTGCATACAGATTTCTCAAGAGGCATGTCAGGTGGTCTGGTATTCCCATCTCTTTCAGAATTTTCCACAGTTTATTGTGATCCACACAGTCAAAGGCTTTGGCATAGTCAATAAAGCAGAAATAGATGTTTTTTCTGGAACTCTTTTGCTTTTTCCATGATCCAGTGGATGTTGGCAATTTGATCTCTGGTTCCTCTTCCTTTTCTAAAACCAGCTTGAACATCAGGAAGTTCACGGTTCACATATTGCTGAAGCCTGGCTTGGAGAATTTTGAGCATTACTTTACTAACGTGTGAGATGAGTGCAATTGTGCAGTAGTTTGAGCATTCTTTGGCATTGCCTTTCTTTGGGATCGGAATGAAAACTGACATTTTCCAGTCCTGTGGCCACTGCTGAGTTTTCCAAATTTGCTGGCATATTGAGTGCAGCACTTTCACAGCATCATCTTTCAGGGTTTGGAATAGCTCAACTGGAATTCCATCACCTCCACTAGCTTTGTTCATAGTGATGCTTTCTAAGGCCCACTTGACTTCACATTCCAAGATGTCTGGCTCTAGGTCAGTGATCACACCATCGTGATTATCTGGGTCATGAAGATCTTTTTTGTACAGTTCTTCTGTGTATTCTTGCCAGCTCTTCTTAATATCTTCTGCTTCTATTAGGTCCATACCATTTCTGTCCTTTATCGAGCCCATCTTTGCATGAAATGTTCCAGCAATTACTGTCGCGATCATTTTGTTATTCTGGCTCCTCCACTGCGACTACCCTCATATCTACAGGTGAAAACCTTCAGATCCTACCAGTTCCTTTGGGGACATCATCTTTCTGTACTTCTGTACTTCTCAGTGCTTCTGGAACCCGCATTTTTCCTTGCTCTCTTAAAACATCTATTGCAATTATAAGCATGGTATTTGAATACCAGTGACCTGTCTCACGTTTACAAACCTTGACTTTTCTCTCCCTTTAAAATAGTGTAAATTCATCAGAGCTTGAGCAACAGCATGAGTTTGGAGGCCTCCTGCTCAGCACATGGTCTCTGTGAAGATTCTTTCCTTCCTCCCCCCAGGTGCCCCACCTCAGGTATTGGTAATTGGACAGGGATGGTCTTTTTCTCCAAATGCCTCATTATTTTTGGAGTCTCGTGCTGGACTTTTATTGTTTTTTATTGGGGGTAGTATTATTGGGGCTTCCCTGGTAGCTCAGACGGTAAAGCATCTGCCTGCAATGCTGAAGACCCAGGTTCAATCCCTGGGTCAGGAAGATCCCCTGGAGAAGGAAATGGCAACCCACTCCAGTACTCTTGTGTGGAAAATCCCATGGACAGAGGAGCCTGGTAGGCTACCGTCCATGGGGTCGCAAAGAGTTGCACACGACTGAGCGACTTTACTTACTTATTTATTATTATTATTGGTGGTTTCATAGGTGTCTCAGCGGTAAAGAATCCACGTGCCAACACAGGAGACATGAGTTTGATCCCTGGGTCAAGAAGATCCCTGGAGGAGGAAATGGCAACCCACTTCAGTATTCTTGCCTGGTAAATCCTGTGGACAGAGGAGCCTTGTGGGCTGCAGTCCATGGGGTGGCAAAGAGTCAGACACTCCTGACAGGCGACTGAGCACGCATGCACACATTTGGGGTATTATCCTGGCTTCATCTGAGCATTTTTCCCAAGACTAGCTCTCCTTCTGGCCATTTTCCTGGGTCTGTTTCTTTCAGAAAATGCTCCAATAAGGCCCTGATAACCCACGTCACCAACAAAGGTCCTCTGCCTTTGCCAGGAGGCTTATTTGGGGAAAGTGAGCACAACGCCACGTGTGCACTTCCCCAGAGAGGCAAACACTCAGACACTCGGACAGACTGTCTTTGGAGACTCCCAGGCCCTGTGGTGGCAGGCTGCCGGGCCACCAGCGGCAACCTCACAGGGAAGGCATGCGGCAAGACAATGGAGCTGTGAGCGAATGATTCACGCCTCTTCCAGGAACACTGGGAACAGACCGAGCACAGTAATTCCCCCGTGAAGGCTGCACTGGGCGGCAGCGACCTGCCAGCGCTGCGTGCCTTCCAGCCTGTTTCCGAATCTGCCTGGGGGTGGGGGCGCGGGGTCTCCGAAGACACGGGTCGGGCAGCCCGCCCGCAGGCCCCGCCCACTGCCCCCCGCCTCGGTGCCCCGAGTCCGCTCCAGGAATTTCCCGCGCGTCGGGAAAGGGCCACAACATCGGGAAAGGGCCACAACAGGAATCGCGTGTACTCCAACAGAGAACACTCACGACCTGAAGCCATCGTAAAATGCTCATCACAGGGAAAGCGGGAAAGCAGAAACACAAATGAAAAAAAGAAGGAATCACCCAGAGAAAACTGCAGTGAACATTTCTGCCACGTTTTCTTTGAGAGATTTTATATCATGTTGTTGTTTAGTTGCTAACTCAAGTGTGACTCTTTGCTACCCCATGGACTAAAGCCCACCAGGCTCCTCTGTCCATGGATTCTCCAGGCAAGAATGAAGGAATGGGTTGCCATTTCCTCCTCCAGGGGATCTTCCCAATCCAGGGACCAAACTCGTGTCTCCTACATTGGCAGGTGGGTTCTTTATTGCTGAGCCACCAAGGAAGCCCATCATAGTTCAAGAAAAATACAGTTGTTCCTATTCATCATAGGTACAACCTTATTATGACACAGAACATGTGACCGCCACTCGTGGATGAACAGACGAATGTCATTAACTCTGGATCAGCACCTAGTGTTCACTGCTTTACCTGCATCCATCAACAGGACCCACCAAGGGTCAACTAATAACCTCCCACTTGCACACTTGAGTTGTTTGTATTTTTCACAATTATCCATCATGCTGTCCTGTAATGAATAACTCGGGGCACAAAGATATAAATGTCTTTACAACTTTTGATGTCTGGTGTTTTTAATTAAACAAAATCTATTCAAATATTGAAACACTGGCATTTTGTTGGAGAGTTTTGGAGAAAAGTTTATTTTTCTACCCTGAGGAGCTGTGCAAAAAATGTTAAAGCATGCATTACCTAGAGTTTGAGAAGAGTCCACCAAGAGAGTTACAATTTTTTCCCTATTCATGCAGCACCTGCTATTTCAGCCAGTATCCTGGGTGCTGGAAAACGTGCAGAGGCAGCTTGGAGTCCTCAGCGCACATGAAGTCCTCCCCTGGAAGTCAGAGCCCATGAGTGGGGGTGGGGACCCATCCTGAAGAGTCACCTGCTGGGTGGGGGGCGGGGGCCTGCAGACCTGAGGTCCTGGGGCAGGAAAAGTTCCCGCCATAGAGAACAAAGCACTCACAGGACATGCGGCAGCATTCTCGTCTCTTTCTTGGAAACTTGGCTCTAATTATTGATTTTTCATTGCTTCCCGTACAGCTTGATATATTTTGCTTCCTGAAACCACCCTGCAGGTTTCACAGGCAGGAGAAAAGAGTGGCCGCCACCGAGGGTGGGGTGCGAGGCTGTGGGGGCGGCCGGGCACCTGGTCACTGGAGATGCTGAGACCTTCAGGGCCAACTCGGCCAGAGGGGGAGGCTCTGCCTGTGGTCCCTAAACTCAGAGCACTGCTTTCTTCTTCCTTCAGTCTGTGGGTGGTTACAATATAGCTTATTTCTGCTTTGTTGGAGCCTGAGGTCCAGTTAGCAATGATGTATTCTTACTCCACACCCTTTCAAGTTTGAAATAAGAACCTCAGGCCCACAGGAGCCAAAAGCCTTTGTTGTGTTGACGGTTCAAAGCCTCTAAGCTCCTGCTGTGCTGCAGGGAAAAGGACATCTCAGCGACAGGAATCTGCTTGTAGACCGGGCCAGGGGATTCGGAGCATCCTGTAGCTGTTTCTGGAGCTCCCACCCTGGACCCTGGCCTGTCTGGACGGTGACTCTGGTGACTCTGAGCCCTGGTCACCACCAGCCGTGGGTGGACCTCGTGATCGAGCCTGAGCCCCCCACGTGTCCTGTGTTCTCTGCATTCGCTGGGAACCACCTGCTGGCCCTTTGGGCGAGCGCTGCTGGGGTCCCCCCGCAGCCCCAGCCCCTCCCCAGGAAACCGGGGACTCGTCCACATGTGGCCCAACAACAGAAGCTCAGCGTCTCCATCCGGATGCTCTGAAATGGGAGGACGGTGACTCAGCATCCCAAAGGGCCACCTTCCCTCCTGAGCCAGGACGACGAGGATGGCTCCACAGGCGGGGGCCACACTCAGCAAGCGCTCACACTCGCCAAGTTCAAGAGCAGAGCCGCGCCTGCGAAGGAAGCCGCAGGACCCTTGCTCCCCAGTGGGCTGTGGGGAGTCATTGAAAGGGGGCGAAGACTACATTGTTGCTGTGGTTTAGTCACTAAGTGGTGTGGGGCTCTTTTGCAACCCCGTGGACAGTATCCCTCCAGGCTCCTCTGTCCATGGGATTTCCAAGAATACTGGAGTGGGTTGCCATCTCTTTCTCCAGGGGATCTTCTCGACCAGGGACTGAACCCCAGTCCCTGCATTTGCAGGTGGATTCTTTACCACTGAACCATCGGGTAAACATGAAGGCTACAAAGGATGATCAATTTATCAATGCTGCTCCTGCTGCTGCTGCTGCTAAGTCGCTTCAGTCGTGTCCGACTCCGTGCGACCCCAGAGACGGCAGCCCACCAGGCTCCCCCGTCCCTGGGATTTCCCACTGGAGTGGGTTGCCATTTCCTTCTCCAGTGCATGAAAGTGTAAAGTGAAAGTGAAGTTGCTCAGTTGTGTCTGACTCCTAGCGACGCCATGGACTGCAGCCCACCAGGCTCCTCCGTCCATGGGATTTTCCAGGCAAGAGTACTGGAGTGGGGTGCCACTGCCTTCTCTGATCAATGCTTTATAATCCATTATATGCAAGTTTTACCTCCCAATTCTCCACACCCATCAGGATGCACGGTCTAGGAGCAGTGTCCTGCCTGGGCTTAACCAAACTGCCCAAGAGGACCCAGCTAAGGGCTTGGATTCTCTTCTCTGGTTGGCCCTCTCATCCAAAACCAGATTCTGCTTAAAGTTCCAAATTGTCAGAGTTATTCTTTGGAACAATTTCCCTCCACACAGCCTCTTCCTCATACTCTTTGCTTTACTTCTGCCCCAACTCTTAATAGTTAAAATGTCTGATAACCTCAAAAATAACTTTTCCAGCCAAATAAATCTCTAAACCTTCAATCACTGCTGTTTGCATGTTTGAAGACTGTCTCTCAGCAGCAAAGACCCCGCAAGGTGCATCAGGGTGGAGCCTTTGACTTTGTCCCAGTGGACAGGCCCCACCAGCCTGGAGCCCAGCTCCACTTAACCGACAGGCTCCCCTCCCACACAGCAAAGAGCTGCATAATTTTTGCAGGTCCTTCACTGAGTGGACAGCAACTGAGTCTGCATTCCCACGTCTACTGTGTTGGAATCCATGAGTGGGCTGGGGCCACCTGCTCCCTTGCAGCAGGTGGTGGTCCTGCACCATGAATAACTGCGTCTCCCAGTTAACTGCATGCCTTGTGCGTGGGTCAGGCACCACAATCAGCCAGCTGCCACAGACGGGGACCTGACCCATGCTGACCCTCTGGGGTGCCGGCACTGCGAGGATCAGCGTTCCCCCAGGCTCCGCCCATCAGCCAAGCCGACTGCTCTCTACCTCTCACCTCTCGGCACAGTACCCTTCTCCCACCACAAAAGCGCAGGTAGAGGGAAGGAACGTCCTTGCTGCCAGCCAACTCTCTGAGGCAGGAGCCTTCCTACTGCTTCCAACTTTCCCATCTGAATCCAATTGGTGCATCTCAGATGGTAATACGTGATTCCGCAATCAACTCCAGAGTCTTGTCAGGGCGTCCTGAAGCCAAATCTGGTGAAGGATGACCTGCCTTAGGTCATCCAAGGACGTTCAGCTGTCTCAGGCCACAAGGACACTCGTTTAAGAACAATGCCTCCTACAAGGCAGATCAGACCCGAAACCACAGACGTCTGTGCTGCCGGCGGCTCTTCTAAACCAGTCGCCAGGAGATGGGTCCTGAGGACCCGCAGAGCTCTGACGTCAGACAGGGTTTTCAGCTAGAAAAGGGGACGAGGGTAGCCCTGGAGCCTGCAAACCTGATTCGACTCTGGCCTCACAAAGTTTTTAGCTCTGAGACCTTGAATAACTTATTTAACTTGATGTCAGATACTTCATCTGTGAAACAGGTATAGCAACACTTAAAAGAAAAGGCTAACACTGAGGAGTCAAAATAAGATATTTAAGTGATAAATCATTGAATACACTATCCATCCGGGTAAAGCAAAATTCCTACACTTTATTCTTCATCCCATGTATTAGAATACATTTCAGATGAAGCAAGGATTGGATTTAAAAGAAGAAAGGAAAGAAGGGAAGCAACAGACAGAAATATGGTTTTTCTGCTGTCACGTTTCTACAGCTCTACAATCTTGAAAGGAAAACAGGGAAACCTGGTCACCTCTCTGGACACAAATCCAGAGAACTGGAGAAAAGGCTAATACAATTAATAGCATCATTTTGAACTCTGTCAGATGATACACGTACAGCCGGGGGCTTCCCAGGTGGTGCTAGTGGTAAAGAGACGTGGGTCCCATCCCTGGGTCGGGAAGGTCCCGGGGGGAAGCGAACGGCAACCCTCACCAGTCTCGCCTGGGAAATCCCAAGGACAGAGGAGCTTGCTGGGCTAGAGTCGGCTGGGACACAGAGTCAGACGCGATTGAAGCAACTTAGCATGCCCACACGCATCCTTACACCCAACAATAATACTTTACATTTGTTATATGTATGGACAGAACTCTCACACACAAGCAGCCTTTTGAAATAAACATAATAAAGAAAAATGGGGGAAGTTTTCTGTACACTTGACCAAAGAGCAGTCATTTCCTTCAAGTATAAAAGGTATAGAGGAGAACAGGCTCCACTGCATGGCAGTAGCTCCCCATGAGCCCGTCTTTCCTAACATAACGAGGATAAATTCCAGACAGCATAACACCAAGTGCTCGCAGGTACCAGAGCGCGACAGAGAGCAGGCACCTGCTGGACCCTTGTGAAGACGGAGCTGTTCTCTGGCTCTGTCATCCCCGGCGCCCAGCCTCCGCTGCCCCAGCCCCCGCCGGCCTCCGCGCCCGGCCCCCGCTGCCCTCCACACCCAGGCCCCTGCCGCCCTGGCCCGCTGCCCTCTGCGCCCCGGCCCCCGCCGCCCCAGCCCGTCGCCCTCCGCGCCCCAGCCTCCGCCGGCCTCAGCGCCCCGGCCCCCACCGCCCCAGCTCGCCGCCCTCCGTGCACCGGCCTCCGCTGGCCTCCGCTGCCCTCAGAGCCCCGGCTGCGACGCTGTCCACAATGTTACCGCTGGAGGGGAATGCAGAAGAGGGCACAGCAGTCTCTCTGCTTTACTGTTTACAACTGAGCCTGAATCTTCAATTACCTCAAAGATTAAAAATTTAATTAAAAATCAATTTCTGTTGTTTATAGGATTATAGAAAAAATTAATCCATACGGTCACTGAGATGTGTGGAGACACATGTACAGAAAGCCTTTGACAAAATTCGACATTCATGATTTTAAAAACCCAGCAAACTAGATGAACCCACATTAGAAGAACTCAGCAAAATAGAGGATAGTTGCTTCAGTTGATAAAGGGCATTTAAAGAATCTACACTTAATATAATGGTTACAGTGAAACAGCAAACAGTTTTCTCTTAAGATGGGAGACAAGGCGAGACTCGGCTGCTGCTGCTGAGTCGCGTCCGTCGTGCCCGACTCTGTGCGACCCCAGAGACGGCAGCCCACCAGGCTCCCCCGTCCCTGGGATTCTCCAGGCAAGAACACTGGAGTGGGGTGCCATTATTGCTCCCTAATTCCCCAGCACGGGGTGGAGGGGCAGCTGCTGCAGTATTTCAGGAAAGATGACAAGCATCTCGGCAGATGCCAGAGGCCAGCGGTCCGCTCATCTCAGCTCCTCAAGCTGACACACCGCTTCTAGCTGTCCTCAAGTCCAAGGCAGATAAAAGGCTGGGCTAATGGATGCGCGTCCTATGAGTTCCCTTCCCCTGAAACATGAAAGGGCTTGGTGAGCAGAGCTCCTGCGTGCCACACTGACCCTCTGGTCAGTGAACCGGCTGGCAGCAAGCTTGTCCTGCTGACGACCCCTTCGTCCTCAGCCGAAGCCCTCACCTTGACCATGTGAGAGGCGCGTCCATGGGCTGTGGCTGGGCTCCAGTGCTCATGGGGTAAGCCGGTCAGACTCAGGAGCCACAAGGGGCTCCTTCGGGTAAGTCACTTTGGAGACGCCCGAGGTCTCCCCCGGACCCCTGCCTCCAGCACCAGCCTCAGTCCCCACTCAGGGCACATGCCCCATGCATCCTCTCAGGCTGCAGCTGGAGCGGCCCCCGCAGGCTCATCTCCTCCCCCAGGCCCACCCCAGGTGGGAGGAAGCCGCCTCCCCCAGAGCCACCTCTCACACCACTGTCAGGAACCACACTCCAGGTGTGTCATCTGGACAATTTATTGGCTAAGATCTGCCCCATTAAAGAAGGTAAGTTCTTTGCAAAAGGCCCTATATTTAAATTTTTAATTTATTTTGTGCCTCTCATCTCCACATCTCCCATGGTTCCTGGAGGACGATGATGTGAACTTGGTAAATAATCGTCAACTCAATGAATGGACGCAGGAAGCCCGGGAGAGGGTCCAGGTGAGGACGGGGTTGGGGCTGCAGGACTTGGGGGGCACAGCTGACGGGCCCCGAGCCTCTCACACGTGATCCCCCAGGGAGAGGCGGTAGCAGCTGCACCATGACCCTGACCCCCAAGTCCCCGAGCCCACCCCCCCCCGGAGCACGGGTGGATCCAGGGCCCAGAATCCCATCTCTAGATGGCCACGATGCGGGGGCAGCCCCAGCGCATGAATGTCTGTCTGAAAGGTCACTTCTCACAGGAACTATGGCTGCATGTCTTATCAGCACACAACTGTTTATCAGGACATTGCTTCGAACCATTCACGCTGGCACAGACTCTCAGCAAAACTACCTGATGGAGCCTGGGAGCCCCCGAGTCCAAGGGCACCCTGGGGAGGCGTCTGCTCGCTTGGTGCAAAGCTGCTCGGGGTTTGTGTGGGTGGGGATCACGCCCCCCCCAACCCACCCCCGATCTGCGAATGTGCCCTTGTGGCCGATACGACTGTGGACGTGGAGGCTCTGAAGCGGGCGACGGTATTGATGGCCCCGGGGCGAGTGTAACCTCAGGGTCCTGACGAGGGAAGGAGGGAGGCAGGCAGGTCGGAGTCAGGGAGGCCTCAGGGCTGCAGGGAGCTGACCCTGACTGCGGACTCAACCGACTCCCGGAGCTTGTGTGGTTCTACCCCCACCCCCGCCCGGGACGAGGACGGTGAGCCTGGGGGTCGGGACTCAGGCCGGAATGGCGGTCACAGCCACACGCACATTCAGAGCTGAGCTTCAGGACTTCCTGCCAACACAAGGTGCTCCCGCGGGTGGGCAAGGGGGCTTGGGGGTCAGGAGTCATTGCAGACCCCTGGGAAGGAAGGCTTCCGGGCAGCCAGCTCCCATGAACACTTCACGTGCTTGTAGCCTCAGTCAAGTTCATCCAGGGGAGCTGTCATGGCCCCAGTGCGGGGTCCCAGCCCACCTCTCCATCCGGCCTCTGCACCCCCCACACACCCCGCCTCCACTCTTGGGCACAGACACTCCCTCGGGTGGAGGGCAGCCAAGTTCCTGACAGTTTGGGCCCCATCCTCTGGCCCCAGTGCGCGGGTATACCTCCCAAGGTGCCCTGGGCCACGCCTGACCCCTCCCTGGGCCCAGCCCAGAGCCTGGCCTGGCCTGGACCAGAAGACAACAGAAGAGCCACTGAAACAGCGAGAAACCCCCGGAAAGACAGCCAGGGAATCTGCACTCTGATATCTGACGACCGAGAGGAATCACTGGCATTTATTTTCATTGTAAAATACGAGTTGTGGTTTCCTGGGATGTTTTTAGTTCTTATCTAGCTTTTAGAAATACTTTCTGAAATATTTACAGATAAAATAATATGACGTCTAGGACTGGCTTAAAATAACCCTATGAGGAAGTGGGTGGGGTGTAGACAAAACAAGGCCGGAGGTGGGCCAGGTCCTTGCAGTGGGATTGGGCTGGCTGTGCATGGTCCACGGTCCCAGCGCGTGTGGAGCCCCTCCACCACACGGACCACTCTGGGCGCCGGTTCCTCTGCGGGGCTGCTTGGACCCAAGCCGAGGGGTGGGCTCTGCCCTCAGGAAGGGCGCACAGCCTCCCCCCGGGTGGATGAGGGGCCCTCGAGGCCGCTCACTCACAATAATCTGGGGCGAACACACCCGGGGCGCACACGCGTCCTCCTCCGCCGCCCTCCAGGCCCGCCTCCCGCCAGGCACCACTCTGCCGGCGGCTCGAAGGAGGAAGGCCAGCTGGTGAAGGGCCTCCGCTTGCCCAGCCCACCGTGTCCCTGACCTGGTGTACTCACAGTCCAAGCCCCACGCCGCCCGTCCCGTCCAGACCAGGGGCAGAGGCCCGCCTCCTCCGACACCGGGCTTTCGCTCGGGCCACTGCCCGGGCCCACTCACACCTCCCCGCCTTGTGTAACACAGGAAGTGGCCTGTTTTGATAAAACAGAGCAACAAGCTGGGAAATTAGATAAGCTGGGCTGCACAAAAGCGTTTCCTCTGCCGCATTCCAGCCCCAGAGACGGGTCTCAGGTCTTGATTAGAAAGACCGAGGGCGCATCGGGGGCCGCATGGGTGGCCTGTCACCCCTCGGGGCTCCGTCACTACTAGGGGGCGGTGGCGCTGGGCTGGGCCACGTGCCAGACAGGCCGTGGGACCTGCAGCCGCTCTCCCGCTTAAACACGCCGCAGCGCTTCCTCTCAGGCCCCTGCCGTGTCAGCGAGGTCAAACGGTCCTTTATAACTCGCTCTGCGGCCTTTGGCCCAAATCTCAGAACCAGAAACAGGAAGTCAGGTGGAGACTTGGGTCAGGCAGAACCCCGATTTCTGCAGCCCCAGCCAAATGTCAAGACCTCAGGTAAACAGCTGCCCCCAGGGCCTCGGGGCCCAGGAGGCCGAGTGGCCTGGGAAGGGGTTGCCTGAGTCGTAGCCAGACATGGGCACTGCTGGGCACGGAGGCCACGGGCCCCAGGGACAGCCTGTGGCTGCTGGGTACCCAAGGCCGGAGCGCCAGGAGTGGGGCCGGGCTGTGCGGGCCGAGACCGTGTGAGAGCTGAGCCACAGGACGGAGGCGCGGGGCGAGCAGGCGCCCCCGAGGAGGGACGAGACGGCACCGTGGTGCCCACGGCCCACACCACCGCGAAGCCACTGGGGCCCAGCACCAAGCTCAAACAGCTGAGCTTCCTGCAGGCGCTCCCTTCAGAGTCGAGAAGACACCTGTGGGCCCTGGCAGAAACCAGTTATTGATAATTACCATGGTGACGATGATGCTTTGCTTCCTCCAACCCCCCGGTGCCCCCAGGACCAGGCAGTGAGAGCCAGCAGGGACACGTCGGGGCCTGAGACAGAAGCAAGAACACGCACCTCTGGACATGTGCGTGTGTGTGTGTTCAGTAGTTTTTCTGGAACATTAGAAGTCTTTGAGAAAGATACTGAAAAATTGAAAAGCAAGTACATTGAAACTCACAATATTATCAGTTTAAAAATTTTATTTATATCAAAAAAATTTATGTAATTTAACCATATTGAATTTAATGGAATGGAAATAAGGGCACTGATAATATTTTCAAAATGCACTTCTAAAACAATGAACCATTAACTGAAAAATGACACAGCCGTGTTTATGGGAACATGTGGGAAATCCAAGAAATAGAGTGGACACGTCAGCATTCACACCAGCATCGCTCACAACAGCTGAAGAGCAGACGCAGCCCAGGTGTCCCTCAACTGAGAAGACTCAAACAAAACGTGGTCCATATGCTCAGTGAATGATTGCCTTTCTAAAGGTGTCACGTGGAGAACAAGTGACCTTAATACCGAGCGGACAACGTGGACCCGTCAGGAACAGGACGCCTCCCCAGCAGAGGCACGGCGCTTTCTCCTCACGTGAAACATGGCAGCAGCTCATCCACCCCCCACGGACCTGCAGCCACTGCAAGACCGGAAAGACGCCGAACTGGATTCCGACTCAGCTCGGCCACTTCTGCCTCTGACCCCAGGCAAGACGCCCACCCTCTCTGAGCCTCACACGCCCTGTCTGCAAAATGGGAATAAAGCAATAGTGTGATGAAAGCGCTCAGAATGCAACAGACTCTCAAGAGGAGGCTGGGTCCCCCACCTCCCGGGGGACGCTGTGGTCCTCGGACACCACGGACCTGGGATTTCCAGCACCAACACAATGCTCAGCGATTCTCAAGTCCTCTCCAGTTTACAAAGATGCACTCGATTCGCACACAGGGTCCTGGGCTGTTCACCCGTGAAGTCCCTCTGCAATGCCGTGATCCCTGACCAGCAGGCGGCAGATGGGGGTGCCAGCCTCCCGTGGGGAGCCTGCTGGGTGGAGGGAGGGCAGCAGCCTGGAGAAGGGGCAGCAGCTCGGGCCCGCGTCCGCCTCTGCGTCCCCCCACATTGCGGCAGCGCCAGGCCACCCGCCTCACGCTTGGAAACCACACGCGCATCGAGCCAAGGCCAGCAAGTCATCTGTTCTGTTCAATCCCTGGACGGCATGAGCTCATTCTCAGCACCAGAACACCGGCCTCCACGCCTCGGGGCCCGAGGGATGGAGGGTGTCCAGGCCCTGCTCAGCTCCATCCTCGATGATCACAGAGCGTCTGGCAGCGAGAGCAACCATAACTAATTGGTTGTTTCCCTTGCCTCTTTCGATAAAAAGCAGGAGAAGGAGATGTGATTTCACGTGGAACATGAATCACACACATCCCAGAGCTCAACACCCTGGCCGGGAGGAAGGCCTTGCTCTGTATTCTGGAGTGAGTGCCGCCCCCACCGAGCACAGAGCCTTGGTTCTCACTCACCTGGGATGGTTACCTGGAAGCCGGCCGTTTGGAGACCAGTTACCCCACCCTGCTCAGCTCCCGGGAAATGTCCTCATCAAGCAAACAGGCTGCTTGCAAGCTTGGGCTTCACGAGTTGCAGAGGGAAGGGGTGGGGGGTGGTGACTAAATACCAGGGTGCCACCCGGGAGACATGCCCTGGACAGAGGACAGACAGGCCTCCCCAGGGGACACAGCGCCACCTGTGAAGATGGGTGTGGCTGGCCTGTACCATGGAGTCACCTCCACGTCCAAGCCCCAAGATCCTTGTGACTTTCAGGGAGGGGAGCAGACACCAAGGCTCTCCTCCTGCTCGCAGATGGCCAGGATGGGTTGGGGGAGCGTGCGCAGCCTCACATCCCCGGCCAGCACCCACCTGCCCTGATCGGGAGGGCCCACCTCCAGGTCTGAGGTTCCCTGAGCACCAAACACCAGCAAATCCCACAGTACACCGCCAGGGATGGAGCGGCCAAGGTGGGCACCATGAACTGTGGAGTCTAATGGGACCAGATTCACCACCTGGAATTCGTTTTACAGATGCAACAGCCTACAGATCTATTCTTGGCTTCCAAACAGAAATTCCAACAAGAATGTTCTTGCTCTCCACTAAGCATCAAATAAAGAACTGTTCGGGAAGCAGGCCCACTCTGAGGATGAGTGGTCCTCAGGGAGGCACCTGCAGGCCCACTCCGCAGGTGTTCTGGGTGAGCACTGACCCCCGGGGCTTCGTGAATGGGGGACCTCACTGTGAGGGGGTCAGGCCTGTGAACCAGCTTTCCTGTTACCAGGAGTCATGGCTCCAGTCACCAGCCATAGTGGGCTAAACGCTACCTGAGGACACACCACATTGTCTGATAGTACGGCGGCCTCTTCTCAGAGAGGATAGCGCCATCTGTGTTGAGAAAAATACCCCAGACTTGGAGATCTGGCCAGAGAGCGTGAGGTGAGACCCCACGGTCAGCCTGTCCCTTTGCCCAGCCCCCCAGGCCTTCACCTGGGCCCAGCGCCCTGTGGGTCACAGAGTCGGGCTGCAGAGTCACTGTGGGCTCAGAGCTTTAGTGGCAAAGGGGCAAATAACTTCCTCCCACAAGACACTGAGGGACACACACCAGCTTGTATCCAGCCCTGCAGCCCTGCACACATACCCCTCAGCGGCTGTGGACACCCAGGTGCTTAAAAAGCTCTTGGAACAACTTAACTCTCTGATTCCCTTGTTAATGAGAGAATAAATATTTGACACTTGTTCATTCTGCATCTGCGTGAGAGTCAGGTTTTGAAATTTTTAAAACTACAGCGTGTCACGCCCACAGAGAGACAAACCGCACCGGAGGCAGCCTGGGGTCAGGAGCCTGCAGAGATGGGCCTTCCGGCTCTGCTGACCTCAGGAAACGAACCCAAGTTCACGCACTGGTGTCTTGGCTGCATGGGGACGGCCTCACAGGTCACCGCTCGCCTGGCCTGTTCTTGAAGGTGATACCAACTCCACAAATGTTAAAGCAGCTGGTCAACCCCAGGGGCTCCCGTGGCTACTGGAAACGTTTTTGATCCTCCTCAGAGGAAGATTTCTAGGTGTCTTCAAGCTCTCACCGAACCAGGTTTTTTTTCACTAACTAAAGCAAAGTTCGTCGGTTTGTTTAAAGGTCGAGGTTCAGACCAGCTCATCTAGGAAACAGTCCTTTGTCTGCATCTCACCTGTGTTCATAATCCCAGATTCAGTTTCTGTCAGCAGGTGGTGGGCTCAAAACTGAGGCTGCACACGACTCCGGGGTCCTCAGGCAGCCTTCCCCATGACGCTGTTAGACGAGCCTTGAAAGGCAGATCAGCCCGAGACACCCAAGCGTCACCCTCCCTGCTTCCTATAGCTGCACAAGTTCTGGCCACGAAGGACCGACCTGGGTCCCCACAAGGGGAGACGCTGGCGTGAGTCGGGAGGAGGCTCGGGCCACAGCTCATCAGACGGTCAGCAGGGAGGAGCCACCTAGGACCCCGCCTGGCCCACCCGCCTGGGCACTGAGGGTACCCGTCACCCAAGAGGGGGACGAGCTCAGGGGATGCCACTGCTGTCTTGTCATGACCCCTCCTTTCTGTCAGCTGAACCATCAGTGACACGGCAGGCCTGGCACCTGGCCGGGTGCCCATCCCTGGCCTCAGCAGAGACCAAGTCGTTCGACTTTTCAAAGAGCCTGATGCTGTTACAGACAGAGCCACCCAGTAATTCGGCCCAACAGACAGGCAGCCCTGAGCACCTCTGAGGCTGGGCGCGACTGCCTGGAGACACTGGCTCAGGCAACACCACATGCTCAGCCTCCTCGACACCAGGGAGGAGCTTCCTCCAAGCATGAAGCCTGGGAGGGTCTCACAGCCTGGCCTCCACATCTGCAGAGGCCCCTCTCTCTGCACCCGGGCCTCCCCAGCAGCAGGGGCTCCAACATTCGATACTCACGGGCTTGTTGTAGCAGTAACTCGTGCTTGCAGCAAAAGACAGAACAGGCGCAGAGATGCAAGAACACGGTAAAAACAGGCCATCCCCTGCACCCTGCACAGGCAGCTGCGGTCAGCCACACGTTCCCGGCACCTGGCAGCCCACGGGCCCATGGAGGCCGCATCCCCTCACCAACGGGCTCCGTGCCGCTGCAGCTGTGCGTGCGCATCCAGTGACCTGGGCAGCAAGTGGAGGTCAGGCCACCACGTGTCACTACACTCCAGGGAGATGCCAGCTCCAAGCCCTGCTGCCCAGCATGCTGAAAGCCGTGGGAACTTTGATGTTTCAGCAAACGGCAACTGATGGTCAGTCTTACACGGAGACTTGGGGAGTCACAGAAGCAGAAGGTGGGAGGCTAACAGGGAGGGTCCCAGGCCCCGCAGAGCCCGCGACTCAGGCCTGATGGAGGGGGCCCTGTGTCCCCAGCTCAGCCCCCTTGGAGGGGGCTCTGCGTCCGATAGAGGGGGCTCTGTGTCCCCAGCTCAGCCCCGATGGAGAGGGCCCTGTGTCCACAGCTCAGCCCCGATGGAGGGGGCCCTGTGTCCACAGCTCACCACCGATGGAGAGGGCTCTGTGTCCGCAGCCGACTCTCGGCACCTCACGCCCGCACCCACCTCCCTTGCCCCTTTCTGCCCTGTCCAGGCCCTTCCTGCTGGCTGCTTCCTGCCAAAAGAAGCCACCACTGACCCTCCCAGGAACAGTCTTCTCACGGTTGTTCTGCCTCAACTTAAAATCAGCTTGCAGTGTGTTCAGACCTATTTGGTTAAGAAAATCTGCTTGGGAGATGAGTAGATATGAAAAGGAGACTTCGATCGGGCTTTGCAAAATCCGAGTCTTTGTCCCAATGATAAGGTTAAAAGTCCTCCTGGAGCTCTACAGGGGAGCGAGCAGGGGCTCTGCCCTGAACCCCGAGCCCCACGGCCCTGCCAGTGCCAGTGCCTGGGAAGGAAGCCCCATGAACTGTGACTTCACGAGGAGGTCGCTGCAGCAAAGGAGACCTTTGCGTCTGGGTTTCAGATCTTTAGAATACAGTCTAAGCCAGCTTACGTAGTTTTCTAACAAATACCTTATCAGCCAGAAAGGAAAAACAATGTTCTGAACAGAAGCTAGTGATCCGCAAATTCTAAAAATGTAAACTTTCCTGTCGTGGCATGTTTATCTCCACCTCCGGTACAACGGCCCTTCTGTTAACGGACACAAGGGGCATCTGTGGCATTCCGTCTGCCCGGCAACCTTGCCCTTCCAGGGAGCTCTGCGTGCCTGCGGGGCAGCTGAGCACACGGTGCCAGGGCCACTCGGGCCAAGCAGACACACCCCCGGAGCTCTGGCCGGGCCCCTGAAGCCGCGCGGCTCTTCGGGTTTCAGGACAGCACCGTCTTGCTGCTCCCGGAAGACACGTCACCGGCTGGCATGAGGGGTCCGGCACCGCCAGAGCGTGAGGTCAGTGCCGGCCGGCTGGCATGAGGCGGTCTGGCACCGCCAGAGCGCGAGGTCAGCACCGGTTGGCTGGCACGAGGGGGTCTGGCACCGCCAGAGCGCGAGGTCAGCGCCGGCCAGGACTTCTCAGGCACCCAACCAATGGGCTCCACACACAGCCACACTGGCCCTGGTGGGCACGCCTCTGAATCTGATGGTCCCAGCAGTTGGCCCAGGGCCGGGCCCACGCTGCATCCCAAACAGGTGCAGAGCATGTGCTCCAGCCCATGAGGCCTGCGGGTTGGGGAGCTGCCTCGCTCCTGAGCGCAGCACGGTTGCCGTCCGAGAGCCACGGCCTCCTCATACTCAGCCCCACGAGGCGCCTCTGGCGAGCGACGCCCCGCGCGGCTCTTGTGCTAGAGCTGAGTGCGCAGACGCCCCGGGCTGAACCAGCATCTGCTGAGCAGCAGCAGCCCCTGCAGCCAGACACACCAACAAGGAGACCGCAGCCCCTTCTCTCCCACGACCCTTATCTGTGCTGCATCCCAGATAAGGAAACCGGGTAGAGAAAGGTGACCGCCAAAGGCTCCCTGGGGGTGTGAACTGCATCTGGGCCCAGAGCCCCGCACCCCCGTCTGCCCTCAGCAGGCCCAGCCTCAGGCCGAGGCGCTAGTTTCAGAGAAGCAGGGTTGACCAGGCTACTTCAGCAGCCTCACCTGGGGATGGCTGTTGTTTCCAGCAAGATCCTACAGCATTCCACAAAACCACACAGAGTTTGGCACATAATCACTTGTAAGTCACAGGCTGCCAGGGAACCCCCAATGGGGCAGAGTAGGGGGAGCAACCACCCTGGTCTGCCTGGGCTGAGGGGGTCCTGGGACCCAGGGCTGAGCCGGGAGCAGCCCAGGAAACCCTGAAGGACTGTCCACAGCAGCACTTTCACCTCAGTGGGGCCGGGCCACGTTGACTCACGATGGTAAGCAGCATCTTTCAAACTTTTGGAGCATAACCCACAGCAATAAATACATTTTACTTCAGGATCCAACACATACTCTGAGAAATACAGTGGAAATAAAAACTCACCTCTGATAAAACTCTGCTACCCTCTACCCTCAGTTCAGTTCAGTTCAGTCACTCAGTCGTGTCCGACTCTTTGCAACCCCATGAATCGCAGCACACCAGGCCTCCCTGTCCATCACCAACTCCTGGAGTTCAGCCAAACTCACGTGCATCGAGTCACTGATGACATCTAACCATCTCATCCTCTGTTGTCCCCTTCTCCTCCTGCCCCCAATCCCTCCCAGCATCAGGGTCTTTTCCAATGAGTCAACTCTTCGCATGAGGTGGCCAAAGTATTGGAGTTTCAGCTTCAGCATCAGTCCTTCCAATGAACACTCAGGACTGATCTCCTTTAGGATGGACTGGTTGGATCTCCTTGCAGTCCAAGGGACTCTCAAGAGTCTTCTCCAACACCACAGTTCAAAAGCATCAATTCTTCAGTGCTCAGCTTTCTTCACAGTCCAACTCTCACATCCATACATGACTCCTAGAAAAACCATAGCCTTGACTAGATGGACCTTTGTTGGCAAAGTAATGTCTCTGCTTTTTAATATGCTATCTAGGTTGGTCATAACTTTCCTTCCAAGGAGTAAGCATCTTTTAATTTCATGGCTGCAATCACCATCTGCAGTGATTTTGAAGTGAAGTGAAATGAAGTGAAGTTGCCCAGTCGTGTCTGACTCTTTGCGACCCCATGGACTATAGCCTACCAGGCTCCTCCATCCATGGGATTCTCCAGGCAAGAGTACTGGATGGGTTGCCATTTCCTTCTTCAGGGGATCTTCCTGACCCAGGGATCGAACCCGGGTCTCCCACATTCCAAAAAAATAATTGGAGCCCAAAAAAATAAAGTCTGACACTGTTTCCGCTATTTCCCCATCTATTTCCCATGAAGTGATGGGACCAGATGCCATGATCTTCGTTTTCTGAATGTTGAGCTTTAAGCCAACTTTTTCACTCTCCTCTTTCACTTTCATCAAGAGGCTTTTTAGTTCCTCTTCACTTTCTGCCATAAGGGTGGTGTCATCTGCATATCTGAGGTTATTGATATTTCTCCCAGCAATCTTGATTCCAGCTTGTGCTTCTTCCAGCCCAGCGTTTCTCACGATGTACTCTGCATAGAAATTAAATAAGCAGGGTGACAATATACAGCCTTGACGTCTTCCTTTTCCTATTTCTACCCTACATCATTAAAAACTGCAGGTTAACAAAACACTGAAACTAGGGCCTGAACGCAGGTCTCCTGCATCGCAGGCAGATTCTCTACCATCTGAGCCACCAGGGAAGCCCCAAGTACCTACCAGTGAGTGCGAAACATGGTTTGGGGAAAAAAAAAAATTCTTCATTAAACTATGTCTGGAGGGTTCTGTTCTGGACAAGACAGTGTTATATGGACCAGACTCAACTTCCTGTCTGATTTACCAGGCAGAGTCTGAAACAACTGCAGAACCAGACAAATGTAGGAAATGATGGTATTCCAGACAATGCCATCAGGCAACGAGAGTGACCCTGCGGGACGGAACACAGGTGAGGTGGGCCCAGACCTCTCCCGCTGTATGGAGGGGACCCCAGCCACTCACTCCCTCCCGGGAGACCGCTGCCCAGAGACGGAGCTTCTGAGACCTCTTTGGCTGAATTGCTACAATCTCGGGTAGACTCCCAAGACTGGGAAAGAACAACCTGAAATGATCAGAGGCGCCAACCCCGAGGTTCTCACAGGGCCTGGAAAGTTCCAATCCATTCCGCCAGAGAGGGACTCTTCTGCTCACAGGCTTTGGAGAGTCCCTGGTGGAGGGGCCTGCCGCGGGTCTGCAGCAGGAGGGCATTTAGCTCTGCTCCTGTCTCAGGCGAAGCTCCAGAGACAGAAACAAACGTTGGAGATGAAGCAGACCCTGCACTGATGGATGGATATGACGCTGCAAAAGAAGAGACTGGGGGACTTGAAGGCCCAACAACAGAAAATATCAAAATCATACAGAGAGAAAAAATGTAAAAAAGAGCATTTAGTAAGTTCTGGGAAAACTTAAGTAGCCATATGTATGTGCCACTGGAGTTCCCAGAAGAGAGGAGAGGTTTGAGGGACATGAAACAGCATCTGAAAAATAATGGCCAAATTTTTTTCCAAATTCGATGAAAACTGTGAGCTCACAGATCCAAGAAGCTCTGGGACCTCCAATAACAGAAGTGCCACCAATTAATTAAAGATCTGGTGTAAATCGCGACTAAAGGATTTCCCGCCTCACCCAGATTTTTGACAGCAGTGCTTCTCAGGACAAGCGGGAAGATGAACGTGGTCGATATTCTGTGTAAGCGCCTGCCATTCCAAGCCCGCTTTGACTCACTGCTCTTGGAGTCTGGCTGAGGTGGGCAGCTGAGAACAGCGCAGACACAGGGGCAGACGTGCGGGCTATTGAATTGTTAATTCTCTCTGTAGAGGTTCGGGGGAACATCCCTTTCGCTGAAAGTAACATATTCACGTTCACTGCTGCTGTTAAGTCGCTTAAGTCTGACTCTGTGCGACCCCATAGACAGCAGCCCACCAGGCTCCCCCGTCCCTGGGATTCTCCAGGTAAGAACACTGGAGTGGGTTGCCATTTCCTTCTCCAATGCACGAAAGTGAAAAGCGAAAGTGAAGTCGCTCAGTCGAGTCCGACCCTCAGCGACCCCGTGGACTGCAGCCCACGAGGCTCCTCCTTCCATGGGATTTTCCAGGCGAGAGTACTGGAGTGGGCTGTCATTGCCTTCTATCCCCCCTTCAAACCTTTGACCTCAAGAAATCTGCCATCAGCGGCGCTCACCGTCCCGCCAGGGAAGGTGGGGTGGGCGCAGGTGCGGACTGGAGGTCGGGGTGGGGGTGCCTCGCCGCCCCTTCACTGCCCCGCGCGGGCGCGTGCTCCGGTCAGGACCCCCGAGGCGGCGCCGGCCGGCTACCTGCCCCGGTCCCCCGAGGGGGCTGCTCTGCTTTGGTTTTGCTTGTTTGTGTGTGTGTGTGTTTATTGTGACTTTGCGAAATATTCCAGGACGAGAGACACAAAGTCTTGGTCTCCCAGAACGAGAGAACGCAGCTTTTGGTTTAAGCAGCTACTGGGAGCCCTCGAGGTTTTCCAACGTCATCACCGTAAAAACAGAAACTACAGAAGGACACCATCTAATCTCGCTCCCTGGACCCCAGTGGGGCTCGCTTTGCCTTCAGTTTGTCTCTCCTTTGGTGGGTACATAGTCTTGAGAATACGCGCCTAGGAATGAAGTCTTCAGAAAGGACGCGGAGATCTGGGGCGCGGTCGGGGAACGGGGTGGAAAGAGGTTGGAGGCTGGTAAATGTACGTCTGTACCTGACAGGCTGGACTCGCGTGACCTCCTCTCCGCGTTCGCACCGCCCGGTTACATAAACTTAACCCGCGACTGGGAAGAAGCTCGCGGGCGCGGGGGCGGGGGAAGAGGGGACTCCCCGCCTTCGTCCCGAAGACCCGCTGCCCCTCTGGGCTTTGATCTTCCTGAGAAAACCGGCTCGGCCCGGCGGCGGAGAGGCAGGCGCGCCCCGCCCGCCCCGCGCGGCCCCGAGGCCGGTCCTGCCGCGCGCCCCGCCCCCGCCGCCGCCCCCGCCCAGCCCCGCGCGAGCGCCGCGGTGCCGCCGCCGGGATGTGACCTTCAGAGCCGCCCGCACAGGATGACCAGAGCCACTGCCCCTCGGCGCCCGCGCCTCGCCACGGCCCCCCGGGCGCTCTGACCGCGCGCGCCCGGCCCCCGGCCCCGGTTCCAGTGCTGGCCCTCGGCCCCGGCCCCGACCCGCCCCGCCCCGCCCCGCCATGCCGCCCGGACCCGCCGCCGCCCTGGGCACCGCGCTGCTGCTGCTCCTGCTGGCCTCCGAGTCGGCGCACAGTGAGTACCGCGCGGGGCCGCGGGGCGCGCCGGGCCGGGAGCCCCCCCAGCACCCCGCCCCCCCGGAGGGCGAGGGGCGCCTCGGCGCGGCACCCCGCGCGCCCCGCGGCCCCGCGCGCCCCGGCCCCGGCGCCGCCGCGCTGACGGCGCCTCTCCGCTCTCTCCCCGCTCCTCCCGCCCGCCCGGGAAGCCGTGATGCTGCGGGCGCGCGAGGCGGCGCAGTTCCTGAGGCCCAGGCAGCGCCGCGCCTACCAGGTCTTCGAGGAGGCCAAGCAGGGCCACCTGGAGAGGGAGTGCGTGGAGGAGCTGTGCAGCCGGGAGGAGGCCCGCGAGGTGTTCGAGAACGACCCCGAGACGGTGAGCGCGGGGCCGCGCGGGGCGGCGAGGCGTGCACCCGGAGCCTTGGGGCGGCGAGCGGAGCGTCGGGGCAGGCGGGTCCCCTCGACCCCCGCTCCCGCGGCACCACCCTTCGGGGGACCCCGGTCCGCGCGCGCACGGGCGGGAGCCGGGGGTCTGCGGCAAACCTTTCTGCGGGCACACCGACCCTTATACAGGGAGGCGGGCAGCGGTGGCGGAAGGGCAGGGTGCTGTGTGCCGCCCCGGCCACCCTCAGGCCTCCTCCTTTCGAGCCCCTGTTCTCCCGGTGATGCCAGGTGCCCCTCCAGCGGAGGAGCGGCGGCCGATGCCCGCGGGGGGTCCTGTGGACGCCCGCAGCCACTTCCCGCGGCAGGCCTCGGAAGGCAGCCGCCTTGAAGGAAACTGCAACTCTGACAGCTCAACCAGAAAGCAGTAGGGTCCGGCTTAAAACGTAAACGAAATAAATGGTTGGAGAGCCGGAACAGTTTCCTGCCTCCCTGCCCCCTTGGCCAGATTAGAGGTGGGGGTGGGGCTGTCCACAGATCCCTGTCTAGAGGCGGGAGCCTTAGCTTCAAAGACGGAGGGCTGGACGAGCCGGAAGGCAGCAGGTCCCAGGCTGGGAGGACTGGGAGGACGGAGCAGGGCTGGCACACGCGGGAGGGCGGGCCAGGCGGCCACAAGGTGCGCCCTGGGAACCGCGGAGACTGCAGGAGCCTAAGGTGCTGGCTCAGGACAAGTTTCTATTAATAACGTCGTGAAGAATGTGGGGCGACAGGCAGCCGGCCTCGGGGAGTGGCCCTGGGTGCACTGTGCCATCTTAGGTGGGGCAGAGGCTGGGGTGTGTGCCCGGAAGCCCCCCGCGGGGAAGCAGGGCTGATAGAGGGGTGGGCTCACCCTGCCTCGCTCCACACCCTGAGGTCAGGATGATTTCACAGCTGGTTTTGGTTCTACTGGAATAGTTCTTTTAAAGAATTCTTCTGGGGTGGAATAAGCGTCTCGTGCAGTGAACAAATGAGTGTGAAGGATGCAGGCTTTTACGTGACTCGCGTTTCTGACTGGCTGGCTTGACCCACCCTGTGGTCCCCTATGTGAAACAAGCTTGATGGCGACGACCGAGCTGTGCCCTTCCTTGGCCTTGGCACAGCCCGCAGCTGCGGTGGCTGAGCTGTGACCGGTGACTCTCGGTGTCCGCAGCCGTGCGCGTTAACCCGCTGTGAGCAGCAGCTCTGCCCCGCCCCATCTCTTCTGCCTGTCCTCCCGTCTCTTTGATGATGATGAGTCCTGCTGGCCCCAGGGAGCTTGCTCCGCGGAGCGTTTCTGAAGGTCCCACACAGGCTGTGTGCTGGCTGCCTGGGTTGCTGCCCGGCTGCGGGGTGTGTGATAAGTGTGTTCCTACCAGTCCCAGGCCCAGCCTGGAACACTGGCTGCCACAGAGCAGGGGATGGGGCTTGCAGGTGACCAGGCTTGAGGGCAGTGAGGCCGCCGCCTGCACCAGCCCCGCCCCGCCCAGGCCCTGCTCCTGCAGGACAGAGAGGCCTTGGGCTGGACACACTGCACACTGGTCTCCGCGCACCCTTCCCAGAGCCTACCCCGCCCCACTGCAGCTGTTCTTAGGTTTGTGATAACCCTGTCTGTGCTTAGTCGCTCAGTCTTGTCTGACTCTGTGTGATCCCATGGACTGTAGCCCACCAGGCTCCTCTGTCCATAGGAGTCTCCAGGCAAGAACACTGGAGTGGGCGGCCATGCCCTCCTCCAGAACCTTGTCTGCAGTGGATGAAACGAGGGCAAGGACAGCGGTGCTCACAGCAGCGACTTTAACACGGGGCCTTGCACCCCCTGGCGCCCTGCCCTCCCTTCCCGGGGGGTTGCCTCCCACACCCGCCCCATCCACCCCATCAGGAACGCGTGGGCTCCTTGCACATCAAAGCCGCGTGTGAGTTTTCAGAATCCTGTCCTGCTTCCTGACCCATCCTCGAATCACAGTCACACCTTTCCCTTTATTACCAGCTTCCCGGGCGGACCGGCTCCTTCTGCGTTCACCGAGGGGCGGTGGCTTCTGGAGGAGCCAGTTCGGGTCGGGTCGGGGGTTGGGGCTGGTGCTTAGGGGACTTCCTCGTGTCCAATTCTGCTCTGGTCGACCAGATGCCCCTCCAGGCGTCCACGCCATCTTTTCCCTCACTTTGAGGAGGTTCTGGATTCCAGGACTGGGGGAGACCCTGCAAACACAACTCACTGCTAATAAACCTTTGGAAAAGCAGCGCGTTGGGTGAGGCGGTCCTGTGACCTCACCCATGGGCCCCCGGCTCCTGAGAGTCTGGGCTCTCCTGAGAAGCATCACTTCCTTGCCCTCAGATTCCTGGCTCTTTGTGATCGTGTGTGGGTGTGACCCCGACGAGGCCCTGGCCTTAGTTCAGGAAGTCGCAGGAGCCCCGTGCATCCCAACGTGTGACGGGGAGGCCGCGGCCTCTGGGCTGAGAGCGCTGCCAGATCAAGGGGCCGCTGCCGGGACAGCCTGTCCTCACCCGCCAGCCACGGCAGGACTTCCTCCGTGCGGCTGCCCCGTCGCAGCCACACACGCCTGCATGAGCGTTTCCCACGGGCCCTTTGCTTCTGGCAGAGGGGCAGCATGTCCCGTGTCTCCAGGGCTGCGGGTGGGGCAGAAGGTGGGGGTGGCCGCCCTGTGCCCGGGCTGGGTGGGGGCTCCGGCACCTGGAGCCGGCTCTCTGGGCCACGTGCCTGCCCTGGAATCCCTGGAGGCGGTGCCCTCTGTGCTGGGTGTGTTCTGGGTGCTTCCTGCCCGGGCAGATTGTTCCACCCTGGGCCGCCTTCCTGTCTGTGGATGGGCCCCTCCTCTGAGCAGGTAGCTGTGGGCACCTTCCTGATTCCAGGGGCTGTGGAGCCCTGGAGAGGAAGGCGCCTGGGGCCTTCCTGATGCGTCCAGTGCTTCCCAGGCTTCCCTCCAGGCACGAATAGTCTCCTCCACATTCTTCCAGCCTCAAGAGTGTTCCACCCTGCCCTCCCCTGGAGCCCTGTGATTAGACTCCCTTCTTATCTTGTTTTCCTCTCTTGTTACTGTGTCTTCCCAGCACTGTCCTCCTCCTGGGGTCTTGTTCAGAGGACTCTGGGTGCTGGGCGCCCTGCTGGCCTCCCCGAGTTCTCCCGAAAGCTCACCAGCCCGGCAGTCACCTTCCTATTTAGGTCCTTCAATGCAAGAGGGCACCAGAGCCCGTACCAGTGCCCTTGGCTTCAGGAAAGGATTCTGGATGAAAGACTCACCCAGCCTGACCCACGGCCCAGGCCCGGTTCGCCACCTCCCAGCACAGGGGCCACCTGAGGCCTGCAGGTCGGAGGGGGCTCCAAGGTCTTGGTCCTCCAGCCCTCGTTTGTTTGAGATACAGACAGTGATGCTCACACGTCGCAGACTCGGTGCTCACAGGTCCACAGACTCAGTGCTCACATGTCGCAGACTCAGTCCTCACAGGTCCACAGACTCAGTGCTCACACGTCCGCAGACAGTGGTGCTCACACATCGCAGACTCAGTCCTCACAGGTCACAGACTCGGTGCTCACACGTCCACAGACAGTGATGCTCACACGTCCACAGACTCGGTCCTCACAGGTCCGCAGACTCGGTGCTCACAGGTCCGCAGACTCAGCGCTCACACGTCTGCAGACAGTGATGCTTGTAGGGGGACACCCCTAGGGAGGGGACAACCCCTTCCTCAAGTCTCCCCTTGTTGCAGTGGCCTGAGGGGTCTCAGGGGCACAGAAATGGGGTCCTTGTCACCCCCAGTGACCTCCAGGACAGCCGAGGCCCACCTGCCCCCCACGCCCCACCCCACCGTGACAGCATCTCCCTAACATTCACTCACTCAGATGCTCAGGCACACTTCCCTCTGCCCCCTGAGGCTCCGTCAAGGATGGGACCAGGCCCCACCGGTGCAGACTCAGCCCCAGCTCCTGTCTGTCCAGGAAACCCCCTGCTCACTGCAGCCAGGCGTCCCCCAGGGCCCAGTCCCTCCCAGGCTTCCCCCACTGGAAGCCAGCAGGGGCGGGTTCTCTGAGTTGTCTGGCCTGATGCATTTTCTCCGGAGTTGACTCCGCACGACCCAGAGGCCTGCAGACTGCTGGTTAGACGGGTGGCACGCAGGGCCCCCACATGGGCCAGCCTCTCCCCCGACGGCCTTGGGGGAGGGACAGCTCTGTCTGGCCCCCGTTTGCTGCCCCTGAGCCCTCATACATGCTACTCCCGGGGGGGTCAGCCCAGTTCGGAGCTGGGCCCTGCGGCCTAATGACAGGACAGGCCCCTAAATGATGCGTCGTCCGCGCCCATGGGCTCAGCGTCTGTAGAAAAACGAAAGATGTTCTGAAGGACACCGCAGGTCTGCCTGTGGGACTTAGGGAGAAAATGCCCTTTAAGGAGCTGATGCTCACAGCCTGGTTCCTGAGGTGCCGAGTGGCGGGGCTGGGACGCTGTGCACCCAGCGGGGCTGTTGCTTTACTCCAGCTCTGCCCGTGCGTGTGGGATGCGCTGTGTCTGCTGGGCTCAGAGGTCGGAGCTGTTTCTGGGCTGCAGACTTTGGTGTGGCTTGAGAGTTAGTGTAGATATCGGGGCCCCTGGCGCTGTGGTGGTGATTCAGTCCAGTGATCCCTGCAGCCCCCGTGCGCGTGCCTGAAGCTGCGGCCCTGGGAGCGCAGGTCGTCCCGCTGGGGTAATTCTTAAGGAGGCGTTGGCTGTGGGATGACCCCAAGCCCTCACGCTCTGTGCCCGCGCCCAGCTCCTGAGACCACGAGGCCTCACCCCTGCCCAGCCATCCCTGCTGGCTCCTGCCCTGCCCTTCTGCTCCGTGGGCTCCTGGTGGAGGCCCCCTGCTCACCAGGAGCTGGTGGGCCTGTCATTCTCCCTCCCCCACTCCCACGCTGTCCAAGCCCCCAAGGCCCGCCACCATGTGTGGGCAGGGACAGGTCAGAGGGGGCAGGAGCGTCGCTCAGACTTGGAGGAAGATGCGTTGTTCTCTGTCACTCTGTAACGTGTCAGCAGGAGCTACTCTTCTGGGGCCGCAGGAGGTTCCACGCCTGCTTTTTTCAGCTCCTGCCAGCATGTTCACAGCTGCCAGAAAGAGCACCTGGCCAACAGCGGGGTCACTCCTGTGTCTCCAGAGGGTATGGCGAGGCCCGGCCCCCGGGGAGGCTGAGGACCTGGAGAAGCTTAGGACCCAGTGCAGCCCAGTGGCTTCCTGTCCTGCTGGTGGGCACCCTAGCCACTCAGGTGAGCATCATAGCTGCATTTGGCCTTGAGAACAAAGGCCACTCAGGTGAGCATCATAGCTGCATTTGGCCTTGAGAACAAAGGCGTCTCCAAGCAAAGCTGTGGATGATCAGCCAGTGCCCTGAAGGGGAGTGCCCGCAGCCCTGAGGGGCCTCCACCAGGAGAGCACAGGAGAAGGAAAGAAAGGCCTTCGCGTTGCCCATTTCCCAGAACATTCTCACCGACTCATGAAATCTTCACTTTGCAGGCCATGACACATCTATTTGCGCTCATTTTTCAAGTTCAGTCAGCCGGTGCTTTCGCCTCATTCAGTTCAGCTCGGTTCAGTCGCTCAGTCGTGTCTGACTCTTTGCGACCCCACGAATCGCAGCACGCCAGGCCTCCCTGTCCATCACCAGCTCCCGGAGTTCACTCAAACTCACATCCATCGACTCAGTGAAGCCATCCAGCCATCTCATCCTGTCGTCCCCTTCTCCTCCTGCCCCCAATCCCTCCCAGCATCAGAGTCTTTTCCAGTGAGTCAACTCTTCTCATGAGGTGGCCAAAGTATTGGAGTTTCAGCTTCCTTCGATCCTTCCTTCAGTCCTTCCAATGAACACTCAGGACTGATCTCCTTTACGATGGACTGGTCGGCCTCATTAGGGTGGTTTAAATAAGACAGTGTGTTTCTCTCTCATGTAAAAGGTAGAAGGCAGGCTGCCCAGGGCTGCTCAACGGTGGGGGCCCAGGGACTTACATGACTTATTTGTGCTCCACTGCACGAGTGTATGGCCTTTGTCGCCCAGGCCTCCTCGCACAGTGGGCAAGATGCTGGAGAACCAGCCATCACATCTGCATTCCAGCAAGGAGGCCAGAGAACCAAAGTACCCCACTCTCTCTTTACTGTTTCGCTCCCTGTGTGTATCCCATTGGCTAGGACTTAGTCACACGGACACGCCTAGTTGCAAGGGCGGCTGGGAAGTGTAGTCCTGCAGCTGGCTGCACTGTTGCTTAACTGAATCCAGAGTTCTATTACTGGGGATGAAGGGAGAATTGGATGCTGGACAGCAGCTACAAATCTCTGCTGTGGGGGAGCAGTATTTGGAAACAAACCTGTTTTATGAGGTCCATTTCCAAGAGTATTTTCGTGCCTGGCAGGAGACACTGTACTGAGCCACGCCAGGAGGTTTTGCACAACACGCTTCGCACGCAGGTCTTTCAGCTGCACTCTCACAACCTGTGCTGGGAGGGACCAGCCCCCTCCAGTCCCTGGCTCATGCCCCACCCTGGGCCTCGGGTCTCCCATCCGCCGGAGCCTGCAGCTGCCTCAGGGCCCCGCAGATGCCCGGGCCTGCCAGAAGCTGAGCTGCTGCGGGTCACCGGGGCAGTGGGGACTCATAGGGGGCGGTGCGAAGGGATGTGCCGGGGGCAGGGGCGGACTGCTGGAAAGCTCTCAGTAGCGAGGGGCACTGGGATCTCCACGCCCCAAGGGTCACTGCCACCTGCCCCAGGCCCTGAGCATAGCATCCACGGCAGCTTGTCCTGACACTGATGTGACCGGGACCCGGAGAACCCTGCCCGGCCCCTGTCATGTGGGGCCAGGCTGGGTGGGAGGGGATGGCTGTGGGGATGGAGGGGTGTTGCCGCCCTGGGAGTCACACGCACGCACACACGTGCCGAGCTGCTGCAGGCCCCGGGTCACCCGTGCCTCTGGCTGGTGACATCAGGGCTTTGTTCCAGGACCTCCCTGCAGCCTGTGCGTCAGTGTCTGAGGACGGAGGGGACACAGTGCCCTCACAGGGTGCCTGGGGGCCCACCTGGGGTCCTCCAGGAGAGCAGGGCCTAGGGCACCTGGGAGGCCCGTGGCCTGAGACGTAGCGTCCGCGTTTCCTTCGGTCTCACAGAGTCCTCCGCGCCTAGTTGGGAGAATCTCAGGAGAGGAATTGGGGGAAGGAAGGGAAGAAGGCTTTTGTCTGAACTCTGCCAGGAAGATGTGTGGAGCCCTGCGGGGTCAGCGGGCACCGAGGGAGTCTGGGTGCCTGCCTGCAGGGGGGGCTGTGCTGAGCTTCACGCTCTCGGGGCCCAGCGCCTGGGCAGCAGCAGCCTCTGGACGAGACCGGGGTGCTGGCCAGGCCGGGCCTTGGCGGGCCCTGCCCCCGAATCCCGGGGAGGACGCCTGTGTCCGCTCTGTCGATGAGCGAACTGTTGTGACACCCAGCTCTCCACTCTGCTTTCACAAAGAGTAGAGATCTTTGGAACTAAAATTGTGGACAGCTACAGGTTAAAGAAAGCAATAAATTCTCAGTTCACTGTTTGAGAAACAACTGGATTTGTTGCAGTGTGATGTGAGAGTCCTGTCATGTTGGGTAACCCAGGTAAAGGTCCCGGACACTCCAGACAAAAGCATTCAGGCACCACCGACACGGTGTGTCTGGAGGGCAGTGTCTGCAGAGGTCAACGGAGCTGGGGGTGGGTGTCCCCGGCTCATTTGCGCTCAGGGCGGGGAGCATGCGTGGCTGGTGGAAGGGAGGGCTGCATGGGGGTGGGAGTCCCAGCCTCACCTGGGCCCTGCGGGGATGTGAACGGCTCTCCTTTCCCCTTCGGGGGATGGCTCATGAGGAGCAGAGGGAGAGGAGGCTCGGATGTGCTGTGCCGTGGCACTCGACATGGCCAAAGCCCACGGCAGCCTCGCTGCAGACCTCTGCTCTCTCTCTAACCCCAGACAGATGCCACGACCCACAGATCCCGGGAGACCCCGAGAGTGCTCATCACAGGGGCCCAAACCTGCCTGTCTGTCTGTTCCCAGAGCGAACTGGTGTAGGACTGAAATTGGGAGGAGAAAACGCAGCCCGATTTGTCGAGAGAGGGCCTGGGAGCCAAAGGGGGGCAGGCCCCTCCCCCCAAGCCCGCCCGCCTCTTGATCACGTGTGCACGGATGTCACCTTCGCCAGTGCTTCAGAAGCCCTGGACTTGGTCCGATCTTTGCTTTTAAAATAACATTTTATAAGAAGCACCCCTACCAGAACGTTATTTCTAAAAGCATGAACTGACTGCATCTGCCCAAGGCACCCCCACCCAGCCCCCAGGCCCGGGGGCCCAGCCGGGTGGTGGAGGTGACGCTCAGGGTCATGGGGAAGCAGGGCTGTGGCTGACCTGAAGTCTCAGCTTACTCATCTGTGATAATGGGCTGATGAGAGCGACCTTCCTGGGAGGGTGGGCGGGAGGATTAGACACCAGCAAGCTGGCAACATCAGGTCACTTGGTTTCCTGGGGGAGGGGATTTAGGACCAAACGGCTCCACCATCAGCCCTGAGGGGCGGCAGAGGCAGGGGCGGGCTGCTGTGACCCCGCCCCGTGGCAGCTGGAGACCAGAGTTGCTGCCCAGCTCCAACCCTGTAATTCGCAGTCGTGGCTGAAAGGACCTCCCCTTCACACCCTCTGTCCTCTTCTGGCATGGTTTACAAACACAGGAGCTACTGGGAGTCCTCCCACCGGAGTCTGAGGCTGGGTTCTTTCCAACGTGTTTCTTATCCTCCTGAAAGACACTTTACCCACGTGGTGTAGCTGCTGTTGGTGGCACTGGGCTGCTGGTTACGGCCAGCTGCTCTCAGCATGCAAGCACCCTGCAGAAGCCCTGGGCCGCTTGGGCCTCCCCTCCCCTGCCCTGCCCTCCCCTGCCCTCCCCTCCCCTCTCCTCTCCCCTCCCCTGCCCTCCCCTCCCCTCTCCTCTCCCCTCCCCTGCCCTCCCCTCCCCTCTCCTCTCCCCTCCCCTGCCCTCCCCTCCCCTCTCCTCCCCTCCCCCTCCCTGCCATCTTAGAGGCAGAAAGCAGCTTTCTCACCCTCCCCCTCTGCAAGCACCTGCCTCCAGGGGGGAGGGGGGGTTCCCAGCCCAGCGGCCGTAGGGGTGCTCAGACGCCAGGCACTCTAACAGTTAACCGCTGCCTTTCTTTTTCTCTTTCCACAGGAGTACTTTTATCCAAGGTACTTGGGTAAGTGGAAATCACAGCCTCCTTTAGTCGGGGAGACATTACGTGTTGGAGGAGAGGTTGCTAAGACCTTGTCACCAAGTTGTTCCTGGAGGGACAGAGCTCTGTGACAGTGAGATGGGACCTCCGGGCTCACGGAGCAAAGCGTGGCCTATGTCCCTAACCCTAACCCTAACCCTAACCCTGCAGCCAGCGTCGCTGTTGGCAAACCTCCGCTCCACTCTGACCCCCAGCTCAGCTGGTTAACGGGGGAATACGATTGATTTAGTCTCAGGACTCCCTGCTGTGATGTTACTAAAGACCCCGGGGAGCTCTTGTCTGTGTGGGGTGTAGCTATTGACACCATAAGACTAACTAAAGCTGAGAACATTAGAGATGATTTTGCTTAACTCGAACGACAAGATTGTGCAAGCAAGCCGCCTTGGCTGTCAAGCAGCGACGTCTCTGTGAGTGTTGAGGGGGAGGGGGGCTGGAAAGCCCCTCTGGACTTTGGGGGAACAAGAGGAAGACGGCCCGTCTCTCCAGGGCGATCTGGAAGTCCCCAGGGACCTGCTCCTCGGTCAGTGCCGTTTTGAGGCTTGCTGGGGCGTCTGTACTCACAGCGAGAGAGGCATCCGGGGCTCTCCCTTCTGATTGTGTAGGATGCATTTGGGTCACTTTTCCGCTGGCCTTGCAGCCTCTTAGAGGCGCTTCGCAGAGTGGACCATGGTCGGCCCCAGGCAGCCCAGCCTGGGCCCCGTGTAGCCTTGCTCCTGGGTGTGTGGGTTTGTTTCCTCAGGAAAGGGTGACCGTGGTCCCCTGGGCCGCCTCTGGTCCTGTCCACTGCTCATGCCCACGTCCTCCACATTTGCTTGAGCAGCAGCAACCTCCTGAAAGGCCAGTGAAGTGGCTCAGCATCCATTGTGCCCAGATGCACGTGGTCGCTCCCCAGCCCCGGCCCCGTGTGGAGGCCCAGTCAACTGAGTAGTGGGGAGGAGGAGCTCGGTCTCCATCAAACCCAGGGCGCTGTTCCAAACAGGGTCAGGTTGAGATGGAGCTCAGGTCTCTGCCACAGTCAGAGAGCCTCCCAAGGGCCACCAGAGGGCCTTCTGTGCAATAGCAGGAGCCTCCCCCATCAAGGTTACAGGGGCTGGCACCCCTTGGACAGAGCTCTGCCTGTTGGAAGCACCTGCTCATTTTTGGTGTTAAAATTCTGTGTCGGCATGAGCACGTCTGTCAGGGGGTGACACCCCCCTCCCTGTCTTGCAGAATGCATCAATAAACATGGATCTCCGTACCAAAAGAACCCAGCTTTCGTCACCTGTGTGCAAAGTAAGTGTGCTCCTGCCTCACAGCCCCTGAGTCTGGGATCTTGGGGTCTTGTGGTCATTCCCAGGGGCCCTGAGTGTCCCTGTGGCCTTCGGAGCCACAGCCTGAGGTCAGCCCCCTCTGCCCTGAGCCAAAGTGTGTGTGGCATGAAGTGCGTACCTCTGCGAGGTGGAGGGAAGGCCCGTCTGGGCCCATCCTGGTCAGTAGAGTCCCCTTTCACCGCGGTCACTGGTTCTGAGAAATGTTCTCAGCCCACTTGGTGGGCAGCATGCCTGGTAAGCAAGGGGCACTGGCAAACTCCTGGGCTCTTTCCAGTTTTTTATTGTAACAAACAAACCAGAGTGGCCTCCTTGTCTCCTGAGCACCTCTGCTGGGTAAGTTCCTAGGAGTGGAAGTACGAAGGGAAAGCTATGTCCTTTCCCGGTTTTGACGCAGACCTGGCGCATTATCCCTGTAGAGGGCAGGAGTGCCCCCCAGTACCCACACCAGCCAGTTGTACTTCTTTCTACTTTTTACCTCTTCCAGCAGAAAAGTGGGGAAACGGCCCTCAAGCCGTTCAGTTTAGTTCTTCTTACTCACGAGTGAAGCCAAGCTTCACGTGTTTCTTTCTCTGCGAATGGTTTGTTCACATTCTTTGCCTGCCTTTCTCGGTTTGTAGGAGCTGATGATAGATTTTGCAGGTTAGCCGTTTGTAGTAAAGGTAGCAAGATTCCCCCTCAGCTCATCATGCATCTTTATTATTATTATTACTTTAAATTATCATACAGTAACACTGACATTTTTGGTGTCCTGTCACATGGCTTTCATCCACACGTACACACATCTCAGCTGAGCCTGACTCCAGGCCTGGCTCTGGCCTGAGAGTCCCGTGGAGCAGACACGTTATCTCTGCCCCCCTCAGCCTTTGGTGCAGCCGTCTGTGACCCGTCTGTCCCCACGAGGGCAGTGTCTCGGCGCTTGCTCCTCTGAGCATGCCCTGCCCAGGTCATAACTTGCCGTTGCCCTCACGCTTCTGGAAGGAGGAGCAGAAGCCACGAGACTGGCCCCCACTGACCACGGCAGGTGCCGAGCATTCCAGTGCACAGGGTGGCCTCCCCCCGCACCCTCCCCCCGCCGTCAGCGGGCAGATAACCACTCACCTCCCTCCTGTGGGGCTTGGGTCAGGACTCAGCCCAGAGCCTGTCCGCGGGCTGCCTGCGTCCACCGAATTCCTCAGAAGCTTGGGACACCCGCAAACACACTCCTCACTCTGCCCCAGAGATGAGCTTCCCAACGAGACAGCAAAGGAAAGCAGGTGGAATTCTTCCTACTGGGAGTTGTCCGCCGCCAGGAGAAGGCGGGGTTGCCCTCTCGGCCTGGGGACCCTGAGATTTGTAAGGGGTGGTGTTGGGCATTTTAGGCAAATTCCAGGCGAAGGTAATGAACTCGGGCTTGTCTTTCTGCAATAACTCAAGTCTAACCGAGTGTTTCGGGTGGGGACGCACCCTTGTCCAGCCGCCCCTCCCGTGGGGCCTCTGACATGCTGGGTGCTGCGGGGGGGCGGTGGGACCGTCCGGGTCGGGAGCTGCCTGGCCCCACGCACGTCCCCCGCTGCCCAGGGGTCCCAGGCACACTCCAAGCGAGCTGGACGCGGGCCTGCTGAGTGCTCGGGGAGCAGGGGCCACTGCTCGAGTCTCAGGGGAAGCTGGACAGGGAGGTGGGGACCTGTACCTGCCTCCTATGCCTGCCGGGGCCCTGTGACCTGCTCCATGGGAGGTCCGGCTCTGGGACCCTGCCAGGCCTGGCCTCTCCCCCACTTCCCCAGGGCACAACCCCAGCCTCTAGCCTGGTGGGTGGGCGGCCGCTCCCTCCAAGCTGACCTGAGTTTCCTGGGATCAGTCGGGGCCTGGCCGGCCTGGTCTCTGACGCCCTCCAGGGGAGGTGGGGTTCGGTGTGGCCAGCCAGGGCCAGCAGGGGGACCTCAGTGCCCCCGACCCGCCTCAGTGCTCTCCCAGCTCAGGGTCCCCTTCTCTTTGCTTTCCACTCAGAGCTGCCTGACCAGTGCTCTCCAGACCCCTGCAATAAGAAGGGGACCCACGTCTGCCAGGACCTCATGGGCAACTTCTACTGCCAGTGCAGAGACGGCTGGGCAGGACGACTTTGCGACAGGGGTAAGGCTGCGTTGCCTGGGGAGATGGGGGCGTCAGGACACCCCTCAGGGCCGCCCAAGGGCCTGGGCTGGCAGGGGACACAGCCACACCAGCCTGTCTGGCTGCGACAGGAGTGAGGAGACTTTGAAGGGATGCCAGCTGTGTGGGGACACAGGACCCTCGCTGGTCCTCTCCCAAGGAGCAGATGGGTGCCTGGGGCCCTCAGCCTCTCAAGTCCTCCCGGGGCGTGGACGTCTGGACAGCAGGTGTCCTGCTGCAGCCCCGGGCAGGGCTCCATCCAGCTTGAAAAGCCTCCATGCTGAGCCCCCAGCAGCGCCCAAGCCAGGCCAGCTCTTCCAGGGTGCCAGGGGGCGTGGGGGCACGCCCTCCCTGAGGCAGGCTACCCTACTGTCTGGGCCCCCACTGATCAGAAGGGAGTCGAGAACAGGTTCATCTCCACCCTCCTTGAGTTTGCAGCGTGCTGGGTCAGCAGAGAAGACGCAGGAGACCCCTGGGACCTGGTTAGAACCCTCGGGCACCCCTTCGCTGCAGAGGGAGCCCTGAGCCCCTCAGAGCCTGCTGTCCAGCCACAGAACTGGGTCCCTGTGCCCCCCACCCAGGACCTGAGGGTGGATTCCATGGGGCTGGGGCTGCAGACGCTGCCAAGTGTTCCAGGCGGTCGTGGGTCACCTCTGGCTCTGTGTCCTTTTCCCAGATGTCAATGAGTGCAGCCAGGAGAACGGGGGTTGCAGTCAAATATGCTACAACCAGCCGGGCAGCTTCCAGTGTGCCTGCCACGGGGGCTACACGCTCTCCCCAGACAGTCGGACCTGCCACGGTGAGCCTGACCCAGGACCCCCCCGCCTCTGTGCTAGCCTGTTCGCTTTTGCAGTTGCCAGAAGTTGGCAGGCTGAAGCCTCAGCCGCTTGGCTCCTCTGCAAGAGGCTGAGGCTGTGGCTGGCTCCTTGGCTCTGGAGGGAGGGCAGGAGGGCGTCCCGCAGACACAGCACATGCCCAGGCTTGTCCGTGGCCACGGGCCCCAGAGCCGGGACACAGGCTGATTCACTCAGATCTGTGGACGGAGCCAGCCCAGCTGGGAGGCCTGCCTGCTGCTCAGGGAGAGGGGGTGGGGTGGTCGCCGGGCCTCCTTCCCGGCCACGGAGCCTGTAGACGTTCCTTTGACCTCAGGGCCCCGGACGCCTTGTGGGGAGGTGCGGGCAGGACGCCTGGGGTCCCACTGCTCACTGCTACAGGATCAGAGCTCACAAATGGTAGAAAGGGAAGGTGCCTTTAATCAGAGTGCTGGCACTCTGAGGAGATGGTGGGCTCAGCAGCCCCCAAAACCACCTCCGAAGCCTCGGCTCAGCCTTGAGAGCTTTTAAAGGGACGCAGGAAGGAGCCTCATTAGCCACTGAGACTGGGGTCAGCGTCCTGCTCCCCGCACAGAGTGCAGGCCCCTCAGCTCTCCTCACGGCCCCTCCAGGCGCTGTCTTACTGTTCGGTCACACCGTCTTCGTGAGGTTACTGAAGGGGAAGCTGGGGGAGAGATCAGGTCATCTGTTGTTTATTTCTAGTTCTTTGATCTGCACAAAGAACCATTAAGTTAAGCAAGGTGCTGTGTGAAGGTGTGCTTTGGCCAGAGACAGGCGAGCAGGGCAGGGCCTGGTTAAAAGCTGGTTACAACGCAGTTTTGCTAAAGTGACGAGAAAGGGGGCTTCCTGCTGAGGGCAGAGTCCTGCAAAGGGCTGCTCGCAAGTTCGCACTTACCAGAACATCACTGCATCTCTGAGGGGTTGAGCTGAAGGTCTGTCTTCTGTAACTTCCTGCTGACACGGGCGTCATGCTCTCAGAGGGAATGATGTCTGTGTAGGCCTGGAACATCTCTTTGCTGACGGTTTCAGTTGCCTCCTTACACATACGGGCAGAACAAACGATTCCGATGCCCACAGAGACAGACTGTCGGGAGCGATAGTGTGAATCCCATTCTCTCAAGGCCGCAGGTTTAGTCCTGCTCGAGACTGAGCCGCTTCCGGCATCTGCAGTCTGCTCTTCGAGCAGTCTGCCTCTTGCCTGCGGCGGCAGTCACAGCCTCTGTAAACCTCCTCAGAAATGCTCATCCGACACTGAGTGTGACCATGGCCCTGATCAGAACTGCTCAGTTTCGTACTTATTGGTGGGGGGCGTGGGGGTGCTGCAGGACTGTGCTCGAGGCCTCCAGGATCCTACCTTACCACTCCCGCCCCACTGGCTTCCCAAGGCTCCAGTCACCAGCCTTCCTTTGAGAAAGGTCTGCTCTGGAGTGAAGCAGAAGGCAGCTACCCTGCCCCCCCGTTTCTGCAGTCAGTCTGGGGCTCCCCACAGCCAGCCCCCGGGGCACCCCAAGAAACCACTGCAGGCTGCCCGCTCCCCAGAGGCACCCCTCTCTCACCCCCACTCTCCCAGAGGCAACTCGCTTGCCCACCTCCCTCTCCCCATGAATTCCCATCTGTCACGGCAGCATGAGGGGTCAGGGCCCGGGGTCTGGAAGCCCCAGGGGGGCCCTGAGCACAGACGCGGGTCGGCTCTCTTATCTGGAGAAACCGCTTCCAGTCCATGCACATCGGTGCCTCCCGGGCCTGACGAGACGCGGGAGGCCTCCTCGTGTCCCGGTGGCGGGTCCCATCCCCTGCTCTTCGCAGCCATCTGCCTCCCCCTAAGAACGCACTTCCAGGCAGGCTGTGTCATAGGGCGGTCATTGTGGGGCGTGGAGGGTGGTGCTCAGGGACCCCAGGGCTTCTCCCCCCACTTCTCCGGGAGCCCTTCTCTACTCAGGCTCAGCCTCTCTTGTGCCCACGGCTGCCGGGGCCGTCCCGAGGGCCCAGACTGCGGGGCTCAGATTCCAGGGGAGCCCTGTGCTGTTGGTGTGGGTGCCCCAGGCACCGTCGCCGCCCTGAGAAGCGCCCTCTTTGCAAAACCCCGAGGGCCGGCTTTGAACCTCTGGTCGACCTCGCAGACCACCCAGGGGTGAGGCAGCCTCCGGCTCTGAGTGAATCCCAGCAGCCCGCATCCCTGGCTGCAGGACAGCAGGGCGGGCCCTGTGCCTCCCGTTAGCAGGACTGGTCGCTACTTAGCCTGTCGGCACGGGCCCCGCCCCGACGCCGGTTTCGGGGTGTGCCTGCAGAGGCGGGCCCGACACCTCCTTTCTCCTGGTGTCACTGTTTCCTTAGCACCCCTGCAGTGAGGCACCGTCTCATCGTGTCCTCTGTGGTCAGCCCTGAGATGCTGAGAGCAAGGGGGTGGGGACCCTGCACCCGTGGGGCTGGGCTCCTGGGGTCTGCTCTGAAGCGCTGCCCAGCCTTTGCGGATGAGTCTCTGGGCACCTTCTTGGCTGCCGACAGAGGACCACCCAGAGGCCAGTCATTGCTCATCGTGAGCTTTCGTGGAGCCAGTTAGGTTGAGCAAGACTGCAGGGTGGGCTGTGAGCTTACCCTACGATTGTGGTGAAGTTTCGGCAGCCGAGGGCGGGGGCTGGCACTGCTGAGCCAGCACGGTGTGGGGTACCTGCCCGTGGCCCCCAGTGTGAGCGTGGTGCCTGCCCGCCTGGGGACTCTGCTTGGCACCTCCTGCCCCTGAATAGCTGGGGCTGGTCTGGACCCACTGCCAGCCCAGCCCACGTGGGCTCGGCCCAGCCTGGCTCCTGCAGTGCCTGCCAGCCCTGACAGTGGGGGCCCTGCGGGTTTACAGGCTTCCTGCGGGGAGCACGTGGATCATTCCCGCCGTCTCTGGGAGGAATCTTAGTTTCCACATCTGAAAGCCTATGTTTGCCGAGCTGCCCTTGTGACAAAGTCAGGAGCAGCTCTGAGTCTTTGCGGGCAGATCTTATTTGAAGTACCAGTTGCACTTTCTAGAAATTCCCTCTGTCTCCTCAGGAACCAGCTCTTGGCTACAGGTTTCTCCTGCTGATACTGGTTTGTCCATGTGGCAGAGGGGAAGGAGCCTCAGGACGACCCCGGACGGTCACTGACCGTGGCTGTGGTGCTGGTTTTCCTCGGGCAGACCTCAGTGTGAGGCCCATGCAGACCTCAGTGTGAGGCCCATGCAGTCCTCAGTGTGAGGCCCATGCAGTCTTGATGGTCGGGGGCTCTGGGGGTGCGGGGTGGGACTTAGGGTTAAAAGGCCCCAGAGGTACTCTTTTACCTTCCTGGACTGCTGTCATTTGAATTCAGCAACAACTCTGTGCACCGGGCCAGCCAGTGCCCCACAGAGACAGGAATCCGCCTTCTCAGCCAGGCCCCGATCAGAAACTCCCCACCCACCCCCAGCCCTGCTTCTGGGCTGGGGCTGAAAACCCCATGGTTAGAAGGAAGGGAAGAGACAGCAGAGGAGGAGGAGGGGGTAGGATGGACAGAAGGAGGGGGCAAGGGGCAGAGGAGGGGGAGGAGAAGGCAGGGGGGACGCTGCACTGACCCCGCCAGGCGAGGCTGGGCTCCCCCCGCAGAGCTGGCCGCCTCTCCACAGTTCCTGGCCAGCGGGCAGCAGCTCCTTCCAGGCCGGCCGCCAGCAGGCCTGGTGGACCTGATGCAGCTGGTTTTTCCTGCAGATGTAGACGAATGTGTGGATGCGGGCGCCTGCGGGGCGGCGCGGTGCCAGAATCTGCCGGGCTCCTACTCCTGCGTCTGCGACGAGGGCTACGTGTTCAGTTCACAGGAGAAGGGCTGCCAAGGTACCTACCTGAGGCCACATGGGACACACAGGCACACACAGGGCGCCATGCTCCAGGGAGCGCTGTGCCGCGTGCCCCCCAGAGGGGCTGAGCACCTGCACACACGCGACGTGGCCCCTGCCTCACCATACACGCGACGTGGCCCCTGCCTCACCTGCACACACATGGCCCCTGCCTCACCTGCACACACGTGGCCCCTGCCTCACCTGCATGCACATGAAGTGGCCCCTGCCTCACCTGCACACACGTGGCCCCTGCCTCACCTGCACACAC
The DNA here is from genome assembly GCF_019923935.1 of Bubalus bubalis. NCBI lineage: Eukaryota > Metazoa > Chordata > Mammalia > Artiodactyla > Bovidae > Bubalus > Bubalus bubalis. Next base: position 329,016 of record NC_059169.1, read on the forward strand.
GTGACGTGGCCCCTGCCTCACCTGCACACACGTGGCCCCTGCCTCACCTGCACACACGTGGCCCCTGCCTCACCTGCACACATGTGGCCCCTGCCTCACCTGCACGCACATGACGTGGCCCCTGCCTCACCATGCATGCGATGTGGCCCCTGCTGCACCTGCACGTGTGATATAGTGCCTGCCTCTTGTGCAACTGGCCCCTCCCCAGAGACACAGGGAGGCGGCAGGCAGGGCCCCGGCTCTTGGGCAGCTGCCTTCCTCCTGCCCCCAGCGCACCTGGCCCAGCCATGTCCAGGGGCCCAGACAGCCACGCTGCCCCCCACTACCTTCCTGCCTGGGGCCCATGGCTGCCCCTCCACGAGGAAGGAGATGGGTGGTCCCAGCCTGCCTCCCCAACCCCCAGGCCATCCCGGCTCCCCCACCCTGGCCCCTGTCCTGGGCACAAGCCCACGGCCGACCGTGAGCCTGGTGTCCTGTGTGTGCCGCCCTGGCCCTGCTGATGGCCGCCATCCAGGTGTGCAGCCCTGTCCCCAGGAAGGAGCCGGGCGGGAGCCACACACCTGGGCCACCTGGGGCTCAACGCCAGGCCTCGCATCTGCTGAAGTGTGATGGGGGCAGGCTCTGGCGGCCCTGCGGGCTCAGGGGCTTCCTTGTGGTTGCAGACATGGACGAGTGCATGGAGGAGCGCTGCGAGCAGGTCTGCGTCAACTTCCCCGGGAGCTACACCTGCCACTGCAACGGGCGCGGGGGCCTGAAGCTGTCCCAGGACATGAACACATGCGAGGTAGTCCCGGGTGGCATGTGGGGGCAGCAGGGCCCCGGGGTTTCAGCGCCCCCGCCTGACAGCTGCCACCCCCGCCCCGACAGGACATCCTGCCCTGTGTGCCCTTCAACGTGGCCAAGAGCGTGAACTCCCTGTACCTGGGCCGCATGTTCAGCGCGATGCCCGTGATCAAACTGCTCTTCAAACGGCTGCAGCCCACGAGGTGAGAGGGCAGGAGGGCATCCAGCCCCGAGGGGACATGGGCACGAGGCTGCCTGGTCAGGGGACCTGCTGCCCAGCACAGCCACACGGGTCTCAGGGCTGGTGCCGGCCTTCCCTGCCCAGCGACTCACTGCCAGCATCAGCGTGAAGATGGCTCCTAGCCTGCCCACCTGGCGCTTCCTGAGGCCGGGCCATCCCATGCCGGGAAGGGCCACACGCCGCAGCTTACAGTGACCCTTTTGTTCCTGCTGGCCCGCAGACTGGTGGCTGAGTTCGACTTCAGGACCTTCGACCCCGAGGGCATCCTGTTCTTCGCTGGAGGCCACCGGGACAGCACCTGGATTGTGCTGGGCCTTCGGGCTGGCCGGCTGGAGCTGCAGCTCCGCTACCAGGGCGTGGGCCGCGTCACCAGCAGCGGGCCCGTCATCAACCACGGCTCGTGGCAGACAGTGAGTGGGGCCCCCGCAGCCCTGCCCAGGACCCCGCAATGCTCACGTACACTCCCTCAATGGTCAGCAGGCACAGCCCCAGCAGGGCGGCCCTGGCAGGAAGCCTGCGCCCTGACGGGCATTACTCGTCACAGCAGCTGAGCTGGGCTTCCGCTGCCGGGACCACAGTTCTCAGTGGACCGGCTCCACTGGGGCCGCCTGGCTGTCTGGAGGTGCTTCTGTCTGTCACACCTATGGGTGGGGGCTCCGGGCCGCTGGATTGAGGCCAGGAGGGCCACTGGGCCCCTGCAGCACACGGGGCTCCCATTCCCAAGGACCCTCCGGTTCAGACTGTCAGCTGCCCCGAGGCTGAGAACGGGATGAGATCTGGGTGCCTGTCCCGCTGCCTCATGCTCTCAGTGGGGGTCAGGGTCGGCCGTGACTCACGGCACCGTCCCGGGCTCTGCCTCCGGGCCTGCTCCCATCCTGCTGACCTCCAGGGCTCACACTTGGCTGCCTCTTGATGGAGGCACCCTGATTGCCCAGGGCCTGGCCTCCGGCCGTCAGCTCTGTGGGTGCCACGATGCCTGGAGCAAAGTGGCCTGTGACACGCGGGCTTCCTCCCAAACTGTTAGCACTGGGCTTTTAGAAGTAAGTGCTTGAAAGAGAAATGGGAAAAGCATTCTTTTTCCCTTTAGAAGTAAAGATAAAATGGGAAAAGTTGCCCTGGCCTCCATGAATAAAAGCGCTGTAGACATTTGCTAGTGTTTCCATCCCATCGGTGGGTCCAGCTCCTCCACTCCTAGACTCTTAAACCCCAGGCACCATCACGACAGCAGGAGGAGACCTTCTGCAAAAGGACAGATAAGATAGTCGCTCTGCAGGGAAGCTGTCCCGGGGATTGAGGATGCTCCATGTGTGGGAGCCTGCTGCTCCAAGCTCGAGGTGCCTGAGCACCGCTGGGACTCTGCCGGGGAGTGGGGCTGGGGGAGGCACGACCAGTGGGTGCGTGGCCCCAGCACCCCGCCCACCCCGAGATACACCCGGCCCTTGAGCCACAGGCCAGGCTCCATGACGATCTGCCTGCTCTCTGGTGCCCACCAGACCCCCCGCCCCCCACTTTGCCTCCTCAGCAAACTCAGACCCTGCACTTGGATGTTTCTCCACCTGAGCCGAAAAGGAAACCAGGGGCTTCTGGGGCTGAGGAAGATGCTCCGAGCACAGAGTGACAGGCTTTAAACTCTCCTACAAGGAGAGCAGGGGAGACGGGGCAGTTTTACAGAGAATTCATATGCTCACTCAGCATCCGGTCTGTGCCAGGCACTGCCTGGCTGCAGGAAATGCCAGGGTAGAAAGTGTGCTCCCGTCTAAACATGCTCAGCTGAGGGTAGAGAGGTGAAGGGCCAGGGTGGAGCAGAGAACCCCGGGCTGATGTGCGGGGGCAGTGACCCCAGGTTCCTGAAGCAGCTCCCTGGCTAAGGCTTGATGCAGGGCCAGAGATGGGGAGGGGAGGCTCCCTCGCAGGAAGGGGGATGAAGAGGTGGAGCCGATCCCTGGAGGAGTTGGTGGGGCCTGAGCCACACCGTGGATGCCAGGGAGGCGGTGTAGGTGGTGAGCCTGGACCCCCGAGGCTGGGGGTCTCCTGGCCCCATGTGGTGATGGGAATTGGTACGCCAGGTTGGGCCCCCCTTCAGAAGGTGCACGTCCACCCTTATGGCACCGTGCTCCTCAGATCTCTGTCGAGGAGCTTGAGCGGAACCTGGTGATCAAGGTGAACAAGGACGCCGTGATGAAGATCGCCGTGGCTGGGGACCTGTTCCAGCTGGACAGAGGACTGTACCATCTGAACCTGACCGTGGGGGGCATCCCCTTCCAGGAGAAAGACCTCGTGCATCCTGTAAGCACTCCCCTTCATCCCTGGGGTCTGAGCCCAGGGGGCTGAGGAGGACAGAGCCCACCGTCCTTAGTCCCTAGGGTCCGAGCCCTGGGTGGGTGAGGAGGACAATTAACCACACTGACCAGGACTAGCAAAGGGTGGGAAAAAGGCGAACGTCTCTAGGATATAACAAGCCGCAGCTGCAGCTATGTCGCCTATCTTGCTGTCTCTTTCTGTGAAACTCACTTGCGGTTTCGTCTGAATTGATCATGAAAATGTCTATTTTGGAGAGGAGACAAATCACAATGAAATTATTCTCTCACAAAAAGAACAATGAACTTACTTTTTAACACTTTTTTTGGGCAGTTCCCAAGAACATTTTGGGTTGTTGATCCTGTTGGGGTTCCCGCAGGGGAAGTAAGACCTAATGAGAGCTCGGTGTTGGTCGTTTCTCAGAGTCCTGTCCCTTCTCGCCCCCGGCGTGCTGGTGTCTATGCCAGAGCCCCTGGCTCCGAGCTGGGTTTCCACAGCGGGCAGGAGGCGAGTCCACACGCTGAGGCTCCGAGTGGGGGCAGCGTCGCAGCGTGTCCCCCCGCCCCGAGGGCTGAGGGCTATCCGACACCCCGGAGTCCCTCCTGGTTTTCCAGAAGAGGCTGGGCTGGCCCGACCTGCTCAGAGCTGTGGCAGGTGCGGCTGAGCTGGAGCCGTGCTCTGGGGGCCTGGCGTGAGCACAGGCGTGTGTGCATCCCCTCGCCCGTCCTTCCAGGCAGCAGTCGGCACCCCGAGCCTGCCAGCCGAGGGGGACCAGGCGCCCCGAGCCTGCCAGCCGAGGGGGGACCAAGCGCAGGCGGTGGGGAGGGGGGCGGCCCTGAGTGGGTCCAGGGCGGACCGACCGCCCTCAGCAGAGTCCATGCCTGCGGGCAGTGGATTGCCACGAGCGTGACCAGCAGGGCGCCGTAGGACGGGCAGCAGCAGGAAGCCACTGGGGTCCCTGTCTCTCCAGATGAACCCGCGTCTGGACGGCTGCCTGAAGAGCTGGCACTGGCTGGATGGTGAGGACACCGCCGTCCAGGAGACGGTCAAGGCGAACGTGAAGATGCAGTGCTTCTCTGTGACCGAGAGGGGGTCCTTCTTCCCCGGGAGTGGGTTTGCCTTCTTCCACCTGGATTACGGTGAGTCTCCACTCCTGCGAGGGGATGGCTGTGCTCGGCCTTCTGGCCCAAATTCCCCGAAGCAGCAGCAGCAGCCAGTCGCCCCGGGGCGAGCGCCTGAGGGATGGCCGGCCTGGGTGCTGGGTTGCAGGGAGAATGGGATGGCGGAGGGCCTGTGGCTGAGATGGGGGACACTGGGCTTGAAGCGGGAGCTTCCAGGAAGGTTCTGAGATGGGACACCCTTGAGTGCATCTGTGGTCACAGCGCTGTGGGCTGTGGGGAGGGGCCGAACCACCAGGAGTCCAGTGCTCCAGGCTCAGCAGGAAGAAATAGGAGGAGGCCCCTGACGGAAGGGCCCAAGGCCCCAGCTGCAACTGTGCCTCAGAGAACCGAGGCTTTTCCAGCAGCTGCGGAAGCTATAGAGGAGCTTTTCTGTGACCCCAGTAAGAGGGGAGCAGGTGGGGCGGGCAGCCGGGGGCCAGGGTGGCTGCAGGGGACGGCGGTCCGCCCAGAGTCCTTCCCGCTTCTGTAAAGCAGGGCCTTTAATTCCACGACCGCTTCCCTTTTAGCATTAAGAGACAGTTTAAATCAGTCACCCTTGCACGCTGATGAGTGGGCACCTGGACATTAGCTTTACATCTGCCCTGAGGGGTTGGCCTGCACGGTGTGGGCCGTGGGGGTGGGGGGCACAGCGGTTCAGTTTGAGTCTGGACTCAGGATTTCCCTAGATTTCCTCGGGCAGGGTCAGAGTTAACCTCTGCCCCCAGGAGGGCACCACTGTGCCCGGAGGCGTCGCTGTGCCTGGGTGCGTGGCCCTGGTGGCCTTTGACGTGAGGATGTCAGGCGGCTCTGTGTCACGGCCTGGGAGACACCGCACATGGACCCATGAGCCTCTTTCCTCAGGCGGCAAGGTGTGCCTCACCCCACGCCCGGCATGCCCCCAGCGTCTGTTCCCAGACTCTGAGCCTGTCATGGTTGAAGGTGCACACGTGACCCTCACCACCCTGCGTGGCCCAATCGTAGGGACGGTCTATTCGGGTCAGAGATGGGACCTGCTCCCCCCTCCCCATTTCTGTCTTGGCTTTACCTGTCACGAGCGCCACCAGGTCACCCAAGGAGAAACCTTCACTCCTGACTGCAGCTCGTACGGAGCGCACGCCGCCCCTGCAGCCCTCGCTTCTGTGCGCGCAGACCCAGGGCGTCCTTGTGGCAGTGGGTGTCACACGCAACACGCTGGCGGCCTGGCCCCGCTGCCTGTGTGCCCGCCACGGAGGCAGCCACAGTGGCTGCGGGGCTTATTAGATCTGCAGGTTGCCACAGCAGAGGCCACATGGCAGTCAGGACTGGCGCCTCTAGGGCGCCTCAGGCTGGCCGTCCTGTCCTCATGACGACACAGAAGGGGCGTGTCAGGAGTTACAGGCACCGTTCTCAGTGGCAGGTCAAAGATCTGGACTCTGTGGGTCTTAAAGCCCCAGAAGCCATCAGGCAAGGGGCACGTGGGTAATCCCCCTCGGCACCCAAGGAAACCTCCCAGGGGAGCTGAGGCGCTGGCCCCTCAAACACGCTTCTGGCAGCCAGGCCCCTCTCCCCACCTCCGCCAGGGGACCCCGCAGAGATTACCGCTCTCCCCACCTCTGCCAGGGGGACCCTGCAGAGATCGCCCCTCTCCCCACCTCTGTTGGGGGACCTCGCAGAGATCACCGCTCTCCCTACCTCTGCCAGGGGGACCCCGCAGAGATCGCCCCTCTCCCCACCTCTGTTGGGGGACCCTGCAGAGATCGCCACTCTCCCCACCGTCAGGGATGCAGGGAAACTTGGCAACAGAGGAGAAGGCTGGGTTGGGGGTTTTGTTCGTTGCCTTTTCCAATTCTACGTGTGTTCAGCTCAGTGAACAGTTTTCAGAACTGATCGTTACGTCCCTCTCTGGGGTGGGGACCTGCACACGATTCAATGGGCTCTCGGTTCGCTGGTGGAAAAGACACCAGTGCAGGGCAAGGCCTGACCTGAGTGGCCTTGCCGACCTGCTGCATCCCGAGAGGTGGAAACGCTTAGAAACCGAGGGGGCAAGGTTTCCTTCCGGCCCCTTCAGCAGCGGTGGCTCAGCTGGGAGGAGACGCGAGGTGGTGTTTGCGTCTGAGACCCGGACCCACCACGGCTACCAAGGGTGCCCTGGAGCATGACATACGTGACGCATGGCAGGCGGCTTGTCACGCACACACGTGCCTACAGAGTCCTGTAACACGTGTCCTCTAAGCAGCGCCGGCCCCGTGGAGCATCGATTAGAGCAGAAAAGCGCGGCCCGGGAAGGAAGATTGGATGCAGTGTCCGGCAGCTTTCACTGCCTTCCCAACCCTTCCCGGTCCTTCAGCTTGCTGGGCTGAGCCTGTGCGGTGGGTGGGCAGGCTGAGCCCCACCCCATTCCTGTCCTGGGGGCAGGGAGTCAGGTGCCCAGGGGATGGTCCCGGCCGGACTGGGTGGGGCGGTCGGTGGCCACTCAGAGGGGTTCTTGGGGAGTGAGCATGTGGCTATTCTCGGTGGGCTGGGGCCTCTGCAGTCCAATGCCGGGCTCCCTGTCAGTTCCTGACAGCTGGGCCACTGAGCCCCGAGCTACTGGCTTCCCGCTGCCTCTGCCGCCCGGGGCCCCGCGGGGCCCAGCCCGCCGCCTCTGCGCCACGCTGTCTGGACTGCCTGGTGATGCGTGGCCTTCCTTGCAGCGCGGACGTCCCCTACCGGCGGGACGAAGACCACCTGGGCAGTGGAGGCTGTGGCTCGGGTCCGCCCTGCTGCAGACACCGGGGTGCTGCTTGCGCTGGTGGGCGACCGCCAGGCCGTGGCCCTCTCCGTGGCGCTGGTTGACTACCACTCCACCAAAAAGCTCAAGAAGCAGGTACTGCTTGCTGCTGCCCCCCGCCCCCCAACCCTCGCTCTGAGACAGAGCTGCCGTGAAGCTCAGCCCCACCTCTCGCCCTCAGAGTTCCAGCGCCCACCTCTCAGCAGCGTCTCAATGGCCTCTGGTGGCTCAGGGCTGGTGCTGGAGCCCTGCAGGCTGGCTGTGCAGTGGGGAGACCGTCCTGCCACCCCCAGCGGTGTAGATAATTTGAATTAATCGCTTGTATTTAAGCCAAATGATTTTGCTCACAAATGACATGTGTGAGTGTACAAACAGGCCCAGACCCTCACCAGGCCTCTCCTGGAGGCAGGCAGGGCTCTGAGTATCCGCCCCTGGACAGGCTGCCGTCACCTCCATACAGTCCCTACCCCACCCCCGACCGTCACTGGTCACCGCGCTGGCTGTCTTCTCAGAGAACAGGCAAGAGTAGTGGAAATGGGTTTATTCTCCCGCCTGTCCCAAGAGGGGTGTGTTCCCCACGTCAGCCTACCTGCGGGAGCCATCAGCTCCCCTCTTACTGCGGCTGCAAGCTGATGGGCACAGATCCAGGCATGGCCCCTCTCTGCTGTTTCTGTGGCAGCGCCACATGCAAGGGGCAGCTCTGCCCTGAGTCCTGGCCACAGACACAGTGGGAGCCCTGGTCCCCTCTGCCCAGACCGATGCATGTGTGGCCCTGTGACCAGAGTGTTTCCTCCACGTCCCCCCCGGGGACATGCAGCTCTATATGCTAGTCCTCAATCATGTTGGAGGGGGTCAAGCTCCCCCTAATTCACACATGTAGAAACCATGTCCTTGTCACACTCTGGCCATAAGCGACCCTACCCACAGGAGACCCATGGACCTCGGCAGGACAGGAGGGCCCACGGGCATGTGGCCACCGGCCCGTCTGCCCCAGTCAGCTATGCCTCTCCCCACAGCTGGTCGTCCTGGCCGTGGAGGACGTCACCTTGGTCCTGATGGAGATCAAGGTCTGCGATGGCCAGGAGCACATGGTGACCATCTCTGTGAATAAGGACAGGGCCACCCTGGAGGTGGACGGCACCCAGGGCCAGAGTGAAGTGAGCCCAGCGGGGCTGCAGGAGCAGCTGGCCGTCCTCGGGAGACACCTGGAGGGCTCCGTGCTCACCTTCATCGGGGGGCTGCCAGGTAGGGGCCCCGACTCGCTCCCCCAGGCAGGGCTGGGCGCTCTGTAGGGAAGGGAGGCAGGAGGAGCCAGTCTGTGGCAGCAGCGTGTGGGGCCCAGCCCAGCCGCTGTGGGGTCAGGCTGACAGCACCTGGGGGGACACATCAGCCTGAAGCTGTTCCCCACCCCACACCTTCCAGGAACACCCCCATGGGTATCAGATGGTGGGTCTGGGCCACACGGGGAGCCACCCCCGAGGCCTGGTGTCCAGCTGCCTGGGGAAGCAGGCCAGGTGAGCCTGCCCCCGCCACATCTGGAGGTGGTATCGCAGCAGAGTAGGGGAGATGGGAGAGGCTGGGCCTCCCACCACTCAGGCGGGTCTCCACTTGTCCCCGACAGAGGCGCTGGCTTGGCCGCCAGACTCCAACTGCGTTTAGTTTTAGTAAACAGAGCTTTGAAGAGGATAAGAGAGCCTGGAAGGCCTGGGCATGACTCATTCGGGATGAGATAATATTTAATGGATGTGACTGTCTGTGTATCCTTCTGCGGGGTCGGGGTGCTGTGGTGCCGTGCCAAGCCTGGTGGCAGGCGTCTGCTGCCCGCCGGGGCTCGTGGCTGAGCTGCATGATGACGCTCTGCCAGAGACGCGGCGGGGCGCCCGGGCTCCGGGCGGCTCACCCGCTAAAACGCGCTTGCTCTTTCCCCGCGGCCCAGACGTGCCCGTGACCTCGGCTCCGGTCACGGCCTTCTACCGCGGCTGCATGACGCTGGAGGTCAACCGGAAGGCGCTGGACCTGGACGAAGCCGCCTACAAGCACGGCGACATCACGTCCCACTCCTGCCCTCCCGTTGAGCCCGCCGCCTAGGCTTCTGGGCCGCAGACGCCCCGCCCCACGCACGCCGCAGCCTCCTCTCCACCGGAAGGGTGGCGGCCGCGCCCGCGCCCGCGCTGGAGACACTGAACCCTCGCCCACCAAGGCCCTCGGGGCCTCCCTCCCCGTGTGTAACATACGTGTACATAGAGGACTAACCTCACCGCCGCCTGAGCGGACCCGGGAAAAGAATTCTGTTATTTTTATCACCAGATGCTTCTTTCTGACTTAAAACTATGGAAAAATAAAATATTTACAGAACCTTTCTAGCTCTGTGTTGGCGGTGTCCGCTCCTTGCTGCTTTGCAGCGGCCGTCACAGAGTCAGCGGCTGAGGGCACCCGTAAGTCCAGGGGCCGTCACCCCTGCTGCCGCTGCCCGAGGTTCCCCTGGTGGGGACGAGCTGCTTCACTGGAAGAGGCCGCGCCAGCGCCGGCGGGGCTGGAAGTACGGCAGGTCAGCACCGCCCGCTCCCCGACACGCGCCCCCACCCCCAGCCTCGGAGGCTCTCCGGTTAAACCGGGGGCCTATTTGCTCATTTTGAGGGGCCGGGCAGTGAGCCGGGTCTGCAGGAGGTCAAGTGGGCGGGGCCTCGCGCTCTGGCTCCAGGAGTAGCGGGCGGGGGGCAGCCACGGGGAACGCGTGGGACCCACGGGTCTCGGCAGACCGAGCAGCGGCAGCAGGACACGCCCAGGACTGCGGGCACCATCACAGCATAGGCTGCAGGGGCATCTCCAGCACCTGCTGGCTCCATCCCCAAACTGGATTGTTTTTATAATAGACTTTTTTTCTCAAAAGTGAGTCTATTTTTTTCAGACACCAAACCCCAAAGTGTATCCTGAAGCAGGTAAGCAGGCAGCCAAGTGTCGGGGCGCCATCTGCTCGGGTCTTGCCTGCCACCCACGGCTTCCTGGAGCTGGCCAGCATGGCTCTGAGAAATGGGGGGCAAGCACAGTCCTGCCCATGCCCCACAGGGGACCCCCTGCTGCTCACCATCTGACCACAGGCGGCCTCAGGAGCCCAAAGCCACTCAGGCTGATCCACCTCTCAGCCCTGACACCACAGCATTCCCACCGAGCTCTCTGGTTTTCATCTACTCTGGAGACGGCTCTGGAATGTTCTGGAATGTTCCCCCAGTCAGCTGGGAGCCTGCACCTGGCCGCCCCCTCTCTCACAGAGGCCAGGACGGCCAGAGAGCAGTCAGGACACACACTGAGCTCCGGGACAAGACGCCACAGACACAGGTGGAGGCCAGCTCTCGGGGCCATCTGACCACTGTGGCTTCATCTTCCCTCCAGGGAGAGTGAGGCCCAATCTGTTTCCTAACGTGGTTTATACAGACTTCCACTGGGCTCCAAGGGTTGTTCTAACTACGGCCAAGAAAAGCTTATGGCCAATTCAGAGCCACAGGCTGCAAGACACCTCCCAGCTGTGCTGGCCAGCTGGCGGCCTTGCTGCTACCAGCTCCAGGGCCAGACTGCACACGAGCCTGGGGCGGACACAGAACTTCATGACTTCTGACTGTGCTCCGGGACGGGGAGGCAGGATAAGTCTGACTGTGGTTCTGACTGTGCTTCATAGAGGAGGTGGGATGGGCCTGACTGTGCTCCATGGAGGAGGTGGGGTGGGCCTGACTGTGCTCCATGGAGGAGGTGGGGTGGGCCTGACTGTGCTCCATGGAGGAGGAGCTGGGGTGGGTCTGACTGTGCTCCATGGAGGAGGTGGGGTGGGCCTGACTGTGCTCCATGGAAGAGGAGCTCAGGTGGCACTGACTGCTCCATGGAGGAGGAGGTGGGGTGGGCCTGATTGTGCTCCATGGAGGAGGAGCTGGGGTGGGTCTGACTGTGCTCCATGGAGGAGGAGGTGGGGTGGGCCTGACTGTGCTCCATGGAGGAGGAGCTGGGATGGGTCTGAGGTGCTCCATGGAGGAGGGGCTGGGGTGGGTCTGAGGTGCTCCATGGAGGAGGGGCTGGGGTGGGTCTGAGGTGCTCCATGGAGGAGGGACTGGGGTGGGTCTGAGGTGCTCCATGGAGGAGGTGGGGTGGGCCTGACTGTGCTCCATGGAGGAGGGGCTGGCGTGGGTCTGAGGTGCTCCCTGGAGGAGGGGCTGGCGTGGGTCTGAGGTGCTCCCTGGAGGAGGGGCTGGCGTGGGTCTGAGGTGCTCCCTGGAGGAGGGGCTGGGGTGGGTCTGACTGTGCTCAGTACACTGTGCTGCTGTCATATGTGGTCTGAGTTGACCTCAGTGTTTTTGTTTTTTAAATAGAAGAACTGCAATATTTGTTTGCATTTCATTTTTTGGTTTTTGGATAGTATGGATTAATTGATAATGGTGGTTGTGTGAAGGGCTGTTCTTAGGGCATTTGGTGGTATTGAAACCTCTGCCCTCGCTGCCTGCTGTCCCCCCAGACACAGACAGACACTGTGACGGCAGAAACGTCTCTTACACTGCAGCACATGCCCTGGGGGAATCACCCCGTGACACCTCTGCACTACAGAGATGGGGCATTTGACTCCAGTTCACACAACTCATACTATTAGCTCCAATAGAGTACATATTTAAATCTAAAGGTGATCTATAAAGTATTTAGAAGTTAAGGTAAAACTCTAGCCAGTGGGCCCACTGTGATGCACCTCTGCTCTTTTCAATAAAGCTTTATTGGCACACATTTCTGCCCACTAACTTCCAATTCGCTACAGCTTCTCTGCTGCTCTAGTCAGGACTCAGTGGTGGATTCACAGCTATGGGCCCTCGAAACCTGTGCCTTTACAGAGGAACTTTGCTGACCCCTTTGATAGCAGAGTATTTTCATGAACTAGGATTTTTTAGAAGTATTTCTTTAAAATATATAATAAAACAAAATACTCTTATGATAAAGAAAAATATTTAAAAATTGGGCTGTGTTAAAATCAAGAACTTCAAGAAAAGGAAAGTTGCAGGAAGCTACCCAGCTTCAAGACTATGAAGCTGCGGCAGTCATACGGCCCGGTGTCGCCAAAAGAGTGAACAGTGGATCACTGGACAGACAGAGAGCCCAGAAACAGACCCCCAGAAAGAGTCGCCTGATCTTCGACAAAGGAGTAAGGGTGACAGCGGAGAAAAGCGAGTCTCTTCCCTGATGGGGCTGCACGGAGGCCTCTGCACCTTCTGGTGATTCTGCTGTGATTCTAAAACTGCTCTAAAAAATAAAGTCCACTTCAAACAAACCAACCGATCATCAAGAACATCTGTTCATCAAGGCACCATAAGGAGCGTGACAAGACCAGCTGAGAAGAGGAAACGCCGGGAACCACGGTGACCGATTCATAAGGAGCGCGACAAGACCAGCTGAGAAGAGGAAACACCCGGAACCTCAGTGACCGATTAACGTGGGGTAACCGTGTTAACCAAGAAAGGATAGAGCTCCTCCTGCAAATCGGTGAGAGTAATGACCCAACAGAAGACCGGACGCTGCTGGACAGGACAGGAAGTGCCAGTGGCCAAGGTGTCTGTCCACGGGGCCAGCTTCATCAATAAGGGGGAAATGCGGGCACAGACAGCACAGGAAGGAACCCCTGCGCCCACAGCTGTGAAAGTTTCTTGCATCGAGTAGGACCTGATCTTGGCAGCCTGGAGCTGAGACTAGTCTGGGCTGACCCCAAGGACCAGGGCTGGGTGTTGTCCAACAAAGTCCAAGTCTCCCGTGCACCCTAAATCCACACCAGGAGCCCCACATACACATAGGAACCCCAAAACCAGCCAGGGCCACCCACAGCCGAAGGGGCAGTCACGGTCCCCGTCTCAGGGCGGAGCGCCGCGGTCTGTCACGGGCACGCAGCTCAGCAGAGGACAAGCCACACACAGCGGAACCGCGTGCAGGTGGGCCCAGGATGTGGGGGGCAGCCCCGGCCTCGGTGATGGCCCTGCTCTGAGTAGCTGCAGCATACACCGGGGTTCTCAGCGCGCTTTCTGTTCCATTTATAGTAGTCATTCAGTTTTGTGATTAAAGAGTTTGAGCAGAGAGGAAAGAGAAAGGCAGGTGCCATCCACGAGCTGCTGAGGAATGAGGCCCTGCCCACTCCTCTCGGGGCACCGGGAGGGCATGCCTGCTCCCAACAGCTCAGTGTGCTCTCCCCACACCCAGAGGGGGCGAAGGGCTGTCAGAACAGGAGGGCAGGCCTGGGGGGTGCTGGTGACTGCAGGCTCCCAGTGCTGCTGCTAATGGGTGCCTTGCTAACTGAGCACGCACGGTCCCCTGGCCACGCTCAAAGAGCGTGTCCTCTGTGATCCAGCTCACACACCAGAATCTCCAACAGTGTGCAACTCAGGAGGGTTTAGCACCTTCACAGGGCTGTGCACCCAGCACTGTGTCCAGTTCTAGAACATTCCATCATGGCAGCAGGGAACCCTGTTCCCATCAACAGCCTCCCTGGCCATCCCACGCCCCAGCCTCCAGCCCGTCTGTGACCGAGGATGAGGCAGGTCACTCAGCAGAGGTGGGCCCCACCGGGACCCACCCCGTGGTGGTGCCTGGAGGCACAGCAGTTACACCGCATGGGCATCAGATCCAGGGTGAGCCTTCTGGGCTGGGGAGGCCTTGGCAGAGATGCTCCCTGGGAAGGGCGCCTGGAGCATGCTGAGGCCAGGCCGGGGCAGGTGCTGTGTGCCAGGCAGGGGAGCTGCCCCAGAGCCTGGAGGGCAGGAGGGGGGCACACAGGGTGTGCGGGGGAGGGAGTCCCGGGGGCCAGGGAGAGGGCCTGAGCCACCAGCAGGCTGGGGCTGAATCGTTCACATTCTTTATGGCTGGGCTGAGGGATACAGACATTTTTGTGGCAAGAGCAAAATTGCTGGCTTTGGAGTTTAATACTTTTTATCAGCTCCAGGCGAGATGGAAATACCTGGCGGGGCAGACAGCATGGGCAGGAGACGCAGGTGTGGACAGTCTGGGGAAACGCTGAGCCCGCTGACCCCACCGGGGGTCGTGTCCAAGGTCAAAGGTCAGCCCACGTTCTGGGGCGCAGGTTCGCTGCAGGTCTACAACTGCTCTGCCGTTTGCTCCAGGGGCTGCGTCTTCACTCCCTGCAGCCCCGGACCAAGGTCCTCCCCGTCCAGTCACGTTGGGTCCGGGAACCACTGAGTGGATCGACATTGCAGACCACAGACCCCTGGCTGCGCTGAACTTCGGTTCTTAAACTCTGGGCGGGTGAAGCGCTTGCTGTGGGACCCCGGATGGGTCAGCGGGGCTGGTAGACATCCTGACCTCAGGCAGCGCGAGGGGTGAGCCCTGGTCAGACCCCAGCGGAGGCCCACGCTGAGCTCTGCCGTTACCTGCTGAGGAAGCCAGAGGCCTGGGAGTCAGTCGTGGGATTTCTGGCTCCAGGACGCCCCCGGCTCAGGGCTCATATTCGAGTGCAGAAACTGAGGGGGCGGGACAGGGCACCAAAGGAGAGGAAAGAGAACTCCTTCCTGGTCTCAAGCACCACCCAGCCTTTGGACATGGAGTTTCTGCTCAGGTGTGGCGCCCCGCCCTCTGGAAGCGCTGAGCCGACCCCCAACGAGAGCAGCTCTGGGGCTCGGCCCGGATGTCCTGTCTCCTCTCCTCTCCTCTCCTGCTCTTGCCTGGCAGGGTGGGCACCAGGTCAGATGCTCCCAAAGGGCAGGATGCCAGCGCCCCACGGGGCAGCAGCTGAGCTGGTGCCAACACCAGGGCACCAGGGAAGCCAGGCCTCCCCCCAGAGGCTCTAGCCTCGGGGCCACAGAGGGTCCTGGGCTCAGGCAGTATCCCCACCTTGACCGACACTTCCCGGAGTGACGACAGTGGACACGTGAAGGTGTGTTCACACCACAGCACGGAGCCCAAGATGGCTGTAGGCAGAGCAGGAAGCCCTCATGCTGACCCACAGCCCTGTGCCCAGGATTCACTTTCATGCAACACGGTTGAAGGCGTTTAAACATCACGTGTTTCTGCACTTTGAACCCAAAACACCGAGTACGTGAAATTAAGGATCCCCTGGACAGGAAGGACTCCTCCGGGAGCCCACCCGACCCAGACAGACACAGTCTCTCTGGCTCCAAGGAGCGCTTGTCCATCCAGGACTGTGAGGTGTGGTTTGTGTCCTGTGATGCATTCAGGGTGGCGATCGGGGAGGGCAGCTGGATGGGCACGCCCTGACCCCAAGCAGGCCACTGGGCACACACGCAGAGCCCTAAGTGCCTGCAAGGTCCACCAAGTGTCCCCGGGAAGCGGGGACAGACTGCGCATCTGCAAACAGACGCCACGAAGGGAAGGAGGGACGACAGGACCTCACCTGATATGAAGCGAAGTGAGCAGACACGCGTGATGGGGGTGGGGAGGGGGCTCCTGGCCACTTACCCTAATGGCGGGAAGCCAGGCGTGCCTGCAGTGGGGACAGAGGAGCCGGGCCCTAGTCCTCAGCCCGCTGGGGTCACTCGATGGCTCCTGACTTGTGACCAACACCCTGATGTACTCCTCAACATAAAGAAATGTCTCAGTGACTATGAAACTCTTTATGAAAAGCCCCTAAATTTGTATGTGTAACTTTTGCAAAGTCAGGAGTTCGCCTCCTTGCCTTTGTGATAAGGATGGCTCACGTTAGGGAGAGGACAGCAGTTCGTCCCCAGCTGCGGTCCGGACGCCCCCTTCCTTCCCTGCACAGGGGCACCTGCCCTGGGGCTTGGGGCACACACTCAGCCTCTCCAGGCCCCAAACACCTGCCATCGTGATGTGACGCCCCCAGAAGGGAGAGCTTTGCAGAGAGGCTAAGTCCTCAGCCAGCCAGCCAGCCAAGTGAAGGACGTTTCAAAGCCTCCACACTGTTTCTCAGTGGCCACAGGGTCCATCTCAGCCGATGGAATTACTCCGCCTAAATTTTGCTGGGTTTGTTTTTAACAATATGCCCACAGCGAATCAAAGAATTCAGCAGGATTGGTCACGATGACTTTGACCTAAAATTCCAAATTGACGAGTGGCCTTGCTGGGTTTGTAACCTTTGGAGCTGAGATTCCAGGACAGCAGGGGGTGGGGCCGTGTCCTGCCCACAAAGACCGCAAGGCCAGCGCCGGGCTGGGCCCACCTGCAACACGGAGCTCGTGAGCCCACATCTGACAAAACACAGGCGTGTTTACTTTACCGCACTTTGCACACACTGCCCTTTTTGTTGTTGTTACAGACTGAAGGTTTGCGCCACCCTGAGCGGAGTGAGCCTGCTGGCACATTTTTCCAGCAGCGTTTGCTCACTTCCTGTCTCTGTGTCCCATTTCAGTAATTCCTGTGATATCTCCTGTGTCTGTGGCCTCTTGTCCCGGAGCTCAGCGTGTGTCCTGTGATATCTCAAACTCTTTATTATCATAGTTGTATAGTGACTCCTGATCAGTGGGCTTTGATGTTACTATTGTGGTTGTTTAGTTATTTTTTAGCAAGAAAATGTTTTCAATGAAGCGACGTACCGCGTTCCGGTAGACACAACACTGCTGAAGGCAGACGGGGGCGGGGGTGGGGGGACGGGGCCGACACCACCCGCGGCTGCTGGGGCCAGGGAGTCGGTGCCCACCCGCCCTGCTTGCTCACCCCGGGGCCAGACACTGCACGGGTTCCTCCCTGCTGTAGAGACGCGTCCACACGCTCGGAAGAGGGAGACGCGTGTGAACCTAAGGACCGTCCTGAACGTGGGGGCTGGAACGGGTCTGTTGGGCGCAATTGCGTCCCCGCCGGCAGGGGGCGCCGGAGACCGCGTCTTGTTGCGACTCGGCCGCCTCCCCGCTCTTCCCCCGCTCCCCTCCCCCCCCACTGCTCCTCCCCTCCCCCCACACCGCTCCTCCCCGCCCACTTTCCTCGGGCTGTAAGTGGGTCTCAGGTCTATGAGCAGCTCCAGGCCTGCGCTCACCTGCTTCCTCAGGCGTGTCTGGCCGCGGGCAGAGCTGCCCTGGGTCTTCACTGGGCACAGCTGCTCCCAGATGGCCCCTGCAGGGGTTTCTCCGCAGAGAGCCGGCATCTTAGGGGCGCCTGCTCTGCAGGCTGGGGGCCCATGTGGGGTACCCCCGCTGAGGACCAGACCCGGCTCTGCTGGACACCCCGGGGGCTGACAGTCGGACAGACGCAGCCCCAGGAGCTCGCCGCCCCCCAACCCCCGGACACCACTGGAGCAGAGCCCACGCGGACCCCCGGCCTGCACAGGCCGTGGACGCAGAGCTTATACTCGAGCCGGGAGGACTTCACTTGGGCAGACGCGCACCAGGAGGGCCGCGCTGAGGGTGGCCACCCTGCCCTCCCCGGGAACGCGCACACGTGAACAGCACGTCTCCTGGGAAGCGGCCCTCACCGCGCACAGCCACACTTCCTTCGGTAACGTGCATGATGACAGATGAGGAGGACAGAAGAGAAACGAAAGTGCTCTGTAAGCGGTGAGGCCAGAGCCCAGCCGCTTCAGCGGGAATTATAGCTCAGCTGGGGTGTGCTCTCACGGGGTCGGGGGAGGGGGGGCGGGGGCCTGAGCGGCCTCACCACTGGGGTCCTCCGCAGGTTCCTGGCCTCTCCTGCACAGATGAGCCAGGGAGGATCTGCAGGAGGGTCTGTAGGGAGGGTCTGCAGGAGGGTCTCCAGGAGGCAGCCACAGTGGGGAGGGGGCTGCTTTGAACAGACCAAACTACTGCTTTCCATCTCCACCCTCTGCATCACGGTGTGTAGGGAGGGGGCTTCTCCCCGGGGAGGAGGTGGGTGGGGGCGCTGAGGGGGTGCCGGCAGCTGGAGCTGGGCTGAGGCTGTGAGTCCTCGGGCAGAGGTGAGGCCGTGAAGCCACCGGGCAGCTGCAATCAAACAGAAAAGCCTCCTCAGCCCATGGGAGCCCCTCAGAGCCCACTTGGGCTCAGCCCCCAGGCCCAGGCCCGCAGGCGGTGACTGCTTCCTGATGAGGTTGAGTTCCCAGGGGCCACAGGAGGCCCTGATTCAGCCCCATGGGGCCCCCACCTCGCCTGCGGGACACTGGTCTCGACACTCAGAGGGTGGCCGTCGACCACCTGACACTGGACACATGGACACGTGAACCCTGTCCCAGGAAAAGGCTGCCCAGCTCGTGTGGGGCCCTGGGCTTACTCAATGCTTCATATTTTAAGGGGAAAACCAAGAACATCAATGTTTTCCATAGTGCGTGATGGTTAATTTTATGCATCAACTTGGCTAGACTACGGTCAGTGCCCAGGTGCCAGGCTGCCGTCTCGATGTCATCTTGAGGGTGTTCTGTAGCTGTGATGAGCATGTAGACCAGCAGCTCACACTATCTGTTACAGCTGGGCCTCATCCCATCAGTTGAAGAGGAATGCCTGAGGTCCCCAAGCAGAGGGAATTCCGCCTCCAGATACCTTCAGACGCAAACTGCAAAACCCATTCTTCCCGGGGCCTCCAGCCTGTGGCCTGCCCTACAGATTTTGGACTCTCTTCCTCTAGCTCTCTATTTCTCTGCCTATAAGTCTATACATGTACCACCTCCATCTATAAATACATCTTTCTGTGTGTCTACTCTGTGCAGGCATGCTACTGGCCCTGTATGTCGGGAGAACCCACACTAACACACCTAGATGCAAAGTGATGCTGCGAAGAAAATGTTGGGGCACGGCACAGCTTCTAAACAAATAAAACTCCCAGTTTTTTTCCACCAGCCAACAAACCTCTTAAATTTCTCTTTTTTTCTTAACTTCTAAGGGTTAGAAATGCCTGCTTAAAACCAACATTAAGTAAGTAAAGCAAGCAACCCCTTCTGCAATGGGACAAGGTGAGTGCATTCAGGCTCTGGTCTGCAGTGGGGCCAAGTGAGTCCTTGAACTCCACCCATCAGGAGCCCAGGGCCAGGGGGCACCCGCCTGCCTGCCCCTCCTCCTGGAGACCCTCTAAGGGGGCTCTGGGATCCAAGGGCCCTGGGTCCCTGCCCACCTCTGTTGCTTTCTCTCTCTCAAATTCACACTTCTTTCTGACCTCAGACGACAGAGGAAATCTCTAGAGAACATCCTCTCAGGTCTGTGGGGACTGCAGCTCCCACTGTGCACGTGCGTGCTCTGTTCTTCATTGGAAATGAGCCGCTGAGAGAACCAGGGAGTAAACCACACCAACTACAGAATCAACCAGTGGGAACCACAGAGGAGCTGGCAGGAACCACATGATAAATGAATAAGGATCACAGAGTAAATGATCAGGAACCATGAAACGAACAGATCACCACAGACCACAGAGAAAACCACCAGGAACCACAGAGAAAACCACCAGGAAACAAGGAACAAACCGCCAGGAACCAGGGAGGAAGCCACCACAGAGCAGAGTTAAACCAGGCTCTGCTCACACAGGTGATACCATCAGGAGGGCAGACGAAAAGTCCTTTAGTAAAGGATGCGAGGCCCTTATTTACCAGATGCAAGTCCCTTAGTGACAGTGTACAAGGTCCTTCGTTACAGGATGTGAGTTAATTATCGGTGGGTCCTTGTTCCTGCATTTCCTGACCAGGCAGCCCAGGGAGTAGGAAGGTGAGTTCCCTTCTGTGATTTTCTTTTGACTAACTGCTCAAAACAGCCCCAGCAGCGGCTCACTCCCTCTGTCATGTAGGAGTGTGTTCCGCTGCCAGTGACTGGACAGAACACTTGCAGAGTCCCTTTCCTCCTCCGCTGGGAGCAGAGCTGGGAGCAGCCATCTGTCCTTTTCCTCCTGACGAGACACACACGGCATCTCCTCGGAGTCTGATTACTGCTGTGCATGGAATTGTGCTCCTACACGTGCTGCTGGTAAAAGCTGATCAGGCCCTCGTGGTCATCGATACAGACCAGAGGATGTGCCAAGACCACCCCCCAAAACAGAGGCCCTCTGCCCCCGAGGCCACAGGACGACAGTCGAGGGCACTCTGGCTGTCACGCTGGGGCTGCACCGGTGGCTGGTGGCTGCTCCGGCGATGCTGCTCTATGAACAGGCTTCGCCCCACACGCCTCCTCCCACAGCACCCCGAGGCCTCCAGAGCTGTGTGAGAGTGAAGCCTGCGTGGTAGCCGCTGTCGAGGGTAGGGAATGGCTGGAGGTTGGAAACCTGCAGGTGCCACTCGGGGACTCTGGCACATCCTGGGGGCCAGGCAGCTGGCCCACCCAGTCGCTCTGGCCAGGAAACTGCAGCCAACTTCCAGGGGACCCGGATGGGGGTTAGGAAAGCTGAGGCCCCAAAGGGTCAGCTGGCTGGGTCTCCAGGGCCACAAGGAGCAAAGGACACCCAAAACGCACCCCTGGGGCCGTCGAACATCCTGAGAGGGGCCTCGGGATGCCCTCCATGTCATCCCACGCCCTTGCTGGTCCACACCAGCTTCACCACCCCCACCTAATCAGGAGGGGGAGCCACAGACCCCGCACTCCTTCAGCCCAAGCCCCCTGCCCCTGGGTCCCACCTGGGCAGCACTTCCCAGGTGAGGGCTGCCTGTGACGTGAGCAGCCCCCAGGCCAGGGCACTCGGCCTACCTGGAGGGGCAGCGGGTAGGACGAGCAGGTCGGGATGGCTGGGGGCCTGGGGTGAGAGCCCGAGCAGGCCAGGATCTGCTGGGCGGGGTCGTAGAGGACCCGAGGCGCCGTGGACGGGCCGTAGGCCAGCTGGGCCAGCGGGACCTGCCACAGAGGATGGAGATGCATCAGCCGAGCCTGGCTCTGGAGAGCCCCATCCAGCAGTCATGCAGGAGACAGCCGTCATCCTGTGGAGTCCCCAGGTGACAGCGTCCACGTCCTCCCGCGGGTTTCCCTCTGACCAGAAGTAAAGCTCACCTGGGAACTGCCTCCAGAGCCCTGACAGCAGAGACCTTCGGGTGGCGAGTTAAGTGTCTCCGTTTAAGATAATTCTTCAATTATAAGATGCACTACACTTACAAGAGCATCTACTCATAGGTGTAAATTCTAAAAAGTCACTTTGCTTGCTTCTCCCAACACCCAGAGCTCTGGGTTTGCAAGAGGAAACTGTCCAGCACATAGCTTACACACAGCTGCATCCTGTGTAATGAGTGGCCTTTCTGGGAGGTTGCCACATTCCCCAGAGAAGCTTCAGCGGTTCTATCACAAACTCAGTGAGCACAGGACCCATTCTGGGAAGCCCATCGGGCTGACCACCATCCCTGGGGACAGACCAGCCACCTCCGCCAGGCTCGCAGGGCCCGGAACCAGACACTGTGCACCTATCGAGTCTAACCTCCCTGTCCTCGGAGATTTGCCAGGGGAACACTCTGACCTGCAGGAGAAGCCCCCCGAGAAGGCCCCACAGACCCTGGCCGTCCCAGGGGCAAGAGGACCAGCTGGTTGCCGAGCCTTGTGACCAAGCAGAAAGCGGGCCTGGGGTCTGCAGGGCCCAGAGTGGAAGCCAGGGAGAAGGGTGGTTAATGGGGCACCGGGGACTCCCGTGGTCTCCCAGGACTCATCTGGGGTCAGGAAACCTTCCAGAAACATGTCACAGCTCTTGAGAGGCTCCAGGCTAAGCTGAGAGACGTGGGCGATAGCCATTCTCCGGGGCAGCGGTAACAAGCCCCCCGTCGGCTGTTTGAGCGGGGGAGGCGCTGGGGTCTGGGCCGCGGGGGGCCATTTGGAGGTGCATTCACACTGCCTTTTCTCTAAAGCTGGGTGACGGGAGCATGGCTGCTGGTGCGGGCTGTTGTGGGCACACCCGGGTGTGGGGGGCCTCACGTGCGGCACCTCCCAGGATGGGGGCAGTTGTAGGAGGTGCCCCACAGGATCCACTTGAGAACATGGCCTGGAGAAGCCGGTCCCCTGGGGAGGATGCCAGCCGCGGGGAGAGCCGCCCAGACACTCAGGCCGGCTCTCGGGAATGCACACGGAGTCACCTGTGCCTGGGGAAGTGTAGGCCCGAGCCCCGGACCTACGGGGCAGAGGCGCTGGAATTCCGCAGGCCTCGGGCCAGGGAGGTGTGGCAAGGCCTTCGAGGATCAGGCTCCACGTCCTGCTCTGTCCCTGAGTGGGCTCAGGCCGCTCACGCCTCAGGGAGGACGGGCTGAAGGGCCGAGGCTGCGGTTAGCCTGGCGGGGACGAGCGCACTCACGGCGTCCTTGAAGGCCCCCAGGAGCCGCGGTGACGATCCCCAGCAGCGGCCCCAGGACTGAGCGCGGCCGAGGCCCGGAGCACCCAGTACAGCTGGAGCGCGTCCCAGCCGGCGCCGACGCCCACAAACGCGTGACAGACGGGGGCTCCGGGCGCTGCATGGCAAGGGCACGCGTCACCTGCAGCCGCAGAGGCGCTGCCTGGGCGGGCAGGCGGGGCAGGGTGGGGCCCAGGGCCCTCCGCAGGGAGACGCAGCAGGCAGCGGAGCCCGAGGCCGTTTTCACCCGGGAATGCCCCAGGCCTCTGAGCAGAGCAGGACACACTGCCCTGCTGGCCCCACATGGGCCCAAAACTCCAGGGGTCCTAGGCTTCGGGGGGCAGTCCCCACAGAGCTGAGATTTACCTCCAGGGACTGGACCAAACCCTGGAACAACCCCCTCCAGCCTTGGGTGGGGGGCAGGGCATGAGGCTCTGAGACACCCCAGGGCCCCGCTCCTGCGTCCAGCCCCTTCCCAGGGAACCGCGCTGACACGCCTGCCCAGGCCCCGGGCCCGCGCCCCTGCCCTGCGGCCTCTCACCCCCGGCAGTCGTAGAGGTCACAGCAGTAGCAAGTGTTGCTCTTCACCTTCAGCGGACACCCACCGTTCGGAGAGTGACAGGTGACCTCCAAGCAGAGAGGCAGCCAGGCGCCCACACCTGCCCTGCCCTGCCCTCACCCTCACCCAGTTCTCTGCCCCCAAGCCAGGCAGCCGCCCCTCCCGAGCGCGTGCTTCCTGACCCGCCTGGTCTTCTACCAGGTCAGGTGCAGAGGCTGGTGGGCAACGCAGCCTCCCTGCTGGGGGAGGTAAGGGACCAGGTGACCAGCGCCTGCTGCTGGACAAGGTGGGGGAGAGGGCCTCGGCTCCATGCCTCCAGGGAGGGACCTCTCCAGGTGGGAGACTCTCCAGGGAGGGACCTCTCCGGGTGGGAGACCCTTCCAGACCTCCCAGCAGCTCCATCTGACCAAGCCTGTCCCCACACCACAGAGGCCTCCCCTCCTTCCTCAGTGATTTGTGACCAGCGTCACGAGCCAACCACCCCCATGTGGGCGGTAAGTGGAGCAGAGACCACCCAGCCGCAGAGGGAGGCTGGGGACCCTAGGGAGGACTTGCGGGGAAGAACGTGCCTGAGTGAGGACAGGGACTCGGGCAATGGCCCCCACTGACCAGGACAAGGCCCCAGAGCTCCCTCCAGGAGTGTGGGCCAGGCCCTCAGAGAAGGGGTGTCCCACGTGGGCAGGCAGCAGCAGGCGGCGTCCGCAGAAGCCACGAGGCCTCAACCACGCGCCTGCTCCCACCTTCTCCCCACCACCCGCCCCACACTTCTCCTGCCTGACCTCTGCACACAGCGTCAGAGGCTGTGTTTAACCAAACTGACCAATCTTCACAGACAGGACAGTGAGATAAGAGATGGCAGGACAGAGGGGGCCACGCAGCCACCACACCCCCGTCGCTCCCAGAACAGATGTGAAAGCACCCTGTGTCCTCAGCCCGGGACAGCCAGCAAGCTGGGACCCACGTGAGCGCTAATTAGTCAATAAAAGGCTCATCTCAAAAGCCACACAGGCTGGACAAGTGGATGCGGGGCTACTGTGAGTCCAGGGTGAAGGTGACGGCAGATGCCCCGCTCCTCACCAGACGCGTGGTAAGACAGGGCACATACACGCTGGGGCCAGGACAGTCCAACGCGGACAGGGCCATGTCCCCGGGACACAGGCTGCGGGTCAGAGAGAGGACGAGCTCTGGCCCTTACCTCCGTCTGGTGGACGTCATGTAGATAGCCAGCTCCGATGGAATGGAACTGGCACCTGCCCGCCATGAGGGGCCTGGGCTCCTGGAGGGAAGTGGAAAGGGCAGCCTCAGCGCAGATCGGCAGCCACCCGCAGCGAGTTCAGACCTGTCACCGCAGGCTCCAAGCCGAAGGGGCAAGGCCGCGGCCAGCGAGAGCCTCCGGGGGATGGGGCAGGAGCACCACGGCTCACCCCAGAGCCACGGAGAAGGTGGGGAATTCGGGTCTAATGGCGACTGGCCACGGTGGGGGCAACAAGGGGAAGGGGGGAGGACAGCCCAGCGACCGGACAACACAAGGGCACGCAGACAGTGAGGGTCACCGAGCTGGGTTCCGCAAGAGGAAACTGAACTTTTGACAATCTCTTAAACGCACACAGCACCTGAGACCTGAACCAGGACAAGCCGGGGGAGGACTCACAATGTGCCGAGCGGCGAACACGCCGTCCATGACGGCGCAGCAGAAGGCCGCCACCACGCCAAAGCTGATGAACATGATGGCCGCCACCAGCTGGAAGCAGAGACAGGAGCAGCTCGGGCGCGGCGGAACCTTGCAACGCCCCCCTGCTCAGGTCCCGAGTCCCCGCGGAGCCCCGCAGCACCTCCCCGGGGTCCTCGCCTGGAACACCGCAGCAGCTCCTCAGGGTCCTCACCCGGAACCCCACGGCAACTCTATAGGATCCTTGCCCAGAACCCCACGGCACCTCCCCGGTCCTCGCCTGGAACCCTGCGGCAGCTCCGTGGGGTCCTCACCTCCCACCATGGCCGCTGGAGACCCGCCACGCTGGCCGGGATGCCCCCCCCAAGCAAGGCCAACCCGGTCACTTGCTTGTTTCATGGGGTCTGGGGGTGCAGGTACACAGGGAGCTGTCATCCCAGCACACAGCCTCGTGGACAAGCCAGGGCCTCCCAGAGCCTGGCAGTTCCTTGCTGTATCAAACTCTGCTACCAAGACCCTGATTGCATTCCACAGAAAAGCCTGGGCTCAGACACAAGTGTTTCTGCAGGACGGGCTCTGGGGACCCAGGGGCCACAGGTGCCAAGGGATACAGTGGGCACCTCCGCATGCCAGAACCCAGGGGATGAGTGGGCCCTCCGCACCACAGCCTGATGCGCGCCCCTGATGACCCCAAGGACGCTGCCCGCTTCCACCATGTGCCTCCTCCCATCTGACAGCAGACAAGCCTCACTCTCACTGCCCGCGTTTCTATTATTCGTGAGGCTGAGAACCTGTCCTCTTGTCTCAGATCGGCCATCTCTTTAACATTTTTTTTGATATTTCTTGTGAAACGATTTCAGGTTTATGAAAACAAAGAGCAAAAGTGGAAATTTCCCGTGTGCCCTCCTGTTAGGGCCGCTGGTGTCAGCCCTGCACCAGGACCCCTCCCAGGGCCACGCAATCCACAACATGAGGGCACGTTCTCCGTCCTGGGAAGTTTGTAAAGTGACCGGAACTTTCACCCAGACTTCTGTAAAACAAGCTGCCAAGTAGAGTACGACACTCATGCACACGGCAGCTCATCTTCAGCTTCGAGAACGTGGCCAGAGGCGGCCCGCTCAGCCACGGGGCTGTCCCAAGGGGCAGGTGGCCGGGCGAACTTCCTCGTGGCCCCTCCTCACTGTGCAGGTACTGGGTCTGCCCAACACCGGGCCGGAAAGCCTGCTCCAGTGGACAGGCACACAGCCCCCTGGAGGGCGCTGCCCCCTCGCCGCCTCCCCCCAGGGCCCTGCAGCGCCCCCGAGCAGCAGAGCGGCCCCTGGAGAGGGCTCTGCTGGGCCGGCAGGTCTGCGGGCAGCCGTCACGGGGCCCTCCGCCCGGCCCATGTGCCTGGGCTGAGTGCTGGCCCGGGCGAGGGCCCTGCCAGTCTCATCACAAATGGGTGTGTGGGCAGAGTTGCCATCAGACCTGCTGCCCTGCTGAGGCCTTCAGGCAGCAGCTGATGACCTCACAGACCCGCACTCCTCATCCTGGCTGGCAGCTAACTCTGAACTGCAGTCTCAGCCGAAAGACCTTCACACCACACTTGCACCCAACTGCCTCCAGGCTTCACAGAAAGCACACAAGTTCCAAGGTACCCTGGCACACAGGGCTGCCTGCTGCAGATGTGTAAACGTGGTCTGACTCAGGTTGCACAGGTCCCCACGACCTGAACGTCCTCGTCAACCTTCAGGAAACGTTAGAAGTCAGTGTTAGCATGATCACCAGCGTGATAAGCTCGGCTCAGGGACGACCGCACGTGTGGAAGTGCCCGAGAACCCAGGGTCCAGGCAACGGTGCTGGGAAAGACATTGGAAGTCCTCTCCTTCAAGCCCTAAGCTAGAAATAGGAAACCTGTCAGGACAAGCGTTAGGACAGCGTCCTCTTAGCCGAGACCTGCGTGTCCTGGGCTCCGTCACAGCGCCTCATCCTTCCCAGGCCTCGTGGCCCCCTCCAGCTGCTAGTGGTTTAACATTAGCAGAAGGACCACTCACCCCCCAGAAGGTGCCTCTCCTGTGTGAGGGTGGCCAGACCCCACAGATGTTGCAGAGAGGATGTGTCTGTTGCCCTGGCAACCATAGGAAGCTCTGGGTTATGTTGTGAATGCACCTCCCTGTCCAGTCGGGGTCTCTTCTCCTAGGAGAGGGACAGCTGTTACTCAGTAGCTAGAAGGTCATCTTCGAATCGCTGGTGGGCCCACCGTCTACATTCCAACAAGGGCAGGTGATTTTAAAATGCAAATACCAAGCAGATAAGGTTGTGATATGAAGAGGGCTGCCCAGAGCTGGGTGGAGACAGGGTGCTTCGCCCCAACAACAGGATCCACGTGAGAGAGGACGCAGCCCAGCCAGGACCCTGGAAAGCGAGCGCTGTGAATCCACACACTGAAAAGGAGAACGACCACAGGCCTCAGGCAAAAGCTGGAATGTGGACCCGTCTCATGCTATATACAAAATCAACTCTCAGTGGTAAAGAATCTCTCTGCAATGCACGAGATATAAGTGAGGCAGGTTTGATCCCTGGATGGGGAAGATCTCCTGGAGGAGGGCATAGCAACCCACTCCAGTATTCTTACCTGGAGAATGCCATAGACAGAGGAGCCTCGTGGGCTACAGTCCATGGGGTCACATAGAGTCAGACATGCCTGAAGCGACTATGCAGACATGCTCAGACCAGACTTAAACGTAAGTGATAAAACTCCTAGACCTTGGGTAATCTTCATGACCTTGGAACTGCCATGAGATTCTTAGAAATGACACCAAAACATAAGCAACAAAAGAAAAAGTAAGCCAAATGGGCTTCATTAATACTGAAACAGGACTGGAAAAGGTCAGTTTTCATTCCAATCCCAAAGAAAGGCAGTGCCAAAGAATGCTCAAACTACTGCACCATTGTACTCATCTCACACGCTAGTAAAGTAATGCTCAAAATTCTCCAAGACAGGCTTCAGCGATACGTGAACTGTGAACTTCCAGATGTTCAAGCTGGTTTTAGAAAAGGTAGAGGAACCAGAGATCAAATTACCAACATCCGCTGGATCACGGAAAAAGCAAGAGAGTTCCAGAAAAACATCTATTTCTGCTTTATTGACTATGCCAAAGCCTCTGACTGTGTGGATCACAATAAACTGTGGAAAATTCTGAAAGAGATGGGAATACCAGACCACCTGACCTGCCTCTTGAGAAACCTATATGCAGGTCAGGAAGCAACAGTTAGAACTGGACATGGAACAACAGACTGGTTCCAAATAAGGAAAGGAGTATGTCAAGGCTGTATATTGCCACCCTGCTTATTTAACTTGTATGCAGAGTACACCATGAGAAACGCTGGGCTGGATGAAGCACAAGCTGGAATCAAGATTGCTGGGAGAAATATCAATAACCTCAGATATGCAGATGACACCACCCTTATGGCAGAAAGTGAAGAGGAACTAAAGAGCCTCTTGATGCAAGTGAAAGAGGAGAGTGAAAAAGTTGGCTTAAAGCTCAACATTCAGAAAACTAAGGTCATGGCATCCGGTCCCATCACTTCATGGGATATAGATGGGGAAACAGTGGCTGACTTTATTTTTCTGGGCTCCAAAATCACTGCAGATGGTGACTGCAGCCATGAAATTAAAAGACACTTACTCCCTGGAAGGAAAGTTATGACCAACCTAGATAGCATATTAAAAAGCAGAGACATTACTTTGCCAACAATGGTCCATCTAGTCAAGGCTATGGTTTTTCCAGTGGTCATGTATGGATGTGAGAGTTGGACTGTGAAGAAAGCTGAGCGCTGAAGAATTGATGCTTTTGAACTGTGGTGTTGGAGAAGACTCTTGAGAGTCCCTTGGACTGCAAGGAGATCCAACCAGTCCATCCTAAAGGAGATCAGTTCTGGGTGTTCATTGGAAGGACTGATGCTAAAGTTGAAAGTCCAATACTTTGGCCACCTCATGCGAAGAGTTGACTCACTGGAAAAGACCCTGATGCTGGGAGGGATTGGGGGCAGGAGGAGAAGGGGATGACAGAGGATGAGATGGCTTGATGGCATCACCAACTCGATGGACATGAGTTTGAGTAAACTCCGGGAGATGGTGATGGACAGGGAGGCCTGGCGTGCTGCGATTCATGCGGTTGCAAAGAGTCGGACACGACTGAGAGACTGAACTGGAACTGGAATACTGAAAACTTTTATGCCTCAAAGGACACTATCAAGAAGGTGAGAAGACACCCCACAGGATGGCTGGAGCCCCTGCAGGTCCTCTGTCAGATAAGGGACGTGTGTCTGGAGTATACAGAACTGACAAGACGTGACCCAATTTAAAAATGGCCAAAGGACTTGAATAAACATTTCCCAAAAAATGATGTACAAAAACCAACCAGAACATGAAAAGCAGCTCAGCGTCACTCATCAAGGAAGGACAAATTCACTACAAGCCCCCGTCACACCCACCAGAGTCGCCGGCGTGAGACAGACAGCACTCGCCCTACTCTGCGGGAGCTCTGGCTGGAACCCTCTGTCTGCGGGAGCTCTGGCTGGAACCCTCTGAGGAGCTGCCAGGCTGTTTTCCAGAGAGGCGCCACCTTCCCCACCTCCTCACACGCCACGGACGCCCGCGCAGCCACTGCGGCACTGGTGAGCCCGCAGGAAGAGGAAGCGCGTGTAGAGGCGGAAACAGCAGTGCCGTCTGATGAGAGACGAGGCAGAAACGGACATCCCTTCTGAACCGCACAGAGGCCTGCCACACTGAACCAGCAAAACTAACTAGCATTCTTACAGCTCCATTTCCCAAAGGGGTACATCAGCAACACAGATTCCAAATGGAAACACTCAATAAAACTTAGGTTTGTAGCACCGATCAAGGCTGGGATGCATAGCCCACAGACAGACAGCTGTGGACGTGTCCTCTGCAAAGCCCTGCGAACCACAGTCCTCCTGGCTCTGCGCTGATCCTCTCTCCCCAGTCTGGGAGAAACTACACGCTATCATACCCCAGAGGCAGGAGAATATGCGAGGGCTCCTGACTCAAGCACAAATGCTCACATGTGCGTGGTTTTGCCTGAAGTTTATCCACAGTGACTTAAACTAATGACCAGCCCTACACTTTTCTTCCTGTGCCCCAACCTTAGCTGCTAAGACACCACATGAAGCTGTGGGACATAACCCACAGTCCCAGGGGTGGGGCTCACTTAGACAAGGATGTGAACGGCAGCCACTCAGGCCCGAGTCTGGGCTTACAGTGCAAAGCTAGGGACTGATTCTGGGGTGCTGGGTTGGGGCAGGGCTTTCCTAGGAACACCTACAGCTAGAGCTGTGAGGGGGACATGCCACGCCCACATCCCACCCCCGCAGCCCCCACACTCCCCCCCAACACTCCCCACCCCCACACCCCCCACACCTCCCCTATACTCCCCCCACACTCCCCACCCCCACACCCCCCCACACCTCCCCTATACTCCCCCCAACACTTCCCCCAACACTCCCCACCCCCACACCCCCCACACCTCCCCTATACTCCCCCCACACTCCCCCCAACACTCCCCACCCCCACACCCCCCACACCTCCCCTATACTCCCCCCACACTCCCCCCCAACACTCCCCACCCCCACACCCCCCACACCTCCCCTATACTCCCCCCACACGCCCCACTGCCCACACCCCACACACACACTCCCCCCCAACACTCCCCACCCCCACACCCCCCCACACCTCCTCTATACTCCCCCAACACTCCCCCCACACGCCCACTGCCTACACTCCCCCCACACCCCCTCCACACCCTCCCACACTCCCCCCACACCCCCTACACTCCCCACCATACTCCCCCCTACACTCCCCCCACACGCCCCACTGCCCACACCCCCCCACACTCCCCCCACAAACTCCCCACCCCCACACCCCCACACTCCCCACTGCCCACACTGCCCCACACTCCCCCCACACACTCCACTCCCCCACACTCCCCACACCCCCCCACACGCCCCACACACGCCCCACTGCCCGTATTTGAAACAACACACATTCTCACCATTTGTTTTCTGTTCTCCATCAGGTTGATGCCAATAATTCCTAAGAAAGCTCCAAAGCCCAGCTGACGCCAAAGGAAAACAAGGGAGAGAGCGCTCAGGTTACAGGCCTGATAGCCTAAAGCGGACACGGAGCAGTGACCGCCCACCTCAGGACATCCCATCAGAGAGCACGGATGGCCACCCCCACCGCCGGGGCTGGAAGCACGAGTGGTGGGGATGGGGTGGGCGGTGGCTCACGCCCGACGGGTGGGCCTCTCCAGAGCCATCAAAGCCGGCGATGACAGAAGCTGCTGTGTTCTTGTCTGTGTTGCCAACCGTGTTCCCAACCGTGTTCTCATCTTGTGTTCAAATACCTGAACTCCTACAGTGACAAACTTTATTTTCTTGGGCTCCAAAATCACTGCAGACAGTGACAGCAGGCATGAAATTAAAACACACTTCCTCCTTGGAAGAAAAGCTATCAGCAACCTAGACAGCGAATTTAAAAGCACAGACATCACTTTGCCGACAAAGGTCCGTCTAGTCAAGGCTATGGTTTTTCCAGTGGTTGTGTATGGATTGTGAGAGTTGGACCATAAAGAAAGCTGAGTGCCGAAGAATTGATGCTTTTGAACTGTGGTGTTGGAGAAGACTCTTGAGAGTCCCTTGGACTGCAAGGAGATACAACCAGTCCATTCTAAAGGAGATCAGTCCTGGGTGTTCTTTGGAAGGATTGATGCTAAAGCTGAAACTCCAGTACTTTGGCCACCTGATGCGAAGAGTTGACTCATTTGAAAAGACCCTGATGCTGGGAAAGATTAAAGGCAGGAGGAGAAGGGGATGACAGAAGAAGAGATGGTTGGATGGCATCACTGACTCAGTGGACATCAGTTTGAGCAAACTCTGAGAGATAGTGAAAGACAGGGAAGCCTGGCGTGCTGCAGTCCATGGGGTCGTAAAGAGTCGGACATTACTGAGTTGAACATATCACTGAGCTGAACACTGAGTGATGTGAACAACACATCAGTTGAACTGATTCTGGGAAAAGAGCGTCAGGGGCCCCCACCCCAACACGGAGAATATCTTCACGGGGACCCGTCCTCTGTGTCAGGGAGTCAGAGAGAGGCCCGTCCCAGGGTTTCTCCTGGACCATTGGAGGAGGACGGCTGACCTGTTGGGGAAGATCAGGAAGCCGGAAGGGCTGTTCCAGACAGACAGGCTGACACCCATCACTCAGCTGAGCAGGCGGACAGGTAACTCCCGGGACCATCCGCTTGCCCCCCCAGCCTTGGCTCTTCGCCCGGGAGCGGGTGACGTGGGTGCAGCGGGGAAACCCCCGGGCTGTGCATGTCTCAGCGCCCCGGGGTGCAGGCAGCCTCACCCCACCGTGCCCACCCCGGGGAGAACGTCTCAGTTTCTGAAGAGTGGAGTTCCAGGAACGCCGGGGCCGCTGCTCAGAGCAGTGGGAGACAAGCCCCTCGCAGACACACAGAGCGGCCTGAGACCCAGCTCTGGAGCCCACCGGATGGTGCCCACAGCTCTGCCCGCCTGCTGGCATCCAAGTGACCATGAGGAGCAGGCGGGGGCGGCCAGCAGAGCGGGGGCATCTCTAAGGCCATGGCACCAAACTTAATGCACAAACGTCAGACCTACCTGTGTCCATGAATGTCTTCTCTGTGAGGACATCCATGAGACAGACATGAACACACAGATGCAGTTTTCATCAGTAATTTAAAAATTCTCAAGGAGTACAGAAAGACGAGCATTTTCTTCCAAATATTGCAGTCCTGCTCCACCATCCAAGAGAGCAAAATCCCCTCCAATATAAATAAATTAAAATATGTCTATTGTTGCCTTAAGTTCCATGTTTTCAGATTTGAAAAAAATCCTCTTTCCAAAATGTTGAGGTGTTTGCACCCTCTCGCCCAATTTCTGCTTGAGACACACCCTTCGCCACAGGGTTGGAGCTGTGTGTCCCCAGAAGTGATTTTCATCCTCATTTGCCTTGAACAAAGCTCATCTGTCGTGTCCACCGTTTGCTTTCAAAACCATCCTGCTGAAGCCAGTTCTGCCCAGGTCGTTGCCCAGGAGGCAGGTTCCCTGCAGAGCGAGGCTCTGAACACACCCGGGACGTTCTGAAGGTGAACTCAAGGTGAGATCCTGAGCCACCGAAGCTTGGAGAACATGGAAGACCTCCTCGCGGCTGATCCTGACGCTCTGCAGGTCACCTGGAGGACACATCCTCGCAGCCGCCAGCCCCAGCTCCCCCCGCCCGTCCAGGACACAGGCCAGGAAGCCAGATTCTCGAGAGATTTCACTGAGAACACCATCCGCACAGCACTGCTCGTGGGGGGTTACTCATGAAGGGCACACAGGGAGATAACGTAGATTCATACAGCAGAAAGTACAGAAATAAAGAATACAAAGACGAAACGAAGGACGTTTGTAAAACACCTTCATCCTTGCTAAAATGGCATCAGCATCATTACTCCTCTGGATAATACTCTTAGTGAGAAATTAAATAAGCTTCATCTTTAAGGTCTCTGTTCATCACTGTGTGAGACTGCGCCCCGGGCATCGCGTCTGATAAAGGGCGATGTCATAGCGCTCCCTGAGCGCAGCACCAGCACCAGGAGCAAACCTTACTGCCGACAGTGGACACGACCTCATAGTTCAGAGCCTCGATGACCTCGGATTTGGGGGCTGCTGTTGCCAGGTCTGACCAGGCCGTGACTTTGACACAGGGGGTCACTACCCAGAGGCAGAGATGTGGACCACATCAGCTCATTTTTCTGCTGCTCCCATGCGGCCGTATCAGCATACCTCCATCCAGGCTTCGTGGCCTCTTTTAAAGTCCAAGTCCAATTTCTGAGAGGGTTGGCTCCCTCTGGGGACCCTGGGGAGGGCCTATCACACTCCTTGGCTCCGATTCCTTTCCCTCCCCACTTCTCAGGACCCTGCACCCCATGGGGCCACCTGACGATGTAGCCAACCACCTAAACTTCCACCTCTGCGGGGCTGGGGCGATGTGTCTCAGCACCACACGGAACTGTCTATCCTGGGCCCCCAGACCCGCCCCCAGGGACCCGACACTCACAATGATGCCGGGGTAGTAGCCGCCCACGGTCACATTCTCAGTCCTGGTGGTTGCGGCCAGGCCGACGGTCAGGATGGAGGCGGACACTGCCAGCGGAGCCCCCACAAACCACAGGGCCGTCTTCTTTCTTCTCACAAACTTTGCCAGGGGAGGGCACAGGAGGGGCCGGTGGGTAAGGTGCTGGGCTCGGGGAGGGTCCCGGCACCTCATAAGCATCCCAGCAGCTCTTGCCAGCAGCCCTCTGCTCACAGGCAGGGCCTGGGACGCACTCGCCGGGGACCGCGAGTGTCTGCCTCCATCCTCCCCACCCCAGTCCTAAGAGTGGGGACCGCTCGCCGCCCCCTCCCATGCCCAGCCTGAGGTCTCTCCCGCTGCCTCGCTGTCACCTGGTGAAACACACAGACCCCACTGGTCCTCCTGCACGGCCGCCCTCACCCGGGCCTCCATCAGACCGCCTGCAGTGAGAACAGGAGCCTGGCCACCCTCCCCCAAGGCCCCCGCTGCACCCAGAGTGTCTTAAGCCACGGTCACCATGCACGCGTTCTGTGTCCACTTCCCTAACGCTGTCCCCCAGACAATGGGCCCTGCGGGGGTGGAGGGTGCTCTGCCTTGTTCCCCGACATCCCCCTCTTGCCTAGGACGGCGCCTGCACACGGCGAGTTCTCAGTAAACATCCGGCTGGCCAAGCCCTCCCCGGGTCCCAAGTCCCCCAGCCCTCCACCCCGGCCCCAGCCCACGGCAACAGCCAGGCAGCTCCCCAGGCCTGGACCCCACCCCAGCTCCAAGGCTGGTCGGAGGACCTCTGCACCCCGCCTGGACCAGACCGTGCAGGCTAGGCACAGCAAGGGCGCCCGCCCCCTCCGGGCCACCCATGAGTCCACGCTGCTCTGTGAGTTCGCCCTTGTCCCAGGCTCCACCCCAAGCCGGTCCCACTTGCTGGCCCACCTCTAGGTCTCGGCTTAGCACCAAACTCACAAGACATCGAATGGGAGGCGCAGAAAGTATAAAAGTGTGCAAAGCTCACCACCACCTCCCTCTCCCCCTGTCAGAGGGGCCCATTATTGGATGTGGAAATGGGCCAGCTGAGAGGTGGCACTTCCCAGCCTCTTCTGCTGGGTAATTACATCCTCAGCAAATAGTCTCCATCTCAACAAGGGTGTCAGCTGGAACCTACTGGAAATCTCTTAAAGGAACCATTGCCTCCGCCTTTCTCCTTCCCACAGCATGGAGTGTGAGCACAGAGACGGAGCCCCTGCAGCCATTTTGCTCTATGAGGAAACCTCAACAAGGGAAGCCGCACCCAGAGAGAGGCAGAGCAGAAAGACAGCCCTGGCTACCCACCTCCAAACTCTGCTTAGGTAACAGAATCACATCTCCAGACTGCAAGGCACGACTGTGGATGCCCTGGTATCTGTAGTCACAGAACTCAAGAAAGCAAGAAAGGAACCCTTCCATCACTCGCACCTCCCTCCCCCAAGCCTTGACTTCTGGGTTTCGTGTGGAACTACCTTCCCCACACGTGTCTCAGGGAAGGCAAGAAATCTTGTTTACAATAACCATAATTGTAATACTAATAATTATTACCGTAATCAAATCTCAGTTACTCCCATCCCTACATGGTCATCAACAACCACACAACAGAGCCAAAGACAGCCAGGCAGAGGGCCGATGAGAGACCCACACAGAACCCAGCCAGGCTGGTATGTTCTGTTTGTTGCAGAGTTAGCTGTCTTGATGCCTGTGACTCCAGAACAAAATGGGATAAAAGAAAAGCGTGGTGCTTCTTCCCACACCAAAGTTTTCAAAATCGATGGGTTTGTATGTGTGTTCGCTGGGGAAGCAGCTGTGCATTTGACCACAACCACCATCTCAGATCTGGACCATCCCACGGACGGAGGGGCCTAGCGGGCTACAATCCATGGGGTCACACAGAGGTGGACACGAGTGACATACATGTATACCATCTCAGATGACTCCAGTCCCCGCCAGCAGCACTCACCCGCCTCCGCCGCTCTGGACTGTGCATCTGAAGATTTACACGCTGTCTGGAGTCCAATCAGCAAAGCTGAACAGCAGGCCAAGGCCATGCCACCCAAAACCAGATTGTCACATACTCAGAAATAAATTACCCAAAACCCTGAGTCAACGTGCTGACTCAGAATCGCTTGGTCAGCCTGGGAACACTGCTCTACCCACTGGCCTGGCTGGGGCGAAGCTCTCCAGAAGGGCACTTCATTCCGGAGGCCCTCCACCCTTCACCTGCTCTTTCACTGCTATTTTCTGATAGTTTTTATTGCAAATATGTAAGACCTGTTGAGGGTGAACCATTGAGAGGAGTGTCCACAGCATGCACAGCCCAGGTGTGCGTGGACGATTCACACCTTTGGGACCCAGCGGGCCCGGGGGTCCCCGCGGAGGGCTTTTCCCTCATTCACTGCTATTCGCTGCATCTTCCTGGTAGAGTCACAAGCATGCAGAAGCAATCACTTATTTTTCCTTGCATATTTAAAGCCTGAAACCAAGGATTCAAGTACAAGTTGGTTTCCCCCGGAGACTGAAAGGTCAGCGGTTACGACTGATCTGGGGTGTCTTGTGGGGGGAAGAGACCATGGAAAAGTAAAGCCACTTCGACAATGGGTGAGTGAGAGAAAGAAAGTTGCCTCCCCACGGGCGACATCCTGTCCTGGGTGATTAACTTTAGCATGGCAGGCACATTGAAATAAAGGACGCAAAAGTTAAAAACACATCTTCTTCTACGGTTTGGAAAATTAACGAAGCTGTTAGCTTGGACATTGACCTGACAGTCACACTAGTCACACAGGGCTATCCAGCAGCCAGAGGGGCCTCTAGCCTCCGCCCTGCCCAGCTGGCCCGGGGCTCACCTCTCCTACGCGCTGGCCACCCTGCCCAGCCCCGAGCCCCATAGGGGAGCCCACAGCCGTGCTGTGTCCTGGGCAATGCTCGCCCTCGACCACTCTTCCCGAGGGCCCAGACCAATCTCGGTTGTAAAGCATGTTTTAAGAGCAGGAAGATGCCGGAAACAAAATTTTATGGGACTAAGTGTTTGACGAAATTATCAAATGCCCTCCTCCTCAGAGGGTTTTGCTATTTTTACTATTTTAATGCATTATACATTCATTATGCTCAAAATAATTAACTGACATCTCAGTGCCTGTTTCACACCACCGATCCAACTGTTGGACCTGGTCTCTTAGCTCCGTGAGCCCATCTGGCTGACCCCTCGCTTCCCTGCGACGACACTCTGGTTCCGAAGGCTCTCAGCTCTACTTTGATCAGCCCCTTTAGGAAGCTGCATGATGAGTGGGTATAGGAGGGCACCCACCGGGTGAATGGTTTTTCTGGGGCCTCGTCAAGTCCGTTAGTGACGTCCTGACAGGCTTCGTCAAAGGCGTCTCCTTCAGGACCATGTGAAGCTTCCTGGAACCATCTTCAATCTAACTGCACCGTTTCACCGCATTTTCCCAAGTTTGACTTTCCCTGTGAAACCGCTACATGATAAACAGCACAGGGCCCAAGCAGCTCTTTGTCAGGATTGTGTGGTAGCTTCTGAGGGAACGTGAGGTCTGGGAAGACAGCAGACGGGGAAGGGATGGGTCTGAGCGGCCTTGTTTCAATGACACAGGCTGCAATATCCAGACTCCAGGCACAAGAGATACACTACGGCAGATCCCAGCCTGCACTCGGCATTATAAACCTGGGACTTCACGTAAACATCAGACAATAAGAAATGAGTTCAAGAAAAGACGGGGGGCCATGTTCCTGACCACCATCACACATGTGCACTTTTAGGTCAGGTTTTGGAGGGGAGGGGGTGGTCTGTGCTGGAGGAAAAAACCAGACTCCCTGACTTGTTCCTTCCCGTCCCGTCAGCAGGAGTCTCACATGCACATCGTTATGACTGAAGCACCGTGAGGCTGTGCCCTGACTGTCAGCGAAAATCTCAGCCATTAGGCTTGTAAGTGTGCCGGCAATTTACACGAGCTGCTGTGGGGCTGCCAGACACGCTGAGTGAGGAGACACGCTGAGTGACTGCAGGTGCCCCAGCCCCTGGCCCTGCAGAAGGAGGCCCCGAGACACGCTGAGTGAGAAGACACGCTGAGTGAGGAGACACGCTGAGTGACTGCAGGTGCCCCAGCCCCTGGCCCTGCAGAAGGAGACCCCGAGAGCAGGGGCCATGGCGCTCTTGCTTGACATGGGGTTCCCACACCTGTATCGCTTCATGCTGAATGAATGAATGATCTGCAAGTGGGGATAATGACAACTCCCTGCTCGCCTGCCGCTTCGCTGCTATAGGGTGCAGTGAGAGAGCATAAACGAGGATTCTAGACGTGATTTGATGCATGTCATAGCTAGAGGGTCATGGTTGGTGTTAACATTAAGATGGCTCGGCCCAGTGCTTCTCCCCTCCCAGCCTCCCCCCAGCCTCCCCTCCCAGCCTCCTCCAGCCTCCCCTTCCAGCCTCCCCTCCCCTCCCAGCCTCCCCTCCCAAGGACAGAGTAGAGCCAGTCACTGTCCCGCCCTCTGCACCTTCTTCATTGAGTGGAGCTGGAAGGGTGCATCACAAAGTGTTGTGGGGTGGGGGCAGTCACCTAGCCACCCACTCCCAGCGGACAGGGCCCAGGCCGCCCAGAAAGAAGGAGCTTATTTAATCATCTACTCTTAACAGCGGCCATGGGGACAAAGCAACTGTTTCAGGGAAATGGACCACAACACAGGGACATGCCCTCAGCCAACAATTTCCCTTTTATTCCACTTTTACACAGAACACACCCTCAAGGGTGTGAACCCAGAAATGTAAGGCAGAAAACACCCATAATCCCATCCCAGCCACACTAATGTTTAGTATTTTTAAGTAAAAAACCAACTCTTAGCATTTTTTAAATTTAAAGTTCCTCCTCAGAAGAAAAATCTAAAATGTTATTTTTAAATCAAGTCATTCTAATATAATAATGGCAATAACCATAAGTACTTAATAACTATAATAACAACTATCTGTTAGCATCAGTAACTGTTTGCATTTGGTTTTAGAGAGTGTTGGTCACAGAATTGTTTCTTTTAGAAAAACTCCTGATTCCTCGGTTATCATTTAAAAATCAAGTGACATCACTAATCTGGTTTTTAAAAAGACTTTGCAGGGCTGGGAGTTAAAACCCCCATTTCCTACTGGATGGTCTGTGAAGCCCTTCAGGACCCAGGCATCTCTGCACCCATCCCAGAGCCTCTTCTCTTTGGAAGTCTTCCCGCCTCCCCCGTCGGGAAAACAGCCCCCTCCTGGCGGCCTCCGGCAGAGAATACAGGCGCTGGCCTCCTGTGTCCCAGGCCCGGCTTGGCTGCATCAGGCTGGGAGGGAAATCCTTGAAATTATGGAATCGTCTGGAGAGGGCGCGGGGAGCCCAGCAGCCCCAGGGAAGCCCAAGGAGAAAGAAGCTACCTGGCCCCAGGAATGACCTTTTCCTAGAAAATTTTGGAGACTGAAGTTGGGTGGAAGGATGAAAACAGAGTCCGGCTTGTGCGGGTCGTGCTTTACTGTCTGCAGTAGAAGACGGTGGAGAAGAGACGGCAGAGGCCCGCGCGGTCGGGACCCTCAGAAAAGAGGTGGGAGGGGGCCTGTGGGAGCTCGGGCACCGGAGAAACGGAGCCCGGCTCACCTGCGCGCTCACCTGTCGTGTCCAGCAGGGCCATGGGCCCGGGCACCGGCGGCGGGAGCGGCTGCATCCCAGGGCTGCTCTCCCGCTGCTGCGACAGCGACCGTGGGGCGCGGGGCCGCGAGGACCAGCCGCGAGCGCGGGCCCTTAGGTGAGCTCTGTCTGGCCGCAGCGTCCCACCCGCGCCCCGCCTCGCCCCGCCCCCGACCTCGCCCCGCCTTGCCCCGCCCTCACCTTCGCCCCGCCCCTCGCCCCGCCCCGCCCCGCCTTGCCCCGCCCCTCACCTTCGCCCCGCCCCGCCCTCGCCCCGCCTCCACCCCACCCTCTTCAACCCCGGGCCTTGTCATGGGCAGAGCGTTAGAGGTGGGACGGTAGGTAATGCTGAGAATCTGCGGGAAGGGAGCTCCCCTGGTGTGGCCACATTGACATCGCTGTTTGGAAAGGAAGGTGGGTCCCTGTCTGCTCTGCTGCGCTGCGCTCAGTCGCTGAGTCACGCCCAACCCTTCTGAGACCCCATGGACTGCAGCCCGCCAGGCTGCTCTGTCCATGGGAGTCTCCAGGCAAGAAAACTGGAGTGGGCTGCCATTTCCTCCTCCAGGGGTCTTCCTGACCCGGGATTGAACCCGCGACTCCTTCCTGAGTTTCTTGCGTGGGCAGGCAGATTCTTTAGAAGCCAGCAATTCCTGCTTATGGACATGACCAAGACCTGTGGTTCTAAGCCCAGAGAATCATCTAAAGATCTTTTTAAAAAGATTTACTGCTGCCCTGAACTCAACCCAGACCCATCGACTCAGAATATCTGTCAATGAAGTCTCTGTGAGGAACCCCAGTAGTTCTGAAGGGGCTCCATTGTGAGAGAAAGCCCTGGCGCGTGGGGTCTGCACACAAGACGGCTCTGTGTGTAACCTCGACCAGGTCCAGGGTCACTGCACACACCAGCAGGAAAAACTCGAGGGCAGCGCGGAGCGAAAATTTGAGTGAGTGGTGTTGAAGCGAGTGGAACACCACCTGTGCACGGTGTGTAAGTGTGAAAAGCAGCACTGTTCGCCCATACGTGCCCCGCATGCACTGCATGGGCAGCCACTCTGCATCCTAGATACCGTCCCCTTCACTCGGGAAAGACCGATGGACGAGGGGACAGAGGTCCTCGTACAGCAACGGGCCCTCGGAGAAGAAGGGACAATGGAGAAGAAATACGGTACCCGAGGGCAAGATGGGCCTGAGTGGCCACACCTGCTACCAGAGCGGGGACGGTGTGAGGCTGAGAGGAAGCTCCGGTCCCCACCAGAGCAACGTCCTGCTCACCCCGAGGGCGTGACATGGGGCCAGGCAGCCGTCTGGGAAAGGTACCCTGGGCAGACCAGGAGGGTGGCCGGGCACACGGGGACGGCAGGAGGCCTACGGGAGTGTCCAGGCAAGCCCGCTTCAGAAGGGTCACTGGGAGGGCACTTGCAGGGCAGCAGGCGGGCCTGGGAGGCCTGCGAGGAGGTTCAGGTCCAGGGAAGGTGGCCACGGTGCAGACCAGGACGGGGTGCAGGTGGTAAGACAGCCATGCAGACCTCATTCTGTGCCTGTTGTTCCAAAGATCCGCTGAAACCGTTCTTAAAGGATGCGCTCGCGTTACCAGAAATGATACCTTCTCCAATAAATACATTTCCTGCCAGAAGTTTCAGATGCCACTGCAGCTGGGCAGGTCTTTGGAAACTGTCTCTGGGCCCCCTGAGCAGGGGATCCTGAGGAGCACGGCAGGTGTCCAGGTCCCCACAAGGCACCCCATCGGGGGTCCTCCAGCCCCCCACCCAGGTGAGGAAGCCGAGGTCCAGGAGGCAGATGGACGTAACCAGAGCAGACTCGGCATGCACACCTGGGGCGGGCATCGTTAGAATCCACCCCAGACGCCCGCACAAGAGCCCAGACAACACGGCTGCAGAGGCACTAGCTGAGGCTAAAGGCGCTGACCGACCCTGGTGCCCCCGCCTCGGCCGCGGACGCCTGCGTCCAGCCCAGCTCTGCAGGGAGCCATAGTCTGGGATCAGGGTATTTTTAAAACATAATTTAATTTAGCTCTTGCAAAGGCAATTATGAGAAGATGAGGAAATCTTTCTTCTACTGGTCTGAGGACAGTCAGAGTCTGGACCAATTATTACTGACATCAAGAAGATAATTGATTAAAACAGTCATGATCCCTAGCACCAGGCTTCTTCCTGCTGTGTGTGAAACATTTAAAGACTCTAAGGTTCCCTACCTCCA
Organism: Bubalus bubalis; assembly: GCF_019923935.1. Classification (NCBI taxonomy): domain Eukaryota; kingdom Metazoa; phylum Chordata; class Mammalia; order Artiodactyla; family Bovidae; genus Bubalus; species Bubalus bubalis. The sequence goes on from NC_059169.1 coordinate 370,698, forward strand.
CTGCCCTCACCTGAACTCAGGTCCCCACTCCCTCAGAGGGTCTCATCCAGAGGCCCTGAGCCGACCTGGACTCACCTCTCAGCTGGGATGGGCAGGCGGCAGTCAGGGACGAGGGTGATGCTAGGTGAACACATATCAGACACTTCACCCCGCTCACATCTGCCTTCATTGATTGGTACAATATTCTACCCATTTCACAGATGAGGAAACCGAGGCACTAAGAGTTTGAATAACTTTTCTGAAGTCAAGTAGCTGGTTGGTGGCAGAAACAAGATATGAACCAGGTCAGTCCCATTTCAAGGTGTAATTACGTCCTGCAAATAGGAAAGCGTGTATTTACCTGACTACAGACATTTAATCTTTTGTTCATGCAATCAACAAATATTTACTGAATTTCCTCTATGTTCAAGATACTAAGAGAACCATGAAGATGAGTCATACAGACCTGCCCTTTAAGAACTTGAAAGGTGAATAGTAGGAGAAATAAAACGTGCTGTTGTGTTATAGGGCAGACGATGACGATAGCAGCCGTGAGAACCCTCAGGAGAGGAGAAATGGGGGTCCCCAGGGGTGTGGCCCGGCCCCAGGGGAGACTGAGGCTTCCTGGTGACCGGCGTGGCGCCCTCATCTCCCACCGGAACCCCCTCGGGCCATTAACAATCCCAGCGCCCGGAACTCAAACCAGAGCCCCTGGAGGGAGAAGAAGTCCGAGGGGCCCGGGTGGTCCGTGAGCATCAGGACTGGGAACCAGGCTTGCAGGCCAAAAGGATGCTGACGGGGCAGGGGGTGCAGGGTTCAGGGGGCCATGTTGCATCCAGCCTGTAGTGGGGGCCACTTTCCAGGGGCCCTGGGAGCAGGGCTGTTGGGAGGATGAGAAATCACCATCAAGTCCAAGGATTCCAGATGGTGAGGTCTTCCTGCGTCTCTTTCCCCCTGGAGACAAAAATAAGCATGGATGAGATGATGGGGGGGGGGGTGGGGGGGGCGGGCAGCCCCAGACATCAGGAAGCGGAGCTGATCTTTCTGGGGCCCGGCCAGTCCTTGTGGCCTCCACAGCAGAGGTCCACACCCGTCTGGCTGGCCCCTGCTCCCGTCTAGGCACTGCTCCGTCACAGCGGTGCTCAGTCCGCACCGCCCGCCCTCCCCACCAAGCTCGGGTGGCTGGTGTTGCTGCCACCTCCCCGCCTGGAGAGAGGGTGGGCGTCCAGGCCACAGCAGGGGCCACACGGAGCTGCCGGGCTGAGGCTGACACAAGCGCTGGGCGACCTCCGCTCACCTTGCGGCCGTTGCCGCTCAGTTACCTGGGCTTCAGCTTTGGAGAAACCAAAGACAGGAAGAGTCCAGGGGCTCCTGCCCGTCCACCCTTCCCCAGGCCTGCCTCCTCGGAGGGTAGATTTCACGGACTCCAGCTGGAACAGTGCAGAGGAAGAAGAGTCTAGAACTTCGTTTCTTAAATTACAATCAAGGAGACTTAAAAGTGCGTGACCGGCTGCCCGAGAAGGGAGGATGAGCCGTCGACACTGCCTGTGGAGGTGGTGGGCCGGTGAGCCAGGCGTCCACTCAGTCCTGTTAGGAAACTGGGTTCACTGAGGCCCTGCTTAGAACCGCGTCCAGCTCACAACAGGCGCCCAGTAATATCGTGTGCGCAGAGAGCGAGTAAGGGCGGCCCCACCCTCTCGACACTGGCTCCCTCCCAGGCAGGCGCCCCTGCTGGACGCACCCCTCTCCGTGGGGTCCTCCCGGCCCTGTTCCAGGAAGACCCATCACCTCCATCTGCCTGAGCAGAGAGGTGTCAGCAGACTCTGAAACCAGGGCCAGCCCTGAAAAGAGAGGGATTAGAAGACCCCCACGAATCAGCCAGGAAGCCCCTTTGGCAGCCGCAGGCCTGGTGGGGTCCAGATGCAGGGGTCCTCAGCCCCGTGCTGGGGGGACCCTCATCACTGAGGGAGCATGTGTGGGAGCCTGGTCCAGAGCCCAGGAGCTGGCGTGGGGCAGACCGCAGAGCATGCCTGTAACCGATCACCCTGCAGGAGCTGGGGATGAATAATGCAGACGGGAGGCCAGGAGACACAGGCCCACCCCATCCACCCGTGCCCGTTGAGGCAGTGAGGGATGCGCCAGACGGGAGATGCTCTCGGGGACATGGATGGATTAAGTTACGAACACTCTGGGCTTCGCAAGAAAGCCTATAATGGTGATCTCCCAGCCCCTAACAAGCCTGAGCAGGGGGCTCACCTTTCAGGTGCTCAGTCCCCACGGGAAGCCCACCCCGGACTCCCCAGAGGGAGGGTGCCTTCCTGGCCTTGGATCCGCTGTCCCCTCGGACATGCAGGACGATGCCTGTGTGGGCAGAGCCGTGCCCCTCGCAGGCCTGGCCTCCTGTCCGCGTTCCTTATCAAACTCTGCCTTGCCAGGGAAAGGCGGCCACCCCCAGTGATCTGGACCCACAGGGCCTGGCGAGGAGCTGGGACAGGGAGCCCCCAGGCTGATCGCCCCCATCATCTCAGGCCCTGGACCTTGATAAGCTTTCTCCCTGCAGCCCTGCATCTTGGACAAAAGGAGGCTGACCTGCAAAACTCCTTGTTCTCTCTCACTGAGGGAGTGAGGTTTGGTTTCTCCAAAATCAAATCAAGCCTATTTAATCTCCATTTGAAATTGTCTACATAAAGCCTGAGAGCCTAGCTAATATTTATTTTAATTCTATGCTTTCAAATTGAGGTTTTCCTTTCAAATTATTCTTCTCTTGGCTGGCAGAAGGCCTGTAAGGTAGACGCTAGCTTTTCGCTCAGGCCCAACCTGTGGCTCCGGACACTTGCGGAGGGGCTGGTCCTATCGTGGAGTAAGAGGAGGTGACCTCAGCCTTTGCTGAGCTCAGGTTGCATGATTATTAGCAGTTATGTTTAGTTAGTTATTGTGTTTATCAGAATCAGCTCGTATCACTTGAATAGCCCCAGAATCTCCATGGAGATGCCCTGGCAGGGGGGCCCTCCTTCAAGGTGTCTCTGCCTCTCCCAGGCCTCAGCTCCACTCAGACAAGTGTGGGACGCAGTTTCAGAAAAAAAGGGGACTCCTGTGTACACACAGTAGGGCCTGACAGGCTACCGGGACCTGCCCAGATGGGGAGCAGAGCAGTGTGCAGACATGGAGGCTATGGGGCTGTGCCAGCAACTCTGGATCTAGAGAGAGATGGGGACAAAGTGTGCATGTGTGTGTGCATGTGTGTGCATGTGTATATGTATACATGTGAGCATGTGTGCATGAGTGTTCATGAGTGTGCATATGTGTATGCAGGTGCATGTGTGCACACGTGTGCGTGAGTGCATGTGTGTGTGTGCATGTGTGTATGGGTGTGTACATGAGTGCATGTGTGTATATGCATGTGTGTATGAGTGTGTGCATGAGTGCATGTGTGTGCCTGTGTGTACATGAGTGCATTGTGTGCGTGTATGCATGAGTGTATATATGTGCATATGTATGCATGTGAGTGCATGAGTGTGCACGTGTGTGTCATATAAATGTATGTGTGTCTATGCGTATTTATGGTATACTTGTGTGTATACATGTATGTGTGCGTGTTTGTACATATGTCTATACATGTGTTCACATGTATTTGTGTGTATGTGTGTGTCTGTGTGCATCTGCATGTGCATCTTTGTGATTTTGAAGGAGTGTGCACCAGGACCATAGCATAATCTAGAGAGTGCATCCCTATTTTTAAACTCTATTTTTACCCATTTCTACTTGGATAGAAATTGCATTTTTTGTTCTTTATTAATACAAAGAAAAGTTTCAGTGAAGTCATTTTCAGCTTCTCCAGGTCAATAAGGAAATATGCTCAGTGGGGGTGGGAGCAGTGGGGGACATTCTCACACAGGTCTCGTCAGAGCCCACCGCAGGGTGGAAGAGTGGTGTCTCCTTGGGCTCCTGGCGTGGGGATGCCTGCAGGGCCCCAGTGCCCAGCCTGCTCCCTGCAGGGGTCCCGTGGTGAGTGCAGAGGGCCAAGGGAGCCAGGGACTAGGGCTTCTCCTGGGGGAGTGGTCACCCGCCCGGGGCAGACGAGCGAGCTGCTGCTGCTGCATTTGGGGGCCGCAGGCAGCCCGGTTATCTGGGCTGGATAGCCTGTCCCCTGCCCAGCGCGGCGGGGAACAGCTGGAGTGACAGCGAGACCCCTCCAGGCGTGCCTGGTCAGGGGCCTGCACCAAGATAGCCCCCAGCAGAGGTCCCGAAGACACACGAAACATCACCGTGAGCACCGACCAGGAGCCACCCTGTGCACCTACCCCCGCGGCCTCAGCCGGCCCGGAGGTTTCAACTGGCCGGAACGGGAGGCCGTCCCTGCAGCTCAGCTGGGAATGACAGTGCGAAGGGATCAGAGTCCCAGCCTCACGATGGGGCGTTTAAGTTCGTGCTTTGGGCACTGCTTATGGTGTCTGCAGAGTGGTGGCAGGGTTGGAGAGGGGCGGGAGGGTGGAGCAGGGGGCGGGGGGGGGGGTGCTGGTGGGGGGCCAGGTGGGGGCTGCGAGGCGGGGAGGGGGCCCACGGGGCGGGGAGGGGTGGTGGGGCTGGGAGGGGGGGCGGGGGCAGGGCAGGGCAGGGGGCCGGTGGGCACGGCTCCTTGCCCCTGCAGGGAAGCCTGCCATCAGAGTGGGCCTTGGTGATTCATTTTTTTCTATGTGACAGTTTAAGTTTTAAAGTTTTTTAAAATAAAAGTGGGGTGACTAGAGGACTTTTGCTGCCTGTGCCTACATGCGGCTGGCTGTCACTTTATCAGGGTGGGGGTCCCCGAGCAGACCATGAGAGAGAGACAGCTGAGGTCCCGTGTGAGGCTTCTGTGACTGTGTCCATACAGACCCACTAGTTCCTGGAATAACTGCTGATCCATAGGTCCAGTGTATCCTCTGCCACAGCTGGGCCAAAAGTATTGAATAAGTTTTTAGTGTATGTCCCATGCAATATTTGGGACACACGTAAAAAAGTTGTTTGCTGTTTATGTGAAGTTCAGCTGTACCCCAGTTATCTGGCCGTCTAAGCGCGAGAGGAAGGCAGGGGGGCCCCACTGGGGATGCTGACTCCCCGTCAGGCCGCTCCCGGCCCGTGAGGGTTAAACCATTCTGTTCAGGCCATGGGGGCCTGGAGCAGATGAAATGGTTGAGAAAGGCCAGAAGTGGCGTCTCCTGCCTCTGCTGTAGGCAACTGAGGTCTACAGCCACCCGACGACGACGTCCTGTCCTAGGACACAAAGCGGCGTCAGTGTATGGGTACAGTTCCAGGTCACAGACCAGGAGTGCTGGACGCCTCTGCCGGGTTCTTCCAGGACGTTCTGTGACCAGCGCACAGTAGAGAGACCCATCCTGCAGGTTTATTCATCACGAAAGGGCTTTAATGTCCTCGTGCACGAGGGGCCAAAGACACGCTTGAAACATCCCCACCAGCAGGCTGCCCTCTTGCGTTGATGGACAGCCATCTGCCCACACCCGCTGGGGAAGCGGCTCCAGATTGGCAGGGCCGACGGTTCCCAGTGGCCGAGCCGCGGCCTCCAAGGCCCGACTTCTCAGGATCACGCTGTCCCGAGGCCGCAGGGCCGCAGGTGGCGGGTGCACTAACTGCATGCCGTGGTCTGAGGGAGGGGTGCTCAAGACGGGGAGGGGCCTGCCCTGGCCATCAGGCAGCCCACCCCACAGAGCTAGACCAGCCCTGCGCTGGCCAGGCTCTGCAGGCCCAGAGGCATGAGGGGCAGGAGCAGGCCTGCAGGGAGACAGCTCTGCCCCCAGCTGCCCGGCCGCACGGGTCCGCACGCACGTGTCGTTGGCTGGAGACGGTCTCAGGAGGAAGGGAAGCCGGAGGGTGGCCAGCGGCCTGTCTCACCCTGGGGCCCTATGCCCTTCCCTCCTCTGGGACGCCTGGGACTCAGCACCCCTGATGTGTAGGGGGGGACCAGCCCGGCCCCACCATGTCTGGCGGCTGTAGCAGGTCCAGCAGCTGGGCACTGAGGGAGACGGGCTAGGTCCCCAGTCCGGCCTCTCCAGGGGGGCCCACAAGCCCCGAGGCCAGGGTTTGCCAACCTCTGCAACAGCCCTGAGAAGCCAGGGCCTGGCCAGCTGCCGTGAAGGTGTCACGAACCCCAGCCCAGCCCCTCTCCTGGGGGCCGACAGCTTGCTTATCTGCGCCAGCACCCTGGAGAGCCGTGTGTCAGGTTGGACTCCATTCGGGAAACAGCACTGGATCCTTTCTGAGCGAAATGGTACCAGAAAGTGGACCGTTTCCCACTGGCGCTCCTGACCCGGGGTGGGAGGTCTGGCTGGACCGGCCTCCTCCTCCTGTGCTGAGCAGCTGGTGGGAGGGCTCGCTGACCCACTGGGCACCATGGCCGGCCTAGGAAAGCACACACATGCCCGACTTGGATGAGGGGGCTGCCTCCTGCCCAGAGACGCCCTTCATGTCGTCCGGCATCTGCCCATCCGGCCGCCACACGTTCAAGTCCCCGAAGACGCCCGTCTCGATCATCTCCTCCTGCCAGGGGATGGGGCAGGTGCCCGAGGCGAACTCCTGGAAGAATTCCGTGTCCGCTTTGTCAAAGGCCACACCCTTGACCGTGGAGAAGGCACCCACATCCTGGATGTTCTTTGCATAGACGGTCCTGGAGTCTGGGACGAAGGGCGGGGTCAGCATCCCTGCAGGGGGATAGGAGACCCCAAGCCTGAGCCGACAGCCGGGGCCAGGGGGCCGCTTGCTGAAAGCCCCGTGTGTCTGCCCCCCCAACGCTGCCCTGGCGGAGACGAGCCATGAGACCGCCCCCCCCCAGGGTGCCGAGAAAGGCTGGACACTCAGTCCAATTTGGACTCCTGTCATCAGAACCCAGCCCATACCTGCCACCCCCTCCGCCCTCCCAGGAAGCCCGTCACAAAGGTGGGCACTGTGCCAGCCTCACCACCCTCACCCTGCCGTGCCCCCGGCCCTGCACTGGGCTCCGGCCTGCAGGTGGACCCGGACGCTCAGGATAAACGCCTGCCCTCTCGCCCCACCCTCGTCTGCATGGACCCCGGGCCGAGTCAGCCCAGCCGGGTGTGGCCTCAGGACAAAAGTCCAGCTCCAGCTTCCTGGGTGCTGACCACTCGGGCTGCTGGGCCCCCTGCACACTACCAACTCCACCCAGGGCTGGTCTGGGTGGCTCCCAGGGCGCCGGCACCTTCAGTTCAGCCAGGGCTGCCTCCACCCAACCCTTCCCTCAAAGGTGACTCCTACGAGAGCGTCGGGCCGTGAGGTCTCAGGCTCGAGCTCCTGGGATGTGGCTCGGGGGGTATGGTGGGTCCCACATGTCTCTCCCTGATACACACATGCACACACTCACATGTGCACACACTCGTAAAGTGCACACACTCGCACACGCCCATGCTCACTTGCACCTGCTCACAAAAGACCCGGCAGCAAACTCGGGTTGGATGACGACTGGAGAAACCCTGCTTGACTTGGCTCGTGGGTTCCTTAAAGGAAGCACCCAGCCACGGGTTCGGGTGCTTAGCACAAAGGCGGGTCAGGGTGCCTTCAACAAGACCCGTTCAACCCTTGCCACCTCCGAGGGTGCCCGAGAGGCCCAACCCGAGAAGGTCCGGTCCAGGGCTTGTTGTGACAAGCGGGAATGGGGCCCATGGCACCGTCGGGCAAAGGATGCTGCGGGGGTTTTGCCAAGGCCGCCCGCCCTGCCAGCCTCACACTGAGCTTCCGGATGCCCACGGGACGGAGTGGTCGCGGGTTTCACCCAGCCCCAGCCCCCCACAGGCAGTACCAGCCTCCAGCTGTCGCCAGCTGACATCTCTGAAGAGGGGGTGCGTGCGGAGCCCATCGCAGGAGCCATCCCGGAACCCCAGGCGCTTCTCAGGGTCCTTCTGCAGCAGTGCCTCACAGAAGTCTTTGCTGGCCGGGCTGAACTTGTCAGGGTAGGTGACCGCCTGCTCCAGGACCCTCTGCTTCAGCTCCTTGTTCTCTACCTGCATGGCGGGCGCAGCACCGTCTGCCCAGACACTCCACGGGGCCCCTCCCGCCGCCCGGCACCCCCCGCAGCTGCAGACACAGCTGTACCGCGGCCCAGCCTCAGGAGGGGCGCACACCACCCTCCCAGGAACCGGCTCAGCCTCGCTGTCAGGGCACAAAACCCTGAACGCGGAGACTTGCACCCCTACGACCTTCCCCTCTAGCTTCTAATGGGCAGGCGTCCACAGGGTCCATGGGGCCACAGTTCAAGCCAGCTCCCCAGGGCATAGGGGCCACTTCCAGCGACTCCATCAGCAGGGAGCTCCCTGACAATTGCCCCGGAATTCTCTACCCCACCTCAGCCAAACGCTGACCAGGCCTCTCCCTGTCGGTCAGATTTGCCCTTCCTGAAACTCCTAAACCTTCACGGGGGTGGAGTCTTCTAGAGTCACTCTTCCGGGCCCACATTCTTGCATCCATCGTGACCTGTCCATGTCGTGGGTGTATCCAGGGCCCCTCACCACTGAACAGAGCAAGGATGGACCACAGAACATTTGGAGGGACCATGATGGACCAGAGAGTGGATAGACCAGGATAGTTCACTTTCTCATAAAAGCTCCTTATGTTGGTTTTCACCAGAACACAGGGACCCTGGCAGGGCTATGGGGTTAGCACAGGCCCTGAGGGGGCTTCAGTCCCGAGGCCAGCGTGGACCGCATCCTGCTGCTCTTCTGAGCCATGGTCGGGGAGACTTGCTGGTTCAAGGCAGAGGTGCAGACACAGAACAGCCCTACGTGTTTGTCAAGGGGAGGTCCTCACTCTTGGGGGACCCGGTTTGTTCTCCCAACTGTCTTGGGAGAGGCGCAGGGACTGGATAGGGTTGCCCCTGGGTGGTCTAGCAGAAGAGGCGGACAGCTGAGACCTCCAGGCAGGCCGAGGGGCCGCGGGCACAGCAGATGAGCTTCGTCTGAAGTGCCGTCCACACCGAGCCCCCGAGCCCCAGCTCCGAGCTGGGTGGCGTGGAGCCCACAGGACAGTCTGCGTTGCTCTTCTTGTTCTGAACACAGACGGGGCCTCCGGAAGGCCTCTGCTTACAGCCCTGCTGGGCAGCGCAGAGCGCCCCAGGGAGGCGACGGGCCGCCCCCAGGCAGGAGTGGGCCTCCCCGGCCCAGAGCCCCTCAGTGCCTACTGCCCCAGGCAGGAGTGGGCCTCCCCGGCCCAGAGCCCCTCAGTGCCTACTGCCCCAGGCAGGAGTGGGCCTCCCCGGCCCAGAGCCCCTCAGTGCCTACTGCCCCAGGCAGGAGTGGGCCTCCCCGGCCCAGAGCCCCTCAGTGCCTACTGCCCCAGGCAGGAGTGGGCCTCCCCGGCCCAGAGCCCCTCAGTGCCTACTGCCCCAGGACACCCAGGGACGCTGCTGTGCCTGGAGCACGGCCTGCAGTCAGCACCAGGGAGGAGAGCCCCCAGGCCGAGCTGCTCCTGGGGCAGGGCTGGCGTCTGGAGACCAGGGATGACGTCACCATGTCCCCCTCCTGCCCAGGGCAGACCTGCCCCAAGAACCCAGTGCTTCCCCACGGAGGGCCACAGGCAGGTCAGCGGGGGACGCTGCCCCCGTGACCCACACACACACAGGACCACCGGCACCCATACCTTCTCTCCACGGGCTCGGAAGGGCCCTCTGGCCGCGATCATCTCGTACAGCGTGACACCCAGCGCGAAGTAATCTACAGAAAAGTCATACTCCTCCCCCAGCAGGAGCTCAGGGGCCATGAACCCTGGGCAGGAAGAGCGGGACTCAGCAGCCAGCAAGAGGAGCAGACACCCCGTCTCCCTGGAGCCAGCAGGGTCCTTGTACCGTGACACATGGGGCAGAGCCCCGCCCCCTGGGAGGTGCCCCCTTGTCCTGAGTGTCCCCTAGGCACAGCCGCTCCCAGGAGAGACCCTCCCACCCAGGGTGGATCTTGCCCCACTTGGGTGCCCATGGCAGATGGATTGGGCTTCTGAGGCTCACAAGGGGTCTGCAGGTTCGCGGGGCTGTGGTCAGAGGCAGGCGCTCAGTTGCCACCCAAAAGGGCACAATAGGAGAAGCCGGAGCCCCAGTGTCCAAAGAGCGGACTGGACGCTGGTGGCCTGTGCGCTCCACCTCTGGGGAACTGGGACCCACCAGCTGAAGGGGACACCCTGGAGCCCACCCCAACCTCCAACCCTGCATGCCCGGTGCGGAGGCCAGCCTGGCACGTGGGGCGGTGGACAGGCAGCATCTGGGGCCCGTTGGGCACTCCTGGGGCAGAGGGGTGCTCGGGAAGTCGGGGGCTTCTGTGCTTGGATGACTGGATGTCCCTCCAAACCAAAGCTGAACGTGTGTCTGTTTCCAGCCTCTCTGAGTCCTGCAGGGTCTGCCCGTGTTTGTGGCCAGTTCCCAAGGGGGATGTGACCACAGGACATTCTCCCAGGGGCTGCAGGTCAAGTTCAGAAGAATCACTGGCCTCGAACACAGCCTCCCATCAGGGAATTACACTGCCTTCCAGGTGCCGCAGACTCAAGAAAGACACGTTCACCAACCACTGTTCTCCATGGAAACGTCCAGGAGGAGGCCCCGGAGACGCAGCGTCCCTGCGGCAGACAGCCCGCTGGCCCCTGCCCTCCGCGCAGCGCGGTCTTCAGTGGCGACGGTGAAAGTCGCCGCATGAAAGAAGGATCGATGGGGGGCGAGGAGTGAACAGGGAGGGTGTCAGCTCCTCGGGGGGAACCTCCCGTCTCCTTCTCCCCACTGCTCGGCCATGCAAGTCCCCGCTTGGGTGGACTGCGGCTGACCCGGGCTGGAGGAAGCGGGGCCGGGGAAGAAGGTACGGCGGGCTCCGTGAGGCCTCACTGGACACCCCTGACCCCAGGCCCTGCGGGGCTGCTCGCGGCCACACCCGGCGCCTGACCTCAAAGGCCCGGCTCAGCGCAGCCCGCGGACGGAGCGCCCGCCCGGCGAGGCCTGGCGTCCCCTGGCGGCCAGCAGGGCTCCCTGCAGGCGGGGCGGGCCACACCTGCGGTCCAGCCACCAGGGTCCTGGCCCCGGGGAGGAGCCCCTGTGGCGTTCTCCTAAGGACGCGGTTCCCGGGAAGAGGCGAGAGGCGTCTGCCTCACACACTCACGCCCAGGGAGGAACCTCAGAGATCTGGTCCAAGGTCCAGAATATTCAAGACAGAACCTTTACCTAAATAAAGCCCTAGATGAGAAAGACCTACCGTGGGGACAGACAGCCCCCAAAGGAGCTGAGAGCACAGGATAGGACAGAATGTAACCCAGAGGCCCCAGCCCCGGGCCCCTCTTTCTCTCCAGAGCTGAGCAAACGGGAGGAGCAAAGCTACCGAGAAAGCCTGCAGAAACCCAGGGCCGTCAGGAGCATGGAGGGCGCGGCAGTCTGCGTGTGAGTCTCGGTGCCCAGCGGCCCCCAGGGGCCTCAGTGGTGAGACCCCTACCCCGTCCCCCGCTGTGAAGCCTCTGTTCCCACCCGCCGGGGGAAAGAGGGGATGGGGGCAGGACCCCACAGGCACGCTCGCGTGAACACACACACACGCTCTGGACAAGGGCAGCCCCCACTGCACAGCCTCCCCGTGGCCATGTGGGGTGGGGAGGGGTGGGCCGGGGACCCCCCGAGGCCATCTCCCCGCCTGCCCCCCAGGATGCCCACAGCTGAGCCCCTGCCCAGCCCCCGCCCAGCGCCCCCTCCCTCTGCCCCTCCGCCTTCAGCACGGACCCCAGGCTCTGTCCATGGCGGCGCTGGGGAGCTTCTGTCCCCAAGGGTGGGTGCAGGTGCCGCTTCCGCACAGCTGTGCAGGCCCCCGGCTGTATCCCTGCCTACTCTGCGGATGAGGGAGCAGTTTTCCGCCACCCCAGCATTCACCATGCCCCCTACCCCAGGCCACAGGACCCCAGGACAGGCCCTGCCCCCACCCCCAGAGAGGCTGCGCCCCCAGAGAGCCTTCACCTGGGGTCCCCGCATAGCCCTTGGTCTTGGTCTGCCCTTCCTTCAGCTCCACGGCCAGCCCAAGGTCGGAAATGCGGACGTTGCCTGGAGAACAAACACAGCTCAGGTCACCTACAGCCCCACGAACAGAGGCCCTGGTCTTCCTGGAGCCGCGGGAACCCTGGCCAGCTTCTGCACACACACATGCACACCAGGCACGCGCACGTGCACAAGCATGGCACAGGCACACACGGGAGACCCCACTCCTCGCTATGGACAGACGGGGGTGTCCAGCAGCACCTGCAGCTGGAGTCCAGGTCCCCGGCCCCCAGCCAGCCTCTTCCGCGAGCTCTGCAGCCTCGGCCTATGGGGACGTCAGGTGTCCGTCCAGCCTCTGATGGGGAGGGGGCCCTAAAGTCACTTACAGGAGGCCTCAGCCTCTGGAGTCGCTTTCTGATAAGAAGCCCGGTTTGACTCCTCACAGAGGAGGCAAGGAAAGTGATGGGCGGGGACTTGGCTGTAGCCCTAACTGTTTACTAACAGCTCCACACACTCCCGACGCCTGGACCGACCCCTGCAGCCCCGGGTGCCCAGTCAGGCTCCAGATTTCCCCTGGGGATAATCACTGAACGAACAACTAACAGACGTCAGCTGGGTCTTTGTGCTGTGGAACTATAACCAGCATTTATCAAAGCTGGTCCCTCCCCTAATGATGACCTGTCAGGCTGGAGAGGGGAGTCAGGAGGGGAGGCAGGAGGGCAGGGAGCCCGCCGCACCGTCGTCGTCCAGCAGCACGTTCTCGGGCTTGAGGTCTCGGTAGATGATGTTCCGCTGGTGCAGGTGCTCCAGGCCGCTGACGATCTGGGCCGTGTAGAAGACGGCACGAGGCTCCTGGAAGCCGGGGTTGTCCTCGTCCATGTTGTAGATGTGGTACCTGGGGGCAGACCGCGTGGAGCCCGTGCATCTCTGGCACAACCACAAGCCACGGGCCCACAGTTCTGACGGGAAGTAAAATCTTGGGGAAACGGTGAGGGCTGAGGCCGCCCGGCCTGAGGAGCCTACGGCAGAGCCGGGACCCCGGCCCTGGTGTCCTCGTCCTCTTCCTCCCTCTCCAGAGCCACTACCGGCAGAAGCAGGCGGTTCTCCCAGCCGCACCCCCGCCCTCCGGCCCTGGCCCACAGGGCTGGGAAACGGGCCCCAAAGCCACCAGCAGAGGAGCCAGGCAAAGGGAGGTGCAGGCAGGCCGTGAGCAGCCCGAGGCCCGCTCGACGCGAGCGGCTGACCCAGAGCCTAGCTCCAGCATGGGTTGCAGCCTGGTTACTGGAGTATGGTGCAGAACAACATAGCACAGTGTGAGAGCACCGCGCTGAGCAGCGGAGCGTGGTGCGGCAGAGGCTGCGATGGGGCAGGGTGGCGCTGGCAGCCTTGCCCGGTGCAGCTCGGTGCCGTGTACAGGCCGACACAGTGCCCAGCGCAGCGCAGGGCCGCGCACACAGGACGTCACAGCGCCTTCCCAGCACCCTGCAGGGCGTGGTGGGCGGTGGAGGCACGCAGAGCGTCAAGGTCGCTCTCTTGCTATTTGCACACTCCAGACCCTTGGCTCCTCCTCCATGAACACGCACAGGCAGCTCAGCCAGAGCCTCAGCCCCTCACCTGGAAGGGTGACCAACAATTCACCCAGCCGAGTTTCAGTGCAGGAGCGCCCAGACGGAGGCCGGGGCCCAGCAATGGCCCTGCACGCTCGGGAGGGACATGTGAGTCCCTAAGTGTCTCAGAGGCCCTAGCTGACTCTCCGCGGCAGCCACGGAGCACTGGTGTTTATCCTTATCCCTGTCGCACAGACCAGCGCTGGCCAAGCGTGGCCGAGCTGCCCAGCTGACCGGCGGGTCCTTTCTCCCATGAGAGCCCAGGGTCAGGCCCCCGGATCGCCCGCAAATCCAGACCCCCTGGTCCTCCCCACGGGCTGACGGCCAAGCCGCAGTTCCAACGTCCTCATGCCGTGCTTCCAGCTCTGCCATTGCCCCCGGAGCCCCCACATCTCACTGAGACCACGGACGCCTCAAGGACCAGCAAACAGAAGACAGAGAAGAGGCTCAATGAGGACAGGACTTCTCCCCCTCGCCACTCACTCTCAGCATGTGGGGAGCAGCCCCTCTGGCCCCAGAGACCCTGCACAGTCAGCCAAGCCCTTCCAGCCCTGCTCCCACGAGGCCGAGAGGAGCCTTACCGAATGTCACCTCCGTTCATGATGGTCATCACTAGGCAGAGGTCCGTCTTGGTCTCAAAGGCGTAGGCCAGAGACACAATGAACCTGCTGTGCACTTTGGCGAGGATCTTCTTCTCCACCATCGCACCCTGCAGAGCAGGCCCAGATTCAGGCAGGAGAGAAAGACCACCCCAAACAGCGGGGCCCCGGGTTCAGGCAGGAGAGAAAGATCGCCCCAACAGCCAAGCACCACCAACCGGAAAATGTCCCAATAAAACATGGAGCTGCAGATATATTTTTTCAGTTCAGTTCAGTCGCTCAGTCGTGTCCGACTCTTTGCAACCCAATGAATCACAGCACGCCAGGCCTCCCTGCCCATCACCAACTCCCAGAGTTCACTCAAACTCACGTCCATCGAGTCAGTGATGCCATCCAGCCATCTCATCCTCTGTCATCCCCTTCTCCTCCTGCCCCCAACTGCTCCCAGCATCAGAGTCTTTTCCAGTGAGTCAACTCTTCACATCAGGTGGCCAAAGTATTGGATTTTCAGCTTTAGCCTCAGGCCTTCCAATGAACACCCAGGACTGATCTCCTTTAGAATGGATTGGTTGGATCTCCTTGCAGTCCAAGCAATTCTCAAGAGTCTTCTCCAACACCACAGTTCAAAAGCATCAATTCTTTGGTGCTCAGCCTTCTTCACAGTCCAACTCTCACATCCATACATGACCACAGGAAAAACCATAGCCTTGACTAGACGGACCTTTATTGGCAAAGTAATGTCTCTGCTTTTTAATATGCTATCTAGGTTGGTCATAACTTTCCTTCCAAGGAGTAAGTGTCTTTTAATTTCATGGCTGCAATCATCATCTACAGTGATTTTGGAGCCCAAAAAAATAAAGTCTTCCACTGTTTCCACTGTTTTCCCATCTATTTCCCATGAAGTGATGGGACCGGATGCCATGATCTTAGTTTTCTGAATGTTGAGCTTTAAGCCAACTTTTTCACTCTCCTCTTTCACTTGCATCAAGAGGCTCTTTAGTTCCTCTTCACTTTCTGCCATAAGGGTGGTGTCATCTGCATATCTGAGGTTATTGATATTTCTCCCAGCAATCTTGATTCCAGTTTGTGCTTCTCCCAGCCCAGCATTTCTCATGATGTACTCTGCATATAAGTTAAATAAGCAGGGTGACAATATACAGCCTTGACGTACTCCTTTTCCTATTTGGAACCAGTCTGTTGTTCCATGTCCAGTTCTAACTATTGCTTCCTGACCTGCATATAGGTTTCTCAAGAGGCAGGTCAGGTGGTCTGGTATTCCCATCTCTTTCAGAATTTTCCACAGTTTATTGTGATCCACACAGTCAGAGGCTTTGGCATAGTCAATAAAGCAGAAATAGATGTTTTTCTGGAACTCTCTTGCTTTTTCCATGATCCAGCGGATGTTGGCAATTTGATCTCTAGAGGTTGTAAAAAGCAAAGACATTACTTTGCCAACAAAGGTCCATCTAGTCAAGGCTATGGTTTTTTCAGTGGTCATGTATGGATGTGAGAGTTGGACTGTGAAGAAAGCTGAGCACCAAAGTATTGATGCTTTTGAACTGTGGTGTTGAGAAGACTCTTGAGAGTCCCTTGGACTGCAAGGAGATCCAACTAGTCCATCCTAAAGGAGATCAGTCCCGGGTGTTCATTGGAAGGACTGAGGCTAAAGCTGAAAATCCAATACTTTGGCCACCTGATGCAAAGAGCTGACTCATTGTAAAAGACCCTGATGCTGGGAAAGATTGAAGGCAGGAGCAGAAGGGGACGACAGAGGATGAGATGGTTGGATGGCATCACCGACACAATGGACATGAGTTTTGGTGGACTCTGGGAGTTGGTGATGGACAGGGAGGCCTGGCACGCTGCAGTTCATGGGGTCACAAAGAGTCACACACGATAGCAACTGAACTGAACTGAACAGAGCGACTGGTTCAAAATTGGGAAAGGAGTACCACAAGGCTGTATGTTATCACCCTGTTTATGTAAATTATATGCAGAATACATCACATGAAATGCCAGGCTGGATGAAGCACAAGCTGGAATCAGGATCACCAGGAGAAATAACAACCTCAGATATGCAGATGATACCACTCTAATGTCGGAAAGTGAAGAGGAACTAAAGAGCCTCTTGAAGGTGAAAGAGACAGTGAAAAAGCTGGCTTAAAACTCAACATTCAAAAAACTATGATCATAGCATCTGGTCTCACCACTTCATGACAAATAAAAGGAGAAAAAGTAGAAGCAATGGTGGATTTTCTTTTTAGGGGCTCCAAAATCACTGCAATGGTGACTGGAGCCATGAAATTAAAGGACACTTGGTCCTTGGAAGAAAAGCTATGACCATCCTATACAGCATATTAAAAAGCAGAGACATCATTTTGCCAACAAAAGTCTGTATAGTCCAAAGCTATGGCTTTTCCAATAGTCATGTATGGATGTGAGATTTGGACAATAAGAAGGCTGAGTGCTGAAGAATTGATGCTTTTGAACTGTGGTGTTGGAGAAGACTCTCGATAGTCCCTTGACTGCAAGGAGATCCAACCAGTCAATCCTAAAGGAAACCAGTCCTCAATATTCATTGGAAGGACTGATGCTGAAGCTCCAACACTTTGACCACCTGATGAGAATAACTGACTCACTGGAAAAGACCCTGATGCTGGAAAAGATTGAAGGCAAGAGGAGACGGGGACGACAGAGGATGAGATGGCTGGATGGCATCACCAACTCGATGGACGTGAGTTTGAGCAAGCTCCAGGAGTTGGCGATGGACAGGGAGGCCTGGCGCGCTGCGGTCCACAGGATCGCAGAGTCGGACACGACCGAGCGACTGAACAGCTGCAGCAGAGCAGCTGTAAGTAACTGAGTGACGTGCCTCACAGGCCCCATCTCGCAGGGACAGGGTGCAGCCTAGGAACCCGTCACGTGCAGGGACTGCAGGGTTCCTGGAGCCTCGAGCAAGTGGGCTCCCACCATCAGCCTTGCAAATGCCCCTGAGGTCACGCGGGTCCCTGGGCATCTGTGAGCACTGGCCTTCCCTCCAGCTCCGCCTCTGCAGACCCGCCTCTCCTCCTGTCCAGGCCTCTGGACAGTGGAGATCAGCCAGGCCCACTGGCCAGCACCCTCCCAAGCCCCGCACCCCTAGTCACTTTCTATACTCATCTTAAAACCCTATGAAGTCTGTTTAAAGTGCTTCTAAAAGTTGTGCTGGGTAAGGACAAGAGCCCTTCTTGATTTCGGAAGCCCTTTCTCTCCACTGCATGGGAAGATCTTAGGCAGATTTTACTGTAAAAGTTCAGTAAGTTTCCTGAACAAGGGAGAGAAGCAGCTTAGTTCCCTAACAGCTGGGTTAAGATTACAGGTAGATGGCCCCGAGGATGACCGCTGCCCCAGAGTCCATCGGGCAGAGTGCCATCAGGGGCCTGGGCGGGGTGCTGCGGGGGGGGCTGCTGTTGCCCCAGAACGGGAACACCGGCGCTAGACGGAGCGCTGCCGGAGACGAGTATCCGAGACACTAAGCCACTTTGATCCCACCCGAATGGAGCCTGATGCCAGAGGGAGAGCTGGGGGGCCTCTGCCCCCTGTGCACCCCTGCCCCCTCCAGGACCCAGGCAGCGCTGAGCTAGGCGCCCCAGCTTCCCCGCACTGGCCCCAGGGACGCCCTGGGCAGCCTCCTCGCTGTGCAACCAGGAAGTCCCGGGAAGCCAGAGGAAGGGGTCTGGGGAACCGATCCAGCCTCCCTGGCACTGGCTGCTGCGTCTCATGGGGGCACCGACAGACCGAGGAGGATGAGGAAGCTGGCACAGCACCCTTGCCAGCTACACCCAGGCCGCGCTTTGCGGAGGACAGCCACCCGGCCCGGCCCAGAATAGCTGGCCGAGCCGAGCCGCAGGTCCAGCGTGGAGCCTCACCGTGCCCACGGCCTTGGCCAGGCGCTCGGCTGCTGTGCAGACAGGCGGGTCCGACCAGGAGGCACAGGGGACCGACCCCCACCCAGGCACCCCTAGCAGCGCAGCCCACCTGGTACCCCTTCCGTTTCTTCAGCCGCTTCTTGTTCAGCTTCTTGCACGCGTACAGCTTGCCGGTGGCCCTCATCTGGCAGGCGAACACCTCCCCGAAGCCGCCCCGCCCCAGCACCCTGAAGTCTAGGAACCAGTCCTCGCCCATGGGCTGGGCCTCCAGCCACTTCCACTGCAAGAAGCGCAGGAAGTAGAGGCTGTCCAGGAACTCCTGGAAGGGGGCCTGGCCGAGGTGCACCAGGACGGCCCGCAGCAGGGGCTGGAAGAGCCCGTCCCCTGCCCCCGCTCGGGCCTGTGCCGCCGTCTCCGCATCCAGGAAGCCGCAGAAGAGCTGGGCCTGGGGTTCCAGGTACGCGGCCCGGATGGCCTGGGCCTTCTGCGGCCGGAGGGCATCGTCGGCCGTGTCGTAGTCCTCGATGTCCTTCCAGAGCTGCAGGGCCGGCCCGTGCTGCTCGTGGGCCCGCAGGAACTGCTGGAAGAGCCGCTTGCCAATGGGCTGCTCCAGGCACATGCCCTCGAAGCCCAGGTCCAGGCTCTCCCGGAGCGCCTCGCACTTGGACAGCGGGGGCAGCTTGAGCCTGGCCAGGTACTTCCTGTCCCGGGAGGCCGGACCGCTGCTCGCGTCGAAGCTGCCCCGGGCCGCGATGAAGGCTGAATTGGCCACCACCGTCTCCAGGGACCCGAAATCCATCCCGGCACCGGGCCTTCTCCACGTCCGGCTCCTGCGTCCCCAGCCGGACTGATCCGCCGCCCTTGGCCTGTGGCCTGTGCCCGCCCTCGGGACGGGAGGCTGGCCGGGCGGTGGGAGCCCTGGGAAGCCCGCTGACGCAGCTTGGGCTAAATCCCGGCCAGAGTGGAGGACGTGCAGGGCAGCAAGCAGGTGCCAGAAAAAGACAATCCCTAAGCTGCTCGCAGACGGATTAGCCAGGCCGTGCTGCCCACTGCTTCCTGCAAGGAAGGACACGTGGGGCCCAGGCCCACCTCACGAGCCTGGAGCCCCTGCCTCATGGGAGCCGCCCTGTCCAGCCTGCTGGCCTGAACAGACAGGCCAGACTCTCATCTGTTTCCTGGTGGGGACACGGGGCCCAGGAGGAACCTCAGTCCACGCACCTGGCTGGTTTTCCTCACCGTGTGCCATTTTCGTCTTTAGAAAAGCAATCGGTGAGAAGACCGGCGGATGATGGTTTAGGAGTAGACTTCCCGCATGTCCACAGGCGAGACCCTGGCCAGGGGACTGGTCAGTATGTGAGCCCTGACATTCGTCCCGACCTGACACTGAGAACAGCCTGTCAGGCTGGTGGCGTCGTCGCCCTGGGGTAACCCTGGCTCTTGCCGAAGAATCAGCTCCCTGTCAGCCCCTGCCCTCACCTGTGTGGCTGGTGGAGCAGGAATGCCAAGAGAAGCATCCAGGTTAAAACAGAAAGGGACGCAGCACACACCAACTGCAGCTGGGGCTGAGGCCCCACGGAGAGCGGCAGGATGGGGAACGAAGAGGCCAGGGACATGCCCGGGCTGCTCCGGGGGGTACCCGGGGCTCACCCACGGCTCACCCGAGACACACCTGGGACATGCCTAGAACATACCTGAGACACGCCTGGGGCTCACCCGGGGCTCACCCGGGGCTCACCCGAAACACACCAGGGACACACTTGGACACACCTGGGACATGCCTAGAACATACCTGAGACATGCCCGGGGCTCACCCGGGGCTCATCTGGGACTCACCCGAGACACGCCTGGGGCTCACCCAGGGCTCACCAGGGACATACTTGGACACATCTGGGACACGCCTAGAACATACGAGACACGCCTGGGGCTCACCTGGGGCTCACCTAAGACACACCTGGGACACACTTGGGACACACCTGGGACATGCCTAGAACACACTTGAGACACACCTGGGGCTCACCAAGGGCTCACCTGAGACACCTGGGGCTCGCCTGAGACATATCAGGGACACACTTGGACACACATGGGACATGCCTAGAACACACCTGAGACACACCTGGGACACACCTGGAGCTCATCTGGGGCTCACCTGAGACTCACTTGGCGCTCACCTAAGACACACCTGGGACACACTTGGACACACCTGGGACACATTTGGGACACACCTGGGACATGCCTAGAACACACCTGAGACACACCTGGGGCTCATCTAGGGCTCACCTGAGACACCTGGGGCTCACCTGAGACATATCAGGGACACACCTGGACACACCTGGGACTCACCTGGAGCTCATCTAGGGCTCACCTGAGACTCACCCAGGGCTCACCTGAGACACACCAGGGACACACTTGGACACACTTGGGACATGCCTAGAACACACTTGGGACATGCCTAGAACACAGCTGAGATACACCCAGGACACGTCTGGGGCACACTTATGGGGCACCTGGGGCTCACCTCGGTACAGCCTTGCCGGTCTTGCTCTAGTGGGCAGTAGGTGCTCAGTACCTACAGTAAGGGAAAGAATGACGAGGAAGTGATTGGGGTTGGTGACAGTTAAAGAAGGGAGGAGAGAAGGGCCACAGAAATGCAGAACAGCCCAGCCAGAAGAGGCCGGGTAGCCAGCCTCCATGGCGGGAGGGGAGGGCTCTAGAGGGCAGGGAAGCTCTGCAGGGGTGGGAGAGACGGCAGACTCTGCAGCAGCTGGGGAGGCAGAAGAGAGGGCACGTCACTGAGAGGGCGGGTTGGCACGTCCAGCGGCACTTCCTAGCAGGTGACCTTGGGCCAGTCTCTGCAACCCCTTCCTGCCTTTTCTTTAGCCTGCCAGGAATCAGATGGGACAGCAGCCCCTGCACAGGCATGGGCTGGAGTCCCTTCCTCAGTGTTCCTGACTCTGTCCTGAGCCAGTGCCTCCCCGTGGCGCCAGGCACTTGAGTCACCCGGAGAAATAAAGATTTGCTTCGGTGGGCCTGGCGTGGGGCTGGGACTGAGGTCAGGACACAGCCCGAGAGGCAGGGTCTGAGGACAGCGAAGCCCGCTGGATGAACTCGGTAAACAACCATAACTGTGTTTATCATGGGACTTAGAGACTGAAGAGCGAACCCGGCTGAGAGGAGTCAAGTACACAGAGCTTTCTAAATTCATTGGGTCCTTTTCCAAAATTAAAGTTTTTATTGAGAGTAACTGTAGACTCACGTGCAGTTATAAGAAGTAATGCAGAGACCCCCGTGCCCTCGCCCCGTTCCCCAGTGACAGCATCTCCCCCACTTAACGCAGGATGGAAGCACGTATACCGATGTGGACTCAGCCAGCACTCAGGACCCCCGACACCACATGGTCCCTTTTTATAGACAGCCACCACCTTCCCACCCTGACACTGTCCTGAACCTTGATAACCACTCAGCTGTCCATTTCCATAAAGCTGTCATTTCAAGAATGTTGTATGTTGCAGTCCATGGGGTCACAAAGAGTCAGACACAACTCAGCAGCTGACAAACAACTCCACGTAAGTGGAGTCGCACATTATATACTTCCGGGGACTGGCTCTTTTCACTCAGCGTGACTCCCTGGAGGCAAGCAGGTGGCTTGCCTACCCGCACCTGCAGGACTGCTGAGTCCTACAGGTCACTCCACGGTGTGAGTGGACCGTGGCTGGTTTAATCATTCACTTGTTGAAGGACATCTAGGTTGATTCCAGTTTGGGCTATGGTAAATAAAGCTGCCATAAACATACAGATATCCATGCAGACATAAAATCTAATTTCTCGGGATTAATGCCGAGAGCATTGCTGGGTCACATGGCACTTGCAATATTTGCCTGTTTAATTTTTTAAGAAACTGGCAAACTTTTCCCCAGATGGAGCAGAATGAGATGGTTGGATAACATCACCAACACAATGGAGTAAGTTTGAGTAAACTCTGAGAGATAGTGAAGGACAGGGAAGTCTGGTGTGCTGAAGTCCAGAGGGTCGCAGAGAGTCAGACACGACTTAGCGACTGAACAACAACTGCTATTTTCCGTTCCCACCAGCAACATATGAGTGACCCAGTTTCTTAGCATCCTCACCAGCATTGGGAGTTGTCACTATTTTTTATTTCAGCTCTTGTGATAGGTGGTACCCCATTGTGGTTTTAATTTGCATTTCCTCACTGGCCAGTTATGTTGAACATTTATCCAAGTGTTTATTTCCCCCTACAAATCCTCTTTGGTGAAACGTCTCTTCACATCTTTTGACCATATTCTAACTGGACCGCTTGCTTTTCTGCTGCTGTATTTGAAGTCCAATTTTTCAGTTTTTTTCTTATAGATTGTGATTTTGGTGTCAAGTCTAAAAACTCCCTGTCTTAACCCTAGTCCTTAAAGATTTTCTCACATTTTTTTTCCTAAAAGTTTTATACTTTTACATGTAAATCCATGACCATTTTGAGTTAATTTTTTTGCAAGCTGTGATCTAGATCAGGGCTATTGGACATTCAGTTGCTCAGGCTCCATGCGTTAAAAAGGTCGTCTTTGCTTCAGTGAACTTCTTTGGCCCTGTTGTCAAAATCTGTGGGCGCACGTGTGTGAATCTGCTTCTGAGTTTTCTGTTGTGTTTGCTGGCCTCTGTCCCTCTGTCCCTCACTGTCTTGATGATGTGTTTATATCTGCCCTTGCAGCCTTGAAGTTGTGTAGACCAAGTCTTCCTACCTTATTTTTCATTTTTAATATATTTTCTAAAGAAGTAAGTATTTCAAATAAAGAATAAAATATTTAACTTTTCTAGTTCCTTGGCCTTTCTAAATAAATTTTAGAGTAGCCTTATCCCTAGACACCAAAAATAGATCTTGCTTGGATGTTGATAGAAATTATGTTAAAACAGCATGTCAGGTTGGGGAGTATGGACATCTGTGTAGAGCCTTCCAGCCTGTGAGCGCACTATGCATCTCCATTTACGTAGATTTCTGTCTCATTGTCACTTTGTGGTCTTCAGTATAAAAGTCATGTACATGTTTTGTTAGAGTAACACCTAAGTAATTCCTTTTTATTTTAAGCAGTTGCTTTCTAGAGTTTCTTGTGTGTGTCTTTGATATCCAGAAGTTTGATTGCAATGTGGCATGGGCTGAGGTGCCTTGTTAGCAGTTCTCTCAGCTTCTTGGATCTGAAGGCTCACTCCTCACCCCGCTTTCTTCTGCCCTGCAGGACCCCGATGACTCGGGCGTCAGTCTTTACCACGGCTGGGCACCGAGCTCTGCACAATTTTTTCTGGCTCTAGTTTCTCTCTATTTGTTCAAACCTGGAAACTTCTATTTTTTTTTCTTCCATGTCACTGATTCTTTCCCCTTTCCCCTCCCCTCTGCTGAGGAACACATTATTTGAGCTTTTTAGTCTGGCTTCTGTATTTTTTAATCTAAAATTTCCGTTTGGTTCTTCTGTGTATGTTTGGTTTCTTTCCTTAAACTTCCTACTTCTGTTTTCCCATTTGTTTCAAGCATGTTCACAGATGCTCACTGAAGCATTTTCATTGTGGCAGCTTCACAACCTGTCGATGACTCCAGCCTCTGTCACCCCAGTCTTGACACCTATTGACTCTCCTGTTTTGATTCCTTTTGAGATCTTCTCGGGTCTCGCTGTGATCAGTGATCATCCACTGGGCATCTTCCTCTCATCTAGCCCTTCAGTTTCTGCTGACTCCTCGGAACCCCCACCAGGGAGAGGGGTGGCTCCCGCTCCTTACGGCTCCCAGGTGGGAACCTGGGGTGAGCCCCACTTGGTCTGGGACTCACCCTTTTCGGGGGTCATCTGCTCAAGTGGTCCCACAGGCATGCTGGGCAGGAAGCTGCCCTCTCCCAGTGCCCACCCCCCCAACCATGGACACGTGTCCCGAGAAGGTCACTGTGATAACATGTGTGCAGCTCAGCACACATGTTCATGCTTGTGGGAATTCAGAGACTAAGTGTGAGGGTTCAGTCCCGAGACTAAGCCCCGGAGAGTCTGCACTGTCCAGGCCAGGGCGGCACAGAGTCTGTGTCTGGCAGTTGCTGCCCTGCGCCTCGAGCCTCCTCACCTGGAGTCCCGGCTCCATGGGCGTGGACAGTGAGACCAAAGCCCGAGGCCACACTCTGCGTTTCTACTGCCCTGAAGTTCCAAAGCCGTGACTGGGAACAGTGTTCAGGAAAGCGCCTAGGAGCCGCCCATTAAGAAACCCAAGAAATTATGAGTCCAAGCTAAAATGCTACAATTCCATGTGAATTTTTATCATTTTGCTGACAAACTGTAAATCACCCTAAAGAAAATGGCATAATGACTGGAGGGTTTTCATAATTCTTACCCTGGAAGAAACCTTCCGATTTGACCCTGTGCGTCCCTCAGAGTGAGGGTGACAGTGGACAGTTGGACAGCTAGAGCTGTGGGCGATCCCCGTCAACCCAGCCAGTTCTGACGTGTCTGAGAAGAGGCCTGTGGTCAATCACCCCTGCCTGGTGTTGCCTCTTCTGCCTCATCGTGGAGGAAGGAGTCACATCCCTGGGCGATGTCTGGTCCCTGAGGAGCCAAGGTTATGGCCCCGGCTACATAGCCCGCCAGAGCTTCCTGGTTCTGACCACACACCACAGGGGTCACCACTGGGGGGTGGTCCGGACACTCAGGCCCCCCACAGGTCAGCTCGCTCAGAAACTCGGGGCTGGGACCAGTGTCAGAGGCCGCCGAGGCTCCCCAGGTGACTCGGACGTGGCTCCGGGCGGCATGTCCGCTGCCCAGACGTGGCTGTGGTCCTGCAGCCGCAGGCGAAGCCTCTGGGAGCTCCCGGCCCACCGGGCCCATCCAGGTCAGAACCTGCCTTTGAACAGCATGCCCGGGGCCTGGCATCGTTGAGTGAAAAGCATGTCTCGCTGTAGGGCACTGGATCCCTCTGTGACTCTCAGGGCAGCACGTAAGTTGTCACCCGAGCTGTGCTCAAGTGTCGGGACCCCTGAGCCCCCAGCCCGCCTCCCGAGGCGCCGGTGAGCTTGGCTCTCCCGCAGCAGCAGTGACAGAGACAAGAGTCCCCCGCTCCCACCCCTCCGGGACCCCCGCCATTGCCCGCCACGACGTCAGGCTCCTGCCCCTTCAGCTCGAGCCTCTCGGCCACAGCTGGGTGCTGGGTCCAGGCCTGGCCTCGCCGACCTGCTCTCCTGCCAGCCCCTCCCAAGCGCCTGCTGGTCTCCTTGCTTGCTTGTTATCAGAGCAGATAAAGTTCCCGCCAAGGGCACGCGCGAGGAGGGGCTGGTGGTGGTGGTGGTGGGGCGGGGGGCTGCCCTGACATGCCGGGGGAGGCGGCGGAGGGCACCTTAACAGCAGGGCCGATAACACCTGCCGGGGCCTCCCTGATCTGGGCGCCACGGTGCCCTTGGGCTCCGAGGAGGAGACCTTAAAAGCCGGTCGCGCGGCCTCCCTGCAGCCCCGGCAGCAGCGGTCAGCGATGGCAGCGCTGCAGGAGAAGAAGTCGTGCGGGCAGCGGATGGAGGAGTTCCAGCGCTACTGCTGGAACCCAGACACCGGGCAGATGCTGGGCCGCACGCTGTCCCGCTGGGGTCTGTGCACGGGGCCCAGGAGAGGGCAGGGGCCGCGCCGCGGCTGCCAGGGACTGGCGGTCCCAGGGTCCAGACCAAGCCCCCCCAGCCTCCCGTCCCCGCCGGCAGACCCCAAAGGCCTGCCCAGGCCCTGACACCCCTGACCCCGGGTACTGGAGGGTGGAGGGCAGCTGAGGACGGGCCCCAGAGGCTCAGCCCTGGATTTCAGAGCAGCAGGTTTAAAGCTAGGTTCCCAAAACTGTAATTTTTAAGAAGACTTTTACGTGAAGGGGCGCGGGGTTATTGGGGTGAGCATGTTCCGGAGCAGGTGGAGTGCCCACCTGAGAGGTGGGGCAGTGAGCGCGCGCACGCTCCTGGCGACCGAGCCCCTGACCCGCCTCTGCCCGCAGTGTGGATCAGCCTCTACTACGTGGCCTTCTACGTGGTCATGACGGGCATCTTCGCCCTCTGCATCTACGTGCTTATGTGCACCATCGACCCCTACACACCCGACTACCAGGACCAGCTCAAGTCGCCAGGTAACTGGCGGAGGGCCCCACTCCGCCGACCCCCTGGTACCAGGGGACCAGGAGGTAGGGGGTGGGCGTCCAGCTCCGAGGCCACTCTCCCAGGGGACCCTCGCCTCCTAGCAGCAGGAGGCCAGCAGACCCAGGGCTGGAGTCTTGTCTAAGGGGGGGCAGCCGCTCCCCATGTGGAGTCACTGCCCAAACAAGGGGAAGCGCTGGGGAGACGCGCAGGCTGGGGTCAGGCGGGCAGCACCTCTGAAGCCTGGGGACGGCACCTGGACCAAGACCTCTGCACGCAGCCCGCTGACCCAGCTGAGGGCAGACAGCAAAACAGAGAGAGGCGGGAAGGGTGCTAAAGGAAGCTCGGCTTTTCCAGCCCAGCGACTCAGTGTTTGTCAACCCTGCGTCCTCAGTGCTTTCCGAGGAAGAAAATAACCCAAGACCACCCAAGAGTAGTGCTGGGCTGTGCCTGGAGGCGGCGCGCTCGCCGCCCTGAGCATCGTCCACAAATCCTCGTGACAGCTGGGGTCAATCTTTACAATCAACAAACAGATCAAACGTGGAGGATCTCAGTGCAATCTCAGAACAGGATGTAGTAGACTACACGCTTGAAACCACACCCTGATAGAGTTTGTCTCAAACCCGCAGGCTGGCAGGCAGGGTGAGGGGCGGGCCTCTTGCAGAGGGAGCCCGGAGGCCTAACCAGGCCTTGTGCACCTGAGCGGCCCCTGGCTACTGTGCAGTGTCCCGGGCCTTCCTGGGCACACCTGGGGAGGCCGGGGGCCTTAGAAGTCCTGGCCCCAGCATCCTGGGCGCTGCCCCACCCCCAGGGCAGGCCAGCAGCACAGCACGCAGCCTAAACGTGCAGCCAGACCCCAGGCACTGCGTCCTCTCTCCAGGGGTGACCTTGAGGCCGGACACCTACGGGGACAAAGGCCTGGACATCTCCTACAACGTGTCGGACAACAGGACCTGGGCAGGGCTCACACAGGCCCTGCGGCACTTCCTGGCAGGTAAGGGGTGACCCGGGCCCCGGTCTCCATTCTCCTTTCTTTAAGAGCTGGGTGGGGGGCAGGCTGCTGCTGGGCAGGACCACAGGTGCGTCCCCCCCAGGCTACTCGCCTGCAGCCCAGGAGGACAACATCAACTGCACGTCCGAGAGGTACTTCTTCCAGGAGCGCTTCCTGGCCCCGAACCACACCAAGTTCTCCTGCAAGTTCACAGCGGACATGCTGCAGAACTGCTCTGGCCAGCCTGACCCCACCTTCGGTTTTGCAGAGGGAAAGCCGTGTTTCATTATCAAGATGAACAGGGTGAGTGTGGGGTCAGAAGGGAGAAGGGCCCCCGCCCTCTGCCCCTCCAGCCCCTGGGCTGGCTGGGGAGCCTGCAGCCCCTTACCCGGAAGTAGCCATCCGGACTCGCCACCTGCTTGACTGGCGAGCCGCAGAGCCCAGGGCAGTCCTGTGTGCAGGACGGCTGGGAAAAGCCAGGCGGTCAGCATGGGGAGGGCGCCTGGGAACCCGCCGGGGCCAGGCGCTGAGGGACAGGCTGAGAGGACTCGGCAAGCCTCTGGAGGCCGCCCACGATGGACAGGAACCAGGGGGCGCGGGATCTGGCCGGGGTGACACTTCACTTTCCTCTCTGAGAGACAGCGGAGGCCACAGACCTGTGCTCTGCGCTCAGCCTGGTCCAGCCGGGGTCTGTTCCCTGGTGGGCACGCACAGCAGGAAGGCTGGGGTCCCTGTGAGTGAGGCGGGTGCTACCCTGGGCCCTGGGCACCAGCTGGGGGACCCAGGGGCCAGGGCTTTCAGAGGCGGAGCCAGGAGGGGAGGGGAGGTGCAGAGGGGGCACCGCACAGGGGCGGGAGGCGGATGCCGCGGCTTGGGCTCTGCTGACCGTCCAACTCTGCCACCTGGCAGCCAAGACCGCAGGCTTGGAGCATAAGGGGGCACACCTGCTGAGTCCTCAGAGCAGGACCCCCAGGCCCTCCCCGCCCCCTGCACTCACAGCTGCTCCCTTGCAGATCGTCAAGTTTCTCCCCGGCAACAGCACGGCCCCCAGGGTGGACTGTGCCTTCCTGGTGAGTGACCCAAGGGCCATGGCCGTCCTGTTTGGGCTGGGAACCCCTCGGGAAACCCTGATCAGGTTTCCCCTACAAACATCTCAGGGGTCGCCTAATAAACCGGGTCACGGATGGCAGGACCCTTAACGCTAAGTGGTTTTTATCACAGGGATGAAAACCCAGTAAGAAAAAACAGCACTTTGTTTTGCTTCAAAAAAGCATCTGAGACAGCGTATCCCCAACACACTTCAGGATGTCTGTGGCAGTTTGGAAAACCCAACTCACCTCTACCACACTCTTTTGTCCTTTTGTTTCCTTATTTACAAAACGATGCTGATTAACACCAGTGCCGTTGATTAACAGTGTGAGTTTACACGCTGCCAAGAATTGCAATTAATTTAGTCCAGTTTTTCTCAAAATGCGTTTTTAACCACATGGATAAAACTAAATTTGTCTTCACTGAGTCCTTTCTAAAGTTTGCTTTCTCAGTTATGCCTGGGCCCAGGCTCTTTGCCGCCTGCAGGGACACCCCACCAGGGCGACCGCACACACTTTGGTGCCACCCCCCAGGCCGTGGGGTGCGTCCTGCCCCAGCTTCCCGTTTCCAGCTTCCCTGACCGCACACATGTAGGCTGACTTGAGATTTTAACAGACACCAAAGTGCCCCTTCCTGCTCTCGGACGGGCTTGGGCTCCGTCGGGCCGTGCGCCGACCCTGACGGTGGACGAGGGCAGCCCCGGCGGCAGGCGGGCCCCAGCCTCGTGGGCTGCCAGCCCCACACACTCGGCCCTGGCTCCTCTTTTACCCTGAGAGGGTTTAATGTGAAAGGTACGACTTCGGTAAGTCACCGGGGTCTTATGAACTAACAAGTTACACCATGAATGGATTCCTGGTTGATGATACAGACTAGATCTGGCTCATGCCAACTGCCCGTGGAGTCACCTGCTTTGCACCCGTGCACACATGCAGACACACATGCAGAGCAGGCACGGAGACACACGCGTGTGCGTCCGCCCGGCCCGGCCTTTCTCGCACAGCTTCTCACCCGCAGGACCAGCACCGGGATGCCCCGGCTCTGCAGGTGGAGTACTTCCCGCCCAACGGCTCCTACAGCCTGCACTACTTCCCCTACTACGGGAAGAAGGCCCAGGTACGTGGGCCCCAGGGCCCGACTGCAGCCGCCGCCCGCGAAGGGATGGCCGGAGACGCTTGCCTGCGAAAGGAGGCCAGACTGCACTTAGCCCACCCTAACCGCTTAACCTCCGGGGGTCTCCCAAGCCCACGTTCTCACCCAAAATTGACATCAAATCTTATTTTTACCTTCCACGGGTCTCCTTAGACAACTGCATATCCACTTAAAATCATTTTCCCCAAAGCTCTTGCTTTATCCTGTGTTGGTTAATTTTTATCAGGTACAGTTTGACGTTGGATTTGTCACGGGTCCGTCCCTCTGGGCCGGTCTCCTCATTTCTAAGCAGGAGATGTCTGTAACTCAGTGAGAGCTCCGCCTCTGTGCTGAGCACCCAGCCGCGCACCCAGCCGCCCTCTCATGAGGACCCTAACCGGCGTCTCTTCAGCCCCACTACAGCAACCCGCTGGTGGCCGCAAAGCTCCTCAACGTCCCCAGGAACAAGGAGGTGGTTGTCGTGTGCAAGATCCTGGCGGAGCACGTGACCTTCGACAACCCCCACGACCCCTACGAGGGGAAGGTGGAGTTCAAGCTGACAATCCAGAAGTAGTGGGGCCCAGGCTGGCCCCCAGGCACAGGGCGACCCCAACGCCTCGTCCAGCGGAACCCAGCACCCGGGCGGCTCGGCACCAGACAGCCCCGCTCCAGGCTCGCACCATCAGGATCCCATCAGACCTCTTACCTTTCAGGCAGATTTGTAGCTTCGAAAAACAGGCTCACACGGGGACCGTAAGGCAGCCGCTGCACGGCTAAGATGTGGGAGGACGCAGCTCGGCCACGCAGACCGCACCATTCTCGCTGCAACTTACTGTTCCTACACGTGACTATGAACACCAGAAACCTGACTTACGACTTAACGCATTCTGGACTCTGGCTTTAAAAAGTACAACTCCTAAACTGTAAAAATCAAGTTTATTAAATTTCATTCTTAACCTACATAAAAGAGTCATGTCTTTCCTGATGATGGGGAAGAGTTAACTAAAAAATGGAATGAATTAAAATTTAATTAGTTAACTTTAAAAGAATTAACTAAAATTAACTAAAAAATTCTCCTTCTATAACACTTTCGACTGCAAGTCGGCTAAGTTATGAAGCAGCGTGGGAGGGGCTGCCCCAACGACATGGCCAGGATGCAGGGTGTGGCCATGTGGTGGAGCCTGGACCCCAGAGGTGGCCTTCCTCCCAGCACAGTCTCCCGTCCAACCTCCAGGGCGGGGGTCTCCAGCCCCAGCCCATTCAGAAGACCCAAAACCAGAACATTCTGTCCCAACGACATATCTGCTATTATTATCTGTCACCCAGAGCCTCCAGAGGAAGCCCCATGGAGCCAGGGGACAGGGGCCCTGGGCTGGGGACGTCCTCCCTGCTGACCCCTCGGCAGCAACTCTGCGCCACCTGGGAAATGTCAGGTCAGGGTCCAGGCCATCCTGGGGATGCCACGACACATGGGAGGTCGGAGGTCAGGGGTATAGTTACCCTGGAAATGACTCCAAGGTCTCGATGGGGCCCGTGGTGTCCACGCACAGTAGGCAGCCTGCCCGGGTTCCCCCTACAGACCCCGGAACGTGGGGCTGCTGACCCAGTTCAGGGGGGGATCGGTCCAGCTGCTAAGGGGCTGTCCCTGCCGGGTGCGGGGAGGGGAGTACATGGCCTCAGACCTAGCTCCAGCTGGCCACAAGGCGCCTGTGGATAGGAGGGCTGGACCTACCCATCAAGTTGCTGCTGAATACACAGGCTGACCAGCCCCTAGGGTAGGGGCAGCCGGGCTCCAGGGTCAGAGGTCAGAGGCCTGGGTTCAAGTCTGGATGCTTCTCCTGCCAGGCCTCGCACCAAGGTCACCGACGCCTCGTGTGACCACCGGGGACTTGCAGGAGCTTGTGGACACCCCCAGGGACCACCGGGGACTGGCAGGAGATTGTGGACACCCCCAGGGACCACCGGGGACTGGCAGGAGCTTGTGGACACCCCCAGGGACCACCGGGGACTGGCAGGAGCTTGTGGACACCCCCAGGGACCACCGGGGACTGGCAGGAGCTTGTGGACACCCCCAGGGACCGCTGCTGCACTAACACCAGAGTCAGGGCTTGGCCTGAGCCGCCCCAGGCCGTCCTGTCTGCAGAACTCAGGAGTCAGTAGCTTGCAGCTGTGACCACCCCAGAGGTCATAGGCCACCACCGCAGGGACAAGGGGGTGGAAGGAGGCCGGCGTGGAAGCCCTGAGGTGTGGCCCTCCAGGATGGCTGGGTTGTGGCCCAGTGCCGCCAGGAAGAGCGCTGAGGTGAGGATGCCAGCGCCTCACCCTTGCCCAAGCTCCCCACCCCCGCCACAGACCCTCAGCCCTGCCCCCAGGTGTGTCAGCTCTGCAGCGCCCTGGACGAGCAGGAGCGCCATGCTGGCGACGCAGCTGCAGCTGTGGTGGGTCTGTCCTCACCCACGTGGTCCACCCTCAGCCACACGCGGCCCGCCTCCCTGCACACGACTGCACTCACCCACACGTGGCCCACCTCACCCACACGTGACCCCCCTCACCCACACGTGACCCCCTCACCCACACGTGACCCCCCTCACCCACACGTGACCCCCTCACCCACACGTGACCCCCCTCACCCACACGTGACCCCCTCACCCACACGTGACCCCCTCACCCACACGTGACCCCCCTCACCCACACGTGACCCCCTCACCCACATGTGACCCCCTCACCCACACGTGACCCCCCTCACCCACACGTGGCCCGCCTCACCCACACGTGACCCCCCTCACCCACACGTGGCCCGCCTCACCCACACGTGGCCCGCCTCCCCTGCACACGACTGCACTCACCCACACGTGGCCCCCTTACCCACACGTGACCCCCCTCACCCACACGTGGCCCACCTCACCCACATGTGGCCCCCCTCACCCACACGTGACCCCTCACCCACACGTGGCCCACCTCACCCACATGTGGCCCCCTCACCCACACGTGGCCCGCCTCCCCTGCACACGACCTGCACTCACCCACACGTGACCCGCCTCACCCACATGTGACCCCCCTCACCCACACGTGGCCTGCCTCACCCACACGTGACCCCCTCAGCCACACGCGGCCCGCCTCCCTGCACACGACTGCACTCACTCACACGTGACCCACCTCACCCACGTGGTCCACCCTCAGCCACACACGGTCCGCCTCCCTGCACACGACTGCACTCATCCACACATGACCCACCTCACCCACACATGGCCCACCTCACCCACACGTGACCCCCCTCACCCCCACGTGGCCTGCCTCACCCACACGTGGCCCGCCTCCCCTGCACACGACCTGCACTCACCCACACGTGACCCCTCTCACCCACACGCGGCCCGCCTCCCTGAACACGACTGCACTCACCCACACATGACCCACCTCACCCACGTGGTCCACCCTCAGCCACACGCGGCCCACCTCCCTGCACACGACTGCACTCACCCACACGTGACCCACCTCACCCACGTGGTCCACCCTCAGCCACACGCGGCCCGCCTCCCTGCACACGACTGCACTCACCCACACATGACCCACCTCACCCACACATGGCCCACCTCACCCACACGTGACCCCCCTCACCCCCACGTGGCCTGCCTCACCCACACGTGGCCCGCCTCCCCTGCACACGACCTGCACTCACCCACACGTGACCCCTCTCACCCACACGCGGCCCGCCTCCCTGAACACGACTGCACTCACCCACACATGACCCACCTCACCCACGTGGTCCACCCTCAGCCACACGCGGCCCACCTCCCTGCACACGACTGCACTCACCCACACGTGACCCACCTCACCCACGTGGTCCACCCTCAGCCACACGCGGCCCGCCTCCCTGCACACGACTGCACTCACCCACACATGACCCACCTCACCCACACGTGGCCCGCCTCCCCTGCACACGACCTGCACTCACCCACACGTGACCTGCCTCACCCACACGTGACCCCCCTCACCCACATGTGGCCCGCCTCACCCACACGTGGCCCACCTCCCCTGCACACGACCTGCACTCACCCACACGTGACCTGCCTCACCCACACGTGACCCCTCTCACCCACACGTGGCCCGCCTCCCCTGCATACGAACTGCACTCGCCCACATGTGACCCGCCTCACCCACACGTGGCCCGCCTCCCCTGCACACGACCTGCACTCACCCACACGTGACCCCTCTCACCCACACGCGGCCCGCCTCCCTGAACACGACTGCACTCACCCACACATGACCCACCTCACCCACGTGGTCCACCCTCAGCCACACGCGGCCCACCTCCCTGCACACGACTGCACTCACCCACACGTGACCCACCTCACCCACGTGGTCCACCCTCAGCCACACGCGGCCCGCCTCCCTGCACACGACTGCACTCACCCACACATGACCCACCTCACCCACACATGGCCCACCTCACCCACACGTGACCCCCCTCACCCCCACGTGGCCTGCCTCACCCACACGTGGCCCGCCTCCCCTGCACACGACCTGCACTCACCCACACGTGACCCCTCTCACCCACACGCGGCCCGCCTCCCTGAACACGACTGCACTCACCCACACATGACCCACCTCACCCACGTGGTCCACCCTCAGCCACACGCGGCCCACCTCCCTGCACACGACTGCACTCACCCACACGTGACCCACCTCACCCACGTGGTCCACCCTCAGCCACACGCGGCCCGCCTCCCTGCACACGACTGCACTCACCCACACATGACCCACCTCACCCACACGTGGCCCGCCTCCCCTGCACACGACCTGCACTCACCCACACGTGACCTGCCTCACCCACACGTGACCCCCCTCACCCACATGTGGCCCGCCTCACCCACACGTGGCCCACCTCCCCTGCACACGACCTGCACTCACCCACACGTGACCTGCCTCACCCACACGTGACCCCTCTCACCCACACGTGGCCCGCCTCCCCTGCATACGAACTGCACTCGCCCACATGTGACCCGCCTCACCCACATGTGGCCCGCCTCACCCACACGTGGCCCCCTCACCCACACGTGGCCCCCTCACCCACATGTGGCCCGCCTCCCCTGCACACGACCTACACTCACCCACACATGACCCGTCTTCACCCACACGTGGCCTGCCCTTGCCCACTCGTGACTGTCCCTCACCCATACGTGGCCCACCTCACCCTCAAGTGGCCCGCCTCACCCACATGTGGCCCATCTTCACCCACTCGTGACTGTCCCTCACCCACACGTGGCCCACCTCACCCACACATGGCCCTTCTTCACCCACACGTGGCCCATCCTCATCCACTCATGACTGTCCCTCACCCACACGTACCTGTCCTTGCCCACTCATGACTGTCCCTCACCCACGTGACCTGTCCTCACCCACACATGGCCCACCTTCACCCACTCGTGCCTGTCCCTCGCCCACTCATGGTCCTCACACTGCCCCGACCTCTGCCGCATCCCTCAGCACATAAGTCCGTCACAGTTGGGATGACGGGATAAGCTGCCACACTCTGGGGCACAGGACTGCTCGAGTCCACACCTTGTACTGAATCTTTGCTCGTGACTTCAGACAACCTGAATAAAGCATTGAACTTGCCCATCTTACCATCTTACTCTTTTTCTGAAAGTCAAAGCCTTAAACTCTGTTTCAGCTCCTGGGATCCAGGAGGAAGGTGAGGAAGGGCTGGCCTGGTCATCTTACTATAGGCCCATCACCTGCGAGGGCATCACCCCCGTCCTTCCGCCCCAGCTTCCCCGCGCTTTTGACCTTTTGGGGATGTGTCTGCAAAGGTCATGTTTCACAAGGATTCAAACGTTAAAGGTAGTGGTAATATTCACATATGCTAGGTTCTGTCTCAGTTCAGTCTAGTCCAGTTGCTCAGTCGTGTCCGACTCTGCGACCCCATGGACTGCAGCCCACCAGGCTCCTCTGTCCATGGAATTCTCCAGGGAAGAATACTGGAGTGGGTTGCCATTTCATCCTCCAGGGGATCTTCCTGACCCATGGACAGAACCCATGTCTCCTGCACTGAAGGCGGATTCTTTACCACTGGGCCACCTGGGAAGCCCCAAGGTGATGAGTACGGTTCTTCCAAAAGTAAGACAAGGAACAGGCGCTCTCCCCACCACCAGCCAGAGAGGAGGCACCACTTCGGCTGTGTCCTCGGGACCACCTTCCTCACCCGCCCCCGGGGCAGTGCAGGAGAGGCTGGGGCTGTGGTGGGTCCTGTATCTGCCGCAGGGCCCGCACCCGCTCCTCCCTGCAGAAAAGGTGGGGTAGACGAGCTGCAGAGAGCATCCCGAATCACAGGGACACGCGGCTCGTTTGAAATGCCCATGCGCACTTTATTAATAAAAACCAGCAGTGCCGAGTTAAACAAGTCAAACAATTAAAGTCTCTTTATTCCACAAAATATTACAGAAAAGTTTACTTGTGTTCCAATAAAAAGACTATTATTTTAGAACAGGCAGCTAACAGCAACTGT
The DNA here is from genome assembly GCF_019923935.1 of Bubalus bubalis. NCBI lineage: Eukaryota > Metazoa > Chordata > Mammalia > Artiodactyla > Bovidae > Bubalus > Bubalus bubalis. The sequence goes on from NC_059169.1 coordinate 406,618, forward strand.
GCAGTTAATGGTTCTGGTGAATACATTTTAAAAGAGACTACTGCCTGCCCTGAAATTCTTTTTTCTTTTTATAAAAAAAGAACTATTAAAAATGATTGACAAATTTTGAGTTAAAAAACTGTTAAAACATTCTCTATATTTAATTTCAACTTTATAATAGATTACAGGAAGATGCTTATGAAACAAATACAACATTTGTTTCAGTACATGTCTTTAAATGATAGACTTATAAGTATGTAAACAACTATATAATAAAAAGTTTCCGAACACTGCCTGTAAGAAATCAGGCACATTTTACCACAAGCAGTAAACCCTCCCAAGCTTCAGTTCCCATCGCTGCACCAGCATGGCAGCAAACTTTCACCCAACAAAACGAAAACGAAAAGGGACCTTGCGATCCACTTGCTGCAGCACAGAGCAAACCAAAGTGTAAGCCCGCTGGACTCACGCAGTCAGTATAACTTAAGGGAAACAAAGTCAGAACGAAACGTCGAGAAGCAGAGCTGGGCGCTGCCGGGCCCGCAGTGCCCCCGAGCGCTGTGCTGGGCCCGCAGGGCGGCATGGAGGCGGCACAACTTCTCCAGCAAACTCAGGGGGCGAAATGAACTCTGAACTTAAAAAACAGCAAACGAAAACACAAAATCCGAAAGAGTAGAGGTCGTGTGTCGCTGTCAAACACAGGCGGCTCGTCGGGACCCCCGGGGCACGGCGAGTGGCTCGTCAGAAGCGCCCTGAGCCCGGAGGTCGGCAAGCTCTTCTGGGAGGAGGGCGCGGGACGGACGTCTCACGCCGCGCGCTCCTGGCCGCGGGCAGCGGCTCAGTCCTCCTCGTCATTCTCGTTGAAGTCCTCGTCGTCTTCGTCGTCCTCACCGACGCACGACACGGGTGTCTCCACCCGGGACCCGCTGTACTGCGACCCGCTGGAGCTCGTGGCCAGCGCCCCGTCCGCGCCATTGGCCAGGTCGCTGCAAGGACAGGGGCATCAGGGGCCGCATGCCCGGTGGCACAGAACCCGCCTCTCCCAGGCTGAGCTCACCGTCACCCTCGCCCAGCACGACGGAGCGAGCAGCTCGGGCGGGCTCCTGTTTCTCACCGCGCCAGGAACAGAAGCCCCGCGCACCAACAGAGACCCCGAAACCCTCCTCCAAAGCCCCCGCTGTGCCCGTCGTGACCTCTGCGGGAGGAGAGGGTGGGGCGTGTGACACACGTGTGTGCATTCACGGGTGTGCACGCGGTTTTCCAATGCTCAGCATGTTTTCCTTTTAAGAGAAAACCACACGCATGTCTTAATACCTTTTACTGGTGTTTACTGACGCTGCTCAGCACAACCTAGGCCGTATCACGCTCTCTAACAAAGTAACCCCATATCTGGGAAACCCCCATCTAGCAACCACGTCGGAAAGAGTGGAAAACAGGCTGAAGCTGCGGCTGCCTGCAGCCAGGAACCCCCTGAATGCACGACCAGAGAGGGCAGCTCAGTAAACCGGGGCCCCGGGGTCAGCTTTTCTTCCGAAATGGTACTGGCTTTCATCTTGTTAAAAACACTGACAAGAGCCCGAAAGTTCATTAATATAAAGAATTTCTTAAAGAGGAAAGTGTAGAAAATACCCGAATTCCACCTCTCAGAATAATCAGTGTTCAGACTTTACAAACCGGGCCATGCACAGTGGCAGATTCAGAATTTAAAACCAGCCAACCTCTGTCAAAACGCAACCAGGTGCGGGCACCCCGCGAGGGGCTGGGCGCCAAGACCCTCACAGGGAGCCTGCCCTCCCTCAGGCGCACTGAGGCTGAGCCGGGGTCACGCAGAGGCAGCCTTCGAGGCAGGTGCACTCAGGGTTTACTAGCCAATCCGGTTTCGTCAGACCCACATGCTGCTGATTTCATGTGTGTGAGAAACGAGACGTTCTTGACCAGGACTGATATGAACATGTATGAGGCCCAACATGGTACTACACAAGACCACTGTTCTGTCCACACTCAAACGGAAATCCCCTTACACTTATCTTTAAGAACCAGGAGGAATGCCGAGGCCTGACCCAGCCCTGCTCCGGGGGCTTGTGAGGTCACAGCTCAAACACACTCTGACTGAAATGATAGAAGTTCCTTCAACACGTAGAGGAATGCAGGCAACAAACGGTAAAATAAGAAAAAGCAACGACAAGATCACATGTACATGGTGACTTCAAGTGCGTTGAAAAGAAAAGGGGAAGAAACAGACGGAGAAACAGCGGCGCTCAGGCTGCCGGCCACGCGGGTTTTGCCGCCACTGCGCGGAGTTACTTTAATAGAAAATAAAGTCCACGTACCGCTACTGATCTTTGGGGGGAAAATCTCACCAGGACAAACAGCTTCTCTGCTCAGAGCACAAGCTCCGGGAGACCCTGGGGCCCTGGGGTGTCTGCTGAGCAGGGAGCCCCGCTCCGAGCAGGACGGAGGCCGCTCACGAGACCCGGGCCTCCCGCCGGGGAGGGTGGCCGCGCGGCTCCCGGGGGCGCAGTTACCTGGCAGACAGCCGCGTGCCGTTAGAGGTCGACACTGCCGACGCGACAAACACACCGCCGAGGGATCCCTGAGCCATCTCTGCAAAGAGGAAGAAAACGAGGCAAACGTCACGAAGCAGAGGCCATAGGACTCTAAGAGCGGATGGCTCCCGGCCCGGCACCCCTCGGGAAGGTGGCGACGAGGGCACTGCAGGGGCGGGAAGGGACACGGCCTCCAGGAGACGGATGGACGGGCCAAGGGGGGACGGCTCCCCTGCCCCTCCTCCCGGCGAGACCCCGGCCCCACCCCTCTTCCCCGCGGGACCCCGCCCCGACCCTCCTCCCGAGCACGACCACAACGCCAAGAACAGGTGGGCAGCAGGGGTCAGTGGGGCAACCACTGGCGTCGGGGGTCAGCACACAGGAGATGCTTCATGGACGTCCTGCAGGGCTCGGGAGCCCCCAGGCCACCCAACGCGGGGCTCACCAGAGGGGCACAGGGAGGCCTCTCCTCTCACCAGAGCGCCCCCACCCTACGCCAGGACCCCCAGCTTGGCCGGAGGGGCACCAGGACAGACTCCAGGACCCCTGCTCAGCTGAGAACCCTACAGGCACCACACCCACACCCCAAACCCCGAGCCCCCTCATCCCCCGCCCCCCTTGCTTCTGCTGCCCCCGCAGGCAGGCGACCCCCCCAGGCCGCTGACCTGTCACGTAAGGCTCCAGTGCCTTCGGCACCAAGCTCCTGGCCACCCTCAGGTCCTCGGGGGAGCAGCTCCCGGACTCCAGCCCGCAGGCCATGCCCATGCGCTTCAGCACCTCAATGTCGTCATGGATCTCAAACGTGTTGTCGAAATTGAACAGGTACTCAAACCTGGAGGCGACGGTCGCCGTCAGAAAAGCACCGTCTCCAAGACGGAGCCGATGCCTGACTTCGGACCCCGAGCCCCCAAACCTTCCCCGGCATACAACCCACCCATCAGAGGCAGCGACGCCCCCGGGACGGGCCCCAGGTGCCGCCTGCCGTCCTGACAGCAGTCCTCACGGACCCCACCGCCCTCCCTTCCAAGGGGCCCGCACAGCCTGCGGGGGGGAACCCGCCAGTGGAGGAAACCCTGGGAGCCTCGCCTGGCGACCCCGCAGACACGCAGCGCGGCGCAGAGCAGGCCCCGCCCACCCTCGCCGGCAGGCCCCTCCCCCACGGCCTACTTGTCGTTGGAGATGCTGCAGTCGATGACCGTCTTCTTGCTGGTGTTCACGATGATGAAAGGCAGGTGGATGACTGAGTTGGGCGGGGGCGGCCGGCTGGCCTGCTGCTCCACCTGGCGGTTCCTCTGCACCAGGTTCTTGAAGGCGATTTGCTACAAAAGACGCACAATTGGCACACGCTGATTCCCGCGGCCACTGAACAGCTAGCCTCCGCCTGGGCATATGCGACGGCCCTGCCCGGCCCCAGCCAACACCAAGAAGGCTGGTCCGCTGAGAGGTCAGAGTGGCTGCCCAGGGAGCCGCCGGCCAGGGAAAACACGCCCAGAACCAAATGCCTGGAGGCCAGATGACAGGCTCGCGGCGCCTGCACCACCAAGTGGCCTCCCGGGCAGGAGCCCCTTACCTGCAGGATGAGCTCTTGAAGCTGTGACTGTTTCTGTTTTATCCTTTCCAGCCTTCTCTGTCTCTCCACCTTCAAAGACCAAACACCAAAACAAAACCATCACGGTTCGTTTCTGAAGCATATTTTAAAATCCAAGGCAACACATGGTCACCAAAGGCACGAGCCCTGAGCCTGATGGGGGCCAGGGGGCCAGACGAGGCAGCTGCTGCCAGGCACGCGGGCGGCTCCTCTGTCTCAGGACTGCACCACCTCCGCCCGGCTTCCCCTCCTCTGGGCGTGGATACAACATTCTTTAAAACCCCCACAGGCCAAGATGTGGAGTGTACCCGCCCCGGGCCATCAGCCTCCAGCCCCGGGTCACCACCAGGGGCAGCACGGCTGTGCCCAGCACCCCCAGGTCCACCCAGCACCCCAGGGCAGCCGGGCACCTCCAGGCTCTGGCACTCCTGGGCGGAGTTGGTGGGCAAGCCGATCCACTTGATCTCCTTCTTCTCCTTGGAGATGATGTTCATCGCCATGAGCACATTCAGTGCGTCATACACACGCCTCCGGATGTTCTTCTGATCGTAGGCCTGGCAGAGACGCGGGGGGTTCCAGACGGCCCAGGACCACGTGCAGAGCAGCACGTGAGCACCGGACCCTGGACACACCCGAGGCCACACGCTGCCCCCCGACCCAGGGCGGCCCCTGCACGGCCCACAGGAGCGAACAGATGCCACAGGGATGCGACAGCTTCCCGGCACCAGTGGGTCAAGAAACGTCCTTCCCAAGGGTTCCGGGGCCTCCTCTGCACCCACGGGAGGTGGCGGGGCGGCCTCTCCAGGGTTCCGGGGCCTCCTCTGCACCCACGAGAGGCGGCAGGGCGGCCTGCCTGGCGCACTCACCGACTCGCTGGGCAGGATGTGGCTGTCAGCAGCGCTGAACTCAGCCACCAGCTCGTCGGCCACCTCGTTGTACGACGTGGTCCCCTTGCGCTGCACCTTCTCACACACCTTCATGGAGAAATGCCGCAGCCCCTTCCCGTTCTTCTCTCCTTTCCGGTTGCGCTTCCTGCGGGGACAGCACGGAGCAGCCGCGGCCTCAGTTCGCAGCGCAGGCCGGCCACACTAGCGTCTGGGGCCGGCTCGTTCCGCCAGGGGCCCCCATGGGCCATGCCCAACAGAGGAGGGGTGGGAGCCTGGCTCCGTCCCCCATCCAGGGACCCCCCCTCCTTGAAAGGCCGCAGGACAAACGTCCACATGGCCGCATCCCACACGTCTCTTCAACTCTAGGGAAAAGCAGGGCAGGACCTGGGACACATCGGACAGGTGTCCAGACGCTAAACGGTGCTTCTTAATAAAACGTCATCGGACGTGAGGAGCTACGGAAGTTTTGCTGCAAATTTCGGAATTTGGGGCAAACGCAGCCCAGCTGAGACGAGGCCACATGGCAGCCAGGAGGGAGACCCAACACCTGGCCTTCTAAGTCGCCACATCAGGGGAAAGGCGCCCAGGTTCCCCACTGAGGGGTTTTGGGGACTGATGGTTGTTGCTTTAGAACCAGTAGCTTTTTGTCTTTAAGGAGAGTCACACAGCTGACCTCTGAGTAAAACTGTTTCACGTTACTTTGCTTTTGGAGGAAAGGATTAAGGCAACAGTGTGACCGTGGCAGGCGGCTGCACACAGCCACGTTTAGCAGCAGGGGGAGAGGCTGGAAGACCCGCCCACTTCCTGGGGCTCCACAGACGGTACTTCCCAGCACAGACAACGGCTCAGAAGCTGGAGCCCACCCTCCGCGCGCCACCACCCCCCCCAAGAACTCAGGGCGGCTGCCCGCGGCCTGGCCTCTCGAGGCCATTCGGGGCCACTGCCCGCTCCTCCAGCGCGCCGGTGCCCACGTGCACGCAGAGGCTGGGTGGGGGGAGTTCTAGGCAAGTGCTCACCCGGCAGACCAAGGTGAGGGGTCTGAAGGCTGGTTCTGGGAGACAAAGTGAGTGTTAGGGGTGTGTGGGCTTCCCACCACGATAGTGTTTGGCGCTGCAGGTCTCTGAGGCGTACCAATTACCTACAGTCAAAAAAGACAATTCAGGACAGTCAGAATCTCCCACACACGACGCTGCCACCTCATCTTCTCCTGCTACCTACAGCCGCCGCTGAGTGTCGTTAAGCAGAGGCTGGAGGAGGGTCCCGAGAGCCCCGGAGCCCCGGCTGCCGTCGCACACCCGCTGCACACGGGCGGCTGGAGACGACCCCGAGACCCGCACGCTCCACTTCACCGCCTTCGCCCGCGACCCGGACAGAGATGAGACCGCTTCACTGGGGCAGCAACGAGCCCCGAAGACGAAAAGGAAAAGAACCCAGGGCCAGTGGGGCTCACTGCGGTGACCCCAGTGCCCGCCCACCCACACAGGGAGCCTGGGCACCCCGGCCAGCGCACGGTGGGGGCTGGGGGCAGTGCCACCAGGGTGGAGGCAGGCACCCACTGCTCGGGCACAGACATCTGGCCCAGAAGCCCTGACCCGTGGCCCCACGTTCACAGGGCATGCACACACTGCCTCATCCAGCCAGGTAGGAGCTCAGCTTCCCAGAGACTCGTGCCTGAGCCGGGAAACCACTCAGAAGCAGTGCTTCCCGGGGACCGGCATGGGAGCCCCAGGCCCCCGGTGCTGGGGGTGGAGAGCAGGCACATCTGTGCTATTTTAAGCTGGATTCTCCCACTAGTCCGCTGCTTAGCAGGATAAGGGCTACCTGCCACAGCCCTGACACAGCTGACCTGGCACTTTGCAAATTATCCCTAAGCCCAGGTCACCTATGAATATCAACGATCCACAAACCATGGAAAGGAAAACAGCTCAGCTGAATTCCAGTCTCTTAATCCACGTTCCCAGTGATCAAAGCATCACCAGTGTTTCACTCTCATTCAAGAGATATAAAATCAAACAGCACGTGCTCTAGAAAGTGATCAAACGGCACGTGTGTCCCAGACTGGACCAGGGTGGAAGGCGAGAACCCCTAGAGCCGAGGCCTCGCGAGTGAGTGCTGAGGGGGCCCCAGGTCACGGCTCATCCCCTCGTGAGCCGTCCCTCCAGCGCTCAGGAGAACAGGCTCAGGATGGCAGCCCCGCCCGCGGCCAGGCTGCTGCTGACCCCCCGCCTCGGTCCTTGCCCCCCTGATAGCGCCTGCTCCCCGCCCACCCGGAGGACACCCCCCTCAGCCACAGCTGCTGTGCAGGGAGAGCAGGTGCCCACTGGCTGTCCGTCCCCAAGGTGGCCTTCCTGGACCACACAGGACATGGGGGTGGGCAGGGCACCCCGTGCCTGCAGGCGGTACCTCAGCCTCACAGAGGGCCCTGCAGGTGCTCAGTCCGCCCTCACACCCCGATTTCCACGGCTCTCCACCGACCGACCTCCTGTGAGAACCCCCAGCTCTCTGCGCTCAGCCTGTGTGTGCAGCTGGAGAGGCACCGGGGCGCGGGGAAGATTGCGCCGCCTGACTAGCTCGGCCTGAGCCAGCTCTAGGAAGCCGCAGGGGAGCGTCCGCTGAGGGGCTGAAGGTTGGGACACCGACAGAAATCTCCATGTCACTCCTGTTCCCCGCTATATAAACTGGAAACAGCAACAGAACTGTTCCTACGCTCACCGAGCCACTCTCGGCCGTGACTCTGCTATAACACAACACACAGTACCTATAAGATAAAATGATGTGAATTATAACTTCCGTCAGAAAAACATTTATTGAGTATCTGTGATGTTACAGGAAGGCCCAGGCCTCCACGTACTATGGACTTGGAGCGTTGCAGCAAAGCTGCTGAGCCAACGTGGCCAGCGTCACAGTGGGGCTGAGTGTCGGGCCGTCACACACCCGCCGGGGGCCAGGCCGCAGGCGCAGGTGGGCCGCAAATGCCCCACCCCTCACAGCCACAGGTCACATCAGGAAGAGGCCGCCAAGCCTGCGGGCAGGAGTTGGTGGGGGCTCCTGGGGGGCACTGGGCAAGGCCCCGGGAGTCTGACCCCTCCAATCAGCCAGGAAGGCCAGAAAAGCTACAACCCACATCCGCAGAGCCCCAAACCCACGAGAGGTTGGCCTCGAGTCCTGGGCAGGCAACAGGCCCTGGCCAAGGAGCAGCTGGCTCACCCGAGAGCACGCACTGCCCAGCAGACCCCACGAAAGCAGAGGCAGGAGCAGCTGAGAAGCCGTGGGCAGGCAGCCCCGAGCCGGGGGGCGCCCGGCACCAGCCCTGCACCCGAGACCGTGGCCTCAGACAGCAAGCCTCCCGGCCTTACCACTTGCTGAGTGATGTTGACGTTGGACTGTCCAAAGGTCTTTGGCAGGAGCTGCTTCCCGAGAGAGTTCACTGTGGAGGGGTGGACGGCAACCAAGGACACCACGCCTGCAACGCAAGAGGCGACGTTGCAGCGGCCCTGTGTCCGGGCTCAAGGCATCTGCACCAGCTGATCGCCGCGCAGGCGGCCCTCCTGCCCTGGACCACGTCAGACCCACGGGCGGCTGCAGGCACCTCAGCTGAGCCTGACTCCCAAACCTGGCGGCTGTGCCCACACCGCCCTCTCCTGACCAGCGCACACCAGGCCCTCGCGTGCAGGGCTCAGGGCTCCGCTGCACCTGGCTGCCCCCAACCTGCCCGAACCCTGTGGGCTGCCTGCCCCGACAAAATGTTCTGGTGGGACCACAGGACCCAGCGCTCAGAGTTCTGATTTTCAGAGAACTTCAGTTAGAACTGAGTGCACCCAGACACCTCCCCGTGTGTCTGCAGACGGGCACAGACTCACAGGCTTCTCCTCCTGCAGCAGCAGCACATTTCTGCCCAGGAGGAGCGACCGCAAGGACACTGCCCCCCACACTCGGACACCCGGACACGCAGCCAAGGGACAGACACCTTCCCGCCCCGGGGACGCAGCAGTGGGCACGTGTCCACCACTCACTCCAGACAACCGTGCACACGGGGCCCCTGCCACTCTCACATGCCAGGGGTCCCGGCAGGGTGCGCGGGGCTGCCCTGGGGCGGGAGGAAAGTGCGCCCAGTACTGTGCTCACGTCCTCGCACGCTTCCACTTGCCCTGGCTCTCCACAAACAGCAAGGACTTGCAAGCCAGGTAGACGCGGCCGCTGAGCCGGAACCCCGGAACGTCAGGGACGCCGAGACACAGGGCAGGGGAACGGGCCGAGCCAGGCGCCCTTACCTTTCCCAGGACTGAGGTTCTGGTCTATGAAGACCTTGAGTTCCCCGTTGGCTTCAATTAGACCGGCCTGCGGGGACAACAACACAGTGAGACGGCGTCAGGCCGAGCTGCCAGCCGGGCGCGCGCAGGGTCACCCACCGTGATCGGCTGCGTCACCCGCAGGAAAATGACTGCTTCCGCCTTTAGGCTCGGCCCTTGGGGCAATGCAGTACTGCCCTTATCACTGAACTGCATGTCCTTTCATCAGTCACGTCTGAAGTCAGCGAGGGGGTCCACGGGGGGACCACTGGGGGAGCAGACTGGTGCTTTGGCCTGAGCACAGGGCTCCAGCTAGTTCAGAACGCCAGACACGCAGGCGCCCCTGACCCTGGGACGAACCACGCCCCCCAGCCGTGCCCAGCCACCGCCCCTCGGGGAGCCCCGGCTCAATCAGAGCGCTGGACACGCAGGCGCCCCTGACCCCAGGATGGACCACGCCCCCAGGCCGTGCCCGGCCACTGCCCCTCAGGGAGCCCCGGCTTGGTCAGAGCGCTGGACACGCGGGCATCCTGACCCCAGGACGGACCACGGCCCCCAGCGCAGCAGGCCTCGGGCCCTCGAGGCCCTGCCCCACCACCCATGGGCGCACCTACACGGCAGCCAGGGCTGGGGCAGGGGGCACAGAGGGAGATGGGGCGGGCTCCCTGCTTCAGCCCCAGAACCCTGGCCCGATTTAGACGGCTGGTTTAGCACAAGACATTTTCACTCAAACCCTGATCTTTCTGAAAAGCAAAGGAGACAACAGAGAGAGAAGACCCCTGCCAGGCCCTCAAGTCTAACCCCAGGAAGCACAGGGCTGGGCGGCGTGGGGCGGCACGGACCCCGCTGGGCCTCAGCCATGCTGCACCAGGACGGAGGGTCGGGGGGTGCACAGACACCTGGAGGCCGCCTGCTCGCAATGCCAAACGCCAGCTGTGAACTCAGGCGTGCTCTCCAGGGGTTAGCCTGAAATGACGGTGCACCTTGCCCCTCGTGCTGAAGGATGACAAAGGTCACGTGAACGTCCTTAATTCCTGGGGTGCAAATCAAGAGGAAACCACTGCCTGATGGGGACATTCAACTCACAGACACATCCAGCCTTCAACCAAAGATGCAAACTAAAACTGAAACCACCTTGAAACTTCACCCATCAAGCAGTGCAACTTTGTGGGTTCTTAAGTTATCATCAAATTCGGTGCTAAAAACAGGGCGTTAAGATGGGTGGAAGCAGGTGTGACCGGCACGCCTGTCTGGGGAAGCCATCTGGGCACGTCTCAGACGCAGTGCACACCTGTGCAGGTGTCCACGCGGGGCCTGTGCAGCCGCTCCACTGAGGACCCAGAGTGGGTTATCGTGCACTTGTGCCAACGTGAGAGACCCCTTGGCTCTGGCCCGGCCACGAGGGACCCAGCAGAGGGCACGTGGCGAGTTAACCCCCCTTTCAGGACTCTCACAAGACTGGCGCCTCGGGCCACCAGGCAACGGCTTCACTTCTAACACCCACTCGTGCCACGTGTACCTGTGACTGAAAGCCCGGGGAAACTGCAAACCACCTAGAAGGGGGCCTTCAGATGGCCTCCACCCTACAGAGCTCAAAGCTGGCACTGCGGGCCACAGTCTACGCAACAAACGCACACGAGCGGACCCGCTCACCAAGAAGGGGCTTGTGCTCCACGCCAGGGGCCTGGGGCTCACACACGTGTTCCAGTTTTGCAAGATGAGCTTAGGGAGAAGGTCTCATTTTTTATTATTTCCCGTCTTAGCTCACTTCTCCTAACTGACCACCTATGATTCCCCAACAGATCAAATAAACAAGCAGCTGCTAAAAATGAGGTAGAAGAAAAAAACCAGTGATTCCGGAGCAGCGGCAGCACAGAGCCGTGAAACAGGCAGGGCAGGCAGCTCGGGGCTCCCACACACGGGGAACACGCCTTCACCACGGATGACCACGTCCACCCCAGGAGGGACGACACAGGCTCCCAGCAACCGCTCTCAGATGGGCCGGCAGACCACTCTGCTCTCACTTGCCTGGGTTTTCTATTCAGGTACAACGCACGCCACATTTACAGCCACAAGAAACGCTCCTTGAACTGTTTAAGTAGCTCACATTCGCTCCTCGTGGAAGGTTTGCTAAATGGAAAACCCAAAGTCGGAGACGGAAAAGCTGCTGGGGTGACGCCGTCAACCAACATAGGAAACTCCCCGCTGAGGGCACGCGCCGCCAGGACACTCTGTGAGGGGCCAGCACGCCCGCACCTGTCAGTGGTGTGGGGAGGCCCAGGAGGTCAGCCCGAGGGGTTGGCTCTCCTGTCTCCGGGGCGGGGAGGCCCGGGAGGCCAGGCCCGAGGGGTTGGCTCTCCTGTCTCCGGGGCGGGGAGGCCCGGGAGGCCAGGCCCGAGGGGTTGGCTCTCCTGTCTCCGGGGCGGGGAGGCCCGGGAGGCCAGGCCCGAGGGGTTGGCTCTCCTGTCTCCGGGGCGGGGAGGCCCGGGAGGCCAGGCCCGAGGGGCTGGTTCAACTGTCAGTGGGGCAGGGAAGCCCAGGAGGTCTGCCTGAGGGGCCAGCATGCCCTCACCTGTCTCTGGGGCAGGGAGGCCCAGGAGGTCGGCCTGAGGGGTGGCTCTCCTGTCTCCTGTCGTCTCTGGCCTGCAGGCAGAGGCCCCTTGAGGTCTGTCCAGTGCTGCTCCCCAGCCCCAGCCCAGGCCCCCGACAGCGCGCGCCTGGCGGACAGGACCGGGGACACGAGTGTCGGAGGCACTGTGTTTGCGAGCCTAGCAGATGGATGGGGTTCGCTGTGTCAAACCAGAATCCCCTTTATAACTGGATCCTGGGAAAACAGGAGTCCGACAGACAAAGTCCTGAGGCAAACGACAGAGGCTGAGAGAAAGAAGACCAGCTTCAAATTGAACCCTCAGAGCCACACATGTCGCGTCAGCTCAGAGCCTAGACGGGCCACGGCCAGGGCGCCCCAGCAGTCCACCCCCACCAGGCCCTCGGTGCTGACCGATGCTGGCGGCAGGCGGCCATCTGACGGACGGGCCCGGGGAAGTCCCACCTCTGCCCCACCCCCAGAGGCCTGGCCCTCAAGCAGCCCCGCCTAACAAACACACGAAACCGCAGAAAGAGGAGCCAGGCCTGGCGTCTGAGCAAGAGCCATCCGCTCATTCCATGCTGGAGAAAAGTGAGACTCGTTCAACAGCAGAGAGAACAGCTTTGAAAAGGTGACTGTGTGCGGGGATCAGCCCTGGGGTCACACTGCCCCAGGCGGGGTCCCCCGAGCCCTGGGGATGCCCTCAGCTCAGGGCCGGGGCCAGGCGGCGCCCGACAGTCAGGACGTGGGCAGCACCTGGTGTGTCACCGGGCGCTCTGGGGCCGCGCTCGTGACCAAGCCATGACCCTCTGCTGTTCACACCGTCTCAGGTTTTCTCCAATTTTATCTCGTGTGGAAAAGTTAACTCAAACACCAAAACCTGTCGTGAGAACAAGCACAGCAGTGCTGCCTCAGTGCTCAGCGGAGCGGGCTGGGTGTTCTCACTCAGGCCTCGGGCGGGAAGGAAAGGGCCGCCCAGCACCTGGCCAGCTCAGCCCGGCGAGGCCTGGGGACCAAGCAGGTGCCCACCACCCCGGCCGCTGGAAAGCGGCACGTAGGACATGTGTTTTAGACAAGCTCGCTAAACCAGACCCGGGAGCTCAGGCTCCGCAGTTTCTTTGGGTTTCCTGCCCTCAACAGCACGATCCAGGGATGTTACCATGAACTCAGAACACCACGTGCAACCACAGAGCAGCTACGACCACAACTCACAGGCCAGCTCAGGGCTGAGCCGGGCTCTCCCACCAGCACAAGGCCACCCCGGCTCCCACAGCGGAGGGAGAGGGAGGCACGCGAGAGTCCTGGAGCATCTGTGCAAAAGCAGGCCTGTGACTCCCCACAGCGACCGCCCCTGCTCATTACAGACCTGTGTGACACTGGACGAGGACGAGGACAGGTCCTCCCGGGGGGACAGCGGCCCTGCACCCTCCTCCCCTCAGAGTTGAGGGCTGTCGTGGGCTCCTTGATGGCCCTCCAGCCAATTCCAGAACAGCTAGAGCCACAGCGCAGGCTCTTTATAACCACAGTCTTCCAGAGGCCAAGGACTCCCAGTCGCTCCTGGGGCCACAGACAGGAGCAGGGGACAGCCCAGGCAGGGGCACGTGGGCACCACACGCTCAGCACACACACACACACACCCAGCACACACGCACACATGTGAACACACATGCTCGGCACACATATACACACTCATGTGTGCACACAATAATCACACACACGCACCCAGCACACATGCACACATGTACACATGTGCTCAGCACACATGCACACATACCAAACATGTTAAGGTACACACGCTTGGCACACACATGTGCACATGCACACACACCCAGGGTGCACATGAGTACACACACTTTTAGCACACATGTATACACATCCAACACACGTGTACACACAGCACACACCCAGCACACACACGTGACACACATGCTCGGCACACACATTTACACACATGCTCAGCACGCATGCACACACCCAGCATGCACACACATTGTACACACATGCTCAGTACACATACTGTACACATGCTCAGCAGACACGTGCACACATACACACACTCGGCGCACACATCACACATGCACACTTGTGACACAGACGTGCACACATGCTCACACACGCTCACATGTACACATGCTCAGCACACATGTGTACACACTCACACACCTGCACACACATACACGCACACACTCAGTACACATCAGACCCCGGCCCGATGTGCGTCACACAACTGCAGCGTTCAGTGCAAGATGTTTCTGATGGTGACAGTGGGCACTGTCAGATGGAAACCCGTGCCTACATCTCCCCTCCAGGAGCGTCCCGCACGCTGAAAACCCCCCGACCGGGATCTTCTCACCAGACCCAAGGCACAAAATAAAACCCGCAGACACCCAGTTCCGTAAATCAAAAACCAATGAACCACGTGTTCACTCACCAGGGCAACAGGTTCCCATGGGGGAGGGAACAGGTACCCCTGGATGGCGCCCCCAATGCCACAGTCTCCCCCCCGCAGGCCTCGCTGACCTGGGGGTCTCACTGCAAGATTCCTGGAACTACCCCACGTGCACACGAAAGACAGCCCCCAAGCTCCAAGGCGAGTCCCACAAACCAGGGCCGAGGGCCCAGGGGCAATGACAGGCTGGGGAGTGAAGGATGGCGCTGAGACCCACTTTTCAAAGGAAACGTGGCAGCGAACCCCGAGGCGTCGGGCTTTGTCCCCTACCACAGGAAGGTTAAACACAGGAATAACAGTGTCCCGTCTGCGCGTCTCTGTGAACAACAGAGACTCACACCTCTCTGAGCACTAGAAACAGCAGCCCCAGGACAAGCCGCGGCTCAGAGCTCAAGCACGGCCCCCATCTCACCCTCCAGGTTCAGGGGAAGAGCATGCTTTTTCCTTGACTCGGGCCCACCCTGCCCGCCACCACTCCTGCAGGCCCCACAGCCCCAGCGAGGCAGACGGAGCACAGGGCCCGCGGTTTGGAGGTGCAGGGTTCTGAGCCTGATGCAGGCTCAGATGCAGCCTGAACAGGGCAGGGAGCATCTCCAGCTCGCCAGGGAGACCTGCCCACCCAGTGGGGATGCCCAACGCCACCCCTCCCCAGCCCCTCAACCTCCTCCACTGGGACCCCCAGCATCAACTCCAGCCCCCCAGGCCCCAACAGCCCCCACGGCGCCCCCAGAGCTCTGCCCCCATGCCCTGGCATCCCAGCCCACCCACTTCACCTTGAGGGGCTTCGATTTACATCTGAGACCATAGTGAGGCCCTGTGACCTAAGTCAACACTGGCTGCAGAGTCATCTTCCCAGACTCAAACGTCACACGCGCCTTAGACACAGTCAGCAGGAGAGGGGCCAAGCCTCCGTCTGCCGACCACCAGCCCGGCTGAGACCTGGCTCCAGCACACCAGACGGCTCAGCTCAGCACAGGCGCAGCCACGTCACCTGCGCCCCACTCAGCCTAGTATCATCTACTCCAGAGGCACCTCCCTACCCCACGGCGGATGGGCCGTGTCACTCCATCCAGCACCGGGCTGCACTCCGTGAGGCTGCATCTCCAGGAGGGACGGAGGACAAGGTCGCTGGGCAGCGCTTCTCCTGCAGCCGAGCGGGGTGACAACCATCCGCCCTGATACCCTCCAGGTGCCTCAGAGGAGTCAGAACCCTCGGGGCTTCACATAGCAAGGCAGCAAGCCAGGCCCCCGCCCGGCCTTCATCCTGGAGCAAACAAAGCAGAGGACCAGGTGGGACCGTGGACTCTCAGAGATGATAAGTCACCCCCACGGCACACGCAGGTCATGACATTCACCACAGACACGCCACCTGGGATGCCGGGCTCACCCCCACGAAAGGGCTCAAGTGTGCTATTCTGGCCCCACAGATACGGATACACTGTGCCTCGGGCTGTATTTCCAACTCCGTGCAACTGATGAGTAAATAAGTAAACAGCCTCTCGTCCCTGACATTCACAGAACAGCAAGTTCCAAGAAACACCGACAGACAGAGCTGGGGTTTCAGGGAATTTAACTGATGCTACCAAGGGTAGGACGGAGTGCCAGGGCCCATGAAGTCAGCTCCGCGTGGAGGCCTAAAAGCCTATTTCTTGCAAAATGTGAAAAAGTTTACTCACGATATTCTATGGGTTCATGACAAATGTAAACAAAGCAGATTGTTCACTTTTGTTTATCACCACATTTCATTTTTTTCTGAGAAAAACAGTTGCCAAGCCCAGTGCTGAGCGTTTTCACGGCTGGAAGCTGAACTAATTCCCAGTAGGCACACAGAGCAGGTGCTCAGGGAGGCTCCGCCTGCCCAGTGCCTCTGCAGGCAGGGGGTCCTCCCACAAAGCCCCGACTGATTTACAAGTCAACCAGCCTCCAAGAGACCAAGGAACGTGGCGGTGACCAGCCTCGAGACGCAGCTTGCCGCAGCTCAGGCCTGCGTGGCCCAGGCGGAGGCCAGCATCGCTCAGGCCGCGTGCGGCACCACCGGCTGTCCCCACCTCCTCACCTTTACTTTGTCTCTTTGCTTGAAAGGTCTGAACACCAACACGCCCGCAGTTTATGGGTGGTCATTCTGAAACAAGGTGGGGAGTGACCGAGAACGCAGTGCTAGGCAGACATCAGTCCAGCACAAAGCAGACACACGTACTCACATCTTTTGCCATGTTACCAGATCCGTGAAATCGATGCTAGTAATGGTCACCCTCCAGAAAAGAAAAATAGTTTTCCTGGTAAAAAGAAGGAGAGAGGAGGAATGAGCCAGGCTGAAATGAGAAGTTGACAACACTACCGTCCCCTCAGCATCACCACCCATCTAAGCGGCAGGAGTCCCTTCCTCTCCAAGCCCACACTCCGTCCCTGGGGTGCGGCCCAGAAACGCCCCCCACCCAGGGACTTTAAAGTCATCTCAGGCAGGGAAGCGTCCACAACCCGGCTGCCCGCCGGCCTCCCCGAGGCGCACAAAGACCCGGCGTGGATCAGCCTGGCACCGCGGCCCGAGCCCCCACCCGGAGCGGCCCCGCGCGCACGCGCTACCCGTAGACGCCCCCGGCCCACCCGCGACCACCGGCCAACCGGTAACTCTGACAGGTGGGCTTCCGGGGCCCCGGCCTCCGGCCTGTCACTAGGCCGCGGCCGCCTCCCGCGAGCGCGCCCCGCGCGCCGGAACCGGCAGTCGGCGGGCAGGTGGGGCTCGCGCCCCGGACCTCGGACCCCGGCCCCGCGCGCCCGGGCCCGCCCCGCCCCGACCCCGCCAGGCGCGGATGCGCGCGCCGCTCCGCCCCGAGGCTGCCCGCAGGCCCCGCCCGGGCCCCCGGCCCGCGCCCCCTCCGGGGGTCACCTGGGCGCCCAGGCGGCGGCCCCGGCGCGCGGGGACCGGGGCGGCGCACGCGGCGCGGGGCGGGGGCGGCGGGTCCGGGCGCCCGGCGCGCGCCCCTGGGGACCCCGGCCCGCCGCACCTGGCGGGCGGGCGGCGCGGGCAGCGGGCGCGCACCCGCGGGCGGCGGGCGGGGGGCGGCGGTCCCGGCGGCGCTCGGCCGGGGTCCCTGCCCTGCCGAGGCGCCGGGCGCGGGGCTCACCCTGCGAGCGTCGGGCGGCGTGACGTGCGCGGCGCGGTGACGTGGGCGGCGGCCCGACTCCCGCAGCGCGCCTGCGCGCCTTTTCGCGCCTTCGGCTCCCTCCTCCTCCTCCTCCTCCCCCTCCCCCTCCCCCTCCCCCTCCCCCCCACTCTCCTCCCGCCCGGCGGCCCGCGCTCGGAGAAGATGAGCTGCTCGGGCGCGTGCACGCGTGTGTGCACGCGTGCACGCGTGTGCGCGCGCGCCGGCTGGGGATGGAGAGGAGGGCCTGGTCCAGGACTCCGCGGTGCGCGTGCAGGGGAGCTGAGTCAGGGATATGAGCACATGTGCGCACACGGGGGACAGGCATGGGCGCGCGCGTGCGTGTGTGTGCACCCTGGGGATAGGAACTGGGACGTGTGCACCTGTGCGCACACAGGGACAGAGGCCTGGTGTGTGTGGATGTGCATGCACCTGGGGGTCACGGGCTGGGGGGGGTGTATGCATTTCGTAGGCACTTGGGAAACAGTGGAAGGTGTGCAGATGAGTGTGTACACACACGGGGGCCAGAGATGGGGGTACACTGGCATGTGTGCACAGCCAGGAGTAGGGGATAGATGCAAGAGTGTGCACACAGAGGCAGGAGTCAAGTGTGTTGTGGGTGTGTGTGTGTGTGCATGCATGTGCAGATGTGGGGACTTGGAGGAGCGGGGTCGAGTAGCACACAGTGTGTGTACTCTCGGAGGAGAAAGGCAGGCTGGGATTGTGTCCGTAGGCGTGTTTGAGCAGGTGCATATGTGTGTGCACAGGAAGGAGAGGAGGTCGGGTGTGTGCTCGTGCGGATGCTCGGAGGAGACAGTGTGTGCACGCGCAGCGCCCTGTCCGCCAGGTGCTCACCTGTTCCTGCCCAGCCCGAGGTCTCCATGCCCACGCCCGGCCTCTGCCCAGGTTCTGAGTCTTCTGGACGGAAGGTGCGGGCCTGTTCCTCATCGCCAGGTGGCCCGGGCTAAGTGGAGTCTGAGTCCTGGAGACGTGACCCCCGCGGTTCACCAGCAGCAGGGCCAGGGCAGGCGGGGCGTGGGGGCCAAGTCCAGAGTTCATGGGGCACAGAGGACTTCAGCGTGGATGCACCCTCAGGTGCTATCGCCTTACACGCAGCCTGGGACGGTTTCACAGTTTAACCACTTTCAACCTGCTTCTCTAGCAAGCCACTCCAGTCTTGAACTGTTAACCCTTAATTAGCGCTGGTTTCTTGAAAAGCAGGAATCTTTCCATTCTTTCTACTGATCAGTACACTGCACTTAGAGTAACAGGGATGATGAAAACAGGGTGGGAGGGGTGGGAAATAAAAGGCTTCGGAGGGACCGTTCCCTGTCCCTGCAGGCTGGACACCTCCGCTTCCCTGTGGAGAAACATGCATAGCTCCCCACTGGAAGGGCCGTGGTGCCTGGACCTCCCGCCCCGTTCTTTCTCAGAAAGTCTGCGTTCCTCGCTCCGCCGCTTTTTCCCAGAAACTCCATCTTTCTCACAGTGTTGGAGTCTTCATCCCCACGTAGCAGCCAGAAGCCCCTCCCTGGGCTCAGGTGCACAGACGGACAAGCCTCTGGGTGAGGGCTGGGTGCTCGGAGAGAGGAGAAACAAGGGATCAGAGTCCAAACCCAAGTCCTCTCCCCACAGAGTCCAGTCGTTGACCAGTATTTACAGGGGATAACCAGCTCTCATATTCAAAATCATTTCTGCACAGAAATCACTTGTGAAACACTCTGAGCTCGCAGGCGCTGCTGCAGCATTGAAACAAACCCCTGGTTTGCTCGGAACCTCTGCCTCTATAGTCAGTTACCCTAGAGAACGCCTGTGCCTGTGTTGAAAGGTGACAACATAATTTTGGTTGAAGATCCAAATGTTTTTGGCCACATCTCGCCTTGAAACCCCTAGGCTGGCAGAGATGTGACCTAGGCAGGTGATGACCCCACGCATGTGTCCATCGGTCCTGTCTGCTTTGGGGAGTGTCCCAAAAGTTGGGGTTTTAGTGAGCCTTCCACCAGTGTTCAGTTGGTCCTCCTCCCTGGGGCTGTGCCGCCACTGTGTGGGATGGTGCTGCTCTGTGTTCCGTTAGAAGGCTGGCCCGTGCTTCCCAGGAGAATGCCCACCTGTCACAGCGCCCCCTTTCTTTGTGGGCTTGATACAAAGCCTTACCCCACCCCTATTAAACTCTCCTTTGAAGGAGAGAAAGTTTTCTAATCCCTTGAAAATCTGAATTCTAAGTCTGTTAGATATCCAACTTGTCTTCGGCTCCCTCCTCCATGACAGGTCTTTTCTCTGTTTTCCATCTTCTTGGGTGACCACGGCAACAGTAACATCAAGAGGTGGGGAGACGGAGCGGGGCAGAGGCTCAGAGACTTGGGTGGGGATTCTGCGTGTGCACAGGTGACATTTTCTCTTTCTTTGACCAGATAGCAATAAAGGCGTCTTTGGAAAATTTTGTTTGCTTGCTTCTTTCTGCGTATCAGGAAATATAAGCGAATCAGGTGGCTTGTTGGCAAGCCTCAGGAAAAGCCCCTGGCCCCTCACAAAGAGGCCACCACTTCTGAGCCCCACCCACTACCTGGACACACCAAAGTGGCTGTGTTTCTCCCTCTTCCTTACTTCACGATTCCGTTTGAAAACTTCTGGCCAAAACCAAGCCGCCCTCCGGGAAAGACGGTCAGACCCTGGCCTTCCTGTGTCACTGTGCCTTTAGCGTCGCTCAGTCTTAAACACCTTCACAACCACCTACAGACTGAAGTCGTAGTCCTTTGAAAGGCTCCCCTTGGACCTGACAAGTTCTAGAAGGTCATGGCATCCAAGCTGACTCAAATTTACTCAAAGAAATCCCTTTCATTCCTTTGCCCATGAACTCCACAATCCACCCAGCATTGATCTGGGTGACCTGCCTATGCTCCTGTTAAGATGATATCCAGGTTGTTCTCCACGGACTCATACAACGTCAAGGCTCAGATTACTTCTCCAAGGTTGTCTGACTTCCCTTCATCTCAGCTTCATCGTAGCAGGTGGGCTGGAGGGCCTTTCTCTGAATCCACAAGGTAAGTGGACAGCAGCGGGGAAATGACCAGAGATGTTGAACGTCCACCTCTCCTTGTGTTACTTTCTTCCTCAAAATAATCCAGCCAGGAGCCCACAGCACGGTTTTAGGAAACCTGACTTTGTGTAGAATTTAATGTCTCCGGTCATTTCCCCGCTGCTGTCCACTCACTTGCTGATACAGAGAAGCGCCATCTAGCCCACCTGCTACGATGAAGCGGAGATGCAGGGAAGTCAGATGACCTTGGATAAGTAATCTTAGCCTCTCTGATGTGCAAATCCCTTTAGCTGAGAAATAAATAGAAAAAATAGTTCTTTGCTAAAAAGACAAACCACAGTTTCAAAGGCTTTGCCTGTTCTGCATTCCTCACTCACCTAACATTTCTGAGCCATGAACATGTGCAGCTTAGTGTGCTGATGCAGATTAATAAGACAGAGGGTTGCTCAGACGGGACGGCCAGACTCCCGTACGACCAAATATGATGGGGGCAAGGGTCGCTTCATGGCTGGAAGCGGGAATTGTGGAAGCAGAGAGCCAGAACCATCATGGCTCCTGTAGGCAATCAGGGAAGGCTTCATAGCGAAGGTGACGTTGAGATGGTCTGCGAGCAGCTGAGGGGTGTGTGTGCAAGTGTGCACACGTTAGGATTCGCGTGTTCCTGCAGAAAAGGACACATCTTGGAAAATGCTTGTGGCTGCTTACATCCATGTCTTAGGCAGGGCAGCTGCAATAAAACCCCACAGACTGGTAGCTCATAAACAACAGAAATTATTTCTGACGGTTATACAGGCTGGAAGTCCAAGCTCAGGGTACCAGCCTGGGGGGTTCTGGTGAGAGCCGTCTTCCTGGCTCACAGATGGCTCCCGCCTCGTCCTACGCGCGAAGGCTGCTGCCCGGCCCTCTTAACAGGCACTAACCCCGTTCGCAGGGCACTGCTCCCAGGACCTAATTCTCCCCAAAGGCCCCACCTCCGAATGCCACCTGCAGTGAAGGAGAAGTAATTCCCCTCCACTCTAGGCTGTGGCCCCCATAAAAGACAGGTTAACGAGAGAAAAGCAGAAGCTGAAAGTGTGCACCTCATGAGGACGGGGCGCACCAGGGAGAGTGGGGTGCTCTCAGAGTGGCTCGGAACTCAGGCTTAAGGACCGCCTCCAGCTGAAGACAGAGCGGCCGGGCGAGGAGGAGCGCGGAAAGGAGAGCAGGGTGCCTGCGGTGACACCCAGTCCCCTGCCTGAGGAGTGCCGCTTGTGGGCTCCCTGCCGTCTCCTCCCAGGTGGACAGGGAGGCGCCTGCAGAGACTCGAGGTGGTGGAGAGGGCGGCTGTGCTCTGAGCTGTGAGCCGCCCCACAGCAGGGGGGTCCTGCCGGTCACTCCAGCTGGGGGCGAGCTGTGAGTGGCGCACGCTCAGACCATGAAGTCCTACTGGCTTGGCGAGGCCGCACCTGGCTGTGAGCGACGCTAGAAAATGCAGGCACGGTTCTGGGCCCTCTGTCTGCCCAAGCGCTTCCAGGTCTGTAAAGAAAGGGGCAGAGAGCTGATGTTCCGAGATGACTAGCAGTTTGTTCTGAGCAAGGAAGAGAGGACTTGCTCTCAGAGACGTGAGCCCCACGTGGAGTGGGGAGAAGGGCTGAGCCTCCGGCGCCGGTGGAGAGGGGCCGCAGAGGCAGTGCCGGTGCGCGAGGCGTGGAGGCTGGAGGGGCTCTAGACGGCGCCCAGCGGGAAGGAGCCGCGGATGGGAGCCCCGGGGTCAGACCCGGACCCTCGTCCCGTGGGCCTCGCCCCGCTGCAGCTCCCGCAGTGGCGCCTGGGCCCCCAGGGTGGCACGCAGCACCTGCCTCCCGCCGCTGATGACGAGGGCACATTTGCTGACCACCGAGAGTTGCTTTGGACACCGGCAGCCTCCAGTGCGCAAGAGCCTGCGGCGGAGAGCGGGCGATGCGGCTGCCCGGGGAACAGCAGGGCAGCCCCAGGGCCCACGTCCACGGGCGCTGGGCGGAGACCCGGAAGGCGGGTGAGGGAGGGCTGGGCCGCTGGGCAGAGGACGGGGCTGGGCGGTCGCGCTGGCGTTTCTGACAGTTGCCTCGCAGGCCGCAGAGAAACGTGACAGAGACACGGGTGGACGTTCACGGCGCGAGACCGCCGGGACTGCACTGGCCGGGCGGCGCGCACAGGCCGGGCGCTCTGGGGGTGTCTCCAGGCGCCGGCGGAGGACGCGTTCCCGGGAAGGATGACCCTGCCGCCCTCCCGGCTGGCCTCTCATCCCCACCCCGCCTCCGGGCCGTTCTGCCCGTCCCTGGATTCGGCCACCAGGACGAGCTGCAGAGAAAGGCGGGAGAGGTCGGTCCACGGGGTTCTCCTCCTCCCCAGCCAGGGGGCTGTGTCCGCATCCCTCTCTGTCCACCGCCCGTCCTCCGACCCAGGCCGGGGGACCCTCCCCGGGGTACTCGCCACCTGCCCCGCCCACACCCACCTCTGCAGACAGTGCGGTCAGATGGGCCTCTATTCCTGCCAGAACGCTGGCTGCTTCAACCTCTAAACATAAAAAGTGGTCACTAATGGCACGGGTGGACTGACTCAAGGAACCAAGAAAGTATGTATTTCAAACAGGAGGGGAGATAACAGTGTCAGGTGAAGAGAGGTCATTCAGCTTGGCAAGCAAATGATTGATATTTATTTGAGCATTTTCAATAAAGTAGAGCAGCAAAGCCCTGCAGAAGATCTGCTGAAGGGAGGCAAGGAGGAGGGCATGGAAGGGCAGGCAAGGGAGGTTGGCAGGAAACCGGTGGTTTGGGGGCTCCAGCTGGGGGCTGGGGGGTGCCGCTGGGGAGATGAAGACCTGAGGGGTTTTTGCAGGCTGAGAAGTCTCTGAAAGGAAAGAGATGAAAAAGAGAAGGGCACAGGACCCAGGGGAGGCAGAGAGAGCATCAGAGAGGGCAAGAGAGTCTGAACTAGAGACCCACATTCTAAAACCAGTGGGGGAGATGGGCATTTAGTTGTTTGTTTTTTTTTTTTTCATCCAATCTATGATATTTCTGGAGAAATATCTGGAGAAGGGAATGGCAACCCACTCCAGTACTCTTGCCTGGGAAATCCCATGGACAGAGGAGGTGGTGGGCTATACAGTCCATGGGGTCACAAAGAGAAGGGTACAACTAAGCAACTGAGTGTGATATTTCTCTAAATTTTCATCTATACCATTCTAGACAGTCTCCTCATCCATTCTTTCCTCTCCCCACTCTAAACCCTCCAACACAACCGAGGTGTAATTTTTTTCCATCTAGTTTTCCATTTTATGACTAGAAAACAAAGTCCGTCAAGGCAACCTTGGTTTAAAATCTCGGTTTTGTATGCCATTGATGGGAGTGTTAGCTAGCGCAACTGCTCAGTAAAAAAAACTGGGCAAGATGATTGATCTTTAAAATGTCATGTGATACAACCAATGGTGAACTCACGACACTTCTCCCAAACCAGCCCCTCCTCACCCGGCTCCGGCTCACTCAGGAGAAGAACTGTGTCCACCCAGTTGTTCAGACTAGAAAAGTAGACAGAAGTCAAACACCTGACTCGTCCTCAGCAATTGAAACCAACCGCCAGCCTGAGCTATCTCGAGTTCTCCTGCTTTCCGCCCTGGCCAGCCGTCCTCTTCCTCATTGAGGGCTGGAGCAAACAATGCCCATCTCCTGTTCCTCCAGCCTTGACCTCCTCTCTCCTCTCTTCAGCAGCCAGAGTGATGTCTTAAAAATGGAAACCAGCTCAGGATTTCCCTGGCTTTCAGTCGTGGACTCCATGCTTCCACTGCAGCAGGTGCACGTTTGATCCCTGGTCAGGGAGCTAAGATCCGTATGTTGAGCCTTTTGGTCAAAAGACAGTGCTGTGCTCGTCCTCTGCTTCCTGTTGACCTTCTGTTCGGGTGTTCCATCCACTATCAAAAGAGGGACGCTGAGGACCTCCATGGTAGCTCAGTGGGTAAGAATCCACCTGCCAATACAGGGTTCCATCCCTGGTTCGGGAAGATCCGACATGCCGCAGAGCAACTAAGCCCACACACCACAACTACTGAAGCCCAAGCACATTAGACCTTGTGTTCCCCAACAAGAGAAGCCAGTGCATTGAGAACCCCACATACCACAGCGAAGAACAGCCCCAACTCTGCAGCTAGAGAAAGCTCAAGCAAAAGCAACAAAGCCCCAGTGTAAAACATGAGTAAAAATGAATTAAACTAAAACATCTTTTTTTTTAACATAAATTTATTTATTTTAATTTGAGGTTAATTACTTTACAATATTGTATTGGTTTTGCCATACATCAACATGAATCTGCCACGGGTGTACATCCTGAACCCCCCTCCATCCTCCCTCCCCATACCATCCCTCTGGGTCATCCCAGTGCACCAGCCCCAAGCAACCAGTATCCTGCATTGAACTTGGACTGGCGATTCATTTCATGTATGATATTACATGTTTCAATGCCATTCTCCCAAATCATCCCACCCTCTCCCTCTCCCACAGAGTCCAAAAGACCGTTCTATACATCTGTGTCTCTTTTGCTGTCTCGCATACAGGGTTATCACTACCATCTTTCTAAATTCCATATATATGCGTAGTATACTGTGTTGGTGTTTTTCTTTCTGGCTTACTTCACTCTGTATAATAGGCTCCAGTTTTATCCACCTCATTAGAACTGATTCAAATGTATTCTTTTTAATGGCTGAGTAATACTCCATTGTGTATATGTACCACTGCTTTCTTACCCATTCATCTGCTGATGGACATCTAGGTTGCTTCCATGTCCTGGCTATTATAAACAGTGCTGCGATGAAAATTGGGGTACACATGTCTCTTTCAATTCTGGTTTCCTTGGTGTGTATGCCCAGCAGTCCTGGGTTTGCTGGGTCATAAGGCAGTTCTATTTCCAGTTTTTTAAGGAATCTCCACACTGTTCTCCATAGTGGCTGTACTAGTTTGCATTCCCATCAACAGTGTAAGAGGGTTCCCTTTTCTCCACACCCTCTCCAGCGTTTATTGCTTATAGACTTTGGATTGCAGCCATTCTGATTGGTGTGAAATGGTACCTCATTGTGGTTTTGATTTGCATTTCTCTGATAATGAGTGATGTTGAGCATCTTTTCATGTGTTTGTTAGCCATCTGTATGTCTTCTTTGGAGAAATGTCTATTTAGTTCTTTGGCCCGTTTTTTGATTGGGTCATTTATTTTCTGGAATTGAGCTGTAGGAGTTGCTTGTATATTTTTGAGATTAGTTGTTTGTCAGTTGCTTCATTTGCTATTATTTTCTCCCATTCTGAAGGCTGTCTTTTCACCTTGCTTATAGTTTCCTTTGTGGTGTAGAAGCTTTTAAGTTTAATTAGGTCCCATTTGTTTATTTTTGCTTTTATTTCCAATATTCTGGGAGATGGGTCACAGAGGATCCTGCTGTGATGTATGTCGGAGAGTGTTTTGCCTATGTTCTCCTCTAGGAGTTTTATAGTTTCTGGTCTTACGTTTAGATCTTTAATCCATTTTGAGTCTATTTTTGTGTATGGTGTTAGAAAGTGTTCTAGTTTCATTCTTTTACAAGTGGTTGACCAGTTTTCCCAGCACCACTTGTTAAAGAGATTGTCTTTAATCCAATGTATATTCTTGCCTCCTTTGTCAAAGATAAGGTGTCCATAGGTGCATGATTTATCTCTGGGTTTTCTATTTTGTTCCATTGATCTATATTTCTGTCTTTGCACCAGTACCATACTGTCTTGATGACTGTGACTTTGTAGTAGAGCCTGAAGTCAGGCAGGTTGATTCCTCCAGTTCCATTCTTCTTTCTCAAGATGGCTTTAGCTATTTGAGGTTTTTTGTATTTCCATACAAATTGTGAAATTATTTGTTCTAGCTCTGTGAAAAATACCATTGGTAGGTTGATAGGGATTGCATTGAATCTATAGATTGCTTTGGGTAGTATACTCATTTTCACTATATTGATTCTTCCAATCCATGAACATGGTATATTTCTCCATCTATTAGTGTCCTCTTTGATTTCTTTCACCAGTGTTTTATAGTTCTCTATATATAGGTCTTTAGTTTCTTTAGGTAGATATATTCCTAAGTATTTTATTCTTTTCATTGCAATGGTGAATGGAATTGTTTCCTTAATTTCTCTTTCTGTTTTCTCATTATTAGTGTATAGGAGTGCAAGGGATTTCTGTGTGTTGATTTTATATCCTGCAACTTTACTATATTCATTGATTAGCTCTAGTAATTTTCTGGTGGAGTCTTTAGGGTTTTCTACGTATAGGATCATGTCATCTGCGAACAGTGAGAGTTTTACTTCTTCTTTTCCAATTTGGATCTCTGATTGCTGTGGCCAAAACTTCCAAAACTATGTTGAATAGTAGTGGTGAAAGTGGGCACCCTTGTCTTGTTCCTGACTTTAGGGGAAATGCTTTCAATTTTTCACCATTGAGGATAATGTTTGCTGTGGGTTTGTCATATATAGCTTTTATTATGTTGAGGTATGTCCCTTCTATTCCTGCTTTCTGGAGAGTTTTTATCATAAATGGATGTTGAATTTTGTCAAAGGCTTTCTCTGCATCTATTGAGATAATCATATGGCTTTTATTTTTCAATTTGTTAATGTGGTGTATTACACTGACTGATTTGCAGATATTGAAGAATCCTTGCATCCCTGGGATAAAGTCCACACAGTCATGATGTATGATCTTTTTAATGTGTTGTTGGATTCTGATTGCTAGAATTTTGTTAAGGATTTTTGCATCTATGTTCATCAGTGATATTGGCTTGTAGTTTTCTTTTTTGTGTGGCATCTTTGTCAGGTTTTGGTATTAGGGTGATGGTGGCCTCATAGAATGAGTTTGGAAGTTTACCATCCTCTGCAATTTTCTGGAAGAGTTTGAGTAGGACAGGTGTTAGCTCTTCTCTAAATTTTTGGTAGAATTCAGCTGTGAAGCCATCTGGACCTGGGCTTTTGTTTGCTGGAAGATTTCTGATTACAGTTTCAATTTCTGTGCTTGTGATGGGTCTGTTAAGATTTTCTATTTCTTCCTGGTTCAGTTTTGGAAAGTTGTACTTTTCTAAGAATTTGTCCATTTCTTCCACGTTGTCCATTTTATTGGCATATAATTGCTGATAGTAGTCTCTTATGATCCTTTGTATTTCTGTGTTGTCTGTTGTGATCTCTCCATTTTCATTTCTAATTTTATTGATTTGAGTTTTCTCCCTTTGTTTCCTGATCAGTCTGGCTAATGGTTTGTCAATTTTATTTAATCCTTTCAAAGAACCAGCTTTTGGCTTTGTTGATTTTTGCTATGGTCTCTTTTGTTTCTTTTGCATTTATTTCTGCCCTAATTTTTTAGATTTCTTTCCTTTTACTAACCCTGGGGTTCTTCATTTCTTCCTTTTCTAGTTGCTTTAGGTGTAGAGTTAGGTTATTTATTTGACTTTTTTCTTGTTTCTTGAGGTATGCCTGTATTGCTATGAACTTTCCCCTTAGCACTGCTTTTACAGTGCCCCACAGGTTTTGGGTTGTTGTGTTTTCATTTTCATTCATTTCTATGCATATTTTGATTTCTTTTTTGATTTCTTCTGTGATTTGTTGGTTATTCAGCAGTGTGTTGTTCAGCCTCCATATGTTGGAATTTTTAACAGTTTTTCTCCTGTAATTGAGATCTAATCTTATTGCATTGTGGTCAGAAAAGATGCTTGGAATGATTTCAATTTTTTTGAATTTACCAAGGCTAGATTTATGGCCCAGGATGTGATCTGTCCTAGAGAAGTTTCCATGTGCGCTTGAGAAAAAGGTGAAATTCATTGTTTTGGGGTGAAATGTCCTATAGATATCAATTGGGTCTAACTGGTCTATTATATCATTTAAAGTTTGTGTTCCTTGTTAATTTTCTGTTTAGTTGATCTATCCATAGGTGTGAGTGGGGTATTAAAGTCTCCCACTATTATTGTGTTATTGTTAATTTCCACTTTCATACTTGTTAGCCTTTGTCTTACATATTGTGGTGCTCCTATGTTGAGTGCATATATATTTATAATTGTTATATCTTCTTCTTGGATTGATCCTTTGATCATTATATAGTGTCCTTCTTTGTCTCCTTTCACAGCCTTTGTTTTAAAGTTTATTTTATCTCATATGAGTATTGCTACTCCTGCTTTCTTTTGGTCTCTATTTGCATGGAATATCTTTTTCCAGCCCTTCACTTTCAGTCTGTATGTGTCCCCTGTTTTGAGGTGGGTCTCTGGTAGACAACATATATAGGGGTCTTATTTTTGTATCCATTCAGCCAGACTTTGTCTTTTGGTTGGGGCATTCAACCCATTTACATTTAAGGTAATTATTGGTAAGTATGATCCCGTTACCATTTACTTTATTGTTTTGGGTTCGAGTTTATACACCCTTTTTGTGTTTCCTGTCTAGAGACTCTCCTTTAGCATTTGTTGGAGAGCTGGTTTGGTGGTGCTGAAACATCTTTTTAAAAAGAAAAGTGGGACATTGAAGTCTCTTATGACAAACCTAGATAGTATATTAAAAAGTGGAGACATTAGACAGAGGAGCCTGGCAGGTTGCAGTCGTGTCTGACTCTTTGCAACCCCATGACCACAGCATGCCAGGGCCCCCTGTCCATCACCAACTCCTGGAGTTTACTCAAACTCATGTCCATTGAGTCATTGATGCCATTCAACCATCTCAACCTCTGTCTTCCCCTTCTCTTCCCACCTTCAATCTTTCCCAGCATCAGGGTCTTTTCAAATAAATCAGTTCTTCATATCAGGTGGCCAAGGGTTGGAGTTTCAGCTTCAAGATCAGTCCTTCCAATGAATATTCAGGACTGATTTCCTTTAGGATGGACTGGTTGGATCTCCTTGCAGTCCAAGGGACTCTCAAGAGTCTTCTCCAACACCACAGTTCAAAAGCATCAATTCTTCGACACTCACCTCTCTTTATGGTCCAACTCTCACATCCATACATGACCACTGGAAAAACCACAGCCTTGATTAGATGGACCTTTGTTGGCAAAGTAACATCTCTGCTTTTTAATATGCTATCTAGGTTGGTCATAACTTTTCTTCCAAGGAGTAAGCGTCTTTTAATTTCATGGCTGCA
This sequence comes from Bubalus bubalis, assembly GCF_019923935.1. Lineage (NCBI taxonomy): Eukaryota > Metazoa > Chordata > Mammalia > Artiodactyla > Bovidae > Bubalus > Bubalus bubalis. The sequence continues at coordinate 436,247 of NC_059169.1, forward strand.
ATCATCATCTACAGTGATTTTGGAGACCCCCAAATAAAGTCAGCCACTGTTTCCACTGTTTCTCCATCTATTTGCCATGAAGTGATGGGACTGGATGCCATGATCTTTGTTTTATGAATGTTGAGCTTTAAGCCAACTTCTTCACTCTTCTCTTTCACTTTCATCAAGAGGCTTTTTAGTTCCTCTTCACTTTCTGCCATAAGGGTGGTGTCATCTGCATATCTGAAGTTATTGATATTTCTCCTGGAAATCTTGATTCCAGCTTGTGCTTCATCCAGCCCAGAGTTTCTCATGATGTACTCTGCAAAGAAGTTAAATAAGCAGGGTGATAATATACAGCCTTGACGTACTCCTTTTCCTATTTGGAACCAGTCTGTTGTTCCATGTCCAGTTCTAATTATTGCTTCCTGACCTGCATACAGATTTCTCAAGAGGCAGATCAGGTGGTCTGGTATTCCCATCTCTTTCAGAATTTTCCACAGTTTGAAATGATCCACACAGTCAGAGGCTTTGGCATAGTCAATAAAGCAGAAGTAAATGATTTTCTGGAATTCTCTTGCTTTTTCAATGATCCAGTGGATTTTGGCAACTTGATCTCTGGTTCCTCTGCCTTTTTTATAATCTTTCTATAACCTTTTCTTGAACATCTGGAAGTTCACAGTTCACGTATTGCTGAAGCCTGGCTTGGAGAATTTTGAGCATTACTTTACTAGTATGTGAGATGAGTGCAATTGTGTGGTAGTTTGAGCATTCTTTGGCATTACCTTTCTTTGGGATTGGAATGAAAACTGACCTTTTCCAGTCCTGTGGCCACTGCTGAGTTTTCCAAAGTTGCTGGCATATTGAGTGTAGCTCTTTCATAGCATCATCTTTTAGAATTTGAAATAGCTCAACTGCAATTCCATCACTCCACTAGCTTTGTTCATAGTGAAATGTTCCTAAGGCCCACTTGACTTCACATTTCAGGATGTCTGGCTCTAGGTGAGTGATCACACCATCATGATTATCTGGGTCATGAAGATCTTTTTTGTACAGTTCTTCTATGTATTCTTGCCACCTCTTCTTAATATCTTCTGCTTCTGTTAGGTCCATACCATTTCTGTCCTTTATTGAGCCCATCCTTGCATGAAATGTTTCCTTGGTATCTCTAATTTTCTTGAATAGACCTCTAGTCTTTTCTAGGTTGAAGTTCATGGGGTTGCAAAGAGTTGGACAGACACAACTTAGCAACTGAACAACTGCCCCCCATGGCTTCTAGTGAAAAATTGGCTATTAATTTTACTGAGCATCCTTTGTAAGTGATGAGTCATACCTCATTGCCTTCACAATTCTCAGTCTTTGTCCTTTGAGTTTGATTATAAAGTGTTTCAGTGTTGATCTCTGAGTTTATCATATTTGACTTCACTGAGTTTCCAGGATTTGTAGGTTCCTATTTTTCAACAACTTAGACACCATTTATTCCAGGAATACAGAGGTAGTTCAACATAAGAAAATAAATGTATCACACCACTAGAACACACACAGACACACACAGAGACACACACACTCACACACACACACACTCACACAGACACACATGCACACACACAGACACACACACACTCACACACACACACACTCACACACACACATACACACGCGCACACACACACACACACACACTCACACACACCTCTTATATATTCACATGCTCTGAGCTGCACACTGGACTCCAGTCTGTGCTTTCTCTACTGAGGGCCTTGGTGTGGGGCCTTTGCTGTTTGCCTACATATCCTTGCAGACTGTCCCAGAGGGCTACGTTAGTGCTCACGGCACATCAGTGCCCTCAACAAGGTAAAAACCTCTCTCCCCCGGGTGAGAGTCTGGTCAGGCTGCTGAGGGCTGGTGTGGTCGCACCTCCTCTGAACCCAGTACCCACCGCTCCCGGGGACCCTGTAGTCGTGGTCGCTGTTTCACTGACAACGCGGTGCTAGTTCCCGGTGCCCGACACCGTGGCCTGACGCTTGTATACGTTACGGATTGATCACAACTGTAAGTCTAGTTACAACCTGTCAGACACTAGTTCTTGACTATATTCCCCTTGTTGTACATTTCACCGTGACTCGTTTGTTTCATAACAGGAAGTTTGTTTCTCTTAGCTTCCCTCACTTCACTCATTCCCTCGTACTCCTCCCCTCTGGCAATCTGTTTGTTCTCTGTATTTTTCTATTTTGCTGTGTTTGTTCATTTTTAAGTTCACATACAAGTGAAATCATATAGTATTTGTCTTTCTCTGATGTATTTCCCTCCCTCTACCCTCTAGTTCCATCTATGTTCTCACAAATGACAAGGGTCTTTGTTTTTATTTTTTTATGGCTGAGTAGTATTCCACTGTATATAAAAACACCATACCTTTTTTATCTACCCTTGCACACTTAGGTTGCTTCCGTATCTTGGCTATAGTCAATAATGCCACAATGAACACAGAAGTGCATGTATCTTTTTGACTTAAGTGTTTTATAGAGTAGAATTTGAGATTCTCTTGTCTCCTGACGTAGGCTTCTATCACTGTGAGCTTCCCTTTCAGAACCGCCTTGCTGCGTCCCGTAGATTTTAGGACCACTGTCTCGTTTTCATCCACCTCCGGGTACTCTCACCTCTTTGGTGACCCGTTTGCCATTTAGCAGCATCGGTTAGCTTCCACGTGCTCGTGTTTTTGCAGTTCTCATTCTCAGCTGATTTCTAGTCTTATACTGTTGTGGTTGGAAAAGATGCTTGATAGGATTTCACTTTTCTTAAATTTAGGGAGATTTGTTTTGTGGCCGAGCATGTGCTCTGTCCTGCAGAAAATCTGACTTGTCTGTAAAATTTCATTTCTCCTTCAAACTGAGTAACAGCCTTACTAAGTAGAGTATTCTGAGTTGTATGTCTTTTCTTTTCACTTGAAGTATATCATGCCACTTCCTTCTGGCCTGAAGTTTCTGCTGGGGCATGCACAGGCCCAGAGGAAATGGTGATGGGTCAAGGCTTGCTTCTGGGAGGCAGGTGGTCTGCAGTCCCACACACAGGGGTTAGCAGGACTCTGGGCCTGCTTGAGTCTACACGGGAAAGGGAGCATGAGGACAGGGGTTGAGAGATGGGGTTGAGTTTGTGAGTTTGCGACGGGGTAGCCTGGAGCAGGCTTATGGATGCTAAGGACAGAGAGAGGCGAGGGTGAAGACACTGCTGAGTAAAAGGTGAGGAGGCCACGTCCCAGGGCCAGAGCGGAGTGGGCCCAGGCCGGTGCCGTCCTCATGACTCCAGGCAGTGCTAAGGGTCCAGGCCTCTCCAAGCACAGGGCTTTTCCAACAGTATTTCCTCTTCACAGAGTGGTATTAACTCCACATTTGAGGGAACACTTGCTGCCAGCACATCAGATAGGTTTCACGCGGTCTTACGAGCTCCTGGCTCTGCCGTGGGTGCTGGAGACGCGAGAGCAAAGAGGACGCAGGCTGGAGGCGGAGGCACGCGGACAAGGTGCAGTGCCAGCAGGGGCGCCGCAGGGCCGGGCTCCTCAGGCAACCCCGAGCCCCTGTGTCCACGTGCCCAAGGATCGGAGGCCATGGCACCATCTGGAATGGTTTAGAAACGAGTAAAACCAATGCTGGTTTCTAAAAATAAGCACATTCACATCATTTCTCCATGGATTTACTTCACACTAGTTCAGTTTACTTCATCTTAATGTTTTAGTTTATATTACTGCAACTCCTAATTTATGTCTGTGATCCATAATCACCCTTCACGTGTCTCCCTCTATGCCAAGGGTTCTGGTCAAACTGTTGGGCTCTTAAGGCCTGTTTATAGGAACTCTCCACTTAGGCACGCCTTCAGGAAAGCTTTGTAAGGATCAGATCTTAGCTGCATGGTTTTCTAAAATGGGGCACATAATCACCAATACACACTTTTAGAATTAAAGTCAGAACTTAGCCTTCACAGATAGCTATGCATCTATGCGATCTCTCAAATAGTAAGGTAACAGGGGACACATCTTTATTTAAAAATATCAACGAAGATGAGCTCAACATAAAAATCTAATGAAATCAATAAATTTCAATTATTTATATTTTGGTCATAAATGATCTTTATTAAGAATGCATAGTCTCATGATTCAAAACAAAATACTTTAAAGGAATGGTATTCCTAATAAAAATTGACATGAAAGTGTTTTAAAATTGTAATAAAAAACAAACAGACATGTAAAAGACCTTTGTCTCTAGAAAACACAGACTTTAAGTATTAAAAGTAACTTTCCAAACTGTCAGAATTAAAAGCTCACATCACAGAAACATTTAATAAGTACTGACCAACAGATTACAACAAAAAGTTGTTCAATAAATAAAAAAGCCTCCTTAATTTTTTCCTTACCAAAAAAAACACACAAAGTGATGGAGTAACAACATGAAGTTAACGGTAATTTCAGGAGAAAAGGCACATCCAGGCACAACCGCCAAGTCAGCGTTACACGGAGGCAGCCTCCCCAGACTCTCCAGTGCGGGCACAGCAGGCCCAGGAGCGGTGACAGCCCCACCGGTCACCTGGCCGGGGTCCTCAGAGGCTGGACCGCCTCTCCGGCCGGGGCGCGCACCGGGCGACGGCAGCGCGCCAGAGCAGCGGGGCGAGGAGGAGGCTGAGCGTGGTCACGCTCAGGATGAGCAGGTACACCTGCGGGGGCGGGGCATCAGCGGGGAGGGGAGGGGCTTCCTGTGGTGGGGGCGGGGCACTAGTGGGTGGGCGGGGCTTCCCGCAGCAGGGGTGGGGCCATGGAGGGCCCGGGACCTCGACCTGCACCCCCAACCCCCGACCCCCAGCCCCGGGGCAGACTCACCTCTCGGGAGATGACTCGGGCTCTGCGTGCCCGGCTCCCCAGGACCAGTGCGAACTCGCTGACCTGGGCCAGCCCAGCGGCCACGATCCACTTGATGTACTGGCTTGTCTTGGGCAGGAGCAGGGACAGGACCAGGGCTGCCAAGACAAACTGCCGGGGAGGTGGGTCATGCGGCCCACCAGAGCGGCCTGCTCGGCCCCCACCACAGTGCCACGCGAGAGGACACTGAGCCACCCCCACCCCGGGGAGACCAGGCCTGCTGCCCAGGAGTATGGAGCAGCGGTCAGGATGGAACTGTCCTCTAAACACACTGTGAGGCCTGAGCAAAGCAGCCTGGGGGTGTGTGGCTCCTTCGCTGCAAACCCCTCCTCCGCCCTCCGCACCTGGGTCACATGTTAACACAGGCACTTCAAGAGTCTGAAGCCACAAAGGATACAAGTGGGAAGTGGCAAGATAGTTCTCCAGGGCCATTAAAATGCACATTTGGTACAAGACTGGGGTTTGTGGTTTATACTCAGGACAAGACAAAGTACAGAGTGAGGGTCCCCTGGAGAGTCCAGAGTTTCTCACTCCCAGCTTCTAAGACCCCATTTTCAACAGAGTCTGAGATGGAGGCTCACCCTGACCCAAGAAGCCCGAGCTATCCCAGTGGCGCAGGGTGAAGGAGGGGAGGCAGGGGTCACACAGGCAGGAAGCGGCGGGCGGGGTGTTGGGTAAACCAAAGACAGAGTGGACCTCACAAGCACGACCTCACCTTCATGACCACCACCGAGAGCGTGAGGACCAGCAGGACAGTGAGCTCGTAGAGCACGAAGGTGGGGAACACGTGAAGGCCTGCAGGGACAGGGCGGGTGACCCTCCAAGGCCAGGCGGTCAGACTCCCTGCACCTCTGCGTCCAAGACAGGAAGGGACAGGGGGTCTCCCCACCATCCCACCCAGAGCCCCGTGTGGCAGGCCTGGCCTTCAGGAACCAGGACCAAACCAGGAGCCCATTTACACAGCCACGCACTCGACGTCTCTGGGGCCGATCAGGCCCACCAAGCAGTGCCCGGCGTGAGTGAGGGGCCAGGCTGATTCCCCCATCCCACGGGTGTTCCCAGGGCAGCAGCCTGAACACCAGTTTGGGTTTTTTGTACTAAAATCAGAATTTCCCCCCACACTTGGTGTGGGTGCACTGATGTGGACCTGCCACCCTGCTAAGCAGGGGCCACGCAGGACCACCTGTTAAAAGCCCGTGTCCCTCAGCTCAGACCTGCCCTCCTCAGTGAAAGTCCCTCAGTCCCTAGCCTCCACAGGAACTGTTTTTGCCGCACAAATTGTTAGTAGAAACACGTGTGAGCAGACAAGACCCGGCGGGGGCATCAGCCCTGGAGGACAGTCACCTATGGACGCGAAGAACACAATGGCCAGAAAGTCGCGGACGGGCTCCACACAGGACACGACCTCCTCGGCGGCCGCGTGGCCCTGGGAGGACACCAGGGCTCCAGCCAGGAAGCAGCCCAGCTCCATGGACACACCCAGCAGCTCGGTGACCTGGGGGGAGGACACAGGCCATGCCGGGCACATGCGGCAGAGTCTCTGCCAGGAGGCTCACGCCAGAGGGGTCCCCATAGAACCCCACAAGCCAGTTCCTTGGCCCCTGCCCAGCATCCTGGGAGGACCCCGGGGAGGACACAGTGGCAAACGCCAGGCCACTGCCCACAGGCGAGGAGGAGCAGCCATAAACCAGGTGAAACCACCATTCGGGGAGACCGCTGTGGGATTTCTGAGTGAGAACAAGTATTTGTGATACATTTTCTCTATCCTGAATCAATAAACTGCCCGACTCCTGAGCATTAAAAACGTGGCATAGGAACCTGTGCCCACCCCCTGGCGCCTGCAGGAAGGGAGCAGACATGTGTTTAACTCGGGTTAAACCAAGACAAGAGCAGCACAGGCCCTACAGACGACGATGCTGGAGCCCAAAACACGCCCGGGAGGGAGCAGACAAAGTGCTCACAGCCGCCACAGCTAACAGCGCGACACAGACGGCCGTGGACCAACAGCGCCCTCGGGCCTGGAGTCACGGGCCAGTCCCAGGACTGACTCCCTGCGCGTGAACGCTGACTGGCTGAACACGAGGTGGGTCGGCCCACGCTGAGGGGCGCAGCTGCTGTCCTGCAGGTAATGTCGCCACAACTCGGACTATTTACAGGGTCTCCTGGAACTCCGCCCTCCTTTACAAGAAGCCTGTCCCTCAGCTGGGACGTGTATGTGTAAGTCGTTCAGTCATGTCTGACTCTTTGCAACCCCATCGACTATACCGTCCATGGAATTCTCCATGCCAGAATACTGGAGTGGGTAGCCGTTCCCTTCTCCAAGAGATTTTCCCAACCCAGGGATCGAACCCAGGTCTCCCACATGGCAGGCGGATTCTTTACCAGCTGGAAAGGCTCCATCCAAAATCAGCCTCCATGCGAGCCTCTCACATCACAGCAGCAGAAGTTATGCTGCAAACTAGCTCGTTCTCATCAAACACGATGAAAACGATTTCACACTGACTCTTGCCTTAGGTGTAAGGCATGCAGGACAGACACTCGGGCACACCCCAGCCGGGAGCATGAGCACAACGGCGCACACATGAAAACAAGTGCCTCACACGTGCCAGCCGTGAGCAGCGTGAGCCAGAAAGCCCTGCCCCAACCACTCGCATGCCGAGAGGCCGGGTGTTACCGTCAGCATGAGGAAGGTGAAGGCGGAGACGCCCAGGACCAGGATCTCCTTGTTCCCTTTGCTCTCCACGTGCAGCTTCCGGCAGTAAGGGCCTACGAGATAGGTCCTCACCAGCAGACAGACGAGCAGAACGGCGGCGAGCGAGAAGAGGACCTGCCCGACCAGGGCCAGGAGCCGCAGGGCCTCCATGGCGACGCTGGGGAGAGAGATAGTCCTTATTCTCCCCAAGGCACACCCCAGTCCAGCGGAAAGACCTTCCGTTCCTTTTCAAGGTTACACAACAAATTACTCAGATCACACACATCTTTATTCCCAAATGCTGGAATAAAATCTATTTAACGTTAACCTCAGGAACTCAGTTACTTGAATCAAATATAGAGGCTGAATTGTATTGTGATCAACAAACACTCTGGAGCAGGTATGCTGTTCAGGATGCAAAGATCCACGGCTGACGGCTCATGTGTCCCTGCCAAGGGCAGGGGATAGAATTCCTCTCCAGGGTTAACTGCCACCTGAAATCCTGCATAAGGCAACCGCGCCCTGAACACCGCAGGCTTCCCGCCTGGGGGTGCCAGTCCTTCACCCCAAGCCAGAGCTCGGAGGCCCCTGTCACTCCATCACAGAGAAAAGGGCTCTGCACAAAGCTCTTTAGAATAAAGGCAGTGTGACCAATGCTGCCATGAGCACTCACACATGAGCGTTTCTGTTTACTGCGGTAACACGTTCAGGTAGATTCATCCCCATCAGCGTGTGATTCAGGCAGGACCATGCTGCTGTCGCCCACAGGGGACGCCTGGGGACAGGTGCTCCCATTTCTGTGGGGCATACGCCCTGGCGTGGAGGGGCCGGGGCACATGGCAGCCCCAGCTTCACCCAAGAAACGCTGTACGTGCTGCTGCCGTTTCTACAGTCTTAACACAATGCAGGGGACTTTGCCTTGTCAGTAAAGTTCTCAGTCAACATAGCATCTCGTGACTAAACTGGAAGGAAATCAAGGGGACCAGGACCTGTACTGATTGAGCTTTAAATCAGGAAGATAGAAAAAGAACAGCTTTCCCAGTCTCTCTGCATGTGCTGTGGCTGTCTAGCCAGCAGGGGCCTGCTCCCAAGTGATGCCTGCGCTCTGCGGCGGCCCAGCACCCTTGGTTCTGCCTCCGTTTCGGGAGAAGGCCCCTCCTCTCCTGGGAGTGACTTACTGTACATCTCAAACAGAACTCAAGTGACCTCCAGCTAAAATTAAAATCCTTTTTCTGTCCAGAATTTTCTTCAGTTACCCTGAAAATCTGTAGCCAGAAGAAATAAGGTTGTGACTAAGGTTGCTCTTCTGACAGTTAAAGAACTTAGGGTCAAAGGGACAAACCAGTTAGCTTGCCTTCCTGCTAAACAGGCTCTGACGGCTGCATGTCCGAGGGTCGCGCTCGCGGCTCTGCGAGTCTCCCGTGGGCGACCCGCACACATCGCCCAGGAGGCAGGCTGCGCCCACCGCGGCGACCCGCACACATCGCCCAGGAGGCAGGCTGCGCCCACCGCGGCGCATCCTGCCAGTGAGGACGCTGACGTCCCGCATGTGCAGGAAGATACCTCACCCAGGCTGTGCGGCTGGCTGATGGTGAGCTGGGGGCCTCCACCCCCTGGAATCTCAGGTAACCAGCTGCCCTTCCTACCCTCCCCATCGGGGTGAGCTACCTGGGAGTGGAGCAGATATCTGAATCACTTTTGGATTGCTGAGATTCAGTATAACATCTAGCGAAAGGCAAATACATAAAATATAAAATGCTTCCACCTGCCAACGGGCGATGAGGCAGGCTTGTCTGAGCTCCGCCAGGCCGGGCCCAGCCGGAGGATGTCCCCCCAGCCCCCACCACACCTCAACATGGGGCCTCTGGCTTTAAAATGAGTCAAGAATCAGAGACTCATCAGATACAAAACTCCAACAATCAGGAAAACCACAACTTGAGTGAGATTCCAACATCAAGACCCAGTCGTTGTTAGAATTATCTGACAAAGATTTTAAAGCAATTGTCATAAAAATGATTCAACAGTAATTAAAAATCCTCTTGAAACAAAGGGAAGAAAAAAACAGAAAATCTCAACAACGAAACGAAGTTTAAAAAAAAAGAATCAAATGGAAATTATACAGCTAAACAACATACTAACCAAAGCTGGATGAGCTGAAGAGCAGAGAGGCGACGCCGGGTGCTGGGACCCCGACAGAATCTACCCAGTCTGAACCAGACAGAAAACAGACTGATGAAGAAGCATCTCGGAGGCCCGTGAGGCAAGAGAAGAGCCGTGTTGGCCCCATGGGGTCCTGGGATGAGGGCTGAGGGGGACTGGAAAAGCACCTGAGGAAACCAGGGCTGAAATCCCCGAATCAGGCAAGAGACGGAAACCTGTGGCTGCAAGGAGCCGAACGAACGCCGTGCAGAGCAGACCCAGCGAGAGTCACAGACTCACAGGTTCATTGCTGCGGCCCCAGTGCATCCACGTAGAGGGAGGCCTCGTGCGGCAGGGCAGCAGTGGGATCAGCGGCCTCGCAAGAGAGGCCAGAGGGCGCCCGGGGACACGTGAGAGGCCAGCGGTCTGGGAGGACGCCAGCCTCAGAACCACGTGCGCCGTCAGCCCAACCGAGATGCCAGGACACGCTGTAAACCCATGTCTGAAAACTAAAACAAAAGAAGAACAGCTGGAGCGGAGCCGTGCGCTGCTCCGGAGAAACGCAGCCCGAAGGAGCCAGTTCCCCGCTGGGCCGCCAGAGGGATGGGCAGCACGCACGACCAGGCCCTGGAAGGAAGACACCCCCCCGCAGACTAGATGGGAAACCGAGAGAGCCTGCTGCCCCCGGAAGGAAGACACCCACCCCGTGGACGGGCGCCCTCAGGACGAAGCGGGGAGATGCTCAGACGGGGAAACCGAGAGAGCCTGCTGCCCGCAGCAGGCTAACAGCGAGACAGGGGCCAGAGTCCTCAAGCAGGAAGGAGACGCACAGAAGGGAGGAGAAGGAGGGTCAGATGGGTGAAAGACAGGAAGTATAGTCAGTAATACTTCTCATGAGCTTCAAAAATCCTATTTCAGGGGAATTCCCTGGCAGTCCAGGGCAGTCCCTGGACTGCAAGCTTTCACTGCCAGAGGCCCAGGATCAATCCCTAGCTGGGAACTAATATCCTGTAAGCTGCATGGCAAGGTAAAAAAAAATAAAATAAAACTTAAAAATCCTATTTAATTATTGAAGCAAAACTTTAAAAAGCCATCAGATAACAGTACTCAACGTAAGTAGAGAAAATACAAAATACAACAATTACATTTAAAAAGTAGGGGAGGAAAAAGCCCTAGAAGGAAACAGGATCCACATTTCACACAAGTCGTGGAACGTTCTCCAAGAAATGGTGAAATGCTAACAGCGGTGACCAAGTCCACGTGGGGACACTGACTCCCGAAGGGTCACAGAAGGGGTCACAGAAAGCAACACATTAAAAAGCACTCTAAACAAACTAAGACGGAACGCTTAAAAATAAGCAAGTGCCACTGGGATGCAAGGGAAATGGAAAAGGACAAGAAACAGAGACAACAAAATGAAACATCAAGACTTAAGCCCCAACGTGACAGTATTCACCTTAGACGTAAATGGTCTCAATACACCAACTGAGAGACAAAGACTTGCTGAGTTGATCACAAAAACATCATCCAAAAAAACATGGTCCATAAGAAACTTGCTTCAGATACAACAGTACAAGAGGCTGAAAGCTGAAGGAAAGAAAAGATGTACTGTGGTCTGCATGAATAAAAAAATAATCAGGAGGAACTATGTATATTAATATCAGATAAAGTGAATTTCAGAGCAAGAAAGATTACTAGAAACAAAATGACACTAAATATGAATATACCAAACAACAGAGCCCCAAACACATAAAGCAAAAGCTGATGGGGCTAAAAGGAGGAGCAGACAAGTGGGGTTACAACTGAGGTTTCCAACCACCTCCCTCAACAGGTGGCTGAACTACAGCAAGAATTCAGAAAGACTGAACAACGTGTGAACAAACAGGAATGACTGATACATGTGAGCACTCAACAGTGATAAAAAAATACACATTTTGTTTTCAAGCGACTCAGAAGCATTTACCAGATCATATCTGGGGCCAGAAGACAAACCTCAATAAATGAGAAAGAGCTGAAATCATACAAAGTGTGTGTTCTCTTGCCATGGTGGAATCAAACTAGAAATCAATAAAATAAAGACAACAAGAAAATCACCAAACACTTAGAAATTAAGCAACACATTTCTAAACAATCCAGAGATCAAATAGGAAGTATCAAAGGAAAAATCCTAAATGCATTTAACTGAATGAAAATAAAAATTCAACATGTTTAAATAAGTCAGTGCAGCCAATAGTGCTATGAGAGAAATTTATAGCACTAAATACTTATAGTAGAAAAGAAGAAAGGTTTCAAATCAATAATCTGAGTTCATACCAAGAACCTAGAAAAAGAAGAGCAGAATAAACCTAAAGCGAACAGAAGGGAAGAAATGATACTAAGGAGGGTAGAAAACAATGGAAGCGAAACCGCAGACAGACAGCAACCAGTGAAACAAAGAGCTGGTTCTGAGAAAGGGCTAATGCAGAATCAAAGAGAGGCAATCCCTGCAGACCTCAGACACCAAAGGGAGAGAAAGTACGACAAACGGCTCTACACTTATAAACTTGGCAGTTAAACGGAACGGACCAACTCCTCAAAAAACCGAACTAGCAAAATTCAACAATAGGAACAGATAATTCCAGCAGCCCTGTAATTATAAAGCAAACTGAATTTCTAATTCCAGAAAACTCTCAAAAAGGAACTCTCAAGACCCAGATGGTTTCACTGGAGAATTCTGCCAAACATTTAAAGAAGAAATAACAGCAATTTTATGCAATGTCTTCCAGAAAATAGCAAACAGAAGAGGAATGAACACCTCCCAAATAATTTCATAAGCCTAGTATTACTCTAATACCAAAAGCAGAAAAAGAGAATAAAAAAGAAAACGACATGCCAGTATCTTTCATGACACAAAAGTCCTCCACAAAATACTAGCAAATTACATGATGCAATGCATAGAAAGATTTATACACCAGAACCAAGTAGAATTTATTCTAGATATGCAATGCTGGTTCAACTTTCAAAAATTAATCAATGTAATCCACCATATAAACTGGGTAAAGAAGAAAAGCCATACAATCATATCAGTAGGTGCAGAAAAAGCATCTGACAAAATCCAACATGCACTCAAGACAGAACTTCCGAGCAACCCGGGAACTGATAAAGAATAACTACAAAAATCCCAGTTAGCATCACACTAAATGAAGAAAAGAATGAATGCTTTCCCTTTCAGATCAGGAAGAAGCAAGGACATCTACTCTTACCATCTTCATCAACAAAGTACTGGAAATTCTAGCCAGTGCAATAAGGCAAGAAAAAGAAAGAAAAAGCATAAAGGTTAGAAAGGAAGAAATAAAGTGAATGCCCACAGCCATGGAGCTGGATCTGAGCCCAGGGGTGTGACGGCTGTCACTAAGCTCTGAGCCTGTGCTGCACAAGTTCCATGTCTTTGGGGAAAAGTGCTAAGCAGTGTTTCGATAAACAAATGATCTGAAGCCAGAAAAACAAACTGCGCTAAAGCACAGCATAAAGCATACCTGGCATGAGCACCAGCTCCCGCCTGGATGAGCGTGGGCAGGATGGCGATGAACAGCCCCAGCTGCACGTCCTGAGTCACCAGCATCCCCAGCAGCAATGCCCCATAGTCGATGTCGCCTGCTCGGGAAGACGCCACTAAGAGCGTGCGGACTCAGGTCAGTCAACTCCAGCATCACTCGGAACACACGCCCACCTACCTTCCTTGTCACTGCGCGCGCTGCCCACGAGGAACTTGGACACCAGAGGTGTGCTCGACAAGGACAGGCAGGCAGAGATAAAGACGCTCTGGGTGGGTCTGATCTGCAGAAGGTGGCCCCAGACCAAGCCGAAGGCCACCATGAGCAGAGTCATGTAGCAGGGCCCCTGCAGGGAGATCTTCCATACCTGGGGGAGCACAGGGGCGTGCACACACCTCAGCGCCCACGGCCCCGAGGAGCATGTGTGTACATGCCTCAGAGCCTATGGCCCCAAGAGACACGTGTGCACACGCCTCAGAGCACTTGCACGCACACCTCAGAGCCCACGGCCCCAAGGAGCACGCGCACACACGCCTCAGCGCCCACAGCCCCAAGCAGCAGAAGCGCCCCTGCTCAGGAACCAGCTGGCCCTGTAGAAAGCGATTCTGCAGTAAATGCAGGGCACAACACCAGGAAAACCGAGGTGCTCACACGTGACCCCTGAGCACTGGGCACTGCTGAGGACTAAGCACGCCCCCCCTCTCCGTGTGCACCCCATCCTCAGAACACAACTGGAGCTGAGGACCCCATGGCCCCTCTTCAAATGGCAACAGCGCCTGTCCCTGATCCTGGGGGTCAGGGTTGGGACACACCTGGGCGGCCCAGGTGGCTTAAGGATAAATGACACAATCCAGGGCACCCAACGGCAGAACAGAGATGTGTCCTCAGCCACAAGGTCCAGGAAGGAGCTCGCAGAGCCAGGCATCTCTGAACAGCCTCTAATCAGGCGTCTGGGAGAATTCACCCAAGGCTCGAGAGGGGCCTGCCCACAGTTACTAACACCTCAAAGCCCTACCAGTAATCTCCCACATGTACTCAACACAGCAAGAGAACTGTCAGCTCAGAGCCAACACACCGAGCCCCCAGCCTGCCTACGAACCAGTGGGCTGTGCCCCTGGTGCAGGTCAAGGGTCAGGGCCGCCAGGCGGGGAGCAGCCAGAGCTCAGTGGCGCTTGGGGATGTCGGAGCTGAGGGGCCGTCAGACCCCAGCTCACCCCAGACCCAAAGGCAGCCACTAGGGGCCAGTCCCACCCAGGCTCCTGCCCCAACTCAGGACACACACTTGCCCTGTAAGCCCTGCTTCAGGCTGCAGCGACAGGTGCAAAACCCCCAGAGCATCACAAACGTCACCCCGACAAAGACAGGGAAATGTCGCGGTGGGCGGCACCGCTCTCATTCAGCACTGAAGCCCTCAGTGCAGGAAGGGTAAATCGCAACACTCTGGAGCCAGAGGACACCTGTGTCTCCCCAGTGTTCACGGCCTGGATGAGGACACCAGCGACTAAGACGGCCAAGCCAGGGACACGTGGGGGCCAGACGCTGGCCCCCTCGCTCCCACCTTCAAGGCAACACCATCTGCTGTGAACGTCTGTAAAACGAACACACGTGAAAACCCAGGGACCTGGGAGCTGCCCTTCCTGCAGCCAGTGGCGTCCATCACCACCCCATCCTGTCCCCATCAGCTTTTTCCTCCTACGTGATGTGTCTGTTCAAACACAAAGTGGCTTTTCATTAATTTACTTCTAATCTAACTCCATTTCCATTCTGGAATATGCCAGCTTTCCAAGTAATCGTTCTAGAAGCCAAGCCACTTAGGGGAACTGCAGCTTCCACTAATTTAATGCTTATTGATACACATGGTCCTAAACGTGCACTATTAATCTTTCAGATATTTTCATCTCACAGTGACAGAGCAGTTAAGTCAAAATCTGCCCCTCATTTAGGAATTAGAACCAGGAACTTCCCCTAGAGTAACACACTGAATTTTTAACCCCTATGGTATTTCAGCCTCTAGCAGAGTTGGACCCTCTTGGTGGGACCCATAAGTTAGTAAGTCTGAACGTATCCCTTCTAAGACCTGGTCTGGAATTAGACACATAAAAGCTAATTCCACTTATTCATTGTATTTTCACTTAAAAAAAAATTTATCTTTTGAAATTTATGTTCCAAAAATAACATCAAACTATAACATCATATTCTACTCTGCTGGGCAAGCACGAACGTGGACGCTGAGCACAAAGCATGTTAGGCTGGAGGGAACACCAGCACAAGCACACGGGCGCACTCACCTTCCTTAGCTTCTCCGGGGAAAATTCTAAGCCGACGAGGAACAGAGTAAAGAACACACCAAATTCTCCTAACGTCTCCACCTGCACAATCGACTGAAAAACAAGAGAGTTCAAAACCATGTAACTCAACGCATTTAAGATATTCACAGAATCGTCCTAACTCAGTGGGACTACCCCAAAAGCCTAGAATTTAAAGAAAAAAAAGAAAAATGAGTGACCTGGACTTCCTCTACATCTGAGAAGATCTGGGCTTCCTGAGTGTGGTGCTTTTCTTCCTTTTTTCTTGATCAGCTGGAGGAATATTTTTATTTATTTTCTAGGAACCAGCTCACAAATTCATGTGTTTTCAAGCTCATTAACTGCCACTACATTTCTATTACTTCCTCCCACTGGCTTCCTGTGGGGATGGGGAGGCACTAACGCTGAGGTTGAAGCTTAACTGATAAGAGTCTCACGTTCCCTGGGTCTGGTGAGAGGGAGTGTGGAATCCCCCTGGGCCACGGCGGGCACCCCCACAGGCCCTGATGGACGGGAGCGTTCACCCCGCGTCCCTGCTCTATAGGAGAGAACACTGCTTTTGTATTTGGTGCTATACACATTATTTACATTTGAGGTTTTTGTGGCGGCCACCAACTGGTCAGTTTTTCCAGTGTTTCCTGAACACGTGACACTAGAGTCCGGGTGTTCGTGTGACAGTTGATGCCCTGGCCCCACTGGGCACGTCCACGGTCCACAGGCCGTGAACAGCAGCAACCTGGCCGCTTCTGCCAGCACCTTCCTCCTTTCACTCTCAACCTTCAGTCATTTTATTTTGAGTCAACCTTGTTTATGCTTTTTCCCGACACCATCTGCGAACCTGTGTCTTTTCATAGCGAAGTTTATTCCACGTATATTTGTTATAAAACATGTTTGCTCTTGCTTCTTTTACGTCTTCTGCTTTTCACACTTCTTTACTGCTACTATTTTTCCCCTTTTGAAAACTGGGCTCCAACCTGACTTTAAAGTAACATACTTAAACCTATATTCTTGACTTAGAAACTGAAAGTCTATTAACTCCCTATTAGGTAAGATAAATACTGGGGTACAGTTAAGTACAATTACACTTTCTCCATTACCCACTCCCACTTTTGGCTACTATGATCTTGGATTTTTATCTTACTATCTTTATCTATTATATTATTTTTCCATGGTATAGGTAATTTATCAAGAACAATTTTCAGAGTACCCAGTTGGATTTGATAGCCTTAATTCTTTGCTATTAAGAGAAAATGGAAAGGAAAATACGTCTGTGTCTCTACTGTTGGCAAGAGGGAGGAACAGGGCAGGAGGGGATTTTCCACCGACAGCCTTTATGCCGTCTCCTCACACGAAAACTGCCACTTAAAAGCCAAGTCATGAATGAAACCAGGCTCCCAGGAGGCGGCCACGCACGTCTCCCCACCGAGTCTGGGCTCTCGGCCGGCAGCACGGCCCTTCTCACCCGGCAGCCTGTCCGCGGTCAGGACTGCTCAGCGTGAAGGCCTCCCGCCTGGCCTGTGTGGTCTGCGGGGAGCCTGGGCTGAGGCGGGCGAGGCCGCAGGGCAGTGTCGGGCAGGGTGGGGACGGACGTGCCCTCCCATGCCCTGCGTTAGGGGTGCCGCGGCAGGGGGCCAGGATGCTGCTTCCTGGCTTTCTCTTTCCCTCGTGTCCACACTGTGCTTTCCTGAAAGGACACAAGGCCAGGGACTCTCTCCTCACTGCCAGAAGAGCCGCTTGTCGGCAAGCGGCCTCCACAGGGGCTGCCTGGGTCGCCCTATACGCCCCTGGTCGCACGACACCATGGCCTGATCACCGCTCAGCTCTCAGCTTCTCAGTGTGCAGAGTACTTAATCCAGCATATTCAGCTCCTTTCAGCATCTGAATAATCCAATCCACTGTATTACTGCACAGAGAATCTTTAAAACAAGTATCATTTTAAAGACGTGAACAGGGTCATTTTCTCTGGGCAACATGCTCACTCATTAATGAACAAAACGATGTTCCTATACTTTAGAGATTTCCTACTAAATTCTAAAGGACATCTCTGATGTGCTTTATAAGAAACGGCCACGTTCCTCGATTTAAGCTCAGCAGGCCCTGCACAGCAGATTCTGTTCTGACCTTGATGCTGTTGAGTCCGGAGGGCCCCAGCAGCACGCCGCAGATGATGTAGCCGAACATGGTGGGCAGTCCGATGGTGGTGCAGAGCCAGCCACAAGGCAGGGAGAGCATCACAATGCTGACGAGGTCCTGCACGAGGGCGAGACGCCGGTCAGCGGGGGAAAGGGGGCCGCCGGCCGTGGGGGACAGCGCCCTGCCTTCCCTGAAGGGGAGACGGAGGCAAGGAGGTGGGGTGTGGTTCGCGGCGCCTCCCGAGCATCCGGGGAGGAGCTGCGGCTCGCTCCCGGGGGTGTCTAACAACTACAGAACCAGAACACGTGAATCCGATCACGGGGGGCGGGGCGGGGGGCCAGGCTACCTTTATGAGGTGGTGGTCAGCCCGTGGGATGGTGGCATCCCGGGGACGCGTCAGGATGTACTGGTTGTTCTGGGAGTCGATAAGCATGCTCAGGCCCAGGTCCTCCTCCACCTCCCGCCTGCTGAGGTTCTGTTGAGGGTCGGCCTCCTCCTCCTCCACCCGCAGGACCGCCTCAAAATTGACCCCTTTGACCTTCAGGAAGGAACAATGTCACGTCACTGAAACCAGCCAGATGCGTTCAAATTCACGTATCCCACACAGAGAGAGACAGGAACGCCTCCAGGATTCTGTCAGGCGGGAGGCAGACGGGCCACCAGGGGCAGGGGTGCGGGGGTGCAATGATGGCCAGACGCCGGGCCAAGCAGGGGAACCAGTGCACGTCCGCGGGGCCACCCAAGTCCCTTTTGGGCACAGTGTTGCCCTCCCGCCTGCGCTTCCAGCCTGTGCCAGCACACACGTGCGAGCCAGCGCAGCCGCACACCCCTGCAGGGGGCACCGCGGCCACTCACCGACTTATTGTCATCGAAGGCATGCTCCTCGATCTCCAGCTCCAGACGGTCGGCTGCCCTCCGCACGTCTTCAAGGATCTCATCCAGCATGGACAGACTCTTGTTTCGATGCTGCATGTTTTTAAGGGCTTCAACTTGATGTTTTTCTGCTGCCAGAAGTTCCACATATTCTGTCTCCTCCTATTCATGCGTGAGAAATGAAGAGTGATGCTTATTAAGAAGGGAACCTGGCCAGCCCGCACACACCAGGAGCAAGCTCTCAGAGGTTCCCGGTCGCACACGGCAGGGAAGCACACAGGCAGGCAGGTCCTGGTCTGTGTCTCATAACAGACAGGCCACACCCGGGGGCTACGCACCCCATCACCTTACTGCTGGCAGAAATACCCACTTGGGTGAAAAAAAGCTTAATCATTTGTATCCTCTCACTTTTAAAGCTTGTAATAATATAGCCTTTCCAGGAAGATCAATAACAATACTTTGTATATTTAAAGTGTCTGCCACATAATAGATGGCGTAAATGATAGCTTTAAAATGTTATATAAATATTACATCTGATACAATAGTTTCTTTTAATTTTAAAAGTATCCTTTATCAAAGTCCTTAATTCAAGTGTATACATTTGTTTAAAGCTACCTTAACCCTTTGGTTTTCAGAGTGTGGGCCTTTAAGAAAATCAGCTTTTGCGCTAAAAGTTCTCATCAGAGACTTGAAACACGGCAGCAACACAGGGGGTTCTGCCTCCACGTGGGGTCACTGCAGAGCGCAAGCCGCTCTTCTCAGGACGCAGGGATTTCCCACGGGCAGGCGCCTGAGAGACCCAGCGAGCTCAGGTGTGGCCCTGTGCAGCGCGCTGGACCGGATCACAGCCCCGGGCGCGCCCGCCCCAGCCCTGGACCTGCCTTGATGGCCGCCTCCCGCAGGGCCTCCAGGCGCTGCCGGCTGCTCTCCTTCATGTTGGCCACGTCCCTGTAGTCACCTTGGAGCGCTCTCTGGAGGCCGTGCACGGCCTGGAAGACCGAGTTCTCGCTTTCATTCAGCTCTTTCTGGAAAATCTCAAGCGTGTGCACCCGGAACAGCTTCTCTTGGTCCGAGAGGCTGGCGTCCCTCTCCACCGCTCTGATCGCGTCCTCCAGCTTGTTCAGAACCACGGCCTTCTGGCGCAGGAGCCCGGAGAGCCTCCTGCAGCCATCCAGGACCCACGGCCTCCTCTGCGGGACGGCCGCCCCCCGGCCACGGGGCAGCTCGACGGCGGGCCCCGCCACGCCCTCCTGCTCCGCGCCGCTCGCCAGCAGCTGCAGGAACGGAAGCCACATCCAGAAGCGGCTCCTCCCCGGCACCTTCATGATCTAGCCTCAGGGACAGGGCCGGGCTGCCCAGGGACTCTGGCTACGCTGAGCGGGCATTTCAGATACACATGTTCAGCTGAAGAAGAGACGAACTGTCACATATAGTTGAAGGATGATTCATTGCTATTGAGATTAAAGTATTACATAATTACTAAAAGCTATCACTTTTCTGAGGAAAATGTTATTTTTCCTAGATGAATAGAAACACCTGAGTTATTTAAGGCATCTAGATTACAGTCAATACTGAATGTAGAGTACGGTGCCTGGAAGGTTACACCTGAATTTAAAAGCAATTTTTTAAGGGAAATTCAGCCTCATGTATGTACCACATCTACCACGTGCAAACGACACATACCAATTCCATTCAAGGCCCAGGGACACTACCCGCTTCCTCATCACAGACGAGGGGCCGGGAAGCAGCTCCAGGGCCAGAGGCGGCACTGAAGTGTCACCAGACGGCTTGGACCACCGTCCACGTCCCTGAGCCACCTGGACCTCGGTCCAATTTCCAGCCCGAGTCTACAGGTGCAAGCTAACAAAATGTCAAGGACAGAAAAGAAACAGTCATAAACCACAGCCACACTGGAGCATTTTCCCTGCCGCGGACCAGGCCCCTCCACTTCCTCCCTCAGGGGGGCCTCAGGCAGAAGCCTGGAACACCCCGCCTGTGGCGCGAGGGGCTGCACGGGGCCCGGTCTCAGCGCCGCCTGTGGGGTGAGGGGCTGGATGGGGCCCGGGTCTCAGCGCCGCCTGTGGGGCACATGGGACTGGACGGGGCCCGGTCTCAGCGCCGCCTGTGGGGTGAGGGGCTGGACGGGGCCCGGGTCTCAGCGCTGCCTGTGGGGCGAGGGGCTGGACGGGGCCCGGGTCTCAGCATCGCCTGTGGGGAGAGGGGCTTGGGGCCCGGGTCTCAGCGCCTCCTGTGGGGCGAGGGGCTGTGCCACCTCGAAGAGGCCTGGTGGAAGCGCGGGTGGAGGCTGTGCAGGAGGTGAGCAGAAAGGATGGCCACAGAGGCAGGCGGGCACAGGAGAGGTGCAGACGCGGGAGAACAGAAGGCGACCTGACACCCCTGAGCCGGGCAGCGAGGCCCGAGCTCTACACCAGGGAGAGCGCAAAGGCCTCTGTTTCCAGGACGCATGTGGTATTCTACAACGTGCAAATACTGTTCACTTCACTGGGAATCCTGGCTCTAATGAGTTTAATCTGGTTTCCCAGGCAAAGTAGATTAGACGCAGCAAAAATAAGAACATGCATTTCTAAGAATCCCAAACAAACCAAGAACTCAGAGCCAACAGAGAGCTCACGAAGGCACAAGAGGTTGCTGCAGGGCTGTGGCCTGTGGTCGAGTGGGGGCCGACTGTCCCAGGCAGACCCTGAAGAGGCCACCACTGAACAGGAGAGTGACCCACGTTCAGAATGACAGTCAGAAGTCACCCACTGAAAACTGCATGCTGGCCCAGTATTCTGATGAAGTCAGGAATCTTTTCAGTACGCATTTAGACCCTCTGGGTCCGCACGTCTCCCAGAGGACCACAGACTCTGGACAGCTCACTTTCCGACAAGCCAGGATACACAACTAGGGCTGTTTGCATTACTGTTTCCTGTGCAGTTTCAGTACAGCTTTAAGTAAATGTTACCACCTTAAACAAACCAACCACTGACCAATCACAGTGATACCAGCAATATGTGCTGATCTGTTATTTTATTGACTCACATGCTAAGATTCTACTGTTTCAAGGGAAGGAAATCAAGCTCAACTTCAGATGTGCACACATTCAGTATTTTTCAGAACCGAGACACAAATTTCAGATGCTGAGTTAATGGCACAGACCTAGACACACACGTTTTCTCCAAAGATCACAGAAAGCAAATCTCTTACAGATTTCAAACTTCAGAAAAATAAACTGCTGCACAGAGAGTTCGGGAATAACGCCCTTTGTCCACTGCGATGGCTCCTCCCGCGGACAAGTCCCTGAAGTTGGTTCTCCCTCCCCCAGCACCCAAGGGGCGCAGTCACTTTAAGGAGAAACCTTTGAGAATTTCAGTCGTAGTCATAGTGCCCACTGAAAAGAGCGTCTATCTTTTGATAGATGTCTATGAACATGAAGCTGAAATTACCTATAGACCCTTAAAATGTGAACCAGGACTTCCCTGGTGGTCCAGTGACTGATACTCTGTGCTCCCAGAGAAAAGGGCCTGGGTTCAATCCCTGACCACAGGGATTGGTCCCCACAGGCCACAGCTAAAGGTCTCAGGCTGCAACAAAGGCTGAAGATCCCTCAAGCCACAGAGAGGACCCAGTGCAATCAAATAAATATTTTTTAAAAATATGAATCACTCCTTTTTCATAAACTTCTCATTTTACCTTCAAATTCAACTACCAAATCCTATGGACTACTAAATTGTAACATGTTTTCTCTTCAGTAAATGGTGTCATTTTGTTATTGCTATTTTTTTTAATAAATGGCATGTATTTTCCTTTTTAAAAAATTCTATTCACTTATTTGGCTGTCCCGGGTCTTAGTCGCAGCATGTGTGATCTAATTCATTGACCAAGGACAGAAGGTGGGTCCCCTGCATTGGGAGCCTGGAGTCTTAGCCATTGGACCACCAGGGAAGTCCCTGTTATTGCTATTTTTAATTATTAAAAACAGACACTTTGGACTAGTTTTGGTCTTATAATGAATTTTTAAAATTCCCACACCCAGCTGAACCCCTGGCCCTAAGTTGGGGGAGGGGGGCCTGACCTGGCACCAGAGCTCCAGGCAAGAATTCCAGAGCGAGCCTCCAGGGTCCAGTGGGATCAGGGTTGGCAGGTGCAAAACCTCTGGAAACAAGAAAGCAGGAGGGTTATTTGCAGTGGACGGTTTGTCATGAGCATTTTGGCCAGATTCCACCAGAGCGTCCAGGCAGAACACAGCGACAAAGAAGGAGGCAGAGACACCTGGGTGGGAGCGAGCTAACCCAACGGGACTCGCAGAGGATTTTACCCGAAAAGCCTATTTTACACTTTAACAAGTTAGATGATGTAAATTCTATTTGTTAAAAAATAAAGCACTTATAATCCTGTAAATACAACTCATGGTTCATTTCTAATCACTAAAAGAACTGGAAAATGAATTTAAAAAGCAAAACAGAAAGGAGAGAAAATTCTTACGGACAACAATAAATTTTAAAATATGTAACGCTAATTAAACTGTACAAAATCCAGTATTCTGGACAGGTATCAACCCAATCACTGGCACCTGACCTGTGGCTGGCAGCCACCCTCGACATCCCCTCCTCGGAGTAGCTCCCCGAAGTTGGGTTGGGGGCTGTCCCTGAGTCACGCGCTAACTGGGCGCCACGCTGTGCTTCCTTCTCAAGGGAGCCGGAGGCCGGGTGACCCCTGGACAAACACGTGTGAGCTCCCAGGTGAGGTCCCGCAGGAACCGGGGGTGCGGGGAGGGGGAGACTCCTCCGTACACCTGATCTGGCTGGGGTATGGGGGAGGGGGCTGTGGACCTTCCAAGCCCGCTATGTCCACAGCCCCCGCCCGCGTTCCCATCGCGCCCTCCCCGTCCCGCATCTGCCCTGCATCCGCCGCCAGGTGTGCGGGCAAGGAAAAGGCGCTCAGATGCAGCACCGTCCTCGGCACAAAGCCTGGGGGGGGCGGGACCCCGAGAATGGAGAGAGTGCTCAGGGGAGGAAGCGGGGAGACCGGAGACTCTGGGCGGGAGGAGCCCAGACCCCGGGGAGGGAGGAACCCAGACCCCCCGTGGAGGGAGGAGCCCAGACCCCCGGGGAGGGAGGAGCCCAGACCCCCCGGGGAGGGAGGAGCCCAGACCCCCCGGGCGGGGGAGCCCAGACCCCCGGGGAGGGGGCGCTCAGACCCCCCGGGCGGGGGAGCCCAGGCCCCGGGGAGGGAGGAGCCCAGACCCCCGAGGGGGAGCCCAAACCCTGGGGAGGGGGAGCCCAGACCCCCGGGCAGGGAGGGGAAGGAAGCCCTGAGGGCCGCACTAGAGGCCGCGCCGAGCAGCGCTCACCCGGACGTTCCGGCCGCGGCGCGTCCTGGGTCCGGCTCTCCGGAGAGGAGGACAGGGAGGCGACTTCTCCGCATCCCTTCCCAGGCGGCAGGGCCGCCCCCGGGGCGGGGCCCAGGTCAGGCGCCCAGAGGGCCCGCTCTGCCCGCCGTCTCCCGAACGCGCTCGGCGCCGACGCAGCCGAGAGGGCGTCCCGGCTCCTTTAAGGAGGTGGGGCGCGGTGTCCCCGGCCCGGGGCGGGGCGGCGTGGTGCACGCCGGGAGTCGGAGGCCGAGCGCGGCCTGGGTCCCGGCGGCCCCGGGCGGCGTGGTGCACGCCGGGAGTCGGAGGCCGAGCGCGGCCTGGGTCCCGGCGGCCCCCGGGCGGCGCGGGGCACGCCGGGAGTCGGAGTCCTGCGTCCCCGGACGTTGTCCGGGCTGAGGCCCAGGCGGGGACGGCGCAGGTGGCTTGGTGGGCGCGAGCCGGGGCGCTGTGGGGCGAGGGTAGATGGCGCTGGGGGTCGCCGGCGGGGGCAGGACTGGGTCGGAGACCGGCGGCGGTGCCCGGGGCGGGGGTCAGCGACGGAGGGGCTTCTGGAGCCTTCGGGTTGTGCTCTGAGGCGTCGTGGAGGCGCGGTAACAGAGGGGTCCCGTGTGCGGCAAGCGGGTCCCGGGCCGACGAGACAGACGCAGGTCCGGTGACGCTGGGGCCGAGGCCCGGCAGAGAGGCCGGCCCGGGCGCGGGGCCCCAGCCCCTTCTCCGCGGTCGGGGCCAGGCCGGGGGTCCGGCCCGGGAGCCGTGTGGCGGCGTCAGACGCTGAGCCCGTGGACGCTCAGCCGCGGCTCCTCGATACGAGCTGAGCGCTCCGCCGTGGGTGGGGCGGGGGGCGTCCAGAGGGGCGGGAGGGGCAGACCGGGGTGCCCTCAGGAGTCGGAAGGCGGCCAGGAGAGGACGCAGCCGGCTGCGCTGGGGCAGCCTTCGCCGTGCTGGCAGCGGGGTCCTGGGGAGAGGGCTCCGGGCAGGAGAGGGGGTCCAGGAGGGAGGTGCAGGGGCAGCGGCGGCGTGAGGACACCCTCCCGGTGGGGAGAGCCGCCGTGGAGGAGGAGATGGAGAATATCCGGTCAGAGCCGGGAGGGGTCCAGCAGGTCCAGAAAGCAGAGACCGCGCCCCAGCTCCCCGAGGGAAGGGGCTGCGTGGACAGGAGCCTGGCTTTCTGACGAGGTTGGAGGCGGGAGAGTGAACGGGGCACTTGGGTCTGACTCCTTGCCGCATTCCCCCCGCCCCCCCGCCCCCCACCACCGCCTGCTGAACCCAGAACCGTCAGGGTGACTCAGCTTACACCATTAACTGGGTCAGCCCCTTGGAAGCGACCCTAAGAGGAGATTTTGTTGTATTCGGTGTCTCTGGAAGGGTATTTTAAGGGCGTATCTTCATTCGATATATGGTCAGTCTTGATGTCCACATCACAGAAGTGGTTCTTCACAAGGTCACAGTTAAAAGGCTTCAGACCTTTTCCAGAGGTTAGAGAATTTATCTGATGTTTCTCCTAGATTATCCACATTTCTAATGAAAATTTTGGACATTTTAAGAGAGTAAGACAATGAAATGTAGGGAAAGCCCACCCACGTCCCTTAAAAGCCGTGGATAAGAATTTAATTTCCTTGGCATGGTGAGCCTTAGTGAAGTCCATCAGAGCTTGAAGTGTAGGCTTGTGGTCCTGCCAATTTATGAACCTTTATTAATTTATTTTTTAGGCATGACCTCCAAATGGCCCAGCTCCTCCTGGCACCAAAACTGAAGAAAGTGGTGACATGAACTGTCCCCTCTGTACTTTGCTTTGGCAACTGAGAAGCTCAAAGCTTAATTTTCAGCTTTCAGCTCATATATATGGTATGCGTGTCTGTATCTTATCTCTGGGTTTTTTGGTCTATTTTCCTCCTCCTAATTTCTTCATCTACATCTCGTTTTCCAGTTACACGTTTTTGTAAGTTACAACTTATTTTGTGTGCTTCTGTAAACTATGTCATCTTTTTTTGAACAAAACTGAGTATAAATCCTTTTAAAAGTAAAATTTTCCCCTTTGTCATATTGTTTTTTATAAAGTATTAGCATCTAGTAGATGGGTCTGGTTTTGTTTTGGGGGGACACTTTGTCCACACCATGCAGCACGTGGGATCTTAGTTCCCCGACCAGGGATCAAACCCGTGCCCCCTGCAGTTTAAGCGTGATGTCTTGGTCGCTGGACTGTCAGGGAAGGCCCTGGCGTCTGTTTTGATTTACAGGCTTGGTGAATCACTGTCATTTCTGCTGTCGTTTTCATCAGGTTACCTTCAATAAATAAAACCTTAACCATTCTGGTATCTGGAAGCATCGAAATACTATTTGGTTTCATCATGTGCTGTATATAGTGCAGTTACAGGGCAGTTTTGGTGCTCACTACCCATCCACAGCCTCTGCCCTATTTTTCCATTTTATTTTTGGTATTCACTACCCATCCACAGCCTCTGCCCTGTTTTTCCATTTTATTTCTGTCACATGTACATGAACTTCTCATTAGTATCTTTCCTTAATCACCAAAGGCTTTTTGTGCCTGCTTTTGAAACTTTTATAAGTTACTTTTCACACAATTTTTTGTTACCTGTGTGTGTTTTCATCAGTGTTCTGCTAATTTTAGACAGACGAAGGCTTAAAATAATGTTTCTAAATCTCAAGGGCCTTCTTCTGGTCATTAGGGCCTGAAATTAATTGAAGCTGAGGAGGACCCACAGATGGGCTGTGATGTTATGGTCAGACCTCAGGTTACTCTCTAGACTCACCTCATCAGATGGTACATGTGTGTTATAAAGGGGGATTTCACTGAGACTCGGAAAAAAAGCAGCATCTGACTTCCTGCAAAGGGAACCAGATAAAGATCAAAATGTATTTTGCATAGAATACTGATATTTCTAATCTGGGGGAGTTTAGACATTCCACATTTGTTACTATATAGATACTGTCGTTTGAATTTTCAGAAGGCTGTCCAGTGTTTTTATCCGATGGGCAACAAAGCTTTGTATTTCTGTAGTTCTGAAGTGCAGTCTGGTCACCCAGGAGAAGTTAAGTCCAGATACAATGTAGGTGCTGGTGATTGAGCCGTAACAGCTTTCTGGGCTGGCCTCATTGGCTTTCCTGCCTCTTTCGCTTCCCAGAGCATAAACTTAAATCATCTCAGAAGGACAAGGTCCGCCAGTTCATGGTATTTACTCAGGCTGGCAAGAGAAGTGCCGCCCACTGCTTAGAGCAGAGCAAGTAGACACCAGACCTGGCCACAGACAGCTGCTTCCAGTACCCGAGCTTGTTCACAGGGAATCCATGAGAACCTCCGTGGACAGGAAGAAACTGGAGCAGCTGTATAACAGGTACAGAGGTAAGGGCACCAAGGCGCCGCACGTCCAGGGCACAGGGGTGGTGATTGGGAGTTTCCCATGCCGTGTCCCAAGGCCTCCGACCGTGTGCCGTGTTAGGAGCACAGTCCTGTCCTTTGCTGATGGTCAGCTATACAGTTTAGTTAGTTTAATCGGAACGTGGCTGCTGATGGCTCAAGGCTGGGGTGGGACAAGGCGCACAGAGTCTAAAGGCTGATGGGCAGCGAGGCCTCCTATACGCAGCCTGGGTCAGCTGTGGGGAGTCACTGGTGGGAGGCTTGGTGTCCAGGTCAGGGGGCTACGCCCGCTACGAGAGTGCTTTTCCCCAGCACTTCCACTGGGCAGGAGTACCTGGTGAGAAGGCTGCTTGAGAACTAGTCCACATCATCCAAGTAGTTCTGACAGGAGGTGCAGGTCGCCCTGCCCGCCACGGTTGGTGGTGCCCGAGTCCTGCAGCAGTGCCAGTGGCAGAAGCTTCTGGAAGAGCTCTTGGCAGAGAACCTGGTGTTGTCAGTTGGAGACAGTGGTTGTTTTTATTGAGATCTAGATTAAAAAAATAACCAAAAATGGCATTCTTTTTTTTTTTTTAATCTTAGTTCAGAAACCTTCTGTGGTTAAAAAAAACAGGTTTGTACTTGTAGTTCTCCAAAAAGGAACATTGTTTTCTGTGTGCTTTAGATTTTTTGGCTAAGTTAATTACTAAGCTGATTTTGTAAGTTCTACGCCCTGCAGATTTTTTAAGTTATTCAGATATGTGCAGCTGCCTTTGCAAAAATATTTTTGTATGAAAGTTATCTTTGTCCTTTAGTTCAAGATTTAGGCCCTAAAAATAAATACATAGAGACTGTTGACAAACATCTGTCTTTGCAGAATGTGTGCACGTGGACAGGCGCTTCCAAGCTGCTGCAGCACGCCCAGAGGCGCCGCGCGTGACGCCTGTCAGGGTGGCGTCAGGTGAGGCCACGGGAGACCCAGTGGCCTGCCCTCCTGACCTGTGCCGTGCTAGGAGCACGGGCTTGAGTCGGAGCGTGGTGAGCCCCTCTGTGCCGTGAGCCCGCTCTCAACCTGGGAGCGTAGAGTTGGAGGGCCTTGGTGACTGCTGGAGCGGTGGGCCAGTGGTCTCCTTGGGTGACGACGTACGTTAGAGGTGGTGCTGAGCACTGAGGAGTCTGACCTTGTGTGGTGAAGAGTCTGCTGCACTTGACCTTGCTCCGAGTGAAGTGCCACGGCCTGCTCTGGCGCCTCCCGCAGCAGCAGGCGGACGTCACCGCCAGGCAGGCCGGGAGGCCGGTGACCTCGCAGGGCCTCACCCGTGTGCCCTTGCTGATGCTTTAGTGGGCTTCACTGTTTGGTTTTCCCATGGAAAATTGCTAACTTCCTTAGTTGTAGTTCTAAACTAGAAATTAGGGGAGGGGTAAGCCAGAATTTCTCAGCTGTTAAACGTGGGTGTATAAACTAAATGACCAAAAAACAAGTGCTGTGCAGTGGTATTAGCACTATAACAAATGAAATCCCTTTTGAAAAATACATTATCTTTCTTTCGCCGTGACAAGGTGGTAACAAAAACTTGAACTCCTGTGAATACTTCACTATGCAATGTTTTTCATAGCAGTTTGCCTTTGGGCAGGCTAAAATTCTGTAAACTTGAATTTTTATTTTACTCTAGGGAAATCAAAATTTTTATTCATGGTGACATTTTCAGAGAAGTTTCAGTGATTTTTTTTCCCCCCTGAAAACCCAGAAACCTAGATTTTAAAAATAGGAGTATTTTCTGGATAAATTATTATCTGTTACTATTTCTTTCATATATACTTGAAAATTGCAGTGCATTCATCAATTGATGCATTAAAAATACATTCTTTCCACCCATTTTAGTAATACTTTTCAAAATATCCAAGTTTTTAACTTATTTTTCCCTTAATGTTAACTGTAGACCCACAAGATGAAAATAAAATTGGAATTTATGGGATTCAACAGTTTTGTGATGATTTAAGCCTAGATCCTGCCAGTATCACAGTTTTGGTTATCGCGTGGAAATTCAGGGCTGCAACTCAATGTGAATTTAGCAAAAAGGAATTTGTAGACGGCATGACACAACTTGGGTAAGTAAACTGGTGTCAGTTTAAGCTTTTTCAGAAAGGAAAGTATTTTAAATGTTATTTTTCAGTGACCTGTAAATTTCATATCAATTTGTGTCCTTTGTATATTTTACAAATTTCTTGTGCATTTGTACTATTAAACCTTTAGTTTTCTTTTAAATTCCAATTAAGGTTTTGTTCAGTATTTTTATTCAGATTAATTCCTTTTGTTACACTTTCTCCTTTTTAATGTTTTCCTTCCAGTTTTGAGTTATCATAAACATCCAGGTGTTTTTGTTTGTTTTCAGCCATTTATTTCATAATACTGTGTACTAAGTGTATAATTTGCTGTGTTGCTGCATTAAGCATTAATAAAATGCCATTCTGTCTTTTGCGTGTAAAACTTCTCTGCTCTACCTATAGTTGGAGTAAAAGGTTCATTAATACCTTAAGATGTTTCTTACTTATTAGGTGAGTCAGAGAAGTACATGAAAGCACATAACATAAATAGCTTTTAACCATTAAGCTTACTGCACTGTTTCATGAAGTGTGTAGAAGCCGACCTGCTGACTTGCTGACACTCTGAGGTCTCAGTGTTGACAACTTAAACTCACTTATTTTTAGCTCCCAAAGGAGCTCGAAAGCCTTAGGTAAACATGTTCTAAGGCTGTGCAGACAGGGTGCTTGTTTTCAGTAAAACAAGAGGAGTCTGTCAAGATGATAAGTTCTATGAGACTTTATTTCTAATATCTTACCACATTCCAGGTAGTTGAATAAAACCAATTTAAAACCAACCAAACAGGTATCTTTATAACAGTGTTGTAACCGCACTTGTGTTCATATTCTTTGCACCTGGGAAAGCCTAGAAGAAGCTGCAGTGATCTTAGAACTGGCTGCTGCTGCTGCTGCTAAGTCGCTTCAGTTGTGTCCGACTCTGTGCGACCCCATAGACAGCAGCCCACCAGGCTCCTCTGTCCCTGGGATTCTCCAGGCAAGAACGCTGGAGTGGGTTGCCATTTCCTTCTCCAATGCAGGAAAGTGAAAAGTCAAAGTGAAGTCGCTCAGTCGTGCCCGACCCTCAGTGACCCCATGGACTGCAGCCTGCTGGGCTCCTCTGTCCGTGGGATTTTCCAGGCAAGAGTACCAGAAAGACTGGTTAAAAGAGCAGTCCATGACTGCTGGACCACAGTTACCCCACCTGTTAAAATTGCCCCCAAATAGGAGCTTTTGGAAATAAGTGCTTCTTACAGAGACAATTAATGGTATTTCTTAGACATTGCCTAGGAATACATCATACAAATAAAATTTTTAAGTTCCTATTAGCCTATGACGTGTCATAACTTTAAATACATATATTAACGATTTTGAGCATGGATCTTCCCAAAATGTTTTTAGATCATCTCACACCCTGTTATCTGGAGTTTACAGAATATAATTTAAGGTCACAAGTTAGTGATGGTCAGTGGCTTGCTCTCTCTCCACACCTCATGGGGCGGTTAAAGGTGAAAGTACCATTTAAAATATTAAACAAAAGTTTTATGAATGTATTAGTGAACTGTGCTGTGGAGAATAACCTGTGCTTCTAGGGACGTGAAGGACTATTTGCCTCTAAATAGTGCTGAGCTCTAGAAATACTCGGGCTTCTGTATCTGCTCTGTTATGATTTCCTCACACTTTTCCTGGCTGTTGACTCCTGACTGTGGTTAGAATACCTGCCTTTAACAGTTAATTCTACACCTTTTCTTTGGGTGCTTGAGGATTCTTAGATAAACTGAATAAACTTTATGAAATACCTTGACATTTTTAAAAACAAAAAATTGTGTGTGGGTCTTCCCTGCTGTACCCATGGGTCTTTTTATCTGTCTTTAACCCAGCACCACATATTCTTAATTGTTGCAGCTTTAGAATGAGTCTTGATGAGTTAGTAAAGTCTTCCCACATTGTTCATCCACTGCAAGACTGTTAGTGTCCTTATTTCAGCGGGGGAAGAAGAGGCAGCGGGGGAAGAAGAGTCTTTCCCACAAACGGTGCTGACACAGTGAGCAGCCTCGGCGCCTCCTTCATTCCGTGCCTGGAGGCTGCTGGGCGGACTGTGGCCCGTGCAAGACACTGAGACCCAGAGCTTAGACAGAGGAAGAAACTATAACCTCGGGTTAAGCTTTTTCAGAAAAGACAGAAAAACTACTAACCATAAATGAAAAGAGTGGTAAGTTGGACTTGATCAAAGTTAAAAACAGCATCAAAAGATGCTGTTGGGAAAATGAAAAAGATAAAACAGTGGGAAAAAATATTTGTTCTCTCTTTGTGTATGTTATAATCACTATAAAAACATAAAATTCAATCTGAAAGAATCCAAGAAAAAAAGGACAAAAGGAAAATTAACTTGCGGTGGGACAGATAGCAAGCCCATGATAAAATGGAGGATTTAAGCTAAAAATGTTTGCATTTACATAATCACATTAAATGTAAGTGAACTAAATGCTAGGTGGGTTTTTAAAAGTCAGCTACTGTATATACTGTCTGCAGTAGATACAACTGAGACATAAGGGCACAGAACAGTTTGAGGGACAGAGTCTAAAGTAGTGTGCAAGCAGGAACCAAAAATAGGCTGGTGTGGCTGTTAATATGTTAGAACAAGCTTTAATGCAGAAAGTAATTCTACAGATAATGAAAGACATTTTCTTTTTTTTTTTTTTGGTGGAAAAAGAAAAGGTGCTTTTACTCAGGAGGCCAGCAACCTGGGAAGATGGTGGGCTGGTGTCCTCAGACCACCTCTGAGTTGCTGGTTAGGGGACAGAAAATTGAAAGTGGAGTGCCAGTCAGCTCCAGCCACTCTCTGGAGGCTTGCCCTGCAGTGGTCGGGACATGTCATCTCCATGGTCTTCTGCCTCTGCCATCTATGGCCCTGGAGTCCTGTGGATACACATCCTGTGAGTTCCCGGCTCCCCAGCTCCAGCCCAAGGCAGGCAGAGCAGGATGGTATTAGCACCTGGATCACATTCCCTGAAGACCTCATATGATGTCTCAACTAGAGACATTTCGACACAGAGAAACCAACCGGCGTGTAGATGAGTGAGACAGCAAGGAGGGAAGGTCGTATGTAAGTGAATTAAAGAGCGAGGAGAAGAGGGAAGAGTGGAGGCAGGAGGAATCTGAAGACCATCTCTTAATGATAAAAGGTTTATCTTACCAGGACAGTACAGTTTATTTAAAGCAGAAATCAAAACTCTAAAGAAAATGATAGACATCTGCCAGCACAGTGGGGAATACATCTTCCTATCTTCTCATACACATCTTACCAACTGGTAGACTAAGTGGATGAAAAATCAGTAGTGAATAGAAGATTCGGAAAAGGAAATAGAACACTGCCCTTGATGTTGAGGAATACGTATTCTTTTCAAAAAGAACGCTTAGGAATATTGACATAAACAGGGCACAAGGTAAGATGCAAGTGTCCCAGAGTTGAAGTGATACAGCGTGTTTTCTGACCACAATAACAAAAAAGAGAGCTAGCTAGGTTGAAATCTGTATGGATACTGGACCTCTGAATAACCCTTGGGTTGAGAAAGAAGTTACGACAGAAATTAGAAAGCTTTTCGAGTGATGAAACTATGAGAACACGTGGGAGTCAGCCTCTGAGATGCATATTTTAGAAAGCTGAAACTCAGGAAGGAAAGCATCCATCTCAGCAAGTAGAGAAAAGAACAGGAGATTAAACTCAGAGTACAGACACAGGGAATTACAATTTTAAACAGGCAGTAATTTAATGATATTTTTAAAAAGCTATAAGTAGAAATGATTCATAAAGCCAAAACCTTGGTATTTGAGAAGACCAGTAAAGTAATGAATGCCACATATGGCATATAGAAAGAAAGGGGACGTCACTATAGACCCTGCAGATAAATGAGACTGTATTATGAACAACTTTATGTTTATAAATTTGAAAAATGAAATACAGCAGTTCTTTAAAAAATGACAACTTACTGAAATGGGAATGTGAAGACATAGTTCTGTAAATCTTAGAGAGTCAGAACCCATAACTTAAAATCTTTTCAAGGAGAACACTCGTGGCCATGATTGGTTCACTGGCACATCTTACCCAACTTTTAATAAAGAGAATAACACCAGTTTCACACCAGAGAAGAGTAAGGAAAAAAACACTCCTAGCATGTTTTGAGGCCAGCATAGCTTCGATAGTAAGACCTAGAAAGGACATGTTGAAAAGGGAAAATTATAAATCTCTCTCAGTCATAAGAATCAAAAGACACATATGATGAACAAAAATCCTAACCAGATTTTCAGCAAAATAAATCAAGCCTCCAGAACAAGTCAACCAAAAGTCAGGATAAATTGTGATGACAGGTCATTGTAGTCCAGGAGCGCGAGATCTGTTTCCCATCACACAGTCACCCAATGGGATTTCTTGCAGTAACAGAAAAGGGAGGACTGGCTGTTTTATCAGTGTGTAGCATGGCACTTGCAGTAATTAGCGGTACGTGGAGTGGGGCAGGATGAGAGCCGGGAAACACTTGGGTTTCCAGAACACTTGATTTATGGCAGAGGTAGCCTTTTAGAGATGTGGAGAAGGAATGGCTTTTCACAAAAGGGTCCTGAGGGAACTGGCTAGTTGTATGGGAAAACTCATATGGCTTCCCTGGTGGCTCAGATGGTAAAGAATTCGCCTGTAATGCAGGAGACCCAGGTTCAATTCCTTGGTTGGGAAGATCTCCTGGAGAAGGAAATGGCCACCCACTCCAGTATTCTTGCTTAGAGAATTCCATGGACAGAGGAGCCTGGCGGGCTGTAGGCAATGGGATCACAAAGAGCTGGACACGACTGAGCGACCAACAGTTTCGTGGGAGAAGGTTCGTCTTGGTCTCTGCCTCAGACTGTACATATAGTCAGTTCAGTGAGTTGTAGATCTCAGGGCAAAAGGCTGCAGGCAGAGAATACCTACAGCCGTACGGTAGCGCAGGTGGTAAAACGTCATCAGAAACCCCCGCAGACAAGACTAGTGAGTCAATTGTGCTGCCCTGAAATCAGAACTTCTGACCAGAAAGCACCAGGAGGCATTGGCATGGGGAAGGAGGGGCAGGGGCCGTGAGACGCTCTGCTGACCTGAGAACCCCCAAACAACAAAAAGGAGACCTGCTGAGAACGGACAGGAGACACGGCCACGCCCTTCACAGAGGACGCTTTCCAAGGGGCTAGTGAAGATACAGCAGGTACTCAGCCTCACTCACAGGGTGGGGTAGGGGGTGCAGACTAGGAGCACGTCAAACTAGGCCCTCCCAGGCCCTCTTCTAGGGCAGCTGGTGCGTCTCGCCAGTGGGCAGTCGCCCTGGAGAAGGGTTTGACAAGAATTGTGGACTTGTGGGTGGGTGTCTGCCTCACACATTCACGTGTGTGCCAGGATACACATACGGGAACCTTTAGCATTCTTCGTGACCAGAAAACTAGAAACAGCCAAAATGCTTCCCTGTAGCACAGCGGCTCGCAGTGTGACTGCGGTGGCTGAGACGGCGGCGATGAACCACCAGAGCCCACGTGTCGCACGCGTGAGCCTCCACACAACGTAGGCACAGAAACCCAGACACAAAGCAGAACTCGGGAGTTCCCATTTGTTAGCTGCAAAGCAGGGATAACTGATGGGCCCGCCAAGGAGCGCTAGTGCTGTGGTGGAGGCGCGGAGAAGAGCGGGGGTGACAGCCTGGAGGAGGAGGGCGGTGGTGGGAGGGGCTGGGGTCCCGCTCACCCGCCAGACGCCGAGCTCCACGCGGGCTCGGGGACCTGCCACACCGGGGCACGCGGGTCAGTGACGTGTGGCTCTCAGCCTCCTCCTTGCCCTGCAGTCAAACGACAGATTTTATGTTTCGTTGTTCTGAACCCTGCTTTAGTGAGGGCTTTTAATTATTCCTGAAGGTTGTTGACTTTTTGGAGGAAAATCCAGTTTTAAAGCGATAGAGTGCTTTTCCTGTGTTGGCTGTTCTAAGTCCAGCCCACTGTAATGAAGCATGCCCTGGACACTGGCCCGAGTCTGCGGGCCTGTCGCCTCCGGGATGGTACAGGCTGCAGGTCGGCTCAGCTCTGCCCTCAGCGAGGGCCCAGGTCTTCCCGCCCCGTCTCCATCATGCCCGGCTGCAGGGCTTATCCCTGGCTGTATTCCAGCCCACACAGCGAGGAGAGCCTTGCAGCTTCTGTGGGTTTTCTTTACTTTTAATGACATCTCTGTGTGCGTGGTAAGTCTCTTCATTTATGTCCAACTCTTTGCGACCCCAGTGGGCCAGGCTCCTCTGTCCCTTAGATTCTCCAGGCAAGAACACTGGAGTGGGCTTCCATTTCATCCTCCAGGGGATCTTCCCGACCCAGGGATTGAACTTGGATCTCCTGTATCTCCTCCGCTGGCAGGTGGGTTCTTTAACCACTGCGCCCCCTGGGAAGCCCAGTGGCCTCTCTTCTAAGATGCAGTCCATGTGCCATATAAATCAGTGGGTTTGGTTCACAGAACGTGAGGTTATCACCACAAACAGGGCTAGCCCTTTCTAGCCCTTGTAGCCAGAGCAGGGACCTTAGCTCCGCCCTTAGGCCCGAGCCTCAGGCCGCATCGGAGCGCGGGGAGGCTGGAGGCCTGTCCGCCACCCGCGACGCCCACGTGAGGCTCTGTTCCTGTCCCAGGTGCGACAGCACAGAGCAGCTGAGAGCCCTACTGCCTGGACTGGAGCAGGAGCTGAAGGATGCGGTGAAGTTCAAGGCCCTTTACCAGTTCACCTTCACCTTTGCTAGGAGCCCGGGGCAGAAAGGGCTAGGTGAGCATACCTGCCAGACGCCAGTCAGCTCGAGAGGCCGCATGGGCATGGCCAGCGGGGCTCTGGGCGGGCCCCTCCTCTGGGGTCCCGACTGAGGGTGCCCCTTGCCACTGGGACAGTTCCACGTGCTCCAGCCCCTCAGCCTGCAGTCACTCCTGACGTGTGGAGCCAAAAATACGATTTTAAATGTGGAGTAATTTTCAGATGCTCTGCATTCTCTCCTATTGATGTGTAATTGTCTAATGGGTTAGAGACGCGGGCAGGTGACATTAATCTCGTCCTGGGCTGGGGATTTAACATTAACTTACTTAAACTAATTCTGATGCGTGTTGGATTATATTTTTCTTCTTCTTTCAGAGATGTATGATTTTGCCAAAATGTTACTTGCGCATTACCGTATGTGGTATATACAGAAAATCTTTAGCTTGTATTTCCGGTTTGAGGTTTTGGTTTATTTGAGGATTATAAAATCCGCTTATTTCTGTTGCCATGTCACAGAGAACCTCAAACTCAGGGTTTCGAGCAGCCATCATTTTTATGGCGTATGATCCTTTGGCTCAGGGCTCTGCAGGGCTCCGCCAGGCAGCCCTCTGTGCCACGCGGGTCGGCTCAGACGCCCAGCAGTGTTCCCGCTGCCGCTGGACGCCGCCCGCACTGGCTGACCGGGGCTCCCCTGCAGGGCGGTGATCCCGCTGGAAGGCTGCAGGGCTGCAGGCAGGGGAGGTGGGAGCTGCCTGGAAGTCCTCAGCATTGGTTCCATCTGAAGTCATCGCATTTGCCGTGCTTTTAAAATTCCACTGTAACTTCTAAGAGGTTGTAAATTAGTCCAAGTTAATCACCTGTTTTAAAGTTTTATAAATTTACTTTCTTTGGTCATGAAGTTCGGTGTGAGGAGAAGTATTTTGAAGCACTTTTGCAGCATGGAGCCCAGCATAGCCTCTATTTTAAGTAGCTTTGCCTGAGTATCAGGCAGCAGAAAAGGAGAAATTTATAGTTTATCCTGTAATTCCTTTACTGAGAGAAAAAAAAATCATTATCTTATCTACTTTATACCTATAGACAAATGAGATGTTTATCAGAAATCAGTCGCTGAAGAATTGGAACAGTTACTGATTTCGTGTCTGTGCTTCATGAGACTCATTGAAAGAACATAAAATCGTATTAAAGGGAACAATAGCTTCTTCAGGAAAATTATTACATACCTGGACACTTCACAGACATCACAGTTTATTTTAGAAGATTTTTTGAGGGTTTTTTACAAAAAGATAACAAAGCCGGTGAGTATAGGGGAGCAGAAGGGAGGCTTGAGGTGGGAGGGCAGCAACCCCAGAACTGATCCCCGTTGTTCTATCAAAGAAACGGGCACAAGGTTGTAAAGCAGCTGTTATTTGCTTTTGTTGCTCAGTGACTCAGTTGCTTCTGACTCTTTGCAACTCCATGGACTGCAGCATTCCAGGCTTCCCTGTCCTTCACTATCTCCCAAAGCAGCTGTACTTCAATTAAAAAAAAAAAAAAGTAATTTTACAGCTGTGAACCCCAGATGGAACAATTGATTTTACAGTTTCCAAAGTTTATGACATTGTCTGTCTTCTGAAGGGTTAAATATAATTTAAAGAGGTTGATTCAGGTGTTCCTGTAATTCCTAAAAAAGTGTGGACAGCAGTGGAAAGGGGTGGAAAAACAGCCTACAGGTCAAGGCTTCATCCCCTTCAGACCTGTGTGCCTGTTGTGTGGCAAGAGGGGCACGTGCCGTTTAGTGGCGGTTCCTTAGCCTAGCGCTGCTTCACTGCTGAGTCGTGTCCAACTCTTTGCCACCCCACGGACTGTACCTCGCCAGGATCCTCTGTGCATGAGGTTTTCCAGGCAAGAAAACTAGAGTGGGTTGCCATTTCCTCCTCTTTAGCCTAGTTAAAGTCACTCAGTCATGTCTGACTCTTTGTGACCCCAGAGACTATTCAGTCCATGCAGTTCTCCAGGCCAGAACACTGGAGTCGGTAGCCGTTCCCTCCTCCAGGGCATCTTCCTGACCCAGGGATCAAACTGGGGTTTCCTGCACTGCAGGCGGATTCTTTACCAGCTGAGCCACTAGGGACGCCCCCTAGTAGAGGAGGTGATTAACACTCCTTGACGCTTTGCTTTAATGTGAGATACTTGGCATGGCTTATACTGGCTAGAGTCTGTAATCAGCTGGCTTTGAGAAATCATAATTTTTGAGGAAGTAAAGTTTCATGATTATTAACTAATTTTTCCATCAGCCCAAAGATTCTTTTTTGACAGAATGATCATCTTTATGATCTAATTCTAAATGGAGCATCACAGACATAAATTTTACTTAGGAACATCTTATAATCATTTTCTTACTCAGGAGGTAGGGTTTTTCAGAGGTTATTAGAAAGAAAATAGCTGCTCTGATGATTCCTTTCATGGTCAGTAGATTTTGTTCTTGATCTCAGCTCTCACGTCTATCACTTGGAGTGTTGCGGTGGTTTTGCAAGCGGCCGGGTCCATCAGGACAGCACTCAGCGTGTTTACTGAGGTGATGCTGGGGCTCTGAAAATGCAGGCAGCTACTATGAGTTGTGTGCTTTACAAATATGCACATCGGGAACTTTATAAGAAGGGTTTCTAGGACCAAACGAACCCAAAGGTGACCAGATTTAATGTCTGCCATAAAGCTTTATTTTTCTCTCTTCCCCAGGTTTGCCTCCATTTCTCATTGTGAGACTTTCCCTCACTAAGATGAGTTTAGATTCTCCTCAGTGATAAGGAAGTAGACTCAGCAGGACGAGGGCCCACGGGCAAGGTCCAGCCAGCCTTCTCTCCTGCCTGTTCCTCAAGTTTTCT
Source organism: Bubalus bubalis (assembly GCF_019923935.1). NCBI lineage: Eukaryota > Metazoa > Chordata > Mammalia > Artiodactyla > Bovidae > Bubalus > Bubalus bubalis. The sequence continues at coordinate 475,265 of NC_059169.1, forward strand.
GACCACTGCTTTCTTGCTAGGACTCCAGGTTATTTCAGACTGAGTTATCTTGTGGACGTTAAACACACAGGAAATAGAGGCATTTTATTTGAGGTTGGCTACTACTCACGTATTCCTTGCTCATCCATTTCTAATGATTGACCTGGGAACCTCAGGTCAGAACTTCAGCTTTTATGACTTCTGTCCAAGTCGGGCCAAACGAGATTTAGATGAAAATCTTTTGGAAGGTGTTTAGTAGAATATTTTGCATTGAAAGCATTTGTTACCTTAAACATTTATTTATCGGCTTTTTACATTCATTCTCCTGGCACACACACATAAGCACTATTTCAGTGCAGGACTGTTGTATCATCTGAAAGCGATGAGCTCTAGCCAACCTAGTTGAAGGGTGTCAGCTTCAAAAAGTTACCTTCTCAGGCCCTTGATGTTCTGGTGTATCAATCACACAGAAATAAATCGACACCAGCCTTGCAGTGAGCAGAGAATGAGTCCCTCTCCTGCAGCCCTGACGCTCAGCTTCTGTGTCCGTGAACATCTCATCTCATGATGCAGCCCACGGCGTCAGTCTGTTTAGACATGAAATCGTTGCTACCGTCCAGCTGGGGGAAAATGAGGACATTGACTTTTACTAGTGACCAAACAACATGCTAATTTGTCTTGGCTTTATCTTAAGAAATCCCAAGAGTTTATGATACTTAACGGGATTGACTTTTGAATCAGATTCCATCTTAGTTCTTACCGTGGCAAGGAAGGTCTGTTTGGAAAGCACTGTGTCCCTTCCTTTCTAAACAAGTTTTTAACTTGTAGTTCATCACTTAGAAAGTGCGTGGGGCTGTTTTTTTTTTTTAATGGGTATATAAATGGTATGCATTAATCATATCCAGCTAATCATATCCAGGTCGGTCCAGGTGTCAAGAAAGCCCAGTACATGAGAAAAGCAGAGTCTTCATAATGGATTAATTAGGGGATAATTATTGACACATCCAGCTATACTAGTACACAAATCGTTTTCCAAAGCCATTTTCCCCAAGGTACCAAATAAGATTCAGCTTCAGGAGCTCTTCTATAAGCCTTAGACCTCATGCAACCATGGGTAAGACTGCCGAGTGTTACTAAGTGACACCAGCGTACCAAGAAGTGGTCACTGTGCTGTGTTAAAAGGAGTTGGGACTCACTGAGCGCTTTCTCTCTTTTTGCCAGATTTGGAAATGGCCGTCGCATACTGGAATCTGGTGTTATCTGGAAGGTTTAAGTTTCTAGATCTTTGGAACACCTTCTTGTTGGTAAGGGTCTTCCTGCTTGCCGGATCCCCATGTGAGGGATCAGCCAGGCCGGTTACTGTCCTAATAACCGATTGCTTGTCTGTGGGCCCAAGGAACCAGTGTCCCCAGCGGTGATCCCAGGGAGCCCACCCGCGGCCACACTCTGCCTCCCGCGGAAAGTGGTGCCCATGGGCTCGGGCCAGGCTGCTCGAGGCCACCTCCAGCCTGTGTGTCTGTGGTCCCCGCCCCAGGGTGTTCATGGGCTGAGACTGCTCAGTGACCATGGCCAAGGGGAGGGTGCGGGCTGCCAGGCCCGTCCCTGACTGCGGGAGGTGACTGTGTTGTCCTGCTCAGGGTCCCCCGCTCTGTGAGGACCAGTCCTTCTAGTGGAGGGGTGTGGGACAGCCCTCTAGCAGCAGCCTGGGGAAGGACCCCAGCATGTGCAGTGGGAGGCCCGGGGCATGTGGGGGGGCAGTGGGGGGTCCAGGGCACACGGCGGGGCAGCCAGAGGCCGGGCGTGCGGTGGGCAGCAGGAGGCCCGGGGCGTGCGGGGGGGCAGCAGGGGGGCCCGGGATGCACGGGGGGGTTAGCGCTGGGCCCGGAGTGCGCACAGGGGGCGCAGCGGGGGGGCCCGGGGCATGCGGGGGGCAGCAGGAGGCCCGTTCTGGGGGGACAGGCCTGCTGCGCGGGGGGACACACCTGCTGCGCCGGGGGACACGCCTGCTGCGCGGCAGGCAGCAGGAGCAGAAGAGTGATGCATCGCGTGCACGTGCTCTGGAGTGTGAGACGAGCTTGGGAGCCATCTGTGGACACACACACTCACGTGTGCAGAGACAGGCCTTAGGGGGCTGGGAGCCTCCGGGAGACCTGGGGCTGCTCTCCAGCTGGGGCCCCCGAGGAGCAGGGCGGGTCCTCCGGTGTCTGAAGCGTCCAGTGGCCGGGCGCGCCCACCCCTGCAGAGAGCCGCCTGGCTCACAGGAGGTGAGCACCTCCAGATGCTGCTTGCCCATGCTGTTTCTGAGCTGGTTTCAGGCTTGGACAAAGAGATTAAAAATGCTGCCTTTCTATTTGAAATAAAAGTCAATAATTTTTGTTTTATTTTGTGTTTCAATAAGTCTGCCTTCTGCAGCTGCACGTTGGCATCATGCAGCTCTTAACACTGACCCAAAGCGCTGTTGCTGGATTAACTTCCGACAGTGCTGGTCTGGTCCTCACGCCTGGTCACATTATGTCCTGAGATCACCAGGCTGAGAGCTCCGTCTGAGCCAGCGGTCTGCTGGTTTTTCCTCTTGTGTTTTAGGAGCATCACAAACGATCAATCCCAAGGAACACTTGGAACCTTCTTCTAGATTTTGGAAACATGATCGCAGATGACATGTCCAACTATGATGAAGAAGGTAGGCAAAGTCCACAGACCTCAGGAGATGGCCAGGGGGCAGGTGGGTCCCCGTTGACCCCTGCCCGACCCCATGTGTGAGACAGGAGTGATGAAGTGCCTAGTACTCACTTACTACGTCCTGTAAACCCCACAAGAGAAAATACCGCTCACATTAAAGTCAGGAGGACCTCTTCTGAGCTGAAGCTTTCACGGTGGGTGTGCAGAGGCCCCGAGGCAGGACCACAAGCAGGACGGTGACTGCGGCCCGCTGACCCCGTGTGGCCAGCGGTTATTCCATCACGCCGCCGAAGCACACAGCGGAGCCCCGCCTGTGTACTCACCTGAGCACGGCCACACCTGCTGCACTGTGGGCGCTGCCCGCTCGGAAAGAATGTCCACCCCGAGCCCCCTCTGCCCAGCGCGGACGTGACCGCGGACATGCTCAGCGGGGCTGGCGGTGGGTGCTGCTCACAGACGCGTGCACACCGGCACACAGCACCTGCCACTCCCGGCTGGCCAGAGCCGAGGAGGGTAATTCCAGCTGATCCATCACGTGTAGAAGTTTAAAAAGTTTAAAATCATTTGAGTTCATGAGATATAAATGTTGGATTGTGAGAAAATCCTTTGACTATAAAAAATATTGTTCTAAAATGCCGATTTTTTCACACCTTTTGCTTTCCTTTAGGAGCATGGCCTGTTCTCATAGATGATTTCGTAGAATATGCACGGCCAGTGGTCGCAGGTGATAAAGGCAGTCGTGTCTCGGCAGAAAATTGAGTTGGATTTAGATGAAAGGGAGCCTCGTCCTGCAGGAGATGCTGGCCAGCTGTGCCTGTCACCCATTTCCTCCTGACCAGTCGTGAGCCTGGAGACCCTCTTCCGCTGCTTAGAGAAGACGCCGCTGACTATTGGCGCCGCACGGAGACCCTCCGCGATCGCGGCCGGGCGCCTGGGGACGGGGCCCTAGCTCTGCTGTGGAGCCCTCCGCGTGACTGTGGAGGGGCGGGGCCTGTCTGCAGTCTCCCACCTTCAGATCACGGCGAGCCCTGCGCCCACACCCACTGGTTGTCTGGGAACCACACCTAAGAAACCGCCGGTCAGGCGGCCGGACACATGTCCTGAGAAGACAGTCGTAGACACTGAGGTTTTTAGATTTGGTGCCAGGATTAAGACATAAGTTTTTTGAATCATCCAGATTTATCAGCTCTGTTTCCTCTGGATGATCATGGGAATGATTTTACAGGTCGGCGGGCTGTTGAGGTTTGCACAGCAACTTCAGACCGTGTGCAAGTCAGCGGGTCTGCTTACTGCTAACAGTGTCAGTTCAGCTTCCTAAGAAGCTTCATAAAGTATGCAAGTATGCTTTTTTTTAAAAAATGTATTTTATTACATTTAAAAAGACATTTTTCTGTGAGAAATTATCTCTTTTGTGATAAATTTAAATTTAAAAATCAACTGTTGGCTCCTTTCTACGGTCTGTAATGTGAGCACTTGCTGTCCACCCTCCTGCCCTTCATGTGTGGTCACATTCAGAAGGTAAGACACACGTGGTTGTCCCCAAAATGCCACAAACCGAAAACCACATCACACGCACGTGGAGCGGAGAGTCAGCACCCTGAGCCGCTGGCCTCTGGCATGTGCCCCGCCACCCCCTTCCTTCCTGGGGGTCACGCCCAGCTCGGGGGCTGGGAGGGCGGCTGGCCTGCGTGCTGTCCAGGTGGGCGCCGTGACCCGCCTGCCCATCGTGGAAGTGGCTTCGTGTGGCTGTGTGAGAAGCGCTGGGTGGGCCACACCTCGAACACAGGTGATCACGTCACGGCACGCCCGTGGCCCCACTGCGGCCCCACTTATGAGACAGAAACTGCGGCAATTCACAGGAGAGGGGGTGCCCTCAGATTTGCAGAACGCGTGCCTAAAATGTGCGGTTTAGTTTGGCTTCCAGAAGCATGAGCCACCCAGACCTGTGTCCCGAGACCCAGCCGGGCGGGCGGTGTAGGGGTCAGCCCCTCTCAAGGTGCAGGGCCGAGAAGTCACTGACCTCTCCCAGCCCCACTGCTGTGGCCGCAAAGAAAACACAGGCTACCTCTACCCACAAGCCTGGGCTTCTTAGAGCTTTAACAGAAGCCTCAACAATCATTCAGGGTCCTTTGAGGGCTTTTGGGTTCTGACGTGTAAGAGTTCCAGAGAGGTTGCAGAACTCAGGCCTGTGAGACTCACGAGGTCCGCGGCACTGCTTCATCCTGAGGCTTAAGGCTGTGTGGGAAAGGCAGTCCGTGCACGAGGGCCTTCTTGTTCACCAGCAGACGCCAGACAGAGCTCAGTGACTGGACCGAGTCTCTCGCACACGGCCAGTGTCTGTCCTTCTATCATAAGCATTCCCGTCAGGCGTGCTGTGGAAGCGCCGAGCACTTGGAAACGCTGAAGTGCTTCTCTCTGGGGCCATGGTGGCTTTCTGCTCCGCCCCGGACACGCGGACACCATGCACTGGCTGTCCTCCTCCGCCCCACGTCGGGAGCAGCCGCCACACCCGGGGCCCTCCCTCCCAGCTGTGTCTGGCCTGCCGCCTCCTTACAGAATCGCGTCCCACGTGGACAGTCTGAACTCTCTCCTCTCCTTTCTTGGTGTCATGAGGCCTCTGCTGAGCATGCCTGCTTTAGGTGGGCATTACAGATCTCAGGACACAGAAACCTCAGGGTGCACAGAAGCCTCAGGATGCATAGGCGTTCCTTTGGCTGATAAGAACTGCGCCCGCCTGACCCACCGCCACACACACTGCACACACGCTGGAGACACACGGGCTCACCACCTGAGAGATGAACAAGCGTGGACGCCCCGTGCCCAACGAGATTCCTGGCCTGAGCGCCGCCTTCTGCTGTAGTGGTGAGGGCATGCGTGCCAGTCTGTGATGTCGGCTCAGTAGAGGCTCGCGAGGGCGGGTACGCACGTCTCTGGCTCCTGGCTCTGCGGGGCGGCCACCCCCACGCTCAAGGCACAAGGCCAGGGCTCACCTCCCTGCGTCCTCTCGGCTCACGTCGGCCGAACGGTGTGCAGTTGCCCTGAGCACCTCTGACGGTGCCTCTGCCTCAGCCACGAGTGTTTCTGCCCAGCGGTGCCCTTCTCCCCACAGCAGGCAGCTGGCAGAGGGCTGCCCTCAGGGAGGGAGCTTGCGTGCCCAGCAACCCGATGGCACTCACTGTGAGGCCCCTGGCTTCAGGGTCTCCCAGAACTGTGCCAGCTGGAGTCGTGTTCCAGAGCCTCACTCTCAACACGGGCTGCGAAGATGCCACCGTTCACTTATGGGCACCTTAGCATCTTAGCATCTTAGGATCTTAGCATCTTAGCATCTTAGCATCTTTCTGTTACCGAAACTTTATCAGATGTGTTCCTCACGTCCTGGTGCCCTGGTCTGACGTAGGACCGGGTCCTGTGGTACCATGGGCCTGGGGACACAGATGGCGGCTTTTCTGACCCTGGGCTTTAGGCCCAGACACCTGCTTTACACCTGGACCCCCCAGCCTCGGCACCGCCATGAACACTCCTCCCGTGGAACAGGGGTGGGGGCCCTGCATCCCACCCCACACGGAATGGCCTGTGTCTGTCAGGGAGGCATTGCCAGCGCTGGGCTGGGGGACACCCAGGTCACTGCAGCTCCATCTGCTTCTTCCTTCCCGCATGGCAGATTTCTATCATCAACACACTCCACAGTCACACGCCCTCCAGAAACCAAAGCCGCGCGCGTGACAGCTGAGTCCCAGCAGGGTGCTGGGTGCAGGAGCCAGGCATAGGGTGCTGAGGGCGACCCGTGTGATTGCGAGTCCAGGAAACGCAAAGACCCAGGGACAAGGCGGACGGGTGGAGGCCTGGGGGTGGGGGGTCGCGGGGGCAGAGGGGCCAGGGGACTAGGGGGTCTCAGCCTGGCTGCGGGAGGCCGACGCACACTGTGTGGTTGACTGGATTGACCCTGGGTGTGGGGGTTCCACACCGGAGCTCTAGAAACGAGAGTGCTTCCTCCAGGTCACTGGGCAGACTTCCCCAGAGTAGCGGCTTCGCCTGCCCAGGGCTGTTCTGAGCCACAGACGCCTCCACGGAAGAGCCAGCTCAGTCCCGACCCTGTGGACAGACGCTGCTGCCCCACGTGGCTGGGGGAGGCTGTGAGCTGCAGTCCAGACGGTGTTCTCATTGGTGCCACCTGCAGAGACAGAGGAGGAGCGCCTGCCCCTCGGGAGGCTCCTGACAGCGGCACAATGAGCAGCCCGGAGGTCAGCAGGGCCGACTAAAGGCAGAGCAGCACGTCGGCCGCCCGCAGCCAGGGGCAGATATGGAGAAGTTTCAGGCTGCGATGCTGCTGGGGGCCGTCGGGGACGCGCTGGGGTTCGGGCACGCTGCCAGGGAGAGCAGCAGCTTGGGCACCAGGGTCCAGGAGGAGATGGGGAAGGGAGGTGGGCTGGACCACCTCGTGCTCTCGCCGGAGACGTGGCCGGTGAGCGACAACACCATCATGCACATGTCGACAGCGGGGGCCCTCATCACAGGTGAGGCTCTGCCCCGGGGGCGGGGGTGGTGGGGGGATCCCGAGGTGAGGGGCCCAGAGCCCGGGGGTCGCTTGCTGCTGCGGCCAAGACCGGCTCGTCACATGGGGTCCCCAGCAGACGGGGTGCGCCTCCACTGCGTTCCAAGACAGCCTCTTGGGCGACAGTGTCACTTTACTCTGCTCACCTGCAGACTCGGGTTCTTAAGCCAAGACTTTCCATCGTGTTTGTAAACATTCACTCGGCAAAGCCTGTTATTCAGAGTTAAATGCAATCAGAGGGCTCACTTTGGGCCCATTTGGGAGGAAACCTCAACTTCTCACTGTGAATAGTTAGCTTGCTTCTGAATTTATTTCAAAAAATATATAAAATAATAAGCCAGTTTGCAGTTGCGCTGATTAAGATGATATTTGGGGGGAGTTGCTTCTAAATCCCGATGAGTTGTGGTTAAAATGCCGTCTGCCAAACAGGGTTTAGCCTGGAGAGTTGCTGTAGGTTATCCTATGAAAATGCCATGAAGTGGTTGGATTTGGGGGAAACAGAGCTTCCCTAAGTAGCAGGTTGATTTCAGGAACACGTTTTTACTGAATTTCGGAAAAGCAGCGGGCGTCTGGGTGGGGCACAGTCTCCTTACAATTGCTGTTGAAAACCTGTCAGAGGGTGAGTGCGCCACTGCAAAATTAGAACCTGAGGCGGCTCTGAGTGGCTGGAATGTGTGTGTCACCGAGTGCTCACCCGCCAGCCGCGCAGGAGCCGGGTTTAGCCCGGATGTCACGGCACAGGAATGCCGTCGGCTCCAAATAGCAGGCGGAGGACGGAGCCTCAGATAAGATAGCGTCACAGCAGGTTGGCCTGACAAGCCGTCCTGAGTCTGCAGACTCTGAGATCCGGGGTGGGGCGGGGGGGGCAGGGTGTAATTGTGGGGCTTCCGGGCCATCTCTGGGAAGGCCCCAGGCCCCTCCGTGTCCCATCCCCGGGCCCTCCTCTGGTGCCCACCTGGCAGAGTCCCCGGCATGCCTCCAGCCTGCACTGTGGTCCCAGGACTCCCTGCCGTGGCTGCTGTCAAGAACGTGCTCCCCCGGGTTGGAGCAAGTCACATCCCCTTGGCAGGAATAGGGCGGAATCCGCCCGGGTGAAGCGTGTGGATCCGGAGCACATTGGTAGCAGGCCCAGTTCTGATGGGCTCGGGCGCAGCTGGACGCGGGCACCTCTGGACACATGCCCTCTGGCCCACGGGTGACCATGATGCACTCGGGCAAGTCTGTGCCCCAGAAATTGTTTTCACTCTCAAAACATCTAAGTTTAGTTTTCAAACAGCCCAACTTTTTTCTTTAATAACAAACTGTAGCTTGTGTAAGGGGCATGGCAAATAGATGGGGAAACAATGGAACCAGTGACAGGCTTTATTTGGCGGGGGGGCTCCAAAATCACTGCAGATGGTGACTGCAGCCATGAAATTAAAAGATACTTGCTCCTTGGAAGGAAAGCTATGACCAACCTAGACAGCATATTAAAAAGCAGAGACAGAGACATTACTTTGCCAACAAAGGTCCGTCCAGTCGAGGCTATGGTTTTTCCAGTGGTCATGTATGGATGTGAGAGTTGGACTGTGAAGAAAGCTGAGCGCCGAAGAATTGATGCTTTTGAACTGTAGTGCTGGAGAAGACTCTTGAGAGTCCCTTGGACTGCAGGGAGATCCAACCAGTCCATTCTAAAGGAGATCAGTCCTGAGTGTTCATTGGAAGGACTGATGCTGAAGCTGAAGCTCCAATACCTTGGCCACCTGATGTGAAGAGCTGACTCATTTGAAAAGACCCTGATGCTGGGAAAGACAGGGCAGGAGGAGAAGGGGACGACAGAGGATGAGATGGTTGGATGGCATCACTGACTCAATGGACATGAGTTTGAGCAAGCTCCAGGAGTTGGTGATGGACAGGGAGGCCTGGCGTGCTGCAGTCCATGGGGTCGCAAAGAGTCAGACACGACTGAGTGGACTGACTGAGCCACGTGCATCACGGCGCCAGTGGACCCTGACTGTGGGCCTGTCTCACCATGAGTGTTATCATCGATCCTCACGTCACCCTTCAGGTCAACTTTATTACAGCGGATTACACATAAAGGAGCTGACACAGAGGAGCTACGTCATCAGCCCAGTGCTGCCCAGCAAGTGCAGACAGAAGCCTGACAGCCTCGGCCTGCCTCTGGAGCCCTGACCCAACCCAGGGCTGCAGGACCTGCGCTGTTTCAGGGGCCCGACAGACCGTGGCTCTTCACATGATTTCCAAAGGCAGGTAGGGCTCGCTGCCCCAGGCGTGTGGCTGTGGGCTGGGCCCTGCGGAGCGGCGGGTGCGCCCAGCCATACCCACTCTGCCATGCCTCTGAGACAGGCAGTGCTGAACAGAAGTGGGCGCTGAGTGGAGAGTGGCGTCCAGGGCCCCGCAGGGCCGGCGGGCCCCGCAGAGTGGAGAGAAGTCCCGGCCCCACGATCCTCTCCCCCATGCTGCCTGTGGCGGCATTTGAAACGTCGGTATTACCAAGTGATCCAGATGGGTCTCCTGCCTTCGCTCCATCATGACTTCAGCCAGGAGGCTCACAGGGGGCTTTGTAGGTGGATCTGTCTAGTGGGGGAGACAGAGAAGTGAGTTCAATGGCCGCGTCAGCTCGCAGAGGAGCTCGGGCCAGAGGGCGCGAGGCTCTGTGGCTCTGAATTTGGTATCAGCTCCAGGATTTTGCTGCCGTTTTGCTTTTAAAGAACTTTTGTCTCTTCAAAAAGAAGTGATTCCAGAATAAAATGACTCATTTTAGGGGACCTGGAAGGGCCAGGCTTATTCTCCTTGGACTGAGACGGTAGAGGAGGTGACAGAGAGCCTGGTCTTGCCCCTCCCTGGCCAGGGCCACCCAGCACCACCTGCTGTCACCCGATGTCGCCAGGGTTACCCAGTGTCACCTGGCGTCACTGTCCATGGGCCAGACGGAATTCACACCCCCCAGCCCGGACCCCACCACACCCCCGCCTGGCTCAGAACTGAGGCAACATGGCGTGGCCCAGAGTCGAAACAGCGGCCAGACGGCACCAGGCCTCTGCCCCACTGCTGAGAGGTGGGGGTGGACAGGAGCCGCTCCACCCGCAGCACAGCTCCCAGAGCAGCGCTGGGACCCGCGGTGCACCCCCACCCTGCCTGGACTCGGGCGTCTGCCCTGCCCGCCTGCACCAGGGCCGGAGGCAACCTGGGTTTTGTGCCAACCATGCTCCGCTGCCAGCTCTGTGTCCAGGGTGGGCAGGAGGGGGGCAACGTCCTTCTCCACCCCCATGGCCCCCAGAGACGGGGCTTCACCGGGAGGGCTGCACGCAGCCCTGCACAGACAGGGCCCGGTGCCGTCAGCCTCGCTGGCAGGCACGCCCTCTGCCTGCTCCATCCCATCTGCTCTCGTGTGACCAGGCCCCTGGGCCCCAGCTTTGGAGGGTGTGTGGTCTCTGTCCACCACGTTGTGGACTCACTTAATGGCAGAAATGCCCAGTTGTGATGAAAACCCATTCACGATCCCTCGCTAAGCCTACAGCAGGCAGACAGGGGCCTGACCCTGCAGTGGGGGCGCGTGAGGACATCTGGACACCGGTCAGCAAGCCCTCTGTGCCTGGCACCCCATCCTGGCACCCTGAGATCTCCAAGGACACACTCCAAGGACACGTCCCCAGACCGCCTTCCCAAGGGGTCGTGGTGGGGATGATGGGGATGGTGTGGGGGGGCGTGGCTGTTTGGCTGGAGCGGGGAGCAGGCAGCTGGGCTGGGAGAGCGGCTCTTGGCACCCTGGACAGGGGACACTGAGGGCCACAGAGCAGGTGGGTGTCGGCCCAGCAGGCCCCTCGTGGACAGAGCCATCGCTGTGCATGAAGACCCCAGGTCTTCCTAGACTCTTGTGTGTAACAACGAGAAACCGCAGCCTCTGAAATGAGATGAAATCCAAAGCGCACTGTGTCTGCAGTCAGGTCTCTCTGGGGAGCCGGTCCCAGGGCCTCCCTCCTGTGGTGGGGGCGGGCCGCGTGCTGGGGCTCATCTGATCCTCCCTTCCTCCCCAGACTTCTGGTGCCTGGATGACCTCTACCGTGAGATGGTGCGGCGCTACGTGGATGTCCTGGAGAAGCTCCCGGAGCAGCGGGCAGACCCAGCCACCCTGGAGGGCTGCTCCCAGCTGAAGCCAGACAACTACCTCCTAGCATGGCACACGCCGTTCAACGAGAAAGGTCAGGGGCTTCCCTCTTCCTCTGAGGAGGCGGGGCCAGAGGGCCTCTGGGACACGGCCCGGCTCGTCACCCCCAACAGGACCCCCGGGCATCCAGCCCCACCTGGGCACCAACCGGGGATGCAGGCATCTCAGTCACCACCCCTGGTTTGCCTTAAGGATAATCTCCCACTGCTTCCCTTTTAAATGTGTGCTCTTAGCCAAAACAAATGTCTGTGTCCATGATGATCCCATCTGGGGTGATGTTGGCAGGCAGCCTCTGCCCCTAGGGCTCTGCTGCTGGGGTCCTGGACCCGACCTCTGGGCTCACAGCAAGGGCAGGCCCAACCTCTGGGTTGATGCTGAAGGATACCATCAAGTCAAAGATCAGATCAGATTAGATCAGTCACTCAGTCGTGTCTGACTCTTCGCGACCCCATGAATCGCAGCACGCCAGGCCTCCCTGTCCATCACCAACTCCCAGAGTTCACTCAGACTCACGTCCATCAAGTCAGTGATGCCATCCAGCCATCTCATCCTCTGTCGTCCCCTTCTCCTCTTGCCCCCAATCCCTCCCAGCATCAGAGTCTTTTCCAATGAGTCGACTCTTCGCATGAGGTGGCCAAAGTACTGGAGTTTCAGCTTTAGCATCATTCCTTCCAAAGAAATCCCAGGGCTGATCTCCTTCAGAATGGACTGGTTGGATCTCCTTGCAGTCCAAGGGACTCTCAAGAGTCTTCTCCAACACCACAGTTCAAAAGCATCAATTCTTCGGCTCGATAAAGGACAGAAATGGCATGGACCTAACAGAAGCAGAAGATATTAAGAACAGATGGCAAGAATACACAGAAGAACTGTACAAAAAAGATCTTCACGACCAAGATAATCACGATGTTGTGATCACTGAATGTGAAGTCAAGTTTTCAGGTTCTTTCTTCTCTGTGTGTCCGGGTTTTTATGTCCCAGTTTTATGTGGACAGTTTTTATCGCTCTGCCTTTCAAACTCACTCATCTTTTTTCTGAAATGTCTAATCTGCTGTGTATCTCAGTCAGTGAGTTTCACTCAGACATTGCAGTGTTTTCTCTAGAACTGAGATGTAGGTCTTTTGTGTACCTACATGTCCCTACTTAACTTTTCAAAAGTATAGAAAAGAAAAGTGAAAGTGAAGTCGCTTAGTCATGTCCGACTCTTTGTGACCCCATGGACTGTAGCCCACCAGGCTCCTCCGTCCATGGAGGGGCATCAGGGAGCCATGGGACAGGTCGGAGCACTGGGTCCTTAAAAGAGGAGGGAGAATAGAAACGATGTGGAGAAACAGTTGCCAGAATTGTCCAAAGTAGATTTTAAAAGATGTGAACGCACATGGCCCAGAAACTCAATAAATTCCAAGCATAAGAAACAAACAAAAACCTCCAACAAGACCCACAGCCATCAAATCACTCAGAACTGTCAACAAAGACGGAGCGCGCCTCCCGTGCGGACCGCCAAGGTGAGGGCGGCGGGTTCCACCGGAAGCAACCTCCGGGTGCAGAGAAACCCAGTCAGACCGACGCCCAGAGCAGCGAGGCCTGAGCAGCCTCTGTGGGTGGAGCGGAGGAGTCCATGCCCGAGGGTGCCGGGGAGAGACGCCCGCACGTCCTGACCACCTGCACAGGCCACGCGGGCAACATTTCATCTGTGAAGGAAATGATGATGGGAACGCAGGCCCAGCGTGCTCACAGGGAGGCTGCCGACTTCATGGGTTCACTCCCAACCTCATAGCCTCACCCCCAACCTCATGGGCTCACCCCCAACCTCACAGGCTCACCCCCAAATTCACGGGCTCACCCCCAACCTCACGGGCTCACCCCCAACCTCATAGGCTCACCCTCAACTTCACGGGTTCACTCCCAACCTCATAGGCTCACCCCCAACCTCACGGGCTCACCCCCAACCTCACAGGCTCACCCCCAAATTCACGGGCTCACCTCCAACCTCACGGGCTCACCCCCAACTTCACAGGCTCACCCCAACCTCACAGGCTCACCCCCAACCTCACAGGCTCACCCCCAACCTCACGGGCTCACCCCCAACCTCACGGGCTCACCCCCAACCTCAAGGGTTCACCCCCAATCTCACAGGCTCACCCCCAACCTCACGGGCTCACCCCCAATCTCACGGGCTCACCCCCAACCTCACGGGCTCAGCCCCAACCTCACGGGTTCACCCCCAATCTCACGGGCTCACCCCCAACCTCACGGGCTCACCCCCAATCTCACGGGCTCACCCCCAACCTCATGGGCTCACCCCCAACCTCACGGGCTCACCCTAACCTCACGGGCTCACCCCCAACTTCACAGGTTCACCCTAACCTCACGGGCTCACCCCCAACTACACGGGTTCACTCCCAATCTCACAGGCTCACCTCTAACCTCAGGGCTCACCCCCAACCTCACAGGCTCACCCCCAACTTCACGGGTTCACCCCCAACCTCATGGGCTCACCCCCAACCTCACAGGCTCACCCCCAAATTCACGGGCTCACCCCCAACCTCACGGGCTCACCCCCAACCTCATAGGCTCACCCTCAACTTCACGGGTTCACTCCCAACCTCATAGGCTCAGCCCCAACCTCACGGGCTCACCCCCAACTTCACAGGCTCACCCCCAAATTCACGGGCTCACCTCCAACCTCACGGGCTCACCCCCAACTTCACAGGCTCACCCCAACCTCACAGGCTCACCCCCAACCTCACAGGCTCACCCCCAACCTCATGGGCTCACCCCCAACCTCACGGGTTCACCCCCAATCTCACGGGCTCACCCCCAACCTCACGGGCTCACCCCCAATCTCACGGGCTCACCCCCAACCTCAAGGGTTCACCCCCAACCTCACGGGCTCACCCCCAACCTCACGGGCTCACCCCCAACCTCATGGGCTCACCCCCAACCTCAAGGGTTCACCCCCAATCTCACAGGCTCACCCCCAACCTCACGGGCTCACCCCCAACCTCACAGGCTCACCCCCAACCTCATGGGCTCACCCCCAACCTCACGGGTTCACCCCCAATCTCACGGGCTCACCCCCAACCTCACGGGCTCACCCCCAATCTCACGGGCTCACCCCCAACCTCATGGGCTCACCCCCAACCTCACGGGCTCACCCTAACCTCATAGGCTCACCCCCAACTTCACAGGTTCACCCTAACCTCACGGGCTCACCCTCAACTTCACGGGTTCACTCCCAATCTCACAGGCTCACCTCTAACCTCAGGGCTCACCCCCAACCTCACAGACTCACCCCCAACTTCACGGGCTCACCCCCAACCTCATTGGCTCACCCTCAACTTCACAGGCTCACCCCCAACTTCACTGGCTCACTCCAACCTCACAGGCTCACCCCCAACCTCATGAGCTCACCCCAACCTCACAGGCTCACCCCCAACCTCATGGGCTCACCCCAACCTCACAGGCTCACTCCAACCTCACAGGCTCACCCTCAACTTCACGGGTTCACTCCCAACCTCATAGGCTCACCCCCAACTTCACGGGCTCACCCCAACCTCATAGGCTCACCCTGAACTTCACGGGTTCACTCCCAACCTCATAGGCTCACCACCAACCTCACAGGCTCACCCCCAACTTCACGGGCTCACCCCAAACCTCACGGGCTCACCCCCAACTTCACGGGCTCACCCCCGACCTCACGGGCTCACCCCCAACTTCACGGGCTCACCCCCGACCTCACGGGCTCACCCCCAACTTCACGGGCTCACCCCCGACCTCACGGGCTCACCCCCAAACTCACGGGCTCACCCCCAACCTCACGGGCGAGCTTGCGTTGGCAGCGGTGTCCGGATGTGGCGGAGATTCCAGGGTGGGGGGTGTGCAGCGGTGTGGCCACTTCAGAACCTGGTTCCGCAGTTTCTCACAATGCTGAACATTCATGCGATGTATGAGCTCAGCGTTCCTCTCAGAGATGTTTACCCAAGAGAAGAGAAAGCGCCCATCCGCACGAGACTTGGTCATCAATGCTCATAGCACCTTTATTTGTATTAGCCTCAGACTGGAGACAACTCAATCGTGCATCAGCTGGAAGTGGACCAACCAGCTGAGGTCCCTCCACCCACACGGTGGAGCCCAGCTACGGACACACAGCGCAGACAAGTCTCAGCAGTTACGCTGCGTGAAGGGAGCCAGGCAAAAAAGGCTACTTTCTACATGACTCTGTTTGTATACGTTTCTGAAGGGGGCAGAGGCACACTTTGGGGTGACAGATGCGTGTGCAGTTTTTCCTTGGGTACCGGTTTCCGGGGAGTATCATGTAAGACAACATGCATTTGTTAAATACACGTGGCCGGTTGTCCGTCAGCTGTAGCTCAGGGAAGCAGCTTTTAGGAAGGGGGCAGACATGGCTGGGCGTGCACCGTGGGCGGTTCTGGCTCCTGCGTTTCCCAGCCGGGGCACACTGGGAGCGGTCCCCACCCCAGCTGAGAGCCTCTTTCGTGGCTGCGTCTGTTCCAACACGTGCCCCTATGCAATTTCTTTCGTCTCTCATCTTTGTCAGGAATGTGGGCGGGGTCCCTGTCTCTGAGTCACCGACACTGATAAGCGTGGGCACAGACCGCTGTGCACGTCCAGGTTAGGCGGGGTTGCAGGCAGAGGTCTGAACGCGGGTTCCCCACGCAGGCTCGGGGTTCGGCGCTGCCACCAAGGCGATGTGCGTGGGGATGCGGTACTGGCAGCCGGAGCGGCTGGAGACGCTGGTGGAGGTCAGCGTGGAGTGCGGCAGGATGACGCACAACCACCCCACAGGTGACGGCGCGGGGGCGGCGGGCGGGGCTCGGGGTGCCCGGGAGCCACGCTCTGGAGTGTGCCCCAGCGGGGGGTGGGGCATCCATCCTGCCTCTGTCCTGAGCGTGGCCCTGGTGGGCAGGGGCAGGGGGTTCATCCTGGGCCTCTGTCCCGAGCGTGGCCCTGGTGGACTGACAGGGGGTCCATCCTGGCCTCTGTCCTGAGCGTGGCCCTGGTGGGCAGGGGTGGGGGGTGTCCATCCTGGGCCTCTGTCCCGAGCGTGGCCCCGGCAGGCTGACAGGGGGGTCCATTCTGGGCCTCTGTCCCAAGCATGGCCCCGGTGGGCCGGGGGTCCATCCTGGCCTCTGTCCCGAGCATGGCCCTGGTGGGCAGGGGTGGGGTGGTCCATCCTGGGCCTCTGTCCCGAGCGTGGCCCCAGCGGATGGACGGGGGGTCCATCCTGGCTTCTGTCCCAAGCATGGCCCCAGTGGACAGGGGGTCCATCCTGGCCTCTGTCCCGAGCGTGGCCCCGGCGGGCGGGGGTTCCATCCTGGGGCCTCTGTCCCGAGTGTGGCCCTGGCAGGCGGGAGTCCATCCTGGCCTCTGTCCCGAGCGAGGCCCCAGCAGGCGGGGGTCCATCCTGGCCTGTGTCCCGAGTGTGGCCCCAGCGGGCGGGCATGGGGTCCATCCTGGCCTCTGTCCCGCATCCCAGGCTTCCTTGGGTCCCTGTGCACTGCCCTCTTTGCGTCATACGCTGTCCAGGGAAAGCGGCTGGAGCAGTGGGGGCGAGACATGCTTCAGACGGTGCCACTGGCCGAGGAGTACTGCAAGAAGACCATCCGGCACCTGGCAGGTGAGCCGGCCCCCAGCAGCTCCATCCACACACAGGGTGAAGTGGCCAGGCCCAGAGGGAGGGGGCTCCGTGTGACAGGCGGACCTCAGGTCTGTGGTCTGTGGTGCCCCCCGGCCGCAGGGCTGGAGGCCTGGTGTGGGGACCCTCTCTGGCTTCTTGAGACGCAGGTCCCCTCACCCCCAGCATCATCCATGAGCCAATGCACCCGGCCGCAGGTCTGGAGGCCTGGTGTGGGGACCCTCTCTGGGTTCTTGAGACGCAGGTCCCCCTCACCCCCAGCATCATCCATGAGCCAATGCCCCCCGGCCGCAGGGCTGGAGGCCTGGTGTGGGGACCCTCTCTGGCTTCTTGAGACGCAGGTTCCCCTCACCCCCAGCATCATCCATGAGCCAATGCCCCCCGGCCGCAGGGCTGGAGGCCTGGTGTGGGGACCCTCTCTGGCTTCTTGAGACACAGGTTCCCCTCACCCCCAGCATCATCCATGAGCCAATGCACCCGGACGCAGGGCTGGAGGCCTGGTGTGGGGACCCTCTCTGGCTTCTTGAGACGCGGGTTCCCCCTCACCCCCAGCATCATCCATGAGCCAATGCACCCGGCCGCAGGGCTGGAGGCCTGGTGTGGGGACCCTCTCTGGGTTCTTGAGACGCAGGTCCCCCCTCACCCCCAGCATCATCCATGAGCCCATGCACCCGGCCGCAGGGCTGGAGGCCTGGTGTGGGGACCCTCTCTGGCTTCTTGAGACGCAGGTTCCCCTCACCCCCAGCATCATCCATGAGCCAATGCACCCGGCCGCAGGGCTGGAGGCCTGGTGTGGGGACCCTCTCTGGCTTCTTGAGACGTAGGTCCCCTCACCCCCAGCATCATCCATGAGCCCGTGCACCCGGCCACAGGGCTGGAGGCCTGGTGTGGGGACCCTCTCTGGCTTCTTGAGACGCAGGTTCCCCTCACCCCCAGCATCATCCATGAGCCCATGCACCCGGCCGCAGGGCTGGAGGCCTGGTGTGGGGACCCTCTCTGGCTTCTTGAGACGCAGGTTCCCCTCACCCCCAGCATCATCCATGAGCCAATGCACCCGGCCGCAGGGCTGGAGGCCTGGTGTGGGGACCCTCTCTGGCTTCTTGAGACGTAGGTCCCCTCACCCCCAGCATCATCCATGAGCCCGTGCACCCGGCCGCAGGGCTGGAGGCCTGGTGTGGGGACCCTCTCTGGCTTCTTGAGACGCAGGTTCCCCTCACCCCCAGCATCATCCATGAGCCCATGCACCCGGCCGCAGGGCTGGAGGCCTGGTGTGGAGACCCTCTCTGGCTTCTTGAGACGTAGGTCCCCTCACCCCCAGCATCATCCATGAGCCCGTGCACCCGGCCGCAGGGCTGGAGGCCTGGTGTGGGGACCCTCTCTGGCTTCTTGAGACGCAGGTTCCCCTCACCCCCAGCATCATCCATGAGCGAATGCAGCTGCACAACGATTCAGAAAAGCTACCAGCGCCTCTGGAGCTTGGATGTCAGGCCATTAATTAGGGGCAATGAATGTCCTGTCTCCTGACTTTGCAGGCACAGCATTGAGTTAATAAAAACACTCATGTTCAGAATTTCCATGAGAAGCCACTTTGATCTTGCGATGGCTGCCTTACTTCAGCCCATCATCAAGCATCATTTCCCCTCTCCATCTTCCCTGCTAGTGTCTCAAAGCAGCTACAATGTGAGCATCTTTTAATTTTGGGAGCCATCGCTAAAGCCCCAGGCCCCCCTCCAAGCCCATCTGGGCTGGGGCACGGGCTCTGCCTCTGGCCCTCCCCATCGCTGCCCATGGCGCCCGGCTAGACGGCCAGCACAGCCTGCTTCCTGCTCTTTGTGTTTAGAATACCGGGCTCTGCCTCTGGCCCTCCCCGTCGCTGTCCACGGCGGCCAGCTGGACGGCCGGCACAGCCTGCTTCCCCGCTCTTTGTGTTTAGAATACCGGGCTCTGCCTCTGGCCCTCTGCCCACAGCACCCGGCTGGACAGCCGGCACATCCTGCTTCCCGCTCTTTGTGTCTAGAGTACCAGGAACACTGGTTTTACTTTGAAGCTAAGTGGCAGTTCTACCTGGAGGAGAGAAAAATCATCGAGGACACGGAGAACGAGGCCAGCTTTCCCGACCGCTACGACGCAGAGGAGAGGGAAAAAGTAGGCTCTTGGGCCCGAGATGGATGGGGTGGGAGAAGTGGGGGCCACTGCCCTGGGTCCCAGGCCAAGTCCTGCCTACCGCCCCCACCTGTGGGGAACCAGGGAGGTGAGCTGAGGGAGCGTTTGGGGGGCTGTGGAAAACTTCATGCAGGAAGCCCGTTTGAAATGGCTACTGCTTTTATCATTTCATCTTCTTGAATACAAACACAATTTGTGCAAAAATAGTCCATCTCACTTCATCTCTTCTGAAGACCAGGGATATAGGGTTGTCTAGGATGAATAAATTGGTGCAAACCAGTGGCATTCCCCATGCTGAGAAAACCCCTGAAGTGGCTGAAATCACCGGGATCATGATTGGCAACACAAGAGAAAGCCTGTGTAGCTACAGTTTAACCAAGACAGACATTTATTATCCTCACATAAAGGGTATTCAGAGCTGGTCAGAAGTCTCTTACAGTGAGGAACTGAGGATCTTCCTGTTTGGCTGCTCTGCTATTCTGAGAACTTGCCTCATAGTCCAAACAGGCTGCTCCGCTCCAGCCAGCACACCTGTATTCCAGGTGTCAGGAAGGTGTGGAGGAAGAAGCCGCATCCGCCCTTTTCTTTTCAAGTGCTTCCTACTGCCCTTTCATTTATCTCTCATGGGTCCCCTGATGCAGAAAGACTCAGTCACACTGTTCTGGAGACGCTGCTGCCTCCAACCAACCTGGCTTTGTTGCCAAGGTGCAGCAGTGTGACCTGCCCATGTCCATCTCCCTGGCTGTGTCTGGCCCCTGCCCCTTATCAGTTTTCTCTCCCAGACAGAGGGACCTGCCCTGAGGCCCCAGCCGCTTGAGCCACCGTTGCTCCCACTGTGTCCACCGACTGGTCTGCAGCCCAGAAAACACCCACGACCCGCCCAGCCTCACTTGTCCCCTGCCCCGCGCAGGCCGCAGTGACGCCCGGCCACAACATTCCAGGCCCCTTGCCAGCCGTCTGCATCACAGAATTCACCGCCTTTGTCTGCGGGACGGCTGGGGCGTGAGAGCCCTGGGAAGCAGGCCTTTCCTGCCCACTGTCCACCCGCAGCTGGGGGCGGGGCCTGGACACAGGGGTGTCACATCAGTGCAGGGGTGGGCCGGGAACTGTGCCCCGAGGCCCTCGGCATGGCCCGGGCCAGGCCTCTGACCCGTGGTGCCTTCCCCAGACCTACAGGAAATGGAGCTCTGAGGGTCGCGGGGGCCGGCGGGGCCACGACGCCCCCATGATCGCCTACGACGCCCTCCTGGGAGCCAAGGGCAGCTGGACGGAGCTGTGCTGCCGCGCCATGTTCCATGGAGGTAAGGGGCCGCCTGCGGGCCTCCTGCTGGGAGGAGCACCCACCTCCCCAGCACCAGGGGGCCTCTCCGAGCGCCCAGGGGTGCCCAGTGGCACCTCTCAGGGCAGGCAGAGGGGAGAAAGGGGCAGCGACCTGGGGCCTCGGGCGGGTAGGGAGGAGGAGGCTGGGAGGAGAGGTCAGCGGGTGGGGGGCACCGTGAGGACATCACCCCTTCAAGGCTGTCCCCTGAGTGCTGGGCCCTGGGCTGGGAAGACCTCTGCATGCCGGGGGTCCAGCCGTCCAAGGAGCAGGAGGGGACACCCCGCCCCCTCACTGGGCTACAGCCGAGGTCAGGGCAGAGGCTGAGACGGCTCAGCCCCCTGGTGAGGGGATGCGGGGCTGGGGGCGGGGACCACGGGGCAGCTCTGAGGGTCCTGCCTCTTCCAGGTGAGAGCGGGGCCACCGGGGCCATCGCCGGCTGTCTGTTCGGGCTGCTGCACGGCCTGGACGCCGTCCCCGCGGGCCTGTACCGCGAGCTGGAGCACCAGGAGGAGCTGAGGCGCCTGGGCGAGGCACTGCACCGCCTGTCCTCGCAGGAGAAGTAAAGCCTTCCCCGCGGGGCACACGCAGCCCCGTGTCGTCTTAACCCGCCCTCCGGGTTCCCGGGGCCTAACTGCTGCGTAAAATGCATTGTTTGTCCGATGAGCGTGTCCTCCCTGCCCTGGCCGAGCCTCGTGCCTTACTGATGTCACTCTGCGTTCAACAGCCTCAGACCTCCGAATACAAGGTCACGAAGGGCCTCTTGGACACTCGGTGTATTTTATTCTGTTGCAAAACTAACGCTCTCTGCTCACTGACTGGACAGCACTAACCGCCACGGCTCAGCTAGGACGGCCTCGGGCTGCAGGGCGTCCCGCACGGCCGCTTTCTAGCTCTTAGCGGGGCCTGTCCACCCCACACACCGCTGGGTTCCCAGGCCCGGGGGGCAGCCGCTGCGTCTGCATCCTCGCCTCAGTGTGTCCAGACCAGGCGGAAGAGCGGCCCCCAGCCCGAGCCTTCGGGGCGCCCCACACGCTCGTCTAACCGCCAGCCCACGTGTTTAATCACATCAGCGCTTAACACCAACCCCTCTGGGAACAAGTAACCGAGGACGCCTGGAAACGGGACGCCCGTCCCCAGGCTCGCAGATGAGGACAGAGCTGGGCCTGCTCCCTGTGGTCGGGCTTCTCCCCGAGGACACTCGCTCTTGTTAAAAATAACCCTGACCACAGCCTTGGTGAAGCAGCGGCTAGTGTGAGCAGAACAGTGGGTGGCGGCTGACACATAACACGTGCTTCACCAGCTTGGCGGGCCCGTCATGGGGTGGCAGTCCCCATGGGGCGAAGGCTTGCTGCGGAGCAGTCAGGCGTGTCCCCTCCAGACACGCGCGGCACTCACCCCAAGCCCCGGGCCGCGGTGACCCGGGGCGTGTTTCCAGCCGAGGCCACGGGTGGTGCTCCACGGGCCCGCAGGCCCCTGGCTGTGCTGACAAGCCCGTGGCCTCACGCGCATCGCGACACGGGGGCTCCACGCCGCAGCTCTGAGCCACCGAACTAACCTCGCTGCTCAGGACACTCAGCAGTCAGAGTCGGGGGAGGGCAGGTGCCCCGCCGCGTGGGTGCAGGCAGGGCTGGGGGTGTGGAGATTAACAGAGTCATCTTCCAGGAAGGGAAGCCGGCTAAGGTGAGTCGACCCTGGCCCAGGTGCACAGGACGTGTTGGGCTTCCACGTGGCCTCTATGCCACGTGCCCCGCCCTCCCGTCAGAGCCGCGTGCCCGCGCCCCTGTGCCCAGGGACTGGGAGCCCCTGGGCTGGAGCCGTGGGGCCTCCACTCTCCTGACGATGCAGGAGAACTAATCGCCTCCATGGGAGTCAGGCAGCGAGTCTACTTACAGACTGATTATAAACTAAAACACAGTGATTCTCAGGCTCATAAAATTAGAGAGAAATTCGTTCCCCCCACTTCCTTTTCCTATTCCAGGGAAACGCAAATCTTGAAAAGAAAAAAATCATAAAAGGAAAGAGAATCCCATATGTACTCAGATGTTCTAAAATGTAATAGTTGCTGATTTCATTTTTATTAGAAGGGGGATACGTACACAGCTTTAGAAACCCAGTCCATAAATTGGGGTGTGGGACCCAGGATCCCTCAGACCCTCACCCAACTGGTGTCACCAGGGTGAGAGGTCACGGTGCCTACACGTCCTTCCAGAAGGCTCTGCACACATACAGTGAGGGTAAGCGGGGTGCCACACACGTGCATTTGTGTGATACACACACACACGACTTCTCTGCACAAATAGGAATCACACATTACCTGTGACTTGTTTTGGGTGTTTTTCACTTGACACTTTTCTGGACATTTTCCTAGACCATCACAGATACATCACTCTCCATCTCTTCAGCTCTTGCCTGAAATTCCATTGCCCTGAATTTGGTGGCCATTTCCCTCCTGCATTTGTACTGCACGCCTGTGTTACGGCCCCACGGCCGGTCAGGACGTGGGTGTGAGAACCACAGGTTCACACCCTGCACCACAGCTTCAGGGAGGGACCCTCCAACAAGCCGACCCCCACCCCCAGCCCCCTGCCTCCCTGACCGCCCCATCAGTTATGAACCCAGCACCCGGACCAGACGGAGGGAAATACCAACCAGATGCCAACTGACAGAGCAGGAAGCCTCCAACTTTGTGCTCCACCGAAAAGTGGAGTTTGAAAACTCCATCCCCGAGACTCACCCCGAAGGTGTGAGGGACTCCTGGGGCGACAGGGGCAGCGCTGACCACCTGGGTTAAGACGCCCCCTGTCTTGACCTGTTCCCGGTGAAGGAGTAGATATGACGTGAGCGCCCAGTGTGGCGGAAGGAAGCCAGCCTTGAGCCTTTCGGGGGCTCCAGCGGCCAGCCACCCGCTCAGCCTCGGCTTCCCTGGACGGGGCTTACGTTCCGGGGCCGAGCTGCAGACAGGTGATGGCCAGGCTAAGCCCACGTCAGCTCCTTGGGCTTCTCCTCTCCCCTGCCCGCCCCCACACACAAGCGAGAAGATGCTGGGCCCCAGATGCAAGCAAGGAGACGCAGGCCCCCACACGCGAACGAGGAGACGCGGGCTGGTCCCCCCAGACACCAGCGAGGAGACACGGGCCCCCAGACGCCAGAGAGGAGACGTGGGCCGGTCCCCCCAGACATGAGGGAGGAGACGCTGGGCCCCAGACGTGAGCAAGGAGACGCGGGCTGGTCCCCCCAGACGCCAGCGAAGAGACATGGCCCGGTCCCCCAAGATGCGAGCGAGGAGACGTTGGGCCCCCAGACGCGAGCGAGGAGACGCGGGCTGGCCAGAGCCTGACCACAGGCCAGCCCTGCAGCACAGGCAGCGGCAGGTTACCCTCGACCCAGAGCCTCACCCACCCCGCCAGGGCTCACGCGTCCCCCTGGCCCGGGGTGGTCTGCTTTCAGGGCCCTGGAGGCCCTTGTCAAAGCCAGTGGCTTTTCTTCCTCCCTGTCCTTTCCCATTTGTTTTCAAGCACTTCAAGCACAGAATCGCAAACAGCTCAAGGAATCCACGTTCCCTTCGCCCAGCTTCACCCACTGTTACTGTGCTCACACTGGACCCCATTTACTGCAGGGACTTCTCTCCCTCTCACGACATGCAGACACACAGAGACACCGGCAGAGATACACACAGACAGACAGATAGACACACAGACACACAGATAGACACACAGACACACACAGACATGTCTAGAGACACACAGAGACACACAGACACACAGACACACCTAGAGATACAGACACGCATAGAGACACACAGGCATGCACAGAGACACGGACAGACACAGAGACACACACAGACACACGGACACACAGACACACACAGACGCACACACAGACACACACAGCAGCCGTGGTCGCTAGGCATGAGGGGTGCGTCCCCACAGCACTCTGCTATTTAACTCTCAGATCCTGAAATAGTATCCGGCCCTCAGGGCTGGAGGCAGCCTGTGCCCAGGAAACCTTTCTCTCAGCGGGGGACGCGGGGGCGGGGCCCTCCAGTCGCTGCCCCAACACACGCCCACGTGCGGGGAGCCGGCCCAGGCCAGGCAGGACAGGGGCCCTGGTCGGGGGCGTGGCCCCGCGGGCGCTGGACGCCGCTGCCTTTTAGGACAAGGAGCGGGTGCAGGACCCCGGCGTCCTGCCCATCTGTGACGGCCGCGGGGGCCCGGCACTGGCCAGGGGGGCGCAGTGTCGCCGGCGGTGACTGGTGATCCTGTGTTTCAAGTGACCTCTCGGGAGCCTGAGTTCCTGACAGGACCACACTGGGCATGTCTACTGCGGCCCTACTGCTTCCACTGGCCCCCGGAGAAACGTGCTCCGCTCTCCTCCTGGGATGGGCTTGCTCACGCCCACCCCGGGGCTGTCCTCCGGGCAGCGCTGGGCGGGCCCCTGTGATAGGCAGGCTGCAGAGGTCCTGGGCTGGGAGCTGGGGGCCGGGGGCGGGCCGCGGGAGGGCGCGGGCAGGCGCAAGCGCAGAGCGCGGCCCCTCCGGCGGGCTCGGAGCTCAGACGCCGGTGCCGCCCCGCCCCGCCCCGCCGTCTCTGCTTTCAGCCGCCGTCCCTGTGCCCACTCGGGCCTCGGTGCCTTCAGGGCTGGCCTGTTGAGGAGCCTCGCCCCCTACGTCGGGGTCTGAGGCTGGAGAGGCCCCGCTCCACGAGGTTCTCTCGGTGGGTCCTGGGCAGCTGCGTCCGCTCCGGGAACCTGCCGGAAACGCAAGTCCAGCGCCTGAGACCAGCCTCTCTGGGTCCTGGGGCCCGAGGCGAACGCGCGGAGACGCGCTCTGTGAGAGTTCACGGCGCCGCGGTGAACACAGGGTTCCCAGGAGAGGTCCGCGGACGCGTCCAGCCCCCTCCGCCTGGACCGGAGCAACTCAGCCCGAGATCCGCTCCCAGGCAGTGGGCGTGCGCCCGGCTCACGGAGGACCCCACGGCTGTCACACCGCTATGGAAGCCCCCCTAACGGCCCCTTAAGAGAAGTTTGTGTGCAGCTTCTGAAAATAGAGCTCTCGCTTCTGCAAAAATAATAGAAGTACGAAAAGAAAGTGTGTTCGCAGGCTTGCGTCCAGCCTCTGTGTCTCTGCCCGCTGTGTGTCCAGCACTTTCCCGCCGCAGCCTTCTCCCAGCAGACTCAGAAGTGCTGGTTTCCGAGGCTGTGCCCGCCGCCCCCAGCGTCAGCCACTTAGCGTGTGTCCCGGCCCAGTAATCTTCGCCCTGTGCAGATCATCTCCGGGAATGAGCGGCCAGCGGGGGAGGGCTGGGCTGCGATTCTGGGCCGTCTTTTCCAAACGACCAACTGTAGAGGCTGGGGCCCCACCAGGGAGGAGGCTTCAGCAGCACTCAGCGGACAGGCTCAGGGGAAAGTGTCCCGTCTGGACGTCAGACTGAGACCCCCACCCCAGGAATCCTGTAGAGGCACCGCCTGCAGGTGGCCAGGCTGGGGTGAAGGGTCCTTGGGGACAGGGCTGCAGGGTAGGGCTCAGGCCTTTCAGTCTCGGGGTTTCTCTGGGAGTGTTTCTTAGGGGCTCGGGAAGGCGGCCCCCGTGGTGACCTCAGCCCTCCTCCCTTGACGCACAGCGAAGTCCACCCACTCCAGCTCTGCGGCCACCACTCCATCATCCCCGCCCCCATCACTCCCACCCTAGTGAGACCCTCCAGCACCTGAGTCCCACTGTCCACAGCGGGCAGAGTCTCAGACCTGAGGACGTTCCCCTTGGGGCTGTGTCAAGGCACGGTGCGGTTAGAGGAACCAACAGAACCACAGAATAGAAACTCCTTTTGCTTTTTCCTACCTTATGCAAACAAAGCTCATCCAATTCAGTCACTCAGTCACATCTGACTCTTTGTGACCCCTTGGACTGCAGCACACCAGGCCTCCCTGTCCATCTCCAACTCCTGGAGTTTACTCAAACTCATGTTCATTAAGTCAGTCATGGAGTCCGTGATGCCATCCAACCATCTCATCCCCTGTCATCCCCTTCTCCTCCTACCTTCAATCTTTCCCAGCATCAGGGTCTTTTCAAATGAGTCAGTTCTTTACATCAGGTGGCCAAAGTATTGGAGTTTCAGCTTCAGCATCAGTCCTTCCAATGAATATTCAGAACTGATTTCCTTTAGACTGGTTGGATTTCCTTGCAGCCCAAGGGACTCTCAAGAGTCTTCTCCAACACCACAGTTCAAAAGCATCAATTCTTCAGTGCTCAGCTTTTTTTATGGTCCACCTCTCACATCCATACATGACCACTGCAAAAGCCATAGCCTTGACTAGACGGACCTTTGTTGGTAATGTCTCTGCTTTTTAATATGCTGTCTAGGTTGCCGCTGCTAAGTTGCTTCAGTCGTGTCCGACTCTGCAACCCCATAGACGGCAACCCACCAGGCTCCTCTGTCCATGGGATTATACAGGCAAGAACACTGGAGTGGGTTGCCATTTCCTCTTCCAATGCATGAAAGTGAAAAGTCAAAGTGAAGTCACTCAGTCGTGTCCGACTCTTAGCGACCCCATGGACTGTAGCCTACCAGGCTCCTCCATCCATGGGATTTTCCAGGCAAGAGTACTGGAGTGGGGTGCCATTGCCTTCTCCAGCTGTCTAGGTTGGTCGTAGCTTTTCTTCCAAGGAGCAAGCATCTTTTAATTTCATGGCTGCAGTCACCATCTGCAGTGATTTTGGACCCCCCCCAAAATAAAGTCTGTCATTGTTTCCATTGTTTCCCCATCTATTTGTCATGAAGTGATGGGACCAGATGCCATGATCTTAGTTTTCTGAATGTTGGGTTTTAAGCCAACTTTTTCACTCTCCTCTTTCACGTTAATCAAGAGGTTCTTTAGTTCTTCACTTTCTGCCATAAGGGTGGTGTCATCTGCATATCTGAAGTTATTGCTATTTCTCCCGGCAATCTTGATTCCAGCTTGTGCTTCATCCAGCCCGGCATTTTGCATGATGTGCTCTGCATACAAGTTAAATAAGCAGGGTGAAAATATACAGCCTTAATGTACTCCTTTCCCAATTTGGAACCAGTCTGTTGTTCCATGTCCAGTTCTAACTGTTGCTTCTTGACCTGCATACAGATTTCTCAGGAGGCAGGTCAGGTGGTCTGGTATTCCCATCTCTTTCAGAATTTTCCACAGTTTATTGTGATCCACAGAGTCAAAGGCTTTGGCATAGTCAATAAAGCAGAAATAGATGTTTTTCTGGAACTCTCTTGCTTTTTTAATGATCCAGCGGACGTTGGCAATTTGATCTCTGGTTCCTCTGCCTTTTCTAAATCCAGCTTGAACATCTGGAAGTTCATGGTTCATGTACTGTTAAAGCCTAGCTTGGAGAATTTTGAGCATTACTTTACTAGCATGTGAGATGAGTGCAATTGTGCAGTAGTTTGAGCATTTCTTTGGGATTGGGATTGGAACGAAAACTGACCTTTTCCAGTCCTGTGGCCACTGCTGAGTTTTCCAAATTTGCTGGCACATTGAGTGCAGCACTTTCACAGCTTCATCTTTTAGGATTTGAAAATAGCTCAACTGGAATTCCATTACCTCCACTAGCTTTGTTCACAGTGATGCTTCCTAAGGCCCACTTGACTTCACATTCCAGGATATCCGGCTCTAGGTGAGTGATCACACACACCATTGTGGTTATCTGGGTCATGAACAGCTTTTTGGTATAGTTCTTCTGTGTATTCTTGCCACCTCTTAATATCTTCTGCTTCTGTTAGGTCCATACCACTTCTGTCCTTTATTGTGCCCATCTTTGCATGAAATGTTCCCTTGGTATCTCTAATTTTCTTGAAGAGATCTCTAGTCTTTCTCATTCTATTGTTTTCATCTATTTCTTTGCATTGATCACTGAGGAAGGCTTTCTTATCTCTCTTTGCTATTCTTTGGAACTCTGCATTCAAATGGGTATATCTTTCCGTTTCTCCTTTGCCTTTAGCTTCAAACAAGGAAGGCCCGCGTTAAAAAAAAAGAAGAAGAAAGTGTGAAGACCGCAGGTGCAAGCAGGTTTTCCAAAGCGCTCTCTCCAAGCTCTGCAGAGGGCCGGGTCAGAACAATGGCCAGTTAACAGACAGGGACGCAGTGGCCCAGAGGGGCCCTGGCGACCCTGACTCTTGAAGCAGAAGCAGGGACGACTAGAAGCCAAGCCCCTCGGCACCCAGGCCCCATTCCTGGGCTTCTTGGGGTGTTTTAAATGGGATCGTCCCATAAGAAATGTTGTACGGGCTCACCCTAGAAAAACGAAGATAAAATCTGTGACGATTCATTCTTTCCCTGCAGCCCCAGGAGCAGCAAGGTTTGCAGCAACAAGACGCCCATCGACGTCCAAACCCTGAAAAAGAAGGTGGGCCGGGTTACGTGCAACCCGGCGGCGCGCGCCGTCCTCAGCAGCCTGCTGCTCTACCTGACCGACCGCGAGGACGCGGCCCCGGGGCCTCTTGCCGCCCGGAGGGCAGAGGGCAAGGCTAACCGGGCCCCCGAGCCCCAGGACGCGCAGCGGCGGCCCACGCGCTTCCAGCTGCTCCAGGCCAGGTTCATGGGCAGCGGCCGCGAGCCCCGCCTCAAGAGGACCCGCGAGGTGGGGCGGCTGATCTTCAAGGACAAGCAGGGCCCTGGAAGGAGCCTGGTGGCCGCCACCATCCACAAGCTGCTGGAGAAGGCCGGGGAGGCGGCCGGCCGCCCGGCCCCCGGCAGGGAGCCACCGGGCCGCGAGAAGCCGCGGGCCCTCCCGGCTGGGAGGAGCTCGGTGAAGAGCATCCTGAAGATGTTCCTGGCCGCGGAGGAGAAGCAGGCCGCGGAGCAGCCTCCCGCGGAGCCGCCCGCAGCCGCGGGGGGCCTGGCCGCGAAGGCGAAGGTGAAGGCGGGTGGGCGGAGCGCGGCGCTGGCCAGGCTGCGGGAGAAGTTTGCGCAGAGCGGCGGCCTGTGCGCGGAGGCCGGACTCCTGCCGCGGCGCGCGGAGGAGCGCTCGAAGAAGCGCCCACCGCGGAGGCCGCTGCACCGGCCGGAGCCGCGCGTATTCCGCGTGGCCACCCTGGCCAGCAGCTGCCTCCGCGCGCCGGCCGCCCGCCTTCTGGCCTGCTCCACCGAGCCCGCGCTGCCCTTCAGCGTCGCCACCGTGGTCTGTGGGCCCCGGAGCTGGCTGTCCCACGGCACCCGAGTAACCCACACGGGCGTGGGCCGTGCGCCCCGAGGGGAGACGGGCACCTCCGCCGACGCGGCAGAGACCCCCGGAGAGAGCAGAGAGCCGGGGTGGCGGCCCCCGCCGCCCTCCACACGCCCGCTCGCAGCTTCCAGGGACGGCCTGGAGACAGGGCTCCCAGGTGTGGAGGCCGAATGTGTCCCCCCGGCAGCCCCCGCTGCCGCCTCCCCCGGGGGCGAAGCCCATCCTGGCCGCAAGCCTGCGAGCTCCGCGCTGGGCCCAGCCCGCCCAGGTGGTCAGGGGGCTGCTCAGGGGGCCAGGGGAGTAAGCCTGGGGTCGCAACCAGGACTCTCCGGAGGCCACGCGGGGGCTGGCCCCGAGGTCACCTTGACCGTGTGCAGCTCAGAGGACGAGATGGACACAGCGAGTGTGGACTGGGTGCCGGAGCCCCTCTTCGCCGTCCAGGAGAGTTTCCCAGAAGAGAAGGCGCCGGGACACATCCCCCCACTGGCCGCACTCACCGCACCCTCCGCCCAGGCCGCGCGGCGCACACAGCCGGCCATGGAGCCCCCACAGGTCACAGTCAGACTCCCGGTGGTCCACACGATGCCGCCCCCTCCCGCCACCCCACAAAGGGCATTAGGAGACCAAGGCTGGGGTCCTCTGAGCGGGGTCAGTGAGACGGGAAACCCAAGCGCCCCACATTCCCCCACGGCCGAGAGCAGGAGCCGGGGTGCGCCGCCTCAGGGCGCAGGGGCGGAGCCGAGGCTCGCAGCCGCACAGGGTACTGCTGCCCGCGGTCCAGACCTCCCCGCAGCCGTCTCCACGACGGAGCCACAGAACAGCTCCCTGGGAGGAAAGGACACCAGACCTGGGCCTGGGGCCTTACAATGGCTCCTGAAGCCCAAGGACGTGCGTGGGGAGGACGCGTCCCCCCTGAGTTCTGAGCCGTCTCGGCCGTCAGAACTGCAGGAACGGCCAGGCAGCGACGCCAGTGCCTGGGAGAACCGTCAGAGGGGCCACACGAGCTGTGCACCCGGCGGCCAGCAAGCACCGGTGCCCAACAGCAAGAGCGGGACGCGTGTCCCCACGTGGCCAGCGGCACCAGCTGGGGCTGGAACGAGGCCCGAGAGCCTGAGGCCCGTGCACAGGAGCCCCCCGAGGGAGCAGGAAGGACCCCGGGGGGCCCCGCCACGCCTGGAGTCAGCTGGGCGCGTGCCTATAGCTGCAGGGAGCGCCGGCCGTGATCTTGGTGAGAAGAGAGCCTCCTCCTCAAATGAAAAGACACCGCCCGGTGTCAGAGCCCCCAGGCGGGAGCCGGTGGGCAGCCGCTCCCAGAGTCCCCCAGCCCCGAGCCCCAGAAACTTGGCAGCTGGGCAGCGGGAGGGTGGGGGGGCTGGGCGGCCTGCAGGCCCGGGTCTCGTGGGTGTCGTGGCCGAGGAGGCTGCTCACCAGCCCGGTGGCCACAGCTCAGCCTTGGGGTCCCCGCCCGGTCCCCCTCAGGAGGCCCCCGGTGCACCGACCCTGGCTGTCCAGCCCCACCTGGCAGCTCCGGGTGAACTGGCCACTGGTGGAGTGGCCACAGGCGGAGTGAAGGTGGAGGCGGGAGGCAGGGTCGCCGGCACCGCGCGGCAGAGGCCTCAGGGGGACAGCCTGGAGCGCCCAGCTCCAGTCCCAGGCCTGCCGGTGCCCCAGGGGAGCCACGGGGCAGGGACTGCGAGGCCTCAGCTTCCTGAGCAGCAGCAGGCAGCGCGCAGGGCGGGCCCCTCGTCCAGTGAACAGCTTCCCCTCGGTGCTGGGCCTTCCCGCCAGCCCGGCCCCTCGTCCACAGCAGTGGACGGGCCATGGGGGGACAGGGCGGCCCCGAAGCACCCTGACCTCCAGGCTTCCGGGCAAGTGGAGGGAGGAGAGCAGGCTGGTCTGGGCACGGGAGAAAGGCGCCGTGGACGAGAGGAGGGGTGCCCAGGGGCTGTGAGTCGGGATGGTTCTGGAAGGAAGGGAGAAGGCCTTCGGGGTGAGAGGTCCGGCTTGCAAGGGGCCAGGGAGGCTGGGAGTAGGCCCCGGGAGGAGGCTCTCGGCAGGCGTGCCGGGAAGGGCCCAGAGCTCCCGCGGAGGCAGCAAGCGGGGCACGCCGGGGGTCTCCTGGAGGAGTGGAGGGCCCCGACTGCGGAGAGCCAGGCCCTGTCCCCCTCGGGGAGCCCCACGATCCCAGCAAAGGCCCAGGCGAGCCAGACGGTGCCCCCCAACTCAGCACGGCCCGCGAGAGGCTCGGGGGGAGTGACACTCACAGTGGGCAGAAACGAGGCACCCCAGGTTCCAGCCCCCAGGGGTGGTCAGGGGGGCCCCCGAGCGCTACTGGGAGAGGAGCAGAGTCCAGCATCCCCCAGCCCCAGGGAGGGGGAGATCCAGGCACCCTCCAATATCCAGGAGGGGCAGAGCCCAGCAGCCCCCAGCCCCCAGGAGAGGGAGATCCAGGCACCCTCCAGCATCCAGAAAGGGCAAACCTGGGTGGCCCCCAGTCTTAAGAAGGGGCGGAGCCAGGCGGCCCCCAGCCCCGGGGAGAGAGAGATCCAGGCACTCTCCAGCATCCAGGAGGGGCGGAGCCAGGCAGCCCCCAGCCCCCAGGAGAGGGAGAGCCAGGCACCCTCCAGCATCCAGGAGGGGCGGAGCCAGGCAGCCCCCAGCCCCCGGGAGGGGGAGATCCAGGCACCCTTCAGCATCCAGGAGGGGCGGAGCTGGGTGGCCCCCAGTCTCAGGAAGGGGCAGAGCTTGGAGGGGCAGAGTCCGGCAGCCCCCAGCCCCCGGGAGGGGGAAATCCAGGCACCTTTCAGCATCCAGGAGGGGCGGAGCTGGGCGTCCCCCAGTCTCAGGAAGGGGCAGATCCAGGCGGCCCCCAGCTACAGGGAGAGAGAGATCCAGGCACCCGTCAGCATCCAGGAGGGGCGGAGCCAGGCAGCCCCCAGCCCCCAGGAGGGGGAAATCCAGGCACCTTTCAGCATCCAGGAGGGGCAGAGCTGGGTGTCCCCCAGTCTCAGGAAGGGGCAGATCCAGGCGGCCCCCAGCTCCAGGGAGAGAGAGATCCAGGCACCCTTCAGCATCCAGGAGGGGCGGAGCCAGGCAGCCCCCAGCCCCCGGGAGGGGGAGATCCAGGCACCCTCCAGCATCCAGGAGGGGCGGAGCTGGGTGGCCCCCAGTCTCAGGAAAGGGCAGAGCTTGGAGGGGCAGAGTCCGGCAGCCCCCAGCCCCCGGAAGGGGGAGATCCAGGCACCCTACAGCATCCAGAAGGGGCAGAGTCCGGTGGCCCCCAGCCTCCGGCCAGCACAAGGCTCTGCAGTGCCCACACCCAAGCTGGGGAGCAGCCTTGCGCCCCTTGGCCCTGCCCAGGAGGGGCCCCCAGAGGCCCCCGGGCTGGGGCGCAGCCGGCGCAGGCCACACCTGGCCAAGTACCGAGCCCAGAGCTTCAGTGACCAGAGGTCCTTTGAGCTGTCTTTTAGGCCAACCATCCTCAGGGCCAGCGACAAGTACAGGCCTCCGAAGTGACCCCGAGTGGCGTCAGGGGTCCAGGCCTCATGGGGTCCGGGCACGGCTGCTCCAGCCCCCCCAGCCTGGCCAGAGCCAACAGACACGGGGAGACAGCTCCCTTGGACGCTGACCCTCAGAGCCGTGAAAGGCCGTTTCCAGTGCTGCTTCCAGGTGACTCCAAGGGCGCTTTCCCTCAGGACCTGCTGAGGAGCGGGACCCGTCACCAGCCCATCTCTCCCACGGCCGTCAGAGCAGCATTCGCGGGCCTGTGAGTCCTGCTGGGGCCTGGGCAGGCACTGGCCCTGGGGCCGCCCACCTGCAGGGGCTGGGGTCAGAGGAGGCGTGCGCTGGGCTTGGGGTCAGCCCCCCGAGCTACAGACCCTGCAGGCCCCTTAGCAGAGGTGTGGGGAGCCCAGCAGAGCCCCGGCCTGACCCTTCTCCCACAGGCCCACCTGCTCAGACCCAGCGCCTCGGCTGGGGTTGGGGGGTGCCCGCCCCCTACTGCGCCTGGTGGCACCATCTGATTTATCCTTTTTATTGATTTATACTTTGGTCCACAAAGGATCTGAGGCAACGGTTGGCAAAGACAGACGGAGGAGATAAAAACGCTGTGTACACTCTGTGTTCCCTTTTTAAAACGAGAAGCAGGAGGGGTTTGTCACTATTTTTAAACAGGCCAGAACGGCCACTGAGATGCCGCCAGTCACGTCCCTTTGAGTCGTGGAAACACGACCTGAACCCCCAACCCCACCCCAAGCCTGTGACCCGAGGGGCCGCCTCCCACGGCCCCCACTGCCGGCAACACCGTCCTCCCAGCAGCCCCCCAGAAAAGAACAGAGAGACCCCCGAGGACTTGCTGGGGGTCAGTGTTCAGCTGGCCCTGGACCCCCGCCTGGACCCCCAGGTCCTTCAAGCTTGGCTGGTGGAGGAAGTGTTCGCACTGCAGGCGTGATGTCTTTTCTACAGAAGAAAGACCCTCGAGACCCCTGGGCTGAAATAACCATTGCGGCAGCGGGTGGGCGGACGGGTGGCCGACATTTGTATCCGCGTTTTAGCTGACGTGCTTTCTTACATTGAAGTAGCTCGTCTACTTTGACCTCGATTCGGCGCTTTCAGGCTCTGTTTACAGACCCGCCTGTGAACCCCATGCGTGTATCCGCGCGCTGCTCGCGGAGAAGACGCTGGTGCAGGATCTCGGGCGTGCGCTTTTATTTCAGGCACCCGTGGGAACAGCATCGCTCAGGAGTTTACGGATTCAGCACCTGTATTTGTGTAGCGAGGGCACCTTTGCCCTTTGGTCCTGATTTTTTAAATATTTGATTACATATTAACCGTCAGCTGTTGATTCAGTGTTCCTTATTTTATCCTCCTTTGTATACAACTTAACTCTCAAATGATCCATTAGGCAAGAATTAACTAAATATATTTTGTAGTATTGTTTCCTTTGAATCTCTACTAACTTTATTCAGCTGGAAATCATCTTGAGAAAGGAAATAAAACACGTGGCTCGTCACACACCTGGTCCTCACTTTTCTGACAGCTGTGGGGGAGGTGGGTCTCAGGTCAGGAAGCAGGAGCAGAGGAGGGGGGTGCCCTGGGGGCTCAGACGAGGCCAGCGGCCATCCCAGGATGTGCAGGGGGGTCCTGGGGGCCTGGATGAGGCCAGCGGCCATCCCAGGACGTGCATGAGGGTCCCGGGGGCCCAGACGAGGCCAGAGGCTGTCCCGGGACTCAAAGGGGCGTCCTGGGGGCCCGGATGAGGCCAGCGGCCGTCCCAGGATGTGCAGGGGAGCCCCGGGGTCCCGGACGAGGCCAGCGGCCATCCCAGGACGTGCATGGGGGTCCCGCGGGCCCGGACGAGGCCAGCACCTTCCTGGGACTTGCAGGGGGCCCCCGGGGGCTCAGACGAGGCCAGTGGCTGTCCCGGGACGCACAGATGCCCGGTGGGCTGGGCAGAGCCCAGGTAGAGGAAGGGCCGCCCCCGGGAAGCGGGGCCCTGGGCAGGCAGTGGCCACTCCCCTGGGACATCCAGGGAGGCTGCAGTGCCCAGAGCAGGGCCTGGGGTCACCACCAGGGTTGGCAGGGAGGCCACCAGTGGGAGCCGGGCCCGGTGGTCCAGAGCCCAGTGCCGCGCGTGGGGGCCGGCCTGTGTCCAGCCTATCCTGACGCGCTCCTTGGTGCCTGGAGACGCAGGAGACAGGGTCCCCGTGTCCCCCTCCTTCTGCACAGGAAGGGCTTCTCAGAAGAGCAGGTGTGACCATCCCCGAGGCCTGGCCTGGCTCAGGGGGTGCCCCCAGGGCACTCAGTGTGTGGATCCCCCTGCGGCCTGTGAAGGCACCGGGCCTTTTCCCTGAAAGAACCGAGAGCCTAAGGAAACTGGCTTTTCTCATATCCACAGAAAAACCTGATCAAGCGTTGATCCAAGAAAACAAGTGGGAGATTCCATTGGAACCACCCGAGGACTGTGGTCTTTCAGAAAGCTCTAGGACTCCGCCTGTTAGAGGTCAGAGCACACGTGGGGAAGCTTTTGAGACAAAGGGTCATGGTCACAGGACCCAGCTTTGCAGGTCGGGAGCGTCACCGTGACCCCACACGCGTGCGCGCAGGGGGCTCTCCTGGAGGTCTGCTCAGAGCAGATGCTCGGCCTGGACCGCAGGGACGGAGGAGCCCCAAACCTGTGAAGCAGGAACCCCACTCCCCCCGCCACACTGAGAGCCGGCGTGGTTTCCCGCGCGGCCCGCCACCCCGCGGTTCCCTGGACGCCGGCTGGGTCCTGCAGTAGGTTCATTTCGTCCACCATCCACCCCACAGATTCGGGCTCAGCCCCAGGGTCAGCAGGCAGTGCTGGACCCCCAACACCCCCACTTCTGTAAACTGGGGTTCCCACCACCCAGGGGCAGCTCCCGAAGCCGACAGAACACCTTGCTCCCACAGCCCGCTTTCTAGAAAGGTGGTGGGTGAGTGGCCGACGACGAGGCCGGCGGGCCCAGACGGGACAGTCCTGACCGGCGGGCCTCCTGCCCCCGTGCAGCGTCGGCCCCCGAGTCCCCAGCGCGGCGCTCTCAGCCCCACGTCTCGGGCTCCTGCAGGTGGTCCGATCCCAGGCAGGACGGGTGAACTCACTGGCCGCTGGTGATTAACTCAGCCTCCGTCCCCCCGAGGTCAGGGCTGGGACCACACTCTCCGAGCCTCTGAGGGGAGCAGTGCTCCATATCCACGTTTGGGGAGACCCTCCGGCTCAGCCACAAGTTAACCTGGGCTCGATGCCTCTAAAACAGCCCACCTGCCACACATCAGACACACAGTACGTCTGCTTTAACTGGTAAAGAAAGAGATGCTTTGACCAGATGGAGAAGGCAATGGCACCCCACTCCAGTACTCTTGCCTGGAAAATCCCATGGGCGGAGGAGCCTGATAGGCTGCAGTCCATGGGGTCATGAAGAGTTGGACATGACTGAGTGACTTCACTTTCACTTCTCACTTTCATGCATTGGAGAAGGAAATGGCAACCCACTCCAGTGTTCTTACCTGGAGAAAACCAGGGACGAGGAGCCTGGTGGGCTGCTGTCTGTGGGGTCGCACAGAGTTGGACACGACTGAAGCGACTTAGCAGCAGCAGCAGCAGCAGCTTTGACCAGAAGTAAAGAGCATCCGTGTTGGATTCCGTCTGCTGGAGGTCCAGTGGTTAAGATGCTGCACTTCCAATGGAGGGGTCGAAGGTTCAATCCCTCATCAGGGAACTAAGATACCACAGGCTGCTTTTTTTTTTCACCCGTGGAAGAATGGATCCCTGACTTGTTTGACGTTCTTTGTTCTGACAAGCCACAAAACTGCAGAAAACTGTGCTTCTCCAGGACGGATTCCTAGCATAACCCGGGAGGATGGCTCCCACCTACAGTCTTCAGCTGGCTCAGGCAAAACTCTGCTCCTGTTACAGGTTCCATGTTGGTTATATGAGACACCTCTGACCAGGGGGCGGGTCTCCCCCACCTCCAGGGTCGCCGCCTTGGCAGAAACCCGGGTGAGGCCCAAAGGGGTTTAACCGGGGCAAAATCAGAGGGTCGTGGGTGCTCAAGCCAGGAACCTGGATGGAGCCCAGGCACACTCGTGCCACTCATCACCAAGCCGCAGGCCAGGTGGGGTCATGGCAGAGGTGTGGACGCACTGGAAACACTCGGCCAGGGAAGAATTTCAAGTCTTTCAGAAACAGCCTGAAGGAGCCAGACAATAAATGCTGGCCTCCATGCTCGCTCTGCCAATGGACGCCAACAGTGAGACAAGAAGTTCTGACTTTCTGGGCCCCGGCGGCCGTGGTGACCGTGGAAGATCACAGGCACCCGTCTGTGTCACTGTTTCCTAAGTCAACCTAAATTCACCTGAGACTCTCACTTCTTTGTCTCCCAGTGTCGGGAGGCAGGGAGAGGATGCCCTGCCCGCGTCCCAGTGACGCTGCTGACCTGCGAGTCCTGGTGACCTGCTCCAGAGCCCACAGTCCCCGCCAACCCACTCCGTTGCCCACGGTCCCCGCTGACCCGCCCCGGCGCCCATGGTCCCCGCTGACCCACGGTCCCTGCTGACCCACCCCCGCGCCCGCAGTCCCCGCTGACCAGCCCCAGCACCCACCAGCCCTCCTCATCTGCCCGTCCCCGAGTCTCGGGCTGAGGTCACTGGGCAGAGGGAAGGCTCAGACCCGCTGGGCACAGACTCAGCTCTGGGACGGATGGCCAGCGTCACCAGAGGGCACTGCAGGCCCAGGAACTCTGCAGGGTCTGGGTCCCACCGCCCCCCAGGGCGTGCAGATGCAGGGGGCTTGTGGGGTGGGCGACGGCCGGGGTGCTCGAAGCTCATCTGCTCGTCGCACAGGGTGCAGGGAACCCCCTCCCTGCAGCTGATCCTGCTCGGGGCCAGGACTGGCCCCCGCTTGGTGAGGGGCCACCCCAGTGTGCCCACAGGGCGGGTGGGGGCAGAGCGGGGGTCCCTGCCTCTGGGGGTCGTGTGGACACAGTCACTGCTCCCCTGCAGCCCCTGTGCATAAGGGTCTTGTCCATAGATGGGCCGTAAGGATGGACTCCTGCGGGGGGGCACCTCCTCCTGTGATTAACTCCAGATCTCACTGAGGCGCATGGAGGCGGGTCATCTGACACTTACTCCCGTTCTGAGAGGGGCCAGGACAGGCAGGGCTGGGCGATGCGTGAGGGTGGCTTGAGGATTCAAGAGTGGCTCCAACGTCGTATAGAATGACAGCCCGTTAAATAGAGTGTGTGTGTGCACGTGTACACGCATGTACAGATGTGTAGGGTATATGTGCATTGTACATGTGTGTGCATGCATACCTGCTGTTCTATTCCCTACACGGGTTACAAAGTCTGGAAGGAAATATGCTCCAAAGTCCAGCCCGTCGGGGCTTCTGGGAAGTCGGAGCAGGAGGGGTTGGAGAAGACACAGGACCAGAGCCCACAGGGGGCAGGGTCTCAGCCCTGCAGGCAGGGAGGTGGTCTCGGGGCCACCACAAGCTCTAGCAGAGGTGTCGCTCCCCCGGGACTGCGAGTCTGTGCTCCCCCAAACCCCCAAGCCGCACCCCAGCCTCACAACAAACCCAACAACCAAGCGTTCTCCAGCCCCGGAAACCTCCCGCAAAGGTGGGTGGCCAAGAGAGCAGTTTCCTTCTCCGGGATCTGTGGGCAGAACGTCCAGCTCCGGGAACTTGCCGGGAATCTGGGAGGAAGACCCCAGCACAGGCCTTGAGACACACAGGAGAAGTGAAACTCCTGTCTTCTCCACGAGAGGAAGTGGCATCGTGCAGACCGGCTCCCGGGGGACATTCCCCACAAGGGGACCCTCCTCCACATCCGCACTTCAGAGACGGGTGCAACCCCAAGAAGGCATCGGAATGCAAACCTGCCCAGAGGCTTCAGAGAGTCTCCCAGCATCTCAGAGAGGGAGGGACACACCCTCTCTGTGCTAGGGAAATTTTATTTATTAAATTTAACTTACTGGAGTGAAGTCGGTCACAGTGTTAATTTCTGCTGTGCAGTAAGGGGATTCAGTTACACACACATTCTTTTTCACGCTCTTTCCCATGATGATTTATCCCAGGACGCTGAATACAGCTCCCTGAGCTGTGCGGTAGGCCCTTGTGGTTCACCCACTCTGCTTATAATAGTTTGCACCTGCTAACCCCAGCTTCCAGTCCTCCCCTCCCCGCAGAGGAAACTCTTCCAGTAAAACGTATGGTCCAGACTTGCTTTCGCCCTTCCGGCCATCACCATGTCCCGGATGAGACCCGGTGGCTAATGACCACTCACAGAGGCCCCGCAGGACCTGCTCTTGTGTCTGCCTGAAATCCTGGTGTGACCCTGGCTCCGGCACCTGTGTGTCTCTTAAAGTGAACGCTCTGGGGTCGGCTCCTGGCGTGGGGCGCTGACACGCACCAGGACATCCCACGGCCTCAGGGTGCCCACACCTGACCAGCTCCTGACCTGGGACGTCCCGAGGCCCTCACCCTGAGACCTGAGTGGAGAGCAAAGTGGGACCTGGGTTCGAGCTGCTGCCACGGTGCAGACGGCAGAGGCTGCGCTCAGACCGTCAGGACAGAGCTCAAGACTGTCCTTCCTGGAAGAACAGCCTTCAGAGAAACCCTCAAGGCAGAAAGATCACCTTTCCTCTCGGCCAGAGGGAACCAGGTCACAGTTCCAGAGGCTTTTGGGACAGGGCTGCCAGCCGGGACACCAGTCACACCTGCATGCAGACACACGTGAGCACGCGTGAGCTGGCGTGAACGTCAGCAGGCCCCACACTCAGTGACAAGCACGCCAGCCCTGTCCCAGGTGTATGCGCATTGGGTTTCTCCGAATGCCGTGCATCTGGGGTATTTTCTCTTTATATTATTGCTCTGAAATCCCAAAGTTGAGAGCCTTGCCATTTTTCAAGAGTAGAAATATTTTTGAACGTGACCATGTTTGGAGATGGGGCCTCTAAAGCGGGGATTAAGGTCAGATGAGATCATTAGGGTGGCCCTAATCCCATCTGACCTGTGTCCTCGTGAGAGGGGATCGGGACACAGACGTGCCTAGGGGCCCACCACGTGGGCACACGGGGAGGCGGCCGGGTATGGACCAGACAAGGGGTCTGCCTCCACTGCGGCCGTGGGCCCGGCCTCCAGGGTGGGGAGAAATGAGCTCCTGTTGTTTAAGCCACTGGTCAGTGGGGCTCCTGTGATGGAAGGAAGATGAGGAGGATGGGCCAGGGACGCCTGCCTGGCCTGAAGTTGGGTCTGCCAGTTCCCCAGCACCTCCCAGAGGGCCTCCCAAAGCTGCTCCCTCTCACCTCCTGGGGGGGCCTCCTAAACCTGCTCCCTCTCCTAGCCGTCACATCTGCTACAAAAGCTCCCTGTGGTCCCTGTGTGTCCAGGGGCTTCACGACATGGTCCTTCAAGATGCTCATTGTATCTGACAAAGATGTGTCTTATTTAGAAGCAACACTCTTAGAAACTCATCTCCTGAAGCAAATCCCGAGCTCAGGACACAGCCCAGAGCCCCAAAATGCCATCTGTAGTCAGAGAGGGAGGAGGCAAAACAAACAGCAGCGGGTGACCAGACAGGACGCCCGCAAGGGCCTCAGCTTTACAGTCACTGCCCCCCACCCTGCCCTGCCCCCCACCCCTTCCCCCACGCACCGCCCCCCTCCCCCGCCCCTCCCCTCCAGCGCCTGCGTAATTACCCAGCAGGGCAGGAGCACTTTGGACCTGTCAGCTCCCTAGACCTGTTTTTCTTCTTCAAAGGACAGGGATAGGACTTGCTGCCCGGCTTGTGGGCCCCTGGGGGTGGGGTGGGGGGTGTGGTGGCCTCAGCTCTGACCGAGCAGCTTGGGCGCTGGCTCAGCCTGAGGTTTTCTCCCCTTTTCTCCCCATCGTCCTGCGCACGAGCTGGCATGGCCGGACCAGCGGCTGCTGTTCAGTAGCTCAGTCATGGGCCCTGGCACCAAATCAGCCTGAGGTTTTCTCCCTGTCTTTCCGTGCACGAGCTGGCATGGCCGGGCCAGCAGCTGCTGTTCAGTAGCTCAGTCACGGGCACCGGCACCAGCTCAGCCCAAGGTTTTCTCCCCCATCCTGTGCACGAGCTGGCATGGTCGGGCCAGCGGCTGCGGTCCAGTAGCTCAGTCGCGTTCAACTCCTTTGCGACCCCACGGACTGCAGCCCGCCCGGCCCCTCTGTGCACGGTCCCCACCTACAAGGCGAGCTTCCAGGACCTGAATCCCACCCCTGCAGCCCTGGGGAGGGTGCTTTGCCCTGAAAAGAGGCCCACTCAGGGAGACCGTGTGGCCTGCTGTGCCTGGGACAGTCCAGTGCCCCTGTGGTCCTGCAGCGGGAGGCTGATGGCCCAGCCCCTGGGGGAAAGCAGTTGGAGGTTCATTTCCCTGTTGAACAAACTCCAAGACAGGATCAACAGAACAATTAAGGGAGGAGGCTGGGCCCTGCCAGACCACACGTCTCTGATTCCTGAAGTCAGGAGACCTCTGGACCACACGTGCACAGAAAGTCTCCCTGGAGACCAAAGGGGGGGGTCATGTCAAGGGATGTTCTACCCAGACGCCTCTGCGGTAAAACCACCTTGTCTGAGAGATGTGGGCACACGTGGAAGGATCCTGAGACAGACCAAGTGTGGACTGTGAACCAGGCAAATCAAAATGGCCACAGGAAACCCAGAAGAAAGAGCCCGTGAAAGTAATTCAGATCACGACGAGGGCCCACTCAGTGCCTCTGAGTGCCTCCCTGAGTCCCCCACGTGTCTGTCCACGCGTACTGGACTCTTTTTCCTCTTAACAAACATTTTACTTACGTAACTGCTTTCTGTCTTTGTGGGAATTCTTTTTGCAAAGCCGAAGGGCCAGGGCCTTGTCACTGACCCCGGGGCTAGTGGTTAGGATCTGGTGCTCACTGCTGGGACCCAGCCTCAGTCTCTGGCTGGGAACTCAAGCCTTGCTCCAAGCTGCCGCAGGCTGAGGCCCCCGAGATCAGTCACCCCAGACCTCACGCGCAGGGATGAGGAAAGGGTGGAGGGGACGTGGAGATGACATGCCCTGAAGTCCAGGCTCCCAGGCTGGTGCTACGTGGAGATGGGGTGTCTGGTGGGGTCACTGTAAGCCTTGAGGCTGCCTCACATGGGTCTTTTCTATGCCCACCACCCAGTCCCTAATTGTGTATCTGTGACCCTGCCAGGGACCCACATAAGCACCTCTGAGGACCCTCTGAGCACGTCTGTCCTGCTGTCCCCACAGGCCTGGCCCTGGAACAGTCCTCTGCTGCCCCAGTGGCTGGGACACGAAGTCTCTTCTTTACCTTTCCAAGCCAATATGAAATATTCAAACCGACATGAAAAGACCCCTCTTCAGTGATTCTGCCTGTGATCCCAGCCATGGTTTCCTTTTCCCTCTTGCTGGAGTCTATTTAAAGCCAACTCCAAATATCATATCATTTCACCCATAACTATTCTTCAGCCAAAAATAAACAAAACTTCGTACTTTGTGGGAAAGGGTGTGAGCAGCGTGCTGCGACGCTTCCCGTGGGCGGTCTGGGCGCTGGTGGCTGGCCCACCCCGACCTGTGGGGACCCTCCACCATCCCCGGGGCTTCACTGTGATCAGTGCTGCTGCCTGAACACCCCGTCAGTCCTGGGGGGACAGGCACCCCCAGAACTAAAGCGCTCAGACAGCACATCTTATCCAAGCGGCAGCAGCTCCTGCAATCAGGCAACAAGAACTGGGAGTCCCGCAGGAAGACAGGGGCCTGGGGTGGTGCGTGCACACCCGGGTGGGGGCCCTCGGGCCTCTTGCTGAGCCTCTGCCGAGGAGCCAGGCCTCGGGCCAGTGGTTCTCACGTGGGGCCTGCAACCTCAGCGCTGCAAAGCTGGCTCCTCACACAGCCCGGCCGTGGGACGCCGGGGGCCCTGTGGGCGTGCGCCGGCTTGGGGGGCCGTGCGGGCACACCCCCGCCCTGGGGGAACGACTGGGCGCAGCCACCTCCCTGGCTGCAGACGTGACCTGCCCTTGCGGACAATCATCGGCTTTGAAGGAAGGGCGTCTGGCCAGCGAGGGTACCCAGGACACTCAGGGCAGCGGGTATTTGGAGTTTGGTGGAGGG
Source organism: Bubalus bubalis (assembly GCF_019923935.1). Taxonomy (NCBI): domain Eukaryota; kingdom Metazoa; phylum Chordata; class Mammalia; order Artiodactyla; family Bovidae; genus Bubalus; species Bubalus bubalis. Next base: position 518,614 of record NC_059169.1, read on the forward strand.
GCACCAAGGACACGGGTCTGGCTGCCTCTTGCTCCTGAGGAGGGGGCTCGGGCAGGTGCTGGCGGCAGGGCTGGCAGCCCTTGAAGGGCCTTCTGGCCGTGACCGCTGGCTGCCTGAGGAGGGGTCCTTCCTCTCTGTATCTCTCCTGCCACGCTTCCTGGACAGGCCTCCTCTTGTCTAACGCTCACCCCCGTCTCATCTGGCCCCAGCTGCCCCGGTCGGGGTACTATCACGTTCAAGTCCAAGAGCATGTGTCCGTGGTCTGCGTTTCCTGTGGGGCTGGGATCAGGCCGGTGTGCGGATGTGGCAGGACACAGCGGCTGGAACCCACCAGAGACGGCAGCCGTCAGGAGGAGAGGCCGCGGGAGCCTGCACCACCAAGGCTGTGGGGGCGCCTGGGCCCGGGGCAGGGGGCACGTGCCAGACGTGCTCTTGGAGACGGGGAGGAGGAACGTGTGGGCCCCACAGAAAGGACTGGAGAGGGTGCAGGGAGCCACCTGCCCCGGCCAGAAGCTGCCCCGTCCAGGGGCACAGGGGCTGGGATGGGCGGAAACAGGGGCTTGGGGGCACCGGTGGGCGGTGGGCTGCGTGCCCCATGATTTCTAAGACCAGGATGGGTCGATGCCAGGCCCCGCGCTGGGGAAAGGGCCAGTCACCATGCCTGTGGACTGGAATCTGCAGGAGGCACCTGGGGCGAAAGCCGAGGAGGGGTCTTAAAAGGGTTCTTTCAAAAGCAAAGCCAACTAGGCTGAGGGCCTGGAGAACTTCCCCAGAAGCAGCGAACGGGGGGCCTTTGTGGGCATGTTTCCCAAATTACTTTCCAGGCTCCTTGCTCAGCCCTCCGACGGGATGCTCCGGAAAAACCAATGCTAAGGGCCGGGCAAGTTCACAACAGCCCAGCAGGCACTCGCCACCGGAAACGACATCAGAGTCCCAGGGAGACAGTGTCCCCAAGGGGCCGGGCCTGGTGGAGTGGGCCTTGCAGCCCATGGGTCCATGGCGTCAGTAGGGTGGTGCCTTTCCAACGCGCCTGACTTCTGCTGTTCGGAGCCCAGTTCTTAAAAAGAACTCTTGGGATGCCAGGGAGGCTATGAAAGTCCCTTAAATCTTAAAGGACCTTAAAACCCTCTTATCCCACCACGTTTCCAAAGTAAAACTCAAAATGCAGTTTGTGCACATTCTCGTGGCCTCCCAGTATGAGAAGCGGTTTTCAGGCCATCCAAGGAAACACCAGGACGCCGCGGGGCCTGGGCCAGGGCTGCCCTGCGGGCACGGTGGGCACGGCGTGGTGACCACCGTGTTGGTGTCTGCAGGCGGGTCCCTCGGAGTAAAAGGTGCGCAGGCCAGGCGGCAAGTCTGTTCCCTCCAGCCATGACTCACGCTCCCCAGATCCTGCGCATCTGTGGGGAGAGGCCTGGGGGGCGCCTCTGCCTCCTCTGGGACCGGAGGGGACGCGGGCACTGTCAGCCCTGGTCGCCCCAGACGGCCACCGGGCAGGGCATGCCCACCCTCCCGTGTGCCCAGCCGCCGGCTCAGTGCGGGGGGGTCAGCTAGGGCAGCGCCTGCACCCCTCCTTCCGAGCCTGGTTTGGGGCGGTGGGAGGCAGGGACAGGCTGATTCCGCCGGGGTGGGGGAGGGGACGGTGGCGCTCATTAAGATCCACTTATTTGCGTGTTATTTTCAGGAGGAAAGTGTAGGCTGAAAGACAGCAAGTTAAAAATAAGACTCGTTTTCTGTAAAAAGAACATTAAACCAGCGGTCACAGGTCAGGACGCCGGCCTTTGGACCCGCGGGGCACGGAGGCCTGAACGGCTGTCAGAAGAATCTAAGCTGGACTCACCTCCTCCCACCTTGGCTGCGGCAGAGAGGCCCCGGGGTGCGGAGCGGCGGGACCCGACGCGCCGGCCGGGCCGTCAGCCTCGCCGGGCCCAGGTCCCTCTCCCCGCCGGGGGCCATCCCCGCGCCCCTGCCCCGCCCTCCCCGCCGGGGGCCCATCCCTCCTCCCGCGCCCCCTCCCCCCGCCCGGGGCCCCCATCCCCCTCCCTCCCCGCCCCGGGGGCCGGGGCCCGGCTCGGCCGCGCCCCTCCCAGGCTCCGGGCTCCGGGCTCCGCGCGCAGGAGCAGGTGCAGCCCCTCCCGCCCCCTCCCTCCGGGCCGCGCCCCGCTCTCCGGGTCCCCAGACGTTCCCACCCCTCCCCTCCCCCGCCCTCCTTCCCCGCCCCCAGCCCCGCCTCCCGGCGCCCGCGGCCCGGCGGAAGGACGCGAGGCGCCCCGAGTCCTGGGAGGTGAACCTGGCACCCCCAGCCCCGCGGCCCGGGCGCCGCCTCCCGCCCCTCTCGGCATGGAGGCCGCGGGGCGCGCGCAGACGGCGCGGGACCGTGTCCCCAGGTAGGCGCGCGGGGTCGGTGCGCCCCTGGCCCGGGCGCGGGCGCGGGCGGCGGTGCGGGCGCCTGCGCGCCCCTGGGCGGCCCCTGCGCTGCGTGCGCGCCCGCGCTCGGCCCGCCGCCTCTGCTGCGGGGCCGGGTGGGGGGCAGGGAGCCCGCGCGCCCCGCGCAGGGATCGGGCGGCTGGGTGCCGAGGGTCCCACGTCCACGTGCGCGCGGAACTTGACTCTGGGCCTTTTTGTGCGGTAGGATCGATCCGTATGGGTTTGAAAGGCCTGAGGACTTTGATTATGCAGCTTACGAAGAATTTTTTTCCACCTACCTGGTGATCCTCACCAGGAGAGCCATCAAATGGTCCAAACTTCTAAAGGGCGGCGGTGGTGTCCAGAGGAGCATGACCGGTGAGTTCGGCGCCTGACCCAGCGGGCACGCAACAAGTCATCCGGTCCTCGGTGCCGTGCGCTCGGGGGAGCTCAGGACTTGGGGTTCCTTCGAGGCCAGGGGCGCTGTCCCCATCCCAGCCGTGCCCCGCGCAGACGCACAGGTGAGGGCGCTGCGCGGTCCAGGTGCGAGGCCCTCTTTCCTCGCCTGGACGTGGGGCCTGCTCGCCTTTTGAGACGCTTGGCGCCCGTGGCCCTCTTTCCACAAGAAGCCGGGTTTCCTGCTCCTCAGAGCGAGCGGCCAAGGTAGTGCTCCCGCCGGCCTCCCTGCCCCCTTCAGAGAGAAAGCGGGGTGGGGGGTGCTTCGTGGACCCCTCAGCTCCTCCCCTGCTTCTTCCCCGCGCCAGGCTGTGCCCCGGGGCCTCCTTCAGGTCTGGATTGGAGCGCCTCCTCCGGGAAGCCTTCCAGTCTCACCCCGCAGCTCCACACTTCCTGCCCTCTCCTTGCCTCTCTCTGGTCCTCCACATGTGGGTCTTACTTATTTTATCCTTAGTTTTCCGCCCTGGGGTCAAAGATCCCTCTGTGCCGGCTGGGTTGGCTGGATGGTCCCTTAGCTGTTTGTTGAATGAATGAATGAACTGTTTGCCTGCCTGCTCCCTAGCTGAGGATACAGAGGCCAGACCTGGCCGCAGGAGGTGAGGAGTGGGCAGGAGTGTGCCCCCGGGGGCCTCCTGACACAGGGCGTTAATGACAATGAAGGGGTGAGGATAGGGGTCCCAGCCGCAGGGGGCTGAGCTGTGTGACCAGAGCATTGGGGTGAGAAGAGGAGGGCCAGAGGTGGAGCAGGGCCCGCGCCAGCTCACAGTGGGCACACGGGGCATGGCCAGGGGAAAGAAGTCAGTTTTTAAGCAAGCGTTGGGGGGAGGGGGTCAGATCAAGCTTTATCTGTAAAGAGCCACCCGTCGTTGAAAGGCAGGTGTCTTTAGTTGTATCGAGAGCCATGCCCCCCTTGCTGCTGGGCATTAACGTGCTTCCCAGCCGACTTTGGCTTCATTTTTTTGTTGTGATTTGTTTTTTAAAGTTATGTACAACTATGTAAAAATACAAAAACAGACTTAACTTTTGCACGTGGGAGAACATCTTGGTCACACTCGAAGGTGTGAAGTGACCTGAGTTTCTCAGCTGCCCAGGCCCCGGGGGTGGCTGGTGACTGTCCCCCGTACCCCCAGGAACAGGGTGCACGATTTGCTTCCATGCAGGAGGAGGCCTCCTGTCCAACAGGGACCCAGAGGCCAGTTAACGCCGCAGAAAGTCACTGCAAGACGTGAAGGCGCTCGCGAACCTTTGCACGTGACACACGCGTGGACGTGCTCTCCCCTTCGATTCTGTCACTTGCGTCTTGCCGTCTTTTCTTTGTACAGTGACAGTACTCTAGTTCTGTGTCTTTCCTGCAGAAACCGTTGCTGCTCAGTCGCCAAGTCGCATCCGACTCTTTGCAACCCCATGGACTGCAGCACGCCAGGCTTCCCTGTCCATCACCAACTCCCGGAGTTTACCCAAACTCACGTCCGTTGAGTTGGTGATGCCATCCAACCATCTCACCCTCTGTCGTCCCCTTTTCCCGCCTTCAGTCTTTCCCAGCATCAGGGTCTTTTCCAATGAGTCAGCTCTTTGCATCAGGTGGCCAAAGTATTGGAGCTTCAGCATCAGTCCTTCCAATGAATATTCAGGACTAATATTTCCTTTAGGATGGACTGGTTGGATCTCCTTGCAGTCCAGGGGACTCTCAAGAGTCTTCTCCAACACCACAGTTCAAAAGCATCAGTTTTGGCGTCCAGCCTTCTTTATGGCCCAGCTCTCACGTCCATGCCTGACCGCTGTGGAGACTGCTGAACGCTGTGTCTGTTTCCAGTGTTGCTCTCCCAGTGGGCTGGGAGTGGAAGCCATCTCAGTGCAGAGCCTCCCGGACCTCAGCTCTCTCCCTGGACTTCTGTGGTCACCTAATATGACGGTTCTGTTTTGTTTCTGCTTTTGCCCAGGGCTCCCCTGTGACTCAGCTAGTAAAGAATCCGCCTGCAATGCTGGAGACCTGGGTTTGATCCCTGGGTTGGAAAGATCCTCTGGAGAAGGGAAAGGCTACCCACTCCAGTGTTCTGGCCTGGAGAATTCCATAGACTGTATAGGCCATGGGGTCGCAAAGAGTTGGACAGGACTGAGTGACTTTCACTTTCACTTCACTTGCCTTTTTGGAGCACATATGGACTCTTTCTGAAAATTTAATTTGGCTTTATTGAAACTGCCATTGTTTCTTTTTTTGTTTTACGTTTTTAAATTTATGTAATGTTTGTTAAACTTTGTAATTATGGCGTAACAGGTTTAGGAGCAAATATACTTGATTCCTGGTGAGCCTTGGCCTGGGGGTGGGGTTCGCTGCCAGGTGAGCTGGAGGGCATAGTGGCCTGGTGTTCTTTCAGGAAATCTGGTGAGGCGCCTGTGGGCTCACCCGGTTCTGTGGTCCGGGGTGTTGCCGCTGAGCTGGTGCGGCTTCCGGGTGTGAAGGCCGGGGTTCCCACAGCACCCGTGGCACTCCAGGGGAGTGGTCAGGCGTAACCAGGAGTGGATTTGTTAGTCAGGAAGCGGGAATACAGTTTCTTCCTGCCAGATGCTCTGGGCTGGCCAGAGTGTCCACGGCTGTGTGACGTCCCGTGGGAGGGAGGCCGTGAGGGCCATGGGCCCCGGGCGGGCAGTGGGAGCTCCATCTGGGGCCCCGACCGTGACCCCGGCGACCGCACCTGGAGGGCCGCCTTCGCCCCGGCTCCTCAGCCGTGTCGGGCCTTCAGGCTCTGCTGTGTGTGAGCTCTTCTGAGAGGACTTGTGTCCACGTCTGCAGATGAGTGTTGAACCTCAGCCTGCTTGAGGGTGCTAGCTGTGGGTCCGTGTTTTCTTTTTGTCAGTGAGCAGGTCCACCAGGAGCTGCGATCGCTCGCTCACTCTCAGCACTCGACCTGGCTGGCCGGACCCGGGGAGCTGCCTCTGGGCCTCTGTCCATCCTGGCCTGGAGGGACGTGATGGGAGGAGCTCTTCCGGTTTGCTTCCTCTCCTGCCCCGTGGGTGAGGGGGTTAGCACCATCTGAATGAGAATGAAATTGCAAGACATGTTTAAAGACAAATATAAAAAAAGCCCTGAGAACCTGCTTAAATCCTGGGGCAGACAGCTGGGAGTTAATTCTTTGGGGTCGAGCTTCTCTTTAAAAAAAATTTCCCACCTGTTTCTGCGGCATAGTTTACACTCCTCCGAATGTCGGAATGAGGGGTGCATCAGTCCTGCCCTTGCTCTGAGGATGGGAGGACCATTTTCTTTCTCTTCCAGAGAAACTGAGTAAAGTCAGATAACAGGCAGTGAAAGTAGCAGAAGCCCTGATCCTCTGAAACTTCTGGACGTTGTTGCTGTTCTTACAACCTCCCGGGAGTCTGGAGCCCTGACTGTATTCCAGGCCCTGGGCTTTGTTTCCATTTTGCAGGAAATTTTCCATTTTCCTTCCATTTTGGAAGGAAACCGAGGCATGATCGAGGTGTGGTCTGCCTAGCCACGTCCGACGCCAGAGTTGGGGGTTTAACCAGCTCGCACTTCTTTTTTTAGACTCTTTGCAACCCCATGGACTGCAGCCCACCAGGCTCCCCTGTCCCTGGGGTTCTCCAGGCAAGAACACTGGAGTGGGGTGCCATTTCCTTCTCCACACTTTTTATACTTTATATTAATTTTTTAAAACTTTGCAAATGAAGTTCACTGTACTTGGCGTGCAGCCCTGTGAGTGTGGACAGACGCACAGTCAGATAATCCCCACCATGTGCAAGGTTTAGAACAGCCGGTCGCCTTCAGGGTCCCCTCCTGTGTGGTTCTGGGCGCTGACCTGCAGGCCCGGACGTGGGTGAAGGCCTCGGCTGGGGGAGCAGGCACTGGGAAAGGCCACAGGGCTGCAGAGGGGTCCCGAAGGTGTGCTGGCCTCGCTCTCCCTTCTTCTGGTTCTTTGGCTTCTCGCAGGTGTTCTCTCAGAGCGACGCCCAGTAGTTCTGCTCGTGGCAGCGTTCGTGGTGCTGTGCCGTCTCGTTGTTTTTATTTCCACTCTTTGACGTCCGTCCGTGGAGTTTCCGTGAATGTCTGTACGTCTTTTCCTTCTCCTCCATCTCAGTGGGAGCGGTCCCTGCCCAAAGCTAGGACTGACCCTCCCCTTGCAGTTGAGAGAGGATTAATTCAGGGCACCCCTGGGCATGCCGAGCCCTGAGATGGTGTGTAAATAGTAGGAGGCTGGAGGGACGGTCCGGCTGAATGATTGCTGTGTTTGATAGACGGAAATATCACGTCCAGTAGCGGGGTGACCACGTCACGCTGGCCGAGACATTCTGGCCACGCGTGATCCTCTGGCTGCATGGGTGCCTCCGAGTTGCAGAGGGTTCTTGGCTTTCTCTGCCTCTGGCGGGTGGTGTTCACGTCTGTCCTTCCCTTCCTCTGCACCTTCCTCGTCATCCCCCAGCCTCTGCAAACTCCCATCCCGCGCGCCCTCCCTAGAGCGGCGGGTGCACGCAGCCTGGCCTCTGGGAGGCGCTCTCAAGAGCTCGTGGACTGGTGGCTGTCAGCTTGAGTTACAAGACTTCAGCAGCAGCGCCTTTTTCACTTGTAACCTAGGACACTGTCCTGTAATTTTTTTCTGTTCAGTACAGCTGGTGCCTGAGCCAGTGCCGACCTGCGTTCAGGGCCGTGGCGTCCTCCCAGGCTGCGGGGCGGGCCGAGTGGGGGGGACGGGAGGTGGCCTGCATCCCCGCACTGCTGCTGAGGTGGAGGCTGGGCTGCTGCGGCCCCCCGACCACTCAGCAGGAGGGGAGAGCGGACTTCTGTAGGGAGGACCTGTACCTGTTGTCGAAACATTCCTGTATTGCCTCTTTCGTGTCTGACTTACTGATTTGTGAGAGCTGTCCATGGAAACTCTTGGAGGGGGGCCCGTCTGAAACTGCCCTTTCCCTATCTCAGTGAAGCGCTACATCCGCAAGGGTGTCCCGCTGGAGCACCGGGCCCGTGTCTGGATGGGGGTGAGCGGAGCCCAGGCCCGGATGGACCGGAACCCTGGCTACTACCAGCGCCTCCTGCAGGGGGAGCGGAGCGCCAGCCTGGAGGAGGCCATCCGGACAGGTGACGTGGCCCCCGGGTGGGGGAGGCCCCCGGGGTGGGGCGGCCCTGGGGTGGGGGTGCCTCCCCCAGGGGAAGTGTGTCTGCACCCAGACTCCCGGTCGTGATGGGGATGAGAAAACCTGCGCTGTCAAAGGCGCACCCCTGATTCCCATTTTCTCAAAGGACAAGCAAAACGGGGGCTTATTTGACGGGAGGACAATGATCAGAATTGGTTCAGAAAATCCTCGAGCGGGCAGCTAGGTGGTAAGGAAAGTGGTAGAAAGGGTGGGTTTCTTCTGCGAAGAATCTGTCCAGGGGTGTGAGGAGGCCGCTGCAGAGCGAGCCCTCTGAACAGACGTGGGCTGGGTGGCCCTGAGGACTCGAGATGCAGCTGCAGGAAGCTGCGCGCTGCGTCCGCTCTTTGTGCCGATGCCGAGTGTCCAGAGGCGTTCACGCCCTGGGCGCCGTCTCGTGACCCCAGCTTCCTCGCTGGCCACAGGCTCTCACAAGTGCAGAGTCCTCAGAAAAATGGTTAACCTGCGTTGAACAACTAGATCTTTAGGAGAGACATCTGCTTGTCCGATTTTGCCGGCTTCTGAGAACGACAGAACTAAACACACAGGACTTCATTAAGTGGTTGGTCACCGTACACGTCTGGGAGGTTGGATTGACTGGGGACAGCGAGGAAGCGGAGTGTCCCCAGCGTAAGGAGCAGGGGTCTCGGATCCCAGCACCGCCGCTGAGCCTGCCGGCCGCACCCTGACCCCCCAGAAAACCGTGGCCGGAGGGCTTGGGACAGACGCTGTCGTGACCTGCGGGGAACGTGGGTTCCCTCCGCAAGCCCAGCAGTGCTCACGTGGGCAGGGAGAGACCACAAGCGACAGGTGGCTGTTTGTCTGGAAAATGAATTTTAAAGACTCTACTTGGTGCAGAGTTTTTGGATACTTTTATTTTTAATTATGGTGAAACATACACAACGTGCAGTTCACCATTTTATTTTTCCAAGGGGAGCCTCTGTCCCTGTTACACACTAAGCCCCCAGCCCTGGCTCCACCGTCTGCTCCCTGTCTCTGACTCTCCTGGACTTCACGTGGGTGGAATCAGGCTGTGTCTGTCCTTCTGTGTCTGGTTGATTTCACGGAGCACAGTGTCCGAGAGGCCCAGCAGGGTTGTGTGTGCGTCAGAGCTTCCGCCCTTCCTGAGGCTGAACCAGATCCTGGGTGTGTCCGTCTTCTGTCCATGGACACCCGGGCTGCTTCCACCCCCTGGCTACAGTGAATTCTGCCTGAACCGGGTGTCAAGTAATTCTCCGAGACCCGCGTTCAGTGCTTTGGGGACAGAGCCCGAGGTGGAGTTGCTGGGTCACGCAGCCGCTCTGGCCTGCGGTCGGGGAGCCTGCCTCAGTCCTGGTGCAGGCTCAGTAGAGCAGGTGCATCGTGCACCTGAGCCCAGACGGGACGTCCAGCATGCCTGCCTCCGGTGCAGGGGCCAGGGAGAAAGATTTCAACATCTGCTAAAGCGTCTCATCATAAAGATCGTTACACAGGCGTGAGCACAGTCGGTCAGTCTACTCTGAATTAGTGAAAAACTCATTTCCCCCTGATAGGTGCCAGTTTGGGGAATGTTCAGATTTCCAGGGAAAAGAAATCTTTTTTTTTAAAACATATGATTGGAAATTCCAAGCTTGGAGGCAACCAGTTTGCTGTTTGGCTCAGATCTGGTCTTTGTGGGCAGGTGCAGGGCTGGGGGCCCGAGCTTGGGGGCAGAATCCCCGTGGCCACCGGGAGGCCTTGCGTTATCAACGGTGTCCACGAGTGTCCCTTCGCCGACACCGCCACTCTGCTCAAGGCGGGGTCAGAGGGTCTCCATCAGCCACCCAACTCTGCCCTGGACACAGGTTCACAGGAATGTAATGGGGGGCAGGGAGAGGGTGGCGGAGGTGGGAGAGGCCGCCAGGCACCCTCCTGCAGACAGAAGTTGGTGGTGATGAGTTTATCTGTGCTGTGCCAAGTCACTTCAGTCGTGTCCGACTCTTTGCGACCCCATGGACTGTAGCCCACCAGGCCCCTCTGTCCATGGGATTCTCCAGGCAAGAGCCCTCCCCCAGGGGACCTTCCGGACCCAGGATCGCCCCGCGTCTCTTAGGTCTCCTGCGCTGCAGCTGGTTCTTTAGCGCTAGAATCTTCCGGGTACTTTTCCGTTTTGTCTCTTTGTCTCCAAACGGGGCTCTCAGGTGTCCTGCCTGCTTCTGTTTTCAGTCATAAGAATTGGGGAGAATTTCCAAAGCTTTACGTAAAGTGCTCACGCTTCACCCACACTTCGGGGCGTGGGGACCGGAGGAGACGCTGGGGACCCAGCAGCCTGGCCTCGTCAGAGGAGCTGATGTTGTTGCTGATTGGAGAGTAAGGGCTGCGGGGCAGTGGGGGCCCTGGCCGGGCTGCTTGGGGCCCTGAGCCACCTCTGCTCCTGAGTCCAGTCGACGGTGGAGGCTGCTGGGGGCCCAGGGTGGCCTCTGCTCGTGCCCTGAGCGCTCTGTGGGTCCCCACAGACATGAACAGGACCTTCCCTGACAACGTGCAGTTCCGGAAGGACGCGGAGCCCTGCCTGCAGGGGCCCCTGTACAACGTGCTGCTGGCCTATGGGCACCACAACCACGGCGTGGGCTACTGCCAGGTAAACCCCGGGCCCCCCACAGACCCCGGTCCCCCAACAGACCCCGGGGCCTCGCCCAGCCGGGGCTCCCACATCCCACACAGACTCCGGGGCCTCTCCCAGCCGGGGCTCCCACATCCCGCACAGACTCCGGGGCCTTGCCCAGCCAGGGCTCCCACATCCCGCACAGACCCCAGGGCCTCGCCCAGCCGGGGTTCCCGGGCCCCCCCCACAGACCCCGGTTCCTCGCCCAGCTGGGGCTCCCACATCCCGCACAGACCCCGGGGCCTCACCCAGCCGGGGTTCCCGGGCCCCCCCACAGACCCTGGGGCCTCGCCCAGCCGGGGCTCCCACATCCCGCACAGACCCCGGGGCCTTGCCCAGCCGGGGCTCCCACATCCCGCACAGACACCAGGGCCTTGCCCAGCCGGGGCTCCCAGGCCCCCCCACAGGCCCCGGTTCCTCGCCCAGCTGGGGCTCCCACGTCCCCCACAACCCGGGCTGGGCCTCTCGGTGGGGGCAGGAGGGAGCAGCTGTGGACGTGTACACAGGCTGTGTTTACAGGACGTGGGTGACCAGTACCCTGTCGCCTTGGAGCTGATGGTGTGCGTGTGTCCACGTGTGTACGTGTGTGTATGCACATGTGGGGAGTGCATGCAGTGGGCCGGCCCGGAATGCAGGGCCTCCTCCGGAAGCTGGGCCTCTGGGCAGCGGGGCGGCGCGTCAGGTGGCGGGGATCGGTTCTCGTGCCCCCGGAGGTGCTCTTTCTGCAGCATCGCAGGGACACGCGTCCACAGCCCAGACCGTGAGCGGAGCTGGGTCGGGAGCCGATCCTTGGGCTGCCGTGCGCTCTGGGGGCTGTGGTGTCTGGGGGTGTGTGGGCAGGAGGGCGGGGCTTGGGGGTGGGGTCCCCACACTCCAGGCCCCTAAGCCAGAGGCCAGGCCTCCTGAGAGGACGGCTGGGTATTCAGAGCCGTGGGAGGCGGTGCCCGAGCAACCCGTGTGGTTTCTCCTGGTGAGAATTTCACGAGGACGTGCCCTGCCCGGTTCTAAGGCAGAATCTAAGAGTCAAGCCTGAGTGCACATGTCTGTCGATGGCAGAGCCGGCGAGGCCAACGCTGCCCTGGACAGCCATTCCAGAATCACGCGCGTTCTAGGGAAGGACAAGGAAGGCGGGGAGCTGGCGGGCGGCAGCTGCACGGCTGCAGGGCCTGGGGGTGCAGCCGGTGTCAGCGCGGCCTCCTCTGAGTCCAGGGGATGAGCGTCGGCGCGGGGTGTCTCATCCTGGCGACGTGTGTCTGATTCCAGGGGATGAACTTCATCGCGGGGTATCTGATCCTGGTGACTAAGAGTGAAGAAGAAGCCTTCTGGCTGTTGGACGCCCTGGTGGGCAGAATACTCCCAGGTGTGTGGAGTCCCGCGGTAAGAGTGACTTGCTTTCTGGTGTTGCCGTAACGATCCTGCTGACAAGTCGGGGCGTGATGAAACATAAGGCGTCGTTTGAGAGCTGAGGTTCTCAGTCTTCCTGCAGTTGAGTTGAGGTGAGACGCTCACAAGATGTGGGGGCCCAGCGGAGCGGCAACCTCTCCCCCCACCACCACCACCCCGCGGGCAGCGCTGTCTCAGCCTGGACACCGCTGAGCCATCTGCTCAGTTATATCAGAGACCGAATGACGATGGAGGTGTCCGCCGTGACCACTTCCAGGCGTCGTCTGGGGATTTGGGGAACTTCAGGGAATGAAGCCTAAAAGCCTGGCAGCGACAGTAACTGAGAGACGCAGGTTGGGGCTGGGAAGGGCTGACCTCAAGAAACAGAAGCAAGGCTCCAGGTGCTCCCACCTAGTGGTTCATCACAGACTTAAAGTCAGAACATGTCGTTTCCAGTGGTCATTAGATTCAGTCAATACAGCAAAATGGGTCTTGCTTCAAAAACAAAGGAAACCTCCAGATGAGCGGGCAGGACTCGGGGGGGATCACCGTCTCACTGGGCTGGGGGTGGGCAGGGCTGTGTGAGTCCCCGGGCCTCTGGGTGCACAAGCAAGGTCATTTTGGCACGTGCTCATCCTGCAGTTAGCTGCTTCTGTCTTCATTACGCCAAAGCTGCACAGACACATCCTCGTCTCAGAAGTTCCGAGTGCAGCGCTGACGGAGGGTGAGCTGTGGCCGCTCTCCTCAGGGGTCCCCGTCCCTCGCGTGCTCGCTGCCCATGCTCAGCAGGGTGGTGTGTGGGTGTCCAGCTTCTTGCTCTGCGTTTGCGGGCATACAGGTGTGCAAGCACTCACACGGAAGAGTGGAAGTTAATGACGGAGAATGACAGAAAGATGAGCTGAGACGGAAGCTGGTTCTTTGGGAAAACTGTTGAAATGCACAGACGTCTGACAAGAGTGATAAAGAAGGGGGTGAGGAATCTAGAAGTGGAAAGGGCGCCGGGATTGGAACCTGCAGGGACTCCCAGGAACCGCAAGACAGCCTGAGTACAGTGACGAGAAGAATGGATGGTTTGAGAATACAGGCCAGCAGAGCTGGAAAGAGGACATCTGAAAGGCCAAATGCAGAGAAAAACATCTCAGTAAAACTCGAACAGATAATTCCCGATCTTTAAAAAGTAAATCCTGAAAACAGAGACAGATGAACTCATCAACTCGTGTCGTGAGGCTGGTGTAGCCTTCCTGTCGTACAGACCGATCTCAGGAAGAACACGAACACAGATCTCGTTGAAATAATACTGATGTCAGCCTCTGGCGTCGAGCAATGGTTATAGAGTAGTATTTTTTTAAATATATGACTCAACATGTGGATGGATTAATTCATATATTAAGGATGGATAGTGGCCTAATCACATGGAAGGGTCACTGGCAGGGCCAAGCCAGGAAGGGCTGGAAAGAAGTGGTGGTGTTTAGCCCCTCAATCCCGTCTGACTGCGACCCCACGGACTGTAGCCCACCAGGCTCCTCTGTACTCCAGGCAAGAGTACTGGAGTGGGTGGCCATGCCCCTCTCCAGAGGATCTTCCCGACCCAGGGATCAAACCAGGGTCTCCTGCACTGCAGGCGGGTTCTTTGCCACTAGGCCCTGGGGAAGTCTGGAGGGGAGGGTGCTCGAGTTGCATTAGGTGCTGTGACGGTCGTTAGGTTATCGAGGGATAATCAGGTGTGTCCATCTGTTGTACTCGGTACATGAGTTCTATTGAGGAAAAGACTGTTAAAACATTCCGTGACAGTTGATTGCCTATAGAGAAGAAAACAAAACTAGACCCTTATTTCAATCCCAGGTAGATTCTAGACGTGTGAAAAAGCAAAACTTTGAAACTCGAAACGAGTCAGAGAACAGTATGATTCCAGAGTAGGAAACAAGTCCTTGAACAAAATTCAGAATCATTTTAATTACGTTAAAATTGAAAACTGATTTTGACACAAGACCCAGTCTGCAGAGTAAAAAGGGATCCATAGAATTAACGTGTAAAGAATTCCCAAAAGTCTAGGTGGATACAGGTCGACAGAAAAGAAGGTGAAGAATAGGCGTGACAGGCAGTTCACAAAATAGAGACCTGCGTGGTCTCCGAGTCGGGGCGAGGCCACCGTGGTCTCCCAGGAGCGGGGAGGCCAGGTCTCAGTGCCGAACGAAGCTGGACGTCTGCAGCGTGGGCACGGCCACCGGAGGCCGCCCCCCAGTGCCCACGACACTGCAATTCAGAGCCGTCAAGTCGAAGCAGAGGCGGGGAGAGCGCAGCTCTAACGAGGTGGGGACTGCAGGGTCCCAGGCCGCCTTGCTGGGCCCCCGGGCTCTGCCACCCCCAGAGCAGCATCGGTGTCTGTGTTTGATCTGTCGCTTGTCAGTCCCCGCAGACCTTCACGTTTCCCCTCTTGTCCCGAGTCGGCAGAGGCCTAGCCGCCCACCCGCAGACACGCCGTTTCCCCGCAACTGCTCGCCTGGCGGTGGGTGAGGAGCCCAGAGACAGGCCAGGCTGGGGGCGGGAGGAGAGGTCCTCACGGGAGTGCGGGGGCCTCTCCCAGACCTGTGACTCCCCAGCAGTGAATAGTCGTGTTAACCTAAGCGTCCAAGCATCGTCCTGCTGGGGCTGGAGGCGGGAGGATCGGCAGGGACCTGGGCCCAGACCCACAGCCCATGGGCAGCAGGGGTCAGCACCGCCGGCCCTTGGCTTCCCTGCGACCTGCTGGTCGAGCGCTCCAGGGGGTCGGAGTTCGGGACCAGCTCAAGATGGTGCGTCCGGCTCGTCTTTACCTTGGAGACAGGTAGCAGCCTGCACTTGGTCGCCTCTGCTGCGGGGCAGTTGGCACCCCAGCCTGGCTGTCGCTGTGCGTGTTGACCCTTTGTTCCCTTAAAATCTATACCTGGGCTTCCTGGGTGCCTCAGTGGCAAGGAATCCGCTTGCCAATGCAGGAGACCCAGGAGACACAGGTTCGATTCCTGGATCAGGAAGATCCCCTGGAGAAGGGAATGGCAGCTCACGCCAGTGTTCTTGCTGGGAGAATCCCAGGGACGGAGGAGCCTGGTGGGCTGCCGTCCACGGGGTCACACACAGTCGGACAGGACTGTGCGACTGAACCACCACAAAATCTCTAGCGACTGAGACCTTTGTTTCTGCAAAGGCCTAGATCACAGGATGACCTAGACCTAAAATGGCTTGTCTTACATCAAAAAAGTTATGCCCGAGTCTCTTCCTCCAGGGACGCCTGTCTGTCCTCCGACTCCTGAGCCTGCAGAAAAGCCCTGCTGCACCCACCCCCAACGTCAGGGACGGTGGGGGGGCGTCTGGGATGTCACACCAGGGAGGAGTCCGTCCCTTAATGAACGAATGCATCTGCGTCCTGAAGAGCTGGTCCCACCTGTTTGCCCTGTGACATGGGAAGTGGGTGGCTCCCCCGCCGCAGCTGGACAGCGAGGCCCAGGGCGGGCGGCGGGGCTCATCCTGGGGTGGTGACTCTTGGGGCACCGCCCCAAGCCCTGCAGCCGCGCTCATCCCCCTGACCCCGGGCTGACACCTCCAGGCTGTGTGCAAAGGGGGCCCCTGGGAGAGGCCTGACTCGGGCCCTGGAGGGGAGCCTGGACTAGGGACCCCTGAGAAGTTTCTGTCTCTGTGCACAGACGGGAACCCGCAGATGGGGCTGGCCGTCGGGGTTTGTCTGCGTTCTTGGCCGACCGGCAGGAGGGTTAAGTGACCCTCCAGTGACCGGCTCGGGCCCGTGGCAGCTTTGGGGGGTGACCTTGCCTCTTCTGGGAGCTGCCATAAGCCTCTGTAGCGAAAGTGAGAATGTGCTGAGCTCGCACTCTGCAAATCCGCTCGTCTGCCCCGCTGAGCCACTCAGGACTGCCCCCCACCCCCACCCGCCGACCGCCTCCGGGGCCAGACTGGGCGCCACTGCTCAGGGGCGGAGGGGGCGGCGGGCTGGACTTGCGGCCAGGCGGGGTGGGGCTGTGGGGGCAGGGGGCGTGGCAGGGAGGGGCGCCCCAGGCCCCATGTGTTAATGACCCAACAGCTTCTCCAGCCTTGGGCTCAGTTTAGCCTTGAAAACCGGTGATGTGACTGTCATGTCCGTGCTCATGATGATTCTGTTTTAACGAAAACACTGAGCAAGAATGTCTGTCCCTTTGCCTCAGTGAATGGGCAAGCTTCATTATACAGATCGCTTGCCAAGCTCTTACGACAAAGGTCAAGCATGAGGTTAAATACAGATCGCTTGCCGAGCTCTTACGGCAAAGCTCAAGCATGAGGTTAGATACACCATGATGATGATCCACCACGATGAGAAGCCAGAAAGTTCCTTGGCAAGAGAACGTCCATTTCAACAGACAGACGGGCCGCGGGCGTGATGGGTACCAGCAGGGGCCTCACCATCCGCTTGCTGGCCCGGCTCCCGCTCTGGGCGGGTGGTCCTCTGGAAAGGGTCCCAGGGGCCCCCACCACCACCTGGCCCGGGGGGCACAAGCTTGCGGCCATCCGGCTGTGAGACCCGCGTCCCTGCCCCGCCGCCCCCACAGCCGATTACTACGGCCCCTCGATGCTGGGCCTGTGAGACCCACGTCCCTGCCCCGCCGCCCCCACAGCCGATTACTACGGCCCCTCGATGCTGGGCCTGTGAGACCCACGTCCCTGCCCCCTCGCCCCCACAGCCGATTACTACAGCCCCTCGATGCTGGGCTTGAAGACGGACCAGGAGGTGCTCGGGGAGCTGGTGCGGACAAAGCTGCCGGCAGTGGCAGCGCTGATGGACGGCCACGGCGTGCTGTGGACCCTGGTCGCGTCCCGCTGGTTCATCTGCCTGTTCGTGGACGTCCTGCCCGTGGAGGTGAGGGCGCGTGGCTGGGCCTGGGGTCGGCCGCACGGCCGTGCGCTGACCCGCCCCTCCCTCCGCAGACGGTGCTGCGTGTCTGGGACTGCCTGTTCAGCGAGGGGTCCAAGATCATCTTCCGGGTGGCACTGACCCTCCTCAAGCATCACCAGGCCTCCATCCTGGAGGCCACCAGCGTCCCCGACCTCTGTGAGAAGTTCAAGGAGATCACCAGGGGCCGCTTCGTCACCGAGTGCCACAGTTTCATGCAGGTGGGTGTCAGCCACGCTGGGCCGCCGGGAGACCGGCACGCTCGCCCCGCGCCGTCGGCTGTGGGGGTTGCCACCTGGGACCCCACCTGAGCACGTCAGGCCTGCTCCTTGGCTTCTCCTGGGCCTCCCTGACGTCCCCGTCGACGCTGGGCCCACCCTCCTCAGCCCTCCCCGTTGCCTTCTCTCCCGACCTGGTGGGGTCACACCTGTCTGTCCCCTCTCGTTGGGTTCCAGGCCGGTGCAGGCTGTGTAGGCAGCTCACCTGAGTTGATGCCCTGGGTGCTGCATCCCACAGGCCCGTGGGGGAGGGGCGGGCACTGACCCCGATGCCTGGCCCATAGTGCCCTCAGCCGCCCTGTGGAACGGTGGTGGCGTGCCTGCCGCCCCTAGGCTGGCAGCCTCTGAGCCTCCCTGGGCCCGATTTCCTCAGAACCAGCCCCTCAGCCCTCAGGTGGCCTTACTGCTTGTGTGGCTGAAGCCCTGGGCCCAGGCGTGGTTGCCTCCGAGAAGGGAGCCTGCCGTCCCCACGGGAGCCCAGCCCGGCACATGCCGCCCATGGCCCCATGGCCCCATGGCCCGGCCTCTGCTGGACCGCGGTGTGGACACTCAGACCGTGTGGCTTTGGTGTCTGGCTCTTGGGCTCAGTGCGACGCTTCCGAGGAGCAGCAGAGGGCTTCCAAGGAGGAGCCGGGGGCTCCCGAGTGCAGCGGGTGCCCAGTGAGGGCAGGCGGCCGGCCTGCCTATCCCTGACAGCTGCGTGTCCACTGTGGGGCGGCTGGTGTTCTGGCCTGGACGTGCTCTGGGCCCTGTGAGCCGAGTGGACGCAAGGGGATCGCAGAGAGTGAGGCGGGGGAGAGTCTCCCCACACAGCAGAGAAAGTGCTGCATAAAGAAACTTGTCTTTACACACAGCAGGTGTGACCGCTCCCTGCACGCTGATGGGAAGCGACCCTGCTCTTGTTTCCTTGGGGGTCTCTACGAACTTGTGTATTTCTGCAACACTGCAGTTTATGCATCAGAGTGCTCTCAAGTCCTGTCCCAGAACATCTAGAATCTCCTAGATCCCACGTGGAAGCTAGGAGCACTGTAATGGGAAGAGGTCAGCTGAACCCTCCAGAGTCTGTTCTCTGGCCTGAGTCACCCGAGACTTGCTCCCAGGGTCCCCCCCCGGCCCCTAGGCACCCTTCCTTCTCCTTGTTGTCAGGCAGTTTCTCTCTCACTGGAGACAAGTCTGAGCCCCTTCCTGCTTCCGCTTCTCGAGTCTGGTCTCTCCAGGCCCCGAGTAGGCTTCAGGGCTGCTAGGAGAGTCAGCAGTTACAGGGTCGGAACTCAAAGAACTCAGCACAGACAAGAAAAGCGAAAATAGCCAACTGGACCACGTGGGGCTCGACAGCGTCTGTGCAGCAAAGGGAAGCGGTGGTGGATGAAAAGCTGACCCCCCCGAACTGGAGAGTGCGTGTGCAGGCCACATCCAGACACACGGAGACCTCAGCTGGACACGGAGCTGAGGGATCCCGTTTAAAAATGGGCAGAGGGCCCAAGCAGACAGTTGTCCAAAGACGTACAGGTAGCCAGCAGGTACGTGAAAGGGTGCTCACTTCCCTCATCATCAGGGAAACGCAGATCAAAACCCCGTGTGACCTCACACCCGTCAGAACGGCTGGCATCCAGAAGACCACAGACAGTGACTATCGGTGAGCGTGTGACCAGGGAACCCTGGCGCAGCATTGGCTGGAGCGTAAGATGGCACGGCCACCGTGGGGAAGCGTGGAGGCTCCTCAGAAACTGGACAGAGCGCCGCTGTCTGACGCAGCCGTCCCACTGCGTGTTTCCCGAGAGGAAACGGGAGCAGGACCCGGGGGGGCCGCCCACCCGCGTTCCTGCCGTCACAGCAGCCGCAGCGTGGACGCAGCCTGCAAGGCCGCGCGGTGCATGGGGAGCCAGTGTGGCCCACCCACACGGCGGGCTTCCCCTCAGCCTCCAGAGGGAGGGAGAGCCCGGCACCTGCTCCACCCGGGAGGAACCTGCAGACGTCATGTTCAGCGATCGTCATAAGAGGACAAAACCCGATTCCACCAACGCTTGGCCCCTCGAGGAGCCAGGTTTATAGAGATGGAAGGGGGCTGGGGACGCAGTGGGCTGGGGGAGGAGGAGCCGGAAGGTGACGCCAAGGGCACAGAGCTGACCTCAGCCCACACCTCGCGCGGCTCAGGCGCAAATGGGGTGGCTTGAGCACACGCGCGCACAAAACTAGTGGAAGAGTGGAAACGGGATGTCACCCTACTTTGATTCTGTGGCTCAGAGCCTCTGACTTCGGAATCAGATGTTTCCTTCACGGACTGGACACAGCGTTTAAAAAGTGACTCAAGTGTAAGCGGGCAGGAGCCCGTGTGCTGTCTGGCAGACGTCCCGTCTCAGGCACTTTCCTGAGCTTTGCAGCGGCTGAAACCAAGACGTGGCCCAGCCTGAGGCCTGACATTCAGGGCTGGGCCAGCTGCACGCACACCGTGGGACCCCCTCCCTCCCCTCCCTGGTCCTCAGAGCGCTCTGCTGAAGTCCCGGGGGGCGTTTGGGGGGCACCAGCGGCCTGCTCTTGCTCAACCCTGCAGTAAGCCCTTCTCTGCTCCCTTTGCCCTGCCCTCCAAGGAGGAGGGCTCCCCTTGCCCTCGTCCTCCTGGTGGAAGGGCTGCCCTCGCCCTGCACAAGTGACCTTCCTCTGCTCACTAACCGCTGGCCTCAGCCTGGCCAGCACCAGGAGCTGGGAAGGTCTAAACGAACCTGTTTCTGTTTCAGAGAATATTCTCGGAGCCCGGGAGCCTGTCCAGGGCCAGCATCGCCCGGCTGCGGGAGCACTGCAGGGCGCGGCTGCTGGCGCAGGGCTGAGGCCTCGAGCCGTGCCTCTGGCTGGCGTGGTCACTGACGACTGAGCGGCCCTCCTGTGCTCTTCCCTGCGAGCTGTCGTGTTGTTTTTAAATATATATTTTTACCTGAGACGCTGATGTATATAAAACGTGAGGTGCGTGTCTTGTGTTCGTTACACCAGCTCTTGTGAGCCTGCAATCTAACAACGTTTATAAATGACTTTTTGAAATTGTTCTACGAGCGGCATGTAAACCAGGTGAGAGACTGAGGGGCTGCGAGTCAGGCCTGGGCCGTCACCCCTGACCCCGGGGAGGAGGCGCCCCAACGAGGCCCCTCCCCTTGGGGCTGGAGGCCACGGCGCTCCACCCTGCCCCGGCCCTGTCTCTCTTCCTCTGGAGATGCCACCTCTGGTGAGAAACCCCACCCAAGCCAGCTGTGCCCTGCACAGAACACAGGGACGGGGGCACAGGCAGGGGTGGGGGAACACTGGCGTTTCCTGGGAGACCAGCTGACAGGTTCGCCTTCCTGGGAGCCGACCAGCGGCACGTCCCCCAGCAGAGGCTCCAAACCCCACTGTCCTGCGGAGACTGACCCTGCAGACAGGAGCTGCTGGGCTCTGCTTGGCTCAGCCCAGTGCCGCCCACCTCAGGGAAACAGGTGTGTTGGGAGCTTTGCTGCAGGGCAGCCGGGCTCTGCCCTGCCCTGCACGTGTAAGGGGCCGCTGCCCAAGGCCACCCACACGCAGGCTGCCCTCAGCCTCGCCCCCGAGGCCAGCCTCTGCCTACCCTGGCCTGCGCGCCCCTCCTCGGCCACCAATTCGTAGGACCAGGTAAGGAACCGTCTTACACAGAGATCTGTCCCCAGAAAGTGGGCTCCCCTGCTGTGTCTTAACCGAATACCGACTTTCTCGAGTCGCTGGCCTTGGGGCAGCCCCCCAGGCTGACCTGCTGACCCAGCTCACCTGCCACTTCTCACGGGAGCCAACAAAAGCACGAGGAAGCCCAGACAAACACGTTTTATTAGCATCGTTACGGCATCGCGTCCCAGAGGGGATCCTTGGCACATAGCCCACTGAGCTGCAAGTGATGAGCAGAGCAGAACGACTACTGAACACGGTGCGGACAGAGGATCACCCCAAACCTCCAACAGAAAACGGAAAATCACTTTACAAAAAAGTAAAAATAACACCCATTTTTCTATTTTAAAAAGTGCCAGCTCTCAAGAGGCAAAGCGTGGGGCCCAGGACCCAACGCCGGGCACCCTGAGGTTTGCGGGCTGGGCCGGGTGCCGAGTTTGAACTGAGGAGCCAGGTCTGCGTCTCGCCCTCCACACTCACCACTCGGCCGCCGCCTTCACCAAAGCCTTGGACCAGACCCTCCCTCTGTGAGGCTTGTGTCTGAGTGAAAAGCCCCAACACCAGGGTCTCGAGAAGCCAAACCAAAGTGGAGCCTGTGCCCATTTAGAAAAGCTCTTACCCCCCCACCCCCTTAAGAGTCCTACTTTGGTAAATATTAACGTTTAACCAGTTAGCAAAATAGTTAACCCAGTTAGCAAAATTAACACCATCATTTCCATAGTTACTCTCTTGTGCATAGTAAGTGTTGCCAGATGAACTTCATGTTGGATAAAGCAGATTTGAAAACCAGTTTGCAAGGAAGTGCCCCCGACAGTGATCTAAGCCCAGGGAAGCGGCCGGGGCTGTGCCCGCGGCTAGATGGTCTGGTAGCCGGCGTGGCTCCTCTTCCGGCCGATCAGGTAGGCGAGGAGCACAATGAGGACCAGCCCCGCCAGGGCGCCGCCCACGGCGATGGGGATCAGCATGCTGTTCTCATCCAGCTGGCACTCCTCCACTGCAGGGCGGACAGACAGACAGCCGATTCGCCCTGCTGCGCCCACAGCTCTCGCGGGGAGGCCTCCCCAGCCCTGCTCAGAGGGTGGTGGGAGCACCGCGGCCGGGCTGGCCCTGCGGAGTCAGGGACGCAGGCAGAGGACGCCAGGGGCCCTGCTCCTGACCGGCCCCCTACTCACCAGGCCCAAACTTGTCCCCGTCCACACGGAAGGCCTGCAGCCACACTCGGAACATGTTGAGGGAGAAGGTGCTAGTGACCTGCAGGCGCTGCTCGGCGTTGCACTTGTACGAGTTCCCCGCCGTGGCCTGCAGCGCCCTCAGCGAGCTGTTGGTGGCCGTGAAGCTGCCTTCTGCAAAGGCAGAGGGGTGAGCACCCTGGGCACCTGCAGGGCACATGGGGTGGGGTGGGGCTGGGGGTCTCACCTTTGGCGTCGGGCAGGGTCAGGTTCAGCTGGACTCCTTGAAGGAAGACCCTGCTGGAGCTCTCGTTCTAGAGAAGAGGACAAGCACATGGGCCCCATCAGACCGGGGGGGCGCCCCCAGCCGCAGGAGACCGCACGGTGCTCGGGAGTGACAAGGCAGCCTGTGGTCTCAGGAACAGAGCTCCAGTCGGCTCCTTACAGTCCCTGCCCAGAGCAGAGCCTGCTAGGATAGGGGCTGACAGAGCCACACTCCCCAAAAGCCAACACTGAACTTTCTGGGAAAGCTTTCTCGGGAGAAGCGCCGCCCACCGCAGTGAGGCGCGCATCCTCCAGGGCCACGTCTGCACGTCCCCACGCTCCTGCTGACTGGACTCGTCCCGGGCAGGTGTCCAGAGCAAGGGCGCGGGGACAGCACCCGAGGCCTCAGGTCTCCCCGGCCCCTGCAGCGCTACCAGGTACCGTGAGGTTTCTGCTGATGGACGCGGGCTAGGGGGCTAGGGGTCCTGCAGACGGGGGGGCCTCACCACTGCTGCAGGGCCAGGGGTCCCACACACGAGGGAGCGGTGGGGGGGCCCTCACCATCACGAACTGGAGCGCCAGGAGCAGGAGGTTCTCGCTGTGGAGCTCCAGAGTTGCCAGCGTGGCGGAGCAATTCCCCCCGAAGGTGGTCTTGTTGGGGTTGACATTGAACTCTCTGGTCACCGTCTGCAAGAAGAACAAGAGGTCAGCTCCCCTCCCACCAGCCCCCGGGCTGTGAGCAGAGAGAGGCAGTGGCTTCAAGGCCTGTTCACAGGAACAAATCAGAAGGAAGACACAAGTCCGCGCAGGGAAGACCACTGCATGCAGACGGCTTCTGGTACTTCCGGCAGCCTTCCCCGGCTCTCATCCCTGCAGAAGGGACGGGCCTCCATCTCCCAAAGCCACCCCAGACACTTGGCCTCGAGGAGATCGTCATCTCCAAGAATGACCCGAGACCCCTGAGTACCTGGTGGACACTCGGAGAGCCCGCCCCCTCTCAGGGCTGACACACCTGCCCTGAGGAGATGGCAGCTCCAGACTCTGTGGCCTCAGGACAGCCGTTGGATGGGGTCCAGCCGAGCACCGCAGGACACACTGCCCACGACCCGCCCCAGGACCCAGTGCGGGGAGCGGGGCTCTGGCCGGCCCACCTTGCTGTCCACCGTCCTGTAGGTGACGTTCAGCTGCAGCCCCATGCTGGCCAGCAAGCAGGTCCCGTTACTGCCAGAAACGTTGTACCTGGACACGGCGGGGCTCGCGGGGGCTGGGCTGGGCGTGGGCTGGGGTGGCGTGGTTGGAGTGGGCAGGTCCTGTGCACAGCGCGTCTCTGCGGGGACAGTGGGGTGAGTGTGCGCACCCTCCAGGGAGGCGGGGCTCCAGAAACGCTGGGCAGGAGCAGGCTGCCCCCGGCCTGGTAGGCGCTTGGCCGCCCGACCCCTGCCTGCACTCCCAGCTCCTCCTGCTCCTGGAACCCTCAGGCCTCAGCGGCCCCTCACCCACAAGAACATCCTCTCCAGCAGAACAAACCTCCCATGAGGCCAGGAACAAAACCTCAACTGTGTCCTATGCTGTTGGGACGGTGTCTCCAAGACCATTTGAAACGGTGACAGTTCACACACACTGAGCGCCTGTGCGCCGCCGGGCTGGACACGGCCCCAAGGCAGCAGCGCCCAGGCCAGGCGGGGACAGACAGCGGACACGCACCACAGGCTGGCACCAGCCCGTGTCCCGCAGAGGCAGCACGGGCAGCCCCGCGCGCCAGGCTCGGAGCCGAGACCCGTGCCCAGGCCACCACTGCCGCAGGCCCGGGCGGGGCAGGAGGGGCCGGCAGGGCAGGGCAGGAGGTCACACCTGGCGGACGAGGGGGCCACAGGTGGGCCTGGTGACCCCAGCGGGGAGAGAAGCCTGTGTGGGGGGCTGGTGGCGGGGCCTCACGCCTGTGCCATCCGTCCCTGGAGAGAGTCCGCCACGGGACCGCTGACAGAGGGGGCAGGCCCTGCGTGGGGACCAGGCTACGTGTGGAATCTGTACCCTCTGCCGTTCTGCTGTGAACCTAAAACCGCTCTGAAACCAGTACTCTAAACACAAGGCAAGTGTTCACCTTAACAACAACATCAGTCTCTGTGCCTGTGTTCAGAGGCCTCAGGAGCAGAAGGCGGCCATGAGGTGAAGCGTGTCCAGGCCGGGCAGGTCAGGGGACCAGACGCCGCTGCCCAGCCTGACCTCCCAGGTCCGCGCTGCTTCCCTCTGCTGAGGCCCACGCTCAGCTGCTAACTGCAAACCCGGGCTCCTGAGAGCACGTGACCCACTGCCTCGGGCGCCCCCGAGCCCCCTGGACCCTGGCTCGTGCCCACAGCCTCACGCGCTTGCTGCCGTAGGAGCAGCCAGGACCCTCCGGGCTGGCCTGACCGGGGCCACGTGGAGGCCTCAGGATCTGCCCCTCGGCCCTGTGACTGGGCCTCTGGCCACACATCTCCCGGTCACGTGGGGCTTCCTTCAGCCCCCGCCCCGCCACGAGCGTGCCTGTGGGGTCAGGGGCTGGCAGGCTCCTCTGAGGGCCAGGCGGTGGCTGCTGCGGGCGCTGGCTGTGGGTGCCGGGCCCCACCTGGCTCCACTACGCAAGCGCAGGAGCGGGAGCGGGAGGGCGAAGGCCCGTGGCTGCTCCCTGCAAAAGCTCAGTCCCAGGCGCGGAACCTTATTTTCACCTGTGGTGAAACAGTCTTTGGATTTTTTTTTAACCTTAGATTTCTGATCACAAACAGCAACCTTCGTTCCTTGGCTGTGCAGAGCCCAGAAGGCCTCGCAGCCCCACTGGAAACAGGAGGGCCCAGGCCTGCTGCCGGCCACAGAGAGGGCCACGGGGTTGCCAGGCAGTCCAGAACCCGGCCACTCTGAGCCACCAGGCAAGGCTGGCACATGGAGCAGGGTGGGGGGATGCCACCCTCCCCCCAGGCAGTGATGGTGACCTGTGAGCTGAGCGGCAGGATGTGGGGAGTCGGCAGCAGAAGACAGCGTGCTGTGCAGCGCCCAGGGTACTCTCGCAGACTCCTAGGCCCCCACGACTCCCGAGAGGCCAGCACCGTCACCTCACAGGAGGAGGACGCAGTCTTCCTGAGTGGCACCCTGGGCCCACCTGCCTGAGTGGGACTGTGGTGGGCGAGGCCTCTGTGTGGAGACCGCCGCCCCGACCCCATCCACTCCATGACGAAGGCAGAGGGTCCACCTGCTTTGCCCTGGACCCTGCTTGAACCCACCCTCAGGGAGGAGGGCACCTTCCCCACAGTGGGGGCCGGGGCCTCGGCGGGGTCCTCACCCTCTCTGCTGAAGTTGCTGCTGGACAGGTAGGCCTGGATGGTGGCGTCTCGGAGCGTGACCGTCACGCTGTCCATGTTGACCTGAGTCTCGCTCACACACCGGTACGTCTTATTGATGTCGGCCTTGATGTCGGTCGCCGACGCCACAGTCTTGACTCCTGTATTTTAAAAAATCAGTTTTTAACGCCCCGAACTGCTTGCTTAAAAAGCAGTTTAGATATTCCCCAACCCAATTCTCTTCACCTTATCACCGGTTCACACTGGTTCTTACCTGTGGAGCTCGAATTGGGGAAAGTGTCTGTGTCTGACAAGTTATAAGCAAAGCGCATCAGCTGGACCTCGTAACGTGTTGCATTTCTGGTGAAAATGAGGGTCAGCGTGTGGCCTCTTCCAAAAGTGATCACGAGACTGGAGTCAGAAGCATTCTCTTTTCCACAAGAGCTGCTATTTGACACTTCCGCACCAACTGGGAGGTCAAAGGACTTGTTCTGGAACCAACACGACGATGGGTCACTTACTACAGGGTTCAGAAACAACCACAGCTTGGAACCCAGACCCTCTCCACCTCAGATGCCACTACCAACGCATACACTTGTCATAAAAACAAAAGACAAAGCATTTTATGTCAAGTGACAGCCCGAAAAGTAGTTCAAGTGTAAGATAAGGATGACCTAATTACTAACATTTGCTTCACCGATGTAATTTTACTTCACACGAGAACGAAAATAAAGCTATCACATAAACTGAAATAACTCATGCTAGGCTCCAGGATGAGCTGATACTCTCAGACCTTCGTGACTGCTACAGAGCTTATTTAAAGAGCATGTCTCTCTAAACAGAGAGAAGATGAAGTTTACTGCAGAATTGTTTGAGTGAACTATTATAAGCAAAACAAACAACTACAAAACCACCAAAGCCCATCTCCATGATGTGAAGTGGACGAGTGGCCAGCGAGCAGCTGTCCTGCAGACAGACCACGCTGTGACAAAGACACGGTTCGTGAGGTGGGAGTCACATTACTGCAAACAGATGACCCCACTTGTGTAACATGAATAACACATAACGAAACAATACTTAAAAATTCTAACCCAAAAAAAGCGAAGTAGAAATTCAAAGGTGCCCGGACGAATCTTTACAATGAGAGGCAGCTCCATGGACAAGTCCTGCAGAGCTCCCTTCTGTCTGACAAACATCATTTACATCAAGAGGAGTCGGCAGCTGGCATGTCCAGGCGGCTCCAAAGGACCCGCTTGTCCTCCTGGCAGTCCTGGGCCCCCACTGCTCTCCAGGCACCAGCAGACAGCGTGCCGTGGACGTGGGGATGGGTAAGGAAGAACAGTGCTTCAACAAAGCACTGACAGCAAAATCTCATGGAAGGACATATGTACAAGAGCAAATGTAAATGGAAGAAGTGCTGCAAAGCCCACAAACAGGTGATTAACAGAGGGAGGATCAACAGAGAGGGAGAAGGGAAGGGCTCCCCGCTCCGGTGTTCTTGTCTGGAGAACACCATGGACAGAGGAGCCTGGCGGGCTACAGTCCATGGGGTCGCAGAGAGTTGGACGCGACTAAGCACGGCACAAAAAACAGAGAAGCGCTGCGTATCTGTCAGAGAAGCGCTGCGTATCTGTCAGGGGCCTCGGACAGCAGCGAGCAGCCTCACTCTGCAGGAGCACAGTGCTGTCTTAACAAAACCACAGGGACGCCCCCGTCAGACCAGTGCAGTCACGCTGCACCTCCCACGCGCATGCGCGTGTGATTCCTGCAGCGTGACAGTTCATCTAAAGCCGAGCCAACAGAGCCGCACACCAGGCTCAAAAAGAACACGAGGGCTCGGGTCCAGGCGATGGGCGAGCGCTCAGTGCGGCTGACACAATACAGCGCTGCGTCCTGGCGATAAAATACAATCGTGAGGAAAACTGAAAAAGGCTCAAAATGAAACAGCGAAAGCAGTGCTCACGACGTCTGTGTGACTGCAGCCGCAGCGTGCACAGAGCACCCAGGCAGCAAGGGGCGCCGCAGTATGCGACACGGAGCACGCACGCGTGTCGAGGAGCAGGCCCAGTGCGCGCGCACAGCGGGGTGCGGGGCCCGGGCTCTCCTACCTGGGGCCCACTCTTGGTGTCGTAGCTGGTCAGGAAGGTGGCAGAGAAGTCGGCCATGATGCAGGCGGTCCCGTTGCCATTCTTCACCACAAACACTGCCGATGCGCCGTGCACGAGGCCTGCTGACTCCCAAACAGAGAAACCCCCACGTGACTCTTTGGAAGTGTCTGTGGCTTACAGTTGCAGCAGCGTGGCTGTTACTGGGAAAGCCGCTTAACTGCCAAAGAGACTGGGACATGCAGGTCCCAAGGGCTGGGTCCGCAGGGCTCTGTGCCCCCACACCACCGTGACACTGCCCTCTCGAAAGCCACCCCCTGTGTGTGCCCATCTGGGGTCACCCCGGGCCTAGGCGGCCTCACGCCGGTTCCTCAGAGGACCTCTGGGAGGCGGGGCAGGGTCCTGGAGGAAGGACTTGAATTTGGAACCAAACGCTCACATTCTACAGAAATGGTGGACCCACACTGCAGCTCAAGAGCTGCCTGATTTACCTGCTGACAGGGCAGGAAAAGCCACAGACTCTAAGATCAGAGTTCTTTACCCACTTCCAGAAGGGCCTCAAAACACAGTAACTCCATTGGCTCTGGACTTGGCTGTGCGACCTTAGGACCCCACACCACCTCTGCAGGCGCTGCCAAGTGCCCGAGGGAAGGGTGGAAGGAGCTGTCGCGCGGGGCCTCCAGCCTGTGCGTGACCGTGGCTCTGAGCCAGGGCCAGGACCACAGGCCACAACCCGAGCAGGCAGCTTAGCAACAAGTGCATCTGATCAGGGGCACAAAGGTTAAGTTTACAGCCATGCACTTCAGCACCTGGTTCTCTCACAGATGGGCAGGAACAGATGTTCTGACCCTTCTAAACCCAAACAGCTTTCAGCCAGCACAGCTGTGGCCACGTGCCAAGAGACACACCTCCGTGTTTCTGCAGCACAGGCCCCTGCACGCCCTTCACCAGGACAGGACACACCCACCTGCCTCCGACGGCTCTAAGGGTGAAGGCAACCCAGGCGGTGCACTCCGGAGCAGCAGCTAGCTTCCCACATGTGGCCCCTGCTGCTCATGTGTAAGTGACTCCAGTGAACCCAGTTCCCTCCACCCTTGTGACTGGCACCAAATAAAATCCTCAGAGCAACTACTGCTTAGGCCTAAAGCAGGGAGAACAGACAGAATCCCCACACTCCGCCTGTAAGCCTCAGGTAGAAGAAACGTCAGGCTGGAGCCACAGGGAAAAGCTGCTGCACAAGGACGAAGCCAACCAGGGCATCAAGGACACTCTCGTCTGTGTTGATTCACAAATTTTTAAGCTACTCCTCAGAATACTCAAGGAAGATGACACTAAAATCATTTCCAACGAATGAATACTGCTTTTTTAAAAGGAGAGAAAACCCCACGATTCACTTCTGACACAGTGACGGTTTTAAAGATGCCTCTGAGAGTGACAGAGTAAATGCACAAGAGCCGCTGAGACACCAGCCAGGCAAACGCAGGTCCAGCAGCAGAAGCAAAGCCCGGGCACAGAAGAGGGGCAGACACGGGACACCGACCAGCGCCGGGCGCACAGAGACGCCCCAGGCCTGGGCGGCCCTGCCCGGCCCGGCCCCAGAGTCACGTGCCACTACGCGCTCCACAGGCTCGCAGGCCAGGCCACTGCTTCCCTCGTCAGCTCCTACCACGCCGCTCTCCTGTACGAGTTCCTTAAATCACCAAACGCTTCCTACTGACTCAAAGCCCTTCACTAGAAAACACTTCACGTTAAATACCTTTTCAATCACATAATTCCCTCATTTAGTAATAAACAGGCTGAGGGCCTGAGCTTTCAAAGAACAAATAAATATTACTAAACAAACCTCAAACAGCCTTCAGCAGCGCTAGAGACCCACATGTATTCTGGAGAGACCCAAAAATTTTTCAATTAAAACAAGAAACCACAAGCCAATTTTGGTCAAAAGAAAAATGTCTGCGACAGCATTATAGCATAAAATTGTAAGAGAATGCGTGTATGCGAATGATCAGAAGTTTCTTTTTAACTCTATAAAAATACCACTTTCTCAAGTCCGAATGTGTCAGTAACTTGAGGAGTGTCCCTCCTGAAGGTCAGAACCTGCACCACCAGCAGCCCTTCACTCAGGACTCGCCGCCATCCTCTCTCCAGGGTCCCATGAGGAGTAAGCACCTTATTCCTTCAGAAAACTTCCATCCGGAGACATTCCAGTCTCTAAAACAAGCTGTGGGAACACGCCTGCCTGAGTTGAGAGCTCAATCTTGAAGCGAGTCCTCCGCCACTCCCGGCCCGATGAGCTGGGCTCAGAGGAACCACCAAACCCTCAGTTTAGGCACCGGTAGAGTGGAAGTAAGTGAGCCGGCACGAGCGCCGTCAGAGCATCAGGTTAGCTGAAGCCAGCGCAGCACTGAGGACGGGGCCAGGGCCTGTTCCTACCGGCGTGTTCAGCGCCACAAGGCTTCGCCTATCAAGCTCATCGCTGAGCCCATGGCACCTGACACAGACCGTCACTAAGTGTTGTATTTAATGAGCGCCTGTGCTGTGCTCTGCAGGTAACTGAGTTACTGTGACCATTTTGATAGATAGACACTATCAGGACTCCCTTTCACAGATGGGGAGTCCAAAGCAGGGAGCAGGTGACCGTCATGCTCGAGGTCACACTGCCACGACAGAGCAGAGCCAATCTGGAACTGGGCCTGCTGACTCAGACCACGTGCCTGCCGAGCTCACCACACCTGAACACTTTCTCTCCAACACTCAGTGAGCAATGATTATGTTTCAAATTACAACATACTCACTTGAGATGTGAAAGAGATTGCCATCTGGAGGAACAAGTCAATAAATTCTTCATTAACTTTTTAAAAGAAATCACTTTCTAATCTAAGATCAATTCTTTTTATAATCAGTGATACATAACCATGTATGAAGACTTAAAAGAAGAAAAAGACAGACGGAGGACCCATCCCTGACACAGAATCACAACCTCTAAGACTACTGTGTACATTTCCGCACACCTGACATGCGTGTTCTGCTAGGGGCGCTGCTGTCAAACTGGACGTCTCTTCGTGTAGGTCCTGAGCACTTAATGTGAGGCCCAAGATAGGCTGTAGGATAAGGAAGATACAGGCATAAAAATAATCACAACAGTAGTGTAGGTCATACACGCATGGAGTCAAGTCTTTCAGGACACACAAGCAAAGGACTACCATAGCCTGGCATGGATCTAACAATATAAATCCAAAATTATGGACCTAAAACATTTAAACTTCCAACCTAGTGAAGAATTCGATCGCCAGCCAGCCTGGGTAACTGACAAACTCCCACAATCGACAGTAACAGTATTGGTAAAAAAAAAAAAAAAAAAAAAAAAAATTTCCCTCTATTTTGTAAGCAACAGCTCATCATTTTGAAAGCGGAAGGTCATCCGGTGACATCAACGGTCAAGAGTCCCATTACATAATACTTGATCTGTGTATCGAAAAGTTTCAGTTCACACTTGCCTAGCTTTCTACAAAGTTATCAAATGAAGCTTAAATTTCTAGTTACTAATGCAGGATGACTTTGTAATTTAGAACTCAGAAACATCTTTAGAAAATGCTTTTTGGTGAAGTGTATTAAAATAAACATTACTTTAAACAGATCCAAATCCAAGCTCTTAACAAACCTTTTTTAAAAAATGGATTTTTAATCAAATATAAAATTTAAAAGACATGACAAAATGGATATCAAAAAAGTAATTGTATGCACGATACTCCAAGCTATCAATGTAGGGAAGTTACGGATTTTTCTCTTCATCAGGTGAGTTTTTAAAACATGAAACACAGTAACAAACTTGTAAGGCTGGCAAGCTCTTCTCATAAAGAAAAGCCAGTCGTCCTGACACGACCAGACCCGTCCCAGCAGCTCCTCACCTAACTCAGGACACCTGCCAGGGCGCGCAAGGCTCCAAGTTTGCTGCTGAAATAAGGTCAACCTTTTCGGCTGGTCTTGCAGCTCAAAGAATGCATTTTACAACAACAAGCAAAACAAGAACCTGAAACCAAAATTCATTCTGTCACCAGCAACAGGATTTCGGGCAGATGTCTCGAATTCCCAGCAGGTAGGGGTGGAAAGTGCCTCTGTGTCTGCTGAACTCTAGGGCGCTCCGCCGCCACTTCTCAAACCCTAGCACGTTCATCTTCCCGTCCCATGGGAACCAGGAGACAAAGTGCCACACAGAGTGTTCTCAACAGCCCTAACGTCAGAGCAAACCAGGCAGTGATTCCTGTTCAAGTCAACACGGTTTCTCTCTCATTAGGACAAATAAATGAGAGCAAAATCCCTCAACGGCGAAAACACCCGCAGCCACGCACGCCGCTCTTCTGACGACGCCTGGCTAGAAAGGAGCACGTCCACTGTGACGCCCAGGCCCTTTGTCCACTGCTGGGTCCCTGAAACTCCGCGGGGTAACGAGGTCGTTATAACCTAATGAGAACGCCCGGCGGGCGAGCGACGTCAGAGCACAGGTCAGCGCTCCGTGCCGGCCCGCAGGGCCAAGGGGAAAGCCCGCAGGACGGGCTCCCGAGGCCGGGGTCGCCGCCCGCCCCGTCCCCCGCGGGGACCGAGGCCCGCGCCGTCCTCGTCGCGGCTGCAGCCGCTCGCAGCCCTCCGCGACCACCGGTGCCCCCAAATGAGGGGGCGAGCCGCAGCGCAGAGAAGCCGCCAAGTCTCCGCCAACGGCCCCCAGAAGCGGGCTCCGGGGACCCGGGCCGACGCCGCCCCCGGCAGCCGGCCCCTCCGGACGGACAGCGCTCCTGGAGCCCCCGCCCCCGGGGCCGCCGCGGCCCCTCACAGCCGCCCCTCAGCCGGCGGACCCCGAGCCCTGGGCCCCCGCCCGGCCTCTCACCGAACAGCAGCAGGAGCAGCGGCCGTCGCCGGGCGCCGCCGGGGGCCGCCATGGGCGCGAGCGGGAGCCGGGCGGGGCGGGGGCGGTTGGGCCGGGCCGGGGACTGACCGGGCTGGCGAGAGGGCAGCAGGTCCCGGCGCTGCGCCCGCGGCGAGAAAGAGACCCCGCAGCCGGCGGCGCCCGTCACGTGAGGCCGCACCGCTCCCGCGCCGTCACGTGACCCCCGCGATCTCGCGAGAGTGCGCGAGCTCGGGCCCCGCCCCGCGTCCTCCTCGCACGTGACCAGCCCACGGCACGTGACCGCTGCGCCACGTGACGCGGGTCACGCCCACGACCCCGGTCTGGTCTCGGGTCGCCGAAAGCGGCGGGCGGGCGGGACGCGGCCGGTCACCTGCCCACGGAGCCGCCGGGCCGGGCCCGAGCCTGCGGGAGGACCAGACTGCGGCTCCCCGCCGCGGGCCGGGGGTGGGCGCGCCTCGGCGTCGGGGGCGCTCCTGGAGGAGGGCAGGGAAGTGAACACTTCCTGAGCGTCTCCACGAGGGCGGGGTCTTCCTGAGGGTCTCCACGAGGGCGGGGAAGTGGACCCTCTTCCTGAGCGTCGTCTCCACGAGGGCGGGGAAGTGGGCACACCGGGAAGCACTCAGAGCTCGGGCGTAAGGAAGGCTGACACAGTCCGGGGTGAAGGGGCCGCGGAGGGCTCGGTGACTGCCAGCTGCGACCCCTCCTAGAGCGTCCCAGAGAGGCCGGGCGGGGCAGCCCTAATCCGCCCAGAAAAAGAAGCCCCAGCCCGCCGCTTCCACAGCTTTCCCCAAGTTCCTCTCTCCGACGCCCTGGTTCCCCGCTCGTGTCGGGACTGCAGGGTCCTCTTTGCTGGACTGCTGTCCGGCTACGCCGGCCCTTTGCGGAGAGGCGGCCGTCCTGCTCTGTCCACCCCGCCCGCTGCGGCCTCAGCGCCTCGGACCACCAGCTCGGGAGCCGCCTACCATCACCCCGCTCAACAGGCTGTGATTCCCGTGAGGTTGTGTTGTTGACTTGTCTGCTTTTTTGTAGGTTTTGTTTTTTCCTTGTCATTTCTTCCTTTCCGGTTTTCCCGCGCTTCCCTACCAGCGTCTAACACACAGCTGAGAAAGTCTGGCACTGAAGGGCTTGAAGACTGCAGTGTGGCTTCGCTGATGTCTTGTTTAGGCGCTTAGGGGCCGTTCTGGATCTTTGCTGCTCTTTCGCACAGGGAAGAGTTTCAGCGGGGCCTCAAGAGAAAGGACATTAGGAGGCTGACGGAGCCCCAAGCTTGTTGCGTTTTTGTTGGCTAAAGAAAAGATGCGCAAGCTAGAAGTTGAGAGCTGTGCTTTATGCCTCTGACATTTTTAGGACCTCAAGCTTGGGGGACATCATCTCAAATAGCCCAGAGAAAAAGCCAGGGTATATTGGAGTTTTTGCAACAAAGGGCAGGTAGTCCAAAGGTCAGAAGATTATTGTTAATTAAGGAAAACCAGATAAGCCAAGTTAAGGAACTTAAGTGCCTTTTTCTGTGAGGAGATGCAAGAGTCTGGCCTCACTGAAGTCTTGCCTTGATCTCCACCCCAGCTCTCTGGGGCCAGTGTCCTGTGCTTTGCCATGCTGCGTTCCCTCAGGACTCATCGGGCTGGTTGCAGTGCAGGATTGTGGGGTGGTGGGCGTGTCCCCAGGCTGCACCGTCGGGGGTGGCTGCAGTCACAGAAGGGTGACGGCTGAGACATCCTTCATTGCTGATTTGGCAGGCTGCGTTCTTAGTCCACGGTTTGTTCTGCTCTTCGGGGCAGGAATCTACTGCTACTGAAGAGTCGATTCGCTCGCGGAGGTCTTGTTAGGTGTTTGGCAGCTTTCCGGGTTCTTGTTAGTTGCTGTTCTGGGGGGGGCAGAGTCTCAGCGGCATTGCTTGAGAGAAGTGCTGTCTGGCCAGGCGCGCCGTGGAAAAGAGCTGCTGATCTTCCGTCTCTGTGGCATCACGGTGACGTCCTTCAGCAGCAAGTTTGTAACCGGATGTTCCTCCAGTAGGTCGTCATTTGCACTCACGTTGTCCTTATGAAATAGAGTGCTAAGCTCAGGAGTAATTGGTTAATTCTAGAACATTGCCCTTTTCTCTTGAACTTCCTGATGGTGAGAAACTACCAAGTAATCTTAGTATGAAAACAAAAAGACCTATCAATTGTTGCTTTCCTGGCTTGGAAGCCTCTTCCAGTGTTGAGATAACGTTTTACCCTCTGAATGTGGGTGCAGAGAAGCTGGCTGCCCAGGAACCGGTGTTGGGTGGTGAAGGGCCTGCCCTGCCCTCGCAGGTCGGGTTGGTGGTGAAGGGCCAGCGCCGCCCTCAGGGGGTCGGGTTCGCACCCTCAGCTGTGGCTCCCTCTGCCCCCTCGTGCCTGCACTCTCCTCGCATCGTTCTCTGCTCCTTTTGGAAACTGTGCGCTACCCAGAGTCCTTTCAGCAGGCAGTTTTATTTTCTTAGACCCTTCAGAGCCCATTTTTTCTGGGTCCAAATGCATAATACATGCTGCGTTTAAAATCTTCTTTTTAAAGACCCAAAGAAGTTTGTTTCAGCCAAAGGACAGAGCTTTTAAAAACAGCAGAAAATGAAAGACTTGTCAAAAATTCTATGGTGCTATGTTTTTATACAGTATGGGAAATAATATGGAGGGATTTTCTTGTTTGGTATTGTTTTTTGTTTGAATCCTTAATTAGGGCTGGATCTGTTTTTTTTTGTTTTGTTTTGTTTTCTTTTTGGCTGAGCCCGGAGGCTCTTGGGATCTTAGTTCCTCAACTAGGGATCAAACCCATGCCTCCTGCAGTGGACACACAGAGGCCTAGCCAGTGGACCGTCAGGGACCCTGATCTATTCTGGTTGAAGGAAGGATGTGGAAAACCACAAAGGACTCCACACCTTGTGAATTCTTTTGGACACAGCCTTTTTATTTTTGTTATTTTTAAAAAGTATGTATTTGGCTCTACCAGGTCTTAGTTGCAGCATGCAGGATCTAGTTCCCTGACCAGGGATCAAACCCAGGCCCCCTGCGTTGAAGCACAGGGTCCTGACCACTGGACCCGAGGGAGGTCTCAGGATGACGGCTTTAAGGATCAGCTTTGGTAACAATGAGCCGTGTAAGCTCCCAGCTGAAAGGCAGGGCCTCTTCACCCGTGAAATGACCCGCCTCCAGCACTGGGAGGGCCAGTTTCCCGGAGGTGTGGGTTCCATGTCTGAAGGAGAGGAGCGATGGTTGAAAGAACGTGGAATCTGTGCCTTTTTTCTCTTTTGCTCTAGGCTATACTATTTCTTGAGCTTCCCAGGTGGTGCTAGTGGGTAAAGAATCTGCCTGCCAGTGCAGGAGACTCCGCTTTGATCCCTGGGGTGGGAAGATCCCCTGGAGGAGAGCATGGCAACCCACTCCAGTATTGTTGCCTGGAGAAGCCCATGGGCAGAGGAGCCTGGTGGCTACAGTCCATGGGGTCGCAAAGAGTTGGACACAACTAAGCATGTACAGTTTATTGTGATCCACACAGTCAAAAAAAAAAAATTCTGAAGGAGATGGGAATACCAGACCACCTGACCTGCCTCTTGAGAAACCTGTATGCAGGTCAGAAAGCAACAATTAGAACTGGACATGGAACAACAGACTGGTTCCAAATTGGGAAAGGAGTACATTAAGGCTGTATATTTTCACCCTGCCTATTTAACTTGTATGCAGAGTACATCATGTAAAATGCTGGGCTGGATGAAGCACAAGCTGGAATCAAGATTGCCGGGAGAAATATCAATAACTTCAGATATGCAGATGACACCACCCTTATGGCAGAAAGTGAAAAACTAAAGAGCCTGTTGATGAAAGTGAAAGAGGAGAGTGAAAAAGTTGGCTTAAAGCTCAACATTCAGAAAACGAAGATCATGGCATCTGGTCCCATCACTTCATGGGAAATAGATGTGGAAATAGTGTCAGACTTTATTTTTTTGGGCTCCAAAATCACTGCAGATGGTGACTGCAGCCATGAAATTAAAAGACGCTTACTCCTTGGAGGAAAGGTTATGGACCAATCTAGATAGCATATTGAAAAGCAGAGACATTACTTTGCCAATAAAGGTCCGTCTAGTCAAGGCTGTGGTTTTTCCTGTGGTCATGTATGGATGTGAGAGTTGGACTGTGAAGAAAGATGAGCACCGAAGAATTGATGCTTTTGAACTGTGGTGTTGGAGAAGACTCTTGAGAGTCCCTTGGACTACAAGGAGATCCAACCAGTCCATTCTGAAGGAGATCAGTCCTGGGTATTTGGAAGGAATGATGCTAAAGCTGAAACTCCAGTACTTTGGCCACCTCATGCGAAGAGTTGACTCATTGGAAAAGACTCTGATGCTGGGAGGGATTGGGGACAGGAGGAGAAGGGGACGACAGAGGATGAGATGGCTGGATGGCATCACTGACTCGGTGGACGTGAGTCTGAGTGAACTCCGGGAGTTGGTGATGGACAGGGAGGCCTGGCGTGCTGCGACTCATGGGGTCGCAAAAAGTCGGACACGACTGAGCGACTGAACTGAACTGAAGCACACACACGCTTTCTTCAGGTATGCTAAGCAGAAATAGTCACGTTGCGTAGTGCTGTGGTTTTTCAGACTTGTTTTATGAAATTTTTTTAAAAATTTGAATAAAAACAAGATAATGCGGTGAACCCTGTGGTGCCTGTTACTTTCACGGTTTATCGTCCCTCCTCGCTGCTTCGTGTTTTGGTTGATTTTTCAGCTTGATTTTTATAAAACAAACCCTGGACATGATATTTTTTATGTAAAGCTTTTGCATAAGCAGAATGCCATTATATAGCTAATATAAAGCCAAAACATAACAATTCCTTAGTAATTAATTTCCAGTTGATGTTCACAGTTCCCCAGTTGTTCAAAAGCCTTTTTTTTTTTTCAGCCAGTTTGCTCACTGTGGCTCCACTGAGGTCTGAATGTTGTCTCTGAAGGTGTCTCAGGGTCCCATCCCCTTTGCACACCATTGATTAGTTGGTGTCCTGGAGGACACCCCACACTGTGGGTTGACCTGGGGAGCTGGTGAATGGCCATCTCTCACTCTGTTCAGGCACCTCGGAGTGGGGTCTGGGGCATTGGCATCACCTGGCCTGTTCCAGATGCAGAGTCTCAGGCCCCACCTGGGCCCTCGAGTCAGAGCCCGCACTGCGGGCTGCACAGAGACCCGAGAATCCCTGCCCCCTCCTCCAGGGCTGCAGCCATGCTGGGTCCCCGCCAGCCTCAGACCTCTGACTTCATGGCTTCCTGGTGGGTCAGTAGGTCTGTGATTCCGGTGGGCCTGGCGGGTTGGTGCAATTGTTTTCTTTCTTTAGGATCTTAGTTCCCTGACCAGGGGTCTAACCCAGGCCCCTCCAGCGGAAGCGTGGAGTCTTAACCACTGGACTGCTGAGGAATTCCCCGGCCATTCCTCATTCTGTCTTCCCTATTTTCCATCTGGAGCAGGCCTGCAAGGAGATTTTCCTTCATGGACCCATTACTTACTCCAAAACACCGTCTCTGCAGGAAGGTTGGATCCGTGCCTGATTGGTGATTCTTTTGTCTGTTTTCAGAGCAATAACTCAGACCCAGAGCAGCTTCCAAATGTGAACCGAGCTCTCTGCGTGGTGGTTTCACCTCCATGTGAGCTCCTCAGCGGGGACCGCCCCCCCCGGTGAGCCGTTGGTGAGGGAGGCGGTGTGTGTCCAGGCTGGCAGAGGGTAACGAAAGTCCGTATTTGCAATTTTGCTGTGAACCTAAAAATGCTCTAAAAAATATAGTTGTTTGGACCTCCCTGGTGGTCCAGTGGTTAAGACTCTGCGCTCCTAGTAAAGGGGACTGGGGTTCAATCCCTGGTCAGGGAACTAGAGCCTACATTCTGCAACTAAGAGTTCGCATGTTGCATTAAAAATTGAAGATCTTACAAACTCTTTAAGACCCAGTGCAGCCAAATAAATATTTTTTAAATTATTGTCATATTCTGTATTCTTATTTTTTCATTTGTAACCATTACTTTCTCATGCTATTACAAAATCTATGAAAACACATTTAGTAATAATGTAACATCGTTTGGTGTAATGTTTTACTTAATGATAGCTTCCTGCTAAATATAAGGAACGCTGTAGGAAAACCTCGCAGCTCCCGTGTCTCTGCTTCCATCCCGGCCCCACTCACAGCATCTCCGACACCATGCCAGCCACTGCCGGGACTTGGGCCCAGTGTCCCGCAGGTCAGGGGCTCAGCCCCACCCGTCAGAAGCCGGTCACCAGAAGAGCATCCCCAAGTGGCCCACATCTTCTGTCTGGCTTGTTAGAAACGCATGTCCCCGCCCCGATTCAGCCTCCTTTAACTTGCTAGCAGGGCTGGCAGAGCTCGCAGGAGCTCTCCTTGTGTTCCCTGGTTCCTTCTGTGGGGAGGGGTTTGGTGAAGGACACAGGTGAACTGGGGGGTGAGGAGCCCTGGGGTGGGTCCCCAGGGTCTGGAGTCCCGGGCTTCTGTCTCCTTGAGTTGGGCTGCCACGTGTGGTCACCACCCTGGACACCCTCTGAACCCCGTGCTGTTGGGGCCTTCTGGAGGTTTCGTCACAGAGGCACAGGTGATGGTTGACTCGATCACCAGCTCCTCTTTCCTTCCCGAGGCTGGGGTGGGGCTGAAAGTCCAAGTTTCTAATCATGGCTTCTAATCCACGGTGACCAGGAGCCATCAGGAACTCCCCTAGAGTCACCTTGTGAGAAGAGAAGAAGCTCTTACCGTCCAGGAACTTGCAAGGGGTTTAGGAAGTGTGCGTCAGGGATAGGGTCAGAGACCTGGTGTTGAAGGACGCTGGGGTTTCCCTGGTGGTCCAGCAGTTAAGAATCTGACTGGCAACGCAGGGGTCCCCAGTGTGATCCCTGGTTGGGGAACTAAGATCCCACGTGCCATGGAGCCATTCCAGAGCCTGCTCGCCACAGCAAAAAAGATCCCAGGTGACGCGACAAAGACTTTGTAACTGAGCCCTAATGCAGCCGAATACATATGTAAACCACGGGCGCTCCCAGTGGTCTCGTCAGGACGTTCCAGGGCTTCCAGAGCCTTGGACCAGGAGCCAGGGCCTGAGACTAATAACGTATATTTTCTGTTATCTCACAAATACTATGGTAAATATCTTGAAGATGAGTTATCTGTTTATGATTTTCTCTGAGATTGATTTTTCTTGCAGATTACACTGACTGGGTAAGAAGCAGTGGTGTTCAGCGTGTGCCCGCCTGTGTGCACGCCCCGCGATTGTGAACAGGCTGCACCAGTCATTCCTCCCTTTGCTGCCATCGGGGTGACTCTTGTGCTTGTGTTTCTATTTCATTCAAGGTACCCACACTTTTTGCTTGGCCCAAGAGCTCCCTGGGAGGTCCCCTCGGAAGGGACCACCGCTCACAGACATTAGGGTTCCCAGCCTTGGACCTGGTGCCACAGAGCTGCCTGGCACGGAGCCGCGCCAGCAGAATCCAGAGCCCCTGGCGCTCAGTTGGCATAGCCCAAGGGAGGCCTGGCCTGCTTGACACCCCAGAGACCGAGATTTTTCACTTCTCCAGTTCTCCTGCCCACTTACCTCAGGAATGTTTAATTTTGGTTCATTGATAAAAGGTATTCAGATGTTTATTCAGATGTTTATATCATATATAAACTCTGCATTCAGATATAAACATCTGAATGCAGAGTTCCAAAGAATAGCAACAAGAGATAAGAAAGCCTTCTTCAGCGATCAATGCAAAGAAATAGAGGAAAACAACAGAATGGGAAAGACTAGAGATCTCTTCAAGAAAATCAGAGACACCAAAGGAACATTTCATGCAAAGATGGGCTCCATAAAGAACAGAAATGGTATGGACCTAACAGAGCAGAAGATATTAAGAAGAGGTGGCAAGAATACACAGAAGAACTGTACAAAAAAGATCTTCATGACCCAGATAATCACGATGGTGTGATCACTGACCTAGAGCCAGACATCCTGGAATGTGAAGTCAAGTGGGCCTTAGAAAGCATCACTACGAACAAAGCTAGTGGAGGTGATGGAATTCCAGTTGAGCTCTTTCAAATCCTGAAAGATGATGCTGTGAAAGTGCTGCACTCAATATGCCAGCAAATTTGGAAAACTCAGCAGTGGCCACAGGACTGGAAAAGGTCAGTTTTCATTGCAATCCTAAAGAAAGGCAATGCCAAAGAATGCTCAAACTACCGCACAATTGCACTCATCTCACACGCTAGTAAAGTAATGCTCAAAATTCTCCAGGCCAGGCTTCAGCAATACGTGAACCGTGAACTTCCTGATGTTCAAGCTGGTTTCAGAAAAGGCAGAGGAACCAGAGATCAAATTGCCAACATCCGCTGGATCATGGAAAAAGCAAGAGAGTTCCAGAAAAACATCTATTTCTGCTTTATTGACTATGCCTAAGCCTTTGACTGTGTGGATCACAATAAACTGTGGAAAATTCTGAAAGAGATGGGAATACCAGACCACCTGACCTGCCTCTTGAGAAATCTGTATGTAGGTCAGGAAGCAACAGTTAGAACTGGACATGGAACAACAGACTGGTTCCAAATAGGAAAAGGAGTACGCCAAGGCTGTATATTGTCACCCTGCTTATTTAACTTCTATGCAGAGTACATCATGAGAAACGCTGGACTGGAAGAAACACAAGCTGGAATCAAGATTGCCAGGAGAAATATCAATAACCTCAGATATGCAGATGACACCACCCTTATGGCAGAAAGTGAAGAGGAACTCAAAAGCCTCTTGATGAAAGTGAAAGTGGAGAGTGAAAAAGTTGGCTTAAAGCTCAACATTCAGAAAACAAAGATCATGGCATCCAGTCCCATCACTTCATGGGAAATAGATGGGGAAAGAGTGGAAACAGTGTCAGACTTTATTTTTTGGGGCTCCAAAATCACTGCAGATGGTGACAGCAGCCATGAAATTAAAAGACGCTTA
The DNA here is from genome assembly GCF_019923935.1 of Bubalus bubalis. Lineage (NCBI taxonomy): Eukaryota > Metazoa > Chordata > Mammalia > Artiodactyla > Bovidae > Bubalus > Bubalus bubalis. The sequence continues at coordinate 560,195 of NC_059169.1, forward strand.
CTCCTTGGAAGGAAAGTTATGACCAACCTAGATAGCTTATTCAAAAGCAGAGACATCACTTTGCCGACAAAGGTCCATCTAGTCAAGGCTATGGTTTTTCCTGTGGTCATGTATGGATGTGAGAGTTGGACTGTGAAGAAGGCTGAGCGCCGAAGAATTGATGCTTTTGAACTGTGGTGTTGGAGAAGACTCTTGAGAGTCCCTTGGACTGCAAGGAGATCCAACCAGTCCATTCTGAAGGAGATCAGCCCTGGGATTTCTTTGGAAGGAATGATGCTAAAGCTGAAACTCCAGTACTTTGGCCACCTCATGCGAAGAGTTGACTCATTGGAAAAGACTCTGATGCTGGGAGGGATTGGGGACAGGAGGAGAAGGGGACGACAGAGGATGAGATGGCTGGATGGCATCACCGACTCGGTGGACGTGAGTCTGAGTGAACTCCGGGAGTTGGTGATGGACAGGGAGGCCTGGCGTGCTGCGACTCATGGGGTGGCAAAGAGTCGGACACAACTGAGCGACTGATCTGATCTGATCTGATAAAAGGCAAGAGACTTGGGGCTGCTGGATGTGAGATTAGTGTTAACGAATAACACGTCAGAAAAACAGCAAACCGCTTTCAGCTCAAAGCTATGCTAACAAGCGGGGAAAGAGGTAAGACTCCTACCCCGAGATCCTTTAAAAAATCCACCTCTGGACGCTGTGGGAGAGGGAGAGGGTGGGAAGATTTGGGAGAATGGCATTGAAACATGTAAAATATCATGTATGAAACGAGTTGCCAGTCCAGGTTCGATGCACGATACTGGATGCTTGGGGCTGGTACACTGGGACGACCCAGAGGGATGGAATGGGGAGGGAGGAGGGAGGAGGGTTCAGGATGGGGAACACATGTGTACCTGTGGTGGATTCATTTTGATATTTGGCAAAACTAATACAATTATGTAAAGTTTAAAAATAAAATAAAATTAAAAAAAAAATCCACCTCTGCTTGGGGATACTCTGGGTGCTCACAGCTTCTCTCTGCTTAACGCAATGAGAACAACTTTTGGACACGTCCGGGTGCCTCTCAGAGAACTTCTTTTCGATGGATCCCTTGAAATTTTTCAAGCACGATAGGCTTCCTTTTAGACAGTTACAAAAGAGGAACTCTCCTGAAAAAGAACCAAAACTTGCTTTCTTAGAAAGCAGATTCAGTCCAGCAGTCCCAGGTCATCTGCAGCAGAGAACATGTGTGACTCCAGTCACGGTGGGTTTCCAGTTCCATGCCCCTGGTCTCGGTGGGCGGTCCTCGAGCCTCAGCTTGTTGGAGAAACGAGACGTGGCCTCCCAGGGCCTCTTCCTAGTCACAGACGCCACAGGTCGGGAGCTGAAGTCCATGTGAAGTCGCTTCTGCGCTTGTAACTCCTGGTTTTAACTCACATCGGTTCTGTGAGGCCGGCCTGCAGCACAGTGGCCGGGAGGGCTGACTGTGGGAGAGGGTGTGGCCCCGGAGCCTTGGGGAGAGCTCGCGTTCCAGACAGATGCCCACTGTCCTTCTGAAAGCATCAGTCACTCAGTCGTGTCTGACTCTGCAACCCCATGGACTGTAGCCCTCCAGGCTCCTTTGTCCATGGGATTCTCCAGGAAAAAATACTGGAGTGGGCTGTCATGCCCTCCTCCAGGGAACCTTCCCCACCCAGGGATCAAACCAGGGTTTCCTGATTACAGGCATATTCTTTACTATCTGAGTCACCTGGAAAGATCCTTCAGAAGGCGATCGTATCAACCAGCTAATCCAGCGCTATCTGCTCTTAATGACAAAAGGGAAGGTTAGGACCAAGATGGAAACCTTAAGATCACAGTGACCAGGGACTTCCCTGGAAGTGCAGTGGTTGAGACTCCGCGCGTCCACTGCAGGAAGCATGGGTTCAATCCTTGGTTGAGGAAGTGGGTTCCCACAGGCCTCACAGTGCAGCTAAAAAACCCCACGAATCAAAAGAGACGAAACATAGTGAAGACAAATCCCTGTCTCCTCCATGACAAAAGGTAGTTAACACGGATAGTTGGGTGTTTCTACACATTACCAAGACTTGAAAATAAAATGAGCAAGAATTTATGTAAGAAAAGACCATGATTCCATCTAAAAAGAAGCCTAAGGCCAAGGTGCTGATGCCTTTTGTTTCTCCAGGTGGAGCCAGCTGAAGGTGACTCATTCATTTCCTTTTTCCTTGTAACCTCTGCTTTTTCAAATCAACTTTTTGAAAATTAGGGTATATGAAATACACAAACCACTTTAGGTGTGCGGTTTGATGAGTTTTGACAAATGCCCTGTGAATGGAAGTCAGAATGGCTCCAGTCTTGCCAGGAGAGCCTCCAATGGACTGGAGGCCTAGGAGGAAGGGGAGCTTGCGCTCGTCTCAGCCCTGATGGGGTCTGAACTCTGACCTCTCCTGGTCTTGACCCAGGCCTCCAGAACGTCTGCACAAGGTTCCAGAAACTCAGGACACTCATCGAACGCCCACCCTGAATGACTGACAGCCGATCGCTCACAGACACGCCCTTCCTCCTTCTGTCGGTCAGTCTTAACTCGTGCCGAGCAAGCTTGTGACTTTCCGCGCCTGTAAGCCTTCTGCGGTTTCTTGGTCGACAGCAGACACCCATGAAACCAGCACCCTAGTCAAGACAGAAAGCATTTTCTTCACCCAGAGGCCCTCCTGTCCCCGTGTGCTTGTCTGCTTCTGCCACTGTTCTTCAGGCGTGTACCTTGCAGAGTTTCATGCAGATGGAATCACGCGGTCTCTGTTTTTCCGTATCTGGATCCGTCTGCGCTGTGTGAACCACCAGTTCATTCCTCTCGTTGCTAACAGCGGCTTATTCCAGAAGGATCTGCCAGTCTCCTACCCGTTCACCTGTGGAAGGACCTTGGTTGCTCCCGGTGGTTTGGTGGCGTTATACCTCGGAAAGGAGCGGCTGGGTCATGTGCTCACCGTACGTTTAGCTTTAAAAACAAACTGTCCGGTGCTTTCCCCAGGTCTCTGTACACCGTGTTCCTAAGTTCCCACCAAGAGTGGCTCCACACCCTTGCCGATACTTGGTATGATTAGTCTTTTAAATTTTAAAGAATTGGAGAAGGAAATGGCAACCCACTCCAGTATTCTTGCCTAGAAAATCCCGTGGACACAGGAGCTTGGAGGGCTACAGTCCATGGGGTTGCAAAAGAGTTGGACATGACTTCGTGACTAAACAACAATATTTTAACATTCTGAAAGTTGTCTAATGCTATCTCATCGTGACTGTAATTTGCATTTTGTTGATGATTACTGAAGTCATGGGTCTTTTCTTATGCCTATTAATTCACATACCTTCTTTGGGTAAATATTCAAACTTTCTCCTGTTTTTAAAAATAGATTACTGGTTTTCTTGTTATTGAATTACAAGTGTTCTTATATATTCTGGATACAGATACTTTGATGTATTGTAAATATTTACCCCATTATATGGCTTGCCTTTTTATTTTTAAATAGAAATAGTACCTTTTAAAAAGCTTTACATTTAATGAAAACTCAGTTTATCAGTATTTTTTATGCTTCATGCTTATTGTATCCTAAGAAATGTTTGCATATCCCAACATCATAAATATTTTTCTGTCATTTTTTTTTCTAGAAGGTTCATGGTTTTAGCTTCTACAGTTAGGCATATGATCAAATTAAATTTTGAAGGTAGTGTGAGATAAGAGTTACTGTTCATTCTCCCCATGTGATGAATGAAAAGACTTTTCTTAACCTACTAAGTCACCTTGGCATCTCTGTTGCAAACAAGTGGACGTACTGTGATGCTCCCTGTTCCATTCAGACGATGTAAGTGTCTTCTTGTCACCAACACCACGACGTCTTCACTACAGTAGCCTTATAATTAAAGTCTTGAAATTAGGTAGAGTAAGTTCTCCAACTGTTCTTGTACAAAATTGCTTTTGCTATTTGAATTTCCATAATCATTTTCCATAATTCCATAAGCACTTCCATAATTCATAAACATTATTCCATAAGCATAATTCCATAATTATGCTTATTCCATAAGCATTAAAAAGCAGAGACATTAGTTGGCCAATAAAAGACATTACTTTGCCAACAAAGGTCCATCTAGTCAAAGCTATGGTTTTTCCAGTAGTCATGTATGCGTGTGAGAGTTGGGCTCTAAAGAAAGCTGAGCACTGAAGAATTGATGCTTTTGAACTGTGATGTTGGAGAAGGCTCTTGAGAGTCCCCTTGGACTGCAAGGAGATCCAACCAGTCCATCCTAAAGGAAATCAGTCCTGAATATTCATTGGAAGGATGGATGCTGAAGCTGACCCTGATGCTGGGAAAGATTGAAGGCAGGAGGAGAAGGGGACGACAGAGGATGAGATGGCCTGGATGGCATCACCAACTCAATGGACATGAGTTTGAGTAAACTCTGGGAGTTGGTGATGGACAGGGAGGCCTGGTGTGCTGCAGTCCATGGGGTTGCAAAGAGTTGGACACGACTCAGCAACCGAACTGAAACTGAACTGATGCTGTGCTTAGTCGCTCAGTCGTGTCCAACTCTTTGTGATGCCATGGACTGTAGCCCACCAGGCTCCTCTGTCCATGGGATTCTCCAGGCAAGAAGGGTGGAGTGGGTTGCATGCCCTCCTCCAGGGGGTCTTCCTGACCATTTGTAATGTCCTTTCTCAAGTTAAGGAAATTCCCTTCTATTCCTACTTTCCTGAGCATCATTTTTAAAATCAACAAGTGTTGAATTTCATCAAAATCTTCTTAATCTATTGAGATGATTTTACGTTTTGCTTCTTTGTTTTATAGATTTTCAAATGTTAAACCAATCTTGCATTCTTGAGGAAAACTTCACTTGTTTTGTATATTATTGATTTTATATATTGCTGTATTCAAATTGCTAATATTTGATTGAAGGATATTGGTCTGTATTTTCTTGTGATATTTTTGTCTGAGTTTTCAATCAGGGCAATGCTGGGCTCAGTAGTTGTGAGCTAGTCCCTCTTCAGTTTCTGAAAGGCTGTGTGAGATTCTTTCTTTCTTGACAGTTAAATGGAATTCACCAGTATGGTCTCTGGAGTTTTATTAGTGGAAAGGTTTAAAATGACAAATTCAATACCTTTAATGGATATGGATCTATTTTTATTTTCTATTTCTTATTGCGTCCACTTGGATAATTTGCAGATGTTGTGGAATTTGACCATGTGATGTAAGATGTACAATTATTGGTGTAAATCGATTCATAATGTTCTCGGTAGGATCTGCTGTCTTCTCCTTTCATTCCTGATATCGATAATTTTTTTTTCTCTTTATAATTAGTCTAGCTAAAGGTTTATCGGTTTTGTTGGTCTTTTCAAACAACCAGATTTTGGTTTCATTGATTTCTCTATTTGTCCTTTTTCTGTTTTTGATTTCTTCTTTTACCTTTATTATTTTTTTCTTCTATTTACTTTGGATTTAAATTGCTCTCCTTTTTCTAGCTTTTTCAGGCTTAGGTCATTGTATTTAAAACTTTCATCTTTTAAAATGTAAGCACCTGAAGCTACGAATGTCCCCTAGGCACTTCTTAAGCTGTATCTTACAGATTTTTGGTCTGTTGTTTTCTTATTCATTCAATTCAAAGTATGTTCTAATTTTCCTTGTGATTTTTCTTTGACTCATAGATATGTAAAGTGTGTTGTTTATATTATCTGTTTATGTCAGAATTATTGGATTATTTATTTAGAAGTGCATTGCTTAAGTTCCAAACAGTTATTCACCACTTAGCTCCCTGTTGGACTTCTCCCTGACTGTCATTGTGATCTAGGACATGTTCTGCACAGCTTCAGCCCTCTTGCTGCAGTGGGACTGGCTCTGTGACACCGCGTGCTCCCCTGGGTGAGAGCCCCCGCACCATTTGAAGAGCGTGGTTCAGTGTAACGTCCTGCAGTTACCAAGGTTGGGTCGGTTGACGATGTTTCGCGTCCTTCCTGTTTTTCTGTCTCCTTATCAGCCACTGTAGGGAGAGTGTTGAAACCCTGGCTGTTGCTGGGCTGTCTGCTGCTTCCCTCGCTCTCGCCTGTGCTGGGAAGCTCCGTCACCGGAGATCTATGGTCTTAGACACGCTCTGACGAGCGCCTGTCTTTATGAAATGCCTTCTTTGTCTCTGCAGACACTCCGTGTCCTGATGAGACGGGGAACCGAGCTCTGTTCACAGAGCGGAAGAATGGACTCTGCAAACTCGCAAACATTCAAGCGGGCAAAGTTTATTTCAAAGGATAGAGATACAAAGCCCTCAGCATAGACACTGAGAGAAGGTGAAGAGCCCCCAGAGGCGGGAATAGCAGCAGCTTTTCTGTCTTCATCAGACTTGATCTGTCCGTCCTTGGCTGGCCCGGGGCCCGACGCCTGTGATTTCTGACCAGTGAGTGTAAGCGTGACATCCAGTTTGTTGTCTTTATGGCTCTCTTTTGGGTCCCAGTTCCTCACTTTCTCCCGACATAGTGACGCCACCCCTTGACCCTTTCTCAGGACCACACACCATTACTGAGGAGCCTGGCGTGCTGCGATTCATGGGGTTGCAAAGAGTCGGACACGACTGAGCGACTGATCTGATCTGCATGTTTAAGAGCTGACGATCCACCAGGAGTTTCTCTCCTTGATAAACTGGACAGCAGTTAATGATTGTCTTGCCCTGGGTCTGAAGGTTTTATGACCCTGCAGACCAGGGAGCCGTTCCTCTGAATGTGTAGGAGCTGAAAGAAATGCAGCTTTAGGCCAGTGGAGCCAAAAACGTTTGTGCGTGAGACCTGGAATTGAAACGGAAACTAGAGGAAGAGCCAGGCTCTAACTTCTGCACTAAGACTGCCTGACACTGAAGCCTGCTGGATACCAAGCTCGCCACGCAGCTTTGCGGGGGTGTGTACTTGTGGGCATTTATGTGTGTTCGCACAGCTGCCTGCATGTGTGTGCTCTTGCTTTCTGTGTGATTTCATGTGATTAGCTCTCATGGTAAAGCTTTTTTCACCTTTTACTTTGAACCCATCTGTCTTTATGTGTTAAATGACTTTCTTGTAGTGACATATACCTGTCTGGGTCTTAATTTTCTATCCGGTCTGAAAGCCTTTGTCTTTTAACTGACGTGTTTAGATAATGTGATTTGTTCATTATTCCTGTTCTCCCACTTTCCTGGTCCACTTTGGGCAGATTTAAGATTTATACCAAATTTGTTCTTCTTACCCAGGAACGGCCAGTGTCTGTCCCATCCGTTGGCCGGTGGCTCTGTGGCAAGCACCGTTGTGCTGACTGGAACGACCCCACAAGAAGCAAGCGTTATTATCTTTTAGAAGATAAGAAAATTAAGGGTGAGAGCACAGGAGTAGTTTTCTTAAGGGCACCAGATGGAGCAGAGCCAGGCTTGACCCCTGGGCCACCTGAACCAGCAGCCCCAGCCCATGACCCCTGCTCTCTGCCACCCTGGGGCCTCCGTGTGGGAGGCTGGCGGCCTGTGCAGCTCGGTCGCCATTTGCAGAGCGTTGATTCCTCAGTAGGGGCCCTTAAAAACTTCCTCAGCTTTTTATCTCGCAGCTTCCCATGTGTCTGTGTCTGCACCTACTTTTATACACTGCCCTCCTGTCTTTGCAGGAACACATACAGGCACACAGGTAACACTCATGCAAACACACATACATGCCCATGAGTACATACACACACACTCAGACACACAAACTCGCATACATGCAGATACACAAATACACACCAGTCACAGGTACTGCAGCAACCAAGAGACGTGGGGGCATCCTGTGCTGGGAGCCAGGGGGGACGCACAGGACCACCCACCCGATTCCAGAGAGGGTTGGTAAAGCCTCAGCACACGGTGGCTGTGGAAGAACGAAGGATGGCTTTTATGTAAAGTTTTTTAAAAAATAACAGACAGCAAGTAACTGACTCCAGGCAGCTCATGAAGCAGGAGCTCTTTACCGTCTCTCTCTTCACAGAAAAAGTTACAACCTGCCCTGTACTCGGTGAAAGAGGAGAGGACTCCAGACACGTGTATTAGTGCCCTCAGAACTTCAAGAAAGTATCATAGCCATAAAAAAAAAAAAGAAAGAAAACAAAACAACAGTCTTATTAAAACTGTGAGCACCAGGACAGAGCTGACTCACTGGAAAAGCCCCTGATGCTGGGAAAGACTGAAGGTGGGAAGAGAAGGGGGTGGCAGAGGATGAGATGGTTGGATGGCATCATCGATTCGATGGACACGAGTTTGAGCGAGCTCTGGGAGACGGGAGGACAGAGGAGCCTGGTGTGCGGCAGTCAGTGGGTTTGTAGAGAGACAGGACTTAGCAACTGAAGAACAGCAGCCAGAAAACAGGAAATGACACCCTGATCTAGAGGCCACTGTGGGGAAGGCTGACCAGAAACAGTGGGAAGTTCACGGAGCGGAGGTGGCGGGCGGGCAGGCCTGTGGTTTTCCATTCAGGATCTCCTGACCCATGCACTGCACAGATTCCTCTTACAGAAAGTGAGAGCAGGACGATGCAGGGGAAGGCGCCTGGCAGGACGTGAGTCAGGAGTCTTCACTGAGTCCTGTCGGCACAAAGGAAAACAAGCCCCACTGGAGTCTTGTGAAACAGAGAAACTTGGGACAGGATTTCAAAAGTTCTGTGGGAAAAAGCCCAGGTTACACAACGCAGTCAACCTCAGAGCTGGAGGCCAGCAGGCCGGGGAGCCAGGCCTTCTGCGTGCTGAGGGTCAGGGCTTCAGCGGGAGCTTCATGGGCAGCCCGCTCTCAGGACAAGTGCAGCGGCCAGCAAACCAGACGAGCAGCGATTCAGGATGCCGTCCTCTCATGCCTTCCGGCCGATAAAGCCCTGGAAGGGCCACCTCAGTGTAACGAACCAGGAAGACAAGGGGAAGGCAGGCTGGGGTTCGGGGAGGGGGACCCCAGCCGAGGAGGGAGGGTCGCATGGAGGGAGTTCTGAGGAAAAGGTCTTTAAGGAGGAGCTGGGTTTGTGCAGATCGTTTAATAAGAAAATTGCTGATCATGGTGATAAGACAAAGTTCTGTGGGGTTTTTTTGTTGTTGTTAACAACAACAGCATTAAAACTTGCTGTATTTTTATTTTAAAATGCCCAGGGAAGACAAAAGGCTGGACAGCAGTCTGAATACAAAGCAAGTTAACAGGTGACAAGAACTTGGCGTGTCTGCTGGTGTTTGGGAGGAGACCCACTCGTCTCTGTGCCCAGAGCCTCAGCTGTCCCGAGTCGGAACAGCACTTCACTCCTGGGCTCAGGGGAGCGAACAGGCCACAGACGCTGTCTGTGTGTTTGCAGCTTTGAGACCAGACGTGCAAAGTCTATTATATATACACACAGTCTGACAAGCTGTTGGAAACTGGAAGGGAGGAATCACGGGGAAGAGCGTGAGTCTTCATTTCTTCATTTTCAGAGCAGACGTTCTTGAGAAGCAGTAAGTTCATGAGCCAAGAAGACGGAGGTTTGTATGACTCATGATAAAGATCCCTGTGAAGCAAGCAGGGAGGACACAGCTGGCTGGGCTGGGGGCCCTGGGCTCCCTGGGGTGGGCCGACCCGCACTCCCGGGGCAGGGTGTGGCCGGTGGGCTCCTTCTGTTTTCTCAACAATCCGTGAGTAATTTTATTTACGCATGTTGTTTTGACAAAAAAATGCAGGAGGCGTGAAGGGTGTGCAGCCAACAGGTTCCCTTGGCTTTGCAAGTCCACCGTGGGGCACAGCTGCTGTTACACACACGTGACTCTGCACACGTACACACACACACACACACACACGTGTGCGGGGGTGCTGTGCCCCCTCCATGGCCCTCCCGTCACGGTGGCTGTGACGTCCGCCCCATCACGTCTGGACCCGTCCAGGGGACACAGCACCACACTCCCTTGCGTCCTGTCAAAGGACGTTCAGGACTTTTTTCTGAACGTGCTGTTCCGGCATCAGAACTCCCTCCCCGCAAGTGTCAGGGCATCGCGGGGACGTGGATTTTGGTGGGTCAGAGACACAGGCGTCTTGGAACACTGTGCTGGTCAGTTTCCCTGAGGGACCATCACCCTGGTGGCTGCGGGCCAAGCACCGGAGTCCAGGGGCAGCACGGTCGCTCGGTGGTCCTCCTCCTCTTGACCCATCCGGTCCAGCCTCCAGCTCTGACCCCATTTCAGCTCCCGCTCCAGACCAGCCCCTGCACACCTGCGCCCCAGGAGCGCCCCCCAGACCAGCCTCTTCATGCCTTGCGCCCTCCAGGAGCGCCCACCTCCCAGCCCCCCTGACTCACCATCACACCGGGCTGGCTTGTAGTTCTGTGCACAATGAAATATTCAGCACTGCCTTATTTTTACTCTCAAATTTGCCAATGTTTACTTAAAAGCTTTTCCCCATGTAGATTTTTAAGAATGCCATTTACCTTTGTTTTTTAAAAGAGGGATCTTATAAGTCATTAGGCTTTTTTCCACTCCAAATAAGATGCACCTCAGATATTCTTATTCCACATCCAGTTTCTTTCCTGCTGTAACTTGGGAATCATCATGTCTTTTTAAAGGGGCTGTCTTTTTTAAAAAACATTACTTGGCCGTGCGGGGTCTCCGTCCCGGCACGCGGTCTCTGCTGCGGCACGCACGACCTAGTTCTGAGCAAGGATGGAACTGGGCCTCCGCGTCGGGAGTCTCAGCCTCTGGCCCCCACTGGGACGTCCTACCGAGTCTGTTTTAAAGGGGACACCTTCCTTCGAGTTCAGGGGGTTTTCTGCCTACCTTTCCCTTCTCAATCGTTTCCTCCGTGTGTTTCACTTCGCTGGCCTTTAAGTACAGTAGACAGGGCCAGACGCGGGGCACCGCGGGTGAGACTGAGCTCGGGCGGAGGCGCCAGGTGCCATCACCGTCCTGGGGGGGCTTTAAGGGCTGAAGGGCGGGGAGCGACATGTCGGGTGCATACCACAGCTTTATTAATGTGATTTTAAGGCCAATTGAAACTACTTTTATTCAGAGTAAGTCTACATTAAATTACAGTATCAACAATTGAGAGACATCGAACTTAAAAGTCTAAGAAGCAGAAGCTACTGGTCTCTGATGAACCATGTGTGATGAACTCACAACTGAAAATTTACAAAGAGGGAAGAGGGCACGCAGAGAGGGAGGGCTTCCATCTGGAAACCCACGAGATGTCATGTTTTAAACACGCGTGTTTCAAAAAGGGAGAATCTTTTAATAATTTAGCACAAAAATCAAATGATATAAACTTGGTATATTCCAGAAAATATTGCTTTCAACACTTACACCATGATCAAAATTCCTTTGGTAGCTTTTAATCAAAACAAAACATGCTATTATGTAAAATATAAAGTACTTTTAAATGTTCTCACAAAAGTATCTTTGTTGTGGTTCCCACATGAACCAGCGTCCACAGCGTGGGTCCCCTATGCACACGCATGACGGCAGGGCCCACAGGGCCACCTCTGCGCCGCGTCGCTCTCCTCGAGGCGCTGACGTGGTCACACGGAGGACAGCCGCCGCCCAGGGCCGCAAAAACAGAACCAGACTTGACTGTTGCCATCGTACAAACACGCGGTTAGAAAAAGTAAAACAGCAGTCGCCCCTGGGCCAAGAACAGGGGCTGCCAGGCGCAGCCTTAGGGCGGCAAAGACACAGCGCTCCCGCTAAACCCACACAGGGAGAGGACGCAAGCAACACAGTGGGAATGAAACAGAGACAGGGACGGGCTCGCGGCGTCACACACGCCAGAGCGACCTCCTCTCCACGAAGCAGAGGGCTCGCGAGGAGCCTCGTCCAGAAACCAGGCCTCACAGGTTAAAACTTGGTGCAAAGGAACGAACAGAAGCCACTGAGCGGGCTGCGGAATTCATCAGCTGGGACACTGCAGGTTCCCCCCCGACCACCAGTCAGGGGCACCCGCTCTGGGCCTAAGAGCTTGTGTCGGGAGCGCACAGTGGTCCTGCAGGGACGGGAAGCAGCACGGAGGGTCTCACGCCTGCACACACACGCGCGCACACACACAGGACATCGGCTCTGGCACAAGAACACTGCTTACAAAGGAGACTGCCTGCCCGCCCAACCTCAGCCACTCTGCGGAGCCCTGGAAATCCTTAAACGCCTAAAGGAACAGGAGGAAGCACTGGAGGGAAGACACGCCACCTGCGAGTCCCGGGGCCCCGAAAGTGGTCCAAGGACCGCCCTCTCCGAGTATCCCCGAGCGGCCGCACGGCTCGGCCCCGGGGCCTGGGCGCAGTGGAGCGGGCTTCTCCCTGAAGGGGCGTCCTGTGTGTCCTGGGCGCGGGCGGGCCTCAGGCCACGTAGTGGTACTGGTTTGGGCTGTCTTTGTCCCTCTCCATGTAGTCCCTGTCTATGAGAGACTCGATCCGCTTCTTCAGATCTCCAGGCTGGAAAAGAAGAACAAGGGCCCCAGTCACAGGGCGTCCAGCTCACCTTGAGTGAGTGGGTCAGGGTGCACGTCTGAAGCACGTGGGTCAGGGCACATGTCTACACACATCTGGGCAGGACCAGAAGCTCACAACAGAACGACTCAGACAAAGCTCCCTGTTTCAAAGAACGTCAACATCGTAGCGCGAGCCGATGTCTTCCGAGCAGGCAGCTGTTGGGGGCCCCTCAGCCTGCAGAGCGTCCTGTGAGGAGACTGCGCCCTACGCTGTGCTCTCGTCACCGGGGGACACCACACGCAGCCCGGTGCATGCTGTCCCCCTGAGAGAAGGGGAGGCCCGGCCCTCAGGGCGCAGCGCTCCGCCCCAACAGCTGCAGGCCTCGCCCTGTGGCCTCTGCTGGACGTCCGGGTCTCCTGGGCAGGGGACCCCGGCCCCCTCCCACCCGCCCTGGGCCTGCGGAAGCTCGGGGAACACACGGCCCTGCTGGCCCGTCCACGGCCTGGTCCACCTGAGCTCAACGCCACAGTCACCGAGAACCAGACGCCCGCTGGGAGCCCTCAGACACCGGCACTGGGGAAACTCCCGAGGCAGAGAGCCTGGGGCCGGGACCACGGCGGGAGGAGGGGAGGGCGCTGCAGCCACCGGGGCACCGGGAAAGCTGCTCTCTCTCCGCACTCAGAGGGAGGCCTCTGTGGCGAGTGACCAGCGACGGCGGGGAACAGACAGCCGACCCCAGAAGCCGTGAGACAGGGACGCGCGGTGCCAAGGGTATGCAAACGCAGCAACTCGACAAGCTGATGCCCGCTCACCTTGACTGGGAACTTGAGCTGATTGTACAGCTCGGAGACAAGCAGGTTGTGGCCCAGCGTCTTCCTCATCTTCATGATCCTGACGATGGCGGCGTCGATCTGGTACTGCCGGTCCTGGAACACGCGCTCCGTGGTGCTGACCTGCTCCTCCACCTGCGGGAGAGGGCCCGCCGCCCGGCTCAGCACCGGTGCCGCCTCTGGGGGGCTGCTGAGCTCAGGGCAGAGGGCAGGCCAGACTGCGGGGGCCCCTGTGCTGCTCTGCCGCTTTGTTCCAGTGAAACCACTGAACTTCAGCACCAAAATCAGTGAATTTATAGGAATAGTGACACCAATTAAAAGGCTTTGGGTGCTGGCTTTGAAACAGAACTTAAAAAACAGAAACGAGAAACTGCCCGGTAATATGTGACCCTGATTTCTAACAAAACTGACAGTTTAGTAGGTTGTGAGAGAACCCACTCACGTTTTAAAATAGGAGGGTGGCTGGAATGCTTTCTTGATGCTAAGATAACTTCTAGCTGCTCAGAGAACTATTTCAGGGGAAATTTGAAACATACAGACTACTGGAACAATAGAAGTAAACATTCTTTAAAATGTGGGTCAGAGGAAGGTCTTCCTTAAGCTGACCCTCAAGTCAGAAACTGCAGAGGAACAGATTGAAGCTCCCACTGTACTCACGTGGGGAGAACTCTCCCAGAGTGACAGAGCCACCTGCCACCAGTCCCCTCCCTTCAATGTAAACAGAGCACTCCCTACAAGCCAGAGGGGATGTTACAGTAAATGTGCCAGGGACTCGAGATCAAGAATTCATTAAAAAGACGAACGAGCACCAGCGGCGGCCCACGAACGAGCAGGGCAGGACCAGCGGGGCGCCGCAGGCGGGTGGCCGAGAGGCGGACGCGGCGGCCCACGAACGAGCGGGGCAGGACCAGCGGGGCACCGCAGGCAGGTGGCCAAGAGGCGGACGCGGTGACCCACGAACGAGCGGGGCAGGACCAGCGGGGCGCCGCAGGCGGGTGGCCGAGAGGCGGACGCTGGCACTCCCTCTCCAGTCTCAGCCCTGTAGTGCTGATATGGCCACGTTAAAAGACGAAAAACTGAGGATTGGGACGGCCACCTAATTTGTACGAGCTTCTAAATGGCATCAAGATGCTCCGGGGACTCAAAGATAGTCGCACTAACTTGGCCATGAACCACTCCCGTGCCCCCCGGGGGGAGGACGCAGGCAGGTGGGAAGGTCAGGACCCCCAGGAGCTGGAGACTGGAGCCTGGCGCGTGCTCGTCAGCAAAGCTCACGTCCTCTAACCCGGCGAGTCCAGGGTGAGGAGCTGAGACTCGAGACAGCCAAACCAGGAGCTGAAAGCACGAGTGCGGCTGGGCGGGCACCTCAGCCGAAGGAAGGCCGGGCCCGAGGTGCTGCCAGGCTCTGCACAGGGGCTCCATGCTCTCGGAGTCAAGTCACACGACGTGCGACTCTGCACACGTAAAATCCCAGTCCTGACCTGGGAAGAGGCCCAGCTTAAAAACTGTGTGCGTGAACGTTACAGGGCATGGTCCCCAGAAGAGAGTTTATGTGTGTGCAGCGGAGGAAACGCTGCCAACTCCAGGAGAGCCAGCTGTGGACCATGGAGGTGACAGACAGGCCACCCGGGAAGGACCGCCTGAGTGCCCGCCAGCCCCTCGTCCTTCTGTGTGACTCAGTCGTGAGGAAGCCGGAAAAGGCTGAGGGCACCCCGTGACAGGCGTCTCAGGTCACCCACACAATCTCCACACCAGCCCAAACATCGCTCAAAAATAAAAACACAAAGAACATTTCTCTACGTGTGCTCTGAACGTACTCCCAACTAGGCAGCACAGAGCGTCCGGGGGACAGCACCCCCAGCCCGCTGCAGCTGCGGGAGCGGCTGTGAGGCCCGTGCAGTCAGCGCTGGCGCTCCCTCTGGACGGAGCTGCTTCCCGACAAGGCCACGGTGCCCATCTGCTGGACCACAGCCCTGAGGTGCGAGGGCTCCTGCAGCAGGGTGCCCGAGGGCAGCGGCCTGGAGCCGTGACGCTGGGGAGCCTGATCAAAAGTACAGATGCTCGGCCTGAACACGGAGCCCAGTGGCAAGGCTGAGAGGATGGCGGGGGGTGGGCAGAGCTGTTAGGACAGGTCACCAGGTTTGGAATGAGGTGCTCCCTACGTGGACAGAAGGTGGGCTACCAAAGACCTCAATAGGACACGTTTGTGCAGACAGGAAGTTACCTGTTAGACGCGTATCCTTCTGAGTTTCACTCCTGAGTATAGAAGTAGTAAGAGCTATGCTAAAGCATCTCACAGACACAGGTGTGTAATGAGGGTCAAGAAGCTCTTATAGACCCACAGTCCCCTGTAATCGGGGAAGGCGGAGGAAGTGGATACGTACTGTCTCCTTCATCTGAATCTGGTTGATCTTTATGCGAAAGAGCTTGTGCTTGAACTCTGCGTTGAAGAGGAACTTGTCTCCATCCTCCACCTCCTTCCCTTTGGGGCTCTTGAGGAGGACGCGGGCTTTGCCGCAGGCCAGGGACTGCAGCGTCCTCCGCAGCTCGCTGTCCTCTATGCCTGTGGCCATCCTGATGTCCTCGAAGCTGAAGCCGTCCCCTTCATTGAACATGAGCAGCACCAGCGTCTGGAACAGGGACACCTGGAACTCCTTCTTCCCCTGAAAGAGCAGGAGCCACTCAAGTGTGTCTGCCAGCCTGCGGACACCTGGTGAGCCTGCCTGCAGGCGTGCTGGGACGGTACTGGCTAGTCACCAGGGGAGGAGGCGCCCTGATGAGCCTGCGTGCAGTGTGCTGAGATAGTTACTGGCTAGTCACCAGGGGAGGAGGCGCCCTGACGAGCCTGTGCGCGGGCGTGCTAAAACACTCCTAACGAGAAACCAGGTGAGAAGACATCCTGATTAGCCTGTGTGCGGGTGTGCTGAGACACTCCTAACTAGACATCAGGTGAGAATACATCATTAATTTTATTGATTAAAGTATTAGCCCTTCGACCACTTCATTTTACTGACTTTGAAAAGCCAGTATTGAGTTATATTGAATAATCCCTTCCTTTCTACCTTTCTTCCTTTCTACTTTTCTACCAAAGTCTAATGGCAATTTAAGAACATTCTTTTCACAAATGTGCTTCAAAACATAGAAAGTGACAGACAGAGGACTTGCCTCCTTGAACTCCGCTTTCAGCACCGCGTGGCCCAGCGTCGTCTGCCACTGAAGCTTCCGCCCACTGTGCTTCCCCAGATAAAACGTCTTAAACACTTCCTGGAGCTTGATCATCTGTCAGCAAAAGAAAACGAGTGTGATTTTGCTGCACACGCTTACTCTGACACCACCATCGGCTCAGTGTGCAAGTTCCTAAGCCACCGCTGGGCCGAATGAGGCCTACTCCGTGCGCCGACAGCGGCCACCTGCACGCAGCCTCGTGCTGCCGTCATTTCAGCACCTCCTTCCGGGGCGGCGGGGCCTGCACCCCCTCCCGAGCCCCGCAGGCTCCCTCGGCCCCCTGCGGCCTCTGCGCCCAGGCGCACCATGGCCCACGTGGCCAGAGCCCATGCTCTTGTCCGGCCGCGTCTGGTGGGATGACCCTTGCTGCAGCTCCTCCTGTCCCAGGGAGGCCCTGGGACTCTGGCCCGTCCCTGCCACCCCTCCATGCCTGCCCAGTCCTGCAGCGCCCGCATGTGCAGGCATGCCCTGGGCGGAGAGAGGGGTGAGAGACGAGTGTCAACCAGCAGGGACAGACGGGGCGTGGAGGCTTTCCGGGGAAGAGCGTCTACTTGCAGGGTCACACCAGCCCCGGGAGTGTGAGAGCGCCGGGCTGAGTGTGGGGAAGGGTGCAGACCCGTCCCATCGCGTGGGGAGATGTGGGAGGGGGCGCTGAGTCTGGGACAGCCGCGACGGTCCTGGGGTGGGGGGACTGGAGACACAGGCTGGAGGCTGAGAGGGATGGAGCTGGGGCTTCCGGGGAACATGTGCATTTGGGGTGCAGGCAAGAGGAAACAAAGGAGAGGACGCAACAGACACTGGCTAGAGGGCCAGAAGCGGGAGACTCCAGGAGACTCTGCCCTGGGAACAGGAAGGGCGGATCCAGGCAGCAGCACGTCTGCCCGGGTGCCCGGGCCCTGGGCCCAGCTGTCCTCCCTGGAGGTCCTGGGCCCACGCCGGCAGGCACACCCCACCCCCCTCAAAGGGCCCATGTCAGCCACACACACGCTGTCCCTGCCCTCTCAGGGCCTGGCTCTGGTATGTCGGGTGGGAGCATCAGCCAGCCAAGGAAGCCCGAGGCTCCCACACAGGAGCTAAACCAGCGCCTTCGTGACAGGCAGCCGGCGGACAGAGACAAGGAGCGTGCACTGTGAACGCTGCTCCCAGAGATGACACAGATGGTCAGGGTTTTCAGCGAGCGTGTGACTCCCACACTCCCCGAGGTGCGTGGGCCCTGGGGCACCAGTGTGTGAAAGCCGGGCCGGCTGGAGAGCGCTCACCTCTGGAGTCAGGTGCACCTCCATGGGTGTGTATGTCGGCCAGTAGCCCATGGTCAGTATGTTCACGGTCAGGTCTATGGAGCCCGGGTCACTCTGATTCTGCATGTACTGCAAACACAAGAAACCAAGACACACGGTCACTTTAGAAGAGCACCCAAAAGAATTAACCTCTAGACACTGAGTGACCCCATTTCCAGGCTACAGCTCACCTTGTGTTTTCATTCGTTTGAGTCCCTGGAACACAGCCCACTGGAGCCACACACCCTGGTCTAACGCCACTGGGAAGGTTTTTCTTTAGTTTTGTCCCAAATATGGGTCATTAAACTCATTTAAGCCGGAGTTTCAAGTGCACTTTTAGGAATTACTTTTCTTTTCTTTTTTTCCAACTGCATCACACAGCTGGCAGGACCCTAGTTCCCAGACTGAGGATTGAATCTGGGCCCTCAGCAGTGGAAGCCTGGGGTCCTAACCACTGCACCGACAGGGAATCCCCAGGGGTTATGTTTCTTTTTCATTTTGAAGTGTTTTGAATATGTGAAACATTAACAGTGTAATTTTTAAAGACAAAGATTTTACATAGTTCGTATACTTAAGTACAAAATCACGTCACAGAATTTAAAATAGCGTATTTTTTAAAAAGCTGTTACACTTGAACACAACTTGCCTGCTTGAAATGAACCATGATGTCCTTGGAGAGCTCCATGTCCTTAAACATGCCCTCCAGCTTGCTGGTGAACGCGGCCCCGCACTCTGGACAAAGCGGATGGCGGGTGAGCATCAGGGAGGCCCTGCGTGCGGGCGCTCACCCCACCCCCAGGCGCTTACCGTGCTTCAGCTTCGACAACATAGATTTTTCAGCATCGACGGAGGCACTTTTTCCAACCAGGAGTCTTTTTGCTAAATCTTTTTTGTAAAATGCTTCAAACACATCTTTACCTATTTATAAGCAAGCAAGAACCACGTGAGACATTTGACAGTTGCCGTGAAAATGTTCACCTCAGCGGCTGACTAAGCCCAAGAGGCGACCGCATGCATGTGTGAGCCAGCTCTTCCCGCTGAATCCCCACAAACACCCTTGCTCCGTCCACAGCAGCCGCCACCCTGGCCCTGTGTCGATGGGCAGGGGAGAGACGGGCTGGCGGGGCACTGCGGATGCACGCCTGGAGCCCAGCTCACCGTGGATGAACCGGAACAGGATCATGACCTTGTCCAGCATCCGCTCCAGCTCCTCGTCCGTCGCCTCCTTATTCCCTGCTCTCAGTTTTGAGTCTACGTGCTTTGCTGTAAGAGATGAAGTTATTTGAAAAATAAGCATTCACTATACAATACAATATATATTCTAAATACAAAAAGGAAGATCTTTAATTTCTCCAAGAAAAAACTGAACATAACACTTGGAACTTTCCCAAAATGACATGTTATATGTAACAAAAAGGCAAACACCTGATGTTCTAAGATCTGTGCTTTCAAGGCACCTGAGAACACACCCTGTGCTCCCACACTGGAGCTTCCTGGCACACGACTGCTCCAGAAACCGGAGCAGCCCACCAGCAGGATGTGCTGAGACGCGGGCAAGGTTTCCTTACGCGGAAGCACTCCTCTCAGGGCCGACCCCGCAGGGACAGAGTGGCTCTGCCTGCCCTCCTGCTTTTGAGACGCACAGGCCACCTCGACCTGCCCGAGGGGAGAATCCGAGCTCCCGAGGGTCTGAATGTGTCTTTAGAGAAACCAGAGTCTATAAAGTGGCCAAAGGCCAAATCAAACAGGTGCATTTGAGCGTCTCCTCCCGTTGGCTCTTCTTAGCTCTTCCCCTTATCGTTCTTTATCCTGCACGTCGCAAACGTGCACACTTGTATTGTGACCTCCACTTTCCCACCGGGCACCTCCAACAGCTCTGTACCACTGCCTCACACCTCCCTGCCCGCCGCCTCTGGACAACTCCAAAAAACTGCCTCACTGATGAGACTCCATGAATCCTGAGTATATTTTGATGCTATCATGAAATAAGTATACAAAGGGATCATTTAAAAGAGATGCCAATCAATCCCACCATATTTTACACTGACTGGAGGATACAAGGTCGGGACTGAATAGCCATCTCCTATCACACGCTGTCGAGAGGTCAACAGTTATCCTCCTAACATTCCTACACGACAAACCCAGGCCAGTTTCTGGGCAGGAGGAGCTCTGGGGCCGGGACTGTGCAGGCGAGGATAAAGCCGCTTGTCTCGTCCTGCTCCTGTGACGTCAGGCTCCATTTCATCACGAAACTACCAGCACACGCTCCCAGTGGAGACACCACGTGCTCACATGCGGATCCAACACGCAGAGCGCACGCTGCTGTCTGTGGTTTCCGGAAAGGCTGTCCCTTTAAGGCACAGTCCATCCTCCCCGCGAGGCGCCTGCTCTTGGGGAAGCCTCTGCGTGAGTTGTGCTTTCCTACCGATCAGCTCCGCAGGCTTATTGGGCCTCTTGTTGATGAACGTCTCGAAGGACTCTTTCATCAGGTTGATGAACTTCTCGCTCCGCTGGAAGCACACGTCTATCACGTGGTCCACTCGGTCCTTGAAGTCCAGCAGGTCCTGCACCATGTCTTTGTCCTTTTCAGGATTGATGACGATCGTTGTCCCAAAAGTCTGCAAAACACAGCAGGTCAGCAACAGGGCTCTGATACAGCAGCTTCTCTCCTGCTATCGAACAATCACGATGGCTTAACACATTAATCACTTCCAGTATTCAATGCTTGATCACTCCAGAAGTCTCACAAATGTAGTCCACATTCGAAAAGTTAAGTGGGTATGCCAACTAACCTTTAGGGTTACAATTCTGCTTCTGGAAGAACTTTTACTTATAACTCCCTCAGAAATTAATCCTCTTAACCGTCTACACCTATTTGGACTTTCTAACTATAGTTCTTTTTCTTTCACTTCTAACTGTGCTTTAGACTCTGCTTTTCAGCCTGCGTTTTTATTTAAGAAATGCTATTTAAACACGACTAGAAGTCTGTATGACAATAACAGCTGGCTATCGGACCACACAAACTGCTGGCTTCCACAGGACACACAAGGAGCTGCATGTCAGGGGCGCACATGGGGGCAGACACTGGCGGGAAGGCCCGGGTGAAGCGGCACAGAGGCTTGGGGAGAGGGCCCGGCACGGCCTGCAGGGGTGGGGGGTGTCACAGCTCACTCTCAGCAGACACTTGGGCAGGTTCACAATCCAACACGTCCTGCCCAGACTGGACGCTGCAAAGCTGCCCTCCTGTGTCAGGACCCGTGCCCACTCTTTCAGGACCCCTGGGCAGCAGAACCCTCAACCCCCACAGCCTCTCCTGGCATAAAGCCCAGCACTGGCCCGGCCTGAGTCACTCCTGCCTCTCAGCTCAATACAGCGGCACAAGATCTTGGGGGTGTGTGTGCGTGTACAAGCTTTCCACGCGCAGGCCCGACTGTTCCCGTCGTCTTTCTTACTGCGTTGAAGCTTCTTCCTGATGGTTACAGACCCGTGTGCAGTGAGAAGAGTGAGCGTGTGCCTGTGCGCTCAGCCTGGTCCCCAACGCTGACACACGGGCCCCAACCGAGCAGCAGCACGACCAGGCCTCGGCCCGACACAGTCTACGCCTGCTCGTCCAGATGGACCACAAGTCCACCTACACCTCGCCGGGTGTGCACCACCCAAGCCCAGCACCACACGGATCACTCCTGTTGCCTTTTTATAACCGAAACATGCATAAATCCCGGATTTGTAGGAAACAAAGCCGCATACACCCTGCCCAGACATACCAAACTGTGTAACAGTTCCCACTGAGCCATGCCTGAAATTATGTTTCAACAGTAGATTCACAAAGGCAACTTTCTGAAAATCACAAGCGCAGCATCCCACTAGTGCTTACGCTGACAGCAAAGCGCCAAACGGCAGCTTGTAAACGCTCGCCCGCTGCTACTCATCCCCAAGGCCGTGTGCGCAAGGGGCCCAGAAGGCGGTGGGCAGGTCAGCCAGGCCCCCCGACCGTGAAGGAGCCGAGGCCGCTCTGTGGCCCGGGGCCCAGGCGGCCCCACGAGCCCCGCCCGCCCAGGGCCGCACACACCTTGATGTAATCGCTCCAGTGCTGGAGCAGCGCCTGCTGGCCGCCCCGCACGCGGCTGAACAGCTGGAACATCTGCGTGAGGTCCGGCACTCGGTTCTCGTCCAGCAGGTGGTCCAGCCCTGAAACCACACGGCAGCGTGAGCTCTGGCGGCAGGTGGACGGGGCACTGAACCCGCACCGCCAGCCCCGGGTGTGCGGCCAGGTCTGCTCCCTCCCCGGGACCGCCGCGCAGGCAGGAGGCAGCCGTCAGGCCCGCTGGCTGTCCGCCACACGTCCACGCTTGTGGTCAGCCCAGGCCTGAGCACAGCGAGGCTGTCTGCCCGCCAGAGGCGGGGGTCTTTCAGCCCCGACAGACTCCTGTGACTTTAGCTCGAACGGTGCGTGCTCCCTGCCCACTCCTTCAACACAACTGGTAACCAAGGCCCCCCCGGGCTGAGGGCCACCCCCTTCGATGACTCATAGTGACTGTGTTACAGCCAATGGCCCCACGTTGTCACCGCGCTGCTCCAACCCTCTTACTGAATGCAGGACAAGCGGTCAGTGCACACACGAGCGGTGGGAAATCTACCTTTCTGCAGAATTGCTGTTAAATGTTCTCCCAAGAGCTGCTTCTCCACACAGGCGATCAGTGGTTTCCTGGGGGGTGGTGCACAAGGAGCCCATCAACCACGAGGGACGGGACCACGCCAGCGCTGACCCGGTCTCGGGCCGCTGAGTCCAGCGAGGAGGGCGGCAGCAGACGGGGCGACCACGCACAGAGGGGCTGCCGGCGGCCCTCACGCTCCGGCCAGCTGAGCTCCAGTCCCTGGGGCTCCTGGACTGCTGCCCTCAGTCGCACCCCACTGGGTCCCACAGCCCCCCCCGCCGCCCCAGCGGCCCCTCTGTTCTCACTTCCACCTGCGTCCTCCCAGGATCACACATCAAAACTCGACTCCCTACAGTCTGGGAGTGTCACATGCAACAGAGAACCTGACATTCTGGAGACAGGCGTGTGGGGCTGTCCCCTGCACAAGGGGACACAGCGCCCTTGTGGGGTCCAGGCCTCTGCTCGCTGAGCTCTGCTCTCAGAGATCAGAGCCCTACTGCAGTCCCAGGACTTACTAACCTTGGGCCCACTCGAGGGACTTCTCCCTGCACCACCTCACGTGGCCCTCACGGCAGCCCCGACAGAGAGAGGCCGCAGCCACCTGGGGTCCGGGCACCGAGGGCTCAGCTTCGAGCCGTCCCAACGCCCTGAGGAGGGGGCGTGCAGCCCGGGGCTCGTTTACTGGCCTCCTGAGTCTGCTTTCTATGAAAATCACCTTTTACTTGATGACCTTTGAGTCATCTGACGCTGCAGAAGCCACCTCAGTGCTCCTCAAAACCCTAAGTCAGGGAACCACCCTTCTCTACAAGTCCTCCGCTTAGCCTGCAGTCACTTCTCGGTGAGATGGGGAGGGTGGGGCTCTTCTGCAGCACCTGCACCCAGGGGCGCGTGAGCCTGCAGGAGCAGCCGTGGGGCCGGGCACCAGGCGCTGCAGGCTGAGGCGTCCCACCAGACAGTCTTCTGTCTCACTGCACCCATCCCCGAGGTCCCGGCGGCACCTCCAGCTCCGCGTGTGGGGGCAGCATTTCTGCTCCGGCCCTCTGTGCTCTCGAGCTGTCACGCTGTCCCTTCCTTTCACTGCCCCCCCCGCCCCACAACCAGCCACCACAACGCACACAGTTTAGCACTTTCCCTCTTAAGACATCTCTCTTTTCCATCTCCCACGTTTATGCTCTGACCTTCCTCACTTAAATAAACATTATGTGCCTGACACAGACACTCAAAAAACTTTCCCTTGAACTTCTCCCTAGATACTCATCGATTTAGAGAAAAAAATTAAGTGAAATGAGAAAATAATGGGACTTAGTAGCAAAATAATTACAGCTACATCAGTACATCAGATATCCAACCAAAGTTTACAACCAAAACTGCCTACATTCAGTGATACCCCATTAACATTTTTATAAATGACAGATTCATAACGTAAATTAAAAATGGTAAAGAGACACCAAGTATCTCTGTCCGAATCACTCCTCTGGATAGGAACCCAAGACAGGCGACTTGGTCAGTGTAACTTACGACTGCTGAATAATCACGAGTAATAAGCTGCTCGAGGACCAAAAATACATCCAGGGTCAGAGAGCAGCGAGCGAGTCTGTGAGACACCTGTGTGTGGGGAAGTGGAGGGGACGTCGTCCC
The DNA here is from genome assembly GCF_019923935.1 of Bubalus bubalis. Lineage (NCBI taxonomy): Eukaryota > Metazoa > Chordata > Mammalia > Artiodactyla > Bovidae > Bubalus > Bubalus bubalis. The sequence goes on from NC_059169.1 coordinate 584,223, forward strand.
CAGGAGGCCACCAGATGGAGCCCGGAGCTGCACTCACTGTGTGCTGTGATCCAGGTATGTGATCACGCGGTCCGCCTCCTCCTCCAAGCGCTTACTCACGTGGTCAAGATACTCTGGAACCTTTCAGAAAGAACATTGAAACACATCAGCAACAAAACACATTCTTCATGTGACCCAAGAAGTTCAAACACTGCTTTAGTAAAACAAAAAGCAGAATTGCACACAAGCCAAACTGGAACACCGACTGATGGGAGTGGGGAAGGGACACGGGGCCCGGGCTAGGTCACAGCACCCCGTCCACGCACGGTGCGGCCAGCGAACACCAATCACACGCTTTCTCCAGAGGCCCCAGAGTGGTTGCAGATCTCAAACCACACTCTGAGTTTCCGGGGGTGAAGGGCGCCTGTGCTGCCCCATGCCTGCACAGCAGGGGCCCCATGGCAGGGGTCCCTGAGGCCCTGGCGCGGGGTGGTGGCCAGGCCGCCCTCCGACGTGAACTGCCCCCCAGCCTGTGCTGGCCCCCGGGCTTCCTTTTGGGTTGGGCTCTAAGACCCGAGAAACCAGCTAGAGAGGTTTTGGGGTTTGATTACCGTCACCTGGTATTCCCCCATGGCTTTTAGGGTCATTTTTTTCAATGTCTCACACAGATGAAAACTGTTAACATATCGGGTTTATCTTTCATATTTAAGCATTATCTTTAGAGAATTCCTGGCGTTCCAGTGGTTAGGACTCCACGCTTCCACTGCAGGGGGCACGGTTCAATCCTTGGTCTGGGAACTAAGATCCCGCAAACGGCTCAGCACAGGCACCCCGCCCCCCAACACACACACACACACACAATTATATTTTATCATACTCTTTCATCTTGAGCTCCTTTAGGTAAATCAGAAGCTGCTTTTCTGGCTTTTTTAATGGGGGGACAACAATGGAAAAGTTTCTAAAATAGGGGGAGAAATTAAACCCTCAAAATACTAAGAAAGAACCTCATTACTGGGAATTGAAACTAGATTGTAGCTTTCAGGAGATTTTCAGTGGAATGTTCGCCTGTGTGAAAAGACAGACGCTTAGAAATCACACCTGGATACACATCTGTGAAAACAAAGTAAGGCGTTTCACAAACGTCTCGGCGACTCACCTCTCTTTCTTGCATTAACCTCTGGCCTTCTGCAGCATATAAACAATTCGTTTCTTCCAAAAATTTCAGTTCAAATGAGTCTTTATATACCTAAAAAATGAGCAGAGTTACTGGCCAATTATAGCAAAGCCTCTCATCCTGAAGGCTGACCCCACGGCGAGGGCGGCTGGCTGCATTGCCACGGCCCTGCTGGGGGTGGCTACGTTCTCGCCCCGGGTGGAAGGGAGAACACTTCTGCATTTTCAGCAACGTGTGAACGGTGTGGTCTCCACCGAGGTCTGACCCGTCTGTGGCGTGGGGTCGGTGGCTGGGCCCACCTGGAGGTCGGACAGCATGCCCAGCAGGCTCCGCAGCAGGCTCCGGTCCACCGCCTCGCCGCTCCGCTCCCGCTCGATCAGCAGCAGGATGCCATCAATGGTTTTCGTCTGGACCATTTTATCACTGATAATGTGGTTTCTAAACAGCTCTAACCCCATATCCCTGCACAAACAGAAAAAGCAAGACGTGTTAGGTTCACTCTTGACAAATTTTGGGTGAAGCTCCAGACACACTTACTTGCTAACTCGCTAGTGCACACGTCAACTTCTTTTAATTTTCCTCTTTGACAGTCTGGCGCACCTTGTGCTTCTTCCCTCATCCGGGTGGCCTGTTTCCTGCGTGAGTCAGTGGGTCCCCCCACCCTGCCCGGGGCCCCGGGGTCTCCTGTCCTCGGTGTCCCCCCAGCCCGTGCTCCAGCTGCTGCGTCTGTCTGCGCTGCAGGACCACAGAATGAGGATGCAAAGCAGAGCCCACCACCCGTCCTCTGCCCGTTGCCCAAGGAATCAGGAGGAAGTTTGGCCATGGCCGCAGGCACCCTCTTCTGGAAGCTGATATCTCGGCTCGGGCTCTAGCAACTCCCACTCAGCCAGCAGGACACGCCCTCACCCCCTCCGCCGCCCACAAGCCATGTGTCCCGGGCACAGCACCCGAATCAGGAGTGACTGTCTGTGTGGATGGAGGCCAGGAGGGCTGCGGATGAGCCGGGGCAGGCTCCCGCACAGGCTGAGCTGCTCGGGAGGCAGCAAGTGGGGACCCGGGCAACAGGGGCGCAGGGTCCCGCTCACAGGGCCCCCCAAAGGCCCCACGTGAGGAGCAGGGGGAAGTCAGGCCCCCGTGCTCAGCCTCCCCAGAGGAGAGTGAGTGGTGGAGACTGAGCCTGCTGGGCCTGTCCCGGGACTCCATCGCCCGCAGGAGACCACATGGGACTGCCAGCTGCCAGCTCGGTGGCCACCCCTCAGAGATGGATGCCCCGGGCTGAGGTCCACCAAGGGGCCCAGGAGGCGCGGAGGACAGACAGACAGTCGGGCACACGTGGCAGCCACAGTGCAGACACTCACCAGATGGAAGGCAGCGTGGAGTTCTGTAGCACGTACGTGCGGTCCAGGAACAGGAAGATGCTCCGGATCATGATCTGGGGGCAGAGGGCCAAGTCAGTCCACGCCAGGCCTCTGAGCGGTCATGCTGCTGTCTCAGATCTAACACGGCTGCCTCACCAAGACCCTCTCAGGATTGACATCCCTGAATCTAATTGTTCCCCTTGGTGCTGGCTTTTCCTCTTTCATCCAGAAAATCTGACGAGGGATTTCAGAGCACTCGGCCTCCGAGACACATGTGAGCTCAGTCCCTTCCTCACTGATGTGCTCAATGCCCTTAGCCTGGGCTCCAGCATTCCTTCCTGGCACGTGGGCATGCGGCCCTCAACTGGCTCTGCAGGCTCAGGGGGCGTGGGGGCCCAGGACTCTCCTCTCAGGGAGCTCCCCAGACTCTGTCCAGGAGCTTTGCTCACACAAGTAAACAGAACCTTCCTGACGGACATTCGCCCATTTCTACCACTCACGCAGTGCTTGGCCTGGAAGAGACTCTCTTGCTGTCACCACTTACCTCCGTTAGGAAACAAAAGCGTCCAACCCACTCGGGAGAGCTACTGACATTGCCCTTGCTCCCCCTCTCCTAACTCTCAGCCAGGCCACCCTGAAAACTCACACGCATAAAGCCAAATTAGAATCAACACAGCCACTAAGTCTAAGCCTGGCTGTCCATAGGTACTGGGAAGCCCTGGGATTCGGGCTTGATTCTCAGGCACAAACTGAGATCAAGGAAAACTTCAGAGGCTCACCAGAGTCCCAGGCCCGGGGCTACTGGTGTGTGTGGTCTGAAGGCCCTGAACAGGACAGACCCCAAGCCCCGCTCACGACCCGCCTGCCCTGCCCGTGCACCGAGGCCGGCACAGGGAGGAGGCGCCCAGGCCGCCAGCATCGCAGAGGCCGTTGGCAAGCTCACCATCTGTCTGCAGTGGTCCTGCCAGCACGTGTTAATCTTCTTGAGAAACAACACACTGTCTAGTGAGTCTGTGCAGGGCTGCTAAGGAAAGCTTCAGAAAACAGGCTGATTTATTGCAGTTTTTACCTCTTAATTTCAGCTCTCTTCACCACAGACTACCGCATCTATTTAGTACTCAGATTACTGAAAGACCAGAAGCTCAGAAGCCACAAGTGTGGTTTCTGAGTCCCCACATGCCCCTGCGAACCGTGATGCACCTGCCTCATCCCTTCACGCCCGCCCTGTACCCTTGCCCCCTGCCCGGGTCCGGCCCCGGAGGGAGGAAGCGGGCCTGCTGCCAACAGCAAAGGCCCAGGGGGGTCTCAGGCAGCGAGGCCCTGAGCTGAAGACCACTGCGCCCCCAGCTGCACACTGTGAGTAGACAGGCAAGGCTTGCTTCATGTGGCCAAGTTTGTGGCAACCGGTTATAAGCCACAGAAAATCAACAAGAGTTTTAAGAACAAGAATAAAGAATAGCAGAACTCAAACTTTAAGATATTTTTTAGAATGTTTCCTAAATACTTCAAACCAGTCTTAAGAAATGGACACTCTCACTTAATCAGCAAAGAAGTTTAAAGGTAAAAAATTCCACTTCAAAAAAATCTGTTTTGTATGATATAAATGCAAGGTTTTGTTTCCATAAATAAAAGATAATTTTAAAAGTTTTTGTTTTAATATTAAGGATGTTCGTTCATTCTTTATTCTATTAGCGTTCAGTTTCAAAATATTTAGGTAATGAACAGGAATCGCCTAAATAAAAAAAGGATATTCTCTGAACTGAAGGATCTGTGCTTGGACGTGGCCTTCGCAGGCCTGGCGCAGCTGCTGGTAGAGCGTGGGGGACACTTTGTGGGAACAAAGGTTTTCAACAGCCTGAAGACAAAAGGAATAACCAGTTATTCGCTACGAATGACAAACTTGTTCTTTAAAAAAGTGTATTTGTGCAAACAGCTATAATCGCAACAGAAAGGCGCCCTTCAGCACGCACACAGGCTGCACCGTCACAGTGGCTCAGGGCCACCGCTGCTGGGGCGCCGGAGACCAGCAGAGAGCTCCGCAGCAGCAGGGGCCCAGAGCACGGGCGCGGCGGCGCCCCGACGCCCGCCCGAGGATGGGGCCCCGAGGGGCCAGGCTTCTCCCGACGCCCCCAGGCTCCCTGCCCAGCAGCCTCTGGTCCTGGCTGCACTCCACTCACTTGAGGACCAAAATGGGCCTGAGCCCACAGGCCCTTGTCTGCGGTGGGGCTGCAGGGAGGAGTGAGCCAACCCCGAGGATCACAATGTGAAACCCGCCCAGAAACACCTGCTCCAGACTCCGAGACCACCCACGGCAGGGGAGGGGGCAGGAGACCCAGGGAGACGATCCCACGGCAGGGGCGGGGACAGGAGATCCAGGGCTCCAAACTCTGAGACCACCCCTGACAGAGGAGGGGACAGGAGACCCAGGGAGACCACCCATGGCAGGGGGGAGGGGACAGGAGACCCAGGGCTCCAGACTCTAAGACCACCCCTGACAGGGGAGGGGACAGGAGATCCAGGGCCCTTCAGGCTCACGAGTGGGTGACGGTCCAAAAGGAGCTCAAGGACCAAGGTCCCAAGTGTGGGGCGACTCTTAAATTTGGCTTAAATTAATGAAGAAACAAGTGTTTGTGGCGGAAACAATTTTCATAGAATATTATCGATCCACATCAAAGAAATAATACTTGTATATTCTTACCAGTTCTAATAAAATTTTCTTTCAAATCTCATGTACAAAATCAGCATCTGATCCAATCCAAATATGAAATACTATAAAGAGAAATGCAGTGTTTCTACTGCCTATTTCTGAACAGTTTAAAAAAGTATGTGGGATATACAGAACGGACACATTTTAGAATCTCTACTCAAATATAAGGGCAACTTACGTTTTTATAGCGATAATAACTATGTAAAGAAATACATAATATACAAAACACATGCATACTTATAAGGTTCAAAAGAGAACATGGAAAAAGAAAACAAGAATACCTTTCCCTTACATTCTGTGCGTTAATGAGAACAACGGGTTCCCATCCACGTTTTCTTTCTATATCCTTCACTTCCTTTCTCAAACTTAATGGTTTTATAATTCACTCCAAGATCTACTGTCCTTTTCCCTCTTAAAAAAAAAAGGGGGTATAATGTCCTAACAAAGACTTTTGTTCCAGTAGTCATTCAGTTCAGTCGCTCAGACGTGTCCGACTCTTGCAACCCCATGAATCGCAGCACGCCAGGCCTCCCTGTCCATCACCAACTCCCGGAGTTCACTCAGACTCATGTCCATCGAGTCAGTGATGCCATCCAGCCATCTCATCCTCTGTCGTCCCCTTCTCCTCTTGCCCCCAATCCCTCCCAGCATCAGAGTCTTTTCCAATGAGTCAACTCTTCGCATGAGGTGGCCAAAGTACTGGAGTTTCAGCTTCAGCATCATTCCTTCCAAAGAACACCCAGGGCTGATCTCCTTCAGAATGGACTGGTTGGATCTCCTTGCAGTCCAAGGGACTCTCAAGAGTCTTCTCCAACACCACAGTTCAAAAGCATCAATTCTTCGGCGCTCAGCCTTCTTCACAGTCCAACTCTCACATCCATACATGACCACAGGAAAAACCATAACCTTGACTAGACGAACCTTTGTCCGCAAAGTAATGTCTCTGCTTTTGAATAAGCTATCTAGGTTGGTCATAACTTTCCTTCCAAGGAGTAAGTGTCTTTTAATTTCATGGCTGCAGTCACCATCTGCAGTGATTTTGGAGCCCAAAAAAATAAAGTCTGACACTGTTTCCACTCTTTCCCCATCTATTTCCCATGAAGTGATGGGACCGGATGCCATGATCTTCGTTTTCTGAACGTTGAACTTTAAGCCAACTTTTTCACTCTCCACTTTCACTTTCATCAAGAAGGCTTTTAGTTCCTCTTCACTTTTTGCCATAAAGGTGGTGTCATCTGCATATCTGAGGTTATTGATATTTCTCCTGGCAATCTTGATTCCAGTTTGTGTTTCTTTCAGTCCAGTGTTTCTCATGATGTGCTCTGCATAGAAGTTAAATAAACAGGGTGACAATATACAGCCTTGACGTACTCCTTTTCCTATTTGGAACCAGTCTGTTGTTCCATGTCCAGTTCTAACTGTTGCTTCCTGACCTACATACAGATTTCTCAAGAGGCAGGTCAGGTGGTCTGGTATTCCCATCTCTTTCAGAATTTTCCACAGTTTATTGTGATCCACACAGTCAAAGGCTTTGGCATAGTCAATAAAGCAGAAATAGATGTTTTTCTGGAACTCTCTTGCTTTTTCCATGATCCAGCGGATGTTGGCAATTTGATCTCTGGTTCCTCTGCCTTTTCTAAAACCAGCTTAAACATCAGGAAGTTCAAGGTTCACATACTGCTGAAGCCTGGCTTTACAAATATAATTATTAAAAATTAAGTTTTTACCTTAATACACGGAGAAAACATATTTCCTTTGGTAAAAATCAAGACACACTCAGTGGTGTGTGCCCTTCACGAAGGGCATCTTTTCGGGAGCACCTCTGAAGCTCCAGGTCCTGAGGCGCGTGTCAGTGTCCTCACAACGGCCTTTTCCGGGCTGGGAGCTGTTTGGCGGATTCTGTAACCAGCTAGCTCCCCCTCGTATGTGCCCTGTTTGGCATGTGCTCACTATTTACATAAAGTCCACTGAGGCTGTTTTTAACTTGGAATCTGGAGCCAAGCCCCGAGGCGCAGGCGGGCCGGGCGCCGTCACCCAGCCTCTGCTGACTCACTGCTGGCGTCCTCGTGTTACAGGAGCCCGTCACCTGCTCTGCCCCCGCGGGGGGGCCGGCGGGGCAGAGACGCTGCAGGCCCTTCTCCCTAGAACTAGTTCAGGAGGTTTAGTCACACTTGGAAATCTAGAAATCCCTCTCTGGGTGCACGAAGCCCCCTGTGGGGCCATGTGGGCAGCACAGGTCTAGGGGACGCAGCGCCCAGAGAGGGTGAGCAGGACCCGGGTCCCACAGGCAGCAGACCGAAGGGGTTTTCCTCGGCCAGCTGGGCAGCCCGTCAATCTCCCAGCCCTGCCTCCCTCCCCACAGCGCCACACCCGCTCTGCACAGGCTTATCTGTGTCAGGACAGACGAGTGTCCCAGCAAAACACTGCCCCTGAGAGAGCGCCTCCCACATCCAGGAGCAAACCAGCTGGAAGGGGGAAAAGTGAAAAACAAACACTGCCCTCCAGGCCCGGGGGAGACCGCGCCCCCGACCCTTGCAAGGAAGGAGCGGCCTGGGGGAGACTGAGCCCCCGGCCCTTCCACGGGACGGAGCGGCCAGGGGGAGACTGCGCCCCCGGCCCTTCCACGGGACGGAGCGGCCCGGGGGAGACCGTGCCCCTGACCACTCCACCGGATGGAGCGGCCCAGGGGAGACTGCGCCCCCGGCCCTTCCACGGACAGAGCGGCCGGGGGAGACCGCGCCCCTGACCCTTCCACGGACGGAGCAGCCAGGCCCAGCCCTCGGCCTCGGCAGTGAGCTGCCTCCTCCAGCCGCCCCGCCCTGGTCACCGGAGTGGGTGCCAGGCGTGTCTGAATGCTACAAGCCCACCGCACGGGATGCTGTCTCCCCAGGTTCCTGCCCATGAGAAACCAGTGAAGAGCAGCGCAAAAATGGGCCTGAGTATGGAGCGAAGGATAGGGAGGCCCAGGAGACTCCAAGGGGACAGGACGCCCACCCTCCCAGCCCCAGTCCCAAGCCGGGATGTGATTCCCTCATACAGAAGACCGACTTCCAGGAGTGACCAAGTTGGTGAATTACAGAATCCTTGCTGTTAAGCCTAAGCTATCTGAACTTGAATACTGCGTTTCTGAGTAACTCGTGCACTAAACTCACTCTCCATTACTTCACGCTCTCCAACAGGCCATCAAGTAAAGTGTCCACCCATCTCCCACTTTCCGGGCTCCCTTGCTCTCTTGAATCCACCTTGTGGATACACCAGCACCCGAGTCCACCCCACTCTCCTTCCCCAAGCTCAGTAGGTACAGGGGTCACGGAGACTTCACTCCAGGACTCAGCACCAGCAGCGTGGCTTTTCTCAAGTGCAAGTTCCCTGTGACAGGTTTGAGTCTGAGCATCAAAACCAGCCTGAAATCCACACAGATCAGACTCAAGATTGCAGAGGGGGAGGGGGGATGAGAGGGATGCCCAGGAGCTGGCGGTCGGCAGATGCAAACTCTTACACTTAGGATGGATGAGCAACAAGGGCCGCTGTGGAGAGAGCCACAGCCAACCTCCTGGGACAGACCACAAGTGAAGGAACATTAAGAATACATATGTTACACACGTGTGTATATATAAGAATATATACATAACGCGTAAGACCGCGTGTGAACCTGGCTCGCCACGCTGCGCCGCAGTCAACAACATCTCCATTGTTTAAAAAATCAAAAGCAAAACAAAAATCTAGTCTGAAATCAACACACAGCCTTCCCCGAAACTCTTCTTGAAAACGTTCAGGTTCCCACGGTTTCACTGAGCTGACAGGTAGGACTAAGACACAGACACCCAGATACACTTTCTCCAGCGAGCTGGGATTTCACACCTAACTTCAGAGAAGATCTATGTATGCAAACTCTCCTCCTCCTCCTCGCGTCACAGGAAGAACTGAGTGGGGTGTGGATCTACTGGCTCATCATCATGGTCAGAACATCCCTTCCCAGCAAACAAAGGCCAAGTGAGGAGCGGCAGGTGGGCTGAAGCTGCCCTTGGCCTCCGCAGAGGCCTCTGCAGGCCTGGCTGCCTGCGAGGGGGAGGCCAGACCTGCTCTGGGGAAACTGGTCAACATCAAAACAAGAGGTGCTCCCTCCAACATCCTGAAAACCTCCTCAAACAGAACCAACCTTGCAAGCTCTGGTGAGGACCGTTAACAAACAAAAGATTCTGGCAAAGTGCGTCCCACCCCAGCACAGAAGCTGGGGCTCTATGCTGAGGCCCCAAGGCGAGCACTGTCCACGCCGCCAGAGCCCAGGGTAACGTCCCCACCACGCCACCGACTCTCCCCCCAACCTGCACCACATGACCTGAGCGGCTCACCCTGTAGACACACACCACTCCTAAGTTCGGAGCGGCCAGGTGCCCACCCGCGCACCTGCCTCCAAAGGGCGGCCACTGATCCCTCAGGCCCTCCAGAGATGCCCCCCAGGAGGAGTGGTGCCACTGTGGGGGGAAGCACCCCGAGCCTCAAGGTCCCAAGACACACCACCAGGACACCTGGAAACACCATCTGTGATGGTATCCAAGGTAACCACGATGAAACACATCCTGGGTAAAAGTCCAACCAAGAAAACACTGGGCAATTGATACCAGACAGTCAAATCTCCAGGAAAAGAGCAATAATGAGCCCTAGCTGGAAGATGTAATGCTTTACTAAATTAAAAGCCCCTGAGTTTGGCCACGTGGTGGGACACTTGCTTCTGGCCCAGACAAAGCAAAGGAACAAGCCTCACCTGCTACTGAAATAATACACAAAACTGCAGTTTTCAAAGCACTGCACACTGGGTTCTGAGAGGCAGTGACCTCGGCAGACAGAAGACAGACAAGCACTGACCACTCGGGCGTCCAGTGTCCAGGCCGCAGAGCGGGCGCCCTGAGCTGAGGACTCAGGAAGGTTCTGCGTTGGCAGCGGGGCGGTTAGTCCCGGACAAAACCATGCTCTAGTCCTGCCTGGCACACCTACAGGCAACAGTCTAAAAGGTCAAACTGACTCCAAATAAATTAACCAAGTCGGGAACAAAACTCAAGAATGTTCACAGGAACACTAAGCATCCAGCACACAAGTCAGAACCCACGGTGTCTGCATCTAGTCAGAGCTGCTGCACAGGCCAAAGGGAGGAACACAACTCACTGGGGAGAAAAAGCAACCATGCCAGGCAGCCGGAATGAAGGCTTGGCAGATCAGGACGCAGAGGAGATGGAACCACGTCCACACGCCAAAAAAGTTGAGTACAGACAGAGAAGATACAAACCAGATTCAAACTGAACACCTAGAGAGGAGAACAACGCAAGGGAAAATCACACTGGATGGCACGAACGGCAGACTAGACGCCGCAGCAGAAGAGTGAGCTCAAGCAGGTGGGTAAACTGAACAGTTTCATATCCACTAAGGAAACCTGTAGTTGAAAATCCTTCCACCAAGAAAGCCAAGATGGCTTCCCTGGGGAATTCTCTCAAACATTTAGGGAGAAATAATACCAACTCTATACAAAGTCTTCCAGAAAATGTAAAGGAGGGAATATTTCCGATTCATTTTTTGAGGCCAACATTACTCTGACAACAAAATCAGACACAGACATTACATGAATATCAATATCAATATCCTCTGTTATCACAGATACAAAAATTAACACACGGTTGGCAGACTGAATCTAACAATACATAAAAAAAAGGTAATACTCATGACCAAGCAGGATTTATTCCAGAATGAAAGACCAGTCTAAGATTTGAAAAATCAATCAATGTAATTAGCAAACTAAAATACAAAAATCAGACGACCACCTCGACAGTCACAGAAGAATTTATCAAAATCCAACATGTATTTCTGATAAAAGTGCTCAGCAAAATAGGAACAGAGAGGAACTTCCTCAACTTGATAATGCGTATTCCGGGAAAACCCACGGCTAGCATCGCATGATGTTAAATGATGAAAGACTAACAGCTTTTTTTCCCAAGACCGAGAACAAAACAAGTGTACCTGCTCTTCACATTCCTATTAGCCATCAGAGGCTCTACTCAGTGTAATCAGGCAAGAAAAGGAAATAAAAGGAATGTAGATTAGAAAGGGAGAAGGGAAGTTATTTCTATTCATAGGCGATGTGACTGTCAGTATAGAAAATCCAACGTTACCTACAAAAAAAGCTACAGAAAAAAGTGCAATCAGCAAGACATAGCACAACAGATCAATGTATAAAATCATTTGTATTTATACACACTATCAAGAAATCAAAATTTATACCACCTTTTATAACACTATAAAAATATGAACCGCTTTTAGGGATAAATTTCACAAGACCTATGCAATGAACTAGAACACACTGTTGAGACCCAACTAAGCGAGAGCTGCCCTTGTGAGCAGCTGGGGTCAGTGATGTCAAGATACAACTCTTCCCACGCTCACCTAGAATTCCACAGAATCCCACCCAAGATCCTAGAACGCTTTTCTGAGAAACTGGCAAACAGATTCTAAAATTCATACAGAAATACAATGGACCTAGAAGAGCCAAAACAAGTTTATCTAAAAAAGGATAAAGCTGGAGGGCCAGTGCTCCAGACTTTGAGGCTTCAGGCTCTCATCTGGACAGCAATTTCTGATGAAGGGACAGAGCAGCTCGCTGGGGGAAGCTCAGACGCCTCGCCACGCGGCACTGGACCAAGCGGACATCCACAGGGAGGACAATGAGCTTGGATGTACAGCCCACAAGAGATACAACTACTCACCTGCAAACAGATAACACACCTAAGTGTGGAACTGAAACCCCTGAAATGTCCACAAAGAAATAAGAGAGAATCCACACCACCTTAGATTAGGCAAAGACTTCTCAGACAGACACTACAAGCACAATCCATAAAAGACCAAATTGATACAAAGACTTCCTCAGAATTTAAAACTTCTGCTCTCTGAAAGCCATAGCTAAGAGACTCAAAAGGCAAGTTGTAAACTGGGAGAACATAAGTGCAAGGCAAATATCTGAAATAAGATATGTACGCAGAATACATAATAACCCCAAACACTCGATGGTAAGAAAATAAACAAGACCATAAAAAATGAGCAGAAGATGTGAACACACACTTCAGTAAAGCAGGTATAAGGAATGGCAATGGGCACAAGAAAAGATACTTAATATCATTAGGGAATTGCAAATTAAAACCAAGGTGAAATTCTGCTGCATACCAAACTAGAACAGCAAAAATTAAAGACTGACAATACCAGACATTGGCATAGACATGGAGCATCTTAAACTCTCACACGGCACTGGCAGAGACAAAAACTCATGACACCACTGTGAAAAAGCTATGAAATGTCTTATGAAACCCAGATATTCATTAACTCACGATAACCAACTGTGGTACCCAGAGTATTCAGCGACAAAGAAACCAGTTACTGTCAAAAGGCCCACACCAAATGCAGAAGCACTACCCTAAGTGAAAGGAGCCAGGTACAAGAGACTGCAAGAGGCACAGTTCCATTCAGATGAGGTTCTAGAAACGGCAGAAGGTACCAACAGACAGCAAGTCAGTGATTGCCAAGGGCTGGGAGTGAGGAGGGGTGGCTGGCCGCACAGGGGCCTCCGGGCACTGTCTGTGGTGACGGAATGTTCTACAAGTGGACACATCTGTTAAAACTTACTCAAGGACACATTCCATATCTTAATAAAGTGGTTAAAACACACAACAGACTTAAAGTTAAGACAAAGAAGGCACATATGTTCATCAAACTGTCAACAGCAGTCTTCTTTGGGTGGCAGAAATATCGGGGATTTTCATTTTCTTCAATGCACTTTTTGCAGTGTCCATAATTTTTATAACATAATTGCTTATGTAAACATGAAAAGGTTTTTACTTATTTTTTACAATTATCGAACGTTAAGCTCTTTATGTCATATTGGGGTACAGCCAGTTAATGACACTGTTGGAGTTTCAGGTTAACAGCAAAGGGACTTAGCCACACATACACATGTATCCACTCTCCCCCAAACCCTCCTAGAAAAAAAATTTAAACTCAAGTCTCTTAATAGAGAAGCTATATATCAATATAAATGCTATTCTATTACCTAAAACGTAGGTAAGAGTTTCGTATATAACATAATGGATAATAATTTGCTGCATATTTGGAAAATGTTAAAAGTCCTATGGCTCTTAGAAACACATTTCTCTCCTATAAATGGGTTAAATTTAAATACCTTTCAACAGCTTAAGCCTGAAAATGAAATAAAAATCCCACAACCACCAAAAACAGAAAACATTCCTTGACTCGGGACAGGATTCCGCAGAACTCCTACTGTTCCTGTTGGAGGCAGATACTCGGATTCTATTACCTCCTTCTCTATTGTCTCTGAAACAACACTGGGGACCACAAAATCCATGGCTGCGTCACGTTTCACCGGAGCTGGACTGTTGCGCTATTTAGACCACTATAAAAAAAGTCAGGTAAGTGGGAAACAGGATGCAGGGACGGTTTCCGTCTCAGTGAGCCTTCTGTAAAGCTCTGCTCTTAGCCGCCTGTGGACCTTACTTACCTGGTAGAGCTCTTCCAGGTTGTAGCGGATGGAGGTGCTGCTCTGTATGGCTCTCACCGCTTCATGAAGCTTCTGCCAGGTGTCCTGAGTGTAGTTATCAGGCAATTTAGGTCTGTCTGTAATTGCAGACAGAGTCAGTAGGTAACGGCACCCATGCCAACAATCACACGTCTTCAAAAAACCATTCTACAAAAAAAGTACTTCAAAGGCACACAGCTAAGGAACGCAGGACATTGTTTTCCCAGTACAAGGTACCGTGTTTATAAATCTCTCGGGTTACAGACTCTGCAACCATCCCACCTTCGTTTTGCTAAGTAAACACATCGAATACTGATGACCAGTGTAAGCGGATGTAGAAAACATAAAAATCTTGTTCTTTTACTTAACGAGTGGACTTCCCAAACGGGAGGACGCGGAATAGTTACACTCTACTCAACACTGGAAGTTGCCCGAAACTGCCCCCAGTTGGGAGGACGCTGAGGCGGGAGCTCCTGACCGGCCAGAGGCGCGGGCTTGGGGGCCGCGCCGCCGCAGGGCCGGGGCGAGCGGAGGGGGTGACCACGCCGCCCCGCCGAGAGCTCCGGTCCCGCCGCGCCCGGCCCGGCCCGGCCCGCCGCGACCGGGCGACCGCGGAGCGCGGGGCGGCGGCCGAGGGCGCCCCCGGCCCGCCCGCCGGCCCCGCACCCACCTCGGAAATTCTTGATCACGAGCTTCTTGGAGCCGCCGGCACCGCCGGGCTTGGCGGTGACGGCGGCCGCGGCGAGGGACGCGGGCTTGGTGAGGCCGTTGGTGTGTCCGACGAGCGCCGAGAAGCTGCCCTTCCGGGGGGTCTCGTCAGCCATGGCCGCGGCCTCCGCCCGTCCGCCGCTCGCCCGGCCCGGCCTCCGCTCCGGCCTCCCTCGGCCGCGCTCCCTCGGCCCGGCCCGGCCCGGCCCAACCGCCGCCTGGCTCGCCTGCTATGCCCGCCCGGCCCGACCCCGCGCCTCAGGTCCCGGAGCGCGCAGGACCCCGACCCGAACCGACCCGGCCCGACCCGGCCGCAAGCGCTCTGGCGCCGCAGTCCGCGTCCGCCGCGGCCCGTGAGGAACCCGCAGCAGCCGAGGGAGCGGCGGGGCCGGGCACCCGCGCGCCAATGAGGCGGTCGCGCGAGGGGGGAAGGGAGTCGCAGCGCAGCCCCCGGCCGTCCTCAGCCCGGGCGCGCCGCCATGCCGGCCCGGGGCTCACGTTCCGGCGCACACACCGCCTCCGGAACCAACGCGCGCGGAAGGCGGGGCCGGGGGCGCGGGGTCGGGGCCGGACCGCGGCCCGGAAGTGACGTGCGGCGGCGGCGGCGGCGGGCGCGACCATGGCGCACATCACCATCAACCAGTACCTGCAGCAGGTAAGGTTCCCGGTCTGCGGACCGCCTGCCGCCTGCCCGCCCGCTGCCTTTTCTCGTGCGCTGCAGTGGGAGCTTGGGGGTTCTTTTCGCCGGCTGCGCCCGCGCCGTCGGCCACCGGGCGCAGGCAGACCCGATATGTGTCCCGGGGGCCGGCCGCGCCCTCGGTGTAGGGGCGGTGGGAGCTGGGGACGGAGACAGCTGGGGTCCGCCTGCAAGCGGGCCGCGCCCCGCGGACTTGCGTCCTTCGGTAATTGTGTCTCAGGGCTGTGTCCACACAGCCTGTAAACGCAGGAGCACAGCGCGAACACAGGCATCGACAGATTCAAAGCATACAGTCTTTGCTGGAAGCAGGGCTTCCCTGATAGCTCAGACAGTAAAGAATCCGCCTGCGATGCAGGAAACCCAGGTTCGATCCCTGTATGGGGAAGATCCCCTGGAGGAGGGCATGGCAACCCACTCCAGTATTCTGGCCTGGAGAATCCCATGGACAGAGGAGCCTGGTGGGCTACTGTCCATAGGTCCCAAAGACTCAGACACGACTGAGCGACTAAGCACAGCATAGCATAAACACTGTAAGGGCTTCCCCGGTGGCTCAGACAGTAAAGAATCCACCTGCAATGCAGGAGACCCAGGTTTGATCCCTGGTTCAGAGAATCTCATGGACAGAGGGATCTGGCAGGCTACAGCCCATGGGGTCGCCAAAACTAGGACACGACTGAACGACTAACACAGCCTTTCCTCTGAGCTATGCTAATTCGCAGGGCTAGAAGCCTGGTAATAGGATTAAGGAAAGGCGGGGTGGGGGGCGGGGGGCGGTTGCGGGGGGCGGGGAAGGGGGTGCCGGGTGTGTGGACTTTAAAAAATATTTGAAGACTGCCAGGACTTAGGAAAGGTGTGTGTTTGGGGCACCGGAAGGAATCAAGACTGATTCCCAGGTTTCTAGCTTGACAATAGATGAACAGAGCCGATTTGGAAGTAAAAATAAATTATTCTGGACATGTTGTGTTGGAGGTGTTTGCTGACAACCAGGCAAAGATATCTAGTTGGCAGTTGAATATAGTATAACAAGATTGGAACCGTTAACTTAATGGTTAATGGTTCATTGAGAAAACTGGTTAAAACAAGAATCATGAAAATACAAATACATGCTTTTGTTTTAACTTAAAGTTTGCAAATATAATACATTCGTTTGCAGTCTTCTGGTTGATGCCTAAGACTTTTTCTTTAAGGATATGTCTACTTTGGCCTTATCTTTGCAGAGTTAACATTTTCCAATATCAGTTTTTATATGAAGTTGAATAAGAACACAGACATTGGAAAACCAGTGTGGATGTAGAATCTCTCTAGAAGTTTATGCTTTTTTATATCTTTTGCATATGAACATTTACTTTCTGTGCGTTTTATACCTCCCATGACTTCCGTGCGCACACCCAACTGCAGAGCTCATATTTTTATATCTCTCATGACTTCCGTGCGCACACCTAACTGCAGAGCTCATATTTTTATATCTCCCATGACTTCCGTGCGCACACCTCACACCTCACTGCAGGGCTCATATTTCTATACCTCCCGTGACTCCCGTGCGCACACCTCACACCTCACACCTCACTGCAGGGCTCACCTCACTGCAGGGCTCACCTCACTGCAGGGCTCACCCCACTGCAGGGCTCATATTTCTGTACCTCCCGTGACTCCCGTGCGCACTCCTCACTGCAGGGCTCACCCCACTGCAGGGCTCACCTCACTGCAGGGCTCACCCCACTGCAGGGCTCACCTCACTGCAGGGCTCACCTCACTGCAGGGCTCACCTCACTGCAGGGCTCACCTCACTGCAGGGCTCACCCCACTGCAGGGCTCATATTTCTGTACCTCCCGTGACTCCCGTGGGCACACCTCACTGCAGGGCTCACCCCACTGCAGGGCTCACCCCACTGCAGGGCTCACCCCACTGCAGGGCTCACCTCACTGCAGGGCTCACCCCACTGCAGGGCTCACCTCACTGCAGGGCTCACCTCACTGCAGGGCTCACCCCACTGCAGGGCTCATGTTTCTGTACCTCCCGTGACTCCCGTGGGCACACCTCACTGCAGGGCTCACCTCACTGCAGGGCTCATATTTCTGTACCTCCCGTGACTCCCGTGGGCACACCTCACTGCAGGGCTCACCCCACTGCAGGGCTCACCCCACTGCAGGGCTCACCCCACTGCAGGGCTCACCTCACTGCAGGGCTCACCTCACTGCAGGGCTCACCTCACTGCAGGGCTCACCTCACTGCAGGGCTCACCCCACTGCAGGGCTCATGTTTCTGTACCTCCCGTGACCCCCGTGCGCACACCCCACTGCAGGGCTGGGCAGCTAGCCTGCCACCACCACTATCCCTAGGAGGCCGATCCGTTACACATCCCACTTCACAGAGCAGCTTGAGTGACTCTGTAGGGTCACTGGGCAAGTAGGTGATACAGTCAGACCAGGAATCATGGCCCCAGAGTCCATGCTCTGACACCAGGCTCACTATCTCTGTTAGCCCAGGGTTCACCCATTTCTTGTCTCAGTCAGAACCTGCCTATTCCTTTGCTTCCAAAGTTTATTGTATCTTGAATTTCAGGGACCCTGACAGCTTGGACTTAATTCACACCTTTGCAGCCTCCTGGGCCGGGGCCACCTGTGGACAAGTCGTGCGTCTTGCGTTTCCCGTGGTCTCTGATAACTTCCATTGGCTTTTGGGTCTGGGGTTTGATTTCACCTTCATAAGCTCATAAGATCTGTTCGTTTCTTGGATGCTGGCAGAACACATGCAGTTCCTTTCCGTTTTGGACATATGTGATCTTCAAGCGTTTCTTTTTTGTAAGCTGTATAAGTGGATCTTCAAATGTTTATTAGTATGACTGAGTAAACTGGACTAATTAATCCTCTTTAGTAAGCAAATAATAAACCACTGGCTGATTCTGCTTTTTCATTGTTTTTAACGGTAAGTCACCTGTTTGCCTCCAGAAGATCTCATTTCGAGATGCAATGACTGTCCGCTCACTGTGGAAGGTGCTGGTCACGCCTCTGCCCTCTCACAGCAGGGGCAGTGCTGCAGCGTGTTGTCTCGGCCCTTCTGGGGTTAAGCGTTTCACTTTCCACGTAACAGCTCTTTTCTCTCCAAATGCTTCAGGTCTGTGAAGCCATTGACACCAGAGATGGGGCATCCCTTGCAGAGCTGGTGTCTTTCAAGCATCCTCATGTTGCAAACCCACGGCTTCAGGTAGGTGGGAGGCCACGCATGCATGTGTCTGAGAGGGTCACTGGGTCACCACCTTCCTAAGTTTAGGGTGTGAGTGGGAAGAATACTGTTGCCACTCTTATTTGAAAATCGCCAGGTTCCTTCACAATTTACCTAATTTCAGTTCATTTATTGAACATTAATGGAGCACCGTGCCTCAGAGCCTGTGTTGAGGTTTGTGCTTCTTCCTGCCTGTAATTGCCGCAGGACTCTCCCGGGCTCAGACAAGCGCAGCAGGGTGGCGGGGTGATCAGCGGACAGGCCATGGGCTCGGACTCGGGCAGGCCTGTCTGTCCCTGAAGCCCACAGCTGTGCGGTGGTGCTCCCAGGGAGGTTTTACGCCGCCTGTGGCTATGGAGGCAGACCTGGGCCCACAGAGCCTGCAGCATTTCCTGGCTGGCTCTTTATGTGAATGTCTGCCAACCCCTGCTCTCAAATGTAAGCATCCTTGATTCGGATGATAGATGGCATCCAAGTAGAAGCTTCTGTGGAAAGCACTGTTGAAACCTTGTTGAAGTAATGCCCACTTCCTCGTCGATTGCCATTATGCATTGGAGTGTGTTCTATCCGGGAGCTAAACTTTTCTTTTGAAAGAAAGTGCGTGGAGTCTTGGTGGGTCTCAGGTTCAGCTTGCTGGCAGGTAGCCCCTGGAACACATCTGCTGGCCCATATGTGACCTGAGGCTGATCCCTTCATTACAGAACTCCGCCTAACCTCCCATCAGCAGCTCCCTTTACTGGCAGCCTTTGTCCACCCAGTCATTTCATCAGAGATTGTGGAGTGGTGACCTTTCCTGTGTTGTCATCGCCCCTCTCAGATTTATTGACATAGATAAGCAAATATAGTTACCGTGCCAGAGTAGCGTCCCCGAGTCCCTTTCTTGTTGTGTAAGCCGTCCTGTTACACATTATTGAAAATCTGGCCACTGAGAGGAGCGGGCAGGTGACAGGTGAGTGTCTGCCATCTCCCAGGATTCCTGAGTGTGCAGTCTGTCAGCAGGAGGTGAGGACCCCCCCATCTCCCCTCTCCCCAGGCATCATCTCCATCTCCTTCGACCTCACATGACCTACTTACCTTTGTTAGGCACGTAGTATCTGCCTAATAAATACACAAAGACATCTGTGAGCATGCCTGGAGTGCTTCCTGACCTATGGTAGACAAAGCAGACCATGTGCCTCTCCTGTGTGCAGGTTGGGCTTGATAGGCGTGTGGAGGTAATGAATCGCTTTTTGAATTGCTAAAGTGTGAAGAGCTTCTGCAACTATAAAGTGTAAATCCTCTAGAAACAAAGGTTTGTCTGAATCTCTTCCTTCGCATTGCATTCTTTCTGTCCCAGTTAAGTTTCTTTTTACCGTTTTTCTTATTGGCATGCAGATGGCCTCTCCAGAAGAGAAGTGTCAACAAGTCTTAGAGCCGCCTTATGACGAAATGTTTGCAGCTCACTTAAGGTAAGCCATGGGTGAGGTAGGAAACAAGCCAGTCTGGAGGTTGCTGGCTTGATTAGGGGGGTTTTACACCGTCTTGAAGCGTTGAAAAATTTCCTTTGAAAAAGTAGAAAAGTATGTTTGTAATTGCACTTTGGTAAAACCTGTGAAAATCTTGTGAGGCTTAAAAGACTTTAAAATTTAATAAACTTTTCCATCTCAGGGACCATGTGTGTTTTAAAAGTTAGTGAAATGGTGATTGTGTGTCTGTGTGTCTTCTGTGTGATGCTCGAAGAAGCATTTGATGCTCATTCCACTGGCTGGGTGGTGGGCGTTTATTCAGAAGGGTGTGCAGCCCACCATTGACTTGCATTTTTCATGGAAATGCCTGGTTTTTAACCTCTTTGCCTTGAACTGGAAAAGAAACTGGATCAGAGCGGAGCAAATGAAATTTTGCTTTTTATTTACACGTCATGTCTGCTATTTTCACCTCTGAAGCCTCGATTCAGGCCAAGCCGTGGGTCCTAAAGCGTGTGGTCTGGACTGCCCTCCTGCCGACATGGCCCGCCAGTGTCTCTGGCAGAGGACTGCAGGGGCGGAGCAGGCCTGGCCCCCCTGAGATCTCTGGACGAGTTGGAGTGCCACTGTGTTCCTGAAGTGTCTTCCTAGATCTGTGCCGTGTGCGATGAGGCTCGGGCTTGGGGAGGGACTGACTGATGCTGACGCTGCAAGCGGGCACCTGGGTGCAACAGCCTCGCCCACTGACGCCCGGGAAGGGCCACTGGCTCGTTAACAGCGGAACCTCTGCAGCTCAGCTTCTCCTTCTGGGACTTGAGAGGTTTCCTTTTTCACCCAGCGGCCTCCTGTGAGCTTCTCTGTGATCTGCTAGCAGGAGCTCCGGCTTCGCTCTGGGCCAGTAGAGAGCAGGGCGTCTGTGGCGGCCATGAGCGCTGTGGCCGCGTGGCTTGCACCCGGCTCTTGGCACTCTGCCGCTCGTCCTCAGTCCCTGCTGCCCCCTCTGCAGGTGCACGTATGCGGTGGGGAACCACGACTTCATCGAGGCGTACAAGTGCCAGACCGTCATTGTCCAATATCTTTTGTCGCGTGCGTTACTGTTCGGTGTGGGACAGATGCAGCGGTTACCTGGGGGCTGAGATCTCGAAACATCAGACCAGTTTGAGTCATACCTTTAATCAGGGAGAATTAAAACCTTTTGGAAGAAAAACTCATTTAGCTGCTCCACTCAGGTACTTAAATTTAGTATGAGCTTCCACACTGGTGTCCATTCACTTGCATAGTAGGGAAGAACCTTGGTTATGGTTAAGAGTTTTATCTAATTCTATTGTGAAGAATAGTATTTTGTTGCCTTTAAAGCAATTGCGTGTAGTTAAGGGATGAGTTAGTCCCCTTGTGGAAATGGAAGAACTCCCAGATCCAGGCGGGCCCAGGGAGGAGTGGACCCTGCCGAGGCCTTGGTCAGGTGGCTCTGTCCCTCATTACTGCAGGGATGTCTCCTGGCTGCGGCTGTGGCCAGTGGGTCACATCTGGTCACGTTATGTGCCTCTCCAGACTTTAGTTGGTTTTTTTGGCCTCACTGCGTGGTTTGTGGGAACCTAGCTTCCTGACCAGGGATGGAGCCCAGGTCTTGGCAGTGAAGGTACTGGGCCCCAGCTGCTGGGCCAGCGGGGACTCCCTCTAGCCGCCTGCTCCGTGGTCGTCTTGTCTAGTACACACAGAACAGAATTGGTTACTGACCAACTGAGTCTCGTTTGAATTAAAGAATTTTGTAATGAACAAAATAGACTTTGTACTAGAGACCCTAACCACGTTATATGTAACTTATGATGATCGGGACTCAGAGAAACCAAGTAAGATGTGTGAAACTGCCAGTTTAAAAAATCTTCATACAATAGCATTTTGTCTTACTTTGGGGAAAAGCTGTGTAAAGTCAGTGTATTTACTTATCGCGAATGACACTCAGGTGTCTATAACGTGGCGCATGTGTTTCTCCCCTTCGAGAGCCTGCTGCTGTGGCGCACAGCCTCCTGAGTGGCGCACGGCCTCCTGAGTGGCGCGGGAGCCCTCCCAGTCAGAACGCGGCGTTCGCCATCCTTTCACTTGTAGCGCCGCCTGAGCTTTTTATTAGGACCTTCCTTAACATAGCACATCATTCCTGCGAGCATTTCAGGCCCACAAAGAAGAAAACTGGTAAGTACGAATAGAAAGAGCTGCAAATGAGCAAATGGCTTTCTTTATCAAAAGCAGAAGTTCTTAATAGATTTACTCTAAATAAATGTGTATTGTGTTTTCTGTGTTGGTATTTGATATTGGGTGTTGACGTAGGATGATATCAACACAGATACTGGAATTTTAATAGTCAGTGTAAACTTAAATGGCAGGTCAGCCAGATTATTTCCAATGTTTTCCTGTAAATATGAAGTATTATTTCAGCCATTCCATGCCCCCAAATATGTATTAAATACTACTTTTTTTCTTTTGTCAATTTTGATCTTACTTGGGCTTCCCTGGTGGCTCAGCTGGTAAAGAATCGACCTGCAATGTGGGAAACCTGGGTTTGAACCCTCAACTGGGAAGATCCCTTGAAGGAGGGAACGGCTACCCACTCCAGTCTTCTGGCCTGGAGAAGTCCTTGGGGTTGCAAAAGGTCGGACGCGACTGAGCAACCTTCCCTTTCACTTTTCGGTTTTAAACTTGGATAAAAGACATAGATCAACTACAGTCCGTTTGGGATGACAGATACAGAATACTTGCGTTATCTTAAACTGTCTTGTGATTTATTAAAAGTCTTGGTAAATACTGAAATTTTGTTTATACTAAAGTAACTGAAGGCTTACAGATACCTTTTACAAAAAAAAAAGTTTTGACTGAAGATCTGTCTTACACATGAAGCTGACACCGCCAGCTGGATTCTAGAAGTCTTTTGACGACATCTGTCTGCTCCTTGCCTTGGGCTCTGTTAGGAGATCATTCTGAACCACGCGTCTTGTTTTCATGGAGCCGTTTAGGTGGTGGTGGGGTGATGGAGAATTCCTGGCCCAGCATGGGGTGGGGGGCAGTCAGGGTTGAGCCCCTGGCCTCTGGGGAGGCTGGGTCAGTGGGTGCGAAGCTCTTGCAGCCAGACGCACAGACCAGGAGGGGCCGCGGCTCCTGGAAGGAAGGGGACGGGAGGACCACGGCGCCGTGGGGGTGGGGACCTCTGTTGCAGGTGGGGGCCCTGGGTGTCCCCAGCTCTGGTGAGGGAGCCTCTGCCCTCAGAGCCTCACGCACACTTCCTTTTGCCCCATAGGGCTCTGCCTGTCATGTACGCGGTGGCCCTGGACCTTCGAATATTTGCCAATAATGTAAGTGCAGTTTCTGTCACTGTTGTTTTAAACCCAAACTCACTGTACCTGTTGCTTAATTTTACGTCACTCTTCCCACAAGTTTTGAGGGATGCGTGGGGTCGAGACACGCCTGGTGCAGAGCAGCAAAAGTGGGGCGGCTCGGCTTGCTGCTGAGGACCTGTCCTTGTCTGCTGTGAGGACACGCCCGGTGCCGCCTTGGCGGACGCTGGGGAGCCAAGGGCCTCGGCTGTGAGGAGGCAAAGGCCTAGACTTGACGTGTCCATTTCCTGGCAGCATCAGCCAGTCAGGGAGCAGCAATTCTTAACTCTTTGGTCCTCACATCGCTTTACCATTTCAAAGGCTGTTGCTAACTTCCAGTTCTGGACAAGTGGGTGTAGGCACGTGTTTCCTCTCCCCGCTGCTGGGAACTTTAAGGCTGGTGAGGCTCTGAGAGGTTAGAGGGGCAGAGCACCGAGCTCCCTGCATGTCCTTCTTGTCTTCTGGGCGTCCTGGGTCCAGGAACAGCAGGCCGGGTCCCAGATGGGACTCCACGCCAGCCGTCTTGTGGTAAAACCCCTGGAGCAAGTGCGAGTGCTGAAACAGACGTCTCCGCAGAGAAGTGGAAGACGTAAAACGGCCCCGAATGGAAGCCGTGGAACTGAAGGGACGTACACAGAAGCCGTCAAGGGTGCCCAAAGCTGCTGCTTGTGTAGTTTACATCGATCTTTAGTGTACTTACACCCCTCAAGTAACGAACCTTTCACACGGTAACATCACTGACTTCCTAAATAGAAGGGAGCCACTCGGATTCTCGCATCTGCTTCTGCGGTCCCTCTGCCAGGCATCGTTGTGGTTGAGTGTGTGAAGCCAGACTGCTTCACACAGACGTGGGTGGAAGCGAGAGGCCTGTTCTGATAGCCTTTCCAGGTGATGGCTGACGTCCTTGTCTGAGCGGCACCTTTTCAGGTGCCAGGAGTGGTTTTTACTGCTGGTCATGGTGTGGCCTCTGAGGCCGGCAGTGTGACCTCTAACCTCAGCGGTGCGGATGGATCTTCCAGCCCTGCCCGATTTTGTGATGTCCAAGACTGATCACCTGGAAACATTTCAGTCACTGAGCTGCTCAGACATTCCAAATGTTGACGTATTTCATTATGTAAAAAACGAAAGCCAGGAAAACTCTACACTTGTTAGTCTCTCCAGTGACCTCCTCAGAGGCGTTTTGAAGTAATGCAAAGCTGCCAGGCTCTTGGTGGTCAGCACAAGTGTTCCGAAACTCTGAGTTGTCCTTGAAAGTGCAGATGTTGTCATTGGCAAGTACTGTCAGGGTTTCCCGGGGGACAGGCCTGTCTCCTTCACCTTCCGGAGACTCGTGCTGGCTGGGGGCCCACGCCGGCCGGCCAGGCTCTGCGGCTGTCTGTTCCCCGTCCAGCTCACAGGCCAAACAGTGGCCCTGGCGCTTTACCTTAAAAAGCAGGCTTGCTGTGTGCGTGCTTCCTGCTTCATCACGAGGAGCACTAACACCACGTGTGTATTCAGGGACCAAGACTCACTGACACGTTCACTGTGTCGTCACCGACTCTGAAGAGACGCTCGCTGTGCTGGTCGGTGGAGGGGGACGCGGGCCTGTGTGCTGCAGACGCAGCGGCCGAGCTGCTTGGGGCCGCAGGAGGGCGCCCACAAGGCCTCCTGCTGCCTTCTCTGTGCCGCCCCCTCCGTGTTGTCTGTCGTCAGGGCGTTTGTGCCAAGTAAGAAAAGGCTTCTTAGCAGCACGTGGCTTGGGCAACACAGGCTTAAAGGCTCGGTGACCAGTGCACTGGTTTGACTGGTTGAAGAGCGGTTTGGCCTGTAGGAAGTTGGCACGAGCAGTGGACGCCGCAGTTTCGAGAAGCTGCAGCACAGCCTGGGGGTCTCTTCGGAGCCTGGGGGCTGCCCCTAGGTTGTCCGTTTTCACTTCTGGCTGTGTGGTGATTTTCTTTCTAATTAAGAATCAAGAGGAGATGAAAAGTGAAGGCTTTTGCTTCCTGTCAGGCGGACCAGCAGCTGGTGAAGAAGGGGAAGAGCAAGGTGGGGGACATGCTGGAGAAGGCGGCCGAGCTGCTGATGGGCTGCTTCCGCGTCTGCGCCAGCGACACGTGAGTCTGGGGCGGGCGGCCACGGCTGTAACCCCACGGCCACGGTCGTTTCTGCTTTGAATAATCCATTTCTTGGTAAGGGATAAGAGAAAAGAATCATCTCTCATGCTCAGCACACATTGGGCACTGCGCCTCTGGGCCCACACGGCCGGTGCGCTGGGTCTCACGCTTTGTGAAATTCGTGTGTTGTGTCTCAGTGGTTCATGATGTTGTAATGACAAGAGAAAGTACTTTCACCACGTGTCACAAATGCTTGATAACAGTCTGCGCTTAGACAGCACCGCTGCAGACTGAGCAGTTTTCCTTTGCCGCCCGCCAGGTGCCCAGCCAGTGTCGGCACTGCTGGGCATCTCTCCAGGTTTACCTGTCAGAGGAGACGCCTTCTTTTGTAGTGTTAGGTTCTTTCATGACTTTGACTTGAACTGTGGGGTTTTTTCTCAGGATGCGAATTCGTTTTGGAAGTTTGCTTTGTGATTTGTACGTAAGATTTTTGTTTCCTGTGTAACCTTTAAAACGTTCTTTTCCCTGCAGTCGTGCTGGCATAGAGGACTCCAAGAAGTGGGGAATGCTGTTCCTGGTGAACCAGCTATTCAAGATTTATTTTAAGGTAGAGTCTGCCTGAATTCTGCCTGTCTTCCCAGAGAGCGTTTCTGTCCCTTGTCAGCCGGCCTGCCAGGCCTGGCTTGAGAGTCAGTCCCCACCAGCCATACACCGTCCTGGGGCTGGTGTTGGTTGAGGGCCTCTGGGTGCAGGGACTGTTGTCTCTGCTCTGCATGCGTCATCTGTGTTCACCTCCACCCTTTGAGGCTCCAGGGAGCCGAGTGCTGGCGCCTCACGCAGGTCTGGGGTGACGGTGGTGGGGTCAGCTGGGGAGCGTGTGCGCCAGCGCCCTGCAGGCAGGCGCCCCACGGCCTGGCCTGGGCGGCTCCAGGGAGCCGAGTGCTGGCGCCTCACGCAGGTCAGGGGTGACGGCGGTGGGGTCAGTGCGGTGGGCGCCCGTGGCCTGGCCTGGGCGGGCGGTGGTGTGCTGTGTCCTTAGTGAGCCCTCAGGTCTGACCACGTGACCCCACCTCAGGAGGCGTGTCCTTAGCGACCAGGGGTTGGTGGCTGTCCTGCCTGTTTATCTGGAAGACCGTCTGGAGTAGATTCTTGTTCTAGATCAACAAGCTCCACCTGTGTAAACCGCTCATCAGGGCCATCGACAGCTCCAACCTGAAGGACGACTACAGCAGGGCCCAGAGGGTGACCTACAGGTACTACGTGGGGCGCAAGGCCATGTTCGACAGCGACTTCAAGCAAGGTGCGTGGCTGCCGCCCGCAGCTGGGGCCCAGAGCACCTTCCCGCCTTCCGGTGCAGAGGCGGGCGTGGTGTCCACCGCGCCAAGCAGTGCTGCTCCGACACCAAGTCCGTTCCATGAAGGAAACTCCCGTTTGTGTTTCTTGCTCGGCACCAGGCCCCTGAGCCCGTCACCGCTGTGTCCTTTCCTGGGGGAGGGACCCACGCACGTCTGTCCCACATGTGGGCCGTGCTCCGTGCTTCCCTGCGGCCTCTGCGGGTCCTGGCGGCACAGCACGTGGGGACTGGGCAGCTCGTGGCTCGGCTCCAGCCTCGGGGGACGTGCCCTTGTGCTGGTGTCAGCCTCGGCGCCTGTGGCTGGGGCAGCGGGTCAGTGCCACATCCGAGCTGCCCTTCACGAAACCACGTAGTATGGTTTGTGTCCTTCTCTTTCTCAAGATCAGGAGGCCGTTTATTTTATTTTTCTGAAAGTTTGGAGTGGCCAGTATGTGGTGGTCCCTTAGGATTGTTCTCTTATTCTCAGATCAGACTTTTAAAACTCACTTCCTTGACAGTTACTCACACGCGAAGCCACGTGACTTCAGGCACCACATGAGACGTAAGAGCCTTTTCACTCCGCGTGTCAATAGCCACAGAGGCTCTGATGACAGAAAGAACAGCTCTTTCATAATGAGAGCTCTGTTTTCTTATTCCGTGGGGTTGTGCAGACCAACTTTTCATTTCCTTTCACAGAGTTTTCAATACATCAGTTCAGTTCAGTCGCTCAGTCGTGTCCAACTTTGCGACCCCATGAACTGCAGCATGCCAGGCTTTCCTGTCCATCACCAACTCCCAGAGCTTGCCTTCAATACGTATAACTTTTGAAAGAGGACTTTCCTTGATCGGTCCCCCTACCTTTTTCTTTCCCCTAAAATATGAAGCGTTGGAATAGCTGAACAGCAAGAGAGTTAATCCACAGTTGACTCGTGGTCAGTCCAGTGTCCTTGGTTATTCTGCATTCGTGATCAGCAGTCACAGACGGAGCAATATCGTGGTGTTTACCATTGAGAACACCCATGTGCAGGGCACCCGTGCAGAGCAGACCTGCCCTGTTCAGGTCAGCTGTACACTCGGTTGAAGTCTCAGAAGGCATTGGTTAGCTTCTCCTCTGAATCTTCACTGAGTGCTCTCTTGGATATTTTTGCATAGCTGACCCTGTGGAAAATGATCTGTTAATGTTGATGGGAGACACTGTCGCCCCTGAAAGCTTTGGGCCTTTGTGTAAGGGTGGGTGTGGCACCAGGCATGGGCGGGGACTGCTGAGGTGTCTGTGGCGCCCCTGCAGCCGAGGAGTACCTGTCCTTTGCTTTTGAGCACTGCCATCGGTCCAGCCAGAAGAACAAAAGAATGGTCCTCATTTACCTGCTTCCTGTGAAGATGCTCCTGGTAAGTGGTCTGTCCAGCTCTCTGGGGGCCTGTCCCCTACAAGGAGTGCGTAGTCATTTCACAGCGTAGCCCATGTGTGGTGGGTCTCGCGCCGAGCCACATGTGAGAGCACCCCCAGAATAGAGGAGGAACAAGCCTCGGGTGTGACCCGAACCACTGTCTCTGTGACTGACATTTCCAGATCCTTCTAGAAAGGCTTGACTGGTTTTGTTTCCTTTTTCCTAAGATTACCTCACTCAAAGGTTTAACATACGTGAGACAGGTAAAATACGCATGTTATGTCTGTTACTCCTGAAAATCTAGAATAATAGAGCTGGATTAACCAAGAGAGAGAAGATCATTCCAGCCTGTCTGGGTGTCTCACTTGCTCACTGAAAGTTGTTTTTGGCATTTGTATTAAAAAAAAAAAAAATAAAAAGACATGTAACTTGCAAGTTAATTGACTAAAACATTCTAACAGTGATAGAGCTTCATTTCCTCCCGTTGAAGTTTCTTAAAAACTGTCAAAGCAGCACACACACAGTTAAAACTCACCCAGCTCTGGACAGCGTGTGATGGGGAGGAGAGAGTGCCCCAGCCCTGCCCGTGGCTCACCCGACTTTGTGGAACAGCCAGTCTCGGGTTTTCAGCTTGTTGTTCTGGAAGCTGGGTCTGAATCCCTAAGTCGTAGCCTGGTTGTTCCCTCAGGGGCCACCTGTTCTGTGATCTCTAACAAGAAGGTCGAGGTCAGGGTCACACGTCACTGTTGGCAGAGCCGTGTTGCTCCAGGTTTTCTGATGTGTGCACCGGCGTTTGTCTGTTTCCAGTTGACTAGGAAGCATTTTTTGTTCAGTTACTTAGGAAGAAAGTCTGAGAAACACAGGTTAAAAGTTTTTAAAACTTGGTAAGGGTTTTCTCAAAGACAGTTCTGTTAAAAATGAGAAGGTTCTTATTCTGGAAAATTACTCTGTCTCAGGGCCACATGCCAACCATTGAGCTTCTGAGGAAGTACCATCTCATGCAGTTTGCGGAGGTGACCCGAGCTGTGAGGTAGTTTCTTCTCTTCCCCTGGGGACCGCTTAGAATATAAAGTCTGTGCAGAGGCCCGCGTGTTGCGAGGGAACTAATGGGGTCCTGTCTCCTGTCCTGGGCGGTGCCCTGCCTGCGTCTGCACGTCTCTGTGGCCCAGCGAAGGCAACCTCCTCCTTCTGAATGAGGCCCTGGCCGCGCATGAGACCTTCTTTATCCGCTGTGGCATCTTCCTCATCCTCGAGAAGCTGAAGATCATCACCTACAGGAATCTCTTTAAGAAAGTGTGAGCACAGCCTTCCTTCCTGATTCCATGGGATGAAGTTGATCTGCAGCCCTGGGCCTTGGTGCTGGTGCTGTCCAGGGGTAGGGCACAGGGTCCAGCTGAGGGAGGGGTAGCCCAGGGCCCAGGCGAGGGTGCACCCAGGTGAGGGAGCGCGCAGGCCCGGGGGAAGGAGTGTGCAGGCCTGAGGGAGCGCGCAGGCCCGGCTGAGGGAGTGGGGGCAGAAGCTCGGGCTGTGTGAAGAGAGGACTCGGGCAGGAGTTCTGGCACCAGCCCTGAGCACGCACCTGCACGATGGTCAGAGCGTGGCACTGCTGCCTGTTTGCGTTACTCCTGGCCCGCTGAGCCTCCCGCCTCTCCTGTGCGCCAGGGAGTTGTTCTCTTTGTGGAACTCGGAAGTGGGCTCTTGTCCGAGGCCTGGTCGCAGCAGGATCTCGGTCAGACTTCTGGTCCAGGTTAGCGAGGCCCGCAGGGCATCAGATCCCTGACAGTCCCCTGTCAGGCGCATCCCCACTTGAGGGCTGTTGACGTGTGAGAATGGAAGCGTCTGCGATTCGAGAAGGTGCTCAGGCAGGTGTGTTTGTACTGGCGGCTCTGTGAACGGGAACGAGTTTCACCCGGAAGCTTTGTTTTCCGAGGCTCCTGGCGGGCGGGAGGTGCTGTGTCCCTGAGCAGAGGTTCTCCTGCCCCCTCGGTCCTTCTGTCCCACCAGCAACAGCCTGAGCTCTGCCTCTTCCAGGTACTTGCTGCTCAAGACCCACCAGCTGTCCCTGGACGCATTCCTGGTGGCCTTGAAGTTCATGCAGGTGGAGGACGTGGACATCGCTGAGGTCCAGTGCATCCTGGCCAACCTCATCTACATGGTGTGTGGGCTCCGTCCAGGCTGGGGGATCTGGTACCCGCCGTGTCCCCAGAGGCCATGGTGGGGCTGGTGTGTGTGTGTACACGTTCGTTTTCCTCTCGGCGAGCTGACTGCACCGTAGCTGGGGCGGTGGGGGTGGGGGGTGCTGTGCCCCGGCTCCAGTTCATTCTCCCTGACAGCCTTGACCTTCAGAATCATGAGCCCCCGTCTCTCCCGTCCCCCAGGGTCACATCAAAGGCTACATCTCACACCAGCACCAGAAGCTGGTCGTCAGCAAGCAGAACCCTTTCCCTCCGCTGTCCACGGTGTGCTGACGGCCCAGCCCGAGGACAGGGCAGGCTGGTCCTGGTCCTCCTCCCGCCCGGAGCGTGTGCTCTGCAGCAGAGCCTCTCGGGTCTCATCCCGGGAATGGCGTCGCCGGCATCTCGGCTGATGAGCGTCCCGTCACCAAGGCCTGGGACTCGCCCCAGTGCTGCTGCCTCAGCTGCCGGGCTGCTGGCGACACCCCCCGAAGGCCACTCCATCTCCCAGGCAGCTGCCGTTCACTTCTCAAGAGGACTGTTTGTGAAGGCGTCTTTGTAATTATTTCTATTAAAAAAAGGTGTTTATACAGATGGTGTATTCTTTATTGTATTATCCAGGATACATCTAATTTTATGTTAAATTTGAACACTTTGTGTGATCAGAATGTTTGGTTAACTTAATGTTCCTTTTTACAAGCTGAACTTGATTTAAATTTTCCAGGTACTATAGCTATTTTTTTTTTCAGATTACACACGTTTCCTCTGTTTATGCAAAACTTACTAAAGAAGAAAACTTCAAAAAAAGAAAAAGAAGAAAACTTCATGGACTAGAGTGGCTCATCTTTGCAAAGGTGCCGAGTGTGGAGGGGGCTGTGGCCTTCGTGTGGAGAGGGGCCACCGTGGGACACGGACCCCCGTCCCTGAGGCCTGCCCGAGGCCTGCTGTCTGTGCCCCGCATCTGCCCCTCCAGAAGCCAGACCAAGCATCCCGGTTTGCTCTGAAGTCTGCAGCGTGTCCTTGGCTTCTCCATGCAGCCCGTCTGGCCCATCTGGAGGGCTCTTTGGGGCTGTGCGACCCACCCTGAAGGCGTGTCGGCCCCGGGCTCTCACCTGGTACTTGGTGGCCTCTCCAGGCTGATGGAGCTGGGTTCCAAGAGCGAGGACCCCAAAGAACCAAGTGGAGCTGGATCCACTCTGAGCCGGTCTCCTGAGTCACAGGGTCACCTCCGCCCTGGGCATGTCCAGACTCGGGTGTGGGGATGGGGCGTGCTAGGGATGGCCTGCCGCCGGTGTCTGGCCACCAGCCTCCCTGGTCCCACCAGTCCCCTGAGCGGGAGAGCGTGGCCTGGGGGAGGCGCAGACGCCGGGCTGGGACAGTTGCTCCGTGTTTCCTGGGGTGCTGTCCTCACAGCGTCCCTGCTCCTCAAGGTTGGGCGCAGCCTCCAGCAAGGATGAGAGCCGCGTCCTCCCTGGAGGGGAGCCTGGACTTCTGTGAATGTGCCTGGATCTCGTAGTGTGGAAAGCTGGGTGTTCTCCACACTCTCAGGTACTTTCTTGACCAGTAAGTAGTGACACTGAACATCAAGGAGTGACAACAAACGATAACATGAGGTCAACGTCGTACTTGGCAAAACAATGAAAGAAACAGAACCTCAGGCACGGGTGTGCTGCGTTCCCACTGGTTTGGAAGCCCGTGCAGAGTGGTCGGCCTGGCCTTGAGAACACTGATGCCAAAGAAGCAGACAGTCTCTGCCATCTAATCACATTCCCTTTTCTTGAGTTTTATTGTTTTGATTTGCTTGCCTCACCTGATTTGTAACCATTTTATTAGGTTAACACGTGGTGGATGAGCAGTTTCCATTCTGTGTCTCAGCTGCCCTGCAGGCCTGCAGTGTTCTCAGCAGTGGACTTTGTGTTTAGTGGAAGTGAAAATGTTAGTCCCTCAGTCGTGTCTGACTCTTTGTGACCCCATAGACTGTAGCCCACCAGGCTCCTCTGTCCATGAAATTCTCCAGGCAAGAGTACTTGAGTGGGTAGCCATTCCTTTCTCTAGGGAATCTCCCCGACCCAGAAGTCAAACCCAGGTCTCCTATACTCTGCAGGCAGATTCTTTACCATGTGAGCCACCAGGGAGGTACAGCCCATAAATACTGCAGGGAGAGCCCTATGTCTGCCTGTGCTGTCTGTCATAATTTCCAGATATGGTTTCTCCTCCAGCAAATACAGATTGTATGGCAAATTAATGTCAGCAGCAAGACTGCAGGTGTTTTTGCAGGATTCATCATGAACTCCTTATTACCAAATTCAGACTTAAATTGAAGAAAGTAGGGAAAACCACTAGACCATTCACGTATGACTTAAATCAAATCCCTTATGATTATACAGTGGAAGTGAGAAATAGATTTAAGAGACTAGATCTGATAGATAGAGTGCCTGATGAACTATGGAATGAGGTTCGTGACATTGTACAGGAGACAGGGATCAAGACCATCCCCATGAAAAAGAAATGCAAAAAAGCAAAATGACTGTCTGGGGAGGCCTTACAAATAGCTGTGAAAAGAAGCGAAAAGCAAAGGAGAAAAGGAAAGATAAAAGCATCTGAATGCAGAGTTCCAAAGAAGAGCAAGAAGAGATAAGAAAGCCTTCCTCAGTGATCAATGCAAAGAAATAGAGGAAAACAACAGAATGGGAGACTAGAGATCTCTTCAAGAAAATTAGAGATACCAAGGGAACATTTCATGCAAAGATGGGCTCTATAAAGGACAGAAATGGTATGGACCTAACAGAAGCAGAAGATATTAAGAAGAGGTGGCAGGAATACACAGAAGAACTGTACAAAAAAGATCTTCACGACCCAGATAACAACAATGGTGTGATCACTCATCTAGAGCCAGACATCCTGGAATGTGAAGTCAAGTGGGCCTTAGAAAGCATCACTATGAACAAAGCTAGTGGAGGTGATGGAATTCCAGTTGAGCTACTTCTAATTCTGAAAGATGATGCTGTGAAAGTGCTGCACTCAATATGCCAGCGAATTTGGAAAACTCAGCAGTGGCCACAGGACTGGAAAAGGTCAGTTTTCATTGCAATCCTAAAGAAAGGCAATGCCAAAGAATGCTCAAACTACCGCACAATTGCACTCATCTCACATGCTAGTAAAGTAATGCTCAAAATTCTCCAAGCCAGGCTTCAGCAATACCGAACCATGAACTTCCTGATGTTCAAGCTGGTTTTAGAAAAGGCAGAGAAACCAGAGATCAAATTGCCAACATCTGCTGGATCATGGAAAAAGCAAGAGAGTTCCAGAAAAACATCTATTTCTGCTTTATTGACTATGCCTAAGCCTTTGACTGTGTGGATCACAATAAACTGTGGAAAATTCTGAAAGAGATGGGAATACCAGACCACCTGACCTGCCTCTTGAGAAATCTGTATGCAGGTCAGGAAGCAACAGTTAGAACTGGACATGGAACAACAGACTGGTTCCAAATAGGAAAAGGAGTACGCCAAGGCTGTATATTGTCACCCTGCTTATTTAACTTCTATGCAGAGTACATCATGAGAAACGCTGGACTGGAAGAAACACAAACTGGAATCAAGATTGCCAGGAGAAATATCAATAAGCTCAGATATGCAGATGACACCACCCTTATGGCAGAAAGCGAAGAGGAACTCAAAAGCCTCTTGATGAAAGTGAAAGTGGAGAGTGAAAAAGTTGGCTTAAAGCTCAACATTCAGAAAACGAAGATCATGGCATCCAGTCCCATCACTTCATGGGAAATAGATGGGGAAAGAGTGGAAACAGTGTCAGACTTTATTTTTTGGGGCTCCAAAATCACTGCAGATGGTGACAGCAGCCATGAAATTAAAAGACGCTTACTCCTTGGAAGGAAAGTTATGACCAACCTAGATAGCATATTCAAAAGCAGAGACATTACTTTGCCAACAAAGGTCCGTCTAATCAAGGCTATGGTTTTCCCTGTGGTCATGTATGGATGTGAGGATTGGACTGTGAAGAAGGCTGAGCGCCGAAGAATTGATGCTTTTGAACTGTGGTGTTGGAGAAGACTCTTGAGAGTCCCTTGGACTGCAAGGAGATCCAACCAGTCCATTCTGAAGGAGATCAGCCCTGGGATTTCTTTGGAAGGAATGATGCTAAAGCTGAAACTCCAGTACTTTGGCCACCTCATGCGAAGAGCTGACTCATTGGAAAAGACTCTGATGCTGGGAGGGATTGGGGACAGGAGGAGAAGGGGATGACACAGGATGAGATGGCTGGATGGCATCACTGACTCGATGGACGTGAGTCTGAGTGAACTCCGGGAGTTGGTGATGGACAGGGAGGCCTGGCGTGCTGCGATTCATGGGGTCGCAAAGAGTCGGACACGACTGAGCAACTAAACTGAACTGATTCATGTAAAACCACAGTTCTCCTTTGCTAGATTTCAAATCCTGGGCAGCTGATGGCCTTAGTTTGAAGAGAATATCACCGCACTTTGTGAGTTTAAACACAATTCAGATTTTTAAGTCTAACAATTCAAAAACACTTTCTTTCATTTCTGATATTACACTTGAACCCAAGAATTAACTTTTTTTGGTCAGTCTGCAGATGCACTGGCCCATTTCTCTGAAAGGACCTTGGCAAAAACAAAGGAAGGCAATGGAGGAACAGTAGACTGAAATCCTACCGATTTTCCTGTCAGAAGAATGTATACATCACAGTTGTAACCCTTAAAACAATCCCCCCTTCCCCAGCAGTGGGTCCGGGTGTGCATGAGCCTCTGGATCCCACCTGCCCTCAAGGTCCCACCCTGGCGTCCGCGGAGCTCAGCCGTGAGGGCCGCTCCATCCTCGGTGAGGCAGACACCTCCTGGCTTAGATATGGTGGCGGAAGTACACAGCACAGCCATCTACGCGCTCTTGCAGTCGCTTGGCGGCTCCTGTCTGTGGGGGAGGGCGGCTGCAGTCTGGGTGGGACTCCCTGGTGTGGACGCTGCAGGTTCGGGGCCGCTCCGCCCTCTTGGGGCCGGTGGACCCTCCACGCAGAACTGCTTGCCTGCTCCCGCCCCTGACGTGGGCCGTGCACAGGCCCTAGTTCGCCTTCCTCCCCTGCGCGCTGCCGGGTCCCTGACCTCCACACCCCCGCCCCCCGCCCCAAGTACAGCTGGGAGGTCGCTGTGCACCTACCCCCCCCAACCCAGAGTCGATGCTGTTGGATTGAACCCCGGTTCCCCAGCAGGTTCAGGAAAGCACTGTTCGGGGTCCACTTTTATTGTTGGACGCGCCTCCCTCCCTCCTGTGGGCTCAGTTCAGACGAGGGGTCCCGGAGGAAAGGCTGTCGGCGCCCACCGCCCACCGCGGTCACCCGGCACCGGTTCCCCGTCACGCCCCTGACCACGGTCGCCTCTCGGACTGGCTCGGCTCGGCTGCTGAGTGACTTGGCGGAGCCAGAGCGCGTATCTGGGGACCTTGATGAGCAGCAGCGGCCCGGGCCCCTCGGGGGGCGCGGCGCCCAGCAGGCCGGTGAGGAACCAGGCGCCCCGGTGCTCCCGGACCACCGCGCCGCCCGCCACCCACCGCGCCGCGCCGGCCGCCGCGCCCTGCTCGCAGCTGGTCCGCGTGGTCACCGTGGCATTGAGGGCCCGGCCGCACTCCGCGGGCTCCACGTGCGTGACCCGCAGCCGCAGGGGCACCATCTCGCGGCCGCGGAGTGTCCAGCCGCCCAGGACGCCCGGCTGCGGCAGGAGGACGCGCTCGGCGAAGTCAGCGTCGGCCGTGCAGACGGGCCGCCCGGCGTCGGGGCAGCGCACGGGCCGCGCCAGGTCCAGCAGGGCCACGTCGTTGTGCCCGGTGTCCGCCTCGAACCTCGTGTGCACGTGGACGCCCCTCACGTGCAGCCGGACGTGGGAACCTGGAAGGAGGCCGGGCAGGGGCTCAGGGCGACTCCGCCCGCCTCCCCCGCGTCCCCGCCCGCCCTGCGCCGTCGCTGCCCAGGGACCGGAGCGCCCCAGCGGGGGCCTCTCCCACACTCTTCTCTGCAAAACCAAGTGAGGCGTCCTGGGGGCGCAGCGGGGACTCAGTAAGGGCAGGTTGAACAGGTCAGAAGAAATTAGGAAGAACCTCTGGGAGTGAATCAGACTTGCCTGTTCAGGAGTCATTTTCTAGGCTGATGGGCTGGTGACTGAAAAATGTCTGAGGAAGGAGGGTAAAAATGCATTCAATATTGGCGGGTCCTAGGGAGCACTGTGGAGCAGTTCACAACACAGCCCCGGCGCAAGGACGGAGGTCCGAGTGCTCCACTTCAGTGTCCAACTAAGTGCCCCAGTCCTCGGCTGTCAGGTTCCGCGTTGCCGGCGTGCTGTGCCCAGAATTCCGCTAGCTAGTCCCTGTTGCTTTGCCTGTATGAGTGATCTCACCAGAGGGAAGCTAAACCGAGTCTGTATTTCATTAGAAGCAAGAATTCTAGATTAAAGGCTTCTTTTTATTTCTACACAGGATAGTTTTGTTTCCGGCGCCATCTTATAAAACCGAATGACAAGGTACTCACTCGTTCTCACGCTGATGTTCGCGTACAATAGCGAGCATGTTGCTGTTGTCAGCGCAAAGTTGTCCTGTATTAGAACACCCCCGCAGAAGTCTTTTCCTTCGGAATTTGTTAGTTTTACCTTTAAAAACCAGAACAGACAAGAAAGAGTTAGCCTGCCTTTGCAGCATTTGGGGCAGCACAGTGTTGTGGTTGAGATTGTGGGGCGCGCACCCTCCAGCCAGCCCAGCGCACCCCCCATTACTGAGGCCCCGTCAGCGCGCGGAGGGCGGTGGGGGCGAGAAGGGGAGAGATGAGCGAGGATGCGCGGGGTTGGGGGCGGGCAGTCAGCAAAGGTACAGTTCCGGGGAGACCAAGCCCCACCCCAGGCTCGCCCCTCACTTGAGCTCCCCACCCTCGACCCTTCCAGTCCTGGTGGTCACTGAGCTATGGCTGTCGCTCCGCCAGGCCTCCACGTGCTTCCACCTGGCTGGACCCGCGTGTAAGCGTCAGGTGAGGGAGACGCGTTCCGCACCTGCACACATGTGCGCATGCGCACGGACAGGGGGCCGAGCGCAGCCCGGTTGCTAGAGCAACCTGTAAAGCTTTCTGTCAAGTGATGGTCGCTATGGTTACTGAGCACTTGTGATCCACTGGTCGAAGCCAGGATGTGCTGCAAGTGACAAATGCTGTACGCTGCACGTCCGAGAGCCGAGGCTTAGGTAGAAGGAGGAAACGCACATATCTCAGCTTTTAAACTATTCGTTGCGTGTTGAAATAATATGTAGACGTATTGAGGTAAGTAAAGCACATCATCAGAATTAATTTCACCCACTTTCTATGCACGTGGCTGCTAGAAAATTTAAGTCAGGTCTGTGGCCAACGTGGTGTTTCTCTTGACAGAGCTAAGGAAGAATGGGGTGATCTGTATTAGAGGCCTGGGATGCAAGGAAAACGCAAAATGTAGGTAAAACCAAACCCACATTGGTGGTATTACTAAAAATAGTGCTTATTTTGTGGAGTTACCAGAAAAGCAAGAAAAGAATAAAATACTGGTCAAAGTAGCAGATGAGCGTAAAAGTGCTTGAAATAGTTTGGGAGAAGGGTCAACATAACTTCGTGTGTTGCTAAGTTAAAACATAAGACACTGAAGCTGTGAGTTCAGCATGAGAAAGTGCTTTGAAGTGCAATGTGGAGGTTGTAGATAGTTCACCTAAATCAAAGAAAGGAGAGATGACAGACGGGTGAAACGTAACAAAAGATTAAAATGTGTTTCTCTTACCTGCCACGGGAAAGGCAGAAGGTTCTGCTGGCTTCGCTGGGGCCTCTGGCAGCACTCAGAACCGAGGGTTCCACACGCACACCTGTCTTCATTGTGGCGGCCACATGGAAAGAAAGGTCAGTGCCTCCCAGGGCAGGTGGTGGGGTGACGGCGGCGCTGACCCAGCCTACTCTGTGGTGCCCATTAGGTCGAGATACTTCGTGTATATGGTGGGATTCCATACCTGCTCTCAGACATGGTGGTGGGGGGGAGCAGGTAGGGAGCCTGGCAGGGGCTGGGAAGCCCCCTTCCCTGGCCCTGACCAGCCGCAGCAGGGGAAGTAGGCTTTCAGAGTCACTGCAGAGGAAGGCCCGGGGGGGAGGCTCACCGTGGGGGAGGCAGGACCTGCGGTCTTGGCCCAGTGTGTGGCCCCTTGCACAGCTGCACGTGTAGGACTCTGGTCCCGGGTAGCAGAAGTGCTGACACCCGTCCAGCCTCAAGGGGTGACATTCGCTTTCAGCTAAAAGGAGAAGAAGGGGAAAGCAGAAATGTTACCCTGGAAACAGCCATTCTGAAGTACCCTTTTTAGTCCATCCTAAAGGAAATCAGTCCTGAATGTTCATTGGAAGGACTGATGCTGAAGCTGAAACTCCAATACTTTGGCCACCTGATGCAAAGAACTGACTCATCTGAAAAGACCCTGATGCTGGGAAAGATTGAAGGTGGGAGGAGAAGGGGACGACAGAGGATGAGATGGTTGGATGGCATCACTGACTCAACGGATGTGTTTGAGCAAGCTCTGGGAGTTGGTGATGGACAGGGAGGCCTGGCGTGCTGCAGTCCATGAGGTCGAAAGAGTCGGACAGACTGAGCTGAACTGAACTGAACAACTATCCTTGAGCGTGGGGCTCTGGCTTTTCATTCCAAACGTGCTCATGTGAGCGCTTCCATTCAGTTTCAGGAACGAGCGGAGCGGGAGCCCGCAGGGCCCCTCACAAGGATCCTCGTGGCCCCTCTGTGGGCTCACTTCCCACCACGGCAGCCAGATTTCTTAAGGGGCTTCTTCAAGGTGGGGGTCGGGATGGGGAGGGGACGTGTGTGAGGTGAAGCTGGGAACCCTGCTCTGCGCGCTGTACTTGGGGTCTCCTCCCAGCACCGGGTTGAGCTCTCAGGGAGGCCGGTGGAGCAGAGCGCAGGCAGGTTCTGCGTTATCATCGAGGACGGAGTTCACTTCTGCATGGAGGGGTCTCTGGCTGCTTTGACCCCCGCTCCCCGCCGCCCCAACCCGCAACGTTTAAGGGACACCAGGTGATGAGCTGAGGACGGTCTTGCACCCACGACCCAGGAGTCGGGCCCTTGGGGGAGGAGCGGGGGTCCCGGGAAGGGGCGGGGGTCCCGGAGAGGGGCGGGGGTCCCGGGGCAAGGGTGGGGGTCCCGGGGAAGGGCCGGGGGTCCAGGGAAAGAAGCCCCGTGCGGGGTCCGGGGGAGGGGCGGGGGTCCGGAGGAGGGCCGATGGTCCCGGGAGCGGGAGGGTGTCTGAGGGAGGGGCGGGGGTCCCGGGGAGGGGCGGGGCTCACCGAAGGCGCAGTTGGGGCCCTCGAAGCCCGGCGCGCAGGTGCAGGCGTAGCCGCGGATGCTGTCCTGGCAGGACCCGTTGTTGAGGCAAGGCTGGGAGGCGCACGGGGAGCCGCCTGCGGAGAGGACGCCCCTCGTGGGTGACCCCCTGAGGCCCCCGGCTCAGTCAGTCCACCTGCCCCTCTAGGACCCATGTTCTTGCCGAGAGGCCTCCTGGAGACCCCCGGTCACCGTGGTCCCCAAATAGCACCCGCAAGCCTTGCCTTCCACAGCTTAATCGGCTTCTGGCCATCAGCACAAGGCCTACGGGAGCTGGGGGAGGGGGCGAGCTTCCCTCTCCCACGGATGGGAGCCCTTCCTTTGGGTCAAGGTCCAGGAGCCCAAGGCTGGGCACTGGGAATCCTCTGGCCTTGAGTTCTCAGCCCTGGAGAGCGGGGTTGATGCTTCCTCCCATCAAAGCAAAAAGCAGAGGAGGCGGCGAGCCGGGTGCAGGGGACACTCACCCATGTATGTCCTCCAGAATTCATCCTGTCCGAGGGAACATAAGGGTGTTAGAAATCAAACACCTGTTCTTCCACCTTCTCCTGCGGCTGAGCTTGAAGGTAAGAAAATGCTGACTCTGCTCACTTAGTAGAAAAATGCTGCTTGAAACGAGAATATGAACTTCTCTACATCTACTTCACTTAAGTGAAGAGAGGTCGCTTAGTCATGTCTGACTCTTTGTGACCCCATGGACTGTAGTCTGGCAGGGTCTTCCATCCATGGGATTCTCTAAGCAAGGGATTGAACCCAGGATTGAACCCAGGTCTCCCGCTTTGCAGGCAGACTCTAACCAGCTGAGCCACCTGGGAAGCTACAGCTACTTAATGCCCTCTTTAATATATGTTCTGGGCTTCCCAGGTGGCTCAGTGTAAAAAATCCACCTGCAATGCAGGAGATTCGGGTTTAATCCCTGGGTCAGGAAGATCCCC
The DNA here is from genome assembly GCF_019923935.1 of Bubalus bubalis. NCBI lineage: Eukaryota > Metazoa > Chordata > Mammalia > Artiodactyla > Bovidae > Bubalus > Bubalus bubalis. The sequence continues at coordinate 624,765 of NC_059169.1, forward strand.
TGGAGGAGAGCATGGCAACCCACTCCAGTATTCTTGCTGGGAAATCCCATGGACAGAGGAGCCTGGCGGGCTGCAGTCCATCGAGTCACAAGAGTCAGACAGGACTGAGCGACTGAACATCCACCGCAGCGTGTGCTCCACGAGCTGCTTGGTGTGGATTTGCTGCGACCCACTTGGGGAAGGGAAAGTGTCAGTAGCTGAGATGCAGCGCAGACCCCACGGCCCCCCGGGCGCCTCCCACCCCGGTGGTCTCCAGGGCCCCACTCCGCAAGTGCCGGATGCAGGTGTGAGAAATTCCCACTCCTTTTTCTGTTTTATAAGCCAATTCAACAATGATGGAAATTTGCAAATTGCATATAGGAGGTGTTGTTTTCAGGCAGGGAATCTAAAGGTAGGAGACTACTCAGACTTAAAGCCTGGAGGTAAGTGCATGAGCAGGCCGCACACCATTCCCGGCTTCCAACAGCTCGAGTGGGCTTGCAGCCTCAGGGGACGAGCCCAGCTTTCCCTTCACCAGTTCTATGAAAAGTTTCTCCCAGTTCTATGAAAGATAGTCTATTTCAGAGGAGTTTTCTTATACATGGGCATCTGAGAAAATATATTTTAAAGCAGTTAAAAAATATATTAAAGAGAGGCTTCCCTGGTCCCATGGTAAAGAGTCTGCCTGCCGATGTAAAGGACACAGGTCCCATCCCTGGCCCAGGAAGATTCCACGCGCCTCGGAGCACCTAAGCCCCCGTGCCCAGCGACTAAGCCAGTGCTCTGGCAGCCTCGGGCCGCAACTGCTGAGCCCACGAGCCCAGAGCTGTGCTCAAGAGGAGCCGCTGCGACGAGGAGCCTGAGCACCGCAAGGGAGAGGGGGCCCGCCTGCCACAAGAGAGAACTTCACTGCAGCCGTGAAGACCCGCCACAGCCAAAAATGAATGAATAAACAGACCTTAAAATATATGTGGTGGTGGTCTGATCGCTAAGTTGTGTCTGACTCTGTGACCCCATGGACTGTAGCCCGCCAGTCTCCTCTGTCCGTGGGATTCTCCACACCAGAATACTAGAGTGGGTTGCCTTTTCCCCTGGGATATTCGCAATCCAAGGATCAAACCCAGGTCTCCTGCACTGTAGGCAGATTCTTTACTGAGCTACGAGGGAAGCCCCCTAAAAAATATATATATGTGTGTGTGTGTGTATTCAAGAAACAGGTCAACATTTGTTCAGAATCAACTTTAAATATTGCTGCCTTGATATGTAAAGCATATTACATGTTTTGCTGTTCTGAGAATTTACGCACAAAAATTCAGCCCCTCTGTCTGCCTCTGGCAAGCCTCTGGGTAACCGAGACGGGCGAGGTCTTGGCCATGGTCTTTAGTGTACGTGTCTTCCCTTCTGATCCAAGGTGCCGATTAGGAGAGGTGCTCTTCCTGAGGCCGCGTCCTAAGGAGGGTTTTTGTGCTGTTCTTGGTACACTGAAACCACCTCATCTCTATTAAAAGTACTAAATTCTGTGAGTCCTGACAGGCTGAGCGACCTCTGTGAGGAGTCCGGCTGCTCGGGGTGCTAGCTTGCTGAATCTGAGGGGAGAGTTTAGGGACTTTAGGAGGACTGAGCTGCCCTCGGGGTGCCCCACTGACAGGCTGGGGAAAGTGAACTCCCTGCAGTGTCCGATTCCTCGTCTGTACAACTGGGTTAGATCAACCTCCCAAGTAGGTGAGTAGGTTCCTTAATGGAGTCTCTCTTGGAGAACACACCCCCCGAGGCAGCAAGTCATGGGAAAGCAGGTGAGTGTGTGGCGGGGATACGCACAGTGGACTCTTTGTCTTCAAACACTTCTCTCGCCTCCTCGTAGACGCAGATCTCCTCCCAGCACTCCTTCTCTAAATGCCCCTCGAAGAGCTCTTCCAAGAGGTAGGAGCCGGCTCGCCTCCACCTGGCCAGAAGCTCGTGCGCTTTCGATGCAGGAAGAAAGACTGCAGGGCGAGACGGGAGTGCAGGTGCCTCAGTGAGCGGGGCTGAGGCCCGGGGGCCCGGGGGCCAGGCTCCAGGCGATGGCATGCAGACCCGCGAGTGGCCCTTTCCTCCTGCTCCTGACGACACCGGGCCCCAGCCCTCCATGTGCAGCCGGATGAGCAGGACAGAGCTTAAAACAGGAGGGCGGGAGCCTGAGAGGACGAGGCGGAGAGCAGGCTGTGTCCTCCGGGCATCCTCTGCCAGGACGGGGGCCCTCCACTTCTAGCTGGCCACACGGCTGCATGGCCAGACTCTCCTGGTGCTAAAGGAGGCTGAGTGACTGAACGCTGGCCACCAAGATGCAAACAGAAGGCCCAGGCTGCACCTCCTGGGAACCTTCTTGAAAAAAGACAACTGGTGTGGCCCTTGGCCATTGCTTTCTCCCTCCCCTCATCCTGCTGCCTGGGACACAGATGTGATGGCTGGAGCTCTAGGCACCATTCTGAAATATGGGGACCAGGGCCACGTCAGGGAGGACTGTGTGGAACCTTCTTATAAAGACTGTGGTTATTGGATTTAGGGCTTCCCTGGTGGCTCAGCTGGTAAAAAATCTGCCTGCAATGTGGGAGACCTGGGTTCGATCCCTGGGTTGGGAAGATCCCCTGGAGGAGGGAACGGCTACCCACTCTAGTATTCTGGCCTGGAGAATTCCATGGACCATATAGTCCATGGGGTCGCAGAGAGTAGGACACGACTGAGCAACTTTCACGTTCCCTAATTGAGGATGATGTGCAAAGACCCTATTCCCAACTAAAGGTCACACTCTGAGGTTCTGAGAGAACATGAAGTTTAGGGGCCACTGCATAGATGGCGTCCACAGGTGAGAAGATGCTTTGGGACGTGATGTCCTGCCTCCCCAACAGTCTTTAGCCGAACGTTTTCCACATCAGTGAAGTAGTTCTCCTGAATCAGTCATTACCATTTTAGCTGTGGAATAACACCTTTCCAATTTACCTTCTTCTGTCCTTACTTGTTGGCATTCTGCTGTGAAGGAGAACTCTTCTCCAAATGCTTTGTGTTGATTCGTTTGTTTAATGGATTTTAGAGTGAATATACCTTAAAGTGAATACTTTATTTTCACTTTATATTTAATGGGTTTTATATATTAAAATCCATACTTACTGGGTTTTAAAGTGAATAGTCAAAAAATAAATAAATAAATAAAGTGAATAGTCAAGCGAATACACTTCCATTCCAGAAGTCCTCTCCGATTCCTTTTCACGTTGCCTGAGCACCTTGATGTCTCTTGTTTCCTCCTCGTATCTGTATTGCACGTCTTCTGTGTTCTCTGCCTGGTAGCAAGGTTTTCGTGGGTCTGATTCTATTCTTTTTCCCGCAGATTCACGGCTGTCTTGTTTCCTTGTGTGTTGGTGGTTTCCTTTTACCATGTTTGGCCCGCGGGTTTAGACAGGAGCACCATTTGAGAAAGACCACGTCTCTGCCATCGAGGTGGATGGGACACGAGATTACTGCCGTTTCCAGACCCCAGTCTGACAGCAGTGACTGAATCTCAGGAGGAGGTTCTCTACCAGTGGCCCTGTCCCCTCGGGGACTGTGTCTCTTTCCTCCGAGTGGTGCCAAGGGTGGCCTAGGCTGGGCGGGCGTCTCTTCCTGGGTCCACTCGGGCCATGAGGAGGTTATGATCATTTTAATAATATACTTATCTAACTGACAGATCCAGAATACTACTGTTTCAACACACAATGATTGTTAAAAGAAACTAAATTTGCGTTCTGATTTCTGTGCTAAAGCTGTGCAGTCGGGTGTATTTTGAACTCCCAGCAACCTGACTTTGGCCACCAGTTGGGGGGAGGCATCATGGCCACATGGGCGGCGGGGGTCCAGGGTCCCCCATCTGCAGTCGCTGGTTTGGGTTCAGAGGTTAGTATAGGAAGGTTGGGGTGGGGGGGAAGGGGCCCTGAGCAGGGGCTGTGGAGGGGCTGGGGTCCCCTCGGGACTCCCCGGAAGCTGTGCCCCATCCTGTCCTGAGCCCCAGACCTGGCGGCTAGCTCTGTCTGAGCCCCTGGGGACCCCAGAGGACATGTTTACTTCCAACATACTCGTCACAAACAGCACTGAGACCAGGAGCTGGACGCAGACCACCCTGGTCCTGCCGGGGCCCCTCGGCTCCCAGAGAAAGCCCCCGAGTGCCCACCCGCTGCCCGAGAGCACCTACCTGTCGGCCAGGCGGCGTGTGGGGCGAGGAGGGCCAGGAGCCCAAGGACGGCGAGCGGTGGTGGGACGCAGCCGGCCATGGTCAGCATCGGCCAAAGTCCCCGCCGGCTCCACGCGCAGGGCGGCCGCGTGGGGGCAGGGAGCCCGCCCCGCAGAGAGAGCCTGCCCTCGGAAGACCCTGCGTCAGCGCGTTCAGGGTCCTGCGTGCAGGCTCCACTCCCGCGTTTCTCTGTTTAAAGCAGAGAGGGGAAAAGACGGAGAAATGGAGTCCAAGGCAGAGGGACGCGGCGCTGGCTCGTGGGGGCGGAAGTGGAGCGGTCAGCGTTCCCGCGAGGGTGGGGGGAGGCGTCACCTCCGCCTGGTGCTGAGAATGAGGGCTGGCAGAGCGCAGAGCCCTGGGAGGACCCGAGCACAGTGGGCGAGCAGACTGCGCCCCCCGGGGAGGGGGCTAGGCAGACCCTCGGGGCAGGGCCGGTGGCCTCACGAGGTCCACAAGGCCGGGCCGGGCCCGGGTGGGGAGGCCGGGACTGCGGGTCTTCTGTCAGGGGCGGGGGAGCCCAGCACCGCCTCCTGGGGAGACCAGCTCCCCTGGGGTGCCAAGTGCCATGTGGGGACACGTGCTGAGAAGCGCGCTCAGCACCGCGCGGGCACCAGCACGCTGACTATCCCAGGGGACAGCAAGCGCACAGAGTGGTCAGCCCGGAGTCCACCCGGGGACACTGTCTGTCCGTCTCAGTCCCCGTCTCCATCTCTGGGTCTCTCTCTCTCTCTGGCTGCCGGTCTCTCCTTCCGTCCCTGCATGCCCGGGTGTCGGGTTTGGCCTGGTAAGGTCCCTGGAGAGAACCCCACGCACCCCACCCTGCACCCTCTGTGTCTCCCTCAGACTCTCCTGCGGGGTATTTCCCGGGCTGTCCCGTTCTCGGATGCGGGCACCGTGGAGGCCCCGCAGAACCTGCTCTGGGCGTCGTCTTGGAGGGCACACCCCCACGTGGTGATGACGTAGCCTGGGGCCAGAGCTACGCTGTCCTGCCTGAAGTTTGGGACGACCTTCCTCGGGGCTCTGGCCCCTGTCGGGGTGGCACGGCGGCTGTCATGAGGGCCCATCTAGAATGGAGCCCACCCTGCGGCCCGGAGGGCAGGGGCTGCACCTGCTGCAGGCTGGCCCCTGGAGGCCTCAGGGACCCTGCAAGTACCAGTCCCTGGCTCTGGGCCCCTCCACACCCCTCTGTGCTCCTGTGTCCCCTCCATGGGACCGTGGGTGCAGTCGAGGGTGCCCCACTCTCAGGAGGGCGGTCAGACCCTGTTCCCCATGTTTCCTCTCTGTCAGCTTCCTGCTCCTCTCCATCCCAGAGGAGACTTCCTCGGAGACGCCCGGTGGACCGGCTGTCCTGGGGCGCAGGCCTGGCTCGGGTCCACCTTGAGACCAGCCTCGTCTCCCTCCAGAGGGAGACGCTCAGACCCGGAGGCGGGTCCTCCCAGGCCCAGAGTCAGCCCTGTGAGGCCCAGAGCATGCTCCCCACAGCGTGGCCCGAGCCTCCACTGACTCTCCTGTTCCTGCAGGGATGGCTTGGCCTGCAGGTGGTGAGGGCCCTCCCTTCCCAGGGCCTAGCCCCCTGCCCGCTAACCTGCGGGCTCAGCCCCAACAGGGGGAGATGCAAGTGTGACAGGAGCCAGGTGTCCCCGAGCCGTCCTGGGACTCTGAACTCCACTGTCCAAGAAACCCGGGTTCACTCTGCCGAGAGGCCCTGCCCCCACCATGCCAGCCTGGCCTCCACCGCCCTCTCTGTGGGGCCTCCCTTTGCGGAGGTCAAGGCGGGACACTTGGGAACAAACCCTCTGGTTTGACCATTTCTGGGAAGCCTGGTCCCACCGATTTTTCCAAACTTGCAATATCTCCTGTTTACAAAACTGTCTGGTGACCCCTGGGGACTTTTGGGATGGAACTTTGGAACTTTGCTTCGTTGGGTTACGCAAAAGGCAGATGGCTCGGGAAACACACAGGCCCCGCTGAGCTGCCGTATCTCTGAGAAGCATGTCTGACTTTCCTGACTGTTTGGGTGGCCCCGCTGAGGTGCCATGTCTCTGAGAAGCGTGTCTGACTTTCCTGACTGTTTGGGTGGCCCCGCTGAGGTGCCGTGTCTCTGAGAAGCGTGTCTGCCTTTCCTGACTGTTTGGGTGGCCCCGCTGAGGTGCCGTGTCTCTGAGAAGCGTGTCTGCCTTTCCTGACGGTTGGGGTTGAGGGCCTGGAGCTGGTGCAGGTGGGTGGGCTTGGCCTGGGGACGTGACCATTAGAGGAAGGGCCCCCCTCTCGCAGACCCCGGCATGCGCCCTGCATGAAGGGGCCCTGGGGGGCAGCAAGGACTCATCAGAGCCGGGTTAGTGCTCTGGACACTGCCTGGACCCGGGACTTCAGAGCCCCAGCTAGGGACAGTCACCCTGGGGGCATGTATGGGACTCCAGAGTCTGTGGGGCCTGGCTCGGGGGATGCGATGCTGAAGCCGGTCAAGAACAGGCCGACAGGTCAACGGCAAAGCATCCTTGCAACAGGAGGCCCTCTGAGCCCCTCTTCCCAGGGTGCCTGCCTTTCCTGGGAGGGCCCGTGAGGGGAGACCCCGCCCGACCCAGCCCCCAGCCCAGCTTCCAGATCCTCTGGAGAGTCCTGAGTGGCCTGGACGGCAGCTTGGGGCCTCTGAGGACAGAGAGATGCACTGGAGACAGGACAGGCTTTGAGGCTCCTTCCCGGAGCTGGGCCGTCCTTCCCGAATCCCAGGGGCACTCCCAGCGGGGGATGGGAGGGAGCCCGGGGCTGGTCCCTGGAATCTCATTTCCGCTACCGAGGGGCAAGAACAGACCCAGACTAAGGAGAGGACACAGGTCTAATCAGGCAGGGAGGGAGCCCGCTCAGAGCGGAAGGGGGGGGCGGGACTGTCCAGGTGGCGGGGGCTTCGCTGTGGCCGTGGCTGCCCGCGGCCCCCACTCTGGCCTTCATGATCTTGTCGATCCACTTGAGGAAGTTGGAGACCTTGGTGTAGACGCCGAACTTCCCCTTGCGCGCGCACCCTTCGCCCCAGCTGACGATGCCCGTGACGAAGTAGGTGTCCTTGAAACGGGTGACGTGGGGGCCGCCGCTGTCGCCCTGGCAGGCGTCCTCGGGCTGGGTGTCGTAGCCCGCGCAGAACATGTTGGGCGTGATGGTGAAGCTGCTGGACAGCTTGCAGGTGTTGCGGTCCACGTAGGGCACCTCCAGCATCTTGAGCGTGGACGACAGGCGGCCCTTCTCGTGCGTGCGCCCGAAGCCGCTGACGATGCCCGTCTTCTGGGTCATCAGTGTGGCCTCCGCCCAGTCTTTCTCGGGCAGGCAGGCGGGCGCCACGTTCCGGCGGAACTGGATGGGCGTCTTGAGCCTCAGCACCGCGATGTCAAAGTCATAGGTCTCCTTGACAAAGCGGCTGTGCTTCACAGTCAGCTGCACCTCGTGTGCCATCTCGTCGCCCTCCTCCTGCTCCGTGTTCCGGTCGCCTGAGGACGGGACAGGGCCATCAGCTCGGGGCCAGCACATCGCTGACACCTTAAAGTAGTCGTGATAGTCTCTGCTTAAAGACTGGCACGTGGTCACTAGACAATGTGAAATATAGGCGAGAAGCACGAGGCGGGGCTTCCCAGCCGGTGTCAGCGGTCACCCTTGTCCACGCGTGGGTGGGACCAGCCACCTGGTCTGAACTGCCAGACCCCTCCAGGCCACAGGGCCAGGTGGGCACGGGTCAGAACCCATATGTGCTGTTCTCAGACTCAGAATGAAGAAAATAACTGAAAATCTCTCCTGAGTATTGCAAAAACTGATTACATGTGGAGCTGACAGTATCTAACATTACCGAAATGAGGTTCACCTGTAAACTTGTAAAATGTGTAATGAAAAGGCAATGTAACTAGCAAGTTAGGAATCATGGATGTGGCTTTCACCGGGTGCTCACGGAGCAGCTGAGACCTGGCGGAGAAGGGGGGTGATCAGAATTAACCCCCAGACGGGATATGCAGGCCACTCAGACCGCTGGGGGTGCTGGCGGGCTTCCTGCAGGAGGGGGCCCCTCTTCCCCTTTCTCCCCCCGCCCAGGGTTTCAGGGCTTTAACGCCCCGTGTTTCCAGCGTCTGTCGGTCCCAGTGTCTGACCAGGAGGAGGGCGCTGGGGGCGTGGGCGGCACTCACCGACCCTCACCGTGAACCTCTTGGCCTGGTGCAGGCAGTGGGCAGCCGTGAGGATGTAGAACTCGTTCAGGATGGTGCCCCCGCAGAATCCCTCGTTCTCCTCGTTGACCAGCAGAGCCTGGGGAGGGGCAGGTGCCGGGGAGCGTTACCCTTAACCGGCCTCCTCCACGCCTCCGCCTGCAGTGGGCCTCCCCGCAGAAGGGCTTGTGGGGTTTTCAGGCTGGAACAAGGCCCTGGGCAGTGCCCCCGTGCCCACCCCCACGGGCTGTCCTGCCCAGTTCTGCTGGTTCTCGGAGTGGGCCCACCGTGGACCCCAAGGTCCTGCCAAGTGCCCAGTGCTTTGGGCTCCAGACTTGCCTGCCAGGCCCTCCTGGTCTTTATTCTCCCCGCCCTTCCTGGGTGGCAATATTACACTCTGGAGAAAACGCCCTGGTGCCTTCAGACTGACACTCAAAATGCCCAAAGCCGCTGTGACCCACAGCACGCTCTCTGGGGATGGTGGCTGGTGTGGCGTGTCCTTCCACGGGGTCGTGACACGTCAGACAGACGCAGACCCAGCATGCAGCTGTGGGCCAGTGGACGTCATCACTGAGGACTGTCGCAGCTCTGGGAACGTCACTTGTAGGAGAAGCCATCCTGGCTCTGGACACTAAAACCCCGAGGTCCAGGCAAGGGATCCGGGTAGATCGAGGCCCCAGTGAAACCCACTCAAGTGAACAGCAAGTCGTCTTCAGTGCGTGTCCGGCGTGGTGTTTGGGACACGAGCTGCTAACCCTCGCTCACTGTTTACCTGAAATTCATATGTGAGGGGAGGCCTGTGCTTTCACTTGCTAAGTCTGGCAACTTTAGTCCAAATTAACAACCAAAGAGTGATTTTTTTACCTTTGGAAACAAATGGATATACGTTTCGCTAAGGCACCATCTGCCTCATCAGGACTTAGGTGTTTGGGTAAAAGAATCTTTCAAATTAGAAGTGAAACAAGGAGAGAGACTCTTTTTGCCTCCTGTCAAACCCAAGAGCACACACCAGCCTCGGGGGCCTCCCCTGTGCCCACAGACCCCACCCTATGGCCCAGACTGGAGCCCCTCCTCTGCCTGGTGGGGGGCGTGGCGACCGAGAGGCCGGAGGCCCAGCCTTTGCAGCCCAGGCTCCTCAGGCAGGGCCCGATTGCCCGCAGCAGGCCCTCAACCACCTGCAGTGCCCAGCAGACGCCTCCCCCGCCCCAGCCACCTGGCCTCCAAGCCCCGCAGTTACCTGCCAGGGGCACTCGCCCTCCGCGCAGTCCCTGCCGCCCACTATCCGGATCAACTTGCTGTCGTCCTCCCTGGCGCTGGGCTCGGTCCTGTTGAGGCCCAGCAGGTGCAAGGAGCTCTCTGTAGGGCTCAGGTCTGTAGGGCCGTACTGCTCCAGCTCGCTGGCGTCAAGCGCGTCCTCGCTGGCGTGCATGGCCCACCGCCGGCTGCGTCCCTGCGTGAACTTCCCACAGGGGAAGGGCTCTGAAAAAAGCGCATGAGCTCAGCCAGGCGAGGAGGACACAGTCCACTCCATGGGAGGAGCGGGCGGAGGAGCGTGCCTGGGGATAAGGCAGGGCCCACAAGGAGTCTTTGTGGAGTGGGGTGCCCTGTGTCCTGCTGGGTGGGGGTGGGTCATGGGTGGAAGCCCTGACCTCTGGCTGGTCAGTGCTGAGGGGTCTCAGGGCCTCTGCAATCTGCTGGGATGCGTGCAAAAGTCTGTGGGCTGTGGATGAACAGAGGACCATGGGGCAGCGGGTGACATGGCTGGTGTTAATACATCTAGACCATGATGGCAGAGCAGGGGAGCTGGGGGGCACAGTGCCCCGAACCCTGTCAACTCTGCCATGTGTGTTAAACATAAGGAGATCCAACCCGTCCATCCTAAAGGAGATCAGTCCTGAATAATCACTGGAAGGACTGATGCTGAAGCTGAAACTCCAATACTTTGGCCACCTGATGTGAAGAACTGACTTATTGGAAAAGACACTGATGCTGGGAAAGATTGAAGGCGGGAGGACAAGCGGACGACAGAGGATGAGATGGCGTGCTGCAGTCCATGGGGTCACAGAGTCAGACACAACTGAGTGACTTCACTTTTTTTTTTTTAACCAACAGAAATGTCATCTCACTGTCCTCCAACTGCTGAGAGGCTCGGTTGGCACAGTTGCCTCTGCCCTGAAGTTGCCCACCACCCCAGCCTGCGGCTGGACTCTGCATTCCTAACCACCCCCGGTGGTCAGGGCTACGGGGCCAGTGGGAAGCCTGCTGGAGGCCGGGCTGACCGGGGCCATGGCCTCTCAGGTGCTCTGGCCCAACCCCACCCCACATGAGGGGAGTCCCAGTCAGACAGGACTTCCCCCGGGGTGTGAGACGGTGGGGAGCAGCTCGCCCACCCCCAGGACCCCCAGGACCCGGGCCCTCACTCAGCCCTGCCTGAGCTCCTGGGCCGGATGCGTGGTGTCCGGCTTTATCGAGGGAAAAGACATTTCCGTCTGACCCACTGCAGCCAAATCGGTTCTGGATGGCCCCGGGTTCTCCCCTGGCCCTTGCACCCCATCCGAGGCTCCTTGGCCGGCCCACAGGTCTGGTGCTGGTAACTCTAGCCTCCCAAACACACGTCCTTCCCAGGGCTCCGGGCACCATGACAGCAGCTCCGCAGTGTGCTGGGGCCGGACCGTGTGCAGCCTCGCACACCACTGTCTCCAGAACACGCTCCCCACCTGGGGGCTGGCCCTCACCACCCCACACACCTGTGCACCCCCCTCCCTGCACCCCCTCTCTGCACCTGTGCACCCCTCCCCACACCCCACTCCCCGCACCCCCACTCCCTGCCCCCAGTCCACTCCTGAGTACCCCCTCCCCGCACCCCCACTCCCTCCCTCCCTGCACCCCCCTCCTTGCAACCCCCACTCTGCACCTGTGCATCCCCCTCCCCACACCCCCCTCCCCGCACCCCCACTCCCCCCTCCCTGCACCCCCAGTCCACACCTGAGTACCCCCCACTCCCCACAGCTGTGCGCCCCCTCCCCGCACCCCCCCACCCACCTGTGGACACGCAGGACTTGCTGTCGTCGCCCAGCATGTAGCCGTGGGCGCAGGAGCACCGTACCTCGCTGCGCTCCTCCCTGCAGAACTGGTCACAGCCCCCGTTGTCCAGGCTGCAGATCTCACGCGTGGCTGCGGGGAGGCGCGCAGCTGAGGGTGCTGCCCGGCCAACGGGCTGGGGGGCCCCGAGGCCAGGCCAGCACCCTGGGCAGACCCTGTCCCTCGCACCGCTTCCCGTGGGGTGGGGGGCCTGGCTTCCTGAGGCCCCGGGGAGCTGCCGAGAAGGCCTAGGGGCAGAAGGTCTCAGGTTCAGCCCTCAGAGGGGCGGGGGCCTCTGAGCAGAGCTGGCGGGGCCGGGGGGTCCCCTCTGAGGCCTCTCTCCCCCGCGGCATAAAGGCCCTGGGGTCCGGCCTCCATGTGGTGGGAGGAGGTGCGGCAGCCAGCTCCTGGACTCAAGCCAGCTCCAGCGGGCCGTTCATCGTGACTGAGTGACCCGGGCGGGTTACCTAGACCCGCAGTCTGTTTACCTGCTGGTGAAGGGGTGGAGGCCACACGCCTCCCAGGAGAGCGCCCAGGTCTCGAGAGGTGCTGGGCACAAGGCACCTCACAGCCGGGCGGAGGGGCATCACCCGGCCTCCAGTGTGCTGGGCATCAGACTCCTGACACCCATCAGCCCTGCTGCCCTGGCACCTGGCTTTACACCTCACCCTGGGCTTTGATGAGAAGCTGCTCACAGGGCAAACGTTACAGAAACTTCAGAAAACATGCCCGCCAGCCCCTGGGTCAGCCAAACGGTTTGGGGCGTGGGGCAGGGGGGCCCCCTGGACAGCAGAGGGGCGGAGGCACGACTGATATTCCCGCTGGGGAAGTTCTAAAGTGTCCAGTCTGAGAGCGTGCTCTCAGGATTATATGTTCAGAAATGAAAAGCAGACGTTCAAAGCTTTCTCCTTAGGGAAAACTGGTCTACTACTCACCCAATTTTTGTTAAAAAGTAATCCCTGTATTAGGAAAACTCAGCGATTTTTCCATGTAGTATTACTCGTGTCAGATTTGGATAATCCCGGGCACTCAGCACTCACATCGCTCGAATTTCCAGAATCACAAGAAGCAGGAGAGACGTCAGTTCCCACATTAAGGGGCCCGCCCTGCACGAATGTTCACTCCGCAGCTGCTCAGAGGAGCAGGGACTTGCCTGGGGTGCCCTGTCCCCCACCCAGGGGCCGTGATGCGCTTCCCGCTGCTGCGGGCAGAACCTGCAGAGCCAGGCTGAGCCACGGTGGCCGCGGGGCCTCCCGGGGCCTCTGGCCCCCGCTCTCCACCCCACCAGGCAGCTCTGACCGGAAGGCACAGCAAGAGGAACTCACAGAACTCGCAGTTTTTGCCTTCAAACCCTTCCGCACAGGTGCAGGTGTGGTCCCCGATGCCGTCTTTACAGCGGCCCTGATTCAGGCAAGGGTGGCCTTCACACTGGTCTCCATCTGCAAAGGAAGCACTTGGAGACCAGCGCTCGCAGCCAACGCCCCACGTCAGGGAAGCGAGCGCGCTGTGCTGGTCTTGGCACACGTTTTCAGGCAACTCGAGTGAACCTGGGGCTCTTCCTGTTTTCCTGCAAACAAGTTGTCCTGTCTGGACTTTGTTACCCAGCCCTCTTTGCGGCCACACGTGCGTGGGGCATTTATCTAGCTAGATTTATCTAGCTAGACTGAGTGTTCCAATTCGTGCTGGGACATTTGACAGTGCTTTTCCGAGCAGTGACAGCATTTTTACATCAGGGAGAGGAGCCCTGGGCTGGGGAGTGGGTACCGCAAAAGGAGGCTGGAGGCTAGGTGATCGCCGGACACTTGTTCTGGACTGAGCATCAACAGGCAGGGTGTCTGGTTGCGTGAGCCAAACGTCTGGGTGTGAAAGGAGAAGAGAGACCCCTGCCCAGTGCTAACACGGCTCTGCATTTCTCGGCACATGTGTACACTGTAATCCAGGGATAGGTCCAGTGGTCATTGTGAGAAATCTGAACACGGTCAGCAGAATGAGAACGTTATTATAACTCATACCACTTCAGATGCTACAAGCATTACATCAAGATGGTTACCTTATGAGAGGACCCAATATTTCAGATTCTCTTCTTTTGTTTCTACCTAATATACTTAATTGCCATGGAATTTGGTATCCTCAGATGGGAATGAACTGATTTAAATGTATATAATTAACAAAACTAGAATTAAATAAAGTTACCGTAAAAACTATTTTACAATAACTATTCGGGAAGCACTCAGAAGGGAAAAGTCTCAGACGAGTAAAATTTACACCTGAAAGGAAAGGAAACTCAGGAACCATCTTCAAAATTTGAATACAGTCTCTCCCGTCTAACTACCCTGATGAGTCCTTCTCAATTAGGATTAAAATAGAAAAGTTCTCACCTTTATATTTACTCCAGAATTCATCCTAAAAGGGAGAAAAGATTTTAAAGTGCATTAGGGAAAACAGGCATTTCATACCAGTAGCAGCCATAATCTGATAACTCAAGTGAATGGCCTATTTCCCAAACAGAGACCATTTTGTGGGGCAAACTGCTCTAGAACTATTCAATCTTAAAGGGATTTTTCTTTCCAGATCTCCTGTATTTGTAAAGCTGTGGCTTCGAACACTTTTTTTTTTTAATGCATGTTGGTGTAATACATTATTCTATCCTAGCATCCATCTTCTTGCTTGCTAACAATTGAACCCCAGTGGCTGGAAAACACTTTGTAACACTAACTTACTTTCCTAGCTTTCATTGTAGCAAAATCACTAATTCTGTGATCACAATCAAGGTTTTCACATCATTTGTTTCAACTGTAATTCGAAATTACTTTTCTTGAACCGTAGAAGTTTCTATATGTTTTGTTTGTTTGTTTTCCACTAATTTCCGTTTGGAGAAACTTTGCTGAAACAAGAGCAACTGAAGTAAAATCTCTAAAGCAAGGACTTAGGTTCAGAAGCAGATCAGAAACTTTATGCATCACATTCAAACTCTGTAACAAATTCACGAGGACGAGCGCCCGCAGCGCTAAGGCTTCCTTCCAGCCGCAGCGCGTGTCGGGAGCTCGCTCTGCAGCGCCGAGTCACGCCGAGCGTCTCCCGGGCTCACCTGCCGTTCACATGCCCTCTCCGCTGAGAGGTCTGCTCAAATCTCTCGCTCACTGTATTTTATTGGACTGTTTATTTTCTTCTCTTGTGTTGTGGGAGTTCTTTATAAAGTCTGAGTGCAAATCGTTTGGCAGATATGAGACTTGCAAATATTTTCTTAGTCAGCAGCCTGTATCTTCATTCTGTTAACAATGTTTTCACAGAGCAAAGGTTTTAAATTTAGCGTAAGTCCAGTCTACCTATATTTTCCTTCATGGATTATGCTTTTGGTGTCACATCTAATAATTTTTGCCTAACTTTGTGTCATGAACATTTTCTCCTAAAAGTTTCCTGTTTTATCCTTAGAGCTATGTGATGCATTTTGAGTTAACTTTGTGTAGTTGTGAGAAAAAGCTGACCTTTTTTTTTTGCATATAGATGTACAATTACTCCAATACCATTTTTGAAAAAGATTTCTTTTCCCCCTGAAATGCTTATGCACCTTTGTCAAAGATCAATTGGCCATATTTGTGTGGGTCTATTTATGGGCTTTCTATTCTGTTCTATTGATCTGTATTTACTCCTTTACCAGTACCACACATCAGTATCTCTGTGAGTAATGTATAATACATCTTTAAATCAGGTAGTGTGATTCCTCCAACTTTATCTTCTTTCTCAAAACTGTTTCAGTTATTCTAATTCCTTTGCTTTCCCATATTTCAAATTTTAGAATCAGCTTGTCTAAATCTGATGGAAGTTTGATTTGCATTGCATTAAATCTATATATCAAATTGGGAGGAATCAATCTCTTAATATATTGTCTTTCAAACCATGAGCAGTCTATGTCTACTTATTTAGGTTCTCTTTCTTTCAACAGCATTTTGTAGATTTCAGCATATAGATCGTGTATGTTTTATTAGATTTACACATGGATATTTTTCTTTGGGCCAATACTAAGTAGCATTAATTTTTTTTAATCTTTAGTTTCTAACTGTACATTACTTGGGGAAGGAAATGGAAACCCACCCACTCCAGTAATCTTGCCTGGAAAGTTCTTTGGACAGAGGAGCCTGGCCGGCTGCAAGGAATCAGACGTGACTGAGCACGCACACATGTAAGTTACCACTACATAGAAATATGATTAATATTTGTGTGCTGACCTTGTATTTTGTGACCTTGCTAGACACATACATTTTAGGAGTTTTTTTTAGATTCCATGGGATTTTCTATGTAGATTGTCATGTCACTGACCAATAGGGATAGTTTTATTTCTTCTTCTTAACTAATTGTTAAACCTTCCGCATGGCTAGGGCTTCCAGCGCAGTGATGGATTAGGAGTATTGGGAGTGGACATCCTTGCCTTCTTCCAGTATCAGGGAAAGCACTCAACTTTTGGTGCGGTTAATAGTCTTCATCTTGTTGAAAAAGGTCCTTTTTAGCTGTAATTTGGTGAAAGTCTTTGCAGTTATGAATGGCTGTTGCGTCCTCGCTGCAGCTTCTCTGTATCAGGTGACACGACAATGTGGGCTTTCCAGGCGGATTACACCGAGCGAGTGAGGGAAAGCTGCTCAGTCACGTCCAACTCTTTGTGATCCCAAGGACTGCACAGTCCATGGTATTCTCCAGGCCAGGATACTGGGGTGGGGAGCCATTCCCTTCTCTAGCGGATCTTCCCAACCAAGGAATCTTACTGGGGTCACCTGCATTGCAGGCAGATTCTTTGCCAGCTGAGCCACCAGGGAAGCCCCAGAATACCGGAATGCATAGCCTATCCTTTCTCCAGTAGATCTTCCTGACCCAGGAATTGAACCCAGATCTCCTGCATTGCAGAAAGATTCTTTATATATATATATATATATATATATATATATATATATTTTTTTTTTTTTTTAACAGCAGGTGGGACAAGGCAGCGTGCCCATCCTGCTCTCCAGGGTTGGGAACAAGATTTAAAAGGAGAGGCCCATTCCAGGGCCTGCTCCCTTTCCTTATCCACTAGGGTGAAAAGCAGCGGCTGCAGGCAGATTCTTCACCAGCGGAGCCGCCAGGGAAGTCCGCACGACTGATCTTAAATGTTGAGCCAGACTTGTGTGCCCTAGATAAACCCACTTGGTCATCATCTAGCCTTATAAATCTGTATCTGTATTTATTCTGTATGCATATCTGTATCTGCTTTATTCAACTTGCTAATAATTTGTTGAGAATTTTTATGAGAGGCTCATGTGAAGTGCTGTTATATAGTTTTCTTCCTTTCTTTCTCCCTCCCTCCTTCTTCTGTCTTTGTGGGGTTTGGTATCAGAGTAAAGCTGATTGAAAACTAACTTACAAGTGTTTCCTTTTCTTTTCTAGAAACGAATACACAGAATTGGTGTTATTTCTTCTTTAAATGTTGGTGAAACACCCAGTGACGCCATCTGGGCCCTGACATTTCCTATTCAAAGGCTTTTAACTAAGAAGTGGAATCTGCAGATACCTCCGTCATATTATGTGCTTTGGTAATTCAAGGTTTTGAGGAATTGGTCCATTTCCTCCAGATTGTCCAAATTCCATCCAAATTCGTGCATAGAATTTTTCATAGTATTCACCTATTATTCTTTTACCATATACAAGGCCTGTAGTAATGTCCCCTCTTTCATTCTTGATATAATTTGTGTTCTTTTTTTATCCATCTTGTTAAATCTTACCAGTTTTATTTATTTTCTCTGTTATTTTGCATGTCTTTAATTTTACTGATTTCTCCTCTTTGGGGTTTGCCTTTTTGTGTGTGTGTCTTAAGGTGGAAGCTTAAAGTGTCATTGTGAGAACTTCTTTCCCAGTAAGCACAGTGATTCTATAAACTTCCGCGTAAGCGCTGTTTAGCGGCTTCCCACAGATTCTGTTGTACACCCACTTTGTTCAGCTGAAAGTATTTTCTAACTTCACTTGAGACTTCTCCTTTAACGTGTGGATTACTCAGGGAACTCCCTGGTGGTCCAGTGGTCAGGATGAGCTTTCACTGCCGAGGGTGCAGGTTCAGTCCCTGGTTGGGGAATTAAGATGCCAGAGGCAGTGGGGCATGGGCAAAGCAGACGAGCAGCTCG
Source organism: Bubalus bubalis (assembly GCF_019923935.1). Lineage (NCBI taxonomy): Eukaryota > Metazoa > Chordata > Mammalia > Artiodactyla > Bovidae > Bubalus > Bubalus bubalis. The sequence continues at coordinate 642,389 of NC_059169.1, forward strand.
ACACTGTGAGAGTGTAAGGCTGGCAGCTGTCGGGAAGTACGGAAGCGCGTTTGGGGAACGAGGCTGAGAAGTGCAGAGCGTGCGCGCCTGCTGCTGTCAGCCGCCCTTGTCACTTAAAGGGCTGCCTGGACCCCTGGCATCCGCCTGGCAAACGCCCGGGGACCCTGTGTGCAGCCCGGCCCCTGAGCTCATGCCAAGACCCAATGCCTCGCATTTCACCGGCCCCGCGCCCGGGCCTCACGGCCCCTCACCGTCTGCTCTGCGTCCTCGAAGACCTCGCGGGCCTCCTCGAACGAGCAGGTCTCCTCCAGGCACTCTCGCTCCAGGTTTCCCTGCTTCACCTCCTCCAAGAATGAGTTGGCCCTGCGGGCTCTCTGCAGGACACGGTGGGCCTGGTCCCGGGGCAGGAACACTGGGGCGGGAGAACAAGGCTGCCACGGGCTCGCCACGTGGCCACGCACCGCCTCCCGTGAGCAGCGGGTCAAACGGTGCCTGGAGCCGCTGCCGCCGGGGGCCCGCCCGCCCCGCGCAGAGCTCCACACCTGCTGGAACTCTGCCCTCCTGGAGGCCTTGGGCCTGCCCCTCCTGGGCCGCCCCTCCGTTCTGGCCTGGGCTCAGCCGTGCCCTCTGCCCCTCCCCAGGCCTGAGCTCTGTGCTAGATGGGGAGTTGTGACTTGCTTTTGCACCATCTACAGTTGAAAGCGTGACTTGTTTCAAGCGCCAGGACACACAAACCCACGAGTAAAACAAGTTTCAAGAAATGGTGCTTACTATTATTTTCTACAAAATAGTACCTGTTACAAAATTTCCTGCTTGAGTCTGTCCCGTTTCATTAAAAAACAGCTAACTTGATTTCGTGACTCACAAAGGAGTCGTGACCTGCCCATGACAGGGTCTGGGGGTCCCTGGTCCTCCCTGCATATCTGTGCTCAGCCGTCCCCACGCTCCCGCCACGTCTGCCCCCTCGCCCGCTCCGCCCCCTCTCCACGGGAGGCCCTTGGCTCCTTCCCCTGGCGCTCTGCCTGGGCTCTCTACCTCTGTTCTGCTGAAGAATTTAGTTTCTCACTAAGACAGATGACTCAGGGTCATATATTTGATATGTTTCTAGTCCCAGCTGATATTTCCAGTCCCAGCTCATGTCCTGAGCTCTGTGTTGGCAACTCTCCCCGCAGTGACTGTCCCCCTAGTCTGTCTCAGAGTTCCAAGCTCCGCGTGTCGGAAACTGAAGCGCAGGACTGCAGAGTCAGCCGTCTCAGGCGGCAAATACATCTTGGTCACCGACTACCGGGTACTGGTGAGTGGAGGTTGCAACCCCTCTCTCTTAGGGTTATTTTAGAGAGTGTATGGAACTCCTAAGTGTTTGGTTGTCCTATCTCCAACTACTTTCTCTTCCAACCCCGCCCCCTTCCTTTAATGACAGCTGGTTTTCCTAGTGGGGCCAGGCTCAGCCTTGTTCTCTGTGGGCCCCTCCCCACACTCCAGACCTCTCCACCAGCAAGTGGCTGCTTGGAGATACACCCCCCCTTCCCCTGCGTGGCCACCCTCCTGCGCCACTTGCCTCTTTCTCTCTCTTCCCTCTTTCCCAGCCTCCTGGGCTCCTGGACTTCTGCCTCACCCAGCAGGCAAGCACGCAGGCAGGTCTGGGGCTGCTTCTACGCTCTCTGCTCTCTGGCCTCCAGGATGGGCCCGGGTCCTGGGAGGCCCAGAACCCCCTCTGTGCAGTCTCAGGTCGGGCAGCCCCTCCCCGGGCAGAGCCAGCCTGAGGGGCTGGCACTGGCCCTTGTCTCTTCCCTGCCTTGGAAGCCCCTCTCTGCCTGTGACCCCTCTGTTCCCCCAGACAGAGGGTCGCCTCCCTGCCTCTGCCTGTGACCCCTCTGCTCCCCCAGACGAGGGGCTCCTCCCTGCCTCTGCCTGTGACCCCTCTGCTCCCCCAGACGAGGGGCTCCTCCCTGCCTCTGCCTGTGACCCCTCTGCTCCCCCAGACGAGGGGCTCCTCCCTGCCTCTGCCTGTGATCCCCCTCTGCTCCCCCAGACGAGGGGCTCCTCCCTGCCTCTGCCTGTGATCCCCCTCTGCTCCCCCAGACGAGGGGCTCCTCCCTGCCTCTGCCTGCTGCTACCCCTCCCCGGGTTCCTGTCCTCCCCCCCGCCCCTGTTTCTCTCTGTCTCTCCCCCTCTCTTTCTGTCCACGTTTCCCTGTGCTCTGATCCGCGACTGACTTCCCACCCACGGGGAGACACACCTGGCCCTGAGCCCCCCAGGCTGAAACCACAGCCAGCATCTCAGGCCGAGCTTACACAGGGGCCGTGCACCCACTCTCCACTCAGGAAGTTCAAGGGCATCGCCCAGATCCTCTCCTCCCCTCCCCTGGGGCCACCTGCAGTCCGCAGGGTGAGGGCCACTTACCGCTCCCCGCTGGCCGCAGGAGGCCGCCCAGGGCGGTGCTGAGCAGGACGAGACACAGCAGACCCGCCATGGTGGGGCCCTTCCGAGGACAGCCGTGAGTCCCCGCAGCAACAGGCCTCCGGGGCAAGGTCCGCTCGCCCAGGCTGGAAGGTGGCTGGCGCCCAGCCTGCTTATCACAGCCGCCGGTTGGAGCCCAGGCCTGTGGGGGCGGGGGGCGGCTCTGGGGGCCTGGCTGCCCTGCCCCTGCAGCCCCGGGGAGGTCCCGGCCGAGCTCACTCTCATCCTGAGCCGTGTCCAGGGGCCTGGCGTGCGCGCAGAGCACTTTGTTCTGAGAACAGGCGCGTCGTTGTGTGGTTCCCAGATGTCTACATCCAGCTCTGTTCTCATCTTTACGACTGTGATAAAAGTCATGTCTCATTTCCCCATCTGTTTTTCTAGGATGGAAAACTGAGCTTTAGAGAGAGGCGGGGTGCCATCTACGGCCATGGGTGTGGGCGTGGGGTTAGGACCCAGGGCTTTCTGCCCAGGCTGGGTGGGAGGTGAGGGCACCACGCTGGGCCGGGGGCTGCTCTCCCAGCCAGGAAGCACCCCTCTGGGGAGCGGCAGGGGTGGGACGCGACTGCCGCGGCTGAGTGGGGCTCCGCAGGGAGACGTCTGCGAGCTGCCAACGGGCGGTCTTGGGAAGCGAGGGGGTCACGCTCTGTCGTTGGCTGAGCATGCCTGCCCCACCCCACGTGGGACGCCTGCTCACCAGGCCTGTGTCCGGCGCGGAGAGAAGCTCTGCACACAGCAGGTGTGGGGTAAACACCAGCTCGCTGAACGGACTGTGATGTCCTCAGACGCTCCTGCTGGACACCCAGGCAGGGCTGGTCTTTGGCAGAGAGGTCGCCGTGGTAAAGTGATGTCTCCCCTGTTCTCTGTGTTGTCCCTGCCCTGCAGGGCGTGTGGGGTTAGGCTGGACTCCGCGTCAGCCCCTGCCCCGTGCCTGCACCCAGCGGTCTGGGTGGGAGATGCTCCCCAACATTGCTGGGTGTGGTGAGGCCCACCCAGGACCCGGTCAGTCCCTTCAGCCCCCTCCCTTCCTCTTCCAGGAAGAGGAGCCCAGCCAGCTTTCGATTCAGGAAGAAACAGCAGGCTCTGGGCTTGGGGTCTCTGGGGGCCTGGGACATCTTGGCTAGAGTCTCCTGAGTGTCTGTAGCCTAAGCTGTGAGCTGGGGTTGCATGAATGCTGGACAACCCGCTTCACGGTCCACAGCCAGGTGACCCATCCTCCCCACACCTCATTCTGTCTGCTCCAGTTTCATGGAAGCAGGACCCCATTTACAGATGAAATGGGGGGCAGAGAGGGTTAGTGGTGAGGCTGCGGGCACCTGCCAGAGCTGGAGCCGGAGTGGCCCCAGGGGGCCCAGCCCAGGGTCGGGGTGCTTGACGTGTGTGCTCAGTGAGAACCCCAAAGACTACCGCCTGCCCGGGGCAGCGGAGGCCAGGCGGTGGGCACACGAGTCTGCAAGTCAGATGACCTCTTCCTCCGCCCGGGGTCCTCTGACCCAGCAACTCAGCACTGCTGTTTTGGGCAGCCTGAGTGATGGGTATGTCCAGACACATGGCCAGGCTCTCCCAGCCCTGCTCGGGACATGAGGCGTAGCTGGACCGTCTGGCTGGGCATGGCCCAAAAACCCTAAGCGTGGTGTGCCAGGCTGGACAGATGAGACCCGAGGGTGCAGGCACCCACTGGGCCAGGCTCGGGTGGGGTCTGGAGCTCCCTGCCCTGGTTCCTCATTCCTTCCCCCCTGCAGCCTGTGTGACTGTCACCTGAGAGACTCCATAAAAAGTAGGTTGAGGACCCTGCCCCCCCCACTGAGCTGGGAGGGACCTGGGAGCCTGCATCCTGCGGAGGGCCCCTGCCGGTCCTCAGGCTTGTGTCGTCTCCTGGGGCCTCAGCTGGGAGAAACACGCAGCCCCCAAACCCAGGAGAGCGTCTGCTTTGGAAATGGCTTCATGTGAGAGTTCACTTCAGCAAAGCTGGTGACTGTGGAGGAGCCCGGCTCAGGGACCGCATGAGGGTCTCTGAGAGATGACTCTGGGCCGTGCAGGGAGAGCAGGAGGGGGCGGGCCTGCCTGTGGTCAGGGGGCAGGGGAGGGACAGGCGTGCAGCGTGCGAGGCTGCGTGTGCCGCACACTCAGAGGGACGTGGAAGGCTGATCACCATGGGGAGTGGGGGTGCTCACATTTACCCGGAACGAAGACACAACGCTAGGGTGAGTGACAAGCCAGACTGGAAGTGGCGCAGGTCACAGCGAGGACGGCACCGAGCTTGTGCTGCCCGTGTGCTTGGCCTCCGGTCCGGTCCGGACACTTCCAATGCCTCCAGCGCCTCCAGCGCCTCCAGGGCCCCTTTGCCACCCTCCTCGTCTGTCTCTGACTCTGGGTCTTTCTCTCTCCCGCCCTCCGTCTCTCCCTCCCTCTCTGTGTCTCTCCATCTCCCAGTCTCCATTTCTGTTTCCCTCCCCCCGCTTCCCTGCCCCAGGAACCACAGGAGAATCTCCGCCTTTGGCGCCTTTATTTGCAGGGCAGGGGCTAGGGCAGCAGCGGCACCCGGAAGAAGCCCTGCCTGGGCGGCGGGTGGCCCATCAGCCTCCGAAGCCAGGCTGTGTAGCGGGAGACCCGCGTGTAGACCCCAAAGTGGCCAGCTGCCGCGCAGCCCTCGCCCCAGCTGACGACGCCAGTCAGGAACCAGGTGCCGCGGAAGCGCGTGGCGTGCGGGCCCCCGCTGTCCCCCTTGCAGGCGTCCTTGCTGCCGTCGCTGTAGCCGGCGCAGAACATGCTGTCTGTGACCACAGGCCCGCCGGGCCTCCGTTGCGACTGCTGCAGGCAGTCCTGGGTCAGCAGCCGGGGCACCAGCACCACCATGAGCTTGCGGGCGGTGACCCCGCGCTCCAGGAGCTGGCCCCAGCCACTGACGGCAGAGAAGCGCACGAAGGCCAGCGTCTGGTCCGCAAAGTCCGGGTCGGGTAGGCAGAGGGGCGCCACGTGGTCACCCAGGGCCACGGGCTGGGCCAGCTGCAGCAGGGCCACGTCGTGGTCCGTCTTGCCCGGCACGTACTGCTCAGGGACGATGATCTGCACCACCCGCCGCTCCTGCTCTGGGCCCTCCACGCGGTTGAGGTCGTGCTCGCCTGCAGGGTACCAGGACCGGCTGCTGTTGTGCCCCTCGCCACGCGGGCCACGGGCTCCTTTCCTGGGAGCGAGGGGCACACGTTCCGCCCCCCAGGGTGGGCGGGCATCCTCCCAGGGCTGCCGGCAGGAGAGTTGGGGCGAATCCGGACCCAGGGGTGCTGGACGTGCGAGTGGGGTTTGGGCGGGCAGCATGGTGGATGAGGAGGGGCGCCCCAGTTCCCCTGCCCCCTGGGGCCCCAGTCATCCCGTAAGCCCGCCAGGCAGAGCACCTGGGGAGGGCACCCCCGCGGGGCTCCTGGTGGGAGTGGAGTCACCCGGGGCTGCGTCTGGGCGGGAGAGGCTGCGGGGGGTGGGCACAGGGGCCCTGGGCTGTGGGGCCTGCCCACACGCTGCCTGCATGCGTCTCTCCCTGGGAAAGTCACCGCTGCTCGTGGGAGCAGTGATTGGAAGCCCGGAATCTCGGCCCGGAGACTGTCCTCTGAAGGCCTGCTCTGCAGGGTGGGGAAGGCGCCTGCACCACCTACCCAGCACGGCTGTCAGGTTCCACCTGCTCCGGAGCCTGTCAAAGCAGTGGGCAGCGGAGACCACCCAGGCCGGGCCGACCAGGGTGCCCCCGCACAGCAGCACCCCGTTCAGCTTCAGCATGGCCTGGAGGGCATGGCACACAGCGGGGATGACGTCATGGTCACGGCCACCTGGGGCTCCCCTCCCTGCACCCGCGTGGGGGCGGCCGGGGACTCTGCGTCCATCCAGGTAAGGGGAGAGGGAGCAAGTGGGCCCCGGCCAGAGGGTGGAAATGCCAGGCTGGGGTCCTCTGCTCTGGCAGAGCGTCAGCCAGGCCCAACCCAGCGGGCCTGGAGATTCACCTGCTGGGCGACCCTCCCCTCCCTCCCCCAGGCCTGATGACCCTCCCCTCCCCTCCCCCAGGCCTGACGACCCTCCCCTCCCTCCCCCGCCCTGCAGCCTCACCTGCCAGGGGCACTCCCCTTTGGGGCAGACGTGGCCCCCCACGATTCGCCCTTGGGGCTTGCTACCATTTCTTTTTTCCAGAACAGGTATTTTCCCGCATGGATATTCCACTGTGTGAGACAGAAGCAGCAGGACGTAGGTGAGATGGAGGCTGTGCGGCTGCACCAGCGAGTGCCCCGTGTTGGCTGCACCTGCTCCTGGCCAGGGTTTCGGGGGCCCCGGGGGAGCTGCTGGGGCCGGGCGGCAGGGCCCGTGGGCCTGGGTCCTGCTGGTGTATCCAGGGGTGGAAACAGGCAGCCCGACGCCACCAAAGGGCCCGGGACGTGCTGCACGGGGTGAGCAGCGTCTCAGGCAGCCTGGCTGCTCTCCACCCCCGCTCTTGGTTCCCACCCGCCTCCGGGAAAGCCCCAGGCCAGAGGGGACAGCATTTGAGGTGGCCGCTCTCTGGGCTCCTGGATGAGGCCGCCCGCACGATCCTCGGGAGACCAGGGCTGGCGGGGGCGCCTGCTCCCTCCGCCCAGAGCACCCCCTCGCCCTGGTGAGGCTCAGGGATGCTCCCCCGGGGCCCACCTTTTAGCCACAGAGGACACACAGCAGGGTGGTGGCGCTCATCGGGAGTGGAAGCACTCGGCCCGGGCCCTTACCTGTGGGCGCACAGGACATCCCGTCTGCCTGGAGCGCGTAGCCCTCGTGGCACCAGCAGAAGCGCCCGGCCCCTGGGTCAGCCCCACAGTACTGCTCGCAGTGGCCATTGTCGTTGGCGCAAATCAGCTGGCTCTGCTTGTCTGCAGACACAGGGCACAGCTGACACGGCCACTGGTCAGGGCAGGAAGCCTGGTGGCTGCCCCTCCCTGGGCCAGGGGTCAGGCCTGCACGGAGGAAGGGGACACCCTGCAGACAATCCAGGAGGGTGAGACCGGGCCTGGGGGTCCCGGCTCAGGGGACACCCTGCAGACAATCCAGGAGGGTGAGACCGGGCCTGGGGGTCCCGGCTCAGGGGACACCCTGCAGACAATCCAGGAGGGTGAGACCGGGCCTGGGGGTCCCGGCTCAGGGGACACCCTGCAGACAATCCAGGAGGGTGAGACCGGGCCTGGGGGTCCCGGGTCAGGGGACACCCTGCAGACAATCCAGGAGGGTGAGACCGGGCCTGGGGGTTCCGGGTCAGGGGACACCCCGCAGACGACCCAGGAGGGTGAGACCCGGGCCTGGGGGTCCCGGGTCTGAGCACATTGGCCACTGGGGCTGTGGGACCCCTGTGCCAGGGAGCAGGGTACCCCGTGGCAGAGATGAGTGGCCCCCCCAGCCTTGCCCCGCACCCAGAGCCCAGAAGCGGACAGGGTATCCAGCGGGTCAGCATGCAGAACCCCGCACCCAAGACACCCGGGTGGAAGCCTGCGAGGGCGCCGAGGCCCCCCTCCCGCCTGGTGAGTCGGCGGCCTCCCGGCCCCGCTCCTCACCTGTCTCACAGTTCCGGCCCTCGAAGCCGTCCGGGCAGAAGCAGATGTAGGACTGGAGCTGGTCCTCACAGGAGCCCCCATTCTGGCAGGGGCTGGAGGCGCACTGGTCCCCGTCTGCGGGCGAGTCGCTGTTACAAGGCTGACGGGGGCTGGCGGCAGATGGGGTCGGAGTCACCTACTCACCATTGTAGGAAACCCAGAACTGCCTCTGAGGGAGCAAGAGGAAGCCGCGTGAGACGTGGGCGCCAAGGCAAGCGTTCACGTCCCTGCGGGGGAGGCGCCAGGCGGCTGGGGCGTCTGACCAGCCCTCCCTGTGGGCTCTGGAAGCCACAGCGCTCTATGGGGACAGGTGGGTTCATCTAGGGAAGCGAGTTTTTCTCTAATACCTGCCCCTCCCATTGCTAAGGCCACAGAGGTCCGAATGTCCTCTCCCAAGTCCCAACCCCAGGCTTCAGCACCAGCCCTGCCATGGAGCTGTGAACACGGACGAGACCCCATGCTCCCCAAGCCTCTGGGGCTGCTCCCGATGCTGTGCTGACCGTCCAGACACCCGCTGACCGAGGAGAATGTGGGAAAGACACGCACGAGTGCCCTGCCAGTTTCAGGGGCCTCGTCAGAAGCAGTGATTCCCCAGGGATCTTTAGGCCAGTGAGAAACAACTCAGTGTTACTGTGAGAATAAAACAAGGTGAAAACGGCTGGAAGGTTCTGAAAACCACAACCCACTCCAGCACTCTTGCCTGAGAATCATGGACAGGGGAGCCTGGTGGCTAGAGTGCATGGGGTCACAGAGAGTCAGACATGACTGAGCAACTCAGCACAGCACAGCATGCTCCCCGAGGGCTTCGCAGGTGGCGCTAGTGGTAAGTAAGCTGCCCGCCAATGCAGGGGACGTAAGAGACGCTGGTTCAGTCCTTGGCGGGGGAAGATCCCTGGAGGAGGGCATGGCAACCCACTCTGGTGTTCTCGCCTGGAGAAACCCCATGGACAGAGGAGCCTGGCAGGCTACAGTCCATGGGGTCGCAAAGGGTTGGACACGACTGAGCAACTAACACACACACAGACTCAAGGGGTGACAATCCTTAGCACGCCTGGGAAGGGTCGTGCGAGCCCTGCCTGCGAGTACAGAGTGTGTGCTATGCCAGGTGTGTGTCCCATGCGTGTGAGACATGCATCCTGTGTGTGATGTGTGTCTGTGCCAGGCGTGTGTTCTATGTGTGTGAGATGTGTGTCCTGTGTGTGATGCATGTCCTGTGTCAGATGCGTGTCCTGTGCGTGTGACACGTGTGTCCTGTGTGGGGTGTCCTATGTGTGTCCCATGTCGGGTATGTGTCCCGTGCGTGTGAGACATGTGTCCTGTGTGTGTGATGCGTGTCCTGTGCCAGGCACATGTTCTATGCGTGTGAGATGTGTGTCCTGTGTGTGTGATTCGTGTCCCATGACAGATGTGTGTCCCACGCGTGTGAGATGTGTGTCCTGTGTGGGGTGTCCCTTGAGTGTGCAGAGAGAGGGGGTCCTGTCTCCTGGCCTCCTGATCCTCAGCCCCCTGGAAGGAGACGATTTCAGCGGGCATCTCTCTGCTCGTGGACGGGAGGGGAGGCCCGCTCCACCTGCTCAGCCCCACTGGGGGAGGAACAGGCTCCCTAGGTGTGCCCTCACTTGAGCATCCCTGAGGCGGCCCTGGCCAGGGTCTCCGATGGCTCCCATGGGTCTCTGAGGGCTGCTGGACAGGTGGCCCTGCCCGGAGCCTAGACGGCTTATGGGGTCGGGGGGCCATCCTTGGGGGCATGGGGGCACAGGAAACTGTGCTTCTGGATGAGGAGTGAGGATGTGTAGGGGGTCTCAGCATGGGGAGACCCCAGCCCCCGGCGCCCAGAGGCCGCCGCCTGCCCCCAGTGCACCGGGCGAGCTCACCGTCCTCTCCTCGTTGCGGAAGATCTCGCGGGCCTCCTCGAAGGAGCAGAGCTCCTCCTTGCACTCCCGCTCCAGTGAGCCCGGCCGCAGCTCCTCCAGGAACCCGTTGGCACGCCGAGGCCGATGCAGGATGCTCAGGGCCTGCTCCTGGGGCAGGAAGACTGGGGGGTATGCTGTGAGATGCGGGGGCGCCGGCACCGTCCCACCTGTAACAGCACCTCCCCACTACCCTGCCCCCCCCCCGTGATGGGACCACAGGCCCCCTGCCCACCCCCGTGATGGGACCACAGGCCCCCTGCCCACCCCCGTGATGGGACCACAGGCCCCCTGCCCCCTCCCTGGTGATGGGACCACAGGCCCCCTGCCCCCCACCCCCGTGATGGGACCACAGGCCCCCTGCCCCCCCCCCGTGATGGGACCACAGGCCCCCTGCCCCCCCCCCGTGATGGGACCACAGGCCTCCTGCCCCCCCCCATGATGGGACCACAGGCCCCCTGCCCCCCCCCGTGATGGGACCACAGGCCCCCTGCCCCCCCCCCGTGATGGGACCACAGGCCCCCTGCCCACCCCCCGTGATGGGACCACAGGCCCCCTGCCCCCCCCCCCGTGATGGGACCACAGGCCCCCTGCCCCCCACCCCCGTGATGGGACCACAGGCCCCCTGCCCACCCCCGTGATGGGACCACAGGCCCCCTGCCCCCTCCCTGGTGATGGGACCACAGGCCCCCTGCCCCCACCCTGGTGATGGGACCACAGGCCCCCTGCCCACCCCCCGTGATGGGACCACAGGCCCCCTGCCCCCCACCGTGATGGGACCACAGGCCCCCTGCCCCCACCCTGGTGATGGGACCACAGGCCCCCTGCCCCCTCCCTGGTGATGGGACCACAGGCCCCCTGCCCACCCCCCGTGATGGGACCACAGGCCCCCTGCCCCCCACCCCGGTGATGGGACCACAGGCCCCCTGCCCCCACCCTGGTGATGGGACCACAGGCCCCCTGCCCCCTCCCTGGTGATGGGACCACAGGCCCCCTGCCCCCTCCCTGGTGATGGGACCACAGGCCCCCTGCCCCCCACCCCGGTGATGGGATCACAGGCCCCCTGCCCCCCACCCTGGTGATGGGGTCACAGGTCCCCTGCCCCCCATGCTGGTGATGGGACCACAGGCCCCCTGCCCCCCACCCCGGTGATGGGACCACAGGCCCCCTGCCCCCCACCCCGGTGATGGGACCACAGGCCTCCCACCCACGGGCCCGCTGGTTTGCAGCAGGAGAGTTCCTCACGGCTGCCAACGGGCAACACTGCATAAGCTTCATATGCGAGGAGAAGGCGATGTGTTTGTTAAATTATAACATGTCCATGCCCTTGACCGGGTCTCTTCACTTCCAGTTTCTCCTAAGGAGATGCTCTGAGCCCCGCAGACACCGGGCCACTGGGAGAGCTGAAGACACGCCACTGGCAACATTAATGACCCAGCCCAGCGACGCCAGGTGAACAAAGACGGTTAAACAGGAAGGACCCGGGGGCCACGGCACTGGAGCAGGACTGCGGGCAGGGCCGCCGCGGCCGGCGTGGGCGCTGGGGCAGATGTGGACGGGTTTCAGGGGACAGTGTTGGTGCCTGGCTTCCGCCTCGGCCACCCCTCGGGGCTGGAGATTCACGGTGGTGACCGCTCACAGAGCCGCCCGCCCGTGTTCCCACTCAGGCCCCTCCACGTCCGCAGGTGGGGGGGTCATGTTCACCGCCGCAGTGGCCGAGCATCAAGGCGCAGCGTCTGTGCCCTGTCCCTTGGGGTGGGGGTCCACCCGCGAGGGGCTGAGAGCAGAGCAGGAGACGGGTAACCTCTGAGCCCGCGTCTGGGCCTGGGGGGTGGTGGAGGCAGGGGAGGGCCCGCCGTGGCCAGGGAGCCTGCCCCCAGACGTCTGGGAGGGGACTCCCGTGGCCTGTGCTCCAGGAGCTCTGCTCATCTTTTGAAAGACAGGTAAGTCAGAGAGGACCCCCCAGCCAGGCTCCCAGCAGATGGGAGTGCCCACCACGCAGGCCAGCTTTCGGGGTGGCTGGCCTTCCACGGGGTTAATGGGGAACTTCCCCCACTTACCTGCCGGCAGGGACCCCCGCAGGCCGAGCAGAAAGCAGAGGAGGGCCAGAGCTCGGGCCTGGGACAGCATGGCCAGATCCTAGGTTGCTCAGTCTGTTGACTTTCCGGGGGGCGGGGGACGGGCAAAGTTCTCCCAGAGCCGGAGACCGTGGGGGAGGGGGCTGGCCTCCCGACCGCGCTGCAGTCCTGGCCCGGGGCCTGCGGACGAGGGCTGGCCGGGCCACCCCAAGGGCTCTGTCCCCAAGACTCGGCTCCGGGGTGCGTGTCTGGCATGCGCCACTCCAGTGTGGCTGCCGGGGGAGAGCAGTGCCCGCCGCCCTGTGATGGCCCCGGCAGGGTGGCGGGCTGCCGTGTGGCTGTCAGCGTGGTGCAGAGCTGGCCTCCTGGCTTGGGGGGCACAGGGGAGGGGCGTGACCCGGAGGAGCCCCTGCAGCATCTTGGCCCCTGGCTGGTCCCTTGGGCCCTCCTGCCCCCAGGGCCGCAGCGGGGGTGACCAGCTGCCCTGGCTGCTGGGCACGGGTAGGTTTCTCAGGACCCCGGACTTTTAGGACGAAATCGGGATGCCCGAGGCCACTGGGCTGGCAGTCTCCCTGTGGGGCTCCCTTGGGTGTCCAGCCTCCTTGGAAGGCTCCCCTTTCCTATAAATGGTGGGTACCTACCCTGTGCCTTCCTCTGTGCAGGGGTGACGGGGCCCAGCTGTCCCTGCAGGTCCCAGGCGCTCCCTCCCCAAGAGGAAGACTGATGGCCTCTGGACTCTCTGCTTGTCACTATCAGTAACTGTCGGTTGCTCAGGACCCAGGTGTAGTGGAATTTGTGAAGGAGGCTGGGGGGGACTCCGAGCCCCATGGGGACACGTGAGGTAGGCTCAGCCCCCTGGGAGTCCTGGCTCTGTCTTCTCCAGCTTTAGAGGGGCTCACCCCTCTGAGCCTCGCTCTCCTCACGGGGCAGGGGGGCTGGCGAGGCCTGCCGACAGTTGGGGGGGCCCTGTGTCCTGTGAAGGCTCCAGAAGGGCCCCCGCCATCCCCCCATGAGTGGCCAGCATCCCAGCTTCCTCCTCCTGGCCACCACCTTCTCAGGCCAAGTGCCTTGCAGTCACTGGAGTCCTTGTGTGCCCTTCTAGCTGCCCACCCAGCCCCGCGCCCAGCAGCTCCCAGCCACAGGATCTAGCCTGTCCCAGGTCTGGGTGCCGGTGTCGGAGGGCTGTGCTCCCTCCGAGGCTCTGGGGAGGGTCCTTCTCACCTCTTCCAGCTGCCAAGGCACCAGTGGCCTTTGGGCCTGGCCACACTGAGCAGTTTCTGCCTCTGCTGCCCTCTGTGTGTGTGAATCTCCTGCTTCTTCTAAGGACACGAGTCACTGGACGGGAGACACTGCGCCCCGTCTCATCCCGCTGCACCTGCGGTGCCCGTCTAAGCGGGCTCCCTCTGTGTTCCGGATAGAGGGCATCTTAGGGGCTGCTCTCTGCCCGGAGCCCCTGGTTGCCCTTGAGCAGAGCTGAGCTCAGCCTGTGTTTGGAGCCACACACGCGGCATCCTGAGCACAGGACCAGCGGGAACAAGGCTCCTTCTATGGCTTCTCCAAGCATCACCACTGAGCCGGTTTCCACAGACAGATGCCCTGCGGGCACGGGTGTCAGCAGGCATCAAGTGAATGCGAGGGCCAGAGGCGCTCAGGTCTGGGGGATGGGCCCCACGGGGGTGGAGGGGACACGGCAGCCCAGGGCGACTTGGCTTTGAGGAGCCTCTGCTCCCCCTGGCGTTGCACCCTTTCTCCTGGCAGCCAGGTCTTCTCAGTGACCAGTGGCTGAGCAGGGGCAGACCTCACATTGTCCTGCTCCTGCAGGAGGGCGAGGGGGCACAGGCGCTGGGGTCCAGTGGGGAGAAAGGCGGCCATTGTGAAGAGCCTGGGGCCTGCTCACTCGCGTTGGTCTGGAGGCACTCCAGTGAGGGCAGCCCCCCCAGTGAGGGCGGCCCCCCCAGTGAGGGCGGCCCCCCAGTGAGGGCAGCCCCCCCAGTGAGGGCAGCCCCCCCAGTGAGGGCAGCCCTAGCATCACCGCCCAGTTTCAGGCCCTGAGCCTCTACAGATGAAGGCAGACTGCAAGAGTTGCCGATATTTATTTCAAACTCCATCCATACAATAAAGAATTCTGACTTTTAAATTTCATTTACATCAGAAGGTTAAAAAACAAAACAGTGGCTGAAACACGAGGTTTTAAAGTGCCTTTATGAGAAAGAGATCACAGAAACGGGGCCAATCCCAGGCGGGGACGGCAGGAAGGGTGTCTGAACAGTCAATATATTAAGTAAATTATGTGACTCATCGTTTTCCAAATAACTTACACACTTCCAGAAAGAGCTGCGGACCTTGCCTGCCGCCCACTACACGGTTCAGAGAGGCCTGACCCGCCCGCCGACCGGGGCCACGGCGGGGCTGCAGCGGCCTGGGGCTGGCCGTACAGTGACCCCCTGCCAGCAGCCTGGAGGCTATAGACACACGGCCCACGCTGGGCGCGTGTGCACACACACGACACACACACGCACACACAGAAACGTCTGCCCCAACCAGACACAGAAGCACTTCCAGACAACAGGATCTGATTCTGAAACACACACAAAAACAGTAAAACAGAAAAGTTTTCTTTCCAGTTTTGCCTTGAGTAGAATAAAATAAATTCTGCTCCCGTGCTCACGGCACTGCCACGTGGGACCCGGGGCGGGGGCGGCCAAGCGCAGGGCTTCCCTGGCCCCGCGTCGGCTCGGGTGACGCCTGCGGAAACGGCATCTTCACGTGGAAAAGCAACAAAAATACCCTAAGTCAGTGAGGAGTGTTAAAAAATCAGGAGTCCCCTCATTTTTCTGTAGAAAAGAAGGTTAACCTCTTATAGTTTACATGTTCTTTTGAAAATTAACCTACACAGATGAAGGAATTTCCTTGGTTTTGCACCGCCGGTCTGTAGCAACTCTGCCTGACTCTCCCGGGGGACCCCCTGCCCTGCACCTGGGACCAGGTGGCCTCAGAGAGTGCTGACAAGTTCCCCGAGAGCGTGCCCCCCAAGTCACCCAGTGCCATGTAAACCCCGGTAGCAAAAAATAGTTTTATATCAAATACAGTATCAAATTGTCATTTCATGTAAACACAGTGATTCCTGGTAAAGATCAGAGGCCAAAGTACCACAAAAAAATGGCCGTAGGATTAATCCCTGCTTAAAAAAAATGTGTAAAAGACCAACTATCCCCACCCCCATCTCCAGCCTTCGGCCGGGGCCTCGGGCGCTCCTCGGGACGCAGCTCCACAGGATGCATGCTCTTGCCGTCAGAGGCAGAGACGTGGAAACCGAGGCAGCGGCTGGGGCCCTTCCCCTGGAGGTCTGTCCGTCAGCTCCGTCGGTCCGCCCCTTCCTAGGGGATCCGGTGCTGCACTCTGCTCTGCGCCCGGGAAGGCGTCCCGTCCTCGGGGGCCGTGGCGGCGCTGGGTTCCGGGCGCAGCTCTGTGGGCAGGTGGCCCCAGCAGAGGCCAGCTCCTGGCGCTGCGGGCAGGGTGGCCGTGGCGCTACCCCTGCAGGTCGGCAAGGGCGGCCGTGCAGCTCTCACTGCAGCTGGACGAGGGGCTCAGCACCGCGGACCCCGCACTGGACTCTGAGGGCAAGCAGGCGAGGGCTGCAGCACGCTGCACGGGCAGACTCGCTGGCCCCCGAGCTGCCCGCGCCACCGCAGGCCTCGCCTGGCGCTCACGGGGCCGGGGGCACTCACACGACTAGGGGGCGCTCACGGGGGTGAGGGCGCTCACGGGGGTGGGGGGCGCTCACAGGGGTGGGGGGCGCTCATGGGGGTGGGGAAGCATTCACGGGAGTGGGGGGCACTCACATGACTAGGGGGCACTCATGGGAGTGGGGAAGCATTCACGGGGGTGGGGGGCACTGACGGGGGTGGGGGGCACCCACGGGGGTCGGGGGGTTGCTCACGGTGGTGGGGGGTGCTCACGGGGGTGGGGGGTGCCCATGGGGCTGGGGGGCACTCACGGGGGTGGGGGCACTCACGGGGGGTGGGGAGGGGCACAGGGCTCACCTGGGCTGCTCAGGCACCCCACGGGGCCACCCTGGCAGAGGAGCACAGACAGGCTGCGGGCGGGCACCCAGCCCTCGGCGCCGGAGCTCAGGTTCCGCACGCACCTGCAAGGGGCTGGGTGAGGGCGCAGCCAGGCGCAGGCGAGGGGCACGTGGGGCGGGGGTCTTACCAGAGGCCCTCGTCTCCCTCCTGCACGAGCTCCACCTCGTCCCCGCTTCTCAGGGCGAGCGCGTCGGAGACCCCCTTCTCGTCCAGCCTGGTGATGGTGTACCTCCCAGGGACCTGGGGGAGGCATGGCAGGGCACCCCCATGCACCGCAGCCCTCAGCTGGGGGAGCCTCGTGCAGACCCCTGAGGGCCCCCCGGCCCGCCCTGCCCCTCTGGGCCCGCACGCCTGCTACCGTGGCCCTGCTGCCCCCTGCCTGGGCCACACCTGCGGGCACGGAACGAGCTCGGCTGGGGGCTCGTCTTTCACCCGTGAGAGGGGGCTCCTGTCCCCCGTCTGCGTTCAGAGCCCGGCGGCCAGCGCCTCACACACCAGATGCTCAGCACCTCTGTGGATGGAGTTGCCGAGCAGCGCGGACTCAAGGGGGAGGCTGTGCTGCGGGAGCGCGGGGGCTCCAGCCTCGTGTGACCGAGCTGCGCAGGTGTCGCACCGCCTGGCGTGGGAGCAGGCAGAGCTGGGCCGGGGCCCGCGTCCTCACGGGGGGCCAACATCGTCCTCCCTGGACACCCTGCCCAGCCCCGCCCTGGCCTGGGGCAGCACCTCCCACCCTCTGGCCACCCCGAGAGCAGGAGGCACCCCCCAAGGCTTGCCTGCCCACTGAGGTTCCCCCGCTGACCCCCGGGGTCCTGGCCGGCTCCGCTCACTCTTAGGCCTCCTCGGGAAGGGCTGCCGGGCCCCCTGAGACGTGCCTGCTTTCCCCCACCTACGCGTGTCTGCCCCCTCCTTCTCTGGGGTGCTCTGTGTGCTGCAAACAGCTGGTATGAACCAGGGCAGCAGCCAGCGGCAGCGAATAACTGCTGTGCGTCCTGATGCTGAGGGCTTATGCTTCCCTCGGGGCTCATGCTAAAGCAGAACTTTGTCTTGAAGGCAAGTTCGCACCTCAAACAGCGCGCAATTCGATTCTCTTAAACGCTGGGGTGGAGATGCGCAGCGTTAGCAAAGCTCCCCTACTGGGCAGAGCGGGCAGGTGTGCGCTGTGGGCCAGGCTGATGTGAACTAACAAAGGGCAGGCACAGGAAGACCCTCCCGTGGCCCCGGGGCCCCGGCCCCCTGAGGGTGCAGCAGGGAGCAGCCGGCCAGGTGAGAGCCCAAGTTACCAGCTTCCCGGGGCCCACTCTGCCCTCCTCCTCTGCATCCGAGGAGTTGACGGGCTCCTCAGTGCTGGACCAGCCATCGTTGTCCTCAGGCGTCTCTGATGGGTGGGATGTTTTGCTCCAGCCTAGAGAGAAACAGGCTCCGGTGAGGATCCCCTCATGATCTGCTGCCAAGGGAAGGCCCTTTCTGTGACCACCGGCAAGCACAGCACCCCTCACCGCACGGCGGGCAGCGGCCAGGAGGAGGGCTCCTTGCCGGGGCTAGGCGGAGAGCACCACGGCTAGGGAGGGCGAGGGGAGTGGCTGGGAGGTCACCGGATGATGCTTCTTCGGGGCTTTATAAACCACGCGAACGCTCCTCGGCAAGTATTTCCACTGCCCTGTGTCCCCAAGGGCAGCCACCGCGAGCACGACCCATGGCCCCACAGGGGCCGTGTGAGGAGCAGGACCTGCGAGTTTACAGCCACAGACGCCCCCTCCCTGCCCGCTGGGGCACGTCCGCAGTCGCCCAGCGCAGGAAGTGCAGAGGGGCTCTGGGCTCGGTCACCAGGGGCCCTGGCGCCAGGCAGCTGGCCACAAATGTCTGCTCGCCCCGCCCAGCATCGACAGGGGCTCCTGGCCAAACGGAAGCAGGAGTGTGACGGGGGACAGTGCGGGCAGACGACGCTGCTGCTGCGCAGAGCACTGGCCCTGGGACGCGGGCGCCCGTAAACCCGGCTGGGGCCACAGGGGTGGGCACTGCCCTTCGGCCATGCCCGGCTGCCCGAGGCCTCTGAGGGACCCTCTGTGCCAGGCGAGGTGGTCCCTGTGTCCACACTGGCGGGAATAGGGGGAAATGCTGGGCCCACAGCCGTGTAGGAGCTGGGGGCTTGGAGGAGGACATCGGACCAAGGTGACCGTGAGTCTGGTCACCTGTCGTCCCTGTAAAACAGCCACTGGTATTGACACTGGAGAAAGAGGGGCTGATGGAGCTCCAGGAAGCAGACACTTGGTGTTGGCAAGGGTGGAAGCCAAGAAAACCTCACTGCGCCCTGATGTGGACTGAAGTGACTCACCACAGGGGAGGAGGGGGAGCAGAGGGGAGGTGAAGGAGAGAGGGGGAGGGGAGGAGGGGGAGCAGGGGGAGGGGAAGAAGAGAGGGGGAGGGGAGGAGGGGGATGGGGAAGGGGAGGAGGAGAGGGGAGGAGGGGGAGCAGGGGGGAGGCAAAGGAGAGAGGGTGAGGGGGGAGGAAGAGAGAGGAGGGGGAGAGGAAGGGGAGGGGAGGGGGAGGGAAGGAGGGGTGGAGGGGAAGAAGGGGGAGGAGACGGAGGGAGGGGGAGAGGGAGAGGGCAGGAGGGGAGGGGCCTGGCCGAGCTGGGCTTGCTCCAGGCTCTAACACCCCGCTGTGGATGCGAGGTCACCTCATTGTCTCATAGGTAAGCGGGGAAGCTCAGAGATGACGCTGCTGGGCTCAGAGGCCGTGCACAGCGTCTGAGCTGCATGGGGCAGGGGCCCCGGACCAGGAGAGTTGGCAGAGCAGGGAGGTGCCTCGGATGCCCCTGGCCTTAAGCGGGAACCCAAAGGGCCCTCAGCGGCCTCTCCCAGGAGCCCTGCGGGAGGTGGCTCCTTTCCCCAGCCTGGGGCTCCGCAGGGCTGAGTGTGCAGGGCTGGCCTCAGGCTGGCCTGCCTGGGTCGTTCGAGGGTGTGGCCCGGGTCCCTGGGGCACAGACTGTCCTTGGAGGCTGGGGAGGGCCCGGTGACCCTGAGTGGTCTGAGCACGGGGTAGGGTTCAGCCACACCCCTGAGGGACCATCACGCTGTCTGGGAAACGCAGGATGAATCACACAGTGGAATCCTCTCTGGGAACCTCAGACTCTCAACCTGGGCCAGGGGTCTTGGGGTCTCCTGGGCCGCGAGGGCGACGGAGGCCAAGATCTGAGCTTCAGTGCGGAGCCAACCCTGTGCGTCTGCACAGCGGGAGCCCCCAGGAGACTCGCAGTGGGAGGGCTCCGCTGGCTGCTGTCCCCAGAAGTGTGGGGACCAACAGCAAGGCAAATCGGGCCTGGGGCGCGGAGCCCCGCAGCCCCACAGCCTCTGCGGAAACAGCCCTGCCCATCCCAGATGCCGGCCAGTGTCCCCAGCCGCTGCCTGGCGCTCGGCGGTCAGCTCTGCGGCGCTGGGCACGCCCAGCCTGAGGCCCAGAAGCCAGATGTCACCAGGGCTGTCGTGGGGGCGTCAGGTTTTGAACAAAACACCTACTCTGCCCCTGGATGGGAGGGACCTACTTGGCCGGGCAGCTCAGATGACAGGTGAGGGTGAGACAGGGTCCCTAATCGGATGGGGAGGCAGGCGTCAGGCCTCGTCCAGAAGGTGAGCCACTCTACCTCGTAACCCAAAAGGCGTGGGGTCGCTCTTTACTTGGTGTCGCTTAGCTTTTTTGTCAGGACTGGTGGGAGAAGCTGCAGAGAGGCGAGAGGCAGAGAGAACAGGAGAGCGTGAGGTGCGGCGGCTGAGCGCATGGGCGGTGACGTGGATTGCGAGCTGCAATGAGACCCGCGGCCAGAGCTGCCTTCCGGGGACTCCGAGCCGAGCGCGGGCGGAGGGACCCAGGGGTGCACCTTCCGGGGACTCCGAGCCGAGCGCGCGGGCGGAGGGACCCAGGGGTGCACCTTCCGGGGACTCCGAGCCGAGCGCACAGGCGGAGGGACCCAGGGGTGCAAGGGGAGCCCCGCGGGAGGGCGGGAAGGGCTGCAGATGCCGCGGCGTGGGCGTCGTGGGTCTGTGTCCTGGGCCCCGCGTGCAGCATGCACCGAGCACGTGCTCTGCAAACCCGGCGAACGTGAGGACCAGGATGTGTCCACCTTTTCGTTTGTTTGTTTGA
The DNA here is from genome assembly GCF_019923935.1 of Bubalus bubalis. NCBI lineage: Eukaryota > Metazoa > Chordata > Mammalia > Artiodactyla > Bovidae > Bubalus > Bubalus bubalis. The sequence continues at coordinate 662,648 of NC_059169.1, forward strand.
AGCCAATTTAAAATGATTTTGTAAATTGGAAAAAAAAAAAAAAGCTCCAATTTTCGGGACCCATAAAAAGAGCTCCAGTCTTTTAGGGTCTGGCGGGGAGCCCTCTAACGACCCTCCTGCAGCTTCTGGGCATGTTTCTCGCGTATATCCGCTGCCCGGGCGCCCCAGTGGGCTTTGAGACCCACCTTGGGACACTCTGAACCTGCCTGTGTGTTCGAACAGCCCAGAGGGAAGTGAAAGCCTCGCTCTCTGGCAGGCGGGGGCCTGACAGGGAATGGTGGGAGAGGATGGGCTCGCGGGAGGAGCTGGGCCAGAAGGCAGGCAAAGGACACTTGGGCCTCCAAGACAGGCCTCCATCAGAAGCGCAGGCCTCCTCCTTCCCGAAGAAAAGGCCCCGAAAAGAGCTCTGGCCGCACGGATGACAGACACACCAGCGTTGGGGACAGAGAGCGACGGGGTGGAAGATGCTCCCCGGTGATGAAGGAGGCAGACGCCCTCCCGAGACGGTCCACACGGATGAACATGGCACCGCGGGTGATGACAGACAACCAGGGCGCGAGCCGCCCCGAGGCTGGGGGTGGCGAGCGCCTTTACCTTTCTGGGCTTTGAGGGCAGCAAAGCTCTGCAGGGTGAAGCGCTTTTTAGAAAGGGCAGAGCTTTCTGAGGTAGAGCTAGTGACCGCGTCATCTGCGGGGAGAGAGGGTGGTGCAGGGGGTGCTGGGCGGTCACACCCGGGTCCCCCCCAGGCCTCACGCTTGCCACGGACCTGCCCGGGGCCACGGGGTGTGCATACGACCCTCCTGCTGTGGGCACCCACAACTGTCCTGGCGCTGTGGGCTCAGCCCAGCACCCACCTTTGCCCTTCTCGGGGAACCCGGAACTCGGGGCTCAGCCCAGCACCCACCTTTGCCCTTCTTGGGGGGCCCGGCGCTCCGGGCTTAGCCCAGCACCCACCTCGCCCTTCTTGGGGGGCCCGGTGCTCCGGGCTCAGCCCAGCACCCACCTTTGCCCTTCTCGGGAGCCCTCTGCGGTGGTGTCGGCCCCCCATATCCCTCCAGGCTCAGCGGGTCCATTTTTCTTTCTTCTAACTTTTTGATGTTTCTTGTGCTCGCTTTCGAAGGACTAATGACGTCATACGCGTGGAAAAAGGAAGAGAACATTGCCGTTAGCATTCACAGGCCCCTGAGGGTGGGGAGGGGATGACCCTGAGCTCCTCCCCAGCACTCGGGCCACATGTCTCCCGCTGCGGGGCCGTGGCCACGGGCCTCCAGACTCTGGGTGTAGCCAGGGGGGACACCCACCTCCACAGCTGCTAAGTAAGAGGTGGTTTTGTTGTTTTTTTCTCCCACAGGGTCACCTTTCTCGTTTAAAGCTATTGTTCTGTGGTTTATTTATTTAGACTACATCCTACTCCAGAGACGATTATACTTGGCTTACATAAAAAACAGTAAACAAATAAATAGTGGATGGATAAAGCAACAGAGGAAAAAGGAGGGCAGAAGACACGTAATGAGGCCAGTGTGAAATGGGTCCCCTCGTCCCCATCTGCCCGTGAGCCGTGGGCCCCACGGCTCTGAGCCAGCGAGCTCCTAGGACCCGGCCACCCGGGCACTGCCAGCTCTGGCACGTGGGTGTGGGGCTGCTCTCGGGGTGCCACCCGCCGCGCGCTGATCGTGATGGGGTTTCTGCCCCCTCCCCAGGAGAAAACAGGGACAGAGGGACTGGCCTCTGCCTGAGGCTGGGGCAAGAGGCACAGGCCTTGATGCTGACCTGCTGGGACTGACCAGCAGCGTGTGAGCCCGGGACACATCCCCGGGCCCTGGGCAGTGGGCTTGGGGACCAGGAGACACGGTGGCGCGGGTTGGCTGGCTCCCACTTGGAACCCCGCATGCGGCGGGCCTCACCTGGTGCCAGCTGGTGTGGGCAGGGGCAGGCTCTGGGACTGCTCGAGGGCGCGGTGCTGGCTGGCCTCTGTGGGGAGAGGGGCCCGGTGCGGTCAGGATCTGGGGCTGTGTGCCCTCCCCTCCAGGAGCCTGGAGGGCCAAGGGTTGGGGCTGCTCCGAGGGACCAAACGCGCCCCGGGGGCAGCCCAGAGAACAGGCCCTCACCTCTGCACGCCTGCAGCTGGCTGGTCAGCACCTTCCGGATCTCGCTCACCCAGGCGGCCTTGATTTCAGGAGTGGGTGCCTGTGCCCCAGAGCAGACCAGGGGTGAGTGCGTGCCCACCGTGATGTGCGCAAGTGTATCCCTCTGCAGGTGCCCGGGACCCGTGGGAACCAGGGAACAGTGCTGCACTGGGGGTGCAGGAAGGAGCCCCTCGGGCGAGGGCGCGCTGGCTGCCGGGCCCGCACCCTGCGGCTCTGACTCAGCGGGAACCCTCAGGAGGGCGCGCTGGCTGCCGGGCCCGCACCCTGCGGCTCTGACTCAGCGGGAACCCTCAGGAGGGCGCGCTGGCTGCCGGGCCCGCACCCTGCGGCTCTGGCTCTGACTCAGCGGGAATCCTCAGCTCAGGAGGGCGCGCTGGCTGCCGGGCCCGCACCCTGCGGCTCTGGCTCTGACTCAGCGGGAATCCTCAGGAGGGCGCGCTGGCTGCCGGCCCGCACCCTTTGGCTCTGACTCAGCGGGAACCCTCAGGAGGGCGCGCTGGCTGCCGGGCCCGAGCCCTGCGGCTCTGCCTGACTCAGCGGGAACCCTCAGGAGAGGGTGCGCTGACCACTGGCTGTGCTGGTAAGCGCTGGACTCTGAGTACCCCAGGCTGGTGCAGAGCCGGGCGCTGGCTGAGGCCGCTCCCGCTGCAGCTCTGCGGGCCCTTGGCTGGCCGAGCCGGCTGGTGTGTTGTGAGCTGTGACCAGGTTGCCAGGGCCTCCTCGCTGCCCTGGGGCCATATCCCCCAGGGTCGCCAGGGCCCAGACCACCAAGGGTGTCAGAGCTGTGGCGGGCAACGTGGTGAGGAGCCTCCCGGGCTGAGCCGCTCTCTCGGGGTCTCTGTCAGACACGTGGACACCCCAACAGCTCCACCACCTCCCACCCCCTTGGTGACGTGAGGACACGCTTCTCGCACGAGAGCCGGGCACACGCGTGCCAGTGTGCACGTGTGACATGGGCCGCCCACGTTGCCCCGCCGTCCCAGCACTCAGGAACCTGCTGCCCTGCCTCCAGAGCCCCTCTGCCCTGCAGGGTCCCTGCTCCCCGTCAGGGCTCGGCTCCATCACCGACAGCCCAGGGCAGCCCCACACGAACGGGGCAGGAGTGTGGGCTGGCCTCTGGGAGACAAAACCTCAGAAAGTCCTAGACGGCGGCCCTCAGCCGAAACTGCTCACGGGCATCCGCACAGGCCAGGCAGATCCCGGGGCCCACCTGGATGATGTACACCTCCTCCCGCGCGTTGTACCAGATCTCGAACTTCTTGGCGTCTCCTTTCACATTCTCGGTAATGCCAACGGCTGTCATCTGTGAGGGCAGAGAAAGTGGGTGGGCCTCCGGCGGGGTGCCCTCCCCGGAAGGCAGGTGCCCAGCCTGGGGTGCTCACGTTCAGGGACTGCTTGTAGCTGTAGGAGGGCGCCTTCTCATAGCCTTCGCCGTTCTCCTCCCGCCGCTTACAGAAGAGCACGGCCTTCTCGTGCAGGAACAGGTGGCGCTGCATGGGCTTGAAGCGGGCCAGGTCCTTCACCTTGGCGTGGCCCCTCTTGTGGTCGGTCCACACGCTGAAGGAGCCCTGCATGAGCAGCCTCCCCAGGTCGCTCAGGTTCCCCTGAGGGGCGGAAGGAGGCCCGATGAACGCCAGCGTGGGCCTGAGGCCTCGGACGCGGCCAAGCAGAAGCCCCGTCTGGGAGCCGGGCTGCGGCCCGTGGGGCCCAACGGCCAACACTGGCGAAGAGTCAAGGGTACTGGGGAGAGTCGAGTAGTGGGAAGGTCAGGGGTCGCGGGGACGAACAGGGAATGTTTGGGGCAGGGAACTGCTCTGTGGGACGCTATCATGGTGGACGCTGGTCACCCACTTGTCCAAACCCAGAGCGTGACCCCGACGTGCGCTGTGGACCCTGGGTGAAGGGTCAGTGGGGACCCGTAGGCTGTGACGGGCGCTGACTGCGACGGGAGGGGGCGCTGTGGGGGCCGATGTGCACCCGGGGCGTGGGGAGGCCTGTGTGCTCCCTTACATTTCGCCATGAACCCAGAACTGCTCCAAAAAGAAAGTTGATTAAAGGGAAAAGCAAAGAGAGGGCGAGTGCTTAAGGGATTTACAAAGCGGAGAGGAACCAGGGAGCGGCCTGAGCGCGCAGCGGGTGGAGGGGCGGCATCCGGCTGTCAGACGCTGCCTGGGCGAGAAGGGGAGGGCCAGGAGGGGTGGTGCCCGAGCCCGGCCGCGCTGAGACGCGCCCTGGGGTGGGAACGTCCTGGGCTCCCGCCTGCACGGCGGCCGCGCACGGGATTCTGGGTGACGTGCGTGCAGGCCGCCCCCGGCCCGTGATGGGCCCCTCAGGCCCCGCCCCGGGCTGGCAGGGTGGGCGGAGCCTCACCTCGTAGCCGGTGATGGCGATCAGGTGCATGGAGTCGTTCACTGCCTTGAGGATGCCCAGGATGGAGCTCAGGGCCTCCTGCAGGTCCTCGGCCCCCTCGCAGGTCTTGCTGTATTTAAGCATCTCCTGGGGGGGCGCGGGGGGGGTCACTGCCCGTCTGGACTCTGAGCCCCACCCCTGGGGAGCGGCTGGGACGCCCTGGGACAAGAGTGTGGCTCCTGTGCGGTTGTCACTGGTGGGGGAAGACCAATGTGCCCTGGGGCACTCACCCCCCGCCTAGATGCAGGGTTGGGGGGATGGTCTTGCCTGCCTGTGTCCCCGACCCCGGCCCCTGATGATAGGCAGTGCACAGGAGGCTCTCACAAAGGCGTGTGGGGAGCCAGGGCCCCGCAGACATGGGAGGAAAGTGTCCAGAGACCACGGAGCTCAGGGATGGGCTGGGGCGACTGCCACTGTGTGGTATGCGGCTGGGAGGGTGGCCAGACCAGAGCCAGGCTCCGGGGAGGGGGCATCAGGCCAGGCAGGGGGCGGGGGGGCTCCAAGGGATGCCCGGCCTCTCACCTTGAGCAGTAGCTGGTACTTGGTGATCCTCTGGACTGGCTTCAGCAGATAGGAGTCCAGGCTCAGCTTGTGGTCCAGCTTCTTCTGGCACTCCTGCACCCACCACACCCCCTTAGACGGCTGTCACCCTCCCTTGGAGCGTCAGCCTGTGGAGGACCATCCCCACCACAACCTCCTTAAGACGGCTGCCGCCCTCCCCCAAAGCTCAGCGTTTGAGGACCGCCCACATGGCCGGGACACACCTGGAAGAAGGGGCAGTCGGAGCACTGTCTCCACAGGCTCTCGGAGCGCGGCTTGTTCTGACAGTACTTCTCGTAGATCTGGAACTCCTCCATCTGCCAGGGAGCGGGGCCGCGTCACGGGGGTCGCGGAGCCCACCTCCGAGTCACAGCCCTCCGGGTGGGGACGCCCGGTTCCCTGGGCCAGCCCAACTCCGGGCCCCCACTCTGTCTCAGATGCCACGGCTGTGGCCGGTCAGCCAGGTGACCGCAGCCCAGAAGCTCCATCTCAGGGCTGCCCTAGCCCTGGCACCTCTCTTAGAAACATTCGGTCCGTGTGGCCGTCTTTGGCCTTAGGGAACAGACAAATAGACACAGGACCGACAGACTTTGTGAAGGACTCAGCTGCACGTGCATGGGGGTCGGGACGGCCGGGGGGCCGATGAACGGTAACTGCTGCCCCCACTGAGGCCCACATTCCACAGGTGGGGGGTGCGGCCTGAGCACCTGCACTGCCCCTCGGTCCCCAGGAGGGGCCGATGCTGGCGACACTCCCCACCCCAGTTCTCAGCACCGGGAGGTGCGCCAGACTGAGTGCAGCACAAACAGGGCTCCTCTGCCTCTTCTGCCCGCTGGCGCCGGCTCCTGCCTGATGTCTGCGTGCTGCTGGGTCCGGGTCACCGGGGACGGCATCCTGCATCCCATCCTCCTGTTGCCAGAGCCTGTGCACGGCCCCCAGCCCACTGATGGTCCTGCGTCTGTGACTGATACCTCAGAGCACGCATGACCACCCAGGGTCAGCTGGTGCGCTAGGGACCAGCAGGGAACTAACGCCGGCAAGGACAGTCAGCACGCCACACTCGTGCTCAGAACTCAGATGCCCTGCGATTCTGCCGGCTCTCAAAGCTGAGGTCCTAGGTCTCTCTTTTTTGAGCTAGTTACTGGGCTTTAGGGAAACTGTGCTGTTCCGGCCCTAACGAAAAGCATCACAGCATCTCAGCCAAACTGGAAACATCTGTCCTTGTAATCTCGGTTGGCCAGATGGGGACCGTGACAGAACTTAAAGCCACTGTGGCTTTAAGGAGCAACTTCAAGGTGTCAGGCCTGCAGAAGGACACGTTTGAGAAGCACGCACCCGCTCCAGAAAGCACCTGCCAACCAGCTCCGGGCAGTCCGTGTAGTTCTCCAGCTCCCTCAGGAATATCCTAGACGAGGAAGTGTGTGCCAGGTCACGTGAACATAGCCAGAATACGATGGCAGCGTCACCAAGTATTAGATGTTCTTTTACAGACGCCTATCCCGACTCTGGACGGTGCCCGAGACCATAAGCAGGCATGCGCCGTCTGACTTAAGGGCCTGCAGCCCACGCCTGTCCCTCCCAGGGTCCTGACTGCACCGAACGCTCAGGGACACGCAGCCGTGGCCCCGTGGGGACGCCTTGTTTCTGGAGAACATGGACACAGAGCGAGGGGCTGCAGCAGCAGATGGGGCCTCTTGAGGCACAGCAGCCCAAGTGCTCAGTGGGTTTTCTGCAGATTCAAGGGTCCTGCCCTCAGGACCCTCCACTCTGTGGTGCTGACCCTGAGCCTGGGGCTGAGTTTTTGTCTGGGTTTCCAACTTCCATCTGTCTATCAGGTAAATCCTGGCACCGAGGGCAGCTGAGAGCCAGGGCCGAGGATGCGGAAGGATGGGACGGCCCAGGCCCCCTGCTTACCCTAACCTCTCAGGGAGGTGCACCTGAAACCTGCTGCTTCCTTTACAAGCTGCAGATGATGGAGGCTATGGACAGGGGCAAAAGCATGTGGTCAGACAGAAGTCCCAGTGCCCCTGGCATCCAGGGAGATGGGGCTGATCCCACGGCCACGGGCCTGTCCCCGGGCATGCTGGAGGGACCCGTGCACAGCGACCTTCCTCAGGACCACAGGCTTCTGCCCCCATCTGATTCCCTCTGCATCGCTATTCATCTTCCCACGAGCCCCTGAGACCGCTGAGGGTGAGCGGCCCCAGAAGGACTGCCCATGTCTCCCCAAAGCCACACAGAGGCCATTGGCCCTCCCACGAAGGGGGGATAGGCAGAAAGGAGAGTGCGCTGTGCCCATCCCTTACGGGAACGGGCTTCGCCCTGTGGGCGCGCGGCCCCTTTGTAGCTCCCTGCCGCTCGGGGTCTACCCTGGGCTCGTCCCGTCTGAGCCTGCTGCCCATCTGCTTATCCCCCTTGACAGGAGGAAAGGCTCTCCCCCAGCAAAGCTCCGGCAGGCAGGGCCTCCAGCCACCCAAGGGAAGGCCCAACCTGTTATGAAAGTGGTAAATTTCTTCCATGTTTCCAAACAGGATGTCCTTCTTGTTCTGAAGGCCAGTGGAGATGAGATGAGTCATTAATGGGTTGTCCATCTCCGAGGCGTAGCCCTGCGAAGGAGGGAGCGGTCAGCGCTGGAGGCGGGCTCCACAACGCCACCAAGTGGGGAAGTGATGCTGCTTGGATTTAGGAATCAAGTCTACTTGAATTCATTCTGGACGGACAAGCACAAACATGTGAGTTACAAGCACCATCAGTTACTTATTTTTGTGTGTGTGTGTGTGGGGCCTCCATCCATTTCTTCACCTTTCAACCTTTCTAAACGCAGGCACATCTCCTACGAAGGGGACAAAGCTTACACGTGCGTTCTGACGGATTATCTCTATGCCCGCACCCTCGTGACCACGGCCCAGACCCTGGGGCAGAGAGTCCCCGCACCCAGAAGCCCCTCCGCCATCCCTAGGCAATAGCCTCTCCCTCTTCCTGCAAACACATCCCAGCGCAGCTGTGCCTGCGTCCACATGCCCTGGTCCTGAGGATGGACAGCCGATGGGTTTCCAGCTCCTGGCCGGCTCAGCAGGGCTGTTGTAGGACGAGACCACCCTCACCTCCAGGACGCACAGCAGCTCCTCCACGTAGACCCGCTCTGTGTCCAGAAGCTCCTTCATCACGTGCCTGTGGGCAGGCGTGCTCTCATGCACGAGCTGCTTCCTACTGCCTCCCAGCTACCACGGGCCACCTCCAAAGGAGCCCCGACTCCCAGACCACGCACAGTTCCAAGTCCCCGACCCCCAGGCCTCCCCACACTCCCAGGCCACAGTTCCAAGTCCCCTGCCCAGACCCCTCCAGGAGAAGACCCTGCTCCACGGCCCCCCCCAGCCTCCCACAGGAAGTGGGCCTGTGTGACCTCTGGGGCCCTGCTATGTGCTGTCAGGTTAGGGACGCCCAGGAGGGCACAGGCTAACAAACGGGCAGGCCAGACCTCGCTTTGTAGACCAGGATCACCTTTTAACTGCCTATGACCAAGATTCCCATTTTTAAACAGAAAACAGAGCTTGGGTTGGGACCATGAGCAGATGACGGCTAGCCCGTCGCCAGGCCCTGTGCGGTTCTAAGTGCCCGTCCTCCACACAGGGCAGCGAGGGGCGTGGAGCAAAAGGCTCGGGCTCCCTGGCCACCGGGGGCAGAGGGTAGTGTGGACTGGCGAGGAGGCTGTCCCCGTGGATGGAGGGCAGCGTGGAGCCTGGGCAGTTTCTCTGAGTAGACAGGAGGGCCGAGGGCAGTCCTGGGGGCAGGGGTGGGGGGGTCTGTGGGAGAGTGACGACCACTAGAGTAGGGACATGGGCAGGGCCTTCCTGTGAAGTCCAGAGTTTGGTGGCCAAGGGCATGTTTATACAGGTGCTATCCTGGCAGGGGGGGCAGTGTGTGGGGCGAGGGGGGCTGTGGGCCGAGCAGACCCTCCACAGAGTGGGGGGGTGCAGGAAGAGACGGTGAGGGGAGCCAAGAAAGAAGAGTGACACCCAGCACCCAGTGGAGCCGGAGTCAGGAAAGGCTGTGGGCAGGGCTGGCGGGGTCGGGTCCAAGGCTGGCCCTGCACATGTGGCCTGAGAGTCAGGGCCGTGCCCCCGAGTCATGTCTCCTGGGCTCAGGGAGGGAGAATGTCCCTGTTTCAAGCCCCAGGGCCACCAGCCGGGTGGAGGCAAACGTGGCCTTCCTGAGGAACACGCAGAGGGACACCAGCACCCGCCAAGTGACCCTCGAGGTCAGCTCTGCTCTGAGCTGCTCCTCCCGGGGGCAGGGGTCCGGCCACCTCTGCTCCTCAGCGTGCAGACCCTCTCGGGGGGCGGGGTGGGGGCTGAGATCCGGGTGGGCTGCGCTCCCCCTCGGAGTGGCCAGGGAGGCAGCCACCCACCTCCGCAGGACGGCCAGGCTCTCTTCGTCCCCCGTGGAGCCGCCACGGCCCTGCCGGCCCTCGCTCACCTCACTCTGCGAAGACAGAAGCCGGCCAAGCAGCGCACTTTCAGAGACAGAAGGTGAGGCCTAAGGCCCGGCTCCAGAGCCTGACCTCCTGGTCCCTCTGGGGAGGACAGGAGGTCCCATGGGTGGAGCAGGAGGGGAGAGGGCCCAGAGAAGGCGGGGAAGTTGGGGTAGGGCCGGGTAGTGAGGGGGTGGGGTCAGGAGCGAGGGGCGGGGCTGGGGACAGAGGGGCGGGGTCAGGAGGGCCTGGAGGGGAGAGGGCGGGGGAGGCGGGGGAGTGGGGGCGGGGCGGGGTCAGGGGAGTGAGGGGGCGGGGTCAGGGAGTGAGGGGGCGGGGTCAGGAAGGCCTGGAGGAGAGAGGGCGGGGGAGCGAGGGGGCGGGGCTGAGGAATAAGGGAGAATGGCAGGGAGAGGGGCGGGGCTGGGGAGTGAGGGAGCCAGGCAGGGAGAGTGAGGGGGCGGGGCAGGAGGACCTGGAGGGGAGAGGGCGGGGGAGGCCGGAGAGTGGGGCGGGGCCGGGAGGTGAGGGGGCAGGGCTGAGGAGTGAGGGGGCGGGACATGAGAGCCTGGAGGGGAGAGGGCGGGCGGAGGCATGGGAGTGAGGGCCGGGGCGGGGCGAGGGGCGTGGCCAAGGTGTGTAGGGCTGAGGAGTTGGAGGCAGGGACGGAGGAGTGAGGGGCGGCGCCGCGGAGTAGGGGTGGGGCCGCGGCCGGGGCTCACCTTGGCCCTCCTGTAGGGCCCCCTCCGGAGTGCACTGCCCTCGGAACTGTGGTTCTCAGAACCCCTCCGGATGCCTGGTTTAGGAAGGCGAGAAGGAGGGGAGCGACCTCGCATCTCACGGCCTGGAGATGGAACGCGCGTGCAGGGATACGGAGGAAATGCCGAGAGCAGCCCAGCGTCGAGGAGGGAAGCACGGGAACATGAAGGAGGCAGTGGGAGATGGGCCGGGAGCCCCCGGGCTCGCCATTCGCAGCGGGGCCCGGCTCCCAGTGACAGGGGAGAACTCTGTGCCTGGAGTCTGAACGGGCCCACGAGCTGGGCTCAGAGGCTCTTGGCGTGGACAGGCAACACTGGCCAGGGCTGCAAAAAACGGCAGGAGCCATGCCGGCTGCTGGAGCCGTGTGTTTTGGGGACAGGAGGTGACAGGAAGGGCCCAGCCCTGCCTTCCAGAGGGGATGCGCCTGGGGAACCAGGAGGTTTCAGGGGTGGAGGGCAGAGCCACACAAGGGGAAAGCCATTCCAGCTACGGCGCTGAGGACAGCCGGCTGGGACAAGCCCAGGCAAGGCCCTCGAGGCCATGGTGGACCCAGCCCAGCCACCACAACGGGAGCAGCATGGCCGAGAGGGACCGAGGGAGGGGCCCAAGTGCCAATAAAGCTTTATTTACACAATGGGCTGGATGGAAGGGGGCGTTCCCCGGGGTGAGAGGTGCTGCTCCTACCTGGGGAGGGGCAGGGAGACTTGGTGAGTGCTTCTGGCCGCGGGGCCACGGGCTGCACGGGCCGCGTCTGCTTGGCCGCCAGCTTCTTGAGGCTGGCCTGCCTGCGGTGGAACATCTCCTCCACGCTCTCCTGCTTCTGGAAGACCCTCTGCACATGCTCCTGTAGAAGGGGACTGCATGTTGGACTCAGCAGGACATCTCGGTGATGCTCCGAGTGTCACCGTGACACCTGTGGGCCCCGCTCCGCCCTGGGGGGCGGCGGTGCCAAGGGAGGAGGTGGCTGGCGGGGGTCTGTGGACAGCCGGCAGGAGCAAGCAGTCGGGGTCCAGCAGCGTCCAGAGGCTGGTGGAAGCGGGGCCCAGAGGGCGGCCAGGGCATGGAGCACAGATCCTGCTGGGAAGCAGGGACCCCCGTGGGGTGGGAAGGGAGGGGGACAGCATCCGTCCTGAAATGCCCTCGCTCTCTGCCTCCCGAGTGTCCAGGGATTTGTCCCCTCACCAGCAGGTCTTTGGTGAGGATGGGCTCGTAGTCCTGGAAGATCTTGCTGAGCTCCTGGATTTTATTTTGTGCCCCCGTCTCCAGAAACCTCTCGAGCTCCTGGAGGGCGGCCTCCGCGCCATCCTGGGACTGGCACTTGTCCACAGGCTGCGATGCCAGCAGGTAGATGCCCTCGTCACACCACTTCATGGACTGCGGGGGGAGAAGGCGCCTTGGAGGCTGTTCTGGTGTCTCAGGCGGCCCGCCGACCGCTGTGCTCTGAGACCATCCGCAGGACAAAGCATGCAGGTCCTGTCCAGGTCTAGAGGGCTCCCCAGGGATGCAGGCCTGAAACCAGGGGCCTTGCCCAGGACGGGACGCAGCCACACTGAGGACAAAGTGCAGGGACCTGGCTGGATGGTCGCCTCTGGGTTTTTGTGGCAGGTGAGCCCTTGAATCACCGGTGTTGGTGCGGGGCCGTCTGGGTCTCAGGAGGAGCCCTCGGGAGGCCGGGGGCCACTGTCCACCCAGCACCTGTGGTCTGGCCCCGGTAAGAGTGGCCCTGCAGGACCAGGGGCGGGGTCAGGGTTGGGGGTCGGGCCTACCGCCTCCAGGAGGCCGTGCAGCTCCAGCGACTTGCCCAGCAGCCCCCTCCTCCGCTCCACGTCGGCCGCAAACTGGTCGCACAGGTGGCGGAGCTCGTGACACTTGGGGCGGATGGAGTCCACGGCATAGTGCTTGTGCTCGATGAGCCGCTCACCCTCCTGGGACAGCGTGCGGGCCCGCTGCACGGAGGCCTGCAGGGCCGCCAGAGACCAGCTCAGCTTCTCGGGGCAGAGAGCACCTCCTGCTTCTGGGTCGGCGGGGGCGGGCTGGGGGCAGGTTGGGGGTGGGCTGGGGGCGGGCTGGGGGTCGGTGGGGGCGGGCTGGGGGCGGGCTGGGGGTCGGCGGGGGCGGGCTGTGGGCAGGTTGGGGGTGGGCTGGGGGCGGGCTGAGGATCGGCGGGGGCAGGCTGGGGGTGGGCTGGGGGTCGGCGGGGTGGGCTGGTGACACCGGGGCGTGGTGTCCCAGCGGTCCCGCCGCCCACGTCCACGCTTACACTGGACTTCTCCTCGAAGCCAGCCAGGTCCTTCAGGAGGTGCTGCACGTGTGCCAGGCTGTTGCCCACGTCGGTGAAGGTCGTGACCTTCTGGGCCAGCACGTCCAGGGCCGATTTGACCTGAGATGGGGCAGCGGGGTGAGAGGCCATGCAGTGAGATCAGTGGGAAGGCACAGCTGGGGGACGGAGGGGCTGCCGTGGAAACTGGCTTCAGGGAGGGGAGAGGGCCCGGGCCTCCCCTCAGAAGGGGGACTAGAGGGAAGCTTCCTTGATCTGAAAGAGGACATCCACAAAACCCTCCTGCCAACACCCCAGGTGTAACACCGGCGATGGACACCTTCCCCCGAGACCACGCCCCACAGGGAGGGCCATCCACTCTTGCCACCGTGATCCCAGTGGTGGGCGCTCCAGGGCACCAGGGCAGACAAAGAATAGACACAGAGACACGCAGACAGAGAAGGAGGAGATCAAGCCGTTTCTGTTTGCACGTGGCCTGATGATCTGTGTGCAAACGCTACCAAACAGTGCCTGGATTGAGCTTGGCAAGGTTTCAGGGCACAAGATAAGTACACAACAGCCTGTTGTGTCTCTACAGACAGCAAAGCACACACAAGACACCGGAAGAAAAAGCATGACACTGTCTACTGTTGCTTAAAAAATGAAACGTGTACGTGTAAACCCAACCAAACACGTGCTGAACTCGCGCGAATGACACGCACTGGTGAAGGACACCAAAAAAAATCTAAACAGATGGACAGACAGAGGTGTTTACTGACGGAAGAGTCAGTGAAGTCAAGTGCCGCCTCTCCCCAGAGCAAGGCACAAGTTCAACACAATTCCTGACAAAACCCAGTGGGACTTTCTTGGAGAGACAGATCAGGTCATCTGACATTTACATGGGAGGCGAAGGAACTGGAACAGCTAGGACAACTGTGAAGCAGGAGGGTAAACAGCTGGGGATCCCGTCTGGAAGGATGTACCATCGGCACTGAGGTTCCAACCAGACCCCCGGCTCCTCGAGGCTGCGAGTGGTTCCCACGGGGTGCATCACCCATGCCAGAGCCCCCCTGCAGCCCCCCAGGCCACTCACCTCCCGGAAGTCCTGCTCGAAATGCCGGAGCTGCAGGCACTGCTCCAGTTTTTGCTGATGTTTTGCCCAAAACTCGTCAAAGGCGGCCTCGGTCTCGTTCAGCTGGGCCAGGAGCCTGGGGAAGGGGCGGCAGCCATGCTGGTGTGGGACTGTGAAGCCCCCCTCCTGGCAGTGCCAAGCGGTGGGGGGCTGGTCCGCCCTCCTCATTGGAGAGGACGTGTCGGGGGTCCTGTGTGTCTCCCCAGAGCCTGGCCTCACCTCCGCACGGTGGAGGGCACGCTGGGGCGGGGCCACGTGTCTCCCTGCCTCACCTCCGCACGGTGGAGGGCAGGCTGGGGCGGGGCCGCATGTCCCCCCAGAGCCCAGCCTCCCTCCGCACGGTGGAGGGCGTGGCCGGGCTGCGTGTCTCCCCGCCTCACCTGTGCACAGTGCTCTGACTGTCCAGCTGGTCCTGGTTGGGGCTCTGATCCGGGCTCCGGGCCAGTGGCTCGCGGATGCCCTCCAGGACGCGCCGCCCCTCGACAAGCGCCAGCCTCATATCCTCCTGTGGGACGTCCGGGCTCGTCATCCAGGCCGCCAGCCCCAGACTTGGCCCCGAGTGGGGCCCCGAGGGGTCAGAAGGCACCGCAACGAACCCCGCCTGCCCCCCCCAGACCCTCTGCTGCCCGCCCACCCGGTGCCCCCAGGAGGGGGTGCTGGGAGGCACCGGTGTGCGGTGAGCGGGCGGGGTAGGGTTACGGGTCTCCCGGGCAGCGGGCAGGAGTAACAGGAAACCGGGGCCCCATGTGTCTGCTCTGCGTTCAGAGGGAGCGGGGGGCTCTCATGGGGGTACCCAAGGACCATCAGCGGGTCGGGGAGCCCACAGTGTGCGGCTGCCTCAGCCGACCCTGTCACGTTCATTAAGAGGCCAGTGTGTGCTGTGGCCGCTGGTCAGCTCAGCCATCCGGGTCAGCTCCCGCCTCCCGCCATCTCCCACACACACCTTGGCTCTGTCCTTCTTCTCCGTGTGGGTGAGGAGCACGGAGCTCGTGGACTGCACGTCATTGGGCAGCTCCGTCTCGGCCAGCTCGGTCCCAAAGGTCTGCAGCATCTGCGCCGTTTGTTTGACCAGAAGGGCGAAGCTCTCGATGGCCTATGTGGGGGGGAGACCATCAGCCCGAAGCCTGCGCACTGTGCCCTCCTGGGCTTGGAAGCCGGGCTGCAGCCCAGCCCCTCGGGAGGCCCCCAGCCTCAGCCCCAGCCTCAGCCTCAGCTCCTGCACAGACGTGGGCTCTGCACCTGCCTGAGGGCGATGCCAAGAACCCAGCTGGAGCTTTTCTCTGTCCCCGTGTTCCTGAGCCCCAGAAAGCCACTCCCGACAGGACTCACGTTTCTCCTTCAGATGCCGAGGTCCACTGAGACCGTCGGCTCATGCTCAGGGAGAAAGCTCGGGAAACGGCACCAGGTCCTTGGAGCAGGCGGGGGCCGCGCGGCTGGGCGGCCTGGGGCCATCGGGGGTGGGGCACTCACTGTGCGGTGGCGGAGCCACCTGGAGTGGCAGTAGGCCAGCGTCCCGCCCAGGTCCTCCGTCAGCTGGGACTTGTCGATGTAGCCGTGTAGTTCTGGGACTGAGCTCAGCATTATGACCTGGGGGCACGAGACCACCCGTAAGCAGACTGCCCCGCAGACCCAGACGGAGGGGCCTCCCAGCTCCTCCCACGGCAGGCACGGTGCAATGCTCCCTGGGCCTCAGCTCTCCCGTCCATGAAATGGGTGCACGGTCCCAGCAGATGACAGCCATTGGGAATAAGCAAAGGCCTGGACAGAGCCGGGCACTCTGCTGACATGGGGCATCTGAAGGGTGAGGGGGCCTGCATGTTCAAAGAGCCACACAGATTCCAAAGCTGCCCATCTCTCTGCATTCCTGGCGAAACCCAGCAGGCTGCATGGGGGTGGAGGCAGGCACTGGGCATGGCCATCATGGAGAACAGGGGCCTGGGGGCTCTTCCACCTGGGAGGGTTTTGTTTCCTGTCTTGCTCTTGCCCTTCTGAGGTCACTGCATCCGTGAGCTTTGGATAAAAATACCACCTTTGCTTTGCAAACTGTCAGGCGCTGCCGCCGAGGTCCTGGAGGCTCAGTCCCTGTGCCACTTGACACACCTCGTGTTTTCTTAACCACCGAGCCTGCTCCAGGCCAAGGGGCCATCCGACACGCCCCTGGTCAACGCTGACTGTCTCCATGTGGGGGCGGGTGGAGGGGACAGGGTGCCGCTAAGACCACAGAGGACCGCCCACCCAGCCATCTGGGGGCCCACGTTGAGACTCTTGACTGAGATGTCATCTTCTCTTAAGAACAGGCTACGGTGCCAGCTTTCAGCAGAGACATCCAGTCTCTCTTTGCCGTCCAACAAGGCCGTTCGCCCAGAACACCCTGATTCACGCCAATAGGAGTGGAGACGGGTCGGTCAGCTATTCAAGGACTTAAGGCTCTTCTGTGATTTCCGTCTGCTGTGTGTCAACTAAACCACCATGGAAAAGGCTGGAGCCCACCAGCCGTCTTAACGTTTTCTGCTCAGCGCTGCATCCGCACAGGCCCAGGGCACCAACACGGACCCACTGCAGCAGCCGCCCTCCCCGGACGGTGCTTCCTGAGTATCGAAGGGTGACCGAGACGGGCCGGGGAAGGGGCGTCCTGGGCGATGGATCCTGTGAACCTGGCTTCTGAGAACTCATGGGTTTGGTCCCACGTGGCCGGGTGCAGGGCGACCACTGTACGCAGGGTGGAGACCCCTGCCCTCGGCGTCAGAAACTGAGGCTTTTTGATGCTACAGAGATGGGTGCACTCATTTCCCTCCAAAGCCTGGGTGCTGCACCCCTGGGCCCTGGCCGGTGAAGGCCCTCCGTCGACGCAGGAGAGCCAACCTCGGGAACGGTGGCCCACACTGGGGTGCTCAGGTTTCAAGAGCAACCTGGCAGGTCCTGCTGGGGAGGTCACGAGGTGCTGGGCACGAGCCCCTGCGCTCCCAGGGTCCTCTGCCGGCAGCCCCTCCCAGCCCTGCTCCAGGAACCTGACTCGACATGGCCTGGCTTCCCCAAGGGAATGCAGCTTCCCGGGTGAGCAGCCTCTAAGGGAACCACACAGCCTTGGCTTTCCGAGGACAGCTGGCAGCTGCCGGGGCTGCCCTGTGCCAGCTGGAGTGAGGAGGTGAGGCAGAGTCCTGCCGCAGCCGGGGGGTCACTCACACCCACTTCCCTGCCCCATGCCCTGGGCAGAGTGGGCGCTCCCCACAGGAGGTAGGCACTTACCGGCACCTTCATCTTAAAGTCATCTCTGTTGAACCTGAAGGCGAGGTCGGAGAGTGTCCTCTGGAAGAACCCGGTTGGCCGCAGGACGAGGACAAGCTGCAGGTTTGCAGGGAAGGATGCCTGCAGGGACACAGACCGCTCTCCGTCTGGGGTCCGCATGCCCACAGCGGCCCGCGGCCCCACGGAGAGGACTGAGTGCCTCCCCCACACCAGCGCCAGCCTGGGGCGGAGCCGGGTACAGACACCGCACTCGGAGCATCGCCACCCCTCATGGAGAAAGAGAAGAGCCACACTGCTTGGAACAACTGTGTTACATGGCTTGTGGTCTTAAAGGTCAAAAGTTCCCCTTTTGGGGAACTACGCTCAATACCTTGTAATGACCTGCAAAGGAAGAGAACGTAAAGATACACATATTCATATACGCGTAACTGAATCCCTTTGCTGTGCATCTGAAACTAACATGACGTTATAAATCGACTTCAATACAAACTTAAAAATAAAACAGCAACTGCAGGAAGAGCTTTGGCCTTCCCTTCTGGCTGAGTCATGCGTCCCCACACTCTTATTTTGGAGTCCAAGCCCCCAGCACCTCAGAAGGGCTTTAGGGTCTTCACAGAGGTGACCGAGTCAGGATGAGGTCATCAGGCTGGGCCCTGACCGGACATGCCCCGTAAAGGTGACATTTGGACATCGAGACCCACAGAAGGCGCCTGTGGGGTGGAAGCGGATTGGGGGAGCTTCCAGAGACCCCCTCGCAGCTGCAGAGGCTCCAGCCGGCTCAGACTCCCCATCCAGATGGGGAGACAGGAGGCCCTGCCACCTGAGCCCTGCTGTGGTCTATGGTGTCTGTTAGGATGGTCCCCAGAAACTAGGACACCGGTGGTGTGAAAACAGACACACACACACACGACAGAGAAAGGAGACGCGAGCTCACACCCAGGGCAGGCGCACACACGGGCGTGAACTGACTTGCACGTGCACCTGAGCTGTGTGCGGGACGTCTGGCCCCGGACGAGTCGCCCTCTGCGCCCCGGGTTCCCGTCGGCAATGGGGGGAATGGAGTGCCGTCCTCGCCGGGCCAGGCCGAGCTCCATGCCGTCCACAGAATTCACACCCAGCTCCAGGTTGAGGCCATGACGGCCACTTGGTCAGCCCAGGCCCGGTGCCCTGTCCCCTGGCCTCTGCCTGAAAGTAAGCCCCTCCCGTGAGACGGAAGCGAGGAGAGGCCACGGGGCCGCCCCCGGCACGGGGCAGGCGAGCAGTGCCCCCGGGCACAGACATGACCAGTGTCCTGTGGCTCCTCTCCTGCCTCGCCTGGACATGATGCCGCCCCGCTCTCCCACGTGGAAGCTCTGGGACCCTCCTGAGCTGTCCACAGTCAGGACGGGCCCCTGCCCAGGACATCTGGAGACGATCCGCACCCGCCCACACACCCCAGGTCCTGACCATGGCCCACAGGGGCCCCTGACCCCTGGGCTGCCCAATGTGGCTTGCACGCATGCCCTTCCTGGCCTCCTCGCCCAGGCCCCCACCGGCACGTCAGGGGCATCACAGAGGCCTGGGGCGGGCTCCGTGTCTGAGGGCCCAGCCAGCATGTCCCTGAAGCCCATGCCTCAGGAGCCGCCCTCCCACCGTCTCTGGGGGCCCCTGACTCCCCGCAGCCTCCGCGTCCCCCCAGGGGCACCACTGCATCGTCCAGGCTCCAAACAAGACATCTCTTCAGGCTGAACCTTGCTGTCCCCTCCTGCTCAGACCCCAACATCCAAGCGCGAGCTCCCCTTGCCAGGGCTTGCCAGGGTTCCTGGCCCCTGCCCCAAGTCTCAGCCCTGAGAGTCACGCATGGGCCGGACGTCTGCTCAGGGATGCTCTGTTCTACCCGCGGCCGCCTGGGGCCTGGGAGGTCCCCAAACCCTGCCTCCCCCCAGGCCCTCCTCTTCCTCCCCCAGAAGCTCTGCACGCCAGGACTCCCCGCTGGTCATACCCCACTGGTCACCCCCCACAATCCCAAGCTGTGCCTTCGGCCTGGCCACCCTGACCTCCTGCCTGCCAGCCCCCTTCCTGTGTCACACCTCCTGTGGCCCCAGGCGCATCTGCCCCGCAGTCCCCAGTCACAGCCCTGGAGGGCAGGACCGTGTGGCCCCCATGTCAGCCCCGGAGCAGCCCCGCTGGGTGCCGTGGGCAGTACCGCATGGCCCCGTGTCAGCCCCGTGTCAGCCCCGCTGGGCGCCGTGGGCAGGACTGCGTGGCCCCATGTCAGCCCTGGAGCAGCCCCGCTGGGCGCTGTGGGCAGGACTGTGTGGCCCCATGTCAGCCTCGGAGAAGCCCCGCTGGGCGCCGTGGGCAGTACCGTGTGGCCCTGTGTCAGCCCCGGACCAGACCTGCTGGGTGCCATGGGCAGGACCGTGTGGCCCCCGTGTCAGCCCCGGAGAAGGCCAGCTCAGAGCTGCGGTGGGCTCTGCCCTCAGTGGGGACATGGCAGGTCTGAGCTTGGGGACACTGGACTGTGGACCCTCCAATGTCGTATTTTCCAAGCCGAGCTGAAGGCATCCAAACAAGGAGAAAGAGCACCCCGAAGGCGAGAACGTGCGGCTCACGAGACAGCACGCAAGGCGGCTTAAAGCAGCCCGAGTTTCAGTGCTTACGTAAGCGCCAGGCCCACTCGAGCGGCCAAACACAGCTGGCCGCCGGCAGCACAGTGTGGCCATCCAGGCTGGAGCGCCAGAGCCTGCAGGGGCCCCTCACGGGCTCCGGCCCAGGGGTCTCCTCGTGGGCTCCAGCCCAGGGTCCCAGCAGATCTGGGTGGTCTCTCCCCTAACCCACCCTGGATGAAGCATAGGCTGGCGGGGATGGCAGTCCAGATGGGTCGACGACGGGGATGGCATCAGTGCACCAGCTCTGCCCACCCCTGCGGAGCCAGGGAGGAGATGGACCCGAAAGCTGGCTCGGGGTGGGGCGGGGACAGGGGCCCTGGGAGCAGCAAGGCGGGGCCTGCAGTGTCCCCGCCCCCGTGGCCTCATCCGGCGCCCGGCCAGGTCTGGCACCTGGTCACAGGGTCAGCCGCCTGCAGCCTGCTTGTCTACAGGGTTCTTGCTTCCCCATGTATCCGCAGCACCGCCCACCACGCCAGGCACACATCAGTGTCTCAATAAATGTGCTGAAAACATAAACAGGACTTATGGCATTACTACGATCAGTAAATTCTTGTAAGAAAAATCACTGGAGTTGAACGAGAATTTTTGACAATTTTGCTGGAAAATGTTCTCTTCTGGGGTTTCCAAAGCAATACTGGGTAACTATAAGGCTTACAGAAACAAACCTACATTTTTAATGCTGTCAGAATCAGTGCAAAAATCAGTCATGATTCTCACAAAACAAAGTTTTAAAGATGCACCAGCTCTCTTCGGAAGTTTGCCTGATTATCAGCTCGCTGAAGAAGACCATGTTCCCACTCAGCCTCAGGAGAGCGCAACCGACAGCCGGTGTGCCCTGTGCCATCCTGCTGGCTCGCTGGGGACCTCAGGGACTGTTATTAAAAGTGATTTGTCTGTTTCTTAGCAAACAATCCTGCCTTTGATCAGCCTTGCTAACTGACCTGGGGTGGCTGATTAGCTGGAGAGGTATTTACAAGGCTCTTGTCGCGCCCAGGGCGCGGGATGGGTTGTTGGCCACACGAAGATGGACAGGGCTGGCCCTGACCTCGAGGGACCACAGTGTGCAGAGAGGGAGGGTGCCCCGCCGGGAGGGGAGGCCAGGCCGGGCCTGAGTGAGAGCTGCTCTGGGGGGCGCTGGGGGCTGCGGAGGGCGCAGTGGGAGCCACCCTGCCCTCGGAAGAGGGCACCCCAGGGGCAGGGAATGGCACGGACGTGAGGTCTGGAGGCCCATCCCCCCGAGAAGCAGCTGACTGATGGCCCTGCATATCAGTGCCCGTCCGAGACGCACACCAGTGAGACAGACGCACGCAAGAGACCTGGGCGATCACTAGACCTGAAAATGTTAGTCTAACCGTGTAACCTCTCAAAACAGCAGCACACTCGACTGGAGACCCGCTGCCATCCAGCCCGGGACTAACTTGCTGATTCCAGAATCACCTCTAGGAAGTCCTGTCACCTGACCCACTGGCTCTTACAGTTGAGTCCTTAATCTGGCCGGGCAGGTGACACCCATGTGCAAATCCACATTAAAACTTAAAGGGATGAAAGGGACACAGTGGCGGTCGGCTGGCAGTGCACGGCCCCTGTGAGCGGCTGAGGACGCAAAGGCACGGGAGAGCTGACGGTGGCGTCTGCACACTACGGCACTCTTCTGAAACACTCCCGAGTTTAGACCAGTTTCAGGTAAACAACAAGGCGGAGGGTGTGTGGCTGGCGCGGGGAGGGGGTGGGGAGGGAGACGACGTGTCAGGAGGACGAGGCTGGGCCGGCACCGGGACAGGTGAGCCCCAGGACCTCCAGTGGTGAGCCTCGGAGCAGGGCCCGAGCACTGGGAGGAGGAGTCGGATCTTCCGCCCCCAGACCCCAGCCCAGCAGCCTCAAAGGGGCCAGCGCAGGACGCAGAACAAGGGCCTGGGGGCGGGTCACCCATGGGGTCGGGAGAGCGCAGAGTCGCGGCCCGGACCCCAGCACAGGCGCTCCAGGCCACCCTGCCACAGACAAGCACACTTTCCATCCTGTCTGCAGGGAGAAGTGCTCCCCACCTCTCTACCCAGCTTGAGCGGGGGTGGAAGCCAGCGCCAAAAATAAGAGCGGGCTCTCTGCTGGCTGCACCGCCCTCTCCAGCTATCCCGCGGCTAAAAACAGCGCCCAGCGCTGCAGGCAGCCGTTCTTCTGCCCTGAAGGGCAGCCACGGTCTGCAGACTGGAGGCCTCCAGTGGCCACGAGGGCCACCAAGGATGACGGCTGATAATCTGACTTGGTCATGAGACTAAAGAAGAAACAGCCCATTTGGAAGGAGAAAACAACACAGGAAAAGCTAGTCAACATAACCTCACACCCGCAGCCTGAAGGTGCCCTGTGACACGCTTGTCACCCTCAAGAATGGCCGCCCCGTAGGCCACTCAGGCGCTCACACGCTCAGTGTCAGACACAAACCGGAAGTGACATTGTTTTCAAGTTATAACACAGCCCCTGAGAGCTAACCTATGTGACTAGTTGCACACAACAGGTGCACACAAGTACACGCACACCCCCCCCACGCACACACTTGTACACGTATGCACAATGCGCACACATGCTTGTACACGCATGCACACATGTGCACATGCACACACACACGTGCCCGAGCAGCTCGAGGAGCCCAGGGAGGTGTGCGCTGGCCCTGCCCAGGCCCCAGCTGGAGTCCACCTCGGCCTTGGGCCCCACCGTGTATGCAGCCCCAGCTAGGACCCAAAGTGCCACTGGGCAGGAAAGGCCATGTCCCCTGCCCGGAGAAGGCGTGGAGGTCCCTGGCCCGGCAACAACTGACACTTACCGCTATTCTCAGGATGGACGCCTTGACCGAGGTCCATCTGTCCTGCCTGCGGTCTATGACCAGGATGAACCCGATGCCAGCGTCCTGCAGGCTGAAACGAGAGGGCACGGTCAGCATGCACCCGGAGGTCTGGCCATGGCTGCAGCGCGTCTCCGGGAAGAGCTCGGGGTGAACAGCCGCCCCTGAGACCCTCACACCGCTGCTGCTCCACCCAGCACCGCGGCCAGGGGAGGACGGAGCCGTCTGCGGTGCTGCCCCGAGCTTGCCGGGCACCTCCGACCGCGGGTGGACAGACCAGCGCCGCGTTACTTCCCGCCCTGACACCAACCAGGTCGCAGTGCAGAGAGGCGGGCCAGGCCCCTCCGTCCCGGAGCCCAGCTGCTCCACTCAGAGCCCAGCAGCTTCCCTCCACGTGGACTCGCCAGTGAGCCCGTCACAGAGAGCCTGTGGCCCGGGTGTTACGTCAGCCCCAGCATCTGGTCCCCCCGGCTCATCCACGGTCTACAATCACCGTCGAGGCTGATGGCACGGCTGCAGCTTGGGGAGAGCCCCCTGCGGGGCCCGGCAGTGCGCAAGCATCCGAGGGAGACGGGAGAGGAGAGGTGGCTTCTCGCAGCGGCAGCATCCGTGAGAAAGATGCTGAGGCCGGGAACGACAGCCCATCCCGCTCAGCCTGACGCGCCTGAGTCACCGCCGACCCGGAGGCGATTCTGCGGGACGACCCACCCCCAGCCCTGCCAGCCGGCGGGGGCAGCAGCGCCCGCCAGCCAATCCCGCGAAGGACTGAGAGCGCAGGCCTAGGCTCCAACTGGAGCGCTGATTGCCAAGTCTCTGCACATACCCGGGAGCCAAGGCCGTGCTTAAATAAAACCCAGAAATACATGGAATACATATAAATTATGTGGCCGTGGCAGTACTCTGCCTGCTGCAAACCTTATGTAACATGGTGAGAGCTGAAACAGCCCAAACCCTCCCTGATCTCAGAGCAGCGACAGAGACACAGTCACACCTGTGTGGGTATGCACACCTGTGCCTGCACACCTGTGTGGGACCGTGCACTCCTGCACAGGAGCAGGCACTCCTGTGAGGGTACATGCACTCCTGTACAGGAGCAGGCGTTCCTGTGTAGGTGCGTGCACGCCTGTGCAGGTATGCACACCTGTGTGGGTTAGGGTCCTCTGCTGAGACTGCCCATCCCCTAGTGGCCCCTCTTCTCTGGGGGGACAAGTCACAGGCTGTCCCCTGACAACCAGCACATGCCACTTCTGCACAGCCTGTGTCTGCAGTGCCCCCGATACTGACCGGCTGGCCCCTGGCCCCGCTCCTCCTGGGCCCGCAGTGTCTCCTTTGCGGCCCCTGTGCTGACGGCCTGTTCCGTTTAGAAACAGGCAGGGCGGGCGGCCTGGCCACAGGCGGGGGGACGTGGCCCGGGGCCTCCACTCCACCTCCTGCCTCACTCGCACGTCCCAGCCGCCCCCCACCGCCCAGTCCCTTGGGGTCTTTAACTCGCTCTGTGCGTTTGAACGCCAGACGGTAAAAACTCTGTGACATCAAAGCCTCCTGTTGCGCCTGCAGCATGCACGCATCGTGACAACAGACAGCGGAGACGCGGAGGCGCCCTGCAAACAGCCGCTTCAGGTGAATGTAAGGAGCCTACCAGATTCACGAAAACGTGCCCTGGAGGGCCGGTTTTAGGCCAGCAGGTGTGGAGCAGGCAGCTCAACTTCCTGGTTTAGGAAACACACAGACCCGAGCTTTGTGGTCACCTGGCCACTGCCCAGCAGGGGCTGGTGGGGCAGCTCGAGGGACGGGCCCCTCCCACCCATGGGCCCTGCACCGAAGCTTAGACTGTGCCTCCGTCAACCCTCGTAAGGACCCAGAGGCAGCCGGAGCCACGGACGGAGGCTCAGACAGACAAGTCATTTGCCCAGGGTCACAGCTGGTGAGCACAGACGGGACGCCCATGGTCTGGCTCCCCGTCCAGACAGCATCCACCGTGCAGGGTACAGCAGCCCCTCCGTCCCGCCCACCTGGGACTGTGTCGGGCCAGGCAGGGTCCTCCCTTTCAGGGGGCCCGGCCCCAGAAGCAGACGGCAAAGAGGCCCCACCCCAGGACCTGGCTCGACGCCACGAGTGGGCTCTCCCAGCCCTGTCTCATCTCCACCATGGCTCCACCGCCAGACGCAGCAGGAGGAGCCTCATGTGAGGACCCGGGGTCCCCCCGAGGCCCCTTCCACCCCTAGGACTACAGCCCCAGAGCCAGGCCGTGTGGCCTGCCCTGCCCCCAGGAGCCCAGGCCCAGCCCCCGGGGCCCATCCACCACCCTGTGCCCACAGAAGGGCCTGTCTATGACCTCAGGCGCCCAGGGGAGAGGGTGGGCGGCCCATGCTTGGTCACTGAAAAGACAGGTCCCCCGGGGTCCCTGTGCTCCGGGCCTGGGGCAGACTGCGCTGAAGGTGGCGGACGAGGGAACTGGAGCAAATAACCCGGAAGCTGCAGCCACGCGGACGAGCCCCCGGACCCAGGCACACGCGGGCATGCGGACACACAGACATAACCTGCAGCCTCCTGGCGGCTGCTCGGAGGGGCCCCAAGTGAGGCTGATAGTCACTTTTGGCCCAAAGAGTCCAACAGGCAGAGCGGTCTCGCAGACTCTGGTTCTGGGAGCCACACGTGCTCGGGTGTCCCCTCTAGCACCCCAGGCCTGCTAACTCCTCGGGGGGCCCGGGCACGGCCAGCTACGCTCTGACCTCCCGCTCGCGGCTGAGCAGCCTGAGGGTGGCCTCGAGACCAGGCCTGAGGTCCCCGTATCTCCCTGCCCAGCTCCGGGCCCTGTTCACACACCTGACACATCACAGAGCAGGGTCGGGCGGAGACTAGGAGACTCTGGGCCCAGCCTGGCCTCACCCCCGCCCACAGGGCTCACGGGGGGCCTTGACCCGGGGGAGGGTCAGTGTTCCCGGGGCCACGTGGACAGGGGCCTGCTCAGCCTGGCGCTGGGGCGGGGAAGCAAGCCCAGCAGTGGGGCTGGGGGGCCTAGTGGGCCCTTGTGGGAGGGGCCGGCAGGAGATGCAGGCAGGCTGGCGTCTGTCTCAGATCAGGCCTGGCAGGTGCAGACAGGAGTCAAGGAAGTGGGTCCCCAGGGCCCGTGGGAGGGAAGCTCTGGCCTCCCAGAGGGGCCCTGGATGAGCAGATGGGTCCTGGGGGCTGGGCCAGCCAGGGGGCAGGGGTGGGCGGGGAGGGGATGGGTGAGCCAGGCCGGGGATTAGGGTGATGGGGAGAGAATGGGGAGGAGATGGGGCCAGGTGGGGCGGGGGTTGGGGCGGGTGAGACACAGTCCGACTCGCAGGCCCCCTCCCCCAACCACACTGCTTTGCCCGTCTCTCTCTCTCTCCATCCCACCCTTGGACAGGGTCTGGGAGGCTGCGAACGTCACAGAGACGTGGCTGGGCCCTGTACTGGGCCTGGGCTCACCCGCCGGGCCTGGGCGTGGGGCCACGGGGCAGGGCCACAGCGCTCAGGCCCAGCCCTGGTTCTGGCCGCCTCTTCTCCGTCCTCCCAACGCAAAGCTGCCCCGTTAAGCATCACTCGTGCAGCAGGGTCTCTTCCTGCTGGTCAGCTTGTCAGAGCTCGACGGCAAGAAAAGCCTCGGACGTGTCACAAAGCTCCGCGTGCGCTGACAGCGCGCACCCAGCCTCGGGCTCTGCCGCCGGCAGGGCCAGACGCGCGCCGCGCACGCAGGATGGGGCAGGCGCCCCAGGCGCGCACTGCGCGAGCCCCACGGCCCAGCGCGTGCTCAGCTGTGTCCGACTCTGCGAGCCCAGGGACTGCAGCCCACCAGGCTCCCCGGTCCATGGGCGTCTCCAGGCCAGAATACTGGAGTGGGTGGCCATTTCCTGCTCCAGGGGATCTTCCCAACCCAGGGATCAAACACAGGTCTCCTACACTGCAGGCAGATTCTTTACTATCTGAGCCACGAGGTGGGGGAGAAACCCCACCAAGCACATGCTGCTGCTGCTGCTAAGTCGCTTCAGTTGTGTCTGACTCTGCGCAACCCCACAGACGGCAGCCCACCAGGTTCCTACGTCCCTGGGATTCTCCAGGCAAGAACACTGGAGTGGGATGCCATTTCCTTCTCCAATGCATGAAACTGAAAAGTGAAAGTGAAGTCGCTCAGTAGGGTCCGACTCTTTGCGACCCCATGGACTGCAGCCTACCAGGCTCCTCTGTCCATGGATTTTCCAGGTAAGAGCACTGGAGTGGGGTGCCATTGCCTTCTCCGCCACCAAGCACATAGATTCCATAAATACATTAAACACACACACTCTGGGCCACCTCTTTGTAACCGGAGTGACTGCTCCCCTGAGGGTGTAAGCCCGGCGCCCCTCTGGAAGCCAGACTCCCGTGAGGACCCTCCGGGATCCATGTTACCTGTTTTGCGTGCAGGCTCCAAGTCAGGGCTGGCCCGTCCACCCACGCCCTCCGAGTGGGTCCTGGGCCCAGCCACGGTCCTCGCTGGAGCTGCTCAGGCACCTCCCTCCTCCCGGAGCTGAAACCCCAGCCGAGGCAGCCTCTGGGTGCGCAGCCCCACTGTGTGCACAGGCTGGTCGGTCAGCCTGGGCTCCCCAGGGAGGGGCTCCCCACACCCCTCACGGCAGCACAGGGCGAGCCCCCTCCTCCCGGGCGGGTCTCGTCCTCCTCCCGCAGGTGAAGGGCAGGGTTGGCCGCCCTGAGCTGGACACCAGCACATCACAGCTGCGTATCCCCAGGGTAGGGACAGCCCATGCTTGAACTGCACAATACGGCAGCCCCGGCCCCTGGGAACTGAAGGACGGCCAGCCCGGGCCGGGAACTGAACTTTTATGTTATTTAACTTTAATTTTTCAAGTTAAATGACACTGGGCAGCAGTGACAGGAAAAAGATGACAAGAAAGAAAGCAGGCTGAGACAGGTGGCCCCTGGCTCCCCAGGAGAACGAGATCGGGAGGACAGAGAGACAGAGCCCATGGGGAGAGGTTGCCCCGTGGGGAGGGGACCCTGAGCTTCAGACACACGGGCCAACGGGCTGGGGCCGGCCGCGGGCGGCAGTGAGAATGGTCTTCACTTGCTTCTTTCATGAGCCCGAGGGCCTGAGGGCGGCCACAGCAGAGCTCCCCACCTGCCTGACAGGGAGCAAGGCCGCTCTGACGGCAGGAAGCCGAGGGTGGCCCCGGCTGGGGCTCAGTGCCCAGTCCATCCACACCAGAGGCAGCTGCAGAAGGATAGGCAGGGCGCCCGCCACAGGCCATCGACAAGAAAGGGCTGGGACGGCACACGTGTGCAGTCCAGTTTCAGGAGATGTGCACAGGGACGCTGCCAGATGCTCCCTGTGGTTTCCTGTGGGGAGGGTGAGAGCTACTCCCTGTCCACAGATGTCTGGGGTGTTCGGGATGCGTTCACACGTTTTCTGTCTTTATGTGCAAAAGTCAACCGAAAATTCACGTGGACGTCACAGCCACTGCAAGAAGTGAGGTGATGCCAGGGGCCGAAGGCCAGACGATCTACAGCTTAGTGAGCCGACGGGGCAGCCCAGCGGCCACATGGGGTGGGCAGCAGCCTGGCTGCAGGACTCTGCATGAGGCGTGGCCCGAACACAGGGCTGGAGCTTAAGAACAGCACTTAAACCCTGCTCCTTCCACAAGTGCCCTGCATTTCTGTCATGCAGCCCACACAAACTGCATGTGGGGACATGTGTGCACGTGTGTGGTCTGCATGCCCGTGTGTGGTGTGTGCGCACAGGTGTGCAGTATACACTCACTCCTATGCATGAATGAGCATATGTGTGTGTGGTGTATGATGCATGCCTGTGTGTGCATGTGTGTGTGGTGAGTGCACACACACCTGTGTGTACCTGTGGTGAGTACACACACACACGTACCTATGTGTGCACATGTGTGGTGAGCACATGTTCCCCTGTGTGTACACACATTTGGTGCGTGCATGCACCCCTGTACCTGTGTGTACACGCATGTGTGAGCTTGTGTACACCTGTATCTGTGCACGTGTGATGAGCACACATATGCCTGTGTGTACACACGTGGTGTGTGCATGCACCCCTGCACCAGTGTGTACACACATGTGGTGAGCACACTCATGCCTGTGTGGTGGTGACCTGTGTGCGTGCACCTCTCCTTGGAGTGGCCCACCACGAAAACCACCTGGGTGAGGCTCCTCTGTCTCCAGCAGTGGGGGTGATCTGAGCCGGGTTCACAGAAAGTCCACATCCTTATCGACCTCAAATCATCTGGGACCCAGGCCTGTGGTTCCCAGGCTGGGGAGGGGCAGCAGGTGTGCGGGAAGGTGACCCTTAGATGTTATCTTCCAAACATGGTGGGCAGGTATTGGGGGCCCCCAGGGATCCTGCAGGGCGGCTAAGTGGGTCCTTTAGAGAAAAGCCAGAAACCTGCCGTCTCAGTGTTGGCAACGCTGTGACCCTGCATGTGAGTGCGCATGTGTGTTCCTGTGTGTGTGCATGGGTGTGCACCTGTGCCCACAGGGCGGCCTCCGGTGACCACCTTCACTGGGAGAGGGTCAGCTTTTGCTGCAAGGAGGGAGGGAGGGGGGAGGGGCGTTTTCCAGGAGACCAGGAACAAGCTTCCTGTTCTCGTGTGTCTGCAGCATCCAGGCGAGGCCTGTCCGGCAGCCAAGAGTTTCAGAATGACCCGCGACCGTGAACCAGAAACAGCGGCCTGAGCTGGCTATGCCGTCCCTGTGTGAGATGACAGAGAGCTAAGAGCAGGGGAGAAAGGTTTCAGAGGACCAAGGGAAGCTTGTTTGGTGAGCGTGGAGTCAACGTCTGGGAAGCCGGGGGCTCGTCCACTGGACCTGCGTGGACTGTAGAGCCCGTCTAGTTGCAGATCGCCCCCGGCCTGCCTGGAGTCTGTGCCGCCTGGGGTTTCTAAAGGCGCCCCGCCCTGTCCCCGGCCTCCGGACTCCCTGGTTTAGGAGACTCGGGACCGCAGTACCGGCCGCGGCCACCAGGTGGCAGCCCGCCACACGCCGGGTCCCACACGTGGGAGGCCCCGCGGGCAGCGCCCCTTCCCTGCTTTACCCGCGGACACCGAGTGTCTCCCCACCTTTAAAGGTGCACCGACCCTTCCAGAAACGCAGCTGCATGTGAGCCGATGGGCGGCAGCAGTTCGGCTTCCCTCACTCAGGGCCGATCCCACCACGCCCCAGGAACTGCCCCTGACAGCACTGGGGGGCCGGGTGGGGGGCAGCGCTCGGCGTGCGGGGCCCCCCACAGCCCCGCCTGCTGGACAGCCTGTCGGGCAGCCCCTCCCCCGCTGGCCCTTCACGCAGCTGAGGAAAGACCAGTCGGTCCCAACGTGGGGTTTCACTCCGGGTGGAAGGGCAACGGGTCCACCGGATCCCCGCTACACCCTGCACCCGGAAGAGGAGACAGCGAACAGAACATGCGTGACCATCACGATACACTCTTCCGCCTAGAGACGGAGCAGCGGGCCTGCGCCGCACGCACGTCTACACACCACGGCCCCCCAGGGGCACAGTCACACACTCCTCAGCTTCAACGGGAAGCATGTGCCGTGCTGGCAGGGACCCTGCGGACAACCCTGGAGGTCCGTCCCGCTGGGGTGAGAACCCCTTAAAAGGGGGAGAGACAAAGGTGCCAGTCCCCCTGAAGGGGCGGCAGGGGTGCTGGGGTGAGGGACGGGGCTGGGGGCCTGACCCCCAGGCCTAAGCTGATTTCACTCTGTGAACGAAGCGTGTCTGTACAGCAAACACTCACCAAGGAGCCGCTGTCTGACCTGCACGCGGGGCAGACACAGACCAACACCGAGCCCCGGCGAACGGGGACAGCCCAGGTGAGCGGGCCTGGGGGTGGGGGGCATAATGGAAAGCCCCCCAGAGGAGGGGGCCTGCACTCGAGAAGGAGCCACCCGGGCCGAGGCAGCGAGAGCAAGGGCCCCGAGGCCAGGAGGCCTGAGGGTCCGCAGCACCAGCGTGGGTGGT
The DNA here is from genome assembly GCF_019923935.1 of Bubalus bubalis. Taxonomy (NCBI): domain Eukaryota; kingdom Metazoa; phylum Chordata; class Mammalia; order Artiodactyla; family Bovidae; genus Bubalus; species Bubalus bubalis. Next base: position 693,088 of record NC_059169.1, read on the forward strand.
GACCCAAGGAGGGGAGACCAAGAGGGTGGGGGGTCGGCCCGCTGTGCCCAGAGAAGGCGCACCTCTGCCCTGCCAGAAAGAAAGGGACCTCTGCCCTTTCCACGCCTGGGAGTGACCTGAAACTGAGATTCCCACACTGGCAGGGAAGGTCGCCCCAATCATCTTAAGGGGGCAGTGGGAGACCACAGAAGCGCCCGTGCCCCTGGCTCGGCCGGCGCCGAGAGGTCACTGCAGATGGCTGCCCGCCGCGTGTGTGGTCCAGGACTCACCACTGCCTTGGCCGGGGCTGGGGAGCCAGAGATGGTTTGTGGCCACTTCCGGCCTCAGGACTCCGGCCGCACATCCCTGCACGGGGGCGCGAGGGGGACGGCCAGGGGATGGGGTTGCAACGCAGCGGCCGGGGCTCTCCAACCGCGGGAGGAGCACACAGCCCACCCGCCTTTGCAGACGCCTGCTAAGTCTCTGACTCCCCCGCCTACAGCCCAGGGAGGAGTAGCGGGCGCCTGGCTGGCTCCATGCAGGGACCTAACACGGGCATGGGCGACGTCTCCACCCGGGGCAGGCGGCACCGCTCTCAGCTCCCAGGTGAAGGACTGAGAACAGGGACTCAGACCCTCCGTAGGCAGCGTCCACATGGACCTTACTGTGCTGTGAGCTCCACTGCCCAACCTGGGACGGACTTGGGGTTCGCAGGCAATGGTGGGGGACAAGCCACAGGGAACGAGGGTCACAGGGGAGCACAGGAGTGGCATCACAGGGGGCCGAGGGCCACGCCCCTCCTGGACATGGAGCATCTACCCCGGAGACATCACGGAGGGGAGCTTGCCAAGCTGGCCAGAAGCCCACCCTCTGGAGGACCAGCGAGACCACTGGGACCCACGGTCAGCAGCCCACAGCCAGCCATCTCCCTGTTAAAATCCTGGGCTTCCTGAAACCAGTGTAGCCGCCCTTCCTCTTACTGGCCTGTCCCCGGCGTCCCATCCCCAGGGCCGGGTGGCTTTTCCATGTCCCCCTGCTGGGAAGCCAAGAGCCAGACCTACCGTCCTGGGTCCCCACCCCAAACACCCCTCGGTGCCACTCCACATGGGCAGCCCCACCTCCTGCCCTCTCCAGACCCTTGAACCCACTCAAGCAACGTCCCCCTGAGGTCCAGGGCCCTCGTCCATGGGACAGGAGCAACGACTGCCTTCCTGGCTGGAAATCCAGGGGTGACGGTAAACAAGACGCAGGATCGCCGGCCTCCATGAAGTCCCTCACGGCTTGCCCGAGGGCCCTAAGGAAGACTGGTCACTCCCAGGACAGTGGCTGGACCACCCACCTCAGCTCGGCTGCTCGGAGCCTGGCCCAGCAAGTCGGGTCCACAGAAAGAGGGGACGGTGACCACAGACCCCCACCCCACCCTGTGGTGCCGTCTAGGTCTTTCTGCCAAGTGACCCTCACCACCAACGGCCTGCGGAAGGGCTCTTCCATCCTAACACCCCCACCCACGCTGCATGGTGAGGGGCCAGTGCTGACTGGGTCCTGGCAGTCACACCTGCTGTTCGGCTGGCCTCCTAGATTAGACCATCTCATCGCTCTGTGACCCGGAACCTGGCCGAGGGGGCATGCTGACCGCACCCTCGGGGCGAGCGTGCCCTCACTCATCTCCCCCTCGGGCACTTCGAAAAAGAGAAGCATCAGCCACCAGGCCACTCCCTGCGGCCCAGCGGGTTGGCCAGAGCAGGAGGTCCACACCTCACCCGTCCAAGGAGGGCACCCGGGCACCGCTGCATCCACCCCTGGCCCCCTGGCTGTGGAGGAATCGCTGCACCCCTCGGATGAGGGATCAGGGCCCTCACGCACCTGGGGATGCTGGTGAGGTAGGTCATGACATTCTGGAAGTCCTGGTCTGGGACGTCTCCGAAGGCCGGGTAGTCGGGAAAGGTAATGACCGGGCTGCCGTCCTGGCCCCGCCCGCCTGCGGAGAGCGCAGGGCAGCAGTCGGCACCCCTGGGGCCCCAGGGGCGGATGGCCCCAGATCCCACCGCGGGGCCACAGAGCCCCAGCGCTCCTGCACCCCGCCCAGCGCCCCGCTCCCCGAGCCCGGCCTCGCGGGATCACAGAGCCCCGGCAACCCTCCACACGTGCCCCGCCCCGCCCCGCCCCTGCCCCATAGCCCCGCCCCGCTCATGCTCCACCCACGCCCCCTGCACTCCGCCCACGCTCCTGAGCCCCGCCCCCTGCATCCAGCTCCGCCCGTGCCCGCCCACCACACCCAGTCCCGCCCACGAGACCCGCCCCTGCACCCAGCCCCGCCCACGTCCCACGCCCCTTAGCCCCGCCCCGCCCTTAGCTCCGCCCATGCCTGAGCCCCGCCCACGCTCCTGAGCCCCGCCCCTGCACCACGCCCCGCGCCCTGCCCACTACATCCAGCCGCGCCCCGCCCCGCCCCGCCCGGCCTCGGCACTCACCTGACAGGTAAGCGAAGCGCTTCTGCAGCTGGTCCCGGATGTCGGCGGCACAGAGCGGGCTGATGTCGTGGTGCATGATCTCATCTGCGGGAGGACAGAGCAGAGGGACATGCAGTCACCGGGGACCGCCCCCCGCTCCTCGCTGGGTCAGCCCCACCGCGGACACCAAGGGGACCAGCGCTCGCAGCCCGGCAAGGGGGCTCTGCTTTCCTGTACAGAAACCCTTGTTCCTCAGCGCAGAGAGCTGTGCGCGGAGTGAGTCATCAATATTTAACGTGTGGTGTGTGTCAGAGGCACACAGAGAGGCGCAGGGATCGACACAGAGGGAGGAAGGGACAGAGAGGGACAGGCAGGCAGAAGGGAGGCCGGGGGTGCAGAGCAGGGGCCGGGGCTTAGGACGGCCCGGGACAGCTGCTCAGGGAGCAGGCCGCTTTGGTCTGCAAGTGCACAGCCATGTCCTGGAAGTGGCCTAGGCCATCCCCAAGGCCCTCACCTGCTGTCTACACAATGACTCACTGGTCAGAATGGAAACCTGGCCACCGCAGTGGGTCCAGACACACACCTGGTGCCTCACCCCTGCCAGACACTGACCCTGAGCAGGGCTCCGAGGCCGTCCACAGCCTGACGCCGATGCCTGCAAGTCCTAGACCAGGGCTGGCAGCGACCCAGTCACAGCCTGGAGGCATCGGCCAGAAACAAAGGATTAGCAAGACTCCTGGGAACGCAGACATGGACAGGGGTGTGAGGTGCTGGGGCGTCAGCGGGCGGCCACAGGGCCAGGGTGCTGGGCCCACAGGACCTGCATCTTAGTGCTTCCTGGCTGGTACCGCATGGCTGACATCCCGTGTTTGGTGTCTGAATGCCTGGGTGTCCTGGAGATTTCTCTACAGACACTCACGACTCACGCTGGTCACTGGCAAATGGCTTAAATCAGTTCTTCTATACCCGGATTAAGACACAGGCCCCTCACAGGCTGGAGATTTGGGCCACTGAGACCTTGAAGAGAGCTCAGTGGAGGTAGTGAAACGCCCTCCGCCCTCCGCGCGGCCAAGCCTCCATCCTGCAGACAGGCAGGCAGGAGCAGGGGGTGTGTTAGACACACGGCGAGTCCCAGAACCCGGCTGTTGTCTGTGGACCTGCTGCCCCCACACCGGCTGCCCTGTGACTCTGACTGGTGCAGACGAGGAGGGGGTGGGGCCATGCCCCTGGCCTGCTGGACCCACAGAGCGGGCAACACTCCAGGTCTGGATCTGAGCGGGGGTTCACGCCCATCACACTCAGGGCCGGGGCTCTGGCAGTTGGGCCGGGGCTCTGGCAGTTGGCCCGTGGCAGCTCGGGGCAATGCAGCCTCCCTGTGCACGGAAACCTCTCAGCTCTGCTTCTTTTGTGGGAGAAAAACAGCTGGAAACGATTGTGCCAAGAGAACGTGAAATGTTTCTAATTCCAGACACGGTGGAGCACGGCCATTACACTGCATTTGTTTGGAACACGCATCGGGTGTGACAGACACGCAGCTATGAGGAGGCTGGGAGGCCAGGCTTCACGCTGCCCACACTGTCTGTCGAGCATGGACCCTGGGCTCCTCGAGGCCGGCTTCTGCCACCCAGGACAGGCGTTTCACAGAGACGTTCCCTGGGGCAGCAGTTCAGGTTTCAAAGCAGGGTGGCCTGCACGCTCCATTCAGACGAACAGACACGACTCCTCCATGTTCAGTGGCCGCTGGCTGCCCTGCAGAAAGCGGAGAATCCCCGAGCAGTTTCCAGCCACCTCGAGGCCCGCGGTGTGTGTCACGTGGCCCCCCGTGGATGGCGGGTGCTGGGGGGAGACACTCACTTCTTTATCCTGCACTCGAGGGGCCTCGGGTGGTTGAGAAGGAAGTGAGCTGCTGCCTGCCCCTTCTGTGGTCTGGGACGGGAAGTGGGGTCGCCCCGCCCACTAGCTCAGGGTCAGGGTCAGGGTCAGGGGACGCCCGGCTCCTCCACAGACCTGCTCTGTGTGTGCACAGTGCCTCACAGTTAACCACCAAGCCCAGCCTTCCTGTGGCCCAGACGTGCACGGAGACTCCAGGCTGTGACTTGTCACAGGGCCGTTGAGGCAGGAGGGGTGCAGGGGGGAGGTTGGGAGGGGCTGGGCGCCTGGCGGGGGGAGGGGATGCTCAGGGCCCCCAGGCACAGAGCCTGCTGCCCGGTCAGGGGCCAGTGGGAATGGCCCCTTGCTGAGCTCACGGCTCAGCCATCCGGAGACCCAGCTCAGCTGTACACAAGGACAAAGGGGAAGGACCCCCCCGCCCTGCCCCTCGCTGGAATCTCTGCCCACAGAGCTGTCCCCTGAGTCCCGGTTGGTCTGGGCAGCATCAGAGAGTTGGTGTGGGGGTGGGGGGGGCCACCCTTTCATCTTTATACCGCTTCATCTTAACACAATCAGACTCCGGCAGCAAACTTCCTTCCTCTGGCAAACTGACTCCCGGACTCTCTTTAGGACGAGGATTTCATAACATCGCGGGCGGCCTCTGGCCCGCCCTGTCCGCGGGAAGGGCCTCTGAGTAGCTGTGTTTGCCACCCCACCTCGGGCAGGGAACACACACAGGGGCAGGGCTGGCGAGATAGAGTGGACCCTGGTAACCCTGGAAACCCACCCCAGGTGGTGGTGGCCAGGGTCAAAGGGGCCCACAGACCCAGCAGGAGCCTGGCGTTCAGCTTCGGGGGCTGGCTCCTGCCTTGCGGGTGACTTGGACCTCACCGCGAGGAGAGAGGAGGCTGAGCAGGGCTCCTTAGAAGGGGTCCGCAGCTGGCGACAGGCCCTGGGCTGCGAAGTCCACTAAGTCCATCATGAGCTGATTCCCTTCCTTGTTTACATCTGGTTGAACGTCCACACCCAAGGCTTCCGTTTGTTTTCTATCAAAATGCACCCATGATGCCCTTTCAGAGTCCAAGGTGGAGAGTCCGTGGGGGCTTCCACCCGCTCACTCAGGTGGGAGTCCCAGCTCACCAGGACCCCTCCCACCCCAGGAATGGAGGGAGCAGTGTGCCTGGGGCTTCGAGCAGCTCCGGCCTGGCCCTCAGCTAGGGTGGACCAGATCAGCTCCCCAAGTGTCCGGTCCAGCAGGAGAGACATCTCCGTGGCGACCTGTGGTCTGGTCTATGGCTCCGTGGTTAACTCTCCGGGATGCTGGAGACCTATGTTCACCGGGGCTGAGTCTGCTCTCACAGCCCACCCGGGGTATTTTTAAGGAGTTATTTGTCACTGGATTAGGTACATACAGTTCCCATCATGTATGATGCGTCGTTAACTCAGGGCACCAACAGTCTCCTGATTTCCTGATCTCAGAAAGTGAATCCTCACGTATTTTAAAATAAAAGGCCCCATATGAGAAGGTGCTCGACCAAACTCGTCCTCAGGGAAGGGCAAGCACGTGCAGGTTTGAAAACCGAAGGGCAGGGACCAACGAGGATTCGAACGTCAGCACCCCGAGCGACTGGGAAGCAGGCCGCGGGCCCTGAAGACAGTGTGTGTGGCTGAGAAGCCAGCGAGGCGTCGGGGGAGCTGAGTGTCCAAGCCACCGCCCATGTGAAGAAGGGATGCAGCAGAGCCTTGCAGGGCCGCAGGCCTGCGGGCCACACCTCAGGGAGACGTGCATCCCTGGATGAAGCAGCACATCCAGGACTGAACGTATTCTCACGGACAGATAGCGGGGTCGACGGAGGCCACGGAGAGGCTTTGGGAGCTCCAACCACCCGGTGCCGGGGCTCCAAGGGAGCATGTCGGGAGCTGGTCCTGCCCGCCCGGCCGCGGCCCAGAGGGGACGCATGAGCGGCAGGCAGGCCCTGACTGCAGAGCTCCGATGGAGGTCCTCCCGGGCAAGGCCTCCCTGGGGAGGGGTCCTGATGAAGCAGGTCCAGACCTGGGGGTGGGGTGGGACCCAGAGGAGGCCTGGTGGCCACGATGGGGGCAGTTTAAACACACGGCACTCGGAGTGCCCGGCCTGGGCGGGATGGATGGGGTGGTTCACACACACCCGCCATGTGCCCACCAAGCAAGGAGTGGGGCTGCGGGCAGGCCAGGCACGGAGGGGAGGGAAGCCCAGGCTAGCCTGGGGGCCTTGGGTGTGGGGTCCGCGCGGAGTCTGGGCGCCAGGTCTCTGCAGACCTTTCCTCACCAACAAACGTGGCTCCTCCTGGGGACCCTGCTCCGTCCCGGCCTGCCAGGCAGGGCACCACACGCAGGGACCCGCTGTCAGTCACAGCGGGCAGAGCCCGTCGGGCCGCACGAGCCGGGCCAACCTCCACCCTGGGCCTGAGGCTTGGTCCTCGCCCAAATGTGCCGTCCTTCTCCAGGCACCCCGGGCTTGTGGCATCTGCCTGATGAGTGGAAGCCACACTTAAACACACGCCCACCGGCCCGAGCCCCTGGGCCAGCATACACCAGAGACGGGAAAGACAGAGACAGGTGAGAAAGACGTGGAGAGACAGAACACACAGAGGAGAGCGACAGAGGAAGGGAAGTGGGGTGACCTGTCTGCAAAAAGCAGTCGCGAGGGGAGGGGCGGGCCCCCGGGCTGGCGGGTCCAGGGCCTCATCGAGGGAGGGGACTCACAGCGCAGGTGCCAGCGACTGTGGGAAAAGGGACGGACACTCTCTCTGGTAGGAAAACAGATTGTTTCCAGAGACTGGGGGCGAAGCCCTCCAGCCCTTGGGTCCTCCGCAGTGAAATCACGTGGGCGCCAAGGGAGGACCCAGCAGCTGGCAGGGAGCTCGCTGCCCAGGGACCGGGACTGGGGGGAGACCGCGAAGCCCTGAGCCCGAGAAGCCTGCCTTCCGGGATTCCAGCCTTGTCACCCTGACGCCGCACACTGTCACCCCGGGACGAGCGTGACACCCCCATCCACGCTGTCACTCCAGGACGAGCCCTGTGATCTGGGTGTAAATGTGATGACTGAGGTTTCTGCCCCAGACCCCCAGCATTCACCCTCTGAACCTCATCCACCAGTAAATTCACACTCGCAGTCTCCTTTTTATGAAACTGGAAACTTCAGACACCAAGGCGAGGGTGTGGCTAATTAGTTACAATTTACAAAAGACCTATTTAACGAATTACTCCTCAATCCTCAGCAGAAATACCCATTGGAAGATGAACTCACAACAAAGCCCTCCATAAGGAGCACCTTCCATCCCTAGAAACGTGACCAGGAAACCCAGGCGCCTCCGCCCAGGCCCATCTCTTTGTTCTCGGTCACCATGGGCGCGACTCTCCCTGAGCTGGGCAGGTACGGGGACGCCGGCCGCAGACCGCCCCCTGCGGCGCCCCCCTGCCCAGCCCTGCTGGTCCTGCCCCTGCTGGCAGGGAGACCCCCACCCCCAACGTCCCTGGGAACGGAACAAAGGAGCTTCCAGGCTGAGCAGCAGCTGCGCCCCAGTGCCCAGCAGGCGCTGCTCAGGATGGGGGAGAGGACGGAGACAGGAGGGGAGGGGGCCGGTGGCCCGCCCACCCAGGAGGCCCCCTGCGAGCTCGCCACCCGCCAGGCTGGGCTCCCGAGCAGGTCCTGCGTCCAGGCCCCGGGCCCCCGCCCTCGTGCACCCCTCGGCCAGCCCACCTGTGCGGGTCTTCAGGCGCAGCCAGAGCGTGGACAGGTCCCGCGACAGCAGAGAGAGGAGGCTCAGGGTCATGCTGCCGCCCGCCGGCCGCGTCAGGACGCAGCGCCCCGCCGCCCGGCACGCCCGCGCTGGGCGCACAAAGCGAGGCGGCTGGGCTCCATGCCGGCCGCCCACCCGCGGGACGAGGTCCCGGCCCTGCCCGGAGCCCGCGGTCCGCCTGCCTGCCTGTTCCGCTCGCGGCCGACAAACTGCGCTCGGCGGGGTGGTGCTCTGGTGCTCGGGCTCCCTGGGGCCGGCTCCCTCCCTGTCGCCAGTCCCAGCCCTCCCTGCGGGTCCCCAGGACCAGCGGCTCCTAAGCCTGCGGGGCGGGCCGGCCTGGGGGCTGGGACCACCAAGACCTCGCGGGGCGACCCCTCAGGTCCTCAAGAAGACCTCAGAATGAGGCAGCCCCGCCCCCCAGCCTTCCCGGGGAGTGGGGCCCGGGGGAGCTCGTTAAAGCGCAGGTTGGCTTCGCAGGTGGCGATGCTCCCGGGAGGCCCGGGGCTCCCCCCAGGACCGGGTCTCCAGCAGGAGGGACCCCAGGGGCTGAGCCCAGCCTGCAGGGCCTGGAGAGGATGGCGCTTGGGCCGGGCTAGGACCGGCTGTGGCCACACATCCTTGGGCATTGCAGCCCGTCCTTCCCATCCCGGGCATGCGGCCAACTGCGCCCGCCCAGTCTGGGCCCTGGGGCCTCAACCCCAAGTGGAGGCCCTGGAGTCCAGCCGCTTACGCCACGCGAGGCAGCGGTCACTGCACGCCAGGCGCCCCATCCACACCCCGCCTCCTGTCACATGGCTCGGGGTCTGAGCTGGTCTGAGCTGGATCGGCCCGTGTCCCCCTCTTCCTCTCTCGGCCTCCCACTCACTGGACAGGCTTTTTCCCTCAGGCTCTCACACGGGCACCCGGGGCACCGGGGCCGGGACCTTCCCTCGGAGCAGGGGCGACTCTGAGTGTCCCCCACGCCTGGCTCACATGGGCACCCGGGGCACGGGGACCAGGGACCTTCCCTTGGAGCAGGGGCGACTCTGAGCCCCCCCCGCCTGGCTCACATGGGCACCTGGGGCACCGGGGACCTTCCCTCGGAGCAGGGGCGACTCTGAGTGTCCCCTCCGCCTGGCTCACATGGGCACCCGGGGCACGGGGACCAGGGACCTTCCCTCGGAGCAGGGGCGACTCTGAGTGTCCCCCCCGCCTGGCTCACATGGGCACCCGGGGCACGGGGACCAGGGACCTTCCCTTGGAGCAGGGGCGACTCTGAGCCCCCCCTGCCTGGCTCACACGGGCACCCAGGGCACAGGGACCAGGGACCTTCCCTCGGAGCAGGGGCGACTCTGAGCCCCCCCCGCCTGGCTCACATGGGCACCTGGGGCACCGGGGACCTTCCCTCGGAGCGGGGGCGACTCTGAGTGTCCCCTCCGCCTGGCTCACATGGGCACCCGGGGCACGGGGACCAGGGACCTTCCCTTGGAGCAGGGGCGACTCTGAGCCCCCCCTGCCTGGCTCACACGGGCACCCAGGGCACAGGGACCAGGGACCTTCCCTCGGAGCAGGGGCGACTCTGAGCCCCCCACCCCCAAGCCTGGCTTACACCGCAGGCAGTTCTAGTCTCAGCACAGCCTCCAGGGTCACGATCCAACTCCTCGGAGACGCAGAGACCATGATGGCCCAAGCGCAGTCCGCTCCAGCCCGAGGGACACCTCGGGCATCCGGCCTGTGGAGTTGGTGACTGCGAGCTGGACAGCGGCTGTTCAGAGGCCTGACATGCTTTGGCGAGGTCACGCTGTTGGGGCTCCATCCCCCTCTTCTCCTGTGGCCCTTTCTTCCCGACTCCACAGCAACTGGGGCCTGACCCATGCCCTCCCGACCCTACGTCAAGGGGAAGGCCTGATCTCCAGTCACTGTCTCAGGTGGGTTGCCGCGCTGCTCACCCAGCCGCTGGGCCCAAGCTCTGGGCTCCCGGGCTCCACTGTGGGTGCCCTTCTCCAGCCCACGACACAGCATCTGTTTTTCTCGTTTCCCTCCAGGCTGTGCTTGAACGCGAGAGGCATGCCCCGCCTGCTGTCTGAGGTCCGAGACCCGCCGCCTGGGGAGACTGGTGGACAGACTCCCAACGGCCGCACTGAGCTCCACCCTGAAGGCACTACGGTGCAGTCTGCACCGAACAAGCACGTGCCCCACCCCCTTTAAAACCAGATCCCTTCGGAACTCCAGCACGGAGTTCAAGAGGAGCTGGTGGTTTGGAGGTTTCCCCTCTAAAGACACGCGATCGGTTCCTCCCGTCATCAAACGCGCAGCAGCGGCTGGCAAGGCGTGGGGTCCAGCAGGAGCACCCAGGTTCCGGGGTCCCTGGAGCAGGCTGGGGGGGCTTCCCCACAGCGGCTGCGGTTGGGGAGGCGTGAGAACAGATCCCTCTTGGTGTCTCCAGCCTGAGGACCCACGGAGCCGAGGGCCACGGGCACACCCACGGGTCCCACACCTCAGCCTTCCCCCCACAGCCATGGAGCTCTGGTCCCCGTGGTGCGAGCCTCAGGCCATCTGGCCCCGCCCCAGGATGCACCCCAGGGCTGAGCTCCGCTCCCCAGGCTCAGCTGTGCCCCAGCGCGAGCACCCACCGTGAACGCACAGAATGCATATGACGGGAGAGGACGGGGGAGCGGCCGCCCCGTACCCTTGCCCCCCTCCACGCCCCCAAAGCCCACCGGCATGGCTCTCCTCGGCCTCAGACCTCTGCACCAGCTCCTGGGTGCCCCCGGTGCCCCCCTGTGCCCCGTGACCACAGCCCCCACCACCGAGTGGGGCTGCCGCCTCCCCCTGGAAGCCTGTCAGGCTTTCCTGCTCAGTGCGGATGGTTCTAAAGCCACAGATCCGGTCCCTGCTTTTCACGACGGCCCGATGCTGTGCTCTCCAGAGGGGGCCGAGCTCGGCGTGGGAGGGCGTGCAGGCCAGCTGGGGACCAAGGGCACGCACACTTCCTGCGGTCACTGGGGCAGTTCATTAGCTAGCGCCCTGCAGATCCTCGAGGATAGCCCTGGGCCAGGGGTGACACGCCACACTGGGGAACGGCTGAGCGGGAGCCTGGGGTGGCAGCCAGATGCCCTGACGCGCGGCTTCAGGCCCTCGAGCTCACCCAGGACCTGGCACAGGGCGCCAGGGGAGAGTGTGTTTAAGGCTCAAAGGTTCTCCAAGGTGGGAGAGGGCTGGTGATTTTTCAATTACTCACAGCTTTCTGATTGACAAAGACGGCAGTTTTTTACGGCTCTGCCCAGCAGGCCACCAGCACAAGAAGCACAAGAACCAGTGGCAGGAGAGGCTGCAGAGAGTTGGGGACAAGCCCAGATGGTGGGAGAGGAGCTGGAGGCTGACCGCAGGCCTAGGGGGTGGGCAGGGGGCAGGGGGCCAGGGGGGCTCGGGGAGGGCAGGGGCAGGGCAGAACCTCTGTTCCCGAGGGGAAGGGTGTCCAGCACCCCGACTGCCCTGCAGGAGCTCCCTTAGCTGGAAGGCATTGCGGGCAGGGACCTGACTGTGAACAGGGTGTGTTGTTTGAGAAAACAGCATCCACGTCACAAAGCGCGTTCAGCACACGGTGTAGACGCGCCGCGCTCTGAGCACACGGCGTAGATGCGCCACGCTCTGAGCACACGGCGTAGACGGAGCCACGCTCTGAGCACACGGCGTAGACGGAGCCGCGCTCTGAGCACACGGCGTAGACGGAGCCGCGCTCTGAGCACACGGCGTAGACGGAGCCGCACTCTGAGCAGTGTTCGGGCCGCCCTGGTGCACCCGCCTCCCTCCCTGGCGGTCCGCCACAGTCACAGACACTCGGCGTTAATCCTTCCCTGTCCAGGGGCGCAAGACAAGCGGGGCAAGGACGGTCTCCCATGCGCGAGACAGCCCTCCCGGAACCCCATGAGAACATCCGGAGGTGTGACTTTATAGCCGGATCCAGGCCCTGGAAGGTGCAGGGCCCCGAGCAGCCTCAGGCAGCCACCCTCTGCAGCCACACCTGCTGGGAGGGAGGGGCCGTCGCTGACTCACTCAGCCTCCTGTTTGCTGAGGCCTCGCCACCTGGCCCTGGAGCATCGTCATGGCGACCTGTGCGGCAGGTGTCCCGGCTCTGCAAAGCCTCCCTAGGGCTCCTCATCCTCGCCCGGCCCAGCGGGCCCCTCCCCTCCACATTCACGTCCCCTCCTTCCCCCCGGGTCCCCCTCCTGGGTCCTCCCGTCCCTCTGAGGCTCTGTGGTCCTCAAGCCCGGGTCGCCCCCTCTTGGGGGAAGGTCCCCAGCTCTGTCCCGTCCGCTTGGCTCAGAGCCGAATGCGTGCTCCCAGCCCCAAGCTCACCCACGGCCACGGGATGAGAAACAGGCTTCCCGGAGTGACGGCAGGCCCTGAGGGGCCAGCCCGAGCTGTGGTCCTCTCCGCTGCCCGTCACATCCCCAGCCCCCAGGCTTCCCCTCGAGCTCCCGCCATGAACTGGGCAGTGAGACCCTGGGCCGGGTGTGCTGGGCCCCCTCATGGGCCATGTGCCACCAGCGCTCGGGGGACCCGCGCTGGGGCATCAGCAGCAGCACGGGGTCCCAGGAAAGCTCTCAGTTCACATGGGCGCCGCAGTCCACGCACGCACTCAGGAGCCTGGGCCGACAGCCCAGGCGGAGGCCAGCTCCCTCGGGGGACACCCCCACTGCCCCTCCCTCGTCTTGGCTCATCGTCTGTCGGGGTCCAGCCTGGCCCCGGCTCCTTGTGGTCCTTCCCCAGGGCTTTCCGATGGCTCTGGTTTTGTCTGGAGCCTGGACTCCAGTCTGCCGCCCACCCACCCTCCACGGATGCCCGGCAGGCCCTCAGCACTGTTCGTGAGCTCCAGACCCTCAGAAGGGCAGACCCCTCCTCACCTGCACCCGAGGCGGCTTAGCCCCCCGGCCCCGAGTCCACGGGGAGCCCGAGATGACAGCCCGCGGTCTGTGGTCGAGTTGCAGATGGCCACCATGGGGCCGCGCTCCAGGACCCAAGGCCCTTTCGGGGAAGGGAGTGGGCTCGCTGCTGTTGTGGCTGGAGCTGCCCAGCCAATGGCCACCTCTCTGCGCCCTGGGCCCCCCCTGCCTGCCTCGTCTGCAGCTAGAATGGCCACACCAGATCCCTTGACGGCGATGAGCACACACACCCCAGACACCCGCCTCCTGTGCTGCGGGGATCACGGGTGGAGGGCACGCGCCTGGGGGTGCGGGCTCGGCACGTCCGACCTCGGCCTGCGGGGGTCAAGTGCAAGGGTTCAGGGAGGCCTGACTGCCTCGTGGGCAGTGAAGACAGGGGCCCATGAAGTCGGAGCGAAGCACAGCCCCCCAGCATCCATGACGAGCCGTGCTCAGAGCCTGCCAGGACGAGCCCCCACGGCCCCAGGGCAGGCGCTTCTTCCCGCTCTCTGGTGCCCCTTCCTTCTGACTACAGCCTGATTCTGGCGTCCGGTCACCCACCTGTCCAGCACACACCCAGCCCCGGAGCCCCCGGGGCCCGGACCCCGCCAGCCCCGGCGCCATGCTGCCTGTCCTGAACACCCCTGGGTCCCGCGGCTGACTGCCCCTCTGCATCCCGCATCCCCGCATCTTCCACAGACGTCCTCCCTTCCCAACAGCAGCCAGGACGGCCAGGCTCGCCCACCGAGGGGCCAGACACGGCCGAGGGAACTGCTCGGCCCTCACTTCCGCCCTGGCCTGTGTTTCTCACGTGCGTGGAGTCACACAGGGGGCGCCCGGCTGCTTAGATGGGAGGCGGAATGAGGCAGCTCGCCCTCCCGTGGGCTGCAGGGCAGACGTGCTGCCCGCGGGGCTGTGGGCAGGCCCGGGCGCCCCCACCCGCCTCCCCAAGCTACGCAGGAAGCCTCTCCCAGCAGATTGGAAAAACAGACACGGGAGCAGATAGCATCGCTGCCTCGTGGGCGGGGCGGGACAGTGTTTATCCGGCTCCCACTCTCGCAGCTCGGGAACAACGCTCTGCTTGTTCTGCACAAGCCGCGGCCTGGACAGAGCGCAGGGAGGGCCGCCTCCCTGAAGATCAACGCCCTGGCGCTTCACGCACGGCAATTCCGGGCGCGCAGGGGCAGACGCAGGGCACAGCAAACACGGCTGGGCCTGGGCTCCGTCAACCACCGCCCAGCAAGGACGCCCGTGGGCCCCAGATACCCCTGGGGCTCGGCCTGTGGGCAGCAGGTGTGGGGACTCAGAGGGCTGCCCGGGCCCTGAGGAAAGTCTCCCCGACACACACACACACCTGGAATCACCAAGGAGCTTTTGTTGTGGGATCTGGGGTGGGGGGTGACTGGACCACGGTGGCCTCGGGAATTCTGGACGCTAAAGGTGACCGAGCTGGCTTGTTCCCTTAAAGCACAGCGGGACCCTGGGCACGGGCCTGCAGGAAGGCGGACTGCACCGGGATGCAGGGGACACCAAACCAGGCCTGGGTGTGCCCGCGGAGCTGGCGCAGTTTCAAGGGGGTGGTGGCTCAGAGGCACGGTGGGAGGCGCTGAGCTGTGGAGACATGCACCCCTGGGCCCCCGGGCAGGGCAGTCTGCAGAACCAGGGGGGTGGCACCAGGGGAGGGCGCCCAGGGCCCCTCAGACCCGCACGGGGGAGGAGACGACCCTCGAGGAGAAGACCCTGGGAGGGCGGCCTGCACGCCATTCACTTAAAGCCGTCCCGCCTTCCCGTCAGGGCCTCGGGCAGTCCACAGCTCCCAGCTCCCCGCTGCGGGGACGCAGGATGGGGAGGGCTCGGTCCAGGTGGGTGGCCGCAGCCGCTGATTTTTTTTGCTTTCTGGCTGCATGTGAGGCAGGCAGGATCTTAGTTGCTCAGCCAGGGGTCAACCCCGGCCCCTGCAGTGGAAGTACAGACTCTTAACCACTGGACCGCCGGGGAAGCCCCCTGGGAACATCTCTTACCTTTGTGCTAAAAATGTAACCACGGCTATAACTAAACTCACTTGGCGGCTTGGGCCAAATGCTCTGTGCTCAGAAGGGACGCCTGATTCTTCCGGGGGGGGAGGAGGGGGCGAGGTCCTGGATGTGACGTCTCGGTGGGAGGAGACAGGGTCTGGACTCGAGAGAGGACAGGCGGGACGTGCTGGACATTGCCTGGGCACCGGGACCGGGGGCACCTGGGGCCGGGGGGCTTCCCGGTCTGCCCCGGGCCCGGGGGGGACCCCCGCCGTCTGCCGCCCCCAACTCACTGGTCCTGCACGCCCCCAGCAGCCCCTGGGGGCCCTCTGCTCTGTCCCCCCAGCTTGGGTGCCCCCGAGCTGGCGGGCAGGACGCGGAGGCCTAAGCGGAGGTGCCCACACTGGGCCGGGGGCGCGGACCCTCTTCCCTCCTGGAGCCCCGGGCAGAGACGCGCGTGAGCAGGCGGTCTCAGCACTGCTTTTCTCTCTGCCCTTCTGTGCGTCGAGACGCAGGTTTTTAAATCGCAGAGCTGCAGGCTCTTAACCTTTTCTGCTCCCACATCACGTTGTCCGTCTGCAAACACGGCAGCGATGCACAGAAGCAGCCCGCGTCCACGGCAAGCGGCTGCGTGTGGCCAGGCGCCCCCACGCCCCGCGGAACCGCACCAGACACGGCAGCGCTTCCCGGGGAGGCGTCCCACCGACTCACCCCCTGCGGCCCCCCAGACACAGACCCTTCACAGCCTGTCATCCGCCTGCCACCCTCGGCCCTCGGGCGGGCTGGCGCCGGGCGGGTCCCCCCGACAGCGATCGCTCCCCCGCCAGGCCGGCCCTGACACGCCCACGCTCGCTGAGCGACGCCTGCAGCTGGGACGTGGCCCCAGCCCCCGCTCCGGGCCGCCAGCTCTTCTGGGCCGAGGCTGAGCTCTGAGACCCAGGAGGCAATGCCCGCGGCCCCAGGAGGCCGGGCCTCACTTCCCTGTGGCCGCTCTGACTCGTTTTAACCCACGAGTCGGGTACTTTCGGCCAAACATGAGACGGGCACCTGCTCTGCTGATGCTACTGTCATGGGACAGCGGTTCCGAGGGGGCCAGGAGGGGAAGCTGGACATTAAGCGAAAGAGGAAGGAGACGGAGAATCAAAACAGAAACCGCACGGCCCAGATTAACCTCGTGCCTGGCGGGCTCGGGGGCCTGGGCAGTGCCCACCCACCCAGGACTGCAGCGTCCGCCCTTCGGTGCCAACAGGACCAGCGTGTCCCCAGGAAGTGCTGGACGGGCGGGTGGAGACTGCATGGCCCCCGCGTGAGACCCGGGCCCCCGGCGCAGGCAGTCCCTGCCATCCCCGGGGCGAAGGCGGGGGGCTGGCGCCCAGAGGGCATCCAGCAAGAGTGACCCCCTGAGGTCGGGCCACTCGGGGACCGGACCTGAGCGTTGCGACAAGGACGCTTCTCAGCGCTGCGGCCTCGGGCATCTCGAGCTCAGGGCCCAGGCTGTCCGTCGACCCAAGGAGCTGATTCCACTGTCAGTCCTGACGACCGCCCAGGACAAGTGAGGCCGCTTCCAACGACTAGCACCTGGCCCTCCCCATCTGTAAAATGGGTGAGGTTCCTGCGAGGCAGGGATGCTACAGGTCACACACGCAGAGCTCTGGACCCGCTGGGAGTCAGAGCCACACCTGCACGAGCCCGCGGAAGCACCAGCCTGGGTCTTCACTGCGGACCAGGTCCGGATCACGGTGGCCCCCCAGTGTCCCTCACAGAGGCGCCGTGGCCCTCACCGCCTCCTGCAGAGGGGCACGGTCAGCGCTTGGCCCGGGGGGACTGCCAGCCTCTGGAGACGGGGCAGCTGAACCGCAGAGGCACGAGGCTGCCGCCGTCACGGGCTCGAAGGCACCGCGCGACCTCCGGCTTTGCTGCGCCCTGCGCCTGAGGTGCACCTTCCCCACCAGGCGCCCTCGAGGGGGTCCAGCCGCTCTGCCAGCGGGGCTCAGACAGCGAGGCGTGGGCTTCTGGCCAAGGGAGGGTCATCTGAGGACAAGTGGGCGGAGGGCCATGTGCCCACAGCCCCGTCCCCGAGCTGTCCCAGACTCCCTCCCTCGCCACCACAAGGAGCCCGGGCACGCCGGGGCCTGTCCCAGCACGTCGCCTGCACTCACCCTCGGCCACGGAGAGCAGCCAGGAGCACCACTCGCAGAAGAGGTAGTAGCTCTTCATCTCCGCCACAGAGATCCGGGCGGCCGCACCGTCCCCCATGGCCGAGGGCCCGCTGTGCCCGCGCTCTGTCTGCCTCCTCCTGCTGGACTTTGCTCCCAACTGCCTGCCCGGGGCCAGCTGGCTTTTCACTTTCAGTTCACCCTGCAACCACGGGGTGACCCAGCAGCGGCCGGCGCCTCCTCACCCTGCCCGCGGACTCACACACAGGCCAGCCCGGCCGCCCCACCTGGCTGCGGGGCAAGGCTGGGCCACCTCTGTGCTTCAGCTGGTGCCTTGAGGTCAGCACAGCCGTGCCAATCAGAGGACGCCGGCCCGACCCGGCCGATAACACCCAGGGCGAGCGGGGGCTGTGCTTGTCTGAGGAGGCACATCCAAGGCCCCTTGACCCTCTAGATGTTGGCCAAGGCTGGCTCCTCTGGCCCCGTGAGGGCGAAGGGGCTCCCCACTCGGAGGCCCCTCAGATCCCGACACCTGCCCCACCGCACAAGGCGGACACCGCGGCCCTGCCCTGCCCAGCACGGGGACTGGGGGGACGGCTCCTCACCTGCGGTCCAGGGACCAGGAGGCAGGGCCCCTAGACCCAAGCAGCAGGTGCTCAGCGAGGCTCGGTTACTCACTGGAGCCCAGGCCAAGCCCCCAGGCCATGGGGCCCGTGGGGGCCGCAAGCTCACACAAACCCAGACACCTGACCCCCCAAAAATGGACCAAGACACCTGACCCCCCAACAGACCCACACATCTGACCCCCACAAACAGACCTGCATGCCTGACCCCACACAGACCCACACACCTGACCTCAGACCCATACCACCTGACCCCACACACACAGACCCACACGCCTGACCCCCCCACCACGTCCACCTCGAGTCTGGGGAAATTGGGGAGTTTAGCTCAGAGGCCAGAGCAGGGACTTCAACCAAGTTGCTTGAAATTCAAAATAACAGAAACACTAAGGATCACCAGATTTCCTCCGACTGTGCAGTGTCTCCTCACCACAGGTTTGAGTACAGCCCGCAGGGAGACCCCTTGAGGTGAGGACGTCCTCTGAGGAAGCACTTTGACTAAAACATGTCTTGTCTGTCTATGGAGCTCCCGCCAGCTCCCAGCCTGTTCTCCAAGAGCTAAACGGACGACCGTTGCCCTGGCGTCTGCCACTGCTGGATGAAAACCAGGCTCACAAACGATAGACCCGCTGTGGGAGAGACCCGCCTGCTGGCTGCATTCCCGAAACACGCGCACCCGAAGGAAACCAGGCTCCGGGCCACCCTCGCTGCCCACGTCCGGCCCCGCTTCCCAGACCCACGGCACAGCAACCCCGCGGCCCTGACCTGGCGCCCGGAGCATGACGACCCTGAGCCTGCCCGGGCCCGGGTCAGACCCCGCGTCACAGGGCTCTCCCGAACAGGCAGAGGGCCCAGGCAGACGCCAGAACCTCGGCCGCGTCTGAAAGGGCCTTACCCACAGCCAGTGCCGTATTCAACAATTTCGGGTGCATTGATCTCCCAAAAGAAAGGAAACACCCCAAAGACACTCCCTTGAGGGTGTCAGTGCACCCGCCGGTCGGCTGCGCTCCTCTGGAATTCCTTCCGGAAGAACCTTTCGTTTTTTTGAGCGTGTGACCTTGCGTCCAAACGTTTCCCCTTTTTGCATCAGCTGCTGGGAAGCTCATAAGGGAAATTCTGGGCTCACTCAGCTCACCCACGTGCCTCACATGTATGTGTGTGAGGCCAGTCATGTCCAACTCTGTGTGACCCCATGGACTGTAGCCCACCAGGCTCCTCTTTCTATGGGATTCTCCAGGTGAGAACACTGCCTGGAGGTTTGCCATTCCCTTCTCCAGGGGATCTTCCCGACCCAGGGATGGAACCCATGTCCCTTGCATCTCCTGCATTGGCAGGCGGGTTCTTTACCACTGCGCCACCTGGGAAACCCCAGATGTGTTCACCGCTTTTTAAAAAATCAGTTCTGGTTCTGTGTAGAACAGTCCCTGACAACCTGGAACGTCCCTGTGGAGAACTTTCAAATTTGCAGGATACAGCTGGTTTCCCTGCTCGATGGGACTCAGTCCCAAGTGTCCGAGGTGAGTGGACGCCCCTCCCCACCACTCAACGGTGTCCTGCTTCTGAAAGGTGGCGGATCCTTGGAGGGACAGAGCAGATGCAGCAATCTGTCCCTGACTTCCTCTTCGCGAGCTGCTCATGTCCACTCTGGCGATCAAAGCACACCTCGCCTCACAGCCACTGTCTCCTGAGCCCTCACTTGCAGTGGGAAGCTGACTTGGACCATCCCCCAACCTGAAGGGCTTCTTTCCACCGGACGCAGAGAAGAGCCCAACCCAGACACTAGCGTGGAGGAGCCTGGGCAGACTCACAGGCGGGAGGAAAGCCGCGGGCAGAGCAGGAAAAGGGAGGTTGTGGGCACCCAGGCTCGGCACTATCCCTATAGGTGGAGGACACTTATCCCTAAGATGCCAGGCTGAGCAGTGCGGGCAGGGGGTGCACAGTGAGAGGAGGGGCGGGCAGTGAGGGAGGGGGAGGGGTGGACAGTGGGGGAAGGCTGGGCGGTGGGGGAGGGGTGAACAATGGGGAGGGGGAGGGGTGGGCAGTGGGGAGGGGTGGGCATTGGGGGAGGGGTGGGCATTGGCAGGAGGGTGGACAGTGAGGGAGGGGGAGGGGTGGGCAGTGGGGAGGGGTGGACAGTGGAGGAGGGGTGGGCATTGGGGGAGAGGTGGACAGTGAGGGAGGGGGAGGGGTGGGCAGTGGGGAGGGGTGGGCATTGGGGGAGGGGTGGGCATTGGCGGGAGGGTGGACAGTGAGGGAGGGGGAGGGGCGGGCAGTGGGGGAAGGCTGGGCAGTGGGGAAGGGTGGCCAGTGCAGGAGGTGAGGCTGCATGGAACCACACCGCCTGGGGCTGCATGTGTCAGAGCCCGAAACTGCCCGTTGTCCACCCTGGTCTGAGTGCTGGTGGGCAGGGCACACCAGAGGCGTCTCCCATTGACCAGGAACCCAGCAGCTGCTCCAGCCGCATCCCCGCCCTCTCCCCCGGCCCGGGGCAGCTCTCTGCAGCTCACAGCCACCCCTGCTCTGCCCAGACGGGACCCTGGGGTCCCCACTTCTGAGAGAGGTGCTCTGGGGCCTCACTCCGAGGGGCCCCTGGAGCACTAGGTAGCCTGTCCTGCCCCCCCGCGCCTGGAGTCAGGGAGACTCAGCCCCCAGCCTCTCCTCCCCGCACAAGGCCTCCAAGCATCAAGGCAGTTCAGTCCTTCCAGGACTAGGGGGTCCTGGGCACCCCCAGCGGCTGGGGTGCAGATCCCCAAGGCCAGGGCACATCCGGTCAGGTGACTCAGGGACCCCCCACCGTGTGGAGTGCCCGGTGCACAGCAGACTTGGGAGGAGGATGGGAGAGGCTCGCCGCGCACGCACAGCCCTGGGCCAGGTGGGCACACAGGCCCCTGGTGACGACCCCCAGACCTGAGTCAGCGCAGGAGCCAGCAGACTCCTGGCGAAAGGCCCTGAGTCGTGCGCACGGATGGAGCCCAGCGCAGAACCACGGCCACGAGCGTCAGCGAGGAGCTGAGTCCACGGGGTCAGCCCCACCTGGCGCTCCCGGTGTCCTCCCCAGACGCTCTCCGCCCGCGCCAGGTGAGGTCGGCCCTGCCGGAGTAGGAGAGGACGCAGCCCGAGGGGCGGCTCTGACCTTCGCTCTGACGTCCTGCATGTGGCAGACACACGGGCGTCTGGGCACAGACTCCCCCTGATGCCCCGCGGGGCCCCGAGTGCCACCGCGGTCAGCACCACCCTCTGGCTCCCGGCCTCCAGAGGACGTGGGGGCTCCAGGCCGAGGGGCAGGACAGAGGGGTCAGCCCTGGGGGCGCTCTGCCCCTGCCGCAGCCAGCGTGAGCCCCGAGACCTCCCTGGCACTGTCCGCTGAGCCTTCTTCCCGCGTCCTCCCCAGCGTGCTCCTGGCCAGGGTCCAGGGCCCTGGGACCAGAGGGCAAAGTAAACCGAGGCGACCACGCTCCAGCCTTGGTTGGGGCGACCGAAACGGCGTCTCTAGCTTACCTTTCTTAACAGGCGTGTGAGTGGCACGAATTTTGGTAAAAGAAATATCCAGAGGTTGTCACCCACCGAGGGCCCCCCACCTCATGCCCGCAGATGGGGCCACCGCGTCCCCCCTCACCAGGCTGCGGGCGCATCGAGGCCGCCCGGCGATGCCTCCAGCGCTGCAGCAGGGGCGGCAGGCGGAGCCAGCGCTGGGGAGCCCCCCGGGCTCCGCGGGACGCTCCCCTCTTGGCCATGGTCCTGAAGTCTCCCCACCGAGGAGGAGGAGGCGGCGGCGGCGGCAGCTCCCGGTCTTCAGCCCTGGCTCCCCTGAGGGCCGCCCTGTAGGGCTCTGTGCGGGACGCTGGAGAGCCGGGCTGACCCCAGGATGTGCCAAGACGGAGACCTCGGGGCGATGTGAGCGTCCAGGCTGCGGCCCCCAGGACGCCGGGCGTCCAAGGGGCAGTGGAGGAACGCAGAGGGCACGCCTGGCCGTCAGAGAGGGGCTCCTGAGGCAGGCGAGGCGGTCTACGTGCAAGTCCTGGGCGTTTCCTTCCTCCTTCCTCAGGGGTGGGCTTGTGTGCAGAGCTCCCAGCCTCGGGGGCCGCGGAGCGAAAACCCTTCCAAGCTCAGGAAGCCTCGTGTCCAAACAGCAGGAGCGGGAGGGCCTCAGGGGACGTGGCCGGGCTCTGGAAATAAACTGGCAGTTCCGCCGCCCGGCACTGCAGCTCGCAGAGAGGAAACCGATTGCAGCTTTGTTTGGCCGGCGACACTTTCCACAGAGAGGCTCTGAGCCTGCCCCTCGACGAGGCCTTGGGGCAGCCCCGAACTGTCCCAGGGCGCGTGCTGCATCAGGCACATTGGGAGCAGCTGGGCCTCCCTTTCTGGGGCCGTGGGTCACCTCCTCGCACAGGCGTTCCCAACAGGACCGACCCCGAGGTGGAGCAGACGCCATCCACGCTTGCGTCTTCTCACTGGCTTCCCGAGAGGCTGGCCTGGCTCACGATCCGAGGAAACAGATGGTGCGTTTGATGTGGCAACTCTGGGATGCAGGCCACCCCGAGACCAGGGTGCGGGGCCTCAGGGCAGCCATGTGGAAATGGTCCCCGCGGCCCACAGGAGCAGCCCCCACAGGCTCTGGGACCCACAGTGAGCAGGACTTTGAGCCATGTCCCTCCCTGTGTGCGTGCCGTTGCCTCAAAGAACCCTGAATCCTCGGGGTCGGGCCGGCGAGTCAGAATGAGCACCCACCCAGATGGTTCATGACCAGACACGGGCCTCCTGCCAAGCCGCTGGGGTTAACCCGCTGTCTCCTAAATACCTGATTATGTTTTAAAACTGTTGCTAACTAAACTCTTCCCCAAAAGTCAGCTCTGTGTGGGACCTCGGTCACAACAGGCACGTTTCTGTCCTGCACGTTCACAGCCTCGAGTTCCCAAGCATCTGAGAGTCTGCAGGACTTTCCCGGCAGGCGGTGGGCACTTCCTCCCCAAGACCCTGTGAACCATCACACGCACCCAGGAGCCAGGGCTTCGCGCAGGACGCTGGCCACCCTTCTGTGTGAGCAGCCGGGGACGCTGAAGCCGCCTGAGAACTGGTCTTGCGCTTCTGGGCCCAGGGCTGCATGTCACACACCATGGCCTCAAATTAGCAGGCAATGCCTGTCAATAAGTGGGAGCAACTTAAGGCTCTTGGCAGTGAAACAGCCAAGCTGCTCACGCCAGGGGAGCAGAGGGTCACTTGGAGCCGGTCTGATGCCAAGTGAGACGCTGGGGGACTGAAGAATCAGTCCTTCCAGGGTACAGGCGGGCTGGGAGCGGTGCCGTCAGAGCCTGCGGACGGTCTGCCCCTCGTCTTCTCCAGACATGTGCACACAGCAGGCTCCCCAACGGGGCCAGCGAGTGCCCGGGAGGCTAGAACACAGGGGAGCAACCTGAGGCGCCCCGGCCCCCCAGCCCAGCAGGGCACGGGCAAGCAGCCCCTCCCGCCTTGTCCCTACCAGGCCTTCCCTTGAGTGGGCGCCTGGCCACATGGGGCAGGAGGCCCGCTGTCCTGCTGCCTGGCACCGACGTCTGCAGGGGCCACCCCGATGGCCCTCCTCTCTGCACACCTCAGCTCGTCCCTGGCTCCACTCTCGGCCACAGCCTGGGCCCCACCCGCCGACAGTTCCCAAGGCCGCCGGGCGACCAGCCCCTGCTAAATTGCTCTGCGTCTAGTAGGGCGTCGAGGGGTGACGCTTCCTGTTACTTCCAGGGACATGTCTTCCTTCTGACAAAGGAAGCTCTGGGGCTGGGCGATGGGGGTAACCTCGCTACGGCTCCCATGCTCGGAGGCTTCTGTAACCTGGAATAAAGCTGTCCATGGAGAAACAGGCCTGTAGAGTCTGGAACTGGTTACTCTTAACAACGAGCTTTTTAAATGATATGCTTACGTTCTTAAATAAAGGTTACAGCACAACTGAGGGACCAACCGTTGCGACATCTGGAGATGATGCCCAGGTCACATGACTGCGCGTGTGTGTGAGGCGCTCAGTCGTGTCCCACTCTGTGCGACCCCATAGACCGCAGCCCACCAGGCTCCTCTGTCCATGGGATTCTCCAGGCAAGAACACTGGAGCGGGTAGCCATTCCCTTCTCCAAGGCAGCTTCCAGAACCAGGGATTGAAGCTGGGTCTCGGCATCTCCTGCGTTGGCAGGTGGATCCTTTACCACCAATGCCGCCTGGGTCTTAAAACACTGACCACGATGACAAGGTGATCCAGCTCCTCCCTAAGCATGTTTACAAAATTCTTTCCAAGACACAGGTTGTGGCCGAGCCAAATTTTACGTAAAGGTTTTCCTTTGTTTCCTTGGGAGCAAGCATGCCGCCCATGAACCGCTCGGTTCTGACACCGATCACAGTGAGTGACGGTCACATCCGAGGACTGCGCCCGGTGAAGCTTCCGGGTCCAGACAGAACCTCGCCGTCCACTCCACAAGGTGCTGGCCCGGCCTTGGTTCTGCGCCCTAAGCGTCCAGGAGTGACTGAATGAAAGAATCTGTAGGAACATGTGATCCTGTCAACAGTAAGGGAGGGTTTCAGATGGGAAGACAGTGAGAACTCCACTCCTCTCAGAACTGATGGAGGCGGATAGTCACATGACCGATAAAGCATGGAGCCCCACTGTCTCTGCGCGTTCAACAGCCTTCCGTATTTTGTTATCATTCAAATAGCAGGGCTTCCCTGATATCTCAGTTGGTAAAGAATCCACCTGCAATGCAGGAGACCCCAGCTCAATTTCTGGGTTGGGAAGATCTGCTGGAGAAGGGACAGGCTACTCACCCCAGTGTTCTTGGGCTTCCCTGGTGGCTCAGCTGGTAAAGAATCTGCCTGCAACGCAGGAGACCCAGGTTCGATCCTTGGGTTGGGAAGATCCCTTGGAGAAGGGAAAGGCCACCCACTCCAGTATTCCAGCCTGGAGAGTTCCATGGACTGTATAGTCCATGGGGTCCCAAACAGTTGGACATGACTGAGTGACTTTCACTTTTCAAATGTCAAATACATGTTACCCTTAAGAAGGATTTAGGAATCAAGAGGCTAAACAATTCTGTTTTTAAAGACAAAGCACTCTCGGAAAAGTAAGGTCATATGAAGGGCCCCAGCTCACCACACCTAGTATCTTTCCCAGAAGTCATCATTTGGTGACATGTTGGTTCCAGTTCTCCCCTTTGGTGAAGGAGTGCCACGGCCACACAGGGCGAGGTCGAGGACGAGGAGCCGGCCCTGCTTTGGGGACTGGACTTGCTCCCGTCATGCAGTTAATGACGGAATAAAGCAGAAGCCCGGAACGCTCGCTCACTCTATCTAGAGACAGAAGGCACCTACTCTCTGAAGCAGAGAAAGAACGGTCGCTCTTTTTCCAGCTTTACGCTTTCCCGGAGCCTCCTACCCACAGCTGGACTTCCTCGCACACGGGTGCGTCTGTGGGTCTGGGCCAAGCAAAGGCTGCAGGCCGCATGCTCCTGCCCCGGGCACGGGGCCCGGATGTGCCGCTGGGCACCCTCCATGCGCCGGCCCCTCTGCCTGGATCACGGGTGTGGTCCTGGCTCCCTGAGCGCCTCCCCCCACTTCTCACTCCCTGGGAGAACCCTGGCCTCGCGTCCCTGGGAGGTTAGTCGAACAACAGTTAATAGCGTTAATGGCAGGATTTCTTTGTAAGGAAGGATGCTAAAGCTGAAACTCCAGTACTTTGGCCATCTCATGCAAAGAGCTGACTCATTGGAAAAGACTCTGATGCTGGGAGGGATTGGGGGCAGGAGGAGAAGGGGACGACAGAGGATGAGATGGCTGGATGGCATCACTGACTCGATGGACATGAGTCTGGGTGAACTCTGGGAGTTGGTGATGGACAGGGAGGCCTGGCGTGCTGCGATTCATGGGGTCGAAAAGAGTCAGACACGACTGAGCGACTGAACTGAAATGAACTGAACTGAATGGCAGCAGGGACCATGACCCGGGCGCCCGCCCGCACAAGCTTCTGTGACGTCAAGCCTGGAGGCAGGAGCTCTAGTGACCACTGCACAGGTGGGGAGACTGAGGCCCGCTCCTGCGGCGGGGAGCACGCCCACCCTCTCACCTCCCATCCTGCCTTTAAACCAATCACCTGGACGGCTGTGCTTCAGCTGAGCTTTTCACAAGCTCAGGGCAACTGCGGTCTTGGTGACAGGATGGGAAGACTGTGGGATTCGGGCAGGATGGGAACATCAAACACCAGCTCCGCCGCTGAGCAGCCTGCAACTGGAAGCCTGAATACAGCTTCCGGAGGACACAGCCGAGGGGCGCCCGGGTCCTTAAAAGGAACGCGGCAGACGCGTGAATACCATGGACCCAGATGCTGCTGGATGAAGGTCCCAGGACGAAGGTCCCAAGAGGCCAGCTGAGCAGCTGGGACGCAGCTGGGATTAGTTTCTTGGATTGTGGAAAGTTGGTGTAGGAGATGGGAAGACGGACGGTGCCAGACTAGAGGGCAAGTGTCCCTGCTGCACTTGAGCCTGGGGGGTGGGGCGGCCTCGTCACTCATGCCCAGTGACTCGTCCCTTCAACACGCAAAGAGCCAGGAGCTGTGAGTCCTCACTGGGGGCACGAACACTTTAAATATGACAGAGTTTGTGTTTTAACCTGGAGAAGGAAATGGCAACCCACGCCAGGATTCCTGCCTGAGAAATCCCACAGACAGAGAAGACTACGTTTCATGGGGTCATAAGAGTCAGACATGACTGAGCGACTGTCTTTTCATCCATCCATGCCTCCATCCACCCTCATCCATCCGTCTGGACACTGAAGCATGTAGGTTACCACATGCAAAGTAGACGACCAGCGCAAGTTCCATGATGAAGCATGCATCCGTGCATGTCGGGTGGGAGCTAGTACTGACGCTCAGGGTCAACCCTGGAGAGGGGACACTAGGGTCAACCCTGGAGAGGGGACACTAGGGTCAACCCTGGAGAGGGGACACTAGGGTCAACCCTGGAGAGGGGACACTAGGGGCCCTTCTGCTCAGTGGTTCTTCAAGTCAGGGTCCTGGCCCGGCACCATGAGTATCACCTGAGACCTTAAAAAGGCAGAGCTCAGGCCCCTGACTTCCTGGATCAGAGGCTCCAGGGACGCCCGGGGTCTGGGATGACTCCCTCCAGAAGGTTCCGACGCTGTGGTCTGAACCACTCTTCCGTGTTAGGGAGAGGCTTAATGGGCTCCATCCATTAGCCTTTCTCCCTCAAACGTTTCTCACTCTGTCACCACTTACTGCTAATCTAGAGAGAAAACCACAGCAATGGCAACTCTGGAGAAGCAGCCCCACCACACAGAGGGGAGCCTCGGCTGTGGGAAGGGCACCTGGCTTCATGATTCAAGACTGAGAGAGAGAGAGCTCAGAGAGTGTAAATTCCCAAGGTCAGCAGCCTCACAGACCACACAGGCAGCAAGCTTCATCCCCGCCCAGGTGGACTAACCCGATGACGTCTGCGGGGGGCGGGGGGGGGGGGGGGGACAGTAAACCCGGGGCTGAGATCAGGGAGCAGAGGGGCCCCGTGGCGGATGGAGAGCAAGTCCCGCCAGCCCAGGGTGGGCCACACGGTCCAGCTCCGTGCAGCCCCGGGAGGCCCCGGAGCCCATGCCTCAGCTCCAAGCCCATCCCCACCCCACCCCTGCCCTGAATCGCAACAGCAGCATCCAGGTGACCTCTGTGACCTCCAGTCAGAGCCGTTCTGCTACACAGGGGGGCTTCCTCTGCGGCAGTGCTGGGGACGCAGACCCGGGCTGCTGGGGGGCTCATGGCGGCCCCAGGGGGGCTCGGCAGGTGGCCCCGTCAACACCGCAGGACACACAAGTCTCAGCGCCAGCTGGTGGCACCTGGGTTTGTGCCAAGGGAGGAGGCAGGTCCTCCCCCAACCAAGTGGCTGGGTGCTCACCAGACCGCGTTTACCTGGGTTTCAGAGTCTTGGCGGAGGGGAGCCATCGGAGCACCGGTGTGTCCGAGGACACACAGCAGAGAGCCAGGCGGCAGTCTGCACAGTTCAGGGGGTGCCCAGCACCACCCCGCTCCTGGAAGTCAGTCTCCTTGCCATCAGAGCGCACACGCGTCTCCCTGGCTCACCAGGAAGCCTCCGGCCCTGAGGCCCAGGGATGACATCACCCCTTGGACCAGTTCCCACTGCTCTGTAATCCCGACTCCAGCCCAGCGCGGGGACCCGAGGATGCCTCCCTCCAGGGCGACGGGCACCCGGTCCGCGCCCCTCACCTCAGCCGCACGCTGCACGCCACACGCCACACAGCAGGACTCGTGCGTCAGACCTGGGAGCCACCCTCCTGAGAACAAGGGGCAGACGGCAGAGGGGCTTCCTGTGCTTTGACCCATTTATCACAAGCCCAGTACTTTTAACACCAAAATCACCATTAAACACAGAACAACCCCCAGGGTCTCAGACCACCACACACGGAGTGTTCACACTGGCCTGGCCACCGCTCTGCTCTCAGATCTGCTGGGTCTCGTGCTTATGATAGAGGGGTGGGAGAGGCGTGTGTTGGGGGGGCTACCACACCTACACCAAGTGACTGATCAAAGCTAACCTCTCGGGAAAGCGTTCCTTAGATGATGAGGCAACAGTCCGTGACGCAGCACAGCAACATCAGGAAAAACCCGGCAGCTCACTTTTAATGGTGCACAACCGTCTCCTCTTCGTTTCAGGGAGAGCCAGCCCCGGCTGACGGGGCCCTGCACACGCGCAGGAAAGCTCAGAAGTGGCCAAGCGAAGGCAGCGCCCAGCCCGGCCAGCGCACGGCCCTCCTGAATCCAAGCAAACGTGGGGAGACGTCTCCTCAAAACCAATTGTGAGTCATCCTTCACTCGGTGCTGAAAACAGCATCCATCGGCCATCTCCCTCTCCACACCAGCCACGCTCCAGCATCTGTCTCAGGCTCACATGCTATCTGGTGGAGAAAGACCTCCCTGATGGACCGGACCCTCCCTCCTCAACACCAGCTTCGACGCCCCCTCCAGCGCCACAGCAGCTCGGGAAGCCCCGGCTCGCGTTCTTTTCGAGCCACAAACATGTTTGCGACTGCAGCACGCGCAGCCCCACGCAGGCTGGAGCAGATGTCAGACCACGGCTCCACCAACAAACCTGCGGCCGCCCAGAAAGCCCATCACCAGTCTGCCATCCTGGCCACCTTCCCGGGCAGAATAAAATCGGGCTGACCGGCCAAGGAGCCTGTCAGCTGCCAGATCAGAGCCATCATTCCACTGTCCTGTTACCTCCGCTTGGAAAAAGAAATGCAGCCCGCCACCCAGAAACCAGGCGCGTCTCCCGAGACTCAGCACATGATGTCAAGCTCAAGAACGGGCTTGGGGCCGGCGGCTCCTCCTACCAGTGCGCTTGGAAACCGCATTCAATCTCTGCACCATTTCCTCCAGGGCCATCTCTTCATGTCTCAGCCAGAACCTCATTCTCCGCAGCGCAGAACGGTCCTGCAGCCCGGGCTTCCTCTGCACCAGAGGTGCTTCGGGGGAGGGGAGGCGCTGGGGAGGGGGCTGCCGCGCCGCCTGCCCGGGATTGGTCCCGCCGAGGGGGCGCGTGGGGGGGCTGCTCGGCGGAAGCGGAAGCGGTGCGCGCCCCGCGTCTCTCCGCAGCTACCTGGGCACCCAGCGAGTGCACCCCCGCGCGGCGAGCAAGGCGTTCCACAAGTGCACCCCCGGGTGCAGTCACCCGGGGCCCCCGCGCGCACCCGCGGATCCTTCGACCGTCCCGCGCGCGCTCCCTCGCGCCGACCTGGGCCCTCGACCAGTGCACCCCGCGGCCACCTGGGAGCCCCGCGGACCGGCGCACCCCGCCGGGACCTCAGCCCGCAGCCCGGCCCACCCCTCCAGCCCCGGGTCTCTGCGCCCTCCCCGGAGCGGAGCGGGGAGCCGCCGAGGCGCGAGTATGGAGCCTGCCCGCGGTTACCTCCGGCGGCCCCCGGGCAGGTGCAGAGGCCGCAGCAGCCGGGCGCGCCCTCCCCGCGCCGCCGCATGCCGCCCGCGCCGCCCCCCGCGAGCGGGTCGGTGGGTTCGCGGTGGTCCGGTGGTCGGCGCCTGCCCAAGGATGCGAGGCGTAGGAGGGAAGCGCGCGCCCAGGCTCCAGCCCCGCGATCTCGCCATGCTTGGCACGAAGCCACCCAGTGCATTCTACACCCCGGCGCCCTGCAGAAGCCAGTCATGCGTGTCCCCGGGCCCAGCGCCATTTCCCAGGGAGGCGCGAACCCTGTGTGCGCCCGGACCCTGACGGGTGTCTTCCCACCGAGGGGCTGACCTTACAGATGGAGTGTTTGAGGAGCAGGTGCCTGGTTCCTTAAGTGGTTTGGGAAATTAAAGTGGGCAGCTCACGTCAACACAGGGTGTGCCCACATCCCAGTTGGGGGTGGTTTGGGGAGGAAGGTGGCAAGCCCCCAAGGGCTTGTTGACCCCCGATGTCCAGGTGCACTATTAGCCCCCCTCTGTGCTTCGCCGGCTGACCAATGTTCCCTTCATCTAAGGTTCCCACTCGGTCTCTCTCAGCTTCCTTCCTCTCTGTGTCCTGGAGCACCTTGCTCTGGGGCATTTCAGGGACCAAGCAGCCAACACCACGGCTTCACGGCGGAGTCTGCTGGCCTCCATGCCGGGGTGTTTGCTCCAACGGTCTGGATGTCATTTTGAGGGTATTCTGTAGCCGAGGTGAATGTGGAGACCAGCCGGTCACCCTCTCTGTTGCAGGTGGGCCTCGTTCAATCAGTTGAAGAGGAAAAGACTGATGTCCTCGAGGCAGAGGGAATTCTGCCTCCGGAAGGGCCAGATTCAGCTCTTCCCGGTTCCCACCCTGTGGCTGCGCTGGACACCTCAGACTTACGGCCTCCACGATCCCCTGACCGTCTCTCCCTCCTTCCTTCCCCCTCTCACTGAGTCTGTATCAAACTTTTACTCTCTGTTTATGTTATAGCACACTTGGGGCTATCCTGCTACAAAAGTCACTTACTACTGACTGAAGTGTAGCAGTCGTAAAATCCCATCAGACACTATGTAGCACTTCTGTGTTCCAGGGACCCTCCTAAGTAGCTCCTTCCTGGTGTGAACTGATTTAATCTTCAGAAGGATCTAGGAGGCAGGCTCTGTTTCTACCCTGTTTAATAGAACACTGCACAGAGAGATCCAGTAACTGCCCCAGGGCACACAGAGGTGCTGGAGGCAGGGTTCAAACTCACAGGTGCACAAACACAAATCTAAAAAGCAGGCTTTGCTTCAGGGAAGCACTGCCCTGTACCAGTTGGCACGTCAGCCCCCAAGTCTCTTACAGTTCAATAAAGGACAGTTAGGTAACGGCCCAGACACGACCCCGCAGAGAGAAGCTTCGCCTGAGTGTCCCAAGGGTGCGGGCTCATCTGCGCCACTGCTGGGCCTCCCAGAGAGCAGAGGCGGCGTGGCGCCCAGGTGGCGAGGCAGAATGCAAGATGATCCCTGGCTACCAAACACATCCTCTTAGCAACCGTCCCGGAAAGTCAGCCTGAAAGGGAGGTGAGAAACAGGAGCGCTGAAGGGTGCGTGTTGGGTCCGAGGTGGGGGCTCTGGGGCAGGCAGAGACGCCCGCCAGGCCGGGGTGCAGCTGCGTCCTGCACTAGAGGCTCCCGCGTGGGGCCAGGGCAGCAGAGGAAAGCAGACGCTCTGAAGGAACCCGCGGCCGTGGACAGGCAGCTTCACCTGTGACCGCAGCTGTGCGCCCGGGGAACGGAGCCGGCGTCCGTCTGAGGAGGGCATCCTGGGGATCTCAGGACACACCCGCCTCTCAAGGGCATCTCCCCCCAGGTCCTGCTGAGCAGGCCGTGGTGGGTGGGGAGGGGGGGTCCCTGCCCCCCAGGGGCCCCTGGGATAAACCCCTGGCAGCTGCCTTCCCTCTATCTCAGGCCCAAAGATGCAGACAGAACATTCAGAAGATGAAAGGCAGAATTCACCTGGCTGCAAGGACAGAGGGCAGCTGTGGGGCGGCCAGGACAGAGCGTGAGGACCGCTGGGTGGTGCTCAACGCTGCGGACGTCAGGGACCAGACCAGGGGAGGCGCCACCTCACAGCTGCCAGAACAACCTCAGCAGACAAGCGCTGTGGGAGGCAGAAAAAGGACCCCCGTGCACTGTTGCTGGGGGTGTAAATCCACGCAGCCACTATGGAAACACCGAGGCGATGCCTCAGAAGACTGAGGACTGCCCTATGATCCGGGAATTCCATTTCTGGGCATTTTCCGGAAAAAAAAAAAAGGCAAGAACATTAATTCAGAAAAATAAAAGTACCCTATGTTACCTGCTGCAGTATTTACAATAGCCAAGGTACGGGAGGAATCGAAGTGTCTGGCGATGGATGAATGGACAGATAGGGTGTGGTGCACACACACAGTGGAACAGTGCTCAGCCGTAACAAAGAGTGGAGTGCAGACGGTAGTCCCGTGCAGGGACCCTGGGGTGGCGCTGAAGAGCCGGGCTCCAGCGCGCAGCATGGGGACAACATGCAGCAACACAGCCCGGTGAGGTTCGTTACGAGGTCAGTGGTAAAGTTCTCCCCACAGAAAGGGAATGGTGACTTGCTCACCGCGGTGCCCACTGACACACACGTGTCACGTTGCCACCTAAACTCACAGGATGCAGAAGCCAGTTAATTCCACCTTGTACCTCTGGGGGGGGGGATGTGCTTATGAGAGAGGCCAAAAGGGCTTCCACACAAAAGGGGTAAGGGGCCCCCCAGCCGAGCTGCGGTGCAGAGGCTCCAGGAGAGGCAGCCACCGTCGAATCGGCTTCAAGTGGGGTCACATCGGTCCCCACGAGACAGCCCAGCAGGTCACCCACAGGAACGCATGTGTGTCCCGTCCCTGCCTGTGCCCTGCCCGTGCCCTGCCCCAGGGAGATGCCAGAGAAGAGCACCCCGTCCACCCCAAGACGGCAGGGGGCAGGTGCAGGGGGGTGGAGCCGGACGTTTCAGATCAGGACGGAGCCCTGGAGACGGGACTGAGGCTGATCTAATGGCCAACACAGGCATGTGCTGGACTCAGCAGAATGTCCCCAGGAGGACCCCCTGCAGGAACCGAAGGGACCGGCCCCGGTCCTCAGGCCCGCGGGATCCCGGCCCAGTTCAGCCTGCAGACTGCGCCTTGTCTCACAAGGCCCAGGTCAGGCGTCACCTCCGCGGGCCGGGGGCCTATGTCTCCAGCTTTGCCTTTTGGGGCCGAGACAGGCCCTACATTCCTGAGGGCGGCAAGGGACCCAGCAGGTGTGGGTTCTAACAGGATATGCAAAACTCAGGGTGCTTCCCCACTGGTAGTCTTCCCCTCTGCAATTTACAGGGTCTTCTAAGGGCAGTTTCACAAGAGCCTCCGGTCCGAGCAATGCTCCTGGGCTGGGAGTGGGCAGGTGGGGACGCCCCCCCAGGAAGGGCTACACCGCAACTCAGCCCTGCTCTGCGGGGCTGCAGGCGCCCCATGCAGGACAGGATCTGGGGGATCCCCAGCGCTTCCCCCTCCTGCTCGCAGGGACCTGGAGCATCAGCCTCCTTGGGTTCTGCATTTATTCTAAGGGTGTCAGCAGACTGTGGTCCGGCCCAGCTGCCTCCCTGCGGGCTCCTTCACTGGGTCCCCAGGGCATCAGGCCCGCACGTCTCCTGGGGCCCAACCAGCCTCCAGGTCAGAGAGGCTCTGCCCGTTCAGGTGCAAAGCGGTCATTACGTCTCCCACGTGCCCCAGGCAGCTTGGAGGCTACAGGACGCAGGGCCCAGAGCTCAGAGACCACAGAGACTTAGCTCCCGCTGTCCTGGAGGCCAGACGTCCAGGACCAAGGGGCCAGCATGGCAGGGTCTGGAGAGGAGCCCCCAGGACCCCTCACTGCAGCCTCACATGGGAGGCGGGGTCAGGGACGCTCTGGGGCCCTTCTCCAGGCACTGATCCCATTCTTGGGGCTCCACCCTCATGACCCCAGAGGCCCCACCTCCTGAACACCACCACCACGATTTCAACATATGAACTTTGGGGGACACAAGCAGTCTGACCCCAGCACACTCCCCTTGGCCCTGGAGTCCTTGTCCTCCTCACATGCACCCTCCCCTGCAGTCCCCCGGCCCCTGCGGGCCTGAGTAATAAACCTCACACAGTGGGTCTCGCAGCCTTTGTCCCAGGCTGCCTGCTTGCATCACTCAGCCTAACATCCTCCAAGTCTGTCCACGTTGTGACAAAAGACAGGATTTCCTATTTTTAAGGGTGGATGTCTTAGGCAGGCGTTGCCTGGGGACGTGGGGTATGTGTGTGTGTCCCAGGTGTCCCCTCTGCAAGGCAGGAGTGGCCTTGGCCACCTTCCTGCCCCAGACGCAGGGGCTGGAGCAGAGAGTGGGAGACCCAGGGCCAAAGGCCAGAAGGAGCTGGCAGGGGTGCCGGCGGGGCATTTCTTTCTGTTGCTGAGCTGTGTTTGAGGTCTAGGCGCAGGGGCTGGAGCAGAGGGTGGGAGACCCAGGGCCAAAGGCCAGAAGGAGCCGGGGGCGGGGGGAGCAGGGGGGGCATCTCCTTCTGTTGCTGAGCTGTGTCGCTGAGCACGGTCTGAGGTCGAGCTGGTGAACTCTGAGCCCCCACCAGTGCTCTGGGCACTGACAACCTCACCAGGTGATAAGACAAACGTGGGAAAAGCTCCAGGGTGGAAGCAGCTCATGACTTCCCATCCACCGAGCAAGGCCAGGCGGGCGGCCGAAGGAGACTCAAATGGCCCCGTCAGGAGGGCATTGGGCACGGCATAGTCCCCTGGGTGGGCAGGCAGCCCCCTCCCCAGCCCTGCCAGCGCCTGCTCCCCGTCCAGGGCGCAGCCCCACTTCCGCCCCTTCTCTGCCACTGAACCTTGTGTCTCTGCAGAGGTGAGTCCTTGAGACGAGCTCACAGCCCCCGTCTTAGGCTCCCACGGCCCCCCGGACCGTCCGCGGCTCCATGCATGTCTGCTGGTGTCCACCTTCACCTGACCCGGAGGAGACGGACACCAAGGCCAGACCCCCTGAGGACGGGTGTCTGGTGGCCAGCCCTTCACCACAGAGGTCACGGCTGGAAGTGTCCCTTCCACCAAGACCACACAGAGTAAGTACAGATGCCGAGACAGGGCCCTGGCCAGGCGTCGCAGCCCCCGCCCCCCAGCAGGGAGCAGGGCCCCAAGAGGGGGCACCCTAGCACCCACCCGCACACCCAGGGCACCAACTGCCCAAACGAGGGCACCTGCTCCCCAGGCGGCCATGGCAGCCGCCTGCCTCCTGAGCTGCCCGCGCCCTGTGGTGGAGCTGAGATCCGCAAGAGGAAGCCACTCACAATAGGGTCACGGGGGCAGCGATAAGCAGGCTTCTGGGCCGGGCTGACGCACTCGGTGCTGTTTATACCCCTGCCCCAGGGACTCTGGTCCAAAACAGTAAACCCGGGAGAACATGCCAACCTGTGATCAGGAAGCTGCTTTATTACTCTGTTTAGAAGATTAGTAGCGACAGCTTTAACTCTGTATCACACACGTTCAGATTCTCCCCACCCAGCAAGCCACAGAATACCGAAGCCCCAGGCCAGGAGGTGCAGGCCCTGAGGCTCTGCAGGGGCTCGGGGGCCACGACGGGGCCTCAGTGCTCCCCCGGATGTGGCCACATGGTCAGCAGAAAGGATGCAGGGAGCGGGCTACTCGCTGAGGCTGCAGGGAGGAACCGGGAGGCTGGCTGAGCTGCACACAGCAACACCGCGGTGCCCGCCGTGGGAGAGGGGAGGGGCAGTGGGGGAGGGTGGAGCAGTGGGAGAGGGGAGGGGGGAGTGGGGGAGGGGAGAGGCAGTGGGGGAGGGTGGGGACAGTGGGGGAGGGTGGGGACAGTGGTGGAGGGGAGGGGCATTGTGGAAGGGGCAGTGGGGGAGGGGAGGGGCATTGTGGGAGGGGGAGTGGGGGAGGGGAGGGGCAGTGGGGGAGGGTGGGGACAGTGGGGGAGGGTGGGGCAGTGGGGGAGGGGGGACAGTGGGGGAGGGTGGGGACAGTGGGGGAGGGGAGGGGCATTGTGGGAGGGGGAGTGGGGGAGGGGCGGGGGCAGTGGGGGAGGGTGGGGACAGTGGGGGAGGGCGGGGCAGTGGGGGAGGGGAGGGGCATTGTGGGAGAGGGAGTGGGGGAGGGGAGGGGCAGTGGGGGAGGGTGGGGACAGTGGGGGAGGGTGGGACAGTGGGGGAGGGTGGGGCAGTGGGGGAGGGTGGGGCAGTGGGGGAGGGGAGGGGCATTGTGGGAGAGGGAGTGGGGGAGGGGAGGGGCAGTGGGGGAGGGTGGGGACAGTGGGGGAGGGGAGGGGCATTGTGGGAGGGGGAGTGGGGGCGGGGAGGGGCAGTGGGCACTGTAGCTCTGGCACAGCCCATGGGGTCCCGCACAGCAGGAAGCAATTGCCTCGGAACTGGGCTGGTGACTTGCCCACGCTGAGTATTTAAGCACAGCTGATTAACTGCAGAACTGTCGTGTTTTCAAGCCTTAACCTGGAGGCAGTATTTTCCAAGGTTCAACAAACAGCAAGGTCACTGAAATTGAGTTAATCTGCCTTGACACCTATTTACACGTGTGGATGTGAACCTATAACTCCATAGCAAGTATTTAATTGAAGCCAGTCAATGTCACAGCCATCTAAAAGGAAAGCTCTTCCCCCCAACCCCCCTTCCCACTTCAAGTAAGATTCTATGTCGGGCACAGCGCTCGTAACACGGCCACACATGTGGACTTGCCGGCAGTGAGGGGCTGGGCTGTGGGTTATTACCCTCCTTTTTAGAAGCTGACTGCAGACTCACGTGCAGCCATAAGACATCCCTCGAAGAGACCATCCCCCAGTGGTTACAGCCTGTGGAGCTTCAGTACAGCGTCACCCAGGGCTCCCCATCCCACACCACCCGCCTCCCACCCCGTCCTGAGCCCTGGCGACCACTGCTGCCCTCCATTTCCACAGCGTCAAGAACGTTCCCAAGTGGATTCAGCTCGTAACCCGGTGGGGCGAGCTCGTTTCACTCAGCCCGGCTCTCCGGAGCTTCATCGGGTGGCCCGGTGCCCGTCTTGCCCCTGTTCTCACTGAGTGCCTGGCGCTCCACGGCGTGGATGGACACAGCTTTTTCCAGCTGTTCACCCGTTGAAGGGCATTAGTTTGGGGCTACTATGAACAGAGCTAATACAAACTCGCGTGTGCATGAGCCTGTGTGAACGCTTTCCTTCCTCTGGGATAAGTGCCCAGGAGTGCAACTTGCTGGGCTGGGTGAGAGCTGTGTGTGGTGGTGTCTTCCTGGCAGGCAGTTTCCAGATGGCTGTGCCCCTGAACATTCATCGCCACCAGCACAGAGACCGACTCCTGCACCCCAGCTTCCAGAGCTGCCACTGCTCTTCACGGCAGCCCGCGCGACGGCGTGCGGGGGCGGCTCGCAGAGGCTGTGCTTCCCCGACCCCCTTTCATCTGCCATCAGCACCTCTTCACTTCTGTTTTCCACTTTCTGCCAGGGTTGTTTGCTTTTCTACTGGTGTGCTTTGAGGCTTTGTGGTCTGGGAATATTTTCTCCTGTCTGTAGCTCATCTTAGCGGGGCCTTTGGAGAGCACACATGTTTCATTTTGATAAAGTCTAATTTGCCATTTCTCCTTTTATCCCGTCTTTGGCATCAAGTCTCTGCGCTCTTCATCTGTTCCCAGGTCCTGAATACCATCTACCATATTGTTTCTGAACTTCTACAGGTTAAGTCTGTGGCCCATGTTGACCCAATCTTTGTATGACGTGTGAAACCGAAAGTCACGGTCTTTTGTTTGTTTGGTTTTCCCTCTGATGTCTGACGGCTCCAGGCCACTTGCTAAAAGGCTGTCTTTCCTCCACTGAGCAGGCTGTCCACCCTCGTTAGGAATCAGTGGGCTTGCTGTCTAATTCTCTCTTCTCCACTGTCTTCTGTCCTTCAACCGACTCCTCCCGTCCTGATGACTGTGGCAGAAGAATCCTTGGTATCACAGTAACTTCTCCTACTTTCTTCTTATTCAAAATGTTTTAGGTATTCTAGCTCTGCTGACTTCCCACACAAACTTTACAAGAGTCTTGTCTATATCTATAAATTTTTTGTTGTTGAGATTTTGATAGGAATTCTGCCCATTGCTTTGGAGAGAACTGACATCTTTACTATATTAAGGTGTCCGATCCGCAAACAAAATGTGTCTCTCCGTTTATTTAAATCTTTGAGTTCCCTTGTCAGCATTTTCTAGTTTTCAAGCTCTGTTCATGGTTTTTGGAGCTGCACCCAAGCATTTCATTTTGGGAGCATGTGAATGGCATTGTATTTTTAACTTTGCTGTCCGTCCAGAGAAATACAATAGATTTTCCAGTGTTCATCGTGCATCTTGCAGCCTTGCTAACCTCACTATTAGCTCTAGGAGTGTTTCTGTAGAGTCCTCGGGATTGTATAGTTAGATAATCGCGCCGTCTGTCAATACGGACTGTTTAATTTTTCCTTGCCAATCTCCTTCCTTTTATTTCCTCTTCCTGACTCGCTGCACCAGCTGAACTTCCAACCCGCTGCTGAGAACACGGCTCCCGACCGTGTGGGGAAGAGCACAGCTCTGACCACTCCTGCGTGGCAGCCGCAGGAGTTCTTGGTGAATGTTTACTGACAACTTAAGGAGGCTCTTCTGTATTCCTGTTTTTCTAAAAGGGTACTGAATGTTGTCAAACACTTTTTCTACATTGATTGAAATGACATGTGATTTTTTTCAGTTCATTAAAGGGTGGATTACATTGGTTAATTTTCAAATATTGATTCAGCCTTGCATTCCTGGATTAAATCCAACTTGGCCATGGTGCATAACCCTTCCTATCCGTCGGTTAGCTGTTTGCTAATATTTTGTTATGGATTCTTGTACATTCATGAGGGATGTTGGTCCATAGTTTTCTCTTGTTTTTGTCTAGTTTGGGTGTCAATAAAATACTTGCGTCATAAGATGACCAGGAAGAGAGTGTGAAGAGCTGGCGTTCTTTAATGCCTGGTAGAGTTCCTGAGTGAAACCATCTTGATATTCTTTTTTGAGAGTTTTAAAATTATGAATTCAATGGATGTAATAGCTTCAGACTATTCAAATTACCCTGTTTCCTATAGAGTGAGTTGTGGTAGTCTGTGCTTTTTAAGACATTTTTCTTTGTCTCTAGTTTTCAGACATCTGACTATATGTCTTGGTGTGGTTTGGGGGAAGTTTATTCTAACTGGGGTTCTATCACCTCCTTAAATGTTTGGGTCTGCATCTTCGGCAGTCTCCTGCCTTTATTTGAGTATTTTCAGTCCACCCCCCTTCTCTCCTGCAACTCCAAGGACAAGAAGGTCAGGTCACGGAGAG
This sequence comes from Bubalus bubalis, assembly GCF_019923935.1. Lineage (NCBI taxonomy): Eukaryota > Metazoa > Chordata > Mammalia > Artiodactyla > Bovidae > Bubalus > Bubalus bubalis. The sequence continues at coordinate 732,236 of NC_059169.1, forward strand.
CTGCTCAGGTCCCCAGGCTCCTGGCTGTCCCTTCAGCCTCCTTCCTCTGTGGTGTTCAGGGGGTGGTTTCTGTCATTTTATCTTCAGATTCACAGATTCTCCCTGCTGTCCTCTCCCTTCCATTGTCGAGCCCATCGACTGGGATTGTTTCTTTCATTGCTGTATTTTCATTTCTGAAATTTCCATTTTCTTCCATCTTCTATTTCTTTGCTGAGATTTCTCAGTTTTCCCTTTTCCAGCGAAGCATCCTGTGCCAGCGGCTTCGACCTGTCTGTCTGTAGGATGGTCCTGCCGCCTCTCGCATCTATGTTGACATCTCTTGCCTTTTCTCTTTCAGTTTGGGTCCTCGGGGGAGACGGCAGGTCTGGTGGGGAGTTTCCAGCTGCAGGCCCCCCAGCGCCAGCCTGGACCACTGTGTCCTTCCCAGGCTGGTCTCCTCCATCTCAGAGCCTCTCACCTCTCTCACGGGTACGATTCAGGGGTCTGTCCTTAGGGTGGGACCAGGGAGAGGTCCGCCTGGCCTGTCTCCCCGTAGTGGTCTTTCGTGGGTTAAGTTTTAAAGTGACCTCAGAGCACAGGCATCTCTTCTGATCCAACAGCCCTGAACACACACCTCCTCCGGCCCTGGGTGAGTTCATTCAGAAAAACTCCAGACAGCAAAGGGGGCTGCCTCTCAGTTCCCACATAAGAGGGGCCCTGCCCTGAGGGGGGCTGACCTTGACCAGGGCCCTGACCTCGCTGACCTTAAGGAAGCCTCCGGCCCACGTCACAGCAAAGTCCCAGGAGCTGGGACAGACACGGCTCTCTTCCCCTGAGCGGCTGGAATAAAGCTGTGACCTGCCTCTCTCGTCTGCTTCCGGGCCTTTTTCACAATGTTCCGTTTGTTTCGGCAGAACACGTGCACTCACACAGATGTAGAGTCTACCGATGTGTCTGCTGGCAGGGTATCTGGCTAGTAATCAGGCTTCTGCGGGCCACAGCTGTGTCTATTTTACTTACTTTGAGAGTAAAGCTCCTGTCATTTTTATTGGAAGAAGAAGAAAAATGATTTTAGGGACATCTGTTGGAGGACGTCGGCTGGCTTTCATTAGAGACAGTTCACTGGGGAGCAAAATGTGCCTGCTTCCTTCCTGACACTTCAGATGAAAAGGTGATAAAATTGTGGCATCAGTCATGAGAACCTCGGGAATCTCAACAAACACAGATGGCACGGTATTAACATTTCGAGGAGAAGCCCCCTCAGACCATGATGCCAGGACCAGAGAAGGTAGCCCCCAGGTGAGCTCAGGTACTCTGCAAGGAACAACTGCAGGTGCCCACCTGGCTGGACCCACCTGGAGCCGCCGGAGGGGTCCTGGGTTTGAAGAATTAAAAACATGGCAGATAGCCATGCCAGCGAGCCACGGTCCTGCCAACGCACACGCCTGGGCCTCGTCTTCTTAAGTCTAAGAAGACGGTTGGCACCAACCCAGTTACCTCTTTTAGCCACCGCACGTACTGTGTGTATAAACCTGCCAGACATTTTCCATCACAGCCCGCGTGCAGCATGAGCCAGCATCACGCCTGCTGATGACCTGCCCGCGCAGCCGTCTCCATGGGCTCCTGCTCACACAGCGCGGCCCCAGCCGAGACGACAGTGCAGACGACCTGCCCACGCAGCCGTCTCCGTGGGCTCCTGCTCACACAGCGCGGCCCCAGCCGAGACGACAGTGCAGGATGCGAAGCTGCGGTTCCCGCCTGCAGACGCGTCACCACAGCTTCTAACACACCTCGAAAGAAGAGACCCTAAACACAGAGGGCAGAATCACCGTCTCCCACGAGAAGCACTTAGAAGGAAGACTTCAACCTTCAGAGCAGTGTGAGGTTTACAGGAGAGAGGGTACTGGCAGAGCATCGCCACTGCCCCCCCCAATGGCATGGTACCCACGCTGTGATGGACGGACCAGTCACATCGCTGTGTTACTGTTAACTAGACCTTCAGTTTTTGCCACAGCTCAATCTCCGTGTCAGCAGTTGTTGAGTTTGAACAAACCACGATGTCACGTACCCACCATTACAGAATCGTGGAAGACGGTTTCACTGGCCTGGAGTTCCTGTGGTCCCCAGGCTGCTCTGATGTCACACCCCGTGATGTGGCCCCTCCCGGGGGACACAGAAGGAGGCACAGTGACCCACCCTCACATCCTGCTTGCTCGCGCTCCATCCCCCCAGTTCCCTGGCCCTAACCCCACACCTGCGATGCCCACGGGGCCTGCTGCAGCCTGAAAGGAAACACAACCTTAGAAACACACCCATCAGGAAGGCATAGCTGCCTTCCAGGTTCCCAGAGACAAGTTCTGTTCTGAGAAGCTCCCTGGGGGGTGTCATCAGCCCCAGTCACCCAGACCAGGGACCATGCCCACTTGCCCCACAAAGCAGCCCTGGGGCCTCCAGTGTACTTGGTGGGGTCAGCGACTTAGCGACTAAAAACAGCAGCAGCAACACCTCATTTTATTGTGCTTTGCAGATACTGCATTTTTTACAAATTGAAGGTTTGTGGCAACCCTGGGTAGTCAGAGGATAATTGCCATTTTTTAGCAATAAAGTATTTTTAAAGTATACTTTTTTCATTCAGACATAATGCTATATTACACACTTAACAGACTGCAGTAGAGCATAAACATAGCTTTTACAGATACTGGGAAACCAAAATATTCACGTGATGCCCCTCACTGAGATACTCACTGTATTGTGGTTGGCCTGGAGCTGAACCCACAATATCTCTGAGGTCTACGTGTATGCAAATTATGCCTAAATAAGCTGATATGTGCTAAGCTACATTCACATGCACACTGGCCCCTCCTGGAAGGTGTCCAGCTTGTCACGGGTCCCTTTCTCCTACTTTCCCCGCAGCAACCCAGAAGCTGACGGAGAAACTCACAGAGTGCTGGGCTCACCCAGGAGCCACCCCGAGCGGAAGGGTGCTCTGTGTGCAAACTCTCCCGCGTGTGAGCTCGCCTGCGTGTGGACTCACTCGGCCACGTGTGAACTCACTTGCCCGCGTGTAAACTCACTCGCCCGCGTGTGAACTCACTAGCCTGCGTGTGAACTCACCCGCGTGTGAACTCACCCGCGTGGCTCTCGGGTTGGTGCAGAAGCCCATGTCTCAAGGCCTCCTGAGACCCTCAGTCCCCTTGAGAAGGAGACCCAACTCCCTGCTCCTCCAAACTGAGCGCTCAGGCGTCCTGGTCACTGACCCCCTGCATCCCTCAGTTTCAGCCCTGAACGGGAGGCACGGTGGTCCAGCCTCGGCGGCTCAGTTGCGCCACCTGTTGGCCCGAGCGCGGGCGGCAGAGGAGCTGGGGGTCACGTGACCGAGCCGGGGGCACCGTGTGGACACGTCCCTCCCGCACCCTCGGGACACTCTTGTCGATGAAACTCGGGTCCATGTGTCCGAGCCCAGAAACACCGCACAGTAGACAATGAGTGGGGGCAGGGGGAGCGACTGCCCACAGGAGAGTCAGGAGACGTCCGGCTGTCACGACGCAGGTGCTGCTGGGGCGAGGGTGCTGCCCACACCCCAGCAGGCGCTGGGCGGCCCGCGGCGGGGAGGACCCGGCCCCAACCCCCGGCTGCCGAGGCTGCGAAACCCTGGGGACCTGCGGGTCTGTCCCTGCCCCTCCCGCCTGGTTCCGGGGCGCAGCCCTCCAGTGACGGACGACGCCATGGCAGTCCTCAGAGCAGAACACAAGCTCTCTTTCTGCCGTTCAGCGAGGTCCACGGGTGCACTCGGAAATGCAGGCTCAAAGGTGACGCTTTTCTTCCACGTGCACGACGGGCCTGGGGCGGCCTCCTCGGCCCCTGACTGGGGCTCCCACCTTCAGCTCCCGGGGCGGCCCAGGGATGCCCGCCCCCTCCAGGAAGGCCCCCCACAACCCCCTACCCCTCCTTCTGCACTGCTCCCTGGAGCGAGCAAGTCTGTCTGCGGGACATGTGGCCAGGCTGTTGCATAAGCCACACAAAAGTGGACGATTCATGCTAAGCAGTGGACACCACGATGACAGAGCTGAGGTCAGGAATGCGGTCAAGTTTCAAAGGGGCTGTTTTTGTTTAAACAAAGGCCCTTTCCTCCGAGACACTGGCTTAGGTTCCGGGATCTGTGGTCACAGCCCTGCGGTGGACACGAAGCTCCTGGGTTCACAGACGCAGAGCCACAGCCGACAAAGGCCCTTTCCTCCGAGACACTGGCTTAGGTTCCGGGATCTGTGGTCACGGCCCTGCGGTGGACACGAAGCTCCTGGGTTCACAGACGCAGAGCCACAGCCGACACCTCCCGGAGATTTTCCAAATAGGCGTTGGGAAGACACTTTACTCCTCCCAAAGACGAGGCTGACCCGCCCGCAGCTTCCCTTCTGTGTTCCCTCCTCTTGACTCCTCTAGAGCCTTTTAAACAGGAGTTTGAAAGAGTTAGCTTCAGAGAAACTGTGACCTCAAGCAGTAACCGTTGTCCTGCACGCGGGCTAAGAATTAAATATTTACAGCCTGCATTTTGCAGAAAAACATCTAAGAAATGATCTCCTAGGGCAGCTGAATCACAAACATTTTCTAGCAAAACATTTCAGATTATTTTCAGATTAGGGGAAAACTTTTTATCAATTTGAGGAAAATGACAAAGCACCCACAAGTTTCCTGCCACCAGGGAATAAATCACATGCCGTCCCGTTGCTTCCTTCTCTCCCCAAAAACACCTTCTTCCAAACAACCAGCGTTAAATCTCGGCTTTCACCACAGCCTAACTGCACTACATGAGGATGACCAGCAGGAAAACCACGGGAGCCCTGGGCCACCTAACAGAGCCCCATGGGCCCAGCGGCTTTGACAACAGGGTCTGTTCTCACGGAGCCACCAGCCGGAAATCCGAGATCGAGGAGCCAGCAGGCAGCTTGTCTGAGGCCCCGAGAGGGCTGGCCAGCTCTCGTCCAGCTCCGGGGAGACAGGGCACAGGGCAGGGGAGGAGCCCGCTTACATCACTGTCTTTGTGACCCCCGTTCACAAACCCCGGGGTCCCCTGGCCCTTGGCTAATGGACGACATGCTCCCCAAGTGACTCGAGTCGGCGAGTCCTTCACCCTCTCGCTGACCACACGTTTGTAGCGAGTGAGCATCTGCATTCTTATGAGGCCCCCGCCCCTCAAGCGTCCTTGTCATCTGCACCCACTGAGGTCTGCGCCTTGTGCTGTGAAGGTCCCTGGATTTGACAGACATACAGTGTCCCGAGTCCACCTCCACGGCTGTGCAGACCGGCTACCCTGCCCTGGGGTCCTCTCTGCTCGCTTCCTTTCTGTTCTGAACAGCATCACCACCCGGACAGACCATGGTTTTTTTGTTTATCCGTCACCTGAGGCAGGGTTGCACCAAGTCTGGCAGCTCAGAATAAAGCTGCCCTAAGCCCCCGGGTGTGGGTTTTGTGCAGCCTTGAGTTTTCGGCGCGTCCTGGTGAATACGTAGGCTGTGGGTCGTGTGGTGAGTTTCGTGTTGGAAGAAGCGGCTTTGAAGTGGCCTCAGGGTCTCGCACCCCCAGCTCACTCACCCTGACAGGCTCCCGCGGCTTGGCATCCTGTGGCAACATCCAGCAGAGAGGACGTCAGGAAACTGGGCTCCCGAGGAAAGGCAGGCCCGGCAGGAGGAAGCCAGCAGGGCACGGAGACCGTGTCCCCGCCCCGCTGTCCAGGGGACAGTGGACACGTCCTCCGCGGATCCCGACCCGTGGCTGAGGCCCTACCTGCTTCCTGGGCTCCTGGGTGTTGAAGAGTTAAGCCGGGCACGAGCTCTAGCTCGGCACCCGCTGTTTCCTGCAGAGATTTTGCTAATGCGCCTAAGAGCAGGCGCAGGCTGACTGACAGCTCCGTGTCCCACTTCCCGGCCTCCGGGCAGGCCTGCAGCACGGCGGGCCGGCCTGCTGACGCACCTCAGCCAGGAAGGCAGGCAGCCCGAGGTCGCGGCCGGCACGGCCCCCAGCGGCCCCGAGTCCAGGCGCCGGGTGCCTCCAGGGGCCGGCAGCCCAGAGTCGCTGCCGCAAGGCCGCTCAGATGGCGCCCTGCAGCCGGCAGCGGTCAGCACCGGAGAGCGGGAGCCCCCGCACACACTGGCCGGGGTCTGCTCAGGCCAGCAACCCCCTTCCTGAAGCCAACTCGCGCGCACCCCCGCCGCGCGGAGGGTCACACCACTGCCAGGCTCTTTCCAACACCCATCGGCTCCCGGTGCCAAGTGCAAGCCCGCGAGGCCTGTGAGTGCTCGTCCCACACACGCGTCAGGAAAGGCAGACGCCGCGCCTGCCTGCTGCAGCCGCGAGAGCGGCTGAAACGCGCTCGGAGCAGAGTCGCTACAGCTTTTTTGTCAAGAAGGGAAAAAAGCCCCAGATTTACTTGAAAAGGTGAAAACCGCTCCTTTACTTTTGGGTCTGGTAACTGCTGGCCTGGTTGGATAGGAGAACCCTTGTCTCCAAGAGGCCCCAGGGACGCGACTGCACCCGGAACTGGCCCCGACTGAGCTGACCGACTGCTGATGACGAGGATCGGGGTCCCCACCACACAAGTGACGTTCGGGGGATCTTCCGTTCACAGCAGAGGCTTCAGACACGGGAGCGGCGGAACAGTACAAAGCCCGCGGCCTTCACGCACGCCCCGCCCCGCGTCTCTCCCCCGACGTGTGATCTCAGGCGAACCCAAACACCCGCGTTTGTCTAAACACAAGCACGGGACAGCCAGCAGCTCTGGCTGTAACGTGGCTCGCAGCTCTGCATTCAGACGCCAACTCCGACTTGAAGCCCGCGGGTTGTTGGCGCCGGGTCGGCTGGGTGTCTGGCTGCTCCCCTGGCCTGCGGGTCCTCCTGGGGACCTCTCTTCTCCACAGGGTCTCTGTGGGTCACGAGCAGCCCCCCGCGGCCTGCAGCATGCCCCTCTCGCACCCCAGGGCCCCATCCCGCTGCTCCTCGAGGCTGTGCTGGGTCTTGGGCCCTCAGGCCCCGGGGCAGCCCCCTCTGGTCTTGCTTTACCACGAGGGCCCTGCTTCCCCATGAGCCCCTCCACCCCAGCTCCCGCCCACTGACCTGTCAGAGCTCTCGAGCCAGCACCTGGCACTGCACCCCCAGCCTGCAGGTGACCCCTCAAAGGCCCAAGCGAGCCCGGCCCTGCCCACACCAGCCCGGGGCTGCCCTTGGTTCAGAGCTGCGTGCGCTCAGGACGCCCAGTGGACCCCGCCTGCCCGACACCTCCATCTGCGGACAGAGGGCCCGGCCACCCTCCATGCGGGCTGCAGGGCCCCGCTATCCCGTCAGCCACGCCCCACGGTTCCTGCTGGGCCCGCAACACGCGTGCCCGTGAGTGCCCGTGACCAACCACGCATATGTGCAGGCGGCCCCCCCTACACGTGGCTCATGCAGCTGGTGGCAAGTCAGGGCTCACCTGTGTCTGCACCACACGAGACAGGAGAGGCGGCCCCGTCCGCTGACCTCAGATGTGAGTCCTGGAGACCCAGTCCCCCCGCCCGCCTCCCGGCCACAGAGGCAGGTAAGCCAGGCCTCCTGGGCCTGCTGGCTGCACCCCCTTCCCCTTAACCACCCAACTCTCCAGGGGTCCCGACTGCCTTCCTGTTTCCAACCTCAGAAAACGAAAAAGGTCCCAGCTGCAGGGGGACAGTCAAGAGAGGGGGCGAAAGTCATGACAGAGATTTCAGCCACCAGGAGGCACGGTGTTTCTACAGGGCACAAAGCTACCTGGCAGGTCTGCTTATTTAAGAAGAGAAGGAACGTGAATGATGAGAGACGCGTGGGTCAGCCAGGCCTTGCTCCCTGAAGGAGCAGAAGTCATGCAGAGACATCACACGGGTTGTTGGGCCCTTCGAGGTGTGGAGAAGAGGAATACTGCACCTCAAATCCATTTCACGGTCTACTTAATTTCATAAGCAAACAATTGCATTTCAGAGTTGCAGGTGGTGCTGACGAAATGAATGAATGCTACCTCCCAGAGCGTGACTGAAGACGTCGCCAGGCTGAATGTCCAGATCAGATTTCAAAGCAGGCAAAACAGGACCACGAACAGAGACCACAGGGAGACACACGCAGTAACAACTGCCGCTGAAACCTGCAGTTTATATGCTAGTTTTTCAAGGCAAAACCACAGCTTCTAATATTTTTGGCATGAAAATAGCGTTTTAAAATAAACACTGCAAAACTAGACCGGATGGTCACCTTTCAGAATACATAATTAGGAAAATACATAAAGACTGAAAGTCCTGCTGTGCAATTTCATATATTTCAGGCAAATCTTAGTCAAGTGGTCTCTATGCACATGGAGAGAGAACAAGAGAATGAACAGCAGAGACCCCAAGTCCACGCCGACGCGGGTCAGACAGAGACCCCAGGGAGGCAGCGGGGCCCGAGGGGCGGGAGGTGATGTGAGAGCGCGGCCTGTGGGGCCTGTAGGCGGAGGTGTGAGGAGGAGCCGAGGGGGCTCCGGGCGCCCCCGGCGTCGCCAGGTAAGGGGGGCACCCAGAGCCAGGGGCGCCTAAGGACCCTGAGGGGCTGGCGCAGCTGCAGGGCGGCTGTGGGGCGAGGGGGGTGGGCTCTGCAGCCCCTCTGGATGCGGCTCCTATGAGAATGAAGACCCTGGGGGCAAGGGGAAGACAGGAGTGCTGGAGCCACGCGGGAGGGGGTACAGGGCAAGGGGGCTCGGGTGGGCTCAGGAGGGACACGCTTGGAAAGTCAGTACAATTACTTAAAAACTGGCTTCTGGAAACAAAATCCACAAAATCGATCTGTGAGCTAATCCAATGAAGAAAAAGAGAAAGTACAAATACTCAAAGTAAGAAATGAGAGGGGAAAAATGTCTTGGAATAGACGAGTTTAAAAATCTTCTTACAAGCAATTACTTTGTATAATTATGTGATTCAGTTTGAAAACCTGGTAAAGTGGAGCCCTGGGCTCTAAACCCAGACGGCTTCCCGAGAGCTCACCAGAGCCAGCCTCAGCCTCACTGCCAGGAAGGCAAATGGGCAAGCATGAGGACTGACGTCTCACCCATGGGCCTGGGCCCAGCTGGCCCGCATGTGCAGGCGGCCCTGGGGCCCCGGGGAGCTGCCACCTAGACCTGGGACGCTGGTCACCCATCCGGATCCCAAGGAGGCAGCTGGCCCTACCTGCAGGTGGGGGTGGCCCCTCCGGCGGGTCTGGAACAAGCCTGATGACGTCAGGGACGTCCACCCGAGGGTCGCTGTCCTCCTCTTCGGCCTCGTGGGACCCTCGCGCGGAAGAAGCATCGTCGCTTCCGGTTTTCTGGCAAAGGATGAGCCTCCAACAGTCGAACATGAGTCTGCAGAGTGAAAAACAGACCTTAGAAGGAAGACCAGGTCACACTGCAAAGACATCAGCCGTGCTTCCTCGAACAAAACCCAATCACCAGGCACAGCTTTTGGCAGTGTTTATTCTGAAATGGATGTGGGATATTTAAAATTCATTCTTCTCCAGATAATTTCTACTGTGTCCATGTTCAGGTAAACAAGTGGTCTCCTTTTATAACACTGGAATGGAAAAAAGCATTGCACAAACAAAAATATTATTTACTTCTGCTGCATAAGAGAAATAAAAACCTAGATTTTCCCTTGACATTTGGGCTCTTGTTTCAAGGACAAAAATGCCCCTGGTTCTCCTGGTTTCAATGTCACAGTAAAATTCACTGAACTGGCAAACCTTCAAAACCAATGCCGCCTGGGCCGGAAACATCTCCAATCCCCAGGTAAAGACTGCTGTCCAAGGGCCAGGACAAACACTCAGGTCATTCCTCCAGTGGAAGTCTGGAAAGAAACTCGAATCAAGTCTTTGGGAGGCAACCTTGGATTTAAAGAGACAGCGAGTGACTACATCTCGACAGAAGCCAGGTGACGTCATCTGCCTGCGATGCTCACCCTGGGAGGTAAGCTCCCACAGCCCCCTCGCCAGTCTTTGGGCATATTCATGGCTCATTATGGCTTCCCAGGTGGCGCTAGTGGAGAAGAGCTCGCCTGCCAGTACGGGAGATGTAAGAGACGCGGGTTCGATCCCTGGGTCAGGAAGATCCCCCGGAGGAGGGCACAGCAGCCCACTCCAGTGTTCTTTTTTTTTTTTTAAATCATTGGTTTCAAGTTTACCCTGTGAATAGACACCAAGGATTCCATAATCATGAAAACTTGAGCACACGACTGATCAAAGAAAAGTTAACACATCTAGACAATAAATATACTTACAAACAATGCATATTTACGCATCCCACCAGGCTCCTCCGTCCGTGGGATTTCCCAGGCAAGTATACTGGAGTGGATTGCCATTCCCTTCTTCCACTCCAGTGTTCTTGCCTGGAGAATCCCATGGACAGAGGAGCCTGGTGGGCTACAGGCCACCAGGTTGCAAAGAGTCAGACACGACTGAAGTGACCTAGCATGCACACACATGGCCCATCATTTCCCCTGTTGGCTTATGTCTGGCTGGGCCCCTTCCATAAATGCTGCTTGTGGCCCCATGGCAGCAGCTTAACCTGCTTGGTTGTTGGTGGCGCTCACACCCACCACGCTGTCCAGAGCATCAGGGAGGGAGGCGGGGCTGTCCGGCTGGATGCCGGGACGGGGGACCCTCAGGGAGGTCCGGTCTCCACCTCCTCCCCACGCCTGTCCCTCCCTGCCCCTAAGGCTCAGTCTGTGGGACGACACCAGGGCCTTTCCCCTGGGAGTTGCCTGCTCTGTGTTCCGTCGCCAGCCCTAAGCTCTGAGTGAGAAAGGGACCAGTGAGGAGGAAGACGGTGTGGAGATGTTCAGCGCTGGTGGGCTACGCTCTTCGGTGTCCCCACCTGTATCTTCCTATTTGACTTGTTCCGATTTCTGTGGTTGCTCAGCTTGGTAATTTGAATACAGTTCTTCGCTTTTGCAACAGATTAGACTGAACGCCCCCAGCAGTGACCTACACCCACGCTGACATGTTGCCCACTGGGGCACAAGCTCTGCAGATGAACCCTGGGCTGCTCCTGGGTCACCTCCATGGAGCTGCGAAGGGACTGGTCCTCTGGGCTTCACAGGGACGCTGGGAGGTTCTGGGGGAAGCGTCGGGTTTCCTGGGGATGACGGCGCTGCCTGATACTGGATGAGGTGCTTCGGGAGCAGCCTCTGGCCACAAAGTTGAGGCCCGGCTCTGGGTTTCCAAGAGTTCCTTGGTAATGGCCACAGGGTGTCCGGGAGACCGTTGCAGGCTTGAAGTCCTGAACGTTTTACTAGGGGAGGCCCAGAGGAAAAGGACATGGTCATCCCTGAGGGGAAGGTACTGTGGACCGGCTCCATCAGCACAGACTCCAAGGGAGGCTGGGCAGTCCGACCGGCCACCCCATGCTGACCACACAGCGTGCCTTCTCTGGGAGCGGGCTGGGCCGCCACCCACCTTCTCCAGGGAGGAGTGGACCAAGCATCTCTTGAGCGGCTCCAGACGCGGCCCTGGGCCCTCGGGCAGGTCCAGGTTGCGGCTGGCACTCAGCCAGCATCTCCCACCTGTCAGGGAAGAGCGTCACCCCGGCTCTCCTGGGCTCAGGCGAGGGTGAAATGAGTGGACCTGAGAACAAGAGGCTGAGCTGAGTGTGGAGCAGAATGCTATCTTCTGGTCACTGTTCCTCTCACACTGCTAGCTTCTCCCGGAGCCTCTTAGCACCAGATCAACTAAGCTGATGGCCAGGTGCCACCAACAGAGCAGTTTATTCCGTTCGCACAAACGCTCCAGCAACCTCTCTCTCAACTTCAGGCTTTACGCCATTTTACAAAAGGTATGTGAGTTCCTAACAGCAGGAAGTTCTTCTGTCCAAGTGACCTTCATTCCACTACCAATCACCAAGACGCTGCTTCCCAGGTAAATCTCCCGTTTTCACAGCTGAGCCCCAAATGCAGAAAGAGCCTAATGGTGATCCAGACACCGATTACAGCCACAACCTGAGGTCAGGAGACTCCCAGTAGTGGCAGGGCTGGGAGGGAAGAGGCTCCGATTCGGGAGAAGGACGGGTTTCAGGCTGCCTCTGGGGCAGAGGTGTCCTCAGAGCGCTGAGCTCCGCAAACAGGTGGCCCCTGCGCCCTCCTCCTGATCCGCGGATCTCTTGGAGAGAAAGGCGCCCCAGAACTGGGGTCAGTCACAAGAAGAGTGGTGCCCAGGCTTCTGGCGCGGAAGCCCGCCACTCTCGCCAGCCTTCCCCCGGATCACTGCCAGGGGGGGCTGTCACATGTGGGGGGGGCGGAGGTCACAGAGGCCCGATCACAGCTGCGTCCAGGTCCTGGCCAGATGGTGAGCCTGGGACCTGGGGGGTGCGCCCCGCCCCGAGGGACGCAAGTGCTGAAACACAGCCAAGCCCCTCTTCCTGCCCCTTTGGGCTGACTCACCCAGAGCACGTGCCCTCCCGGCCGCCCACCTGGGCCCACAGGCAGCATCTGTCTGTCCGTTCCCGCCCCCCCGAAGTGGGTCCAGGAGCTGGGAGCAGAGCTCAGAACTCAGGTCCCTGAAACCGCTCTGGGCCAGCCACTGGGTCAGATCTGCACTTTAGGAGACCCTCCACCACGAGGTCTCCCTCAGGGCGCCACCCCTCACCTACCTGTCCAGTGGGGTCCCGGTCCCCTGGGAGGGACGCACACAGTCCAGCACCAGCACCCCCGGACACACGTCTATTTTTGTGGCCTCGCCCCTCCCAGTGGTCACACATCCTGGGGCCTCCCACGGCCGCCCCCACACATCCTGCCGAGCCTCAGAGTCACCTTAACCCCTTCCCTGTCCAGGGCCGGCTGGAGGTCCCTTAGGGGCAGGGTGGGAAGCTTCCAGTAAAGTTAAGAGGCTGCACCTGCTCCAGAAAAGTCTCCTTCCGGCCAACTGGAGCGGACTCCTGTTTAAGTGTCCAGCGCTGCAGAGAACGGAAGGTGGTTTTTAAAAACTAGTAGGAACACCGTTAAGAGTTTAAAGAGCAAAGGGCCTTATTTTTAAACCGCTGAGTCTTACTTTTCCGCTGCCAGTTTGAAAAGCAAAATAGCCAGACAGGGGCCGGGAAGTCCAGATTCAGCCAGCCGCCCTCAGCAGCCCCACCTGGCCAGGCACCTGCTGGGGGTCAGGACTCCGGGGTGCGGTCCTGGGAGGGGCCGGGCAGTGACAACTGTCCGCGGGAGGACCCCGGCCCGACAGTGGGGGGCGTCCCGCACGTGGAGCCCGCGCTCCTGCTCGGGCGGCGGCGCCTGGACACCGCGCAGCGCCCCGGCTCCGCCCCGGCCGGTGCCGGGGCTCCCTGGGGTCGCACGCGGCCAGGACGCGATTGGAGCGCGCAGACCGGTCACCGGAGGCGATCGGAGCGCGCGCAGACCGGTCACGAGAGGCGATCGGAGCGCGCAGACCGGTCACCGGCCTCCGGGACGCTGAGTCCGTCGGCCCCTCTCCCCGGCCCTCCCCGCCTCCCCCACCCGCGTCCACCGCCCACGCTTCCCGCCCCCACACACCTGCCGTGGGACGTCCTCCCGGCCCGGTCTTCCGCCCGCAGGTGCGCGGCCGCCCCTCCTCCCCGGCCTGGGGGAGGGGAGGGGAGGAGGGGGAGGGCTAGCGGGGCGGCGGCGAGAACGGTGGGGGAGGGGACCGCGCGGAGGGAGAGGGAGGAGCGCGAGGGCAGGATGGCTGAGGGTCTGCGCGGCGGGAGGGGGCGGGGAGGCGCCCGACCCCGCCCCCAGCGTGTCCCCCCATCACCGTCACCCCCTCCGCCTGCACGGAGCAGGCGGTCTGCTGTCTGGGCTCGGGGTGTGCAGGCCCCAGGGCAGGGCCGTGCAGCTGCGGGGGGGCCCCTTTTTTGCAAGAAAAGGGAAGAGACCGGCCTTTTCCCTTGTGGGTCCCCCTTGTTCAGGGAAACTCAAGTTCCCCAGTAGAACTCGGAAAGTTGAGGCGCACAGGCTGAAACGTCCCCAGTGTTGCTCTAGGTGTGAACTTTATTTTAGTTGGCGCTTCCAAACGTCTGCATTCTGTGGGTGATACCGGGAAATCAGAGTAAGACCAGCACAGAGTTCTGTCGGGAGGGCAATAGGCACAAACCCCAAGGTTCCAGGGAGCCCCACCCCAGGAGCCTCCTACCCGCCCTGGGGTGCGGCTCCGCTTGGAGGGGAGGGCGCGCCAACCTCTGCAGGACTTTCCTCCTCCAAGTGCGGTCCCCACCACACGGCATCGCCTGGCAGTCAGCCCCCGCCTAGCCAGTGCCCCGGAGCCCAGGCAGGGCGGCCAGGCCCCCGGTGGTGGGCATGGCTGAGCCAGGGCTGCCGAGTGGACAGGCCCCGCACACGCTCCGAGCGTGGGCTGCCGCGGGGAGGAGGCTGGCCCGAATGGACAGCAAAGAGAAGGCAGGACCTTCCTCAGCTGGACGGTTTCCTTCCCAGATCGAGTGGGAATGGGAAGGCCCCAGGAAGCTGGCAGAGTCAGAGCGGAGGCGGGGGCCTCTCCTCTAAGGGCCAGTTGGATGTGCGGGCGTGGGGGCCTGACCCGCTTGGTGGGGCCGCGGCCCCGTTTCACGTGACCTCAGGGACCCGGGGTCCTGGGGTCTCCAGGGACCGTGCTGAGTGTCACTGGGGCTGAGAGCCAGAGGGAGGCCCTCGGCCAACCTGCCAGGAGGACGGGCAGCGCTCAGTGACCCCACGACCCCAGTTGGTTCTGCAGGCCCAGCACTGCCCCCAGGCGGGCTTCCCGTGGAGGGTCCCAAGCCCCACCTCGGCCACAGGCACCAGGACCGGGAGCCTCTCCCACCACGGGGAGGCCTCCGGCCTTGGGACGTGGTCACTGGCCCAGGAGATCGCGGAGGACAAATGCCCAAGACGCCTGTGCGCTCAGAGACGGTTAGTGCAGATTCAAGTCTCCCGACTCCAAGGCGAATCCCAGAACAAAAGCCCGGGGCACCCTGCTGGCCAGGGGCCCTGAGGGCCAGGCCAGGCCTTTGTGCAGCTACCGGAGGCTCGGGGAATTACCATCACAATCAGGGCTCTGGGAGGAGCCAAGGGGAGAAGGCCCTTCTGCTCCGGCTGGGGTCAGCCCCTCCCGCGGGTGTGGGCCTGGGCCTGGGCCTGGGCCCGGGAGTCTCCTGGGGCTGCGTCTCCGCCTGGTCACCGCGCCCTTGGCCCTTCAGGGAATTGGGGACTTTGCCGTTTGAGGTTAATTCCTCTGTGGAAAGCCTCTCGCTCCCAAAAAGAAGTCTGTGTTACAGGAAGTAATCCCAAGTGGCTCAATGGGTAAAGAATCCGCCTGCAAGGCAGGAGACGTGGGTTCGGTCCCTGGGTCAGGAAGATCAGCCCCCCACCCACCGCATTCTTGCCTGGAGAATCCCATGCACAGAGGAGCCTGGTGGGCTACAGTCCATGGGGTCACAGAGGGTCGGACGGACGGAAGCGACGGAACACTCACGTAAGTGACACCGAGTGGGGAGGGCCGCCCTGCTCCCTATAGCTTGGGGTTCCCTGAGCCTCTCAGCATCTGCCCCTGCCCTCTGGGTCCAGGTCAGGAGGGGCAACTGGACACGCAGGAGGCTGGGTGGGGGGCCTGGTCCTCTGGAGTTCTGAGGTGACCCTGGGGTAATGAAAAGGGGGTTCCTCCCGTGTACCTGGGACCTCAGAGAACCAACCTGCTAGGGGAGACACGGGCGCCCCAGTCGCCAGCAGCCACAACCTCGTCGCCCGCCTCGCCTGAGCTGCGGCTCCTCGGGGCTTGTTTCTTGGCGGCTGGCCAACCCTGCCCCACGGCTTTCCTCTGGGAGGCCAAAGACAGGGCTCCCAGGTGACCCTCCAGTCTCCAAGGAATGCTGCTGGGTGGGCGGGCGGGGCCCTGAGCCTCCAGCCTGGGGTTTATTCAGGCAGCTACATGGCCCCAGGCCCGCCCTGGCCGCTGGGCAGTTCACCTTGCCTAGGCAGGGTCTCGGGGCCCCCGGAGCTCACCCCCAGTGTGGAGTTAGGCTGTGAACACTGATGAGACGGGGGAAGGAGGTGCTTAGCACCCAGACCAGTGTGGGCAGGACCCCCGGACCTGCTGGGCCACCGTGGGCCACGGTGAGTTAGCGCCGTGCAGCCCCGGGTGGGGATGTGGGGAGGGGCGGCTGAGCTCCGTTCCCAACCCCCCTCCCACTGCTCCCCCTCACACGCAGCACGACGGTGTCTGCCCTGCAGCAAGGCCCCAGAGCAGAGCATCGGTTGAATTGTGTCTCCCCAAAAAGATATGTTGAGGTCCTGACCCCTGTACTCTAGAATGTGACCTTTACAGACACAATTTATCTAAAATAAGGTCATCAGGGCGGGGCCCTCACCGAAGGTGACTGACAGCCTTGTGGAAAGCAAACGCTGAGACAGGCAGAGTGGGTGCCACCTGAGGATGGAGGCAGAGAGGTGTCTCCAGGAGCCCCGAGGCTGGGAGGCTCGAAGCCCAAGGGAGCCAGGTGGACCTCCGCCTGCGGCACCCATTTCTGCGGCCCCGGGACAGAGCGAGCAACAGCAGGGGGCGGTTTTACCTGCAGGCGGGAAGCAGTGCCTGCTCCCTGGCCGTCCTTTCGCTCCGTCCTGTCCATGGGGAGCAACCACCTCTTCCCTGTCCTAAGACAACCCGCAGGGGCCACGGTCATGGCTCGTTTGCAAGTTTTCGCAGAGACAGAATGAAGGGACAAAGCCCATGATTAAATAGTTAATCTCACTAGGGGATGGTGAGTAGGAAAATATGGGCGATCCCTGTAAGCTAATGACCGCTTGATAAAGCTCCACCTCAAACCCCCGGCAGAAGCATGAGGCCCGAAACAATAAAGCCACGGTGCTGAGCCCGCTCCTGCCCGGCGAGCTCACTGAGTTAATGGTCCCTGGGCCATGCTCTCTGCACTCCTGCAAAACAGTGATTTGTGGCCCTAGCTTGACCCTGGAGGGACAAGAAAACTCCCTTCGCGGCCTGGAGGAGGAGCTGATGGCAGCGTGACATCTACTCGGGAGACAAGGGGCTCGTCCCTCCTCCCCACTCCTCCTCTGATTACAAAACTGTAGCCCACTAAGTGCTCAGAGCCTGGCACTTCTCGCCCGCCCACTTGTAAGCCTCACGAACATCCTGTTCTAGTAAATCGCGTGTTGACCACGTGGCCCTCACTGAATTCTCCTTCGCGCTGGGACCTAAAGGACCCTGGTGCCGGAGCTCTCCGCAGCCCCCCTGAAATGGCGCCGGGCCATTCCAGCTTGCCGTGTTCAGTGTCGACGGTCTGCGTTTTAGCCTCTCGTCCCGAGCAAACTGTTTAGGTTTGTGCAAAAGTAATCGCTGTTTCACGTTGTTGACATTTGCTGTTTGATATTGGAATACATTCTTAATAAATGTGACTATGTGATACATCATTTTAATATGTATTTCTTGATTTGTGTTTTTTGCTATCACCTTATCACTTACTGTTTATTTTATAGTTATTTTAGACTATGGAAATAATGTTGGACAAAAAAGCAAATTCCAGTGATTTTCTTGAGTTCAAAATTGGTCGTAAAGCAGTGGAGACAACGCGCATTCGGCCCAGGAGCTGCTAACGAACGTTCAGTGCGGTGGTGGGTCAAGGAGTTCTGCAAAGGACGTGAGCGCCTTGATGATGAGGAGCATAGTGGCCATCGGAAGTTGACAGGGACAGCTGAGTGAGAGCCATCTTTGAAGCTGATCCTCCTACAACTACATGAGAAGTTGCCCAAACTCAACACCCACCATTCTGCGGCCGTTCGGCCTCTGAAGCAGATTGGAAAGGTGAAAAAGCTCAAAGAGGGGTGCCTCATGAACTCAAAAAGAATCACTGTTTTAAAGCGTCATCTTCTCTTAGTCTACATAACAATGAACTATTTCTCAATCGTATTGTGACGTGCAAAGAAGAGTGAATTTTATACAACAACCGGGACAACCAGCTCAGTGGGTGGACTTAGAAGAAGCTCCAAAGCACTTTCCACAGCCAAACTTGTGCCGGAAAAAGTCATGGTCACTGCTTGGTGGGCGGCTGCTGGGCTGACCCAGTACAGCTTTCTGAATGCCAGCTGCACCGTGACCTCTGAAAAGCAAGCTCAGCGAATCGAGAGGATGCACCGAAAACCGCGTCTGCGGCTGCACTGGTCAGCAGAAAGTGTCAGCAGAGGCCACAGATGTGAGGAAGGGGCGTGGCCCTCGCAGGGCAAGCTGTGGGCCTCAAGGGCGGCAGCCTCTAAGATGGGCTTAGGCCTGACACTGCCCACTAACTGTGAGGCTTGGTCTTCGTACCTGATTAAAGACGGGTTTCACTGGGCCCCTGTCAGGCTTGATTAGGGCGCATACCTGTTTCTGGATGATGAGTTAGACATTTGCCGTGTGACTAAATGCTCCTGAATTATTCCGACTGCATGCGATGAACTTAGCAATAGCAATAGCAATGCGATGAACATGTACTAAGGTGAGCGTCTTCCCTGGCAGGTTAATATGATGATGCAATCTTAGGGGTGTCCTCTTAGTGTGAGAAAGGAACTGATAAATTGTGTTATTTGTAAGATTTTTCCCTGAAAGAGGAAGCTTAATAATTGCAGATATTGATCACACTGGGACACAGCCCAGTGGAAAGAAGGACTGTGTTCACTCCCACACTGGTAGGAGCTGGCTGTTCACACCCGCACAGCCTCAGGCCAGGGTGCCCTCACTCACCTGAAAGGCAAGCGTGCTTCTCCCGGCTCCCAGGGTCAGTGTGGTCACAGGTCCCTGTCACCCGAGGCAGGTGTGGACGCTGTACCCCGGCGGACAGCAGCCCTGGGACCCAACTCACTTGCAGCATCTGTATCCTGTAGACTGGTGTGCTGGCCGCTGTGTGGTGACAGCCAAGGCCGCCCACTGGGGGTGAGTTACTTGCCTTTCCTTTGCAGTTTGGGGGCCGGGAAAAAGCCCCCGATTTAGAATTGTGCCCCGTAAAGTCAGAGGCCTTCCGAGGGACCCGTCAGCCTTGAAGGGGCCGCCTTGCCCCGGCCCAGCAAGGCCCTTTCTCAGGGTCCACCCTGATCCCCCAACTGAGTCAGAATCCCAGGAATGAGACTTTGTGAGGATCTGTGGAGTGTTTGGGGGTCAGTTTTCAGAGACGGGACGTGCAGGGGTGGCAGTGGCCAGCAGAGGAGGTGGGCAGGGCTGGGGGGGCAGAGCCGCTGGGCCCCGTGCTGGTGGGCCTCTTGGGGCCTGCAGGAACCCCCTGGGGCAGCACGGGCCCTTCTCTCCTAACTGCCCAGGAGCCCTGGGGCGTGGGGGCCAGGGTTTGGACAAGAGGAAGAGTGGAGGAGCCCCCAGGGGCCGGGGTCTGGCGGACAGTCGGGGAGCAGCGGGAAGGACAGGGCGCAGCTCCGGGCCCTCCGCCCTGGTGGTGCAGTTGTGGGCCTGGGGCCACCCCATCCCACACGATCCTGAGAGGCTGCTCCCACGGCTTCATCCCAAACAGAAACACTTGCTGGGAGACTGTTTGCCCAGCAGCTGGTCTTGGGAGAAACTTAATGCCAACTTCTGTCATCTTTTTAATCTATGAAGGGACTAAACCAGAACCTTTTCTTCTTTATTGCAAGCAGATTCAGGTCTCCTGCCTAGACGTTCTGCAGAAAAGTCCAATCATAATGAATATTTGAAGATAAATACTTTATCTATAGAAATAAAAGTTAAAAACAGTAGCATACAAAATAAATTTTACAGAAATTTAAGATTTGGTTTAATTCATTTAATTTTTCAAAGCAGATTAATAAATTATCAATTAAACATTACTGTTCAGAGGTTGATTTATTATCTTAAACACACCTACTATATTCAATAATTTAAAAATAAATTCCAGTATTTATGATGACAATACCTATAGATACCATTCGTGTTAAATATATTTTTGAAGATTTTCTTTATCACATTACATAATGAATGAACATTTTAAACAGCAATGCAGATGCACATAATTTTAAGTCAGAGACAATATATGCATATTAAAATTCTGTATATTTTGATAAGGTAAAAAATAAAGCTATATAAACTGATCTTTAGATTTTTTCTGCAAAAGTAGAATCACACTTTAATAATACTCCGACACATCTTCATTAAAGCTTTGTTTATGGACATCAAAACGATTCTCACCCCCATTCACCTACCCTCTAACTAAAAAAAAAAACAAAACAGAATGAACGCATTTGCCAGCTGACATTTTCCCTGTTTTTTAGAAATGGGAAACTTCCAAAAGAAAGTGCATACCAAGCTGTTACACTGAGTTGTTAAATAAATACCATTAATTTCAAGATAAGCAGAAGTGGTTGCATTAGGTTCTTCATAATCAGTGCAAAACAGGTGAACTTAGTGGTTTTAAAGAAAAAGGCCGGAAACTCCCCTTAGGTTGCCCTGAACTTGTGGTTGATGCCCGTAAATTTAAGAATAGTTACACTGTGTGCGAGGCGTTGCTATAGTTCAAGCTGCAAAGTCTCACAGGGTGAACTAGGCATCTGCGGCCTGTCACTGCAGAAGCTCCGCCCCCAGCGAGCCTCGCGGCCGTGCCCCTGGGGGTCGTTTGGTCTGTGTCTGCCCGTGGAGTCAAGGGCACAGGAATGGGCTGACTGGGGTTCTAACAGGAGTGGCCGAGAGCGCGTCTCTTCTCCCAGCCAGGACGTGGCTGCAGCTGGGAGGGTCCGGCCCTGGTCCCGAGGGCGGGTCCCCTCCAGTGGGGACGCTAGCTATGGGGGATGGCGTGCGGGTCAGGAACCAGACATCCGGACCGATGGGGGAGATGTTAATACGTGGTTATTGTGCAGCTGTGAGTAAGATTTTCAAAACTAAGGAAGATACTTAAATTACTTGCTTTAAGGTCAGTTTAAGGCAAGTAAGCACTGCCCACCGCCAGGTGGCAGTCTCATTGTCTTGTCTGAAATGTCCCTTCCCTGGTTCTCGTCCTTCCCTGGCTTCTGGACTCATGCCCCTGGTCCATCTCACATTGTCAGGCGCAGTCACTTACGAACTTCCCAAACAATTTTAAGAAGACATATTGGGGCGTGTAACGGTCAGTAGCTGTCCTAAGGAGACTTGAATTATACGAGGTAAGTGATAACCGTCTGGATACAGGCAGAAAGAGGACAGCGAACCGTCAAGAAGCTTCTATTTTAAGGCTGAAGGATAGAAACTAAAAACTAAAGAAAAAGCAGATGAAATTGCAATGAACGGTGAAGAAAGAGCAGAGCAAATGATCAGACTCTAAATATGCCTTGTAACTACTCGCTACTGCCAGAAACACCAAAAACAAAACAGGCGCAGAGAATAAAGTCAAATCTGAAAATTCACATTCATCAGATATTGAGACATTCAGCCAAAACGTTCATCAGAATTTAAATGTAAAGTGGCCAAAATGTCTTCAACTTAAAAAATAAAAGCTTTAAAAACATACTTTAAAAATTAGATATGGTACGTTAACAAATAAACGAATAAAAGAGATATAAACAGCTATGAAAATACTTCAGTGCAAAGGCAATTTTAAGATCTCTAAAAAAATACATTACAAAGAATTTGTTAACTAAAACATACAGAGAATCTGTCCCCCACAGGTATGACATTTACACCCATTTTAGGTTCTTAAAAACGGCTGTAAAACGCACACACGGCTGTTTGCAGGGTCTGGTGCGGGCCTCACGCAGGACGCGGCGTGAGTGACGGCGAGGGGGCGGGCCCTCGGGCGGACGCCCACCCAGCCTCAGGCCCCTCGGCGTCACCCCACTCTTTGGTATGCTTGCCCTTCACCTGCTTTCTCCGCACCACCTGTGTACCCTGTTCTGCGGTCAACTCCTCCCCTCGTTCAAATAAGTATCTCACAGGTGAGCATTACAGCAGCGAACCACGCGGCCTGAGTGACTCGGGAGCAGACCCAGGTGGGCGCAGCACCGGCCGGCGTCCGCAGGGCATCCAGAGGGGGCAACGTTCAGCTTCCGTGTGACCCTCCCCTAAAACGCCGTCAGTTGTACCTTCTGAAGTTTGAACCTCAAACTGAAATGTTTTCCTTACGGACCATTAAGGCTACGTCGAATGGGTTATTTCTAGAAACGGAGATTCCGTTACAGGAGAGAGACAGGGTTTACCGCCCGGCTGCCTGCGGGCGGCAGGTGGGCAGCGGTATTGCTCTTAGGTCTCCCGGGCCGCCTCGGCGACCCTGGGCCAGGTGCGGATCTGGGGGCCAACGCGCCCGAGGGGCCGCTCCCCGTGGGGGTCTGAGCACCGCAGCAGAGGCCGGCCCCGGGCACCCAGGCCCCCACGCGTCCCCGCAAACCCTGAAACACCCTTCCCACAACAGCAAACCGCGCCTGCGCCCTTAGCGCGGGAAGGGGTACCTCTCAGAACCTGTGCTTTACAGGCCAGGCCCCCCCCAGAGGCAGCGGGGTACGGGGAGGGGCTCCCCGAGCACGCGGGCAGCACCTCCCCCGGAGGGGCGGAGTCGGGCCAGATGCGACCCGCGGTCAGCGTCACCACGCGCAGGTCTGGACGGCAGCCGTGGACTGGGCGGGGGGCCGGTCCGAAAGCAGAGGTGTCGGGCTCGGGAGGATGGAGCAGACCGGACCCCAGCCCGCGAGGCTCGGCCATGCTCCCCGGAGGCCCTGGTAGGGCAGCTGTGCCTGGAGCGGACCGAGACCCTTGAGCAGAGGTCCTCCCGTCGCCACGCGTTCGGGGAGGGTAGCAGGCTCGTGCATGTCCTTCTCGGTCGCCACTCAAGGACGCCTGTCCCATCTTCCTCCTCCTCCGGCCGCAAGAGCAGCACACGCCACGCAGCCCTTCGGGGCTGGACCCTTGCGTGTGGCCTCCTCTGGGGCCGCGGGTGGTGGGAGACTGAGCAGGAGGGGCCCCGCGTTTCCTGCCTTCCAGGGCGCTGCCCGGGGTTGGAGACTACAGAGTAGCAAGTGGGTGACTCCCCAGAGGCAGTCCTGACACGAAGCGCGAGGTCTGCGGAAACAGAAAGGATAGAGTCAGTCCCGGGACCCTGCGCGGACCCCGTCCAGACCCACCAGCGCAGCCGCAGCCCTCGCTGCCCCGACCGGGGCACCCCCGAGCGTAGCTGGGCCAGACACCGGGCGGCGTGTGGACCATCCGTCCCCTCCTTGCGTCCACTGTCCCGCAGAAAGGTGTGTAAACACGAGGCCCCTCCCCAGGCCCCAGGCTGAGTGCGGCTCCTCCCGCAGTGCATCTCGCTGGACCGCTCCGACGGAGGCCCCGACGGTCGGAAGCCCAGGTGGTCAGACTGGACGTGCAGGGAGGGGGCAAGCCTGCCGGGAGATGCCCGCTCTGGATGCTGAAGGCGCAGCTGGACGCCTGCCCCGGCCTGGCTCAGAGCCCTTTGTTTATTCTGAAAGGCGATCTTTCCTGGAGGACCTTTCAGGTGGAGCCATGCCCACCACCGCGGATGAGAATGAAGGCTGAGTTCTGGACGCCGAAGGACGCTGTGGGCCTGTGCGCCGCACAGATGAATGTGCACGCACGCTCACACGCGTGTCTGGGTGTGCACCGCAGGCAGCCCCAGGCGGCCGGCCTCTCCAGTGGGCCACTTACCGGGGACCGACCCCACGTGTGGGCAAATCTTTGTCACCGTGAACCTAACAGAAACGGCACAGCACGGCAAAGCTCTGGAGGAAACCCACGCGGTCCGCAAGAGCACAGCACACGGGCTGCCCGCGGGCGGCCGTTACCTATCCTCCGGCTACTCGCGCCTCGGCCGGGGCTCGGGGTCCGTCAGCAGCGGCCGGTCGGGGCTCGGCGCGGCGTCGGCCGGGGCTGGGCGGCTCGGGCTCCTCTGCAAGGCGAGGACAGACACTGAGCCCGCGCCGCACGCCCCGCTCTGCGGAAAGGCCGAGGGAGATGCGTGCGCGAGGCCCCGCTCTCGGTGCAACAGCGGCCGATGGTCGGGGCGCGGGACCCGGGGCTGACGGCCCTGCCGCTCACACCGACCTTCCGGAGACTGCGCTGCTCCTGAGGGCGCGCAGGCCCGAGCGAGGGGCTCTGCACCGGCCGCTCTCTGTCTGCCTGTCCGTCTGTTCCTGCCTGTCCCTGCGTCCCCGTGTGTTCGCCTGCCTGTCCGCCTGCCTTCCTGACGCTCTGTCTGCACCTGCCTGCCCATGTCCCTGTCTGTCCCTGTGTCCCTGTCGGTCCGTCTGCCTGTTCCTCTGTCCCTGTCTACCCGCCTGCCTTCCTGTCTGTCCCTCTGTCCCTCTGTGCCTGCCCGGCCCCGTCCCTTGGCCCCGTCTCCAGTCAAACAAAAGAATCCTGGCCTGAAGCTAGAATCCGGAGGTTGGGGTGTGGCAGGGCTGCAGGCCAGCGGGGTTGGGCGTTTCTAGTACGAACACTGAGGCTTTCCAATCAAGTGGTGTGAATTTCTCAGTGTCTCGGAAGAAGGGAACTGCAGGAGCTGGAGAAGCACAGGGTTGGAGGTGCAGATGCCCCCCGACTAGGCACAACGGGCAGCGGGCGAGAGGTGAAGCAGACTAGCACTCAGGTGGTTGCTCTTTGCGGGAGTGCATGCCCATGGGTGTGCAAAGAATAAATGCACATATGTATACAGATGCCACACGTGTGTACATACACACACATGTTCATATGTGGCGGGAGTGGAAACACTCAAAGCTGTGCGTGCCCACGGGTATGGACAGAATAAATGCACATGTGTATACAGATGCCACACGTGTGTACATACACGCACATGTTTATATGTGGCCTCTGTGGTTTTCACTTGAATAGGACAGATGAAAAGAAAAAGCCACCCATCTCAAATGCAGCATGTTCCATGGAAGCACTAGCCAAGGGTTCATTCCTCCGAAGTTTTGCCGAAATTGGCTGGTTTTGCAGCAACACCGCATGGACCCTGTGTGCGCCGGGCACTGGCTGCAGGCACCGTGAGGCGCTGCCTGCTTTGCGGTCACAGCCGTGGCCACGGACACCCAGAGCTCAGAGCCCTTCACCAAGCAGCAGAGTCCGGCTTCTGCAAAGGCTCAGAAGCAAACCAGCTCTCAGTAAACCCCATCAATCGTCAGAGTATTTATTTTTAGCCCAGAGTTGGCATGATTTAACTGGTTTCACAAGCACCTCCTGTGACTTATTAAAATGTTCCTAATAATTTCATCCTAAATGTCTTCAAGTGTGTAAACAGTGAGATAAAATTATGTAGTTTATTCTAACAAATTCTGATGCCCCAGGTTAGAAAAATTTTGATTGCCAATAATTACTTGAACTTAAAAGATGAACAACTGTTAACATTTTCCTATTAAGCAAGCTGCCTGGTAAAGCAGTAACACCAAGCACGGGCCTTCAACGTGTGCCATTGTGGGGACACAAGAGGGGCATCGAGACACAGAGGACGGAGAACAGGTAAGCGCGTCCTTGAAGCCTTGGCTCCAGGCGAGAAGCCTCCCACCCTGGGCGGCGGCCACAGAAAACGGTGCGGCTGCTCCATGCTCCTGAGAGCGAGCCACAGACGCTGTTTAAGGCACAGGTGGAGTCTTTTTCCAAAAACAATCATACATTTTTAAAAAGATAAGACAGACTTTGGTGAGACAGTTGACCCCAAACACGCCTGTCCCGGCTTGTCCACAGTCTAGGGGCCCGGCCGAGGCTGCCTCTCCCGGGCCGTGGTCCCGCCAGTCCCGCGGGCTCCACACGAGGGACAGGGAGGAGCTGCCTCGGGCCCCAGGGCGAGGCCGGCGCTGACCCCGGAGCTGCCCCTGCCGCGCGGGGGCTAGGACTGGCCTCACAGCTGCCACCAGGCCAGAGGGGCGCTGAGGCTCCCCAGGGAGGCCCCGCGCAGCCGTGTGGGTGGAGATAGCCCTGCGCCCGCGGCACCGGGGGCCTGTGTGCGTGGCTCCCGAGCTTAATCGTCAGCCCTCCATGGTCCTCCGATCAAGTCCCAAACATGCAGAAAGACAGAAAAGCGTCACCTTGTTCCGTTAGAAAGTCAGACTGCTGGAAGTCTGAGAAAGCATAAAGACGGTGGGCTGCTCGACAGAAAGGCACTGGTTCCTAGTCTGCCGGTCCCAGAGGTCAGAGGTCAGAGGTCAGGAGGCCATGCACATCGTTTGCAAACAAGATTTGGGCAAAGAGGCCGGAAGATGAAAGGAACCAGGAAGGGAAGAGACAAGAAAAGGCAGTGAGTCGGGGGTTGCACCCGGAGCCCCTGCGGCCCGTGGAAACCTCCCGTGCGCTCCTGCCCCGCCCTGGGATGGCCTGAGATCACCGAGCAGCTCTCGTGAAGCTGCCGGTCAGGCAGGCTCTAAGCCCTCTGCGCCCCCTGGCTGGGCACCGCGGGCAGCATCTGAGATCAGCCCCAGGGGTCCGAGAGCTCGCCCGCCTGACTGGTCACCTCCGGGGGCGGTCACTGCAGTGACGGAGGCTCCACCCCACAGCCAGCCACAGCGCAGCGCTTGACGACTAAGAGCAGGGGGCCCTGCGTTCCCCAGAGGGACACGGGGGGCGGGGGGGAACGGACGCCCTCGCCTGTGGTCACCCGCCCTCCTGTCACTCACACCTGCACGCCCCGCCCTCCTGTCACTCACACCTGCTCGCCCCGCCCTCCTGTCACTCACCTGCACGCCCACCCCCTTCACCCACACAGGTATCCTGCAGGATGGCCTGCTGCGGCCTCTGCCTCTCAGAGCATCCCTCCTCCTCCCCAAGGGCGCATGGCCACCGCCACAGAAGGACGGGGTGGGGGTGGGGGAAGAGGTGTGGGAGAAGGGGGAGGGGGTGCGGGGTCACAGGGGCGAGGAGGTGAGGGTTCACGGGGGAGGGGTGCGGGATCATGGGTAGAGGGGGTGTGGGGTCACAGGGGTGTGGGATCATGGGGGGGGTGTACAGGATCACAGGGGTGAGGGTGTGTGGGGTCACAGGTGAGGGGTTACGGGGGTGAGGGGATGCGGGGTCATGGGGGTGAGGGGTCACAGGGGCAGGGGTGTGGGGTCACAGGGGGAGGAGTGTGCACAGGGGTAGGGGTGCGGGGTCACAGGGGTGAGTAGGTGTGGGATCATGGGGTGAGTTACAGGGGTGAGGGGGTGCAGGATCACAGGGGTGAGGGGTGCAGGGTCACAGGGGTAAAGAGGTGGGGGACATCCGCTCCTTGAGAGCTCTCTAGAAACTCCAGGTCACGTCTGTTTGGACGCTGGCCTGGGCATCCTTAGGTCTCACCCATCTCCTGAATCCAGAGTTCTGCTTGTTGGCGTCCCCTTGGGAGCACGGAAAACAACAACCCTACCTACTCATGACCAGAATTTCCCAAAATGAATGCTAAAGTGTGACCCACATTTCCATCCCTAAAAATAAAGCAATTTTACCTTCAAAATAAGGATTAATCAAAAAAACTTGTTTAGGTTCACACAAAATAATTTGCCTTTTGTACTGGCTTAATCTTTTTCTCTTAATCTTTTCCTTATTTCAGGGCCTACCTTTCCAAGTCTAACCACTGAACATGTAGTTCAGGTGTAAAATCACATGTCACCGTCAGCAACACTGGACGGACCACCTTTCCTGCTGCCTCCCCGGGGCCCGCCCCACGGTGCACCCCCTGGCTGCAGGCCCCCAGCGGGCACCTGGCGTCGCCATTGGACAGATCACCTTTCCCGCTGCCTCCCCGGGGCCCGCCCCACGGTGCACCCCCTGGCTGCAGGCCCCCAGCGGGCACCTGGCGTCGCCATTGGACAGATCACCTTTCCCGCTGCCTCCCTGGGGCCCCCCACGGTGCCCCAGCTGCACCCCCCGCCCAAGGGTACCTGCACTCTCTCGGTGGCACTGGGCCACAGCTGCCTGCACAGCACCTTCTTGAGGACGTCAGGCAGCAGGCTGATGGTGACCAGCAGGACGATGGCCAGCCAGGCAGGGCCGCTGGACAACATCTGTATGAACACGTAGTACATCCTTTGATAACTGAGGAAGGGCCTGCAGTGTCCAGGGAAAGAAAACCACAGCACGATGGCCGATGAGGAGCTGGCGGAGACCCCCGAGTCCCGCACGGAGGGCCATCTGCCTTGGCGGGATCCACGTCCATCTCTGATGGTCACGGTCCACCCGCTGCACTCGCCACCGGCTCACCAGGGGGGCCTCTCCCCATAGCGCTGCGTGACTTTGCCCTGAAGGCTGGGTAGCGAGCATGAGAGGCGGGGGAGTTCTATGAGGTCATTCCAAGGAGGGAACAAGCCCCAGAAGTTCAGCTTCAGAACAGCAGGGAAGACGTTTAAACATGAAACAGGGGGTTTTGCTCAATACCTATTAATACAGAGAAGATAGTGTTCTCATTAGCAGAATGGCTAAACACAAGCTTATGCCAAAATAATTTTTTAAAATTTCTATAAAAATACAGAGAATGAAATGACTTCCCTGCCAGGCGGGCTAGGAATGCCTTTGGAGACGGGCAGTGAAGGGAAGGTAATAGTCCTGTCTTTCTCTGTGTGACCCCACAGACTGCAGCCCGCCAGGCTCCTCTGTCCATGGGATTCTCCAGGCAAGGATACTGGAGCGGGTTGCCATTCCCTTCTCCAGGGGATCTTCCCCACCCAGGAATCAAACCTGGGTCTCCTGAATTGCAGGCAGATTCTTCACCATCTGAGCCACCTGGGATGCCTTAGAAATGGGCGGTGGCTGCACTAAATTCGAGTCTCACGGCTTCATGCTCCTAAGTGTCCAGGCCCAGGAGCAGGCGGGGGGTTTTGGGGGAGACTTTCTCTTACACAGCCGCTTGGAAAGCTCACTAGAGCCGCAGGGATCTCAGGCCAGAAGTCGGGTGGCGGGAAATCCACCAAGGGCAGGTCTGGTTTTCCCGATGTGTAATGCACGGAATGGCCACTAGAGGTCAGCAGTGGAGCGGGCCACGGGGTGGACGTCCACACAGCAGCCTCCACGCCGGGACCGGATGGACCAGGGGCCTCTCCCCAGGGTCGGGGGCTGCCTGCCCTCACCCTCAATCCCTGCGCAGTAGCGGGGAGGCCAGGTGGACGGGACACTGCTTCCGGCCTCACGTCTGGGCAGGCCTGGGCCTGGCTCACTGCCCCCAGCCGCAGCCCTGCTCAGGACGTGCTGCGCCCAAGGAGGGGGGGTCACAGGAGCCCCTGCACTTGCGTGACAGGCGGGAACAAGCGCCTGCGGGCCAGGTGGACATGCCCGCCTGTGACGTGACGTGACCCGGGGCAAGGGCCGAGAAGCACGGCGGGCCCCCGGGTTCTGAGGGGCGAATAGGAGCTCACCAGGCCGGCCACTTAGACGGGACACCCTGGGCAGAACAGAGTGCGTGCAGAGGCGCACTTGAGACAAACGCAGCCGCCGCCCGCCCGTCAGGACCGACGGCTGGGTCAGTCTCTGTCCACCCCCAGGTGGACGTTCAACTGGCAGCACGGTGACCTTCTGAAAAGTGCAACTGGGCTCCGTGGCTCCTCTGTTTAAAACCTTCCATAGTGTCCTAATGGTCTCTGGAGGAGCCTTCCTTCCGGGCCTGCCTTGGGGCACTTGCCTGCGGGGCTTCCTTCCTTAGGAATGACCCTGCCTCAGCCCAGGGCCAGCGGCCCAGAACACTCACAGGATGAGGTCAGCGCTTTTCTCCCAAGTTTCTGTTTAAATAACAGCTTTTCTGGGGAAGCTATCCCCGACCTTTGGTCAGTCCCTTCCTGGAGGGTTTGGCCTGTTTGTCCCCCATCATGCTCATGATGCAGCGTGTCTCCCCTAAGGGAGGGAGGGAGATCACCCCGCCTCGTCCCCGTGGGCCCCAGGCCCTGGTGTGAAGCCCCTCCTGCACACAGTGGGCACGCAACCTGCACCCACACGCGGGACGAGGTGGGACTGAGCCTTCAGGCCTCGGTGATACGACGGTGACTGAGAAACCATCAAATCCGTACCAGAGGACTCCTCCCCAGAGGAGGGAAAAGACGATGTAGAACAGCAGCGAACCCCAGATGACAAAGTGGCTGACCCAGGTCCAGTAGTGGGTGTCCAGCGCCAGCTGAAGAGAGACCAGGAGGTTAGCCGTGGCGCCATCGGGCCTGTCGGCGGGAGCCTGGGAGAAGGAAGCCGGGGGGGCGGGACAGGAAGCAGACACAAACCCCTAACTTCAGCCAGAGCGTCTACAGGGGCCTGTGTGGGAGAAACACAGCCCAGATTCCCACCCTGCCGGAAAGTGCCCGGACCCCGGGGTTGGGGCGCCCCCTGCAGGAGATGCTACTGCCCAGGACACGGCTCTGGGACATCCTGTCTCACTCTCCGACCCAGGTTGGTAGGATTTGGGACCTTCATGACGATATTGCACGAAGAGCCTGACTTGACTTTAAAAACGAGCTCAGTTTTCCACAATACACTTGTTTCAGTTAAAGTGCCCTTTGACTACACTGGGGGCGGGGCTGCC
Organism: Bubalus bubalis; assembly: GCF_019923935.1. Classification (NCBI taxonomy): domain Eukaryota; kingdom Metazoa; phylum Chordata; class Mammalia; order Artiodactyla; family Bovidae; genus Bubalus; species Bubalus bubalis. The sequence continues at coordinate 762,627 of NC_059169.1, forward strand.
TGCCGTGTGAAAGCAGTCCAATTCCAGTCCTTTCACACAGAAAAGGCTGTGGAATCTCCCTCCTCCCCTGCTGTGTAATTCTGAGCTCGCCCCTCAGGGCCAAGGCCACGTTAGTGGCGGGGAGATGACCCCGGCAGGCCGGGGTCAGGGTCAGGGCCAGGGCCACTGGGCGGCCAGTGCACGGAAGCACGTGTGTGCAGGGCAGGTACCTTCAGGGTGACTGTGAGCACCATCACAGTGAACACCAGGGTCCCGAACGTCCAGTTTCCAAACACCTGCGGAGAGAAAGTCCAGTCACCTCTTATTAATACAGACTGCCTCTTCCATACTCAACACAAGCTTCCGAGCATCCCACCCACCCACCGCCTGTTCGTCCAACCCCAGAGACACGGGGACCTCCTGGTGTCACCGTGATGGGGGGTGGGCTGCACCTAGGCCCCCGGCTCCAGCAGCATCTGTGGCCGCCCAGTTCTTCCTGCAGGCCGCCCGAGTCTCCCCCTCGGCGCCCCATGCGCCAGACGGGACGGCCCGGGAGCTGGAGTCTTGGTGTGCACAGCACCCACCCTGCCCCTCCAGCCCACGCTTTAAGCAGACAAGACCTTCAGCCCATCGCCCCACCCGACCCGCTCTGCGTGGCCGAAGTGAGCCTTAGTGGAGTGAGTCTGACCTCTTTCCAACTCAAAACCCTGAGGGTTCCGACAACAAACCACGGGTGGCATCTTCCTGGGGCGGCATCATGGGTGGGGGGGGTTGAAAGGGAATGGGGAGACAGGACGGAGCTGCACAGAGGCCAGGGCAGGTCCATGGCCAGAGCCGCGGACACACAGCGCAGCCCGGGAGAGGCGCGGCCCCGGCCACACAGCGCAGCCCCGGAGAGGCGCGGCCCCGGCCACACAGCGTGGCCGGAGAGGCGCAGCCCTGGCCAGCAGGAAGGAGACAGGCAGCACGCTTCTTGCCCAGAGACGCAGACACAAGCAGAAGGAAACCCCGGGCAGATAAGAGGCTTTATCCTGCGGACAAACCAGCCTCTTGGACACGCTGCTTCTCGAGAGCTGGCAGGCCCAGTTCTGATTTGTCAGGTCTGCGAGCTGCGCCTCTCAGAAGAGCTCCTGCTCTCCTTTCAGAAGACACACAGCTGTACACCACAAAGCGCGAGAAGCTGGAACTGCGGTCCGTTCTCGGCCAAGGAAACGTCCCTGCAGGTGCTCACTTCAGGTGAGTGTGTGGGTGTGCAGTTAGTGAGGCAGAATCTGCTTATAGAATATTCTAGAAGAAAAACCGAAGCATTAGGACTTCTGTAGGAAACGGACCTAAGGACCCTCACCGCTTGATTCTTCACTTCATCATAGTGATCAAAACTGGGCTCAGTGGCTCTCACCAGAGGGGTGTCTGTCCGGAGCTGGGGACACCTGCCATGCCTGGGGACCTGGTGGACTGGGGGGCACTGGCCTCCCCCAGGCAGGGGCGGGGGTCTGGATGGCCCCCACAGTGACGTGCCCGGGCCGGGAACCTCCCAAAGCAGCGCTCTGCCTTCAAGGCTTACAGCTTGGGCAGGAAGTGAGGTCAGGCGGGCCGCGCTGGGCGCGCCCAGCAGGTGTGGGAGGACGAGTCGCCCGTGTCCTCTCCCTGGAAGCTGCCGTTTTCAGCCGAAAGCAGAGAGTGACGGTGCAGGAGGCGGCAGCTCTGAACCCCCCGGGACCCTCAGCTGCGCGGCAGGAGCCCTGGGTCCGGGCCTCTGCCTCCTTACGCCCCAGGCCCCTGTGTCTGTCACCCCTGCTGGGTGGGAACCCCGAGATCCCATAAAATATCAGAGAACTGCGCGTGTGGGCCTAAGGACAACGCGGGGGGTGGCCGTCCCCGCTCATGGGGACGCGGCCACGTAATGCTCCAGGAGCTCCCCCAAGCTCCCTCAGCTACGGGACAGCTCGGGCCGAGACACTGAAACCATCTGTCCTCATCTCTACGCTCTCTAGTGGGGGCTTCACTGGGCTCCAACCCCCTCTGTCAAAGGCTCGTCCAGAGGAGACTTTTTCCAAGTGAGGTCAGTTCCCCAGTCCCCAGTGAAGCCCTACGTCCGGTCTGATTTCCTAAAGGAATATTGTGTCCCCGTGGGGTGGTCACATGGGGTGACACTCTCATCCACAGGGCGTCCCCCGTCCCTGCGGGGGCTCCAGGACCGTCGGGGCCGTGTGGGAGGGCGAGGAGGTGCAGCTCCGGCCCCGCCGCCCCACACCCAGGTCCTGGTTTAATCCCTCCTCTTCACACTCTTTTTCCTCTGAGACTGAGTACTCTACAGGAAATTTTTCCTGCTCACAGACGCTCTAAGGCCCAGACTGATGCAGTTTTTATGTATAAGATGATTCCACAACAACACGTCCTGTGTTTCCTGAAGGTTGCAGTTGCAGGACCGTCTATCATGCTCGCTCCACGTGCCACCTCGGACCCTTGTGGAGCCTCGGGTGGCCCTGTGCTCAGCCTGCCAGGCAGGGGTCCTAGGCCGGCTCTCGGGAACTTCCTGGCTTCTATTACTACGCACCCTAAACTTTCAACCATCCACCCGGTAATGCCCCACTGCTCAACTACAGTAAAATCACTGTCTTCTATTCTCATCTGCAAAATAGCATGGCTCTTGTCTGTGAGGAAGATACTCCAAACTTGAATTTCTCTGTTTCAAAGGTCATCACCGATTCTATCGTCCTTTCGACAGATCCACGAACATTCCTGAGTCGAATGGGGTCTCAGCGGTCGCCTCCTGACCGTCGCAGGGCGAGGCGGCGGCACCATCCCACCAGCGGTCGCCTCCTGACGGTCGCAGGGCAAGGCGCCGAGGTCGCAGCGAGATGTGGCCTCCGTGGAAGGGCAGCTGCCGTCACGGGGCACCGGCCGCCCGAGGCTGCGCCGGACTCACAGCTCTGTTTGCAGCTTAGTTTGAATGACACAGACCAGCTGGTAACATGTTCTCAGTTCTGTGAGAGATCCAACCCTCCCACCCGCAGGACGCACAGGAATCATCTAAGAATCAGCAGTCTGGAACAAGAAGCCGCCTCTGGGTCCAGAGTCCAACCACAGACAACGTGCGCACTCAGCCCGGGCCTCCACTCTCCTGGCCTCTGCACTCCTGGGGACAAAGGTCCGCCCTGGGCCCCGCGGGCCTTGTGCCACTTAGCACTGGTCTCGCTCTCATGCCTCTGAGTCTTTAGGTTGCTCACGGTCCCCTGAGCACGAGGGACCCAAGGCCCAGCGGTGGACAAAGGCCCACGTCCAGCACCTCCCTTTGCAGGACTGTCCTGCCGGCTGCTTGCTGACATCACTGGGTGTCTCAGGAGCGTCTCCCATGACAAGAGGTGCGTGACTCGTGTGGGTTCTGTCCCCTGGGGCCTCAGAGCTCTGGGTCCCCACCGACTGGGGGCCTCTCTACCTCCGGCTCCCTTCCTGTCATCGTTCCAGGTTCTAACCAACACTTCTGTCCAAGATCAACCGAGGAAAGGCACTCAGCCGCAGGCCGAGGGGAAAGGTGCTTGAGAATCTCAGGAAAGACCCTCTGGACGCTGGAGTGGCTCAGCGCACCCTCGGGAGCGAGGGGCACAGAGACAGGGACCAGCAGGAGCCCTGGCTCACAGGAAGGACTTCAAAACCATCCGGGCCAGTACCTCTGACCACAGAGCAGCTGGACGACACGCGGCTCCCGCCCAGGTCTGTGCTCGAGGCTGCCCGGCGACCCGCGTCCATGGCCAGGGTGTGCGTCCTGCCCACACACACACCCGCCGTCTGTGGGCTTGCAAGGCGGGGCTGACCACGTCATCTGCTGACATGAGAGCCGTGCTGTTCGGCAGCCTCATGGACTAAACACGCACCCGGGCTTGCTCTAAACCCCCGCCATCGCCCCGCGTGTGCCTGAGCATCTGCCTGCTCGACTTTAACTCCAGGAAACCGTCCAGCGGGAGGGGCGACTGCAGGGGGCGAGGGTGACGCCCGGAACCGGGACCTTGGTGCTCAGGACACGGAGCCTGAGCTCTGCAAGATGCACACGGGTGAGTGCTCAGTGCCGGCTCCAGGGAGAGCTCCGTGAAGATGCAAAGAACCAGAAACAGCGCGAGCCAGCCCCACCATCGCTGGCAGCACCCGAGAACCACTCAGCTAAAAGCAGGAGGATGAAGGCTCTAAAACTGGGAAGATTTCAGAAAAGTGCAGTAAAGCTCTGAAAAACCCTCAATTCTGTAAATGCTGGTTTAAGTTACAATGAGAGACAACAGTCCTTTTCAGCCACGAGAAAAAAGGAACAGAGAAATCGACGGGCAAACAAGTTGCCCAGGACACACAGCAAGACTCAGAACTTCAGGCCAAACACACAGAGGGAGAGATGGGCAGAGAGAGGCGCCCCGTCAAGCAGGACGAGCAGGGGACCCCTGCTCAAAGCCCCCTTCTGTTTTGTCGACCCCGGGACACTGGACTGGAAGCAGGATGCCTGGGGCCGCAGCCTCCCGACTCTCCAGGCAGCAAGGGGTCGGCCATGTTCAGAGCATCCCCCCCACCCCCATCCCGCCCCGGCCGCACCCGCCTGTGTGTCTTCCTACTTATTTAGGGCAAGGGAAGACCACACAGATCCAGAAAACATCACTGACACGGCGGGCGATCTGGCACGGAAATCCAGGGAGACGTGACCCAGGTGGACACACACGGTCTCCGGGCCGACCCTGCTCCCACAGACGTGGGGGACGGGCTAAAGGCATCTCTACTGACAAAGCACACAGATGGGGTCACCCTGGAAAATATTTTCGAGAAATATTTTATTCGGAATGCACTCCAGAAACATAGAAGACACACCCACAGATGTCTTACCATGTGTGTGTTGCTGGTCATTATCTGAGAGTGGGAAGGAAGCCGCGGCAGAAAAAAAAGCGAGACACAAATAAAACAACCCCCAGAGATTATGCAAACACCCAGAGAGCTGTGTGTCTATCAGAAACTACACCGTAAACTGCCCATCGCTAAGGAAACAGAACTTAAGCTACGGACGTGAGCAAACGCTAAAGTGGGTTAAATACCAAATTATTTCCCAAATTAAATAAGCCACGTCCTGATGACTGAGTTGGACCCCTAGATAAATACCTGATGGTGAAATACAAGCTATAAAGGCTGGACCCCGCCCACCCCGAGAGGGTGTCCCTGCAGTCGGCAGAGCCCCGCCATTGGGTCCGCCCCATCTGCAGCGGACACCCAGACGCCGACCCGTGGGCCATCCCGCGCTTCACCCCCAGACCCTGCAGCCCCGTCGCCACGGCCCAGCCCCTCACGCACCTGCCCGTTGCTGGTCACAGTTGTATTTTCAAACATGAAGTAAGCACCGAAGAAGAACACCAGCGCATCGAACAAGCCCAAGAGCGTCCAGTAGATGAACGCGCGCCAGCGGAGAAGCGCGTTCTTGGCGATGTCCCTGAGGGAGGAAGAGGTGGAGACGTGTGAGGCGTCCACAAGGATGCGCCCACCTGGCGCCTCGCCGCGTCCCAGGGCCCCTGACCCACTGAGGGCCTCGGAACGGCAGAGCCAGGGGCCGGGGGGCGGCAGGAGAATGAGGCCCAACACTACTCGGCAGAGCTCCAGCATGGGGCCTGGGGCAGCCTGGCCACGCACACAGGCCTCCCAGTCCCCACTCGTCTGTCCTGCTCTCGGCAGACCCCCAACTCCACCCGCCCGCTGACCGGCACCGCTGTGAGCCCACTGGACCCCCCATCCCCGCCCATCTGTCCTGCTCTCGGCAGACCCCTGTCCCCACCCACCCACTGATCGGCACATGCCGTGAGCCCACGGAGCCAAGGGGAGCAGGTGGGCCTGAGGTCTGCACACCCCCAGGCCACACATCACACTCTGCGGCTGCTGGACACACTTGCCTGCCACTGCTCTCAAGACCACACCTGGCCCCGGGACAGCCTGGGGCAGCTCACAGCACGCAGCTCTCCTGGCTGAAACCACTGAGGTCGGAGCACTGAGCGCAGAGTGACCGTGCGGGGTGATGGGAACGTCCCAGCTGACACGGGGGAGCGGCCAGCATGAGCACGGAGAGACCATGCAGGGTGCCGGGAACGTCCCAGCTGACACGGGGGAGCGGCCAGCATGAGCACGGAGCGACCGTGCGGGGTGATGGGAACGTCCCAGCTGACACTGGGGAGCAGCCAGCATAAGCACGGAGTGACCGTGCGGGGTGACGGGAACATCCCAGCTGACACGGGGGAGCGGCCAGCATGAGCACGGAGCGACCATGCAGGGTGCTGGGAACGTCCCAGCTGACACGGGGGAGCGGCCAGCATGAGCACGGAGCGACCGTACGGGGTGACGGGAATGTCCCAGCTGACACGGGGGAGCGGCCAGCAGACACTCGCTTGAGGGCCCTGGCAGCAGAGGCAAACTGCTTTTTAGACGTAGCGCTGTGCTGCCCAGGGGCCTTCCTGGACAATTCCTGCTTGAAGCTGTGCTACCCAGGGGCCTTTCTGGACAATTCCTGCTTGAAGCTGTGCTACCCAGGGGCCTTTCTGGACAATTCCTGCTTGAAGCTGTGCTACCCAGGGGCCTTTCTGGACAATTCCTATTTGAACGTTTTATTCCTCAAAGTGGACTGGGAGGCTACCACGGGCAGAAAGAGGCTGGGGTCCACACTCCTGCTTCCGGAAGTAAGGACGCAGGGCGTGAGGCACCCTGGCACCCACCAGTGACGAAGCACAGCAGGACTCCCTGCACCTGTCAGCTCAGCTCGGGAGGAGGAGCTGCAGGACTCCCCCCAGGAGTGCGTCTGAAACGGGCTGTGTTCCCCTATTCCCTAGATTTCCTCCCATATGGCCAGATCCATGGGACGATCCAGGCTTGCTCTTCTGTCGCCTGCAGGGATGACCTAGGACAGCAACACTCCCAGATCTCATTTAATGGCTGACCTCTCTGGCGAAGGCCACGGGGCTGGCAAGGGGTGTGGCTGGAGGAGCACGCACGTGAAAAGCTTGCACAGAATTAAGTGCGCACACACATGGGCACACACGTGCACAGGAACAGGCCCAGTGACACCGGGGCAACGCCAGTGCGAGGGGTGGGGTGGGGTGTCGGGACCCAAGCCACAACCTTGTCCTGTGCTTCCGCAGGTGGCCAGTCAGATGTCCCCACGGGGGGCTCCAGACAAAACCTCCAGGGAGCCTCTCTACTCTTTCTTACAGCCATGTGTTGAGTCGCTCAGTCACGTCCAACTCTGTGCGACGCCCTGACTGCAGCCCATCAGGCTCCTCTGTCCGTGGGATTCTCCAGGCCAGAACACTGAGTGGGTTGCCATGCCCTCCTCCAGGCGATCTTCCCGACTCAGGGATGGAACCCTGGTCTCCTGCTTTGCAGGCAGATTCTTTGCCAACGGAGCCACCTGGGAAGCCCTTACAAGCACACGTGCACCTAACATGTTCTGGAGATAACACGTCTAATGTAAAAAGCTGCAACAGCAGGGCACACTGATGTGGCCGGAGATGTGGGGTGCAGTTCTAAAACAACAGAAGAATCTTTTCCTTGTTATAAGAAATACTTCTCAGCAGAAAAGAGCACCCTGGATCAGCTCTGTTAACTTCCTTTCTCCCTGGGTGGAACCCACGTGACTCTGCCCGGATGCACCGGGGTCACGGGGGAGACACTGTCGCCCCAAGCTCTCACAAGGCTCACAGGGAAAGACAAACTGGCTGAATGTGTACATTTCCAGTGTAGCGTGAACCCTCTCTGTCTGACTTCAGAGAACATTCACTTAAGCCACACTGCTTCCCATGTGAAGTGAAGAACCTTCTGGGGAGGCGCGTGTGTCAGCTAACTTGATGGTCTGGGGTTTTGTTTTTTTGTTTCTGGTCTTTAAGGACTTCAGCCTGGCATGATCTGCAGGCTGCCCCGTCCTTCTGGTGTCTACGGCGTGGAGCTCGCGGTACCTGTAGAGGGCAGGGTCCCTCTTGAGCATGTCCATGGCGACGTGCTGCTCCATCAGGCTGTAGAGCAGGATGGGGAGGGAGGTGAAGCTGATGTTGTAGAGCGTCAGGTAGGCAGTGTCGTACAGGGTCTGCGGGGCCGAGAAGCGCGTGAGACCAGCGCCCCGGCACCTTGACGAGGTTTTCGGGGAATTTGTTTAAATATGCACATGTATTTTTCCTCTGGAGAGGCCGACAAACTCGAGAATTCTCAAATGCACACAGAGCCACTCTTCTACAGAGACTGAGGGGCCAGGATGTTTTTCAAAGCATCGTGAGGTTGACTGGTCAGGATGAACGGCTGACCCCACTCAGTCCCCAGTGGCTGACCCCACTGCAAACTTGCGGCAACAAAAAGATGCATGCAAGCCTGCAATTTGATCTCCATCTTCAAGCTTCAGTTTTCTCTGGTCTGGCTGCTTCGGGTGAAAGCAGGTCAGTGGTGGGATGGGGGTCACCTGGCCTGCACGCCCCGCCGTCCACCCTCTACCCACCACAGCCACACTCAGGGACAGTGGGTGAGGCTCAGGGGAGCTCGACCTCAGGCCTGACGACTCACCTGCTGTGAAAACCCACAGAAGAACTGGTATAAAAACTGAGGGAAAATGAAGCAGACGTTCTGAAAGGCAAGCCACATGCCTATTAGTTCAAGGGCGCAGCGTCAGGGGTGTCACCGGGTTCCCAAGAGGCTAGCCCATGACACGCTCTACCCCGGGCAAAGCGCCCCTCATCCTCCAAGACGGGCAATGACTCTAAAACTCCCCTTTCACTTCAGGGGCCCCCATGGTGCAGCCGGGACCAGGCCGGTCTCCCCGAGGTCAGAGCAAAGGGGAACTCCTAACAGAAAAATGAGGAGGCACCCTGGGTGTCAGTGGACAGCGAAGAATCAAACTGCACGACGAAGGAGGAACTTGTTCAAGGCCCCTCCTCGACCTGTGACAGTGTGGCTCTCGGTGGTGCTACGTTCAGTTCTGAGAGAAGAGGGCTGGGCGCCTCCTCCCAGGAATCCTCCCATGGAGCCCTTCCTTCTACTCGGGGACAAGTCACCCTTGTAGCCTCGGGGCATCACGGCCAGCCAGCCTTCCACCCAACCCATTACCTGCCCCGAGATGGTGAGAGGAGCAGAGAGGTAGGAGAGCCTACCTTATAAAAGAAGTATTGCACAAGCTCGGATATTCGAATATAGTAAAAATGCCCGTGAACCAGCAGCATCTTCTTTAAATGCTTAAACCTGGGTATCGCGTAGTCGCTGTTCCTTGCAGCCTGACGACCTTCCTTCCCAATGACGCCTGCAGGAAGGGAGCACATGCGCCACGTAAGCCCTCCTCTGCCCCTCACAGGGGAACGCGGGGACGGGCAAAGTAGGATTAGGCTGAGCTGTTCCTGTGGGCTTCCAGCCCCGAACGCTCTGCATCACAGGCGCACCCTAAACGTGTGTCTGAATCCTATGGTCCTGCCTGGTCTGTGTCCCCCCTGGTCCAGCTGAGGGACAAACCCCGGTCACTGCGAGAAGCAGGGGGCAGAGCCCAGGGGCTTACCGATGCCCACGTGGGCCTCCAGGATCATGCTGACATCATTCGCTCCGTCGCCGATCGCCAAGGTGATCGGGTGCTCCTTTGAAAGCTTGATTAACTTAACAATCTGGAAAAGAAGTGAATGCAGACTTTCTCACTCTGTTTTATTTTTGCAAAGGTCATCCACTAACCAGGAAGAAATGACAAAGACGTCAAAGTTAGTCAAGGAAGATGAAACAATTGTTTAAACTGAATTATTTATTATATTCAGTACATTTTATCCATACAGGATAAAGTCTTTTTCATGTCAAAAGTGAAACATACTTAAGCAGAAGCAGCTAAGAAATGAACGCAGGGGGATGAGAGGAGCAGGCTAAGCAGGAGGCTGAGGACAGAGACAAGAAACCCATGGAGCCATTTTCAGGGGCTGCCCCCCTCACGCAAATGTGGGGGAGGCAGATTTAAACTCAGGCGGGGCAGTGTGTGAATGATGCACTCCGTTAGAAGATGGTGCTATGCCAAGCTGCCTTGTACCAAGCATCTATTTTTTAAAATAAGCCGTTCTTTCAATTTTCAAATTTGTCATGTGTGCAAAACCAAATCTGATAGCTCAATGCAATGAATAATTTCCAAATTTTTAGTCTGTTTCTTTACAGTCTTTTTTTTTTTTCCGATTTATGTGCATAAGTATAATGTTCCATGATGCAAGACAGAAAGGATGAGGGGGAAACTATGGCTTGTCTTCTTGATTCAAGACTGAAACACTAATTGGCATAAAAGTTTGACAAGTCACTTAACCCAAAAGGTAACATGTGAAGACAAAACAGCACCCTTTGTTCCATTCTGGACGTCACTACACAAGGTTGATGCAGCGCGCAAGCACGCCTGGGCCTCCTGCAGCCCCGCCCCCAGCACGCCTGGGCCTCCTGCAGCCCCGCCCCCATCACGCAAGGGCCTCCTGCAGCCCCGCCCCCAGCACGCCTGGGCCTCCTGCAGCCCCGCCCCCAGCACACCTGGCCTCCTGCAGCCCCGCCCCCAGCACGCCTGGGCCTCCTGCAGCCCCGCCCCCAGCACACCTGGCCTCCTGCAGCCCCGCCCCCAGCACACCTGGGCCTTCTGCAGCGGGGCCATGCGGCAGCAAAGCACAGCGCTGCAGTTTCGGCAGATGTCCAGGAACAACTCGCGGTAGTTACTGGAGCTCCCGTCCTCCCGAGGCTTCATGATCAAGGACAGCGCGGCTCCGTCGATGATTAAACCGTAGTCCTGCATGTCGGCTGAGAGTCTGTCAGGTCACAGAAACCAGAGACATTTCTCAGTAACCAAGTCAAAGAGATTCGAGGAGACTAGCTACTCTGCTGCTGCTGCTAAGTCGCTTCAGTGTGTCTGACTCTGTGCGACCCTAGAGAAGGCAGCCCACCAGGCTCTGCCGTCCCTGGGATTCTCCAGGCAAGAACACTGGAGTGGGTTGCCATTTCCTTCTCCAGTGCACGGAAGTGAAAAGTAAAACTGAAGTCGCTCAGTCACGTCTGACTCTTAGCGACCCCCTGGACTGCAGCCCACCGGGCTCCTCTGTCCATGGGATTTTCCAGGCAAGAGTATTGGAGTGGGGTGCCATTGCCTTCTCCGAGCTACTCTAGGGGATACCTAGCAATGCTACAAATTCAGGAACAAGGATTAAGAAAGTGGATTTTCTTCTTTTGTCAATAATAAGACAGTCTAGACTCGTGGCTGCAAGACCTTTGACTACATTTTAAAATTGTGTGTGAACTTAATGTTCTCATTTCACTAGGGCAAAGCAAACAACAGTTACCACTGTGGATTCCTGGGCAGGTCGAGTACAACAGCAGGAGAGCATCTATCCCGCCATCTGGAGAGGTCGGCCTTTTCTCCCGACCCCCAGACACCTCAGCCCCACAGTCCTGATGGCCACAGCTGGTAACTCCTTGCTACTCTGCCTGTCTTGGGAAGAACGTGGTCATGATACTTCTCTTTGCTGGGTTTCAAAATTACAAGAAACATATCTAAGCCCCAAAAAGAAATCTGCAGACCAGGTAAAGGGAAATAGCTTTGTACTATTTATGAATGAATAATTTTAAATTCGTATATGATTAGAGAGCCCCATTTGCTTTTCCTAAGTTAATGAAAATTTAAGTTCAAATGAAGTCTAATTTCAGATCGTGCATCTAAGACCAGCACAGACAACGTTGATAAAATGTGAATAAATTGCTGAACATTCTTGGAAAAAACAACTCTTGTGTATTGACTATTTTTTCTCACTTGACGAACAACCATGTGTCATTGTCCCCCCACACCTACTCTGGCAGAGGCCCCGAGGAATCCACAGTGCGGCCCCCAGGTGTCGCAGAAATAGGTGGGCATCGCCTCACGCACGAGAGTGTGTAAATCAATGAATCAAGCCTCTCTGTATCCTCTATCAGCAGTCTGCCAGTGAGCATGGGCGTGCGCGCACACACACCCTCTACACAAAAGACACATCACAGTTGCTACAAAGACAAGGCTCTGGTCAGGATCTCGACCGCAGGACACTGTCAGGGACCAGAGGACAGAACTGTGTCTGCACAAGGGAGTGCAGGCCACTGCCCTGCCCATGGAGGCCACCCCGCCTCTGCGAACGCCCTGGACACCTGCCTACCCTGAGAAGTTGTCCCGGGTGAGGCTGGCACTGGAGCGCAGCACCGTCTTGCTCAGCTCGAAGAGCACGTCGTGCAGGCTCTGCTCCTCCAGCCGCTTGGTGGTGACCTCGAGCAGCTGCGTGTTCCTGCGGAAGAGCTTGCAGGCGTAGCAGGTGGCGGCCGCTGTCTCCATCTTGTCGCCCGTGAGCACCCACACCTTGATGCCCGCCTTCTGCAGCGCCTCGATGGTGTCAGCCGCCTTCTCCTGCAGCCTGGGCGGGGGGCATGACACACCCTCATCAGCAAACCAAGCAAACCAAGCTGGAGAAGTCCAAGGACTTGGGGTGTGCTACCCTGTCTTGATTTTCACCCCCAAGTTAAAAAGCACCCTGGTGCTGACCTGTGATTTACTGTAAAGGACCTGGAGCTATTCCCAGGTGGCTCAGATGGTAAAGAATCTAACTGCAACACCCCAGGTCCAACCCCTGGGTCAGGAAGATCCCCTGGAGAAGGAAATGGCTGCCCACTCAGGTATTTTTGTCTGGAGAATCCCACAGACAGAGGAGCCTGGCAGGCTACAGTCCATGGGGTTGCAAAGAATTGGACATGACTGAGCGACTAACACTTTGACTTTCACTTTTCACATTAGCTTTTTACAACAAAACGCTTCTTGATACCATGGGATATCACATAATCCACGGGGACGAATATTAAGGAGGTAAATGGCATTTGCTGAGCACACGGCTTTCTGTCTGGCAGGACTTGCTGCTCAGAGAAGATATGGGGCAATTATAAGGAGACCCCTCACAAACACCAACCGGGAAGTCAGGACCAGGGAAAACAGGGCCTGGCAAAAAGGTGACATGCACCCCCTATTCTTTGTGCATAAAATGTCCTAATTTTGCCTCCTGTCCAATTGGAGCCCTGGTTCGCCTAAAGAACGTGAAACAGGAGGATGCCCGCCGTGGCCTGGGACTGGCTGACTGGCATCACAGGCTCCCTCAGCGTCAGACGCTGCAGGAAGCACTTGCCTGACACGTCTTGCCTTTGCTGAAACCTCACTGGAGGAGGACCGTTTGATGACCCTGTTCTACACGTGGAGAACGCAAAGCTTGCAGGGTTCACAGGACGTGTGTGAGGATAAACGGCCCTCTTGACCCTGGTGCGGCTGTCCTGCCGCCCATGGCAGTCTGCTGTCACACCCCGCCTGCCTCAGGGCGGGGCTGGGGGGTGGGGAGCGGAGGGCTGCCCTGTCTTCTGGGTCTTAGAGGCCTGGCTGCCGACACGCGTGTATCAGGGGTGTGTCCTGTCTGTCCAGCGCCGAGAGGAAGGAAAGGAAAGGATTCTAACTGCGATGATCGGGGTAGAACCTGGCGGAAACTTCCTACTATTCTAGACACAAAAAAAAAATCTGTGATTTCATCATTGTTTTAGGAAAAAGTAAATGAGGTTCAAAGGGATCTGTAAAGGTGCTGGCTAGAGATTTTAAAGAAATAACTTGTGGTCAAACAGAACCACTTCAAAGCCACCCGCTCCCGTGTCCCGGGGGTCCACTCTCAACGTCCTGAGGTCCCAGCTCCCCACCGAGGCCAACAGCTCCCACAGCACCTGAGAGGCCCTCGGCTGGCGAGGGTCCCTCCACCCATGAGAGCCTCCCCTTCCCCCCTACTTCCTCCAAAGACCAGTCCCCCCTCCCCAGACAAGCAGGCCCCTTCCGAACACCCTCCTCATCCTCACACATGACCCATCACCAAGCTGTCCGTGACCACAGCGGCTCTGTGCCGAGACGTGCTTCCAGAGGCAGAGGGGTCAGGACTTAAAATAAGAACAAAACCAGGCTGTCGGCCAACTGTCTGCTGAGACCGAGGACCCAGGGAATGCCAACCTCCAGGAAAAACGGAGGTTTTGAGACCAGGATCTAAATCCTGGACCAATACAGACCTCCAAGACCTTTAAACTGAGGGGCTTCCCTGGTGGTCCAGTGGTTAAGACTCCCCTTGCAACGCAGGGGACACCAGTTCAGTCCCTAGTCTGGGAAGATTCCACATGCCGTGGAGCAACTAAAGCTGTGCGCCATGGCTAAGGCTGTGCTCTAGAGCCCGGGAGCCGCGACCACTGAAGGCCCTGCACCAGAGCCTGTGCTCGGCAACGAGAGAAGCCACCGGAATAAAACCACGCACTGCGACGAGAGCAGCCGCCGCTCGCTGCAACCAGAGAAGGCCGTCGCGTGCAGCCACCAGCCCCAGCGCAACCAAGATAAGTGAGCATTAAATAAACAAACACTTTCAAACTCGCTGGGAAACAGAAGCTCAGTAATCTCCTCAAGTTCCTGTCTCATGCTTTTAAGTTGCGGTATTTTTTGTCTCTTTTCTTCAAAATAAACTATAATCTGTTCCTTTCACTGTGTTCTTCAGACAACACAGTGGACAGAGGGCTCCTTCCTGCCCCTCATGCAGAGTCGGGACAGGTCAGTCCTTCCTGTGCAGAATCTTGAAAATCTGTAGCTGGTAATCTGAGCAGCTATTCCGGTGGGCTTTTGCAATCTTCTACTTCATCATTTTGAATTTCTTCAGTGAGTCATGACAAAACCTGTTAAAGTCTAAAATGTTTACACTTGTATTTGGAAAGATCTAGGGACTCATCTAGGAAGAGATTCAGTTATTGATTCCATTGTAAAGAAGAACGGAAAAGCAGCCCTGTATCCTGACTGTTTGTAACCAGGTGTGGAACTGCTGGCACTCCTGCTCTCTCCTGGCAAAATGCGACTCACAGGCCTCTTACTGGTGGACAGTCAGGGATCACCCAGGCCTGACCCCTGACCCCGGCACGCTGCCACCCAGGGCAACTGGAGAGCCTGCCCGGGCAGACGACGCCCCCACCCCCGACCCTGGGCAGCCCCCGCTCCCCCTTCACACTATCACGGTTTCTGAGAACAAGCTCGGTGCGTCTTTACCGATCCTCCACCGCTGTGGCGCCGAGCAGCACCAGATCTGTCTCTATCTGCTCGTAGGCTTCTGCTAATTTCTTGTCTCGGTCCTGAAGCGCCACCTTGGCGTCCTGCAGCAGCTCGCGGATGCCTTCGTACTCTTCCGGGATGAGCGTCTTGTAGGCCACGCACAGGGTCCGGAGCCCCTCCTGCCGGACACACAGCAGCGCTGACCGCGGGCCCGAGGGTCACTCCCGGAAGCTCACACGGCAGCGCTGACCGCGGGCCCGAGGGTCACTCCCAGAAGCTTTCCCAACATCCGCTGTCCAGCTGAGGCGACAAAGCGGAGAACCAGAGACCCCCACCCACGGCGCCGGGCGTCTGCGGCTGAACCACTCGAGTGCACATTGAACACACACAGTCACGATCGACTGAGCGACTGCAAAGTGTTCAATCAGACTCGGGAACACATAATACAAGCCAGGGCCATCGAAAGGCAAGACTTCAGTAACAAAGGTAAGAGGATAATAATCCAGAGTTGTCCCAGAATGCAGAATTGGAGTGGACGGTCAGCAGAAGCTTTAGGAATAAATGGAACCTTGTTTGTCAAAGCAGATATGGGGCTTCCCCACATGGAAACATGGAGCAGAAATGCTCTTCTCTACTCCTCCGGCTAAGTACTGATACTACTAAATACCTGACACTGTATATAAAACAACACTGATATACAAGCCAGACAACCGCATTACAAGGAAAGAAAATTAGTCACTATCTCTTATAAACAAAGATGCAAAGACCTTCAACAGAATCTCGGTAAACTGAATCCAACAGCTTTTCCAAATGATTATCTACATGGCCAAGCGGGGTTTATCCTAGGAATGCAAGGCTGACTCAACACATGAGAATCAATGTCATACAGACACAAATAGAGTAAAGGAGGAAAGTCTCGTATGATGAACTCAACAGAGCCAAAAAAACAAAACCAAACCCCAGCATCTGACAAACCCCAACCCCTTTGCATGATTTTTGTTATTTTTCAGTCACTCAGTCATGTCCAGCTCTCTGTGACCCCATGGACTGCAGCACACCAGGCTTCCCTGTCCTTCACTATCTCCAGAGTTTGGTCAAACTCATGTCCACTGATGACTGGTGATGTCAGCCAACCATCTCGTCCTCTGTTGTCCTCTTCTCCTGATTAAACCACTCAGTAAACTAGGCGGGAAGGAACTTCCTCAACCTGATAAAAGTCACCCACGGAAGCTCAGCCAGCGTCATGCTCAGTCAGGAGAGGTGACGGTTATTCCCCGTAAGGTCAGGGACAAGGTACGGATGACTGCCTCCCCGTTCCTATTCAACACGGCACTGGCAGCCTCAACCAGAGCAAACAGGCAAGGAAAACAGGCATCCAAGTTGGAAAGGAGGAAATGGTGATAGGATTTTATACGTAGAAAACTCAAAGGATTTCACACACAAAAACGCTGGAACTAGTAATAGACGAATTCGGTAAAGGTGCAGAATACAAAGTCAGCATAAAAAACAGTTGCATATTCTATACACTAACTACCCAAAAATAAAACAATCTAGAAAGGAAGTTGAGAAAACAATTCCATTTACAATAGCATCAAAAAGAATAAAATACCTAAGAATGAGCTAAACCATGGAGGCGGGTGAAGGACTCGTAGACCAAAAACTACAATACGTTGCTGAAAGACGTCACGGGAGACCTAAGCAGGTGGAAGGTGTCCTGTGTGTATTAATTCCAAGCCAATATGCTCACGATGGCAGTACTATCCAGCATGAACTACAGACTCTGTGCAACCCTGATCAGAATCCCAATGGCATTCTGAGGGAATGGGAAAACCCACCCTAAAATTCACGTGGAATCTCAAGGGACTCAGAATAACCAACAATCTTGTAAAAGAAGAACAAGGCTGAAAGACGCACTCACGTTTCTGATTTCAAAAGTCACAGGAAAGAGATAAGTAACCAAAACAGTGTGGTCTCAGCATAAAGACAGAGACCAACACAACAGACCTGGGAGCCCAAAAGGGAACGCTTGCATATGTGGCTGCACGACTTTCTACAGGGATGCCAAGGCCGTCCAACAGGGAGAGAATACTCTTGTTCAACCAACGGTCCTGAGACAAACCTCTGAGGTCCTAAGAACAGACTGAGTACTCGCTTCAGGTGAAACGTGGGAGAAAACTGAATGGGTCAAGTCGCAACAGAAAGCGCCAGTCCCTAGAAATCCTCGGGACGGAGCTCTCTCTCCAACAGCATCACACTGTGCTTGTCATTCTGGACGAAACGCACGCCCCTCCAGCCACCAAACGCCAACGGAAGGCTGCGGGGGGCAGTGCCCCACTGGAGGGGACGCGGTTCCCTCCTGCCGCCCACCCACCCCCACCCCCCGCCACGGGAGAAGAGGCACAAGAACCCCCCCAACTCCCCTGCATCTCACCACCGCGTTGCGCTCCACTCTGGATTGGATCTGGTCCACTTTGCCTTCTATCACTCGGGGAAATATGGAAGAATCTGCTCCTTTGCAAAACAGGTAAATTTCTCCTAGAAAATGAGGTGAGAAGACTTTCATTGACTCACACTAAGGGGAAGACAGAGACACCTTTCAAACGATGCTTTTATTAAAAACAAAACCGGGGCACTAGTGCCGAGGCTGCTGCAGAAATGTGGACGGACCAGGTGACCTGTGAACTTGGGAGAAAGTCAAGGCCACGGACTCCCGCCCCCACAAAGCCTCATCTCATTCCAACAACCCCAGCGCCTCAGGGAAGTCGGGAACAAGGACACCCTCATCTCATTCCAACAACCCCAGCGCCTCAGGGAAGTCGGGAACAAGGACACTGGCTCCAGGCAGCCTTCCTCCCGTCACTTCCACCAGCTCCCTGGCAAGGATGCGAGTGAGGGATGAACCACCGCAGGACCGGGCTGGGGGGTTGGGCGTAAAGATGCAAGGGTGTGGCCGACCCCAAATGGGCAGTGAGCTTTTGGGGCACCGGACGTGACCATCGGACCATCCTCTGCATGCACAAGAGTTACAAGAAGCATCTATGATACTACCCCACCCCCCACCTGCTGCCCCGGTCACTTCACATGTCAGTGCTGGGGGGCAGGCTCCTCCCCCCTCGAGATGGAAGGCTCTCCCTTAGTCAGGTCAGGGTGGAGGGGACTCGGCATCCACGCCGACCCACAGGTTGCTGGCACCGGGCTCCTCTTTTACAAGGAATCTCTTGGCCTGCAAAGCACACAGCTCTGCTCGTGTAGACACCCAGGGGCTTGTCTCTGGAACCTGGGTCTCTTCCGAATTTGTCTTCAGACAGAAATCTTGAACGCCTAGGAGAAGCCTGCACACTCTTGGCCCTTGACCCAGGACTGCTGGTCGTGCGCCCGCCAGCCTGGCACGGAATCCACGCGGGCACCAGCTGTGGTTTCCACGCAATGCTCACACGTCACATGACACAGAACAAGTTCTGTGGTGCAGCCAACTCTGCATAGTGATGCAGTCTTGAACAGTAATTCTTTGTCCTAAATTCTTTGACTAATTCTTTGACTCACGGTAACGGCTTGTGAACGACTGAGATTTCCCACCGTCCTGACCTGTCTTCCCTCTGTACCCGCTGGAGTGTGAGATGCGTTTAGCCTAAAGCTGTGGTCAAGCAGACAGAGAACGTCCAGAGTGCAAGGCCACACGTAAGGGCCAGAGAAGACAGCACTGGGCAGCGGCTTTAGCTCCTGCTGCTCCGGTCTTGTAAAGGACTGAGAAGTGACGCCTCCAGAACAGCGCCCGCACACGGCTGTGACTGACTGGGTGGGCACCTGGGTCGGGCAGCGCCCGTGGCTGCAGAGGCTTCCAGGGCAGGTCGCTGAGTTCCGGGCTGCAGGGGCTCTCGTCTCCGTCCTGCCCAGGAGGCTGTCACTCTGTGCGGCCGGTGTCAATGCCAGGGAGGAATCACTGCTTAGAGAACAACTTCCTTAATTAATGGAGAAGGGAATGGCAACCCACTCCGGTACTCTTGCCTGGAGAATTCCATGGACAGAGGAGCTTGGTGGGCTACAGTCCACTGGGGGGTCACAAAGAGTCAAACACAACTGAGTGACTAACAGTTTCACTTTCACACTTTCTTTGATTAAACAGTCAGTGCCTCTGGATTAGCTGCTGCCACAGCGGGTTCCAACAGCCCGGCCTCTCCCATGAAGCCCCGAGAGGTTCCCCAGGAAATCTCGAGGAAAGGACTTTCAGCAGCCCTCTGTTCCCACAGCCAGCGCCTGCTCCAGGCTCGGCCACGCTGCTCATGGCCAAGGGCAGCAGTTTGCGCAGATGTGCGGTCCAGCCCCGGGTGCGAGTGGTGCTCCAGGCAGCCCAGGACAGCGTGCGGACGGGGCGGAGGATGGGGTGTGAGCAGTGGGGGCATCGTTTCCCGCCACGGTGGGCGTGACAGCCGGCTCGCAGGCTGCCCCCGAGACGGTTCACCTCCTAGACCGCACATCGTATGCCTGCAGTCACAGGACAAGGAGCCTGATGGTGTGAACCTCAGCAGCCAAACACCTGCACCCTGGATAAGCCGAGCGCCGCCCAGAGGCAGCGGAGGCAGCACAGGCGACCGGGACTCATCTCCAAACACGATGGGCAGTGCGCTGCCCACGTCCCGCCGGCCCCATGGCCACGTGTTACAGGACCATCGACATAAAGTACGTGACCTTTCGCGGTGCTCACTGGTGTGAGCCTCATGGGTGGAGCTATCACGTCTGACAACCGGTTGGAGGCGAGGGAGCCATGCAGGTCAGAGAACCAGCCCCGACTTGCCCATGTTCCCCAGGGCATGGAGCCTGGTTCCCGGGATGCGGCTAAAAGATGGGCTTCGGCAGCCGCCCCGACGTCCCCACCAGCTCAGGAGACAGAGCAGGCACTTCTGGTCAACATGGTGTGAGGACCATGGTGACGTGGAACCCTCCCACGTGCCCTCAGCCGCCTTCAGGCTGGCTCTGTTTATAGTTTCAGGGCAGCGTCTCCATCTGCCTGCTCGCCGGGCAGGTTTCCAAAGAGAGAAACATAGCCTGGTATGGTCTAGTTTCAAGAAACAAAAGTGAGTAGGATCCCACATCTCTTGGTAAGATGCCATAGGAAATGGAGTTAGCAAGCTGAGTCCAACGATGTCGACCAAGCACTCGGCACTGCGGGGGCGGGCACACTGTTGACCAAGTGTGGTGCCCTGTTCAGGACGCCTGCAGCCCAGAAAGGATGGGAGAGCTGACAGTCCATCAGGCTGAGGAGACCACGGAGGCCTCCGACAGGTGGTCAGGGAGGTGTCCTAGGAGAGGGTCTGAGCAGGGAGAGTCCAGACCAGGGGGGGATCTGAAGGGGGAGAGTCCAGACCAGGAGAGGGTCTGAGGCGGGGGTCCAGACCAGGGGAGGGTCTGAGGC
Source organism: Bubalus bubalis (assembly GCF_019923935.1). Taxonomy (NCBI): domain Eukaryota; kingdom Metazoa; phylum Chordata; class Mammalia; order Artiodactyla; family Bovidae; genus Bubalus; species Bubalus bubalis. The sequence goes on from NC_059169.1 coordinate 783,113, forward strand.
GCGGATGGGGTGGGGGACCCAGGATGCAGGCTGCCTTGTGTGTAAACTGAGGGGTGGGTGAGGAGTCGCCCTCGGGATGGGTCACCAGACTTCCCCTTGAGGGAAAATCCAAGGATGACTAAGCCAGCCTAAGACACTGGGGCCCAAACAGGGCTGGAGGTGAACAGCTAGTGCAGATTTGTCTGTGTTTAAAAGGGAGAACAAATGGTTAAACCCTTAGAGCCTCACAGACTTTAGGCATCAGAATAAAGCACAACCACAAGGGACCATTTGACAAAGGAAAAGAAATCTCTACCTGCAGCAGACTTGACAATTACACTCATCCGCCTTCTTACTGAGTCAAAGCTCAAAATCTCCAGCAACTCAAACCTGAAAGAGAGACTGAAAACTCGTTTTGACGTTCATGCGGCTCCGTGAGTCACAGCATCTGGGTGACGACCAGCCTCCCCTGCGGGTGACATGGCCCCTAAAGCAGCGGGTGGGTGTCAGCTGGGCACGGCTGTGAGGCTGCCCAGGAATCCCCGGCTGCACCAAGCGGTGGAGATGGCCTGAGAGGTGCTCTCACCTGCCTGTCCAGCTGGAGACCAGGAGCCGGACAGCAGGGTCACTGCCCTCCCAGGGGTCACACCACAGCGCCCAGAGGCCCCCAAGTGCTTTGGGGAGGAGCCGCGGCTGACCGTGGCTGGAGAACCCAGAAGCTCCTTCTGGAGTCAAGGGTTCACCACCTCCCCCACACCGTGGGAGTCTACTTTTCCAGAACAGAAATTTAAAATCCTGTTCTTTGAGATCATCGTCACCAAAGGTTATATTCCTTACCAACTGCGCCATCTGCATGACAGCCCAGTAATGCTTATTACCAAGGAGAGACGGACAACCCCATCGTCCAAGTCAAAATCGAGACACACCACGTGTCCCCGGGACCAGCACTTTCAGGCTGGACAGTCCCTGAAGGTCGATATGGAAAGGGAACCCCCCCCAGTCCATCTCCTGCTCAGTGTTTCTACAGGACCCCACACTCCACGGCCTGGAACGGGCTCTGAGGACACAGGGTCCCGGGGCCACTCCAGGGGGAGGCCTTACGTCTTCCCTCTTGTGGGGGTCAGAGCATGGCCTCGGGGTGTCAGAACGGACTAGAAGGTTCCCGAACTCCTGCAGTGAGACGGACACCACATGGCTTCACCCAAGCCTGCTGGACGCTGCAGCACCACCCGACCCCGCGCCTAAGTGTCCAGCGCAGACTCCCAGGGCGTTCTGGCAACGCTCTTGGGGTCGTTACTGAGAAGAGGGAGGAAGAGTCATGGGAAAAGTACAGAGAATTTGGTATTTTCTCCGGTAAGAAAACGCTGGGAAGACAATGCTACATTCCCCTCCCATCCAGGGGTGTCCTCACCTCTCGATGTCATTGTCCCTGTTCAGCAGCTCCATGTAATTGTCCTTCAGCCTCAGGTACGTGAAGCCAAATCTGCGGGGCAGACAAACCCAGGGGTTAATGTGGACCTCTTTCCTCCTCACAGGTATTTCTGTTTCATACTTTGGGAAAGCTTTCCTTTGGGAAAAGAAATGCTTCTAGTAAAATGGAGACTGTAAGCTGCGTGGCGAAGTCAGTGCTGAATTTATTCACTGTCTGAGAAAATTCTCCATGAGCCCAGGGAACTGGACGTGGGAGCGGCCGCTCAGCGCGTCACGCGTGATGAGCTGTTTCCTACTGGTGACGCTGCAGGGCAGCAGGTCTGGGGACTGGGCCCTGTCTCTACTATCAGGGGGGCCCTTCAGAGGTCGGTTACGACGTCAGAACTAGGACTCTGGGAGCCTGTCAGTCTCCAGGCGGACGCTCGGGCTACTGACAAGGAAACCACACCCCAGCTCAACACGGGGCCGCAGGGCACTCGACTCGTGACATCCATCCAGCACCGGCAGGTGCGGGAGCTCCACCCACACCGGTCCAGCGACGGGCTAGAGGAAAGGCCTGGTTCTTGGTGCAAGGAGCTCACGGGAGGAGGACACACTCGAGCACTGCAGCAGCCCTGACAGAGCGAAGGCGCTGGAGCCCGTGGGCCAGGGCCCGCTGGCCTGGCGGGAGCTGCTGCTGGAGGAGAGGCGGCTCAGGGCTGGGCCCTGCGACTGAATGTCCCTTACTGCCTGAGCGCTTGTTTTCCAAGAGACAGATCTCACTCGCTCTGAGAACTCTCCCCTAGGTGCTCGTGAATACGTATGTTGAATACACAACACACGCACCTGATATCACTGTCAAATTGCAGGAAAAATGCAGCGTTTAGTTCACGACAAAAACATGGTTCCAATTAGACTAGGGGTGTCTGATGCCCATGCTCCGAGGGCAGTGAAGGGGAAGGTAAGAGCCCTTGCTGATTTTTTAACTGAAGGAAGCGGGCTCACTCTATGGTGAGTTTCAGATGTACAGCAGCGTGACTTGGTTCTTTACGCAGCTCACATTCTGCTACAAGTTGTTAGGAGGCTCTGGCTTAGTTCTGTGCTATGCAGTGAATCCTGCACCTTCAGAGTTAAATCAGGGTCATCGGCGATGAGAACGGGACGACGTGAAATTACCATCTGGAGAAAAGTGTTCTCCCAAGTGTTTGCGTGGAGCCCTGTGTCAGGAGGCAGCAACAACGCCCAGTAAAGAGACATGAAGGAGCTGGTGGGACAGGACTCATAGGAGCGAGCGGTGAGAGAGCCGCAGCATCCAGCCCAGCCCTTTTCACGCTGTGGGACTCTGCGGAAGTTGCTTGACCTCTCTGGACATCAATTTTTTAGGATGGATGAGGAAGACTTGTCATAAGGGATTCTAAGACTGCATCTTAAAAATGTCTGTGAGTGTTTGCAGTGGCCTCTAGTTTATGCAGAAATTAGGAGGGAAACTACCATCTAAGACAGCAGGAGGAACCCACATCCACTGCCGTGGCAATCAGAGGACGGCCTGAGCCCAGAGGCAGTGACCGCCTGGCCCCCACCCCAGCAGAACGGCCCAGGCCCAGGGGCCTGGTCAGGATGCTCCCAGGACACGTCCACGGTGACGGTGGACACGCCCAGAACACCCTGCCTCCAGGACCAGAATCGCCCAACACGCACCTCTGGATGCCCTCGACCAGGGCCACCTCGTCGGGCGAGGATGAGATGTATGCAGAGCGCTTCCCCGAGTCCGGTGACTTCTGGGGCCCATCCACCTCATCGTCATCCTTCACCTGGATGGTGTGGCAGAGACAGAGGGCCCGGAAAAACAGCTCCTCCCGCTCCTGAAACACAGCACGACCCACAGCTCTAAGCACGTCCACTTAAGACAGAAGAAACCCAAACAGAAGACGACAACCAACGCAGCCGGGCCTGCAGCCGTCGGGGGTGGGGAAGTGTTAGCTCTGGCCCTGGGGGTGGCGGCGGAGTCCAGGCCAGACGAGATGGACGTGGACTCAGGGAGGCGGCAGGTCCAAGTTTCTGGAAGGGCCTCCTGGGTGACCGCTGACAAGGGCAACGGCCCTCCTTGAGGGAGTGAGACCTGGAGCCACAGCGGCAGGCTGTGTGTGTGCGTGTGCACGTGCGTGCGTGCGTGTGCACAACTGTACAGCTTGTGTGAGCACAGGTGTGCCCGTGTCTGTGAGTGTGACCATGCGTGAGCACGCACGTCTGCAGGGTCCCCTACTCTTAGTGTGACGTGAGCGGTCTCCAGCCCCGACGAGACGGCCGGATTCACTGGGGACGCCCACGGGGACGCCTGCACCCACGTCTTTTCTTCCTGCGAGTCCCAGACCCTGGGACAGGAGGTGCCCTTGCTGTGTCCTGAGACACGCCCGTGGGAAGGGAGCGGGCAGGACGAGGGCGGGAAGCACGACCACCTACCCGCCCACTGGCGCCCGGGGAGGCGTCGATCATGTCGATGGCGGAGGCGTCAGGGAGCACCTGGCCGTTGCAGACGGCGTGCGGCACGCACACGTGGCCCTCCACGCAGCACTCCTTGAACTCCATGTTGTTCTCCGTGAGGGTGCCCGTCTTGTCCGTGAACACATACTCCACCTGCGGACACGGCTCTGCTGCCAGTGCTGCCCCCGAGGGGTGCGGAACCCCGGCCTCCGCCCCCTCCACAGTGCACTCCAGGAGCACCCCACAGTGCTCCTGCTCGGGGCTCCCACCCACGTGCCCTCTGCAGGGCAGCTCCCAGCTATCACGCCCACTCAGCAGGTCAAGACAGCACAGAGCTCAGGTCCCAAGCTGGCAGCCTGGAGCAGCTCAGTGGAGGGGTTTTGAACTCGCTTTGTGCCCGAGACTGAAGCTCAGTCTCACTCTGCCCACCCTGATGGTGGTGACCCCGGGCCATGAGGCCTGAGAGGACGGCTGGGGAGCTGGGGGCTCACTGCCGGTGCACCCCAACCCAGGCCCCCGAAACGCAGAATCAGCACCGCTTAGCAAGGCCACGGGTGAGCTGGTGCGGTGAGTGAACGTCACGAGTCTGCCTAACCTGTCGACACAGAAGCACCACCTCTCTCACACAAGGAGGGGGAATCTGCTGCCGTCTTTCGGGTGTAAGTCGTATCTGCTCAGGGATGGCAGCGTCCCCCTCCGAACACCCAGGGCGTCTGCTGCAGGCTGAGAGTCACATGTCCTCTGGAAACCCAAGGACGCAGGTGCGAGGGGCTCCCCCGCCAACCAGCGAGAGAAGACACTTCCAGAGACACTGACCTGCCCCAGCTCCTCGTTCAGATCCGAGGTGTTGACCAGCGGCCCTTCCCCCATCTCCTCGTCAAACATCTCCTCGTCCCAGGTGAGGAAGTAGGAGCCCAGGAACTTCTGCAACTCCACGGTGACGTACATGGACACGGGAATGATGTAGTTGAAGAGAACCATGAAGGCCAGGAAGTCCGTGAAGGCTCTGAGGAACTGAGACGGCGCAGCGTGGTCACGGCCAGCACTGCACAGCGGGAGCTCAGCCGCCTGCTTTCCTGTCTCAGCTTAGCTGGCCCAGCTCAGCAAGTGCTGCTTTTGAATGCAGGTGCTTCAGACCCAAAGGCGAAGACCACCTGGGGCGTCGGGGGCCGCCTGCTTTCCTGTCTGCCCACTTGGGCGCCGAGGCTGGCCCAGGATGGGAGCGGCCCCACACCTGTGCTGCTGGTGGGCGGGGTGGGGGGAGGGCCACCTGTGAGTCACACCTGGAGACAGCGGGGGCCTCCCGCCGAGAGCCCGGAGGACACCAAACAGGGGATAATTGTTTCCTCTGAGATTCCAACAAATGACCTAGCTCAGGTCTGGATAAGCGGCTTTTCTGTCTAGTTTCGTCCTTATTTCTGAGCCATTTAGTCTCCTGGGAGGCTGGACTGAGCTCAGGAAAGAGGCAGGGGCCCAGGCTGGGATCTGCACATGGCTCAGGCAGATGCGGTAGGCCCAGCCAGAAAACGGCACCATTTTAAGCAGAACAAGTGGAAGTGGAAGGGAAGTCGCTCAGTCGTGTCCGACTCTTTGCAACCCCATGGACCGTAACCTATCAGGCTCCTACGACCATGGGATTTTCCAGGCAAGAATGCTGGAGTGGGTGGCCATTTCCTACTCTAGGGGATCGTCCCGACCCAGGGATCGAACCCGGGTCTCCTGCATTGCAGGCAGATGCTTTACCATCTGAGCCACCAGGGAAGCCCCTAAGTAGAGGAGATTTAATCAAATTAACACACGGGACTTGCCTGGTGGTCCAGTGGTTAAGACACCACGCTCCCAAGGTTTAAGGTTCATCCTTATGGATTTAGGATGGAAGCTGATATTTTCCAGACCTGAATATTCAAATACCCAAAGAAGGCAGAACAACCAGCGCCTCTGGGGGGCGGGGCAGCTGATTCTTTCACTGTCACCTGCGTGTCTACTACCAACAGCCCATCATCCCGCCCCAGGGGCGGGCGCCTCCGCTGTACCAGGTTCCTCTGTCTCTCGGCCTCCGTCTTCCGGTTGTACCACGGCTCGTCCCGGGACGGCTCGCTCTGCCACACGTACTTCAGGACGGTGTTGATGAGTGCCTTGCTGATAAGGATGCACAGGTACACGACGAGGAACACATTCATCGATCTGAAACACAAGATGGGCGTGGAGACTGGGTGCCTGCTCCCCCAGGAACCCCGAGCTGGCTGTCGAACGTCAGAATGAGCACGCTGCGAGCAGACAGGAACAACACAGCAAAGGGACCCCCCGACCAACTGTCCAAGCAGCAAAGGCAAGCTTGTCTACATCTGCGTCCACTCTGGCCGCTGGCCTGTGTTTGGGGCCACAGGGACAGAGCTGGGGGCAGGGAACTCTGGTGGACAGGAGTGCAGGGCATGGCCGCCCTGCTCAGGGGGCTTCTGCATGGTCTAAGGCTCTTAATTCACAGAACCCCCGGAAATCAACGTCTTCTACCATGAAGCATCAACCTGTGCGTTCCCAACCTGGAGGAAGGCAGGAGGGAACGAGCGAACGCCTTGAGTAGGAAAACCGCTGAGTCCTTAGCCAGTCCTTAGGAGCCTATGAAGGAGGTCTGATTTTCCAGTATCTGAGACCGATTTGTCAATGCAGACATCTGGAAACTAAGCATCCTTCCTTAATAAGAACCGACAGCCCAACTTCACAGCTGATGCAGCCATAGGTGGGCAGAGGCCCAGGATTCCACTTGGAGGTCGACTTGCCAACAGCAGACAATGGTGCCCCGACCGTCACCCCCAAATCACTAAGGAGCCAGTATCTCTTCACTTCACAACGTGTGGTCACCCAGTCGTCCACCTCAGGTTAGGGACGCACTGTATTTTGTGAGGCAAAGAAGACACCACCTGGGCCACATTTTCTTACAAACCCAACTCTGTCCTGACTTATTATCAAAAGGATTTTACTGTTTAATGAAGACTGTTGGCTCTGCTCACACTTTCCTCAGTGTGAGGAAAAGCGACGTAATTTCAACTTTTTCACAGGAGGACCTGATGGGCATCCACAATCCACAACTGACCTTGACCCAGGTGTCTGCACTCAGATGGGAGTCTACAGATGTGGCTGGGTGCAAGGCATCTACAGCCCCATGAAATAAGATAGTCGATCTAAGATCTAAATCATCAGCCCAACCGTCGTCTGTCAGACCTCACGGAGTTGCTGATCAGACCAAGAGGAAAACGATTTCACAACTGCCGGGGTTTGCAACAGTGGAAGTCACGGATTTTTTACATGATTCAGATGAGATCGGGCGCAGTAGGGTGGTATGGCTGTAGGCTCTTTACGTGATTCAATCCATGGGATATACGAGCTTACTTTTCAACAGCAGATCGCTTCTGGGACTTTGATTGATAGTTCAGTGCCATCTTGGTTTCCATGCCCGTGTAAATAGCAACACCTGTAAAGCAGAGAGTAGATGACGGAGCAACCGCACAGCTGTGTCTGTCTTCCGCTACATGGTAAGTCACATGCAGAGAGGCACACGCGGAATTCTGGACAAAATAAATCATACTTCACATTTTTCTAGGCCAGCTAGCTATTCATAAAAAGTCATACAAAAAGATTCTTTAGACCAAAGACCTTTTTTCTTCCTGCGTACGTAGGGAGCAATCTGTACTTTTTAAAAAAAAAGTTCAGATTCTAGTTATTTGGGTTTCCCAACAATAAGACACACTTGTGTATTAGTTGTGTATCAGTTAAAACATAAAAATTAACCCACTGGAAATGGAAGCTACTAACAAAGAAACATAGCCATTAAAAGAATTTTCTGCAGAACGTGTGTGAATTCTTTCACAGGCATGACTTCACGTTTGAGTCACCAACTGCAGGCACTCAGCACGCAGGCAGCGCCCTGACATGTCCGTGGTGGACTGTGGTCGTGCGTGGAGACTGGTTTTCTTAGGACAATTTTCACCACTATAAATCCACAGCACCTCCAAGCACAAAGAGACACTTTCAGGCACCTCCATGGATTTTAACTGCTTATGGGGCCCTTAGTTTTAGCAGCTATTGTTAATAATTCACTAATTAAAACATTTACCAAAGATTTTCTCGGTGTTCTTCAGCGTGGCTCCTCTAAGAAGCAGGTTTTCCGATCCTAATGACCTGCAAAGAGAAGGACGACCGGAAACAGGATAATGGAGAAGCAGCTTACAGGCTCGACGCTGCATTTCACGAGGAAACCATCTCAGTGTAGATCCGCCTGTACCTGGACTATGAACTCTAGCCGAGCCCCAGGAAAGGCAGGCACTCTTTCCCCGGGGACAGTAAGAACTGTCTGCTGGGAGATTCCCACAGTCAGCTCCATCAGGGCCCCAGACCCACTGGGTGGCCCCGAAGGCTTTGACGCCACTCCATTAGAGCAGCGAGGGTCTCACCACCAGCAGCACCAGGGCCCTCCCCAGAAGTGCCACCCCACAGACCAGCCCGGAAACCCGCCCCAACAAGCGTCACATCTGAGGCTGCGCTGGGGATGCCAAGCGGTGCCCGTGGCTCACTGAGCTGCTTCTAGCACATCCTGGGGGCATCACACACATTAACACAGTCCGGCTTTCAGAGAGGCGCTGGGGGCTCAGTGAGGCACCCACAAGCACGCAGCCAAGCCGCAGGCCCTGGACGCAGCTGGCCTGTGAGTCTGCAGTGACCTGCGCACTGCTGTGCTGGGGCGACCGAGGCAGCTAAAAACCATTCATGTGAAAACAAGCACTTGGGACTCAACAGTGAGATGAGTCAACTCAACAGCCGACAAACTCTGCCTTTAGGGGTTCGGGGGCCAGTGGTCCCCTCTGTTGACCGAGTAATCATTTCTTCTTATTTCCCAAGAGCAGAAAGGGAATAAGAAGCAGATTCAGATTCACTAACTTTACATCTACAATGTTCTCCTGATTTTCTTTGGAGAGTAAAGGGATTTGGGGTAAAGGGGAAAATTTGCTGAAGTTTTCTTTTCATTCAATTAGCATTTGATTTCCTTTTACCAAGGGAGGCTGAGGACTTACTGAACGATATAAATGTAAATGCATCCCGTGTACTCAGCTGACCCGGCTCAGGACCACACCAGGGTGAAGACGAGAAAGAGGGACTGCCCAGCGGGACGCGCTGGCTGGGACGCCCTGACCCGAGGGGTCTGCCCAGGGCCGTCCGTGGTCTCAGGGCGTGGTCCCCAGCCCGACAGCCACGTGGGATGGGGCGCCCTGGTACACACATGCGGTCCGTTTCTGTTAAAAGCACCGTCAGCCTCTGTCGGCAAACACGACAGCTCATGTCCAAGGTGTTTATGGAAACAAGTGGCCCTTCATACAGTGTCTCTGTGGAGTCTAAAAATAACATTTTAAAAAGCACTTTGCTCCTGGTTTGGACAGGAGGTTGAAGACACATCACTCAGAAAGGATCCATAAATTGGATATACAATTCTTATCTGTCCACACCACAAATTTATAAACATCTTTAAACATCCAAATATTAAAAATCTGCTGACTTTAGTATAAATACTAAAACAAGCGAAACTAGATAAAGTATCAGAATACGGTAACAGTAATTCTCTCTCAAGAGACTCAGCCGTCAACTCTGTACAAATATCAAATAAGGAAACCAGGCAGTGCTGACTTCTCCAGGTTCACCCACTGGTGCTGTGGAGCCGGCTAATCTCTCCACCCTCCTTCAGATACAAACGAATCCTCATGAGGCACGAGAATACAGGTTGTTTCTCCTCACTAACCAGTCATTCACGTTTAGAACAATATGTATTTAAGAAAGACCAAGGCAAGGCCTCCATCGGTCTGGAAAGCTCTTGCTAACCTGCTGATGAAGAGTGGTGATAAACACATGCTCAGAAGGTGCCAACTGCTTCCTTAAAACAAGCAATTCCTGGAGCCTCTCAAGGAGAGAAACCCCGCAACTACTTATTCGACATTAATTTCCATCTTCTTTTCTACTTCCGGGCCAGTGTTCTCTTTAATACACACGGTAATACCAGAACACTGGCAATCTGGAGACGTGTGAACTGGAGGAAAATTAATCTCTGACCAGCAGGGTTTGTGGAAAAGGAGTGACTTCAAAGGCAGTCCCCTCAGTGTAGACCTCGAGACCTCACGCGGGCAAAACGTCCCCAGGCCTGGGAAGCGGAGGCCGCAGAGCCCATGCCCGGGCTGAGCGGGGTCCACGGCCTCGGGGCCGAGTCAGCTCCCAGCCGCCAGCGGTCTGGGAGTGGATGCCTAGCTGGGACCTACACTGGTCACTGCGCATCCCCGGCAGCAGGTTCCCATCCCTGGTGGGCGTGAACCCAGAACGGGCCCTTGGGAGGCACATCCCCGATGTCCAGGGCAAGAAGGTGCCCGGAGATGACCACGAGCAGATTCACGCAGCCGATCCGACGGCTTCCAAGTCAGAAGCCATTTGGCCTCATAGTCTGTTCAGCTACGGAAGGTGTTTCTAATGGGGAACCGCACCCACCCCTTCATCTGCTGTGATGGGGCCCTCAGCAGACTCTCGGGAGAACATTCTCCACAGTGTGGTTAGTGTGTTAACACATCCAGATATATGTACCAGAGAAACCAGCCACAGGACAGAGCCCAGACTCTAGTCAGAAAGGACCCCCTCAAACCAGCCACGGGACAGAGCCCAGACTCTGGTCAGAAAGGACCCCCTCAAACCAGCCACGGGACAGAGCCCAGACTCTGGTCAGAAAGGACCCCCTCAAACCCACTGGACAGCGACCATGAACAGCTCTCATCAGGAATAGAACCACATTTAATTGAACGATAGACATGAAACCCCCCAGCATTCACAAGAAGCAGAGGACTCACCTCACCACAGGGTCATTCTGATCGTTGTAAACGTTTATGCGGCCGACGAACCTGGGGGCGGGAGGGTCAGGTCACTGACGTGGCGGCAGGGGGGCGGGAGGGAACAGGACCTGAGACCCTGGCTCCTGGACCACCCCCACCCCATACCTCCCTCTCTAAGAAGGGCTGAGGTCCTCCCGGGAATACAGGGGTGGGGGGCTCAACCACGCTTCTTCCCCGCCCTGCTTTTACTTGCTCTAATTAGCCCACGACTTAAATGACTTAAATGAGATTCCTTAAAATGACTTCCTCAAAGCACAGAAAATTCATTTTTCTTCAACACATTTAGTTCCATGAAGCCTTTTCAAGTATCTGTACAGAGAGCTAGAGATTGGAGGGGACTGGGCTTCCCCAGTGATGCACACACACACCCACCCCCAACCAGCCAGGAGCCAGGCCCTGGGGGGCGGCGGGGCGGAGGGACCCGGGGAGGAGGCCGGCTTACTTGTAGAGGTCGGGCTGGGGCTGCTCACACTCGATGGTTGCATGGAGACTGTCGATGTCTTCCTCTGAATGGAACCCCTTTGTGTCCTGAACCGCGTAATGGGTCTGCAGACGGACAGGACATGGGGGGTCACAGCCCAAACGAGCAACACAATCTCCCCGCAGTGGGAGCCCCGTCCTGGGGCAGCCCCAGTGCTTAAGTGTCTATGCACATAAATAAGCCTGAGTGCAAAGCCTGGCTGCCATATGGGACAGAGTCTGCAGACGTAGAATGGTTACAAGACTGCAGGTGCCACTGTGCACGATTCCCGCATCCAAGAGGCACCAGCAAAGTATCCTTAGCCAGTGTCCTCACCTAACCCAGTTCTCCTCCAAAAATAGACGTTTGGGTTCATCTATCCAGACTAGACGCCATGGCCCCAGCCCCGCCCCAGAGTCTCCGAGGCCAACGGTCTGGGTGGCACCTGAGAACCACGTTTCTAAGCGGATCCCAGGGCTGCTGGTGCTGCTGGTCTGGGACCCCATTTTGCGAAGATGGGCCCTGAGGGTACCAGGAATGGTGGACAGGTGGGCTGGCTTGGGAGGACGCCATCTCCTCCCCAACCCTGACGAGCAAGCTCGGGCAAGCGTGTGAGGATTCAGAATGACGGGGGAACGATCACAGCATCCGGCTAACGTGTGAAAGCTCCGGTGCATCCCGTACTGGGGAGCTTCTAAACTGTCCTCACGAGAGCTCTGTCCACATCTGACGGACAGGAGCACTCCTCAGGTGTGACCAGTGCAGGGCTCCTCCTCTGCTCTTGAGGAGACGGCTCCGGTGCGTTAAGCCCAGGAGCCCACACACAGACGTCTGCCACGGGCCACGTGTGGACGGGTGTGGCTTCACCCTGACCGCAGTGATGCACCAGACCCTCGAGGCATCTGCTCCCGAGAAGGGTGGCCGCATCTGGGCAGGGACGTCCCCCTTTGGGTGGGGGTGTGGACGGCAGCCCACTGCCGGTGGTCAGGTGTGAATGGCTCGCCTGGGCTGGGGAGGAGCGGACACGACCCCTCAAGCTCTGACGCCACTGAACACCGAGCACCCTCCACCCAAAACTGCTCTCCGTACACACGACTGTGCCGCAAGGCTCCTCCCCGGGGATTCGGGATGTAGAAAACGTGAGAGTGAGTGTGGAAACCCCATGGGCTTCATGTGATGAGACTGTGGTCATCCACAGGGGAGGAGCAGGGTGCCCTTCAGGGCTTGCCCCTCGGGGAGGCTCCTGTGTCCACGGGAGCCAGAGCCTCAGAAATGCTGGACCCACAGGCCAGGCTCACTTTCATAAACTCCCTGCAAGAGTCCGTGTTTTCAAAACAGTGAAATCCTTAAAATTAACAGCGATGTGCTTTTCGTTTGTGATCATTAAAATTGTTTAGTACCAGCTGCCAGTACAGAACTCCACACTGAATGTAAGAAATGAATCATCATTTCTGAAAATCCTTACTAAGATACTTTAACAAAAAGATGCTCATTGAAGTAATAAGCGGGCAAAATCGAGACTCACTTTCCATACAATTCCAGTCTGGTGAAGTCACTGATTTTGACAGGTAAAATGAAAACGTCCAAATTCTAACAATCTATTCCTTACATCCTTAACTGGGTGCCCTCGCTAAGCAGCAGCTAAAAAGGAACGTGGACTTGCTTCTGTTACCTGAAGAGGCTGAGGGTTAGGGCGCTGGGGTGGGAAGAAGAAAGTGGGAATCAAGGAGACGCAAACTAGAGGAAACAGTCCCTGGTCTCCCTGAACGCAGAGCCTCACTCCCTGTGCAGCTTCTGGCCACAGGAGCACAGCTCCCAGGGGAAGGAGGGGTCCCTGAACACAGAGCCTCACTCCCCGTGCAGCTTCCGGCCACAGGAGCACAGCTCCCAGGGGAAGGAGGGGGTCCCACGGGCAGAGAACAGGCACGTTACTTTGTGGCTGGACTCCCCATCCAGGCTGGCGGTGGTCACGTGGCAGGTCCCGTCCACACGGCTGCTGGACAGGAAGATCAGGTCACAGGGGAAGGTCTCGTCCTCCTTGACCATGACGATGTCCCCAACCTGCAGGACAGACGACAGACAGCGCTGTGAACCGGAACCGGCCTCTGGGCCGGGGCTCCCATGGACGCCGTCACAGCATCACTGGAAGGAAAGCGTGTGGATGACGTGGCTGAGAAGGGTCACTTCTGGAGCACGTGGCCCAAACCCAGGAGAGACCGGGGAGGTCGACACACCACTGGACGCTTAGACCCTGGACACGCCACAGGGCATGATGAAAGAATGTTCTGCAATATTCTATTCTGCTATGATAGAAATACTTTGCAATATTTGAACTCCATCCAGGAGGATGAGTTGAGCGGTCATCCCATGGGCATAAAGCCTGGGACATGGCCACAGTGAAAAGGAGTGTGCGGTTCCAGCAGAGGACTGGCACAGGCCATTGCGACAAAATGGGCTTAACGGGCTTTGGACAAAGGTACAAAAGCCAGTCGATGGAGGAGGGACAGCCTTCCCAACAGACAAAATGGAGCGCTCGGGCAGTCCCGGGCAAAAAGGACTTTCACGTAAAAAGTAACACAAAATCGACAAGGAACTTAATCTAAAGCTATAAAAACTTTAAGGGGAAAAAAACCCAAACAAACAGGAGAAAGTCTTTGGCCACCAGGCCTTGGCAAAGAGTTCTTAACTTGACACTAAAAACACCATGCATATAAGGAAAAGCAGTGAACTGGACTTCATCAAAATGAAGAGCCTCTGCTTAGCGAAATACCCCATTAAGGTATTTCTGGCAGAGGACCAGTGTCTAGACCATGTGTGAACTCTCAACATTCCACAGTAAAAACCCTCAATGAACCAAGCAGGAAGTGGGCAAGGGCCACAAATCCTAAACCAGCCCATCCTAAAGGAAATCAACCCTGAATATTCACTGGAAGGACTGATGCTGAAGCTGAAACTCCAGTACTTTGGCCATCTGATGCGAAGAGCTGACTCATTGGAAAAGACCCTGATGCTGGGAAAGATTGGGGGCAGGAGGAGAAGGGGACGACAGAGGATGAGATGGTTGGATGGCATCACCGACTCAATGCACATGGGTCTGAGTGAACTCCGGGAGTTGGTGATGGACAGGGAGGCCTGGTGTGCTGCAGTCCATGGGGTCGCAAAGAGTCAGACACGACTGAGCGACTGAACTGAAGTGAATGACACACCAGAGAAAAAGGAGTTCTGGGCAGAAGGAACACCTGCTGAGACAGTGAAGGACAGGGAGCTCGGAGGGCTGCAGTCCACGGGATCACGAAGAGCCGGACTGACTGAGGGACTGAACAGAAGCAACAACAGCGAGAACAGATGTCTCAGGAAGAAGATGCCCTGAGGGCAAACAGCAGGCGTGAGCCACTCGCCAGCCACCAGGGAGGCGCACACTGAAACCACACGCAGAATCAGGGCCACAGAGACGAGAGACAGCGCCAAGCGCTGCTGGGAGTGCTGGGACAGAGCTGGTGGGAACACACGGCTGGGCAGGCTCTCCTGGGCTGTTCCTGTTCCACTAAGACGGGGTTTCCCACGATGACCCAGCAACTGAGCTCCTGACTTTTATACCAGAGAAATGGAAACTATTCACGTTAAAAAACCTCTACACAGATGCTCACAGCAGCTTTATTCGTCATGGCCCCAACCTGGAGAAACATCCCCAACCCTTCCCCGGTCCACCCCGACAGGCTCTCCAAGCAAAGAAAGGCGTCCAGATGCCCACCCTTGGTGAGCCCCGAGGGAATTCGACTGTGAGAGGAAAGCCAGTCTGGCAGGTACAGGCTGTGTGACCCCATCTACATAAAGAAACGTCCTGGAGGTGGACCCACCTACCGCTCAGGTCGCTGAGACCCTAAACCTACTCTACAGTCGATTACAGCTTTAAAAATTGACCCACAGAAGAAAGAGGTTGAAAACACCGATAGGAGCTTGCCTAAAGGGAGCAGTACTTGGGGAAGAGGGCGGTCTGCACGCAGTGACTAAAGCAATCTCAGACAGAAGTTTTGCCAAAGGCACGACAGCCGCGCGCCGCGGGCACTCACCCGGAGCTTCCGGCTCTGCTTCCGCACCAGCCGGCCGTGCTGCACGAAGTGCACGGGGCACTGGTTCATGGCGTTGTCCGCCTTGTGGCGCAGCCAGTCCTCGTAGCCCTGCCGGGACCCAGGAGAGACGCCCGTGAGCCCTCGCCTGCTCCGGCCGGGCGGCCACACTCAAGGGCTGCTCCACGCCCGGGGGAGGCTGGGCTGCGGTCCCCGGGGAAGGGGCTCTCTACGTGGAGCGGGGCCAGGACGCCCAGTAGGGCTGAGGGAGACCCCGGCTGGCAGCAGGTGGCCCCGAAACCGGGATTCAGCCTGGAGGGCCGCAGGGCAGCATGCAGGCAGGGGGCTGGCAGGGCCGCTGAGGGCCAGGCAGTCCTGGAAGGGCACAGCCCCGAATCCTCCACCTCCTCAAGCCCTTCGGGGCTGCCGGCCCGTCGCCCCGGGTAGAGCCAGGGCAGACCCAGGCTGCAGAGGGCAGCGCCCCCACCCACCTGGCACCATGTCCTGGCCGAAGTGGCAGGAAAGTCTCACCCCCAGGAGCCATGGCCACCGCTCTCTGCTGGGCACCTTGCACGCCCCCCACCCCCAGGAGCCATGGCCGCAGGGCAGGATGCTCCAGGGCACCCCCTTAGGGATGGGGACGCCCCTTGCAACGCAATCAGGGTGCTCTCAGGAGGCTCCATGCTCTTTCAGCTTCAATGGCACCACGGCCTCGGGGCAGAGCCCGCTCAGGTCAGGACTGGGGTCTCCAGCCCCCCCGGCCTGTCCCTCGGGCTCACACAGGGCGCGTCAGACGCACAGGCCAGGCTCCGCCTGTGACAGAGGCCCCTGATGCTCGTCCTCAGGCTCCTCAGACCCCACACGGTCCCCGAGATGGCCCGCCACGCCCCGTCAGCGTGCGTGGACGCCTGCACGGCCACATTCTCATTCCGTCCGCTCTTCAGACTTCTACATTCAAAGCCAATTTCATGGGCAACAGGTCAAATCATATCGCCGTTCAAATCTGTATATGCGGATCACTGGCGAGTGGAAGACAAAACCCAGACAATCACAGGGGAAGCCTTCGATGCCGCTCCCGTTCTGGATCAAACACTGACCAGTCCAGACGCTCTCACCACGCAGACGGGCAGGGCACTGGCCTCACGTTCACGAAGGTGGCCCTGAGCCTCGGCTCTTCGTGTTCTCTTGGTCGGGAGGAGTCGCTCTGCCGTGACTCCTACCGCTCAGGGTCAGCGCGGGCGCCGCGCCTCCTGTGATGGGCCTTCAGCGCTTTTATGTTTTATTTAGAGACTAACACAGAAAGCACGGCTTCGTCAGCAACAACGTGACCACCGAGAATTTAGATACTGCCTTTCAGATACTTCAATGCAAACATCATTGTGTTCCAAAGTATGCAGGAGATAAGGGACCTGTATCTGGAACATACAAATTGTCTCAGGGATAAGACACCATCCAATTTAAAAATGGGCCAATGACTTGAAGGTATTTCTCGAAAGAAAATTTACAAAAGGCCAATAAGCTCATGAAAAGATGCCCAGCATCGTTTTTACGAAGGAAATGCAAAACCACAGTGGGTACCACTTCACGTCCACTAGGGTGAGTGTACACGAGGAAGACGGGCGACAAGGCTCAGCGGGAACGTGGAGAAACTGGAAACTCACACAGGGCTGGCAGGAACGTCCAATGCCGTGGTCACTTGGAAAATACTTTCAACATTAGAGTAACTCTATTCCTCTGTATGCACGCAGGGGAACCAAGAAGCTCTGTCCACACAAAGCTTCCGCGTGACTGCTCCTGACAGTGTTCTCCAGAAGAGCCAGAATAGGAGAAGCACCCAGATACCCATAAGTGGGTTCTGGATAAATACAACGTGGTCTGCACACACGGTGGAGTATTATTCATCTATGAGTGAATCACTGACACACATTACCAGTGGATAAACCTTGAGAACATGCTCAGTGAAATAAGTCAGGCACAAAAGGTCACCAAGGTGAGATTCTGTTAATACAAACGCCCAGGGTAGGCCGAGAGTGGACTGGCGGTTGCCAGGAGCCGGGGCTGGAGGAGGGGGCTGGACAGTGAGACTCGCGGCTTTCTTCCAAATGGTGGGAACCGAACAGAGCTGATGGTTAAGCACTAACCCCCAGTGAACAGGTCATGGGAACAGCAGGTGAACTGCTCTCCCGTGGGTCACTGGCTCATCAGTCAGGGCTGCAGAGGGTGCAGGATCCACCCCGAGTCAGGAGCCGCGGGGCTGTGCTACATGTGGGGCCGCGTTCAGAGCCTCTGCAGGAGTGACTCCTCGGGTCTGGGCAGTGTGGGACTTGGCAGGCAAGCAACTCAGGGGCCACTGCACGCGGTTCAACGTGAGGACGACAGGTTCCTCCTCGGACTCTCAGGGCAGCAAACGAGCACTAAATTATTCAGCCTGCCTTGTTTTAACTCAAGAGTCCATCTAAACCAGTTACAGACGTGAACTTTAGAGGTGAGCCCAACGTCCCGTGAACTGGCTGAAACGAGCCAGCAGACTCTGCTTTGGATGACACACGGCCCCTGTAGCAGACCCTCTGTGGGACCCTCCTCCTTCCCGCCCGCATCTGCAAAGCTCACCTGCTTGATGGCCGTGACCGTGATGACGAAGAACAGCGGGAGACCGCTTGTCACCGGACTCGTGGGAGTATCGATAATCAGCTGCAGGAAACAGGGTGGGTGAGTCAGCTTCGGAAACCCTTCTGAGGGGCTTTAGATGGACTGCTTGGCCCTGGACACCTCGTAGCATCCACTTTGACTCATGTTAACTCACTTGGCTGTTGCCCCACTCTATACCACCACTGGAGATAAATGATACAAGGTAAACCATCCTCCTTTACTAGAAAACCGAGGGCAGTTCTCCTTATTACAGGGCACGTCAGCAGCAGCAAGGACACGGGATAATTCCAGCGCGCCTGTTATTTCAATTCACCCTCTGCTTCTGGTGCCACACTTTAACGACATTATTTGCATACATTACTGGGGGGAAATTTTTTAAAGTCCTTCCACTGTATTCTGTCTGATTGAGACGAGTCAGGCTGCTGATCTGAAAGCACGCCTGACCTGTTTCCTTATCCACATCTCACTGTGGTTTCCACTTTCTTCCTGTTAACGCTCTTCCTTTTAGTGTTTTTTTTAGGAGCATGCACATGATTTAGGGAGATAGTGAAGGACAGGGAAGCCTCACGTGCTACAGTTTACGGGGTCGCAAAGAGTCGGACACGACCTAGTGACTGAACAACAAGAACAACATCGTGATTTGGGGATAAGTGGAATAACATGGAGCGTAGCGAGTAAGTCCTCCTAAAGGTTAGGAAGCTCCTGGCCTCCCATCAGGACTGGAGGATGAGGGCAGAAGGCAGCCAGACCAGCTCACGCACACGGGGCTCACACCCATGCTCTAGTTAACAGGTCTCTCTGAACCAACATGCTTGTCTTTGAAGAAAGCAGGTGACGGGTCTGTAGATAAAGGGGCACCAAGTCCATGCTCCCTCTTTATCAGCAAACCAGTCAATCATCCAAGAATAAATGTCACTTATTTATATTTACATCTGGGGCAAGAGGAAAAGGTGACCAGCCTTACCTGGACCAGAAATATGATAAGAAAATAAAAGTTGGCTATTCTTCTGAATTGTTCAAATAAGTTCTTGGGTATGAAGTTCCAAAACGTGTACTGCAGAGAAGAAACACAGAACGGGGTCGTCAGGACCACACGTCACACCGCGTAGTTATTCTGCCACACGGTAGGCCGCCCTGGGTCTCAAAGTGAAAAATGACTAGTTTCTGATACAAAACAAAGCTGAGAGTGTGTGTAGACATTTTATCAACTTCTTGACCATACAGAGAAACTGCCAACACAGAACACAGCCTTGAAGCAGCGTATTTGAATTGCCCAGTCCCAGATAATTCAAGGTAATGCAAGGTAGCTTAAGAAGAGTTTCATGGTTAAAATGTCCGAGTTCTACCCTTTCTGCCTATAAAATGATTAAAAGAGCAGTGTGTGTCAAGGACTTCTCTGACGGTCCAGCGTTAGGACTTGGAGCTTTCACCGCAGGGAGCGTGGGTTCAATCCCTGGCCGGAGATCAAAGATCCCAGCTGCTACACAGCGAGACCAAAAGGAAAAAGAATAGCGTGCGCCTTAAAGGAATGTGGTGAGCACTGAAGCTCTGGCTCAAACTGGTCTCAGAAACGACAGAGTCATTGAGATTCTATAACTTGAGAAAGAGCACAAACAAATCAATCTTTGTAAGTGTTTGAGAGAGATGTATTTTGTCTTAAGTGGGCCATAAGCAGGGCTTCCCTGGTGGCTCAGCTGGTAAAGAATCTGCCTGCAATGCAGGAGACCCTGGTTTGATTCCTGGGTCAGGAAGATCCCCCGGAGAAGGGAAAGGCTGCCCAGTCCAGTGTTCTTGGGCATAAGGAAATTACTTTTTCACTAACTTTAAAAAGGAGCTATTAAAAGAAATATAAGATATGTCATACCACAGCATTTGTGTCTCATTTTTGTGATTCTGTGACCAACCTAGAATGACCTTTCAGTCTTCATAAGCTCCCTTCCTAGAGATCCCGATCCCAAAGTGCGACTGCCCTCAAGGCTCCATCCCGTGAAGCCCACCCTGTCTCCAGAACCCAGACCAGCATACTCACCACCCAGGAAGTCAGAACACGTCCCCACCTCTAACAAACTACTCAGTGCAAAGTCACATTAGCGGGAAGGGTCCTACTCAAAACCCATCTTTTATCTGCTGAAATATTTATAGATGGAGGTTGTACATCGTTTAGGGTTTGCTTCAGAATGGTCTCGAGGTAGAAAAGAGACACACAGAGGACACCCCGGGCACCTGCTGGTGCGTGCAGACAGCGGGTGGTTGGGCGCAGACTCCCCCGCTTCTCCTGCGTGTCTGCAAGCTTCCACATTAGAAAGCGCCACGAATCTATTACAGAAGGCCATCTTCTACCATCCTTCCAAATGTGCAGATCAGTCTTAATCTATTTTAATGCTACTATTTCAGGACGCCCTTTCCGTTTCCTAAATCCTAGTCTACCAGGGAACCACACAGATCTGGAATTTAAAACCACCTAAATGATTACTTTATTCTTACTGGGTGTAGGAGGCCTGTGCTGCAGCTTAGACATTATGTTGTGTGAGCCACATATTTTACAGAATAAATCACCATCTTAAGTTATTACTGCTGATTATCAGTAATACGGTGTTAAACTCTGACAATGTGCAGCATGAAAACTGAGAATCCAGTGAGATGGTTTAAACAGTCAGGACTGCATGGATCATCAGAACTGTATGGATAAAATGAAATGAGGTCTTTATTGCACATGAGAGCTGGCAAATAGTTAACAGTGGGCCAATCGCACATTTTTTATCTCTGCTGAGTGGTAATGATCCAAATACTTGCTCAGACACTTGGGCCACAATATAAGGTAATACTTTGCATAACAGGTACAGTGATGCACTCTGACCCACATCCGTCTGTCAGGTCCTGCCTTTCGCTGATATCATCAGTAGAACAGAACCTAACGCCAGAGCCCTCGGTGCTGAACCCCAGAGCAGGACAGCGCAGAACAAAGTGGGTACTTTCTTGCTGTGCTGGAGCTGAGACGTCTGAGGTGGGCGGAGCATCACTTTCCCATCACACAACTTGGGGAGTTGTGAGTCCAGACCACAATCCCCACCTCGTGTCCCGTTCACACCACAGCCCAGGCGTGCATCATCAGCCGTGAGCCGGCCCTGGCCGCTCTCATCCCCTCTGGGTTCTGTCCTTACCGTGGGCTGGAGGGGCCCCAGGCACAGAGAAGCAGCCCTGCCTGGCTGCCCCCTCCTCACGTGGCACCGGGGAGACAGGGGCAGCCCAGTGCAACTCTGCTTCGCCGGCCGCGGAGAGGAAACCCAGAGCGTCCGGAAACCGGCGAGGCTGTGGCCATTTGTACCCTACAGGGCTCCGGCACAGGTGCACTCGGGTACTCTAAAAACACACGATCTCCTGGAAAGGCAAGCCCGGAGGTCTCAAGGAGTTCAGTCTTGTGTACGGAGGGGAGAGACCGCACAGCCTGAGCTGGACGTTTAATGCTGCGGTGACGAGGGCAGAGCTGGCAGCCACGTGCCCTGTGTGCCCAAGCACCACGCTGTGAACTGGCGACGCCCCGTCGTCCTCTGAGTCTGGGGCAGGGGGTACGCAGCTGAGGTTTGAGAAGGCCCTGGCTGGGGGGCTCGGTGTGAGGTCAGAATCAAAGGGAAGGGATCACACATTTGGGGTCGTTTCTTACTTTTCCTTCTTCTACCGTGTTCTGCTCAAAAGGGAACAGAACGTGGATCACACATTGTTCACCAATCACAGATCAGGCTGGAGATTTAACTCAGCACAGGCGTTTGTGCCCTTAAGGAGCCACTGTTGACAGTCTTCCAAGGTAGAAATGAACATTTTCTTTCCAAGAAGACATAGATACACCAACATATTCTCCAGACCCGTTTGTAAATTTATTTCTTACAAGCTAAGCTGTATTTTCTGCATCCTGGGCTGTTTTTAAATGAAAATGATCGTGTGTCTAGCCTTCAGCAACACCTGGTCTGAATCCACAGACATCCACCGCTATGGGCTCAGGCCCCAGGTCCCCATCCGAGGGCCTCCTCTGGACCACGACCAGCAGCGCCAGGCGTCACAGGCTGGTGGCACGGGCGACCCCTGTGCCGTGTGTTCTACAGAGGAGGGCGCTCTAGCCTGGCAGGTGGCCAGACACCTGGTAAGTGTCGCCGGGAGGATCTGAGCCCTAGACTTCAAATCTGACCCTTAAACACTACACAGTTAGAAGCGAAGTGAGGAGGAGGTGCTGTGACGCCCTAACAGCGTTTGAGGGGTGATTTGGGGGTGGTGATGAGCATGCAGCCTGGCCACTCAGGGGCGGGTGGTCCCAGCTTCGGGAGTTCTGAGGGCCCAAGGAGCCGCGGGGGGAGTCCCGGGCGGACTCTCACCTTGGAGGAGACAATCCTGTTGTCCGGGTACCTCTGGGGGATGTAGGCCTCGGCGCCTGGCGGGGGCTCCCGGTGGCCCACGTAGACTGTCCGGCTGTCCACCCAGTCCTCCTCCCCGGCACACTGCGGGTGGGAAACAGAGTCGTCAGCGTGGGCGGGACCCGCGGGCAGGGTCTTCCCAGGGTTGGCTTTCATGCTGGTCTGTGTAGAGGCCGGTGTGTGTGTGTGTGTTGTTGGGGGGGGGGGGCGGGCAGTTGGACTCGGTTGCAAGGTCGATCCCTACTCCCTACCTCCACCCCTGCCCCCACCCATCCCCCTGGGCCCTTCAGGAACCTGTGCTTCCTCCCCCCCAGCTCTTCAAGGAAGTGCCAGCTGCACTCCCACTGGGGGCTGAGGGGGCCTTCAAGGCGGACTGCCAGTGGAAATGACACAGCGGGCCCACTTGAAAATAAAAAGTGACAGCAAAGCCCTGAGGCTTCCAAAGAGAAAAAACAGTGAGTGATCCTAGGACTTGGGGAAAGGTCTCTAAACAGAGAAGAATGTAAAACTGTGAGCTCGGACCAGAGGGTCTCTCGGCCTCCACACAATCACAAGAACAAGACTTCCTGGAACGCAGACGACCTGCGTCTGACCCATCTCTGCCCGGACACCATGGAAGAGAGACTAGAGCCTTGGGTGGCAGGGCGGGGCCTGGACGCCCCAGACAGGCAGCCCCAGCTCAGGGCGGGGCCTGGACGCCCCAGACAGGCAGCCCTAGCTCAGGGCGGGGCCTGGATCCCCCAGACAGGCAGCCCCAGCTCAGGGCTCTGCCCCCTCCCCCCAGGCTGGGAGCCCCAGCTCAGGGCTCTGTCCCCCTCCCCCAGACAGGCAGCCCCAGCTCAGGGCTCTGCCCCCTCCCCCCAGACTGGGAGCCCCAGCTCAGGGCTCTTTCCCCTCCCCCAGACAGACAGCCCCAGCTCAGGGCTCTGTCCCCCTCCCCCAGACAGGCAGCCCCAGCTCAGGGCTCTTTCCCCTCCCCCAGACAGACAGCCCCAGCTCAGGGCTCTGTCCCCCTCCCCCAGACAGGGAGCCCCAAGCTCAGAAGGAGCCCGCAGGGAGCAAGTCAGAAAGAGGTTTCTCAAGGCTGGTTCCCTCCCTGGGCACAGGCCAGTTTTAGTGTGATCACTGGACGCCTCCTTGGTGCCGCCCTAACCGTACAGGCCGGGGCACAATTCCTGCTCGTGGAACAAGGTCAGAAAGCAAGCGCAGGCCCTCCAGCAGGACCTGCCCCTGCAACACAAGCTCCTCCGGGAGGAGCCTCGTACTGACCGACGGAGCCCCGTACGAGAGAGCGAGCCTTGGTGCTGGCCCTTGAGGAGAGAAACAGGAGCGACAGCCCCCAGGGGCCCTGGCAGCTCCCTGAGTCTCTGAACAGGTCACAGCGCGAGGGACGGAGTGACGTCAGGGGCCTCATGCTCGACCGTCAGGCCACAGCGGCGCCCACGGAGGGTGCCCCCTGAGGTCACAGTGGCCAAAGAGCCTCAAGGCAAGACAGGCAGTTTAGGATCAGCCACTGGGGAGCCCCATGTGTGGCAGAGGCACAAACGTGCAAATCCTAAGCGGGTTAAACTCAGCTCAGAAGGCAGAGAGAAGGCAGCAGATGGGATGCTGGGAGCGCCTGTCTGCCGCGGTTCTGCGCAGGCTGATGCCGTCGTGTGCATCCTGATGCGGACAGCTGTGTGCCTGACGGGCCACGCAGCGTCCCCGTGTCCAGCCCACCGGAAGTAATACGAAGGGATTCTGGGTCTCTGCAGGTTCACCAATGAAAACAGACTTGGCCTCTTAAGCAGTTTCTTAACCCCGCCTGTTGTAAACCAGACAGTCGCCACAGCGTCCAGGTGATGCACACCAGAGGAAGTCAGGCCACACGAAGCTCTGAGATGAGTCACGGCTGATCACGGAATCTCCTGGGGCAGGGCGACAGAGGTCGGCGGCAGGAGGGAGCGGGGACCCTGATTCTAAGACGTCCAACATCTAGTTTCACAACAGGCAGCGTAAGGAACAGGCAGGTGTCGGCAGTCTTTGAAAGGAAACTCCTAGGACTAGACCCAGGTGAGATTAGCTTCTGCGGAAGATGTGTTCACACATGGATCACAGCAGGACGGCTCGGCCCGCGCTCTGGCCTATCAGCTGGCCGAGAACATACACCCCTTCCCTCCAGAGGAGGTCGGGAGGCAGGTGGGATCCGACCTCACAGATTCCCACATTCCTGGGGAATCCCAAGACGTCCCACCAAAACGCAGGTGAACTGGAGGCCAAGGCTTTGTCTGCACGGCCCCCAGGGATGCCCCACAAGATACTTGCGAGTCATGTCTGCTGAGGGATTGGTACCTGGGATGGACCAGCCAACACAACCAATAGTAAAAAGGCAAGTAAGGCGGGGGATTCGACTGGACATTTCTCCAAGAGCTGCAATGGCCAACGGGCACATGGAAAGATATTCAAAATCAACAGCCCTCAGGGAAACACAGGGGCTAGACACGGAGGACCAAACACTGGACGACTCGTGTACATGGGGTGTTTGCAACAGGCAGAGCCGTGGAGACGGAAACAGCACCGTGGCTGCCTGGGGCCAGGGAGGCTGCCGCTCCTGTACCGGGTTTATTCCGGGAAATGACAATGTTTTAATATTAGATCATGGTGGTGCTCCATAAGTTGGTAAATGCACTAAAAACCACTGATTTAGACTTCTTGAACAGAAAGATTTTAGGATCTAGTAATTTTGTTTCAGTAAAGCAGTCCCTTAGGGCCCCCACGGGTTCCTGGGTCCCGAGCATCACCCGTCACATTTCTGAGTTGGTGCAGAGACCCTGTCCAGGGTCAGTGCAGGGAACCTCACGTCTCTGAAGCCGCTTCCACCCCGTCTTCTCACTGCTGTGTCACCAGAACGCAAGATGCTTCCCATTTTAGGGAAAACAAGGAATATCTTTAAGGCTGGTTTTTCAATAGACCGCAATTCCTAGTGGATAAAACTGAGCTTGACGGACTTCCCAAGGAGAACAGCTAAGATTGGAGAAACTCGAAGCGATCACAGTGAGGCAGGATGGAATGAACACAGCCGCAGAGCACCCTGGCTCTCTGCGCCGGGCTGAGGAAACACCCCACTTCCAGGGCCCTCACGGGCATCAGCATTTCAGGTGCAGTGGCCGGGCTCCTGGCTGGACCTCGGGGCCCAGCAGGGAAGGTGCGAGGGATTCGCAGACAGGCCCCGTGCAGATGCTGCACACCACCTCTGCCAACACGCTGCTTCTGGACTCGGAACCCACCCCTTCCCCAACCCAAAAGTGGCTGAAGAACCAGAGGAGCCAAGTGTGGGCAGAGGTCTGGCCCTCACAGACCTCGCCATGGGCCGTGTTGGGATCTGGGCGCGGCAGCCTGAGCGCTCAAGTCAGAAAGCTCACAAGGACGGAAGAGAGTCTGAAAAACGCCGAAAATCAATCTTGGCCAGCAGCAGTCACTAATGGAAGTTTCGAACTGCAGCTGAAACAAACACAACCTATTAGCCGAATTACACAGCCCAACCGGAACGACAGCATGTAACCTAGCCTCGATTCACCAGATCCGCTTTTGCAGAGGTGGTTCCCCCCAACAGCCATTTTCAGGACAAAGCAATGCTTGTTCCGTAGTCCGTTTTCAGCTTTAAAAGCCAACACTTCTTGTTTGATGGGTAAAGAGGCGTTTCTGAACACGGGCATCTCCCACTCACGTCCCTGTGCTCTGGCTTCTCGTGGCGAGTGTGGTGTGGCCCCACCGTCTCCAGCACCCACACCCCCACCACAGGGCGTCCGTCCACCCAGGGAGCTTTCACTGTCCTCTGCAAACCTCCTCAGGTGCAGTGATTAAAACCACGCTCCATGAACCGATCAGATCAGAGTCCTCGGCGTGCATCACCAGCCTTCCCAGGGCCTGCGAGCAGAGTCGGACCTCCTGTGGGGAGGCAGGGACCCAGGTGCCCCCATCACTGAACCTGCAGCCTTGGCCCCTGCAGGAGTGGGAAAGACAGGCCCTTCCTCCCCAGGAAAATGGCAGCCCGCTCCAGTATTCTGGCCTGGGGAACCCCATGGACAGAGGGGCCTGGTGGGCCACGGCTCATGGGGTTGCCAAGAGTCGGACACAACTGAGCGACGGAGTTTTTCCCTCCTCAGGCAAATTCTCGGCCTCTGCGGGGTGCTCAGTGTCATTTTTCTGCTGTGAACATATTATTAAGCACAGAAGCATCTGGGTCACAGAAGGACCAGTGACGGTCCGCCTCACTTGGCAACGTGAGCATCTGGCAAACGGTAAACGTTGCCAACCTAGACTGTAGCTTACTGGGCCCGGAACCAAAATTAAAACAAAACTTCAGCCACAGATGACTCTGGGCTGCCCTAGGCTCTCCCCCTCTCACAGTTACAGGCGGAAGAGCTCCATGCTGGGGCGCCCAGCCAGAGGCGGGAGTGGGGTGGATGGACGGAGCACTGGCCGCGCTGCCTTGCCCCATTGAGACGCACAGCAGCGATGCCCGCAACAGTGGCGTTTCCAGACGAGGCTGCATGTGAAGCCGCTGACATCGCTCCCTGGACGTCAGTGTGAGACCGGCAGAGGTGATCCCAGGGGGCTTCTGTCCGGTCTCCCGCAGCGACCCCTCGCAACGCGCATCCTCAGTGCCCGTGCAGAGATGGAGCCTCGTCCCCGGTCCCGGGGGGTGGTCAGCCCTCCCCACAGGGGATGCAGCTTCTAGCTGAACTCATGTACCTGTGGGTCACCTGTTGCCACCTGTCCCGTGAGGGCCACAAAGGCCTGGCTCCCTGGAAAGCAGGCCGAGGTGGGTCCCCTGGATACTGGCTGGGGAGGCAGGTCACCCCTGCCTGTTGGGGGGCAGCCTCTGTGCCAGGTGTGGGGGCAGTATCCCCACATCAAAGTCAGGAAATGGCCCTACAAGAAGCAACAAGTCCAGTCTAAGCTGGGGGCCGGAGTAGGGGACAAGATGGGCCAAGTGACCAGGCAGTGAAACAAGAAAATTCTAAGACAGAGACGAGGCTCTCCCCGCTGGAGGAAGACCCTCAGCCTTCGGTCTCAGGGGAGAGCCCGCTCCCCCGTCCAGCCGTCCAAGGGGGCCCAGCTTGGCGCAGGCCCATCGGGGAGACTGTGACGGCCGGGTCTAGCTCCCCTGCCCGGCCGTCGCCCACTGCTACCCAAGCCCTCAGCTCCTACCCCAGAGAGAAAGGGCAGGGAGTCCTGAGTCACCAACCGGATAATTGCTGCCCTGAGCCGGAGGCTGGGGCTCCCATGACCGGGAGCACAGCACAGCGAGCCCATGTCCCCTCGAGCTTGCCGGGGGGCGGGGGGCAGGTCAGAGGCTGGACGGGCCCCGCGCTGGAAGGGCTCTGCTGGTGCTGGCAGGGGGCGTTTGTGAAGAAGGGGCCGAAAAGGGCATTGAGGCCCAGGTCCCCAGGAGGCGGGGAGCACCACGCAGCCTGGCAGAGTCCCATCCGGTTCCCACCCTCGCCCCTGCCCAGCGAGGCTCAGCGGGAGCTGTGGGCTCCTCTCCGGATGCGCCCCCTGGAAACCGCCCCTCTTCGTGATGGAAACCCATCCTGGTGGGCCGCCAGCTGGTCACGAGACGACGCACCGTCAGCAGCCTCTGCAGCGTAAACGTAGCTGAAGAAGCCAGAACAATCGCAGAGAGGAACCGGCCGAGCACTCGGGCAGCAGGAACCAGGGCTCAAGGCGGGTGGGAACCGGCCCGCAGGAGAGACGTTCGAACGTCACGCCAGCAATCCCCGTGCCTCAAACAGCGCCTGAGACCCTCGCCTGAGGGCTGGCAGGAGGCCCGCACACTCTTCCCACCACAGACTGTCTCCTTGCAGAGACAGAACAATGAGAAGAAAGCCAGCAACACCCCAGTCCCCACACACAAAGTGCTGGGGCCCACGGAGGCTTTCTGCCACTGGAGCCACACACCTTCCACGGCACAGGAGGCTTACTTTCCACACGCTGAATATAAACCAAGTGAAGGCCCCGCAGGCTGACGGGGAGTTACGGCAGCGGTGCGGGCGAAACACCAGCTGACGGGATCATGGCATCTGCAGAAAGCGCCCCTCAGCTGCCTGGGACCCGCACGAGGCTCCGGAACCCCGAGGCAAAGGCTCTGTCTGCGGGGAGAGGCCTGCCCCGGAGCCTGGGGCTGAGGCCACCCCACGTGGTCTGCGCATCAGGACAGGGACCGCCGGGGGCCACTAACACGTCCTGAGACCCAGGCCCAGTGGAAGGGGCAGGAGCCAGAGGGGAGAGTGGGAGGTGCTCGCTGGTCTCTGTGCACAGCCTCCCCGAGACCATCCCTGAGACCGGGAGTGTGGTCCCCGGCTCCTGGAGCCACGCTCCTGACGCCCCACTGGCCCCTCCCCTGCCCCCTCCCCGGGCAGCCCACCCTGCCCCCTCCCCGAGGATCAGGAGGCCCGTCCCCCACCGATAGAGGGTCAGGCCTCTGCGTGACCGGCCTCACCCTGCCTCTATCTGCCCCCGCTTCCGGACAAGTGCACAGGTCAAGTGGCCCTCAGCGTCTGTGACTCATTCCCCAAACCTGAAAACAGCCCTAAGTGTGTCTTCCTGTGCGGGAAGCCCACTTGAGAAACGTCGGTGTTTTCTGTCCACTCTCAATCTCAGCTGTGTCACCGACCACTCTCAGAGGAAAGGATGTTTAGATGAAGGATGGCTTTCCGGGGCCAGGCCTGCCGAGGAGGCTGGAGGGCTGGAGAGAAGCTTCTAGAACAGGACACTCCTCCACAGGCCTGAAGGGCGCCAGGAGATCCCCCGGGGGATGGCAGCTGATACGGCCAGCTGTAGCTGCAGGGTGCTGGGATCACCCTGGGTAATGGGGCAACCGTTCCACACCCCAGCACGTCCTCATCTAACAAGCACCCCACTTCCTGCCTCCACGATCCTGATTCTTGACAAAGGACTTCCCTAACTCAGTGGGTTTTGCCTTTATAAGCCTTGAATCCTTGACTCAGAATCTCCCGTGCTGTAATCCTCCGTCTGGCTCAAACGGAACTTTTCTATTCCTATTATAGATTGTTCGTTGACTATTTCCATTGACACGACGGAAATACAGACAGCCCCCTCTGAACGGAACAACAGTGACAGGTTACACGGCCCAGGGCAGGAAGGGGTATCACACAGCTCCTGGGGCCACCCCTTCAATGCTGTCCTTGAGCCGGACTCCCTCCAGCATCCCAGTCAACAAGAGATGGAGACCCCGTCTGGGTCGGTCAGCTGGCAGGAGCGGGGAAAGCCAGCGCAGTGGGGCCAGAGCCCCCCTGCCTCCTGCTGCCCCTCCCTGGAGGGCTTCCCCCGTCAGAGCCGGGGCCCCTCCTGTCAAACACCTCCCCAAGTCCCCTCACTGGGAAACGCCAGCAGCACGCGAGCCGATTCCCTCCGACCTGCTGCCCCACAGGATCACGATGACAGCGACTGAGCCGAGGCTCATCCGCAGGGGTGAGCACAGACGGGGCCAGCCTGAGCCCCCGAGGCACGGAGCTGCACGCACGGGGGACCTGCACACCCGAGACGCTGTCCCCAGGTTTTTCAGGCAGAGGCAGACGTCCTCATGCGGGCATCAGCCTCTCTGGGGTCACCCTGGAAGAGGAGACGGGGCCACAGGCCGGCACGTTTCAGGGAGCCGACGTGTTCTGAAGCCCACCCCAGGGCGCAGCCCTCCGGCAGGCTGCCCAGGGCCCCACCTCCTCCTGGTCGTGGGAGTGCTGACGCGGCCGAGCGGGCCGTCGGGGGACACAGCCTCAGGCCTCACTGGCTGCTGCAGCGTGACCCTCGGGGACTGTGAGCGCCATAGCCCTCGTCTACGTCTCTCTACGGGACTTCTTTCTCTCGCAGGTTGATAGACGCTGGTTATAGGCGATGGACACGATGATTCATGCGCACACACCTGCACACACCCACTCCAGCCAGTCACTTCTCTCTCTAGTCTCATCGCACGGAGTTTTACACCACGATGCTGGCAGATTTGCCCATCTGCAGATTTTGCCCACAGCCGAAATGCGGTATGCTTTGATATTTTTAAAGATGCTATCTGACTTCCGTTCCTAGGTGATACAGGCTTGCTGGCTGATTGATTAATTGATCTGAAGACCCCACCACATAACTGGACAGATGAAGGAACAATTAAGTTCCAGCGGGAGGAAGGGATTTGCCCAAAGCAGCAGGTCCAGGGCAAAACCCAGGGGTCTAGTTCCCCATCCTGGTCCCCAGCCAGGGTTGTCAGGCCCAGGAGCCAAAGTAAGATTCTAAGTGGTCAAACTTGGATGGATAAATAATTTTGTTGTGCTCAGTCACTCAGCTGTGTCTGACTCTTTGCGACCCCATGGACTATACAACCCGTCAGGCCCCTCTGTCCATGGGATTTCCCAAGCAAGAATACCGGAGTGGGTTGCCATTTCCTCCTCCAGGAGATCTTCCTGACCGAGGGATAGGACTGGCATCACCTGCACTGGCAGGCAGACTCTTCCCCACCGAGCCACCTGGGAAGCCACGGACAATTCGGGGAGAAGAAAAAATTCCTAAGTGTCAGCTTCCACAATCGTGACTAGATCACAACTCTTCCACAAGAGCCGTATTTACTGCTGGTTTCTACCTTCCATCAGGGTCAGAAACTCAGGGTCGGGCAAGTAGCTGAGGGACGCAGGTGGGCGTGTCCCGGAGACGGGCGGTCCTTCCTGGGGCGGGCGCAGGAGGCAGCCACACCGCGGGGCCACCAGCCCAGCCAAGGGGTTTCAGGTCTTTGCGGCGGCAGAGCCAGAACAAGCCACGCCATCTGGCCCGGGGGCCGCCCTGATGGTGTCTGCCCAGCGTGGTGGATGCAGGCATCATCCCAGCTCCAGCACCCACTAAAGGCCTGTGGGGGATTACCCGGTGGCCCAGGAACAGCCACGGAGAGGGAAGTGAGATCCTGCAAGCCACGTGGCACGGCCAAAAGATAAAAAAAATAAAAATAAAAGGGCTGTGGATTTGACACATACAATACTCACTGCACGGTAACCAGCGTTCACCCTCTCAGCCACAGCGCTTTAGACCTGAGCTTGATTTCGTCCAGTTCCTGTCTACGCAGCGAGTACCACCAGGTGCAGCGCTGGGGCCCTGGTGACCGTCCACACAGACGCGCTTCGGGCCTGGCGTCCGGGTCTGAGAGGCAGAGGAGTCCGCCCAGCTGTGAACGTGTCCTCAGCGTCTGCATGAGTTTGGGGGGCGGGAGGGGGACTAGGCAAGTGTGTTTAAGTTGAGATAGAATCTCTAAAAAACACATCGAAACAATGGTGGAAAACAGCGCTGACACCACCTGTTCGGGTTTCTGTCTGAAAAACCTTTTCTAGTTAAACCACCAAGAGCTGCAGTCGCACCGAGCCATCTGGCCGGGCAGCAAGCGGCTCTGAGCCCGCTGGTGGTCCTGGCACCGGGAGCCTCGGCCACAGGAAGCCCGGGGCGTGCACGGGCCTGACGGCACTCTCGTGAGCTCCAGATGACGAGAGAAAAATAGGACAGATGACTTCTGTCCCCACCTCTGGACCGAGCGTGAGCAGAGGCTGGAGACGGAAGGCTGGGGCCCCCCTGCTGGCAACACCGGAATCCGTCCAGTTTCTCTTCCCCCTCACACACCAGCCCCCCGGGCCCCCTGGTGCCCCCGCCTCCGCCCCCAGCGGGGCCTACCCCGAGGTATGCGGGCTGTCCCTCCCACCAGCTGACAAGGACAGGGCATTAGTGCTGAGGATCAGTCAGCAAGGTTGTGTCTTCCAAGGCCTGCAATTATTTTTTAAAGGGAAAAGCAACTCACAAGAAAAATATATAACTTCTTCAGCTCAGATCTGTCTCTCAGTCATGTCCGACTCTTTGCGACCCCATGAACTGCAGCACGCCAGACCTCCCTGTCCTCACCAACTCCTGGAATTGACTCAAACTCATGACCATCGAGTCAGTGATGCCATCCAACCATCTCCTCCTCTGTTGTCCCCTTCTCCTCCTGCCTTCAATCTTTCCCAGCATCAGGGTCTTTTTAAATGAGTCAGCTCTTCGCATCAGGTGGCCAAAGTATTGGAGTTTCAGCTTCAACATCAGTCCTTCCAATGAACACCCAGGGCTGATCTCCTTCAGAATGGACTGGTTGGATCTCCTTGCAGCCCAAGGGACTCTCAAGAGTCTTCTCCAACACCACAGTTCAAAAGCATCAATTCTTCAGGGCTCAGCCTTCTTCACAGTCCAACTCTCACATCCATACATGACCACAGGGAAAACCATAGCCTTGACTAGATGGACCTTTGTTGGCAAAGTAATGTCTCTGCTTTTTAATATGCTATCTAGGTTGGTCATAGTTTTTCTTCCAAGGAGCAAGTGTCTTTTAATTTCATGGCTGCAGTCACCCTCTGCAGTGATTTTAGAGCCCAAGAAAATAAAGTCTCTCACTGTTTCCATTGTTTCCTCATCTATTTGCCACGAAGTGATGGGACCGGATGCCATGATCTTGGTTTTTTGAATGTTGAGTTTTAAGCCAGCTGACTTCTTACCAAGTCAGTCACTATGGTTTTCAAAGAATGATTATACAAGCCCCCCCACCCCAACCCTTTTTTCCCCCAATTGACATGTTGTTATTTGAGTAAGAATAGGCGATTTCAGCAACGATGCCATTCTTCCTTTTAGGTAAAGTTGGAACAAAATGAAGTCTATGAAGAAAACATGTTTTGCTTTCTTTTGTTTAAACCTTCCAAGACAGGCTCCAAAGCCCTCTGAATAATCTTGGAAGCGCCTTTGACACGGCAAACACAAGATAGAGATCGCCTATCTCTGTCTTTCCGTCAAAATGAAAGTACATCTGCCGAGCGAGTATGACGTTGGGGAAACTTTATTGATGGGTGAGTTCAATGAACTGTTAACATAACCGAGGGGTCAGAGTCAAGGCTAGCCTGAATCAAAGGAATCAGGCATCCTGGGGCTCGCAGTGGAGGGGCCCCAGGGTCCGGATGGCCCCCAGCAGCCCTGGCCCGGATGAGCACGCCCTGCTCAGCACGCGGGTGGTGGGTGGGCCTCAGGGAGGGGGACGGGGGTCTGGACAGCCCCTAGCAGCCCTGGCCAGGATGAGCACGCCCTGCTCAGCACGCGGGCAGCGGGTGGGCCTCGGGGAGGGTGACGGGGGTCTAGATGGCTCCCTGGGATCCCTGGCCCAGATGAGCACGCCCCGCTCAGCACGCAGGTGGCGGGTGAGCCTCGGGGAGGGTGACGGGGGTCTAGATGGCCCCCTGGGATCCCTGGCCCAGATGAGCACGCCCCGCTCAGCACGTGGGCAGCGGGTGGGCCTCGGGGAGGGGGACAGGGGGCCTCAGGCCATTTCCTGTCAATCGATTTCCTGTGAGGCCCTGAAAACGAGCTGATGTTTGGGAATACCAAATCCACATGTGAAAGGACAGAGAAGTCAGCCTTGATCCGGATAAGGCCCCCAGTTTCCGCAGATCCTGGGCAGGAAGCCGGGACAGTGACGGCAACACTGGAAGCCAGGCGGGACGAGTGCCTTTCCCTCCAGAAGGGCTGCGGGAAACGGCCTGGCGTGCCTCACCTGCTGGCTCTGAAACAGAGGGCTTCTGTGTTTGCTCTTGGGACACACGCTGCCTCGTGCCTGACGGCCAGACTCAGATGTCCACCCCCGCCAGGCTCCGTGGGGTCCTGGGCGCCCCGAACCCCACAGCACATCTGTAACACTCACACAGCCCAGAGCCACGGCCCCAGCAGACCCCAGAGCTCGCTCGCCACTGCCCCCGGGGACCACCTCTCGCCTTCGGGAGCGCAGCGACGCCGGCCTGACCCAACCCGCCCCGTGCACAGCCGCACAGACCCCACTGGCAGCCCTGCACGGAGCGTGGGCAGCGAGCCCGCTAGCCCACAGCGTGCCGGAGGCTCAGGCCGAGGCCACAGCAGAACTGGGTCGGCCCCGCCTCCTGTTTCATGGGTTCAGTTGTATTGAGCCTGTATTTTGGGTTTGGCTCTATGGCATAAGTATGATGCAATGTCAAGACAGAATTAAGTATTATCGTAATAAAACGAAGTCAGGATTAGGGTTCTTGGACAAGTTCCTCCGCTCTAACCATGCTTCGCTGTTGGGAAACCACCCCAGGGTGCGGGTACTGACAACCAGCTTCTGCGACACACAGTGTCGGCCACCTGGAGGGGAGGAGTGCGCTTTCTGAGGTCTGTATGTTTTTAGCCCCTTGCCCTTAAAAAAGAAGGCGCAGAGGCCAGAGGAGCTGAGAGGAGGGCGCCCAGCAGGCATTTGCTGAGGGAACACACATAGCACTTTCCCTCCACACGGCCAGGCTGGAGCCTTAACGCCACTGGACGACCACCCGAGGGGGAAACGGGGACTCTGGGACAGTTTCGGGGTCTCACGCGCTACAGGAGGGACACGCACAGGTGTGAGTCACGAGGATCACACCAACGCGGCCCTCCCAGTCACGGGCATGTCACACCTGAACCTAATGACAACCAGAAAGACGCCGTCCCCTCGCTGGCAAGGACCCCGAGAAACAGCCCGGGAAGATGCCCCAACGCCTCGTAAGCTAACCACAAGCAAGGGATGCCCTGGGCCCTGCCCACACCTGCAAAGGGCCGTGTCTGCTCTGGGGTCGGCAGCCCACCTCAACAAACACAGTCCGAAACCTAGAGCACAAACAGCTGCCGCCAGAGGCTATGTTCCAGCCTTGCAACAGTCCTGAGGGGAGGCGCCTTGCTCTAGAGCAGACGGGAAGCTCCTGAGGGGAGGCACCTCGGTCTCCTGTGGCAGACGGGAGCCCAAGGCCAGAGGCACGGGGAAGCCCCCCACAGGCCACTCAGGAGCTGCCCACCCATCAGGGCCAGCAGGGCCTGCAGGACACGGAGGAAGGGAGAAAACCGGCCCCTCGTGGTGAAGGTGAGACTGGCCCAAGCTGGGGCCCAGTCTGAAAGGTCTGAAGCCAGGCCAGGCAGAGGAAGTCGAAATCCAGCCCCTTTTGACCCAGAAAGCAGGGGTTGGTGGACCATGGCCTGCAGTTTTGGTACAGAACTGTGGTGTTGGAGAAGACTCTTGAGAGTCCCTTGGACTGCAAGGAGATCCAACCAGTCCATTCTGAAGGAGATCAGCCCTAGGATTTCTTTGGAAGGAATGATGCTAAAGCTGAGACTCCAGTACTTTGGCCACCTCATGCGAAGAGTTGACTCACTGGAAAAGACTCTGATGCTGGGAGGGATTGGGGGCAGGAGGAGAAGGGGACGGCAGAGGATGAGATGGCTAGATGGCATCACTGACTCGATGGACGTGAGTCTGTGTGAACTCCGGGAGTTGGTGATGGACAGGGAGGCCTGGCGTGCTGCGATTCATGGGGTCGCAGAGAGTCGGACACAACTGAGCGACTGATCTGATCTGATCTTACATCTTCAAACAGCTGAAAAAACCGAAAGAAAACTAACGACTTCTGACGTGTGACGATTACAGAAAAGCAGGCGTCGCCGTCTATAGAGAGGGCTCACTCTGGGCTGTCACGGCTGCGCTCACACCGCAGGACAGGGAGGAGCGGACAGGCCACGCGGCCTCGGAGCCTGAATCGTTTACCGTCACGGCCGTCACAGGGGGCTGGCAGCCGGGCCGACAGGACAGACGTGACTAGGAAGGCTGGGGCTTGATCAGTGCTTCTCGAAGCCAAAATGATTAGGTCTGGTCCATCTGGGTCCCCCAACCATCTTGGTGAGCCTGGTGCCTCCCTGCCTCCCACACAAAGCTGGGACCCACGTGAGGTCCTGGCGGAGACCAGCATTGCACAGGTGAGGCAGGTGAGAACCAGCACCATCATGACCCCAGGGGAAGACGCAGAGCAGTGACCAACAGGGGCAGTTCCTCCCGCCTCAGGGGCCCTGCCTCCAGAAGACCATCCCAAGGACCTGTGTGCAAGAACACCGCTGATTTCCAAGGCCGGTGACTGCGGCTGCTGGCTGCTGTAATCACAGAAGACTAGAGACCGATGTCCACAGACGGGCTGGCTGAATCACAAGGGAGTGCTGTCCAGCTGTGTCCACACAACGTGCTGACACAGAGTGACCGCCAGACGTGCCAAGAGAAAGAAGATACGACAGTCTCCCCCAGTGAGAACTGCTATGTGGAACGTACCACATTCCGAGAACTCTGAGACGACGAACCACATTGTCCACAAGTTCACACAGCCATATCATCCTGGACTCCAATTTCTTCCCAAAGTGTTCAGCCACACTAATAAATCAGCCATTTCCTAACCTTTTCGCCTCTGAATCCACACAGGACTCGTCGACAGCTCTGTTCGCCGATCAGGGTCCCTTTGTCTCGACACTGATAACCTGGCTTCCTGAGTGTCATCTGCTCCTGACAGTCGATACTATTCAGGTGCTTCTGACAGCGAGAGTCTGTGGCTGCAGGCACGGTCCCGACTTCCAGGCCAGCTCACCCTCACTTCCTTTCTCCAAATAACTGTGTGAAGATAAAACACGGATGGTGTCCAAGCACTGGTTTTGGCAGACCCTTATTCTCAGATGACTGAGGCCCAGGACAGATTCCCCATGACTACCGTCTGAAGTCACCTGGTCCTGTTCTGATCCTTCTGGTCGGGAGACTCTGGGTGGGTCTCCTGGGATTTGAGTGTGTGCGAGCCGGGCATGTGGATCACCTGCTGCTGCGTCTCTTCATAGCGTGTGTATTCTCCGTCACTTCCGCTGTGTCTGACTGAGGCCCTTCGGAGGGCTGACCCTACGACCCTTCTGTAGCCCGCCAGGCTCCTCCGTCCAAGGGCTTCTCCAGGCAAGAATACCGGAGTGGGTTGCCATGCCCGCCTCCCGGGGATCTTCCCCACCCAAGGACTGAACCTGCCTCTCTTATGTCTCCTGCATTGACAGGCGGGTTCTTTACCACTGAGCCACCTGCGAAGCCGCAGCAGGGGTAAATGACTCTGTTTCTCTGTCTCCCATTCACTCCGGAGGGCTTGCCCGCAGGGAGCCCCTCGCCGGCAGCCGCCAGAGCCAGGTGGCGCCCCCCACCCTGCCCGGCGTTCCTGGAAACCCTGGCGTGGGCTGGCGAACCCACGCCTCCTCCGCGGCAGCCTCAGGAGGGCTGGCTGGCAGCACAGTAAACCTTGGCATCCGCACTCTTCGCCTGTCAGACCACATCCCGCGTTCTGTCTGGTAGGAAAGTGGGGTGTGTGCTTGCTGCTCAGAAGGCAACTAAGGGTACGATTAGAGCATCTCCGAGCAAACGCTTGTGAATTTCCTCACGTAGAAACACAGGCAGTCAGCAGGGAGCGTCCACGCTCTGGGCCGCAGCTCTGCCCCCGACACAGGGGGCTCCCCCCTGCGTGCCCACACGCCCAGCTCTGCGCACAGCGCCACCAGGGCCTGGGCTGCTGCTGCTGCTGCGGTGGCCCGGCGCTGACCTCAAAGATGCCCCCCGCCTGCCAGCCCCGTGTCGTCACGGGCACCCCGTCTTCCCGCCTTCCTGTCTGTGGCCCCCGCCCCCACCCGACAAAGCTGCTGCTGCTTTTACGTATCAGTTGCCTGACGCTCACCAGAACGGGAGCACGTGAGGACCCTGACCCCACTGAGCAGCACACGAAGGGCAGGGCAGGCACTCAAGCAACACCCGTGGAATGGATGGAACCGGAAGGGAAACCAAGCCTCACCCGAAAAACGACCACCCCTGCACAACGGGGCTCTGGTTCCCACGGCACCCTCGCCAGCCCCCCCACCCCCGGCTACACCCCGAGGCCAGGGTGCAGGACCTGACTCCTTCACAGAATTGGGAGGGACCCCCGGGGGCGACCCCCGGGGGCGGTGCAGCTACTGCTGACAATCAATTTAGCTCTGTATACGTCACACATGCTCTTTGGCACGCCTGATACGTTTCATTAAAAAACTGCTTATAATCCCATCTTTCCAAAATGCTAAAAAATAAAAGTGTCCATTTTTTAGGAGAATGTGGCCAGAAATAGAAGGCTGGGGCCAGGCTGACCGATTCCAACTGGCTCTCAAGTCTGATCCTGCTGGGATGAAGGTCAAGGCCGAGAGCGGGGCCAGCTGCACAGAGAGCTGCCCCCAGGCTGGGACACGGGGGTTACCTGGCCACATCTGCCCACCCAGAGCCTCGTGCCAGCGTTAGTTCTCTGCACTCTGTGAGCTGGAAAAGGAGGGGCAAGGCACGCAAAAGGGGCAGAGAGGTGGCCGAATTAACAAATCTGAGCTGTTACAAAGACTCCAGCCTGATCTTACAGCCCTTGTGGCAATGAGAGCTGACCACAGACTGAAATTTTAACGGTGCAAATGCTGAAGATGTGGACCCACAGGCAGCATTTTCCGCTGGATACAATTAGGGTTTTAAAATACTGTGTGCATTATATTTTACTGTACACAGTTGGCTAAGCTGACAACACAACTGCTCATTCAGATTATCAGAAAAATTAACATAAATCCCCATAATTTTAAGGTGCATTCATGCTTAGAATTACTTCAGAATAAAGATGTCTACTGCATGATCATCAAAATTAAAAGGTAATAAAAGCCTGCCCTGGCCTGTGTGATGGCTCCTAGCTTCTGCCCATAAATGTTTTATGAAGTCATTCCTTCCTTTCGGTTTCCTCTTATCCTTTCTTTTTGCACACAGTCCTACTTTTTTTTTTTTTTTTTGGAAAAAGCTACAAAGACTCTGTGAAATGTGCACATAATGCACTCTCTAAGAAAAGCATCATTTCTTTGAAACACTGCCAAAATAACTATTTTGCTTTTGCAGTATCTTGGCACCATCACCCGCTTGCTGAGCAGAGGGAATGCTCGCCAGTCAGAGCTCCGTGGTCCAGCAGGCGGCCCGGGTGTCGGCCAGGGCCCATCACCCTCACTGTCCACTCTCTCTCATCCCCCATCAGGATGGGGGACCAGGGCCCATCACCCCACTGTCCACTCTCTCTCATCCCCCATCAGGATGGGGGACCAGGGCCCATCACCCCACTGTCCACTCTCTCTCATCCCCCATCAGGACGGGGGTCAGGGCCCATCACCTCACTGTCCACTCTCTCCCATCCCCCATCAGGACTGGGACCAGGGCCCATCACCTCACTGTCCACTCTCTCCCGGCCCCATCAGGACAGGGGTCAGGGTTCTCCTTTTATCCCCGACGGGCTCCCTCAAGAATCTATTTATGCTGAAGCTTTAAAGAGCTCCTGAGGTGAACCGCTCCCATTCACACCCTTGTCCTCGGTCACCTCCACACCCTCATCAGCACACGGCAGGGACTGGCTTCCTCTGTCGGCTCTCCGGAGAGCTTCCCACGCCTCCCCCACCCTCCAGGACACACGGCGTTCTCACGACACAGAACCAGAATCCCCAACCTGTTACTTACAGATTGGACTTACGTCTGATCACTGGACTGAACCACTAAGCTCACGCTTAGTCCAGGGGGTAGGACTGGACCTGGAGTCTGGGGGCTGCAAGCTTCAACGTGGGTTCACAGGACCATCTCACGCGGTAAAGCAAAGGATAACAGAAGCGAGCCAAAGCCAGCGCTGTGGAAAAGCTTGTTTTGGTTCTCTTTAGCTAAGGAGGGAAACAGGAACCTGCAGAGGGCAGGGAGCCTGTCCACTGTGTCCAGAGGCAGGGTGCCCCACGCCGCGGGGCAGTGCCCAGACCAAGTAGGCGGGCGGGGCGCTGGAGGGCCGCACGTGGCGGGGCACTCAACACCGTCCGCACCACTGCAGCCTGGGGGATGCCCCCTCTGACGGACAGCTCGCGGACATCAGACAGGAGGCCCGCCGGCGAGGTCAGACCAGGCAGTGGCGGCCCCCACCTCTGTCCGGTGCGACCTCGGCCTCACCTCCCAGCAACGATCAAAGCTCGACTCCCATCACCGCGGTAACCCATGGATGGAAGGGAGAACTGGGGGACCGGGAGAGACCCTCCGTCACCCTCTGCACCCTGCCTCCAGGTTCCCTCTGCTTCTTTCTGTCCTGATAAATCACCAGAGATATAGTTCATCACATTCCATCTACTTGGTTTGAAATACTGCAATACAGGATGACTTTTTCAGACACAATTTCCTCATTTTTAAGAGTTTTCACTTGGGCTCCATCTGGGGCCACAGCTGACTGCTCTGAAAATCATCCTAAAGTGACTCAGTTTCCTTTAAAGCTAGAAGCACATTTGGAAAAGCACAGGGTGGCCCCTGTGTGTCCTGTGGTCAGTTTGCAGGATTTATATTAAAATGGTTCCTGCGGTCACAGCTGGAACGACAGCCAAGCACACGAGGGACCCACTGCACTGCACCCTCCATGCCAGAATGACCACAGGGCGGGCAGGGCAGGCGCCTCGAAACACGTTCCCTGCAAAAGCCAGCAGAGGCGACTGCGGTTCGGTGAGCGTTGGAGCGGAGGTCACTGGATGGGGCGGGCTGGGCTGGGCTGGGCTGCAGGCGGGGGTGTGAGGGTGCCCGGAGGCACCACCTGTAACTTATTAACCGCAGTGAAGCTCCACCATTTTCTTACGATGTGTCTCGGGGTCACCAAATGGGCAGAGTCTGAGAGGGACCAACCAGCAAACACAGAAACCATCCCTGAAATCACAACACAGAAAAAACATTCAAATCACACCTGCTAGACCACCCAGGTCAGGTAAAAAACCACAACACTTCTGGTTCTTTTACAAACTTTCTTGCCAAACAGGAAGGCATTTCTTACTTGAAAGAGGCAGGCGGCAAAATTCCACCCCCTCATTGGAGGCTGGGTTCAGTCTGACTCATTAGGAGGAGTATCAGTATCATGACTATAACGGCCACTTTCCACACAAGCACAAAACGGGGTTTAAAGGTGAAGACTGGCTTTCCCTACAGCCTGAACCACTGGCTCAGTCAGAACTGACTCCGGTAGTGTGCCCATGTCTGACTGCACGCCTCCCGGTCATCCAAGTCTCGCCGTTGAAAACCTTCAACAACGACCGCGGGTTCTCTAATTTGAGCCTTGTGCAAAAGGGTCACACAAAGACTGCGCGTCACACCGAGGGAAGCAGACCTGTGCAACTCTCAGTGGGATCAACTGTTACTCAGAGAAGAACAGCTCAACCTGAGCGTTTCGGGAGCATCAGCAAAACCGCAGCTGAAGCTGGCCAGCCTCCCTGGGTCCTTGTGTCATCCATTCTCCCCGGAATGAAGAGCTCGCTTTGCCTGATGAACGTGCACAGCGTCTCACCAGACCCAGATGGACACTTCCACTCTTCAGTTTAATTGCAAGAAAACAGAGCTAACGCCGGCGGCTGTCTGCTGACATTTTCCTTCTCAGATGTCCTGCTTTTCATTGCATGTAATGGTACACGC
Organism: Bubalus bubalis; assembly: GCF_019923935.1. NCBI lineage: Eukaryota > Metazoa > Chordata > Mammalia > Artiodactyla > Bovidae > Bubalus > Bubalus bubalis. The sequence continues at coordinate 824,851 of NC_059169.1, forward strand.
TGCTCCGAACCCTTCCTGAAGGAGGAGGGCCAGATCGCGTCAGCAGGTCTCCTTCCTCGGGCAGCACTCCACTGTACCCTGGGGCCTGGGGGACGCTGATAGCAAGATGCAGTTGCAGACCCGCCGGCCGTTGACCCCGGGGAGACACTCCCACAGTCCCGGGGCAGACAGGGGAGTTTTTGTTGTGTCAAGAAAAACAAAGCACCACCCACAAAGAGCTGGGCTGCTGTCACTCTGCACCCTGAAATCTGCAGTTAGGGAAGGCAGACGACCCTGAGAGGTGGTGCTGAACTCCTGCGTCACGCTGGCGGCCAACGCCGTCGCGTTAGTAAACTTCCTTTCAGGCCAATACAGCCTCAGTCTGGCTGTCCCAATGGCCTGAGGGTGGACCCACCATTGATGGCTGAGACTCCCAACCTGAAAATCTGATTTCTGCCCAGGTTTTCATCTGCAGGTTAAAAACAAAGACAAGAAATCTTACTTCCATCTTCAACTTTCAGTTACTACAAACTCCTTGAAGACAAACCTATTTCAGTCCAGTCTGGACGTGCATAATATAGTGCTCAGATCTTGTAAAGTCTGCTCTGCATGCACAGACGAACACATTTTAATTTAATTTGTTACTTTTTTTGGCTGCACCACACAGCATTTGGGATCGTAGTTCCCTGACCAGGGACCGAACTCGTGCCCCTGCAGTGAAAGCGAGGCGTCTTCAGCACTGGACTGCACAGGGAAGTCCTCAGACTTGGCACATTTTAGGAAGAAACAGGGAAACCTGTGCAGCAGCCCTGGTCTCACTGATAACTGGCACTCATGTGTCGATCACTTCACCATCTGCCCCCAGAATCTAACAGAAATTCTAATCAGGCTAAGGCAGACGAGCCCGTAAAACTGACGTGCAAGCGCTGGTTTTTCTCCGTTTAAAACACTGAGGGCAGAAGAGACACAGAGTAACACAGGGAGGGGAGGGGGCCGTGAGAGACTCAGGACTCAGGGAGACTCAGGGCAACACATGGCTTTTTTCAAATTTTGTGTTTGTTCTTGTTTTACACAAAGTGTTTGTGCTCTTTGACCGATCAGTCAGAATTTGTTCTAACTTAAAACCCATGGACGGAGGAGCCTGGTGGGCTGCAGTCCATGGGGTCGCTAGGGTCGGACACGACTTCACTTTCACTTTCACTTTTCACTTTCATGCACTGGAGAGGGAAATGGCAACCCACTCCAGTGTTCTTGCCTGGAGAATCCCAGGGACGGGGGAGCCTGGTGGGGTCGCACCGAGTCAGACATGATTGAAGCGACTTAGCAGCAGCAGCAGCAAAGATGTTCAAGTTGGCATTCCTCCAAATAAAGCCTGTGCACCAGCAGACTGGTCAGACGGTCTGGGGGTCCTAGCAACCCCCCCAACCCCGCTCACCTGCAGGAGCCTGGTTAGGGCACCGGTTACACACAGCACACACGCACCCCGGCCGACAGGCTAGGACAGGAAAGGGCAGACCCACCCTCCCAGCAGTGGCAGGCTCCGCTGCAGCAGGTGCCTGTGGGGGCGTGACGCAGCGCACCCAGGGACCACCCCGTGCCGGCCGCCTCCCCCTCCAGGCGCTTCTCCCCCAGGGCTTCCCTGGCACCTGGGCACCCACAGGCCACTCTCCTTCCCCAGACCCGGCTGGCCCAGCCCACCCCGCCCCCGCCCTCTCCAGCTCCAAGGTCTGGTGCGGGGGCCCCAGCTGCCTTCTCCCTGGGAGCCCACCTCTGTAACCCCCTCTGCAGCCCCCACCCCACACTGGCACAGGGCGCCTGTCTTCTCTGCGTCCACCCTCCACGTCCCTGCCCGCTACTTTATCACAGAGACACGGTGAGGGACCGACTCCCACCTCTCTCGAGGGTGAGCGCGTGGGTGTCGCTCTTCAATCGTGGCACCAGCGTGGAGCCTGCTGAGGCTGAGCGTCGTGTAGCTCTGCTCCAGGCATGCTCTCCGACATCAGGAGAGACCTGCCGCCCGGGACACCCCCAGCAACGCCTCTCCCCCCAACCCGGGGCTCTGGGGGACGGCCTGAACTCTGCACACGAAGACCACAGAACTCGCTGCTGACGCGGGGCGGGCAGACCAGCCCCAAGCTGGCGTCTCCGGCTCCCCCTGCGGGGTCCTGCTGCCCTGGGCAGGGGGTGACCGGGACGGATCCACGGCCCCCATCCACAGTCAGGCTGCCGAGGTGGGCGACCTTCCCTCCCGTGAAGATGACTCTGTCTCCGCAGGGCTGGGGGCACGCAGCCCGGAAACAGACCAGGAGGCAGGTGGCCCTGCACGCCTCCCCTGGAGACCCCCGTCTGTAACTGGGAGTCAGGCTGGGCTGTCTTAAGGGTGAACTGGCCAGGGGAGTAGCATGGACTACGGTTCTACCTAAAGGATTCGCCAGTTCACACCTAAGAGCCGTTGAAGGGTGACTGTTTTTCCCGCCGTGCGACAATTCAGATTCATCACTGACAGCTGGCGGGAGCTGCCACCCTCTCGGCTCGCGGGGCCTGGGAGGCAGCCGCACCATCTCCTGATCCTGTGAGGTGGAGGCCTGCCGGCAGCAGCTAAAGATAGCCGGAGACTAGGAACAGCAGGCGCCTGAGGAGGCCCTCCGTGCCATCACCGCAGACCGAGGCCCCGACGGGGCAGGCGACGCGGCCGGCGGACCCCCGTGAGCAACGCCCCGCCCTAATAAACCCTCGCGGCGTGGGTGAAGTGTGAGCTGGGTGACCCGTGAGCCGTACAGAGTGGTTTCCAACCTGTGATGCCGCCGCAGCCCCGGAAGGGCTGCTCAGACAGAGACTGGGTCCCCGCAGCCCAAGCCCCTGGACGACACGGCCAAGGCTGGCGCCCACCCTCAGGCTCCGTCACCCGGGTTCTCGGGCTGCTGGGCCCTGCCCGGGGCTTCAGGAGGGATGAGCCCTGGCTGGGAATGCAGGAAGACAGGCAGCACCGGACGCTGCCGGTGCGGAGGCCTGCTCTGCCCGCCCTTGTGTGTGCTCGCCGGCCCTGAGTGGCCAGAGCGGGGATGGGGTCAGGCAGACAGGTTTTCACCCCATGGTCTTCTTTCACATCAGCACCTTGAGTCACGTGTGTCTATTCATCCAGGAAATGCAACCCATCAGCAAAGCCATGGAGATAAAAAGACGAAGAACAGGGCACTGGAGACAAGCGACGAGCAGTGTTTTTAGTTAAAGCTGCGTGGAGACCGATGCGAGACACAGCCGAGTGGGCGTGGGGCGGGGGGCACCAGCTTCACGGGCCGGGACGACGCAGGGCCCGTGTGGTCCCCGCAGCCTCGCTGTGCACAGCCAGCCCCCACCACGCGCCGCCCCCGGCCACTCTCCCGCCGGCCGGCAGAGCAGTTGATGCCTCTGAGCAAGGAGCCCCGTGAGCCCAGGGCAGTTACTCTGTGAACACTGGGGCCCCGTCAGCCCAAAAGATCATAAGCCCTTTTCCAAAAAAGCCTGCTGACCCTGGTCAGAGAGGAGCCGTCGCCGGAACCCTGAGTGGAACCACTACTCATTCCAGTTGTGAGTCACGGAGAGAAGTCACCTGTGCAAAGTACACGAGAAGTGTGGGCTCACGCCTAACAGATGCCCCCCAGCTCTGCGGCTGGGCCCAGGGAGGCTGCTTGGCCCGGAGCTTCCTTCTGGAAACATGAACTGCGGGAGAAGAAGCCCCCTCACCCCACCCAGCCGCCCTGGAGGAAACTGACTGCGGGCCGGGCAGGACCCCCCAGAGAGACCCCCACACCCCGACCCCCGCAAGAGTCCTTCCTGTGAGAGAACAGGACTGTGCCCCGGTGCCAGATTTTCAATCCCTACAGGAAGAGACCAGTTCTTTCTGTCGCCTGGTTTCTCCCGTGTTCCCAGCAGCTAACATGACTCTTGGTCCAGTGGGTGCTCCTTAATTATTGGTGGAGTAAAGTAAAAAATGCAGCTGAACTCGCTGAAAACAGAGCAGCAAATTATCATCAGAAACAGAGACCACCCCCACCCTGATGCAGGTAAAGACTGAAGGTGGGAGGGGAAGGGGCGACAGAGGATGGATGGCATCACCGATTCGATGGACATGAGTTTGAGCAAGCTCCGGGAGATGGTGAAGGACAGGGTGGCCTGGCGTGCTGTGGTCCATGGGGCCGCAGAGAGGGGGACACGACCGCGTAAGCACCACACCTACAGCACTGAGCCACTTGGGCCACAGTCCCCACGCGGGAGCTTTACAGATGCCAACGGAGTGAAACTTCACAATGTGCCACTTGGGCCCACAGTCCCCACGCAGGAGCTTTACAGATGCCAACAGAGTGAAACTTCACAATGTGCCACTTGGGCCACAGTCCCCACGCAGGAGCTTTACAGATGCCAATGGAGTGAAACTACACAATGTGCCACTTGGGCCACAGTCCCCACGCAGGAGCTTTACAGATGCCAACGGAGTGAAACTTCACAATGTGCCACTTGGGCCACAGTCCCCACGCAGGAGCTTTACAGATGCCAACGGAGTGAAACTACACAATGTGCCACTTGGGCCCACAGTCCCCACGCAGGAGCTTTACAGATGCCAACAGAGTGAAACTTCACAATGTGCCACTTGGGCCACAGTCCCCACGCAGGAGCTTTACAGATGCCAACGGAGTGAAACTTCACAATGTGTCACTTTGGACCCACAGTCCCCACGCAGGAGCTTTACAGATGCCAACGGAGTGAAACTTCACAATGTGCCACTTTGGACCCACAGTCCCCATGCAGGAGCTTTACAGATGCCAACGGAGTGAAACTTCACAATGTGTCACTTTGGACCCACAGTCCCCATGCAGGAGCTTTACAGATGCCAACGGAGTGAAACTTCACAATGTGTCCGAAGTTTTCCATAAGATTGCCCAACCTCAGGCCTCCACAGAAACCCCAAAGGCAGGGGCTTGGAAAACCTGCGGGCTGCTGTTGCGTGAGCAGGCGGAGGTGGGAACACCGGTGGTGTGGACCCCACACCCGCCCCTCCCTCTCCTGGCCCTGCCCGCCTCTCCATGCGGCTCTTCCATCCGCTCTTCCTGATGCAACCGTGTTCCCTTACTGAGCTTACGGATCACCTCTCCCTCCGGAACGTTCTTCCATCTCATGCCCTCTGACCTCAGTTCTGTGCTCGCGAATGCTAATCCACCGGGTCGGGTGACTGAGACCGCTGCCGTTGATAACACTGCTAATGGACTAAAACCGCCGTCACAGACCATCACCTGAAAACTCAGGCTGTCTCTCCAGGGCAGGATGAGTGAACAGACCCCCAAGCCAGGACCACCTGGCCCGAGAATCATAAACCAGGGGCATCCTGAGCCCCAGAACTGAGATTAAGCAATGTTTCTAGGTGATGGCTTATCCCAGTCTCTCTGTTTTTCCCCTAAAGGAACCCCACCTCCGCGCCCAGAAAAAGTGGATCTGAGGCTTGTCCCCCAGCCTGGCGCCTGCAGAAAGCCCGGACTTCGCTGCAAATACCTGCTCTCTGAGCCTGGGTGGCTGTGGCGCAGGCTCACAGCCCTTGCTTGGTCACACTGAGCCGTATGCTTTTATAATAACTAGTGATTTAGTTAGTAAAGGGTTCTGAGCTCTGTGCGCGCTCCAGCAATTTAAATGAACCCGAGGAAGGGGCGTGGGGGCCTCTGCAGCCGGAGCGTCAGGAGGCCAGGTGACGCCTGGACTCAGGCTCGCAGCTGGAGCAGAGGGTGCTCCCGGGACTTGGCGACATGGGCAGAGTCAGGAATGGGCTGCATTCTGGAACGCTCTGCGGGGCCGGAGAACAGGCTGGCCGAGTGCGGGAGCCCACCTCCACCCCCACGAACTGGGCCCAGACCTAATTCCCGTGTCTAAGCTCCTTCGCCAGAGCCGCCCTGTATCCTAACTTCACACAGAGGAGAAAACTGCCCGCACCTTGTCTTTGAGGTCCCGAAACAGGCTGAGCGCGGACTCCCAAGGGTGGAAGCGGGGTGGAGGCCAAGCTCTCCACTAGGAGCGGTGTGGCCGGCCGGCAGGGAAGGGCCCTGACCGACCACAAGGCGCTGACCAGATGCCCGCCCGGATGCCAGGAGGTGGCAGGAGCAGCAGGTGTGGCCAGAGAAGGACAGACAGACGCAGCTGGAAGCCTGGGCGGGGGGCGGGGCGGGCAAAGGAGGGCAGAGGGTTCTGGAAACAAATCCACAGAGGCGGATTCGGCGGGCTTCTCTTTTCAGGCTCACACGCTTCAGGAGCCCCTGGAATTTCCTGGGCGGGGAGTGCCCTCTCACTCAGCCTCATCTCCTGAGGGGACTCAGGTGGGCCTGTGAGGACGAGGTTGGAGGCCCCACAGCACGCCGACCTCTGTGGAGGCTGGGGTGGGTGCTGGGCTCACTGAGACCCAGGGGGCAGCCCGGGCAGCTTTCCGGGGAGCGGGTACCTCAGGGCAGGGAGGGACCCCTGGGGACGCAGCAGAAAGCCTGAGCCCCAGTCCCCCAGACGCGGCTCCCACGGCCTAGGGCAGAGCTGTGTCTTTTATAAAAACTGGAACTGTGCAGGCTGCACTTTCACAGTGAGTTTGGGAGTCGCTAGGGGCTTCCCTGGTGGCTCAGCTGGTAAGGAATCTGCCTGCAGTGAGGGGGACCTAGGTTCGATCCCTGGCTTGGGAAGATCCCCTGGAGGAGGGCATGGCTCCCCACTCCAGTATTCTGGCCTGGAGAATTCCACGGACTGTATAGCCCATGGGGTCACAAAGAGTCGGACAGGATGAGCGACTTTCTAACACACGGCTGAATGCTGGAACCCGAGGGTGATGAGGATGGTGCCCACAGCAGGGCCCAGGGCCTGGCGCCGCCGCAGCCCATAGCCCTGACCCCGGGTCGGGACCCCGCTGGCGTCGGGGAACCGGCTCAGAACTCGCTCCCCAGGTGTGGCACCAGCTGTGTGACCTGGGCGTGCAGCCAGTCTCTGCCCCTCCTCCTCATGTGAAAACTGGGGTCACACCTTGGCCGTGACACGCTCGTCGTCATCTTGAGCGGCACTTGTAGACCTGGTGTCCTGGGCGTCAGAGCCCCGGGGCCCCGCAGGCTCAGGACACTGCGGTCCGGGGCGGGGGCCAGGCCACATCTCTCTGCCGCCATCACTTGTCCAGCTGTTCCCCGCCCTCCAGACCGCGGGCCACACTGCCCAGGACTACTGAACCCAACTGAGTCAGACCTGCCCTGGAAGGCCAACCCGCAGCTCCTCTCAGGGAGGGGCTGCCTCTCCTGGGGTCCTCGGGACAGACTCCTCCCTCTGCTCACACGAGCCTAACTCTGGGCAACAGGCTCTGGGGAGGGTCTGGAGACAGGGGACCCTGACCACAGCTAACCGGCCCCCTTGCAGCACCGGCCCTCCACGCCTAGCTCTCAGCTCACACTGCCTTCTGTCTGTGACCTCAGATCAGAATGGATTTACATTCTGCAGCAGCCGTGGGCCATGCGCCCCGGGCCTGTGCAGGGCAGGGTGTAGGGGGCGGTGGGGGTTCTCACTCATGGCCTGCACCTGCCTCTCTGCTGGTCCCCCCAGGGATGGTAAACGCATTGCAGGATGCTCAGGACGGTGGGGGGGGCCCTCTTTATCAGACCACAGAGCAGCCGCAGCACGGGCAGGAAGCTCGTCTCGTCACACTAGGACCTCTCCCCTCCCACCAAGTGTCTCCTCTCAGTAGTAGCAGAAAATGTCCTGAGCTCTGCTGCTTGTTTTAACTTGCCTTAATGGCAAAAGCTTTATACTTTTCTTCAGATTACAAAAGCAATACATGATCAGTATAAAACTTTTTAGCACAAGACAGACAAACAGATGAATACAACAATAACCCACAACTTTGACATCCAGCGGTAATTACTAGTTAACATTTCTTTGTATACTTTTCCACATTTTTTTCTATGCATATATTTATATGAATCCATTTGTATGAATATGTATTTATATGAATACAAAGGCATATATACGAAAAATAGGATCGTGTCATATGCACAGTTTGTCACATGCTTTTTTCACCTAATACAGTATAAACTTCTTTTCACATCAATAAGCCTAAACCTACGCCCTCTCTCTGCGGCCTGCATTGCGCTCCTTTGCACAAACTGCCAGTAATGTACCGGTTCGCAGAGTGAAGCTGCTTTCTTTACTGCAGTCAACAAAGCTGCAGGGGACGTTTCATTTTTGTTTTATTTTGAAGTATTGCTATACAGTATTATATGTCGTAGGTGCATAACACAGGGATTCACGATTTTTAAAGGCTGTCCTCCACTTGTAGTTACTGTAAAGGAGGGAACACTTTAGTCTGGTCATCTTTGTGCATGTGGACCATCAGTTCCTGGGGCGAATTCCTAAAGGTGGAATGGACATGTTTATTCTGCATCAAGAATAAATAAGATTATTCCCACAGCCTACATGTTAATTAATCTCTGACATTTTAATAGTGTTTCAAGACAAAATAATAAATGGGATAATTTTATACTTAAAAAAAAAGGACAGACTTTTATATTTATTTGCATTTTCAAATTGCCTCTCTCCAAGTTTAAACACCTGGGGCAGAGGATCACTGAATTATCTGGTGCATCAGGAGGACAGACCTTGGCCACAGGCCCCTGGGCCCTGCCAACCACATGACAAGACGCGGCCCACAATGTTCAATTATAACACACTCGTAGTCAGATCAGGCTTGGGCTGTCAACACAAGTCTTTTCTGTTAAAACCAACAGCAATGTTTTAAGCCTCCTTCGGCCCTTAATATTCATTCTGTTCTAAAACACTGGCCTTTGAGCCACCTGTGCGCGAGGGCTAAGTGCTAACTCAAAGCCCACCGGACGGTCCCCAGACAACCTCCTTGGAGAAGCTTCCAAGAACCTAATCGGGGGGCTCCTCTTTCTCCGACTCCCCGCTCCCCAGAGTCCAGCATGCACAGTTTGAAGGTGGGACCCCGCTGAAGGCTGCTGTCACCCCTGAGATGTCAAAGGACAGTTGCAGCTGTTTTTCTGGTTAGTTGTGCAGACCGTGTGTAAAGTTATAAAACTGTTAACTGGAAAAGCTGAGTTTGAGTTGGCTAAGAAAATTTTATCAGCAAAAATAAAAAACAGAATGAACATCATTAGTGGAAAATTAATTTAACATTGTTAAAGCTGCAAAAAAAAAATCCAGATACTTTATTTCCATTGCTTTTATGCATTTTTCCAACAGCAAAGCAATGAGTGCTTCTTATAGAAAAGGTGGAAATAGAGACAGGCAAGGAGGGTCTCATGCAGGGAGCGGGATGCAGGCAGCCCTGTTCTAACGCACACACAGTGCTCAACTTTAAAGGGCGGTTTATAATGTCCTGTTTTCTCACCTACCACCATAGTGAATTCAATACCATCAGATATTTGAGGAAATAGGACTGCCATTACAAGCAGTACAGAGAAGCTGAAAACGAGGTAACACAACAAACCCCTAACCCTGTGAACACTTCCGTGGCGCAGTGACGCCTGTAGCACCCACCACCTGGCCGCACCGTGACGTCCGGAGCGCGCAGCGGCGTCGGCACCGCACAGCAGCGTGGAGCCTGCGACCCGCGATATTTACTCCCAGCCCAAGTCCGTATGCTTGTTAAAATGTTTTCTAAACCTGTGTTTTCCAAAGAAACCCGCGGCTCCTCCTGGGCCATAGCCCACCTAAACCCTGTGATGGGCAGCCCTGTCTGCTTTGAGCCCAATCGTGCATTCTGAAATAAAATTGGATACGACTCAGGAGGAAAAATGAGTCTTCGAGCTGTGAAATGTCACGGACCTATTTCACCAGCTTTTAGGTGAGGCCATAATCTGCACCTGACGTTCTGTCCTGCTCATTCCGCTAAGACTTGAAAAAAATCTCTCCACGAGCAGGAGGATCTCTGCTCTCTGCTCTTGGTCCCCATTCCTGTGGAAGCCGCAGCAGAGAGCTCTCACTTCCTCACTCTCAGAACAGCCTGAGCCCCCAAGTTGTCCCAGGCCCACTACCCCTGTGCAAGGCGCCAAGCCCAGGCTTGTGTGTTCATGGACCTGAGTCCAGAAGGCATGGGGCTCAGGCAGGTGCCCCAGCCACCTTCCTTGAAACTATGGTTTCTGCTCTTTGATGCATCCCCCATGCAGCCCCTTCTGAAGCAGAAAGAGGAGGGCGGTCTAGAAGGGGAGCCAGGCCAGCCCCAGCTCTGCTTCTTCTTCCCTGTCACCCACACCCTGCGGGGACTTAGAGGTGGGGCTGGGGGGTCCTCCGAGAGGCAGAAAAAGTGCTCCTGGCATTTCCTCCAGCTGAGATGGAGACGTCTCCGGCAGAACCCAGAAGGTGCCCTCTGAGGATCCAGGATGAGGGCAGAGGCGGGAGAGAGAAGACCCAGCCTGTCTCGCAGGAAGAAAGGCAGGTGGGGGACAGCGAGAGGCAGGACGCGTGAGAAGCCCCAGGGGGAGGGGACAGAGGGGATGGAGCCCCCGGTAGTCTGGCAGCTGCATTCCTGGCCTTCCTGGCCTCATCGGGGACGCCGAAGCATCTGGTTCCCTTTCACCCTTATCAACAGTCAGCCGTCAGCGAAGATTAAATGGCCAGACGTGATCTTACCACAAACAAAATGGGAATAAAATTTCCATTCTGCCTGGAGCAAGAGTGGCCTTGAGAAGCCACAGCTTAAACAAGAATCAGAAACCCACAAGATCACGTAAGACTCAACGCCGCCACTCACATGGCGCACGGCTCCTTTCTATCTGAATGTGCTCAGTAACAAGGATTCTTACATCCATAAGAACCAGGAAGAAAAAAACAATCATTCCACAAAGACCCAGAGAGCTTTATGTACTCTATTATGTAATGCCGTGTGGGTGAATTTACAACTATCCCAGGTCCGCAGAAATCCAACTGAACTTGTTTTAAACATTCACACCTCTGTTCACAGCAACCAAAGGCATCTTGTTTGGATATTCAAACACACGGCAACGGTAGGTCTATCTGGGCTCTGGGTTCCGGGAACGGCTGCCAGAAAACCACCCATTTCCAGATAATCATGATGGTGTGATCACTCACCTAGAGCCAGACATCCTGGAATGTGAAGTCAAGTGGGCCTTAAGAAGCACCACTCTGAACAAAGCTAGTGGAAGTGATGGAAGGGTCCAGTTGAGCTATTTCAAATCCTGAAAGATGACGCTATGAAAGTGCTGCACTCAATACGCCAGCAAATTTGGAAAACTCAGCAGTGGCCACAGGACTGGAAAAGGTCAGTTTTCATTCCAATCCCTAAGAAAGGCAATGCCAAAGAATACTCAAACTACCGCACAATTGCACTCATCTCACACGCTAGTAAAGTAATGCTCAGAATTCTCCAAGCCAGGCTTCAGCAATATGTGAACTGTGAGCTTCCTGATGTTCAAGCTGGTTTTAGAAAAGGAAGAGGAACCAGAGATCAAATTGCCAACATCCGCTGGATCATGGAAAAAGCAAGAGAGTTCCAGAAAAACATCTATTTCTGCTTTATTGACTATGCCTAAGCCTTTGACTGTGTGGATCACAATAAATTATGGAAAATTCTGAAAGAGATGGGAATACCAGACCACCTGACATGCTTCCTGAGAAATCTGTATGCAGGTCAGGAAGCAACAGTTAGAACTGGACATGGAACAGACTGGTTCCAAATAGGAAAAGGAGTACGTCAAGGCTGTATATTGCCACCCTGCTTATTGAACTTATATGCAGAGTACATCATGAGAAATGCTGGGCTGGAAGAAGCACAAGCTGGAATCAAGATTGCCAGGAGAAATATCAATAACCTCAGACATGCAGATGACACCACCCTTATGGCAGAAAGTGAAGAGGAACTAAAGAGCCTCTTGATGAAAGTAAAAGAGGAGAGTGAAAAAGTTGGCTTAAAACTCAACATTCAAAAGATGAAGATCATGGCATCTGGTCCCATCACTTCATGGCGAATAGATGGGGAAACAATGGAAACAGTGAGAGACTTTATTTTTCTGGGCTCCAAAATTACTGCAGATGGTGACTGCAGCCATAAACTTAAAAGAGGCTTACTCCTTGGAAGAAAAGTTATGACCAACCCAGCAGCATATTACAAAGCAGAGACATCACTTTGCCAACAAAGGTCCATCTAGTCAAGACTATGGTTTTTCCAGTAGTCATGTATGGTTGTGAGAGTTGGACCATAAAGAAAGCTGAGCACTGAAAAAAGTGATGCTTTTGAACTGTGGTGTTGGAGAAGACTCTTGAGAGTCCCTTGGACTGCAAGGAGATCCAACCAGTTCATCCTAAAAGAGGTAAGTCCTGAGTGTTCATCGAAAAGACTGATACTGAAGCTGAAGCTCAAATCCTTTGGCCACCTGATGCAAAAAGCTGACTCATTTGAAAAGCCCCTGATGCTGGGAAAGATTGAAGGCGGGAGGAGAAGGGGACGGCAGAGGATGAGACAGTTGGATGGAATCACCGACTCCGTGGACATGAGTTTCAGTAAGCTCCAGGAGTTGGTGGTGATGGACAGGGAGGCCTGGCGTGCTGTGATCCATGGGGTCGCGAAGAGTCAGACACCACTGAGCGACTGAACTGAACTGCTGAACTTAGTCCTTTCTGGGTGTGGGTTCAGCCCTGGGCCTCGGAGGGCCTCCATGTGGTTCTGTTCAGCGGATGTAAGGGCAGGTGGGCCCTCCGCCCGGCCCCGCTGAGCTCTGCCGCTAGCCAGCACCACTCACTCAGCACTGCCCGGGTGTGGGAGAAGTGGGGCCAGGGCACCTGAGACCCCAAGGAGCGGCAGCGACGGCAGCAGGAGCAGACTCTGGGTCTCATCCGGCCCTGGCCTGACAACTGACGTCACCACCGGTCGTCTCCCGTGGACCGTGCTGGCAGCGGGAGAACCAGCCCCTCCCTCTCCCTTCTCATTAAAGACCTAACACCCGGTGCCCCACCCACAGAGAAAGCCAGCCGCAGATGCCAGGGGTCAGAACCGGCCTGAGACAGCAGAGGCCGCCGCCCACGGGCCGGGGGCCCCGTGCCACCCCCAGAGCGGGGCTGGGCCCCTTGCTCCCAGAGCTCCGTCTATCCCCCCCATCACAACCTGTCCTCTGGGGGCGCTGCGCCTGCCTCCCCGTTTACCCCACCGGCTGGAGAGCCATGCGTGTGTACGTGTGAACCACGCTCATGAGTAAGGACATGGACTCCAGGGGCGTGTGGACGCCGTCCCCGGCCACAGAGTGACATGTGGATTTTACACGCTGGAGGCCTCGTCCCGGCCTTGAAGCCAGAATCCAGGATCTACTGAGAAGGTGGCTTTGCAGAAGGGTCCCGAGGCCAGCGCCTGGACCGTCACTTCCCAGGCCTGCATGTCTGTGCAGAAAGTCTTCTCAACACCTCGCTGGCTATAGGCCTAGAGGTGGTCAACCCATGGCTGGAATGAACACGCTTGACGCTGGGCGGGTGGTAGGCTGGGGTGTATGTCCCGACCCCCGGGTCCTCCCACGTCCCCGTCCCCCGCAGGGCCAGCGAGCCCAGTGAGCCGGCAGTGGGCAGCTTGGGCCAGCACAGGACCTGCCATGGGTCCACGCGGGCTGCAGCCTTTATCCAGGTCAAGACGTGAACCAAACTGCCCTTTCCTCGGGCACTGGTGGGAAGTCAGTCATCAGCCGACAAAGTGCACAAAGGCGCCTGACCCGTCTGCAGCGAGGCTGGGCCAAAAAAGAGAAAGACCAGTGCCGGCTGGCGACCGCGTCCCGGCAAGGCGCAGGCCTCTGTGGGGACGAGCCTCCACCGACCACAGCCCTGAGCCACGTGCTCGGGTGACGGCTGAGGGAGGCCACGCCCCCGGCCCTGACGCCCCTGCCGCGTGCCGGGGTGACGGCTGAGGGAGGCCACGCCCCCGGCCCTGACGCCCCTGCCGCGTGCCGGGGTGACGGCTGAGGGAGGCCACGCCCCCGGCCCTGACGCCCCTGCCGCGTGCCGGGGTGACGGCTGAGGGAGGCCACGCCCCCAGCCCTGACGCCCCTGCCGCGTGCCGGAGTGACGGCTGAGGGAGGCCACGCCCCCAGCCCTGACGCCCCTGCCGCGTGCCGGAGTGACGGCTGAGGGAGGCCACGCCCCCAGCCCTGACGCCCCTGCCGCGTGCCGGGGTGACGGCTGAGGGAGGCCACGCCCCCGGCCCTGACGCCCCTGCCGCGTGCCGGGGTGACGGCTGAGGGAGGCCACGCCCCCAGCCCTGACGCCCCTGCCGCGTGCCGGAGTGACGGCTGAGGGAGGCCACGCCCCCAGCCCTGACGCCCCTGCCGCGTGCGGGGTGACGGCTGAGGGGCCACGCCCCCGGCCCTGACGCCCCTGCCGCGTGCTCGGGTGACGGCTGAGGGAGGCCACGCCCCCGGCCCTGACGCCCCTGCCGCGTGCCGGGGTGACGGCTGAGGGAGGCCACGCCCCCGGCCCTGACGCCCCTGCCGCGTGCGGGGTGACGGCTGAGGAGGCCACGCCCCCGGCCCTGACGCCCCTGCCACGTGCTCGGGGGACGGCTGAGGGAGGCCACGCCCCCGGCCCTGACGCCCCTGCCACGTGCTCGGGGGACGGCTGAGGGAGGCCACGCCCCCGGCCCTGACGCCCCTGCCGCGTGCTCGGGGGACGGCTGAGGGAGGCCACGCCCCCAGCCCTGACGCCCCTGCCACGTGCTCGGGGGACGGCTGAGGAGGCCACGCCCCCGGCCCTGACGCCCCTGCCGCGTGCTCGGGGGACGGCTGAGGGAGGCCACGCCCCCAGCCCTGACGCCCCTGCCACGTGCTCGGGGGACGGCTGAGGAGGCCACGCCCCCGGCCCTGACGCCCCTGCCACGTGCTCGGGGGACGGCTGAGGAGGCCACGCCCCCGGCCCTGACGCCCCTGCCGCGTGCTCGGGGGACGGCTGAGGGAGGCCACGCCCCCAGCCCTGACGCCCCTGCCACGTGCTCGGGGGACGGCTGAGGAGGCCACGCCCCCAGCCCTGACGCCCCTGCCGCGTGCGGGGTGACGGCTGAGGGGCCACGCGGCCGTCTTGAGGAAGCCGCCGCCGAGCTCGCCGAGGACGCGCAGCGCCCTCTCCTCTTGACTCCTCCGCCAGCTCTCCCGAGGACCGCAGCGCCCATCCGGGGCAGCTCGCCGGCTCCTGGCAGCCGCGGCGTTTCACAAGCCCCGCTGTTGAAGAGACAGAAGCGTTCAACTTTACAACGAAGTTTCTTGTGAATTAGGTACGTAATAAGAACGGGACTTCGAGCTTTTGAAACCACGCTGCTCTCATGACACTAAACAATTATTTCAATTTAAGAACCACCACAAAAAAATCTCATATCACCTTTGGAACAGAAATAACAGGAAACTGCTTGTCACAGACCCAACAATTTTACAGAAAAAAATTCCTCAAATTTAAGTTTCATCTATTTCTTAATCATTTTTTTTAGATAGTAAAAGAATAAACATTATAGATAAACTCAAAACAGAAACTTTATCTGATCCAGTCCATCAACAGACTGTAGTTTCTGGAAGAAAATTTCTCATAACGTGCTATAATTCCTATTATCAGTGCACTTAGGAGAAAGGCATATGGCTTTCTAACACCATTAAACAAACATCATTATGAGCTATACTATTTGAGTGTGCTGCCAACTAGATATAACTCTTAGTTATGAGATATTCTGTCTCATTACAGAATTACTTGTTTAATGCCAAGTATCAGCTTTTCTTCTCTGGAGCAATAATCACCACTCAGGCTGTTCTCAACAAATACATATTAAGCAAAACATAAAGCCCAAATGAATCCTCACATTCACGTACTTAAATTTTAATAAAGCTTACCATCACCAATTATTTAAAAGAAAAAAGAAAAAAACCCTCCTGCCAAGGGTACATTTTCCATTAAAATGTAATCAATGCTTAGGTTTCAATAAGTCTTCCCATGACCCTGATAAGGTCTTTTTCATTGATTAAAAAAAAAAAAATGCTTCCAAAAAGCAAGATAAACAATATCAAATGTAGAATAAACTACTTAAAACGGCACATAAATCAGTTTGTATTTAGGAAGATGAAAAAATTTTAGAAACGGATGGTGATAACTATGCAAATGTAACTGAAAGCCAATGGATTATATTATGCGCCTATTTGGAAATGGTTTAAATGATAAATCTTTTGTATATTTTACCACAATTAAAAAAAAAAAAACTGCCCATAAACCAACCAACCTACGGTACATTCACTCACTAGGTCAATGCATCTTTGTAATGTTACAGCCATGCTAATTCATTATGTCACATCTTCATTCTGCCACGTAAGTCCTTTTTTAAACTTTTATTGGAATATACAGTTGATTTGCAATATTGTGTTAGTTTCAACGGCACAGCAAAGTGAGTCTGTTGTGCACACACATACAGCTGCTCTTTTCCCCTTCTTTCCCGCGCAGGTCCTTACAGAGTATTGAGTACAGCTCCTTGTGCTTTACAGCAGGTCCTTATGATTTTAAACCAAATTTAAACCTTTATCACAGGTAACATACATACTCCATGTTTTAAGTAATGGAATTTTGGGGGCGGCCCCGTGGCCCTACTGTATAACGTGACAGTAACACACCATTTCTGCCACACCGCCCCCACTGCCCACCGAGGCCTGCTGCGCTGGGCTGGCCTCTGGCCTCCGTGGACCCCCAGCCCTGTAATTCCGGGGCCCAGAGCCACCCCGTCCCCCCAGACCTGGACCCCAAGCCCTGTGATTCTGGGGCCAGGGGCCACCCCATCCCCCCAGACCTGGACCCCCAGCCCTGTGATTCCCGGGCCCAGAGCCACCCCGTCCCCGCAGACCTGGACCCCCAGCCCTGTGATTCTGGGGCCTGGGGCCACCCTATCCCCCCAGACCTGGACCCCAAGCCCTGTAATTCTGGGGCCCGGAGCCACCCTGTCCCCCCAGACCTGGACCCCCAGCCCTGTGATTCGGGGCCCGGGGCCACCCCGTCACCCCAGACCTGGCTCCTGTCACGTCCCCTTCCTTCCCTCTGCCCATCTCCTTCTCATCCAGGCCCTTCCTGACACGCAGCCAGCCTACTGTGTGCCTATTTGCTGTCTTTGCCCTCCACAGCGTCCCCTGTGCATACAGCGAGTGTCAACAACCATCTGGAGAACAGCGACGCTGAGCACTCAGTGTGCACTGAGCTCGTCGCACGCCTCCCCCTGCTAGAATCCGCAGGCCTGCCCCCCACCCGAGCTTCAGTGTCAGAAAAACAGTGAGAAGAGCTGGACAGTATCAGACGTGAGCACACAGGCAGACTCTAACCACAGGACGGCCACCCCAGCGACGTGAGGACACAGGCAGACTCTAACCACAGGACGGCCACCCCAGCGACGTGAGGACACAGGCAGACTCTAACCACAGGACAGCCACCCCAGCTTTCTAACACACACGCTGCCTTCAGGTGCCTCCCCAAGTCAAAAAGTGCGCGGACACACCTCACGGTTATCTACGACTTTAATGGCTTATCTATTCGATCCAAATCAAAACGACTATTTCCAAACACTTCCTAAAGAGAAAAGGGAAATTAAATCACTCCACGTGCATGCAAGTGGTCTGTCCCTTTCAGATCCTTTACCTGAAAAGGACGGACAAATCGAGGCCTGCCTTACCTTAAGATCACTTATCTCCTGCATCAATAATCGTCCCATCACTTTGTTCCAGGGAATAATAACTTTAATTCCATGATTTAAAAACACATGTTTTCTGGGCAGGACACTGAGGCCCTCCTGAAAAATCACACAGAAATCCAGATGACGCTCCCATGGCAGAACTTCATTGTCTCTAATCCTTTGCTGAAAATAGGCTGAAGGAAATCCTCTTTTCTCTGAAGGAGGGAGATTACATAACAGATGACCAGGCTGGCCGCCTCCTTTCATGACAGTGGGGTCTGTCCGGAGCAGGTGGGAAGAACAAGGCCGGTACCCAGGGCAGGGGCAGACACACTCGGCCCGGAAATAAACTTGAGGGACAGATTCCATCAACTGAACAGACAGTTCAGAGAAGACAGAGGGGGCGCTCCCCCGACCCCGGGCCCTGCGGCTTTGACAAAAGCCCCGGCATCAGACAGACAGGGCCAGCCCCCAGCACCAGAGGCCGGGCCAGCCCCCCGCCGTATCAGGGTCTCTTCTGACAGGGGTGTGTAACAGCCTGAGCAGGTTTTTAATGAGAACCAGGCTGCGATTACAGGGAGACCTAGGAAGGAAAGCTCCGCAGCGCTGGCTTGGGAACTCTCAGGGCACCGCGAAAGCCCAGCATGTGTGGGCAGCAGGGTGACCCCACATCCTAGGCCCACGGAGAAGTCACGTCCCTGTCACCCTAGCGACAGCTTGGGGTCACTTTCCAGCCACCCCGTTCCAATTCTGCTGGAGGTGAGGAGGCTGCCCTGCACAGAGCAGGCCGACAGCACGGCCCCTAAACCTGACCTAAAATTGACTCGGGGACCGGCCACTTCCCAGCCCCCTCCGCCCAATCCAGTTACGTGGGGGACATCTGTCCCGTCAACGAGACAGACGCTGCGGATTTAGTCCTAACAAACCCAGACGACACTTGACACCAACCACCACTCTGCTACCAAGCCTCCCAGCTAGTGCTAGAGTGTGCTCAGTCGCTCAGTCGTGTCCGACTCTGTGCGACCCCACGGGCTGTACCCGCCAGGCTCCTCCGTCCACAGGATTCTCCAGGCAAGAATACTGGAGTGGGTTGTCATTTCCACCTCCAGGGATGGGAACATAAACCCAGGTGCAAGAATTTCACCGTCTAAAGGTGCTGAAATCACACAGTCTGTTCTCTTATCACTGGAACTATGTGAAAAATCAACAGCAAAAGATATTTTAAAATAACCCACATATTTTCAAGTGCAGTGTGACACTTACCAAGAGCAATCTTTGACTTAGCCACTGAAAGGCTCAATAAAGTTAGAAGACCAAAAAAGCAAAGGGAAAAAAGCAAAGAGAAAGACAGGAACACACAGGACCTTGACGGATCAGGGCTCGGATGGTGGGCACCGTGGTCTGTCAGCGCTAACAACGGCCGAAACCTGCTCCACAGCCCAGAAGAGTGACCGTTCCTGCTGCACCTCTACTCTGTTAGTCCCCCCAGATTCTGGGGAACGCTTCTTTTTGTTTGATAAAACAGTCAACAGTCAATGCACTTTTTCAAACTGCCTCCTTTGCGGTTCTCTACCTGTGTGAGTACTGACAATCTGAATCGCACCAAGTTGAACAGTATTCAGCCACAAACGGAACTGTGCCCCCTGAACCCCTAACCCCCACTGTGACTGTGGGTGGAGACGGGACCTGGGGAAGCTGTGGAGATGAAACGCGGGCGTAAGGGTGATGCCGTCCCTGATGGGACCGTGTCCTCGCAGGACGAGGGACAGAGACCACTCACTCTGCCCCCCACCCCAGGAGCGGCCGCCTGAGGGCAGGAGAAGGCAGCCGTCTGGCCTCACCGGACCCGCCTGCCAGCCCTGGGCTGCACTTGCAGCCCTGAGCCTGAGAAACCAGGCTCCGCTGCGGCCCCAGCCCCCCACCAGGACAGGCACGGACCCATCGTGGCTTCATGTTTTAGATGCCAGCGCTAAACACACCACCACCGAGGTTCACGGACCCGCCACGAGCATCCTAGAACCACCCCGGAATCGAGGCCAGCTTTTCACCTGAGGACGCCGCCTTCCTCAGCCACATTCTCAGCCTCCACGTCCTCAACGACCAGACGTGTGTTGACACGACGCGTGTCTCAGGCCGGCCTCCAACCTCAGACCAGGACAGAGGCGTGGAGAAGGATACTGGGTGGGCAAAGCAAAGGCCCGCCGTCCACGTGGCAGGGAGCCCCTCAGTCATGTGTATGGCAGGGTGGCCGGCTACCCCCGGGGCGTGGCCAAGAGCAGCGGGCTGGATGACCCAGGCCCCCGTCTGCTGTGCTCGCAGGAGCCTCCACGAGCCCCACAGAAACTCACCAGCAGCCTACGCATCTTCCTAGGCCACAGGCTCCTGGGTGCCCGCAGCCACACCCAGGCCGGCATGGGAAGGGTCCTGGAACAGATGCAGGCCTCCCCTGGCAGGTAAGAGGGGAGGGAAATGGAAGCTGGCTTCGTGCATCCCGATGAGGCGCCAGGAACCCCGGCCTTGCCCCGTCACAGAGCCTGCGAGGCAGGAGCAGGGTCAGCACGGCAGAAGCAAAGTGACCGGAAGTCACCAGCATCTTGCCCGCGCCACCCACCTCGGTTAACATGTTCTCGGTTAACATGTTTTACCCGCAAAACACACACAGCAGACGGCGCAGACTCCCGCAACAGCTGTGGCTAGCTGGTGTGTCGTGTGGGGGCAGACTGCGGCCGGATGACACGGACACACAGCTGTCCCCCAGGAAAACCGCTCCTTCCACCGCCTATGTCCAAACCTTGCCAGACACTCCTCGGGGGTGCGTGGACTCTGAAACCCACCAAAGGCAAAACAAAACCACAGAGAAGCAGGAAACATCTTGCCCACAGAAGCTCAGGAGGGTGGGAGGCGGTTAAACATTTGCAGAGCGAGAACTTGGAAATGGATCCATCTGGACGAGCTCTATCCTGAGAGGGTGACTGACAGACACCCAGACGGCAGGACAGCGGGGCACACATGTGTGAATGTTACCAGCACAGTCCTCTCGAGAGGAGGGGGCTCGGAGGCAGTGAGTTTCCTCCATCTCCACTTAAAAAGGTGGAGAAAGTATGTGCAGGGTTGGTTGGAAAAGGCAGCTAACGACTAACCGGCCCACAGCGCTCCCCTGCTCTGGCCTGGCCTACGCCCAGGTGACGAAGGGACAGGCAACGGCAGGAGCCCAGAGCCCTCTCCCGACTCTGCCGCGGCGGGCCTTCTCCTGGTCCACACGCAGCATGAGTGAGCTTCCCGCCAGGAGGCTCCACACTGCTGGACCGGCTCCCCCCACCCAGCGATAGTACACACACACCAGGGGACGTGGGGCCCAGGCTCTGCTCCCGATGGCCAGTCATCGGGTGCTTCTAACCCACCGACTGGCGGACGAAGCTTGGTTTGGGCTCAGGGGTCCACCCCAACTGGAGGAGCCTGGACCCTTGGTAGACAGGGGTCGGGGGGCAGGGCAGCCGCAGGGCAGGGCGCCAAGCCCTCCGTGAAGGGCAGCCACCCGGCGCCAGACGGCCAGGTCACACCTTTGTTCAAACAGTGGGGAAGTGTGGGCACGTGTGGACAATCGTGTTCAGTCGCTCAGGTGTGTCCAAGTCTTTGTGACCCCAAGCACTGCAGCCGCCAGTCCTCTAGCCACAGGATTCCCCAGGCAAGGGTATTGGAGTGGGTTGCCATTTCCTTCTCCAGGGAGTCTCCTGTGTTATTGGGCGGAATCTTTACCCCCTGGGACACAATCACCTGCGTTTAAATGTTGGCCATAAACTCAGGCAGTTCTGAAGCCACAGAGTGTCTGATGCAACCGTATCAGAGGGCCGGTTCCCCTCCTGTTTTCAGACAAGGTTCTCAGCGTTCAGGAGACTAGTGGCACTGGGGTCCACCCCCCCCCCTCACCCCGGCCCTGCCCAGAAAATAGAAAGCGTTTGAGCCAAAGGCTCTGCACTCTGTACTCCAGGACCCCCAGGGGGCCAGGTAAGAATGCCCGTTCACAACCAGACCCCAGGAGAGGGTCCTTTCCAGGTGGGGGTCCGAGGGGTGGATGCGAGGACAAGAGGGGGTCCCTGTGGTCGGAGGATCAGCCGTGAGGACAGAAAGAACCACAGACAGAGCGTGGGGGAAGCTCCCGGGTCAGGAAGCCCCTCCAGATGTGAGGGGACCCCGGGCTGTGACCCTGGGGAGGTCACTTCCTCCCTGGGGGTTTATCAGGAGAGGGGCAGGACCACGCACCTCCCTGGCCTCCTCCTCACTGTTCTGAGAAACTACCAGTGAAGGAGACTCCAAAGGTGTGAAGTAGCCTCAACAAGACTTTCAAGGTCTGTCCTTAACCCATTCAGGTCCTTGGAAGCACCCAAGGGCGCGTCTTCGAGGGTCTTAGCAACAGCCATGGTGAGAGGTGGAACTGACTGCTGGACCGAGGTTTACGAGCTTTCCCGGCCCCAGGGGTGGTCTGCAACCACGGCCATGGGGGCACCCAGGCCTCCCAGCAGGGCGCTGACAGGGACGACAGGGCACCAGCCTCGGGCCCCCGGCTGACCCAAGCAAAGGGCCTGCCGACCGGCTCAGCCCCCTCTCTGCCTGGACCCACCCGCCAGACATCACGGCTCAGAGGCCCGCAGCTTCCAGCACACTCGGACAGCACCCCGGGCCCTCCCTGCCTCCCACCTGATCAGGGTGCATCAGGGAACAAAGCCCAGAAGGAACTTCTGGGGCCCTCAGGCTACAAATCCTTTCTGCATCCCATTCTGCTTCTTATTTGCGGGAAAACTGTTTTGTCCCCATGACCTTCCCTGAAGTACCAAAGGGCAGACTCAAGAGCCAGGTCAGGGCAGGGAGTGGGTGCAGAGATCAGGGAGGGGCGGTCAGGAAATAGCCTGGGGCCGGGCCAGTGCCCTTGAGGCTCACAAGTTCTGAGTCCTTCTTCGGAACTAAGACCCCACCCGGGTTGGGGAAGGTCACCCTGCCCTGTCACGAGCCACCAGGCCTTAGGAAGAAAGTTACAGTCTCTCTGAACACCATCAAGGAGGTCAGCTTTTCTGAGCACGAGCTGCCCCTCCCTGCTTGGCCCCACCTTGGTCAACCTTTCTTGGCTTGTCTGACCTCCACGACCTCACCTGGTGTCAGGCAGAGACCCTGTGTGTGGCTGAGGTTGGGGGTGAGGGCAGAAGGGGGATCCCCGGCGGGCCGCCTCGGGCTGAGCGCCCACGGGCTGACACACGGGTGCTGTGGGAGGAAGGAGGCAGGCCTGGGAGTCCCTGGAGGACACAGACGTGGGGACACAGGCAGGGGCCGTGGGGTCAAGGAAGTCTGCTTTAGAAAGGGGCGACTGAAAGGCACAGCGGAGTGTCACGGGGGCTGGTGATGCCGCTGCAGAAGGGAGGCGTGCTGGCTCGGGGGCGGGCGGGGGCCCGGAACGCAAGCCGCAGCTTTCCAGACCAGGCCGCCGCCCCAAACCAGGAGGGCGCCGACGGCAGCCGCAGCGTGGGCCTTCTCCCTGGGGACCCTGTTCACCGCCAAGTCGGGGGGCCACCACCCTCCACACCGTCCACTCAAGGAGGCCGAAGGGGACTCAGTCCCCGGAGGAGCTGGGGCTGCCAGCGGCATCAGACCCTTGACAGAGCACCTCCCTGGGCCGCAGGGCACCCCACTGGCCCCCCGATCCTGGTGGTGCTCCCCTCTGCAAGGAAACCACATCAAGGGGGTCCCTTTCAAGAGGGAAGATGCCCACCGTCTCAGTCAAAGGCTGAGCCAGGCGGGAAGATGCCCACGGTCTCATTCAAAGGCCTGAGCCAGGTCTCCACCTGCAACCTGTGAGCCTCCGATGTGAACTTTGACCTCCACAAACAACTGTTTTTTTTCCTTTTCATATACCAGAATCCAAGCAAAAGCAATTCCTTGTTCAAGCCTGTTGAATTTCTATGGCTGTAAAAAATGGCTTTTTATTGATTTTCCTTGCAAATAAATAGCATTTCTGCCTGCATTTAACTTGGTTAAAAAAGCATTTGTGAGTCTGGGACCTGGGCATCTGCACTCTGACTGCCCCGCACGAGGGACAGCACGTGTCCAGGCGCCAGTGCCCAGCAAAGCCGTAAACAGAGGCCTCCCCACGGAGCCAGCGGCAGCTCAGGGGCTTCCAAGCCATTTCAGGCAACTGCAGACTGAGGTCGGAGTGCTCGCCCCTGGAGATTCTGCAGCAAAACCCAGTCAGCTAAACTCCCTCCCCTCCCCCAGGTTATTAAATCTGCCCTCAGGCAGGAAAGAAAGCACGTCAAGATGACTTGTCCCAAACAGGCAGACAATGGGAGGAATCTAACTTAACAGCCAGGACACAGGGGTTAAATTATACATCAGGCAGATTGCTTTGAAAGGCGTGTTCAAACACTGAGCACAGCCCTGCTCTGCAGGCGGGGCCGGCCTGCCTCAGGGGTCACCAACTTCAAGCACCTGAAGGCCTCGGGCGGTTCAGGTGGCCCACTTGAGTGTCCTGGGGTGTAGACTCCCGGAGGTGAAGCACAGGAGGCCCCAGGGTGTCATGAGAAGCGGCCTTAGGAAGGCAGCTCCAAGTCAGGTGGCATTTAAAGCTTTTAAAGCCAAGACTCATCAGATGAATGTCAGCCTTTAGAGCAGCAGCAGCCAACACTGACGTCCACGGCACAAGCCATTTGGTGATCAAAAAAAACCAAGAGCAGACCCACACACATGCAGGTAAGTGGTGAATTTCTTAGAAGTTTCAAAGCATTCTAATACAGCCATGCTTGAGGTACTCCAGGGACCAGCATTTATTTTTTCCTTATACAGAAAAATCTTAATGTAACCGTTTGTTTCAAAAACAGATATACTCTCATTAAGGAAGTTTTGCCCATCTTAAAATTAAAAGGTAAGTAATACCCCAGAAAGCAAAAATTGTGAGACAGAAATAAGCAGAAACCTGGTCAAGCAGGTATCCAGGCTGAAGTATTGAAACCAAAGTCCAGGGACACAACGCAGCGAGCGTCCCAGTCAGACCTCCCGGCTGTGAGGCGTGGACAGGAAGGGCCGCATCATTCTGCAAGTAGACATCACAGCAGGCTTTTCACTGGCCTGCAGTCTTCAGCACCCTTGTGTCCAGATGTCCTGAGTCCCCTCTGAGCCCACACACTGCTCCAGAGCAGGACGCCCACGATGACCAGCAGGTGACCCAGGGACGTACTTGCCCTCTCCCAGCCAGTCACCAGGCACAGAGCTTTGCTAACAGCTGTCAGTGACATGGACATCACCAGATGGTCAACACCAAAATCAGATTGATTATATTCTTTGCAGCCAAAGATGGAGAAGCTCTATACAGTCAGCAAAAACAAGACCAGGAGCTGACTGTGGCTCAGACCATGAACTCCTTATTGCCAAATTCAGACTTAAATTGAAGAAAGTAGGGAAAACCACTAGACCATTCAGGTATGACCTAAATCAAATCCCTTATGATTATACAGTGGAAGTGAGAAATAGATTTAAGGGCCTAGATCTGATACAGTGCCTGATGAGCTATGGAATGAGGTTCGTGACATTGTACAGGAGACAGGGATCAAGACCATCCCCATGGAAAAGAAATGCGAAAAAGCTAAACGGCTGTCTGGGGAGGCCTTACAAATAGCTGTGAAAAGAAGAGAAGGGAAAAGCAAAGGAGAAAAGGACAGATATAAACATCTGAATGCAGAGTTCCAAAGAATAGCAAGAAGAGATAAGAAAGCCTTCTTCAGCAATCAATGCAAAGAAATAGAGGAAAACAACAGAATGGGAAAGACTAGAGATCTCTTCAAGAAAATTAGAGATACCAAAGGAACATTTCATGCAAAGATGGGCTCAATAAAGGACAGAAATGGTATGGACCTAACAGAAGCAGAAGATATAAGAAGAGATGGCAAGAATACACATAAGAACTGGACAAAAAAGATCTTCACGACCCAGATAATCACGATGGTGTGATCACTGACCTAGAACCAGACATCCTGGAATGTGAAGTCAAGTGGGCCTGAGAAAGCATCACTACGAACAAAGCTAGGGGAGGTGATGGAATTCCAGTTGACCTATTCCAAATCCTGAAAGATGATGTTGTGAAAGTGCTGCACTCAATATGCCAGCAAATTTGGAAAACTCAGCAGTGGCCACAGGACTGGAAAAGGTCAGTTTTTATTCCAATCCCTAAGAAAGGCAATGCCAAAGAATGCTCAAACTACTGCACAATTACACTCATCTCACACGCTAGTAAAGTAATGCTCAGAATTCTCCAAGCCAGGCTTCAGCAATATATGAACCGTGAACTTCCTGATGTTCAAGCTGGTTTTAGAAAAGGAAGAGGAACCAGAGGTCAAATTGCCAACATCTGCTGGATCATGGAAAAAGCAAGAGAGTTCCAGAAAAACATCTATTTCTGCTTTATTGACTATGCCAAAGCCTTTGACTGTGTGGATCACAATAAACTGTGGAAAATTCTGAAAGAGATGGGAGTACCAGACCACCTGAGCTGCCTCTTGAGAAATTTGTATGCAGGTCAGGAAGCAACAGTTAGAACTGGACATGGAACAACAGACTGGCTCCAGATAGGAAAAGGAGTACGTCAAGGCTGTATATTGTCACCCTGTTTATTTAACTTATATGCAGAGTACATCATGAGAAACGCTGGACTGGAAGAAACACAAGCTGGAATCAAGATTTCTGGGAGAAATATCAATAACCTCAGATATGCAGATGACACCACCCTTATGGCAGAAAGTGAAGAGGAACTAAAGAGCCTCTTGATGAAAGTGAAAGTGGAGAGTGAAAAACTTGGTTTAAAGCTCAACATTCAGAAAACGAAGATCATGGCATCCGGTCCCATCACTTCATGGCAAATAGATGGGGAAACAGTGGAAACAGTGTCAGACTATTTTTTTGGGCTCCAAAATCACTGCAGATGGTGACTGCAGCCATGAAATTAAAAGACGCTTACTCCTTGGAAGGAAAGTTATGACCAACCTACACAGCATATTCAAAAGCAGAGATATTACTTTGCCAACAAAGGTTGGTCTAGTCAAGGCTATGGTTTCTCCTGTGGTCATGTATGGATGTGAGAGTTGGACTGTGAAGAAGGCTGAGCGCTGAAGAATTGATGCTTTTGAACTGTGGTGTTGGAGAAGACTCTTGATAGAGTCCCTTGGACTGCAAGGAGATCCAACCAGCCCATTCTGAAGGAGATCAGCCCTGGGATTTCTTTGGAAGGAATGATGCTAAAGCTTGAAACTCCAGTTCTTTGGCCACCTCATGCGAAGAGTTGACTCATTGGAAAAGACTCTGATGCTGGGAGGGATTGGGGGCAGGAGGAGAAGGGGACGACAGAGGATGAGATGGCTGGATGGCATCACTGCCTCGATGGACGTGAGTCTGAGTGAACTGCGGGAGTTGGTGATGGACAGGGAGGCCTGGCGTGCTGTGATTCATGGGGTCGCAAAGAGTCGGACACGACTGACCGACTGATCTGATCTGATGTGATCAGTGACATGGGTGCTAAGCACCTTCACAGCGCCGGGCACCACCCTCAGTCCCAGCCTGTGTTAGCGCATTTAATCCTCGTGCCAATCCTCTGAAACGGGGACTGCTATTCATTCTTTTTTTTTTTTTTTTTTTTGCTATTCATTCTTACACGAGGAAACGGAGGCAGAGAAAGGCAAACCACCAGGCCAGGGAGACCTGGCCTCAACGTGGGCAGGCCAGGTCCAACCCAGGTGGGTGCCCGGAGACTCTGAAACTGGACGTCTCCCCTCACATCTCTTCTAAGAAGGTAACACTAGCTTTCCATCCACTTTGTTAACACTTTTTTTTAAAAGCTCACGGTACAGAAGCACTTTGCCATTTCTGAGTTGAGCACATCTCTATGTGGCTTATATGCATCCAGGCTCACAACCAGTGATACCAGCTTTGGAAATACCTGGCCTAACCTGGAACAGAATTATCTCCTTCACTCGCCTACTCTACCTCTCTGGAAGTAACCCAGAATAAAATAACCTAGCAACGGTTTCCAAGGACTCCTTTATCTTTGGCAACCCTCAGGCATCATGAAAAGGTTTCTGTCCTAGAAATTCTGACTCTGTGATCACAAGACTGTAACAGGATATGACTTTATTTGCACTTATAGAATAAGTCACATACGGAAATCACAAAGAAATATGAATACTCAATCCCAGTCTTTTTTCCCCTCCAGTATAAGGAAATATAATTAATTCCTACATATTGAAACATAATCCAATCAAAAACAAACAGACTGGCTGTTCCTGGAAAAAGCCAAATTAGTTTAATAACATAGACATGAGCTTAATATCATAAAAATGAATGGCTTTCTATGTGAATGTGGTGAAGTAGTCAAATGATCAGATGTTTAAAAAAAGACGTGGAAGGAGAAACACAGAAATAATAATAGTGCCCCGTAACTGGGTCCCAGAGACACCACCAAGTAACGCACAGGCCGCGAGAGTCTGCTGAAGAGCATTCACCGGTCAGGCTTGAGGGGACATTGGATTTCTTAAGTCTAACATCACAGCAAGGGGCTTTCCTGGTGGCTCAGTGATAAAGAATCTGCCTGCAATGCAGGAGATGTAGGTTCGATCCCTGGGTGGGGAAGATCTCCTGGAAGAGGGCATGGCAACCCACTCCAGTATTCTTGCCTGGAGAATCCCAGGGACAGAGGAGCCTGGCAGGCTGCAGTCCATGGGGTCCCAAAGGGTTGGACACGACTGAGCGACTAACACACACACACACACACACACACATCACAGCAAGGGAGAAATAAGCATGTAAAGGACACCAACATTTATACAGGTTGATGTGACACGAGAGAGCTGAAGACCTGAAGGAGATAAAAGCACAAACATTGGAACTGTGTCCCGCCAGCTGGGAGGATGACGGGGTCAGCAACAGGCAGGGAGGGAAGATGTATCAGGCAGAGGGCCCATGGAAGGAGGAGGGGGGGGACCGGGAGGCCTCCCGCCCTCCCTCTCTCCTGGGTAGACTGTGTCAGTGCTCCCGGGCAGCGCTCCTCTCCATCACAAGTCTTAGAGTCCGAGAACAGAAACTGACTGGGAGGTCAGCGAGCACACCCTGGGTCAGCAGGGCCTCCACCCTCCTGGCGACTGCACTGATTCGCGTCGGCGTCCACGGATGGTTTCTCTAACAGCTCTGCTGACCTGTCACGGGCACCAGCTTCTCCAGAACTCACTACTGTAGACAGGAAGGTGCCCGGGGTGCGCACTCACGTTGTCATCTGGACTCAAGAACCCCTAAGGGGACAGCGGGGCCTTTCCCACGGGAAGCCCGCCGGGCCTCTTACCAGAACCCCAGAGAAGTTCACCCCACTTAACTGGAAGGCTCACTGCCCTTCCCCGGGGGAGCTCCCCGACCCCCGAGGCCTCTTTGGTGAGTAGGCTTCGGGGAAGCACTCTTTCAACGTTCCCCTTGGGTGAACACGAAGCTCGTAAACGTGAGCACTGACTAAGGGAATCCCCAGGCCAGAAGAGCCCCCACAGCCATGCCCCCTTCTAGCGGAGACCTCGGTGCGCGCCACTTGGGCAACCTGTGACCGACCACGTGCGCGCGGGGCCGGGGGCGGGGCTGTCGGAGACCAGGCCGCTTCCTTCTGCCGGGCGCACCCCCGCCGCCCCGGGCTCCCCTCGGCTGACGCGAAACCAAACCAGCCTCCCCTCTGCCACCCCTGGTGGCGGCCACAGCCAGCGAGGACTCCGGGAAGCCCCGCGGCCGGCCTCGGATCCGATTGGTTCCTCTCGGAGAAAAGCTCCCAAACTTCACTTCCGAAGCCCCATGTGCTGTTAGGAAACTAAGGGGCAAAGCCGCTGTCTTTTTCCGTGGGGCGGCCTCTTCCTTCCTCTGTCCGACTCCCGACTCCCGGGGCGGACCCGGCACGTGAGGCCGGGCGCGAGCATCCCACTTGAGCCCGACCCGGCGCCCATCTAAGCTACCGCGGCCCCAGCGGCCGCCGGGCTCCCGGGAGGCGCGCTGGCGGGTGGGCGCCCGCGCCGTCGGGGCCCGAGGTGCCAGCCCCGCAGGGCCCCCTCCCCCGCGTCCTGCAGTCCCCCGGGGCGCGGTCGGCCACCCAGTCCTTCAGCGCCCCCCGGCCAGCGGCCGCGGCCCCGTCCTGCACAGCCCGTGTCCCGGCCCCGGCTCCGCGCGGGTCGCACTCACGTATCTGTTCACGAGCGTCCGCACCAGGCTGCAGCAGTCCATGGCTCCTCCGGCCGCGCCCGCCCGATCAGCGCCCCCAAGTCCGGCTACGCGCTCCCATGGGCCCGGGCCCGAGTGTGGCCGCACGCCCCGCCCGGGTCACGGCCTGGGAGCGCCGGGCGGTGCGGGGGGCGGCCGCGGCCCCTCCGCGCTCATGCCCGGCCCGGCCCGCGGCGGCCGGCGCGGGGGTGGCGGCTCAGCAAGGTGGCCGCCTGGCGGCCGGAACCCGCGCGCCGGGGCTGGGGCGGTGGGGAGGCCGGCTGGGAGCGCCGATCGCGCCGCCGCTCTGCTGCTCCGCGCGCCTCCTCTCCGCCGCCGCGCTCGCTCCGCTCTGCCCTCCTCCCGGCCTCGGCCCGCCGCCCCTCTCAGCCCGGCCTCCGGCGGCCCTGTCCCGGCGCGCACGTCACGGGCGCGTGTGAGCATGCGCCCCGCGGCCCGCGCCCCCGCCCCGCTCCCGCGCCCTCACCCTGGCCCTGCCCCCTCCCGGCCCGCCCCCCGGAGCCGGTCAGCCGAGAGGACCCCGGGGCGGAGGGCGGGGACCCGCGGGCGGGGGCCGGCTCCTGTTGCTTCCGCCTCCCGGGCGGGGGTGCGCTCCCCGCAGCGGGGGCCTGGGTGGTGGGGACTGTGCGCCCGGAGCTGGGTCTGGCCGGAAGAGTCAATCTCCCCCCAAGGCCGGAGGGCGGGTGTGAGATCGGGGGAGTCGAGGAAGGGGCTTGGGGCGGGAATGAGGGGTCGGGTCGAGCAGAAGACTAGCTAAACCGGGCCTTTGTCTCCGGGGTGCTCGCTGTTCCCCTGCGTGGCCCTTCCTGCCTGGCAGGTGAGGCGGGGCCGGCCCATGGGGCTCCCCAGACTGTCGCAGCTCCTCAGCGTTGGAGCGAAGGTGAGCGCAGGTTCTCCCACCTGGATTGTTTCTGAAACCCCACAGGCTCCCTGACCCAGGGCCCCTAACCCCAGGATTTCAGCGTTGAGACAATCATGGGCTCCTGCAATCCCGCGAGGGTGAGGGGTTGGGATCTGCCTTGAACCTGTCTCACCAGCCTGGCCTGTCTTGCCTCCAGTCCATCTGGTCCACCTCCTGCCTCCTCCCGCGGCTGTGCCAGGTGGTCACCAGGAGGCCCAGCCCAGAGCTCGGGGCGTCCAGGCGCCGCAGGCATGCCCTCCCAGGCTGTCCCTGTAGCAGAGGAGAACCTTTCTGTGGCTCAGACACCTCAATTTCAACCCCAGGGAATGTTTGTTTTCCCAACGTTTTCTCTTCTCAGCCACAGTCAGCCAGCCTTGGATTAGTGAATACACTTCTGTTCTTACTGCCATGGGCCACCACTTGTGAAACCAGAGTGGCCTGACTATGCCTTTGGTAGGCGGTCAGGAGTGGGGCTCCCACCTCTGGAGGAAGGTAACTGAGTGTCCCCCTGGCTGGTGTGGAAGAGAAGCTGCCGGACATGGGATTAGATAGAGAAGCCTACAAGAGCGAGAGACTAGTGGTCGTGGCTAAACAACCTGGATTCTGAACTGCTTTTCTTCAGTAAAATTCTCCAGTTTCTGGTCAACTGACTCATTGATTCTCCACTTTCCAACCAAATCCACTGTCTCCTGCTCTGTGTCCAGGAGGCCCACGGCCATCATTATCAGTGGATCTTCACCAGCCGGGCACCAGCTGCAGGCTGAGCCCAAGCAGAGAGGCTGGGCCTTCCCCTCCTCTGCCCACGGGGCCCACCCTGGCCTGGCAGTGCCCATCCCTTGGAGACCACAGTGCTTGTCCAGCTTCCTTTTCTGTCGATTAACTCACACCGGGCTCCAGGAACCATGCCTCCAACAGCCAGGCAGCGGTGTCACAGGCCCTGGGGAACAGCACCCCTGGCGGGCCGTGGAACTGTGACTACGCTGCAGCAGGCAGTCCTGTCGCCAAGCTCTTCCCGATCTCCTCCTGCCTCCTGCCAGGGCCCCGGTTGCTGGAGTCAGATTTTGATTGGCCTACCACCTTGCCAACGGTGACATCTGTGGGGGCGGGGGGAGTAGAAAGACAGGTAGAGATCATACAAGGCGCCGGATAAAGGCTGGGTGTCTCGCAGGAATGCCTGTTTTATTCAGTGGTCAGTGTTAATTTCATATGGGAGTAGACATTGTGGTAGCCGCAAGATTGCCTTCTTTGTCATTACTGGCAGAAACCCACCATGGTCCAGGTAGCCACCACCCTCTATATGGCTGGGGTAAGTTGCTCTGTGTAAGCCAATGTCAGTAACTCCATGCCTCTTCCTGCAATTGGTTTAAAACGAGTTTAAGCCAATGGATCCTAGTGTTGGGAAGTCTCCTCACATAAAGGAGGCTCATAAAGAGGACATGCTCCTCGTTTCTTGCTGGAGCTGTGGGTCTGGATGTGATGTCTGGCGCCTTGCAGCCTTCCCACATCCGTGATGTGACAGGAACGTCGTCACAGTGGGGATGGCAGCATGGACAGACGGGAGGAGCACGGGTCCTTGGTGACACCACGGGCCACTGCGCTAACATGGATTTCATGTTCTGAGAGATAGAAAATCAATATCCTTATTGAACTGGATTTTCCATTGCAGGCGGCTGATAGAATGCTAAGTCTAAACCTATGAAACAGACCAGTTAAGACTATACTAAAGTAACAGTAAGTCCAATTTTTGCTGTGAATCGGTTATTTAATGGCAACCCACCCCAGTATTCTTGCCTGGAGAATTCCATGGACAGAGGAGCCTAGCATACCACAGTCCAAGGGGTCGCAAAGAGTCGGACACGACTGAGCGACTCACACACATCAAACCACACAAACATGGGAGCTTGCGCAACAGGGAGCTGTTATTCCTCAGGTCTGTGGCTTGGGGGAAGGTTTCTCTCTTTCTTCTGTTCTTGGTTGAGATTGTTTCTGAGCCGACTTTCCTTTTTAGCTCGCCTGGGGGGAAGGACGTTCAGATGGCTTCAGTCACATGTCTATTGTCTTAGCAGGGTGAGTAGAGAGCTGAGAGCAAGTCGGCCTCTCTCTGTATTGGTGGTCAGCCTGAGCTTGCGTGCAGCTGGATCCCAAGACGGTCAGAATGGACACTGCCTGGACCCTGAAAGTCTGGGCTTGGAAATCCTGGACCATCGCCTCTGCCTTGTTCTATCCGGAGAAGTTAAGTCCAAGGCCAGCCTGGATTCAAGGGGAGTGGGCAGAGCCTTGCACATAAAGAATGAGAACTTGTGAGGGTCATCTTTGGAAACAGCCTACCTTAGACATCAAACGTTGACGGAGTTTGTTGCCAGTACCACGTGGGAGGTCGCAGCGAAAAGGCTGCTGGAAACTCAAGGACCTGCGCAGCTCTCCCTTCGCGTCCAAGGGGAAGGGAAGCTCCACTCTGACTGGGCCGGCTCTGCCCAGTCCTGGCCAATCAGGCACTAGGGTGCTGACGTACCCTCCGATGATTGGCCTGGGCCTGGGCTAAGCGCAGACCGCTGGCTAACCGGTGTCCAGCGGGCTCGGCTCGGGGTCAGCAGGGCCTTGCCCTGACCCACGCGCGGTGTGGCTTCCTCGCGGTGGCGGGTGGTGTGATGACGGAGGAGGCGGCAGAACGGTGGGGAGGGTGGATCCGCAGTGACCGCGCCCCTGCCCACCTGTCCCCCACGCCTCCCTCCAGCCTTCCTGGCGCCGGCGGAAGCCGGGGCTCGGATCCCGGACTCCCACGTGAAGAAGACGTGGGAGACAGGAGGAGGGGCAAGAAAGTGGGCCTCCCCATAGGGACGTTTGAAAGCAGTTATGGTACCGGGGCCTCGGGCGACAAACCTGACGCCAGCACTGATCCGGGCAAACACGGAACAGAGCAGTGAGCTCTCCACGTTGCGTTCTCCGGCTGGGCAGGAGCAGTCGTGCACGCGGGGCGTGGAGTCCGGTGAGCAGCCTTGCCCACCAGGCGCTGGGTCCCTGTCCCCCCCGCCGATCCGTCCTAGAATTCTGTGGTGGAGAAACCCTTTCTCACACCTCCCACAGGCTCCCACGCACCCCTCCCCAGTCCTTTTGTCTGGAATCTTCTACCCCACCACTGTCTGTCCCACCAAGCCCTACTCACCCTTGCAGTCCACTGGGCTGTCTCCTCCCTGCACCCTCCTAGCAGCGGCGGTGAGTCCCTCCCTTGACTTCCTACCGGCACCACTTAGTTAACTTACTAACGTGTTCAAAAGGGCATTTCTAAGCCCTAGCCAGGGCCTAACCCAGGGAGTTTTTATGTATTTATTTATGGCCATGCCACACCTCTTGTAAGATCTTAGTTCCCTAACCGGGGATTGAGCCCCGGGCCCAACCACTGGACTGCCAGGGAATTCCCATCCAGGGAGTTTATAAACATATCTGCCCCTCAGGACCCCTCCTCCAGCCCAGGTAGCACGGGACCAGCCCATGGAGCACGGGATCCAGGCAGGTGTTTCTCAAAAGCTCTTGGGCGCAGCAGGTGTGAGACCTGCTGGTCTAGATGTCTGTGCCTGCTGGAGCGGACAGGTGCGCAGGACTCCACCCTGCACAGCACGGTCCCCTGTAAAAGAAGATGCTCAATAAACGGAGAGCGCGCCAAACACAGCCACGCTGCAGATTCAGCCTCTGGGCATTCATACAGCACAACAAAGGGCGGGCTTGCAGTCTGTCCGAGCACATGTGGAGGAAACAAGCAGGCCAGTCACTCTGGACAGATGCTCCACCCCACCCATGAGGCTCCTCATGGGAGGTCCCCCAACGCGGGCGGAGTCCTATCTGGTTTAGTGATTCGTTACACAGGTATCCAGAAGTGGAAAGTTAAAATTCATTATCACTCTTAACCCAAAATACGTGACTGGCGTGAGAACCAGTCTCAAAGAGCAGGACAGAACTGTGTGCACAGCCCTTGCATGAGCACTCCGTGAGTGCCCCGCCAGCTCCCTGGATTCCAGGTCCCACGCTGGTCTGATGGCCCATCCCGGGAGACTGTGCCGTTCTGCGTCCTTGAGATTTTTGTCCTTTCTGTCGCTCTGAGCCCTTTCCTCCCTTGGGGTGTCAGATGCAGGTCAGGACAGTCCCAGACTGACCACGGTCTCCAGCCCCTTCCCGTCTGTAGTAAAATGTTCGTTGCCCAAACCCAGAGGGGCCCCATCTCATGCCTTGAGGTGGGTACTCAGGCAAAGGGGGTACTTGTCCCAGAATGAGCCTGGTCAGGATTAATTTTTCTTCTCAGCTACTCATTTTCCCTTAGTTAATTTTCAGCAAGAATACATGAAAAATGGCTAAGAATCCTTTTCTCTCCTTGTTTATTCTTTCCTCCCTTCCCTCACTAAAGAGATTGATTATGTTAATCCAGTTTCCTTTCAGGGAAAAAAAGCTAAGTTCTGTGATGCTGAAAATTACCAATAAAGTCATGAAAGCAATTTCTTGTTCTCATTTATTTCAACAGAAACTAAATTTTTGCTTCTCTCCAACAAGGTGAACAGAATCACGAAGGTATCTGAAGTAGGAGCTGGACAATAATTAGAACTCAGCATTAACATGGACCATTGCGTCTTCACCAGAGTACGTCCTGTGGACATCACAAGACGTCACGTGACAGCATCCTCTCTTTAGGGACACGTTTCAGAAGATGAGGAAGCTGCTTCTCTTGTCCGTCTGCTTTTATGGACAGGCTTCGTGTGGATTGTCCCCAGGCTTCACTCCAGTGTCTGGGGGGCTCCTGCTCCCTCACCAGCCCTTGTTTTCTGGATCCCATTTCCTGATTTCTTTCTTTTATTTGGATGGTATATATTCTCCAGTAGCCTCCTGAGGAAGGGTGCATGGAAAGTAAATGTTACAAATGTTTTCTCTGACATTACAGATAAGTTGGTATATTGTTATAGGTAGAAATTAGTCTTAAAGGTGTTATAGGGAAAGGAGGGGGGGGTGACATGATCTTAAATCTTTAGAATGGCAACATAATATCCAAACAACTCCTTAGTCAAACTGAGGCCCTTAAACTGCGTTCACAACAAAACAGGTGACCTGGCATTTCAGAACCCCAAATACAGGAGGGTGTATGCAGAGATGTTGCTTAGAGAAGTTCTCACGGTCCCCCATAGGTGTTGGAATTTTGCAAATTCGTTGCTAAATGAACAACTAAAAAAAAATTGAGCAAACAGCATGTGAAAATTTCTTGAAATGAGTTCTTACTCGGGGAAGCTCCTTCCAACTTTTTGTTTATTTTTGTTTTTTGGCCCTGCTGTGCAGCTGACAGGATCTTAGTTCCCTGACCAGGGACTGACTGCTGGCTCTTGGCAGTGAAGGCAGAGTCCGAACCACTGAACCACCAGGGAATTCCTGTTTCTTTGCCTTTCTTTTTTAATTCTGATTTAAAAAACTCACTGGAGATAGCAAGTATATTTAGTTTAAACCAGTAAGTTTTCTAAAAATTGTTTCTTATTTTTAAATCTAAGCTGTATATGGAGGGAGGCTTACCAATTTTGGATAAAAATAATCATATTTTAAAATCACACTTTTACTACGGAGGCTTTTTTTTTTTAATTGCAATCTAACCCTTGTACAATATAATACAAGCTACAAGCCTGTTATACAGGCTATAGTGATTCGCAATTCTTAAATGTTTTGCTCCATTTATAGGTACTATAAAATACTGGCTGTATCCCCATGTTGTACAATCTATCCTTGTAGCTTTTCTTATACCTAATACGTTGTACCGCTTAAGCCCTCCCGCTTCCTCTCCCCAGTGGCGCCCGCCAGTTCTTGGCGTCCGTGAGCCTGCTGTTGTTGTTGTTATAGTCATTATTTTGTTGCATTTTTTAGATTTTCCAGAAATGACCCATTTCTGGGCCAGCAGAACAGGAGGTGGAAAGATGGCAGAGCTTCTGCCGGGTAACAGCTCACAGGAAGGGGCGAGTCCTGGGCTCTGAGAGACGCTGGGGCAGCGGTGTTTTCTCTGCCTGCTTGCGGAGATTAAGAAAGTGAGCCCATGTGCAGAGCTCTTCAGCTGGAACTCAAGTGCCCTGCGCACACCCTGCTGCAGTCGGAACCAGACGTGACTTCAGGCTTCGGAGATAAAAATAAATTCTCTTTGCCGCCCACCTGGTAAAATTAGAAACTTAATTAAAATGTCATCAGGTGCAGGCACAAATTCCGTGTACCCAGTTTAAAATGTTATAATGTTATAATAAATGTTAAAATGTTATAATGTTATAATAATGTTCGTGCTTGCATTAATTTCCATCTTCAAAGCCTTTCGTAAACAGCAGTCTTTTCCAGCTCTTGGGAGAACGTTTGCTGAGCAGGAGAGGTAACCTGGTAGCAAATGAGCTTGCAGGGCGCTGGTTCTGGCAAGAAGGTTACATTATCTATCTGGCATGTGAGTCTCGACTTTCCGGAAGAGGGCCTGACAAGAGGCTTCGGGTCTGCTCTGCAGCCTGTGGGGGTGCTGAGCACGCTTCCTGGTCACCTGTCTGGGCTCTGGTTTTCCATTGTTGGAAACTCCACACGGAGGAAGAACAGAAAAAGGAAAATGTAACTCCTTGTTGTTAGCACCCTTGGAGATTTTGAAACCGCAAGGGCAGACAAGAGCCAGATGGAGCTCTCGAACTGGACCTGCAGAAAAAACGCTTGGGACCCTCAGAGGCGCTGCCTTCCTGCTCCTGTTTTCTCTAACGCCCCCCAACATGCACGCCTGTCCCCGGCCCCCTGGCAAGCTGGGTTGGGGGGGATGGACCTCGTTCAGTGTCAGCAGATGGGTGTTTGGGGCTGGTGCTCTTCCTGAAATCCGCTGTGTGAGAATCACTCGCCAGTTCTGATGACCGATGCTCAGAGCACCTGGCTCTCAGGTCCAACGGAGCACTGAGTGGCTGCTTAGGGCTTATGTTAAACCCTATTGTTTGTGGCAATACAATTATGGAATAATTTTATTTTGTGAATTTTACTATAAGGAATTTGATCCTGTTACCCAATCATTATATTAACAATTAAATATTAGCACGGGAGCAATACATTAGGACTTTGGAATAAACAGATGCACACTACCATGTCTAAACTAGATAACACAGACCTGCTATTAAACACACGCATGTGTCTGTGCGTGTATAATATATGTGCATCTGAATCACTGCGCTATACACTGAGATTAACAGAAGATTGTAAATCAACTTTGCTTTAATAAGTTATTTTCAATTTAAAGAAACCAATTTAATAGTGATTAGATCTGATTGCATTTTATTGCTGAAGCCTCAGCACGGCCTTGTGGTTTTCATGGCCTCTCAGTCGTCCATCTGCACATGTCCAGCAGGATTTCTTCCTTTCGCCCACATGGCTGTTCACCCCTGGACCACTCATTTTCCTCCCGTGTGCTGGGCAAACCTCAGTGACTTCTGAGACCAGGGCTGGGGAGCCCCCTCCACTAGGCACTGGCTCCTTCCTCCAGGAAAGAATTGTAGGACTGTTAATCCATCACGACTACATTTCGGGGCAACATTTGCCATATAGTCAAAGCTGTGGTTTTTCCAGTGGTCATGTATGGATGTGAGAGTTGGACAATAAAGAAAGCTGAGCACCGAGGAATTGATGCTTTTGAACTGTGGTGTTGGAGAAGACTCTTGAGAGTCCCTTGGACAGCAAGGAGATCGAACCAGTCAATCCTAAAGGAAATCAGTCCTGAATATTCGTTGGAAGGACTGATGCTGAAGCTGAAGCTCCAGTACTTTGGCCACCTGATGTGAAGATCTGACTCATTGGAAAAGACCCTCATGCTGGGAAAGATTGAGGGTGGGAGAAGAAGGGGACAACAGAGGATGAGATGATTGGATGGTATCACCAAATGATAGACATGAGTTTGAGCAAGTTCCGGGAGATGGTGAAGGATAGGGAGGCCTGGCATGCTGCAGTCCATGAGGTCACAAAGAGTCGGACGCGACTGAGTTACTGAACAACAGCAAGAGTTGGAGAGAAATTCAAAATATTTGACAAGCAGAATGGGGTCAGCAGGGGCACCATCCATAAAGCCTGGATGGAGTGGACCAGGGTAAACTGACCACAGGCCCCAAATGCGGAGCCTGCAGCCAGAGCAGAACAAGAAAACCAGGGTATACTGACCACAGGCCCCAAATGCGGAGCCTGCATCCAGAACAGAACAAGAAAACCAGAGAACTGTAAATGATTGAACGTGACCTTAGAAAATAAATGGATGCGATGCTGAAACAGGAGCTTTGAAGAAGAGAAGATTGGCTCACATGGCCAAAGAATGGGATGGGCTGGAGTGGGGGAGAAAAGGAGGGGGTCACCCACGTCTGATGATGCAGCTTAGACGACATGAGTGGGTTACAATTCTGTTGTCTTTTCCTGTCATACAAATTATTGGGAATACAAACACTAATGCATTATTAACAAACTGTCAGACCCCAGAAAGCACAGATGGCTGCGATGTTAAGAACCACATGCATTAATCATGAAGCTTTTTTAATCTCCTGGTGCTCACTCACATAAGGACAGCACCCGTTTTTATTTTTTCTGGTGAACTTACTGGTGTGCTGTGAACAAAGTGATAAGTGCAGTGAGGACTGGAGACAGAACTCTTAAATTCAAACCAATTCAACAAAATAAATACAGCAAACGATGTTTTTATTTTAAGGATCTGTTAAATGTCTCAATAAACTTCTTTTTGGGCTTCCCTGGTGGCTTAGATGGTAAAGAATCCGCCTGCAATGCAGGAGGCCTGGTTCTATCCCTGGCTCGGGAAGATCCCCCGGAGAAGGGAAAGGCTACTCACTCCAGTGTTCTGGCCTGGAGAGTTCCATGGACTGTGTAGTCCATGGGGTCACAAAGAGTCCGACACGACTGAGTGACTTTCACTTAACTTCTTTTTGTCAGAGACCAGTGAGAGGCATAAATAAATACAAAACTCAAACAGTGATGAGAGAAAAGAATAATGATGATTCTGGCTGAACGGAATTCTACTTTCCTGACATAAAAGAAGCCTGAAGAGTGTACTGAATAAAGGTGAAAAGCAGCTGGATCATAAACAAAGAAGTAAATTTAAATGTCTAAATCTGATGTACTTTATAAGGACACCGAGAAGTTATTGAAAAGTGTAAAGCTTCCACTGTTTTCTGTAATGACATGAGGTAGTGACTGACCGTGCATGCATGCTCAGTCGCTCAGTCCTGTCCGACTCTGCAAGCCTGTGGCCTGAGCCCACCAGGCC
The DNA here is from genome assembly GCF_019923935.1 of Bubalus bubalis. Classification (NCBI taxonomy): domain Eukaryota; kingdom Metazoa; phylum Chordata; class Mammalia; order Artiodactyla; family Bovidae; genus Bubalus; species Bubalus bubalis. Next base: position 864,952 of record NC_059169.1, read on the forward strand.
CTTCTGTCCATGGGATTTTCCAGGCAAGAACAGGCACCCACGTGCACCTGGATGTCCTGGGCCTGCAGGCGGCTTCAGGTGGAGTCAGATACAGACCTGTGCTCAGCGAGTTTGTGATCAAGTCAGCCATCCCCTGGTGAAATGGAATTCCTATTTTAAGGCAGGACAAGAGAAGTCATGCCTGAGGTCGTCTCTGTGCCCACGTTGTGCGGTGTGCGCCAGCCTCGGGCACCAGCCAGAGCTCCTCAGTGGCGGCCGTGCCCGCTCCGCTGCACCAGCTTTTGTCTTTGTCCTGACACTCCCGGCGCAGATTCGTAAAGGGATGGCATTCTTTCCCAGCTTTGAAGGGGGTGATGGTGACGCTCTTTGTCGTGTTTACTGGGCTGCGTATCTGTAGTGAGCTTCGTGTAAGTTATCAATGTCGTTTTCACGTATGGTCCTTTGTCTCTGTGGTGTGTATGACGGTGCCTTTGACTTCTAACCTCTACTACGATGTTGAATACTCGTGATAGCGATGGGCACCCATTCCCGTTTGGGGCTTCCCTGGTGGCTCAGCGGGTAAAGTGTCTGCCTGCCGTGCGGGAGACCTGGGTTCAATCAAAGGGTTGGGAAGACTCCCTGGCGAAGGGAATGGCCACCCACGCCAGTGTTCTGGCCTGGAGAATCCCATGGACGGAGGAGCCTGGTAGGCTACAATCTGTGGGGTCACGAAGGGTCAGACACGACTGAGTGACTTCGCTTCTCTTCTGTGAGCTCAGAGGGGAAGCAGTCCTTGGGGCTTCTGCTTCTGGGTTTATAATTCTCAGTTTTGCACAGATACACAGTTTCCTTTGTGCTTCTTAACCCGTCATTCACTGAACTTTAACCAACCCACCTGATCTTCAAGACAAACGCAAGGTGAGACCCTGGGTTAAAGCTTCTGAGGGAAAGGGACAGGGTGAGGACTACTGTCTTAATGCCAACCCAGCCTGGAAGGGGCCCCTGAGGACAGTGCTGTGAGAGCTGAGGTCCTGAAGGGTTAATTCTGCTCATTATAAGCTAATTAGCGGAAAGGAGAGGGCAGGAGTTTGGAAATCACTCATGAGGTAGACAGAGAAGGCAATTGCACCCACTCCAGTACTCTTGCCTGGAAAATCCCATGGACGGAGGAGCCTGGTAGGCTGCAGTCCATGAGGTCACTAAGAGTTGGACACGACTGAGCGACTTCACTTTGACTTTTCACTTTCAGGCATTGGAGAAGGAAATGGCAACCCACTCCAGTGTTCTTGCCTGGAGAATCCCAGGGACGGGGAGCCTGGTGGGCTGCTGTCTATGGGGTCGCACAGAGTCGGACACGACTGAAGCGACTTAGCAGCAGCAGCAGCAGCAGCAGCAGCAGCAGCATGAGGTAGAATGACTTGGAGAAAAGCAGAAATAACCTAAGTGCTAAGTCACTTCAGTCAAGTCTGATTCTTTGCGACCTCACGGACCGTAGCCCACCAGGGTCCTCTGTCCATGGGATTCTCCAGGCAACAATACTGAGCTGGGTTGCCATGCCCTACTCCAAGGGATTTTTCCTGACCCAGGGATCAAAGTTGCAGCTCCTGAATTACAGGAGAATTCTTTACCGACGAGCCACTGGGGAAGCCCAGAAATAAGAAGGATCTTTACAAAGGTGTTTGATGTCAGTAGTTAATACCGAGTTTTCTCTTAACAAGATCAGTAAATAGGTCCACAAGACATCCTCAAATAGACGTGGGGCAGATAAACAGCAGTGGATTTTGACTGCTGTAAGGTCACCCACTAGCCTTAGACCCTAATAATTAGACTCTCGCTTAGGGCAGCTCAGAAAGCGCGAGGGAATGGGGTTCCTTCCAAACATCCTCTTTCCCCTTTAGATATATAGGTATCTGAAATTTCTAGGAATATTTATCACTGCTTAAAAAAACACTTTCCCAATATTACAACAATTAACATTTTAAAAAATCTTTATTATGCAAAATTTTGTAATATACATAAAATTAGAGGAAAATGTATCCATCAGTCAACTTCAATAACTATCGACTCACACTCAATCTTTTTCCTTTTGTGGCTGCACTCAGCCCATCCTCATATAGATTCAAACACAGAGATAATTTTGCTTCTTCCTCCAATAAGGGTAACGTTTATCCTTTAATTTCTTTTTTCTCCCTCCACACCCCCAGCCCCAAACGCCTTATGAGAACCTCCATGACGCTGTTGAATACACGTGGTGAAATTGGACACGCTTGTCTTGTTCTTGGTCTCAGAAGGAACATTCTCAAACTCTTACAACTGAGGATGACGTTAACTCTGAGGTTTTCGTAGGTGGCCTTTATCAGATTGAAGAAGTTCCCTTCCATTTCCAATTTGGTGAGTTTTGGGGTTTTTTTAAATTGTGAAAGAGTGTTGCTTTTTCTGTGTCAGCTGAGATGAAATGAAGTGAAGTGAAAATCGCTCAGTCGTGTCCAGCTCTTTGTGATCCTGTGGACTGTACAGTCCATGCAATTCTCCAGCCAGAACACTGGAGTGGGAGGCCTTTCCCTTCTCCAGGGGATCTTCCCAACCCAGGGATGGAACCCAGGTCTCCCGCATGGCAGGCAGATTCTTTACCAGCTGAGCCACCAGGGAAGCCCCAGCTGAGATGACCATTTGGTTTTTCTTTTGAATAAAAGAAAAGCGACCTGTGACGTGATTGATTTTTGCACGAGGAACAACGTTTGTATTCTTGAGAGAAATACCGCTTGGTCACGGTGTTCAGTCTTTTTATAAGTTGCTAGGTTCGCTTTTTTTTTTACTTTTAAAATAATATTTCAAATCCTGAAAGATGATGTTGTGAAAGTGCTGCACTCAATATGCCAGCAAATTTGGAAAACTCAGCAGTGGCCACAGGACTGGAAAAGGTCAGTTTTCATTCCAATCCCTAAGAAAGGCAATGCCAAAGAATGCTCAAACTACCGCACAATTGCACTCATCTCACACGCTAGTAAAGTAATGCTCAGAATTCTCCAAGCCAGGCTTCAGCAATACGTGAACCGTGAACTTCCTGATGTTCAAGCTGGTTTTAGAAAAGGAAGAGGAACCAGAGATCAAATTGCCAACATCCGCTGGATCATGGAAAAAGCAAGAGAGTTCCAGAAAAACATCTATTTCTGCTTTATTGACTATGCCAAAGCCTTTGACTGTGTGGATCACAATAAACTGTGGAAAATTCTGAAAGAGATGGGAGTACCAGACCACCTGACATGCCTCTTGAGAAATCTGTATGCAGGTCAAGAAGCAACAGTTAGAACTGGACATGGAACAACAGACTGGTTCCAAATAGGAAAAGGAGTACATCAAGGCTGTATATTGTCACCCTGCTTATTTAACTTATATGCAGAGTACATCATGAGAAACGCTAGACTGGAAGAAGCACAAGCTGGAATTAAGATTGCCAGGAGAAATATCAATAACCTCAGATATGCAGATGACACCACCCTTATGGCAGAAAGTGAAGAGGAACTAAAGAGCCTCTTGATGAAAGTGAAAGTGGAGAGTGAAAAAGTTGGCTTAAAGCTCAACATTCAGAAAATGAAGATCATGGCATCTGGTCCCATCATTTCATGGGAAATAGATGGGGAAACAGTGGAAACAGTGTCAGACTTTATTTTTCTGGGTTCCAAAATCACTGCAGATGGTGACTGCAGCCATGAAATTAAAAGACGCTTACTCCTTAGAAGGAAAGTTATGACCAACCTAGATAGCATATTCAAAAGCAGAGACATTGCTTTGCCAACAAAGGTCCATCTAGTCAAGGCTATGGTTTTTCCTGTGGTCATATATGGATGTGAGAGTTGGACCGTGAAGAAGGCTGAGCACCGAAGAATTGATGCTTTTGAACTGTGGTGTTGGAGAAGACTCTTGAGAGTCCCTTGGACTGCAAGTAGATCCAACCAGCCCATTCTGAAGGAGATCAGCCCTGGGATTTCTTTGGAGGGAATGATGCTGAAGCTGAAACTCCAGTACTTTGGCCACCTCATGTGAAGAGTTGACTCATTGGAAAAGACTCTGATGCTGGGAGGGATTGAGGGCAGGAGGAGAAGGGGACGACAGAGGATGAGATGGCTGGATGGCATCACCGACTCGATGGACAGGAATTTGAGTGAACTCCAGGAGTTGGTGATGGACAGGGAGGCCTGGCGTGCTGTGATTCATGGGGTTGTGAAAAGTCGGACATGACTGAGTGACTGAACTGAACTGAGGCTCGCTTTGCTGGTATTTTGTTGAAGATTTTTGTATTTATGCTCACAGAGGATGTTGGTCCGTAATTTCTTTTTCCCCTGTGATCAGTCTTAGTGGTTTTGGTTTTAGGTCAACACTGGCCTCGTGGAGTGAGTGAGGAAGAGTCTCTCTTCTCTTCCTTAGGAAGAATCTGTGAAGGATTGGTATTGATCCTTCCTTCAAGTTTGGTAGAATTCACAGTGAATCCTTCTGAGTTGGGACTTTCCTTTGTGGAAAAGGTTTAATTACTAATTAAATATCTTTGCTTAAAGTCTATTCAGACTTTCTATAACTTCATGAATTATTTCCAGTGGTTTCTGTTTTTCTAGGAATTTGTCCATTTCAGCTAAGTTATCCAATTTTTTTGTCAGAAAAGTGCATTTTTTACTCACTTCTACTTTTATTCACTTCTAAACAGTGGAAAGCTGCTTCCTGTTTCCTGAGGCCCTGGGCTGGCTCTCCTCTCCCGGGACCCGCCCCCCACCCCGGCTCTGCCTTGGTGTCCCCTGCTGCCGCCCCGGGGCCTTCAGCTCTGCTCTGGGCGGGTCCATGCTCCTTCAGACGTGGCTGTGCCATGGGGCACTGCCTGGACTCTGGAAGCTGCAGACGCCCCGAGCCGGGCCGCGCCTTTGGGTGGGCTCACGGCCACTGCAGGCCTGTTGTCAGGGCCTCCTGCCTTCCCCTGGGTCTTAACCTCAGACAGGGACACCCTCCGAGCTTCCTGGCTCGTGGTGGTTCATCCTCACTCGCTCACGATCAGGGCTGCGGGACGCCCTTGTCGATTGGTTTTGCTGTGGACGTCGTTGTGGGCTGGGGAGGCCCTCAGCTTCCTTCCTGTAAAATGGGCGTGAACACACCCAAAAAAGGCTGTGCAATGCGCCCCAGCAATGGCATTTCACAAGCTCCCCCCTTAATGTGGAAGTCCTAGAGCTGAACTGTGGCGTAGTTAACGCTGCCTGTTTCATTTATTTTTTAAAAGAGGAATATTTTTAATGATAAAAGGTACAATTCACAAAGAAGGCAGACATCATAAACCATTCGATGCCCAGCAACAAAGAAGCAAAGATAGATAAAACAAAAATCAGAGGAAGCACAGGGAAAAGAAAAGAGCGTGTGACCGCAGTGAGACACGCTGACATTTCTCTGAGAATATTTTATCAAGTGTCTGCTTCAGTCATGAGTAAAATTCGTGGGGAGGTATCTTGAGTACCCAAACCCTGTATACGTACAGATGAAGTTTAAAATTTAAAAAGAGAGATAAAGTCATGGAACTCAGAACACTGGGCAACACGTGTTTTCCTGGCTCGCAGGCCGTTCTATGTCATCTGAGAGAACAGTAATTGTGTTTCTGCTTAGGCTCAGAATCCGTAAAGGAGAGCTTGAATTTTAAAATTGGAACCATAAATATTTAACTCTGACAAATTGTCCAGTCATTTTTCTAATCATCAAAGTAAATCAATTAAATTTGCATTGCATGAGCCAGTGACGGCCTTTCTCCAGTAAGTTTTGTTTATATTGACCATCTGACTGGTTAGGATAAATTGTTCCCCCAGTTTCCTAAGGAACTGAAATCACATTTTAATCTTCATTATGATGGTATTGATCAAGCCTGAAATTGAGCATCAAATTCAAAAGGGCTCATGTACACTTCAGTGCTGTTGACAAGGTGTTCCCATGGGTTGAGAAAATCCTAAAAAGTAGCCAAACCTACAGCCTATAGGTCAAGCAATATTAGCTAAACTCGTACACAAAACAACCAGTGATCTTTTTCTGTTTGTTTTTGAAATGGCTTATATTTTATTTTATTTTAACACCAAAAACATTTTGTATTGGAGTATAGCCAAGTAACAGTGCTGTGGAAGTTTCAGGCCAACAGTGAGGAGCCTCAGTCATACGTAGACGTGTATCCATTCTCCCATATACGTAAACCCGCTCCCGTCCAGGCCAGCACGTAACACTGAGCAGAGTTCCCTGTGTATGCAATACGTTGGTTATCCATTTTAAATACAGCAGGGTGTACACGACCTTCCCAAAGTCCCTAACTATCCCTTCCCCCTTGAGTGGAATAATGGAAGAAAAGTGAGCAATCTTCCTGGGTCAATGTTCTTGAAGTAAGGAGGACATTTTCATGGTTTGATGAGATAATATCCGACCCTGCTCTGAGCAGGCAAGTTAAGCTCTGTGGAGTACACACACTTCTAAAAAGAAACCCAGTAAATGCACCAAACAGAGACCACAGGAGGCAGTTATACAGCTCCTGCCCTTTGCAGGGACCTGGCCCACTCCATCCCCCGGGGGCTCCTGATGAGACCTGCAGACAGGCTGGCCCCTCGCGGCTGGCGGGGCACGTGCTTCGGTCAGCCACGGTGTGGGGCCCGGGGAACTGCTGAACACACCCCAGCCCTCAGGCAGCCCGCAGCGAGCTGCCCCATCCTCGGTCACACTGGGCCGGGTGGGCAGCAGCTCACGGCCTGAGGATTTCCTCTCCTTACCCCGTTTCAAGGCCAATGGCAGCCTCGAAGGTCAGGGCGGCATTATGGACCTGATAGCCCTTACCATGCGGGGTCTTGTCAAGTTTAAGTCTGGAATTATTGTGGTTGTTCGGTCGCTCAGTCGTGTCCAACTCTGTGGCCCCGTGGACTGCAGCGCACCAGGCCTCCCTGCTCATCACCAGCTCCCGGAGCTCGCCCACACCCACGTCCATGAGTCGAGGATGCCATCCAGCCATCTCACCCTCTGTCGTCCCCTTCACCTCCTGCCCCTCGCCTCTTGAATCACCTGGAACCAACTGTAAGAAAACCAACAGGATTTAATCTTTTAGACAGAGATGGCTCACATCAGTTCATCTGACTGTTCCCCCCACTGAAGCGGTGGTCCCTCCCAGGCTCTCCCAGGTGTGCCCTGGCCTCTGCGGGCAGTCTTGGTGGTCTTCATAACTGATGCCCTGGAGGCACCTTCAGCGTCCCTGCGGATACCCCTGTTCCCCGGGAGCCCGAGTTGTCCGGGTGCGGCTTTGACGGGTGGACCGCACGCTTGCCGTTTAGACGCTCCAGGCGCCTGCGCCGCTGCTTTGCCGCCGTGCCTCTTCTTTCTGAAGTGCGTCATTTTTCACCTTCCAAACCTCGAGACTGATCCATGGAAGTGGACGAGGCTCTGGTTGCTCTATTTGAGCACTTTATGTTTCACCCTGTGATCACCCCTGAGAATTTACATTCGCAGATCTGCGCTATTTTATCATAACCCTCTTGGTTTCTCCCGTATATCCCCTTGAGTAGGAATTTGGGTGCACAGAGACTCTCCTAGACTGTGTGAGGTGTTCGCGCTGTGTGTGAATTCACTGCATCTCAGGACGACGCAGGTGTTGGTCTGCGGGTCCATCGTCAGCACGGTGTCCTGCCTGGAGGGCGGCCTCTGGGGGATGCTGCAGGCTGGGGCGGGGGGCAAAAGCAGAGACAGATTCAGCCCAACTCTCCACCATTTTCTTCTATCCCTCTCACATGCGTGCAGTCACTTTTAGACAAAATATCAGGGGAGTAGAATATCGTGTTCTCTCTTATGTCCAGGCGTAAAGTCCGTTATCTCCCACTAGGGAGTCTGGTCCCACGCGGGGTCTCCGTATTTCTGCCCCGTGCTGGGGAATCCACACACACACACGCAGAGTATATGTTACATTATAAGGGTTACACTGGGCACCCCCACCTTTCTTCGCTGTAGGTGTCAAATTTCCACTTTATTTCCTGTAACTGACTCTAAGCACCTTCCACCAAGCTACCTGAAGAAAAACCACTAATTGAGGGGAAAGAAAGCCTGAAAGCCGATCCTTTTTAAGTCTATTCTCTCAAAAGCCAACGTTAAAAAAGACAACCCTAAACACACCAGCATTTGCAGGTGTGACTCTGAAGTTGCTCGTCAGGGCCCTAAATTATTTAAGACATGAAATTAAAGCTTCACCCAGGAGCCCGGAGTCCTGATCCATCAACAGGGGGGCTTCGCCGGTGCTTGAGCCCCACTAATGCATCTGCTGAGGAGCACTTGAGCTCAAAGAGCCCCGAGACAGCCCGGGCAGCTGAGAGCCCTCCACCGCAGTCTCCTGCTGGGACGCCTGGGGACACATGCTCCCTGCCCTGGCACAGCACCGAGGGCCGGGCCAGGCAGGAGGGCCGCCTGGAGGAGCCGCAGGAGTCAGTCCAGGCTCGGGGGGGCTTGAGGGTCACAGGGTGGGAACCCTGGGGTCCCTGGGCTGGAAGGGGGTCCATCTCAGGGAGCCCCTCGGTGCAGGGCCTGTGGAGATGGTGCCCCCAGGGCTCCACATCATCAGCAGCCCCACCACCAAACCCGAGGCCCTCCCCTCTCCATCTGCCGTGAGCAGCAACATGGAGCCTCCCTCCCTGCCCTCCCCGCCAGGATGAGGGCCTGGGGTCTCAGTCACTTACCACCCCCACCTCCCAGGATGAAGGCCTGGGGTCTCAGTCTGTCCCCACAGAGGACCAGGGCCTGGGGTCTCAGTTCCCCAGCCCCCCCACCCCTGAGGATGAGGGTCTGGGGTCTCAGTCGCTTACCAACCCCACCCCCCAGGATGAGGGCCTGGGGTCTCAGTCTCCCCCTACCCCGCCAGGATGAGGGCCTGGGGTCTCAGTCTCAGACAAGACTTTGGAGGAGAACGTGCCCAGGCCACGTCCCCAGGACCCCTCCTCTGTCATGCAGAGGCTGTGGTACCCCAGTGCGCAGTGGTTCTGTGGCGGTTACAGGAAATAGTCCAGGACAGGACATGCTCGGCGCACAGTAGGTCCTCCACAGATGCTGCCCCCAACCTCACAGATGAGCCAGGAGGCCTCAGGCCCGCACCCCGTCCACAGTGTGGACGCATTTGCTGACCTTGACCTAAGCTGGCAGAGGGAAGAGAGCGTCCTCTGGTGGGGGCGGGGGTGTCCACGTCTCCAGGGAGCGGCCCGCTCTGCCTGTCCAGGGCCTGGAGAGGGTCCTGGCTCACTGCATGCCCCGGGCTGCAACCGAACAGCAGCCCACCCCCAGCCCCCAGCTGTGGTCCCTCCTCGGGCTGAGCTGAAGTCTGAGTCTCTGCATCATTTCAGCTCCAACAAATAAAAGCGGACCACTGTTCTCTAATGAATCAACACACGCAGGATTCACCGAGGATGCGCTCTGTAGGGAAACAAAGATGTTATTCCTACTCACCGCCCCCACCCCTGCGCCAGCCCAGACACTGACTCTTGGGTCCATCGGAGGGTAATTTACTACTACATGCTATTCAGTTCAGTTCAGTTGGTCAGTCGTGTCCGACTCTTTGCAACCCCATGAATCGCAGCACGCCAGGCCTCCCTGTCCATCACCAACTCCCAGAGTTCACCCAGACTCACGTCCATCGAGTCAGTGATGCCATCCAGCCATTTCATCCTCTGTCGTCCCCTTCTCCTCCTGCCCCCTATCCCTCCCAGCATCAGAGTCTTTTCCAATGAGTCAACTCTTCACATGAAGTGGCCAAAGTACTGGAGTTTCAGCTTCAGCATCATTTCTTCCAAAGAAATCCCAGGGCTGATCTCCTTCAGAATGGACTGGTTGGATCTCCTTGCAGCCCAAGGGACTCTCAAGAGTCTTCTCCAACACCACAGTTCAAAAGCATCAATTCTTCGGTGCTCAGCCTTCTTCATGGTCCAACTCTCACATCCATACATGACCACAGGAAAAACCATAGTCTTGACTAGACGGACCTTTGTTGGCAAAGTAATGTCTCTGCTTTTCAATATGCTATCTAGGTTGGTCATAACTTTCCTTCCAAGGAGTAAGCGTCTTTTAATTTCATGGCTGCAGTCACCATCTGCAGTGATTTTGGAACCCAGAAAAATAGTCTGACACTGTTTCCACTGTTTCCCCATCTATTTGCCATGAAGTGATGGGACCGGATGCCATGATCTTCGTTTTCTGAATGTTGAGCTTTAAGCCAAATTTTTCACTCTCCACTTTCACTTTCATCAAGAGGCTCTTTAGTTCCTCTTCACTTTCTGCCATAAGGGTGGTGTCATCTGCATATCTGAGGTTATTGATATTTCTCTCGGCAATCTTGATTCCAGCTTGTGTTTCTTCCAGTCCAGCGTTTCTCATGATGTACTCTGCATATAAGTTAAATAAGCAGGGTGACAATATACAGCCTTGATGTACTCCTTTTCCTATTTGGAACCAGTCTGTTGTTCCATGTCCAGTTCTAACTGTTGCTTCCTGACCTGCATACAGATTTCTCAAGAGGCATGTCAGGTGGTCTGGTACTCCCATCTCTTTCAGAATTTTCCATAATTTATTGTGATCCACACAGTCAAAGGCTTAGGCATAGTCAATAAAGCAGAAATAGATGTTTTTCTGGAACTCTCTTGCTTTTTCCATGATCCAGCGGATGTTGGCAATTTGATCTCTGGTTCCTCTTCCTTTTCTAAAATCAGCTTGAACATAAGGAAGCTCACGGTTCACATATTGCTGAAGCCTGGCTTGGAGAATTCTGAGCATTACTTTACTAGCGTGTGAGATGAGTGCAATTGTGCGGTAGTTTGAGCATTCTTTGGCATTGCCTTTCTTAGGGATTGGAATGAAAACTGACCTTTTCCAGTCCTGTGACTAGTGTAGAAAAACCTGCTTTCAGGAAAGCCATGAAATAAGCCTATGACTTTTTTTTCCAGGAGTCGAAACAGTACAGGATACTACCCCCATATCTCCAAGGTCAAACCTTGAGAGCCGTGAGGCCGGCCTTGTGTTTGCACCAAGTTCTATGGCTCAGTTCCTTGTCTGAATGATCTCAGACACCCTGCGGGGCAGACTGAGATGCCTGTCTCTCTGTGCTGGGAGAATAAAAGCTCAGGGGGTCAGGGGGCCCCAGGACCCACCCAGCCAGGCGGGAGCCTGGTCGAGATTCACTGGGTCCCCTCCGTCCCCACCACGTGGGCCAGAGGGCAGTTTCGGGCAGGCACCGGAGAAGGGACCTGGAAGGGTCTTCTGTCCATGGCGGGCAGACGGCGGCTGCCAGCAGATCGGCAGCTCTGAAAGTGCGGCGTCGAGCGACTAAGCACTGGGTGGCTGAGAGCGACTAAGCACTGGGTGGCTGAGCTGACTGTGACGAAGCTACCCGCACGCCCGAGTCTCTCCACACCCAGGTAAGGGTGTGGATTCGTGTGAGCGACGTCCAAGGAGACAGGTTAGAAAATCGTGTGTGACCCCTGACATGCACGACAGGCTTAAACCGGGGGTCTGAGGATGGGATTCTGTTTCGTGCTCAGAGGATGGTGATACGTCTCTGCAAGCTGCTCTCGTCACCTGCGCCCAGGGGTCACTCCAGGTCTAGGTCATAGCGACCCACACATAGCCCTTCGAAAACGAAGAGGGGATAAATACGCATCAGACAGTCCCGTTCTGTTTTCCCTAACCAGCTGTCCAAGCTTAGCATTTGTTTCTCACAATTCAAGCTGGAAAGCTGTTCAGTTGCATTCGGTCTCACTTATGAAAACACTTCATTCACTTTGGCTCCATTCTTCTCTATATTGATGAAAAAATCCTTTTCATCCTGATAACGTTACGTTAAGTCACTTCAGTGGTGTCCGACTCTGTGTGACCCCATAGACGGTAGCCCACCAGGCTCCCCCGTCCCTGGGATTCTCCAGACAAGAACACTGGAGTGGGTTGCCATTTCCTTCTCCAATGCATGAAAGTGAAAAGTGAAAGTGAAGTCGCTCAGTCATGTCCGACTCTTCGCAACCCCATGGACTGCAGCCCACCAGGCTCCTCCGTCCATGGGATTTTCTAGGCAAGAGTACTGGAGTGGGGTGCCATTGCCTTCATCCTGGCAGGCTTGGGGGTAGAACTCTTCCAGGCGTGCGTGCCTGAGCTGACTTGTGCACTGCACAGCCCTGGGCGCTTGCCATGCAGCAGACTGAGCTGGCGAGTCCCTGGAGGGGGCTCGGGTCGGTCCTTCTGCTTTAGCAGAGGTATGCTTACTTTCAGGCCTTGACAGCTCTCTTCTCCCCTTCCTCTCAGGGAAATTGCGCACATTTCCCCGAGATTGCAAACATCACTAAAGAGCAGGAAGGTGGGAAACAGGAAAACGGCCTGTCCTGTCGGGGAAAAGCAGAGGTGCCACCAAGCAGCCTTCATCGGTGCCTGAGAGGCGGGGCTGGTGGAGGCGGAGCAGCGCCTCCCATCCCAGGGCCGGGGCAGACGCGGGCCCAGAGGGCGGCCCTGCCGTCCTGGCTGGGAGGGGACACCAGCTGCCGCCCTTCTCTGCATCCGGATCTGCTGGGCCGGGGGTGGGACAGCCTGAGGTGCACGAGGGCCCCGCCGGTTCCCAGGGGCACTGGGTCCTCGGGGGGACTCACTGCAGGGTGATCTTCAGGTCCTCCTATGGGGGTCCTGAGGCCATACCGGCTTCGAGAGCTGCCCCTGGGAGCTGCAGGGTGGAGGCTCCCCTTCCACTCCACCTGTGTTTTCTGTGTGTCTGCCAGGGGCCGGGTACCGATCTCGGGTCCCCCTGAGACGACCCCCATGGACTCACACTCAGCATCTCAAGGTGTGGGCTGAGGCCAAGACAGAGTCAGGCCTTGGGAATAAACCAGGTGGGAACCTTCCAGAAAGCCGGCCAACAGACAGGCTCCTGGCTGCCTGCTGCTCTCCTGCCAGAGGCTGTGGAGCCATAAAGAGATGGCCCAGCCTCCTCATTCCAATCCTGGGTGGCCTCGGCCTGCAGCGGCGTGGAGGGGGGCTTGGGTTCCCAGCCAGGGACTGAGGCCGGGTTCCGGCAGTGGAAGCACCAGATCCTAGCCACTAGGCCCAGGGTCAGTGACAAGACCCTGCCTTCAGCTTTTCAGAAAAGAATTCCCACAAAGACGGAAAGCAGTTAAGTAAGTAAAATGTTTGTTAAGAGGAAAGAGTCCAGTATGCGTGGACAGACAGGTGGGGGACTCAGGGAGGCACTCAGAGGCACTGAGTGGGCCCTCGTCGTGATCTGAATTACTTTTACGGGACCTTTCTTCCGGGTTTCCTGTGGCCATTTTGATTTGCCTGGTTCACAGTCCACACTTGGTCTGTCTCAGGATCCTCCCACGTGCGCACACATCTCTTAGACAAGGTGGTTTTACCACAGAGGCGTCTGGGTAGAACACCCCTTGACATGACCCCCCTTTTGTCTCCAGGAAGTCTTTCTGCGCACGTCTGGTCCGGGAGGTCTCCTGACTTCAGGAATCAGACAGGTGGTCTGGCAGGGCCCAGCCTCCTCCCTTAATTGTCCTGCTGTTCTTGGAGTTTGGTCAACAGGGAAAGGAACCTGCAATTGCTTTGCCCCGGGGGCTGGGCCTCCTGCCTCGGTTCTGCAAAGGCTCCCAGCCCTGCCCCGGGGCGGCTGATGGTGGAGACAGTGGGGCCGGCCCTTTCTACCAGAGCCCGGGGCGGGCTATGCCTCTTCCCTTCTGAGGGTCCCAGAGAACAGGACTCACAGGACTGAATGCACTGGAACCCAGACTCGAGGAGTTTAAGGGTGGAGAAGGCGGGCAGTTCTCTAATCAGAGGCCCTCAGACAGGCCCGCTGATGTCTGCTCTGAAGCCTCCATCAGGGCTCCGCTCCAGGGCGCGGTCTGCAGCCCACCCCCCTCCACATGCCTCTGGGCGGCCTGGGTCCCTCCTTGGCTTCAGGTGCCCCCTAGCGGGAGGGTCAGGCCCCCAGGACAGTCGTCCAGCCCTCTTCTGTCCTGAGAGCCTCTGTGCGGACAGCCTCAGCCTCAGATTCTGCCCATAAACGGCCCTCTCCTCCCCCTGAGTCCCTCCTCTCCAAGTCCCCATCTGGGCAAATGGGGCCGGGAGGGGCGGGGTTGGTGTCGTGGGAGAGGCTGAAAAGTATCTATTGCTGAAAAGTATCTATTGACCACATTTTTGTTGTATGTTTGTGTTTTTAAGAATGAACAATAATATGGACAGGCATTAGGTGGAAGTAGAAGACTCGTTTCCCAAAGCCCTGGATCCTGCGCCCAGGTGTGTGTGCGCACGCACACATGCAGACGTGCGTACGTGTGACGTGTATGCACATGTGTGCGTCCTGACGTCTCCATAGTATCTGTAACTTGTTTTCTCACTGAAGGAAAAAGACAGCTTTCTGCCAACATGTGTGGCTATTCCCCATTTTGTGCTACGTCGCTGAATTCGGTTTTATTCACTGGTTGGATCACGTTTATTTCTCCAGTTGCCAGCAATGAAGACCTTGCGGACACCGGTCCAGGCGTGTTGCCGACCAGCCTCACCGACGGCCGGGCTGCTCTGGACGCAGGTGGCCCCCACGAACAACAGGTTAGGCTGAACTGTGTGGTAGCACCTCTGTTTGACCCTCTTTATTCAGAAAAATTGCAGCTGCATGTGTCTCAACATAACATAAAAAGACTGAATTAAGATCAACTGAAGACAATGAAAAGGAATTTAATTAAAAACCGTTGTTTGACACCTACAGAAGCCCTTACGGAACCCCAGCCCTCGTCCCGGGGTTTCCTCTCTCTCCTCCTCCAGGCGGGGGACGGGTGGGGGGAGAAAGGCCCAGCTCCTCGGCCACGGGGAGGGTCTGGGACGGACCTGGCTGCTCCCCCGACGGCAGGAGGAGGCCACTGCCCCGCACGGTGTGCCCATCTGCAGAGGACCTCTTCCGCCTCAGACTTGAAGGTCCCCGAATATTTCTTACAGGATAACCTACAGACGGCAGGTGCCAGGCAGGGCCAAGGACAGGGGGCGTTCTGAATGCAGCACAGCTGCGCCATTAAATGACGTTCTACCTAAGAGAGGAGGCATTTTTCTGCCTCTACCTGGTAGCTGACAAGAATTTCTCCTGGTCAGTTTTTTTTTTTTTAAGTTCTTGTCATATTTTGTTGTTACTTGAATGATTTGGAGTTTTTCTTTTGCTTTTTACATCACTAAATTTACTTTCCCATTTTCTAAGTCAAACTTGACAAGCATATTGGGTAATGCATGATACGTTGTTCACAAAGAGCTGGTTGAAGGAAGGAAATGGAAGTTAGCCCTTTCCTGAGAAATTCTACTTATGGTCCAAAGTTTGTGCTCTAAGTGTTGATGAGGTCCATTCGTGAATAAAGCAAGCAGGTCAAGCAGGGCGTTTTGCAGCTCCTTTGTACTCAACTTTGATTTTCTGACTCTCTCTTCACAGTAGCTGTGCTTTTCCTGAGCTCTGTGCAGGGCCCATGATCTCAGGAGGGTGGGCAGCTTTGATCCAAGAGGCTGCCTGATAACAAACTTCAAAGGCTGGTGTCTGAAAATCGGAGGTCATTTGAGGTTTTAAACGGCAAAATGCCAGTCTGTTCTAAACACTCTCCAGGCCTTATCTGCATGTTGAGAGTTAAAAGCCGGATTGGCCAAAGCTCAGTGGAAAGTTCAGGAACATTTCAGGACCCAGGAGTCTCAGGGCCTCACAGTTGACGGAGCACGTGTTTCTAACAGGGCTGGAAGCAGCCCAACCTTCCCCTCCCAGATCTCAGAGGCAGGTGCCCCTGTGTACAGCGCTCCACCCTGCTGGGTCCCACTTTTCTGCTGTGAAATGGGAAGTGGACCCACCAGCTCTCCTTCAGGGGAGACTTGTCTCTTCCCCGTGCTTGTGGGGTCCATGCAGTCACTCTGAGTGGTCGCTCCGATCTGCTCCGTACTCTCGACCAAGATGCCTTTGGGGATCATCGTTACTGTTATTATCTCAGAGTCCTACCTCCGACTGCTCTTTGAATTTCAGAGCTTTTCAATAAACACCTTCTGGTCGATTTGGTGGCTTGAGGCTCTTGAGGTGGCCCAGAGAAGGTCCTGGGTGGCCGGTTCAAGCATGAGTTGGGTGGTTGTGGCTTCAGACAAGGCTTGGGGAGGGGGCTGAGCCAGGGAGAGAGGAGCCTGGGACGGAGCCCCACCGACCCCGTGCGAGATGCTGTGTGAGAGATCTGCTCCACCCTGAGAAATGTGCATTCTCACCAGAAGCTGTGTGAGAGGTCTGCTTCCCCGGACCCTCAAATCTTCTGTAACAACATTTCTCCTTAATCAGCTGATACTGAGCCTGTTCATGGGTGGGGGGGCAGCGAGGGGAGGGGGTGCAGGGGGGCGGGGCCCCAGGATGAGTGCAGGACAAGAGCTGGGAGCTCTGTCTCCCCTTGAGGAGTGGGGGCGCCTGACCTCACCTGGGGGGCTTGGGAGGGCCTGGAGGAGCAGAGGGGACAGGTCCGTGGTGGCCAAGATGCCCCATCCAGGCGGAGCGAAGGCTTCTGGATCCCGATGGACCCGAGAGAAGCACCTGCCAGAGAGCCGGCCGCGCCTGCGTCCTCAGGGACCCCTCGAGCTGGTGAAGAAGGATTTCATAGGCCCTGGACTCCATCTTCGGCCTGTTCATGCTGACCATGCTCGGCCACCTCTCCAATGGACTCTGAACTCTGTGTTTAGTGCCTACGAAAACAACAACAGAAGGATAAGACCCCTCCAGACAGGGGAGCCTTGAAGATGGTATCTAGGTTACTCATCGCTGAAGAGAAAACATACGCTAATCATCCCTTCCTCCAGACAGGCCATAAGTTTTTCTGTATCTATCGGAGTGTAACCTCGGGCTTATTGATTATGGGCTAATTGTTTGACTGAGCACATGAGCACAGAGCACGTGAATGAGGGGGTTATTGGGATTGTATTTTCCTTGGTTTATGTAAGTCACAAGGAATTTGGGGTGGTGGGTTCAGGCACGTGCACATGGGGTATAAAAGATTTTCACAAATGCTGGTCGGGGTCCTTGGCTAAGAGGAGACTCTGCCCTGGGCACGCCGGTGTAATAAACTGCGCTCCACTATCTGCATTGTCCTTCTGAGTGAGTTTGTTTCCCGGGACGCGTGGCTATCACACTGGCAGTAAAATGTGGGGTCCCGAGGCTTCCTGAAGTCCCTCCAACTTTAGAGCAGGCAAGGCTGACAGCGAGCGCCCTGCCGTTCTCCACCGACAAACAGTGGACACCCCGCCTCCGCCCGCGCCCGCGCCCCAAAGCTGGGGTCCAGCGTCTGCAAGGAGCACGACTGGCTGCGTCCAGACGACAAGGCAGCTCCTGCCTCAGTGAGAGAAGGATGAACGAGTGAGAGTGTGGATGAATGAATCGACAAGTGAAGGTGTGAAGGAGGAAACAGACAGAACAGGCTGGGTCTTGAAAGCAGGACCCGTCTGGGGCCGGACTGTGGACTGTGAGATGTGTGCCCAGTATCCATGGAAACGACACACCAACTGGAAATCCAGCCCCCTCCCCCGCACGGAAGAGCCCCAGGGCTCGTGCCTAGATTCTCTGCCGCCTAAAAAATACCCTAATTATCTGTGTAACTGAATAGAATCATAAATTCTGTTATGCTATTGGGGTATGACCACAGGCCTATTGATAATTGTCCACTGTTAACTACCTAGGCTTAAGGCATATGAATCACAGGTTAACTTTGATTGTATCTTTCTCTTCCTTTGTTCAGACTAGTTTCAGAGAATTTGGGGAGGTGGGTTTGGGCACAAACGCTTAGTGCATACAAGATTTTCATAAAAACTGGTTGGGGTCCTTGGCTGAGAGGAGACTCTGCCTTGGGCTCGCTGGTGTAATAAACTGCACCCTGCTATCGGCACTGTCCTTCTGAGTGAGTGTTTCCCGGAACACGTGGCTACAACAGTGTGAATGAACGAATGAAGCTGTGCAAGGTGCTTTCCTGGGCCTCCGGGCCCGCATTTACTCTTGTCTGGGTTCTACTTGCTTAAACCCCGAAGTCCCGGGCAACACAGTGAAGACAGAACTGAAACAGTCATGCTTCTTAGGTCCAGAAACCTGCACGTTTAGAGAATCAGATCGAGACCAGGGGCAGAGGGCCCGGCGTTCTTCTCCTGGCCTGACTGGGCCCCGGTCAGCACCCACATGCCTGGCCTCCGCTCCTTTGAGGCCCTGATGGTCACATCCACTCACCATCACCCCTCACCCCATGAGTCCGGTCCATTGCCCTTTCCCACACGCGGGACTGTCTGAGTTGTCTGGAATAAGTTCGGAGGCCAGCTGTCTGCCCGCCCCAGGCCCAGAAACTTTGCTGGAAGCCCTGAATCCCTGTGGGATCTGGGCTGGGTGCCTGCCCCTCTCCCCTCCAGGGGGTAGCTGGCCCTGGGGAGGGAGGGGCTGTCCACCCTGAATGAGGAAGTCCACCATCTCACGTACTTGTTGAGAAAAGCAAAACGCAAAAACACCACCGGGTAATCCAGGGCGCTTCCTGTTGGCAAGTCCTCAGAGCAAGATTATTTTCACCTATTTAGCTGTTAAATTCGTAATGCGATCGGGCCTGTGACTTAGGTAAGACCCGGGAACCAGAGCCTCCCCGAGCCCCACTCGGTGGCTCAGGGCTGAGGGCCAGCAGGCAGGGGTCCATGCGCTGTGTCTGATCCTAATCTCGGGGCACATGATGAGATGCTTGATGCTCTGTGTGGCTGTGAGACACAGTTCTCCTGCAGAGGCTGGGATGAGACCGGTATTTCTGGTTCTTAGCTCCCCTGGGGCCATGTAAACAAGCCTTGGAGACCCAGCTTTGAGACAGAAATGGCCTCAGAGCTGAGCTCACATGCTTCTAACCATGTTGAAAACACTCATCAGGTTGAAGCAAGGCCACAAAGTCCATCACCAGAACTCCACTGGGGGCCCCTCAGGGCTCATCTGGAGCTCCTCCCGGGCCCCTCCAGGGCCTGAACTTAGAGGGTCCCGCCGCAGAGCCCTTGCCTCCCACACTCCGCTCGGGACTGGAGACGTGGGGTGGGGGTCGGGGGCCTCTGAGCCGCAGCCCCTCACCAGGTAGCTGTCTGATGCTGACAGACAAACAGAAAGACATTCAGACCCCGAGGTGAGTGAATTAATTATTAAGCAGCTCAGCACAATCGATGCAATATTGTTGCTGTGTTTCCTTGTAGATATTTTTGGAGTTTGCCTCAATATTTAATTCAACCCCAAACCTTAGGTCATTAGGAAATGTAGACTCCAGGCTTCCTCCGGGTACAGTTTGTGTATGCGGTCAGCCACAGAAGGACGAGAACCGGGGGTGCAGATCTCTGGTTTTAAAGAGCACCTCCCGACCTCCGCACATCCACTGTTTAAAGGAAAGGTCAGGAGACACGTCTCACAGGCTCTTCTCTTGTCTGCCTTTTTCAATAAATAATTTTTAAAACTTTAAGGATAGTTGATTTACAATGTTGTTAGTTTCAGGTGTACAACAAAATGAATCAGTTATACAAACATTCCTTTGCAGGCTTTTCTCCCATTTAGGTTGTTACAGAATATTGGGTGGAGTTCCCGGTGTGGCCCGGTAACCAAATGTTACCATAAGTTACTCCATGTCCATGAGTCCATTTCTGTT
This sequence comes from Bubalus bubalis, assembly GCF_019923935.1. NCBI lineage: Eukaryota > Metazoa > Chordata > Mammalia > Artiodactyla > Bovidae > Bubalus > Bubalus bubalis. The sequence goes on from NC_059169.1 coordinate 884,619, forward strand.
TTGTATCTAAGTTCATAAGAATCCTTTTTTTTTTTTAGATTCCACATATAAGCGATATTATATGATACTTGTCTGCCTTTTTAAAAACACAGGCGGGGTTGTGTCATTTGCCAATCCTTGAATTGACATGATGCCAGGGAGTCGGCTGTGGTGGGGTCCTTGCTGAGGACTGCGAGAAGCGGGGTGGCCATACCCAGGCGCTGTGGCCTGGGCTTCTCCTTATTAGTGAGTGAACAGTGGGGCCACAGAGGGAGGCCTCCTGTGTTCCTGGTGTTTGCTGTCGTGGATGTGGAGGTGGCGTCCTGCCCCGATGCATGACTGGACTTGGCTGCATTTTCTACTTGACCCAGTAACTTTTCTTCAGTGAGTGAGTTGCTTCACTGGGTGCCAGGTGAGTGGCCGCCCGCCCCACACAGGACACCTCCTCAGCACGGGGACTGGGCAGGCACGTCTGTCTGCTGTTTGGGGAGAGAACATGTGAGTCCTCGTGCTGATACAATCATTAAGCAGCTCCCGGGTCCTCTTCAGGTCGAGGTGTGGCCGGGGCCCTGGAAAGCCCCCTTGCTTCCCCATCTCCCCGCCACTGCCGTGAGGCTGATGCTTCCTCTCACCATGTGCGAGTCCCCCTCCTGGGTACAGCCGTGGCCCGTCCGCAGACAAGGCGGCCTTTCCCAGCCGTGAGTGCCTCCCGCGGTGGCCGCCAAGCCCACCAGCTGAGCACCGCGGCCACGACGCCTGCTCGACAGCCAGTCTGGGGCACGGTACCTGCAGGCCTGGCTGCCCCCAGAGCCCAGTGGGGCCCGTCCACATGCCGGTGGAGGCAGCGGGTGGTTCTCGGCCCATAGGAGCATCTCTGCAGTCTCTGCCCCCATCTCCATCTGGCTTCTCTGCATCTGGGTCCAAGTTTCCCGCTTCCTGGGAGGACGCCGGCCATGTGGAGGTGACTCTGGGGTCACTGTCCATGCCTGAGCACCTTCCAGTCCTCCAGTCCCGCCACTGGGGACCGTGACAGGCTCCTGAGGCAGGACGTGAGCTCAGGGCCCGGACGCTCCCAGGGAGGAATGGGTAGCACTGCTGAGATCCTCGGGGGGTGGGCGGTGGTGGTCCAGGGTTGAGGCTCTGGGGGACAATGGCAGGGAGAGATCACCCACTTCACTCCCGTCTCAGGTGACGCTTTCAATTGCCTCCACGCCCCGTGTCTCACCCTGATGGCCCGGGAAGGTGGGCGAGGACATGAGCACCACCCCCAGTCAGGAGGTGGGCCAGAGTCGCTGTCCAGGTGGCACAGCCTCACCAGGGCCACTTTGTACCAAGTTTAACCGGGATTACTTCCCTTTAGGTGAAGAACGTCTTTGTATTTGAGGCTCATGTAAGACTTGGATGCATTGCTGAAAGGGCAAATTCCAAAACTTTCCACAAAGTACACAGGAACATTCAAAAAACCGGCCCGAGAATTTCTGTATCTGGCTCTTAAACAGGATGCGATACAAAGGAACTAAGATTCTTTGATAAAATCCAAGGAAATTTCAAGAGTCTGTTGTTTTTGGCAGCGACCAAGACCCCTGGAGCAGGCCCGACTCAGGACTTCAGTTCTCGTGAATTGCTGCTCCTGTTCTAGTTGTTTTGAGCCACAAGTCGCAAGTAATAAGAAAGTAGGCTCTTCATCATAACAGCAGTTACTAAGGAAGGCAGCCACGTGTCTCTTAGAGAAGGCGGGTGTGTCTGACGGACTGTCTTTCCTGTGAGAGTGAACTGGCTCTGAGATCATGAACGGTATGAAGGGGTGAGGGGTCTGTGTGCTTCCAGATGAAGAGAAATGAGCTTTTGTGGGAGAATATCCTAAAGGAAATCAGTCCTGGGTGTTCATTGGAAGGACTGATGCTGAAGCTGAAACTCCAATACTCTGGCCACCTGATGCGAAGAGCTGACTCACTGGGAAAGACCCTGATGCTGGGAAAGATTGAAGGTGGGAGGAGAAGGGGACGATAGAGGATGAGAGGGTTGGATGGCATCACCGACTCAATGGACATGAGCTTCAACAAACTCTGGGAGTTGGTGATGGACAGGGCGGCCTGGCGTGCTGCAGTCCCTGGGGTCGCAAAGAATCAGACATGACTGAGTAACTGAACTGAAAAGGAGAGAATGTTTGGGGAGACAAAAGAGACATAAAAACGAATATTGAATTGACCAAAAAGAAAAAAATCTCACGGAAAGACCCGAACGAACTTTTGGCCAACAGGACTGATGCAAGGCCCGAGTCCTGACAAGTTCTGTGGTCAGAGGCGTGGGGCGGGCCGCAGGGACAGGAAGGGTTCCTGGTGACAGGAGTGTGACTGGGCAGTGGCAGACACAGAGCGAGGTTCTTGGGGGTGAAGGGCCACCACGTCTACATGAGACGGATCCACAGGAGAAAGCAGGCAGACAGTCCAGCGCAATGGTTTATTTTTCAAGCGTTCTCTGTATTTGAAACTATTCATGAGGAGAAACTCTGACACAGCCCAGATTAGGAGACGCCTGAACTGTGGGGCTGGCCTCTGCTTCCTTGGTCCAGAGTCTTGGCAAACGCCGGGCCCCTGCGTTCACCCCGTGGGCAGGTGCTTAGTGGCCGCGGGCAGCCCTGCGTGTCCAGTGCCACTTGGTCCCTGAGCTCCTCTGTCAGCTCTCCCCTCGGTCTTGGGTCTGCTTTTGAATGACATCTGCAGTCCCGGTCCTTCTGGGAAAGCTGCTTTGGAGCAGCAGCTTCAGAACAAGGAGGCGAGTCCTGCAGGGTCTGCACCTGCCCACGGCCCGGCGGCTGAGGCGCGCTAACACGTCCATGCAGCGTCGTCCTGATGGGTCTGCGTGTGGGCACCTCTTACAGACAAGGCACCGGCAGGGGCTGGCCGCCTGAGATTACACGGCCAGGACGTGGCAGAGCTGGGCTGAGGAGGGGCTTGTGTCCTGTTGGTGATGTAATCTGAAACATAAATAGCAAGAAGGCTTTGGAGCGGAGGCCTGGGTAGAAGGATCGAATGGCGTTTGTGCAGCATCGGACGGTGGGCATACAGCTGTTTGCAAATGGGAAGCTTAAAATGCTTCACAACAAAGTGTTGGGAAAGCAGTAAAAAGCGGTGGCACTCTGGCTCAGAACAAGGCAGCCGAGTTCAGGGTCAAGGCTCCGGCCTCCGCAGGCTGCCACCTCTGGGCAGGAGGAGAGGGACCCCGGGCCCTGCAGGGGTTCGACCAGATCCTTGCTGCAAAGCGCCACAGGACGGGCTGGCGGCTGAGAGGTTTCTGGTCATCCCTCCCCTGAGGGGTGAGGCTCAGGTCCAGGGACCAGTGGGGCCCGTGTCCCCAACCCCCTGGGTGCCTGGCCGTGCAATCCCCGGGAGCGCTGAGCTGCAGGGCACGGGCTACTGTGAGCGTCCAGGTGCCGCCTGGACAGGCCTCCCAGGGACGCTGGCGTCTGCCCGCCCTGCCGGCTGCTTCCCCCGCGGTCGCCCTCCACTCCCTGGCCTCCCAGCTCTGCCCTTCACCTTGGGTCAGACGCCAGCTGATCGAGCGGCACAGGAAATTTTCACCCTTGCGCTCAGACGTCTTCTGGTTTCGCTTCTATTTTTAATCCCTCGGACTCACAGAGCACTTTCTCCGATGAGGTCAGGAGCCTCACAGACAGTGTCTAACGATGCTTCCCAGACCAGTGGGGGCAGATGTTGTTGACCAGAGAACTCAGAAGGACAACTACAACCTCCAGAGCTTTGACGGCGCTTCCGCGCAGGCAGGTGGACAAGGAGGGGGGTTCCAGGCATCCCTCTGCAGGAGCTCTGCATCTTCAAGGGCCTGGGAGTCAGAGCTTGTGTCTGGGGCGGGGGGTGTCCAGGCGCAGAGTTCCAGCATCTCAATATACAAGAGGGGCCACCGTCTGCCTTACTCACGGGGACTACAAAAGTCGGGGCTCATGGAGGTCACAAAGCTGCTTGACAGCGAATCCCCCGGCAAACTCCCAGATGGCCTGGCTCTAGGGTGGCTATTACCTTGTTTCCTGTGAAGAAACAAAGCTTCCCAGGTGGCGCTGGTGGTGAAGAGCCCTTCTGCCAACACAGAAGACATGAGAAGCGGGCTCAGTCCCTGGGTGGGGAAGATCCCCTGGAGGAGGGCATGGTAACCCTCTCCAGTATCCTTGCCTGAGAGTCCCATGGACAGAGGAGCCCGGCGGGCTGCAGTCCACCGCTGCTGCTGCTCAGCCATGTCTGGCTCCTTGTGACCGCACGGACTGTGGTCCGTCAGGCTCCTCTGTCCACAGGATTCTCCAGGCAGGAAGACTGGAGTGGGTTGCCGTTTCCTTCTCTAGGCTCGACTGAAGCACCTTAGCACGCACCACGTGGAGCTGCACACTAACTCCTTGTTCCGGGATCATGCAAGCCGTTCTCGGCCCAGGACAGTCCTGCCTTCCAGGAAAACCCGCTGGGAAGGTGCCCTCAAGCCTGAGCCCTGCACAAGTCTGTAACTTGGATCCCTTCCTAGCACGTCAGCGCAGGCCGCGTGGGCTCTGAGGGGGAACCTGGCTCTGCTGGGGGCCGTGGGTGAAAGGTCAGGTCCCGAGAGAGGCATCCCCGTGCAGAGCTCCCCAGGCTGCCTAGACTGCCCGTCAGCGGGCGGCGCTGGGGGATTGGGCCGGGCTCTGAGCCGCCGTCAGGACGCTGTGTCTTAGCCTGGGCGCCTGAGCTGGCCCCTGGGTCCTCTGTGCTCCTCTCTGGGCCCAGTGGACTCCGCAGGAGCCGAACCACGGTTCTGTGCTCTTTCTGGCTCCCTGACACCTCTGGGGCTCTAGGGGCCACCCCCGGCCCCCTCACCCAGGGGCCTCCTTTTCTAGGAGCTCTGCTAATGGGACGGACAAGTCTCTGCAGACACCTGGCACAGCTTGGGGAGGCCCACGGTGGGACTGGAAGGGGGTGTCTGGCCTCCGCAGTGTGAGACATCGATACCATCGGGCCACGACCTGGTTCTGGTTCGTGAAAAAAGAAACACGGCCTGGCCCTGGTTCTCTGTTGTCTTAAATCAGTGTTCCCTGTAATCTTCTCCTCCCAGATATCACATCAGCAAGGAAGATTCTGGGGGTGGTCAAGCTTTTCTGTATTATCGATTATCCATTCTTCTATCTACCCATCACTTTATTAATCAATATATTATCAATTCCTGTCTAACCAGACTCGGATGTACACATTGGATTAACACACTTTCATCCCTGGCCAGTGGATGGTGGGTGAGTCCCTCGCTGTTTACTTCTGATAACGCAGTGTTATAAACGCACGCCCCAAGCACAGCGAGGGCTTGAGCGCACCTGACCTTGAACCTCATGACTGCACGTCGCCCCGCCCACGCCAGCCCCTCCCCCACCCCAGGGACCCACCCCCCTGAATCCCGTGTCTGCCCTCATCTCCCTGTGGCTTTGCATCGTAGGTATTTCTAAAAATTGTGTGTGAGTGTGGTTGTTTTTAACTCTGTAAAAAGGGTCTTGGCCTCCCTGCAGTGTTTATAGACTTGCCGATTTACCTGTTAAATTGCCGTTTCCCCACGTTGCTCCATCTTGCTGTGGATCATCTGTTCTGACAGTCATTGTAGGAAGGCTGTGTCCAGAGCTGTGTTACCCAACTGCGAGCTCTCATGGCAGCCCATGGGCCACAGGTCCAGCAGGGGTCAGAAGACCCTGTCAGGGACCAAGGACACATCACTCCTGGCCCAGCAGGCAGCACGGGCGTCGGCAGAACCACGTGGTCCCCTCGTCCAAGCCCCATGCGGGGGTCGCCGACGGCCGGGCGGGGCTGCACACTCAGTGGGGACGGGGGTCTTTCCTTGTAGGCGAGTGGTATCCGGGGTGCCAGCCACACCACCGCCAAGGCTGTGAGCCGCACGAACCTTTTGGTAAAGCCTGTGGGGACCTGGGCAGGTGGTCCCTTACCTGAAGGACCTGTAGAATGTGAGAGAAAATGGGGAAACCAGGTTTCAGTCTTTCAGGTCCTGTTGCTAAAGGAAGAGAAGCATCTCAAAGAAAGTAAACCTCCCGGGCCTTTTCCATCCATTTGCATATTAAAAAAAATGAACTTACCTGCTTTTTACCACTTTTCGAGGTAAATGAGCTGAGCTTTAAAGTGGAGCCCAGGACGGGGAGCATTTCGGTCCACGAGTTACGGGAGGTGGACAGGGAGCGGAGGCTACTGACGGGAGGTGGGTGGCTGCACCTCGTTTTTGCCTCTCGGGTCATTTTATCCGAAGTGACCGTGGCCACGCAGCCGCCAGGATGCATGCCAGCTGCCTGCAGCGTTGAGCGGCAGTTCATGGACCTGACTGCGTGTTTGTGCTGATTCAGCCTCAAAGTCAGGGCAGACGGAAGGGACACAGTTCCAGGAAGGAGCAAGCTCAGGCTGTAGCACGGGACGAGGCCCTGGCTGAAATCGAGCTGAAAAGACTCATCTGTTCAAGAACCCATTTCCCTCCAGGACTGTCTGCTTAACAGCTCTCGCAGCTTCTGCAGTGACTGAAGAAGTGGACATTCCAGGGGCACCCCCAGGCAGAGTCTGACTGCTCCTACCCCGGGCACAGTGGCTCTTGGGCTCAGCTATACCTGGGGCTCCCCAGAGGGTGTTGAAAAGCCCCTGCCAGGCCACAGCCACAACAAGGGCAGCAGAATCCCGGTGGTTCCAGGCGTCTGTTTCCTCACAAGCTGTCCAGCCCGCTTGCTATGCGCTCTGGGTTGACCTCACGTGGGCCTGGATATAGACGGCGTTCATGGAGTCGGTGCTCAGTTGAACTGAGTAGCTTCTCCTGCCCTCGCCTGAAGGACAGAGACCCAACAGCTCTTTCTACCTGGGGTCCCAGCCCTCAGCAGGCAGACGGAGGCAAACCCGGGGCCAGGGCCCCAGCACTGGCCGAGGCTGGTGTGGAAGGCTCCTAGGACAGGCCGGAGGCCCGGCCACTGCTGCCGTCTGCTCAGCACCGGCCCAGGGTGTCGCAGGGCCAGGGCGCAGGCCAGGGCGCAGACCAGGGCGCCATCGCGATCCGTCAGGCCCGCCGTCCCCTTCTGCCTCCTCCACTTGGCTGAGAGCAGCCCCTGTTCCCGCTTGGCTGAGAGCGGCCCCTGTTCTCTGCATGAGGTGTCCTGAGAGCTCCTGCAGGGCGCACCCACAAGACGTGTCCTGGGGTTCAATCAGCAGTGGACGTGCCTGGTGAGCTGCACTTGGGAAACAGGGGTTCTCCAGTCTCCAGGGGCTCAGCCCTGGGCCTCGAGGCTTCTCTGTCCGGGGTTTCTCAGATTCTGGGGTGGCTGGGGGAAGGCCTGGGTCCCTGCAGCTTGGCGCAGCATCCCTAGGTGACGACCTGGCTGTGGAAGCCGGGCTGGTTTCAGCTTCTCCTTCGGGGCCTCTCCCATGTCTCCTGTGTTTCTTTAGACTTGGGGCTTCTCACTGGAGCTGACCGTGCTGACAGAGAGAAGAGCCTGAGGCTGAGCTCGGGGAAGGAACCCCAGCCTCTGGGGGGCTGTGAAGCTGCCTGAAGCCTCCTGGCTGCTCCCTGGGAGAGACTCGGGGGCTCTGGGCTCCAGAGAGACGGCCTCACAGAGGGCGGGGCCACGTGGGGATGGAGGTCCCCGTGGGACCTTGTCATCCACACCCAGACCACCTGTCACTGGTCTCCCGGTGCCCTGGGGACGGGCTCGGGACCCGGCAGACGCTGGGGGAGCCCGGGAAGCTGGCGGGGCAGCATCACAGTGCTGGCCTGTGCTGCGTGGCTGAGACATGCGTGCCTCTCTCTGGGCACGTGTGGACCCCTGGGAGGAGCAGGCCGCAGGGAGCGCGGGGCTGGGCCAGGCCGCTGGGGGTCTCACCCAGGTCCACCCTGACTTGCTGGCTGGTGCTATGTTTCCGGCTTCCTCATCTGTGACGTGGGGACTGCAACAGTCCGTGAGAAGCACTCCTGGGACCGTGTCACTCGCTGAGTGCCATCAGCGCCGGCTGACCGTCCCTGCCGTCCAGGAGGGAACAGGCAGCCCCAAGCCTGGGGGGCGGGGGACCGGTCCAACTGCTCTCCAGTCTCGTATCTCTCCCGTCCAGGGAGCCTGGGCCCCAGAGGAGGAACTCAGTAGCCTGCAGGCACCGCCCACCCAGCTGGCCTTGGACCTGCCGAGCGTGGTCCCCTCTGTCTGCCAAGGCTGAGAGTGGCCTGACGGCCCAGCTGCTGCATCTCAGCTCCATCACAGTCTCAAAATAAAAAGGGAAGCCCAGTCCTACTAATTCCGGATTGGCGGTTTAGTTAATTTGTAGAACCAGTTGACAAACACAGGCTTGTCAGACAGTGAGTGGAGTGCACAGATGAGAAGGAGAGCCCCAGAAAGAGAGGGACCGCTGCAGAGACGGCTATTTAAGTGCTAAGTGAAGGAAAATAGGACCTGATCTTTGAAAGAGAGGCCGATTTTTTTCCATCAGAAAAATGAAAGGGCGGGATATATTTGAAGCCCCCAGGAGTGAATAACCAGTATCAGCCAGATCAGATCTCCCGCCAGCATATGACTCTGAAACACGGTTTATCTTAAAAAGGCATTCAGGTTCTGAGCATCTGCAATGCTCCCAGGGCTCTCGCTTTTCCTTTGAAGATTTCCAAATTCTGAAATAGCTAGATTTGGCCCAGAGAGCAGATAGCCTGAAATTGCTTGCTGCTGCTGCTGCTGCTGCTAAATCGCTTCAGTCGTGTCCGACTCTGTGTGACCCCAGAGACGGCAGCCCACCAGGCTCCTCCGTCCCTGGGATTCTCCAGGCAAGAACACAGGAGTGGGTTGCCATTTCCTTCTCCAACGCATGAAAGTGAAAAGTGAAAGTGAAGTCGCTCAGTCGTGTCCAAACCTCAGCGACCCCATGGACTGCAGCCCACCAGGCTCCCCCCTCCCTGGGATTGTCCAGGCAAGAGGACTGAAGTGGGCTGCCATTGCCTTATTACATTTCACCTAAAAAAGGGTTTGGGGGATTTTCATCTAGTACGGGCTGCGTGGCTCTGCCTGGCCTTCCTGACAAGCCCCGCGGGCATTCTGCTTGTCCCATGCCTCTCCATCAGTGACCACCAGACTCGGGGTCACTGTGTCAGTGACCGCGAGACAGTGACTCGGGGCCGTGATTCCCTTCTGTTTCTCCGGCCCCTTGGCCATTGGCAACAGCATTTTCAGTGCCTTCTTGGGCCAGGGGATGGGACGCTGGGGTCCTAAAGTTCTCTTTCTCTTCCCCTGGACCCCCGTCCTTTCAGGGCAGAAATCTGAGGCGGCCTGGAGACCACTGAAGGATGAGCCCTCTGCCTTCAGGCATTCTCCCAGCTGCCCAGGGAAGAAGGAGCCTGTCGAAATCCAGGGACGCGCTGGGGGCCAGGTGAGGGTGCTGACGCCGGGTCTGCCTCGATGGAGGAGTGGACGGCCCCGGCCACGTGCAGCCCCCACCCCCGCCAAGCTGTCTGCAGGGGAAGGCAGGGGCTAGGAGACCAGAGGCCGAGAAATCCAAAAGCCACGTGTGGCTCCGGAAGAGATACTGTCCCAGAGTCAAAGAAGATGAAGGACACTCTGGGGTCAGTGATGCAACCGGATCACACAGGTCAGGTCGGAGATTAGATGGCAACCTCATGTCAGTGCCGAGTTTACCGACCTCGACCACCGCTCTGTGGCTGTTAAGAGAACTTCTGTCGGCTAACGAAGCCTGCTCCGAAGTCTGCAGAGGGCCGCTGACGTGTGTGGCCATGGTCAGGTGGCTCGGGGGAGGGTGCATGTATACACACCATCACCTGTGTCTGCCTGCAATGGCTTCCCTGGTGGCTCAGGCAGTAAAGAATCTGCCTGCAATGCAGGAGACCTGGGTTTGATTCCTGGGTTGGGAAGCTCCCCGGGAGAAGGAAACGGCAACCTGCTCCAGTATTCTTGGCTGGAGAATCCCATGGACAGAGGAGCCTGGCGGGCTGCAGTCCATGGGGTCGCAGAGTCAGACATGACTGACTGTGCATGCACACACGTGTGTCCGGGAGAGTGGGGACGCCTTTGCCAAGCACACAGGGCAGGACGTGAACAAGAGCTGAGCCTGGGCAAAATGCTCATGGTCATTTCTGAGCTGATCCTACATACACCTTTAAGCTGTAGGTTTTCCAAATAAAATCAAGTCTCTGCAATGAATCTTAATCTCTCTGTGAGGCCCCTCTCTCTGACACCCACACTGACACACACACACACACTCTCACACACACACTCTCACACACATCCACACTGACACTCATACACACACATATACACTCACCGACACTCATATGCACACACTCACCCACACTCTTATAAACACACTCATACACATCATACACACACACCCCACACTCACCCACACACACTCACACACACTCTCTCACGCACACACACACACCCCCACACTCACACATTCACCCACACTGACACACACACACTCACACACTCACACCCACCCACTCACACACACACTCTCACACACACACTCACACACTCCTACACACACACTCACACACTCCTACACACACACTCACACACACACTGACACTCATACACACACACTCACACATACACACTCACACACCCCCACACTCACACCCACACTCACACAGTCACATACACACTCACACACTCTCACACAGCACTTTTTCTCTCACTTTCCCTCCCCCATCATTCATGAGGGCACGCAGGCCTGGTTTTCCACGGCTCTGTTTCATTGGCAGAACTAGTTTGAGAAGGTCGGTGTTCAAGCAGATGCACCAGGGACGTGACAAATTTCCCCGTGTGAGGGGGTGACGGAGCGAGGCTGTGCACGCCTGTGACGGACAGCAAGCCCTTCGAGCCGGTGTCTGCCGCGGTCAGGGTTCACTTGCAGGCGCCGAGCGAGGCCAACGGGCAGCTCATGTTAAAAACCCCGAGCTCCCCGCAGTCCTCCAGGCAGTTTGGGGGGCGAGGGTCTCCGGGTGCATGACCACACCAGGGCTGGTGGTGAGGTCCAAGGCTGCCTCAGCCTTCTGGCTCCAGCCGGCCGGCCAGCACGTGGTTACCATCATGCCCGGGAAGCGGGTGTGGCGCTCGGTTTCCACAGGGAGATATTCATCATCTTATCTCCGTCCCTGCAGGAGGCCCTGGGAGCCTCTGACTAACTGCTGAGTCTACGCTGTGGAATCGGGGGAGGCCCAGGGCACTACAGCCGTTTTCTACAAGTAAGAAACGACAGGAGGAGCTCCGGCTCCTCTACGGGCTCCTGCTTGGCTGCAAGACCCCTTTTCTGTGACTCTCTCCATCCTGCGGGGGGCGGGGGCAGGCAGGCACAGGAAAGGAAAGGAAGCCTTGGTTGGAGGGGTCCCTCAAGAACTCAGCGGGGGCCTTGGAATCAGCACTAGAATGAGGGGGTCTTTCATTATCTTACAAGCGACCTGACCGGGGGAATTGGATTAGAAGCCAGGGTTGTGGGGGGAGACCCACGCCTGATACTTAGGGCAGCAGCCTCCCCTGCTGCCGCCCTCCCCCCCACCCCCCACCTACACCTGGCTTCCAGAGCCCTCCATCTGTAAGTCCTGAGCCTGCCCTCAGACCTGAGCTCCCAGCCCCCGCAGAGTTGTCCCTGAGCCCAGGATCCTGTTACAAATCGCAGAAGGCTCAGGGAGGGGCAGGAGGCTCCCTGAACACCACCCTGCCTGGCACTGGGCAATACCTGACCTATCGACGGATAGATCCATGGACGGGCGGGTCGGCGCCATGCTCCCCTGCCTCTGGTTTAAGCTTCACTGCGGCTCAGAGACCACCCATACCCTGGGCGCCCGGGCAGGCAGGGACCACGGTGCCTGACTCTTGGCCCCGGACTCCGTTGGCCAGTTTGGGGACGGGGTTCTCAGCACAGCCTCCTGCTGGGAGGTGTGGCCGCCCCAGGACAGTACGTTGGGGCTGTTTCTTCCTCCAGGTCAAGAGCAGCCTCAGTTCCACACAGAAAAGAAGGAACTGGACAGTCATTGGCACAGGAGCCACAGCCCGCCCTGGCCCCAGACACCGATGTGTTCCTTCACCTCTGACCCCAGCCTGAACTTAAGCTGCAGTCAGACCTCCAGAAACTCGGGAAGAAGGGGGTGAAGAAGGCTGGGGAGTCAGCGATGGGTGGAGCCTGCTCTTCTAGCGGGGTCTAAGGGGACAACATTCCCTGCTCCAGCCCAGGTCTCTGCTGGCATTCTACGAGCCGTTCTCTTCCCCACGGGCGCAGCGCATGTCAGTGCATCCGTGCACAGACGCTGCTCCACGTGGGGGCTTATCTGACCCATTGCTAGTAAATTCCTGGTCTGGGGTGGGGACGAGGGCTCCCAGGTGTGGTCAAAACACCCGAGGCAGGAGCCAGGGCTGGAGGGCAGCCGTTTCCCACCTAGTACGTCCTTATCTGTTCGCCTCACCCACGAGGCCCTTGAGGACAGACGTACACTTTACTTCTCGCCAGGCTCCCAGCGCCGACCCAGGGCCCAGCCTGTCGCAGGCACCGAATAAGCTTTTTAGATGAATCCATGGAGAAGGAAATGGCAACCCACTCCAGTGTTCTTGCCTGGAGAATCCCAGGGACGGGGGAGCCTGGTGGGCTGCTGTCTGTGGGGTCGCACAGAGTCGGCCACGACTGGAGCGACTTCACAGCAGCAGCATGGGTGAAGCAGAGGCTTGGAGGGGACTCAGCAGCGAGGATGGTGAGTCTGGTGGCAACAGGGGTAAAGGTCAAAGGAACAGGACTGCTGGGCCGGGGGTCAGGAAGGCCAGTGGGGGGCGACGCAGCAGCTGCAGGTGGTGGGGCGGGGGGGAGGTGGTTCTGGGCGGCGTCCAAGGGAAGCACCTTGGCCAAGGCCAAGGACATCTAAGTGGGACAGCCTGCTGTGGCCACAGGAAATGACAGCAACCACCCCTGAGTGTTGTCAGGAAGGACGCGGGAGAAGGGTGGGAGGACCATCCTGCCGGCCCCACACTTGATGTCTGCACGGCCTCCGGCTGCTGAGTCTGAGGGATGACTCACGGGGCAGAGAGTGAGGAGCCACCGGAGGCTTTCACAGGGAGACTGAGGCGAGAAACGGCTCTACTTCTCCGTCTGAAAATCAACGAAAGAAGAAATCTAGCTTGGGAAGGTGCAATGATTAGCTAGATCACATCTGACCCTCTGTAACCCCATGGACTGCAGCCCCCCAGGCTCCTCTGTCCATGGATTTCCCAGGCAAGCTTACTGGAGTGGTTGCCATTTCCTCCTCCAGGGCATCTTCCCGACCCAGGGATCGAACCCGTGTCTCCTGCCTTGGTCGGCGGGTTCTTTACCATCTGAGCCGCCAGGGCATCTTCCCGACCCAGGGATGGAACCTGTGTCTCCTGCCTTGGTCGGCGGTTCTTTACTATCTGAGCCGCCAGGGAAGCCTGGTGGTTAGTTGTTGTTGCTGCTCAGTCGCTCAGTTGTGTCCGACCCTTTGCGGCTCCGTGGACCGCAGCCCGCCAAGCTTCCCTGTCCTCTGCTGTCTCCCGGCGTTTGCTCAAACTCACGTCCATCATGTGATACATCGATTAGGTAAATTCTTTGCTCGGTTTCAGAACAGGAAGCGTGGAGAGTGTGCCTGAAGACTAAATAGAGAAGTTCAGTAGGAACAAATGAAACTCTGGGTACACGTTCCCACAAGGAGCACAGCCACACCCAGCAGACGGCTGTCCTCACAGCCCCCGACACCAGCAGGGTCTTCCCAGCGCTTCCTGTGGGTGGCAGACTGGATCCTGGCGAAACGAAGCGGCTTCAGTCACCTGGTTAGACACAGGAGGAACTTTTAAAACAAAGTAAGTATTACTTAATACATTCAGCAATAAAAAAAAATCAAAGTCTATTAACCTCAAAGTATAGATTGGAACCAATATTTCAAATGTTTATATACATATCATATAGTGTGTTGTATATTTAATAAAGTAGAAATGTAAGCTAAGGTTATTTTTTCTAAAACTTGAGAAATACATGTATCTCGCTTGAAAGAAAATACTTTGGCTCTAAAGTTTCAATAAATTGTTTTTTAATTATGCTAATACTCAAATATGGACAGATCTTCCCCAGTAGTTCAGATGATAAAGAATCTGCCTGCAATGCAGGAGACCTGGGTTTGATCCCTGGGTCAGGAATACCCCGTGGAGAAGGGAAAAGCTACCCACTCCAGTATTCTGGCCTGGAGGATTCCATGGACAGAGGAGCCTGGTGGGCTACAGTCCACGGGGTCACAAAGAGTCGGACACGACTGAGCAACTAATACTTCAAATATGTACAAATATTAAATTATGTATGAGCTCCTTATACTTATAGGAAACTAAATAAGACAAAGCTATAGAACCAGTAAAATCCGAATGAACATCATTTCGTCATAACAGATGAGCTGTCCTGGTTTGTCTAAGATACTGATGAGTTTGCGTGTTCTGTGCTTCACTCACTGGCCGAACAAATTCTTCTGGTTGCGAGCATACACCACCATCTGAGTCGTCGAGATCACATTTCTCTTTTTCCCCAATAAATCCATTTAGCCGCGGTTCATTATTTAGATGAGCCAGTCATAATAATGTGCCATCGAAACAGTGCTGAAACATAAAAATAGCTGCGCAAATAATTGAATGTTGTGTGTGTGTGCCAGTTGCTCAGGCGTGTCTGACTCTGTGCGACCCCATGGACTGTAGCCCGCCAGGCTCCTCTGTCCATGGGATTCTCCAGGCCACAATACTGGAGTGGGTTCCATTCCCTTCTCCAGGGGATCCTCCCAACCTGGCTCTCCTGAATTGCAGGCAGATTCTTTACTGTCTGAGACACCAGGGAAGTCACACAGGCAAAAAAAAAAAAGAATCCATAGGAGACATCTAGGTCTTTCCTGACTCCATAATCCCTTGGATTTGCCAACCACTTGAAGTAAGGAAGAAGCAATTCCAAATGCATTTTGAAAACTGGAAGGTCTGAGGGGGCCTTGCTGGGGCTCGTGAGTGATTTGTTTGCATGTGTTATGGGAGGAAATTCAGAAGATAGAAAATGCTCTGGTGTCTTGTAGACAGATTATGAGCTCAGTGAGTACAGAGAAATGCCGCAGGTCACCAAACAGCTGCTGAAGGTGGATGGGAGGAGCTCCGGCCTCCTCTGGGACAAAGTGCGTGAAGTCCATGCTGGAATTGCTGGGGAGACGCTGATAGTCCACCCCGGGCACAGAGGGAGTGAGAGATGTGCTGAGCAAAGACCAGCCGCAGTCGATCACCTCTCGCGAGAAAGCAAGCTGGAAGGACGGAGTCACCTGTCTGAACACGGAAGCCTTTGAGCGCAAGGCTGAGTTCTGTAAAGCCAGGAAGGTCAGAAGAGTGAACAGACTGACCCTAAACCCAGATCCCAGAACCTGGGGAAACTTATTTAGTTTGGAAAAGACACACTTAGTACTTTCCAAAGAAGCCATTAATTTTTCACAGCAAGTAATTTCATGGGGCCCCTGATCATATAGTTAACACCAGGGAGGTTTGGAAGGCTTTAGACGTGACTAGTGGTTGAGATGCAAAGTCCCGTGCAGGGAAGCAGGGTTTCACTCCCCTGGGGTCAGCCTGAGGAGCCCACGTGCCATCACCGTGGGGACAGAGTCCTGGGCGGTGGACCTCGGGCTTCTGCGATGACGACCTCGTGGGGAGAGGCTGCCCGGAAACGGCGAGCGCTGAAGGCTGGTTGACGGCCTATCGATTCAGAGGAAAACAACTTTCAACTTACTGGTGATGTTCCAAACTAAGGAACATCAGACTGCACTTCTGCTCTTGCACGGGGACAAAGTGAGGAGCAAAGGTGCCTTTTCTCAGCCTCCCAAAGCGCTTACGGATGCTTCTGCCTTGGCCCTTCCTCAAAATATTTATGACTCATGAATGGTCTTTCCCCTGAGTGCCTTTTGAATTTTATTTAATCAGCATTCATTTATTTATTCATAGCAAACACTTATTGAAAGGCAATGCATCGATAAGGGGAGGCAGGTATTAACACGACGTGGCCTCTGCCCTCCAGGAGCTCATGGTCCAATGGATGAACCGCAGGTCAAGAGCCAAGGGCACCGTGCAGAGCGCGGACTCGGCCCCCACAGGCTGGCGGGCCAGCTGACCGCCCCTGGCACCTGAGACCCATTCCCGAGGGCTCCTCTGGTGTCCAGACGTGTGGGGGTCCACACCCTGGGAGCAGCCCCAGAGTTGGTGGGTGGGGGAATGACGATGCTGTGTGTACACGGAACATAAACTCTCAGTGAAGATAGGGTGTGAACCTGGGTGCTCTGCTCCTCGAGGGGCGGCTGACGGAGCAGGAACCCGGGGGGAGGCAAGGACAGTGATGGGAGCTCCATGGACCCGGGGGACCACGGTCCTGACTCCGTGGAAGGAGATGGTCCTGAACACAGGCAGTCATCTGGGCAGATGGGAGGTGATGGGGACTGGGGTGCTGGCCGCGGGGCGGGGAAGCGCCGCTCGTGGGTCCGCTCCCTGGAGGCCGCCCGAGCCTCATCCTCGGGAGCGACAGCTGCCGCCCTGCTCGGTGGTTCAGCGTCTGGGGAAGCGGTTCACCTTCCGGGGCAGGCTCTGCGCTGCTTGAGCCGTCTCCTTGCCCCAACCCTGTGAGGTGGGCCGGGAAGCTCCTCTCATCCCCAGCTCCAGGGAAGCGTCCACAGTGAAAAGCGATGCGAGTGAAAAACTTGCGAGCTGGCATTTTAGCTGCGTTTTGAACTTCTTTTCCTGGTTGAATATCAACCGCCTGCCCAGACTCTGCAGGACTCGGTCAAGGGTGGTGTGAGACTGGCCTCAGGGGTCCTGGGCGGGCGGTGGTCGTGGGCCTCTGCTGGGGGATGGCCCCAGGGTGTCAGTACCAAGGGCTCAGGTCGGGGGTGGCCTCTAGGGACACTGCACAGCGGCGTACACAGGCCAGAAGCAGGCAGGAGTCAGGGAGCAGAAAGGTGCCTCGGTACTGCGGCGGCTGAGAGCGAGGCTCTACGGAGAAGAGGAGGGGGGCCTGGGCTGCACACAGAGCACCCGCCCTGGGCCAGGCCCCCGAGACCCCGGTGGGGTCGTGGGCCTCTTCATGCAGTTGTGCAGCCGGGACTGGAAATGGCGGACAGTGCCAGCGATCCCGTCTTCTGGGGCTGCTGGGAGATGTTACTCCTGCGCTTAGTAGGTGCACAGTAAGTGTGGTCGCCTCTTGTCTTTTATCTCCTGCATCATTTAAATATACGACAACGGCTTTTCTTCCCAACCATCTGCCATGCGTGCTACAAGCCTTGCAAGAAATGTGTCCTTGATTACAATCTGGTGACCTATGAGATCACTGCAGAAGAAAATCATTTTTTAACCATCATTTTATTTATTTTGCCAAAATTGCACTTTTGAGTCTGCCGCTGGCAGGGACCGCAGCACCGTTTCTAAGCATTATCGCGAAGACGACGCTGGCGGAGGGAAACCTGATCTAAAACACCCCTTCTTTGATATTGATTTAATATCAGAGGGCCATTTTCTCTTCATCTCAACCAGATGCTAAAAGGAACTTGAGGTGGATAGAAAGGACATTTCCTGAGCGAGGTAATGCTCATTAACCTAAAATAAACAACAGCTTTTTTCCTTCCTTTGAAATACCTTCGCGCATTTTTTATGTATATATAGAAAGGAGCTTGTAGCTGTGTGTTGAGACACGAAGATTTTAAAGGATAAAAATAAATGCGAAGGACACATTTTTGCTTGTTTATGTGTGACCTTCATTCTTTGCAGTTTTATTGAGATGTAATGATCAGTAACACCGTGTAAGGTTAGGGGGCAGGACAGGATGATTTGATACATGTATAAATGATTACCTCATCAGATGAGTTAACACACCCACCACTCTAAACAGTTACCATTTGTGTGTGCATACCTGTGGCAAGAACATTTAAACTCTGTGGTGCTTAGTTCAGTTCAGTCGCTCAGTCGCGTCTGACCCTTTTCGACGCTATGGACTGCAGCATGCCAGGCCTCCCTGTCCATCACAGTCTCACACAGTTTGCTCAAGCTCATGTGCATCAAGTCAGTGGTGCCATCCAACCGTCTCGTCCTCTGCCGTCCCCTTCTCCTCCTGCCTTCAATATTTCCCAACATCAGGGTCTTTTCCAATGAGTTAGTTCCTGTCTGTAGTGTTAGCAAGTTGCAAATATTCGACACAGTTTTAATAGCTTCGGTTCCCACACTGACCACCAGATCCGCAGAACTCATGCCTCTTATAACTGAAAGTCTGTATCCTTTGAGAAATACTCCCTCCCCTATTTCCTCCACCTCCCAGTCCCTGGAAACCGGCCCTCTACTCTCTGTCTCCATGAGCTGGACTTCTGGGACATCATGATTCGTGAGATTGTGCGGCGTTTGTCTTTCTCTGTCTGCCGGGTGTCACTCTGCACAGCGCCCTCGGGCCCACCCCTGCTGGTGCCAACGGCAGGGTCCCCTCTCTCTTGGCTGAATAGCATCCAGCGGGACGTGCTCCGCTTCTTTGGTCCACTCATTCCGATGCAGGCTTAGTTGCCTCCCGGCCCCGGTTAGTGTGGATCAGGCGGCACGGAACATGGAGCCAGCAACTCTGAGATCCTGACTCCACCTCCTGCAGATAAATACCCGGAAGTGGGGTGGTCGTTTTGATTGTCGAGGACCTCCCCCCATGCTGTTTTCCACGGTGGTGGCACCGGCTTGCGTCCACACCCACACTGCTCGCGTCCCTTTGCTACGGCTGTTTCTGACTTTCTGATGCTGCCCATCCTGACAGGTGGGCAGCGTCTCTCATCGTGGCTCTGACTCGCATTTCTCTGATGACTAGTGAGCCGCTTTCCTTGTATTTGTTGGCCATTTGTATGTCTTCTTTGGAAAAATGCCTCTCAAGCCTTTTGCCCATTTTAAAATCATATTACTTGTGTGTTTTGGTTGGTGAGTTGTAGAAGCTCCCTGTGTATTTTGGATGGTATTTGCTCACACTGGGTTCACAGAGTCTTCCCTTCTCTTTCATTTTCTAGAGGAGGTTGGCTGAGGTTTACTAGTGAAGCCATCTGGCTCTGGATATTTCCTTTTCAGAACTTTTAGTGCAAGGTCAGTTTTTTAAGAAGGCTGTAACCCTATTCAAGTTGTCCACTTCATCTCGGTTGATTTTTGGCAGTGTGCAGTTCTTGAGGGACTGGCCCCTTTCTTCCAAGTTGTCACATGTATGGGCCTTGTTCACATAGCTCCCTTTTTGTCCTTTAGTGACCACAGCCTCTGCAGTTATGTTTATTGTTTTATACCTGATATTGCTGATTTGTGTATTCTATTTATCTTTCTCAGGCTTTCTAAAGGTTTGTCAATTTTGTTTTGACTGTGTTTCATTGATTTTCTTGATGTTTTTCTGTTTTAAATAATATTGATTACTGCCTTTATCATTTTTTTTTTTCATTTTTCTTGCTTTGCACTTGTTTTGGCCTTCTTTTGCTAATTTCTTGAGTTGGGAACTTCTATTATTGGCCTGAAGCTTTTCTTATTTTCTGAAGTTTCCCTGTCAGCGCTGCGTTAGCTGCATTCCGCAGATTCTGACGCGCTGCACGTTCATCTTCAGTGACAAAGTAGCTGTGGGGGCCCTTTCAATCCCATTGTGGCCTGCTTATATTTCAGCAAGGTCAAAAGGTTACGAAGCATGTGTTCACTTTGTAATTAGAAAAATAAAATGAAAATTCAGTGTGACATTTGTCTTCTGCCTCCTAAATCATCACGGAAGATGCCAAGTCTGACACCAGGGTCAGAGAAACGGCAGAGAGTCACGGTGGGGAAAGAGGGAGCAGAGGGCGTGTGCTGGGCTGGGGCGGAGGGGACGGTCCGGCCGCACCCGGCAGGGACGGCTTGCTGGCCTCTGTGTCCGCTGGGTTAAGACGTCCGTCTCTAAGACCCTGTCCAGCACCTGAGAGGTGCTTGCAAGGTGATCAGACTTGGACTCAGATTTAGGACCGCAGGCTCTGAGGCCAGAATGCTCTCCTTTAGAAAGTGAGATGAAAGACAACGCAATCTTCACTAACTGACAATAATTTTCCACACTGACAACATGGCTCTGGAAATTTCACCTAATATTTGTGACATTGTTTGTGACTCGTGTGTTTCAGATGGGCAGCAGAGCTCTGGACAGTGACCGGCGCCCCCTGCAGAGAAAACCATCCCTGCTGTGGAATCAATAATCTCTACAGACCAGACTCTTGCTCGTTGATTAGATGGGGAAGTATCCGCCTGCAGTGCAGGAGACACAGGTGAGCCCTATGTTGGGAAGATCTCCTGGAGAAGGGCATGGCAACCCACTCCAGTATTCTTGCCTGGAGAATCTCATGGACAGAGGCGCCTGGTGGGCTACAGTCCATGGGGTTGGAAAGAGTTGGGTATGACAGAATGACTAAGTACTATGACTGTTGAAATAATTTTATATATTTAGAAGTTTTGCTACTTTTCATCTTTAATTTTAATACAAGTAATAATACAATATTCGCATACATGTAGTGCTGAAGTAGGCTTCCTTTTTAAATAGACTCAATGAAAAAATTAATCTGTTGTTCCTTTTAATGTAACCCTGAAAAATTCAAATAGTGAATTTTTGAATCTACTAGTAGGGATTCCATAACCTCTTATATAAACTCTAATTTTCAAACGTTTATCAGGTATTTTTTTAAACATTAACTTGTTGAATCCTCTCAAAGTTTGGCAAGGTGAATATGTTCATTCTATCTTAAAAATTAGAAAATTGAAGTTGGAATGAGAAAGCTGCTCGGAGTCATACGTCCACTAGCAGGCACTAAGCCCCATCTTTCTGGTGAAGCCTCAATACACTTCGCCGTCTCCTTTCTCTTACTGACGGCAGGTGAAAGTCTCAGAAGCATTCTGAAGATGAGACAGACTCTTCCAACATCATTTTTGAAGATAGCATTCAATTCATTTGACACAGCAAAAACACACTCCCGATTAGCTCTTTGCAGTGAGGCAGGGGCTGTGGGCCAGATAGAAAAGTGAAGGATATTAACTGCTAGCTTTTTCTCTAAAGCCGGTTGACAGGGTTAAGTTGCAATGCCCAGGTATCCCGGTGGCAATTCCCCCCTCTGAACAGCAGAGGGCAGCACTAGGCAGGCTCACGGAGACCGTCCGCAGTGCGCACCATCACCCGGCGTGTCTCCCGATTACCCGCGGGTAGCCCATCTCGGGCCTCTAGGGGGCGCTGGTGGCCCGGCGCTATAAAGACAAAGAGGGGAGTCCTCGCTGGTCCTCTGCGGGTTTGCAGAATGGAGGAAAGAGTTGCGAAAATTCTGAACCAAACTACGTTCTCTCCACCTAGTGATCCTGTCAGATTTCTGCATCCCACGTAGTGAATTCTTCCTTCAAAAATGTTTCTACTGTATGTCCTGCAGCAAGAGTTCCAAATCATTTCCCAGGAACAAAGAACCTTAAATTTTCACACAGCCCACAGGGGACTTTTGGAAAGGAAACAGCACTCACTGGGAAGAAAAAATAGCATGCTGCTTTAAAAAAGCATACAGAGACAGCAGCTTTGACATGGCAGATGTCAACTGGCAAAGAATATTTTTTTTGCTTGTGGGATCGTCATGCCCTGACCAGGGACTGAACCTGGGTCATAGCAGAGAAAGTGCTGAGTTTTAACTACTGGGCCCCCAGGGAAGCCCTGCAAAATGTTTTAATACACAATTTTATCTTTAAGAAGTTTTTATCTTTAATAAGTTTTATATTTATGTTTTTATCACCTAATTTTTAAATGAAGTGTTAAAATTAGAAGTATTCATATATTTTATGTTAGCGTGTTCAGTTGTGTCTGATTCTTTGCAGACCCATGGACTGTAGTTCAGATGGCAAAGGATCTGCCTGCAATGCAGGAGACCCAAGTTCAATCCCTGGGTCGGAAAGATCCCCTGGAGAAGGGAATGGTAACCCACTCCAGTATTCCTGCCTGGAGAATTCTATGGACAGACCGTGGGGTCCCAAAGAGTCAGACATGACTGAGTGATTTTACTCACGCACTCACTCACTCATGGACTGTTGTCCACCAGGCTCCTCTGTCCGTGGGATTCTGCAGGCAAGAATACTAGAGTGGGTTGCCATTTCCTATTCCAGGGGATCTTCCCAATTCAGGGGTTGACCCCATGTCTCTGTGTCTCCTGCACTGGCAGGCAGGTTCTTTACCACTAGCGCCACCTGGGAAGCAATGCCCACCAGACTCCTCCGTCCACAGGATTTTCCAGGCAAGATACTGGAGTGGGTTGCCATTTCCTTCTCCAGGAGATCTTCCCGACCCAGGGATTGAACCCGGGTCTCCCGCATTGTAGGCAGACGCTTTACTGTCTGAGCCACCAGGGAAGTCATTTTATAGGCCATCATTCATCAAATAGAGATTTAAAAATCACATTCCAGTTAGTTATTTAGGTTTCTTTTACAGTTACTCTTAGGTAGTGTGTTAAGAGCAGAAAGAACCTAGCCTGCAAGAGACATGAATCCTAGATGCTGCTTGACCACTTGGCACTGTGCCAGCTTAAGCAAAACCCTCAACTTCTCTGAGCCTCAGGCTCCCTATTTCTACAGCTGAGGTCACAATATCCTCATCAGGGAGGCCTGGCGAAGAGAGCTGTCTCAGAGCACAGATGTAACATGCAGATGCTCAGGATCACCAACCAGAGCTCAGCCTGGGTAGCATTAAGCTGTGTTCCCCTTCGCAGTGTGCCTGCCTCCACCGTCCCGGCCAGAAAGCCACGGTTCCAGTGTGGCCGAGCCTTTGCGGTGTCCCGTGGGTGGTCCACGGCATGAGGGGGGGGGGATGCGTGCGTGCGCCCACACCCTGCCCCCCCGGCCCTGCCCTGTGGTGCTGCCTGGCTGGCCTAGGAAGTGGAGGCGGCCCGACACCCTGCCTGCTCAGGAGACGGGCTAAGAGAACGCCATCCCCAGGGACACGGCTCTGACAAAGACTCAGTGTCTGGGTCTCCTCTGAACTCGCAGCTTTCCAAATGGACTTCAGCCGACAGTTTGGGTCCAAGGCTGACTTCACTGGCTTTAATGTTCTTTACATATAATAACAAAGCGTTTGAAAGCAACGGGACTTCTAAGATGGGGGAGAGGAAGGTTCGTCACGTGAACTGTGGCATGTCCTTACACAATGCTCCATGGCCATCCAGGGCCAGAGGAGGACTGGGCGTGTAGATGCTAAGACATTAATGCACAAAACAAGTTTGCTGGAGGAGGACTTCCCGGTGGTCCAGTAGTAAAGACTGCGCCTTTCAATGCCAAGGGCTCAGGTTCGATCTCTGGTTGGGGAGCTGAGATCCCATACATCTCACAGCCAAAAAACCAAAACAGAAAACAGAAGCAATATTGTAACAGATTCAATAAAGGCTTAAAAAATGTCCACGTTAAAAAATCTTAAAAAAGAAAAGACTAATGGGGGCTGTCCCAGTGGGCACAATTATGCCTGATTTTTATCCTTCAGGTATTTTTGTGGCTTCTCAATTTTTCCATGTACATTTGCTATTTTGGGGGCAGAAAAAAGTCTACTTTAAAATAATCATATGTATATATTGCCACTGAAATAAAAACAATTTTGTAAGTTAATACATGGATACCATTTCCCCAACTAAAAAGATGACAAAAGAAAACTCTAGAAATACAAAATGAATGCTTAAATTGAAAATAAGAGGCCACAATGCCAAGACACTATGGAAAATGGGGTAAAACCTAATAAGACCTAGTAGAAATTAGAACAAAGCATTTGGCATTGATTGGATTGTTTTCTCCCAGGAAAACAAGAAATCCTATCGGGTTACGGCTAAAATGCTGTTTGGAGTTCCACAAATAGAGCTTAGGCAGTGATGTGGTGTCTGGAAATTTGCTCTGAGAGCCCAGGGAGAAACAGTGATCTGATCAGAGACAGTGGATGGTCTCACGATTAAAGAGCTGAGGGTTGGCTTGGAGCAAAGTCAGCGGGACGACAGTCTGGCTGTAAAGGGAGCAAAGTCAGGTCTCTTCCCCCACCCCCCGCCACCCCCCGGCCTCTTCGTGTACACGTCACCTTCGACCCCCATCTGTAAACAAAGGTGAAAAACTGGGCAAGATAAGTGGGTGATGTTCGCGTGTAGGATTGCTATACTGAATTCTTTTTTTTAAAGGTTTACTTACGCGTTTGTTTATGGCTGCACCGGTCCTCACTGCTGCACGCGGGGCTCCCCAGTCCTGGTGAGCAGGGGCTACTCCCTAGCTGCGGTGGGCAGGCTTCTTTTTCTGTGGTTTCTCCTGTCGCGGGTCACAGGCTCCAGGCACTCTGGCTTCGGTAGTTGTGGCTCACGGGCTTAGGTGTCCTGTGGCACGAGGGATCTTCCGGGACCAAGGATCAAACCTGTGTCCCCTGCGTTGGCAGGTGGATTCTTTACCACTGAGCCACCAGGGAACCCCTCTCCTGAATTATTAATGACTTCTAAGTTTAAAAGCAAAGCAAAACAAATCTACCAAACATCAGTTCAGTTCAGTTCAGTCGTGTCCGACTCTTTGCGCCCCCATGAATCACAGCACGCCAGGCCTCCCTGTCCATCACCAACTCCCAGAGTTCACTCAGACTCACACCCATTGAGTCAGTGATGCCATCCAGCCATCTCATCCTCTGTCGTCCCCTTCTCCTCCTGCCCCCAATCCCTCCCAGCATCAGAGTCTTTTCCAATGAGTCAACTCTTTGCATGAGGTGGCCAAAGTATTGGAGTTTCAGCTTCAGCATCATTCCTTTCAAAGAAATCCCAGGGCTGATCTCCTTCAGAATGGACTGGTTGGATCTCCTTGCAGTCCAAGGGACTCTCAAGAGTCTTCTCCAACACCACAGTTCAAAAGCATCAATTCTTCGGCACTCAGCTTTTTTCACAGTCCAACTCTCACACCCATACATGACCACTGGAAAAACCATAGCCTTGACTAGACGGACCTTTGCTGGCAAAGTAATGTCTCTGCTTTTGAATATGCTATCTAGGTTGGTCATAAATTTCCTTCCAAGGAGTAAGTGTCTTTTAATTTCATGGCTGCAGTCACCATCTGCAGTGATTTTGGAGCCCCCCAAAATAAAGTCCGACACTGTTTCCACTGTTTCCCTATCTATTTCCAATGAAGTGATGGGAACAGATGCCATGATCTTCGTTTTCTGAATGTTGAGCTTTAAGCCAACTTTTTCACTCTCCTCTTTCGCTTTCATCAAGAGGCTTTTTAGTTCCTCTTCACTTTCTGCCATAAGGGTGGTGTCATCTGCATATCTGAGTTTTATGGATATTTCTCCCAAACATAGAGAAGTAGTAATTAAATTACCCACAAAGAACAAAGACTTGCCTAGTTTGAGGAGAAGGAAACTCAGAAGCAGCCCCCTTACAGCCCAAAGGCAGCCGTGGGCGCTGCAGACAGCGCAGCACTCTTGGGAAGTGCTTCTCTGACTGCTGGTGAGGGGCGCTGGGGAGCCAAGGTCAGATGAGGTCAGAGTGGACGAGGTGTGGTCCTCTCGGTTCTTTCAACAAGAGTCCCAAATTCATAAAATACCTCAGCTTTTGTTTTTCAGATCAGAAAGTGGGCAAGGAGGAGTTAAACCACCAGCCCTTGTCAGGAGCAGAGGCGCCAGACAACCTGCCTCTGGTCTCCGGGCTCTTCCTGCGCTTTAGTAAGTCTGTTGCTTTTATAGAGAAAATAATCTTTCATGGAAATGCAGTGGGCTTCCAACGTCGTGTTACGTCTGTAACTTCTAAACCGTAAGCTGAGTTTGCACACAGGGAGGCTTCAGACTGCAGACCTTGCCTTGGGAATATCCTCATGGTAATTTTATATTTACATTATATTCTGAATGTGAGCCCCGGGGAGGGCCTGTGCGGGTGTGTGGTTTGTGCACACTGAAGCGTTAGTGTGTAAGACGCTTCGATTCTGTGCTTCACGTTGCCCTGTGGGTCCCAGCCATATCTTTAAAA
The DNA here is from genome assembly GCF_019923935.1 of Bubalus bubalis. Classification (NCBI taxonomy): domain Eukaryota; kingdom Metazoa; phylum Chordata; class Mammalia; order Artiodactyla; family Bovidae; genus Bubalus; species Bubalus bubalis. The sequence goes on from NC_059169.1 coordinate 910,638, forward strand.
ACACTCTCAAGCCAATTTTACGTAAAAAGAACAAGCAGCGGGGTTGTGCACGATGGGATCTGGGTCTGTCTCGTTGCCTTGGGAGGCTCAGCAAACAGACTGTTATGACCAAGAGCAAATGCTGTTCTCCACTCTGCAGAGATGAGCTGAATTCTGCTGCTGCCAAGGTAACGCAGGATAGGTATTTATAGAAATGAGTGAGCCGTCCAGTCATTTCGTGTGCTTCAAATCAAGCCCGGAGCACAAAACCCCAGCCCAGGAGAAAGAATCTATTCAAACTGCCTGGGAGACCCCAGCGGCCACGACAGCTCCTGGAAGGTTTGCAGCCGAAGGTTCTGTGGCCCACGGAGGCCCCCCCGGCTTGTTTGTTCCACAAAAGGGGGCCAAGCTCTCTGATCATCCAGAAAACTAACTTCTTCTTTTCAAACACTTGATCAGATTTCTCCTTTGCAGCGGTCCTCGGATTCCTCAGGACTGAAGGGCTGAAGACCCAGGAGCCGCTCCAAAAGGTTATCAGCGCTCAGGAGTGTCTTAAGGATGGATTGAAACGGACCACCCTTGGGTCCTGCCACCTGGATGTGAACCCTGGGTCCACCCCCAGCTGAGACTTCGGCAGAGGGACTCATGGCTTTGGGGGCCAACGGGGGGAATGGGACGGGGCTTGTGGAGATTGGCGAGGGGCTATTTCGTGCTGGACAGAGAGAGCAGGTTGCGGGGCCCATCACAACCCTGGCAACGCTGGGCCAGGCGGTTGTGCTGGCCTGGTGGGCACCATGACCCAGCGGTCCCTGCGGAGAGGCCCTGGGGGTCCTGAGTCGACGGAGGCGGCCTGGGTCCCAGTAGCATCACGGGCTCTGGGGCACTGGGACCAGCCTGGGCCTGCAGCAGATTTAGCCTGGGACACCTCAGCCTGATCTCAGCAAGGCGGCTGTGACCAGTGGTGAAGCCAGATCTTAACTCTCTGCCTGGGTATTGAACCTGGGAAGCCTGGAAGGGAACCAAGAATCCTAGCCACCAGACCAGCAAAGGATACAGGCTAGAAGCCGTTTCTGCCTGGATCTTTGTCCCCCGTGAAAAACGCGTTTATCGTGGAGGAAGAAACTGTAAATGTAGGTTCAAAGTTCACTATTGGAGACACAGCACAAGAGCAAGCGGGGCAGCACACGCAGCGGCAGTGCACTCGGCCGAGTCGGACGCGGGGCAGCCGCGCAGAGAGCGCGCGCGGGCGCCCCCGGGTGCGAGGAGAGGCGGCCGAGGCACTCAGGTCGGTCGGGTCTTCCAGGGCTTTGTCTCCCTTCAGCCAGTTACTGGTTTCTTTTTCCACACCGGACCTACCCGGGGACCCCCTGGGTGAGCACACCCGCCTCAGCCAAGATGGATCTCGGAGTGAAGGCTTCTGGGAAGAGCAAGACTTATTACGGCCTGGCATTAGCCCTTGAGTTTTGACCCACAAGGAGCCTTTCTGCACGTGTGTAGTGCCTCTTTTGTCCCAAAAAGGGCGGAGCGGAGACCCCTTAAGCCTTCACTCACACAGGGTTTTGTCCTTCTTTGTCGTCGCCTTGACTACTGCCATGACTGTTACCTTAACGTGCTCACAAAAGACAAACGCTGGTGTTTGCCCTGTTTCTGTTGTTACTTCCGCTTCGGAGGGCAAGCAGGAGGCTGATTGTAAATGCTTCAACTGGAGCCCACCTATCGCTTGTCTCAGAAAACGCTGGTAGCTCTAAGCATCCAGCCTGAAGCCCACTTGGTGCCCCAACAAATGCAAACGGGAATCCAATCTGGAGCCCATCTATTCCCTAAGTCAAGCCTACTGACGGTGCCTGGGGTGATGGAATAGGGCGGAGGACAAGGGGGGACAGGCAGGAGCCACTGCCACCTCCAACCTGACCCGAGAGGTGTGTCCGGTCCCCAACCCTGGAGGCAGGTTCCAGGTCTCAAAGACCAGTGGCCAGTGCCCCGTGCCGACCTCAGGCCAGACACTGCAGACGCGGCCCCAGCTCCCAGGACAGCCTCTCCACTGCACACCTCCACCTTCTTCACGCCTCATGATGGCTCTTCTTAGACTTGGGGAATCTTGAAAAAGTTGTTCAAACCTTCTACCAACAGAATCAACGTATTCCCAGTCACCCCCAGACAACAGAGCAAACAGTTCACAAGATGGTGGATGAACGGGGATGTCCACGTTGGTAAACGCACGGTCAAATGGGTAGGGATGAGGGCAGGATGGAATTTTGTATCCAAAAAAGGATGTTTCATCCCTGTTTGGAGAAGGCAATGGCAACCCACTCCAGTACTCTTGCCTGGAAAATCCCATGGACTGAGGAGCCTGGTGGGCTGCAGTCCATGGGGTCACTGAGGGTCGGACTCAACTGAGTGACTTCACTTTGACTTTTCACTTTCATGCATTGGAGAAGGAAATAGCAACCCGCTCCAGTGCTCTTGCCTGGAGAATCCCAGGGATGGTGGAGCCTGGTGGGCTGCCGTTTATGTGGTCGCACAGAGTCGGAAATGACTGAAGTGACTTAGCAGCAGCAGCAGTAGCAGCAAGATCCCTGTTATGAAAAGTCATTTATTTTCTTTTAAAAGTGTTTTTAAATTAATTTAAAATATGTTTAAAATCAAAGAAGCAACATCCTGGTTGAACATCATATTTAAAAAACGTGATATGCTTCAAACACTGTAAATATAGAGAAAGAAGATCAAAGAACACAGGCAAAAACGATGCTGGAAAACAGGGTGGGTGGAGGATTTCTACTTCCCAAGCTGGGCTGAGAAGGAAAGTTAGGACTCAGTCCTGGTGGTGCGTATAGTAAAGCCACGTCAGGTGTCAGCCTGTGAAAACCGAGGCCAATGTTTCAAACGTACGAGAAGAAGCATAACATACTCACAAAACAAGATAACAGAACGGACAGCGCCTCAAAAGACTTCTTGACTTCTAAAGTAATTTATCCGTCTACTTACAAGGGCTGGATGACAAGTTCCTGAAATATGTGCGTCTTCAAAGCCTAATTGGAGTTTCTCTCTGTTGATCTGATGTCAGAACAGCAAATCATTATGGTCTTGAAAAAGAAAAGTGAATATTAATTGAAAAGTTCATTGGAATTTGAAAGACTGTTCACTAGTTTCAGTCAATCACTCACTAACAATATTTATAATGATGGAGTTGTGTACCGAAAGCTCGGTAATCACAAAGCTTTCCTTGGAGGTGGCTTGAATGCGTTTTTCCGACCATGTCAAGTGTGACATGAAAGACAGGAAATGAGAGAATTTTAAATCTGGCCCAGGTCAAGGGGAAGGTAGAGCACCTCGTCACATGGCGATGAAGGGAAGGTGAGTAGCCAGGCGTGGAAACTGTCTCCCACGGGACTCAGCCTCAGATAAGGGAAACTGAGGCAGCAGCATATGACCACAGAATTCACCGTCTCCTCGCAACATCCATCACCCCGAAGCACTGGGCCAACATAAACTCTGGGCTTCATTAATTGCTTCATTAATTGTGCACTGCCCTAATGCAGGTAGATAGGGCTTCTTTGATGATGCAGTGGATAAGAACCCACCTGCCAACGCAGGGGACGTGGGTTTGATCCACAGTCTGGGAAGATGCCACGCGCCTTGGAAGGACCGCACCCTCGTGTGGCAAGCACTGCAGCGGCCCTGCGCTGGGGCCCGCCTGCTGCGACCGCCGCGCCCGTGTGCCGCAGCCACTGAAGTCTTTGCCCCGGAGCCTGTGCTCCGCGGCAAGGGAAGGCCCTGCCGTGAGCAGCGGCCCCATCCACCGCAATGAGAGAGGAACCCACGCAGAGCAGCAAGGATCCAGCACAGCCCCAAATGACCAAATGAAAAAGGTTCATAACAGGGGAGACTGTGTGCCTGGGGCGGATGGGGGCGTGAGCGCTTCTGTGCTATCTACTCAACTTTCTCTAAGTCTAAAATGATGCTAAAACCCACGGTCTACTCCTTATTTTTTAGGAACTCACAGCCTCGTGGGAATGTCAAAGGGCCCAGGATTCACCTGAGAGGGCTCCCGGGACCAAGGCTGGAACAGTCTGAGCAAGAAGATGGGTGGTGCGTGATCTGATGCTGAGCACCCACAAGTGCATACCGACGTAAGTGCATCGTTGAATGAACAAACAAGTGGGGGAGAATAAACTAATCTCCACGCAGAAGAAACTTAAAGAATCTGCGTGAATATTCCACGCTGAGGGGAGCGGACCACAGCACCCTCCTCCCTGCGGCGGGGCTGCACGGTGACGGCCTCCCAAAGAGCAAGAAAGAGAGAAGCAACCAACGCCGCTGAGGGCGGCCGACCGAGGTCCACAGCAGCAGGGGGACACCCCGATGCACTGCCGCCTTCAGGAGCTGCGGTTAGGACTGTGCCTGGCCTCTGCGGACTCAGCGCATTTATGTTTAAGCCATTTGTGACCAATTTTGGTTTCAACATACCTTCTTAAAACGTTTCCTCATTCCTCCTGTTCTGTGTTCACTTTTCTTCCTTATTTTTAACGGATGATTTTATTTTTTTTTACTGTTCTATGTTCTACTGTGCTGCTGTTAAGTCGCTTCAGTCGTGTCCAACTCTGTGCGACCCCATACATGGAAGCCCACCAGGCTCCCCTGTCCCTGGGATTCTCCAGGCAAGAACACTGGAGTGAGTTGCCATTTCCTTCTCCAATGCATGAAAGTGAAAAGTGAAAGGGAAGTCGCTCAGTCGTGTCCGACTCTTAGCGACCCCATGGACTACAGCCTACCAGGCTCCTCCATCGATGGGATTTTCCAGGCAAGAGTACTGGAGTGGGGTGCCATTGCCTTCTCCGATATTCTACTGTATCACCTGTCTAGAGCGAGGGAAAGAGCTTGAGTTATTTTAAGGGACTGGCTCGCATGAGTGTGGGGCTGGCAAGTCCACAGTCTGCAGGGTGGGCTGCAGGCTGGGAAACCAGAGAAGAGTTGGTGTTGCAGCTTGAGTCTGAAGGCTGCCTGCTGGCAGACTCCCACCTCCAGGAGGGTCAGACTTTTGGTCTACTCAGGCCTTCAACTGATCAGATGCGGCCCATCCATACCTTTACTCAAAGGCCACTATTTCCATGTAAATCTCATCCCCCAAACCCTCTCTCAGAAACACCTAGAACAGTGTTTGACCACACATCTGGGTGCCACGGCTCAGTCAAGGTGACACGAAACCCACCCTCACAGCATGAAGATCCTGGTGGGGTTGCCACTTGTACCAAGTGGGCCCCCAACTCTGGGCTAAGCTTGGGCTGCAGTGTCACGCTGTCAACTCACCTGGTGAGCCACAGCTTTTCGCCAGAGCCTGCCCCTTCTGGGACCTCCACTGACGGCCGGCAGCCGCCCTGCGCGGGGGCACACACTGTCCTGGCTCCCGTTGTGCGGTGGGCCTGGAAAAGCCCTGGTGAGACCATGGGTGCACGTGTCTCCCTGGAGACGTCACTCCTTCAGGAGCGAGTGCTTGCCAATTTGTGGTCCATTTCTGGTTGATTCCGCGTGCCATGTCTTGGTTCATTTGGGCAATTTTGTCCAGTTTCACTTTTTTTTTTTTTTTTTTGGTGGAAATGAGTTACTTGCATCCTCACCCATCACTTCTGTAAGTCCCACTGGCTTCATGTACTTTGAGGGCCTGTCCTCAGGCACACACGCAGTTACAGGTGTGTCTTCCCAATGAACTGACCCTTTCAGCAGCACGAGATGTCCTTCTCTGTCTCTTGACACTCCTTGTCTCCAAGTGTATTCTGCTGCTGCTAAGTCACTTCAGTTGTGTTCGACTCTGTGCGACCCCACAGACGGCAGCCCACCAGGCTCCGCCGTCCCTGGGATTCTCCAGGCGAGAGCACTGGTGTGGGTGCCAGTGCCATGGGATTCTCCAGGCAGGAGCACTGGCGTGGTGCCAGCGCCTTCTCCGTCCCCGATGTTGATGTGACTACTCCAGCCGTGCCACACTTGCTGTTTCACGGCATATCTCGCCTCTGCTCATTTACTGCCAACCAGTGTATGTCTTTGTATTAAAATAGGTCCTCGCATAGCCTGTGATTAAACCCTGCTTTTGTCCTCACTCATGCCAGCGACCTTGGCCTTTTACAGGGCGTTTCACCCACTGACACACGTGCTGCAGCCACCAGTGTGCTTAGGCTGGATTTATGAAGAGTTCTGAAAGCCTTTCTGTTTCCCTCTATGAGTTTTGTTTGTCCACTCTCTCATTCCTTCTTCTGGATGATTTGAGTCATTTTGAATTCTGCTTTATTTGCCACTGAGAAGAGCAACCCTGGTTCTTTAGCAAATCAAGGAAAGGCCAGACTCTGCACACACATGAGGAGGGGGATCCTGCTGTGTTGAGGAAGGTTCAGGCAGTTTGGGTTATCACGTTTACTCAAACATCTCCATCCCAGATCTTGGGGTCCACTTCTTCTTAATTAGCTGCTGCTGCTGCTGCTAAGTCACTTCAGTCGTGTCCGACTCTGTGCGACCCCATAGAGGGCAGCCCACCAGGCTCCCCTGTCCCTGGGATTCTCCAGGCAAGAAGCAATCCACCCTTAATAGGAGAGACTTGGTAGGACTGTGTATTCAACTCACACCATAATTTACAACTCGAACAATCAGGAGTGGAGTCTGGTCCTCAGTTCTGATGACTCCACAGGTACAGGATAAGAGATTTCTTCTAGGGCTGTTACTGGGGCTCTCTGGTTCTGTCCATGACTGTGCCTCTAGCTAGAAATGCAAGGCCCCAGCTTTCTGCAGCACAGTCCACACCACGCGGTCTCTCTGCAGTCATCACCACAGCAGCCAACCCCCATCACAGTGGCTGCTGAAATCCCCAATGTCTTGTCATCAGCTAGGTCTTTGTCCCAAGAAGCCACACAGTCATATAAGCCTTTTCGGTGGTCCAAAGATTGGCCCCCTCTCTCATTGCTGTGTGATTAGTTATCTGGGGCTGGGGGCATTGCTGTTGTTGTTCAATAGCTAAGTCTTGTCTGACTCAAAGTGTTGGAACCTCAGCTGGGGGTGGGGAGGAGCCAACACCGCTTTTATAAGAAGCTAGAAAGGACTGTCATCTGGTCCCATCACTTCATGGGAAATAGATGGGGAAACAACGGAAACAGTGTCAGACTTTATTTTTTGGGGCTCTAAAATCACTGCAGATGGTGACTGCAGGCATGAAATTAAAAGACGCGTACTCCTTGGAAGGAAAGTTATGACCAACCTAGATAGCATATTCAAAAGCAGATACATTACTTTGCCAACAAAGGTCCGTTTGGTCAAAGCTATGGTTTTTCCAGTGGTTATGTATGGATGTGCGAGTTGGACTGTGAAGAAGGCTGAGCACCGAAGAATTGATGCTTTTGAACTGTGGTGTTGGAGAAGACTCTTGAGAGTCCCTTGGACTGCAAGGAGATCCAACCAGTCCATTCTGAAGGAGATCAGCCCTAGGATTTCTTTGGAGGGAATGATGCTAAAGCTGAAACTCCAGTACTTTGGCCACCTCATGTGAAGAGTTGACTCATTGTAAAAGACTCTGATGCTGGGAGGGATTGGGGGCAGGAGGAGAAGGGGACGACAGAGGATGAGATGGCTGGATGGCTTCACTGAGTCGATGGACATGAGTCTGAGTGAACTCTGGTAGTTGGCGATGGACAGGGAGGCCTGGCGTGCTGCGATTCATGGGGTCGCAAAGAGTCTGACACAACTGAGTGACTGAACTGAACTGAACTGAACTGAAGAAAGGTCTGATGCTGAAGCTGAAGCTCTAATGCTTTGGCCACCTGATGCGAAGAACTGACTCATTTGAAAAGCCCCTGATGCTGGGAAAGATTGAAGGCAGGAGGAGAAGGGGAAGACAGAGGATGAGATGGTTGAATGGCATCACAACTCAATGGATATGAGTCAAGCTCCGGGAGTGGGTGGTGGACAGGGAGGCCTGGCGTGCTGCGGTCCATGGGTCACAGAGTTGACACGACTGAGCGACCGAAAAATAACAAGACCCTGGGGCAGGTGCGGATGCTCAGCCAGTGTAGAAAATCATAACACCCTCGTGCTTCCATAAACGGGCTTCTTCCACCCAAAATGAAAGTAGAACCAACGACCTTGTAAAATCGGCGTGCCCTGTGAAGGCGCTCCTGGGCGCCCAGCGCTCCCCGCAGGTTCAAGCCCTCTGCCGGGCGCGTTTGGGGGCGTCTGAGCACCGTGCGCGTGAGCGGCTGCCACGCCTACAGCCGGAACTCTTCCGCCGTGGCCGCAGTGCTCGGGGGGAACTCTGAGGCCTGCGCCCCCGAGGCCCCTGCGCGCCCGGAAGAAGCGGGGCATTGTGGGAGGGGCGCGCGTTTCGGCGGGTTCCGTTAAAATGGCGCCCTTCTTGCCGGCGCTGCCCGCGGGGCCTTAGCCGGTGGGGGAGCCTGGAGCCCGCGGGGCCGGCGCGGGCAGCTCCGGGCGAGGATGGCGACCCCGGACCAGAAGTCGCCCAACGTCCTGCTGCAGAGCCTGTGCTGCCGGATCCTGGGCAGGAGCGAAGGTAGCGGGGCTGCGGGCGGCTGCGCTGCGCCCCTGGGCTCTCAGGGTCGGGGCGGCCGGGCCGGCTGAGTCACGGCGGCCCGGGGCGCGTCCGCCGCCTCAGGCCGCAGGGCCGGGCGCGCGCCCCCGCGCTTCTCCGGCTGCTCGGGCCGCGCGCGGCGCCTCCTGACGCGGGCGAGGAGCGGGTCCCGGGTGACGCGGAGGCCCGCCCGCGGTCTCGGTCCCCGCGGTGCGGGCAGAGGGGCACCCGGGATGAGCGCCGTGCGGCCCCGGGCCCGCGGGGCGTCACTGCCCTCCGTTCCTGCGCTCGTGGCGGGAGGGGGCGACGGCGCGGTGTTGTGAGGGCCCTGCGGGCACTGGAGCGCTGTGTTATTTGTGCCCTATGCACCAGCGTGGGCAAGAGAGTCTGCAGGTTTTGCAGGAAGACGTGAAGCAGAACCGGAGCGTTGGGACGGCCCCTGGTCCTCCCGCGACTCTTGAATTGGCCCGCGCGACTTGTCTGGCGGTTTGTGATAGCCTCAGGGGCGGACGCGGGCTGTTTCGGTTCAGCCCGTGCGGTGACCCTGACTCCACACAGCTCTCGCTCGTTTGTGAAGCTTTTCTCTGCCGCTCTGTTCTCTAAGAAGCCTGGGCTTCCCCCACCTGCAGGCACTGCGCGAGGTGCCGGAGGTGCAGAAGCTGGAGGCAGGGCCGCCTCCTTCCTGTTGGCCGTGGAGGGGAGCCCCCAAAATCAGCGCGCGCACAGTGCTGAGTAGTGGGGTGCCTGGGGAAAAAGCAGGCAGGGCAAACGGCTGTTGAGGGAAAGCTAAGGAAACTCGAACGCAGACCCGAGTGCAGACGGGGGGTCCCCGGCACCCCTGGGCCGAGGTCTTGAGGCGGGTGGGGGCCTGGCTGTCTCGTCCTTTGCTCCCCAGCTCTTCTGCGCTCTGAGTTGCCTTTCTGATTTGACACCCGGATCTCCCAGACCTGAGGATACCTGAGGATACCCGTAGACACCAGGAAACTGACCCTGGTGGTCGGGACTCAGTCATGTTTCACTGGGGTTTGCTTTGAACCAGCGGGCCCTCGGTTTTCCCAGAGTGAAGCCACACGTCCGTGCGTTACCGTGGTCACAGCTGGACTCTGACGCTCACGGCGCCCATCGTGTTTCTCAGAATACTTTTTTTAACATTTGAGGATCCTGTCGATTGACTTAGCTTCACCCATTCTAGGAGGTTGAAAAACTTCTTTTCAGAAAGTTCTGCACCACCCTCTCATTTAGAATTTTGTGTAAATTAAGAGTAAATAGGCTCCTGCACACCTTAAACTTACAGAGTGATACACGTCAGTTACAATTCTACAAAATTAGAAGGAAAAAAAAGTAAATAACCTATGAGATCCTCTCAGAATAAAATATAAAATACACTAAAATGATGCTCTCTTTCCTCTGTTCTGGACAACTAGGATTGCCAAACAGTTGTATTCCTGTTTCCAAATTATGCTTCTGTTCACTGAAGAATTTATAAGTCTTTAATCGCTTCCCTTGTTCTGTTCTAATTTGTTCTACCTCATGAGCAAAGAAGCAGTGCTAATTGCTGCCTTTACAGGGTTTGAGGTTTTAAAAGAGTTTCATTAGTGGGTGTTTTGTTTGTTCACTAAGGAGAACATTTGATTACTTCATTTTCTAGTGATGTTACAAACCACTGGCCTTAGGCTTTCTTATGATATGCTTTTTTAATACTATGAAATTGAAGCATTATAGATGCTTGTTACTTTTTATGTGAATTTCATATGAATTATTTTTTCGTATTTTTAAAAATTTGTAGTTGGCCTCAACAGACCTTCAGAAGCCAAGCCCTGAGCTCTAACGGTGCTTGACATTTTTATAAAGTTAGTGTAACCATTATTCCCCACCTTTTCCTGCTTATAACACGTGTGGGTTTGCTGGAAGCACCCAGTGCCAGCCAGTGACAGGGGAGGTCTCAGCACCCCTGAGCCTCCCCTGGAGAACATTGTACTTATTATTACATCTTTGGATAGTCAGTATTCCCGTCTTTGGAAACATTGTCCTTGAGGTTACATCGCTTCACCTCTGCCAGAGGCAACATTCCTTTTCTTACTTTGTAGTCCTGTTTCTAGTCGGAGATTAAGGAGAAGTGCAGGAGTTTCTGTTGAGTGTTTAAGTGCAAATGCTTAGGTGGGACTACAGTCCCCTGCACAGTGCGGTCCGACGATGACCTGACCTGGAAGCCCTGTGTGAGGGTCGTGTGAGCCCCCGTGCGGGCAGGGATGGGCGTTGTCTTGGTAGCTCATGGGCCGCAAGTGGTGTTGCTGTGGGTTTTATGATTTTTGAAGATGATGAAGAGCTCTTCATGAAGTTCCAAATAAAGAATAGTCTTACTCTTGGGGAAATGAATGTGTATTATACATTAAAACTTGTCATGTATTATTAAAATGTTCACTAAATGTTGATTAATGGGTATGTTACTTTTTAAAGCTTTAGGCTTCATTTGAAAATTGTACTTAATGGGCTTGTTATTTTAAATGAATTAGTATTTAAAAATAATCTTGGTTTATGTTTCTAATACAGTATAAATAGATAGATGTAACCCCCATAAATAAAACTTCCAGGGGTCCTCAATCTTAGAAGTATAAAGGGGGCTTGAGACTGAAAAGTTTGGGAACCACAAACCTAGAGCAGTGTTCTGGTTTTGTTTTGAGTACTGCTTTTCAGCTAGCTGTGTGATCAGAATGGCCTGTGGTCCCATGGGAAGCTGATGTAGCGCTGCTGCTTTGGGGAGAGGAGCTGGTGGCCAGACAGTGGTGGCGGGGAGGCCTCCCCGTGCCCGATGGTGGCCTTTCCACTGCGAATCCTCTCAGTGTGGCGCTTGCTCCGTACGAGTCCGTGCGCCCCGTCTGCTGAGACCGTGGTGTCTGGCACACAGGCATTCGACCTACATCCGGGCTGGGGATTGGTTTAAGAAAAAGCTGATGGATTTTCCAAATGTTTTATCATTAACAGGAAAGACAGACTGGAAGCGTGGCTGGCGGACAGACAGGGAAACTGCAGCGTGGCTGTGGAGGCGGGACATGCGAGACATGTGGACATGTGGAGAGGGTGTGAAGGTGGGGGTGTGCTTCTGGTACGGAGGAGGCCTGGATTTGTGGTCGGAGAAAATTCAGAGCTTATGAAACTCTTAGACTGGGATTTTTGTCTGACGTCCCTGAGCATTTTGTTAACGAACTGTTTGTAGAACTCAGGATCCTGGTAGTCAAAATAATTTTTAATGAAAATAGTTACACAGCTCTCCTTTTAAATATGTGATTTCAGTGACCCTTTTAATATTTATAAAATTAAAGTATTCTTGATGTAGGAAATTGTTTGCGTGTGGAGCAGCGTGAGGAAGAAAATCCCCCTCGAGCCCCGTGACCCCACGGGAGCACCCCGCGTTCCTCCCTTTTGCTCTTCCCTCTGCGCGTCTCACCGTGTCAGTACCTGCGTTGTGTGTGGCGGTGTCCGAGGAAGACACCGTGCGTGTGTGTGTGCGCGTGTGCGCGTGCGGGGCGGCGCTCTGAGCAGCTGGGGGGAGGTCAAGGGTCTCAGTGGACGTGAGCGAGTCCTCGCTGGTGCTGTGAGCCGGGCTGGGGGCTGGCAGGGGCGAGGGGCGGGTTTGCGGCTCTGGTCAGGACCTCCGTGGCTGGAGGGGCGTTAACTCCAGGGGCAGGAGGAGGAGTCGCCTGCTCCTCAGGAGACGCGCTGCAACAGGCTGGAGGCTGTGGCGTGGTCATGGAGGAACATGCTGGAAGAAGCCGAGTCGGCAGGTGTAGGGAGAGAGCAAATTAGCCGAGATGGCGGTGGTCAGGCCCTCTCGCCCACGTGCTGTAAATGCGTGGTTGTGTAACAGCCAGGATCCCCTACAGCACTGCGCGTCTCAATGGACCCGCTAGGCCGCAGGCCGCGTGCAGCCTGTAAGCTCCACCTGCCGCGCGCGCCCTGGGCCGGCTGCCTTGTGGCCGTGTCCGCTGGGTCAGCCACGAGGGAACACAGTGAACCTGCTGCGACGGCTGCGCTGCCAGTCGGGAGGACGAGCCCGTCTGCAGTTCCCGCGGCTCCTTCCGTCGTCTTCAGCTTCCCCGCTCCCGCCTCCCCTCCCCGGGTTCAACCAACAGTGAGACACGGCCGACAGCAGGGTTTACTGATCGCCTTGTTTTCTTTGCTCTCGTAGCTTTGTGCCTTCAATCTCCCTTTTTCTCAGTTTAGTGGGGTCTCTGAAGGGCGTGGCGACACGCATCTGTGTTTAAGCCGTCCTCTTATCTGGAATGGCGCACGTGGTCAAAAGTTACTGCCCCTGTTGGCAGCTTGTGGCCACTCCTGGTGTGTGTGTGTGTGTGTGTGTGTGTGTGTGTGAATGCACACGTAAGCCCTGCTCTGCTGCTACCGTGGTGTGTGTGAATGTGTGTGTGTGTAAGCCCTGCTCTGCAGGTACCGTGGTGTGTGTGTATGTGTATGTATGAGTGTGTGAGTAAGCCCTGCTCTGTAGGTCCCGTGGTGTGTGTGTGTGTGTGCACGCACGTGTGAATAAGCCCTGGTCCACAGGTCCCGTGGTGTGTGTGTGTGTGTGTATGTGTGTGCATGAGTGTGTGAGTAAGCCCTGCTCTGCAGGTCCCGTGGTGTGTGTGTGTGCACGCACGTGTGAGTAAGCCCTGCTCCACAAGTACCGTGGTGTGTGTGTGTATGTGTGTGCATGCACGTGTGTGTAAGCCCTGCTCCACAGGTGCTGTGGTGTGTGTATGTGTGTACACGCATGTGTGAGTAAGCCCTGCTCTGCAGGTACCGTGGTGTGTGTGTGTGCACGCGTGTGTGAGTAAGCCCTGCTCTGCAAGTACCGTGGTGTGGCTGGGGCTTTGCCTGCTCCGTAGGATTATTTGTCCAGTTGGTTTTCTGGCCCTGAGCAGCTTTCAGAGCTGGTGGCCTGTCGCGTCCTTCTTCGCCCATAAAACTCTGTTTAGCCCTTCATCCTGTTGCCTTGTGGCCCTTCGGTCCGATCAGGTAGGGCCTGGGGCAGGTGCGAGGTGGCGCCCAGTGCGCTGTCTTGAAGGAGCGGCAGCTTCAGGTGATCACCGCTGAACCCGACTGGCCGTAACTTGCATCCTCTGTTTACCTTCCAGCCGATGTGGCCCAGCAGTTCCAGTATGCCGTGCGTGTCATTGGCAGCAACTTTGCCCCAACTGTTGAAAGAGATGAATTTCTAGTAGCTGAAAAAATCAAGAAGGAACGTATGTATTTTTCTTAAGTGTTATCTCGTGTTGCGTTGTTAAACTTGTCAAAGCTTAAGAATGTGTATGTGCACCCAGATATGTATCTGTATATTTCTGTACGTACATATTAATGTAGGGACGGCTCAGTTCTTTCACTAGAACATGGGGGGAGGGGGTGTTTTAAATACTGTTTCAACAACGCAATTTGGGTTAAGAATGTGAGGAAGATGAGAAGACTTAATATCACTTGCTGCTTCTCTTGTGATTCACAGTTTTAACCTTACACGCCTTTTGAGCAGATGACCTAGCATATTATCTTGGCGTTTAAACAGCCGTGTGAGTTGAGTACCATGTCTGTTGATTGTCGCCATCCAGACTTCCAGTGCTTTGGAACTTCCTGTTGAACATTTTCTGAGATGGTACCGAAGCTCTCCTACACCTTGTCACCTTAGAGAAGAAAGCTATCCATATGTTAGCACCTGGTTATGAATGGGTCTCTGACTATGTGTTCTTGGAGAGGCTTTGAGGACCAGGACCCCCTGTGAGAGCTGCTCCTGTCCCGGTCAGAGGGTCGTCTTCTCTGATCGCCAGGTCCCCTTTCCTCATAGTTCCCGGGACTTAGGAGCGGGTCCCAGCTGCCCGGGACGCAACCTTGGCCAGTGCGTTCTCCCTGCAGGCCTGGCTATTGCAGGTGGTAACGATGCCTTCAAGGAGGAGGTTTCCACGGCACGGTTCCTACCCGCTCCGGCTGTTACATTATTAACTATGTTTGGCGGCGTCTGCGCGGATGTCCTGTTTCAGAGCTGAGTGCTGTGGCCGCTGGGGGTGGGAGTGAGGCCCTGGCATGTGAGGGCTGGGCCTGGTGGGGCTTGGTGAGCTGTGCGGGACTGTGGTGGTTCAGATCTTGGGATGACCTAGCGTGTAGCTGTGTGTGAGGTGCGGGGTGGGGGGGGGGTAGGCTGTTTGTCCTGCTGTGAGCACGTACTTTCCTTTCTTGTCTGCAGAACTGAACCTGAGAGTACTGTAGCTCCTTCCTGATCTCTGATGCTTAGCACATTTTGGATCACTAGTGAGAACCCCGATACTGGGTGTGTTCACAGACCGTTTGCTTTGCAAATGCACAGATCCAGGCCCCTGGTGGGCATGTTACATGCCCTGGGAGCAGCTGAAAATAGTCTGTCTTCAGAGTTAAAGGCCTGGCAGCCATGCTGTCGAGTGGGTCCTGAGGATCTATTTTCAGGAAGGAAATTGTAACTGTGTGCAGATTATTCTTCTGCGTGTTCTCTGTGGTTTGAAGCAAGGCTTGCTGTGTAGACACAATGCTCTTCCTTTGCCAGTTACCTGCTGGTGTCCACAGCTGTTCAGGGCCCCTGCCCGAGTGCTCGACCCTGACGTGGGCCCCGGCTGCCTCTGTCAGCTGACTAGCCTGGCGGCACTCTGCCTCACTGGATAGAAATGATGGGGTTTTCAAAGATTCTATTACTTTAGCTAATGTTCACGTAAATTCTTTGATTCCAGCCTAATTGTGTCCATATTTTACAAATTTCATTTTTTTGATGACTTGATGAAACTCATGGAACGGAAGTGACTGGTTGCTCCGACTCTTCAGCTCAGGCGTGCCTGCGGATGTCAGTTACCTGTGGCTGTGGGGATGGTGTCCTGGGAGTGAGCTTCGTGTCACTAACACGCTCCTCTCCGGCCTTTCAGTGACCCGGCAGAGGCGAGAAGCGGACGCGGCGTTGTTCTCAGAGCTCCACAGGAAGCTGCACTCGCAGGTACCGCGCGGAATGCGGAGGAGCGGCTGCTCTGCGCGGCCGTGCTCCGTCTCGTGGAGGACCACGGAGCGCGTCCGGAGCTGCCGGGATCAGGGCTCACAGGCCTCTCCAGTCCTCTCTGCTTCGTCTGTTGTGACCTCACAATAAGCGTGGCCTTGTTTGCTGACCATTTTGGTTCCTTAATGCACTTGGGTTTAGTTGGATTCATTGCTTTAAGTCTATTTTTCATCTTTGATAATATATATGAAGTTACGAAACAGGAACTTTTTCGTATGGTCATTTTTAGGCAGATAGTTTTAAACTGCTGTATCATTTGCTTTTCCTAAAATTTTCTCTATTTGTAAAAGCAGCTCCATCTGTACATTGAAAATTACTAGGGTCTGCTTATCAGATGTCATATCCCAAGGTGCTCATAAGCCTTACCAAGTCTGCAGTGTGAGAGACCTGTGTTCGATCCCTGGGTTGGAAGATCCCCTGGAGAAGGGAACGTCTCACCCACTCCAGTTTTCTGGCCTGGAGAAGTCCATGGACTGTCTAGTCCATGGGGTTGCAGAGTCAGACACGACTGAGCAACTTTCACTTTCAAGATCCTGAACGGGAGATTAATCAGTGAAACCTGTCGTGTCCGATAGCATTGGCCCTTCTGTGATCACACATTTGGGCGGTTTGATTTGAACGGTTGCTTTCCACAGTTCAGTTTGGAACCCTGAATGCTTATTCCTGAAATAGTCATGTTTTAAATAGTAGCCGACTTCCTGGGGCTGGGAAACCCTTTGGGCTCGGGGCGTGGCTGAAGGGGGATGGGCGGCGTCAGGGAGCCGCGTGCCTGCTCCTTCTTGCTGCTGAAAGTCTGGTTTGGGAAAGTGCAGTTGTGGTTGCTGTTGCATCCTCTCTCCTGCCTGTCAGGGCCTCTGATCAGGGTGTCCGTGGGAACTAATGGGATCTCTGTGACAGCCATGGACGAAACGTGGCGTGACTGCTGACTTCTGAATTCAGGACCTGGGTTTCCCAGGAATGCCTGATGCCCAGACCCACATCTTAGACTTTAGGATTATTTTCTTTTTGTCTAATATTCTTTTGTTATGGCCTAAGAAATGGAGTAGCCATCATGGTCAACAAAAGAGTCCGAAATGCAGTACTTGGATGCAATCTCAAAAATGACAGAATGATCTCTGTTCGTTTCCAAGGCAAACCATTCAGTATCACAGTAATCCAAGTCTGTGTCCCAACCAGTAACGCTGAAGAAGCTGGAGTTGAACGGTTCTATGAAGACCTACAAGACCTTTTAGAACTAACACCCAAAAAAGATGCCCTTTTCATTATAGGGGACTGGAATGCAAAAGTAGGAAGTCAGGAAACACCTGGAGTAACAGGCAAATTTGCCCTTGGAATACGGAATGAAGCAGGGCAAAGACTAATAGAGTTTTGCCAAGAAAATGCACTGGTCATAGCAAACACCCTCTTCCAACAACACAAGAGAAGACTCTACACATGGACATCACCAAATGGTCAACACTGAAATCAGATTGATTATATTCTTTGCAGCCAAAGATGGAGAAGCTCTATACAGTCAACAAAAACAAGACCAGGAGCTGACTGTGGCTCAGATCATGAACTCCTTATTGCCAAATTCAGACTGAAATTGAAGAAAGTAGGGAAAACCACTAGACCATTCAGGTATGACCTAAATCAAATCCCTTATGATTATACAGTGGAAGTAAGAAATAGATTTAAGGGATTAGATCTGATAGATAAAGTACCTGATGAACTATGGACGGAGGTTCATGACATTGTACAGGAGACAGGGATCAAGACCATCCCTAAGAAAAAGAAATGCAAAAAAGCAAAGTGGCTGTCTGAGGAGGCCTTACAAATAGCTGTGAAAAGAAGCGAAAAGCAAAGGAGAAAAGGAAAGAGATAAGCATCTGAATGCAGAGTTCCAAAGAATAGCAAGAAGAGATAAGAAAGCTTTCCTCGGTGATCAATGCAAAGAAATAGAGGAAAACAACAGAATGGGAAAGACTAGAGATCTCTTCAAGAAAATTAGAGATACCAAGGGAACATTTCATGCAAAAATGGGCTCGATAAAGGACAAAAATGGTAGGGACCTAACAGAAGCAGAAGATACTAAGAAGAGGTGGCAAGAATACACAGAAGAACTGTACAAAAAAAAGCTTCACAACCAAGATAATCATGATGGTGTGATCACTCACCTACAGCCAGACATCCTGGAATGTGAAGTCAAGTGGGCCTTAGAAAGCATCACTATGAACAAAGCTAGTGGAGGTGATGGAATTCCAGTTGAGCTATTTCAAATCCTGAAAGATGATGCTGTTAAGGTGTTCCACTCAATATGCCAGCAAATTTGGAAAACTCAGCAGTGGCCACAGGACTGGAAAAGGTCAGTTTTCATTCCAATCCCAAAGAAAGGCAATGCCAAAGAATTCTCAAACTACTGCACAATTGCACTCATCTCACACGCTAGTAAAGTAATGCTCAGAATTCTCCAAGCCAGGCTTCAGCAATACGTGAACTGTGAACTTCCTGATGTTCAAGCTGGTTTTAGAAAAGGCAGAGGAACCAGTGACCAAATTGCCAACATCCGCTGGATCATGGAAAAAGCAAGAGAGTTCCAGAAAAACATCTATTTCTGCTTTATTGACTATGCCAAAGCCTTTGACTGTGTGGATCACAATAAACTGGAAAATTCTGAAAGAGATGGGAATACCAGACCACATGAGCTGCCTCTTGAGAAACCTATATGCAGGTCAGGAAGCAACAGTTAGAACTGGACATGGAACAACAGACTGGTTCCAAATAGGAAAAGGCGTACGTCAAGGCTGTATATTGTCACCCTGTTTATTTAACTTATATGCAGAGTACATCATGAGAAACGCTGGACTGGAAGAAGCACAAGCTGGAATCAAGATTTCCGGGAGAAATATCAATAACCTCAGATATGCAGATGACACCACCCTTATGGCAGAAAGTGAAGAGGAACTAAAAGCCTCTTGATGAAAGTGAAAGTGGAGAGTGAAAAAGTTGGTTTAAAGCTCAACATTCAGAAAACAAAGATCATGGCATCTGTTCCCATCACTTCATGGGAAATAAATGGGGAAACAGTGGAAACAGTGTCAGACTTGATTTTTAGGGGCTCCAAAATCACTGCAGATGGTGACTGCAGCCATGAAATTAAAAGACGCATGCCCCTTGGAAGTAAAGTTATGACCAGCCTAGACAGCATATTGAAAAGTAGAGATATTACTTTGCCAACAAAGGTTCGTCTAGTCAAGGCTATGGTTTTTCCCGTGGTCATGTATGGATGTGAGAGTTGGACTGTGAAGAAAGCTGAGCGCCGAAGAATTGATGCTTTTGAACTGTGGTGTTGGAGAAGACTCTTGAGAGTCCCTTGGACTGCAAGGAGATCCAGCCAGTCCATTCTGAAGGAGATCAGCCCTGGGATTTCTTTGGAAGGAATGATGCTGAAGCTGAAACTCCAGTACTTTGGCCACCTCATGCGAAGAGTTGACTCATTGGAAAAGACTCTGATGCTGGGAGGGATAGGGGGCAGGAGGAGAAGGGGACGACAGAGGATGAGATGGCTGGATGGCATCACTGACTCGGTGGACGTGAATCTGAGTGAACTCTGGGAGTTGGTGATGGACAGGGAGGCCTGGCGTGCTGCGATTCACGGAGTTGCAAAGAGTCGGACACGACTGAGCGACTGAACTGAACTGAAGTCAGGCTCACGTAGGGGAGGCGTTCACATGTTTTATGATGGCACTATTCTGATAATTCCTGTGTTTGGGAAGCCGGCTATTGAGAGGGTTACTGCAGGGATGACGTGCCGTGCGTCGGGAATAGGGTAATCTAAAAGCTTGTGCTCTTCGGGACTTGGGCTTAGATTTCAGGGGTTAAAGCTTCCCAGGGGCTTGAGCTCTGAGAACGTTCTCTCGCCTGCTGATGCGGCACTGTGCGGTGCCTGAAAACGGGTGCGTTTCAGTGCAATGTCGCCAGGTGGGTTTTAAAATGCGTGTCTATTTTGGGAAATTAGGATAACTTAGGAGAGGGGAAGGTGAAGCTGCGGAGTAGCACAACATTTTTCTTCTAATGTTTTCTTTCTCAACAGGGAGTTTTGAAAAACAAGTGGTCAATTCTCTACCTCTTGCTTAGCCTCAGTGAAGACCCACGCAGGCAGCCCGGCAAGGTGAGCTCTGTTTCAAATCGCGGTGCCGTCTGAAGGCACGGTGTCTGTTGGGACAGTTGTGCCAAGTTTTGATAGGAATTGGCTTCTGTACTTAAGAAAATAATATTAGAAAAGCAAAAAACTTGTCTAGGTGTCTGGGTGGCCATGAGGGTCAGGAGGTTTTTTCCTTTACCTTTAAGGGCATTTGTGGTCTCTGTGCTTGCTGTGCTTCCTTAGGGTGTCTTTGAGAATCACGTTATAACATTACTTCAGATGCCGCCGCTCGTTAGGTAGAGCAGAGCTTTCGGTGCTCAGATTCCTGCTGTGTACAGTTGCTGTTAGCCTAGCTTTGTTGTCTTTGAGTCAGAAGAGCTTTTAGGGTTTTCTTTTGTTTTCAGATGCCATGATGAGCATTAATTACTGTTACATCCTGAAAAGCTCGTTGTCTGTGGGTTCAGGTTTTGACCTGTGCAGTATTTGAAGGTGCGATTGGGCAGCTGCCCGAGTCCCCGAGGGTCTGGTGTAACGAGGTGCCCCACTCCAGAAATCTGAGAGCTTAGGAGGTCGAAGAGCATGCGCGAAGGAGTCAGGTTTACCTGGAAAGCCACAGCCTTGAGTAACGAGCCTTCTTTCGTTATATAACAATGCCAGACTTTTAAAGCTATTTTGAGTAATTATTTGACTTTTAGTTTGCTTAGCTTCTGAATAGAGTGTTTACTTATCAGAGCACGTGGGCTTGGGAAGATCCTCTGGAGAAGGAAATGGCAACCCACTCCAGTACTCTTGCCTGGAAAATCCCATGGACGGAGGAGCGTTGTAGGCTATAGTCCTTGGGGTCGCAAGGAGTCGGACACGACTGAGCGACTTCACTTCCACTTTCACTTTCATGTGGGAGTCTTGGGATTCAGGAAGTTTTCTAAAACTTTTATTGCTTCAGGCACACTTCAGAAATATGACTAATTTACCGTTTAATGAATTCAGCACATCTTTTATCGTGCTTCGCAGGTGCTGCGTTTGTTTGCTTTTTTGTAAGTTGAAGCTTTGTGGCAAATGTGCCTTGTCGGGGGATGGTTAGCATTTTAAGCAAGAAGGTAGACGTGCGTGTTGCTTTAGAGGCTTGGTGCTGTGTCCGCTCAGCAGACGAAGTGTAGCGTAAGCATGACCTGCAGGTGCACTGGGAAGGCGGACGTTCGTGGGACCTGCTCTGTCGTTGGCTTTCTGGAGCCGGTCTGGACTATCTGAGGTCTGCCTGTGCGACTCCAGGCACAGAAACGCAGCCAAAGGGAGATGGAGTGTGAGATGTCTTGTTGGCTGGGGAGAGTCAGGTGATTCTGTACCTGCATTCGTGATGTGTTTATTTTCAGGTCTCTAGCTATGCCACGCTGTTCGCTCAGGCGTTACCACGCGATGCCCACTCCACGCCCTACTACTACGCCCGGCCTCAGACCTTGCCCCTGAACTACCAGGAGCGCAGCGCCCCATCGGCCCAGAGCTCAGGCAGCCTGGGGAGCAGCGGCATCAGCAGCATCGGCGTGCACACCCTCAACGGCCCGACCCCGCCGCCCCCGTCCCTGCTGCCGGGGTAAGCAGGCAGCTGCGCGGGGCCTCTGCGGTGGAGGCGGGAGCGGCCTGGCTCTCAGCCTGGCGTTCAGTCTTCAGAGCCTCGTGTGTGTCTGGGGTGTCTCGGCCCTGGGTCCCATGTGCTCTGTGGTGGGAGTCCGCCGTCTAAGCACACCCTCCGGGCCGCTCCTGTCTGCGTTGACAGTCGGGTCGGCCGCCTCCTGACCTGGTAACGCACGTGCCGCGGCAGGGCCGGCCCGCAGCAAGGTGTGCGGCGCCTTCGTTGTGGGAACTGGGTTAGGCTCGCACAGCCACCATGAGACAGTGTTTGCACGTGAGCGTCATCCCGCGGTAGTTCTGTCACTGTATTAGTCAAGTGAGATTTTATTAAAGATACTGGAAAATAGAATGTGTGTCCAGACACAGGGATTATAAACAGAGTCTAGGATTTTAGAAAGACAGCATCATATACCCCAAAATTTAATCTCAGACTCATATTCTGGCTGAAAGGGTCTGGCTGAAACAGACTTTCTTTTTTTCGCCTTTAATATAAGTAGTTGAAATAATTATTGTCATGATATTGACAAAAGCTGTATAGAGAACTGTGAATTGAAGTGGTCTTTTAGACTTTTGCTTAAATTCAGAACTATACTCAAAACCATAGTTTGATTCAGTGTCTCCCCTGCCGGGGGTGGAGTGGGGGGAGGGCTGTTTCCGGGTCCTTCTGGAACTCTCTGGTGGGCCGCCCGCGGGCGTCACTGAGCGCCGTCCTGACGGGGGTGGGCCTCTGCCTACGGTTGATGTTGCTGTGTGTTTCACGCGGGCTGCAGATCACACTGTCTGTTTGCATCAAGTGCTGTGAAGGCTGAGAGAGAGGACAGGGCAGGGGCAGTGCCATCGGTTTTTACTCAACATACGTGGGTGGGTTTCCAGGGTAAAGTCAGCAGTGAACCCTAGAGTCTGAGCTGGGAATGCATGTGGGTGTTTGCAGGCAGAGCTGGGTCGGCCGGTGACAGCGCCTGGAGGGCCGTGCAGGAGGCGGGAGGAGCCGGGGGGCCGCGGTCGGGAGGGACGGCCGTGCGGGTCTCGGGCTCACACGGGCCAGTGGCTCAGGGTGGTGACTCAGGAGGCGTGTCTGTAGCGTCTCAGCGACCTCTGTGACTAGCCCGGCGTGCGGACCCAGCAGGCCCCTCCTCTTTTCAGACAGTCTCACCCGGGCCCGGGGACGGGCGACTGTCTCCGGCAGCAGCTGGGCGCCCGTCTGGCGTGGACATTGACTGCAAGCCAGCCTTCCTTACAAACCACTACCTCCAAAGGCGTCCCCAGCGCGGCTTCCCGCAGTGTGACGCGGCCACGGAGAGACGGGGATGCAGGCGGTGAGTGAGGACGGGCTCCGGGTTCTCCAGGGTTTGCAGCCGAGACTGCCCCGCGCGCTGCCTGCTGCGTGGGGGTGCCTGTGCTCAGGGGCCTTGGCGCCCAGCCCCGCCCGTGCTCAGGACTGCCGGGCGCGGCCCTGGGTGTGCGCCCTCCTCCCCAACGACAGGCCAGGCCGGCCTGTTTACCTGGTGTTTGTGGAGGGTCGCCCGTGCTGGCGGCCGTCCCGAGGGCCCCCGGCTGTGCTTGGACGGGGCTTCTCCCACTGGAGCCTCGCCTCTCTGGGCCTTGCCTTCTTGTGATATTGGGTGACAGTTACGTTCTGAGCTGGCCTTTGTTCCAGGGTTTGTGGGGCTCGTAAACCTCTTCTGGTGTGTTAATGCCTTTGCTCTGGTGGGGATGGGGTCAGGCTTACACGCCTGCTGTATAGTCAGTCAGTTTTCTAACACCATATGAAATAATCATCCATTCCTCTGGGACTGATTTGTGCTGTTCCTAGATCATATGTTAAACTCCCACAGATTGCTTTGTCTTTTTAAAAAAGATTTTGGAAGACAAACTATATGATCTCCATATGCTTTTCATAAAATCCTTTTTTTTTTTTAAATATAACTTCATATTCTTTTTCATCTTAAACTCATTTAGCTTTTAAATTTTGTTCTGGTTTCAAATATATTACCTAAAACGAATTGTGTCGTGCAGTTCACCGTACGGAAACCATGTTACAGGTGCCGTGGAGGTCACCGAGGCAGCCCTTGTCAGAGACATCCTGTACGTCTTCCAGGGCATAGACGGCAGGAACGTCAAGATGAGCAGCACTGACAACTGTTACAAAGTGGAGGGAAAGGTACGGGCCCGGACCCGCCGCCTCCCGAGCCAGGGCGGCTGTCCCCGGGGCCGGGCGGGGGCCGCTGGTCTGCCGGTGCTGCTCCGTGACGCGGGTGGTCTGCAGGCGGGGGTCCTGGCCCCCGTGCCGGCTCGTCCTGCGTGCGCACCTCCTCCCTCCTGTGATGCCGGTGCCAGGGCTACCTGACGGACATCCTGTCGGACACTACCTGTCCTGGCATCCGTGCCCTGACACGGGTCCCACGTGAGGCGCTCCTGCCTGGTTTTGCTTCCTCCGGAGCCTGCCTTTCCACAGTCCTTCTGTTGACGGTCTGTCCTTCCGCGTCTCTTGGCTGAGACTCAGGCGGCTGACGTCGCAGACGGAGCTCGCCGCGCCGGGCCCTCCTGGGCACTGGGCCTCCAGCCTGACGCTGCCCGCGACAGGGTGCTGTCTGCGTCCCGGTCTCACTGTCCTCACTTCGGGGACGCTGTGTTAGTGATTTTCAAGTTTCCCGTGTTGAAGCCTAAGAATTACAAACATGAAAGTACAAGTGGTTGGAAAGAAGTAACAATTAAGATCCCAGCAGTAAAAGTATTTTTTAAAGTGTTGACGTGTTTGCTTTTTAGGCAAACCTGAACAAATCCTTGAGGGATACGGCTATGAGGCTGGCCGAGTTGGGGTGGCTGCACAATAAAATCAGAAAGTACACGGACCAGAGAAGCCTGGACCGCTCGTTTGGACTTGTTGGCCAGGTGTGTTCTTGGGAACTTGGGTGGCGCTCACCTCAGGAAGCGCTTCATGTCCTTAGAACCTCATGTGACGTCATCCTGAGGCGGGTTCCTTTTCCATGAAGCAGGTTTGATATGATACACTGTGTCAGCCACGGTTCTCTCAAGAAAATAGAAAACACAGTAAATATCGACACAGGTAACCAAACAGGAAATTTTTTTAATGTTTAATGTTAGGAACACTGACCTGTCCGAGTCACTTTACGTATTTTAATGATTTCCCTTTGATTTAAAATTCTCTCAGTTAAAAAATAAATTTGTTTAATTGAAGGGTAGTTGATTTACAGTGTTGTGTTTCAAGTATATATAAAGGGATTCGGTTATGTATATGTGTTAAGTTGCTTGTGTTGTGTCCGACTCCGCGTGACCCCATGGACTGTAGCCCACCAGGCTGCCCTGTCCATGGGATTTTCCAGGCCAGAACACTGGAGTGGGCTGCCATGCCCTCCTCCGGGGGTCTTCCTGACTGTGCTGCTCACCTGAGACTAACGCAGCATTGTGAATCAGCGGGGCCTCCCTGAGCCAGGTTACAGGTGTGGCTAAAAATACAGCATCAGGGTCTAAAGGAATCACCCTTCAGATTATGAGCAAGGCGCCACGTCTCTGCTGTGTTCCTGCAAAGCCAGCGCTGAGACGACCCCCGACTCCCGTCAGCGTGCGGTGGCGGCTCACCTGCACGAGCGCGTGGACAGAAGCAGGCTCACCTCGGCCCTGAGCTGTGCCTCAGAGAGCCGCCTGCGCAGGTGTGTGGTGGCTGTCCTGAGCGTGGCGACCACATCCGGCCTCTTTCTCCACAGAGCTTCTGTGCGGCCTTGCACCAGGAACTCAAGGAGTACTACCGGTTACTCTCCGTTCTGCACTCCCAGGTAAGCCCTTGTTTGTATTTCATCACGATCTGAAATGTTACAAAATTCCACTCTCCACAATTCCTACATTTCCTCCTACGTAATTGTAAGATTTGGCGGTCCTCTTGGGGGGATTGGGCCCCTGTAGAGCTGTGGGGTGTCCTGGAGTCAGCTTGCGGCTCACTTTCAGGGTCCTGTCCCCCTGAGGCAGACCGCCTGTGTCCTGAAGGAGCTGTCCTCTCCCAGAGGTCCTCTGCCTCGTTGACGTGAGGCTTGCCCCTTCCCCGGGACTTGACGCGGGTCAAGACGTGACGGAGCTCCTGGTGGCTGCACGCAGCTCTTTCGCTCCTGTTTTGCAGCTGCAGTTGGAGGACGATCAGGGTGTGAATTTGGGCTTCGAGAGCAGCTTGACGCTCCGGCGCCTCCTGGTGTGGACCTACGACCCCAAGATAAGACTGAAGACCCTGGCGGCCCTGGTGGACCACTGCCAAGGTCATTCTGCTCAGTTTCAAGGCAGCTCTAGGGAATGTCACTGAGGCTTGTCTCTGTGTCTGCCTTTTATGCATAACAGCCAGAAGGGTGCTACCAAAGACGGACGGATAGACTTGGACTTCCGGGGGGAGCAACCCATGGGCCAGGATTTACACCTGTGGTGCTCAGGGCTCCCTGAGATGAGGTGGGAGGGGGGTCAGGTCTCCTGAGGCCCCCGGGTCACGGGGCTCGTCGGGGCTGCCCTCACTGCGCAGCCTCTCCTAGGCACCCCCGGCCCCGCCCCAGGTCTGGCTCAGCAGCTGTGTCGCACGCCCCCGTGCGCGTCTGCCTGGGCCTCTCCCACCCCCGTCTGGGTCTCGGCACCCTGCTCAGCGTGCGTGCTCTCCTGGCCGGGAACCCCTTGCCCTTTTCGCCTCCCTTTGTCTCTGCGTCTTGGCCTCAGTGTTTGTGTTCACTGTGGCTTCTGTGTCCCCAGGAAGGAAGGGAGGCGAGCTGGCCTCGGCCGTCCACGCCTACACCAAGACGGGGGACCCGTCCATGCGGTCCCTGGTGCAGCACATCCTCAGCCTGGTGTCACACCCCGTCCTGAGCTTCCTGTACCGCTGGATCTACGACGGCGAGCTAGAGGACACACACCACGAGGTGAGGCGGCGGCTCCTCAAGGCGGCGGGGTGCCGGGCACACCCCAAGGTGAGGCGGGCCTGCCGTGTCTCAGAGCAGCCGGGCGCCGGGCGCACCCATGGGCTGGGCCTGTGGTGTCTCAGAGCAGCGGGGTGCTGGGCGCACCCATGGGCCAGGCTTCTGGGCATCTCCTTGGAGCAGCGAGGCGCCGGGCGCACCCACGGGCCAGCCTGTCCTCCCGACACTGCGTCGAGCAGAGCCATGTGTGCTTGGTGGGAAATGGTTCTCCCCGTAACTCAGGAGCCTGGACCATGTCCCTGCTCCTCAGCGCGCTGGTGGCAGAGCTGGGGTCTGGGTGTCCTGCGTCCTGGTCTGTCCTGGAGACAGGCATTGTGTGTTCTGATGCTTCGCATGGTTACTGGTCAGCTGAGCCAGGCTATTTATATGTGTATTTGTATTCTGCACGTTGAAACACTCTTAATTCTGCTAGAAAGCAGCATATTTGTCTGAAAGTCACTGTTACTCAGAGTCGTCCCTGAAACCACAGGCTCCTGACCAGAAGTAGAGAGGGCTCCCCGCTCGACCTTGTCACTGCGTTATGTTAGTAAAGAAGAGGACTAAGTGGAAGTTGTAGCTTTTAACACACAGTAAGCAGTTAAGAAACACGCAGATTCTAGAATAAATGTGGCCCTGACCTTGGAAAAGCCCAGGGGTTGGCAGGTGGGCGTGGGCGGAGCGGCAGTGGGAGGTCCTGGCCCTTGTGGCTGGGCTCCTGGGTTCACTTCGGTTCTCATGGCTGAAACTGCATGTGAGTGATGGAAGCAGACAGGACCGCACGGCCCTGTCCCCTGGTGTGAGCGCACACGGGGCCCCATGCGTGTGCTCTGGGCGCCCAGTCCCTGGTGGGAGCACACTCGGGGCCCCGTGCGTGTGCTCTGGGCGCCCGGTCCCTGGTGGGAGCGCACTCGGGGCCCCGTGCGTGTGCTCTGGGCGCCCGGTCCCTGGTGGGAGCGCACTCGGGGCCCCGTGAGTGTGCTCTGGGCGCCCTGCAGCCCCCGTGGCGTGGCTCCTGTGTGGACACGGCACTTTCCCCGGTGCCTCTGTCTGAGCAGATGGTGTTCTTGTGGTTGTACGTCTCCAGCAGCATGAACGAGGTGCCCGTGCCTTCATGCGCCTCCATGCGGGCATTCACAGCTTCTCTGAGGCCGGTCCTGGGAGGTGGGCTGGCTTGGGGGCAGAGGGTGGTCGCACCCGCAGCTTTGATTTTGTCTCCCGTGCTGGGGACTGTCCCCCACCCACCCTGCACCCCATTGGCTTATCCCCCTTCTGTGCGCTTCACATGACTCGCCATGAACAGGACTGCTTTTCATCTAACCCTGGCCCCGGGCTCATCGCGTGGGCCTCCCAGGCAGCCTTCTTGAGCACCACGTTCCCTGCTGTGGGGACACTCCCCTCTCCTCCTGCTGCTGCACAGTGAGGCCCAACGTCCCGCCTTGGCCGCCTCTGGGTGGGACTGACCTGCCCCCCATGGATGATTTTTCATTCCTTTTCCCTGAAAGAAAAAATTCCAGGTGACCCCTGAGCTTTGCTACTTCTGCAGCAGTATTAAAACTGTCTCTGGGTCCACTAGTTGGGCAAGACTAGAGCCCTGAGGGAATCTTCTGAAAGAGGCATTTCTCCAGAGGAGATGTACAGATGGTCCACAGGCACGTAAAGGGATGCTCAGCATCACTTATGGTTAGAGAAATGCAGACCGAGACCACAGTGAGACGTTACGGCACTTCATGCCTGTCAGGTTGGCCGTCAGGGAATGGCAAATGCTGGCGAGGGAGGGGAAAAGGGAATCTGTGATGGCGATGGGCACTGGCGCAGCCCCTGTGGAGACAGCATAGAGCTTTCTCAACAAATGCCGCTTCTGGGTATTCACCCAACAAGCAGAAACACTCATTTGAAAAGAGGTGCAGGCTGATGTTTGTAGCACTGTTACTTCTAGTTGCTAAAGTGTTGAAGCAGCTTAAGTGTCCCGTCAGCAGGTGGATGAGGAAAGAAGAGGTGAGTCTGCCGTGGAATACTACTCAGCCAGAGAAGAGTGAGATTTTGCCATTTGCAGCAACACGGATGGACTTGGAGGGACATTATGCTAGTAAAATAAGACAGAGAAAGACAGATACCGTATGAATCAGTACTTACATGTGGAATCTAAAAAATACAGCAAACTGATGAGTGTGACGGGAAGGAAGCAGACTTGGACGTGGAGAATAAGATGCAGTATGCAGAAATGAAAGCGCGAGTCTGTTAGGACTGTGACTGAAAAAGGAGAATGTCCTCGGTGCAGTAGCAAAGGAGCTGGAAGCAGTGACTTAGTTTCCTCCTTCGCGTCCTGCGTCCTTTCTGCCGTCAGCCGTTAGGCTGGTCCCCGGGTTGGTGAGGCTGAGGAAGCGGACCGGGCAGCTTCCGAGCGCGGCGGTTCTCAGGGCAGAGCCGCCCCGAGAAGGTCACTCCCCATGGCACTGCTGGGTGGGCCACGCCTGCCCTCTGAGCTGTGTGCCTCAGGCAAGGTGCCTGTGCTCCAGATCTGGGCCCCTGCAGGGCTGGGGTGGATACCCCGGTGGGGGAGAGGCAGTTGTTTGACACAGGAGGGCGGGAAAACTCTGAGTCGGCTTGAACTGAAAATTGAGCGGGGCCCAGAGGTCTGAGAAGAGTCCCTGTGGATTAGCACTGTCCCCACCCACCCTCCATGTGCAGAGCAGAGGCTGTGAATGGAGGACCACCTCGTGTCTTAAGGAAAAAGCTTGTCTCAGCACCCACCCCTTTGTTATAAGAAATGGGGAATAAGTGATTGCGTTTAGAGACAGCTGTCCAAGGTGCCCTTCAAAACAAGTTCTGTGTAAGTGGTGGGTCCCCCTGGATCTGGAGTTCTAGGATTGCTTGTTTTCTGCTGTACAATTAGTGAGCACTTGGCCGGAAGCATCGCTGTGTCGCGTCTTACTGCCTCCTCACTTGCAGTTCTTCGTGGCGTCAGATCCGACCGTGAAGACGGACCGGCTGTGGCATGACAAGTACACGCTGCGCACGTCCATGATCCCGTCCTTCATGACGATGGACCAGTCCCGGAAGGTGGGCTCCCGCGGCTCGGGCGTCCGTGTCTGCCTGCCTTTGCGGACAAGGCCGGTCTGCAGTGAAACACGTCTTGTGGCCTTTTAGGGTTTGCGTTCTTGAGGTGAAGCGTACGTTAATTGCATCAACGTGTATTTGTGTGTGTTTGTTAATAACAGTTTTTTCAGGTCCTGAAATTTCCTTGATACTATCCCCAGTGTTCCTGCTGTTTAATTTTTAGTCAGTAGAAATCTGTGGCTTATGAGTGTCTGTAGAACTTGGATGTGTGATCATTTTGATTCTGAACAAAGGTAACTCCAGGTTGTCTCCCTCTGCCAGGTCCTTCTGATAGGAAAGTCAATCAACTTCCTGTACCAGGTGTGCCACGACCAGACGCCCCCTACAAAGATGATCGCCGTGCCCAGGTCTGCGGAGCCCCTGCAGGATGGTACGAGGGTGACGGTGGCAGGGCGCCTGCTGCTCCATGCTGGGGGTCTCTCCTCACTCGCTCACGTGTCGTCAGGGTTTTTCAGTAGAATCCAGTGTTGACATGTGTTTTCCAAATGGTTTTGGGCTACATGGGTGCAAACCCGCATTAAGAAGCTGCTTGTGTGAATCAGCTCCAGGTGCTCCTCCTCCTCTGTCGGAAGCTGGGGGACACCAGCTGAGGCTCGGCCTCTCTGGGCCCCGTGTGCTGTCCCCCACCTGCCCTGGGTGCTGTCTGGCCTCCCTGCGGCCTGTGATGCCCTGATGTGGCTGCATGCTGACGGCACCTAGCCATCACGCCAACAAGTGTCATGGCCAGGATGCCTGTAACGCGTGCCATCTCGGGTTTATCCTCGACACCATCACGCCTGACCCGCCCCGGGCCCTCTGAACCCGTGTTTCAGTGCGGCCTGGAGTTGGCTCTGTTGTGGAAGGGCTGTGACCTTTAAATCTGTGACGTGGTGAGCAGTGCCCTCTGGGCTCCCCCAGATGGGAACACAGGCGTCTGCTCCATGTCCAGCGTTGGTAGCGTTTTGGGGTCACAGCAGGGGATGCTGGTGACCCCGACAGCTCCCATGGCCTGTTTTGGAGCCACGGGGAGGCATGGGCTGGCACGTGTGCATGTGAGGGGCCGCGGGCGGGCGCGGGCTGGCGTGTGTGCATGTGAGGGGTCGCGGGCTGGCGTGTGTGCATGTGAGGGGCTGTGGGCTGGCGCGTGTGCGTGTGAGGGGCTGTGGGCGGGCACAGGCTGGCACGTGTGCATGTGAGGAGCTGCGGGCGGGGGCGTGTGCGTGTGAGGGGCTGTGGGCGGGCGCGGGCTGGCGCGTGTGCGTGTGAGGGGCCGCGGGCGGGCGTGGGCTGGCGCGTGCGCGTGTGTGCCTCTTGTTCCTCCTCCGTGAAACGTGATCATGTGTGTGTGTGCTTTCCCTTGTCTTCACAGCTGCAGATTTATTCACCGATTTGGAAAATGCGTTTCAGGGGAAAATTGACGCAGCTTATTTTGAGACCAGCAAGTACCTCCTGGACGTCCTGAACAGGAAGTACAGCCTGCTGGACCACATGCAGGCCGTGCGTCGGTACCTGCTGCTCGGCCAGGGGGACTTCATCCGGCACCTGATGGACTTGCTCAAGTAAGACCGTGCCCACGCGCGTGCGGTAGATTTCAGCAGGGCCAGGGGTCTTGAGTTGTTGTTTAAAGAACGAAGGGCGTTAGAGGAACTTTGTCGACTTCTCGTAGAGTCTTGGGAGATAAAGCCTTGTCATGTCGTCATGTTATTCCCTCTAGCTTTGTTTGCCTTGTTCGCAGAGGTTCATGTGCCTGTGACTACAGGCCCCGACGGATGTGTAAGGGGCGCGTTCCCTGCTCTTTTGGCTTAGCTTTGGGTGAAAGTTGTCTGTAGGGCAAATGGGAGCAATCGTGAGTGTTGGGGGGGAGCAGGTGTGAGGGGGTGGGCGGGGATATGGGTGTCTGAACCTTTAGGGCCACGTTACAGATCTCGTCCTCTGGGTGACTTGCCTTCTGCTTGGTTTTAATAATTGGAGCATCTCATCCTTGATATCAAACAAAAGCTTTGTTTCTTCTCAAAGGTGCGTTTCCAGTTTCTAATTTAAAAGGAGGCGCCATCCCTGGCCAGCTTGCCTCAGGTCACCTGAGCGACACTGGGGTTGTTGGTCTCCTCAGCCTTTCCTGCCGACATCCTGCACCCTGAAGGCTGCGGGGCAGTTTCTGCGCACCGCTGGGGAGGGCGGGCTCGGCCAGAGAGCTGTTAGCGTGGTGTGTGGGGACGCAGGTGGCGCTCATCCTCAGGGTCTGCTGGCGGCGCGGCTCTGGGCGTCTGCACGTCCCATTGCTCTGGTTTAGCCGAGGCCTGTCCTCCACGGGGAATCTGCAGGGGGCTGTGCTGCTCCAGGACCGGCTGAAGTTAGGAACTATGTTTGCTAATGTGGCGTGTGTCAGCGTTTTAGGAATCAAAACCCTCAAGACCCAGTTTTAAGCTGAATCAGAATTCATTTTTAAAGGACTCTCTCACTCCCCCGATGCTCGATGGAGTCTCACCGTTGATTCTGTGAAGCTTTTGTGCCCGTGCTGTGTTGTTCCACTTGTCTTTTTAGTTTTTATTATTTGGACTCTATAATTTTAAGTTTCTCCAGAGATTATTGTGAATTCAAGTAACGTTCTATTTTACTTTTATACAAATCTGTGAAGACCAGAGCTTGCCCGTCCAGCTACGACTCTGTACCAGCACAACTTGACTGGAATTCTGGAGACCGCCGTCAGAGCCACCAACGCCCAGTTTGACAGCCCGGAGATCCTCAAGCGACTGGACGTGAGGCTGCTGGAGGTGCCGACGCTGGGCCCCACGCGGGCCCCGGGCAGCGTCCCCACGCGGGTGGACCCTGCTGTCGTGTCTGCTCTGGTCTGGGGGGTGGTCTGGAGGGGGAGGGGTGAATCTGGGCCGGACACGCCCTTCATCCCCGCGCACGCCTGTCACCGTCCAGATGCAGGGCGCCGTGTGGACAGAGGTGCGCGTCTCTGCTCGCGCACAGCTTGCGCTTCACACACTGAGTGGGTTTAGAAACAGGGCTTCGTTTCCTGTGTTCTCGGGGTGTGACCGTGAGGGCCGTGGCCGCGTCAGGGCGGGAGGCCCTGCAGTGGTGTGTGCTCTCGTGCAGGTCTCTCCGGGGGACACCGGCTGGGACGTGTTCAGCCTGGACTACCATGTGGATGGCCCCATCGCCACGGTAAGACCCGCGGGCGGCTTCGAGCTGCTGCTGCTGCTCTGACAGAGATTGCTTCTCTTGGAAGTGATCACTTGGGACCAAGACATACCTGCTGAATGAACACTGCAGCCAGGATCGTGTGTGTGTGTGTGTGAGAGTGTGAGACAGTCAGTGGGTGCTGAAGTGCTCTAATACTTTAAAAATTATTAACAATATGATTTATCCTGTCATAGGTTTCAGCAGGTACTTAATAAATGGATTATTCATTTTGTTCCATTATTCTTAGACTGGAGCGACTAATTTAGGATCATTTGAAGCGAACTATGAAGTGTACTTTAGGGGAGTCGTATTTTCACTACTTAGATAACACTTGGTGTTTATTATTCATTTAAACGACCAAGGGAATGGCTGTGCTGTCGCTTGCGGTGCTTTTACTGGGTTTAAACAGAAGCACTGTCTGCCTGAATGGGAGTGACCACACGGCTCTCCCGCCTCTGTAGTTAGACACCCTCTTCACGCCCAGTCTGTCTTCTGAGACTCGGGTGAATGTCCTTGACCGAGATCCCTCTGGCCTTGCTTGTCGCTTTCCCTCTGAAGTATTGAAGATGGACACCCGTTTCTTCTCATTCTTGGGAGATCCCGTGTTGAGGCACCGCGTCTCCAGCTCTGCAGCGTTTCCCTTGTGGCCTCTGCGGGTGCCGTCCTGGCTGGCCTGCCTGTCCCCAATGGCCCGGCCCGGCCAGGTGGACCATCGGCGCCAAGGCTGGGCTCCCCCTCGGCTGCCAGCTCTGCCGTCCGTCTGCTCTGAGGTGCCAGCTGCCGGGCCATGTTTTTACACTCAGATTCCCAGATCAGAGCTACCGTGTTTTCAATACATAGTTGCTCTCAAGCTTTTATCTTTGGTCATATGCAAATTAGTTTTTCCTCATTAATTTATATCTTTAACAGTTTTAGTAATTTTAGTGTACAAAACCAGATATTTTAACAAGTTGTTGGAAACTGTCATATCATACACCATGTTAATATTGTATATCGATGTGTTTTTTCCGTAGTATAAATGATACCATAGCAAAGCCAGCTGCCTTGATTATCTCACAAAATGTGCCTGGAATCATAGCTGAACTGAACGTGTGCATGTGTGGTTTCCTGACTTGCAGTATCGAGGTTGTGCACTGCGCACCTTGTGCATAAACAATTGATCGTGCGGTGTTATGTCTTCAGAATTTTAGATTTTTAGAAGCTCGAGTAGAGTTAGGAAAAGAAGTTAGTATCGTAAATGTATTTGAAAAGAAGTTTGGGATAGATCCTACCTGTGGCTGATAGGCCTGGGTTTCCATGCCATCTCCAGTGGGTTGGTGGTCCGATGAGAGAGTCTGGGTTGGAAGGACGAGGGGTCTCGTCATTGGTTGGTGGGGGTCTGCCCAGGACTCGAAGGGGAGTGGCCGCTGCCCATCCGGTCTTTGCCCTCCAGCCCTAGGGTGGGCGTTCGTCTTGGGTTGGTGCGTGCTCAGCTAACGTCTGTCACACGGAACTTCTGGTCGTCAGGCCAGGCCGTGGAGTGTGCTCTGGCATGCTGGTCGTCAGAGAGGCTGTCACGCGATGAAGCTTTCCTACAATGTCCTGTGTGTGTGCTTGCCTGCTGCTTAGGAGGTGTGAGAGTGGCTCTGTGTCCTCTGGCTCTGTTTCAGGAGAAAAAGAAGACGGAGCCCTGCCCCGGGAGCATGCTCGTGTCCTGGGATCCCGTCAGTCTGTGCTCTGCCCTTTGCAGGTGTTCACGCGAGAGTGCATGAGCCACTACCTGCGGGTGTTCAACTTCCTGTGGCGGGCCAAGCGCATGGAGTACATCCTCACGGACATCCGGAAGGGGCACATGTGCAACGCCAAGCTCCTGAGAAACTTGCCAGGTAACCGCCCGCCCATGGCGTCCGAAGCCTCTCTAAAGCGGGGTCCTTAAAGAAATTGAAAAGTGGCTGCTTCTTGTGCCGTTGGGTCTGTCTTTTGTGAAGAGGCTCGTTTGTAACATCGCTATCTTGACTTCAGTACAAATCAGGAAAAGCAAATTGAGTCAAGTTAGCTTTTTTTTAGGCCATGAAGTTTCTTACAGAATCATATGGTGTTCATACATGTTTAAAAAAAATACTAAGGAAAGCTGTTTAGTAAATCACCAGCTCATTTAAAATTCACTTAATTAGTGTTTTAATTAAAGTCTATCTGGAAATTGCTTTATATACTGGTTTGGATTATTAACCAGAACGTGAAAAGATTCTATAATTTTTACAATTAAAAGCTGTAATAAAACTCTCATTGTCAGATAAGTTTATTTTAATTTTATAAATATTGAATGACTTCAGTTGTAATTTTGAAGTCTTTATACTGAAAGGGATTTGGTCAGAACCTTTTAGAAAGTATTTCCACCAATGATGTCACCAGAACAAGCGGTCATACCCTTAGTCCTCTGGTGGTGGAAGCAGGTTCTGTAAAGGGGCCCATGTGGGCTCTGCCTGTTCACCAGGCGGAGGCCCCCGAGTTCAGGTCAGGGGCAGCCCCAGGGCTCTGGCTGGCAGGCACCCAGCCCTGTCTGATCGTGCGGAGTCGAGGGCTTGCTGGGCGCCCTCACTGCCTGTATCCCCGGGACCCGGCCGGTGGCTCGTGGTGCCCTTGTGCTCCTGGCCCAGCTTCCTCTGGGCTTATTTCCAAGAAGGTAGGTAGTGGGGCCCCTGAAGTAGCTGGGGCGGAGGCCAGAGGGGACGTGTCCCGTTAGATCCTGCGGTGGCTGTGGACGGTAAACGCCTTCAGCGTCCACCTTCTCTAGTGGCCGTACCATGCCTCGCCTGGGGGCCCTTCGGGAGGAGCACCCCTGCGTGTTCCCGGCCTGCCCCACCTTCCCTCTGCCCTGCCATCCTCCCTGTGGGCCCGGGGTTCCCATTCTCCCCGTTGTCTGATGTGGGTCCGTTCAGTGTGGTGGATGGACCCTGTCGCCATTTCACTCTTCTAAATAAGAACTGTGATACTTAGAGATGCGGGCAGACCTGCGCCCTGGCGGTGGGGCACGCTAGCCGCTTAGAGATGCGGGCAGACCTGCGCCCTGGCGGTGGGGCACGCTAGCCGCTTAGAGATGCGGGCAGACCTGCGCCCTGGCGGTGGGGCACGCTAGCCGCTTAGAGATGCGGGCAGACCTGCGCCCTGGCGGTGGGGCACGCTAGCCGCTTAGAGATGCGGGCAGACCTGCGCCCTGGCGGTGGGGCACGCTAGCCGCTTAGAGATGCGGGCAGACCTGCGCCCTGGCGGTGGGGCACGCTAGCCGCTTAGAGATGCGGGCAGACCTGCGCCCTGGCGGTGGGGCACGCTAGCCGCTTGTGGCGCCTCTTCTCATGGCAGCGTCAGCAGTGTCTGTGAACTGGCTGCTGTCTTACTTTGCCTAATCATCAGTGAGTTTACTCCTCGGAGATAACGCATACATTCATTTGGTCAATTTTCTGTGTAATTGTAACACAATTCTGTTATGTCGTGTTCGATTTCAGCTTCTTTCACTGAACCTTTTCCCTTGTCATTAAAATCTCTGTAAAACATTTCTGATAGCATAACATTGCCTCATGTGGACATCTTTTATCTTTTCTCTTTGGTTAGTAGTTTTTTTTTTTAAACTATTCTCCACTAATATAAATAATGCCATAAGTGTTTTATAAATAAAATATTTATATGCCTCTGAATATTTCTTTAGAATAGGTGAATTGGAAATGGAATGGCTGGGTTAACAGGTATGACTCTTGCTCTTACTTTATACTTACTAATATTTATATTTGTTAGTATTTACATTTTAACTCTCTTGGTACATATTGTCAGATTACTTTCTAGGGAAGCTGTACCAGTTCACTTTACATCCCCATAAACACAGCTCTCACTGGTCGAGAGTTGTCTGTGTTGCTGGTTGGGGTTTTTTTGGGCAGGGGGTGCTAACATTGGATATTACGTTCAAATTGTCAATTTGATAGGTGAAAATTGAGGTTCATTTATTTATTTTCATTATTTGTTATTTTATTTTTTTGGCTATGCCCCAGAGCATACAGGATCTTAGTTCTGTATACAGGAGGGAAACCTGTGCCCCTGCAGTGGGCGTGCAGAGTCCTGAGCACTGGACTCCCAGGGAGGACCCTGAGCTCATGTTCACTTCCTTTAAGGCTTTAAAATCACCGGTGACTCTTCTTGGTGTCATTTGTGTTCCTTTTTCCAGCAGATTGCCCTTTTTGCCCATGATTCTGTCGGGCACAGTGTTCTTATTTTTAACTTAACTTACACGGAAGTATTTTACTTGTTAATGGCCAGGCAGCTTGATGAGCAGAGATCCATCGGGTGGTTCGACTTGTTAACACGGCAGGTTTAGAAATGTCCTTCCCACTGTAAATCTGAGGCAGAAATACAGGAAGACTCACAAAACGCTCCTGCAGACAGCGTGTGAGCCCCTCACGCGTGAGCCCGCCTGTGTGGCCACGCGCTCAGTGTCAGTGGTGGTCGCCGGGGGCCCTTTCGGTGACGCTCGTCCAGGCCCATTGTTCACGCCTGAAAATGATTTGTTTAGGAAAAGAGTTTTTGATAATGGTCTGCCTAGATGATTAAATCCATTTATATATATTTAGCTGGATAAAAGAGAGTGTTGATCTGAAATGGTTTAAAGAGTTTTTTTTCTTTAAAAAGAAATGGAAATTCTTCCATTAGATTCAGTGAATCTCAGAGCCGTTGCTGTTAGTGGCAACTGGATTTATATTTCAGATGAGGTGTAACCAGAAGAGATGGACGGGTGCGTCCAGATCACTGGGGATGAGCTTCCTGTGTTCTTGCTGAGCTTCTGTGTCAGGGGTGGGGGGGAAGTGCAGGGAGGCCCCCTCCCCAAAGAGTAGTGTTCAAACAGCCCCTTTTTGGTCCTTGTTGGAAATAAAACTGAGCAGGGAGGAGTGGTGGGCCCCCATCCCCTCGGGACTGCTTTCCTTTCCTGGCGGTGAGTGCGGGGCCGGCTGCCCTCGCCCTTGGAGCGGCCCAGGCTGTGGAGGCCGCTCTGAGGCCAGCGGGCCTTCTCGTCGTGAGCTTCCCTGTGGACAAGTAGGTCGTGCTCATCTGTTTACTGGCTTCTAATCCAGGTGGTTAGCGCTCCGCCCAGCTGCCGGGCAGCACTGCCCAGCGGGGCCGTGGCCTTGGCTGGTTCCTGGTCTCCTGCCTCAGTGCCACACCTGGGCACTGGGCCGGCCGTCAGGAAGGGGTCTGTGTAGCGCTCAGGGTCCCCAGTGGACGGTGGATGTCAGATGGGTCTGCAGGAGGCCTGACCCTGATCGGGGGCCCTGAATCCGGGGGAAACCTGAGGTCTTACCAGTGTCCTCTGA
The DNA here is from genome assembly GCF_019923935.1 of Bubalus bubalis. NCBI lineage: Eukaryota > Metazoa > Chordata > Mammalia > Artiodactyla > Bovidae > Bubalus > Bubalus bubalis. The sequence continues at coordinate 948,538 of NC_059169.1, forward strand.
CTCCAGAGCCTCGAGAAATGAGCCGCAAGGGTCATTGGTGAAGTTACTTTTAAATACTGCTGCATCAGCTGTAGATCCAAGTGGAAGGAGGTGATCTTGAATTTGTGAGTACCTGGTTTTAGGGTATTTTTGTATTTTTAACAACTCTCAAGGCTGTTTCCGGTGCTTCTCCAGTTGGCAGAAGCGTCTGGTGCAGATGCTTAGAGGCCAGCCAAGCCGGGAGGGGTCGAGCCCTTGAGAGCTGGTGTGTCTAAAGCCAGCCCTGAAGTTCTTCCTGCAGCCTTGAGGGGGCAGTAGAGACTCACACGCGGTCTGCCGCCTGGGTCAGCCGGAGGGGAGGTGGTGTCTGCTGCCCACCGAGTCCAGCGGGAGGTGTGCTTACTTGTGTCCTCACTGGACTTCAGGGTGAAGGTTGCTTTGCTCTTGGGATTTTTAGATTATGTGCGTATTTGTGGATCAGTCGTAAAAACAGAAGTACTTATGTTTTAACTGTGCTTTAAGCGTATTCCCAGGGCGCCGGGTGAAGAGGCTCAGGGCCGCTTCATGTGTGAGTTGTATGTCTCGGAGTGAAGGACCAGCTGACAGCTTGTGAGTCCAGCGGCCTCGTGCCTCAGCTTCTCCCCGGCCAGGAGTTGCCGTGGCCCGCAGAGCCCCCACGTGTGGCCTGGCCTCAGCTTGAGGGGAGTGTTAGGCTCACGTCGTGCAGTTCTCTTCACCCTGCTCGTGTGTCTCGCATGGTCGCTCCTCTCTGAGGAGGGATGCAGACGGTTCCTCCCGGAGCCGCGGCTGCAGCAAGCGGGTTTTCTGGGCAGCTCAGCACAGGCCTGGAGCAGCCCCAGTGGTGTGCCAGATCTCACCCGGGGCACGTCTCCTTGTAGGCGTCCCTCCTGTGCCAGTCCCTGATGGGGCCTTGGGGACAGTGGTGTCCCATAATGGTCCAGCGGAGTCCCTGAATAAGTGAAAAGTCCAAGCAGACAGTGGCTGCTCCCTGGTGACCCTCCAGCCTTTCGCTGGTTTTGTGAAGAACAGGAGTGGAGTCTGGACTCTGCCCATCCCTTCCAAGTTCACGTTCCTCCCAGGTGACAAGGTCATATTCCTTAAGGGGATGTCATTTTTGTCTCCAAATAGCTAGGGAATAGTAAAAGTCTCACACACTGTAGGCAGGCTGACTTAACTGTAAAGAAACCATAAAATTGATCTTATTCAAGATACCGCGTTATTATAAAATAACTTTTTCTTTAATTTTCAAGTTCAGTTAAACTTTGATCTTTGCATTTCTTGTCAGATCCTTGTGTTCTGTGGTAGTGCTGCTCGGTTGGGTGGCCCTGTCTGTCTGTGCATGGAGGCTGGCTCGGGAAGGCTGCCGGCCGTGGGGCCGAGCGGCAGAGCCGGCCCTGCAGGAAGACTGCCCTGCCCCGCGGCCTGCCAGGAGTCTGACAGCCGCCCTGCTCTCTTGCAGAGTTCTCTGGGGTGCTGCACCATTGCCACATCCTGGCGTCCGAGATGGTCCACTTCATCCACCAGATGCAGTATTACATTACCTTTGAGGTAGGTCCTGGTCAGCCCTGCACCGTGGTCCAGCCGCCCTGCGCGGTGTCCCTGGGCCGGGCCGGGCTGCGCTACCTGCTCCCTCAGGCCCTCGGTGTCGGTTCCAGGTGCTCGAGTGCTCCTGGGACGACTCCCTTGGGCCTGGGTGTCGGTTCCAGGTGCTCGAGTGCTCCTGGGACGAGCTGTGGAACCAGGTGCAGCAGGCGCAGGACCTGGACCACATCATCGCCGCGCACGAGGCCTTCCTGGGCACCGTCATCTCCCGCTGCCTGCTGGACGCTGACTCCAGGGTAAGGCGGCCGGCCGGGCCCATCACAGCGTGGGTCGGTGTGTGTGTCTGCTGGGGCAGCGGGGCTGAGGCAGGAGCGGGCGTGAGGCGGGGAGAGTGTGCTGGTGCCCGCCCACCTCCGGGGCCGGGGAGCCTTCCTGAGGGACGGGGACCTCTGACACCCACACAACCCCAGGCAGCTCGGGAACGAGCGTTGAGGGCTTGCTCCTCCGTTGGGGGCGCAGGTGGAAGCCTGACCTCGGGCCCCGGCTGCAGTCAGGACAGGCCATCTGTCAGGATAACCCCTTGTTGCTGACTGTCCCTCCTGCAGGCCCTGCTCTGAACGTTGTGTCTTACGTGTGCTGAGGCTTCTGGGAGCTGCTGAGGCTTCTGGGATCTTTGATTTTATTCAAAAATCTGGGGAAATAAGCAGCACTTTGCTTTCACTTGAGATAAATGTGAAGTAGGAAGTAGACTTTCAAGCGCATCTTTGACGTTTAACTATGTGACTTCAGTGACATGTCAGGCTTACTGAGGGCCGCCCGCCACTAAACCTCTGCTCACCTCAGGGGCCCTTTTGGGGAGCATGATGTTTGCACGGCTTTCCTTCCATCTGAGTTTTTGAGTCTGCTGGTTAGCCATCTGTGACTGGGCAAAGATACTTTGAATTAAGCGAACGTACTGTCCCACTTGTTCAAAACTGCCCTTTCATTCCTGGTGCAAAGCATGGTATGATACTGTTTTCTAAAAATCCTTGCAGAATCTGTTTACATTTTTTAAAGAATTTTCTCTCATATTCTCTGGGTCTGGTTTTGGCATGTGTCACCAAAAAAAAAATTGCTTTCCCGTTTCTTTCTGATCCTCAGAGTAGCTGCACTGCAGACATGGCTCTGGGCTCCAGGGGTTGGGCAGCACGTGGGGGCTCTCGAGGTCGTGGCGGGGCCAGGAGGTGGGGTGGGCAGGGCTGGCTCTGGCCGCTCCCGTCACTGTGGAGGCTCCTGGGACCGATGTGGATGAGTGAGAACAGTTAAGAGGCCTTGAGAGTCAGAGTTGATGTCTGGGTTTACAGTGGTTTTTCGCTAATGGTCAGTGTATTATTTGAAAAGTGTAGTGATTAATACGTATGTTGGGGGCTCTGTTCATAAGAGAAAAGGCTGTTCTCTCTCTCCAGGCTCTTCTCAACCAGCTGAGAGCCGTGTTTGACCAGATCATTGAGCTTCAGAGCACGCAGGATGCCATCTGCAGGGCCGCTCTGGAGGAGCTGCAGAGACGCCTGCAGTTTGAGGACAAGAAGAAGCAGCGGGAAGCTGAGGTGTGGTTTGGGGGCGGCTGGCATGTTGGTTTAGGTGGTAAGCAGTTGCCATGGAAACTGCAAGCCCTCAGGGACTCTGCTGCGGTCACCTTGTGTCCCGCTGGGTCCTGAGTGGGCTGGGTGGTCACCGTCACCCAGCTCAAAAACAAATGAAGGCCAAGCGCACAGGAAATTCAGGGCTCTGCCCCGTGTCCCTCAGGGAGTGTCCAGATGTCCGTCTGCGTCGGTGTCTCCGCTGGGTGGTGCCTGACCACACACGCTCATCTGGAGCGGGTAGGCTCAGGTGTGCACACAGGAACTGCATTTCTGCGCTCGGCTGTTCCTAGCGACCTCACTGCAGTGTTTCATTTATAACCTTGAAGTACAGATACTGAATAAGTTTGGGTCTTCATGGGATTTCTTGTATTGGGTTTAATCTGTACAGGCTTTGGCTTTCTCAAGGCGCTTGTTCTCGGGGCGGTGACAGATGGGTTTTCAGCTGACGCGGTTCAGTTCTGTGTTGAGTGTTTCCTCGTCTGTGCCAGTGGGGGTGTAACTTGTAAGAATCCAGCGTGTCTGGCACGTTGTCTCCCGTGTACGTGGAGACAGGTGTTTCAGGGCTGTCACCTCGCGGTTCTGACGCACGGGGTCGTGGACCTGTGGCTGGGAAATCACTCTGCTGCTGCACCATGGGGAAGAGGCCGGGATGCCGCTCCGAAGCCGTGGTGTGCACAGGTGTGTACAGGTGTGTGTGTGGGGGGGTGGGGTCAGAGAGCAGAGAGCAGGGTGGGCTCCTGCCGGAAAATTAGACTTCCAAGCACGAGACACACAGAAGGATTCTGTGTGTGTCCTGGACACGTGTTCACTCCGTTTGCATTGCCAGGAGCAGGGTTTGTGACTGAGACATCAGAGCTGGCGACACCCCCAGGGCCTCCTGGCCAGGGCAGCCTGAGGCTCAGGCCCGTCACCGGCTTCCTGCCTTTGCTGACTTGCCCTGCCAGAGCCCCGTTTCCTGATTCACAAAGTGGGAGTAAGGATAAATACACACACTCCCCGGGCGCCCGTTCTCACGTGCTCGCGCGTGTCAGCTGCTGGGCAGGCAGGCGGTGTTGGGAAAGCCAGCTGTGCTGACTCCCAGACCGCCCCGGCCTGGAGAGCCTGCCCTTCCCGGGAGCCGTGAGCCTGTGCTCTGGGCCCAGGCCCCCCGGAGACGGTACCCGCTGTGCGTGCCAGCGCCTCGCGGAGCAGACTCACATAGTGAGGCGGGTTGTTGGGTGTGTTGTGTCCAGACGGCAGGAGCCGGCAAAGCTGAAACCGTGCCTGAAGAGTGATCGACGCTCAGGAGGCCGTGACCCAGCAAGCCGCCGTCAGACCTGAGGCCCCTGCACGTGGGGGGCCCGGGGAGCCTTTCTGCTGTCTCCTAGCTTCCCGAAGCACCCGTGGGTGTGGTCAGGTGTCCAGGACACACACAGGACCCTTCTGTGTGTCGCGTGTTTGGAAGTCTTGTTTTCCAGCAGGAGCCCACCCCTCTCTTTGCTCTCTGACCTCCCCGCCCCCGACACACACACCTGTACACACGTGTGCACGCCATGGTCTCGGAGCGGGTGTCCCGGCCTCTCCCCCATGGTGCAGCAGCAAGGTGATTTCCTGGCTGCGGGTCCTTGACCGCGCGTGTCAGAACCACAAGGAGATGGCCCCGAAATAGCTCCCCCGCCCACGTCTACCCCTGCCCGCGTGCATCTTCGTCCGGAGTCTGACCTCTGGTTCTCCTGACTCAGGGCCAGTGGGGCGTGACGGCAGCAGAGGAGGAGCAAGAGAACCAGCGGGTCCGGGAGTTCCAGGAGTCCATCCCAAAGATGTGCTCCCAGCTGCGCATCCTGACCCATTTTTACCAGGTGCGTGTCCAGACCTCGTGCTGTCCCCGCAAGGGACATGTGCTGTCGAGGGGCGGACAGGCCTCACTCGGTCAGTGTGGCCTCGTCCCTGCGGTCAGAGACGGGTCAGAGCTCCCAGGCGCGTCCCCCGAGTGGAGGAGGATCTGTGGTGTGAGCGGGCCCCTCTGGTGACTCAGCCCTTGCCCTGGGCCCTGAGGCCATGGTTCCCAGCGCGCGTCTGCTCCTTAAGTTCTCCAGTGTCTCCCGTCGGGCTTCCTGACTCTGTGTGCTTTCTAGTCACGTGGAAGGTGAGCAGCGTAGCGCTGGGCTTTCCTGCTCGGAATTAAATCAGCAGGTGCCCTTTCCGTGCTTGCTTTGCTGTTGCACTGATTCTTGTAGAACTTAAGGGCCAGGAGGAAAATCTGTGGGTTAGTCCTTTCCCGTGAAGCTGCTGTTGTGAATTTCAGTGACGGTGTGACCCCTGGTCCTGGGACCTGCCAGGGTGGGAGCTGCTGGAGGCCCCCACGGGCTGCACGGCGGGGGCTCCGCCCGAGCCTGAGCGAGCGCGCCCCCTCTGTCTCCGCAGGGCGTGGTGCAGCAGTTCCTGGTGCTGCTGACGACCAGCCCCGACGAGAGCCTGCGCTTCCTGAGCTTCAGGCTGGACTTCAACGAGCACTACCGGGCGCGGGAGCCGAGGCTGCGTGTGTCCCTGGGCGCCCGGGGCCGGCGCAGCTCCCACACCTGAGGCCCAGCGCGGGGGCCACCACGGAAACGTCCCCGGGGCCTCCGGGACGCCGGCTCGGCCAGAGGCGGGGCGGGCCTGTAGACGTCGGAACTGACCGTGTTCGTGACGTCACTAAGTTAAACGGGCTGGCTTGCACTATCCGAATTTATTTTTTAAAGTCTTCATATGTAAAAGATACCATACTTTGAGGCTCCTAAGCCCTCCACGATATAATTCATATTTGTCACTTTTTAAAAGATCACACTTTCTTTTAGAGAAAATTAAGGCGATGGATATTCATCAGTTACGATGGTAATGTCATTGCTATTTTTTTAACATCCTCTTTAGAGGCAATTCTTGTTAATATAACCAAATTAAATTGAAATCTAACGTCCCTACTAAGGAAATATAGAGAGCATTTTATTTTGGTTTTTAGTGTTGTAAAATATTAACGTCTCTAAGGACCTTTCTATCAGTGTGTTTACACGTTTATTCTTTTTTTCTCTCCTTCAAAGTTTACATTTTTGTATCTCATTTACTCTCAGATAACTTGGGAAATAGTGTAGAAAAGGGCAGAGTCCTGATGCCTCAGTTCTTTGAACCATCAGCTGAAGCACCGTGTAAATATGGATGCCTGGAAAGTTAACGAAGTTATTTTATTTTCAGGATTCTGATAAGCATTGGAAAGAAATTGTCTTGAATAATGAAGATTTCCTTTTTCCTTGCCTATTTTTTCATTGTAAATATTTATATACTGCTGCCCAGATGTTGGGGGGACATTTTTTGTAAAAATGTCATATCAAGTCACATAAATCTGCCTTTATTATGTTGCGTATGTGAAAACTTAGACAATTAAAAAGCAATTATCTTTCAGATGTGTTGGTTTTTTCTCGACTTGTCTGTGAGGACAGTTCAGCCCCAGGCTCCAGGGCCGGGTGTCGGCAGGGTGTGTGCTCAGCACATGAACCACCATCTGTGAAGCCAGGAAACTAGCCGTGTGCACCCCTCGGGCTCAGGTGAGCGAGGGCCCCCGCTCCGGGGGTGGGGAGATCGGTGTTCCAGCACCCACACGGCTCCTCTGGGCGCAGGGTCCTGCAGGACAGAGGGGCACCAGGGGCCCCGGCTGCCCAGCAGCGGACCCAGGATGAGGTTCAGAGCTCCCTAGGATACACGTTTACTTTCGGTTTAGAAATTCGCGTGGCAGAGCTGGGAAGCAGGTTCCCCAGTGCACAGCTCCCCGGAGGGGCTGCCCAGAGCCCGCGGGGCTCGGAGCCTGCCTCTGCTCTGTCCCGAGCGTCTCTCAGAGATGAGTCCTTGGCAGAAAGCACGCTCGCACACCGCTCTGCATCTAGAGAGCTATCAAGCAGTCAAGCCGACACTGTAGGCTGAAGACAGGGAGCTTCCTGGGGCCAGGGCCGGGGGGTGGGGCCAGTGGAGGCTCTCAAACCTCAGGACGGGTTGTGGGTCTGGCCCCCGAGGGTCAAGCAGCCTGTCACCCAGCAGGGTCTCGCCCAGAAGAGTTGGCATTGAGTGGGGGCTCCACCTGGGGCGGGGGAGGGGAGAGCCCACTGTGAGTGAGCTGTCTGGAGGCAGGAGCCCCCACGGCCCCAGGAGGTCACTGCTTCCACCAGAAAATGATCACTGCTCGCAGCTTCCAGATTGTCACGGGGGAGAGCCTGCCTGGGGCCAGGGCACAGTCCTTGGTCAGGGGGCCCTGTGCTCAGTGGGCAGGAGCCCCCCGCCCCCGCTGCCCCTGCTGCCACCCAGGGAGGCCAGTTGCTGAGGCTGAAGCCCCAAGGCTGAGCTCCTGCTGGAGGACTGGCTGCTTGTCCTGGTGGGCGAGTGGCCTGTCCCCCGGGCCTGGTCCCCAGCAGACTCCATCGTGGGTGACGCCCCATCTCTGGGGAGGGCGTGTCCTCCAGACTGGACTCTGGGACAGGAGGGCACAGCCCACGGAAAACCCCACTTGCAGGGAAAAGAGTCAGGTCGAATAGCCACGGTCAAACTCAGACTGGGTCACAGGGCGCCACGTCCACATGAGGGCGAGGGGCGGAAACCACAGCGGCCACGGGGCGGGGGGGTGGTGCCTGGGAGACCCGGCAGGCCCCCCGCCCTGGGGGCGTCTCCACTGCTGTGTGTTCTGGGGGCACCCAGGCGCAGCAGGTGCCGTGCCGGGGTCACCTGGCCCTGCGCTGGGGCTGAGCGCCCCGGGCCTCGGGGTCAGCTCCCCCGCCTGCTTGGAGGGGGCACCGCGGGGGGTGCACCGCCGCAGCCTCATGCCTTGCCCCGCCCTGCCGACCGGGGAGCAGGGGCGTGAGCACACGGGGATCTCTGCCTCCAGAGAATGGAGTCAGATGGTATGGAAATCCGACCAAGTGATAATGGATATTGTTCTGAGGCAGTGTTGCCAGGTGTCTCTTCAAGAAGAGAAGTATATTTCTCTGCCTTTCTTCCGGTTTAAGGTTTTAATAAAATCGCAATGAGGGAAAGTCGCATAGCAACTTGCCTGGAGCCCAGCTTCATGCTGCTGACGGCAGCTTCCGCCTGGTGTCCTCCCAGGGGTTCAGCAGCTCCACCACTAACCTCGCCACGGCCCCCACCCCTGAGGGTCCCCCAGAGGGCGCAACAGCCTGTGTCTGCCTCGCGGGGATGCTGGCCGGCCGCCTCCGTCAGGCCTCCCCTCCCCACTGGAGTGCAGACCAGCCTCACGGGGGACCCGCCCTGCTCCAGGTGTTCCCTGCAGCCGTCACGGCTTCCATGTTACCCGGGTATCTGGAGACGCCCCTGTGAGCACAGGGCTGGTCCCACTGGTGGTTTGTTACCCCATGGGGGCCGGGCCTGGCCCCTGCCTGCTCCTCTCCGGACAGCTGCACCCCTGCGACCCAGGCCTTCTGGACCTGGTCTGACAGGCGTGGGCGGCTGGCGCCTACCTCTAGCCCTCCTCTGGCGCTGAGTCTGGCTTGGGGTGAAACTTGGACAAGGGTTTCCATGAAGGCCCTGGACCTCCCGGGCACACCGGGCTGCCGGTGGTGGCCTCGAGGCCCTCGCGTCTCCATCCCCTCCTCCTGGCCGCCACGCAGACCTTGCTTCCTCCCAGTTCAGATTTTTGGTGGGGACGACGTCCGCGTGTTGACTAAGGCTGGAGCGTAGAGATAGTGATCAAATTAGTAAATGACAAGCTGTTCCATTCCAGGTTGTCCTGCCTTCTTCCCTGGGTTGCCCTCCCTTAGAGGTTCTTCTTGTCCTCTTTAGCTCAACAAAGACAGTGCAAGCTGCCCTGGTAATTGTGCAGCGGAGGTCTTTGCAAACACATCGGCTTAGCCGCGGAGAGGTTGACTTTGAGCTGCACACAGCGCCTTTTCAGCTGAATGGGATCCAGCGGAGAGACATCCATGGAGGGTTCGCAGACAGAAGGAGCACAGCAAAGTACCCTGGCCGGCCGTGGTGGGGGCAGCGGGGTCCTCTCGCAGCCCGCACCGTGTTCCTCTGTGGTCCACGCTTGTTTCATAAAACCGGCAGGGAGCCCCAGTTTGCGTTTCCCCAGCCTGGCGAATGTGGCGATGCAGTGGCATTGTGAGTGTGTGTGTGTGTGAGTGTGTGTGTGTGCACACACGTATGCATGTCCCACATGTGTGCACACTTTGTGGCAGAGGAGGGAGGTGGGAAGGCTGACACTCAGGCCTTCAGACTGGCTCTTCATGGACAGGATCCTCGAGGGTCTCAAGCCTTACCTGTAGCAGAGAGGCAGGTCTCCATGCTCTTCTTCTCAAATGTATTTGTTTGTTTCTTGTTTCTTTACAAAAACTAAAAGAAAACCACCTACCCTCACCTTCTAGCTTAACATTTAAAGGGACTGCTTAAGGTCACAGAACAGAACTCTGTCCTTCTGCGGAGCGGTTACCAGCGTGACGTATGTACATACATAAGCTCTTTATTGCCAAGGGTGGGTGTGTGCTCACGCAGTCTGGGTGCCCCGCTCGGGGGGCTCCCTTGGAGCGCACAGCCCTGGACTGCTCTCCAAGACGCCTCTGGGCCGCTCTATTCCTCTGCCACTTACTGGAGAGAGTTTCCTGTGTGGAGAGAGATTTCCTTGAGAAATTCTAGGACTTCCGCCCCTGCCCTGAGCCTCCCGTGGGATCCCAGCGGCTCGACTGGCAATGCCCTGGTCTGCAGGCAGCGAGGGGAAGGGCGGTGAGGCTACGAGGTGAGTTTGCATGGAGGAGGAGTAGGGAGCGTGGGTTTAGGGGAGGTTAGTGAGTGAAGAGCAGAACCGCAGCTTCAGAGGCACGAGAAGCAGAGGCCGACGTGTCTGAAAAGGCCTGGGAAGCAGGTCCCAGGCGGGAGGTGCCGGCGGCGAGGGGCGTGGCTGCCCACCCGTGTGATGACCTCCCTGGGCCTGGGCAGCGGGTCACGTGGGTGGGTGACAGAGCCCCTCACCCCCGTTATTTCTGGAAAGAGGCTCAGTCTCGCTCAGTTCAGCCAAGGAGGGTGGGGATCCTGCAGGTGGCTGGTGACCCCGGGACTGTGGACTCTGGTGTGGGGCTTGCAGGGTCCCCCTGGGATGGAGTCTCCTCTCCAGAGCCGCTCATGGCTCCCGTGGGTCCTCTGAGTGGGCTCAGTGCTTCCCTTCTCACCAAGGGGATGACCCCTGTTGTCAACACATCGTTTATTCGCTTTACCTGAAGATTTTCCGATATTTTGAAGGATCGTGTCCAGAACTGATTGTTTCAATTGTTGATCAGTTTTGGGGTACTTCTTTTCTGGGGGAAAAATTAATAGAACAATCAAGTCTTTTGAAAGTTAAGGCAAGATTCCAAACGTCTTTTAAATGTTAGAAAACCATGAGCTCCAAGGCAGCAGCACCTCACAGAGCTCATGACGTGCTTGTGGCCTCGGGCAGGGCCAGGAGACATCCTTCCTTCCAGGCAGCCATCACCAGGGAATACAGGTGGAAAAGTTCAGTGCATCTTAGCAAACTGAATCCAAGATGTATAGAAATGAAACTGTCATGACCCAACTGGGTTTATTCTGGGAATACAAGGCTGGTTCAACACTCAAAAATCAATTTCGTGTAACTCATAAACAGCATTAAAAAAACAAAACAGTTGATCATTTCCAAAGATCAGCGATTGGTGAACGATGACTTATGGGCTGTAAGTTATTATGTTAAAAGCAGTGACCTCTGTTCCTTGCCTCTTTTCTCTTGATGAGAGTGGATCAGCACCTGTTCTAATGAATGAAGTTTTGTTGAATGAGAAGCTCACCCAGGCTTCTGTGCATTGTCTCTGGCTGCTTCTGTGCCAGGATACAGTAAGTAGTGAGAGCAGGAGCCACGTTGCCCCCAGAGGCTAAATTCTTTACTGTCTGGCTTTTTACCAAAAAAGTTCACTGTGCCTACAACAGGTACCAAAACAGACTTGGCCAAAACTCAACGCCCATTCACCATCAAAACGCTCAATAAACTAGGAGTAGAAGGGAACTTCTTCAGCCTAATGAAAGGACTCTATTAAAAACACCCACAGCTGACATCTTCAGTAAAAGCGTCCTTGATGTTGTAAGTTATGAAAGAATGTCCATCTAACCACTCCTATTTAACATTCAGCATTGTATTGCAGCTGGGGTAATAGGGCAAAAAAAAATAAATAGAAGGTATATATGTATGTATATGTATATAAATAAAACTGTTCACAGATGGTATGATTATAAAGAAAATCCTGACGATTCTGCAGGCGGTTTCCTGGAACTGAAGGGCGGGTTGTCCAGGGTGATGGTTACAGGATCAGTGTGAAACAATCACGCTTCCATACGCTAGAAGCAGACAACTGGCAGTGAAAAGTACCATTTGTAACAACACCAAGAATTAGTAAATGTGTCTGTATAAATATGATCAAATGTATGCATGGTTTTAATCGCTGATGAGAAGAGTCATGGGAGACCTAAAGAAGCGCGGTCACTGCGGGTTCGAAGACTAGATATTGTCCAGATGTCGGCTTCTTCCCGAGTGCTCTGTGGAGTTGTAGAAATCCCAATCAAATCCACATCTGACTTTTTTTTTTTTTTGTAGAAATTAAAAAGCTGTGTCCTAAATTTTTATGAGAAGATGAACCAGAAGAGCTAAATTGATTTAGAAAATCAAGACCAAAGTAGGATTCACACTACCTGATTTCAAATGTTGTGAACACATAGTGGCTGATACAGTGTGATACCTGAGAAAGAATGGATCTTATGTCAGTGGGATAAGAGAGAACCCAGAAATAGACCCAGTCAACCCAGCCATCGGCTGACTGACACCATCTGGCAACTCAAGAGCAAAATGTCAGCAAAAGCAGCTCAACAGAGGAAGCTGAGTTTGGGCAGCAAATGGTGCTGAAACCGTGGAACCTCAATGTGCGAGAAAGACCAGTGCAAGACGTCTGTACCTTTCATAATGTGCTCCGTGAACTGGGCATAGTCCCAAACGTAAAAGAAAAGAACACAAAGTATTTGTGACTTTGAATTACGCAAAGATTTCGCATATTTGACACCAAAAACATGATCCAGAAAATGAAAATTGATAAATTGGACTTGATCAATATTAAGAACTTCTGATCTTTGAGAAGCAATGTTATGCAAATGAAAAACCAAGCCACAGTCTGGTAGAAAATATTTTCCAATCACATATCTGATGAAGGACTTGTATCCAAAACATACAGATGCTTCTCAAAATGCAATTAGAAAAGAAACTAATTATGGACAAAATATTTGAACAGAGGTTTGTCCGAAGAAGATATGTGTATGCGGGCATGCTCAGTCGTGTCCAACTCTTTGTGACCCTATGGACTGTAGCCCACACCAGGCTCCTCTGTCCATGGGGTTCTCCAGGTAAGAACACAGGTGGATTGGCGTTTCCTACAGGCAAATAAACAGGACAAGATGCTCAACATTATTGATTACTCAGTTTAGTTCAGTTGCTCATTTGTGTCCGGCTCTGCAACCTCATGAATCGCAGCACGCCAGGCCTCCCTGTCCATCACCCAAACTCATGTGCATGGAGTCACTGATGCCATCCAGCCATCTCATCCTCTGTCATCCCCTTCTCCTCCTGCCCCCAATCCCTCCCAGCATCAGGGTCTTTTCCAATGAGTCAACTCTTTGCATGAGGTGGCCAAAGTATTGGAGTTTCAGCCTCAGCATCAGTCCTTCCAATGAACACACAGGTCTGGTCTCCTTTAGGATGGACTGGTTGGACCTCCTTGCAGTCCAAGGGACTCTCAAGAGTCTTCTCCAGCACCACAGTTCAAAAGCATCAATTCTTCAGCTCTTAGCTTTCTTTACAGTCCAACTCTCACATCCATACATGACCACAGGAAAAACCATAGTCTTGACTAGACAGACCTTTGTTGGCAAAGTAATGTCTCTGCTTTTGAATATGCTATCTAGGTTGGTCATAACTTTCCTTCCAAGGAGTAAGCGTCTTTTAATTTCATGGCTGCAGTCACCATCTACAGTGATTTTGGGGCCCAGAAAAATAAAGTCTGACACTGTTTCCACTGTTTCCCCATCTATTTCCCATGAAGTGATGGGACCGGATGCCATGATCTTCGTTTTCTGAATGTTGAGCTTTAAGCCAACTTTTTCACTCTGTTTCACTTTCATCAAGAGGCCTTTTAGTTGGTCTTCACTTTCTGCCATAAGGGTGGTGTCGTCTGCATATCTGAGGTTATTGATATTTCTCCCGGCAATCTTGATTCCAGCTTGTGCTTCTTCCAGTCCAGCGTTTCTCATGATGTACTCTGCATATAAGTTAAATAAGCAGGGTGATAATATACAGCCTTGACGTACTCCTTTTCCTATTTGGAACCAGTCTGTTGTCCCATGTCCAGTTCTAACTGTTGCTTCCTGACCTGCATATAGGTTTCTCAAGAGTCAGGTCAGGTGATCTAGTATTCCCATCTCTTGCAGAATTTTCCACAGTTTCTTGTGATCCATACAGTCAAAGGCTTTGGCATAGTCAATAAAGCAGAAATAGATGTTTTTCTGGAACTCTCTTGCTTTTTCCATGATCCAGCGGATGTTGGCAATTTGATCTCTGGTTCCTCTTCCTTTTCTAAAACCAGCTTGAACATCAGGAAGTTCACGGCTCACGTATTGGTTACTAGAGAAATGAAAACTAGCTCTACAAGAAGATACTCCTGCAGGCTCATTAGATTTGTTAAATAGTAGAAATATCAAATATTGGGGAGGATCCAGGAAAATCTGTTTCGGCAGTTTTTTACAAAGTAAAACATAGTTACCTTGCCTCTAGGTATTTATTTAAATGAAATGAAAATTTGTATTGACCCCAAAGCTACTATATAGACGGATGCAGTGGCTTTATTTATCATTCCCAAACCTGACAACAGTTGAAATGTCATTCCCCGGTGAGGAATAAGCAAGCTGTGGTTCAAGTGGAGCGTCACTCAAGGAGGAGGAAGGTGGCAGACGCACGCATGACGTGGCAAATTGCTGATGGAGGAAACCAGACTCGGTCTACACAGCAAACGACACCTCACCTCGTGTCGACATTCCGGGAAAGGCAACGTTGGAGGGACAGGAAACAGGCCGGCCTTTGTAGGGGGGCAGGGGAAGGGGGCTGACTACACGGAGGCGTGGTACTCGGGCGACGGGCCTTTTCTGTGTCTTGTTCTCAGCGCTGGCGACACGGCGCTATTTGTCAGAACTTGAGGAAGCGGGACGCTAAGGAAGGTGGATTTCACTGCATGAAATTATACCTTCATGAAGGCTGACATTTCTTACGATCAAGGCTCTGTCTGCCCAAGTTCTTTACCTGTATTTAATCCTCACAATAGCTCTACAGGTGAAGGCTCTGTTGTGTGTGTGTATGTTCACATCAGTCCAAAAGGAAATCAGTCCTGAATATTCATTGGAAGGACTGATGCTGAAGCTCCAGTACTTTGGCCACCTGATGTGAAGAGCCGACTCACTGGAAAAGACCCTGACGCTGGGAAAGACTGAAGGCAGGAGGAGAAGGGGACAGCAGAGGATGAGATGGTTGGATGGCATCACCAACTCAATGGACATGAGTTTGAGCAAGCTCCGGGAGTTGGTGATGGACAGGGAGGCCTGGCGTGCTGCGGTCCATGGGGTTGCAAAGAGTCGGATACAACTGAGAGAATGAACACCAACAACATGGTCAGTCATGTCTGACTTTTTGAGACCCTGTGGACTGCAGCCCACCAGGCTCCTCTGTCCATGGGATTCTACAGGCAAGAATACCGGATGGAGTGGGTTGCCATTTCCTTCTTCAGAGGATCCTCCTGACCCAGGGATCAAACCTCTTGTGTTGGTAGATGAATTATGTACTGCTAGCCTCAGCTTTGGAGAAGGCAATGGCACCCCACCCAGTACTCTCGCCTGGAAAATCTCATGGACGGAGGAGCCTAGTAGGCTGCAGTCCATGGGGTCGCTAAGAGTCGGAGACGACTAAGCGACTTCACTTTCACTTTTCACTTTCATGCATTGGAGAAGGAAATGGCAACCCACTCCAGTGTTCTTGCCTGGAGAATCCCAGGGATGTGGGAGCCTGGTGGGCTGCCGTCTCTGGGGTCACACAGAGTCGGACACGACTGAAGCGACTCAGCAGCAGCAGCAGCCTCAGCTCCCAGATGACGGTGCAGAAGTTCAGGAGGCGGAGCACTGTCACGGGATCAGGAGCAGCTTCATGGAGGCGGCTTTATCTCTGGCAACTGGAGGAAGTTCTAGGTAAATCTATTTCTCTGGGCGCTGCTGCTTGCTTCTGGACTGAGCATGTCAGTTCCACTGTGAACACACACCAGCATGGCAGACCCTGCCTCGTTCTCTGCGGCAACGTTTCCAGCTCATTAAAAAGCGCAAGTGGAACCCCCAAGAGAAAAGCAGGAAGGAGTGTGGTGGGGAGCAGTCAGAGCCGCTGCCCTGCCCCAGCGGCCTCTGGGAAACTCTCTGCTGGGGGCTCTCCTGGCATCCCCCAGAGGGGCCCCTTGCAGGTTCCCGGGCTCTGGCCCCAGGACTTCGCAGGCAGGGCTGCGTGGCCTCAGATCTCACATCCGAGAGCTGAGCTGTTTCCCTGGGTGAATCTCGCTCCACGTTCCTGTCCAACAATCAGGTTCCAAGCAGACACGCACTCAGCCCACAGATGAGAGCTGCCTTGCTCCTGGTGTGGCCCGCAGGCGCCCTGCCCGAGCAAAAGTCAGTCCAGGCTCAGATGCCGGAGGACCTGAGTCGTGGCTTCTCTGGGGCCACAGCCTCCTCACGGGGTGCTCGGGTGGACTTGAAACTGCAGTGGGCTGTGACCACCCAGAGCTGCGGCGGGTTGGTCCTGAGCAGCCCTCTTCTCGGAGACGTCACCCTCACCGGGCCGCGACCGGACAGCGTGGGAGGAAGGAACACAGGAAGGAAGATGAGCCTCCCTGAGCCTCAGTCCATTTCCGAATCGGAGTACAATGGCCACATATTAAACTTCATTTTGATTAATGTTTGTCTCAGGAAGCCTTGTTTGGGTTTACCCCATAGTTACCAGTTTGCTTTAAAATTCTGTCGATGTGGAACTCTCAGGATTTACCAGTCACATCAACGATGCCCATCAGCTTAACTCAGGCATTAAAGTTATTTTTTGGCAACACTCCCTAGAAAGCAATACCCAAGCATGTGCCGTGCATTTAAAGTGATGCTGAAATAAAGGAAAGGAGATGAAAGACATATGACGAGAACCATAGAACACTGATAAATGAAATTGAAGATTCCAAGAAAAAAAGGAAAGATAGGCCCTTGGATTGGAAGAATTAGTCCAGTTAAAATGGATATATTACTCAAAGCCGGCTACAGATTTAACTCAATCCATATCAAATTACCCATGACACTTTTCACAGAACCAGAACAAATAATCCTAAAATTTACACGGAACCACAAAAGACCCAGAATAGCCAGAGCAATTCTAAGGAAAAAGAACAAAGCTGGAGGCATAATCCTCCCGGGCTTCAGATAAGTGCTACAAAGCTACAGTAATCAAAGCCATGTGGCGCTGGTGCAGAAGCAGACACACATCCATTTAACAGAAGAGAGCCCGGAAGTAACCACACGCCTACGGCCAATTAATCCACGACGGAGGAGGAAGACTATACAACGGAGAAAGGACAGTCTCTTCAATAAATGGTGCTGGGAAAACTGCACAGCGACATGTAAAAGAATGGAATTAGAACGTTCTCTCTCTGTCAGGATTCAAGCACCCGGATGCTTGCTTCTCCTGGGGCTTCCTCAACGTGGACACCAGCAGGGCACTCGGGGAGCTTCCTGAGCTGCGGTCGTGGTTCCGTGACATATGTGAGTCAGACAGTCCTGCTGCACAGCTGAGCGCGCACAGTGAGCCGTGTCAGTCCTGCCTCAATACAACTGGAAGCGAGAAAGAAGATCACTACAATGTTGCCTGAAGAAGCAAGTTACAGAGTTTATACCGTATGTTTCAACTATATTTTAAACATAAGCCTTGAAAAATGACTGAAGGGAAAGAATAAAAGGAAAGATCTTGATGAAAAGAATGGCCTTTAAAATATGAGCTGTCCAAACTCACTCTTAATTAGAAAATTGCAAATTAAAACAAGATGGGAACACGCTCCTCGCCTATCAGCTTGGCGGTAGCTGACAAGCGTGAGCACGCACGGAGGGGAGGCCGGGCCCCACAGCCTCTCCGCTGCATGTGGGTGTGAGCGGGGAGGGGCTACTGTTACCGTTGCTGTGCAGACTGTCTGCGGCGCCTGAGGACGTCTGTGAGTCATGGTGACCCTCGGGGCCACTGCCTCGGTAAGACGCATCCAAACTGGGTTCTTGGATGAAGAACATGGGGAAAAAGGGGGAAACATTTGCGTGGTTACATATTTATCTACATCTTGGCTCATACTTTTTCTTTAGAAGTTTGGGTTAAAACACCACTCTTGTTTTCAGATTTTATTGGAAAGTGTTTTGGGAAGTTATTATGTATAATGAATACCAGGGTCAGGCATTATCTGACTATTTAGATTACAGAGTCACTCCTTTTTTGACCCCTTATCCCAGTCCTAAGAATTTTCCCTGGAGATTCATCGCCAACAATAGAAGCATCCGCACGTGCGGGCTGCCCATCGCGGCAGTGTGGTGCTCGTAGCTGCAGAGGGTGGGAACGAGTGAAAAGGCGGTGCACAGGCCACAGGGCACTGGAGCGGCTCGCCCTGCCCGCTTGGCTGGCTGCCTTCTATGGGGTCGCACAGAGTCGGACACGACTGAAGTACCTTAGCAGCAGCAGCAGCAGAGTGGCTCACAGCCTGTGGACACCGCGCAGCTGCGAGAGCTAGACGAGACCGTCCTCACGCGGAGTGATTCTCAGGTTTCAAGATTGAGTGGGAGAAAAAGGCTAGAGGGGGTTTACGGTGTGAACCCCTGGAGCAATAAAGGAGGGACACACAAATATCCCTCATCTCCTCATCTGTGCAAAACGAGACCCAGCAAGGTGGAACTGACAAGGCTGCTCCCCTGCGACCAGGTGGGGTCATGGAGGTGGGGGCGGTGCCACAGAGTCAAACGTAAATGAAATGAAGTCTCAGTCGTGTCTGACTCTTTGTGACCCCATGGACTGTAGCCTGCCAGGCTCCTCCCTCTGTCCATGGGATTTTCCAGGCAAGAATACTGGAGAGGGTTGCCATTTCCTTCTCCAGAGGATCTTCCCGACCCAGGGATCGAACCGGGTCTCCTGCATTGTAGGTAGAGGCTTTTACCGTCTAGGCCACCCGGGAAGTCTGTAAATAAGTATTTATAATTAACAGGAAGAAGGGACTGACTTGGAGAGCAAACAGCAGCAGGGAGCTGATGATGGAAAGAAGCCACGTGTGGAATGCCTGGTGGGGAGGGGCAGCCCCGGGCCACGCTAAATCACGGGTGTCATTCTGCAGCGGGGAGCCTGGGTCTTCTCTAGGGTTGGGGGGGGCAGCATCCTGAATCCAGGACTGAGCAGTGATTGAATATGTTGTGGAAAGTGGGGGCCAGGTTTCTGACAAAGTGGTACCAAAAGGAGCTTCAAGAAGGGTCCTGAAAGAACCCTGTGGTGCTCGAGGGGTGCACTGTGGTTTAGAGAGAAAGAAGGGGAGCAGGGAGGCAGACAGGGGACCCAGCACAGAGGTGCGTGTCTGTGCGTGTGGGTGTCTGTGTGTGCGCGCGTGCCTGAGTCTGCTTCTGCCCAGGACGTGCTGTGCTGCCAGAGAGTGAGGACGTGCCTGAAAGGCTGGGGCGACGAAGGACAGAAAAACTAAATGGAAGGCGTTCCAAGGCAAGTTCGGGGCAATGTGGACAAAGAAAATAACGCATTAACGTGCTAAAATTGACAGAATGAGTAAATATTTATGAGTGTGAGTGGATATTAAGAAGCATTTAAGTATGCACATACATGCACACATATTTATAAAGGGCAAGCTCTTTCTAAAGCAGAATCCCAATCAACAAGCAGAGATGCCTGATAGAAACAGAACGCCACCCCGCTTGGCCAACACCACACCGGGCTGCGGGTGACCCGACAAGTCCGAGTGTGCGACGCCTTCCGAGACACTAGAATATCAGCCCTCTGCCTGCTCCGTATTCCAAACGCCAGCCTCCAGCTCACTGGAGAGCCTGGGGGACGGGCTGCAATGCACATCCCCAGGCCCCGCCTGCGGAGACGCTCAACTGGCCCGCCGGAACGTGTTCTGAGGCAGCTCCCCTCCCGAGCAGCGGTGATCTGTGGAAAGCAGCCTCGCTCTCCAGCCTGGGCTGTTCGTCCCGGGAAGAGGCGTCTCTGTCTGCACCCTGCAGTCCTCCCACCACATCTGAGGTCAGGTGGGGGCCCGCCAGGGTGCATTTACCATTGAGAATTTTGTCCTCCGTCTCCAGAGATACTGGTGACATGTCTGCAAACTCGTGGAAACCCTCAGGAACACTGAGTTGGTCGCTCTCATCAATGCCAGCATCTTGAGGAGGAGCATGGAAGAAATGGGGGAAAGCATGAATGCAGGGATGCTCTGACCCACTCTGCGCTTCGGAACCTGAGGCGGGAACGCTAACACCCTTTCCAGCTTCTCCTGACAACGTGCTCCAGTGAGCCAACATGCACAGGCGGGCATTCTCTGACCTCTGTGAACCCAGCCGTTTGGCGGATGTTCTGAGAGGTAATCCCAGGAAGTGGCATTGACGTCTGGATGCAGAATTTCAAGAAAACGCTGACCTTCCTGCTGCCGAACGCATTCCGTGCTCTGTTGTAGATTTCAGACACACGGCTCTCACTGTCGTTGCGGGTTAACCGCGTGTTCTGTTTGGACCTCAGGGTGCTATTTCCCTTTTCTGTGTGTTTGGACTACGCTGA
Organism: Bubalus bubalis; assembly: GCF_019923935.1. NCBI lineage: Eukaryota > Metazoa > Chordata > Mammalia > Artiodactyla > Bovidae > Bubalus > Bubalus bubalis. The sequence goes on from NC_059169.1 coordinate 968,617, forward strand.
GCTGCAAACTCTGGGAGATGGGGAAGGACAGGGAAGCCTGGCTTCAGTGCTGCATTCCACGGGGTTGCAAAGAGTCGGACACTACTGAGCGACTGAACAACAACAAAACTGCACTTGGGAAAAGCACGCTGTTTTGTTCGCTACCAGCTCTGTGGCCGGGGGCCAGTCCATTCAGTCCCTAGTTTTGTCTCCTGTCGGCTGGGGTCAAGTCCCCGCCCCTGCTCTCAGGAGGCTTAGGGGAGCGTCACACTCGCGGGGTAGTCGGAAGCTCCGGCCTGCATGCATCCTGGGGTCCTGCAGCGGCTAAACCCCACATGCACCCCAAGCACCAGGCCTCTCCTGCAGTGCCCCCGGAGACCACCCAGATACTGGAGCTTATCTCTGCCCGTCGGTTTGACCTTCCTGCCTCGGGAAGATTACAGAAAATATGGGACTACTGTGTCCTTCACATCTCCATCTGCTTTTGCCCCAGGAGTAGCTGATCTCAAAGATGCTGCCAAGATGGGACTGTGCATACACACCACACACCTCCAGGAATACAGGCAATTAAGGCTCGAAAAATGTATACTTGCTTTTCTCCTTGAATAATCTTGTTGATGACGTTGTTCCACTATTTTGTATTTTCGGCATTGATGATCTGTTTGGATCCAACATCTCCTTGACCAGAATTTCATCTTGGGAAAAGCACACAAGGACGCATGTTACACTCTTCTGCTCCGCGCGGCCCTAAGGCAGTTGGTGAGAGCAGGACTGGACACAGGGACCCAAGGACATGGGGAGACGGACTTGGTTTCTAAATACCTTGTTCAGGTGCAGGGAGACCACTGCCTCCCTAAGTAATTTCTGGAAACCTGAGCTCATCCGGGTACCTGGACACGCTTGCTGGAGATAAGATGCTGGAAACCTGACCCTGCCTGGTCATGATTCTCCTTCTGCCCCAGGGGCCGCTCTGTCCCCTCTGAGACATCCCGCCTCTGTGATCTGCGCCCTGGGAGGCAGGCAGGCGCGAGCGTCTTTCCTGATTTCTACCCAAGGCGGCCTGCTTTCTGCCTGTGCATCCCCGCGCCCGCCCAGGGAGCGTCTAACGCGGGCCCTGGACTTGGTGTCGGGCAGCCCTGGACCACACCTGGCTCTGTGCTCACGGGACGTCCTCTGATGTCTCTCGGGCCTTGGGCTTCCTCGTCTATACGACGGGGTCTGCGCTTACCTCATCAGGATTTGTTTGAGGTTCAAATGAAGCCGTGCGTGTAGGACACGGTTGACACAGTCAGGGTCCAGGGTGGGGGCTATGTGAACACACGTCAATGCCGAGCCCCAGGTTCAAATCCCGCGGCCAAGCCGACCAGCCTGTCCACGCGCTGGGTCTGTGCTGACTCCCGCCCAGCGGGGTGACCAGCCCGCCCCGGCTTGCCCTGCTTTTCCTGTTTTAGCAAGAAAGTCCCACATCCCAGGAGCCCCTTGGTCCCAGCAAGGAGGCCGGCTGGGCCCCCGGTTCCAGCTCACGTGGAGACACATGGAAACGTCCACAGTTGTGGGCATCATACACACAATTGTCTCTGGAAAAAAATCCCAGGTAGCGATGAGCCCAACAGACGTGCAAGGTGAGAAACGCCTGTGCTTTTAAACCTCGTGTATTTTCTACTTTAAACTTTCCCTTTAGAGAAATGAGATGTTGAATGTGCAAACGGACAACAACCAGACCTGCATCCCACAGCGAGCACGCTGACCCCCGTGTGAACGCCCGTGGGGCAGCCGGCGGGCTCTGGATGTCACACCAGCAGGACGCTGACCGCCGTCCCCGCGACGGTCCCGGAGACCAGACACCTGCAGCGGCACCGTCAGACCCTCCAGGACAGCGTGAGTCACAGCCGCTCCCTGACCTGGCGGAGCAGGGTCCTCCCCAAGCGGGCACATGACCGCAGCCCCAGGTCTAAGCTGCAGCCCCGCTCAGCGGCGTCCCCGTCACCACTCCCGTCTGGCGGGGCCTCAGACCCGGCCACCTCCCCGCCTGTGAGGCTTGCACCGGGGTGTCTGGGCGACGGCCCCCAGCCCCCCGCCCCGCCCAGACGCGGCCGTGTTTGGGAGGAGGAGTTCCCTTACCGGATACTCCAGGCATGTCCTCCTGAACTTGTGTATTGTTCGTTGCAGTGGTTGAACCTGGGGTGGGGAATAAGGAGCCTCGTAGGTTAACAGTGTTCCTCGAACTGGCACCAACTTCTCTCCAAATGGGTTTGGTTTTGTGGGCCCACCAGCCTGCTCGATGCGGGGGAGCCCTGCACAGGATCTGGGGACTCAGGGCTCGTCTGGAAGGAGGTTGGAGGGTGATGACGGGTGGCCCTGCTCTGGGAACCAAGCCCGGCTCACTGGCGCCACCCTCGGGGAGGGTAGGAAGGGGCACATGCATCCTTCTGTGAAAACCACACTCTCCTCCCTGATGACGTGTCCAGCCGCAAGCCTGTCTGGGGCTGAGGACGTGACGTGGAGGAAGGGAGATGGGCACGGCCACCTGCCCTCTGCCCCTCTTCTTGGGGACCTGAGAGTCCGGCCTCTGCGGCTCCTCGTCTGTAAACAGCAATCCCATTGGGGGGCTTGGTCCCAGGGGGTTGGCCTCTGGAAGCCAGTCCTCCGTGGGGCCCTGGACCCCTGGCTCCACCTTCCCGGCCTCGCTGACCTGAATCAGCCATGCGGGGCCGGGCAGGGTGCAGAGACCCTGAGCACTGGTCCCCACTGCACCCCCAGGGTGCCTTCCACTCTTCTCAGAGCTGGTGTCGGGGTCCACGTCCTCCACTCAAGGTCAAGATCAGCCCTGTCCTTCAGCCCCAGGGGGACCAGAGAGCAGACAGTCACCCCCAGGACCCCCGGTGACCCCAAGGAGACCAGAGAGCAGACGGCTGCCCCCCCAGGACCCCGGGTAGATGAGAGAGCAGACGGCCGCCCCCAGGACCCCCAGGGACCCCCAGGAGACAAGAGAGCAGACGGCTGCCGCCCAGGGACTCTGGGAGACCAGAGAGAAGACGGCCGCCCCCCGGACCCCGGGCCAGGCCAGCTTCCCGTTGCTTCACACAGAGCGCTCAGGTGGTGTCTGCAGGCATTCAAGTTCCAGCACTAAACCAATGACGACGCTGATTTTGAAATGGTTTTAATGACGGACAATCTGCATAGCAATCGCTCATCTGCGCACACGCGGGCTCAGAACAATGCAGGGAAACTGCACAGAAAGGTCTGCGCCGTGACGACAATCGCTTCCCAGTGCGCGACCCCCGTCAGCGCCGCAAACAAACGTACAGTCCTCTTCGGAGGCGACGTTAGCGAGCCATCACGGATGGGCACAGCTGCTCCTGCGAGCGCTTTGTTAAAAACATTCTTCTCATTTCGCGTCTGTCCCTAATTATAATGGGGCCATTGTGCAAGCCCGCCGTGCGCGTGTGCAGAGAGATGCTGATGCTTGTGACGCCCGCCCGGCCCGTCCAGTGTGGCTGCCTGTCTGCCTGCGTCTCCTCCCGCCGTCCAGGGTCCGCCGGCCCTGTGCCCTGTGCCCTGTGCCCTGTGCCCTGTGCCCGCGCAGGGACGACGCTGCTTGCTCCGTGTTTGAATGTGTGTGTCCTGGCCCCGGCACGGGCTCACCGTGGAGCGCTGCGGGTGTGCTCTGCTCCACCCGGGGAAAGCAGGACGGTGACCTCTGTCCTCCCGGGGCCAGGGCCACCCCCTTCCTGACCTCTGGGTCAGGCCAGCCCGGTGTCCGCCAAGGCTGGAGGCTGGAGCAGAGACCACGGCCCGGGACCGGCCCTGAGCTGCCCTCGGGGTCAGGCCAGCCAGGTGTCCACTGAGGCTGGAGGCTGGAGCAGAGACCACGGCCCGGGACCGGCCCTGAGCTGCCCTTGGAGTCAGCCCAGCCCAGTGTCCACCGAGGCTTGAGGCTAGAGCAGAGACCACGGCCTTGGACCGGCCCTGAGCTGCCCTCGGGGTCAGGCCAGCCCAGTGTCCGCCGAGGCTGGAGGCTCGAGCGGAGACCACGGCCCGGGACCAGCCCTGAGCTGCCCTCGTGGTTAGGCCAGCCCAGTGTCCACCGAGGCTGAAGGCTGGAGCAGAGACTACGGCCCAGGACCGTCCCTGAGCTGCCCTCGGGCTTGCTATGGACGCTCTGTCGGGACAAGGAGCCAGACAGGCTTAGGGCTGCGTCGGGAGACTTGGGTCAGTTCCAGCGGGAGCCGTTCCTGCGGGCGCCAGGGGTGGGGAGCCACAAAAGCAGCGGCAGGGGGAACCCAGCGCGGGGTGAGCCCCCATTGCTGCCCGTCACAGACCCCGTGCCCCAGTACCCAGAGGATGCCTCCTTGCAGGCGCCTCAAAACTCAGTGTCCTGAGGAAAGATCGCTAGAAATGCCAGCTTCTTCACGGCAAGTTCAGGCAGGGGACCCCCTGCCCTCCCGCCAGACCTGGAGCGGGCTGGGCCTCCCTGGTCACTTGGGGCTGGGCTGAGGCCGTGTCCTTCTCAGGGGAGCTGCTCGAGCCCTGTGGGGACCTCCAGAGCCACTCGTCCACTGGGCACCAGGCAGGGGGCCTGGCAGGGCCTCGTTCCTTGGGCTCGTCCCTCTGAGGAGGGTGGGAGGGGGCCTGGGCTCAGGTCTCCCAGCAGAAAAGTGGGGTCACGGGGGACCCTGCTCCCTGCAGTCCTCGGGCAGCGATCACATCCCAGGAGGGTGGCGTCCACTGTCGCCTTCCTCGACCCAGGGGTCAGGGTGCAGCGGCCGGAGCCCAGCGGGGCCTGCCTGGGTGGGATTCGAACCCGCCGCCTGTAAAGCACGTTCTGAGACCCGGGGGGAGGTTTGGGCGTGGGCCAGGATTGGCCCTGCTTGGGGGCTTTCTTCATTTTGTTAGTGCTTCAGTGACGCTGAAGGTGCGTAAAAGAAAAATGCCCTTATCTTAGCAAGACGCATTTGCAGGGAATCATAAGACATTTTGGGCGATGCTAAAATACTCCAATAACCACAAAAGTGTGTATGTGTGCCAAACAAGATGGCAAAATGTGTACGACTGAAACCAGGGAATGGAGTTTCTTTCCAGGACTCCTGTACTTTTGGGTAAGCTAGAAATGTCGATCATAAAAGTTAAAGTATATAATGCATGCTACTCTCCCATCCGAAAAACTCTTCGAATATAGGATAGCTGTGCAGCTTGCTCCATCCTCCAGGAATAAGTGGTAAATCTGGGGCGGCACGCAGGGGAAGGGCCTGGGAGAACCCCATGCCCCCGGACTCACCCGGGGGCCCCGTTTCCTCCCGGCCACGACTGCGCCGAGGCTGTACCTGAGGTCACGCTGATCGGCGGCAGCTCGGCTCCCTGCCCGCAGTAGAGCAGCAGGACCAGGAGGGTCACTCCCGTGGTGGCCGCCATGCCCCTCCAGCAGAAGGAGGACCCTCTCCTGAAGGCCCCTCAGCGTCTCTCGCCTTGGTCTCCGGGACACAGTGGAATGCCCAGGGTGTGTGACATCACGGCAGGAGAGGAGCCGGGTCCTGCCCATGTGGGGGGGTCGTGATGGGGAAGAGGGGGCCCCCTGGGGCCGGGGGGAGCGGGGACCCTTCTCCTCACCCCTGGTGAGCTCCTCCTTCAGGCCTGTCGGCCCTGGGACCTGGCAAAACCCAGCAATTCAGCTTCGGGCAAAAGAGGTGGCTGGAAGGAGGCCGGGGCTCACCGAGCCGCGAGCTGGAGCCGGCAGGGCAGCGGGGGTGCGCCCAGGCCTCCCCACGCCCCCAGGGCCCCGCAGCAGCAGCCGCCTTCTCCACCCCTGGGGGAATCTCGCTCCACTCGCACTGGTGAGACGACCCCGTGGCAGGCCCTCAGGCGGGCTCAGCTGGGCCCCGTGTGTGCACGGTCATGTCTGGCTTTGCAACCCCATGGACTGTAGCCCCCCAGGCTCTTCTGTCCATGGGATTCTCCAGGCAAGAATACTGGAGTGGGCTGCCATTTCCTCCTCCAGGGGATCTTCCTGACCCAGGGATTGAATCTACATCTTCTGCATTGGCCGGTGGACTCTGTCACTGAGCCTCCAGGGAAGCCTGTGGGCCTTAAGCCATCCCACATCCCAATCCTGGACCGCCTCCCGTGTCTGGGGTCGGAGTGGGGTGGCTGGTTCCCCCAGGGCGGGGTGGGCCCAGGTGGACAGTCCTCCAGCTACAGGGTGGTGGTCCTGGACACACAACAGCTGTGCCCCCTAAGCCTGGGACGGAGCCTAAAGATGGCACACCTGCTGGAGGACTTTGGCTGTTTTTCTCAAGGATACCAGGAGCTAATGTGGACGTGCGGGCAGCAGTCCACCTTGAGGAGCGGCCCCGGAGGATGCTGCGAGCGTTTGCAGCGTCCGTAGCCTTATTAAATGTGAACAGAGCTCGCGTTTGCAGGTGGCATGGTGGGTTCGTGTCCTACGTGGGCCAGTCAGTGGTCTGAGGACCTTGGACCAGCATCCTCAAGGGGAAAACAGCACCACAGTCTGAGCCGCTGTCTGTGGGAGCCAGAGGCAGCAGGGAGGCCAGCGTCTGCAGTGACCGTCCAGAGGGAAAGAACCACCCACAGCAAACCGAGGAGGTGGAAGCTTCGCTGCAGCAACCAGCCCCGGAGGTGAAGCTGTCAATCACCGTCCAGGTCAGCCCCCGCCTGGACCGGGTCAGAAACCGACAGTTTCCCGAGGTTTAGCCTCCACTTGGAGCTCAGACCAAGCAGAGCCGCCGGCTCACACACAGGAGGCTCCGGACGTCTCCCTGCGAGGGTGTGGGGAGCCCCGCCTCGGGCAGGGTTGTCCTGAAGACTCGCTCCAAACACCCAGAGCTGTCATCTTGCGGGTTCTGGGGGCAGAAGCCCCGCCGGGGTCCCGGGGCGACGGTGAAGGTGAGCGCAGCGCCGCGTGCCTCCCGGGGGCCCCGTGGAGCTGTTTCCTCCTCCTGCTCCTGGGAGGCGCCGCTTTCCTGGGCTGTAGTCCTTGCCCTCCCTCCTCGAAGCCCGTCCTGCCCATCCTGCGTGACTTGTAGAGCTCTGGTTGGCGCCTGCGTGTGCCAGGCTGAGTGGGCCACACCACCTGCATGGATGGGACAATATTCTGGATGTTTCTGTGAGGCTATTCAGAGTGAGATTTATGTTTAAAGTGGGGGGCTTTGCAGTTACAGTAAGACATATACTGTATAATTCCACTTATATGAAATACTTGAAGTGGTCAGGGTCATAGAGATAGAAAGTAGAAGGATGGAGGAGGGGTGGAATGGGGACTGTTTAAAGGGGACAGACTTTCTCTTTCACAAGATAAAGAGAATTATGGGGCTGTTCCCATTCAACGGTTTAACGTATTTGTATAAAATATGAAATTACAGTTAAAGGTTGGCGGTAATGGGCTTTTTAGAAGGTAATAATTCTAAGTATATTCTGCTCTTCAAAGAAATGTCTTTTTTTCTTAAAAGGAGCTATGGGGATAGATGGGGGTGATGACTGAACAGGCCCGTGACTGTACTTTATATCTCTGAACCTCACACCTGAGCATGCTTCTAGTGTGAAGTTTTATGTCACGTTGTTTTCCAAATTGGGAGGGAAAGCTATACAGAGAGAAAGTGCATGGAAGAGTCTGTGGCATGTGTTAGGTGCTCAGTAAACGCTAGGCATGAGAGGAAACTAAAAAATAAACTGGGTGACTGTGGGTGCTCCTTGTCCAATCAGTTGAAGGCCTGGATAGAAAAAAAAAAAAAAAAGACTTGCGTTCAGGCAAGAGGGACTCGTGCAGACGGAAGGCAGCAGCAGCTGCTCCCTGGGTCTCCAGCTTGCTCGCCTGCCCTGCCGTCACACTTGTGAGTCCGTTCCTTAAAATAAATCTCTATAAATACCTACGGGCTTCCCGGAGAAGACAGGTTAGAGTAACTTCTAACAGTCCATCCCAGAACTCAAACATGAATATTCACTAGAAGGACTGATGCTGAAGCTGAAGCTCTAATACTGTGGCCACCTGATGTGAAGAACTGACTCAGAAAAGACCCTGATGCTGGGAAAGATTGAAGGCAGGAGGAGAAGGGGATGAGATGGTTGGATGGCATCACCCACTCAATGGACATGGGCTTGAACAAGCTCCTGGGGATGGTGAAGACCAGGGAGGCCTGGAGTGCGGCAGTCCACGGAGTCGCAAAGAGTCGGACATGACTGAAGTGGCAGAGAACACATGCACGAGTGTATTTTAGGATAATCTGCTCTATATCTGCAAAATGTTTTGCTGGAATTTGTGTGAAACCTGTACATCAATTTGAGGAGACTTGTTAAATGTTTTTTTCTGCCTGAATTGATATGACTGAGTGCCTCTTCATTAGCTTGCTAAGATGGCCAGTCATACTGAGAAATTTCCATAGTTTTATCTTTTTATCACTGATTGTTTTCTCTTTTCTCCATTCTGCTGTTGAGCCCATCTTGAGTTTTAAATTCTCTCAGATGCAGTGTTTGTTAATTCTGAAATGTCTGTATGCTTCGGCCTTGTATTTTCTCTTTGTTTGCTGAAACCTTCTCTGTCTTTGTTGAGACTTTCTATTTTTTCATTTGTTTCCACTGCGTTTGTAAATGCTTGTTGAAGCATTTTTACCATCGCTGGTTCCACATCCTCTTCAGAGACTTCTCGCGCTTGGTATTTCAGGGCTGGCATCTGCTGAGCTTCTGTTCTTGTTCCACTTGTTGCTTTCCTGGTTCTTGGTGTGGCAGACGGCCATCTACGGAAGCGTGGATGGTGTGCAGATCACCTTGTAAGACGTGGATCTCTGAAACCTGTCCATAGCAGGCAGGCTGCTGACCCCAGGCTGGGGTGTTTATTACTGTCAGCCGGGGTGGAAGCCTGGGTTCCCCTCTCAGCCTGCTCCACCCTGACCCCAGAGGTGTGCTGGCCACGTTGTCTTCAGCTCCATGGTGGTGCAAGCCGCCTTCTGCCGGTGGGCTCGGGGCAGGTCCACATTTCTTCTGTGCTGTTTGGCTAGAGAGGAGCCTTACTGTGGAGACACCGCTGACCTTGGGGAGCCGACCCATCTCTCGGTCCTTAGGCTGGAGAGCAGGCTTTTGTGTTCGGATCTCTGCGTGTTTCTCTGCTGGCCGCTTTCTCTGGTGCCTGGTGGGAGCCCTGGGCCAAACCGCAGATCTAGGGGCTCCTGGCCAGGCTGGTCCTCGGGTCCTTGAGTGTCTGAGTTGCCTGCTCCTTCCAGAGGCTTCCTGCGGTTGCCTCATCTGTGACGTCCGGGCCATTTCGTGGTACCTAGCGGGAAGAACAGGGAAAAGGACATCTGCTCCAACGTTCACGCCGTAGGAGGCCATGCAGGCTCTCTGTGAAATGTGGGGCCGTGTCCTGCGGGGTTATGCTTCAGAGCAGCCGTGGTCAAGAGCTCAGCTCCAGTCACAGGGCTGACTTCCTCCCCAGCTTAGCCATGTATGGGCTGGTCCCACAGGGACGGCCGTTCCCAAAGGGCTGGGTCATTTATCTCTGGCTCATGCCACCCTCCTGGGGCCTGGGCGGGAGGCGACCCTGGTCACAGCAAGTCCTGAGATCATTTTCAAAGCATGTTCGCAGTTGTTTTCACTTGTGAAGTAGCCAGTGGACCCGAAGTTTGGCAAAGGCCATGTAATCGGCTGTTTTAAAGTGGGAGTGAGGCTGGCCCTTACACTGTGAGCTCTTCTAAGTGAGAGAACGAGGGCTCTGTAACTGGAGGAGCGCACAGCGGGCACCTCTGCTCCCTGCAGGCACAGCCTTCTGCCCGGTGTGGCGCTGAGTCAGCCGTGTGGGTGCGCTCAGGCGCTGGGCCGCCAGCCTAAGGGCCATGACGCTGCCCGGCTGCCGCGCTCCATCGCGCCTTCTCCCGCTCTCTCTCTCTGGTCTCCGCAATCTGTGCCATTGTCTTCTTACTTTTGTCTTCAGAAAGCTTTAAATAGACTTGTTGGAAAAGATGAACTGTGCCAGTCACTGCATTCTGATGCTTCACAGATTAACTGTAGAGATTGGTTACACCGATGCTGTAAAGGTCGGGAGGGACCTGGTCTCACGTGGAAGTCATGGGGGCCAGTGGGCCTTCCTTCTGGGGACCCTTTCTCCTGGGAAGGGCCCATGGGAAGTGAGTCCAAGCAGAACAGCCCTGATGCTGCCCAGCGGCAATGCTGGACACTGTGCTTAGGGACCCCAGTCTTGACCTCTGTGGCCTATAATAGCTCTGAGTTCACAGGACTCCTCCTCCAGGATTCTAAGGGCAGGTGGCAAAAGTGAAACGCTGCGGGGAAAGGCCGCCGCTGCCGAGAAAGCGGAGGGAGGGTTTGTCTGAGTAATGAGACCCCTGAGAACACCTATACATCCATCCGTCCACCCATCCACCTATCCACCCACGCGTCCACCAATCCATCCATCTATCTACCCATCCACCCATGCATCCACCCATCCTTCCATCCACCCATCCACCCATCCATTCACCCATCCATTCACTCATCCATCTACCCATCCATCCATCCATCCACCCATCCACCCATCCACCCATCCACCCATCCGTCCATCCACCCATCCACCCATCCACCCATCTGTCGACCCATCCATCCACCCATCTACCCATCCATCCACCCATCTACCCATCCATCCACCCATCCATCCACCCATCCGTCCACCCACCCACCCATCCGTCCACCCATCCACTCATCCACCCATCCATCTACCCATCCATCCACCCATCCATCCACCCATCTACCCATCCATCCACCCATCCGTCCACCCATCTGTCCACCCATCCGTTCACCCATCCGTCCACCCATCCACCCATCCATCCACCCATCCGCCCAGCCATCCACCCATCCGTTCACCCATCCACCCATCCATCCACCCATCCGTCCACCCATCCGTCCACCCATCCATCCACCCATCCACCCATCCGTCCACCCATCCACGCGTCCGCCCACTCATCCATCCACCCATCCACCCATCCATCCGCCCATCCACCCATCCATCTACCCATCTATCGACCCATCCATCCACCCATCTACCCATCCATCCACCCATCCACCCATCCATCCATTCATCCACCCATCCATCCACCCATCCACCCATCCATCCACCCATCCACCCATCCACCCATCTATCCATCCATCCACCCACCCATCTGTCCATCCATCCATCCACCCATCCACCCACCCATCCACCCATCCGCCCAGCCATCCACCCATCCATCCACCCACCCATCCATCAATCCATCCGCCCATCCACCCATCCATCCACCCATCCGCCCATCCACCCACCCATCCACCCATCTGCCCAGCCATCCACCCATCCACCCACCCATCCACCCATCCACCCAGCCATCCACCCATCCATCCACCCATCCACCCATCCACCTATCTACCCATCCACCCATCCACCCACCCATCCACCCGTCCACCCACCCATCCACCCGTCCATCTACCCATCTACCCACCCATCCACCCGTCCACCCACCCACCCACCCGTCCACCCATCCATCCACCCGTCCACCTGTCCATCCACCCATCTACTCACCCATCCACCCATCCATCCACCCGTCCACCCATCCATCCACCCACCCATCCACCCATCCGTCCACCCACCCATCTACCCATCCGTCCACCCATCCACCCATCCATCCACCCACCCATCCACCCATCCGTCCACCCACCCGTCCACCCATCCATCCACCCACCCGTCCACCCATCCGTCCACCCATCCACCCCTCCGTCCACCCCTCCATCCACCCACCCGTCCACCCACCCGTCCACCCGTCCGTCCACCTGTCCACCCGTCCATCCACCCATCTACTCACCCATCCATCCACCCATCCACCCATCCATCCACCCACACATCCACCCATCCGTCCACCCATCCACCCATCCATCCACCCACCCGTCCACCCATCCATCCACCCACCCGTCCACCCACACATCCACCCATCCGTCCACCCATCCACCCATCCATCCACCCACCCGTCCACCCATCCGTCCACCCACCCGTCCACCCATCCATCCACCCGTCCACCCATCCATCCACCCACCCGTCCACCCACACATCCACCCCTCCGTCCACCCATCCACCCCTCCGTCCACCCACCCTTCCACCCATCCACCCACCCGTCCACCCATCCACCCACCCGTCCACCCGTCCGTCCACCCGTCCACCCGTCCGTCCACCCGGCCCCCCACCCACCCACCCATCCATCCACCCGTCCACCCATCCACTCACCCACCCGTCCACCCATCCACCCATCCACCCATCCACCTGTCCACCCATCCATCCACCCACCCACCCGTCCACCCATCCACCCATCCACCACCCACCCACCCATCCCCCATCCACCCACCCACCCATCCACCCGTCCACCCACCCATCCACCCGTCCACCCATCCACTCACCCGTCCACCCATCCGTCCACCCATCCACCCATCCACCCACCCATCCACCCATCCACCCATCCATCCACCCATCCACCCATCCATCCAGCCATCCACCCATCCACCCACCCATCCACCCATCCACCCACCCACCCATCCATCCACCCATCCATCCACTCATCCATCCATCCACCCATCCACGCATCCATCCATTCATTTTCCTCGTCTCTACATGGTCTGCGTCTTCTGAGAGGAAGATGTTTTAATGTTGCTCTTACAGGAAATCCAATTATTTACATGTTACTACATACAATAAGGGCTTCCCTGGTGGCTCAGCTGGTAAAGAATCCACCTGCAATGCAGGAGATCTGGGTTCGATCTCTGGGTAGGGAAGATCCCCTGGAGAAGGGACTGGATACCCACTCCAGTATTCTGGAGTGTATTCTCCAGTATTCATGGAGAATCCCATGGACAGAGGAGCCTGGTGGGCTACAGTCCATGGGGTCACAGAGTCCGACACGACTGAGTAACTAAAACACACACACACACACACACACACACACTTGCAATGAGACCCAGTCTCTTGGCTGTCTGGCATAGATGCTTGGCTATGAGCATCTCCAGGCAAAGACTGGCCTAGAAGACCACCTCCATTTGCAGGCTTTGTTTTGTATAAGTCTTTTGAATTCAGATAAAGAACGTAGTATTGCTTTAAGGAATAAGTTTGGCAAAATTCAATATATTCTACAAAACACACGGTGGTTTGAGTACAGATCACTTTACAAAAAAGAGAAAAAATTGCTTATATAGATTAGTATCAAGCAATCAGGGCTTAGACGTAATATTGTGCTAGATATATTTATCCAGACCCACTCCTTGCAAAATATACCGCTATGGAGTAGGACCTCTGTTAGCTGAGCTTAATTGCAGGTTTTTTTCCCCCAAAGGACATCATTAACTAGAAAAAGACAAACAGGGAAACAGGGTAAAAAAACTTGAAAGATGCTTTTAAACCAGCAGCACTCACAGTCATGCGTGTGCTCCAGCCTGACTGCTGCTTTCCCCGTCACTGTGGAAGCAGACCGTGGCTAATACCCCGGCCTTCTTCGAGGAGCATTCACAAATCCAGTTGTCAGTCCTAGTTACTGGGACTAAGCGACTAAGAATTGAAACTGGAGATCCTACATGTCTGGGTCTCATAACCGTCTTTAGGATTCTAAAACCCTTGGGATTTCCCTGAAGGTCCAGAGGTTAAGACTCCATGCTTCCAATGCAGGGAGCACGGGTCCAGTCCCTGGTGGGGATCTAAGATCCCACATTTCACATGGCAGAAAAAGATCCTAAAATCACAACTTGAAATAAAACCACTCTGTCCACGGCTGTGGCTCTAAGCGCTGTGTGGATTGAATGATAACATGGCTAGATTATTTTTTTTCTGATACTTGACCGTTTCAGTTACTCATCTGTGACCAGCACACGTGGGGGTGGGCAGCTTTCTGCCGGTGGTCTGCTAACATTGTGGTGAAGGAAATAAGGCCCAGAGGACCCCACACGCACGCAGCTGAAGCTGGGTGTGCGCGGGGCATGGCATCGCGAGGAGACTTGCTCCGTGAAAGGGGAGAGTGTTGGCTCATGACAAAGAAGAGAAAATTGGTGCTACACCCCGTAGTTAATGTGACAACACACAGCTAACGAGCACTTAAGGGTCCCAGCCTGCTCATGTTTGTCACCCTTTTGAGAATGTCACTTGCTTTATACTTAGCCCTACGGTATGGGATTAGCTGTGGGCTAAAGTGAATCAGTCAAGGTTCTTTACGAATCAGAGCAGAAGTGCTAGAAAATGTGTACAGATATGAAGAGACTGAATGTGTACACACGTGTGCAGATAATGTATAATTAACTCCAGGGAATTTTGGCTGAATGTGTGAACTGGCAGTAAAATTGTACATTTGGTGAGAATGTCAGCTTAACATGGAACATTTTTTTTTTTTAACCTGAAATCATTCTTGGAGAAATATCACAGGTTATCAGTTACAGCTGTCTGGGCACAGAGAGAATCTTACTTGCAAAATAGAATTAGGGAGCTCTATTTCAAAACACGCAGATCGGTCATGTGTTTATTAAATACACACACACACACTTTTTTCTTTTTTAACACCATTTTCATGTTTCGTTTCAATTCTCCCATGTTTTCCCAGAGAAATTCTCTCTTCTATTCTTCACGTAGGTCAGTGCGTCCCAGACCTCAGAGATTCCAGAAAAGAGGTCGAATTTGTTATTTTTCTTCTTTAAAGTGCTAAGGTCTCTTTCTGTCACTCTGGTGCTTTCCAGGTAAGATCACCCGAGCAGAAAAGCTCACTCTGCCTGCCGTGAAACGCTGCAGGGACGAATTGGTGGAAACCGCTTTCTCGTTTGCTGACCCAGCGCAGCCTGCAGACCCGGCTGCGTCTGCAGCTCCTCTCACCCCGAAATCCTCCACCCCCAGCACCCGCGCTCCAGCATTCACGCTCCGTTGTGAGCATCCATGTTCTTCACAGGATGCAGGATAGATGAAAGCCCCCGTGCGCTGGGACTAGAAGGAAGGGTGGGAGAGAGACGGCTCTCTTGACGGACACGAGTTCAGAACAGGGCAGCAGCTGTGCTCGGCCCCGCCCCGCTAACCGCCGTGGAAACGCCACCGGGACCCGCAGTTCCCAGACCCAACTGTAGATGGCGACACAGTACGCAGCTCCTTCCTACCGCAAAGGTACTAACCGTTTTCTTATTGGCTCAGGTGGTTGAATTTTCACCGTTAGAGAGTTCTTCCTTTGCTTAAAGTAGTATGCTATGGGGGGGTACCACGTCACATGAAACGCTTCTGGAAGGGATAGCCTGTTAATCATTTATCGGCTGTTGATATCCAAGAGCTGAGTGGGTTGGAAAATGGCTTTCCCAACGCGATAAAGGCAAGTCTGAAGATGCAGGCCCAGGGTGGGCATCAGAGACGACGGAAGGACCCTACCTGGTGTGGTCTGCTGGAGGAGACCAGTGCTCTGGGCCGGCTGTCCTGGAGGGAGAAAGCTGCCAAAGGTCCTCAGATGTGCCTGGAGGGCTTCCTCGCATCCCACCCCCACCCCTACCCCCATAGAATCGAGAAAGCGATGCATTTAAAATTCCCAGGAACATGAAATTCCATGGAAATCCAAGTCAGGAACCCAGGAGACACAGCTGAGACCCTTCCAAGGGCATCGTCCCTTTCAATTTAGAATCGAACACTTGGAATCTTGAATTGTCTAATTTTGTTATCTAGTTGCTCTTGGAGGTGAACCGGCCAGATTTATGATCCCATTGTAATAGACCTGTCACTGAGTCTGCTTATAAAACTTTCTTCATTACATTAGTGGCCTGAGCCGGCGTGCAGAGTTGTCCTGGGGTCTCCAGGTGGCCCCGGGGTTCAATGCAAAGTTGTTTTGCACAAAGCGAGTGCAAAAATAATCCTGGCCTTTTAGTTTTGATTTCCTTTCTATTGATTTGCACTCAGTACATCTAATTCCAAATCTCAATGATGGCCAGGTTGGTCATTCAATTGCGGCTTTGCTGTGGAGGAGCCATTAAGGAAGTGGAGAGGAGAGGCCATATGATTTCCATGGGGACGAGGGATCCAGGGCTAATGTTATTGTGAGATCAGATTCGTGCCAAGCGCTTAGCAGGTCATGGGCCAACGCCGCTGCTGAAGCACAAAGTCCAGCGACTGGCGGCTAGGGTAGGAAGACGCAGCGTCTGGATCTGTATTCTTGGAAAGCAACGAAACGGGGAACGTAATTCTGTGGGCCACGGAGCCAGGCTTGGACGATCCCTGCCAAAAACCTGTCCCGATCGACTGCAGGTTCAAAAACCAATGGTGTTTGGATGTGTCTTCATGTTTTTATTTGAAACAAGCGCTTAAAATTTTAAAAACTAACTTTGATCTTGAAAAGCAAGATGCCGTGTCCTTAGCCTGGGAAGCCGGGTGGACAGATCCGTGGCCCGGCCCAGTGACGCTTCCCGCCGTCCTGACTCTACGTCGTGGGGACACGACGTTGCGTCCTCACAGGCGTGTTTTGCAGCCGGTCACGTTCCCGACTCCGTGGACAGCCCATGGCCCGGGGCGGAAAACCTTCACTTAGTATCCTGAGGCAACGTCTGAATTAATAAAAACCTGAACAGCGGAGTTGTTTTGAACTTGGAAGTTTCAAATTTCCCTTGAAGGGAAGGAAATGCAGGGCTTGCTCTAGGCTCAGACGCATTTGTCTGCAGTTACGCTTCCTACCAGGACACAGTGTCTGGGGTTGCCAAGTGCCCGTGCCCCCGGGGCCCCCTGGGCTGAGCCCGCTGCCTGTGGGGAGCTCGGGCCCCGGGGACCTGAGGCTGGGCTCCTTCCCGCCCGCGCACTGCCTGGTCCTGGATGGGCGCCCCCTCTCTGGGTGCAGCAGGAGGGGGAGAAGGGAGGGAAGGCCGGAGGGGCCAGGGCCGAGGGGCGCAGAGCAAGGGGGTGGAGGGGCGGCAGGGCGGGGGTGGAGGGGTGGCGGGGCGGGCGGGAGCCCCCGGGGGGCTGCACCATCCAGACAGAGCTCACCTGACCGGGCATCCGAGACCCTCCCGCTGACCTGCAGCCCCTGGGAGGCGTGCGGATCAAATACCGGGTAGCGTGGGTGTTGTTGCCGGGGTCCTCCTGCTGGGGGAGTGGAGGAGGAGTCAGAGGTCGTGGTCACTTCCTCAGGCCTCCTGTCTGGCGGCTCTAAGAGCAGTAGCTCCTTCTCCAAGACTCCTCCGAGGTGGGCCTGGCACCGCCCCTGGAGTTGGGGGTCAGAGTCTGGCCTTGCTGTGCCCTCTGCCTCTCCCCATGGCTCCCTGACCATCCCGCCCCTAGCTGCTCCCTGGCCAGGCTCCAGGCTCCCTTGCAGGGGCTGGTCCCCCCCTGGATGCCGGGCCTGGCCAGACGGGCTCCTTCATGTGGTCAGACCTCCCCCTGGCCCTTGTGGAAAGTGCAGAGCCTGGAAGGGCTAGTGAGATGGCATGTCCCCACGGGCACAGAAATCATCCCCTCTGCCGAGCAGCTCGTGGCTTTCGGATGGTGAACTGTCCGCCCCCTGGGCCTGGAGCTGAGCCCATTGCGTCTCCCACACTCCTCACCCTCCTGGGGCCTGTCACTTCGTCCCCTCCCGCTGCCCGCACTTCTGGAAGCTCCAAGAGTCTTCCTTCTGAAAACACGACCCGGAGTCCGCCCACGGCGCCCTTGAGCGTGGGCGGCCCTGCAAGGTCCCGGCTCCTCGGGGGCGGCTCAGAGAGGGCGAGTCAAGGGAAGTCTCCAGACGAAGCGTCCTCAAGAGGGGAGGCTAATAAGAATATCTGAAAAAAACTTTGGTTGTTGTTTGGTTGAAAACAATGAGTGTTTGGGGGTTAAGAAGGAGACGGCTCGTCCTTAGTAACTGTCCCCACGATGCCTGGCAGACGCGCAGTTCCAAGGACGAGAGGCGCTGGGCAGGCTCAGCCTCGAGTCTCCGAGTGCTCCTTGTTCTGAAAGCGCTGATGCTGAAGTCGGAGCTCCGGCTCTCGGACGGCTCTGTGCACCTGAGTCAGCGTGCAGAACTCCGGTAGTTCTGTTACACGCGCAGCCTCTGGGTGCGGGCGGAGGCCGACTGCAGATGGCCTGCTTGCTTTATCAGGAGGGTGACCCATTTACCACGCGAAGCTTGTGTGTTTTCCACTGAGTGGCCACAGGGCCGCCTGCCTGAGCCCAGTCTATCAGCTGGTGACTCGAAGGGGCACCCAAGTGGGGCCATGTGGTCCCCGATCCAGTCAAGCCCCCTTTTATAACAAAAAAGGTTGTAACCTGTGTTTTCTGGAATGAGAGTCATGGCTAATATGAATAACTTGTGCTCCTGAAAACCCGTGTTATGCTTAATGGGAAATTAATCAAAATCAACTGTAATAAAAGGGAGTTAGTTAGTAATAGCATGTATTTCAAAATGTAATGCATTAAAGAAAATGTAATAGAGCAAGATTAAATGGACAAACACTGGCACCTCCTCCGTGGGAGCCTGTTGGAGTTTAAGGGGTGGAGCGACTTTCAGATGGTCCTGGGCCAAAGCCTGTGGCCCCGGAGGCTGCCAAAGGGTTGCAGTGTTTGTGGAGACTCACCCACCTGAAGTCAGCGAGATGAACTGAGCACTCCAAAATCATTTGAACAGCCACAGACAGCTGCTATGCTCATCCACCCCTGTCCACAACCAGGGACAACCGTCCACAACCATTGGAGTCACTCAGAACCATCCTCCACAACCATAGAGAACCACCCACAGCCATCTACAGCCAACCACAACCAACCACAACCAGGGACAACCATCCACAACCATATAGAACCACCCACAGCCATCTACAGCCACACACAACCAACCACAACCAGGGACAACCATCCACAACCATAGAGAACCACCCACAGCCATCTACAGCCAACCACAACCAACCACAACCAAGGACAACCATCCACAACCATAGAGAACCACCCACAGCCATCTACAGCCACACACAACCAACCACAACCAGGGACAACCACCCACAACCATAGAGAACCACCCACAGCCATCTACAGCCACACACAACCAACCACAACCAGGGACAACCACCCACAACCATAGAGAACCACCCACAGCCATCTACAGCCACACACAACCAACCACAACCAGGGACAACCACCCACAACCATAGAGAACCACCCACAGCCATCTACAGCCACACACAACCAACCACAACCAGGGACAACCATCCACAACCATATAGAACCACCCACAGCCATCTACAGCCAACCACAACCAACCACAACCAGGGACAACCATCCACAACCATAGAGAACCACCCACAGCCTTTTACAGCCATATGCAACCATCCACAACCGAGGACAACCATCCACAGTGATGGACAACCATATACAACCATGGACAGCTGTACACAACATCCACGACCATATACAGCCGTCCACAACCAGTGACTACCGTCCACAGTGCTGGGCAACCATACACAACCATGGCCAGTCACCACAGTCATCCACAAACACACACACGCCTGAACACGGAGCTGCAAAGGTGCTGCCAGCGAGCCCAGCGTGCTGGCGCTGCCGCCTGTGGTGAGGGGGTTGGGAGACAGTCCGAGCGTGGCCGTTGCTGGTGGTGGGGTTTAGAGCTGCAGGGGCTTTGGAGCTCTGCACCTGCAGGTGTGAAGAGGATGTTGTTCTGACCCCAGCAGCCTGTGGCCTTCCTCTGGTCTGGGAGCATCATGGGATGGCCCGGCAGGTGCGCCCTGCTCCTGGGGGGTGGGCAGGTCCCGTGGGCGGGAGCCGTTCCAGGAGGGGGGTCTGTGTGTGGGGCAGGTGGGCTGCCAGCCGGGAGGCCGGCCCCACCTTCAGGAGCCCACGGAGCTGAGCAGTCGTGAGTCACGTGGGGGCACTGCTGGGTGCTGGAGACCAGCGGGGCGGTGGGCCTTCTCCACGGCAGCCAGGTGGGCCCGGGGTGGGGGTTGTGAGGGGAGGCTGATGGTCGGTTTGGGGTGAGGTGTCGGGTGTCTGAGCCCCCAGGAGGGGAATCAGCATGAGCAGGGAGTGTGGAGGTTCAGGCGATTCGAAGCATCCAGACCTTCCTGCGGTTTGTCCTGATGTGGGCCCCAGGAGAGTCCTGTCCAGGTTGTTCTGGACTCAGGATCGTTGGGCAGACTGGGCCTGGGCAGACAGTGGTAGTGGGCAGCAACCCGGATCCCGCTGCTGTAAGACCGGCCTGGTGTGCACTCCTTATGGAGACCTCCTGGGTCCGCGTGGCCAGAGCGACTTTCTACAACGGCAGCCGCAACGCCAGCCTCGCTGCGCACATGGGGGGCAGCCACACGGGCCTGGGGGCGGCTCTCAGGCCGGGCCATCTGCGGGCGCCGGCTGGAGGCTGCTTCTCCCCACCGCGGGCCTGTGCGGGCTCCCGGGGCCCGGGCTCCTCCCCTGGCCTCCCCCTAGACGGGCTGGGAGAGGCGCTCACCCGGGGCGGACAGACAGAGGCTTGAGGGCGGGAGGCGGTGAGTCTGCTCTGCCTGGTGTGTCCCTGGGGACATGGATGCTGGGCTCGCCCAGATGGCGTCAGGCGCTTCTCGCCCGGCCCGGCCAGGCGGCCCCGAGCTGTGGGCCCAGGGGACGGAACGCCCAGGACTGATGGTGAGACCAGTCCTCCACACAGCGCAGCTAAAGACCAGGCGTTGCTGACTTTGGCCAGTTTCCTTAACTTCATCCCGCCACCCCGGCCCCGTCTTAGAATTCTGGAGGTGCAGCTCGCCGTTGTGATTTATACACGTGTGTGCAGGCTCTCTGGGTGTGACTTGGAGGCTCGGTCAGCTGGCTCCCTCTCCACGGCTGTCGTCTGTTTTGGGCTGAAGTGGATTGAAAACGGGACCTCAGTGCGAAGGAAACCTGACTCCACTCCCTCCCACACGCCTAGGCTTTCTCTGCTCAGATCTAACGTTGCTCTCACAGTTTTGCTCTAACACTCTCGGGTGTAAATACATATGCTTTCGAGGTTTTCAGTATGACTCCAAAGGGAGTCAGAATATGTTAGTGTTCCTCCCCACCCCACCAGATTCCATAGCAGGGGCACTGAAGTTTTGTTATTTTCAAATTGTGGTACGTGATCTCTGTATTTGCGTTCATTTTTATCAGCCCCAGTTGTGATGCCTGGTCGTCGGTATTGGGTGTGAACCCGATATTTAGAGACTTTGGTTTCTTTCTGAAAACCATTCTTCTGTGGTTTACTTTCATGCTCTAGTTCCATGATGTGGTTTTAGCAGAATTAATCTGAAATGACTCAATTTACACAATTATATTTGGCTTCAAAATGGTTTTCCCTAGATAAGCCGGGCCCACGTCCCCGGACCCCCAGCCCTGGCAGTCGCTTGCACACAGCGGCCGCAGCAGGTGAGAAGCCGGGCCCACGTCCCCTGACCCCCAGCCCCGGCAGTCACTTGCACACAGCGGCCGCAGCAGGTGCGAAGGCTCTGTGGGCACCCCGTGCCTGCTCCCTAGGGAAAGGCCTTGGGGGTGTCAGCCGCAGGTGTGTGGGCCTCCGCGGCAGGCCAGAGCCAGGAGGACCTGGGTCTAAAATGCCAGGTCGGGGGGAGGGCCAGGCGCTAAGTGCATGGGCTTCGGGGTGAAGCACTCAACGTTTTCTCTTTTTAAAAACAACCCAGGTGGCGCTAGTGGTAAAGAATCCACTTGCCAATGCAGGAGACCCAAGGGACGTGGGTTCTATCCCTGGGTCAGGAAGATCCTCTGGAGGTGGGCATGGCAACGCCCTCCAGTACCCTGGCCTGGAGAACCCATGGACAGAGGAGCCTGGCAGCTACAGTCCGTGGGGTCACAGAGCGTTGGAAACGACTGAAGCGACTTGGCATGCATGCATGCAAAAGTTGAGGATCCTGTTTTATGTGGGGGACTTTCTGAGGACTGCAGCCCAGGACGTGGCCTCTCAGATGGCTCTGAGACATCCTTGGAACAGGCGAGGGAGGGGTCAGGGTGTATAGTTCCGGAAACAGACCAGTGGTCAGAACAGCAGAAGGTTACTGTTAACTGAGGAAACCCAGACGCCCCCGGTTAAGGAGTTCAGCGTTTTCCTGAGGACGGGAAGACCTCCCTGGGCCTGGTCCTATGCCCTGGGGGCTCCATCTGGCAGCAGCACTTCTTCACTCACAGGATCCAGCACCGTCCACAGCTGTGCCCGCGGGCTCTGCCGCCACGGCTGGTGGCCAGGAGCTGGGACCACAAGCCCAGGGTGCCTCAAGCAGGACTCCCTCCCTCCCTGACCCTGACCCATGCCTGTCGCCTCGGTCACGAGGGGCCCGAAGCCGGGTGGGGCGCCCGGGCCAGTGCCCCTCAAGACTGACCTCCCAGAGGAAGCCGTCTGCTCCGCCCACAGCCTGAAAGGATGCCCGTTGACAAGATGAAGGTCCGGTTTAACGCAACGGTCTGTGCAGCCCCAGAGAAGCAACAGCAGCCCCACGGTGCGCAGCGTCTCTCGTTTCTCACGTAACGGTGAACGGCAGCCTCATGGCTCGTTTTCCTGAGTTAGATTTCTAGGCAAATGACTCAGATTCTTTAGTGATCCCAGTTCATAAGTTACTAAAACAGACCCTTATCCGGCATTTGTGGTCAAGACCCTTGAAGACCACCTGAGTAAAGAGCTACGATTGTTGCTCGCTTTCCCTGGCGGCCTAAGTTCCTCAGTTCAGTTTGACAGAGTGTTCTGTGAACACCTCCTCCTGGAGGCAGAGGAAGTGACGCCACTTAGGATCTGCTCACATAAGAGCTGCAGGCATCGAATCTGCCTGGAATTCCTCGCCGTGGCGGACAGCTGCAGAGTGCTGGCCCCAAGATAAAGGAAATAAAAGGCACGTTCTCCCTGAACACCTACAGAACAAGATAACCGTGTTCTGTAAGAGAAAGGGCACCCAGACAGGGGCGATTTGTTCTTAAAATCCTGAGTTTGGTAACACTAGGCACCAGAGCGGTACCCGTTGTACAATAATCATATCTGCAGGTCCTGCTTTGTATTACTTCCATCTGAACAAGAACGAAGGAAGGCTTTTCACTATGTCAACACATGTTAAATCATGACATATTACCTTTAATTTTCCCATTCGAATTTAAACTTTTCTTTTGATCAACCCTGATTTCTCAGCTATTTCTAGGTGCAACTTTTACTCCAATATACAGCACATTCTGAAACCGTGTCCCACCTTCCCACGTGGCTGTCACCAGCGGCCTACCTGTCAGGAACGGCTGCGAGATGCATGGGGCTGCCTTGGCACCTTATTTTTATTTATAAATTCCACTTCGTTGGTGCAGCAGGACTCCGCCCGTGGTGCCTTTGTATGGAGCTCTGCCCCGTTTCTGTTAGTGTCTGACCCTTTAGCCCGGAAGCACACAAGATGCCCCACGCGCTCAGTAATCACGCAGAAGCGCGCTGCGCACCGTCTTATCCCTCGTACAGTCAGCGGGACCGTTCCAGGGGAAAGGACCATAATGAAGATGACAAGCGGGAGGAAAAACTCCTAAAAGAGTGAACTGTGAAGTAAATAGCTGCCCACAGGGCTGGGACTTGCATTTCCATCTGCGGAGCACTTAATCAGGTGTTCTATCCACTGGCCACGCTCCCTCAGGAGGTATCAGACTCTAACTTCACAGGCATCTTGGCTTGTACCAGCGTAGCAACCTGGGGCTAATTTCTTAAAAGGGTTAAGCTGGCATGTCCCGCATTGAATTACCACTGTCATTCAATTCATTAGAAGAGTTTACGGACTTACAATATGCCTGTAATTTATAGCCTGCTCAGTGACAAAGCCTGACGCTAACATGCGCCTAATTTGCCAAGGTTATCTCAAGTTCCATTCATCTCCCCACTAACAATGAGCCTCTGATCCCCCGCTCCGAGGATAAGGTACGTGCGCTTTCATATTTAGTGCTATCAGTCACAGGGAATTGCCTCCCGCCTGCCTCACGCAAAGCGGTTTCCCCGCAGCCTCTGATGAGGGATGAGAGGGCAGCTGGGCTGCCAGAGGGCATGGGCCTCCAGCGTCCCCGGGGGCAGCTAGGTCTGCGGACAGCCTGGTCCCGGGGCCTCTGAGAGCCCTGGGTCCCACACAGCCCTGGGCTGGTCTCGGCCTGGAGCCCCCGGAGGTGACGATGAGCTCCGGCATCCCTGGGACAGCCTGGCGGAGGCCCGGCCCCAACGGCACCTGGTTTCCAAACGTCCGTGCTCATTTCCTTTTGGGATGTGGGAATGGTGCCCGCTCGGGGGCAGGCAGGCTCCCAGGGGCCTGTGTGTGTGGAGCCTGCTGGGGACACTGTCCTGAGGGATGCTGCACATCTGCCCAGAACCCCGTCCCCCTGGCCTCCGTGGGCTCACTTGCAGGGGCAACCTTGCCAAAGTGACCCCCTCAGTTCAGTCCAGTTGCTCAGTTGTGTCCGACTCTTTGCAACCCCATGAATCGTAGCATGCCAGGCCTCCCTGTCCATCACCAACTCCCAGAGTTCACTCAAACTCATGTCCATTGAGTCGGTGATGCCATCCAGCCATCTCATCTTCTTTTATCCCCTTCTCCTTCTGCCCCCAATCCCTCCCAGCATCAGAGTCTTTTCCAATGAGTCAACTCTTCACATCAGGTGGCCAAAGTATTGGACTTTCAGCTTCAGCATCAGTCCTTCCAGTGAACACCCAGGACTGATCTCCCTTAGGATGGACTGGTTGGATCTCCTTGCAGTCCAAGGGACTCTCAAGAGTCTTCTCCAACACCACAGTTCAAAAGCATCAATTCTTCGGTGCTCAGTTTTCTTCACAGTCCAACTCTCACATCCATACATGCCACTGGAAAAACCACAGCCTTGACTAGATGGACCTTTGTTGGCAAAGTAATGTCTCTGCTTTTTAATATGCTGTCTAGGTTGACCCATTCCCTTCAGGGATTCCTGATGAGAAGATCAACAGTTTAGCATGAGAAGTGCACAGTGAATACCATTCTTTCATTCTTGGTGATGATGGATACCGTTGTTTCATTCTTGGTCCAGGAGCCTTATTAACGCCTCTGGAGGCACGTGAGTGGAGGGGCCCTGCATGTCTCCTCCTGCTCATGACTTGGATGGCTCATGACCTTAAAAAAGAGAAAGGAAGGAATGCTTTGCAGGTGGCCAGGATGGAAACAGAGATTCTGATTGTTCTGAACCCTTAAGAATTTTAAGTAAAATACGTACAGGAAAAATGCACATTCAGCAAGAGAGAAAACCATGGCCTGTGGTTTGGGAGAAGGGACTCTATAGAAAGTCTACTCCCGGTAACCCAGCTACAAGTTGAATAGCTCTCGAGATGAATGAGGAAAGTGTCAAAGTGTTAGTTGCTCAGTCATGCCCCACTCTTTACAACCCGTGGACTGCAGCCCACCAGGCTCCTCTGTCCCTGCGATTCTCCAGGCAAGGACACTGGAGTGGGTTGCCATGCCCTCATCCAGGGGATCTTCCCAACCCGGTGGTCAAACCTGTGTCTCTTGTGTCTCCTGCATTGGCAGACGCCTGGGAAGCCCGTGTGTACGTTCCCTGTCTCCTGCATTGGCAGACGGGCTCTTCACTGCTGAGCTGCCTGGGAAGCCCGTGTGTACGCCGTGCGTCCGCTCCCTTGCATGTTCTTCACCCTTATGCTTTATCACAGGATGCTGAATACAGTTCCCTGGGCTCCCCGGTTGGACCTTATTCTTTATCCGTCCTGTATACAATCGTTTGCATCTGCTAACCCCAACCCCCCTGTCTACCCCTCCCCACTCCCTCCCCTTGGCAGCCACAAGCCTGTTCTCTGAGTCTGTTCCTGTTTCATAGCTAAGCTCCTTTCCGCCACTGGCGGTTGGTGGTGCCGATGCAGGGTGGGGAGCAGTAGTTCTCAAATGCTTTAGCCTGTGGGCAGCTTTGCACACTCCACAGCTACTGAGACACCAGACAGCTCTTGTTTGCGTGACTTACACCTATCTATAGTTACAATCCGCCAGAGAAGGGGTAGGTTACCCACTCCAGTATTCTTGGGCTTCCCTGGTGGCTCAGCTGGTAAAGAATCCACCTGCAATGCGGGAGACCTGGGTTGGATCTCTGAGTTTCGAAGATCCCCTGGAGAAGGGGAAGGCTACCCACTGCAGTATTCTGGCCTAGAAAATTCCATGGACTGTTTAGTCCACGGGGTTGCAAAGAGTCAGACATGACTGAGCGACTTTCACTTTCATAGTTACAATAATAGATATTAGAACTCATAATTTAAAATATTTATTTATAATCATAATACATCATACAAGATAAATATAACTATATAAATATAAAAACCCATGTCCAGGGCTTTTGACCAAGCGCCTTTGAGGACAAAAGGCCCTGGCAGTCCCTCCCCGGGGGGCTGGGACCCAGTGAAGGCTGGAGGCCGGCTGCTCAGCGCAGCTGCCAGCTCTGTACAAACACAGCCGTTGGGAAGGACTGAAGGCGGGAGGAGAGGGGACAACAGAGGACGAGGTGGTTGGATGGCATCACGGACTCGATGGACATGAGTTTGAACAAGCTTCGGGAATTGGTGATGGACAGGGAGGCCTGGCATGCTGCAGCCCATGGGGTTGCAGAGTCGGTTGACTGAGCAACTGAACTGAGCTGAAATAGCATAATTTTATGAAAGGCGATATTTTCCAAACCGAAATTAAATTTAATGAGAAGGATAGTCTTGGTTTACATGTTTGCAAGTCTTTTTAATGTGTGACTTAGCGAGAAGGGTGCTGAGTTCTCCTCTCTTTCTTAATTATGTTGTTTTGGTTGAGATATAAGGTAGTTCAGATTCCCTCCAACATGTGGTTGGAAAAAGGACATGTGGATAAGCTGCTCTGATGCTCTGCCACAATATGACAAGTGGAGGCTTCTTCTATTTTTATTACCTTTCTGGTCACACTCAGTCTTTACTGCTGCGTGGGGGGCTACTTTCTAGGCGTGGTTTATGGGCTCAGCGGCCCTGAAGCATGCTGAATCCTCCCGGACCAGGGGTCAAATCCATGTCCCCTGCTCTGGCGGGTGGATTCTTAACCTCTGGACCACCAGGGAAGTCCAGACAAGTGGTAGTTTCTTGAGAGGTGGTTACTAACCTAACATGGACGAAGTACTAACACCGATGGATCTAAGGCTCCATTGATGAATTCCTCATTCTCTGCTGCATTGAGACCCACCAGATTTGGAACAGATCTTTTGCTCATAGACTGACTTACACTGCTTTTATGTCCAAAGCAGTCGAGGCCACTTGGAGCACAGATTTCTAAACTGGCACCATCTCACCCCTAAACGCTGAGGAGAAGAGGGCTGCACGGAGGGGTGTGTTTTCAGGAGCCGTGCTGACACTGGGGGGTCGGGGGGGCTGTGGGAGCCGCCATCTGGGGGCCTGAACGCAGCGCCTGGCCCATGCACCCTTCAGCCACGACCTCTCAGAGCGACAGTGGGAAGCCCCCATCTCCCCGAAGTCGAGCCTGCCCAGCCTCTCCACTTGCGCGGGAGCAGGGAGAAGCTACATTAAAAAAAGAGAAGAAAGACCCGCTTTCAGGGCCTTTGACCAAGCGCCCTTTGGGACAAAAGGCGCAGGCGTCCCCTCCCCGGGGGCCTGGGGCCCGGGGGAGGCTGGAGGCCCGCTCCCAGCTCTGCACAAGCACAGCCGCCTAATTGCTGCCCGTCTCCCGGCCTGCGCTCCTGGCAGCCCCGCGAGGCACCTGTGCCGCAGACCTGGGGCCCGCGCCCCCGCAGATGCCGCAGGGCCTTTGTTGCTCCCCATTAGGAGCCCTTAATGGGCTGGGCGAGCTGGGCCGAGCGCCCGGCGGCGGGCAGCAAGCATTGTTCCTGCGGCGGCGAAGGGTCAGACGGCTCTTCAGCCTCTAAGCCCAGCCAGATAACTGCAGGCGATCAGCAATTTTAATTACCAGGTGCAGGTCGGGACCCCTCCTATAATTGGGCAGGTCGTTAACCCTCCTGGAGATGTGACGGGGGAGCGAGTTTACCAATACCCTGCCAGTCTTTTAAAGTCAATTAAATTAAAGCAACGAAAACCACCAGAGGCAGCCTGGAGTCTGCTGAGCCAGAAAGGACTGGCTTTCGGCACAGGCTGCCCCGTGAATGGCGGTGGCAGAGGCCGTGCCGCGCCCCGGGCGGCCCTGGAGCCACGTGTGGCCGGAGGGTGGCCTCGGGCGCTGCAGACACAGCGATGGGCGTCCTTTCTGACTGTCTGGGTCCTCGTGGAGTGGCCCACGGGCATTTGTCGCCGGCTCTCAGGGGGTTCACAGGCCCATAGACAGAGTCCGGAGTCCCTGGCCTAGCCGTGGGAGGCACTCGCAATCTCATGGCCCTGCGGTCCCCTTCCTGCCACATCCACGAGGCTTGCCTTAACATCTAACCCGAGCCCGTGTCAACTTGATGCTGATAAATGTCCCCAGTTTCGTTTGCAGAGGCCAGGAGCCTGTTGAGAAGCTTCAGAGCCTCCAAGAGCTGGAAGAGCAGTTTTCTTGGGTCTCTGTGGCCCCAAAGGTCGCTGGGGGAGTCCCCCCGCCCCGTGAGGGTGTGCCTTGGGAACACCCCAGGGGAGCTCGCATGCAAAGAGGCCTCTTTGAAGAGAAGAAGCTCCAAGCGGGGGTCCCCGTGACTGGGAGGTGGGAGTTAGGGATTGGGGGATTCACATGGTCTCTCGTCCACATCACAGAACTAAAGCAGCCCTGTGGGGGTGGTCTCACCTCGGCCACTCTGGAGGGCAGGCCCCCCAGGGCCCCTGGTGGACCAAGCCTGCCCAACACTTGCCTGGAATCAGCGTCTGTGGGGCCGAGACGCGGAGTCGGGCAGGGCGAACTGCTGGAGTCACAGACGGGCTCTGTCACCTGCCGGCACAGCTGGAGACCCGCCGCACGACAGCGCGGGGGCGTCCCCAAGGCTTGGAGAGCAGCCTTCGCGTCTTCTTTTAAAAAGCAGACGGCTCCCGTCACTTAAGGAGCACGGGTTTACGTGCTCAGCACAGGCTGGGTCTGCAGGGAAGGAGCCCAGGTGGGTGGTGACGTCGAGGGCCCAGGTGGGCCTGGGGGCCGTGGCCGGCGGGCACCACCCGGAAAGTGCTGGGAGTGTCCAGGGCCGCCTGCAAAGGGGGCTGCCCCGACCCCAGGCACTGCCAACTCGGTGTGCGGCGGGATCCCGGCAGAGAGGCCCAGCGCCCACCCAGACCCACCAGCACCGAGGCCCGGAGAGTAGGCCCGGCGGGTCTGTCCTCAGTCTCTGCACGCTGCTCACAGCCGGTGTCGACGGCAGAGTGAGACCCCGGGCGCTCAGGGTGCTGGGCGTGCCCGGGACCCTTGAAGCGACATGAGACCAGAGTCCACCTTTTTGGCTTCTGAATCCCCTAAGAAGGGTGGAGACACACACCCCGCTGCATTCCGAGCCTCCCTGGCCCCATCCCCAGGAGGCGGCTGTGTTCTCAGAGGGTGTGCGGTCAGAGGTCAGCTCAGGGGTTGGGGGAGAAAGGGGCAGAGGCAGGCGGGGAGGCTGGGAGCGCGGTGTGATGAGCGCCTGGACATGCCCGCTCCCCGGCGGTCCTCACCCACGGGGGCGTCGGCTGTGGGGCCGTCAGGCCAGGACCCGGGTGGAGCCGCGCCCAGACCCTCTGTCCCTGACAGTCCCGGCGCCGCCATGCTGGGCGGTGCTGCCTCCCCAGCCCTGGCCCCGGGGATCGGGGGCGGCGCCGGGCAACCGAGCCCCGCCGCGCTGCCCCAGGCTGTCTGCGGACTTGGACACGTGGCCCTGAGGCTCCAGCTGGCACACACCCACCTACTCATGGGCCAGCCTGGTGCCCGTGATTGAGGCCGCTCACCCCGGGCAGATAGTTGGAGGCCTGGCCTGGCGCAGAGCGGGGTCCTGCGTGCAGACGCCCTCAGGACGAGATGGTCTTCTGAGGGAGCCTTGTGATGACTCACATCTGAAAACAGCGTCTTGATTTCCTTAAACTAAACCCAGACTCTCGTAACCTCCGCACGACCTCCCTGTGCGGGCCCGGGGCTCATGGCTTCCCTGGGAAACACCCTGGGGTCCCCACTGTCACCCTGGTGGCCCTTCGTGGCCTAGGTCAGGGTCAGCCCACGCCTCTGCTGGTGAACACGGCGCTTTCTCCTCTCTGAACGCTGGCCCTGCAAACTCGGAGTCTCGCTGGGTCGGCAGCCCATTTAGACGTCCTATATCTGGGGTCTGCTGTTGACTCATCGGAGGGAACTCTGCGTGGAGCTGAAGTTCTAGAGACCGACTCTGGAAGCCAACACAGACATAGCATTTATATTCAAAGTATACGTACATTCAGTGCGTTCAGAAGTGAGCTTAGACACTGAGAAGACTGCTTTCCTCGAGTGTGACTGAGGTCTCTTCTACCCTATTACACGGCTGTTTCTGGAACAGAGACCATGGCCGTGAAGAGAGACCCAGCATGGAGAGGGACGACGAGGAGACGGGGTGCCAGGTGACAGGTGGGCGGCCGAGATGCTCGAGGGGAGAGCCGCGGAGAGACGGGGCGTCAGACGGGGTGCTGGCGCCCATCTCCCACCTGCTCTGGACAGAAAGCCACTCATCACTGCTGGAGGCGCCTCCGCCCCGACCCCATCCTGTGGGTGCCAGGAGGAGGTGTGGACGTGTCCCTGGGTGGACACTTCTTCCAGAGCTGGGAGGTGGGCTTAGGGGGGACTTTGGCCTTAACTCTGCTTTTCACCGCTTCTGTGGGTGGCCGCTTGACCCCTTCTCTGTTGTTGGAACTCGAATCTGGGCACTTTATTGATATTAGTTACCTGCTGTGCCTCTGAGCACCTACTCGCCTCCTTGCTGGGCTCAGAAAATGCAGGTTTTGTGCACCTGAATTATAATCTTGCTGTGATAATACGCCTGTATTGATTCAACAAAATGAGTTGTCTATTTTCCTTTCACTTCGACATCTATAAGAAGGAAAGGCTGACAATCAGGAACATAAATATTTTGGACTTCGCATCTTGTGGCATGAAGATGTTTTAAAAAACGTGTAATAATTGCAAAATAAAATTTTACCAGGAAATGCAGTCTGTCTGAACCTGGAGGATGAACTTCTCACAAAAAGCACTTATTTCAGAGCAGTGTTAAAATGTTACAATCGCCTAAGCACCTAAAAGGCAGAAAATAGACAGCATTAACGTTAAACATGCAACAATCCAAATATAAATATGTAGAAAGTGTTGTCGGAGCCCGGGCCATCTCTCTGCTTTATTAAAAGCACACAGGATGCTGGCTCCCGCAGCACTTTATTCTGGAGACCGTCTCTGGCTCTGAGGTGCTTCTCCCCCAGACCCCGTGCTGCTGTGACTGACACCACTCGAGGGATCGCGGAAAGTTTCAACCCCACATTTTATACCAGTCTGATGTTTTCTTATGCATTCGAGTTCATTTAAAGGGCTTGGTTTTGGTTGGATTTCGGTGCTTAATTGTAATTGTTGTATGTTACTCGACATTTTGATAAAACCACCCCATTGACCACATCTATTGCCACTTCTGAAGAAAGCTACTTGTTTTTGTAAACAAACGGGGAAGACAGCTTTCTTCAAAAAGAGCATGACCGTTTTCCTAGCCCGTCTCACCTCTTTCTATGATGAGGCCCCATCACGGGTGTGGACAGCAGATTACATCTAGATTTTCATCAATCTTGCAACTTTTCAGGCTGGAATTGCAGCTTCGTGCTTTTACTTCTGGTGATGGTGGCCCAACGGCTTTTTCTCAGCAGACCAGAAGCAGTGACAGCTTGCAGGCCGCTGAGGGGAGTTTTGGGGGTGGCAGGACTACGCCCCCTCATTTGACAACAGAACCCCAGCCTCCCTGAGGAGACAACGTCCCCTCCTCCCACCAGCCCGTGGGTGCTGAGGTTGACCCTTACACCTGCTCTGGGGTGGGGGGTGGTGGGCCAGCAGAGCCCTGCACAGAGGAGAGGGGAGTGGGGGGCATCAACTCCTCCGGCCCACGAGCCTTGCCTGGATGCTTGGAGCCATCAGGGAAGAAGAAGCTTTAGACTCATCTCTGTCTCACTGAAGATTTGCAAAGTGGGGGGAGGGTGAGTTGCAAGTAGACCCGGAAGCGAGTCACCAGACCACCTGGCTCCCCCAGGGGACCTGGTCACCTCCCTGTCCTTCTCCACTCCACGTGTCTGTACACCACGGATGTACATGCGCCTGTTCCGGGAGCCCAGCACCCGGCCTCGAGCAGAAAGGACCTCACATAGCTCGTAAGCCGAGATGTTTCCCGACGAACAGTTTCAACAGCCCCCCTGCCAGGCCCAGCACGGAGACCTCTGCGAAGAGGCGCTCAAGGGCTTTTCTCTCTCCTAAGACGCTGACCTAGACGGGAACCATATTCTACAGACAGGGTCCTGGCCGGCTCACCCGACAAACAGTTACGGAAGCCATGCCACAGAGGGGGCCCCAGGCACCTCATCTGGTGGGACGGGTGAAGCCAACTTACAGACACACCCGGGCTTGCTGCTTGATTTCCGAAGAATTGCTACATTTCTAAAATTTCCTTGCGAGAGGCAGCACCCCACTGGACTGTTTAAGACGGGTACAAATGGAGAGAGGCAGGAAATGTCTCCAGCTCCAAAATGGAGAATGCTCTGTTTCTCCTTTAAGGGAAGCTGGAAACTGAAGGTCTGTCAACGCTGGGCTTTGGTGATGGGGATCAGCCCACTCCTCCAGCGCAAGGGTTGCCTTGCAGCTCACCCCACAGCTCAGGGTGGGCGTCCGCTCACACGCGCCTGAGCATAGGTGCTGCCGGTGGGATGGAAACGATGAAGAAACGCCAGAGGCCACCAGAGGAGGGGCTTCCTGGGGCCCAGTCCTCGGAAGGACGTTGGTTTAGAATCAGCATCTTTCTTCTTTTTTCTTGTTTTTTGCCCTTATGCCTACAAGCGGGACCAGACACAGACCCTGCTGACACTTACCGGAGAGGGTCTTTCTCAGCTGCTGCCCACGCGGCCATGGCGTTCACCTGCTGAGAGCGGCCAAGAGCGTGTGGCTCATCATGTTGATCCACCTTTGCTTCAGACGTGGTTCCTGCCTCCTTGTGAGAAAACCCCGCAACACAGCTAATTCTCCCGCACAGACAATGTCTAAGTCAATGCTCTCAATGAATGAGCAGCTGTGATGTAAGCCAATGGTCTGTGTTTGTTTGTTGTTTTGGTTTTATTTTTTGAGGGGGAGGAGGGTTATATATGGAACACATTTGATGGTCAGGTCAGTGGACAGAATAAGGAGTGTGAACACTTCGGCTGAACCGCCATCTGTGTGTGTGTGTGAATGTGTGTACAGGGTGTGTGTGTGTGCATGTGTGTGTGTGAATGTGTCTACAGTGTGTGTGTGAATGTGCGTACAGTATGTGTGTGAATGTGTGTACAGTGTGTGCATGCCTGTGTGTGTGAATGTGTGTACAGTGTATGTGTGTGCGTGTGTGTGAATGTGTCTACAGTGTGTGTGTGAATGTGTGTACAGTGTGTGTGTGCATGTGTGTGTGAATGTGTGTAGTGTATGTGCGTGTGTGTGAATGTGTGTACAGTGTGTGTGTATGTGTGAATGTGTACAGGGTGTGTGTGCATGTGTGTGCATGTGTCTACAGTGTGTGTGTGAATGTGTGTAGTGTATGTGCATGTGTGTGAATGTGTGTACAGTGTGTGAATGTGTAGTGTGTGTATGTGTGAATGTGTGTACACTGTGTGTCAATGTGTCTACAGTGTGTGCATGCTTGTGTGTGTGAATGTGTGTACAGTGTGTGTACGTGTCTGTGTGAATGTGTGTACAGTGTGTGTGTGCGCACGTGTGTGTATGAATGTGTGTAGTGTGTGTGCATGTTTGTGTGTGTGAATGTGTGTACTGTGTGTATGTGCAGCCCAGGCCTTCAGTGAGTGAGGAAAAGTCAGGAGCGGATGTTGAAGGTGAGTTAAGCGTCAGAGGAAGTCAGGGCCCCCCCACCGCCCCCACCGCGCCCCCACCGCGTCCCCACCACGCATGTGTGAAATGAAAGAGACGCTTCGGCATCCACAGACAGAAACAAGGCCACGACGGACGTGTAGGAGCTTCCTAAAGACCGGCCTGGACTTGCTAAAGGGATAATAAAATTCCTTTAGATATTTTTTGGTTCTTGCATTTTAATGAAAAGATTGATTTCTAGTCATTATTTATCTATTGTCAAATTTTCACAAACAGCTGTAGTGACGATTGCTGAATTTCTCCTCTGTGTTTAGAGGAAACTGTCAATTCACAAACATGGAATTGTGCTATTATCTATGTCGAAGGCGTTTTTCTGTAAATATACAGATTTAGTGCTGGTTTTCAATAAATATACAAAGATGCTAATTACCACTAGAACTATTTGTTAACACTCAAAAATACATATAAAATAAATAAAAGAAATGCCATTTTTCCATTAAAAATTCAAAAATATTTGTCTTGAGGCTGCCTCGCACATAATATTTGGAAATTGTGCCATCATTACGCAGTTGACGTTACCTCTTGTTCTCGGGTCCTTCCCAGCGACTCTTCACCGGCCTCTCCAGGAGGCTCCTCTCGCTGTCTCGGGAGAGACTTTGGTTGCGGCTGGGTTCTCCCCAGCCCGCCCGCGTCGCGGGAGAAAGCCGCGCTGGGGGCCGCAGGCGCTGGGAGGGCCCGAGGCTCTGCCGGCGCAGGGCTGTGCAGCGGGGCTGTGCGTCGTGTTGCCCGGACCCGCTGCCCTGTGGGCCTGCCTGCCCGGGGCGCGCTCCTTAGTTTATTTCCACCTGTGTCGAGTGTGAGGGGCATTTTCACTACTTGCTGTTAAAAATCTTTGTAAAACTTACAGAGTTATGAGCAACACTCCTACAAACACGGGGGGCTCAGAGCTCTCCACTCTCCTCCCTCTGGTCCAGTGGTGGTCGAGCTTGGGCCCCCGCAGTGGGCAGTGTGGGCTGAGCCCCCCAGGCCCGTCGAGGGCACACAGCTCGGCCCTTCCCCAGGACATGCCTTTGGCTGAAGGGAGACTTCCCCACTCCTGGGGGAGGGCGCCTGCAGGACACGGGGGGATGTCGGTTGCTGGGGGGGTCAGAGCAGCCCCTGAAGGAGGGGCTCGAAGGGGACCAAGCATCTCCTCCTCCAGGTCGGCTGCCCCACAGCCGCGCCCAGCACCTTCGCAGCAGCTCCTCGAGCCCGTCGGGAGGGCTCAAAAGGGGAGCCCCTGGGCGACCGAGGCTGCTTTTGTTCGAGCAAACGCCCCTCCGCAAGCTCTGGGAGTTAGCACTCTCATTGGTAAAGTGAGGTCTCAAGGGGCCATGAGGATGAGCGATGATGTTCACGTGGTCTCAGCACGCGTCCAGCTCGTGGTGAGATCAGACAGGTTATTGTCGTCACCACCATCCTCATCATCACGCATGGACTCTCGTCCAGAAAGCGCAGAGGGCTCCCTGTGTGGCCCCGAACGCGTCCAGAAGCATTTCTGCAGACCCGAGGGGAGCCTCGTTAGTAACTGATGAGTCGCAGGGCTCCGCGTGAACCTGGAGTCACTGCGGACGCGGACGCCAGCGGTTTACATGGATGGGAGCCAGGTGCCCGGCTCGGGGAAGCCGGCCCCTCGTACAGACCGGCTTACGACAAGGTTAGCGTGTGCCCAGGAGGAGCCAGGGGCTCTGTGCTGGCAGATAAGAAACCTGGACCCGGCCGGAGCAGAGACGCGCCCCCCGACGCCCTGCCGGGAGCGGGTGGACAGGCGCCCCAGTCAGAACCTCTGGGGGGTGCGTATGGTTGTCGTGCGTGACATGCTCAGGTCAACTGTCGTTAAGTGTGCGGGAACCGCTACACGGAGTTGGGTTCTTCGCAGAAAGCAGAGAGGCGCTTGACTGTCACTCAGCTGATGGCAACCAGGTTTCGGCCCCGCGGAGGCGGAGTTCAGCTGGAGTCGGCTTCTCCGTCGTCTCTGCCGGGCCCCGCCTCCACCCCTGCCGTTGCCGCTGGGAGACCCCGGACGCCCCCGCCGCTTGCTCCGGAGGATGCGCATCATTGGTGCGGCCCCGGTGGTCGTGACCCACCTCTGTCTTCCCGTCCTTTTCCTCTTGATTTTGTTTGTGAGAGATGTCTGCTTCGTGCTGATGTTGGTCATGTACTGTGCTGAGGATAAGGAAGACCACAGTCTCCGAGTGACTGGGCTCCAAAAATGTTCACATTTCAGTGTGGGTGAAGAGGCAGGATCCCCTGTGAAAATTACAGGCTGACTGGACTCACGCTGCCCAGGCGGTGCTAGTGGTAAAGAACCCGCCTGCTAATGCAGGAGACTCAAGAGACGCGGCTTTGACCCCTGGGCTGGGAAGATCCCCTGGAGAAGGGAATGGCAACCCCCTCCAGTATTCTTGCCTGCGGAATTCCATGGATGGAGGACCCTGGCGGGCTACAGTCCCTGGGGTCGCAGAGTCGGACACGACTGGACGACTGAGTGTGCACACAGGCATTCGTACATTTGCATAGGGCACAGGTCCTGAGCAAAACCCCAAGTTGAACACCTTAAATATGTCAAAGGCCCCACCCAAGGGCGTTTCTCTGGAGTTGGTTCAACTTCAGAAAATCCTATGAGTTGAGTTTAGTGTCCTTCCAGATTAAGAAAAGCCTGGTGATCTTAAAACTCTCAGAGACATTTGATAAGATTCAATATACATATGTCACAAAAATCTTGTTAAAATAGAAATTATGTTTAAGTGGATGAATCACTCAAATAACAGCAAAAAGAAAAAAAGAAAAAGAAAAACTCTAAACTACAACAAAACTCATTGCTAATAGTAAAACATTTTAGAATTTTTCTCACAAAAATCAAGATCAATTCCAGAATGCTGGCCATCACCATTTCTGTTCAACACTGAATTAACATAAAAGACAAGAAAAAGTAGGAAATGTAAACACTGAGAAGAAAACCCAAACTGTCACCATCTTGGTGACTAGACTGTGGATCGACATCACCCCCCACGAACACTTAGAATCTCTTTTAGAATCCACAGGACATCTGCCAATGTTGAGCAATGTGTATCAATATTAAAAACCAAATGGCATTTCTCCTACCAGAAACATTTAGAAATCTTAATTGATAAGAATGAGTTGAAATCTGCATCTGGTCAAGATGGAGAAATAGGAGCTGAATTTGCTTTCCAGCCCCAACAACTAAAAAACCAGCAAAACACATTAAAAGTGTTCAAAACCTTGGGCTTAACTGTTGTATCAGCTCTACATCATTGATGGAGGTTTAGACCTGGTAACTTTTGCTGTTTGTTCAACATCACATTTTTCTGCATTTCATGCAAAGTTCCTTTACTAATTCATTTTTCGCTTGTATGGAGTGCCTGCTTGAGTAATTCTTTAGAAGTGAGTATATGGTTTCTGAGTTCTTGCCCATCTAAATACAGGCTTATTTGTCCTAACATTTAAACCATAATTGACTAATCATATAATTCATCATCCTTTACCTGTAACTCTGCAAATATGACTTTATTGCTATTTAGCATTTGGTGCTGCAGTTGAAAATATCAAGTGCCAGCCTGAATATCTTTCCATTATACGTAATTTGTATATTAACAAAATTGACCCCTCTTCTTATTGAAGTTTTATTTTTTCTCCTTATTCTTAGAAATTGCCAACTTATTCAGAGAATGAAGAGTGTGGTTCTTATCCCAATCCTAACTGAGTGTCCAGGGGCCATCTTGAAGGAGAAAACTCTTCCCTGGACCTGGCTTGGGGTCTCAGGTCACGTGGATGGCAGGGCCACGAGCCGCCCCCCTCTCACCTGCCTGGACAAGCAGGTGGCTGTGGGGTTGGAGTCGGGCAGACACACGGCTTCTCTCCCTGGGGTGGTCAGCGCTTCTCCTTCTCTTCTCCCCGAGTCACTCCCCCTAAACCCTAAGATGGTCCAGGGTGGAGGCACAGGAGGATGAGTGCGGGAACCTCGTGTGAGTGGAAAGACCGTTGGAGAGGGTCCAGCCTGCCAGCCAGAGGGGCCTGGGGCTTGGGACTCTGCTTGGACATCTGAAAGCCCAGGGGGGTGGGTTAGCCCTCGGCCACTTTTCTGTGGATGCACGCGTGAGTGCTAAGTCGCTTCAGTTGTGTCTGACTCTCTGTGACCCCACGGACTGTAGCCCGCCAGGCTCCTCTGTCCATGGGATTCTCCAGGAAACAATACTGGAGTGGGCTGCTATTCCCTCCTCCAGGGGATCTTCCTGACCCAGGGATCCAGCCCAGGTCTCTTACATCTGCTTTGGCAGGCAGATTCTTTACCACAAGCGCCACCTGGGAGGCTGCTCTCCAGGGTTAGGTGATGGGTTAGGGCTTCCTCACGCCTGGCCACACAGGCCCTTCCCCGAGCATGGACGGCACCTCACTGCCGTCCGCTCGGCCACAGAGAGAAGGCAGACAGTCTCTCGATCTCTTGCGGCCTTGGGGGCTGGAGACGGGGGCTCGGGCTTCCCAGGGCTTCATTCCCAGAGCCCTTGGCCCCCCTGACTCATCAGACGGTGTCGAGACCTTAGGTTCCTGAGGCCCACGAGGAGGCGGTGAGCGCCTGGACGCTGTGAGCAAAGACCGAGGAGCTGGGCGAGGCCCCGAGTGGCCCCTGGGCGGGCGCTGAGGAAAGGCCGGCAGCTTGGACGCACCAGCGAGTGGCCCCTCGGCGGCCCGAGGCCCAGTCGCGGTCACCCCTCAGCCGGGCTGGCGGGATGCAGGAGCTGCGTCGCCCGCTGGCAGTGAGGACACCGGCGGGCGGAAGGGCGGCTCACGGGCGGCCCACGCCAGGTTGTGAGGAGCCTCGCGTCGGCAGCCCAGGGCTGAGTGCAGACCCCGGGCTCCACCGGCTCCAAGCCCGCGGCCTCCACGGGGACCAGCGTCGTTAGGAACAAAGGGCCGTTACCGGGACTGGCGCCTTGGGAACAGGGACCAAAGCGGGAGGGGTGACCTTCCGTGAGCGCACAGCGCTGACCGTCCGCGGGGGGCGCCGGACCGCAGAGAGCGCGGCCCCCCCAAGACTGCAGGCTGGGGACGCGCAGCCAGACCGGGGCCCTAAGTGCGTGATAATCGTGCTTCCGGGGACGCGGGTTAACGCCAGCCAGGGTTCCCTGTTTTAGACTGTGTCACACAAGTCAAAGGCCTGCCTGCGTCCTCCCCCTGAGCCCTGCATTATGCAAAAGGTTGAGACTGTTATCCTCGGGGTTTGCCTTAGTTGCTGGCTGTTTTAAAATTTCATTTCTAAAAAACAAGAAGGAAGGAAGGGAGAAAGAAAATCACTACACCCTCTCCTACCAACCCCCTCCTACTACCCTCTCCTGTCACTCCTCTCCTGTCACCCCTCCTACCACCCCCTCTCCTGCCACCCCCTCCTGTCACCCCCTCCTGTCACCCTCTCTCCTGCCACCCCCTCTCCTGTCACCCCCTCCTGTCACTCCTCTCCTGCCACCCCTCTCCTGTCAACCCCTCCTGTCACTCCTCTCCTGTCACCCCTCTCCTGTCACCCCCTCCTGTCACTCCTCTCCTGTCACCCCTCTCCTGTCACCCCCTCCTGTCACTCCTCTCCTGTCACCCCTCTCCTGTCACCCCCTCCTGTCACTCCTCTCCTGTCACCCCTCTCCTGTCACCCCCTCCTGTCACTCCTCTCCTGTCACCCCTCTCCTGTCACCCCCTCCTGTCACTCCTCTCCTGTCACCCCTCTCCTGTCACCCCCTCCTGTCACTCCTCTCCTGCCACCCCTCTCCTGTCAACCCCTCCTGTCACTCCTCTCCTGTCACCCCTCTCCTGTCACCCCCTCCTGTCACTCCTCTCCTGTCACCCCTCTCCTGTCACCCCCTCCTGTCACTCCTCTCCTGTCACCCCTCTCCTGTCACCCCCTCCTGTCACTCCTCTCCTGTCACCCCTCTCCTGTCACCCCCTCCTGTCACTCCTCTCCTGTCACCCCTCTCCTGTCACCCCCTCCTGTCACTCCTCTCCTGTCACCCCTCTCCTGTCACCCCCTCCTGTCACTCCTCTCCTGTCACCCCTCTCCTGTCACCCCCTCCTGTCACCCCTCTCCTGTCACCCCCTCCTGTCACTCCTCTCCTGTCACTCCCTCTCCTGTCACCCTCTCTCCTGCCACCCCCTCTCCTGTCACCCCTCTCCTGTCACCCCTCTCCTGTCACCCCTCCTACCACCCCCTCTCCTGCCACCCCCTCCTGTCACCCTCTCTCCTGCCACCCCCTCTCCTGTCACCCCTCTTGTCACTCCTCTCCTGCCACCCCCTCTCCTGTCACCCCCTCCTGTCACTCCTCTCCTGTCACCCCCTCCTGTCACCCCCTCCTGTCACTCCTCTCCTGTCACTCCTCTCCTGTCACTCCCTCTCCTGTCACCCCTCTCCTGCCAACCCCTCCCTGTCACCCCTCTCCCATGTCCCCTCTCCTGTCACCCCCTCTCCTGTCACCCCTCTCCCATGTCCCCTTTCCTGTCACCCCTCTCCTGTCACCCTCTCCTGTCACCCCTCTCCTGTCACCCTCTCCTGTCACCCCCTCTCTTGTCACCCTCTCCTGTCACCCCCTCTCCTGTCACCCTCTCCTGTCACCCCCTCTCTTGTCACCTCTCTCCTGTCACCCCCTCTCCTGTCACCCCTCTCCCATGTCCCCTCTCCTGTCACCCCTCTCCTGTCACCCCCTCTCCTGTCACCCCTCTCCTGTCACCCTCTCCTGTCACCCCCTCTCCTGTCACCCCTCCTACCACCCCCTCTCCTGTCACCCCCTCTCCTGTCACCTCTCTCCTGTCACCCCCTCTCCTGTCACCCCCTCCTGTCACCCTCTCTCCTGCCATCCCCTCTCCTGTCACCCTCTCTCCTGCCATCCCCTCTCCTGTCACCCCCTCTCCTGCCACCCCCTCTCCTGTCACCCTCTCCTGTCACCCCCTCTCCTGTCACCCCCTCCTGTCACCCCCTCTCCTGTCACCCCCTCCTGTCACTCCCTCTCCTGTCACCCCTTCTCCTGTCACCCCCGCTCCTGTCACCCCTCTCCAATGTCCCCTCTCCTGTCACCCTCCTGTCACCCCCCTCCTGTCACCCCCTCCCATGTCCCCTCTCCTGTCACCCCCCTCTCCTGTCACCCCTCTCCCATGTCCCCTTTCCTGTCACCCCTCTCCTGTCACCCCCTCTCCTGTCACCCCTCCTACTACCCCCTCTCCTGCCACCCCCTCCCTGTCACCCCTCTCCCATGTCCCCTTTCCTGTCACCCCTCTCCTGTCACCCCCTCTCCTGTCACCCCTCCTACTACCCCCTCTCCTGCCACCCCCTCCCTGTCACCCCTCTCCCATGTCCCCTTTCCTGTCACCCCTCTCCTGTCACCCTCTCTCCTGTCACCCCTCTCCTGTCACCCCTCTCCTGTCACCCCTCTCCTGTCATCCCCTCTCTTGTCACCCCTCTCCTGTCACCCCTCTCCTGTCACCCCCCTCTTGTCACCCCTCTCCTGTCACCCCTCTCCTGTCATCCCCTCTCTTGTCACCCCTCTCCTGTCACCCTCTCCTGTCACCCCCTCTCCTGTCACCCCTCTCCTGTCACCCCCCTCTTGTCACCCCTCTCCTGTCACCCCCTCTCCTGTCACCCCCTCTCCTGTCACCCCTCTCCTGTCACCCCTCCTGTCACCTCTCTCCTGTCACCCCCTCTCCTGTCACCCCTCTCCTGTCATCCCCTCTCCTGTCACCTCTCCTGTCACCCCTCTCCTGTTGCCCCTCCCTATCACCCCTCTCCTGTCACCCCCTCTCCTGTTACGCGTCTCACTGCCCAGAGCTGCCTATCCAAAGATGCAGGAAGATGGAGGCTGGCATTGAAGATGTTCAGTTTGGGGAGGGAGACAGGAGGCAGTCCTCCTGATGAGCAGGAGGACGCCCTGCAGTCCCTGGAGAGCTGCCCAGGCCACCTGCATGGTGGTCCCCATCTTCCCTGGCTTCGGGAGGTGGGTCCAGCCGGCAGCTCCGGCCGCCCCGTCTGCTTCGCTCTGCGTGCTGAACTGGGGCATCTGGGGCTTGAGTCAGCAGCTGCTCCCACCCCACCTGACTCTTTCTGGTAATTTCTGATGTTGCCTGGATGGTGGCTTGTTTAATAGCATCAACTGAGCCAGATGCAAAACTTTCCCTGGGGCCATGCCTGGTGCCATTGGGGGTGCAGGAATATGTCAGAAAGAGGCACGCGGTGGCACCCCAAGTTCCCGATACTTAAGGGCAGAACTGCAGCCCTGGCCCCGCAAGGTTGCCCTTCACTCGGCTCAGGTGGGTCACATGCTGTCGGGAGGACACCTCTTTCTCAGCATCTGGATGGGACCGAGCTCTGCTTCAGCCCATGTTCTTCTTCATGCACTGGACCAGGCCTCTGAGTCTACCCTGCTACACGGGTCCTGGTGAGCCTGGGCAGAGCCCTGGTGGTGAGAGCGTGGGTGGCAGCTTGGCCAGCCGCAGTGCCCAGGCAGTGCCCGGGTAGTGCCCAGGTACTCTGTCAAACACCCGCATGTCACTAGGAGGTGTTTGCAGATGTGGTAACACCCACAGTCAGCCTTCTTCACGTGGCTGGGCTTCCCCTGGTCGGTTTCCTTAGAGGAAGGGAAATTCTGCCTCAGGAAATCCCTGTGGCATCAACTCCCCTAAAGTTCCCACCTGTGGTCTGCTCTGTGGGTCTCAGGTTTGCCAGCCCCCGCCAGGATCACTGAGATAAACGTTTAAGTAGAAATGTATATAGATGCACGTGGGTAGACGTGGATGTCTCTGTTCATTTGCTTGTTTGCTTAAGCTTGTTTGTTTATGAGCAGGGTCCTCTGGAGCGCCCTGACTGACAGTGTTCGCCCTCTATTTCCCATCTGTGCGATGGTGACAGTGTCCACCGTGTGGGACTAAGAACTGAAGGATTCCATCGCAAGTGCCGTTTCGGGAGCTGTTGGTTGCAAAGAGATTTGTCAAAGCTGATGAAGATGGCGTTTTGGTGGGTGTGCCAGGGGACTGTTCCTGGTTGTCGGCAGTGGTTGAGATCCCAGTGACACTGGTACTCAGCGGGGCTTGCGGTGAGGGTTGGCACCACCCACGTGTCTGTGGAGAGTGTCTCCAGGCACAGGAAGCGGGCCACAAACACCGCTGTGATGACTGGTCCTTAACAGATTCCCTTTTGAATGATCACATTTTTCTGCTTGTTTTTCTTCTCTTAAAATAAGAACCCTCTCCTCCTTTTCATCTGCTCCGGGGGGATCTGAGGTCAATTTCCAAGGATGCAGTGAACAGCATTTGCGGCATGGCCCCTGGGAATGCACTTGGGAGTGAGGAGGGAAACAGAGGAGGCCTGGATCAACAAATTCAGTTTCCTGGCAAAACCAGTGAGGCTGAGGGTGCCGGGGGTCAGCTGCTCCCCATCGCCTGCAGTTGGGGGGTCAGTACCCAAGCCGCATGACGCCGGGCAGGGGGGGGTGTCCCCTTGGAGCCCAGGCCGCGCTAGGGGGATGATTCTACTGAGCCTCGGTGCTTTTCTGCTCTGTGACTTTAGCCACCAAGTGTCACTTCCGTGGACTCAGTCAACATCACTGAACAGGAAATTGCTTTATTATTATGCTAAATGGGCACTTTGTTTGGATAGAGGAATGGTTAATGAAAATGATTGCACTGTAACGTGGAAAAGATAAAGTGCTAAAAAATGCCGTGATAGTCAACAGCTGACATAATTTGTGCTGTTATTAGGGACAATTTGTGACTTTTTAAAAGTCGAGTGGGTCCAAATGTCAAATGGGGAAAACATTAGTTAAAACACCCCGGAGTAATGAACGATTTAGAGGAGAAGGAAATCCGAGGAGACTTCAACCTTTCTGTTTTAATTCGTTATTTAACAATGCGGACAGTTTGCATCCCGCACTCAAAACAGCTCTCTAGGCCCCTCCTGGGCTCTGCCCTCCTTTCACCCTGGACCGATGTGTTGCCCGGAAGATGCGAGACTTTCTCCACAAATAAGAATTTCCAGAATAGTCATCACCTTCTGCCCCCAACCGCTTCATTCTCATCCTTTTTGAGCAAAATAGCATGTGAGAGTCCCGGGTGGTGTCAAGGTAAGGAGAAGGTCTCCCACTGGACATGTGAGACTTAAAGGTGAGGGGGGAATAGCGGGCACCACTTATGGCGTCTTCATGATTCAACAGAAACCTCCGCATGGAATCTGGGAGGTTACTGAGACCCTGCATATTCCTGAGGTGGAGGAGGACTGATGGACCGAGTCATCCGTTCACTCAGTGAGCGCCTAACGGGCACCCCCTCAGAACGCACAGCACGGAGTGACCCGCTCCTTCCTGGTGGCTGCAGAGCTGCAATGATTTTTTCCTCAGTGCTTGAGGCCAGAACAAACCCCGAACAGGTCTGTTTATTCGGTAGTTAGGTCCAAACAATGAGAATTTATGAAACTGAAGGAAAAAGAAACAATATTTTTGCTTCATTTTCCAGTCACCAGAATTCCTTATCAAGGGGATGTGATGTCCACGGGGTGACATATGTCCACTGGGTGCTGAATGACATGTGGCCACGTGTGATCAGACTGGGCTCTGCCCCAGTCCCTTCCTGCTCAACATGGATTTCAGAGCATACTTGCTTTTTATGTCAGCAACTGTTGAACATCAGGCTTTGCAAACACGCTGTTATGGGAAGGAA
This sequence comes from Bubalus bubalis, assembly GCF_019923935.1. Classification (NCBI taxonomy): domain Eukaryota; kingdom Metazoa; phylum Chordata; class Mammalia; order Artiodactyla; family Bovidae; genus Bubalus; species Bubalus bubalis. The sequence continues at coordinate 1,013,260 of NC_059169.1, forward strand.
TGGAGTACAGCCTGAAACGGAAAATGGTGAACTAGCCCAGCCAGTGGATAGTCTGTGGGGTGCACCAGCTGGGCCACCGAAGCTGAGAGCCAGGGTCTTCCCTGTGAAAATGCAAACAGTCTCTCTGTGTCCTGTGGGTTTACTGCGGCACCCCTGGGTACCCAGGCACACACTTTGGGAACCACAGTCTAGGCCACACAATGCAATGCCCCGTCTCAGATGACTTGTACTCCAAACTGCTTGTTAGTCCACGGTAACATGGAAATGGAGAGACAGCCTAGAAAGTGTTTCAGTCACTTGACACAGGATGTTTCTTCTGATTAAGGCTGGTGTTTTGTATTTGCTTTTTATTTTTCTAGCAATTTATCTTCATTTAAATTTGCAGAGTAGTGTCTTCAATGGGTTGGAATCAAAAAGCAAACAGGGCTTCCCCACAGATGGTTTGAGAAGACCTGTTCTAGGGGTTCTGTTGGGGGAAGACAGACATAAAGATAGATGCTTCCAAAATCTGAAGTCAAAACCGAGATAGCATTATTACTAAATTACCACAACTAAACCCAGTCATTTTAAACCTTTTAAAGGCCCAGTTAATGAGAAACTGCTAATTTATTTTTGCAAGGTTTTGGAATATTTAACCAAAAGACACTTTTGCAAATATAGTAAAAAGTGTTATGTACCATCAGATGAAGCATCAATTTTATTATACAATATAGTTGAGATTGGAGTGGGCCTGCCTTCTAAGGTTGAATTAGAAGTTCTGGTTGTCCTTGCCCTCCCCCATCCCTCCTCCCCGCTTACTCTCTTGTCCATCACAGGAATGTTCTGGACAAAAATTCAGACTCACCCGGAGACCACCGAGACCCTGTGTTAGCATGTTTTCTTGGTAAAGTTTTATCTTTGTTCACTTGTCCTTAAAATCACTTGAGTGAGACATCACTATACTACTTATTTAGTAAATGCTTTTGGTTTGGATTATGGGGGGTGGACCCTTTGAATGAGCTTCAGGGACTGTGGAAGCAGAAAAAAGGAAAACCAAACGCCATCCAGGCTGCTGTAGTACAACGATTTTTTTCTATATTTGCTAATCGGAACATGATAGCAGGGAAACTATTATAAATTAGAAACACCCACAGAATTTAGAGCCAAAAAGAATTACATGGAAGTGTAATTGATTTATCCTCTGGGTTTTGGTACTCACTGCTAATCTCGTTGTGCTTTGGCCAACGGTGTGTGGCGAGGCAGAGAAATGTTTAGTAAGCACAAGTTGCGTGTGCCGTCGAGTGCGTGCTTGTGAAGTAAACGTGCATGGGTTGCTCTAAAGCTGTTCTGGAAGCCAAGTGCGTGTTGGGAGGGGAGGGGCTTGAGGACAGGGGCTGAGCCTTTTGCTGGGCGAGGGGTCCTCAGAGCCTGGGGTCTCTCTCTCAGGAGGGGTGCCATTGCCCTGTGGCTCCTGCAAGTGGGTCTGTGAAGACCCATCGACATTTTAAGGGGAAAACATGTGTTCTCCTGTGTGCTCTTTCCTCCCTTGACTATTTTGTCTTTTTGTTGGTTTGTAGCTTTTGATGTTGAACATAGGATGGATAATATTTGTAATGCCTAAGAGTGGCTTCTGTCTTCTCTTCAGCAGAGAGGGGATTTCAACTTCTGAATTTTAAAAGTCTTCTACTTAGAAAAAGCTTTCCAAGATGCAGGAGAGTACACAGAGCCGCCATCAAGAGCTTGGATGTCGAGAGCTGTTAGAATTTCTCAGCGCCTCCACTTCTAAAACTTTCAGTTCCAAGGAGATCCCAATACGGCCCCAAATGTTTGATCCTTAAGGAAAAAAGATTCCATGTATATGCAAATGAATTAAATCTGGCACTAGACTGCATCCACTTCATTTACGTTCTGGTTCTGTGAGCACTATTTGATATTTGGGCTTCCCTGATGGTTCAGCTGGTAAAGAGTCTGCCTGCAATGCAGGAGACGTGGGTTCGATACCTGGGTTGGGAAGATCCCCTGGAAGAGGGCATGGCAACTCCAGTATTCTTGCCTGGGAAATCACATGGACAAAAGAGCCTGGTGGGCCACAGTCCATGGGGTCTCAAAGAGTAGGACACAGCTGAAGCAACTGAACACTTGATATTTAGAAAGGTTTTTTCCCCTGTTTTATAAACCTCTAAAAATTAGAGCCTTGAATCTTGCTGTCAATAGAAGGAATTAAGTGTCAAAGATCAAGCTCATTTCAAAACAGATTAAGACAGATTCTGAAGTTGGCACAATGAATTTTTGCACACTGCATGACATGAATTTTTTCCATTTTCTTTTCCTGTTTGTGTATGTTTTTAAGATGAAAAAAATGTTTGCACTATGACCCCTTGCTTTTAGAATTCTTCACACAGGGGATTCAGGTTACAATGTCCATATTTCAGTCCTAAAACAAATACATTTTTAGGTCAGAAGGTGATTGAATGAGGCTGTCATATATAAATACCAAGAGAATGCAGTGGTCATAGCAAAAATCCTCTCCCAACAACACAAGAGAAGACTACACATGGACATCACCAGATGATCAATACCAAAATCAGATTGATTATATTCTTTGAAGCCAAAGATGGGGGAGCTCTACATAGTCAGCAAAAACAAGACTGGGAGCTGACTGACTCAGATCATGGACTCCTTATTGCCAAATTCAGACTTAAATTGAAGAAAGTAGGGGAAATGACTCAACCATTCAGGTATGACCTAAGTCAAATCCCTGATGATTATATAGTTGAAGTGACAAATAGATTCAAGGGCTTAGATCTGAGAGACAGAGTGCCTGAAGAACTATGGATGGAGGTTCATGACTTTGTACAGGAGACAGGGATCAAGACCATCCCCAAGAAAAAAATGCAAAAAGGCAAAATGGTTGTCTGAGGAGGCCTTACAAATAGCTGTGAAAAGAAGAGAAGCGAAAAGCAAAGAATAAAAGGATATATATACCCATTTGAATGCAGAGTTCCAAAGAATAGCAAGGAGAGATAAGAAAGCCTTCCTCAGTGATCAATGCAAAGAAATAGAGGAAAAGAATAGAATGGGAAAGACTAGAGATATCTTTAAGAAAATTAGAGATACCAAGGGAACATTTCATGCAAAGATGGGCTCGATAAAGGACAGAAATGGTATGGACCTAACAGAAGCAGAAGATATTAAGAAGAAGTGGCAAGAATACACAGAAGAACTGTACAAAAAAGACCTTCATGACCCAGATAATCACGATGGTGTGATCACTCACCTAGAGCCAGACATCCTGGAATGCAAAGTCAAATGGGCCTTAGGAAGCATCACTATGAACAAAGCTAGTGGAGGTGATGGAATTACAGTTGAGCTATTTCAAATCCTGAAAGATTATGCTGTGAAAGTGCTGCACTCAATATGCCAGCAAATTTGGAAAACTCAGCAGTGGCCACAGGACTGGAAAAGGTCAGTTTTCATTCCAATCCCAAAGAAAGGCAATGCCAAAAAATGCTCAGACTATCACACAATTGCACTCATCTCACACGCTAGCAAAATAATGCTCAAAATTCTCCAAGCCAGGCTTCAACAGTACATGAACTATGAACTTCCAGATGTTCAAGCTGGATTTAGAAAAGGCAGAGGAACCAGAGATCAAATTGCCAACATCTGCTGGATTGTCAAAAAAACAATAGAGTTCCAGAAAAACTACTTCTGCTTTACTGACTATGCCAAAGCCTTTGACTTTGTGGAAAATTCTGAAAGAGATGGGAATACCAGACCACCTGACCTGCCTCTTGAGAAATCTGTCTGCAGGTCAGGAAGCAACAGTTAGAACTGGACATGGAACAACTGCTGCTGCTGCTAAGTCACTTCAGTCGTGTCCGACTCTGTGCGACCCCATAGACGGCAGCCCACCAGGCTCCCCTGTCCCTGGGATTCTCCAGGCAAGAACACTGGAGTGGGTTGCCATTTCCTTCTCCACATGGAGCAACAGACTGGTTCTAAATAGGAAAAGGAGTATGTCAAGGCTATATATTGTCACCCTGCTTATTTAACTTATATGCAGAGTACATCATGTGAAATGCCAGGCTGGATGAAGCACAAACTGGAATCAAGATTGCTGGGAGAAATATCAATATCCTCAGATATGCAGATGACACCACTCTTATGGCAGAAACTGAAGAACTAAAGAGCCTGTTGATGAAAATGAAAGAGGAGAGTAAAAAAGTTGGGTTAAAACTCAACATTCAGAAAACTAAGATCATGGCATCTGGTCCCATCACTTAATGGGAAATAGATGGGGAAACAGTGGAAACAGTGACAGACTTTATTTTTGGGGGCTCCAAAATTACTGTGGGAGTGGATTACAGCCATGAAATTAAAAGACGCTTGCTCCTTGGAAGAAAAGTTATGACCAACCTAGACAGCATATTCAAAAGTAGAGACATTACTTTGCCAACAAAGGTCCATCTAGTCAAGGCTATGGTTTTTCCAGTAGTCATGTATGGATGTGAGAGTTGGACTATAAAGAAAGTTGAGCGTCAAAGAATTGATGCTCTTGAACTGTGGTGTTGGAGAAGACTCTTGAGAGTCCCTTGCAAGGAGAGTCAAGCAGTCAATTCTAAAGGAAATCAGTCCTGAATATTCATTGGAAGGACTGATGCTGAGCTGAAACTCCAATACTTTTGCCATCTTATTTGAAGAGCTGACTCATTTGAAAAGATCCTGATGCTGGGAAAGATTTAAGGCAGGAGGAGAAGGGGATGATAGAGGATGGGATGGTTGGAAGGCATCACTGACTCGATGGACATGCATTTGAGTAAACTCTGGGAGTTGGTGATAGACAGGGAGGCCTGGCCTGCTGCAGTCCATGGGGTGGCAAAGAGTTGGACACAGCTGAGCGACTGAACGAAACTGATATAAATACCAGGAGGACATTAATTCTCTAATCCAAAATGGATTATTCCCAGTAAAAGACATTGTTAGTCTTTACACATCAAGAATAACTTGACCATTTAAAGAAGAGAAGTACAAATCTGTAAATCAGAAAAGAGGGTTGGCAGAAAAAATATATACCTTACCGGCCTTCTGGTCTTTGTGTGGTCCAAAGTCACGGTGCCCTTGCCTTAGAGGGTCCTCACTGAGTGCCAGCCACATCCAGACCGTCTCCGTCTGACCTCTACCCACCGTCAGGGGCTGAGTGTTTAGGTGCCAAAGGCCTTGCTTGTTAGGGGCTGTTCCCACAGAGGGCTTAGAACCCAGTCCCCGTGGTTCTTGAAGAATGTCTCTGTTGACTTTGTCAGGAGAATTTCTTCACTGTGGCTTAAACTGGACAGTTTGTGTCCAAGAGGGTGTGGGGCCACTTGTCTTTTAGGAAGATCCTTGAGGAGGAGCTACAGCAGAGTCGGCATTTCAATCCGAGGTTGTCCCGCCACTCACTTCAGATGGAGAAACTGAGGAAGTGACCTCCCAGCCCCACCAGGCCATTTAATCTGGAGTGTATTTTCCTCAGTGATGAAGACATTTGTACTTGGCGGTGGTGGTTTAGTTGCTAAGTTGTGTCCGACTCTTTGCAACCCCATGGACTGTAGCCTGCTAGGCTCCTCTGTCCATGGGATGCTCCAGGCAGGAATGCTGGAGTGGGCTGCCATTTCCTTCTCCAGGGGATCTTTGCGACCTGGGGATCGAACCTGTGTCTCCTGCATTGGCAGGTGGATTCTTTAGCGTCTGAGCCACCAGGGAAGCCTGGAGTGTATTCTCTTTGGTGATGAAGATATGTACGCTTAGACTACCTCTTACTAACGTGCAGAAATCTCTGTATGTTCCATTCAATTTTACTGTGAATCTTAAATAAAATAAAAAGCCTGTTTTTAAAAATCCCGCAATGTGCAGCGCTGTTATTGTAGGGAGGTGCTGAGAAGAAAGGAATCTTAGTGAAGGCTGAAAAGATGAGGATCCGTGTGAGGATGGAGAGGGCCTCGGGGGAAAGAAGTGCCTCCGGTTCCCGGGCCCTCGGCTCACCTGCTCCAGATGTGCGGGTCCAGAGGAGGCTGTTGGACCGGAGGCTGGGTCTTGGTGCTGGTTTGCTCGAGGCAGTAACAAAACGCATGAAACAGCAGGGGTGCGGAGGCCAGAAGTCAGGGAGGTGTGGGCGTGGCCGGGCTCCCTCCGATGGGCCTGGGGGTCCTTCCTCGCCTCTCCCAGGTCCTGGCGGCTCCTGGGGACCCTGTGCTCCTCGCCTGTCAGCGGCACCCTCCGCCTCTGTCTCGGGTCACTCGGGCCTCTCCCTGGGTGACTGGTGGTGGTGTCCTCGAGGGGCATCCTCCCTGTGGGCGCCAGGGATTAGATTTAGAGTCCGTTTAATCCACTGTGACCTCACCTTGACCTATTTACAAATAAGGTCACGTCCACGGGCACCCCCGAGGAGAGGGACTTCAGCATCTCTTCTTTGCAGGGAAACACCACCAAACCCACAACAGCTGACGCTGTCCACATTTGACAAAGCATTACAACATGGGGTGTAGCTCAGAGAAGATCTGGCTACTTTACAAGCAGAATTAATGGGAAAGTCCACAAATTCATGGGCTTATAAGATTAGAGAAGGTCGCTGCTTCTCCACTCCTCACAGTGAAAAGGGAACTCAGAAGGGCTGCAAAGTGCTGAGGCTGCTTCACGTCAGACTGAGCTCACGCCCGGGTCCCTGCTCAGCATACTGAGCTGTACGGGGACCGCTTCATCAGCGGCTCTTCAGTGCACACAGAACGGCTTGGGGAAGAGGCCCCGATGGGGCTCCCCCCGCAGGCAGGCCACAGAGAAAAAAACAAGGGTGAAATAGCAAAAAAAAAAAAAAAAAAGGAAATCTACGAGGAAGTTCTGGATAAGAACCCAGGGTGCAGCTCTTATCACCTGGGGCTCAGAGAAATCAAATGGATAAAAATGAACTAAACTTCTGTGCATTTTACAGTCCAAGGAGCCACCAGCCAGGGCTAAAAGAGGCAGTGATTTTAGGTACAAGATGACTTTTGCCCCCCTCTCCCCACCTGTAAACCAGAAGGAGACTGGGAAGGAGTTTGTATCTCTGATGTCTGAAATGAATATGGCCAATGGGGCTGAAGGAAAAGGAGGAAGCTTTTAGAAGGAAGAAGAGTGAACCAGAGCCACTTTCAGGAGCAGAATCAGAGAGACATCACCCACTCCAGAGCAGGGGACCTCACCCTGGGACCAGGGTCCACACATCCGCTCAGCAGTGTCTTGGAAATATCTCCATTCAATTTAAGAAGTTCTTTTTAACACGACCATGTGTAAAAAAAAAAAAAAAAAAAAAAAGGGCTTCCCTTGTGGCTCAGCTGGTAAAGAATCTGCCTGCAACGCATGAGACCTAGGTTTGATCCCTGGGTTGGGAAGATCCACTGGAGAAGGAAAAGGCTACCCACTCCAGTATTCTGGCCTGGAGAATTTTACTATACAGTCCATGGGGTTGCAAAGAGTCTGAAGCGACTGAGTGACTTTCACTTTTTATGCGTAAAATAGATAGCTGGTAAGAAGTTGCTGTATAACACAGGGAGCCCAGGCTGGAGCTCTATGATGTTCTAGAAGGTGGGATGGGGAGAGGGGAGGGAGGCAATATATGTATAATTATGCTGATTTGCATTGTTGTACAGTAGAAACCAACACAACATTGTAAAGCAATTTCCCCCCAATTAAAAGTAAATTTAAAAAATTTATACAGAAAAAAAGTTGTTTTTAGTCTAAAGTTACCAAAGAGGACAAAACCACAGGCCAGAAACCAGGAAAAGATATTTGCAGCACAAGCAGAACAACAAAAGATGAGTTATCTAAAACAAGTGAGGAAGCCTTGGTTTAGTCACTAAATTGTGTCCAACTCTTGTGACCATGGACTGTAGCCTGCCAGGATCCCCCATCCAAGGGATTCTCCAGGCAAGAGCACCAGAGTGGGTTGCCATTTCCTTCTCCAAAAAAGAAGTCTTACGTGTCAGTAAGAAAGAGGCCAAAAGATAATAAAATGAGCAAAAAGAGCTGCCACAAGCAAGCACATCTGAATGGCACGGAATAGGGAAGGGCACTTCGCTGAGGTCAGTGGGCTGAGTTCGAGGCAGGGCTGGTGAGGATGTGGGGCCACGGAACTCCCCACCGCTGGTGGACTATTGGCTGTCTTAATCCAGCCTTTCTTTTCTGAAATTAAGATGAAAATGCTGTCTCCTGTCCTCATCCACTGTAAGTAAGTATTCTCTGGCGTGGGGAATGGTTTGTCTTGAGGCCACGTGTCCAGGAATGCCTCTGAAGAGCACAAGAGCCGTGAGATACTCTCTAGCAAGATTTCGTGGTTAAAAGTGACCACTGGGGATGAGTCTTTCCACGTCTCCCGCTTACCTACGTAGGAACAGGGAAACGTGTCCGCGTTCCGTCTCGGGTCTCTAAGACTGTCGTTCATCAGGATGGTCTCCCAAGCCCCAGAGTGTCAGGGGCCATGTGGTAACCAGGGTTAGAAGCGCATGAGCCCCGTGTGAGTGAGGCAGACGACGCCCAGCTCAGTGCGTGGGGACACGTGCTCAGGAGTGGACCGGGGCGCTGGAAGCCTTTGACTTGCGGGGTGACGTGGCGTGCAGAAGGAAGAGGCAGGAGGCTGAGTGCTCTACGTCGCAGCATCTGCCCCTCGTGTCTACCAGGCACAGAGAGCCGTATCAGTCTGCTTTCATCCTGAGCTGTGGCCGAGCGTGTGGGTGCTGAGCCCTCAGGAGACGATGCCACGTTAATGCAGAGAAGAGCCTCGTCCCCGTCACAGCAGGTCGGGTGGAGGGGAGCTGAGGGTCGCGTTTAAAGCACGTTCGGTGTGAACTTGGTGCACGTCAGTGGGGTCATCAGGAGCTAACAGCCGGCTTTCTCAGGCTTTTGTAGGAAAGAAAATGTAACGTCAAAGACACAAAGTCAGGGACCAACGTGAGCATTTGTTTCAAAGGATGAGAAATGGTAGCAGAGCACAAATGTTAATGCTCTGATCAGCTCTTCAGACATCACAAAATTCAGGGAGAACTGTGTTACCCACCTGGCCCTGCCTTTGGGAACCTCCCCCACCACCATTTGCCTGCCTGCTCCGGCGTTTCCCACACAGACGAGAGGAGCACAGTCAAGTCTTTATTCTCAGGGCAATGCAAGTTTGTTTTCAGTTATTGATCATGTGAAAAATGTTTTTCGACCAGCTTTTTTTTTTTTTCTTGGCTGTGCAGCATGGCTTGTGGGACCTCAGTTCTCAACCCAGGGATGGAACCTGGGCCCCGGTGGTGAGAGACAGCCTGCACGGGGCCAGGCACGGATGCCGGGGGCTGCTAAGGGATGGGAGCAGCTCTGGGAGGCGGGCTCAGCGCAGGCTGTCCCCCACTAGCGGCTTCCCTCTTTGTCCCCCAGTGCTCCATGTGGGCCTCCGTAGTCCCCAGGGGAACCTCTTGGGGCTTTTTCTGTCCCTGGGAAGCTCCCTGCAGGCCTTGGCAGAAGCCAGATTTCAAAACCTACCAGTCATTTTACTGGAATGGAAATGGTCAGGATGGTTGGTGAGTCCACACTGTAGCAAAGGGGGCCTCACAGCCTGGAGCAGAGAACGCCAGGCTGGCCGGCCTAGGGTGCCTGGCAAGGCCCTTTGCTGGTGGGCAAGCCTGGGGCCAGGAAGGCACGAGACCAGGAGGCCCCACACCCTCAGCTGGTTTCCATCAACGCCAGTGTGTGGCCCCCGCCTCCGCGTAACCAGGCTGGACCTCGGGCCAGCGACAGATCTGACTTGACGTTGATGGAATATGAAGCAACCACGGAAACAGGAAGGGGGGTAAAAAAGCAGAGAGAAAAGAAGCAGATGCAGAAACGTAGCGGTCATTTATATTAATTTCTCCGCAGCCGCCGAGGCTTGAGATAAGAAAAATTGCATCGGAAAAAAAAAAATTCTAAGCATGAAACAGTGATTAATATTGCAGTCATTGGAGCAGAAGGCATGCAAAAAAATATCATGAACATTTCAGGGGACTATTTTCCTCATAGAAAGCTTATTCTTATAATATTACTGCATTTCAAAAAATACAATTTTAGAGAAAAAAAATGAACTCTAGCTCTTTGCCATGATAGGCGACAGGTCAGAAAAGCATTTCAGAATAATTTTACACCTTTTAACCTTAAAAAATACTTTGCTGACAATTGAGAAAGGGCCTTAAAAGAAGCTCTGATAGGCATTCTCACAGCAGGGTTGCCATGTCCCATCACCGCGCGGGCGCGTCTGGCATAATGCATCCCGTAATAAGGAAGGCGCTGCACATCACGGAGGCTGGAGAGGGTTTTAAGAGCGTGAGCCTCGGCAAGAGCCGCTATTAGTCGTGACACTGAAAGTTTGGTGCGTGAAACTCTTGAGAAGACATGAAGGAAGTAAACTGTTTAAAATTTTGATTTGAGCCAGGAAATAATGACCATGTCATGGGATTCTGCCTGCATTTAAATATATATCAGCCTTCTCCGTTTTTCCTCTCTGCTCGTGGTTGGACATCTTGTTCAATAAGAACCCTACATGGTGTAGTTCGAGGAATGGCCCTCTCCCCGAGTCTGTGGCTGGAAGCGTTAGAAAACCATCATGACAATTATGCAAATTCAAACACGATCGAGGATGGCCACGTTTCCCAGCTGCAAATCCTGTTCAGAGTTGCGGAAAGCCCGACGGTATTTCACTATCACAAATATGAAAACCACGGGTCAAGGAGAGATGCTCCAAGACGGACATCAGTGCGCGTTGCAGCAGGAATGGACCCCGGGCATGCGCGCTCAGCCTCGGGAGGGGGACGCAGGGGGCGGGGTGGGGGCTGGGGACAACGGGCTCTTGTGGTTTTCAGCACAAATATTCCTAGAGAAAAACAAGGAGAAGGGGGTGGGTGAGACATATTTCTCAGCAAAGGCTTCTTCTTCCTCTGCTGGGAGGGCCTGTCAAGGACCCCAGTGGTCCTGGGGGGCCCTCAGTACGTCTGCCCTTCCCCGTGAGCTGCCCGTTTCCAGGGACGGAGCTGACCCTAGGACTGGACTTGGTGTGAAGCGCTCGGTGGTTAGCGGCCCTCAGAGATGCAGCGTGTCGGGCTTGAATCCCTCTTAGGAGGGTGCAGAGAAGAGGGCTGGCTGACGCCCTCTGCTTTTATCTTTTCCTGCTTTCATCTTTTCCCTTCTTTCCAGTGTTTCTCTTCCAGTTTGGATGACAACGTGTTTTTCAAGTCACTAGGATTTGCTCCAAATTTCCTTCTTCCTGCCCCACAGTCCACTCCCAGAAGCTGCCCACCCAGAGAGGGGGGAGGTTCTGGGCTTTCTCTGCTGCCTCCTGGCGAGGACCGTCTCACCCCCGAGGCTCAGAGGCTCGGACCCCATGGCAGCATCCTCAGGCATTGCTCGAGAACCGGTGTTCTGATTTCTTGGCTGATTAGCTCAGTTTACAGGGGTTCTGAACCTCGCACCTCATAAACGCAGAAGAACTGGGGTGGGGTGGGGGCAGCCGGCTGTTTGTGCTGCTGGCAGTTGGGGAGGTGCTTCCAACCACCATCTGGTTTTGCTGCTGAGAGAAGAACATTGCAGTGTTAGGTCTGGGGTCTCACAAAATCACAGGAAATTGTTCTACATTGTTAGATTATAATTGTTAAATTATGACTTAATAAGTCATTTTATGTTTTCACTTTGTTTATTCCTAAAATGACTCTATCACACCCCAGAACACAGGTTGCACAGGACTGCATTGAGTATCCCATGTTCGCGTCAAATGTGGGACTTGTTTGGGCCTGGGGCACAGCCAGCAGGGTGCCTGGCCCCAGTGTTGTGAGCTGTGGGCCCGGGCATGACGACCCTGCACAGCTCCAACCACGGACTCATGGTGGACACAAGGCAGCCACCTTACCTGTCTCAGTCACTGTGGCAGTTACGGACTTTCAGGACTAACCCATCCATTTCTCTTGTCTTGTCAGAGAGCTTGGTACACAGAGACGTGTGTACACACAGACACACCCCCCTGACAGGAGGCAGAGAGGCTGATACACAGAGACGTGCACACACACACACACACATACCCCTGACAGGAGGCAGAGAATGATACACAGAGACGTGCACACACACACACACCCCTGACAGGAGGCAGAGAGGCTGATACACAGAGATGTACACACACACACACACACACACACACCCCTGACAGGAGGCAGAGAGGCTGATACACAGAGACATGCACGCGCGCACACACACACACACACACACACACACCTGATAGAAGGCAGAGAGGCTGATACACTGAGATGTGCGCACACAGACACATACACATACACCCCCGCCCCGCCCCAATGGGAGGCTCTTTCGGGATCTAGCAGAAGCATAAATTTCACCTTTTCCTCGGGAAGCACCTCCTGTTGTGTTTCTGGTAGGGAAGCGGCAGCTGAAGCAGTTAGTTCTTTCCCCAGACGTTTATCTTCTAAAGAGATGAAAGGGGAAGCCCTGCCCTTGGTGCCTATTCGCTGGGATGCCCAAAGGCTGGGAAATATCCCCAGATCTTGCCTCCTGACTGCATGTGCCCACCTGGCCCCACGTCAAGAATGGACTCGCAGTGGTTCTCAAGCTGAGTAACTGACCGGCGATGAGGGAGGAGAGGCCTCTGCTTCCTCAATGCCTGAGAGGGCGTCTGTTTCATTCAGGGATGCCCTCCATCTCACGGTGGGCTGTGAAGCCCAGCACTCACGTCTGAGCACTTCCTCACTGTGTCCAAAGAACTGGCATGTGAGGAATGGACCGGGGTCCTTTCTCAGAGGAAGACCCAGGATCTGGGGTCTGCACCCAAAGTTAGAAGGGCCAGGGCTGTGGCACATGGAGACCTAGATGCATTTCAGTCATTTAAAAAGCCATGACTATTCAGGAAGCTCAGCTCTTTGCAACAACTTCCTGACAACAACCGGGGATGGGGGGACAGATCTCTGCTCTGTGTACATGCCGCTTTGCCCTCTGCACCTGTCTTGGTAGCGATGCGATTCAGTAAAGCTCTGCAGAACTTGGGCCTCCATCATGAACGTGACGTTAAGCACAACAGCTGCAGACGGCCACGATTCGGGCAAAGCCTCCGGTCTTTGGGTCCAGAGGGAGGAACTCGGGACCTCAGCTGCTCGCTTGAGTGGGGTCCCCACCCTGTCGTGGATGGATGGAAGGGCGGGAGGGCGGTGCGGCCCGAGGTGGCATCGTCGGGGAAGCACCACCCTTGGGCCTCACTCCCCGCCTGTCCCCTCCAGGCCCATGTGCGGCCCCGAGGGGAGGCCTTGTCCACGGGGGGTGGGGGGGATGAGAACCCAAGCCCCGGGGGACACCGCCCACACCTGGTGGGGAGCAGTGACTGACGGGGGCAGACACTTTGTGATAAGACCTGATCATGCCATTCATTTGCAATCACACGCTAATCAATGCTATTTACACACATCACTCGGCGCGATTGAGCGGCGTGTCGGCACCTTCACTGGGGCTGCCTGGTGACGCGGCCTCACCGTGGGGGGAACGTCACCCTTCTCAGCAGCAAGAGGCGCGTCTTTTCAGGTTCCATCCCCAGGACCGAGGCCACGAGAGCCTCGTGCTGAGACAGAGGCTGACGTGGTACCGAGCGGTGAGCTCGGGCCGGGGCGAAGCCAACCCCGGGAGCATTGACGCCCCCACCCCGGCCACCTGCAGCTCGGGCTGACAAGTGGCACAGGGGACACTTAGCGATGCTTAATCCCAACCTTCATTCACTCAGGCAGTCACTCACTCTTTCAAAGAACCATCGCGTTTACCAAACTCCACTCTCTGTGCAAGGGTAAGTCCCCTCCCTCCTCCAGCCTGCCTCGCAGCGAAGCACTCCAGAGGTCCCATTCCATCCTCTGATCCGCTTCAATACTGCGGGATCCTGCTTTCCTCTGTCAGATAAAAGCCCAGGCTCGCAACAGCACACTCTGTTGGTACCGCCATCCAGTAAACACACTCACTCCTGGCGGGGAGACGCGCGGCCCAGCCCCCGTGGAGGAAATCAGGGGTGACGTGGGAAAATGGCAGGTCCTGCTCCCAGAAATCTCTTCCAGAGATACATGGGCAAAGATACAGAAGGAGATTCACGCGGCTGCTCCCTGTTTCAACGACTGTGACGGCAGAGACAAAAACAAGGACATTCCCCAAACTGGAAGCGACCTTCTACCCTGAGCGGGCTTCCCTGGTGGCTCAGCTGGTAAAGAATCCACCTACAATGCGGGAGACCTGGGTTTGATCCCTGGGTTGGGAAGATTCCCTGGAGAAGGGAAAGGCTGCCCACTCCAGTATTCTGGCCTGGAGAATTCCATGGGCTGTATAGTCCATGGGTTCGCAAAGAGTCGGACATGTCTGAGCGACGTTCACTAAACTAGTATCTTGAGTAAATTTATAGTTTATTCACACAGGCAGAGAGGAAGCCTAGACAGGGTCAGAAGAGCTAGGTGTGTGGTCTGTTACCGTTTACATAAGAAGGGGAGGAGGGCACCTTCAGATCTCTGCACACACACAGAGACGGATAAAGTTATGCTTCTTGTGACGGAGGGCGAGGTGATCGTATGGCATCGCCAACCCAGGGATGTGAGTCTGAGCAAACCCCGGGAGATGACGGGAGTGACGGACAGGAAGCTGGCGTGCTGCGGTCCGTGTGGCCACAAAGAGGCGGACAGGACTGAGCAAGTAAACAAGCAAAATGCATGCACGTGTCTGTCTATACATGAGACGTGCGTGCGTGCCCAGCTGCTCAGCGCTGTCCGCCTCTTTGTGACCCCACGGGCTAGCCTGCCAGGCTCCTCTGCCGTGGGCTCCGCAGGGCCTGGGGTCCACAGTCATCGCTGGGTACCTGTCTCCCCATCTTGCCACTCTGATCACCTTCTGGGGAACTGGGCGGGTGAGTAAAGCTAGAGATAGTTCCAGCTGGAAAGACGTCCTTAAAACGACCAGTTCAGTTCATCTGAAAGTGACACATAGACCATGCTGTCAGCAGCCCTTAAGCTGCGCTATCTTCCTTGACGTGATGCCTGGGAAAACCTGCAGGAGGAGGCGTGACGTCCATGCGAGGTGACGCTGTGGACAGCTGTGGTCCCGTGTTGCTGATGGAAAGTCGGCACAAAACTAGGTTAGCTAGCAAGCGATGGAGGGGCTAGGTTGGCTAGTGGGCGATGGAGGTGTACAAGCACTTCTTGGTGTGATCTGCAGCACGCTTAATTACTCTTTAAGTTCGACCCGTTAGCCTAGAGATGGAACCCGGGTGCTCATTTATGTAGACCCCACACCTTCTAGGAGGCAGCCTCGAGTCCAGCCCGAAAGATCTGCCCATGGCCACTGGGCAGCCTGAGCCCCCGCAGAACAGCCCAGAGCGTGTATTTCCTGAGGCGTGGGGAGGGGGCACATGTGGCCTGAGGGACAGCCCGCCCTTCCACACCTCTCTCCATCCAGCACTAAAGCTGAAATGAAAGAGAACATGCATAATCAACAACAAAGATATACCTGGCTTTTGTAACTTTATTGCTTACCTGCATTTTCCTATTTTCTTTGCATTTTAAAACATTTTCCTGCATGTAGATCATGGTTATGGAGGCTGAAATTCTAATGGATTCCGTTTAGAAAGATGAGCAGGAAATAAAATCAGCAAGCACTTCCCAGAACCACTGTCGGGTGGGCTGAGAAGGGCGGGCCTTGCAGGCCCCAGTCTGCTTGTCTGGTTTAACAGTCTAAGAAATTACCTCCTGCGTTGGCAATAGCATTGGATAAAATCATTGCATTCGCAACTTCTCCTGTGTTTGAAGAAGTACAAAAATATTCAGTGTGGAAAAAAAATTCCTGAATTTATTTTTTAAAAAGGAAAAATGTTAATGATGAAATATTTGCAAAACCTTCCAAAAATGAGTTTCGTTAGAAAATAATATACTCCTGTAATTTATATTTTAAATCTCATAAAACAATGTGTAAACTTTTAAGGATTATTTTAAAGGTTTCCCGGAAAATGTGTAAGATAACTAACTATCTTTCTCCTGTCTAAGAGAGCTCTCTATTTTTCTTTTTCTAACATTTGTAAGTAACAGAATAAAGCCCGATACGGTGTCAGTGTCGAAGAGGTCTGTGGGGAAAAGAACATAGGCTACATACCGGAATCCTGTTCTTGGTTTTAAAACTATTTACACACAGACATTGTATTAAAGCCTTCCCTTTTTTTCATGTACAAAGTACAACTGGGAAGCCAGGAAGGCAGAGATGGATGCGCTCCATGGCAGACGTGGGGAGACATCATGTTGTCTTTGTAACTCTTCAGTTCAGTCACTCAGTTCTGTCTGACTCTTTGCCACCCCATGGATGGCAGCACCCCAGGCTTCCCTGTCCATCACCAACTCCCAGAGCTGCTCAAACTCATGTCCATTGAGTCAGTGATGCCACCCAACCATCTCAACCTCTGTTGTCCTCTTCTCCTCCTGCCTTCAATCTTTCCCAGCATCAGGGTCTTTTCAAATGAGTCAGTTCTTGGGCTCCAAAATCACTGCAGATGGTGACTGCAGCCATAAAATTAAAAGACACTTGCTCCTTGGAAGAAAAGCTATGACCAACCTAGACAGCATATTAAAAAGCAGAGACGTTACTTTGCCGACAAAGGTCCATCTAGTCAAAGTGATGGTTTTTCCAGTAGTCATGTATGGATATGAGAGTTGGACCATAAAGAAAGCTGAGCGCTGAAGAACTGATGCTTTTGTAACTCATTTCCTCTGTAAATCATACCTGAAAACAGCCTGGCTTGACGCTGCTTGCCCGCAGCACAGAGGGTGCTCTGCAGAAATAGAGTTTGCCGGCCCTGGAGGCCAAGGGGCTCTCCCGAGAGGAGGCTGTGGGCCCTCTACCATCGGTGGCGGCAAGTGACCATCACACATGCCTGGAACCCTGGGCCAGAACCCACTTCTTATTTTTTAATTAAAAAGGCTTTTGAGTTAATTTTTCAAAGTACCTCTGTTTTCAGGGGAGAAAAGGATATTTTGCTATCAGAACAGGTGCGGCCTTTGCTGCCACAAAGATCCATGCTAAACTACCCGAAGTCCCTCTCGATTTATGAATGTCAGGCTTTTCCTTGGTTTTCAATATTAACATTCCAAGTAAAGGAACACAGTCGCACAAGTTAGTAATTTGAAGCGGAGTCATGACCTGTGTTCTTAGAAAAAGAAACCAAAAAATAAATGGGCACTGAGAGCCCACCTCTCTTTTCTGAAAATCACTGAGTGTTATGATGTTTCTGGAAATGCTTTTCCCTTTTCTAAGAACTAGATGAGCCCCCACCAGGGGGACGGGGCCTCTGGGCTTGGGCTCTTGGGTCTGGAGGGGAACCACCTCCGTATGGACACCATCCTGAGGCTGAAGAGCTCTTTCATCCGTGGCTTTTAAGATTTTCTTGAAAACCTGTATTCTCCATCAAAGGAAGGTGAGGAAGATGGGGAGTCTCGGGCCGGAAGACACAGCCCCCACTGCCTGGGAACAGTGGTCCCTTCCAGACGACACTCAGCTTTACCCCGAGATGATCCTTGTATGTTCAGACTTGCTTCCGAGAACGCTCCCTTTCTCGCCGGAGTTTCCGCCCCCGTCTTCCCATCCCTGAGCAGGGGCTGCCTCCTTCACTCCTGGGAAGGCCAGGCCTCGGCCCTGGGGACGCAGCCCCCGCCCCGGGGCTGCCGATTCCCCGGGGGAACCCCTGGTCTCATCCGCAGAGCGTGGAGGAGGCCAGGACGGGGCGGCCAGGGAGGCGTCAGCACGTTTGCAGCCCGCAGGACAGTGCCAGCCAGGGGCCGGCCGCCACCCCTGACTCTCCACCACATTCTTCTGTGCGGTTCCCATAGACCAGGGGCGGGAGGTCAGAGGGGCCAACACAAAGGGGACCCCCTGCCGCTGGGCCTTGGCACGCGGTCAGCACCCCTTTCCCGACCTCACCTTTCACCCGCAGATGCCTGGCAGCCAACAGGATGGAAGTGTGCTGAGCCGGGGAGGAGACGGGGCTGAGGCACCCTAACCAGGACTCAAACCTGCGGCTGCAATAGGCGTGAGCGGCGTCTTTCCCGAGCCGGCCTGATGACGGGTGGTTGGGGGAGGTGGCAGCACAACGCCCCGCCCCCGCAGCCCACGCGCAGCCTCTCGAGCTGCCGTCTGCGGCCCCGGGCGTGGCTCCTGTCTGCAGGCTTACGTTTGGGCAGAAACCATAACTGGGCCAAAGTGCTGATACGGAGACCAGCCATGCGTCTGTGACGTCAGACAGTCGGCGTCCGTGCGTCTGGCTTGATGCCGGGATGAGCACAGACGAGGGCGCGAGGCGTGCATGTCGAGGCCCTCTGCTCTGCGTCGCCGCGTGTCCCCGCGCTCCGCGTCTGTCTGCTCTGAAACCTGCAGAAGCGTTAACTCGTCACGCGCTTTTACCGGTGATGGACACAGAGTCTCCCCAGAGAAGTCAGTCTCATTTCCTTTTAATCAACAGGGCCTTGGCCTTCTGTCAGAGGGTTTTCTGGGTGTTTTTAGGTGGTGCTTTGAGGATGCTGGGGGCGGGGGTGGCCTTCCAGGCAGTGACGTTCGTGAAGGGAAGGGCCTGACATGTGCACGTGTGCACGTGTAAGTGCAAGTGTGTGAGTGTGCACGTGTACGTGTGTGCATGCGCGTGTGCACACATCTGCGAGTGAGTGAGGGCTTTCACCGGAAGGCCTGCCCCGGGCAGCCCAGGCCCTGGGCGGAGCTGGCTCGATGCCCCGCGGTGTCTGCCCTCCTGAGCCAGTGCCCCGGGTCCCCTCCTGCAGACGCCCTCAGCAGCCCCTTCCCCGGGCTGCCTCCGGTTGTGGCCGCTGGACCAGAGCCTCTCGGGACCTGGTATCTCTCTTTGTCAGCAAAAGCCTTATCTGCCATCGCCTCAGAAACGTGTTTCTCTCTTTAAACGAAGAGTTTTCAACGAGCAAGTTGCCAGGTGGGCAGCTGGACGGTCAAGGCCCCACCCGAGTCAATAACTGGGCTTTTGCTCTCTGGCAGAAAACGGGGGACAAGGAGGCCCGGGAAGGCCACCCGGCTTGATTTTCCGCTGGGCACAACTTTCTCACGGAGTGGCCTCTCGTCTCCTCCCGCCTCCTCCCTGGGCGCCTCCGTCACGAGTTCCTGCTCCCGGGACCGACGCTGTGAGACCAGTGTCTTCCGGGGCCGCAGCCTGGGGAGGCCCGGCGGGGCTGGGCTGTGGGCGTCCCCGGGCGCGCGCACGGCGTGTCCCGAGGCCTGCGGCCGGGAGGGCGGCGAGGGGAAGGGAGGCGCTGGGGCGCCCGCAGGGCCCGCCCCGCCCTGTGTCCGGAGGCCCTCCGCCCGGCCTCCCTGCCGGCTGCCCCGCGCTCGGCCGTCGGCACAGTCCTCATGGGCTGCTTAGAGAAGCAGGCGTTGAGGGGCTCAGATTTGAGGTCTGGGGGAGGAAGATCTAAGGACCCTCCTCGGGGCCCTTCCCACGGGGTCAGCCTGGGAAAGCCCCTCCGTCCTCATCCCGCGCCCTTCCGAGCTCTCAGGACCGCAGAGGCCCAACTGGGGGTGGAGGACGGGGGCGAGGACTTGCCCTCGCCCCCCGGGGCTGAGGAAACGGGGTCCCGGGCTGGGCTGGAAGGAGGGCGAGTGGCGGAGCGGCCCGCGCTCTTGGTAACAGGATCCGCGTCCCTGCGTGTCCCCGGTCTGGGACCTGCAGCCCAGCGTGGAGACGGCCCTTCACGGCGCAGCCGCGCTCCCGAGAGACGACCTAGAAGCGACTGTGTGCAAACCGACAGGCCTTGGGAGCTGACGAGGGAGAACTCCAGCAGCGCGTCTCCTCGGCCCAGTGCGCGTCCACGCTGACCCTGGGACCGTGCCCCCGCGAGCATCGGCGCAGCCTGCCCGCCGGGACCCTGAGGGCCTGTGCTCACCCGGCCCTGCCTGTGGGGACCCCGAGGGCCTGTGCTCACCCAGCCCTGCCCGCTCTGTGCCCCCGAGGGCCTGTGCTCACCCGGCCCTGCCTGTGGGGACCCCGAGGGCCTGTGCTCACCCAGCCCTGCCCGCTCTGTGCCCCCGAGGGCCTGTGCTCACCCGGCCCTGCCCGCTCTGTGCCCCCGAGGGCCTGTGCTCACCCGGCCCTGCCTGCTCTGTGCCCCCGAGGGCCTGTGCTCACCCAGCCCTGCCCGCTCTGTGCCCCCGAGGGCCTGTGCTCACCCGGCCCTGCCCTGTTCCCTGCCCCCTGCCCCCCAGCGGGTGTGACACACGTAGGTGGACTGTTCCCAGAAGCACAGTCCTAGGGGTCGCCAAGCGGGGGGCACGTTGGCCGTCGGGGGCCCAGGGGGAGGAGCCGTGCAGCGTTGCCCCAGGCAGGCCGGATGAGCTGGAGTCTTTCCGGGGCGGGGCGGGGCCTGTAGCCCTGCGATCCCCACTCCCCCGCGTCCCTGTGCTCACCCGGCTGCTAGGTGGCCATGATGCACCCCTTCCTCCTGTGATGCTGGAAATGGAAGAGGGCCCTTTCTGACGTGGTCAGAGCACAGCCTTAGCGTCCAGAGGATGGGACCCAGGGCCACCGGGCCTGTCCCACTGTGTACCCAGGAGAAGTCACGGAGATGGAGGAGCTCTGGCTTCTTCATTCGCTCAGGGGTGGGGGTTCTCCCACCTCTACGGAAAGGGGGCTCTCCAGTTAACTGAGTTAACGGGTGGGAAACAGTGCTGGTCTGTGGTGTGACCCCTCGGGTAACGCCCAGTCTGTTCCCTGCACCCTCTGGGCAGTGGGCCTGGGACCCACGTGGCCTGAGGAGACAGGGCAGGGGTCAGACAGATTCCAGGGAAGGACACGGCAGGAAGGCATCCGCCTTGGGCAGAGGCTGCAGGCCACTGTGACCCCGAATCTCTGCCCGGGGAGGCGGGGGCTCCCACCACGAGCAGGTGGCCCGTTTGTTTCCAGAACGCTCGCGGTCTGTGTCAGGGGGTGGGCCTTGCTTGTCTCACTTTGTGAACCCAGCACCGTCCTGAGACGCCGGTGCGGTCAGCAAGGCTGTCCCCACTTTGCAGAAGGACAGACTGGGTGACTCCCGCCCAGCTGATGGCGGGACACGGTGAAGACCTCTCAAGACTCCGTCTCCATCGGCGCACTGTCAGCTCAACGCCGGCGCGTCCAGCTCTAGGGAAACCTGATTCCCCAGAGGGAAAATGGGAGCAGTGACTTTCATCACGTTACGCCTTAGGTGAAACAAAGTTGAAAGAAAGGTGAGTGTGAATCAATTCTTCTAACTGAAAGGCGTTTAAAACACACTGGATTTGTATAGAACTTAAAAAAAAAACAAAACACTGCAATGCATCTCCCATAAAGCAGTGCTGTTTTTTTTGACGTGTGAATAGTCATCCTTAATGTCTCTGCTCTGTAGGGTTTTCCCCCCTCAAATTTCACCCTCTCTTAAAACAGGTCACACCTTTGGATTTCCCAAAAATGGTCTGGAAGACAAAAGATTTGACAGATGGGTCTCCTGAGTGTGTGTTGGAGGGTGGCTTTCTAAATAAATGCAAATAAATCTTACAAAAAACGAGGATTCTGGTGGCAGTTTCTCCAAGCTTCTTCCCTCCGCATTTCAGTGTGTGTGGCTGGGCCTACATATACCGAGTGGGCCTTCGGCCATGGGCTGCGGGGTGCCAGGCCCCGAGGTGGGGAGCAGGCAAAACCTTGGGAGACCCCAGATTCAGGCCATTGCGGACCCTGAACGCCAGGGCCCCAAGCAAGTTGTTGGCACTTACTGAATACCTTTTACAAAGAGATTTGAGAAAACCATCCGATTTAGTTTGAGAACTGCATTTTTTTAACCAACTTGGAAATTCATTTTGTTGGTTTGATGTTTTTAGAGACCTCAGTGTTGGATATTAGGCAAAATCTTTGTGAAAAACTTATTCTACAGTAAAAGCAGTGCGGGCCGACTGAGAGAAGCAGAGGGTGAGTGATGGAGAAGACTTTCTCTTCTTTCTAAGTCATTCAGTGATGCTGGGCCCTGGAGCCCCTCTTGGCGCTTTCTAATGGGACTCCTTTCTTTTAAACACGGTCCACATCGTGTGCTGATGACTTGCTTACCTGCTTAGCTTGAGAGTGAGATTGTCTGGTCCTGGCAGCTTAGAGGGAAGGGAGCTTGGTTCTGGAACCTTGCTTTATAGGCAGAGAGACTGATCCATCATCAGCTACCTGATGGTGGACTTGGACCTCAGACCCACAGCCGTGCTCCTGCCTTTTGGCGTTTGCTCCTATGGCCTCTGGGCCAGAGGCTTCCACAGCAGCCAAGGGCAACCCCAACCACGGCAGTGACCCCAATGTGGCCGGGCTGTGACTGCAGACCTGGGGGACACACGGAACTTTAGCCAGCTCGCAGAGTGGACAGGTGTGCCTTGACCTACAACACTCGCAGTGTCAGTTACAGGGAGGTTTCTCGGGGGTGTTGATTGATAGGTAGATAAATAGGTATTTGATAGATACAAGATAGGTAACTAGATAGATGAATAGCTAGAACATAGATAATAAGTAGGCGATAGGGTAGGTAGATAGATGGAGATGTAGACACAGGTGATACAGACGCAGATGGTATAGACAGAGCACGGAGGGACAGCCAGGTTTGGGGTGTCCTCTCTTGCTTCCTGCCAGCTTGCGCAGTGACCCCAGGAACAGCCCCAGCACTAGGGGATCCTGGAAGCAGCCTAAGTGGGGAGGTCCCCTGTCTGGGCCGGGCATCAGGGGGAACCGGGCCCCCTGTCCGGACCGGGCCTAGGGGGAAGCCAGGCCCTGTCTGGGTCGGGCCTCGGGGCGATTGAGCTCCCTATTCAACCTTCATGCTGCTTTTCCAGGTGCCCTGGATTCTGAGACATGGTGTTTCCTGTCCTGACTGGCCTCTACCCGAGGCCCCTTGAGATCACCACCCAGGGCCTTCGTGGAGGAAGGAGCAGAGCTTCTTCCATCCCAGGGGTGGATTTCTGTTGGAACAGTCTCTCTCTCTCTCTCTCGTCGGTCCATCTCCTCTGTCTCCCTTCCCACAGGTGTGTACAAGCCGCTCGGGGCACATGGCATCCGCATGCCTGGAGATCCCTGGGGTCGAGCAGATGGTCCCTTGAAGGGACCTGTGAGAGGAGGACGGGGCTGGGTGACAGCAGGGAGGCAGGGGAATGGGGTGAGGAGGAGCCGAGGGCATCACGGGGCCAGGAGCTGGGCTCCAGGTGGACCCTGAGCAAGTTAGGACCAGTCTTGATTCAGCAAACGGTTAACAGACAGAGCAGTCGTGGGGGGGTGGGGGTGGTGTGCAACCCTGAGCTCAGAGTGAGCACACCACATCTCTCTCTGTGTCAGGATCTGCTTTATTCTACTTCCTTTGCGGGATCTTAAGCCAGCAGCTCAGGAGACTGTTCTGTTTATTGACGCTTCTCTTCATCAGCACTCTGACAGGAAGAAGACTACTTGATTCCCATTTGTTTTCCTTGCCAAAATAATAAAGAATGCATGTATTAATACCCACCCACCCACCCCCCCCCCACTATGGGGGAAGAAGAGAGCAATGCAAAAGCAGGGAGGAGGGAGCAATAATCACTTTAATGTAAATGGAAAAAGTACAGTGTGTGAATAATGGATCTGACAGTGATAGGGGCCTGGGGCCCTGGGGAGAGGGAGGAGGGGAGGGAGGAGGGAGGAGAAGATAGGAGGAGGAGGGAAGGGAGGAGAAGATGGGAGGAGGAGGAGGGAAGGGAGGAGGAAGGGGAAAGAGGAGGGGAGGGTGGGAGAGGGAGAAAGGGAGGGAGGGGAGGAGGGAGAAAGGGGAGGAGTGAGGAGAAGATGGGAGGAGGAAGGGGAGAGAGGAGGGGAGGGTGGGAGAGAGAGAAGGGAAGGGAGGGGAGGAGGGAGGGGAGGAGGGAAGGATGGAAAAGGGAGAGAGGAGAGGGAGGGGAGGGGAGGGGAAGGGGGGAGGAGGGAGAAGGGAAGGGAGGAGGGAGGGGAGGAGGGAGGAGAGGAGGGGATGAAGGAGGGATGAGGAGGGAGAGGAGAGAAAGGAGGGGAGGAGAAGGGAGGAGCGGAGGGAGGAGGGAAGGCTGGGAGAGGGAGGGGAAGAGGGAGGGGAAGGGAGGAGGAAGACGAGGAGGAGGGAGAGGGGGAGGAGTGAGAGGAGGAGGGAGGGAAGAAGATGGGAGGAGGAGGGGGAGAGAGGAGAGAGAGGAGGGGAGGGTGCAGGGAGGGTGGGGGGAGAAGGGTGTGTGTTACTCTCGTGTGCACAGCGCTCTGTGTCCAGCGAGGGGACAGCAGTCTGGAGAGCAGAGGCTGGGAAGGCACAGACAGAAGAGGCCCTGCCTCTGTGTTCCCGGGAAAGGAAGGAAGACGCCACGGAGAAGAGGCGATCTGGAGGAGACGAAGTGTGTCAGAGTGCCACGTGAACACGCCTGTCGAGGTGCCCTCAGACCACTGCTCCTCACGTTGACCTCAGCCGTGTCCGACTCGTGTGACCCCATGGGCTATAGCCCACCAGGCTCTTCTGTCCATGGTGCTCTCCAGGCAATAATGCTGGAGTGGGTTGCCAGGCCCTCCTCCAGGGGTTCTTCCTGACCCAGGGATCAAACCTGAGTCTCTGCATCTCCTGCATTGGCAGGGGGCTTCTTCACTGCCGAGACCTCTGAGATTGCAGGACACCTTTAGTGACTGAGGAGAAACCCTTTCAGAAATATATGCAGCATGTCAGCAAGCGTTCAACTGAAAATACCAGAAATGACTGCCGGGTTGGAAGCAGGATGGATATTTAGCTGGCTCATGCAGAAACACCTGTTAGCAGGTTGTTCTGTGGAGCCCAAGACTCAACAGTGCAGGGAAAACAGGGCTTTTCTCTCCTTCCGTTTAGAAAAAAATTACCCACAATTCCCCCGGTGGAAGGCTACCAGTGTAGGCGTGTTGGTCTGTAACCTCCCACTTTCTTGCTTTTTTATACAAACTCACACATATTCACAAAAAATGGTTCCTACAAACTATCTGTGAGCTTCCCAGGTGGCACAGTGGTAAAGAATTCGCCTCCAATGCAGGAGACACAGGAGACTCAGGTTCGATCCCTGAGTCAGGAAGATCCCCTGGAGGAGGGCACGGCAGCCTGCTCCGGTATTCTTGCCTGGAGAATCCCATGGACAGAGGAGCCTGCCGGGCTACAGTCCATGGGGTTGCAAAGAGTCAGACCAGGCTGAAGTGACTGAGCATGCTTGCATGCACAAACTATTTGTAACCTGATTTTGTCCCCTAACAAATGATCATAACAATGTTTTCTTGCCAATAAATATGTCTATGGTTGTATAATATCATAATATAGATATATCTCTATATTTTAATCCATTTTAAACATTTAATTTCCTTCCTTATTTTTGTTCTTATCAATGACTGTGATGAATATTCACAGAAATATATTCTTGAGCTTGTCTATTCTCTCCCTAATTTTGTTGACTTATGGTCAGAAGACTGCTGTATCTCAAGCAGAAAAGTAGGAGGCGATGGAAAGGGGAATTTTCCCTTGTGAAGAGATAGCTTTCCATCAGGAAGGGAGATGTTGCCCAGAACACCTGTTTATCAGCTCTCACAGCTGCTGGCCAGAACTAGGCCACGGGTGGGCCTCAGGCAAGCCCTGGCAGAGGAGAGACCACGACTGCTCACCCCAGCCATAGTTTATCTCCTGCACCCGAGGTGAGAGTATGCCTCCCAGCAGAGCAAGGGGTTTCGCTGACTCTGAGTAAAAGCAGGGCTGTGACAGCAGGAAGGACAGGAAGGGTGGCTTCTGGCCAGCGAGGCCCGGGAGGGCTGCAGCAAGGGCTCCAGTGGCTCCTCCTCACTGTGGGCTCACGCCTCACGTGTGGGCTCACGCCTCAGTTCATGGTCTCACGCCTCGCTTCGTGGTCTCACACCTCGCTTCGTGGTCTCACACCTCGCTTCGTGGTCTCACACCTCGTTTCATGGGTTCACACCTCGCTTCGTGGGTTCACGCCTTGCTTGGTGTGTTCACGCCTCGCTTGGTGGGTTCACGCCTCACTTGGTGGGTTCTCACCTCACTTGGTGGGTTCACACCTCACTTGGTGGTCTCATGCCTCGCTTGGAAGTTTCACGCCTCCCTTTGTGGTCTCACGCCTCACTTGGTGGGTTCATGCCTCGCTTCATGGTCTCATGCCTCACTTGGTGGGTTCACACCTCACTTCGTGGTTTCACACCTCACTTGGTGGGTTCACACCTCACTTGGTGGTCTCATGCCTCGCTTGGAAGTTTCACGCCTCCCTTTGTGGTCTCACGCCTCACTTGGTGGGTTCACACCTCACTTGGTGGTCTCATGCCTCGCTTGGAGGTTTCACACCTCCCTTTGTGGTCTCACGCCTCACTTGGTGGGTTCATGCCTCACTTGGTGGGTTCACGCCTCACTTGGTGGGCTCACACCTCACTTGGTGGTCTCATGCCTCGCTTGGTGGTTTCATGCCTCACTTGTGGTCTCACACCTCGCTTCATGGTCTCACGCCTCACTTGGTGGGTTCATGCCTCACTTGGTGGGTTCACGCCTCGCTTTGTGGATTCACACCTCACTTCATGGATTCATGCCTCACTTCGTGGATTCACGCCTCACCTCCGGTGTTTTCATACCTCACTTCCTGGTTTCACTGCACAAGTTTGAACTGCATTAGAGATCTCTGTCTTCTGTTCTAGTCTAAACAGCAATGCTTGGAACCCAGACTGGGGCGGGCACTCAGAGATGGGCCTGGTGGGGCACTCCTCCTGGGGGAGACCCGCCAGCCAGCTGGCAGCAGGTTGGTGACGCTGGACCACTTCCATCATGGAAGGAGCAGCGCTCTGTTCTAGCTGGGATGGATGCTCACTTTGGTTATGGATTTCCTCCCTTTGTGCAGTCCTTCTGCCCAGACTGCCAACCGTGGACACACAGGACGCCTCACCACTGCTGGGTACTCCACGCAGCCCCTTCCCATCAGGATGCTCACTGCACAGGCAGGTGAGGCGCGGGCCCATGACCCCTGCGTCCCCGCCCTCAGGGAGCAGCTGGCTAGTTGGAACTGTGGCGTGGCCTCCTGAAGGATCAGTTACAATGCCAGCTGGGTGGCAATGCCCTGCCGGGCTGGGCAGGGCTCCCCAGAGCCGCACAGGCTCCACATCAGTGTCCATGGAGGTGCTGCCGCCGCTTCTCTGGTGGGCGAGTCAGGCGGTGGGGGTGTAGCTCCACCCTCCCCGTTAGCACAGGAGACCTGTTAACATCAGCGCTCATGGGCGGGAGGGATGCTCCATCAGGAGGCGGGACAATGCTCCTTTGACCTGAGGTTGAGACGGCCACCCCGGCCACTTGGAGCCCCTTGTACCTCCGAGTCCACAGGCAAGAAGGGAGGGCCTGTCCTGGCTGGGGCGAGTGACTGCGGCAGCCAAGGGGAGATCTGGCCGCCGCTCTCGGTGGAGGTGAGGATGGGCATATCTGGGGCCCAGGTGACGGCTTGGGTGTCTCTCACTCCGTGTCCTGGGAGTGAGGCCGCCTGAGGACTGTGGTGACCCAGTCCAGGCAGGCCTGCTAACGGCCCAGACCGTCCTGGGCGAAGCTTGGGGTCGCCCTGCCAGGTGAAGAGCGAGGCCAGCTGGGAGGCTTGCTGAGGGCGAGGGAATCCAGAGAGGGTGGTCAGAGAAAAATAGCGGCAAAGCAGCCATGACCATGTGGTCAGTTGCAGAAACCAGGATGACCGCTTTTGTGTTTCTCCCTGACGTAAGTCCTGCGATGTCAAGGAGAGAAATGGACGTCGTCCCGAGATTCTTCCGCCCTCTTCTGTGGAGAGAGCAGGCTTTTGGTTGCATCGTGTTGGGCAGACGTGTGGCTGTGCTGCTGTCTTTATCTGGAGATGAAGCAGGGCTGCAGGAGGTGCCTGCCGGCCCTCTGACCAGGGGTGGACAGTGGTGTCAGTCTAGACCGCTGATCTCACTGTGGCTGTGAAGGTGTTTTGTGGATATAATTAATACCTGCAATCAATTGCACAAAGCAGATTATCCTTGATAATTCTGATGGGGAGTGGGGGCTGGTCCAATTAGTTGAAAGGTCTTAAGAGCAGAACTGAGGTCTCCCTAAGGATGGAGCAGACAATCCCGGGCAGGGAGCTCCTGCCTGAGGCACAGGCTGACGGCCAGCCTACAGATCGGACCTGCCTGGCCAGATCGAGGGTGTGTGAGCTGACGCACTATGACACACCTCTCTCTCTAGGTGGCCCTGGGGGCTCGGGTGGTAAAGAATCCTCGTGTCAAGGCAGGAGACTCGGGTTCGACCCCTGGGTTAGGAAGATCCCCTGGAGAAGAAAAGGGCAAACCACTCCAATATTCTTGCCTGGAGAATCCCCACGGACAGAGGAGCCTGGCAGTCCATCGAGTCAAAGAGAGTCAACACGACTGAGTAACACACACACACACACACACACGCTCTGGAAGATTTGGGGCTTCCCAGGTGGCACAGTGGTCAATAACCCGCCTGCCAATGCAGGAGACGTAAGAGACTTGAGTCCAATCCCTGGATTGGGAAGATCTCCTGGAGGAGGAAATGGCAACGCTTTCCAGTATTCTTGCCTGGAGAATCCCATGGACAGAGGAGTCTGGAGAGCTACAGTCCATGGGATCACACAGTCAGACACGACTGAAGTGCTTTGCACTACATACACACAAACACACACACACATACTTAATGTGAAGGTATATATTTCTTTTTCAAAATGGGAAAGAGAGTATGCTGTGATTGCCAGCCAGAAGGCCTGGAAGATTCAGGCAGACCGCAGCATTGAGCGGGGCCCTGGGAAGCCCCAAGGGTGGGGGGTGCAGACTGCCCCGCACGGGAGGTGGCGCTGGTCCCATGGGGAGCACGTGAGGCAGGGTGAGCGCCCTGCACAGCCGGGGTTGGAAACCTTTCCGCGGAGCAGGTTGGCATCAGGCTCACTCGTGTCAGCTGAGCGTCACGGTCAGGGCAGGACAGGAGGGTCTCCCGAGCCTCTTTCCGCGCTGCTGGGGTCTCAGCCCTGGGCCAGGGGGCGGGCTTCCCACCCGCCGGAAAAAGTCCTAACAGTCAGAGCAGCCCCGTGTGAGCCACGCCCTGAGTTTGCTCCTGTGGCCGTGTCACCGCTGAGTCACGCCCTTAAACTCCACGGACTGAAGCTCCGACCGCAAGACCTCAGGGAGGCACTGCATCTGGGGTTGGGCCTTGAAAGAGGCCCCGGGGGTGAGCCCCGATCTAATCTGACTTAAGAGAAGAGGAGGTCGGGACACAGACACACACAGGGGATGACCCCAGAGGCCAAGGCGGGGAGACCACTGAGGGGAGAGGCCTCGGGGCCTGCCAGCCTGCACCTGGATGCCAAACTGGAAGCGTCCAGGACTGACCGAGAGCAGAGAATCTCCCTGCTGAGGCCGCCCCGTCCGCTTTGCTGTCGCACCCTGAGCAAAGTCACACAGGCTGTAATGAAGCCTTTTTTAAAATCTGAGCATTTCCAGCAGAGGCTTTTTTGCCCATCACGTCAACTGCTCGGGCAGGAAGGCTGCTTTTCACGGTTGCATCTGGACGCGCTCGCGTCACGTAGGCTTTCTGACCGGGTGCCCTGCGTCCACAGCCTGAGCACAAGTGCCCGCCCATTCCCCAGGAGTCACACTTGTTCTGTGGGTCTCCCCGAGGCAGCACCTTAGACCCTGGGGTCCGCGGGCATCACTGAGGACTGGCCCGTCCACCGATGCCCCGGTGTCCCTCGTCCAGGGTGCCTGCGACTCCAAGTCACCAAGTTGAGACCATGAGCTCCGATGCCACGCTCCTCCCACCTGTGTCTCTGGGCTGGGGGCTGTGTCCCGTCGTGAGATCGGGCGCCATGGTCAAAGGCAGGGGTGCGGGAGGAGTAAGCTGAAGGCTGGGCCCCGGGCACCACAGCCTTAGAGACAGGGCTGGGCAGGGGGGAACTCGACAAGGACCCAGTAGGGCCCACTCGTGAGGGGCAGGCACAGCCCTGGAGCCGCATGGACATGGTGTCTCCAGAGGAGGAGGGGTCTCTGGCAAGGATGTCGCTGAGTCCCTAAACGGCCTTAGTTTACTTGTTTGGTTTAAATTCTTGCATTAATTATTAAATTATTTATGTCGTTACACAGAAAAGCCACCTGTGCATTTTATGACCATTGAAAGTCAAAATCTGTTGAAACTGTCCCCCTGGGAATGTGTGTGCCTGTGTGTCTGCGGGCGCCCCCTTCGTCCACTCTCCCGGGTGGGGAGATGGGACAGGGGTGTCTGCACGGCCCTGACGCTGACCATGGACACCCCTCTGTGGTCCCCACTCCCTTCCCTCCTGACCATCCCCTGCAGACTCGAGGGAGGTGACTCGGGATTTAAACCTCTGAGCAGAAGTGACAGGTGTGGGTAGGAGGGAGGCCGAGGCACAGAAGCAGAAGCTGTGCTGTTCAGCCGCTCAGTCGTGTCCGACTCTTTGCGACCCCATGGACTGCAGCACGCCAGGCCTCCC
Organism: Bubalus bubalis; assembly: GCF_019923935.1. Classification (NCBI taxonomy): domain Eukaryota; kingdom Metazoa; phylum Chordata; class Mammalia; order Artiodactyla; family Bovidae; genus Bubalus; species Bubalus bubalis. The sequence continues at coordinate 1,043,812 of NC_059169.1, forward strand.
TGTCCATCACCAACTCCTGGAGTTCACTCAAACTCATGTCCATCGAGTCACTGATGCCATCCAACCATCTCACCCTCTGTCGTCCCCTTCTCCTCCTGTCCTCAATCTTTCCCAGCATCCAGGGTCTTTTCTAACGAGTTGGCTTGTCACATCCGGTGGCCAAAGTGTTGGAGCCTCAGCAGAGGCTGCAGCCGAGGCAGGCTCCCACCCATCTCCCTCCAAACAGCTTTCCTTTGGCTGCTGGCCCAGGAAGTTATTTCTAATCCAATAAAAATTAAAAGGACTTATGAGGAGGATTTACTTACAGGGCGGACTGGCTCTGGCACGCAGTTCATTGCTAATGTTAACACCTCTTTATACTAAAAATTCTGGATATAGAGCCTTTCTCTCTATAGACAACTTAGCAGGTAAACGAGTGAGACCCTATTTTTCATTCACCACTGGATTCTCCAGGCCCAGACAGTGTCTTGGGCTCAGTAGATGTGAGCAAACATTTATTTAGTGATGATGACAAAAGAATAAGAAGAAAGCTTGACATCTGTGATGGTCACGGTCCCAGATAAGGCAGGATCGCACTTCGGTGTAAACAGAACACGCTGAACTTGTAGGCAGCATCGCACTTCGGTATAAACAGAACACGCTGAACTTGTAGGCTTGCAACAGAAGAGAAACTCACGAGGGTTATCAGACTTTCCAGAAAGGCCCAGTCGTCCTGGGTGTTGAGGGCAGCCCTCGTGTGGATGTTCTAACCTCAGCTTCCGCTTCACTTCCATTCGTTCACTCAGTCATTCGTCCGTTCTACACCCTACACCCTAACGGAACGTGAATGCCTTGCAAAGCACGTGTAAAGCAAGAGCCCGTGAAAGTCAGAGGCTGCCGCTGAAACAAGCCTCGGGGGCCGGCGCAGGGCCTGCTCGTAGGCTGGGACGCAGCAGCAGTCTGGGCGCCCTTTGTGCCTTTCTCAAACCGCGGCGCACGGAAGTGTGAGCCTGTGTCCCACCCCCGAGCTCTGCAGACGAGGGGGCCCCGGGCCCTCGGCGGGCCGCCGCCGGCCTGGTCCCCGGTCCCAGAGGTGAGGAGAAGCCACCGTCGAGCATTTAAGAGACAGTCAGAGTAGAAAAGAGGCTTCTTAGACATAAGGAACACCCGTTACAGTGTGAGAGATACTATACGTGTCCACAGAGTTCCTTATCTACTCAGAAGTACCGCTTATCGTGGATACATTTTAAACTTGCACAGAATCTTAAACTGGGGCTATTAGAAGTGTTTCCTGCATGCGTGTGTGAGTCAGTACGTAATCTGTCTACACAAATATTGTTTGAATCAAGTTAAATTGACGACATCAAAACATTTTTGACCTAGACAATATGGCAATTTTATGGTTAACCGAATAACCTTAATGTATGAGACTAATTTAATTCATTAATCTTAAATGGGGATTACAAATAATTAGGTCTTTTGGGGGACATGGCTTAATATCTAAACGAAACTTGATCAAAAGAAAATTTAACATTTCTGAAACTTTTGTGTGAAATAATATATTATTCAGATATTAAGTTTACTGACCAAACATTTTATTAGTTCACAACTTCTCTAGATGTTAAACTTAGCTATATATATATTTTTTTAAACTAAAAAGCTTGTAACAGAACTATGATTTTTTATGAATGTGTGTTTGATATGTTATTTCCAAGAGTGTTAAAAATAATATGCTGGAAAACATGCAAATAAAGTAATACCTTCACAGACATTTGTTTCCCCGTTAGGAAAAAACAAATGGAGAGACTGCCACGGGGTGTCGCATGTGGGCAAAACCAGCACAGATAAACCCTGAGGTCTCAGCCCATTTTCTACAGGCTATGCCATCAGGGGAATGTAGAGTGGCCACCTCGGAGGTAAAATAAGGACTAAACGTGAACTGGAAGCGTGTTTTGTTGACTTCTTCATGGCTGGGCCGGGTCCTCGCTGCTGCGTGGGCCTTTCTCTGGTCGTGCTGAGCGGCGGCCACGCTCTGGGCTCAGGCTTCTCGCCGCGGTGGCTCCTGTCCTGTGCAGCAGGGCTCCGGGGCCCGTGGGCTTCAGCGGGGTGGCTCCCAGGCTCTAGAGCGCTGGGTCAGCGCTTGTGGCTCATGGGCCTCGCTGCTTCACGGCCTGTGGGACCTTCCTGGACCAGGGGTCAAACCCACAGCTGCTGCATTGGCAGGTGGGCTCTTTACCACTGAGTCACCCGGGAAACCCAGGATGAACTACAAATTCAGGCTGAGAAAAAAGAGTCCTTTGCTTCCTGGTCCCATCATTGCATGCCCAGCATCAGCATTTGCTCCTGCCTTGAGCCTGTGGTGGGTTTATTTGGGCTCCCGTTCGCCGCTCCTTCTGGTCTCAAGCCCCCTTGAGGGGTGGGGAGTCGCGCATTGTGAGTCCATGTAGCAGCAGCGCTTTGCTCAAGACTCGGGGTGTGGAGTTGCTGGTGGGGTGGGAACGACCCCAAACCAAACCAGACGGGAGAAGGTGTTCTCCAGCCCACCCGCTGCCTGCCTTTGCTCACCACCCATATGAGAGCGCCTCTCCCCCTACCTTCAGAAACCACAAGGATGGCTGGGACCGAAACCCTCCTCCCGTCCCGACTCTGCGGGCAAGACTCGGGGCTGTGTCTTCAGTGAAGAAGCTTTCCCCACCCCTGTAAGATCCCTGTCACACGCACCTCCCAGGAGACCAAAATACACTTCCCTCTTACAGAAAATGTATTCCTCGAGACATCCGATTGCCGTGATCAGAGGGTGCAATCCAGCTGCTACCAGCCATTCTGAGCCCCGCGCTTCCTCTGAGTTGGTGGAGGCATTTTGTGTAATTATCCTGCTTGTTTTTCCACTCTAACGATCTCCCCGGTAGCTCCCCGCATAGTTTTTCTTGGTTAATTGCTCGCGTTGCATCTTGCCCCACCGTGATTTCGGGGTGCTGTGCTCTGGGAGGGTGTGCTCAGTCACCCTGGACTGAAGTTTCATCCGAACGTGATGGTCATGTGCTCGGGGAGACGACGGGACTGACCCGGCGGTCAGGTGATCACCGGCTTCGCCCCCTGCTAGCGCGGACAGCAGAGTCCTTGGCTGCCGCGTCCCCCGCGTCCACCCCCGTGGCCAGCCTTGCACATGGACACAGGGACACACTGCTCGCCCTCATTCACCCCGGCTAACACCGCAGCCACCACTGACCTCGCACAAACTCAGGAGAGGCAGCAGCAACAGAGAAGCAGGGCGTAAGGGAGCTGTGTCCTCACATGTCCCGACGCAGCAGCCGGTCTGGGGCGCCCCGTTCGTCCATGTGCTCTGGTGCTGCTGGTCTGCGGTGCTCTCCTGGGGCCTGGCCAGCCTCTGCCCCCTTCTCCGCACCCTTTGCTGGGGTTGCTGGCTGAGGAGCCTCCCTGGCAGCCCATCCGAGGTGAGGAGGCCAGGCGGTCTGTCTGGGTGGTCCCCCATTGTCCGTCCATCCGGGAAGCCATCCAACCCGCAGCTTGAACCCCAGATGTCCAGCAACGCCTAAGACATCGGCCAATCCAGGCTGGCGGAGGAGATAAGCATCTTTTCACAACTTGGTGGCTTTCTCTGGTTGATATTTGGAGCAGGATTTGCAAAATATGTCCCCTCTGAGCTCATGATTGTAGGGGAACTAGAAACTTGGACTGGCTTTTAAGTAATAAAAATGTTTAACCCCTAAAAGCACAGTGATAACGGGTTGAATTGTGTGCTCCTCGAAAGACACGCGGACATCCTCAGGACCTGAGTACCTGAGGCACCTGAGATGAGACCTTATCCGGGGATGAGGTCATTGCAGATGGGGCTTCCCAGGTGGCTGAGAGGTAAAGAACCCACTGCAGTGCAGGAGATGGGGGTCTGTCCCTGCGTCGGGAAGCTCCCCTGGAGGAGGGCATGGCAGCCCACTTCAGTGTTCTTGCCTGGAGAATCCCACGGACAGAGGAGCCTGACGGGCTACATACAGTTCATGGGGTGGCAAAGAGTCGGACACGGCTGAGCGACTGAGCACTCGCAGCAGATTGAGTTTGTTAAGAGGGGGTCACTCTGGGGTAGGTGGTCGTCCCGGAAGGAGGGGTTTGGATGCAGACGCTGGGGGTGGCGTGTTCACGAGCTGGGGACCTGGGGACCCGGGAGGCGGGGAGGCACAGGGCGGGGCCTCTGTCATGGCCAGTCTGCGGGCCTTGCTCTCGGCCCCCGACCTCCAGACGGGGAGACGGGATTTCCGCTGCTTTAGCGCCTGGTCTGGGGAGCTTTCATCACGGCAGCCGCAGGGACTGGATTCTAACAGCATCTGACTAAACACGTAGAACAAGACAGGAAATGTTCGCATCGTACTGCAGGTGAAAATAGAGTTATCATTCACTCATTTTTTCTGGAAAGCCACACTCCTTCCATTGACCCTGAGCGCTTTCATGAATTCTTTCCTCGGGAATGCAGGGGAAGCCCCGACTCCTTCCTCTCTCCTCTCCAACCCCAGCCGATTTTGCTGCTTTCACAGAGTTCTTCAGGGCCTCCCTGCCTCCCCATCATTGCCCAGCTACCAGCCTGCTCATCACCCTCCTCACCCAGAACAAAGCCCGAGAGGCTCCGTCCTCACCCATCGCCAGCGCCCTGCACAGCCCACTGCCGAGCCCCTCCTGGCACCTCCGTCCCACCCACAAGGGCCCTGCGCCCTTCCCCACCTGCTCTGCCCACCTGGCTGGGAGGTCCTCCCGCCTCCTCACAGCCCAGCATCCTTCCAGCTTAGCCGGGGGCCCCTCCTCCAGGCAGGCTTCCTGGCTGTTCCCTGCCAGGGTCACGGGTGACTGATGCAGGTCAGGGACACCTCGCTCCAGGCCGAGAGGCTCTGTAAGTGTGTGTTCCTGGATTGGACTCTCAGGATGGCACCCGAGTGTGGGCATCTCAGGGGTGGGGCCGGGTGGCTCCAGGGAGCGAGGGCTGCAGTCCTGAGCCCCCAGCCCTGCTCCCTGCCCCGCTTTCTGAGCCCCTGACACGGCCTCCGTCTCCTGCACCATCGCACCTGCCAGGCTGTGTCCTTCCAGGACACACGTGGCCCAAAGGACCCCAAGCCACTGCAGAAGGGAGCTGGGCTCCTCCCGGATGTCCTCACCATGGAGGCAGCTGGGTGGCTGGAATTCTTTTATTCTTAAAGGTCCTCCCTACAGCTGGGCCTACATTCGGGCCTTGTCCTCCACCCTGGTCCACCTGCCGTGGGGAGGAGCGAGGCGTGGGGTCACAGCTGCGCCTCCCCCCGCCCCCAGCCCCCACCTGGAGCGCAGCCCCCTCCAGTTCAGGGCCTGGTGTGAGTTACGATACAGACACAGCAGCGGCACCCTAGCACAAGCGTCTCCATCAACAGCCCCCACCTGGTTCCCGGCTGCGTCCCCACCTGCAGCCCAGCACAGACCCCTTCACGGCGGGATGGAGGTCACGGAGAAGACAGACCACAGAAAATAGGAAAAAGAAGAAAGGAGAACCTGCCTGCTCCCCAAAGTCGGCGGTGCAGAATCTCACAGGCGCCTCCCCAGGGGCTCACGTCTGACAGGCGGTTCGGGGGTGCGTGGGGTGTGCCGTGGGCCCCAGGCACCCCCAGTGCCCACCCTGCCAGGGCAGGCGGGGGCCTGCACGCTGCGGGCACTCAGCATGGACCTGGTGGCTCAGCCAGGGGTGGGGGCCTCCCCGCGGCTGCTGTTCCCTCCCCTTCTCAGCACTGGCCCTTTCCCCCGGCCCTTCACGCTGACACAGGACCCCAGGGGCCCCTTCCCCCTGTCCCGTCACCAGGAACCTCACAGGGACTGTCCAGAGAGGATGGATTTGATGACCATTTCCAAAGTGAGCCTCTGGCGGGAGGTGGCCCAGCCATGGGGTGATGCTCTGGGCTACGTACTGTTAATAGAACAAGACTCGGGGGGTGGGGCGCAGCGGGGTGGGCTTTCTGAGTCCCAGTCTGGTGACCCTGTGACTTTCAGGAGCCAAACACTACTCTGCTTTTAAATTAACACCTTGTGCTTCTGGGGTAATAGAGTTAAGCTATTTTAATAAAGTTTTCCATGGACCAGAGAGGAAGGCATGAACCGAAAGGAAGAAAGACAAGAATGAATTTCTTATCGGACCATCAGAGCTCATGGAGAAATATATAAACAGGCCAGGAAGATGAATCAGATCGGAGTTCTGTGCTGCTGTACCCTGGGGACCCGGCAAAACCTCTAATATCTTCTGTTGAATACTCCAGAGATACTTGCTGAGCTTGTTAACTGATTATTAATGTGAGTAAGTCCAGAAGGACAGAATAAGGCTCCAGGAATGAACAGACGGACCCCTGAGCTTTTGCTGTTTACCGATGGGGGTCGGACACTGTAACATGCAAAAACAGAGCCATTTTCAAATGGGTTCTGGTGTGGGCTTGTTAATATTCTTACTTGCCTGAGAGAACACAAGGAAGGAAATGACAGACAGCGGCAGAGAAAACCCCGAGATGTAGATCCTCAGTAAATGCTCTTCCTTAGAAGACTAATTTGAAGCGTTCCCGCTTCACCTGGCAGCTCCGAGAGGCTTCTCTCCTCCCCCGATGAGCTTGGTGGACCTCCCATGCCTTAGTTACGCCTGTGAGGTTTTGGATCCATGGGGTTTCACAGTGGGCACTCAGACACTCGTCCTAAGCTGGATTTCTAAATATCTTAACTTCGTGTGTGGCTTTAGTGGTCGTGCTGCAGACCCGGTGATTGAAGGCAGGGGATGACGGCGCCGCCCTCGAGGCTGGAGAGACTGCAGATGCCGGGGCTCAAGCTCTCCTCCAGAATCTATTCAGGAGACAGGCTTGTTCCCCGAGCTTCCCCGGTGGCTCAGTGGTAAAGAACCTGCCTGCGATGCAGGAGACGACGGAGATGCTGGTTCGATCCCTGGGTTGGGAAGATCCCCTGGAGGGAGACACGGCGACGCACTCCAGTATTCCTGCCTGGAGAATCTCAAGGACAGAGGAGCCTGGCAGGCTGCAGTCTGTGGGGTCGCATCGCAGTCAGATGACCGAGTGACGGAGCACAGCATGCTCCCTGAGGGCTTCCCAGGTGGCGCTAGTGGTAAAGAACCTGCCTGCCAATGCAGGGGAGGTAAGAGACGCTGGTTTAGTTTCTGGGTCAGGAAGATCCCCTGGAGGAGAAAATAGCAACCCACTCCAGTATTCTTGCCTGGAGAATCCCATGGACAGAGGAGCCTGGTGGGCGATAGTCTACGGGGTGGCAAAGAGTCGGACGTGACTGAAGCAACTTAGCACATGTGTACTCACACTTGTTCTCTACGCCTTGGACTCCCCGTTTATAAAGTGGGGATGAGGGCACCCACAGTGGCAGCAGCACAGGGTTGGTGGGAAGACAGGGGTTCACATCCGGGGCCTCGATGACACTGGCTGCCGGTCGTCATTGTCCCCGAGGTAGGATGTACCACCCACTGGGGCAGAACGGAACCTACCTGGAGGAAGAAGAGCCGACCTCGGCTCAGCAAAGAGCCCAGCATTGGGAAAGACCAAGGGAGAGACACACACACACACACACACACACACACGCACACGCGCACGCGGAGGCTGGGCGCCCGCCTGGGGGAGACATCTAACCTGCCAGGCAGCTGCACCGTCAGTGGGCGGCGTCAGAGCCCACGTTCACGTCTGGGCTGTAGTTCTCGGAGACCTCTCTCTACCCCCTGAGCTAGGGACTCACAAAGCCTGGTTAGAGCACATCCCACATCAGCCCACCGGCCAGATCCTCGACTCCATCTGCAATAGCTTCCCCCAGGTTGGTGCGTGGGACCAATTGTTGGAAGCAGCTGCCCTCAGCATGCACGCCTAGCCCTCTGCGTCCTGCAGGCGTGCTGGCAGCCAGCGCGGGAAAGGTGAACACACTTTAAGTGGGAAGGACGCTCAGCCTTTGGCCACTTTCTGTGCATTGGCTCTGAAATCTGCTGTGCTGGCTTCTCCCCAGGTGGGCCCGAGCGTGCTCATCCTGAGGGCTGTTCCACAAATACGGTGCTTTGGCCTGATGGAGGGTGTGGACAGGGCCCCCTCTTCCTCCAGCAGAGTCCACTGCAGAAAAGGGGCTGCACTTTCATTCTCTCCACAGGGAGCCCGTTTCTTGTCTCAAAGAGCTATTCCAGGCGATCTTTCTCTTGGGTGGACACTTCGCATAATGAACATCACACTGTGCTTTTGTTACACAGGCGTCATTCGAGACCAGCCCTACCTGGGGTGAAAATACTATTATTACGCCCATTTTACAGTTGATAAAATTGAGGCTTAGTTGAAAAGAACACAGAAAAGAAAAGTCAGGATTTTAAAGCAGCCTACACGTCTAGTCAATGCTATTTCTTCATTTTTCTCCCTTACAACTCTTCCTAAAATCTGGAGGCAGTTTTTTCCAGGATATGAACAGAAAAGGGCCCAGTCTGGGCTTAACTTGCTTGTGTTTTGATGTTGGGACCGCGGGCTTGTGTTCAGAGATCGAAATGTTGCGGGAGGCAGATGCCACCTGTCAGGACCAGAAACACCCCCGAGGCCACTTTTGGTGAGTCGGTGTGAGGAGCCCCGGGGGGAGAACCTGGCTTTTGTCCCTGTGTCTCCCAACTTGCTTTCTAAAGATTCCTGTCCACAAACCCGAAGACAAGGGCTCGCGTTTCACTTTGGGTTGGGTCTGGCCTGCCCGCACTACATGACCCACATTTCTCTGAGAAGGCAGCCCGGAACGAATTTAGAAAACCAGGAGTTTAATAATGACCCTCGCTTTAAAAGATTAAAGACGTGATCCCAAGGCAGAGCTTATCTTTCCTAGTGTGTGCGTGCTTGGGACTTACAACCATTCACAAGTCAGACAGAGTTTTTGAAATAATTCCTTAAGAAAATACTGACTACCTGTTTTCCTTCTTGAGGACAACTCGAATCCTCTTTGTCTTCTACATCTCCTCCTGGAGACAAGAGGAGTTTTGCTGTGCATGCACCTCCCTGGGGGTATAAAGGCCGCCCCACCTGTGAGAATCCCTGTACAGACTCCTGAGGACCCCTAGAATCGTCAGCCCATGGAGCCCGTCAACCCCTGCTGGCGCACAGCGTGTCCTGACTCTGAAGGGCTGCCTCTTGGTCAGGTCTGAAATATGTGGGTGTTGTGCATATTTCCGTCTGCTTGGCTCCTTTCTTCTCTTCTAGACCGGCCAGAACTCGGGGCTGCCCACCCACCACCTGCCCACCTGCCTAGAGCCCCTCACCCATCCCACGGCCTCTGCTGGGCAGGGTGGGTCAGACCTCGCAGCCCAAAGCCCCATCCTCAGGTGACCCTGGTCACCGCATCGGGGCAGCCAGGAGTCGCCTCGTGGCCTCGATGGAGAGACTGACTGGGCTAATCATCATCATTTCTGTCCTTTTTCATCCATGTGTTAACAGGAGAGACCGAGCAATTCAAGAAATCGCACGTTTCAAGTTTATCTTTACGGCGTGACAGTCAGAAGCAGCGAGGGATCGGCTCCCGCGATCTGACTGCACAACCGTCGCTGGGAGGCCAGTCCTGGAGCGAGGCCCTGAACCATCTCTGCAGCCTGTACAGGCTCGCACCCTGCCTGCAGGAGGTCCTTCCCAACGGGCCCTCTTCTGCGAGCGCGCTCTTGGAGGGAGAGGTGAGCGCCAGGGGATGTGGTCAAGATGAATGGGCTGAGCCCTGCCACAGGGGCTCAGAGGGTGGGCATGAGCACAGAGTCCAGTGCGGGCTGAAGTTGAAGCTGTGACTCAAGTTTTATCAAAATAATAACATTTCGGCGGGGAGGGAAGAGGGAGAAAGGGGCGGGAAAGGAGAGGGAGGAGGGGAGGGAGGGAGGGGAGGAGGGAAGGGGGAGGAGGGAAGGGAGGAGGGAAGGGAGGAGGGAAGGGGGAGGAGGGAAGGGAGGAGGGAAGGGGAGGAGGGAAGGGAGGAGGGAAGGGGGAGGAGGGAAGGGGGAGGAGGGAAGGGAGGAGGGAAGGGGGAGGAGGGAAGGGAGGAGGGAAGGGGGAGGAGGGAAGGGAGGAGGGAAGGGGAGGGGGGAGGGGCCCTCCCCATGGGCTGGGGAAGGAAGTGGGCTGCTGGTTTTACCTCTGCTCAGTCTTGGTGGTTCTGGGTGTCACTTAAGATCTCTGAGCCTCAGTTTCTATATCTGAAGACAGAGGATTTGAATTAGAGGAATTTAGCATTTCTAGCTCTACAATCCCATGTTCTGAACTTCTAAACAGTACCAGTGGGTTAAGAACATGTCAGCATAGCTCTAACATGCTTCATACCCTAAGAAGAGTTCTCTCAGGCATCAGGCACCATTTGTATAAACTCCTTTGGCCCCAGCTTGACTGCTCTTTTTAACCAGGTGAGTTTGAGTTAAATGCTTTCAGTGCCATAGAGACAATCTGAAGTTTTAAAATTAAAGCACACTCGCTATCTGCAGGATTTTGACCCGTTGGTGAGTTAAAGCAAATGCTCCCATCTCAAAGGACATCGTGGAAATTAAATTAGCAGTTCCTAGCCAGGGACCAGCTGCGTGATGTGGTGATTGTTGCTGGCTCTATGTTTGAGGAGGAGAGACTGAGAAGTTAAGAGATCAGGCCCGAGCAGGAAGCAGAGGGAGACACAGGACTGAAACTCTGCGCCGGCTTCCTGGAGCCTCATGGGGAAGTTAAAGGGTGGCTCCCCGGGGAAGCAGCCAGTCACGTTCAGCTTGTCGGCTTCCAGCAGCCAGGGAGGAGGCAGCATGTGCTTTTCCAAACTCCCATTTACCCCAAAAATCTTCCAGCCTTGAGAATAAAAGCTCCAGGGGATCAGAGGACAAATTAGGGCCCCGAAGGGCCTGGCACAGCCCCGTCCGGTGGATCTTCACCTGGCCGCCGGAGGTCTGGTCCGGACGGAAAGCCACGTAATCCTTTCACTGGAGAATCTGTCCCCACTCATCCATCTTTTGTTGCAAGTAATTCAACGTCTCATTTGCCCTCATTTTCTTTCTTTATATTTTTGTATTTGAGCTTTTTGTCTCCCCCATTCATGTCCCTTGCTAATTGGAAGGTCTTTTGAAGAAAGTTCTCCCCAGCATTTGGTCCTTTGGTTATTTTGTTTTCTCTTTTTTGTATTAATGGAGAAGTTTTAGATTCAAGTAAGAGTTAAAACTTTTTTCCCCTCAATCCTAAATATATTGATGTACAAAACTAATTTTTTAAAATAATACTTCTGTTATGGAAAGAGTAGTTTTTCTGAACAAATAACACGAATGTTAGTATTAAGTGGAAACACTCTATGGGATAAATGCAAAACTCCTCTAAATCCTTTTTAGGGAAAAAAAAAATCTCAAAAGTCTCAAATTAGCAAATGAAAACACCGTGTCCAGGGATATTGTTTCCTAAATCTGTCTGAAATCTGTCATAATCTGTTTTCCTGGAACAATAAAGAAGTGGTTCCAAGACCCACATCACTATCATTCTCCAGACAAAGGTTATCTGTGCATTATGTTCAATATAGAATTTCCAAATTTTGAAACATCTTATTATTACTGTAAAGGCTATTGCCGTTTCTAACAGACACCCTGTCAGAAGGTTTAAAAAATGTATGCCTCTGTTCACGCAAGAGAAACACAAAGGTCAAAACTTTTAAAATGTCACTTCTTCTGCAGTTTTGCATAGAAAATACATTGGATCAGTGGGAGGGCTCCTTGCCCATAGAAACAGGCTGCAGGGAAAGAATGTTACCCGCTGCTGAGTTTCCACTTTCCCTGCAGCTGCGGGCTGAGCAGAAAGGCACTGTGGGGGACTATTGTCACCCAGCTGGGTAATAGTTTTCTTATTTTACAGTCAGCAGCCAAGGGGGGCTGGGGTGTCTCCGTAAAGTGCCTGAAAAAAAAATATAACTCCTGCAAATAGATCCCTTTTCCCCTCCTCGGTGAGAAAGAGGAGTCTGTGAAACGTGTGTTTCATTTGGCCCTAGCGGCGTAATTAACCAGCAGAAACAAAAGCAACCCAAGACGGGAGCCTTGCATGCAACATCCTTCCCTAACAGACCTGGGCTTGAGGGGAGGCAGGCGTTTTCAGGGTGTGCAGGCTGGGCCCCACGATCGTTTCCTTCATGTGCCATCGGCCAATGACTCCCTCCTTGCTCGTTATTAGAAAGTCACCTGCCATGGAGTGGAAGGCAGGGCACTGAAATGTTAATTTCCAGTGTTTCAGCAAAGCCAAGCTGCAGGCACTGGCCGGTTGCTGAGTTTCTGTAAACAGCAGTTCGGTTGTGGGGTGCATCTTTCTGGCAAAGTTTGAGCAGCGCCTGCCCTTCAGGCTGGTTTTGCTTCGGTTTTGTTTTGAACTTCGAACTGTTTGGGCCATCGTGCGTTTGCTACCATGGAAACTCAGTGTTTTTTTTTTTTTTTTAAGGTGAAAAGTCAGCGACCTCTTAGCATTCCCGCCACAGGAATAAATATTCTAGCGGCTCGGCAGGAAGGAGCCAGGCTGGCAGGAGAGGCAGTGACAGCCCCACTGTGAACCCGTGTGTTTCCAGCCACGAACCCACGAGGTGACGGTGCTCAGATGTTTCATGAAGCCAGGCCGCCTGGACTGCATGTTTCCAAAACCAAGACTGTTCCGTGCAGGGCCTGAAAAATGAAGTGGATACAAACCTCCTTGGCTTTCCCAAGCAACAAGGATGTAGCCAAGGCCGAGTCTGGGAGTGTTCACTTTGTCTACCTGGTCTCTGGAAATCCAGGAAGCGAACACTTTTAAGCAGAAACTAACAGTGAACACTCTAGAGGCGGTGGTGCAGTGAGCAGGCTTGGAACTTCTGCAGACTCAGAGAGCCGAGGAGAAACCTGGCGGGGTTTTCTTTTAAAAGTGCTCAATCAGTGAGATCGGGGTTTCTTCTGACTGGTCTGAGGAAGGCTTGGGCTCAGCATGGCTCTTGGAGGAGGAGCAAGCGCCCTCCTCCATCCCTGGGTGTGGACAGACTGGAGAACGGGCAGGAGAACGCAGGGCGTGCTCAGCGAGCCCTTGGAACGGTGCCCCAGTGCTGCTCCGGAAAGTTCCAGAACGAGGTGCGCTTGGCAAGACTGACAGAGGATCAACAGGGCTGCGGCCCTGAGGGTGCCAGTGCCCTTCTCTCTGGGGTCTGCTTTAGATCGCGTGAGGGCACTGATCTAAGCAGAGCTTCTCCGATGTGACTCCTCAAATGTAAAGGTGAGGAAACAGCAGCAGCAAGAGGCAAAGACGAGCACAAGCGAGAATGTGGTGTTCTGACTCTGCTGTGTGTGAGGAGACGACATCCCAGAAGTCACAGGGCCAGGGCAGGCTGATTCCAGCAAAGGAAGGGGGCCTTGGCAGAAGCACCTCCCGGGCGCACAGCTCTCACTTGTAGAGACGAGGGTGGGTGCGCTGGGCACTGGGCACCAGGCAGGGCAGTTCCCGTGCCCCTGGAAAGGCGGTGTGGACTGGGCCTGACGTGTCGCCTGCTTGATGCTCCACCCAGATTTGCACACACGTTCCACAACCATTCTTTAAGGGCAAATGTGCAAAACCAGCCTGGACAAAGGCCGTCGTGACCCGCCCCTAGCTGGCACGGCTTCCCGGGTGGGGTTCGGGCCCTGGCTGCTGTCGGGGGCTGGGGGTGCGGAGGCGGGCGGACTGAGCAGGGAGACCGTGTTCCACGACCTCAGAGCCGGGGCAGCCGGCGGGTCCTGGACTTCTGTGTCGCGGGTCCTGGACTTCCGGATCCTGTGCCTTCCCGCCAGGCTGAGAGCTTGTCCTTGGCGAGGATGTCCCTGAACATGGGCGCCCAGCCCAGGTTCGAGACTCTACGGAGAAGACGGGTGAGTGAGGGGTGAAGTGAGACCACAGCATGTCGCTGCCTCGTGGGCAGAGCAGAGACTGGGCGCCCAGAGACCTCTTCACCCTACCCCCCGATTCATCCCATCCTACCCACCCCACGCCCGCCCACCTCGTCCACTCCCTGGCCCCTACCAGTGTGAAGAAATACCCTCCAGACAAAGCAATTCTTCCTTCTGAAGAAACAATAAAAACTTCGATGCAAGGAAATAAGTGATTTCAAAGAAAATGAATGTTCTATTTTGTCTCTCTTACACAAGCTTTGCTAAACGCAATTACTCATTTCAGTTTTCCTAGCATTCCTTTTGGGACAGCAGCGTCTTTAACTCAAAGCTCATTTGTTGAGATCCTGGCGTTTATCCTTAATAAACAGATGCCCTCAGAGACTCCTTTTGGCAAACTGAGAAACTCCTTTTTAGCAAAGTGTTTGGAGGGTGGGGAGAGGGCTCGTGGCATCAAGGGGTGACCGTGCTCAGGTTTCTCAGCGTAAAATGGGGGTGACGACAACGTCTGCGGTCCTGGATCCACGGGGTCATGAGGATGATGGGGACAGTGGCAGTGAGCACTTTGGGATTCAAAGTGAAATTCAAGTGAAAAGCAGAGCAAATTTTCAAGACAAACAAATGGGTTCAATCTTGAATTCATTGCAACTTCAAGAAAATAGAAGGTAAATAAGAGAAGGAACATTGAACAGTGATGAACTGTGCTTCCAGTAGAGCTGATCCCAAATTAATATTAATAATGGTTGAACATTTGTAGTAGAGAGTGCAAAGTATTAAGAGAAAAAGTTGGCGTCCAAGGAAAATCTAATATTTTTGCCATGAAAATGCTCGACTATCTCAGCAAAAACTAGGAGTAAAAGGAGAGAACAGAGTAGAAGATTCCAGCTCTTTTCAATCTTAACTTGTTTTGTGTGAAGGGAGAAATAGAGCATTTTGCTTTCTGGTTTTCATCCAACAGTTGAAAAAAGTGTGTGAATTCTGAGTGTGAGGAATTGGTGAATAGTTACCAGCTCAACAGAGAAGCTCAGAAACACATAATTAACAACAACAAAAAAAGAGCAATGAACATTAATGAAATCAAACCATCCAAAATGAGGAAAAGGAAAAAGACAAATTATAACAAATAAGGATCATAAAGTAAGAGGAATAAGATAAGCACATTCATTATTATACTAAAGGTGAATGAGAAAAATTCCTCTATTAAAATCAGAGGTTGTCAGACTGTATCTTAAAAAAACAGGTGTATGTTATTTCCAAAAGACCCTTCCAACAGAACGGTAAAGTTGGCAACAAAGGAGCGAGCAAACAGATGTTAGCAGATACAAATAGAAATATGTGGTGATGCTGGTGTCAGACGATGAAGACTTTAGGGCTTATGGCTGGAAATCAGATGAGAGCGTGCATCATGTGATGGCAAAAGTCACAATTTTTAAGATGATGTGTATATGTCAAACAATGTAGTGACTAAATATAAACAATAACAAAAATAAATAAATGACCATAAAGAAGGCTAAGCACTGAAGAATTGATGCTTTTGAACTGTGGTGTTGGAGAAGATTCTAGAGAGTCCCTTGGACTGCAAGGAGATCCAACCATTCCATCCTAAAGAAGATCAGTCCTGGGTGTTCATTGGAAGGACTGATGTTGAAGCTGAAACTCCAGTACTTTGGCCACCTGATGGGAAGAGCTGACTCATTTGAAAAGACCCTGATTCTGGGAAAGATTGAGGGCAGGAAGAGAAGGGGATGACAGATGAGATGGTCGGATGGCATCATCTGAGCAAGCTCCGGGAGATGGTGGAGGACAGGGAAGCCTGGCGTGCTGCAGTCCATGGGGTTGAAGAGTCCAACCCGCATGAGCAACTGAGCAACAACAACAAAACAGAACGATAGCAGTTTCCATTTTAAGGAGACGAAAACATCCGCAAACAAAAAGCGTCAATCTGGATGACCTGTAAGTGCTAACGGGAGCCTTGACACTCAGGCGGCTGCCAGTCCGTAATTAGAACATTCTGAACTGCAAATCCAGCCTGCGTTCCTGGTGTGCATCCTAAGAGTCAACACAAGAACCAATCCCCAGAACTGTCTCGGGGCTCTCAGGCGCCCCAGGAAGTCCCTAATGAACAGGTGTCTCAAGCAGATAGGCGGCTGTCATCTGGGTGGTTGACTGGCTGGCCCACGTGCTCAAGGTCAAAGACCGAGTGGTGCCGGGAGAGAAAGCCTTTCACCCCCTACCCTCAGGCCGCCTGAGACTCACACAGCGGCGCTGTCTCCTCGGGGAACCAGGACAGTCATGAACCGTATTCCTCACCAAGTGCAGTTTCCCGCAGCAGCGAGCGCCTTCGTCCCGCACCGACATGTCTGTGAGAAGTTTTATGTAAATCAGATCCCATTTTCCAGCTCACTAACCTACCTCTTCAAGTTTGTTTTCTTTCTTTCTTGATTGATTCCCAATTGACAGCGGCTCTTACATTCAGCTCTAAGTGTTCCTCTCCTCAGCCTTTCTGCTGAAGCCTCACTGATCACTGAACAAGTGATGAGCTGCATTTGGAGACAACCGCCTGAAGGAAGGCTTCCGTGAAGCCTGCTGTAAGGTCTCCTTTTGTTCGGCATAGCCTCCTCTGCGGCAGTAACAGTAACCCCGTAATTTATCTGTTTGGGAAGTGCAGTGGATACATCTCTTTGTTCTGCAGCATCCAAGGGCCTCCTCTGGTAACTGTACCTTTGGTAGTGAAAGCTCGGCGATATGACCTTTTCTCAGTCCATGTGGTCCTGGCCCAGGATCCCTTCCCAGCTCCAGGGCTGGAGGATACAGCCCAGGATCCACCAGGAAGGGCAGAGCATCCTCATGCTCTCACGGAGGGCACCTTGCCTGACCACAGCCAAAGAGGTGCAGGGGGACTGTGGCTTCTGGAAGAGAGAAGCCTGATGCCGCTGGAGCTGAGCCCCACGAGGATGCTGGAGACGGAGCCGCTGACTCCATCTTGTTAGTGCGTGAATAGGAATACTCGGGCTGACTTAGCAGAGGTCAGAGCAAACACCCTTCAGCTCCTGATGCTGCTGGCTGCCGAAGTACTCGGGCCCAAAGCCTAGCTTAGAGGAGCCAATGACTTTGGCTTTTTATTTAGTCAGGTTTAGGTTGGGTTTTTCCTCTGTCTTGCATCCCTTCAGACGCTGGAAGTCTGAATTTCTGTGCACTGAATTTTCTTATAAAGAGGCCTCTGCTTATCCACCCAAAGTAACAGCTGATGAGTCTTTGGTCAGCATAGTTCTAATACTTGCAGACAGAGCAGCAACTCCAGGAGCCAGGCGTTAGGATCACTTTCACTGTCTGTCTCGGAACCCCGTGACCCCCAGAGGTTGAAAGATAGAGTCTGGGGGTTCCCTCTGCCAAAGGAGAAGAGTCTTCTGATGACACAGTTGATATTTCCCAAAGTTCATCGCCTGAGCTTTCCTAAGTATGAAACTGTGTATCCAGTGGGTTGAAGCGCCGGAAGGAACGCACGTCTGCACAAGAACTTGGAAGCCAGCGGTTCCATGAATGTCTGCATTTGGAGAGCCCTCATTCAGAGCAGAGGAACCTCAGACACTGACTTTATTTTCTAAGATGGTAGATGCCCTGGGCTCCAGCCACGAGACTTGGAGCCAGTTTGTGGCCATAACCCAGATCAGAGAAGTGGACTGACAGCGTCTCTCAGGCATCCAGACTCTCCTCCAGCTTTCTGACTTGCAGACAGACAGTGCTTTTGCATTCTGTTGGTTAAAACATGAACAGCATAAAACCTGGGATGAAAATGTATAAGGTATTGAATTCTGTGGGCTGTCAAGCGACTGAAAGTGCATTTACCATCAGCTCGCTCTCCCTTACCCCTTTCTCAATCAGAAATAAAGCTCTGGGTTCTGCAGGAGGTCCGAGACCCCTCTTGTGACGGTGACCCTTAGTGAGTGTGTGTGGTTGGAGAGGAGCCCAGACTAGTTCCTCATCCCCGGATATGGCCGGGTCCTGCGAAGCGGCACGTCCGGGTCTCCGTGAGCCCCGTCCTCTGGGCAGATACCGCCCTCTTGCTGGGTCCTCATGGCCTTTCCTGGTTCAGGAGCCTGTGGCTGCGGGCAGAGTGCTCGTCTCTTCCTCTCGTTATAAAGGCTCTAATACCATCACTCCAATACTGTGGCCGCCTGATGCGAAGAACTGACTCACTGGAAAAGACCCTGATGCTGGGAAAGATTGAAGGCAGGAGGAGAAGGGGATGGCAGAGAATGAGATGGTTGGATGGCATCACCGACTCCACGGACATAAGTTTGATCAAGCTCCAGGAGATGGTGAAGGACAGGGAGGCCTGGCGTGCTGCAGTCCATGGGGTCTCAAAGAGTTGGACACGACTGAGCGACTGGGCTGAACTGAATCCCATCACGGGGCCCATCCACTCAAGTCTAGTGCTGGAATTTCTCTCACTTGTTTTAATGACTTGTTTTCTAGTACCCCTGACTGAGCAGACACTCCTGAGTGTGGAATCCTGGGGAGATCGTTCCCCTCGCTTGGCGCCTGGCTGGCCTCTCTGGAAATGGGGTCCGCACACTGCTCACGCGGCGGGTGCTGTCGCGGTGAACTGAGGCCTCGGCGCTCGGCATGCGGTTCCCCTTCAGTCCTGCCCCTGCCGTCCCCCAGTGGGGGGACACGGAGGTGACTGCTGCCCAGAAGGAAAACATTCTGGAATCTGGAAGCATTCAGAGGAACTGTGGAAGCAGGGTGCTCAGGGCTGCCCCGGAGGCCTTGACTCCTGACGGCTAAGTGCCCTTGAGCGTCTTGCCCAGGACAGCACGGCAGGCCTCGAGGCAGGCGCTCCACGGCCATTTCCGGCTCTCCCGTGACCTTGACGCACGACCTTGCCCAGCTGCTGCTGCCTTTCTTCTGTCTCTGGAGCTGAGTTCGTCCTCCCTTCAGCGTGCAGGTGGGAGTCGTGAATATTTGTTTCCTGTGGGCTTGGTTTTGTAAACCTCGGATAAAAGCGCCAGGCAGCTGTGGAGCATTGTTCTTATTAATAATCTCATCCTGGCATAAGCTCACCCACTTCATACTTCATATTAATATTCCACTGCCGAAAATACGCTGCAACCATAGCTCAGGCTGATACCCTCTGTCTCCTCACGTTGAAGCTGATCTGTACACAAGACAGTTAAACTGTCTGAAAACAGACACGCTTTTTTCTCTTTCTGTGTCCGTGTAAAGGTGCCGGGTCTTATAAAGAGGAAGGTCAGGGTGGGTCCTCTTGTCCAGCTGCCTGTCGCCAGGGGTGTCAGTGGTCCTGGGCTGACCTGACAAGGTCCCGTAGCCTGGGGGCTTAAACAGCAGGGGTTCATGCTCTGGAGGCTGGCAAGTCCAAGCTTTGGGTCCGGGCGAGGGCCCGCTTCCTTGTTCACAGATGAATCTGTCCTCACGTGGGAGAGAGAGGGAGACAGATCCTGGGTCCCGTCTTGATCCCATTGTGAAGGTCTGCCCCTCATCCAAACCTGATTTTCTCTTGGAGGTCCATCTCTAAACCCTGTCCTGCTGGGAGTTAGGGCTTCAGTTCAACATTTGAGTCGGGTGCGGGGCACAGCTCAGTCCACGCTGCAGTGTTAGATTGTTCACAAACAGGATTGTTCTGTTTCAGTCTGCTCAAGGCGACTCTTAGCTGGCGCAGGGGGCTTGCTGTGGTTTCCTAGGGCAGATGCAGAGATGATAAAAATACGAGGTTCACGTGCAGAAGCAGCACTGCCCTGGGGTGGCCGCAATCCGAGCTCCCTGCGGGCACCCCTGGCTCCCAGAGAGCGCCAGCCTTTGGTGCAGGCGCGGGAAGTGGGGACACTGTCCTGGCTTCAGGTGAGGCGAGAGTCTGAAAGCTCAGCCTCGCCCTGTCTGGGTGGCAGGACCCCCCAAATAGCGGGTTCTGAGCTCCTGGGCAGATAGTCTGGGGCACCCGATTGGGGTCAGGAAGGTCGTTAACCTGTTCTGGGCTCCCCAGAGTTAGAGGACATCTCCTCTGGCCTTGACTGCTGAGACCCCAAACGTCTGGGGCAACACGGAACTGTGTCTGCTGGCCAGCCTCTTCCGCCAGCTTTGGGATGAGCAGAAGGCGACCTTGCGTCAAGCACAAGATCACCCGTGCAGCCCTGAGCCAGGTGGAGCCCTCTGTGCTCCGTGGTGAGCAGGTGCCAACCTGGGCTCCTGCTGGGCGCCTCCTGGGACTCTGGCGGACACCGCCCTGGCTTCAGCTGCGGCAGCAAAGTGACGTCGCTGATGCTGGTGCTGCTGGTGAGGAGTCCCCACTCTCCCAGAAAGCTGACGATACTAGGGTGAGCACACGCGCCCACACCGGAGCTCCTGCACAAGATACAGAAGCAAACGCTCTGGATGCTGAATGCTTGTGGGTGGGTGTCAAGTTAGCCCCCATTCACAGGGTGTCCAGGGGGCTGTGCACCCTAGACTGTGAAGCGCTGTGGTCCATCTCCCCAAGCCCGTGTCTGTTGGTTTAGCTTTCAGGTCAGACTTTTTCTTTTTTTTTAAAGAAACTTTGTATTTTGTACTGGGGCATAGCCGACTAACAGACAGCGTTCTGGCAGCTTCAGGTGGACAGTGAAGGGACTCAGCCATCCACACACATGTATCCACTCTCCCCTAAACCCCCTCCCATCCAGGCTGCCACACGACATCGAGCAGAGCTCCCTGGGCTCTTCACTTGGTCCCTGTTGGTTTTCTGTTTTAAGCGCAGCAGTGTGTACATGAAGCTCAGATGGAGTGTGGCAGGGCTGCAACCAAAACCACAAACACTGCAAAACCATGAACCTCAGGAAATCTTCTTGCCTGCTGAGTTGTTTTCCAGTAGAAGTGTTTTTCCATAAAGTGCAATTAATAGCCCACCCAGCCTTTGTCAGGCTTCACTGTATTTGTTCTGAACAGAGTGTGAAATACCCACAAGTGTTTGGCGCCGTTCTCCTCCAGACGATGAGCGCGACCGGGACAGAACGGCTCTGCCGAGATGCCGGCGCTGCCGCGCCTCTGTTGGTGGAAAGAACACGGACACGCCTAACCAGGGCTGCCCGTGGAGGGGGAGAGCCGGGCGGCCCGCGCACAGGCCCGTCGCCCCTCTGACAGCGGTTGAAAAGTAAATCGGTTTTTAATAAGGGTGGTATTTTCGTGGGGGGATCAGGGCTAAAGGGTTAATTCGATGCTTGACCCGTCAGAACCGCTGACGGCAGGGAGAGCCTTGCGGGCGATCGAATGATTGCTTCTGTGGGAGAAGTGGTTGAAAACTGAGCCTCGCTGGGCCAGGTAATCAAGGGAAGTCGGGCAGAGCCCGCGTGCCACCTGAGATGCTGTTACTAGTCCCCTTTCAAGCATAATAATGAGATTACCGTAACCTGAACCTGGCTGAAAACAGAAATCTGGCTGCCTGTCAAGTTCATTGTGTCGAGTTTTACAACAATCCAGGTCTTGTTCCCCTGAACCTGTGATGGTTATGCCGATGGGGCGAGCTCAGAGAATCCTGGCCAATCCACAGGCTGGCTCGAGTTCTGGCTTCCGATCCATACACCGCCGTGGACTGCATTGAAGGCCTTGCTAATGTTTATCTTCTCGCCGTGTAACTTAAAGATAGTAAGAGTTGTTGCTGTGACCCTTCCCCGCGCCCCACGCCAGTGCCGGGCTTGCTGGGCGTCCTATGAAGGCGTGTTGGTGCTGTGTGCCTGGATCCAGCCGCACCTGCACGCTCGGGGCTCACATCCATCCCCACCACGTCCATCACACTCCCTGGGGTCACCCTGGGCCTACCTTAACCCCCCCTGCACAGAGAGGAAGTAGGGAAAAAAGGGGCAGGAAACGGCCTCACCCTAGAGGGAAAAGGCTGGTCTTCCTGGACGTGGCCGGGCGTCCTGTTCAGTGGGTGCCCTGATGAGGTGCTGAGCCTCTCCCGCCGCAGTGGTGGCGTTTCTCAGCACGCGTGACAATCGCGGGCCGGCGTGCTCTTTGCACAAGCCACCGCCCTCCCCCTCTGCAGCTGGAGGTCTGCCCCCACTCCACGAGCTGGCCTGCGGGTCCTGGCATGTGGGCCTGCAGGGCGTGGTCGCCTGATAACCTCTGCTTCTGCGGGACCTGAAGGGCCTGGCCCAGCTCCTGCCTCACATGCGGCACAGACGTAAGGCACGGTCTCCACACCGCCGGCCCCAGAGCCAGCAGACCGGCCTCTCCTCACACCGCCCTGGCCTGCACAGCGGGTGGTGGGAGCCTCCTGACGGCCTTCCATGCCGGACTCAGAGCTGAGTGGTTGCCCGCCGTCCCACCCGGAAGGAGCACAGAACAAACCATAAGTAACGCTGTGGTCACCGCAGCCTCCCACGGTCAGTGGGGACATCGCAGTGACGGGTTGGGGCCCAGGGCGCGTTGGAGGCCAGCACGCCGGGTCCTCAGTCCTGTCCGGCAGGGCTGTGCCTGCCTGGGGTCCCGTGAGTGACGGTGCTGAGCTGGAGTGCAGGCCCTCGGTCACCCCTTCACGTCTGTCCTCTCCTGGCGGCCCCACCCCAGGCCCCGCTCCATACCCTCAAGCACCGACCGGGCCTCCACACCTCCAGCCTGGGCGCTTTGCTGACCTGCTCAGGGCTGCCCCCTGTGGTGGGTAAAATGCTGACCCCAAGCTGGGAGCACCTACACGCCAACAGTGGGCTTTGGTGCCCACAAGTGTCTATTAAAACAACACTGTAAATCGACTACATTTCAACAAATGGTTTTAAAAATGCAACAGATGACAAATGACCTTTATAAAAGCAGAACATGGGAGAAGGGGGGACTGCAGGGGGAGCGGTCACTTCGGTTCCTGTGGGCGTCGTTTGGGAGAAGACGGTGGGGACCGCGGGGCAGGTGTAGAAGTGGAAAATGTTCTGGGCCAGGGGGTTGTGGATGGAACCCCGAGGCAGCAGGTGACTGCGGTGGAGGGTGGAGCGGAGCACGCCCCCCGGGGGTGGGTGAGGGGCATCGGGACGTTGCTGGGGGCACAGGTCAGGGCTGCAAGTGGCGTGCAGGGGGAGCGGAGGGCGCCCCTCCTGCCATGGTCACGAGACCGGCAGGCTCGGAGGGACAGACTGGGACCCCCACTCCGGCGCCTCAGTCTCCCCTGGTCTGACACATTCACCGCCGTCCACTGGGGGCTGCACCTGCCCGGGCACCTGGTCAGAGGGGCCGCCCTTCCCCTGGGCCCTCGCTCCCCGCTGTGTGGACCTCACCTCGGAGGAAATGTCCACCGCTGACCAAACGGGGCCAGCGTGGGACAGGTTCTCAGCACTGAAGGGAAAGCAGGCTCCTGAGGACCCGTGAACTGACCTTGACAAGGCTCTGCGAGGCTTGAACCTGCCACCGCTCAGCTCTTATCCTGGCGCTTCGATTGTAATGACCCTGTGACCACACCTTGATGACTGACGTGCTTGGGAGAGCACAGGCTTGAGTATTTCCATGACTTAATAACTCCAGGAGGTAGTGAAGGACAGACAGGGAGGCAGGCGTGCTGCAGTCCAGGGGGCTGCAAAGAGCTGGACAGGACTGAGCGACTGAACAACAACCAGACAAAACAAGACAACATCGAAACACGCAACGACATGGATCATAGCGTCTGTTTCATGTCTGTGAAGTTAGCTGTTCAGTGCTGAGATGAACCCGAATATGGTGGGTTTAACGGCAGTCTTTGGGTGTTGCCTTTTCATTGAAGGCATTGAAAACCATTCACTGGTTTTCATTGAAGACTGACATGATGCATATTGGAGGAAGCCCAGACACAGCACATCACGTGTATATATGGGTGCATCCGAGGGCCCACACTGTGGTCTTGAAATGCAGTGTCTCACTGGAGCTCCGCGGAGAAACAGCTGCCCTGACCTGGACGTTTACCAGGTGACCCCGGGACATCTTGTCACCCGTTAGTGAAAGAGCCAAATTAAGGAGGCTTCTGTTGATCAAAGAAGAGACAATTTGATCCTCAGAATATCGTAACCGCAGGGGATCAAAACAAAACACATGTTTAATCCACGAGCCAAGCCCTTCATAAAACTAAACAAAATCACCTGGCACCCTCGAGGATGCTAATGGAAAATTCATTATTTTGAAAACTAGTAAATGAAGGGAGGGTATCGAATATTTATCCCAAGTTTCCAATATAAACCGCACCCTGGGCAGCCTGCTACAGTATGAGGAATTTCTCTTCTTACAGAGGCGCTCCAGCTTACGGGCCAGCCATGAAGAGTCAGAACGGGAGCAGGACCGTGCGCCAACCCGGAACGAATGCCTGTGTCCTGACACGGAACAGCGACCGCCGCTACATGGCAAGGATGGAGGCGGTCGGGCCTTTGCGGTCTCCTGACCCCACAGTAGAACAGGCGCCTGGGGAGTCTCTGTGCCTCCCCCAGGGGGACTGGGATCCGCTGCGCCCCAGGTCCAGGCACACCTCACAGGAAGCACAGCGCAGTGTGCTGGACTAAAGCTCTGGAACACACCTAGGGGAAATCCTCAAACTGGGAAACCCTGTAGATCAGTGACTGTTTCCTCAATGAATAAATAGTGAGAAAAGAAACGCAGCAAGACCTACTGACTGAGACTGAAGACGCGTGCCAACCATCACAACATGGGGAGCCTCATTCTGATCCTGGTTTGAGCAAACTTTTTTTTAAAACTGAAAAAATATATTTATTTATGATCTCTGTAAGTCAGATAAGTGTGTGCTAAGTCACTCAGTCATGTCCGACTCTTTGTGAGCCCCATGGACAGTAGCCCGCCAGGCTCCTCTGTCCGTGGGATTCTCCAGGCAGGACCACTGGAGGGAGTTGCCATGTTCTCCTCCAGGGGATCTTCCTGACCCAGGAATTGAACCCACATCTCTTCTGCATTGGCAGGCGGGCTCTTTACTGCTAGGGCCACATTGGAAGCCCCATAAGTCAGATATATGACATTAAATGAGACAAGTAGAAAATTTCAACAATGGCTAGGTATTTCATGATACTAAGGAATTATTACAAGGAGATCCAACCAGTCCATCCTAAAGGAGATCAGTCCTGGGTGTTCATTGGAAGGACTGATGCTAAAGCTGAAGCTCCAATACTTTGGCCACCCGATGCGAAGAGCTGACTCACTGGAAAAGACTCTGATGCTGGGAGGGATTGGGGGCAGGAGGAGAAGGGGACCACAGAGGATGAGATGGCTGGATGGCATCACTGACTCAATGGACGTGAGTCTGGGTGAACTCCGGGAGTTGGTGATGGACAGGGAGGCCTGGCGTGCTGCGATTCATGGGGTCGCAAAGAGTCGGACATGACTGAGCGACTGAATTGAACTGAACTGAAGGAATTATTGTTACATTTTTAGGTGTGACTATGTAATCATGATTTTTAGAAAATGATTCCTTTAATTTTAAAGATCCATAGGAGGAATATTTACGCACAAAAGCATGCCTTTGGGGATTTGCTGGGGACAGGAAGGGGGAGGGTGGGATGGGCAGACAAAATCTTTATGAATTATTGAATTATTGAAGTTGGGTGGTGGCACATGAAGGCTCATTACACTATTCTGTCCCCATTTACATGTTTGGCATAATTTTAAAAATAAAACAGACACATGTGTAGTCTCAGATTCTTAGAAAATAAAGTCACTACTACTGCCGAAAAACTCAAGGCCTTCTGCTTCTGCTTGCAGCGTTTCCAGGTGTACACACGCACACACACACACACACGCGCACACACGCATGCACGCGCACACACGCGCACACACGCGCACACGCACGCACGCACACGTGCACACACGCACGCGCACACATGCACACACGCGCACACACGCACACACGCGCATGCATGCACACGCACACACGCACACACACGTCAGTGTACGTCCCTGCTAATGTCCGTCAGCATCCGTCTTCAAGGAGAGCTATTCTAATCTGCTGAACGAGATAATGCATTCTGGAGCCGCTGATTAAAAACATGAAGTGAACTGAAAATTATGCTGTAAAGTTTAGAAAACTTTCGGAGGTTACATTTTACAAACTGATATCTCGCCTTTAACAATGACAGGAAGCCCCACAGAAATACCGTGTCTCATCCGGTGTGGGTCTTTATCTTATCTTGACAGATCATTGCTGGTTAAATTGTAGTGCTGACTTAAAGGCAGGACTCTTCAAGGAGTCAGAAATTAAGGCTTCACCAAATGGTAATAAAGCTATTAAAAATGCAAACAGCAAACAGCAGCACTGTACAGGTTAGACAGCTAATCCAAACTAGCAGTTTAAAAAGCAGAGCAATTACACTTTTATTTAAATGCAAGGAATATGAGCAAGAATAGAATGAGCAGCCTTGTTTAAATGCATTCTTTTGAATATTTATTAGAAATAATACATGTAGTTAAGCCACTTATCTGATTTCAGTGAATAAGTAAAATGCAAAAGATCAATTTTCATAATTATACCGAAGAAGTCTGTCTTTCATAAAAATCTCATTAATAACACCATTATTACTGAAAAAATATCTTGGTATTATTATTGTTATTCTAATTATCAGCAAAATGCTACTGATAATGTTGTCATAAAATTCCCTTTTAGTATCCTATTAAGAGAGATAGTCTAAGTAGTGGTTTAAGTTAAATCTAGACCCTAAGTGGCATGACGAAAATCTCCTTTGTGTATTTGGTTAAGATACATAATGTGCATAATTACAGAAATTACCACGAGTTTCGCAAACAGGACTGTGTGTGTGCCTGTGTCTACATGTGGTGCGTGGGCCCTGAGCCCGTGGGTCCCAGACAGTGGCCCTGGAAGCCTCGGACTTGGGGGACACTGGGGCTGCCTTCAGACGTCACGACACTGAGTGTCTTTCCTTGAAATGGTCTTGCCTCTTAACCGGGACCGAATGTCACTTTGGAGAGCGCACGGATTTACTTATTTCTACTTTCGCTCTTTGGTGACAGTCCACCTCTGCTTGCCGAACCCACCTTCCAAAGCAGCTCTTGCTTTTCCATCTGAGAATGTGTCCTGACTTCCGCCTGCACATTGGGGAAGGGGCCCGGCTCCTCCGGGCCTCGGTTTCCGTCTCAGGGTGATGGTCCTCAAGAAGCGAGACCTCCACGACCCCTGGATTCCTGACTGTTTGGCTCAGCGTCAGACAATGGCTGCCTGGACCTTTGGCAAATATCGCTGCAACAAAAAAGACAAAGCAAAACAGCCAGGGCTCTCGAGACTTCTCTTGTGTAATGAGCTCTGCTGAGAAAAAGGGATCTGAAGCAAAATTAACTCTGCAGTTATTGTTGGGACTTTGCTCCCAGTTCCAATAAAGGAAAGGATTCGGCAAACTCGAGTGTCTTTGTTTAAGCAGCGTGTTTTCCTCCTAACCTGCTCAACCCAACTATCTCGTACCCAGGCGATAAACAGCCCTGAAAATTCTCAGGACTGTCTGTGTTGTGGAAGCAAAGCTTCTCTTTTCACCAGACTTACAAAGACGTGAGCAAGACCTTTAAAAATTATACAGATGACTGAATAAACAACTCAAATAAACCCTCTTTTTAAACTAAAAATTAATTCACAGTGTTGCGTTCGTTTCAGGTGTATAGCAAAGTAATTCAGTTACACATGCATATAAATCTATTTATACAGATTCTTTTGCCTTATAGATTATATCAAAATATTGAGTAGAGTTCCCTGTGCTTTGCAGTAGGTCCTTACTGTTTATCCGCTTCATATAAAGTCGTGTGTGTTCACTAATCCCAAACTCCTAATTTAGCCCTCCTTCCTCTCCCCTTCTATGGGGTCGCACAGAGTCGGACACAACTGAAGCGACTTAGCAGCAGCAGCAGCAGCAGCCCCTCTCCCCTTTGGTAATTGTTCGTTTGTTTTCTATGTCTGGGGTAAACCCTCTTACTGTAATACCTGTTTGTGAGCATATCTGAATATCTTTCTGTGTCTTCATAAAGGTCTGGAACGCGTAGAGCATTTGCATGTCAGCCTTACTTAGTGAGTTAGTGATGACGTGGCTCTTTGAACTGGAGGAGCAGTGCTTTTTGAAGATGGAAATCCACAACCAAATGAAAAGCCTGTTTTCACTTATTTTGGAAGGTAGGTCTGCTAACCGCTTTTCAAACTCAAAGCTGAAAACGAAAGAGATTTTGGACCACAAAGTAGCAGGCCCAGCAGGCCCACAGCTGCCTCCAGGGACTGTCCCCGGTGGTCCCCCGTGGAAGGGCCCCGGGAGGGCGGGCTGCAGGCTGTCCGCGCCTGGCTCCGCCCCCTCCGGGGAAGAAGCTCCAGCTTGGCTGCCAGACCCATCCCAGTGTCGGCCTTGGTCGCAAGGTGAGCCAGGAGCTGGGCCAGGACTCCCCTCTTCTCAGTGGGACGGGAGGTTTCAGGTGCAGTTCCAGACCTCAGAGGGCAACCCCCCCCAGACACCCCCCACTCCTCCGGCACCCTCGAAGGACGCCTCTGGCCACTGCCCATGCACCTCCGAGAGCACCCTGGCGGACAGCTGGGGTGAAGCCTTCACCCCAAACCAGCTGAAGCTGCAGCTTAACTCTTACCTGAGGGTCCTGCTCAGCCTGTATGAGGGGCTCAAAGCCCTGAAGACCATTGTGATGATGCTCTAAGTTACCTGCTTCTTGCGCTGAAGTCCCCATCTGCACCTCCCGTCTTTGCTGGGACCTGATCTGATGCCCTGACCGTATTCACTGCTCTGCTCTGCAAAGATTCGTCTTGTCCCAGTTCCTCTCGGTGTGATCCCATCTCCGGAGTCTCTGAGATGGAGGGGAGGGAGAGGGGGCGGGAGGAAGGGACAGGCCCTGGCAGGGAGGACAGAGGGGAGAAAAGCAGGTGTCCTGGTGGCAGGATGCCCATGGCAAGGCAAGTCTCGGGCAGAGAAGGCTCTTACCTGGAGGAGGGCCTGGGGTCAGGAACATCTATATGAGAAAAATTCCCTTAAGCCAAGACCTGGTGGCCAGACAAAGGGAAGAGGAGTCTGACAATCTGGCAAGGGGACAGAGGGCGAGGGCCACCCTCCCAGGAAGCTCCCTTCTGTTCCCAGGGCGGGGGGCAGCCGGGCGGACATTTGGCCAGAGGAACCCAGGAAGGTTGCGAGGCAGGAAGGCCAGGCACAGTTACCTCAGAAGCATCATATTTAAAATAAATCTAGAGCAAAACCTAAAGACAAGAAGAGAATCCACACAGTCCCAGCTGCCTTGGTACACACAACTTCTACAGCCCTCTCTTTTTAAATTTTTATTTTAGGGGAAATATATGCTCAGCATCAGGCTTCTCTGGGGGCTCAGTGGTAAAGAACCTGCCTGCAGTGCAGAAGACGAGGGTTTGATCCTGGGGTCAGGAAGATCCCTGGAGGAGGGCATGGCAGTCCACTCCAGCGTTCTTGCCCAGAGAATCCCCTGGACAGAGGAGGCTGGTGGGCTAAGTCCACAGGTCGCTAAGAGTTAGACACGACTGAGCAACCAATACTTTCACGCACATGCTCAGCATGAAAGTAAAAGTTACAGTTTCCAACCCTGAAGAAAGAAGCAGCAGCATCTCTGGCTGCAGCTCGAGGGACGATCTGGGTGAGCAGATGTGGAAGCAGAGAGCAGTCCAGGGTGAAGCAGAAGGATGGGGAGACCCCGGCAGGCTTAGGAGACGTCTGCGATGCTTTCCTAAAACATTTCTTTAACACTTTCTGTTATGCGTTAAATCGGCTTTGATGGGCTTACCTGGGGCCCTAGTTCCACTGCTTCACATCATTTTCATGAAAATGTATTCTAAGGTGCTGAGAACTAATGTGGACCCGAACTTGGGGTGGAACCTGTTTGGAAGCGGAGAGCTCCTGAAACCCAGACTCCAGCAGGGCTGGGGGAGGGCCCGTCTCCTGACAGCTCCTGGCATAAGCCGCATCTCTCCCGGGCCTGGATCAACGACAGATCGTTTCCTCAGCTGACCAGAAGTCTCAGGACGGGGTTTGTGCAGGCTGCACGGGAGCCACTCTGAAAAGACCTGGGCTGGTTCCCATGACTCTCAAAGTTTACCAGCAAAGGACAGAAAAGCTTACGCCTAGAGATGGTTCAAAAAACCTTTTTAAGAAAGTCCTAAAGCTAATCCATCTCATAAGGTAGGTCTCGGCTCAGCATGGGTATTGTGCAATTTTTAGGAAGAACTCAAGTGTCCAGCCTGTGTGACTGAGATCACCTAGCCTGCAGTGAGGGACCAGTATTCCATTTCCCATCTGTTATGGAATGACACTTCTTTTGTTGTTCATTCGCTCAGTCGTATCCGACTCTTTGTGACCCCATGGACTGCAGCACACCAGGCTTCCCTGTTCTTTGCCATCTCCCAGAGCTTGCTCAGACTCATGTCAGCTGAGTTAGTGATGCCATCCAACCATTTCATCCTCTGTCATCCCCTTCTCCTCCCGCCTGCAATCTTTCCCAGCATCAGGGTCTTTTCCAATGAGTCAGTTCTTCTTATCAGGTGGCCACAGTACTGGAGTTTCAGCCTCAGCATCAGTCCTTCCAATGAACACCCAGGACTGATCTCCTTTAGGATGGACTGGTTGGATCTCCTTGCAGTCCAAGGGACTCTCAAGAGTCTTCTCCAGCACCACAGTTCAAAAACATCAATTTGTCGGCTCTTAGGCTTCTTTATGGTCCAACTCACATCCGTACATGAGTACTGGAAGTACATGACATTTCTATAAAACATTATAAAAACAAATTACTGTAACCGACCCAGTGGGTTTTTCCTAAGACATACCCCCTCCACCATCCCCTGTTTCTTGTTTGTAGAAAAGCTTCAATCTCCTATGCCTTTTCCAGGCTCCAAAGAGCAAATTTAATTAGAGAAGAGAGAAAATACAAAACTGGAAGAAACCAGCCAAGCAAAACGAAAATAATAAAAATATAGTAATAAAACAAAGTTGAAGACCTCTAGTTCCTCCTCAAGGGCTGGAGATGATATCCTCAGCCACGTCCTTGAGCTGTTGCACAGATCCCAAGACCCCCTCCACACACACACACCAAGAGGAAGAAGCTGACTTCATGCTAACCACCAGCGCTAGACGCCATGAGGAAGAATCCCAGGCGGCTCCACGGTAAAGAATCAGCCTACTAATGCCAGAGATGCAGGAGTTACATCCCTGGGTCGGGAAGATCCCCTGGAGGAGGAAAAGGCAACCCACTCCAGTATTCCTGCCCAGAGAATTCCAAGGACAGAGGAACCTGAAGGGCTACAGTCCATGGCCTGACGGGCTACAGTCCGTGGGGTTGTAAAGAGTCAGATACGACTGAGCGACCAAGCAAGGACACAAGCACTAGACCCCAGACAGCTGGAACCAGAGGCTGATGATCGAGATTCCTGAGCCATCACGCCATTACGTCACCACCAATCAGAGAGTTGTGCACGCGCTGGTCAGGCTCCCTGAGCCCCTCTCACTGGCTCTGCCTCTAAAGCCCCTAGTCTGCAAGCTACCGGGCGCTCAGGTCTTGAGCCCGAGCTGCCGTCCTCCTTGCTTGGCCCTCTGCTGGGCGCCTGCAGGGTATGCTGCCCTTTCCTTCACCACAGCCTGTGTGGGTGGATTGGCTTTGCTGCGGACCCAAGTTTGATCCCATAACATCACTAAAAAGGTGAAATAAAAATAACCTTTGAGATTCAAGCTGACTTTTAAATTATGAGACTCAACAGACATAGCATTACTTGTGAAAATGCAACGAAAGTTTCTAAATTTTCACTCTGCAAGCAGCCCTCTCCTCCCAGACATGGCTACCCATGATCTCTGGATCAGATGCTCACAGCGTTGGAGACGGGACGGATTCCGACCCACCTGTAAAATTGGTCCAACGCCTGATGTGCGTGGAACATGGTGTGAAACAGGAGTAGCTGGCTTGTTTCCCTTTTTCTGTGGTTCCCAGAGATGGACGTGGGGTTGTGGGCACGTTAGATCTGAAACCCAAGGCTCCAGGGTCCTTTTCCTTTGAGGGGGATTATTGTTATTCCTGCCAAAAAAAAAAAAAAAAAAAAGTTCTAGGACGACCAGGGAAAGGGAGAAATGGTTGCTGCTTAAGTCGCAGAGCAGGCTTCTGGGGGATGAATGGGGGTGTCCACTCAGCACAGGTGGCCGCGACCCCTGTCCCGCATCTGCGGCTGGTGCGCATGAAGCCCTGGGGATGGAGTCGCGGTGTCAGCAGCCTCGGGGACGTCACAGGTATCCTGACATCTCGCCAGTGCGGTTTGATGGTGCTTGTCCAGGTTTTGCTAGAGCGGGCGAGCGAGGCTCTTTCTTCTCTCTCTGGCTGGGCTCTGCTGGTCTTCTGTTTGCCCAGAGCCTACCACGTGCTCCTCCATCTCAACAGAATCTCCAGGGCAGCCTCCCTGGCGAGATCGCAAACAATGGTGGGGTTTCTAGAACCAAGTGGAGGTGGGGACTTCTTGCAGCCTGCTGTGGGCAGTGGGCAGGGCCCATGTGCCCGGTGACGCTGGCTCCTCACCTGCCCCTTCCTGCACTACTGTTCGTGAAGGCATGTGCAGAAGTGATTGGGTTTGCTTTTCAAAGAAAGGACCTACTGGCAGAAGTGACCGTAATGAATGTCATTAAGGTGGAAGTGCTGTGCTCTCCGTGGCCACCGAGCCGGCCCTCGGGGCCAGGAAAAGCCCAGGCTGTAAACAGTCCAGGGTCTCCATGGCAACAAGCGGCCAACCTTTAACTTTTCAGAGTAGAAAGCAGGTAATTACTTTCTTCTTTACATTTGTATAGTTTATAATAGCAATAATGCTGCCCCACCCCAGGTTGGACAACTCTGGTGATTAATGACCAACTGGCCATTTGCATTCGCTTTTTTCTCTGAAGGGCCTTTGATTTCGCTCCAGGTTTTGAACTCTTCTGGTCACTTGCTAACTGCCAGAAAACGTCCTCCTCCTGGGTCACGATGGCCACCCCAGGCTTGGTTTTAAAACAAAGGCAGAGGGACCGGCCTTGCTTGCAGTGGGGCCCCAGGCCGGCCTCTTAGAGGCGCTGTTTCACTCCCACCGGTGCGTTTGTGCAGATGGGTGTGGGTGGAGGGGCTGGGGGGGAGGACGCTTATGGCACAGTAGCACCTGCTTGTAAGGACCAGTCCGCTTAATGCCTCAGCGCTCGGGCTCCATCCCTGAGCCTGGCTCTCTGCATTTCACAAACGGAAACAGCAATATGTATCTGACGCTTCATCCATTCATCCCGTCCACACAGGGGTTTGAGCCTTATTTACAACACAAGAAACATTGGCCGTCACCAGCGGGGGGATGTGCACTGGGTGACGTGGGAATGCAGAGATACATTTGGTTCTCACGTATGGAGCCTTGGCTGGGTACCAGTCCTCGGGAAGCACTGAGCTCACCAACAGAAGAGCCGGGAGTGTGACGTCATCCCGATTTCAAAAGACCCCAGTGAGGTTGCTGTCAGTCTCCTACAGACGACGGAGGTGGCAGTTAAATCCGGCTTGTTAGAGTGGCTCAGGCACTAGACTTTACCCCAATATTCGCTGAACTGCCGTGACAGGCTTTGAAGATGCGCGTGTCGGAAGTCAAGGCCACGTGGGGTTGCTACCATTACTGCCCCCTTGTTTCTGCACTGGGGGTCATCTGCAGCTGAGAGCCCCACCAGCACGGACCCCACTCCATCTCAGGTGTCCTGGGAAGTTCCTCCGGGCCCAGGTTCCGGGAACTCAGTTACCTTCGTTCCCTCTGACGAAGAACAGAACCAGTGACAGGGCAGCAGCTGAAGGAGCTTTTCTCTCAGCCTGAACTGTAGGCGAGCTTTTTAATTCTTCATAATTGAACAATTTAGCTGAAACAGATGATTTCCATTAACACCAGGCAGGAGTTTCTGGTGAGTTTCCTGTGTTATTTGTGTGTCCTCGGGATCACATGGGCGGGCTTCACTTGGTTCTGAGTGTTACTCACCTTTCTTGGGTCTCTTATCTGCAGGTTGCCCCCTGCAGATGCCCGCCAAGCTGTCCCTGCCACACTTCCCTGCAGATGACCGCTAGATCACTAGAGCTGGGGCTCACTCACCCCTGTGGCTTGACCCCCCCCAGATAAAAGGAGGGCATGGCCACCTTCACAACTATTCAGCGCCTTTGACTTTGATTTGTGAAGTGTGTTTTTAGGATTCGTATAGCATGTTCTTTTATTTAAAAGAAAACTTCAGAGAATAACTGAGCAAATAGAACATGTATCAGGCAGGTTTGCAGCCAAGCAGTGCAGAAAAGCAATTGACCTGAAGAAAAGGAAAAGGAACAGAGGGAGGGACAGAGAGCTGGAGGGAGGGGGGCACAGGGAAGGGAGGGGAGGGGAAGGAGGGGAGGGGGGAGGGGAGGGGAGGGCGGGAGGGGAGGGGCAGGCGGGGCAGGCGGTGGGCATGTGCGGGGCCCTCCAGGGCCAGGGTAGCCCGGGGCACTGGGCACCAGGAGTGAAGAGCTTCTCCACTGAGCTTCAGGAAGAGCCTGAGTCCCGGCTCAGGGAAACACAGCCCCCGCTCAGTCAGGGCCTTGACCGGTCGGCAACTGGATGGCAGGCAGAGCGAAAGGGATGGGGAGCCCCACCCAGCGCCTTGGAGAGCCCCAAGCTCCGTCCTATCACCCAGGCCGACCATGTGGAACGTTCCATGAACGTCAAGGTCAAGTCGGTCCATGGTGTTGATCATGTCCCTCTCCCCAAGAGGTGCATGGAGATCAAGGGAGCCCCTGGTCAGAAGGGCTTCTGACCCTTAGATGACCCCTTAGACGGCCATTGGTAGTTAACGCACCCAGGGAATTGCCAAGGGGAGAGGGACCTGCCATGATCCTTGGCAAAACTCTGTTAGCCTTTGCCCTGCTTCATTGTGTACTCCAAGGCCAAATTTGCCTGTTACTCCGGGTATCTCTTGGTTTCCTACTTTTGCATTCCAGTCCCCTGTGATGAAAAGGACATCATTTTAGAAAAGGCAGAGGAACCAGAGATCAAATCGCCAACATATGCTGGATCATCAAAAAAAAAGAGAGTTCCAGAAAAACATCTATTTCTGCTTTACTGACTATGCCAAAGCCTTTGACTGTGTGGATCACAATAAACTGTGGAAAATTCTGAAAGAGATGGGAATACCAGAGCATCTGACCTGCCTCTTGAGAAACCTGTATGCAGGTCAGGAAGCAACACTTAGAACTGGACATGGAACAGCAGACTGGTTCCAATTAGGAAAAGGAGTACGTCAAGGCTGTATATTGTCACCTGTGTATATGCAGCTGTATATATACAGAGCACATCATGAGAAACACTGGGCTGGAAGAAGCACAAGCTGGAATCAAGATTGCCGGGAGAAATATCAATAACCTCAGATATGCAGATGACACCACCCTTATGGCAGAAAGTGAAGAAGAACTAAAGAGCCTCTTGATGAAAGTGAAAGAGGAGAATTAAAGTTGGCTTAAAACTCAACATTGAGAAAACTAAGATCATGGCATCTGGTCCCATCACTTCATGGCAAATAGATGAGGAAACAGTGGAAACAGTGGCTGATTTTATTTTGGGGCTCCAAAATCACTGCAGATTGTGACTGCAGCCATGAAATTGAAACATGCTTACTTCTTGGAAGGAAAGTTATCACCAACCTAGACAGCATATTAAAAAGCAGAGACATTACTTTGTCAACAAAGGTCCATCTAGTCAAGGCTATGGTTTTTCCAGTAGTCATGTATGGTTGTGAGAGTTGGACTATAAGGAAAGCTGAGTGCCAAAGAATTGATGCTTTTGAACTGTGGTGTTGGGGAAGACTCTTGAGAGTCCCTTGGACTGCAAGGAGGTCCAACCAGTCCATCCTAAAGGAGATCAGTCCTGGGTGTTCACTGGAAGGACTGATGCTAAAGCTGAAACTCCAATCCTTTGTCCACCTCCTGGAAAAGACCCTGATGCTGGGAAAGACTGAAGGCAGGAGGAGAAGGGGACGACAGAGGATGAGATGGTTGAATGGCATCACCAACTCAGTGGACATGAGTTTGGGTTGGTGATGGACAGGGAGGCCTGGTGTGCTGCAGTCCATGGGGTTGCAAAGAGTCGGACACAACT
This sequence comes from Bubalus bubalis, assembly GCF_019923935.1. Lineage (NCBI taxonomy): Eukaryota > Metazoa > Chordata > Mammalia > Artiodactyla > Bovidae > Bubalus > Bubalus bubalis. The sequence goes on from NC_059169.1 coordinate 1,079,775, forward strand.
GAGCGACTGAACTGAACTGAACTGAAACATTGATTCTTTCTTCCTATTAAAAAATTAAATCTGATTTTTTAAAAATAAAGTAAGAGTTCAAAGAAGGGAAAATTATCTACACCCTTATCCAGAGACAACCACTGATGGATTTCTTCATATTCTTCTATGCCTGCATATTCTTAGTTTTTGATCTTTTGCACTTAGGGCTTCCCCCGGTGGTGCTAGTGAAGAAGAACCCTCCTGCCGATGGAGGAAGCATAAAAGATGCAGGTTCGATCCTGGGATGGGAAGATCCCCTGGAGAAGGAACAACTGGTACCTACTCCAGTACTCTTGTCTGGAGAGTCCCCCAGGGCAGAGGAGCCTGGTTACAGTCCATGGGGTGGCAAAGAGTCGGGTGTGACTGAACGCCTTGCGCAGGCTGTCGTGGACGCCACCCACACTCAGCCTCCTGGAGGCTCTGACCTCCCTCTGCTCTTGGGATAAGGTCGAGGCGCCTTGCTTTCGTCCCAGCCCACCCGTGCCCACCATTCCCTTCCTCCACTCGCCCAGGTCTTTGCACAGGGGCGCTTCTCCCCGTCCTGTTTGTCCCCCTAGAGGACCACTGTTGGCAGCTTGGGCTCCAGGACCAGCCTCAGCTTGAGCTGCTCCCACAGTGACCTTCGCTCGATCCCCGTTCCCCACGGAGGCCAGCCTCACGGGTAGGTGGGCATCAGATCTTCTGAAGGCTTGCAGTCCCAGAGCTGCCTCCTGGGGGCATTGCCAAGGTGTTCTGGGTTATCCTAATGTCTCTGTAGAAACCTGTGGCTCTGAATCTGTGTCTAAGGTCTCCCTTGAGAGTAGACTGGGCACAGTTGCTGAACATTAAACGTCACCTCCTCCAGGGTCTCTGGCCACTCTTCCCACGAAGAATCTCCCAGCCAAGGCTTCCCCACTGTCGTCGCGACAACGATTCTGGAGAGACCCTGTGCTGAGCACCGCATGGGGCCTCCCAAGGGGCTGTCAGAAGACCTGGGATGACTCGCATTTGCTGCTTGGCGTGGGTAGTTTCTCACACAGCCATCGGTAACCAGCGCAGAGGTCAGCAAGGACAGGCCCGTGAGCCGTCGGCTCGTTACCTGCAAGAGAGACACCCTGACTCTTCAGAATATTCGCTATGAAGTACGGGCTTGCAGCAAAAGACTTACGCTGCATCCAGCAGTGAAATACACGGGAAACCAAGATAATTAAGGAAATTTGATCCATGAAAGAAGGTCAAAGAAACGAGGGTTTCCTTATCCTCAGAAACAGGAGGTGCAGCAACTGAAGTCATCAGGGGACCCTTGTCTGCCCCAGGAGAACAGAAGTCCTCCGCTTCAATGCCAGGTAACTCTTAGAAAAAAAACACAGCGTTCAGTATGAAAGTATGAAGGAAAAATGTCTTTATTCTAAAGAGGGACTGGGATTATTGTTAGAACTCCATTCTGGTTCTCAAAGTCAGGTTCATTGATACCTAATTTGAAGCTGTATAAATAGTGAATGGGCTTCCCTGGTGGCTCAGATGGTAAAGAATCTGCCTGTGATGCAGGAGACATGGGTTCAATCCCTGGGTCGTGAAGATCTCCTGGAGAAGAGAATGGCTACCCACTCCAGTATTCTTGCCTGGAGAATTCATTGGACAGAGGAGCCTGGCGGGCTACAGTCCGTGGGGTTGCAAAGAGTTGGACACGACTGAGTGACTCATAGACACACACACACACAAATAGTGAATACTAACATAGCCTTGAAAAAGATGATTTTTTTGAAGTCCCTAACTGGATTGAAAGAAGTCAATTATTCTTTACACTATGAGCCCTTGTATTCGGCGCAGCAGATAAACTAGAGACACTAAGGGGGCAGACGTCTGTGGGCCCACAGAGCCCCATGAAGCGGGCAGAGGGCTGCCCTGCGGCTGGGGTGGGTGGAGACACGATTCCGGAAGGAAAGGACTCCGTCCTCTGCAGGGTCTTAAAATCCCGCCTGTGCCCTCAGTCGCAGCGTGGTGCACACTCTGTTCTGCCGGGAGGGCCTGGTGCATCAGGGTGGCGCCTGTCTGGGCTCCCTGGGGTCTCCAGTGGCCCAAGCCCCACCCCTATCCCCAGAAATGACAGGATTTTGCAGACCCGAGACCGGAACTGTCACTCCTGGGAACCACAGTCTCCAAACAGGTTTCTCTCTATCTCTCCCTCCTCCCAGGTGATGTCCCCTTCCATGATCAAACATGTTTAAGGGAAAAAGACTCCTGATTTCGCCGCACACACACTCACGCCCCTAGAACAGGGCTTGCGTCTTGAAATCTGCACTGAAAAAGCAGCTGTTGATGTCTTCCGGCTGCTTCCCAAAATAGCTGCAGAGTGAGTTTGGAGCTTCTTAATTCAAATAATCGAACCCAACAGTAATTATGCTGGATTTTCACGTACCTTGATAAACTGAGCACAATCACAAACAGTTTTATGGCCGTTTTCTCTTAAACAACTGTTTTCATGAAATCTATAAATGACTATAATTAATCTCTGTATTTGGGAATTTCTGGAACATCCCTAAGTAATTGTCTTCAACACGACTTCTCTGAGAACAGAACGATGGCTCGGTTTGTAAACAGACGGAGAGGGAGGAGACGCAAACGCCGCTCTCCCCCCGGGAACTCAACAGGTCAGCGCGGCCTCCTCATCCCTGGCTGCGCTGACGTGGACACCCTGCTCGCCCACCCACCTCCCAAAGACGGTGAGGTTGGAACCGTCCAGAGCTGTGTCTGTGAGCTCTCATCGAACAAAAACAGCACATCTCCACGGCCAGGAAAGCTCTTTGCACCCACACTCAGGGGTTTGGGCTCCAGACTTGGCTTTGGTTTTGTTTTTTTTTAAATAAATCTGTTTGAAATTTATTTATTGGCTGTGCAGGGTCTTCGTTGCTGGGCCCGGGCTTTCTCCAGCTGTGGTGAGCGGGGGCTTCTGAACCGCGGTGTTCCGGCTTCTCACTGTGGCGGCTGGCCCCGCTGCACCGTGCAGGCTTCAGTAGCCGTGGCTCTGGAGCTCCAGGTGGGCAGGCTCAGTCGTGGTGGCACGCGGGCTTGGTTGCCCCACAGCACGTGAGATCTTCCCGAGCTGGAGGTCGAACCCGCGTCCCCTGCGTTGCAAGGTGGCTTCGTAACCACTGGACCACTGGGGAAGCCCCAGCTCAGGACTTTGAAATGGGGAGGACAGCCCTCAGCCTCAGATCTCTCACCTACAGACGAGGTGCCAACGAGCCCGTGTGAACCGCGAGGCCGGAGCCTTGGGCTTCACGTGACGGCCACAGGAGCGCCTTCCCTTCTAGAAGCTCGCACCGGCCGCCCGTCTGCAGCGTGGAGCCCGCCTGTGCCGCCCGCTCCTCGTCCCGCCCGTGTTCATCGGTGTCTGGGGCAGCCGTGCTCACACACCACCGGTGCTTCTCCAGGGATCCAGCCATTGAGGCAGGGCCGGGGGGAGACCTTAGACTGTTCCCAGACATGTACTCATTACTCTCTTCAACCAGTCCTGAAACAGTGTCTTTTTTCTAAAGAATATATTTCAGGGAGGGTAAAAATGATACAGCTTTCACAAGCCACGCCAGCCAGTCCCAGAACATCCTCTGCCCTTAAAGAGGGAAGTTCATTAACTTCCCTCTGTCTGCGCTGAGTCCAGTGGAAGCAGGGCCTTTGGGACAGCGGGGAGGCGGATCCGCAAGGGCCCCCGCCCGGGGCAGTGCCTCTGCCCCGTCCCAGGAAGGGCCGAGGGGGGCGACCCTCACCCACGTGGCCGCGGCCGCCTCCTTGCCCGTCCGCTCCTCCGACCCTCAGCCGGGTCCGCTTCGGCTCCCTGTCCCAGTGCTGGGGACACAAGGCCCAAAGGGGTGGGGGGACAGAGCAGTGACCCACGACTGCAGGGTCCTGCTACCAGCTCCAGCTGAGACCCCCACGTCCCTCCGGGGGCTGGAGGGGAGAGACAGCCTTGCAGAGGGTCCCAGGCTCTGGGCTCTGGCACCCAGCGCCCTGGCGGGAGGATGGGGTGGGGGGTGAGGAGCCGCTTCCCAGCGGCTGAGGGGCTGACCCCGCTGCCCAAGACCCCCGACAGCCCTGAGTCTCCAGGCCCAAACTGTCTGTTCTGAAGTGTGTCTTCGAGCATTTACTCAGCCTCCCACCACTACGCCTCCCAGCGTGGCTGTGCTCGCTGTAGGAGGCGGCAAGGCTTCATTGCTCATCTGTTACTCTTCACATGCAGATTTAGGGCTTGGGACTTCACCCCGAGAGTGCAGCGGGCAGGGGTGAAGGGGGCCAGTCTGTCCTCGGGCTGGAGCAGGGCCCCCTCCCCAGCCTCTCTGGTCTCACAGCTGAGGGCCCTGAGCTCATGGGGTCTGGGGGGCGTCCGCCGGCTCCCAAGCCCATTAAGGACCCCGAGGTCGTCCGGCCTCAAGAGCAATCTGGGGACCACAGGGCAGCCCTGGATGGCCTGACAGCCCTGATTGGGGCTTGCCAGCCCAGCAGGGCTCCTGGGGCCGAGCGTGAAGCACTCTGAGCCCCGTGTCACCTCAGGGGCAGTGCAGGCCCGGGACCTGAGTGGCATCCGCGTTCTGCCGCAGGTCAGGATGATTGCAAGGTGGGGCCTGGCCATGCGGGCCAGCTCTGAATCGCATCTCCTCGGGGCTGATTGGCAATCAGGCTGCTGAGCCCATCGGCGCAATCAGATCTGAAATCGTCTCCGCCCAGGCCCTCTCCTGCGGCCGGAGGAGCAGCTGCACAGAGGCAGGCCCTGGGCCGGAGCAGGAGGAAGATGACCAAGGAGAGGTGGGGCCGCTGGGGCCGGCTGGCTCGGTGGGAAGGTGGGAAAAAGTAACTGAGAGGACTTGAAAGTTCACAGCAAGTGTGAGCTGGGCCCCTGGGTTGCGGCGTCTTTATGCACAGAGCCTCTTTGTCTTTCCCACACGTGGATCAGAGGTGGCTGGGGTGTGTCCTCCCCAACCCCACGCAGCCTTGACTCGGCCTGGTTCCGCCTGTCCTCCCAAGAACCTTGGCCCAGGGACGTGTGGACAGATGTGGCCTGTGGCTAAAGCTCTGGGGAGGCTCTAGGGAGGCCCCGCCCGCCCCGGCTCCTGGGGGCTGCAGGGCTGGAGGGGTGTCCACTCTGCGGGCTGCTCCGCACCACCTCCTTCCCTGGGCCGCCTTGGGGACGTGGCCTCCTTTGTCCCCTCGGGCCTGAGGGTGGGAACAGCCCCTGGGTCACAAGCCCAGGTCCTGCACCTGCCGGGCCCAGCGCCGCTGTCCTGGCTCTTCTCTGGCTGAGGATCGGCCGGCAGCCTGGACGGCTCCCCGGAGGGGCCTGCCTGCTGGGCTCACATGAGTGAGGGACGGGGGGACGGTTCCCCTGCAGGACTTGTTCACATGGGGGAGCTGTTCCCCAAGGAGCAACCACATACCCACATGGGGGGCCATTCCCCCAAAGGGCACCCACATAACCACATGGGGGACTGTTCCCCTGAGGGGCACCCACTGGTCCACAGCAGGCAGTCCCCTGAGCTCTGCAGCCAGAAGCAGGAAGTCACAGTGGGCAGCCGGCCCCTCTGAAGCCCCAGGCACGCCCTTTGCCCCTCCCTGGACTCTGGCTCCAGTTGCCGGCTCTCCCCCACCTCAGCTCACGGGGGCGTCCTTCCCAGCCCTGTCCCGACTGCCCGGCGTCTCCCCTCCAGGTCCTTCTTGCAGCATGAGCCAGAGCAGGTTAGGGCCGCTGCACCCCAGTCTGACTGCATCTCAGCCGGCTGCCTCTGCTGCGATCCCGTTACGGGTCCTGGGGTCGGGATGCACTTCACCCCCCAGCCAGGCTACTGGGCCAGCGGCCCTTCCCAGAGCCCAGCTCCCGAGGCCGTGGGGCCAGTCAGGGCCCCCGTTTCAGGGGTGCCCTGACCCTGCTGCTGTCTGCCTTCCTTTCCCCTCCCTCCTATGAGGCTCTGTGTGTCACTGACCGCCTCTCAGTCCTGGAAGCAGGGGCAGCCGGTGACCAGGCTGCACACGGCCCCTTCCTCTCAAGGGCCCGTCTTACCACGACCATAGACTTTGTTGTTGTTCAGTCGCTCAGTCGTGTTGACCACGGACTGCCACATGCCAGGTTTCCCTGTCCTTCACTCTCTCCTAGGGTTTGCTCGAACTCATGTCCATTGAGTTGGTGATGCCAGAGAATCTACCGGTTTCAAATCCATACGCGTGGACAGCATATTCAGATCATCTCTGCTAACTTGGGGGACGGTCACATGACTTCTCATCCCCCCAGAATGTGAAGTTCATCACTGTTCTGTTTGGTTCTTTCTCACTAATCGGGATCCATGGATGACAGGCATCTCTTTCTCCTTGTCATGTTTTTCCCCAAAGGGCCGTGGGGCAGGCAGGGTGGGGACGATGGGTCCGGGGCCTGCCTGCCTCCACCCCTACCCACCCCACTCCGCTCACAGTCGGCTCATCAGGAAGGTGGGCACAACCAGGACCCAGTTGGCCCCGTGTGGGCACTTTGGAGAGAGTGGGAGGTGATCCCGGCGAAGCTGAGGTGCTGGCCCGGGGGGGTGGGGTTTGGCTGCCCACCCTCCTGCATCCCTGGCTGGGCGTGTGCGTGGGGGTGTATGTGCGTGTGATCAACCAGCCCATTTTGCATTCTGTCCTCCCACCAGTTAAATCTGAAGGGAAGAAAATATCACCCTGTATGGACACACGACGGAGAAGGCGATAGCACCCCACTCCAGTACTCTTGCTTGGAAAAATCCCGTCGACGGAGGAGCCTGGTGGGCTGCAGTCCATGGGGTCGCGAAGAGTCGGACACGACTGAATGACTTCACTTTCACTTTTCACTTTTATGCATTGGAGAAGGAAATGGCAACTCACTCCAGTGTTCTTGCCTGGAGAATCCCAGGGACGGGAAGCCTGATGGGCTGCCGTCTATGGGGTCACACAGAGTCGGACATGACTGAAGCGACTTAGCAGCAGCAGCAGCAGCAGCATGGACACATGATCTCTGCACAAACTAAGTGAGGTGAAAGTCGCTCAGTCATGTCCGACTCTTTGTGACCCCATGGACTATAGAGTCCATGGAATTCTCCAGGCCAGAATACTGGAATGGGTAGTTTTTCCCTTCTCCAGGGGATCTTCCCAACCCAGGAATGGAACCCAGATCTCCCGCATTGCAGATGGATTCTTTACCAGGTGAACCATAAGGGAAGCCCAATAATACTGGAGTGGGTAGCCTATCCCTTCTCCAGGGGATCTTCCCGACCCAGGAATCGAGCCAGGGTCTCCTACATGGCAGGCGGATTCTTTACCAACTGAGCTATGAGGGAAGCCTGTACAAACTGAGGATGTGACATAATTTTCTCAAAGTGCGTGCTAACCTTTAAGTCCTAGATATTTCGAGGGCTGCTTAAACAATATCTAAAGTGGAAGTAATTTCCAGACCAGAGTAAGGCAAGTACTGAGATTTCAGCTCTGCAGTTTCATCTTTGTTTCTTTAATTCTTTGAAAAATTGACAAGAAACGACATCTATAAATATTTAAGCATCAAGAATATGTTTGCATCTTTATTTTCAACTTGTAATTAAAAGCTCATCATAATGGGAGAAACATTTTATATTTTATCAGTTATTTTACTCCAAAAGCTGCTGGGAAGCTACCTTCGCCCAGGGGAACTTGCGCACGTGCAGACCGCTTGCCTTTGGCGCGCAGGCTCTGATACGCCCGTTCAGCCGCCCCCTTGCTGCCCCGTCCTCCCAGGCATCCTCCGTGGGCCGCTGTCCTCAGGCTGATGCCCCCCGGTGCCCTGAGAGCCTGGCTGTGAGTCACACAAGGGACCCTGCCTCCTGGCGTCCCCTCTAAATCCTGAGTGCCGTCCACTTCCAGCGCTGCCCCCAGACACGCGATTGCCTGGTCCATTCACTCCCTGCCCCTCATGGCTGTCTCATCTCAGATTCTTGTCAAGGACAATTTGATTCTCACGGACTTGGGAGCAAGCAAAGCTGTCTGCAACCCTAACCACCCACAGCCACACACACAGACGTACACACTCCTCACGTCTCCTCCTGCTCAGACACAGCCACTGGGTCTGCCTTGCGCAGAGAATCAGAGACTGAGGTCTCTGTCTGTTCTCTGCCTCCAAGGCCACCGGGCTCGGCAGGACTGGCCTCATCACCCCTTCAGCTGCCGAGTCTTCCCTCCAACCAAAGTCAGGGAAGCTCTGTCCACGGCCACTCGCACCCCTTCCTCCGCCCCTGCCCCGGATGGTGCCTTGCACTCAGCTCCCCCGCCATGTGCGCTGTTGCTCCAGGGTCCTGCGCAAGTCCCCCTCCTCTGGGAGCTTTCCACGGCCCTCCCACGGCTTCTCCCTGAAGACAGTGCCCCAGGAACCTCCTGACACCTCTGGACCGAGCACGCTGCTGGGGTGGGGGTCCTAACAGCCACCTCAGACCCAAGAGCAGACCTGGGTGGTCTTCAGTCTCTGTTTTCCTGTGACATTAACTATCTTAAGTTTTGAGAATGTCTGTATTCCCGACCTCAGACTCTGATTTACTTTGTGTTTCTATTCCCATTTTGGTAGCTGTTTTTCTAGATCTGATGGACCTCGTCGCTCTTGGGCAAAGCTCTCAGTTTCCTATTATGACACAGTTGGGAATTTTGGGGTTTAGGCTGCTGGACTTTCTCCTTGGTTTTATCTCATGATGGTTTATTGTATGCCCGAGTCAGCGTGTTTGCATTACAAATGCAATTTAAACCTGAAGATAAAGACCATCTTTATGGTCTTTATGGTCTGTAGTTAGGGACATGCAGAATGGTGCTCTAAACACAGTCAGTTTTAAATGGGATAGCATCATCTAGCCCATTAGACTAGTCTGTGAGACTAGTCTGTGTCTATTTTTGAAAATTTTAAAACAACAGCCATTCTGTTAATTATGTCAACATTTTATCATATTGAATACATTTGTGTTAATAAGTTATTAAATATATTTTGTGTTAATAGATTATAATGGTAATGAAAGCACAAGCCACTGGCCTTTGATGAAAGAGTGAGGATCAGGTAAATGCAACTTCCACTTCCCAGAAGCGGCTCAAAGGCTGACGGGGGCAGCAGCATGTTAAAACTCAGAGACATCACTTTGCCAACAAAGGTCTGTACAGTCAAAGGTATGGTTTTTCCAGTAATCATGTACAGATGTGAGAGTTGGGCCAGAAAGAAGGCTGAGTGCCAAAGAATTGATGCTTTTGAACTGCGGTGTTGGAGAAGACCTTTGAAAGTCCCCTGGACTGCAAGGAGGTCAAAGCAGTCCATCCTAAAGGAAATCAACCCTGAATATTCATTGGAAGGACTGATGCTGACGCTGAAGCTCCAATACTTGGGCCACCTGATTCGAAGGACTGACTCACTGGAAAAGGCCCTGTTGCTGGGAAAGACTGAGGGCAGAAGTGGGCGGCAGAGGATAAGATGGTTAGATAGCATCCCCAACTCAATGGACACGAACTTGAGCAAACTCTGGAAGGTGATGGAGGACAGGGGAGCCTGGTGTGCTACAGTCCATGGGGTCACAGAGTCGGACACGACTTCGTGACTGAACAACAAACAGCACGTACTGATGTCAGCAAAAGTGGCTTCTGTATGAAGATACTGAGAAACTCCTTTCGGCCCTGGCCTCGGGCATCTCATCAGTACCAACAGCAGTTGGCAGCGAGAAAGAAAGAATGTGCGGGGCTAAGCGGGGAAGAGGCAGGAAGGGGCTCCCACGAGGATCCCGGGGCTTCAGTCTCCAGGACCCTCTCCATCCCAGAGGGACGTAAACCATCCGGACAACGTGCCCTGAATCTGCTACCATTTCGGCCTTTCTATGGACTGCATCTTGAGGAAAAGAACAAAGACCCTACCATCAACAGAAAGGTGTGAAAAGCATCATGCCTGGCTTAGAAGTCTAGAAACTTTCGAAATGCCTGCTTTCCCCTAGAAGCTGCCTAACTTGCAAAAACCTTCACAATTTGCTTACGGCCATATTAAAATCTAGATAAGGGCCCTCATTTACGAGCAGGCTCCGTGGCTTGCTTATCTGCTTTGAGACATGTTGTAATAAATAATTTTTTTTTTTTTGGTCCATAGTGCTTTTTCAATCACTAGCTGACACCAGATCATTTCCACACAAGGGACATATCGCACTAGCCCTGTATGAACATTGACCTAATTTTGTTAATCTTAGATCATTTATCCAGAATATCTTGTCTGTGAATATTTGAAAATGTATAACCATTATAGTCTTTAGGGAGGAAAAAAGGAAAAATGGGAATGTGGGCGAGTGTTGTCTCTAGTTTTTTAACATGAAGACAATGAAGCCACACGATATACAGATTAAACAAACAGGAACGGACTCCTGGGATCCTCACCCACACAGACTCCCCGTGCCGTCAGCCCGGGTGCCGCGGACTGAGCTTCTCTGCTTGTTACCATTTTCTCTTCTCTTACTCTGAGATGATTCCAAGAAAGTACCAGAAGAGAGGAGCTGACAGGACGTGGCTAAATTCTGAAATCTGGCGGTTTGCTCCTTACAGTTGTCTCTATAAATTCAATGAGAGCAAACGTGAGTCATCTCGGAAATAAGATAAGCAACCTGCCTATTAATAAATACACCATCCTACACGCCCCAGGTGAGATTACTTAAGTTTCTAATTGGATGTTGATGGCTCTTCAGCAGCATACATGCTAAATTTTCAGTTATTTCCTTGGAAACTCAAAAAAAAAAAAAAAAAAAAGGCGGTCCAATGAAATAATTTAAATTTCTATCATTTTCTTATTAATGATGCACAAGCCTTGAATAACAAGAATGGCATTTTCCAAGGAATTAATACAGATAATAAACCATTTTAATGAGCTTACCCACAAAGCCTTGATCATTTTGGGTATTCTTCACTATTTTCTTTTCCCCTTAATTAAATTTAATTTAGCCAAAAATGACCTGTAAACAAATGTACAAATAATGAGTAACAGAAGGGTTCCTTTTATGATAGGAACATATTTTAAATTTTGTCCAAAATTATCTATGAGATACAGTCAGTTATTGGCAATGTAGAGCCATCTTACGTTTTTGCTGAATTGTTTTTTCAACACTTATATAGCCCTTAAGATAAATATGTAAAAAATATAATGTGTGTCTAGCAAATATATAGACATACAGACTTTTCATGATGCAGTTATACTGAATTTACTATATACAGTATTCTTGGAGGGTTCTCTTGTCTCTTGCTATCATCAAAAGAGCAAATATAATTTTTAAGTTTTATTACTTTATTTCTAGAACTCTTGTCTCTAAGGTGTTAATGTAAACTATTTTGAAAAATCTTATTTAAAATTCAAAAAAGCTTGCAAATGATTTCTTGTATTCTCCTTGACTAAGGTGTGACTTCACAGATTTTTAAACCTATGAGTCAATCATAAAAAAAAAAACCTGGGGGGGAAGAAAGCCCTTCTACTCCTGCTTACTAGAAAGCATCTTTACTGGGAGAAATTCTGGCTCCGGCTCTCTGCGTCGCTTGCTTTGCTTCGGGCGCAGTGGTGGTGTGTGGTGGTGGTGATACCTGGCAGGGGACAAAGTAAACAGAAGAGAACCAAAAATGGGATCTGAAATTTGAAAACAACAGGAAAGGTTTGCTTCTGCCTATGTAGACATCACCGGATAACCTGCTGCAATTTACATCTAATCCCCACCCAATGCTCCTCGCAAGACCCTTGCAAAGTTACTTGAGAGTTCATTTAAGATTGCTGACTGAGATCACAACACAATAATTAGATGAGATTACACTTAAAATGGAAAGAAAATGAATCAGGCAACAAAACGAAGTGTGGTGCCACCTCGTCCCCGCCTGTCCCCGCCTCGTCCCCGCCGCCAGGTCCTGCGGGAGAAGCAAAGCTCGGAGGAGACGCCGTGTTGCAGAGGCAGTGCCAGCCCAGGCGGCTTTGCCTGCCTCCCCCTGAACCGCGGGGCCAGCATCTTCCTCCATCTCTGCTTGTCCTCTTCTGCTTCCTGAAGGACACCAAGGAAAGTCAGAGACGCCCTGCAGAAATACAACGCAAGCCGCCAGCGGCAGCTGAGTTAAGAGCTGCACTTTTAATGGGTGAAAAGAAGCAAGTGAAACTAACCTCAAGAACCTAGTTTACCCTGTATAAAAATATAAACATTTCAACAGGAAATCAGCATTTTAAAATGAATAGTGAGGTATTGTGCACGCTGGCTTCCAGGCTACATTTTAAAGCTCCGTGCTCAGCATGCGCTCAGCACTTCTCCACTTGAACCGGCCATGTGTGAAGTGTTCAGAAGCCACATGAGTAAGAGGAAGCCCAGGGAACCGTCTTGGGGGAAAGTGAATGTGGACATGAAGTGCTGGTTCAGGAGGGGATCTGAGAGCCCAGAAGGGAAGGGGAAGGGCTACCCGTCCCTCAGCACTGTGCCTGCTGTGTCCACACGGACTCGCTCACTCCTGCCCCGTGCACAGGGCAGAGCTGCTTGATTTTCCCCAGCCACCCCAGAATCAGTGTGTGTGTGTGTGTGTGTGTATGTGTGTGTGTGTGTGAGACTCACGGGTGAGACAACGAGTGTGTGGTCCTGGGTAGCATGTGCTGTGTCTGAGGGAGGTTCTGGTGCTTGTGAGGGTGGTGAGTGCACAGCATGTATGGGTGAGTGTGTAAGGATGTGCACAGTGTGTGTAAGGATGTGCACAATGTGTAAGGATGTGCACAGTGTGTGGGGGTGTGTAAGGATGTGCACAACATATAGGTGAGTGTGTACAGATGTGCACAGTGCGTGTGAGCGAATGTGTCAGGTTGTGGACAGCATGTGTGTGAGTGTGCAAGGATGTGCACAGTGAGTGTGCAAGGATGTGCACAGTGAGTGTGAGTGTGTACGGATGTGCACAGTGTGTGTGAGTGAATGTGTCAGGTTGTGGACAGCATGTGTGTGTGTAAGGATGTGCACAGTGTGTGTGTAAGGATATGCACAATGTGTAAGGATGTGCACAGTGAGTGTGGGTGTGTAAGGATGTGCAGTGTGTGTGTGGGGTGTGAGGATGTGCACAACACGTAGGTGAGTGTATACAGATGTGCACAGTGTGTGTGAGTGAATGTGTCAGGTTGTGGACAGCATGTGTGTGAGTGTGTAAGGGTGTGGACAATGTGTGGGTGTGTAAGGATGTGCACAGCATGTGTGAGTGTGAGCCCAGGAGGGAGGCGAGGGCAGAGCCAGGCTCACCAGCTCCCCAGAGGCTGGGCCACCTCTGCCAGGAAAAGGCCCATCCTGGTCACTCACACTTGACCGGGGCCACGGGCTCCACCCAAGAGGGCCCCTTCAGGGTTTCAGCACTGTATTTGGGTACCCCCAGTGAACCAGGTGCTGTCTACACCCTGGAGAGACCCTGGTGAGGCCACTGGGCAAAGACTAGGCCTCCCTGGAACTGGCAGCATCCTGGGAGCCGCGTGCCCGCAGCCAGGACCTCCAGGTGGGGAGACCCCCAGCCTCCAGCCCGCCCAGCTGCACGGGGCCCCTGGAGGGTGCAGGAGGGGCTCCGAGGGCTGGTGGGGGAAGTGGGGGGTCCCAGGCATCAAGAGACTTCCAAGTACACCCGCAGGGCCCAGGCCCGGTCAGTTTTCTGGGAAGAAGGGCTTTAGTCCAGTTCCCCATGAAGTGTCCGCACTTGGGAGGAGCCCCCTACAGTTTTCTGGGGGAGTGATCTTGGCCTCCCTTCCCCCCAACCAAACAAGCTCAGCCTCTGGGGGCCTTCCCCCCTTGCTTTCCTGTCCTCCGTTTGGGTGACCCCCCTTCCAGGCCTCCCAGCTGGTCAGGAGATGGGAGGTGGCGGGCGGGGCGCACGCAGTCCTCAGCTGCGGGCTACGAATTGACCTGGTGGCTTTCCACGTGTCGACTGTCTTTTCCTGGGGACCATTTCCAGCCCACGGAGGAGGGAGAGGGCAGTGGGCACAGAACCCTGTTAACAGAGGGGCAGGTTAACACTGCTCCCTGAGCTGCACCTTAAGCGGGCAAAGACACCTCCGAGGCGCCTTGGGGGCTTCGGACGCGCAGCCCCGCACGCGCCCCACCTGGGCTGCAGGTGAGCCCAGGGCGTCCCTCTGCCATCGCGGTTCTAGGAAAAACGAGGTCTCCCTGGAAGATGGGGGCCGGGGGGCATGAGGTGATGGAGAAGGAGGAGCGTCCTTGGTCGAGGGGGGACAGACACACAGGCCCCCAAGACTCAGGTCCTGGGGTGCTCAGAGTGGTCAGCTGTTTGTAGTGGCGCTAGGGGTGCCTCCAAACCCTGTGTGGCTTCAGGCCACACCGTGGCCCTAATAGGTATGGTTTTGAGTTCAGTCTGAAGAAAGTAACTTCAGAACCTCGCACGGGTGTTGTCAGGGAAGCAGAAGACTGGGTGCTGTTAAATTCTCTCCACTGGCTATCTTGGCTGCTCCTAGGAATTTTAAACTTAGAAGCAACACTTAAGGAAAATCTGGAAAGGTGGGCATCTCCCAGCCCCCCTCATCCCAGGAAGGAGCTCAGAGCCCCCAGGACAGGTTTTGAGGTCTCGAATTCAGCAGAAGGAGGAAGTGATGGGTCATCAGCCCTTGTCACTTGCCAAACTCCGGCCCCCACCCCTCGCGCCCCCCCCCCAAGCAGAAGGGGGTCTGGAGTTTGCAACTTGTCACACGGAGAAGAGAAACCTTTGCCGATGAGGCTGCTAATGAATTCGGATTGTATAGTTTTCAAAATCTGATGTTTTGCGATGATGACATTAGTGTGGCAACGGAGGGTCTGGGGCGACAAGTCTGTGCAGCTGCTCCTGCTTTGAGACGCTCCAGACAAAGGGGCCAGTGTTCCCGGAGCTGAGGCTCCGCACCGCATTTGCATAGTCTGTTCTGCCTGATTGACCAGCGGGGCTGCCGCGGGGACCAGCTTTGTTCCCCGATCACTGGGAGATGCCCGGATGACAAGGCTCAGGTGAGAGGCTAAGTGGGCCGGGCCGCCCGCCGCACAAAGAGCAGCCTGGGAAACCCGGCGGGGCCGCCGCCGACCCCAGAGTGGATTTACTTGTTTGCTTTTAAAGACCTCATCAAGTCGCTGGAGGGGAAAGGGAAGGCTTAAGGATTTCAACAGGAATTTACAATGCCTTATTTGGGGGGCAATTTGGGATCCTCCTTTATCCAACAATCCAATGATTTTATGGCACTTGGTTTCCCTGTATTCTTTCACTCCCAAAGTTTAAGAGTTACGCTGTCCGAAGGGAACCAGTTCCAGGCCATGTGGCCAAAACCCGTCACCAATTCAAACAGAATTTGCTCTCTCCCGGAAGCACCGTTTTGAGGAGTTGCGGAGGTCCCTAGGCCAGCCCATCGGAGTTGGGGAATCGAATGGTTTGCTTCCAATCTACGGGCCACACCAGCCCCTCCTTCAGAAGTCCACCGTCTACAAGTCACCGTGCACAGCACACCCAGCCGCGGAGCGCCTCCTTCCCCGTCGGAGTTTCATCCGAACTGACGTTTTGATTTCAGCTCAAAGACAAAATCCTGGCCACCCAAGTGCCCCCCCCGCCCCACCCCACCCCACCCCACCCCACCCCACGCCCAGGCCTCAGATGCCTCTGCTGCCGAGGTTCACCCCCACCGGGGAGCGCGGGGTCGGCAGAGCTGGGGCGGGTCTCCGCACCTCCTCTCCGGGGGATTGCTATCTCCGGGCCCTAGACGCTGCCTGTGCTTTGCAGAGATGGGCATCCTGGAGGAGGGGGCCTGGGGGAGGGACTTAATTCGGACCGAGTGGGTGGGGCAGGGGACGAGGCTGGAGGAACCCAGACCCAGGAGGGAGAACCTTTCCTGCTGAAAACAGCGAGGGCCGGGAGCACGGGTTCTGCCAGGTCAAAAGGCGCGATTCTGGTGCTGAGCGCGCCCGGCCCGCGCGGACCCCCGAGGCCGCGTCCGGATGCGCGGGGTCCCTGCGGGCGGCCCTCTCGTCTGCCCCCGCCCTTCCTCTGCCCCCCGCACCGCCCACCCGAGCAGAGCAAGTTCTGCGGCAGGTGCCCTCCGGCCGCACCCGTGGGCACCGAAGCCCGGGCAGCCCTATGGCCGACTCGAGGTCCCGCAGGCGCGGAGGAGGCGCTTCCCCGTCCCCACCCGCGTTCGCTGCGCATGGCAGCGACACTCATCTCGGGAATATAACGATTAATCCAGCCGCAGGTTTCCAGATAAGTGATTGTGATGGAGATTGTTGGCGAGAAAATAGACAATTATCCGCTGTTAGCTTTACATAAAGATCGCATTAACTCAAATTAGTTATCAGACAAAAGAGCGTCAGCGCGCGCGCCCTGCCCGCCCGCGCCCTGCCCGCAGGGACCCTCGGGCGCAGCCGGGTCCAGCGCGCTGCCAACGGGTAGAAGGACGCGGTCGCGGGGCGAGGGGGCGCGCACGACAGGGCCTCCTCCCCACGCAGGGAATACAGGGCTGCGCTCTCCCGGACGCCGCGCGGTTCCCCAGGGCCTCCAGCTCCGCCCGCGTTCACCGCCCCCCTCGCGGGCCCTCCTTTCCCGCGCGCTCCCCGCCTCGCGCCCCTTTCCTCTCGCCACCCACGGCCCTGGTTTTGTGTCCTTGCGCCCAGCCGGGACGTCACTCATCCTCCGTGCCCCAGAGGGCCGGCCCTCCTCCTCCCCGCGGAGTCAGACTCGCTGCGCAGGCGTCCTCGCCACGAGGAGCTCACTCCGACGGGGCGGCCCGGACCGGGGCTCTGACACAGTCCCTCCCGCCTGACGGTGTCGGGGTTGCCCTACGTGGGACCTGCCGACGCGAGGACTGATGGGGAAGGCGGGCTGGGGGAGAAAGGGCGCAGAGTGACCCTTGGGGCCCAGAGACAGTGGCCTGGGGCAGGGGGCGCAGGGACCTGTGGCGCCGGGCTGGGACAGGGGAAGGGCAGGCGGTCCGGACAGGGGGTGAACAGAGGTTGCGGCCGTCCACACACCAGGCTGCGTCCTGTGTCCCTACTGGTGCTGCCCCAGGCCTGTCCGCGCTCCGACTTCGCTGGCGCCGTCGGTGCAGATGCACACGCCCACGGGCGGCCCGCGTCTCTCGGCCTGGCCACAGGCCCGGCGGGGCCCCCACGGCCGCCAGCACGCCCTCGCAGGCCGGCCTCCCGGGCCCCCAGAGTCCCCGGGCCCTGCTGAATAGGGCGGATAATGACCCCTGGTTCCCAAGGCAGGCTTTCTGCTGCCTGGTGCGCTTGGATTTGTGTGGTCCAAGCCTTTCCCAGCTTGTCCCATTCTGTCACTGGGATAAGGGGCTCCCTCGGCTCGTTTGCACCTGCGTCGCTTTTGGCTCCTTCAGGAATGCGCTGAAGCTTGTAATCAGCTTTGTGAAGCCATTGAGTGCACGGCTGAGTGAAACTTCCAAAGCTCGAGGAGAACCGGCCGGCTGAATAGGAGCCAGCATGGGGCTGCTCTCCAAGCCTCCGCGCTGCCAAATTCCAGCAGACGCCGCACAATCGCCCCGCGGGCTCCGCTTCCCCATACTAAGAGCAGGGAGAAAAGAAAGGCGAAAATCCCAGTCACCCAGGTTGGCCGTTTGTTCCCAGATTAATGGCAAATGTCCTCCCTCCCATCCCCGCCCCCCAACTTAGCTCACCGACTCAGGAAACATGACCCAGGGGAGCGCAGGCGGTTATTAATAACTGCGCCTCTGATTTCACTCTGGGGCCTGGAGGTTCCCCAGCTCCGGTACCCCAACCCCGAGTGCTCCTGGGTCTGGCCTGGCATCTGTGGGCTCTTGGCTGGAGCGGGGGCCCTGGATGGGGCCCTACCCAACAGGAAACAAAATCAACACTCCGGCTTGCTTCTTCTCCAGACCCCTCGATCCGCCCAGCGGGACCCCCAGTCCCTGGGGTGGGACTTGAGGGGCTCTGCAAGGGAGGAGGGTTCAGGGAGGCAGAACCGCTCCGACATCGGCTCAGGGAAGACGGTTCTGTTTGTTTCCGGGCAGACGGTAGGCCTCGAGCCGGGCAGCCTGCAGCTGGGGCTGCCACGGTGGCTGTGTTCGAGGCTCTGGGGCGACCCCTGTCCTCTGAGCAACTGGGCCTACTGAGAGTCCTGCGCCTCAGAAGAGGCCTC
Organism: Bubalus bubalis; assembly: GCF_019923935.1. Classification (NCBI taxonomy): domain Eukaryota; kingdom Metazoa; phylum Chordata; class Mammalia; order Artiodactyla; family Bovidae; genus Bubalus; species Bubalus bubalis. The sequence continues at coordinate 1,097,925 of NC_059169.1, forward strand.
CCCTAGGCCGGCCCAGACGCCTGGTCCCTCTCTCCCCACGAGGTACCCGGCCGGCTCTCTCCGAGAAAGGAACGCCTGGGCAGCAAGTAGCTGGGCAGCGAGCGTGAGGCCAACCCACGCTCCTCAGCGTCCGCACCCCCAGCGTCCGTCCGGTCAGCTGGCCGGACAGGCCTCGGCTCTGTGTGGTTACTGCATGGCTCTGCATTAGGATGGGGCCGGCTCCCAGAAACACTCCTTGCCTGAACACCGTCCACTCCTGCCTCTGGACTCTAAGCCTGGAAGGGGGAGCTCTGGAACACGGGGTCCTTTCTCCCCATCCCGCCGAGGCCCTTGCAGACGTCACCTGGAGAAGCATAGTGCACACAGTCTCACACCTGCTGGGGAGTGCTTCAGCTCAGAATTCTTCCGCCCACAGTCTGCAAGGGCAATCGCATCGTTTTGGATTCCATCTGGATTCACTGCGGCGTTTTCCCCCCGCCGCCGCGCCTTGTTTGTGTGGGTGTATCCCACCGCCTGACTGCGGCTCTGGGCGAGAGATGGTCCCTGGTGTGTTGAGGGGCCTGACAGGCCTCCCTAAGCACCTAACGGACCATGAAGCCCAGGGGATGTGTGAACAGGTGGAGGGGCGAGTGAGCTCCTGGGACGCTCCGGGACGGCCCTTGTTGCACTCTTAGGAGACACGGAGGGGCAAGAACGCTCCCATTTATATATGCCAACGTGTCAAGGGGTGTAAAAAGCTACAATGTGTCAGCGAGGACCCGGAAGAGGGGCTGATGGTGAAACAGGCCGTGTGAGCTGTTCTCAGAGGGGCCGAGTGACTGCCGGGGACTCACGGGCCACGATGTGATCAGCGACCATGAGAAAACTAGCAAAGCTTTGTCCTGTTTTCAAACACGCTGTATTGTCTAAGAGCAGATACTCCTCCCCTCCCTCCCATCCTGAGCCCCCTAAGTGATCCAGGAGGGAAGGGACGGTGTCTCTGGGCTGAGGGCTGGCACAGCCCTTTGTAGCCGCTGAGCCAACCCGAGTCCGTGCCGCTCTTCCTGACGTTTCAACTTTCATGTTTTGTTGGAAAGTTGGATGTGTAGTTTTCGGCAGCGTTTCTCCTCCGAACCGTCCTCGGGAAGGAGTCGGGAGGCTACGCAGTAATTCAGAAATTAGTGAAATTTTATTCTTGGTGGGGCGTTGGATTAAGAGGCTGGGAGAGTGTGGCGCGAGGCAACGTGTAATTGCATGATAAGGCTCTCATGAGGAATTTATTGGCCAAGTTGCTATTTCTATTCCTTCCTAATCTCGTTGAGCACATTCATTCTCTGCAATCTGTCTCCATAATCTTCTGCGGGAGAACGGCAGCCAATAGAAGCATGCATGTTTGGAGAGAAGAGGAAATATGCAGAAGCGTGATAAACTGATGCTAATTATCCATATTTAGGACACCGAGTGCAGAAGATCAAGGTTTACAAATAACGAACCAGAGCCAATGGTGATGGCTTCCTCGTGCAGAATATGTTGGAGGCAACCAGATAAGGGTTTCACGGGCAGGAGAGATTTATTGGTCAAAGGGTTCACCTTCCACTTTTCCACTTTTATATAGCAGTAAATTATTTAGGCTAAATTCACCAGAACATTACTCTTTTATTTGGCTGGGTGCCATGACTTGCTCTTTCTTTGTGGCCTTTCAATGCAAATCCGTGTAGTGTAACATCAGCTGATAAGGGACACATAATTGAAGTCATAGGTAATTCCCTTTAAATCGGACGTAGAGGACGCTGAGGTAATGCTCCCAGGAAGAGTGAGACACGGGGAGAGCAGAGGGCTGCACGCAGAGCAGCATCAACCCCGCCAGAAACACATAAATGTGGACCCTCCCCGTGTGCCCAGGGGCCTGTGTCTCCGGCCAGCAGGCTCGCGCACACAGCTGGTGCTGGAGCACAGAGGCCATGTGTCAGCTGTTCCTGTCTGGAATCCTTGTCATTTAAAAGTTTAACAATCGAAACAAACTCCTTCTCTTCTCTCTACGGTCCCTACACCACCTCGAACTGACCTGATGTTTCACACTGGGTCCCAGCCTCCCGAAGACTTGCTCTGGGAAAAGGTGCAGAAAGACTTCAGGCTGGAACTGTCGCCCGGCACGCTGTGGGCTCAGTGGGAGCGATTTTCCTGCATTACAGTAATTGCCTTGTAAAGGTTCCAGGAAGCGCGCACAAGTGGAGCTGAGTATTCTGATACACATTTGTGGGCTCATCTTGAAACCTAGAATATTCACTAAATCCCATTCAGTGGCACTAACTTCGATTTTTCCGTTTTGACTCATCGTCAAGCATCTGCTTGGGTGCCAATCGGAAAACTGGTTCCCTTCCTTCATCCTTTGAGAGTCTTCTAGAATTTTCATTAGGAGCCTTTGCAGTCGCGTTGGACCACCTCTGGTCCAAGGCAATAGGACTCCTCTGTCAAATGTGTATTGTGACCTAGTGAGAACCAGCTATTTTAAATACAAGACTTTCTAGAATAAAGAGAGCCATGCTGAAGTTTGGGTGTGTAACTTGTAATCCCTCTGTAAGGAAGTATCATGGAAGACTAGACGATCCTTGATGTGACTTTTCTTCAGCCCAGACCACGTGGACAAGAAATTATCCACAGGTTACGAACACACACGCGCACTTTTTCTTTTCAACCGGCCTGAGATGCCTCTGACAGTAAGACGCATCTTTATTTCACGTGCCGCTATGCATGAAAAAACTCTGCCACTTATAATTGTCAGCTGTCACCGAGGGTAATGGTGCACTTAGATTCCAAAGATGATAAAACTAAAAATGTGTGTCTTAGAACCGAGAAAATGCAGTGGGCACAGTTGTCAGTCGATTCATGAATGTGTAGCATTTTGCCCAAAATATTTAAAAAATTATCCGTTATTCTATAGAAATTAACTTTGCTAAAATGAACAGATGTGTTAATATGTAGTCAACAAAGGCAGCAGCTATTCTACAGTTACGTGGTTTAAAAATGTAGCATCAATACAGTTATCCCTTCAATTCACCAAAAAACAAAAGAGAGAAAAGACAAATATTCTTTCATCAGTAATACTCTAGCCATTGAGGCTAAAGATGTAAGTTGCTGGCATTTCTAGAAATATTACCTAGACTTCAGAAAGAACCCCAATTCTTCAGTTTATTTGGTGCATCGAGATTCCCTGCAAAAATCAATGTGTCACTTCCCATATGGGCATGTCCTGCCAAAGGAAAGTGGTGGATTGAGGCCCGTGTCGTTACTGGCTGGGGTTTGGTTCTGAAGACTTCATCTGGAGAGGTTGTTCCCCAGGTCTGCTTCTCCCCCCCCACCGAATTACAGACTGTTCACCAAGGCGAGAGAAGAGGGCCTACACTCTGCCTGCATGCTCCGCCTGTCCTCACCGCCCTTCTCCCCTCACTGGCAACCATTCCAGCTACAGAATTAGCCATTATTATGAAAACAGGGCTAAACTCAGACAGAGACCACTATATCTAAGATAACCAATATAATGCAAAGAATCTGTTAAACTGTGTATCGGTTGAAGCTAATTTTCAAAATTTAACTTCTTTTTTAAGATGAAATTCAGTTTTTTTTTTTTTTCCTTAAATTTGCCTGCATTCCTATATTTGGACAGTGGCAAATTTTAACCCCTCCTCCCACCCCGCAACAGTGGACCTTGGCAGAATGTGGACGAGGAAAACAGAGGGGAAGTTACCCAAACAACAGACCAAGGGATTCTCAATGTGGCTGCACCCTTCTGGGCTGAGCGGGGTGTGTGTGTGTGTGTGTACCCCACAGACATGTGCCTCGCAGGTAGGGGAGCAAACGCGGAGGAGGGTGGGGGTGCCAGGAGAAGGGCGTAGAAGCTGGAGGTACTACAAGCTTGGGTTGGTGTCTCTGTGAACCAAGATGGGCTTGGTTTTTCCTCTGAGCTCAGGATGACAACAGAGCTGTGAATGTGTCTCTGAGCCCAACTCCCACTCTGGGTGGAAAAAGTGAGTGGTTAGCTGGTGTGTGGCTGTGTCCTCTGCCCTTCCTCCGTCTCTCCAGAACCTGCCCCCACCCCGAAGCAACTGACGTCAAATATATATGCAGCGCATGCAAGCTTCACGAGGCACCGCCGTCGTAAGTACCTAGCTGCCCCTGACTCTTCCAATAAAGCAGAAGGTGCTTCTTGTGCTCATCTTCCCGAGTCACACTCCTGGGGGCACTTTCCCGGGGGTGTTGCAGCCCCTTCACAAAGGTCTCTGAGCCGGATTCTTATCTGTGGGTAGGACACACCGAGGTACCTGAAATAAACACACAACTGCAATCACCGTCTGCCTGTGAGCTGGTTAGCAAGGTGATGACAAGATACTGTGAATGCGCTTGGCGTGTTGAAACATACTTTCAGCTCCAACGACTTCAAATAGCTCCTAGTAAAACAAATAAACAGAATAATGGTGGGATTTATTTGGAATTATTCATTATGGGACAACCCAAACCACGACGTTTCTAATCACGTCTTAATTTTCTTGGTAGGATCAAAGGGTTTTCATATCTTGACACATTTCCTCTCCCCGGGCCCACAGCCGTGGCTCTCCGGTTCTGTGGCTCTTGGAGCTGATGGAATGTTGGGGGTCTTTTGTGGATCATGCATGGTTTGCTCTGGTTTCTACACAGTAAAACTGAAATAAATACCCAGGCTGACTGTCTTAGATTATCATCTATGAGTTGATGTGTTAAATGAGCCCGTTGCTTTAAAGGTTATAAATGACAAGATTTTTACTATTACAAGTAATTTATAGCTATTTCCTGTTTGACATGACAGATTCTCATGGAGAAGTCCAAATTTGTCTGCTTGACATACATTTATTTTAACACTTTCCCCTTCTCCAAATCCTAGCGTGTATTAACTTCTGTTTTCCTAGGTGTCAATTTGCGCCTGTGGGGTCTACCTCTTGAGGCTTCAGTGCGGTCCCTGGTCTCCCCTCCAGATGGCTGCCTGCATTTCAGCAGCTAATGTGGGTGATTACTGCATATTTACTGTAATTTATAAAAATCACAGGAAATGACATTTTTATTAGTCACCGACTCCACCATCACCAACTGAAAATGGATGTTATGCATACAAATCCATTAAAAAAAAAAAAACGGTTCTTCCAAAATCAAAAGCTCTTTCTAGTCTCTAATTCTGTAAAATGGCCATGCTCCCTTCTGCTTCCCATGGGTGGGACCCCAGAGGAGCTCAGACCTCGGCTTATTTCAGTGCCGGCAACGTCTGTGCCGGGACTGGAATACAGGCCAGGGGTGTGCCCTCCGCGACAGAGATGAAGATCCAGAGATGCCAGGACTCCAGCCCGAGGAGGCGTGGGAAGGGCAGATGAGAGCGGAGGCTCGGGACTCGGTGGCCGCCCTCAGCATCACTTCCGGCCACAGTGAAGATGACTTCCTGTTTGTGGTTATGCATCGCGCAGCGTCTGTGTGTTTGCAGCCAGAGCTGGTTCTGGCCAGAGATGAAACCTAACAGAATCCTGCCTTCCTGGTTCCTCCCTCCAGCCCCGAGAAGGCCTTGCTCACCTGAGAACGGAGGGCGCACACTAAATCTTAAAAGCGGAAAAGGAATTGTCTGTGTTGAAGCAGGGTCGGCAATGCAGAGTTTACCATCAGCCAAGGCAGGGACTGTGAAAGAGGAATCCAGGTTGAAAAACTGCCCGTTTATTTCGCATAAAGTAGGGAATATCTGAGGGGCAGAAGAAAAGAAGATGGGGGCACTGCTGGGTGCCCCCCTAAAGCATCTCAAACACACAAAGCATCTCCATTCTCCAGGCAGTCAGACACGGGGGATGTTCGGTCACTCGGGGAGTATCGTGTGCAGCTCTGGTGGGGACACGTGAGTTGGGGTCAGAGTGGTCATCCACACCACACAGTTGATGGGAAGGTCAAGGGAAGGGACGTCCTGAGAAGAGGGAACAGGACCAAGCCGTCACCGGGGCAACGGGGTCTCCCAGCTAGGGGACGGGAAGAGGCAGTGGGAAGAGCAGAGATAGCAGTGGGGTCCCTAGAGGCCGAGAAGTGGAGCATGGGCAGCGTTCTGGAGGGAAGAGGTGCCAGCCACTAGAAGGCTGCAGAGAGGAGCTCACGGTGCCTGAACGTCCCCGTGTGCTGAGATGAGGGCCACTGTGAGCCCTGAGGACCCAGGTGGGAGGTGGGCAGGGAGCAGACACCACCACCCGCCCCAGAGGGGAGAGGGCAGGCCCCTGGGAGGGGCTGGACACCATACTGGGGACCTGGGGAGGAGCAACCACAGTGGTAACCACGGCCTTTCCTAAAGCCCCAGCAGGCGCCGGACACTGCTGTTCTTCCCCTCACTGCCCTGTCCCGTCGAAGAATCCGCTGCCCTCTTTAGAGCTGAAAACCATACAGCCCTGGCATCTGGACCCAGGCTGGGCTGACTTGCCAGTGTGGCTTTCGCCACTGCTGTCCAGAGTGACCAGGCCGGGAGGAAGTGACCGTAGAATCGCGTGGAGGGACCGCTGTGACCTCGGACAGGGAGAGAGTAAGGTTTACCCTCCAAGGAGGCGACTGACCCAGGGCCCAGCGCTTACAGCCTGCTAAGGGGCTTCCCCCAGGTGCTACCACGTGTGTTTACAAATAGGAAATGAGGGCTCAGAGCACACCGCTAACACACGGGACGCTCACATCCCAGCTCACACCTGACGACCGAGATGCTCCCAGCCGCCCACCCTGCCCCCTCAGTGAGACCCGCGGGGCAGGAGGGACACGAGACATGTCGGTGGGACGCGGGGGAGACCACCGAGGGCCACGGAGCATGTGAGGCAGGGTATTAAAGACATTTAAGCTCCCCACGGGCAGCCCTGCTTCACAGGAGCCCCGAGGAACGTGCTGGGTCTGGGGGCCTAACTCAGGGGGGTTATTGTTGTGTTTCCTCTCCTAACTGCGTCCAACTCCGTGCAACCCCACGGACTGCAGTCCGCCAGGCTCCTCTGTCTATGGGATTTCCCAGGCAAGGATGCTGGAGTGGGCTGCCATTTCCTCCTCCAGAGGATCTTTCCGACGGGGAAACTGCAGGATAAAAAAAAATCTCTCCACTTTTTTTAACTTCAAGAAATCAATTGTAAGAAGAGAGAAGAGTTGAAGCAGAATCTAGAAATTAAGAGGCTTAAGAGACATACAAACTAATTAAAAGTATGAACCTATTTGAATTCTAATTGAAAAAAAAAATTTTAAAGCTAACGCATATAGATGCTCGAAGATTTGAACACTGATGGGATATCTGATGAACTTAAGGACGTGCTGATTTTCTCCAGTGCAAGCATGGTATTATGATTATACTTGAAGAAAAAGATCTTCTATTTCAGAAGTACAAGCTGAAATACTCACGGATGAAGTCACATAATGTCTGGGGTTCACCGCAGGCAGCGCAGCAATGGAAAGGGTCTGGGGCTAAACGGGGTGATGGGTATGTGAGCTTCCTCATGTCATTTACTTTTATGTATGTTCTAAGCCCTCCGTGATAAAAGGTTAAAACTAAGATTTAAGATTGCCAGGGAAATAACTCGTATTGAAATGCAAATATCAGAATATATTTTAAAAATATTGTGTGATATAGTAATACTTTTCCTCCATAATGCACTAAGTAACAAGTTCTGTGGCAGGTCCAAAAGCGACTGCAATTTCAAAGTGGCTGGGAGCATAAATGATATATTGAAATGTAATATTTGCAACAAGCATACTGTGACATGAACATACTGATTATTTCCGTTGGTGAGAAAGTTGTCGGGAACGTGACTGCTCCCGTGGCGTGTGGGCTACTGAGATGCTGGCTTTCAGCTAAAGGGTAATAAAAATAAAGGTGACTAGTTTTCTGTCCAAGTTCAGCGGACATTCTGAGTTCTCTTCATGGGGTATTTGGACCCCAGGGAACTTGGCAGACCTCAGGGTAGCTCAGAGTAGCTCCCTGGGCCCCAGGAGAGCTCGGTGGACCCCAGGTTAGTGGCCATGTTCTCAAGGCGTGGGGGTGTTCTGGGGTGAACTCCGTGCTTTGCTCTCTTTGTTCTAGGAGACAGGCCACGTCTGATGTGGGGATTGGAACAGCTTTTACATCCTGGTTCTTAGCTGTTTGACACACTCATGGATCTGTCTTGGCTTCCTCTTCTAGGACCCATGGGGAATGGCTCATTCAGAGACAAGTTGGGAATCCCAGCATTCCTCTTTCCTCTCCCTGATGGAAAAATGGCCAGGTTAATACCCCATATTCATTGTACCACTTAGGAATCGTCTGTAGTGATAGAGAACCAGATTCCTAAAATGTTAGAATAAATAGAGGCCTTAAGGGGACTTCCCTGGTGGGTTCAGTGGATAAGCCTTCACCTTCCAATGCAAGGGGTGCAGGTTTGATCCCTGGCCAGGGAGCCAAGATCCCACGTGCCTCGTGGCCAACAAAGCAACACATAAGACAGAAGCCTGTTCTCTGTCGGGCAGCAGTGGAGATGCAGACATAAAGAGCAGATCTGGGGACACCATGGGGGAAGGAGTGAGCGGGAGGAATCGAGAGAATGGCATGGAAACATTTACATTACCCTGTGTAAAACAGATGGCTGGTGGGAATGCGCTGTGTGACTCAGGGAGCTCGACCCAGAGCTCTGTGGGGACTGCGAGGGGCGGCATGGGGTCGGAGGTGGGAGGGGGCTCCAAGAGGGAGGGACATACATGCCTATGGGTATTCATGTTGATGTACGGCAGAAGTCAGCACACTATTGAAAAGCAAGTATCCTCCAATAAAAAATTTGACCAAAAAAACCCAGAAGCAATATTGTAACAAGTTCAATAAAGACTTTTAAAAAAAGGCCTTAAGGAGGATGTACGGCCTCTGCAGACGGGAGGTGATGCTCAGACAGGGCAGCCACCTGGCCTGTTGCCTGAGGAACCTGCCTGGTTCACGGAGCCCTAGTGTCTCAGGAATGTCCCCCAGCAGACTTCCCCCAAAGAAATACTTCATTGCTTTGTTTATTAAGGAGTTAGGTTCAACTTAAAATATTTTATGTGCTAACAACTCTGTAGTTGATTGAAAAAAGTAATAGATGTCAGCTGAAGGAACAAAGCAATATTTTAATGACATTCTTAAATGACTATACTGTATTACTAAAGGCAAGTGTGTCTGCTATTGGAATCAGATTTTGCGGCCACACCTTCATGTTCAATACTGATTTTTATGTGGGACTTTGATTTTTTATAAAGTAGTTTTCATTTGCTAGTAATTAATTTATTATTTCTTCATTTTACCTTGGGGTATTTCTTCCAGCATCAAGTGACACTGTTACCGAACACTGGGCTTGGAGCACAAAGTTCACGCGTTGAGCTGTGAGTCCCGTGACCCCTTCTGCTGGCCTGTTTTAAGACTCTTTGTAGGCAATTGTGAGTACTTCTCTAGAAAAATGAAAGGTTTCCAGAAGCAGGAAAACTACAGATAACTGATATTTGGATATTCCTGCAATGAAACACTCAAGTTTCAGGCTATAATAAAGCCTGCCAGCTATCACATAGCGACCCCCAAAGCTTCCAAGCAATGGTTTGAGGACTCACTGTTAAATATTAACAGACAAAAAAGATGACTAGACTTTTGTGGAAAACCTCCAGCAGGAAAGACTGAGTCCAAAACTAATATGCATAGGGGATTCAGAAAGAATAGAAGCTATTGAGGGCAAATAAAAAGTATTTTAAAAAAATGACAAAGAAGATATGCATGAAAAAAATCAGCATTTCAAGAACTGATGCTTTTGAACTGTGGTGCTGGAGAAGACTCTTGAGAGTCCCTTGGACAGCAAGAAAATCAAACCAGTCAATCCTAAAAGAATTCAACCCTGAATATTCATTGGAGAGACTGATGCTGCAGCTGAAGCTCCAATACTTTGACCACCTGATTCAAAGAGCCGACTCACTGGAAAAGACCCTGATGCTAGGAAAGACTGAGGGCAGGAGAAGAAGGGGACGACAGAGGATGAGACGGTTGGATGGCATCACTGACTCGATGGATGTGAGTTTGAGCGAGCTCCGGGAGACACGACAGGACGGGGACGCCTGATGTGCTGCCGTCCATGGGGTCACAAAGGTCGGACACGACTCGGCGACTGAACAACAACAATGCATATACACATGGAAACTCAGAGAACAGTATAAATCTCGGAATATAAACATATGATTCCTGAAAAAACAATAGAAGAAGTGAAAGATAAATATGGGACACTCTTCAAGAAATCAGAGCCTAAAAAGAAGGTGGGAGGATAGGGAATAAAAGGAAAAAATTGTACAAAATCAGAGGGTGATGGAGATGTGTCTTCTAACTAATGGGAGCTCCAGAAAGAGAGGACAGAGAGAGTAGAGAGAAGAACACTTCAAAAACTAATAAAATTTTCAGAATTGCAGGGCATGTCGTTTGAGATGGAGAGAGTACAGCAAACACACAAAGAAGTCTTACATAACGCACGTCTTCCTGTGGCTTCAGGAAGCAGAGAGAGACGCAATCAAAAAATGACTCACAGAGGGAGACCAAGAGAAACCAGCAAACAGTAAAAACAGGTCGAAGAGAACGGATCTAGAATCCAACAGAATGGGTTCGATCCCTGGGTCAGGAAGAATCCCTGGAGAAGGAAATGGCAACCCACTTCAGTATTCTTGCTTGGAGAAGCCCACGGACAGAGGAGCCTTGCAGGCTACAGAGCATGTGGTCACAAAGAGCTGGACATGAGTTAGTAACTAACACACCACCATAGCTAACATGGTAAAAGATTGAGAGCTTTCCCCCTAAAATCAAGAATAAGACAACAATATCACTCTCCTAGCTTCTCTTCAACATTGTGCTGGGGGTTCTGGCCAGTAATACAAGACAAGGGAAAAAAAGATGCCTAGATTAGAGCGGAAGAAAAAAATCTTTACTTGCTGGTAGTAAAATTGTCTTTGTCAAAAATCTCATAGAAGCTGCAAAATGAACCTACCATAACTTATAAGAAATTTATCAAAGTTATAAGATTCAAGGTCCAGATTAAAAAAACCAGTGGTATTTTTGAATCAGAAAATGAAATATAAAAAGCACTGCTACTCACAGTAACAGAACGAAACGTGAAACAGTTTGGGAGAAAAATGACCAGAGATGTACAAGATCTGCACGCGAAAACAGAACATTGCTTTCAAAAAGTTAAAGATTTAAATAAATGGAGAAATATAACAAGGCAGTGAATTGGAAGAATCGGTATTATTAAGATATCAAGTCCCTCAAAATTCAAAGGGTTTTGAAAAGCCAAACAATCTTGAAAAAAATGAAAAAGTAGTAGAATTTACACTATTTGTTGTTAAGGCTTACTTTAGAACTGTAGTATCCAATACTGTGTGGTATTGGCAGGAAGATGAGCCAATAAATCAATGTATCAGAATAAGGAGTACAAAGACAGATCCAAACATATATTGCTAACTGACAGTCAACAAAGGTACCAAAGCAATTTAATGGAAACAATAATCTTTCAAACAATGAAATTGTTAGAACTAGTGAGCAGCCACATGCAAAAAGCATTAACCTTTACCTCATGCACATAGGATTCAGTGCAGACGTGCCGCTCGCCTACATGCGGGACCTCACACACATAGGATTCAGTGCAGACGCGCCGCTCGCCTACATGCGGGACCTCACACACATAGGAGTCAGTGCAGACGCGCCGCTCGCCTACATGCGGGACCTCACACACATAGGACTCAGTGCAGACGTGCCGCTCGCCTACATGCGGGACTTCAGGCACATAGGACTCAGTGCAGACGCACCGCTCGCCTACATGCGGGACCTCACACACATAGGACTCAGTGCAGACGCGCCGCTCGCCTACATGCGGGACCTCACGCACATAGGATTCAGTGCAGACGCGCCGCTCGCCTACATGCGGGACCTCACACACATAGGATTCAGTGCAGACGCGCCGCTCGCCTACATGCGGGACCTCAGGCACATAGGACTCAGTGCAGACGCGCCGCTCGCCTACATGCGGGACCTCACACACATAGGATTCAGTGCAGACGCGCCGCTCGCCTACATGCGGGACCTCAGGCACATAGGACTCAGTGCAGACGCGCCGCTCGCCTACATGTGGGACCTCACACACATAGGATTCAGTGCAGACGCGCCGCTCGCCTACATGCGGGACCTCACACACATAGGACTCAGTGCAGACGCGCCGCTCGCCTACATGTGGGACCTCAGGCACATAGGATTCAGTGCAGACGCGCCGCTCGCCTACATGCGGGACCTCACACACATAGGACTCAGTGCAGACGCGCCGCTCGCCTACATGCGGGACCTCACGCACATAGGATTCAGTGCAGACGCGCCGCTCGCCTACATGCGGGACCTCACGCACATAGGATTCAGTGCAGAGGCGCCGCTCGCCTACATGCGGGACCTCACACACATAGGACTCAGTGCAGACGCGCCGCTCGCCGACATGCGGGACCTCACATACATAGGATTCAGTGCAGACGCACCGCCGGCCTACATGTGGGAGGTAATGCTCTAGAAGGTTAGGGGTTGGTTCAATAGAACTTTTTTTTGTTTGTTTTCCTTTTTTTTTCTTTTTATTTATTTATTTATTTTAATTAATTTATTATAATTTTACTTTACAGTATTGTATTGGTTTTGCCACACATCAACATGCATCCACCACGGGTGTACATGTGTTCCCCATCCTGAACCCCCCTCCCACCTCCCTCCCTAGAACTTTCTTGATGCTGGAAATATTTTTGTATTTCCCAAGATAATAACCACACATAACTACCAAGCATTTGAAATTGGCTACTGTGATTGAGAAACAATTTTAAAAAATTAAATTTTACATGTTGTAATGTTAAATAACTACATGTAGGTAGGGGCTATTTCATTGGGCAACACATTTCCAAAGAAATTCTAAGAGAAAATCTTAATGACCTTGAATTTGGCAAAAAATAAAAACAAAATACATTTGCCAGAAAAGGCATGACTTATGTGAAAGAAAATATAACACAAAATGCATAAATATGAAAAAAAATGAAATCAGTAAACCAAACTTCACAACAACATAAAACCCTTCTCCTTCAAACGACATTGTTAAGAAGATGAAAAGGTAAGCCACAGACAGAAAACGTTTGCAAATGTTTTAACAGACATTTCTCCAAAGAGGATATGTAGAGGGGTGGCTAACAAGCTAAAGGATGCTCGAGGGGTTCGTCGTTAGGGAAAAGCAAGGCAAAGCCTCGCGGGGTCCTCACACACAGCCAGGAGCATAGCTAACATCAGAAATCAAGTGTCGATACGGAGAAACTGGAGCTCTCGTACATGCTAGTGGGAACAAAATGCAGTGCACGCACTCTGGAAAGGGTTTGCAATTTCTTAAAAATTGAACCCACTCCAGCATTCTTGCCTGTTGAATCCCCATGAACACAGGAGCCCGGCGGCTACAGTCCATGGGGTCACAAAGAGTCAGACACCACTGAGCGACTTAGCACAGACCAAATAGCAGCCGTTCCATGCCTACGAATTCACCCAAGAGAAATGAGCATATGTTCATCCAAAGACTTGTACACAATTCACGACAGCCAGAAATGGAAAGAGGTGTCCATCAAGAGGTGGACAAACAGCAGTTCATCCACACAGCAGGACGGACGCCAACTCAGCAATAAAAGGAAGGACCGACAGACCATTAAAACACGGGTAGATCTCAGGGTGATTATGCCGGGAGAGACAGGACAGGCAGCAGGAGTCCATGCTATGCACTTCCGTTTATGTAAAATTCTAGAAAACGCAGACAAATAATGACAACTGAACTGATCAAAGCAGGTGACTAATTATCTGTGAGGGGAGAGAACAGGAGCGAGGGTTTGCAGAGAAGGTAGGGACGCCTTGAGGGTGACGGACATGTTCACTCCCAAACTGTGGCAACTGTTGCGGGGTTTGTTTACTTGTCAAAAGGAATCATATTGTGCACTTTACATACGTGTAGTTTACTGTATGCCAAGTAGCCCTCAGGAGACTGTAAAGAAAGCAGTATGGGCTATTCAAAAGCGAGAGTCGGACAGAAAGCAGAACCTTAAAGGAAGGTGATTTTAGAATCCTTTAACCAGCTAAACTACCACTCCAGTGTTGTACAGCCTGCTGGAAGTTACCAGAACGAGGGGACAAGTCAGCACGAGGGGCAACATGGGACCCAGAGAGTGAAAGAGGCCCTGGAAGGAAGGTAAAGGGAGACGGTGACGACTGCGGGCCTCGTTAGAGCAGCCACCTGCTGGGGGCAGGGGGCAGAAGACCGCGGCAGGAATGGCGGGAGGAGCAGGCCGAGCTCATATGTTCCCGACACGCTTAATCTTGCAAAAATAGTGTCGAGGGCGTTTACCGTAGTGAGGCCGAGCCTGGCGAGAATTTGTAATAAGAACAGAGGAACCAAGTGTCAAAGAACAAGCGGTGTCACAAAACAAGACCGTTAACGACTGCAGGGGAAACACGGTTTTGAAAGAAAAGAAGTATAATCACAGTTTCCCACTGTCTCAGCCACGACCAGTCCTTCCACGAACGGACGGCGGGGACACTGAATATCGGTTTAACAGGAGCAGTGATACACCCACGTGGGGAAAAAGAAGGCTGGAGAAGAACGCAAAGACCGTGAAAGCTTTATAGTGTCTGGTGAGTAAGGTCCAAATAAGTAATGCCCCAAATTAATAAAGAATAAGAAATATCAAAATATAACCCAGAACTATGGAGATAAGTCTTATAACAAGTTGCTGCTGGGGAATGGGACTGAGGCTGGGGTGACTGAAATAAGGGTTTTTTCCTAATGAACTTTATAACAGTGCTTGCCTTAGAAAAGTGTTCAACAGAAGTATGGAGACAGTAACACAGTCAGTGTTTCCAGGGTTGGGGCAGGGACGGTGACGAGGAGGAGTACAGTGTGGGCGGGGCAGGGGGGGCAGAGAAAATCCTCTGTACGACCCTGTGCACGGCATTATGACTTTGTCCAAAACCGCAGTCGATGCAGAACAGCCAGAGTCACGCGACTGTAGACTGCGCACCCCGGGCGGTGACACGTCAGTGGAGGCTCATCCACCGAGATAAGTGTACCACCTGGTGGGCACGATGATGGAGGGGAGGCTGGGCGTGGTGGGGGAGGGAGTCATCTCTGCACTTTGCACTCGGTGTCGCTGTGAACCTAAAACCACTCTAAAGATAAAGTCTATTAAAAATAATCCCATGTATTACATAAATATTAGAATCTGTCAGCTCTGGATTTTGATTCTGAATTTTCTGTTCCTCAGTGATATGCCCTTTGGTAGATAGCTTAACCTTTCAGGTTCTTAATCTGTATAAAGGGGAAATGGCAACCCACTTCAGCATTCTTGCCTGGAGAATCCCTTGGACAGAAGAGCCTGGTGGGCTACAGTCCATGGGGTCACACAGAATCAGACACGACTGCGCGACTAAGCACAACTATACTTCTAAGTTGGAGATGCAGTGAGGATGAAATGAGATTATATATGTGAACTTTCCTAGTGATTAACCTCTTTACATGTTGCGTTCTTCAAAGACGTGAAGATGGTCTGCAAAGATGCATTTAATATAGCAAGACAACGTGAATTAGGAATGAATAAAACTAAGGCCGCGTCCGGCACCTGCGCCTTGTTGGCTGTTCTGTGTTCCGGCCGGAGCAGCGCGTCCGGGGCGGTTTCCCGCGCGCGCTCCCGCTAGGCGCCGCCGCAGC
The DNA here is from genome assembly GCF_019923935.1 of Bubalus bubalis. Taxonomy (NCBI): domain Eukaryota; kingdom Metazoa; phylum Chordata; class Mammalia; order Artiodactyla; family Bovidae; genus Bubalus; species Bubalus bubalis. Next base: position 1,113,698 of record NC_059169.1, read on the forward strand.
GCGGTTCCAGTAGGCGCTCTTGGTGCGTCGCAGCTGCGGCGGCGCTTTTGCGTGGCGGCTTAGTCCAGGGTGGGCTCCTGCTCGGCTGTATCAGGAGCTGCTGTCGCAAACAGCTTGAGGGGAGAATTGCACACGGGGCATCGAGAGCCCGCAGAAGACCACCCTCTTCAGTCTTCCGTACGCCAGGGCCCTCGAGCACGCAGCACTCACCCGGCCAGAACGCTGGCTGGAACCGTGGTCGAAAGAGGGGACATTACGGCTGGAATGGAATGGCGTCCCCAAGAAGGGCGTCCTAACCACCCCTCGCCCCCACCTTGGGACCTTGTTTGGAAATACGGCCTCTGCAGACGACCAAGAGCGGGTGTCAGGGTGGGCCCGTGTGTGCGGTGTCCTTACAAAGGGCCTGGACACGGAGATGCTCGGTGATCATGGAGGGTGCCCCCCAGCCAAACGTGAGAGTGAACGTCGCTCCTTCGTGCCTGACTCTTTGTGGCCCCATGGACCGTCCACTCCAGACCAGACCAGACCAGAATGTCCTTCCGCCAAGGACGCCCGCGAACCGCCGACAGCCGGGGAACCCGGGCGGGTCCTCCCTCCGGCCTCAGAGGGAACCGCCTGGCCGCTCCTGCGCGTCTGACTTCCGGCCTCCCGGCTTGGTGCTGTTGGAAACCCTGCCGCCTGCGGCGCTGGTTGCCTGCAGCAGGCACTCAGCACACGGGCAGGTGACCGAGAACCCCTCTCCCGTCCAGGCGTCTGCCCTGCAGCCTCCCGGGGCACCTCTCTGAGCGGGGGTCGGGGGTCTCCTTGCCAGCTCTCTTTAACACATCCGTCTTTCCAAGGTGACCCCCCTCTGCTTTCGGTCCCCTGTGGGCGTCTGGGTAACCCCTCATTCCTAACAACTTTCTCAATGTTCCCTTTATTTCTTAGTCTGAATTATGTTTTCCACTGTTCCCACATTCTAGTCACCATCATGAATACACCCAACCAAAATATTTTAATCCCATCCAGTTCAAAAGAAGTGAAAGTCGCTCAGTCCTGTCCGACTCTTTGCAACCCCATGGACTATACGGTCCATGGAAGTCTCCAGGCCAGAATACTGGAGGGGGTTGCCGTTCCTTTCTCCAGGGGATCTTCCCAACCCAGGGTTCGAACCAGGGTCTCCCGCATTGGAGGCAGACTCTTTACTGTCTGAGCCACAAGGGAAGCTCAAGATACTGACGCCTATCCCTTCTCCAGGGGATCTTCTCTGCCCAGGAATGGAACCCGGGTTTCCCACATTGCAGGCAGATTCTTTACCAGCTGAGCCACCAGGGAAGCCCCATCCAGCTCAAAGGCAATCACATAACCACGTAATCAGAGAGCCCGGCCTCCAGGCCGAGGGCGGTGCCGGAGTGTCTCCACAGGGACTCTCAACGCTCCTGTATTCGTGCCTGGAGCCGCTCTCCTCTGCAGCTCGGCCGACACACGGAGGGTCCCAGGCCAGCTGCCCTCCCTCATCGCTGCCTGGAGCTTGTCTTGGTCCTTCTCAGTTTCCTCAACAAGACAGAACAAAAACAAAATAAATTTTGAAATAATAAAAAGCCTTAGGAGAAGGTAGTTTACTGTGCAAAATTGAGAGTTATCTCTTTCCTCCTATTCATGGGTACTGAATAAGCCTGTAAGATAAAAATAATCCCTGACAAAGTAAAAAGGTAATCAGATGTTTTGATTTCAGAGTCACGGGAATAAGTCACACTGCCGCCCTCTGCTTTCGGAACTGCTGTCTTCCCAGGCAGGACTGACCGGACACGTCCAGCCTTGCCACGTGCGGCAGTGCCACGGTGGCTGGCATGGGGATTCCAGGCAGCCGTGTTCCTTGTTCTCTGCCCACAGCAGCCAGGACTAGAGACGTTTTGTCAGCATGAGGTTTACAAAGAGAAGAGAAAGTCTGCATAAAAAAAAGAAAACGCAGGGCTCCTCCGGGCTGGGGCTGGTCCTAGACGGCACGGCCCCACCAGCCCTGACTTAGGCTCTGCGCAGGGGTCCAGCGCAGTAAACAGCTGTTGGCCCCACAAGGTGCCTGGAACTGTGCTGATATTTGAAATAAAACATTCAGAACAAACCAATCAAGCGGGACATGGAGCCCATTCTCCAGGAGGCTGGGGGCTGCTGGCAGGTCAGTTCACAATGGTCTCTGGCCAGGGGCACATCTGGGAAAGTGTTCTAGCAAAAGCAGGCCTTCACGTCACGAATCTGCTGGTGTCCAGGCTCCACAGAGGTTGCACAGGCACGGGTGGGGCGCTGACCCCGTTTTGCTTGTTGAGTTTTTAAAAAATCCTTAAGTGGAGACTTTGCTTAAAATGTTGTAAATGTGCTATTTTCCTCAAACCTAATTTAATGTAATCATAACTATTTCACATTCATTTAAAACTTAAGCTGTTTAAATTTATATTGAACTTGTAGCTTATAGATTGATTTAAATTATCTATTTTTAATGCAAATACATGATTACATTTGAGCTGTGACTTTTAAAGACAATTTTGGTTTTCTGCAAATAGTTGCTACAGGTGATGTATTTATTTTAGATAATAAAGTATGGTTTAATTACTTGAAGGCTGTCATGTAATTTCCTTTAGTAAGTGTATAACTTCATTCATTATCCAAATCTTGTCATCAATATTTTAAAATTGAGAATATATTTCTTGTAGTAATTTTGGTTTGAAAGGCTAAAATAAATTATTTGCTTTTTTAAATGAGAAGAAAGGTTTTACATTAATATCTTACTCAATTAACATAACCAGATTTTAATCCATGCAACGCAGAGAGAGGTAGAGATGGTGAAGTACTGATTGAAGGCGGGAGGAGAAGGGGGCGACAGAGGATGAGATGGCTGGATGGCATCACCAACTCAACGGACATGAGTCTGAGTAAACTCCAGGAGCTGGTGATGGACAGGGAGGCCTGGCGTGCTGCAGTCCATGGGGTCGCAAAGAGCCGGACACGACTGACATGTAAACTCACATGCAAGGACTTGCTAAAATATGTTTTCCAGCTTCTTGTTTATTTTCATTGTAAATGCTCCCAGCACTAGGATTTCTACCAACTTTTAATTTTTTCAATTTAAAAAAGCTTGCTTTCTTTGCTTGGCTGCCCCGGGCCTCACTCGCGTCCTGCGGGGTCTTCGTCTCGGTGCGTGGGCTCCAGCTGCGGCGCTCCGTGCTCAGAGGTCACAGCAGGCTGGCTCAGCTGCCCGCTGCCTGTGGGATCTTAGTTCCCGGACCAGGGATCGAACCTGCATCCCCTGCACTGCCGAGTGGATTCTTACCCACTGGACCACAGGGGAGTCCTTTGAGTTTTTAAATAGATCCTTAGTCTACTGGCTCTGACCATGGGCAAGACTGTGCTAAGAGTCAGCCTGAATTTACTTCTCCATTCCATTTCATCGGCTGTGACTTAAACGTTTCTGTTCAGCCTCCCCCCCTTTCTTTTCTTCCTTCCATCCCCCTTCCTTCTCTCCCCACTCCTTCCCTTTCCCTGTCTTTCTTTCTTTGTACAGGATCTTCTTTTCTCTATGCGAGCTGCGTGGTGACGGAACGTCTATGGTCCTGGGTGTATAGTGTACAAGGTGTGTGCACATGGTCACGATAACTGCAGTGATGGTATTAATAATATGCTCGGATGATCAAAACAAGAGAGTTTAAGAAACTCTGCCCTGCCTACCGTGCACAGGGGCTGATGGTCTGGATTGACATCGTATCCATTAAAATGATGAATGATTCAGACAGCAAAGACACCGTCATCGTCTCCAAAGGCTACAGTTAAGATGCACAGGTTATCAGATTTTTTGAATGATGCCCTGAGTCCTGAAATTAGCTAAAAACCCTATAGGAACTCTTGTATTATCAAGACAGTTTTGAATCTATAGAACATTTTCTCTCATTATATCCTACTTAAAATTTATTTTCCCACATGCTACTCAAGTAGACACCGATTTCTTCCCTTACCACACCTCACTCTAGACCTGTATCTATAAATATAAGGGAGGCTATCGTTCTCACCATCTGCGGCAACAGTCACATGCATCACAGAGCTGTGTGCTTTCTAGTCGAGCCGTGCTGATACACAGTAGCTCATTCTGTCATTCTATTTGCACAACCTCTTCCTTTCAAAGTTACTGAAAGTACTTAATGTATCAGGGTTTCTTTGAAAAACAAGATATCCCCATTTTACAGACAATAGCTAAGGATTATATTATTATGCTTACAGTTATTATATATTCAACAAAACCCGTTTATTCAATCTCACCTGTACTATTAAATGCTCTTCTCCCACTTGCAAATATCATTAAAACAATGCTCAACTACTTATGTGTTTTGGCCCATACTGCATTCACAGGCTGTGCAGACCTGGTCTGTGTAAATACAAATTAGTTTGGTAAAGTTAAAGCTCGATAACGCACAACATATGACTTTGCTGACTCCGTTTAATCGCCCATTCTTTACAGCAGAAGTGTGTGTGTGGGGCCTGCCCCCTGCGCCTGCCTGACTGCCCTCCAGGAGAGGCCCAGTGAGTCCTCGGGCAGTTGAACAGCCAGTCCAAAAACGGAAAATAAAACCAGTAAATTGATCGGTCCTCTCTACTTGCAAGATTTTGATAATCCAGCTTAAGTTCTTCTTCTCCTGCTAGTTTAGTTTTTTCAAAAATCATGTAAATTGAACAGTTCAGTGAGTACTTTATAAACAATGAATTGCTCCTCAAATTTAAGTGATCTAAGCAGAGTCTTGAGCTTCCCTGGTGGCTCAGATGGTAAAGAGTCTGCCTGCCATGCAGGAGACCTGGGTTCGATCCCTGGATTGGGAAGATCCCCTGGAGGAGGGCATGGCAACCCACTCCAGTGTTCTTGCCTGGAGAATCCCATGGACAGAGGAGCCTGATGGGCTGCGGTCCATGGAGTCACAAAGAGTCCCATGACAGAGCGACTAACACATACACACACACGCACACGGTCTGAACAGCTGTTCACCACACATGTGCTGGGGCCCGTGCTGTGTCCTGGGTCTCCCGAGTCCCGCAGGACCTGCTCAGCATCCCTGGGGGTGCCCAGGAGCAGGCTGGGCCTGGGTCCTCCTGGACCTCGGAGGTGTCCTGTGCCAGGGACTGGTCTGAGCCCCTGCCTCGGCAACAAGCTCTCCCAGAATCCGTGCCTGTGGATGTGAGAGGCCCTGCTGCGTGAACCTCTGCGGCTAACTTTGAGCCAACTCTAAGGCAATGTGGGCGGCTGCCGCTGAACAAGGTCGTGATCAGACCTGCTCTGCTCAAAGTCGTTGCCACATTCATCTGTGCGGAGAGACAGGGTGCATGCCCCATGGGAGGGCCCCACAGGCAGAGCAGCCCAGGGCGTCCCAGCTTCCAGCCCAGCTCCTGCTTCCTCTGAAGGACCCTCCCTGAGCCCCCAGGATGGGCCCCCACTGCCTGTCCCCAAGTAGTGCCCCTCAGGGTCACGCTCCCTCATGTACCATCAGGCTCACTGGCACAGTGAGGCCGGCGAGTCCAGCGCTGCAGTGCCAACGCCTGCAAACAGGCCATGCACACGACAGGCCCCCCGAGAGTGACCTGTGCCCACCATCGATGTGTAACAACGTCTGCCGGGCAGGTGAGCCGGTGACACGATGCTCATCAGGTAACTCTCAAAGGAAATCAGTAATAACACCGTGGGGGTGGGGACGGAGACTGGTTTGTATAATTCTCGCTGTTTGCCACCCAGGCCACCCCCACCAACTGAGGTCACAACCCTCCACTTTGTCCCTGCCTGAGTGGACACAGGCTTACCTGGCGAAGCACCATTTATTGAGAGGCTACTATTTCCTGGGCAGAGCGCACACTCAGATAATGAAGCATTAATGCCCATCTGAGGTGGGTGTGATCATGAGAAGATGGACTCGCCGGTGAAGACGTTAACTCAGGACATAGCTGCTGCATACCAGCAGACTCACCTTCAGTCCAAATCCCGCATCCTTCCCCATCCTGCTGGACAAGGTCGGCAGAGATTAGATACAGTACAGATACCACCTCGACTCACATGGACCCGTCCTGTCACCGCTCAGGTGCGTCGCTGCTTCCTGGGGTGAAATGCAAGTGGCCCCAGTGCCTACAGGATAAACATCGCCCTTCAGTGCAATGTCTAACACAAAGAACAGAGCTCCCGTTTCTCCCTCTGTGTGGGCATTCATGGTAACTTCCTGCCCAAGTCCAGGCTCCCCCATGTGCCTGAATTTCCCTCTAGAGTTTGGATAACTGAAAAGCATGAGGTCTGTACATCCATTCCCAGGTTAGAAACATGTCCACCTTGGCTTCCTCCTGTTCTGTTGCTTAGAAATAAAAAGAGAAGTTGGCCTCTGCTTGGAATGTCTTTGGGCTGCCCTTGCCTGCTACTCTTCTGTCCGTAAGTGTTCCATACCTGTGAGGTTCTGTGCACTGTGCGGTCCGGTTTTCCTTCTGTGAAGCCTGGGGTCAGTCTTTTCCAGGCTAAGACTCTCATCCCAGTGTCTCAGAGCACGTAGGACCATTGCTGCCACTAGATTCGGTCTCTACTTATCGTTTCCGGGGTGCAGACAGAGAACAATGTCTGGGTGATCACTCTTGTCAGCCTCCCCCCACCATTGTCAAACCCAGCCTGACATTCCTCCGCACTCTCACAATATTTCCCCATTGGGAACATGCCTGACATTGCAATTTCTCAAAACTGCAGCTCTGCAGTGAATGCCTAATTCCTGAAACTGCAAAATCTAACAAAAGCTGATTTTTTCCACTGATTTGACTGGCTGACTATTTCGAGGCTTTGCATGTGATGCCCTGCTGTTCTTCACAAACAGCATCTTTAATGCCCCACACGGTCGTTCTGAAGGGGCTGCGGGCAATTAAGTCCTTGCGGCGGCCGCCTGCGGACGCTCAGAATTGCTCTCAGTGTCCGGCGTTTCTGCTATAGATGCATTTCCCCCAGAGGTTGTGTTGAGCAACTTGGGACCAGGAATCGGGTCCTTGCTCTGAGCCAGGAACCCATTCACCAAGAGTCCAGCGTTACCCAGGACGGCTGTGCAAACACGTCAGCTCGCCGGGAGTTATTTGCTTGTGGTGGTTTTAACATGGCTTTTCTCTCTCCCTCTCTTCTCGGGTTGGTGTTTTCACATTTAAAGATGAAAAGCCAATTTAGAAGAAAATATGGCAGTTCTGTTTTGTTTTCACTATCAAAATAGATGATCTTTTTCTATCTTTGGATGTATCAGTAAGTAGTCTGGGTTCCTGATCTATTTTTCATAGTTGGAAGCTCTCTTCGCGCTGTAACCGCAGCGCGAACCCCTGACAAGTGAGAAGCACAGTTCGTCCTCCTCTTTCCTTCTCCCTGATCCCCACCAGCCCCCCACCCTTCACCGCAAACTCCAGTTTTCCCGACTTTTCAGATGAGCCTCGCGGATCTCACTCCCTGGGATTACACTCCGAGGATTTACAACCCAGATCAGCGCTCCATTCCAGCCACAAACAGCCTGAATATATTCCAAGCATGCCCCCCTCCATGCTGTTGCGCGCGGGCGCTCACACACATACACACACACACACACACACACACACACACCACGGTTTGCAGGAACCCAGGCCCGTTGCGCCTCGGGTAAAAAAGCGAGAGGCCGGCCGGCCGACCGAGGGCCGGGTCGTTGGTGTGGTTTCTTCTGGAAACAGAACTGCCCGGGCAAGACGGAGCCTCGTGGGCTTGTCCCCAGCGAGCGGAGACAGACGCTCCGGCTACGGAGAAGGATGCTGAAGGACGAGCCCTCGCGCGGGCCTCGGCGCGCTCGGCCGCTGGCGAGCCCCCGGGTCCCCCTGTCGCCTCCGCACGCGGCCCGGCCTCCCCGCCCCCAACTTGTTGCGGCCGAGCGCGGAGACCGCCCGTTCCGCCCGCTGATTGTAAAAGGGTTTGACTCGCCGCTGACCCCGGGTCAGGACTTTCTCTCCGCTAATCCCGCTCTCTTTAAACACAAAACACTCTGCCCTCTTCCCTCGCAACAGTCGTCTTAATCCCCCCGCGGCTGACACCCCGCGCGGCCCCGCCCGCGCCGAGCCCGCAGAGACGCGGCGGAGGGGACGGGGCACCGGCCCTCGGGGCACCTGCCGACCCGACCCGGACCCCGGGGAGCAGCCCGGGCCCGGCCGCGGGGGAGGCGGGACGGGCGCGTGGAGACAAAGGCGAGGAGGCCTAGAGAGCGGAGAAGGAGCGCGGAGGAGCCGGAGCCCGAGGGGAGGTAGAGGAGAGGGAGGAGCGGGGAGAGGCCTCGGGACGCGGAGGGGCGCCGCGGCTGCGGGGGCGGAGAGAGCCCGGAGAGGCGGGGGCGGGAGATCGCCCGCGGCGGAGGGCGACGTCGGGGAGCCGGGGGCCTGGCCGCCCCCGCCCGGAGGGTACCGGGCCCCGCGCGCCGCCCGCCGCCCGCCGCCAACACTGCCGGGTTCCCGGGGGCGCGCAGCTGGAGAGGAAGGGCGGGGGTGAGGGGCGGGGGCGGAGGGAGGGGACCTCCGCGCCCCCCCGCGGGGCCTCGCCTTCGGGCTGGGGTGGGCGGACCCCGAGCTGTGGGCGAGAGTGAGGGGTCCTAAGTCCCCTCCTGCCGGGCTCGGCCTCCGCGCGGTCCCCTCGCCGCCCCGACCCTGGGGGGCTGGAGGGCTGGGGGGTGGGGGCCAGGGCCCACCTCCCTCGGCTCCTCGCCCCGGGAGGCCCGCGCCCTCCACCCCTCCCTCCCCTCCCGGCCGGGCCTTTCAATCCCGCCAAACAGCCACGCTGGAAAAAGAGCCGCGCCAAGGCCAAGTCTGCTTTTCACTTGAAGTTTCCAAGGAATCAAACCTATTATTACGTTCAGCCGCCGATGTTTCTGGAGCCTCTGCCCCGAGGGCCGGGCTGCAGAAGTGGGGTGGGGGGGGGGGGCGGCGCAGGCCGTGGGTGCCGTTTCCCGAATTAACTAGATTTTTTCGAAGAAGAAATCCGCGTGGCCCAGTCTTTGTCGGGAAAGTGAAACGTCTGAAGACGCGTGTTGATCTGCTCCTAAAGGCAGAACTTGACCAGACCCACCAGTCCCGCGTCTGCAGATCGCGCGCTCTGCCCGCTACCAGTTTGGAAATCATTTCACCAGCTACGGTGGGCTTCTCTGACGGGGGAGGGGGGAGGAGGAGGAGGGCCAAAGTCTCAACCACGACAACGAAAGAGCCCCGTGAGGTTAAAAAAAAAAAAAGGTACAGAAACGAGGGGAAAATGTCTCCAGCAAACAAACCCTGCTAGCCTGGGCCGGGAGAAACCCGCGGTGCGCAAGGGCCGCTTCCTGAGCTCGCGGGTCCTCTAGGCACGAAGTTGTGCAAACTTTGCACTAGACCATCAGAGTCCTGTCGGCAGTCTCCACACGGTTTTCACAGAAACTGGAGTAAGCCACAGAAGGACCCCCACCCCCGAGTGCCATCTGGACGTGGACGAGGCCGTGGCAGTACCATGATGGCCACGCCGTGTTCGTGAACAGGGCCAGGGTGCCTTGGCAGGAGCGCAGTTCGCGGTTGAGTACGGTGCTCCCGGGCCTTGTGGAATATTCTCCCCACGATCTGAAGTCGAAGAAACACTGCTGGAGCCATAAGACCTCAATCCTGAAACATGCATCCTGGCTAATTTCTACTCCCCCCCGTCCCACGTTGTTTTAAAATGGAATCATTAAAGAATTATTTGCTTTCTCCTCGTTGTTCAACAAAACAGAATTGCTGAATTTCAGGAATTCCTGTTTTCAGATCTTCCGGGGTTTTTAACAACGTGGCTTGGGCCACCTGGCAGTGACTGTCTCTGCTGACTTGGTATGAGGCCCATAGGGGAAAATGCCACACTAAAGTCCACCTTCCAGGAGACTGGCTAAACTTTTTGTGGTCAGAAACATTTCCAACGTATCCCACATTACTAACATTGTTGTGTCCTATAGTCCAGCAAAGATACAAATGTGTTTATATGTGAACACAGCCCCAGGTCTGTCTGCCCCCTTAGCAGGTGCAGGGAGATGTTGCAAAAAAGCCAGGCGAAGTCCACTGAACTCTGGACATTTCAGAGCAGATGAGGCCTGCGCCTTCCACCGCTTGGGGAGTCCACAGAGCATCACAGAATTTCTCAAAGTGTCTCCCAGAGGAGACTGTGTGTGGCATTTATTTTCAGATTGTCTCACTATCTAAGATGCTGTTCTGCCCAGCAGTCCCTATGTATCCAAACACATCAAATTGCTAAAGCAAAAAAAAAAAAAAAAAAAAAAAGAGAAAAAAGAAAAAAGAGGGAGACTTTATTATCTTGTTAGAAAGAAGAAACTGCTGTAGCTCTTGAAATTTCTGCAATCACCTTAAGGAATGAGTGGTTGAAGCAAAATTATCAAAGTGACTCCAAAAAAATTACACATGTCAATTGTCATGTAAGCATTTTACTTAAAGCTATTCTCTAGTGCAGGCTGACCGTGGTTCTCATTAACCTGCTAGCACAGGCCCACGTTTGGATGGACAGTCTATGCTCATTCCAGGACCAGAAAAAAAATTGTTGAGAAAAATATGAGGGGCTGATGAAATCAATGTATTTCAATCTGACCAAAGGCTTTGTTCTTTTCAAAAATATAATTTTCATCTTTATGCTGTGACTAATGTCAAAACGTATTTGCTACAGTATAACTTTCAAATGCAATATTTAATGCTGTCAGATTACTTGAAGACAAAGTTTTACAGAAAACTTTAAAATCCAGAAAAAACTGCAATGTACCAATAAACACCTAGAAAAAATATAATTAAAAAAATTAAAGCATCAAACAACCTCAGATCTCATCAGGAATAATAAACACCGCATTTTGCATTCACATCGGTTAGCAACTTGCATCCCAATTCACTTGGGGCATCCGGGAGTGGTCGGTTTTGTGTGTGAAAACCCAACAAAACTATTTTGTCCTTTTCCAAGGAGATATATACCAGAGGGAGGGGCTGAGGACAGACAGGGGAGTCGGTTGCAGTACATTTTGGTGTAGAGAGTGCGTTTCTTTGAGCCAAATTCAGAAAATTCCACTTGCTGTCTCATTAACTGCAGGGGAATTGGGGCCCCCGGCGCCCCCACCGTGTATTTGTCGTCAGTCCTTGCCCTGGTCCCGCCATTGGGGTCTTTTCTCCTCCCTCCTTTGGACCAAACTGCGCACAGGTCCCGGGCCAGCAGAAAGAGGCTCGAAAGGAGGAATCGCAAAGCCCGCGGCATCTGCCTGCAGTTAAAAACTACGCGCCCAAGGCCGGACTATAAAACTTTTTTTTTTGGCAATTATTTCTCGTTCCGTAATGACAGTGTAAAGTCTACAAAATAATCTATCGATTTTTACTCCCCTCCCTTCCTCTTTAATGCAACTCCAAGGACACCGTGCCCTCTCCCTCGGGCTTCCCTCAGTTTCATTTCATGCTGATAATTTTTCTTTCTCTTTCATCAGATTAACTAATTGTATCTTGAGCTCATAAAGCATGATTATAAATTCAGCACGTTTCAAATTTATAGGGAAAAACGGACTTCTCGCTCTTAAATTTATTGACTCAAAGCTCGATGCAATTTTTTTTAGGGTGGGGGGTTCTTTTTTTCGTTTTTAGAAGAAAGGCTTTAAGGAAACTATGTACATAATCTGAATCCCCCTCCCCACACCGCGACGCCGCAAATAAAAATTCCACAACGCATTTACATGAAATAATACAAAACAAACCAAAAAAATGAAAATGCTCAGATACAGAAAGTTTTACAAAACCCAGAATAACGCTGCCGCCCGAAAGGGGTGGGTGGGGGGAATCTCTTTGTATAAATTAACAAACCGACCCCCCCCAAAGCCGTAACGACTACCAAAACTTGTGTTTGGCGCCGTCTCCCTACACAGCTAACAGATGAGACCCGCTCCCCGCGCCGCCGGCACCCGACGCCGTCAGGAGGCGATGCGGGATGAAAGCGGGCGCACGGTGGGGTAGAAAAGTTGGGAGTCGCCTCGTGCTTGGTTCGGTTTCTGTGTCCCCTCGAGCAAAGAAGACGCTTTCTGCCTCCTCCGCGGATGGATGATAAATACTGTACAAAAAGTCTCAAGAAAACACCGGAGTTCAGTCTCCGACGCGCAACCGTCCCGCCGAGCGGTCCCCGGGAGCTTGCGGTCGGGGGGCCGGGCTGCGCCGGGCATGCGGCGCCAGTGTCTTCCTTTTCGGGAGAACGTGGACAGGTCTGCGCGGAGGCCGGCCGGCCGCGGGGTGCCCGCTCCCCTAGATGTGCGTCAGGGGCACCGTGCCGTTGGCGCCCGCGCCCGCGCCCTGGTAGTGAGGCGGCAGCGAGTGCAGCCGGCTCTGCGCCGCCGCCGGGTCGCCGCCCTCTCCGGCCGGCAAGTACATGCTGATCATCTCGCGCAGGTCCCCGGGGCACGGCGCCCGCGAGTGCGCCGCGGCCGGCGGGCTGCCGCTCGGCTCCGACTTGACGAGCGAGCCCAGCGCGCCCAGGGCGCCCGACGACGCGGCCGCCGCCGCCGCTGCCGCCGCCACGGCTGAGTTCTGGTGCGCGCCGCCCGCGGCGCCGTAGGGGAGGCCGCCGTAGCCCGAGGGCGAGGCGCTCATGTAGCCCTGGGAGTTGGAGATCGGGCTGTACTGCAGCGCGCCCATGTCGTAGCGGTGCATGGGCTGCGGGTTGTGCGGGTGCGCGTGTGGGTGGTGCGGGTGCGGGTGCGCGGGGTGCGCGTGCGGGTGCGCGCCGCCCGCGCCCGGGTGCTGCCCGTAGGCCAGCTGCGCCTCCTGCATCATGGCCGCGGCGGCCGCCGCCGCCGCCACCGAGCCGGGGTAGGCGCCGTTGGCCCATCCGTTGACGTGCGCGTAGCCGCCTCCCGCCGCGCCTCCCGGGCTCTCAAGCCGCTGGCCCACGGCCGCCGCGCCCACGCCCACGGCCACGGCCGCGCCGCCGCCCGCGCCGGCCGCCAGCAGCCCGCCGGCCAGCGAGTACTTGTCCTTCTTGAGCAGCGTCTTGGTCTTGCGCCGCGGCCGGTACTTGTAATCCGGGTGCTCCTTCATGTGCAGCGCGCGCAGCCGTTTGGCCTCGTCGATGAACGGCCGCTTCTCGGCCTCGGACATGACCTTCCACTCGGCGCCCAGGCGCTTGCTGATCTCCGAGTTGTGCATCTTGGGGTTCTCCTGGGCCATCTTGCGCCGTTGACCGCGGGACCACACCATGAAGGCATTCATGGGCCGCTTGACTCGGTCCTGGTTGGCCTTGGAGCCCCCGCCGCCGCCGCCGCCGCCGCCCCCGCCCGCCCCGGCCGGGCCCGACAGGTTCGTGGGCGCCTGGGCGCCGCCGGGCGAATGCAGGTCGGTCTCCATCATCATGCTGTACATCGGGGCGGCTCGCGGGTTCACCGGCGCCGCGCGGAGAGGGCCTGGCGCATAGACGGCCGGGGAGGGGAATGGAGAGGGTCTCAGACGGAGCGAGGCGCGGGCGGGGGCGTGAGGTCCGGGCGGAGAGAAGAGTGCGGAGAGGTGGAGGCGACAACGACACAAAAGAGGCAAGGACACACGCACTCAGCGCCGGTCCGGCTCACGGGTGGAAAGTTTCTCTGAAGCGCCAACCACTTGCCGAAGAGGCCGAGGGCCGGGGTCGCCGTCGCCGCAGCCGGGTCGCCCTCGGCGGCGCGGTGCCAACAGGTGCAGGCGCGGCCAAGTTGCAGCTCCACTTTCCGGGGCGCAGCGGTGCGCGGGGCCCGGCTTGGGGCTCGCCGCCGCCGCGCAGCTCCTTCCTCCCGCGCTCGGTCCTCCGCGGCCTCCAACTCCGGGGCTGCAACTTCTAGCAGGGCGGCGCGCCGCGTGCGCTGGGCATGTGCCGGTCCCAGGTGCCCGGGGGGAGCGAGTCGCCGAGGGGAGCGGGAGGGGGGGCGCGGGGGCGGGGGGCGATCACGGTGCAGCCGGGGAGGGGGGCCGGGGGCCGCGGAGGGAGCGCAGGCGCGCGGAGAGGGCCTGAGAGCGGGGCGGCCGAGCCCGGGACGCGCTGCCTGCTGCCTGCCCGGGGCCGTGCGCTCGGAGCGGAGGCGCACGCGGGGCCGGCGGCGCGCGGGGCCCAGCAGCCATACGCCGGGCCCGGGCTGCCATTAAATGAGCGCGCCGCGGCCAATGGGAGCCGCCGGCGGCGGTGATTTGCATGGCGCGCTGGCGAGTGACGTGGAGAGGGGGGTAGGGGCGCCGGGCGCGGGCGGCGGAGCGGGAGGAGCGGAGGGAGGCGGAGGAGCAGGGGAGGAGGGAAGCGGGAGGAGGGAGGCGGTCGGGAGGGGGTCCGCGCCACGCCGCTTCCCGAGCGCGCGCGGCGGCGGCGGCGAACCCCGGGGTCGCCCTCCTCGCCTCTCCCCGCCCGCGCGCTCCGAACGATTAACGAGCGGGTTTAAAAGCGAAGATGAAGAACGACTCCTGCGGGGCGAGGGGCGGGGGCCGGCAGCCCCGAGCCACGTTTAAAAGAGCGCCGAGGAGACGCGGCCCCTCCGCTCCCCCGCCAGCCGACTCTGCGCCTGCTGGGAAGGGGGAAGTTGGAGGCCGGGGCGGAATGCTCGCCCCCTGCTCGGCCCGGGGGCCGGAAGGCTGGGCGCGCCCTCGGGAGCAGGGGAGACCTGCTGAGGCACGCAGCTGGAACGCCCCCTTTCCCCAGCCCCGCGGGCGCGCCCGCGAGGCCTGGACCGCTCCGTCCCCCTCCCAAGGCGCACGCTTCGCCGCCGGCGGGCTGAAGTTCTCAGCCCCGTTCCTTAGGGAAGGCCTCCGCGGTCCAGGCCACGAGGATCCCGAGACGCGCGAGCGTTTGCGTCGGGCTCCGCTCCACGGCTGCTCTTAGCATTAGCCCTGAAGTCTTATTTTGGACGGGGTCGGGGGGTGGGTAATGAGTCTAGGGGTTGTCATCACGTGCTCTTCTCGGTTTGGCTTCCTCCTAAAATGGCATTTCTAGGAAGGTTGAAAGCAACAACCTAGTGACTCAATGACCGTTGAAAAAGTTGGTTGGAATCGCAAACGAAGGATCTAGCCCACGCTCTTCTGGAGCCGTTTGCTTAAGAACTGCGAAAACTTCGTGAACGGAGGGCGGGGGGCACCTGAACCCGAATTGGAAAGGTGGGGCCTCGGGACTAGGAGGCGATGCCCTTTTCCTGCTTTATGCAAACCAGACGCCTGTTTCCTGGAACGACGAAGGCACAGGCCTACGGGTGTAACTGTTGAACCCCGAAGTGTTCTCAGTACCGGGAAGCACAGGCCCGTTCTCAAACACCAGTGCGCTCACGCTGTGGGTGCAACCCCAAGGGTCTGAAAATGGCCCAAAGGCTTGCGGAAAATCCCTAGAGTCCTCGGGGAGGAACGGGGCGTCTCTGTGCGCTGCGGAGGGTGGTGCTTAGGAGATGGCTGGTGGATAAAGTGGTGCCCAACCAAAGCGCCCAACTGACCATCTTGTGACAAAAATAAGCATATAATGATGATCGTTACAAGACGAGTTAAGACTGTTCAAGTATTTCGGGCAGCTAACACACGACGCCTCTTCCCTCCCCCCACCTTTAAAAAAATTCTGAGCTTGTGAATTTCCTGACCCTGTTGCTTGTCCCGGCTACAGGAATAATGCTTTCTTTCCTCTCAATTACTGTGATTATTACCGTTGCTTTTATTATTATTATTATTATTATTTCAGGATTGTTGCAGTATGCAGTGCGAGAGCAAATTGGCCTCTGCCGATCTAACTGCTTTCATTTCAGGCCATTCAGCATTTAATAGTGAACTCATCAAATAATATATAATTATAAAGGAAACGTCATTTCATATTTATTTTTCACTAAATATCTAGGTTATAAACTTGGTTTTCAACTGCCTTCTTATTTCACCAATCGAATTTGTTAAACCTTTTGATTTGTTTCATGCACTACCTCCAAATACCACTTCCATTGTGAATGAACAAAAAAAGAACAGGAATATTGCTGAAGAATGCTATAGATCTGTTTCTCCTTTGATAACTTAGGAGGAAATGGGTGTGCAGTGTGATCCAGTGTGTTATGGAAAGTCAGCAAGACTGAAATAAAGGAAATGGTTTACAAATTATAAACTATATTATCCACTTAGCAGTTGAAAGATTTCTTTCCTATGCTTTTCAATTTAAATTTTAAACTAAATAGCCTAAGACCCCCTGAAAACGCTTTGTGTGAACCAGGCTTGGCACCTTATTTTTCCATATCAATGGAGCAATTTATTGTATAAACACCCTGCACTCCACTGTGCATTGCAGGAATGCTTTATGCTTTGGGGAACTTGGATAGCTGACTCTGAAATGGTCTGATTTCTTTCCACCACAGTCTTGAAAATTGTTTCCAAATACAAAGTTACCCTTGTTTTCCAGAGCAACTGAATAGGGGCTAAATGGTTTAGCCCTCTGTTAGAGCACGCTGGTGCTCAGCATCCCGGGCGCTCTCCATGAGCCTTTTTCAGAGATGAGGTGGTCCCTGGGCCCAAGCTGGTGCACGCACTGTGGGTGCCCACATGCACAAGCATTAAACCCGAGGTGCAGGTGTAACTTGTTGCCAAGTGATGGATGATTGGCAGCCGCCGCCTGTGCCAGTTAGGCAGTGGCAGGGCACTGCTTGCCAGGACTCCCAGTGCCTTCCTCCCTGGCATGGAGACTGAGGAGCTTCACATGAATCCCTGCCAGTGACAGCTTCTCCCAGCCTCAGCGTCTCCCTCCTTGTGACCTTCACTCCCTGTCACTCCTGAAGAAGCCAGAAATGGTCCAAAACAGTTGGGAAAACACCTCCTCTCCCTGAGTCTATGTTCCTCCCTCCCGACCCCCACCAGGTTGGCAGGGCCCCTCTCCAAGGCCAGGCATTGCAGAATATGAAGACAGCCTACACTGATTCCAAGTAGCATCCGAGCCCAGACCCCCAGCGATGGGGTCGCTCACTGTTGATCGGCCACACTGCTCTCTTGGCAACTCAGAAACTTGTTAGTACATGTTCGTTCAGAGCGCCA
The DNA here is from genome assembly GCF_019923935.1 of Bubalus bubalis. Taxonomy (NCBI): domain Eukaryota; kingdom Metazoa; phylum Chordata; class Mammalia; order Artiodactyla; family Bovidae; genus Bubalus; species Bubalus bubalis. The sequence goes on from NC_059169.1 coordinate 1,130,735, forward strand.
AAGAGAAGATCAGCTTAGAAACGTGGATACGCAGAGATGCTTGCTGTCCTTTTATTTAACTTTTGGGGACAATCCTCAAAGAGAATTCAGATCCAAGCCATCATTAGAGGAAATTACGTACACACACCTGTGCATATGTGTACATACAAGTGCACACAGATAATACATGCCTGTGTATAAACAGGTACACACAGAATATATGCACGTGTCCACATACATGTGTATACACATATGTACACACAGAGAATGTGCATATGTTTACATATGTGTGTGCACACATAAAATACATGTATACACACAGGACATATACATATATGCATTCATGTACACACTGGTGCACACAGAACATATTCACACCTGTATATGCATATATATACAAAAGAATATATGCATCAATATACATACAGGTGTGTACCCAAAGAATATATGCATATATATTCAAGTCCTGTGTTTAGGCGGTTATAGAAGAGCCCTTGACTCTCCAGTAACTTGTGTTCTGGACTTAACACCAGGAGCTCACGCTGCGTGTTCCGAGTGACTCAGACTTGGCGGTTGGCTCTCTCCCCTTGCTGAGGCTGTGCTCAGAAGGTCTGTCAATGAAAGCCTGCTCTCAGGCACTCAGAGATGACCTTCTGTTTCAGCGCCCATCTCAAGCTCCAAGGAGCAGAGATGGACAGGTTAGGAGTTTCCGAGGACAATCAAAGGGCCCTCTGGGAACGCGAATAAGACGAATGTTCTCCAAGGTCTCCCGAGGCCTTGGCGCAGACGGCCGTCCTGATGACACCCTCCGGAGGCGGTGCCCAGACCTCGGCCTGCGGCCTTGCCTAACTCAGCCCAGCCACTTCCTGAGACCCCGAGACCGAGGCCGCGGGTAAGCGCCTCCACAGACCGCCCAGGGCGCAGCCCGACGGACCGAGACCAAAGTTTTAACAAGCAAATCACGACGAAGCCGCCAATTCCTTGGCGGGACATTTCGGAAATAAACAAATCTGAGAAGAGAGAGGAAGAGAAGGCGGAAAGAAAGCGCCGGAGGGAAAAGGAAAGAAGACAATTCAGTTGAAAGGCCTCCGAGGTCATCTCGGCCAACAGGAGGCGCAGACGGAGAGGAGGCGGAGGCCCGCGCGTGTGGGAGGGGACCGCGGCGCTGGGCGGGCGGGAGGGGACCTCGCGGGGAGGCGGGGGGAGCCGCCGGCTGCGCGCCCGGACCCCGACGCCGGCCCCGCGTGCGTCAGCCTGTACCCAGCCGCCGCGCGGGCCGCGGTCGCCGTCTGCTGGCCGCCACCGCCCTCGCCGCCCGGGCGGAGCTCGGGGGCCTCTGGCCGGCGCTCTCCAGCCACCAGCGGGTCCCAGGGCTCGGAGCGCGCACTCGGGGCTTTGAGCGCGGGTGACGAGCTGGGGGCCTTGGGGGCGCTCGTCTCTCCTGGTTCCCGGGCGCTCGCGTACCCAACTCTGCGTCGTGACCAGGCTACCTTGGTCCCACTGTTACCAAAGCCAGGGGGCCAAAGTAACAGAAAAGTTTTTTCTTGATGGTGGCGAGTTTTTGCCTTAAAGGGGAAAATAAAAGTCGTGGAAAAGCGGGAAGAGAGGAAGCAGAGGGAAAGAGAACCGCTGCCAAGTCGGAGCTTGAAGTGGCTTCGGTCCTTACAGAGCAGGCGGTCTGGCCGCCGCTCGCCGCGGGCAAGGCCATCTTCCTCTCCTTCAACGAGAAGAGTGGGGTTTGGGGGTGCTGTTTCAGGAGCGTCTGCTGGAGAAAGGAAGTGAGGCCCATCCCCTCGAAGTCAAGCAGGACTCTCCAGCATCGGCGTGGAGATGCGTGAATTGCCGGCGACGATCAAACCGCCCTGCGTGTGAGCGCGCGCGCGCGTTGTTTGTGCCTCCAGCGCTCTGGGTGAAAGCGTTTGGAGAATCTCTGGGAGCTTTCGAGTAGGGGCTCACCCTGTGAGCAGTACTCACACATATAATTCAAATTTCACAGCTGACCTGCTCTGAAAACCTCAATCAGCTTCTAATTGAAGGGAAAACAAAATATTGCTTCCCTACAGCAGAGCTAACGATTTAATCATTATATCAGACATTATAGCTTTTAATTAGGCTAATGCTGATACTGTATGGAAAGAGATAATTCACACAGTTCTTGATGAATTCTGTAATTGGGTTAACGGCGGAGCAGTTGGGGGAGAGCCGTCAATATTCAAGCCGCGTCTGTAGCCACCAGGTTTATGAATGAACAAGAGAAGACAAGAGAGGAAAACACTGCGACCCGAGGGGAGCCCCGCGCCCTCCGCCCGGGAGCTGCGGGCGTCCTGGAGGGCGGGCGGCCGCGGGGTGCCGGCGCCCAGGCCTCGCCGCCAGCGCGCCTCCCCCTGCCGCTCCGCCGCCCGGCCCTCCTTTTGCGGGAAACTTCCCGAGGAGAGTCTCAATCAGACCTATCTCCTGCCCCGTCTGCCGGGGCGCTCGGGTCTCTTCAAGGGTGCCCATCCGCCCAAACTAATTGGGTTGGAGGGCTGGGCGGCGCGCGCCTTTAGCGCGCAGTTCTATTGGGTGGACTTTGAAGGCAGGGGCCTCGCGGGCTGCCAGCCCTACCCGCCGAGGCGGGGCGCAGGGCCACTCGCCCTGGGCAACCAGTCGCCGGTCCCTGGGGCTGCAAGTGGGGTGAGGGGGCGCAGGGCCAGGCGCCAGTGGGCGCGGCAGGCGGCCAGCATTCTCTGTCCCCACCGATGATGCAGGGCTGGGCGGGAAAGCGGTTGGAGCAGGGACCCCAACTAGTGCCCGAAAGGCCTCGCTAAGCCGCTGCCCGACCCCGGGGTGGCAGAGAAGATGCCCAAGCTAGGCCACGTCCCTTCCTCGACCGTCCCTGAAGCCCCGAGACAGAGAGGGAAGGAGCAAGCCTGTGGACTCTGCTGCAGGAATCGACTGGGCGAGGCGACGTCCCCAACCCCCGCCGCATCCTGCCCGGCCCTCCCGGGCCTGGGCTCAGTGTCGCCTTGGGGTCCCCGGGAATGCCGCTCCGCGAGCTGTCCAGCCTCTCCGTCCCGGGGATAGAATCGGCCGAGAGCTGACGCAGGGCAGGCAGAGCCCTTCCTTTGCCGCCCAGATTTCCAGGATCTGCAGAAGTGCTCAAGGCGGCGAATCCGCAGGACTGACGACGATGCCGAAACAGGGTTCGGGAGCCTCTAAAATCCGGATGGAAGTTTTAGCAAGCCACCTGAGCCTCGCCTTCTGCAGTGTGAACCCAGGTGGCTTCAGGGTGTGATTTTTATGTACTTTTTCTATTTCTGCGACCCCCCCGTTTTTTCTTACTCCTTGGCTTAACTGCGCTAGTGCAATATCCTTCGAGATAAATATACTGTATTGTGATTCATCCTTGTCTTATTTTGTCAGTAATTACCACAAAATTAAATGGGTCACTGCGAAAGTTTCATTTATACAACCCTCGGTAATTAACAGTTTGAATACACCTTTTTACGTTGTACAGAAGTTGTAATTTTCTGGCGTGTGTAGTCTTTTATTGGTAAAGAATGCTTGTGTTCGGGGTGGTAATAAGAATACAAGGCTGGCGTCTGAACAGGGGGTGTGCTTGGTTCCTCTCGAAGCTCCTGGAAAGACTCAGCAAAGATGAAACTTTGCTGAATGGGGGAGCTTCCTAAGTGTTTCCCATTAAAATCTGCAGAAACAAAGGCCTGAGAATACAGTACTATCTGCTTTTTAAGCTAACTTCTAAAGCTAAAATCCTTGGCAGAAACTGATCCAGCATGTGCTGTTCAACCGAGGAGCCCCATCCAAGCGCCTGGGGTGGGGGGTTGCGGCACAGGGTTTGATACGGGAGGCTGCCCTCGGGTTCATTCTGAAGAGATCAAAAATAGTGTTTCTGGGCCATGCAGCCCCCAGTCAAGTCCAGGCCGGCCAGGGACCAGAGGTGCGCAGGCAAGAGGCCGGGTTATGAGTAGACATGGCCTTGCCTCTTATTCTCTCTCATTAGCCCCCAAATAGAGAAGGCGTCACTCACAGAAGGAGACAGTCATAAGGAATTTCTATATGAAAAGAAATAAAGTGAAATCAGAGATGCTTCTTGGTTCAGGCTGGCCCTGTTATTGCAAATTAGATTAGCTACACGGGCTTCAATATAAACATGACACGGAGTTCAGCGGAGTGAAAGGCCCATCCACTCCAATCTCTCCTTTCATCGCAGCATCTCACATAAATTACATCTTGTCCTTTAATACACTTTTCAATGAGATTAAAACATCACTTTGACACAATTTCAAGCCCTTTCAGTTGCTTACTTCAGAAAACAGCAAACAGAGAAGTGGGTCCAGCAGAGTCTTCAGGCGTTTGGGTTGGGAGCAGGCAGCGCTGGGCCCTGTGCTTGAACTGAGAACCGCCCCCCCCTCCCCCCGCCCCCACATTCAGGGCCATCTCCTTACCCCCCACACACAAAGCCAGCCGCCCTGCAAGGGGGGCTAGGTCTCCCTCCCGCGGGTGGGTGGACGCCTGGTGGACGTCAGGGGCATGGGTCTTTGTGGAGGACACATCTGCATTATTCTTTCTTAGGTATTTGTGGGGGAAGGCAGGGGAGATGGGGAAGGTCTCCAGGGACCTCCCCCCACTCAGGACACTACCCACCGTCCGGATTAGGCAGCATGAAAGTAAGATGGAGGGAGATTTGGCATGAGAGAGAGGAGAGAAAGGAAGAAAGAGACGGACAGGGAGAGACAGCAAGCACCCTATTAGTGTCAGGGCTAAATATCTGAACCCCAGATCTGAGTGAGGAAAGAGCAGGTGATCATAGAGGGTTGTCTAGGAAGCTGGCTAGTGGGGCGGGCACCTCTCCCTTTATGGACCGACTGCTCCTGGACTGGACCCTAGGGGCTCCAAAAGGAGCAAGTCCCCCCTCCTGCGGCAGGGGAGGGGTGCTCAGGTTTCCGGGTAGGAACTTGGCATTTTCTTAGGTTTCATCTGAAGGGTGTTGAGCACTCACAATACAGGCTCATTTTCTCCGGAAGGAGATCCTGCTTACCACCAGCCTTTTCCCCCGGGCTTGAGCAGAGAGGCCGCACTTGGGGCACAGCCTGCAGCGTCCGCGAGGCCTCCTTCTACTTGTGCGGGGGAGACCGGGTAGCCCAAGTCTTAGCAGCCGCAGGTTCCTTGGAGAGACGCCCCTCCTTCAGATCCCAATCCTGCCCGCTCCCTTCAGCTGCTGCTTCCCGCGCCACGCTCGGCCGTCTGCCTTACCCTCTTCGGTGACAACGGGGACCCGAATTCAAGGCCACCTGGGGGTTTGCTGTCGTCCTCAAGAAGCAAGTGTGGCGCCCCCCGCCCCCCCACCCCCACCCCCACAGTCCTCAGGCCAGCCGCCCGGCCCGCGGCGCCCGGTCGATGGGAGGCGCTGGGGGAGGAAGCCTAGGAGCGCCGCAGGGAGGTGGGCTGGGCGCCGATTCCCTCGGCGCGGGTGCCGGTTTAGCCTGTGGTTCGCAGCCACAGTTGGGCGAGTCGGGGGACACTAGCCGGCGCGGGGCGTTCCCCCCTCTGCCTCGGCGAAGCCCACCTGCCAGGCCGGAGCCGAGGACAGAACCCCTCCCTCCTTGACCTCAGCGTAGGGCAGAGCACCCCCCCCCCCCCCCGCCCCGCCCTCTCCTGGCCGCCTGGGCGGCCCTGCCTCGGGGCTGGAGGTCTCTGCGCCCGCCGGGTGCCGTGCAGCCCCCGCGCCTGCCTTCACACAGGGGCGTCCAGAGCGCCGGGCCCAGCGCTCCGGGAAATCGATGCGGCAAAGCGGGCTTTTAATGGGTTAATTGACCGGCGGCTGCTATCATGTTCAAACACCCGTTTCTTGCCTGGAGAGGCGGCCAGCCCCGTCCTATACCCGGTCGATGGCGGCCGCCCCGGCCCCTCCCGGCCACGGGTTTCCAGCACCAGCCACCGTCAAAAATCCATTTCACCTTTGAAACTTCGCCACCTTGCCACCTTTCTTCTCAGCGGGCGGCTAAAGCAGGGGAATAGGAGGCGGAGGAGGGCGGCCCGCGCGGAGGAGGGGAGACTCCCGGCTGCGCGCACGGAGGACCGAGGGCGCCGCGCGCGGAGCGGGGAAGCCGATTTCGCTGGAGGAGGGACTGCGAGCCAAGGGGGTGGGCGCCCTCGCTGAGGGGGATCCCTGCGGTCTAGGGCTGCCCGTCCGGCACGCGTGGCTTTAGGGCACCCCAAAGCCCGTCTTGGGGCGCGCTGCTCTAGCTCGCTGGACCGAGGCATCGGCCGCGCGCGGGGCTGCAGGCCAGGCGCCGGGTCCAGGGGCGCTCGCCGCGCGTCCAGGGGTCCCTGCTCATGGATTTTGAGTGTGCGTGCGTGCGGCAGTATTAACACAGTCAAGACCGTCGGTCAGTCAAAGTTAAATTGATTCTTTGCCCAAAACGCTTCTCACTAAATGGCACACGCTCAACATGTTAATTTTTAAAAGGCAATTTCGACCCACCGCTTTCGTTCTCGGCGCTGCGGGAGAGCACGGCCGAGAGCCGGAGCCGGGAGCCCCGGCCTCGGCGGGCGGGGGCGCGCGGGCAGGAGGAAAAGCGGAGCCTGCGGACGCGAACCTCCCCTCCCCCCAAAAACCGACTGGGTCGACCTTCCCCTCTGCCCTCAAAGGGCGACCCGACTGAGACAGAGTCTCGGTCCCCCGGGCGGCGGCCAATCCGGAAAGCCGAGGAGGAAGGAGGAGTGGGCGCACAGATAAGAAAATGACAAATGTGGCCGGCGCGCGGGTCCAGTCCCCCCGCGGCGGTCAGCGCAGCTCCCCACCTGTTCTCAGCCGGGGCGGGAGCTTCGGGGACGCCCTACCCTCCCCCCCGTCCCCCGCCAAGGTCGCTTAGGGACCCTCGCCCTCGCCCAGAGCCCCTCCCGCCCCCTTCCTCGGCTCGGGGCGGGCGGAAGACCCCACGCAAGTTGGAGACACACTTACAGTTAGTTCCTTCGCCGGCTCCAGCGGGTCCCGGGAGCGGGTCCGCCTCGGCGGCGCCCAGGCGCTCGGCCCCGGTTGCCTCCCCGGCCCGGCGCCGCGCGCCGCTGCCCGGGGACCCCAGCCCGGCCGGCTCCGGCGGCGCCGCACGGCGGGCGCGGGCGCCACGCGCACGCACACTCACACGCGCACACTCACGCGCAGCCCGCTCGCACACTCGCTGCACACGCACACGCCGCTGCTCGCCTCGCGCGCCCTCCCGGACACGCACGCTGCCGGCGAGGGAGACGAGAAAATGAAATTTATTACTGATGGAAAAGACTTTTAAAGACAATTTCCAGTTATTGTTTCCCTCTGGAAAAAGGGGGATCCCTCCACATAATGAAACGCCTTTTGTGCGGCGCCGAACAATACCAAACAAGTATTCTAATAAATAGCCACTTTTTTGTTCCTACTCGACAGTGAATAGAATCGAGCAGTTGGTTCGCGAGCAGCTGCGACGCCGTTTGGAGCGGGGAGGTGGAGCCGAGTCGCCGTGCTCCCGGCGCCGCGCCCCAGCCCGCGCCCCGCGCCCCCCTTCGCTCCGCGGATCGGTCGTCGCCCCCACCCCCAGCTCCGGCCCGGCCCGGCCCCAGAGATCGGGCCCGATAAAGCTGTCCCGGCCTGAAAAAGCCCCCTTCTCTCCGGCACCCCCCACCCCCGCCCCAATAAACTAGATTTCCGCCTGGATTTCCGCCTGGAACTGTTCCCCAGGTTCTTCCCGACCTCTGCGCGGAGGGTGTCCGCCCGCACCAGCAGTCCCAAGTCACCTGCGCCGGCTCCCGGGGTCTGGGCGCCGCCCCCTCGCTCCCCGCCGAGTCCTCGCTGCGGCGAGGGGACCGAGCTTCAGCTTTGTTCTCTCGCCCAAGGGCTACCTTGGCCTTGCTTTTATTTTATTTTTGTTTTGTTTTGCTCTGCTACGGGCTTTTAACTCCCTCACCCCTCTGCCAAACGACTCGGCAGCTGCCGAAGCAGAGCCTGTGCCTAAGGTTCTCTGTTGCGGACACAGAACTCTCCAGGTAGGAAGTGGCTGCTGTCGGAGGCCGCCTTCCAGAAGCGCACGGCCGATGGGGCCTCCAGGGCTCCCGTCCTCCTGCGCCTGGACTGCGGCTGCTGGTCTTCTGAGGCCCCGGATGCCCACCCCTCGGGACCAGAGGAGGAAGCCTTCGGAGAAGGCCCCCTGGCTGGAGCCGCCTCTCCAGTTTCTCTCCTCTCTCTCTAGAACTGTGGCTCTAGCACCCTTTGATCCTCTGTGGAAACGTCTCACAAGCAAAGCAACTGCCTGAAAATGATCACCAGCCCCCCCGCCCGCCATTTTCCAAAAGGACTTACGACCCCTCCCAGCAGAAGAAAGGATATTTACTAACATTTTTAAAAGCCTGCAAGCACCGCACATTTGAACATCTTAAGTGGCTGTCAGTCCACCAGTCTCCCAGGGTTTAAGGCAGGTTTACTTATCGATTTATCTTGGACAATTTTTCCCCCCATTGCTCACAGCTGCCGTTTTCAGGAGGTCCTTGTCTGTCCCGCTGTAATTTTGGAGACAAAACCCCACATGACTTTACTCAATGGACCTTGATCTAGAGAAATACTCTGCCATTTGCAAATTATTTCTTAATTGGACCAAGCTATTTAGGGGTGTGGGGAGAGGAGTTGTGTTCTAGAAATAACCAAACGGCTCAGATGTTGCCTAGGAGCCTTTACCCCGAAAGGCACGTTGGTGCAACTGTCAAATGCAAAGTGAAGCCCTGCTTTACTTGGGGATTCTTCTTATTCTTGCAGTCTACTTTTGAGAAACTGTATTCCCTTGGAGTTTAAGGCAATTTAGTTCTGTCTTCCGAGATGTCGGTCACAATAGGAGGAGAGAGTTTGGTTTTTAAAAAACCAAACATTTTTTTAAAACCGGGTTTGCGCAGGAATCTTGGTGGTGGTGGGAAAGGAGGGGGGTTGAAATTGGCCTGATTCCAGCAGACACCCTGAATGCTTTTTCCTTTTGGAGGAAAATGGAAACATTTTGGAATACAGATTTAAAACTTTGACTTATATTTTACATGTTAAATCACTGAAAGATTGGGTACAACACTGCATAAAGCTTCAAAACCTGCAAATATTTGAATGGTTTTGTAAGCCAGCAGCTGCCAGTCATCTGGCTTTGACAGGCTGCCACAATTTTGTCACTTAATAGTGGGTGTTAGGCTAAGTGCAAAACACTCTGGCAAACAGATGTCAAATCCATATCTCATATCAATGGGGGTTGTGAAGTGGATTTTAACCCACATCAAGGGCTGGAGCGCCTGAGCCCATGTGGACAGCGCCCCGGACACCAGCGCTGGGAAAGTCCTGGATGGACCCTGGGCGCTGGCAACCCTGGAATTCAGTAAAGCGGGAGACGCTCCTCTCCTACCCAGGCAGGGAGGAGCAGAGGGGATGTCCGGCGCCCGAGGGAGGACCCGCGAGCTCCCCTCCCTCCCGCCTCCACCCAAGGCCCCCTCCTCCCACGCGGAGGCAGCTTGGCAGATCCCTGCTCGAGGAGGGACAGCGAGCCCCGCGGGGCTCCTCCCCAGGCGTCCAGGCCTCTACCCACGGAAGTCAAGGCCTCTGGCAGCCAGCCTTGCCAGTGGCCTCCGGGAAATAGCGACCCAGGAAAATACCCCCCGTCGCTGCGGAACCAGCCGGCACCGCCGAGGTTGCCCATCTGTTCACGGCCATATCGGACCACAGCGAGGCCCAGAGCCAGAGCAGAGGGCCACGGGGCTAGCCACTTCTTTCTCACCGCCCCAAGTCGGGGTGTCTGGGTGGGAGCCGGCTGTCCCTCATAGTTGGGGACCAGGGATGAGGCCAAAGATGTTCTGTGCCCCCCGGAGGCAGTAGGACAGGGGAGGGGGCAGAAGAGCATTTCCTTTGTTCTGGCTCCCCAGAGGCAGGCCTGGGACCTCCCTCTCTCTCTCAAGCAGCCTCCCCTCCCCAAGTCTGGACAGCCCCTGGAATCCCAAGAGACCCCAGCTCAACCGCCTTTCTCTCTGTCAGCTCCCTGATTCGCCATCTCTCTATCCTGAGCACATGTGGGCCCCGCACACTGCTCTCCGGAGACTGGTGCAAGGGAAGGATGACTCTGCAGAAGAGCAGTCACACAGGCTCGCTCAGAGCCTCCTTGAAATGCCTTCCCAAAGTTTCGCCTCTTGGTGCCACCTAACTTGTCCACCAAATGCAAATGTTGCCAAGGTCACATCCATCACCGAATGTTACAAGGCAAGGCGGGAGTCACCACAGATGATTACTTGTTAGATTTTTATACCACGGATTGCAATTGACTTGCTGCTTCACCCACCTCTCTCCTTCCTTTTGTACAACTATCCTGCAAACTCCTCAGTTTTAGAACTTATTCTTGAAGCTGGAAGGTCAAAATAGAAAACTTTGATTATACTACAAAGCGTGATGAAAAGCAAACGTCAGTATGAAGATTAAGAAAATTCTCAGGGCTTCCCTTGAAAGACAGTGACTTTTCTGCCTCATAGATTCCCTCAGGATAGGCATTTCAGAAAATGTATCTTCGTATGGTGACAGATGGCAGCGAGGCTTATCACGGTCATCGCTTGGAAATGTGTAAAAGTATCAAATCACTATGTTGTGTGACAGGAACTCACACAGCATGATGGGTCCATTATACTTCAAAAACAAACCCACCGATAGACTCACAGAAGACAGGTCAGCTCTGTGGTTAACAGAGGATCAGGGGAATCGGGCAAAGCTGTCAAAAGGTACAGACTTCTGGTTCTAAGATAAATAAGCACAATAATTTGTGATTTATTGTTGTTGCTTAATCGCTAAGGCATGTCCTACTCTTTGCGACCCCATGAACTGCAGCACACTAGGCTTCCCAGTCCTCTATCTCTCAGAGTTTGCTCAAACTCATGTCCATTGAGTCGGTGATGCCATCCAACCATCTCATCCTCTATCGTCCCCCTCACCTCCTGCCTTCAATCTTTCTCAGCTTCAGAATCTTTTCCCGTGAGTCAGTCCTTCGCATCAGGTGGCCCAAGTATTGGAGCTTCAGCTTCAGTATTAGTCCTTCCAATGAATATTCAGGGTTGATTTCCTTTAGGATGAACTGGTTTGATCTCCTTGCAGTCCAAGGGACTCTCAAGAGTCTCCTCCAGCACCACAGATGGAAAGCATCAGTTCTTTAGTGCTCAGCCTTCTTTCTTCCAACTCTCACATCCATATGTGAGTACTGGAAAAACCATAGAGTTTACTATATGGACCTTTGTTGGTAAAGTGCTGTCTCTGCTTTTTAATGTGTCTAGGTTTGTTATAACTGAATTATAATCACATCTTTAATAAGTGATTGATAAAAGCAGCACCACTGCATGTTATATATAAAGGCTGTCAATAGTAAATCCTGAGTTCTCGTCACAAGGAAAAATAATTTTTCCCGTTTCTTTAATATTGTATCTCTGTGAGGTGGTGTTGATCACTCCACGAAGGGTGTAAGTTAAATCATCATGCCGCAGCGCTGTGTGCCAATCACATCTCAACAAAACTAGGAAAAAAAGTCTAGGTTATTTAGGCCACTATCTACTCTATAATAAACCGAGACCAAAACACTAACTTTGATTTGCTTTACTGTAAGATCAGCCTGGGACACATTCATATCTTCTGTGAATACACGCACTACTGCTTCATGCTTGAAATAAGGGCTTCACTTGTTTCTCATATTCTCATTGATGGGATGGAAAAAAAAACTTAATGCCCCACCCTTGTCCTCTTAAAATATACAGAACAAATGTTTTACTGGGATGGCAGTTTTAGGACAACTGAAGCTTTCTGTGTCCATTGATTTTTAATTAGATTTTAATGGAGAACCAGATGTGTTAACTTTTTAAGAGCCCCTTCCCCAGGTCTATGCTGCTGCTGCTGCTGCTGCTAAGTTGCTTCAGTCATGTCCGACTCTGTGCGACCCCATAGACGGCAGCCCACTAGGCTCCTCCGTCCCTGGGATTCTCCAGGCAAGAACACTGGAGTGGGTTGCCATTTCCTCCTCCAATGCATGAAAGTGAAAAGTGAAAGTGAAGTCGCTCAGTCGTGCCCGACTCTAGCGACCCCATGGACTGCAACCTACCAGGCTCCTCTGTCCTGGGATTTTCCAGGCAAGAGTACTGGAGTGGGGTGCCATTGCCTTCTCCGCCCCAGGCTAGGACTGATTAATTCTAAATACACAAAAATGAATTTTTGACCAGAGAGTTCACTATTTTCACAACCTACCCGCAAAAATAGTTGTTTAAGTAAAACTATTTCAAATGAGAATCACTTAAGGCCTCTAGAACATTCCAGTGTGCAGGCCATCCCAGGCCAGCTTATCCAATCTCTTGAGAAACTTACCAGCATTTTTAAAAGTGCCCCAAAGTGTTTCTGATTGGACTTGAGAGACTCCCTCGCTTTACCTAGTACTTTTAAGGGATAACTTGAAGCGCACCTGGAAACCGTATTGCCTAGCACTTACAGTGAGTTACTTTCCAGTTTTATGGAAGCATTATGATGTCAAAGTTTACAGCAGCCCATGTGGACACGGCTGTGCAGATTCCCACGTGCTGACACAGCATGCATGCTTGCGGGTGTGACCCATTTATATGTGACGTGCCGTGACTGAGCAGCTCACGTCCACTCCACGGGGCCCTGGCTGGTCTCTGGGAAAGGCAGGCTTGCCTCAGCGCAAGGATGCCTGGCTTTGAGCCCTAAGGTCAGACTCGGCAGGAAGCAGGTCCCTAGGGAACAGACCCTTCAGGTCTAAGGGATGTGCTAAATGTGCAGGAAGTGCAGGCGAAGGAGCCCCTTCAAGGGAGGGGCTGTGCGGTGCAGACTGTGCGTCCTCGTCCTTCGGAAGGTCGGTGAGACGGGAACCCTGGGGGCGGGGAGGCCATGATGACGCGGACCGAGGCGGGGAGGGGGAGGAGGGCTTCATCCGAGACCAGTCCCTGCGGGGACTCCAGGAGGTGACGCGCCTTTAGCAGTGGTCTCCATGCTGTTAGATTCGCCCGCTCGGGACCATCCTTTACCTTCTAGCTACCCATCCTTTGTTAAAGGTAACTTTCAGAGTATTCTTTTTCTATGCCTTTTTTTTTTTTAATCTAAGGATTTAAACTGAACTAACCGTTGAGCCATAAAGTAATGCATTTTGGCTGATTTGTCAAATGTCTGTAATCACGCTGAATGGGGCATAAGCGTCTCCTGTCCTCTCCTGAGAGTCAACAGGGGCGTACCCTGAAGCCCAGGTCGTGGAGCTGGAAGACAGCTGGAACATTAGCATGTTTTCTGCAACAGAGCTGGTGAAGGCCATCTTTCATTCTGTTCCTGTCCTTCACCACGGAAGCACAGCTGTGGTTACTGGAAGACTTCACCAAAGGGTTGAACGGTTTTGGTGAAGAACTTGAGTAATTGTTCTTGAAAGGAGGGGCTGGGGTGGGAGAGAGGTGGCCTGGGAGTGTGGGTTGAGTGGATGCCAACTATCACAAGTAGGATGGATGGGCCACGTGACCCTGCTACAGAGATGGGAACGCTGTTCAGTCTGCTGGGATAAACCATGAGGGAAAAGAACACAAAAAAGAATGCAATAGTATATCACTCTGCTGTACAGCAGAGATTGACACAACATTGTAGATCAACTATATGGCAATAAAAAATAAATTAGACAAAAAGGAGGAGCGGCTTGCTGGTGTGTCACTGTGTACACACCTGTGAATATACACTCACAGAGACAGAAGAGAGGACCTCCTCAGTAATTCATTCATAATCTAAACAGTTTACCTTTGAAAAGTGATGTAAGTTTGTAAAATCTCGAATATTTGTGGTTGGCCTGCTTTCTGATGCTGCGCACACAGGAGCCTGCAAGAGGCCTGGCCTTGGGGCAGTGGAGTCGGGAGATGCGCTCACGCCTGGGAGGGGGCTGGGCACAGCGGGTGCGCAGATGTGTGTCCATGATGGAGCGATTGGGACGGGGCCATCAGTGCGGAGCCCGGCTTCCCTGCAGCTCCGAGTTGTGTGGCCCCGCGCAGGTTTCGGGCTTCTCCAGCCCTGGCCCCTCGTCTGCGGAGTGGAGACGTCAGCGCCCACGTTGAGGATTGTTGTGGCAACCGCGGGGGCTGACGCTGACTTCCCTGGACAGAGAGAGCGAGGGCCAGCGGAGCCACGGCGACTTCCCCTGTGAAAACGCCACTGGTCTGACCAGTGCAGCGCCCGAGGGCATCACCATCTCCCAGACACAAGCATCCATTTCAAGAACCCGGACTCTGGCCACCTTGACATCCCGGTGTTTGCCTCTGAAAACCCGAGATGACCGCTCCACCCCTGCAATCCCTGACAACGGGGAGCTGTCACGTGCCTTCCTGTGATCAAATCCGCTTCTCCAGGAAACAGCGACCAGATCTTAACTTCTTACTCCCTCTACGTTGCTGTTTAGCTGCTAAGTCACGTGCAACTCTTTGCAACCCCATGGACTGTGGCCCTCCAGGCTCATGGCTTATTTACTGACTGGACCCAGTGGACACTCAGGGTGGCCCCTCGTTCATGAACTGTAGGTTTTGGAGGTCTTACTCCTTCCTGTTTCAGAACTTCATGCAGTCATTAGGCGTATCTGTGCCAATGCCCTGCAACGTCCCGGGCACGGAGCTGGTCCCATGGGTGTGGCCGCGCTCTCGTCCCTGGAGTGTGACTCCCCTCCTGCCCCGTGGGAGCACGTTTGCAGGTCTGAGCAGACCTGGGTCGCTCTTGTGGGACAGCCCCCCGGTCCCCCGTCCCCTCCCTTTCATGGCGCACTCTTCTTAAAGCTTTGTTTTGAGCCGGGTGGGGTTGTTTTCATGTTCGTTTCTGGCGATATATTTCTTTTCCTCCTTTCCTTTTAGGTCTGTGCTCACTCAGTGAAGGCGAGGACTCTGTGGAAGAAAACGCTGGAGGATTTTTCGCTGACTTTGAATCTACGTGATGCCAAAGTCTCTGTGAACAATTCTGCCTAAATTTCAATGAGATTGTTGCCGTGCCTCCGATGCAGGCAAACCGCCGATTCTGCTGTGGCTCCACCACTTCCTTCGCCAGGACCTCGATTTTCCAAGCTTTGCAGTGAGCAGCACTAATGCTCTGTGGGTCTAGAATGGAATATTTTGTCACAGTTTAAACCTCTAGGGATTAAGTGTCTGACCTGAGAAGTGGGTGCAATGCGCTTGCTCGCGGGCCTGTGAGAGTCCAGACAGGAATTCAAAGCTTCTGCAGATGTGAGCGCCTGCGCTTCTCCGCCTGCCCCGTGTTGGGGGCAGGACGGGGGCAGGCGAGGGGCTAAAGCCACCGTCCTTTGAGAGGAATGAATGCTTGCCATGTGAATTTTGCAGCTCTGGCAGAGGACTGAGTATTAGAAACTCAAAGAGTGATTTCATAAAGAAAAAAAAAGTGTAGTTTATACCAAAATGGAATAAACCCCCTTTTGAGTAACAACAATCTGCATAAATGCTTTAAGAAAGCCTATAATTATGATAAAAATGTTGCTCAAAGTTAAAATTATGAAGCAATCAAGATTTATAAACAGTCTCTCATCGACTTTTAATCATTCTTTCTTTTTTATATACAAACTGTGCACAATATATGGTTGCAATATATCACACTATACATTTCATTTAGCTGAGTGTAATGCACGTGAGGTGACATTGAAGAACTAGGTTACACATGTACACAATTATGGGCTATAACTTCCTACATCACACACACGCACGTGCACACACACACACACACACACACAGAGTTATGCATCTTTTTGGCTAGTATCTTATGCAGAAAAGATGCGTGCTTTTACTGTATCAGAATATCTTTAAAATTTTAATTAACACAGCTCCTCCTGCAACAGTTTGAAAAAAAATATGACTTGCATGAGTATTAATTTATTTCTGCCCCAAAGAAACTATTTTAATAACGGGATGATTGAACCCAAAACTAACCAGATTTGACCAATATTTGTCAATCACTGTCAAACACTGAGCAAAAATTGCCTAATTTGAGTGGATAGTTACCAAGCAAATTTGGTGATCATGTGAACGGCTGTGATCACATGAGGCTGTAGACACTGTGTTTGAAAGCTTCTCTTCAATGACTTAAAAATGTTTTCGCTTCAGTTGAAGTATGAGACAGAAGAGTAACCTTGATCGCAATAGGCGTTTACTAGCAGCATCTTATGTCAGGCCTCCAGAGAAGATTCTGGAAACATTTCCAGTAATTATATAAGTGACTTCTCTGTGTGCCCTCCTACTCTTCTTGGTATTTGTAACTCCAAATATCTACGGCCTCTTTGTCTTAACACTTAAGCTCCAGAAAACTATTCTGATGCCTCTAATTCTACTGTTTTCCCTTGTTCGGTTCTTGCTACAGCCAACTAAACCTGTGCAAGCACAGAGAACCGACAGGCACCGTTTAGAAGGGCTTTTTAGGAGGAATTCTATTGTCTGAGGGCTTCCCAGGGCTCACTAGTGGTAACAAGAGACGCGGTTCAATCCTGTGAACGTCTGAAAGGGAAGGACTAACTATCGAGCTTTATCAGCTCGATAAATACTGACCTACAGCACGCTGGGTCTTCTGAGGCGAACATCCTCAGCTGAGATTCCACCCTTTCCAAGATACATTCATTCTTGCTCTTGGAAGACGTGGCATGACCACACGTTGGGACCAGCCAGGGCCATTGCCGTCTATACTTAGGGCTCCCCAGGTGGTGCTAGTGGTAAAGAGCCCACCTGTCAACGCAGGAGACACGAGAGACTCAGGTTGGGTCCCTGGGTCGGGAAGATCCCCTGGAGGAGGGCATGGTAACCCACTCCAGTATTCTTGCCTGGAGAGTCCCACGGACAGAGGAGCCTGGCGGGCTGCAGTCGTTGGGATCGCAAAGCCTGGGACACGACTGAGCGTGCAGACAATGACCTACACGTATCAAGACAGCTCTGAGAGTGATCACACACTCCCCAGGCGCCCCAGCTCTCTGACATCGTGATCTCACACGAAGCCCTGCCTGCTGTCCCGTGACCTTGGGTTGCTGTCCCCAGACACCAAGGCCCTAGACGACTTCTGTTCCTGCCCCAGGGACCTCCTCCCACAGTCTTTTCTTGGTTCTAATCTGTTCTTTTATCTCATATTTCTTCCTTCAAACTTTAGTCTGCCTACACGTCACTCAGGTGACTTGCTTGAAGATGCCTTCTTTCTCAATCTAAATTAAGGCAGGTGTTGTGTTTTAAAATATACACCACCTACCACACCTAAAGTAGCAGATTTATTTCTGTGGTTATTTGTTTAATATCTATGTTTTCCTATAGACTATAAACTTCATGAGGACAAGGATCATGCCATCTGTTCACCCTGTGTTTCTAATGCCTCCAACATTGTAGACACTCTGGAAACATTTGCTGGATAGGTAAAAATAAACAAAAACAGCCAGCTGTCTATGATGGGGAAGCCATCGTGGGTTGTTCTTCAGCCCCAATCAACTGTAAAACCTGACAAAAAATACGCGGCAATTGTTTTCCAGCAGCAGCTAACAGGTTTCACAAGGTCATGATCTCCAGCAGAAGGAAGCTTGTGAGGTCAGCCCCGTGGCCTGCCTCCCTTCCTGGGAGCAATTTCCTGGCCATGGTCCAGTGGTTGGGGACCCAAGAGAGCCCAGTGGTCTCTCTGAGTCAGGAAACCAGAACTCAGAGTTCTGGGTGCCTGAAGCAGCTGCAGTCTGCGGAACAGTAGAGAAGAGAGTGCCGTGCGGCCGAGGGCCCTGGGTGTCCTGCGGGGGCCCCAGGAGGGTGTGGCTGAGGGCCAGGCTGTGCATGCACAGGGCAAGACTAACCCAGGCTTATCAGGTAGAAGCGGCGAAGGGACAGGGAGCCAAGCAGCAACCAGAGCTGAGCAGTGCAGACCCTGCGGGGGAAGGGGGCTCATCAATGCCAGATCAACGCCTGCACATCCAGACGAGACCCCAGAGGATGGCCTCAGGGTGAGGCTCCCGCGCTTGGGCCCGATTTGCTAATGAACCTAATGCCAAGCTCTGGGCAGATTCACAGAGGAAGCAAAAAGTTGGGCCAAGTTAGAGGGACTTGGGGAAACTCTGGACTCCCACACATGCACCAGCAGAGCAGGGAAGCAAGTCCGTGGTGGCCATCCAGCGACTGGTCACGGGCCGATGTGGAAGAGAGGAAGGAAGCAGGACTCGGTCTCTCTGACACATCATCCGCACTCTCTGTATAGCTCCGCAGTCTGCGACTGCGGGAGCTCAGGGCCTGCAGTGTGGCCGTGTGCAGCCTGCTCGTCTCCACAGGCCTTCGATCCCGAGGCTGTCTTCTTTGAACCAGTTTATGTCCTAGTCACTCATCATAATCTCGCCTTTGAAATACTCTCAGCCCCCTGCCCCTATTCTTGCTCCACTAACTATACGGCCAAACCACACTCTCAGTTAAGGTGAACCCTTCACACTGCGTGCCTTCAACTGAACAGCTGAATAGGGTTGGAAATAAAAAGACTCAGTAGACATGGTGGGAAACAGGAAAATGAAGTCTGTAGTCAAGAGAAAAAGCAGTTGATAGAAACCAACCCTGAGATGACCCAGATGTTGCCCTCAGCAAAGATTTCATAAACATGTTCAAACAATTGGAGGAAAATATAGTATTAACAAGTGAACAGATTGAGAATCTCAGTGAAGATTTTGAAATTATAAAGAAGAGTCAAATGGAAATTATGAACTTAAAAGTGTAGTAACTGCAGAGAAAAATTCATAAGACAGGCTCCCAGCAGGCAGGAGATATCAGAAGAGAGAGTAATTAATTCAAAGATATCAACAGAAATTATCCAACCTGAGGAGTAGAGAGAAAAATTAAAGAAAAAGTCAACAGAGCCTCAGGGACCTGCAGACATTATCAGACAGTCTGACCTCTAATGTAACTGGAGGTCAGAAGGAGTAACAAGCGAGGTGCTCAGTCACTCAGTTGTGTCCGACTCTTTGGGACCCCATGGAGTCCGTCAGGCTCCTCTGTCCCTGGGATTCTCCAGGCAAGAATCCTGCAGTGGATTGCCATGCCCTCCTCCAGCGGATCTTCCCAACCCAGGAACTGAACGCAGGTCTCCCGCATTGCAGGCAAATTCTTTACCATCTGAATCACCAGGGAAGCCCAGCAAGCAATACTGAGGTGTAAGCATTTTTTTTTTTTTTGAGGAAATAATAGCCAGATATCTGACCAATTTGGTGAAAAACATGACCTACAGACCTTGGAAGCTCATCAAACTCTCAGGAAGATAATATAAAAACAAGCATACAGAGGCACGCTTTAGTTAAACTGCTGAAAATAAAGAAAAAGAGAAACTCTTCAACTTGGCTGGAGAAAAAGGACATGTGAGCAGGATCACACATTCATTCCTCATGAAATACAGTGAAGGGCAGAAAATGAAGGGAAGGCATCTTTAAAATGATGAAAGAAAAGCCCCCCAAACACCATCAGCCCCCAGTCATTCCATATGAAGCAAAAATATCCTTCAAAAGAAGCTTGTAAAAAGACATTTTCACATCATTGAAAGCTGATAGTATTTACAACCAACAGATTTGCGCTATAAAAAGCGCTAAAAGACATTCTTCAGAGTGAAAGGACATGACCTCGGTGGAAACGAACATCTACAGGAGGAAATGCAGAGCCAGAAACCTGTGAAATGTTTTATTTTTTTTTCCTAATTTAGTTAGAAGATAGCTAAGTGTTTAAAAAGCAAGTCTGCCGCTTCAGAATGAGTATGGAGTTAACAGATCCATAGAGAAGGCAATGGCACCCCACTCCAGTACTCTTGCCTGGAAAATCCCATGGGCGGAGGAGCCTGGTAGGCTGCAGTCCATGGGGTCGCTAAGAGTCGGACACGACTGAGCGACTTCACTTTCACTTTTCACTTTCATGCATTTCAGTGGCAGCCCACTCCAGTGTTCTTGCCTGGAGAATCCCAGGGACAGGGGAGCCTGGTGGGCTGCTGTCTATGGGGTCGCACAGAGTCGGACACAACTGAAGCGACTTAGCAGCAGCAGCAGCAGCAGACAGAGAAGGAAATGGCAGCCCACTGCAGTGTTCTTGCCTGGAGAATCCCAGGGACGGGAGCCTGGTGAGCTGCCGTCTGTGGGGTCACACAGAGTCGGACACGACTGATGTGACTTAGCAGCAGGAGCAGCATGGAGGTTGAATCCATATCTTTGGCTTCACTAGTTCCAAGAAGCTGAATGTCTGCTTCCAGATAAAGCAAGCAAGAAAAAGAGAAAACCACACAACACAATGTTGAAAATAATAATGCTTGATTACAAAGAGAACCGAAGTATTGGGAGTTGGTGAATTTTCAGGATAGTTTGCCCACAGTGAGTTTTTAAGACCTCTTACCTAGTAGGCTGTGTTGAGGAATGGTTGCTTCCTTTTAAGACACAATGTCTTCCACCCGCATTATGTTAGCTTGTTCTTCTGCCTGTTTATCTGATCGCCTCAAGAGTCCTTGCTTCATTAGAGACGGGACAGGATGTCGAGTGAAGAATCTGGCCCATTTTTACAAACCCTGCTTTGTTTGCAACATAAATTCAGTAATCTTTCATGTTGCTACCCAAGGGCATTTGGGATAATTTCTCCTTGCAAGAGGTTCATGGGTGAGACATTAAAATTGAATAGTTACTTGACCCTGGATCTCTGTGTATAATGATAAATAAAGATGCTTTCTTTTGAGATGAAGAACTAATTCCTGTCTTCACTCCTTCCTTCCTCACTCTCTACAGCCTCCTTCATCTCCTCCTCTTCCTTCTCCCGCCTCTTTTTTCTTTCTTTCCCTCTCCTCATCCTCCGTCTGTCTTTCTTTTCTTTCGTCTCTTTCTCATTGGATACTGACTGTGCATTTTTTTTTTTCTGTGATAGAGAACGATTTTCTGTGTTTAGTTATGAGTTCTCTACATTGGGTGAATTATATTCTTTAATAAGGAAAGCATATTGAATTACATTCATTGAGCTTAGTATTTGGAAAAAAGAAAATTTTTTTATCGATTAGGATAAATATAGTACTGTCTGTGAGGACAACTAGTTTTCATTCTTTTCCTATTTATTTTCTTTGCCACTTGACAGAGAGACATAGGTTTGTTTTACTGTCTTTATAAATTTGAAGGTATCACACACACACACACACACACACACCCCTCCCTGTCCTCTGATGACATATATACTTACCCAGGTTTTACCTTTGAGGTTCCATGGGATGTTCTCTCAAAAACTGTTGAAGCTCTGCTCATCAATTAAAAAAAATCTGAAAAAGTGTGTTTCCCATGCCAGCTTATAGTAATTTTGTAATGTTAGAAAATAATTTTAAAAGAGCAGGGCTAAGCAAAAATTTTTGCCTTATGTAATTTTGTAGACAAATTTACTTATGCTTGAAAATAACTAGACTATTCTTGAACTTTTTATTGATAGAATTACTGGATTTTTCTCATATCTTCTATATGTGATTCAAAAGCTACCTTTCTGAACTCTGCATCTTGAAATGAAACACCCGCTGACCCCAGCAGGGGCTTCACTGGGAGCTCGTTACAAGTGCAGCATCTCGGACCCCATCCCAGACCTCCTGCGGCAGGATGCGCATGTGCAAAGGACCCTTCAAAAGGAGGTGCCACGGGTTTCAGATTGTGTACAGGCTGACGTTTACTAGAAGAGTTTCATGGGATAAAATAGCGTCAAGTACTTTGAGGCGATCTCATGCAGTCACCTGATGCGAAGAGCCAACTCACCAGAAAAGACCCTGATGCTGGGAAAGATGGAAGGCAAAAGGAGAAGGGGGCAGCAGAAGATGAGACGGTTCACCAGCGTCCCTGACTCGATGGATAGAAATCTGAGCAGACTCCGGAAGATAGTGAAGGACAGGGGAGCCCAGCACACTGCATTCCATGCGGTCGCAGAGAGTTGGCCATGACTGAAAAACAGCAATGACAACGTGCAATCCGTCCTCAAAACAGAAGTTAACATGGATTTTTAATGATTATTTTTGATACTCTTCTGGAGCTTGTTTTATATGCAGTGTGCTGCACAAAAAATTGCATTGTACTGCATTTTAAAACAATGATTAAAAGTGTATTATAATTCGTCTAAGACAACTCAGGAGTTATTTTGGGGTTAGACTATTTCAAATCTTAGTTGAGCATCTAAGTACTTAATTATTTAATATCTAGTTACGTATCATCCCATGCTGCTTTGTACTTACTAAAATATAAACTAGCTTTCATGATTTAAAAACTGTAAACTTGTTTTCCACCTTACATGCTTCCTACAATATGTGTACATCTGTGTTATAATTCCTCCGTCATCTAGACACTGAGAGAAGGAAAAGGAGCTTTGCAGTGAAGTAAATACCCACGAAATGCCATTATAAAGCTGGGAAGCAGAGACCTGGGGGTTACACTAAAGCCCAGGGACAATCAGCCTCTAAATTAATTTTACCTCTCTTCTTTCTGGGTTTCTTAAGCCATTATTTACAAGCTGTCAGATTTTACGGTTGAACTGATTTGTATACAATATGCAGTGGAAGCATATTTTATCCACTGACTTCTTGGCTGCTCACAGTTGCCACTCATCTCCTGAAGAAGTCCTTTTTGCTGCATGAAGCAGAGATTAAAATATCGGTTTTCAATCCTGACTCTAAAGCAGAGGCAAAGAGAATGGGCCTCAAAGTCAGGCGGGCCTGGGTCTAAATCGTGCTGGGCCCTTGACCGGCTGCTTATCCAGCCAAGTCATCCCCTGTCTCTGGGCCACAATCTCCTTCACTTAAAAGTGTGGATAAAGCAGCACCTCGGAGATCACCGTGGCGACACTAAATGAGCTACACATTCACCGCTGTCACTTTGAAAAGTTTTGATGGGCTTTGAGAGAAAGTTTCTTTCTGATGGAAATTTTTATAAGTACAGCTTTATCTATACTTAAGTTTCTCGTTGAAAGAACTGCCACTTCCAGTAAATGGCAGACTAGATGATTTGCTATAACATTATGATATTATAAAAGCAAATACAATTTCATAAGGTTGTAAAAGCAAATATAATAACTAACATAATTAGCTGTAACAACTGTATAGCCTGCTATGTCTTACAGAAGGTAACCCAATAAGCTTGGGGAAATCCATTTTTTAAAGCCTCAAAGAATTGAGAAGATAGTGAGAGATTACTGGACTGAAATCCGAGATGGAGCTGGAATAGAGACAGACTGGGCAGGAAGGATCTCTTTGGATCTCATAGGCAGCAGCTGATCGGGAAGCCGTGGCTGAGACTTGAACTCTGCTTCTGATGGTCTCCCAGAGCCGAGGAAACACGCTGGAATCTGCGGCGCACCGCACTTGGATAAAGGAACCCCCACTTGGGGGCTGGCAACCCCAAGGGGCTTTGCACAGAAGTGAGGGTGACGTGAGCAACCTGCCCACAGTTCTGCAGCCCCCTTTCACACCAGCAAGGCGGCCCCGAAAATCTCAGGCTTGCCTCTGGTTTAGGGTGTCGCAGACTGCTGCCTCCCACCCCCACCCAGGGAGTTACAGAAGCAAATAAAGTTCTTCCCTAAAGGAAGACAGAGGCCTCAAATGGTTTCCTCCAGCACTTAAACACACACACACACACCCCACTGTGTCCAGCACACAGTCAAAGATAAGCAGACCCCGCAGACAATACCACCACGAGTGAGAAGAAACAGACAGGAGACACCAAGCACAGAACCACAGTGACTCCAGATTCCAAAGTTACTAGACGTGGGCTAGCATAATTATATTTACTGTCTTTTAAGAGATAAAACCAAGCTCAAAAATGGGCAGGAATTAGAAACCACAAAAAGTGAAAAAAATTTTTAGGAATTCAGAAGAAAAAAAAAATTATAATAACTCAATGAGGAGCCCACTGGGTGGATTTAGGATAAATTAGAGCTAAAGAGAGAATTAGTGAACTGAGAGGCAGCTGAGCAATAATCCAAAAATTATCATGAGCAAACTGTGGATGAAAACCACAGAAGTCCTGTGTCTCTTACCTTTACTTCTATGATTTTATCCTGAGTTTGCCCCTAGTCAGGCTGGGCCTTGCATCAGGGGAATGAGACACTTACCCGGGTACAAAGCTTAAGCAGGTGCCAATCTCCTAGACCTCAGGATAAATGATAGCTCTGGGCTGGGCTGGGGGTACACGGATCCCACTCCCTGGCAATGCCCCTGGAAGCAGGCATTTCCAGTATTAAGGCAACAACACGGTTAATTCCCACTTAGTTCAGAATTTTATAAACTAACCTTGACTAAATTTCAAGTGATACAACAGCATAAAAACAAAATCCAAAGGATTCAAGAAAAGACGATGCACAGTTTTACCTCTCTGAATACCAACGATTTGGTCCTTCTTAAAAGATTAACAGTATTAACATGGGAGAAGGTTGATCCTCTTTCCAATGAGTAACTGTGCTAAAGTTTTAGTCAAAGGAAGTACACTCTATGTTTACATGCATTTCCACAGCTTGTTTGAGATTTGTATTTTCTTCTGCAGAAGTGAGCACTTGTGAATTACCCACTGAGGGGCTGCTGTGATAGAGGGTTTTTTTTTTCTCAATAACCACCCACATAAAACCACTTATGCAAAATGCCATTTCTGACGCCTGTGTGCAAAGCAGGTAGCACGCTCGGCAGAAAGCACTGGGCTCAGCGTCTCTGCCCAGCGGGGCAGGTTTGCGTCACATCAAGGCTGTCCAGGTGCAGTGGGTGATGTTTCTTCCCGGGAGCCTAAAGCCACTGGAGTAACTGAAACAGGCCAGCTTCCAGGGAGGCCCACTGGGAAGAGGAGCCCGAGCCGGGTTCCCGGAGCCGCCGTAAGGGACTCGGGATCGCCACTCCTTGCTGTTCTAGTCCTCTGTGGGTCAAGTGTGATCTCACACGTGTATGTGCACATTCTCTTCTTAAAATGAAATCTGAATTAAAGTCTTTGCTCATTTGGATCGTTCTGGAAAGAGAGCTCTGATGGCCATGAGCATGTTGCCTCGGAGTTTTAGAATCCCGTTGTCTTGAGCGAAGCTTGTAATAGGTATTATTATTAACACTCAGTAACTGTTTGGCGGATATTATGAAAGCCTTCGATGAGCTGGGTGCCGAGTGCATCCAGACCATGGCCAACGGCAAAAGGATGGAACGGAATGAACCGCTACTACACACACCAATGTGAATGAGTCTCTTGGACGTCGTTTTGAACCAAATAAGCCAAAATCAAAAGAATCCATGCTGTGCATTCACTTTAGAAGCCGGTGAGCCAGCCCGTAATGTCTGGAGTTAGGACGACAGGCGGGGATAGTGGCCGCACGTCTCTGGCCCCACGTCTGGGGCTGGTAGCGGGCTTGAGGGGGGCCCTAGGGATTCACCTTTTGGTAGTTGATAGGGCTGTCCCCTTTGAGCCAGTCATCTCTCTGTATGCACCTTAGACGTCAGCAAAAGCTGCTTATGAAACGGTGGAGGGTGTTGAAGCAGCGACGTGACCCGGTACAGACAGAGAGCTTCTGTCGCGGCAGAGCACAGACTCGATGGCCAGAAGCTGCGAAGCTCCAGCACGCGTGCTGGTGACGGGGCCCAGGTGGTGACAGCTGGCGGGGAGAGGACACAGAGGCAGAGCGTCCTCGGGAGGGCCCGGTGAGGGCCCGCGCGTGGGCAGGAAGGGGGCCACGTCCCTCAGGAGGAGCAGCGTGGGGGGGATTAGTGTATTTCTCCATCGTTTCACACTCAGAGTCCCGCAGACTCAAACCGTGTAACCCGACACGTGGTGGAGACACGTGCGGGAACACTTGATCACTTTGCTCAGCATTTTCTTCCTACGTGTTTTCAGATCAGCCCTGGGTCGCCAGTTTCAGCGTAGGAGCCCAGCCCACTGAGGGCGGGTCAGCTCTTGGCCGAGGTGACAGAGGCTCGGGGCTGCCAGGATGCAGGCTTGGGTTCCTGACCCATGGCCCAGCAATGACCATGGAACAAGTGGGCGCCACAACCTACATGTTTCCAAGTCTACAGCTCCCTCTTCCAAGCTGTGAGAGCCTGAGAGTCGCAGGCTCACTCGCACACGCTTTAGGGAAAGCAACGTGCACACCGCAGAGCCCCAGCGGCAGCTCTGCTTCCCCAGCCCTTGTGACCACGGGGCCATGGAAACAAGTCCTGGCCCAGTCTGGGCACCAGCCGGGGGGTCTCCCCTATTAGGGGCTCCCAGGGTTTGCAGTGTTGTCCGGGGGAAACAGGAGGTTGGCACCAACCCTCTGGGACAATCAAAGGTACTTTCCAAATGGCGATGCTCAGACTCAGCCTCTGTAGCTTTATTTCTCTATTTCTTTTCCTGCACATATCCCTGTGGAATCTAGCAAGATGGTTTATTGAAATGATTTTATGAATCTGCTAATTCTTGTTACCATAATATGATATTTAAACAAGATCAATTATTTCTTTCTGTCTTATTTAATTAACCCCAATTCATCCCCAAATATTTGGAAACAGAGAACGATTCCAGGGTCAAGTGTAGAGCTGGGCTTTCAGGAGAACTTTCTGTGCTGAAGGCAACGTTCCATGTCTGACTGTGACCACCCATCCCTGTGGCTACTTAGCCCTTGACCTATAGCCAAGCAGCCGTCTCCTGGCTTTCATTTCCTTCATCTTAATTAAAGACGCACACAGAGTGGCCACGGTGACCCTGCAGGTGTAGACACGCCACGGCCGGTGTGTCTTCTCTTTGTGATGGAGCTCCTTAACAGGGAAAAGATGTATTTTATTTTCCTCCAAAACCATGCCTGAGACACACGCAGGGGCCAGCGTCCTCATGCAGGAAGCTGAGTCTGTGTCACAGCAGAAACAAGAGGTTGGCTTAGGATCTGGGGATTTAATGGATTTCTTTTTCTCAGCTGATGGTTATAGGAGTGAAAGGAGCTCAGTTTTTCATTGATTGAACACAGATTTACTGAGAGCCGCTTACAGGTCCATAATCTGGGTTATGGAGGTGTAGCTGGGGACAAGAAATTCACAGATAAGAGGATTACCTGCCGATGCTAAGTGGTGGGCCGTGCTCTGGGGAAAATAAACCCAAGTTAAGGGGAGAGGGAGCCTAGGTTGGCCAGGGCAGGTCTCGGTGATGAGATGATGAGCAGAACATTCGGAGGCTGAGGGGAAGGGGAGAGAGCTCAGGGCAGTCGAAGAGCCACGGGAGCCGCTGGAGCAGAAGGAGAGAGAGGAGGGTGGGCAGGTCGGGGGAAACGCGGAGGAGTGACGCTCCAAGGGTCTGTGGAAGCCTGGGCTTGAATCTGGAGGCAGTTGGAGGATTCTGAGCAGGAAAGAGTGCTCTCTCCTTCCGAGACGGGGACACAGGGTGACCGCCAGGGCGGCAGCTTGGGGATGCCCCCGAAAGTGTGCCGCATGGCGGGCGCTCGGCGAGGACCCTTGGGCCCTGACATATGGGCCAGAGGACTGTGCCCCGAGGTGCTTGGGTGACCGGGTGAGTTCCACGCCTGGAGTCAGAGGAGCAGGGAGCCAGGGGGCCTCCTGAAGTCAGGGGAGCAGGGAATGAGCCTGAGTTTGGGTTTGGTGGAAGAGTAGAACCCTGACTGCAGTATGGGGTAAGGTTTTGTGCCAGGGGCTGCCTCCAAGCAGAATGCTAACCAGTGACCCCAGACTCTGCCCTGGTGAGAGCGTGGGACTCCCACGGACTCCAGAGAGAGCAGGCGAGGGGCAGGAACCCTCCCGCCAGGCTGGCCCCCAGGGCAGCAGCCCTGAAATGCTTGAGCTGGCCTGTCTCCATTTGGAATTGGAACTTCAGAAACAATTGCTGGTTTTGCTTTCAGTTTTGATGGGTCTTGGGGAGGATTCCAGAGAGGGGACACAGTAGGGGTGAGGGGAGACAGTGTGAAGTGGGGGAGGTGGTTTTGGGTGGGAGAGGTGGTGTGAGATGGGGGAGATGGTGTGGGGTAGGGGAGATGGTGTGGGGTAGGGGAGGCGGTGTGAGATGGGGGAGATGGTGTGGGGTGGGGGAGGCGGTGCGAGGTGGGGGAGATGTGTGAGGTGGGGGGAGGCGGTGTGAGGTGGGGGAGGCGGTGTGAGGTTTGGGAGATGGTGTGGGGTGGGAGTGGTGGTGTGAGATGGGGGAGATGGTGTGGGGTGGGGGAGGCGGTGCGAGGTGGGGGAGATGTGTGAGGTGGGGGGAGGTGGTGTGTGAGGCGGGGGAGGCATATCCTCCCGAGTTCATGTGGAGGCAGCCATGGTGTTTAGCTCAGAATGCTCTTTCCAGGCCTGACAGGGAGCTTAGTGTGTGTGAGCCCCAGGCGTGCTGAGCCCAGGGAGAGGAGCCTTTGAGTACTGACCTAGCTGTTCCTTCGCTGGGGACACTCCCGACCTGCTGGTACCCAGCAGGGATCAGTGGGCTGCCTCTCCAGGATGTCAGGGACCAAGAGAAGTCAGTCTCTGACCACTTCCCTCACAAGCAGCTTGTCATGTTGACCACCTCAGGAATGACCCTTTTTCTAAGTACAGTCACATCCTGAGCTCCTGGGGGCGGGGGCTCCAACATAGGAATCAGGGGCCACGGTTCGCCCACAGGGCCTAGGCCTCCAGCTCCCAGCACAGGGACAGCCGTCTGCTGGTCTCCAGGCCAGGCCTCAGGGCCGGATGCCCCACGCCTGGCGTGATGGAGACCATGACTGAGCCAGACAGGTGAGAGTGTGTCTTTAATGAGGCCAGTGAGCTAGTCACCACTGGACAGGGCCTTTCTCTTTCAAATCCAGAAGCATTTATTCAGTACTTTTAAGTGACATAGGATCCTTGTTGAGAATCTACATGCTGCAGAAAAGTAGGAAATGAAAAAAAAATAGTCCTCTGCTGGAGGATAGCTATGGCTGACACACAAATTATTTTCTTCCATTATGTGATTGGATTGTATTTTCTTTCTACAGTTATAACCATACTATGATTTATATATTTTTAAAGCTATAGCTTTCATAACAGCAAATTAGTTGTGAATTAACCCCACTTTTTAGGCCTAGGGAAAGCCCTGGATCATATCAAGTGCCCAAGAATACACATGAAAAGACATAGTTTCTCTCTACTTACTTGCAAAATAGATTAAAAACCAGGCTTTTGTTTTCCCCGACGACACTGAGGGCCCCCACATTTGCCTCGCTCTCTGCTTGCCTGTTCCCAGGCTTCCTTTCGCAACTCTGCGGATTAGTCCATGGGGTCACAGAGAGTCAGACATGACTGAGTAACTTTCACGTTCATCCTCCACATACCCGCGGGCGGGCTTTCAGGAGGCACTCAGTCCAGTTCAGTTCATTTCAGTCACTCAGTCGTGTCCGACTCTTTGCGACCCCATGGACTGCAGCACGCCAGACCTCCCTGTCCATCACCAACTCCTGGAGCTTACTCAAACTCATGTCCATTGAGTCAGTGATGCCATCCAACCATCTCATCCTCTGTCATCCCCTTCTCCTCCTGCCCTCAATCTTTCCCAGCATCAGGGTCTTTTCTAATAAGTCAGCTCTTTGCATCAGGTGGCCAAAGTATTGGAGTTTCAGCTTCAGCATCAGTCCTTCCAATGAACACCCAGGACTGATCTCCTTTAGAATGGACTGGTTGGATCTCCTTGCAGTCCAAGGGACTCTCAAGGGTCTTCTCCAACACCACAGTTCAAAAGCATCAATTCTTCTGTGCTCAGCTTTCCTCACAGTCCAATTCTTACATCCATACATGACCACTGGTAAAACCATAGCCTTGACTAGAGGGACCTTTGTTGGCAAAGTAATGTCTCCGCTTTTTAATATGCTGTCTAGGTTGGTCATAACTTTCCTTCCAAGGGTAAGTGTCTTTTAATTTCATGGCTGCAGGCAACATTTGCAGTGATTAAGTCTGTCACTGTTTCCACTGTTTCCCCATCTATTTGCCATGAAATGATGGGGCCGGATGCCATGATCTTAGTTTTCTGAATGTTGAGCTTTAAGCCAACTTTTTTCACTCTCCTCTTTCACTTTCATCAAAAAGCTCTTTAGTTTCTCTTCACTTTCTGCCATAAGAGTGGTGTCATCTGCATATCTGAAGTTATTGATATTTCTCCCGGCAATCTTGATTCCAGCTTATGCTTCATTCAGCCCAGTGTTTCTCATGATGTACTCTGCATATAAGTTAAATAAGCAGGGTGACAATATACAGCCTTGATGTACTCCTTTTCCTATTTGGACCCAGTCTGTTGTTCCATGTCCAGTTCTAACTGTTGCTTCCTGACTTGCATACAGATTTCTCAAGAGGCAGGTCAGGTGGTCTGGTATTCCCATCTCTTTCAGAATTTTCCACAGTTTATTGTGATCCACATAGTCAAAGTCTTTGGTATAGTCAATAAAGCAGAAATAGATGTTTTTCTGGAATTCTCTTGCTTTTTTGATGATCCAGCGGATGTTGGCAATTTGATCTCTGGTTCCTCTGGCTTTTCTAAAATCAGCTTGAATATCTGGAAGTTCATAGTTCATGTATTGCTGAAGCCTGGCTTGGAGAATTTTGAGCATTACTTTACTAGCATGTGAGATGAGTGCAATTGTGCGGTAGTTTGAGCCTTCTTTGGCATTGCCTTTCTTTGGGATTAGAATGAAAACTGACCTTTTCCAGTCCTGTGGCCACTGCTGAGTTTTCCAAATTTGCTGGCATATTGAGTGCAGCACTTTCACAGCATCATCTTTCAGAATTTGAAACAGCTCAACTGGAATTCCATCACCTCTACTAGCTTTGTTCGTAATGATGCTTCCTAAGGCCCACTTGATTTCACATTCCAGGATATCTGGCTCTAGGTGAGTGTGAGTGATCACACCATCATGATTATCTTGGTCATGAAGATCTTTTTTGCATAGTTCTTCTGTGTATTCTTGCCACCTCTTCTTCATATCTTCTGCTTCTGTTAGGTCCATACCATTTCTGTCCTTTATCGAGCCCATCTTTGCATGAAATGTTCCCTTGGTATCTCTAATTTTCTTGAAGAGATCTCTAGTCTTTCCCATTCTATTCTTTTCCTCTATTTCTTTGCAGTGATCATTGAGGAAGCCTTTCTTATCTCTCCTTGCTATTCTTTGGAACTCTGCATTCAAATGGGTATATCTTTCCTTTTCTCCTTTGGTTTTCACTTCTCTTCTTTTCACAGCTATTTGTAAGGCCTCCTAAGACAGCCATTTTGCTTTTTTGCAGTTCTTTTTCTTCAGATGGTCTTGATCTCTGTCTCTTGTACAATGTCACGAACTTCTGTCCATAGTTCATCAGGCACTCTATCAGATCTAGTCCCTTAAATCTATTTCTCACATCCACTGTATAATCATAAGGGATTTGATTTAGGTCATACCTGAAAGGTATAGTGGTTTTCCCTACTTTCGTCAATTTAAGTCAGAATTTGGCAATAAGGAGTTCATGATCTGAGCCACAGTCAGCTCCTGGTCTTGTTTTTGCTGTGTAGAGCGTCTCCATCTTTGGCTGCAAAGAATATAATCAATCTGATTTTGGTGTTGACCATCTGGTGATGTCCATGTATAGAGTCTTCTCTTGTGTTGTTGGAAGAAGGTGTTTGCTATGACCAGTGCATTCTCTTGGCAAAACTCTATTAGCCTTTGCCCTGCTTCATTCTGTATTCCAAGGCCAAATTTGCCTGTTACTCCAGGTGTTTCTTGACTTCCTGTTTTTGCATTCCAGTCCCCTATAATGAAAAGGGCATCTTTTTTGGGTGTTAGTTCTAAAAGGTCTTGTAGATCTTCATAGAACTGTTCAACTTCAGCTTCTTCAGCATTACTGATTGGGGCATAGACTTGGATTACCATGATTTTGAATGGTTTGTCTTGGAAACGAATAGAGATCATTCTGTCGTTTTTGAAATTGCATCCAAGTACTGCATTTCAGGCTCTTTTGTTGACCATGATGGCTACTCCATTTCTTCTAAGGGATTCCTGCCCGCAGTAGTCGATATAACGGTCATCTGAGTTGAATTCACCCATTCCAGGCCGTTTTAGCTCACAGATTCCTGAGACGTTGGCATTCACTCCTGCCGCCTCCTGTGTGACCACGTCTGGTTTGGCCTGATACCAGGTGGCACTAGCAGTGGAGAGCCTGTCTGCCAGCGCGGGAGGCGTAAGAGACGTGGCTTCAGTCCCGGGGCCAGGAAGATCCCCTGGAGAAGGACAGGGCGACCCGTGCCAGTATTCTTGCCTGGAGAATCCCATGGACGGAGGAGCCTGGTGAGCCACAGTCCCTGGGGTCACAGAGAGTCAGGTATGACGGAGGCGAGTTAGCATGCATGCATACACGCCCAAGGTCACATTTAAGTGTTCACATCCTTACAGAAGAGAGTCACCGACATTCACTTTTTATTAATACACTGGATTTCCATCAATAACACACCTTCCCACTGAGCCCTTTCCATCGGCTCTCCATGGCAGAGATGCCCACGTGGACCCCCTCTACAGGGGGTACATCATCTCCCATTACAGAGAAGAACATGGGGGCCCAGGGGCAGCAAGGACCTGCGAGGTCACAGAGGTGCCCAGGACCACATGCCAGGGCTGTCTCCCTGGGCGATCATGGGCTCTCGAGGGGTGCTTCCCCTCGGGGACATGGATGTAGGGCGGAAGGACCCAACTCGCGCTTCCGCCGGCAGCTGGTGGCAGTGGCCTCTGAGTGCTGTTCCCCAGCTCTTTCGAAGCTCCGGGCAGCGCCGAACATCACTTTGAGGAGTGAAGCGCTGGGGCGCGTCCCTGCACTCTGCCCC
The DNA here is from genome assembly GCF_019923935.1 of Bubalus bubalis. Taxonomy (NCBI): domain Eukaryota; kingdom Metazoa; phylum Chordata; class Mammalia; order Artiodactyla; family Bovidae; genus Bubalus; species Bubalus bubalis. The sequence goes on from NC_059169.1 coordinate 1,163,515, forward strand.
GGCCCCGTCATCCTGACGGAGGGACTCTGGACCCACCGTCTCACGCCGTCCATCTCCAGGTGAGTGGTGGCCCGAGCAGCTGGAGCAGCAGCAGCCTGGCGGGGGAAGCTGCGTCCACAGTGCCCTCCCAGCTCAGGGGAAATCTACGGATTTTCCAGGCAAGAATACTAAAGCGGGTGGCCATTCCCTCCTCCAGGGGATCTTCCCAACCCAAGCATCAAACCTGTGTTTCCTGCGGCTCCTGCATTTAGGTGGATCCTTTTACCGCTGAGCCATCTGAGAAGTCCGATACAAAATGAGAGTCAGTATTTACACGCCATGCTTCCCAAAGGCAGCAAAAAGAACAATATCTACCGTTTATTGAGCACTTACTGTTTACCAGAGGATGAGATGATTGAATGGCATCATCCACTCAATGGCCATGACTTTGAGCAAACTCCAGGAGATGGTGAAGGACAGGGAAGGCTGGAGTGCTGCACTCCGAGAGATGGTGAAGGACAGGGAAGCCTGGAGCGCTGCACTCCGGGAGATGCAGAAGGACAGGGAAGCCTGGAGTGCTGCGGTCCATGGGGTCGCAAAGTCAGACACCACCTAGCCACCGAGCAGCAGCAGTTCACCAGCCCCTTCACGGGCCACTTGGTTCATTTCATCCACACAGGAGCCCAGTGAGGCAGCTGCTGTCATGATGCCCATTTTACAGAAGGGGAAACAAAGGCTCAGAGAGGGCAAGTAACTACCACCAGGCCACACAGCCAAGTGTAGCTGAGCAGAACTGAGATTCAGGTTCAGCTGTCTGCCTCTTCTTAACACTAACAAATCTGTGTAATGACCCATCCTTTGCACGTACTTAGTTTTAAGTGCTGTTCAGATCCTTAACGCTTTAGATACAAAAATATACACTCTGTGTAAGTGCTGGGGGGTTTTCTTAGTTTTCTTGAAAAACATTTCCACTTTCCCTGTCATGTCGCGTGTTGTATTTCACACCACACACATCCCGATATGCACACACATCTCCCTAGATGTCTTCCCAGGTGTGTGACATTGGAAAGACCTTGAGAAGCTCACCGAGACCCAGCTGGTCAGCCAGACCACACGTCCAGGGCTGGCGCTGGGGGCCGGCATGAGGCGGTGTGCAGACCCACGGGGGGTTAGGTCCTGCAGCAGCAGGTGGGCACTGCTCTCACCTGTAACTTCCCAGAAGGAGCAGCTTCTCTTTATCCTGAGCCTGCCACCCAGTCCTGCTACTTGGACACCGCCCAGGAGCAAAGGGATTGAAATCAGAAGCAAATGGCCAGGTAGGCGGCACTTTGTGTTGGTGGCTGCTGTTCTTGGCTGAATATATTCTAATTAGATTTAGCACATTTATAAAATAACCACCCTTATGGGTAAAATGTGAAGCCACCGTACATACAATTTACCATGCATCAGTGACATAAGAAAACACATGGTAAATACATTATAATTATTGGTTAAGAGAAAGTAGAGACAGTTCTCTCTTTCTAAGTGTTCATTTCACTGTAAAAGGTTTAATAAACAATTATATTGCAGTTATGTAGTCCCCTTAATGGCTTATTCGATAGTAATAAAGTCATCAGCTGCTGGTCCAAACAAGACTTAAAAACACCTTGCAAATACTTGGTAATGTATTTTCTGTATAAACTAGTTATGAAATGTCAATATTCTGAAAATATCAATACGCATTAGCAAGGCATTCACTTTCCGTTTTTAGATCTATCCCATTTTGTCTCAAAAAAGCGTATTAGAGACACTTGTAATCAGATACACAACCTTTAAAACAAACGAGCCGAGAGTCGCTGTTGCGGGCCTCCACTGGGGCTTCAGAACACTGTGCATGTTCAGCCTTGTTTTGCTTTTGCCTGAATCGAAGCCAAAAAGCTTTCAAAAAAAAAAAAAACCTGTGTTCACCAAAAACAGAATAAACTGCCAAGGCATAAACTGAATTCTAAAGATTAACTGCGGCTCTAGCTATTGTTAGCTTTTATTGTCTTTGTTTTGCTTAAAAAAAAGGTTTTTATCGTCTGAAATGTGGATTGCCTGCATACTAACAAAATTTTACAAATTTCGTCCACTTTACTGATATGACGTTTTTCATACGTTTTCATAGATTTCTGTTAAGACATCTTGTTTTCTGTAGGATGCAAGCACCATTTCTATTTTTTTAAATGAATATTAGCTTTTATTAAAGTCACCCACAGTTCCAATTATACTGCGATTCATGTCCTCTTCCCTTCCCTCGCCCGGGCAGGGGGGTGTCAAGAACGTGGAAGTAGGAGGAGCTCGTTCAGCTTTTCCTGGACAAGCAGAGACGCCCGCTGCCCCCCCAGCAGAGACGCCCGCTGCCCCCCCAGCCAGCAGTGCCTGGAGCTGCTGGTTTAGGCCCTGCAGTCTTACTCAAGCTTCACTTGCAGGTTGGTAGATACTGTCTCTCAGGTCAAGCATGCCAGTTTGCTCTTTATAACAACATACCGGCTCTTTCCCTGTACAGCTCTCCAAGTGAGCCACAGGTTTGGCTACTTCGAGAGAAAAAGACATCGCCTGGCTTGGGTAATTTTTATGAGTTTCTGGATTCCTCATAGATTCCTAGCAAAACAACGGCTTTTTGTTTTGACCATTACCCATCATCTAATTCAGCAATTTTCAAAATGTGGTAGTCAGTCACCTGGGGAACCCTAAGACCTTTACAAGCGGTCCCAAGGCCCTCACTGTCTTTGTGAAGATGCCACCGTGCCCCTGGCCTCTGCCCACGTGGGTGTTTGTGCTGATGGTGCAGAGTCCCAGGTGGCTGAACTGCTGGGTTAGGGTTGGGGTCAGGGCCCACGCCACGGCAGGGGTTCCCCTCGCTGCCCACTGTCACGGGGAGCTTCATGGCCCGTGCTCATGGGATATAATAATAGTTAAGAATTAATACTGCCGGCCACACTTGGGAGATGCCTTGACGATGCTGTGAAAGTGATTATTTTAACTCTTGGCCCTTGAGCGTGTGTCTCCTCCACGCTCTGTGTGAGGGGATGGGAAGCATGATGCTGGTCTCGCGAAGACATCATGGCCGTGACCAAGAAGTGCTGAACTAGCCACTCTTCCCCTTCACCAAGCGCTGTCTTTACTCCAAAGAACCCGACAGACGAGCCATGACATCAAGACTTGATATCCGATGCAAGTGAAAGAAGCGGCCCATCAGTCCAAGGAAAGTAACTGGCACCCTTTATTGATCATGGTCACATTTGACTTTCGAAATGGAAACTCAGATTTGTGAAAACTTGCCTCTAACAGCTTCCTAATTCTCAAAGGCTGTTTGTTGTTGAAAGTGGTGGTGATATTCATGAGTGATTTTGCAATATAGTTTAATTCAGTGTTTTCCAAATGGCCAGTGTGTGATGGCACAGACCATGAATGGGTACAAGATTCATTCAAACACAGGATAACCCAGTGGATTTAAATATGAAATATGAAAGCATATTTGTTGACATGTTTTCAGAGTCTGTGAAATGAGCCTATAGGATACTAAAGGTCACGTTTGGTGCAGTGACAAAGAAGAATGTCCACAGTTTGTTAAGACTATTAAAACATTCTCCCCTTTTCCAAGTACAAATTGGCATGAGGTCCTTCAACCAAATCACACCAACAGACTGAATACTGAAGCAGATATGAAAACCTGCCTGTCTTCTCTCAAGCCAGATTTAAAATAATGTACCCTTTCCGCTAAATGGCCTTTTATTCTCTTGAAAATATGGCTATATTTTCAAAAGAATAAGTTTAAAGGTAATGTTTATTTATTAATGTTATATATAGCTATTTTTAAATAAATTAACACTTTCTAAAGAGTCTCAGTGCTAATTTGCCATGCGACGAGTATTTATGGGTGTGCCTCACGTAGACAGGTCTTCTGCATTTTCTAAGAGTGCACTGTGCCCTGGGGACCAAGATATTTAAGAATGTCTGCTCAGAAACTGTGTGATGACCTCCCAAACCTAATGTGCTGCAAGCATGCTTTCCTTTCTCGAATTGAGGCTGGTGAAGAATTACATTAATTGGGACCAACGTCAGTTTCCTGTATTTGCAGTTCAGAAGAGAATGTTTAAAATGCACTGCATTTTCTTAGGTCATAATCACCAGAGTCATGGCAGCTCAATTTCAGTCTTGGGTGGGCCACCAAGAACATCGGCTAGCAGGTCCCCATTGGATAAAATTAAAACTATATTTAGTGAAAGATTTTGATAACGTTTCATCCAAGTTAGGAGGCTGGGAGCTATAAGCAAGTTAAAAAGGGGACCCTCCGGGAAAAGGACTCTCTTTTCTGCATCTGCACAGGTGTTGGGTTCCTAGAATTGACCTGTGGTCCCTGGACTATCTCCTGATGCAGGCTCAGCAGACTAGGCATAAGACCGGGTCATAAGACAGGCTGTGTCACGCCCTGGTCTCGGTTTCATTTACAGAAAAGGGTACAAGTGCCTCCGAACATTGGCTCATTGAAACAATAAGATCCTTGAAACTCTCAGTTTTTAGCAAAACAAAACAATGGGTAACAACTAAAATCTGTTACAACCGAAGGCACAACTCTGTGAATTAAATTATTATTCCATTGTGCATACAAGCATCCACATAGATGCATGGACATGCATACCCATAAATAGACACTTGAAATCACACAGGTAGTTCAAGAGTAATGTAGAAGTGTATAATTTTGCAAGACTTTACTTTGGCTGTAGCAAAACTTGAACTCAACACTGATTAGAAGAAAGAAAAAAAAACAATAAAAAAGTGAGGCACTCTCTCAAGAACATAAATACCTTCATTCTATTTGAATTCTATTCACTGTATGGGCCCCAAGTTCTGCACATGTTTTCAGAATCTGTTTCTGCTAGAACGCTCTTAAAAATGAAAATGTTTTAGTGTTCCTGCGGAGTTCATAATTTTCAAATGTTAATAATCTTGCTAATTTTAGCTAAAAAATTCTTTATACTCTATAGGATTTCCCTTTTCACCAAAACCTTCCCATGTGTTCCAAGTTAATTCTCTGATGTTTTAGAGTGATTAAAAATGACAATAATTTTATCCTGACACGGCTAAAGCAAACAGAGGTTAGGAGTTATCAGACGCATGCTGTCAATAGACCTCTGAACTTGCTGCTGCTGCTGCTAAGTCGCTTCAGTCGTGTCCAACTCTGTGCGACCCCATAGACGGCAGCCCACCAGGTTCCCCCGTCCCTGGGATTCTCCAGGCAAGAACACTGGAGTGGGTTGCTATTTCCTTCTCCCCTCTCACCTTGGGGCATGTGAAACCTAAGACTTTAGACCTGGGTAGCTATGACTGTAATTAAGTAAAAAGCATTGAGAAAAGGTCTTGTTTTCCCAAACGCAGGGAGGACGGGCCACATGTGACGGGAGACTCACACAGCGGTCAGCACGTGGGGGTCTCTGCCCACAACACAGGCCCACCTGGATGTGTTTGTAGAGGTGTGTGCCCGATAACAAAGCACTGCTAGCAGCTACAATCCTTCCTTCAGGCGTAAAACCTGACCAAGGGCTTGAAGACGCAGCCTCGTGTTGAAGGCAAAGGTGTGATGTTTCGAGGGGTGGAGTTAATCAGGGCTGGCGGGCTTTTGTTCCCCGTGGGAAGGAAAGTGTCAGTCGCTTAGTCGTGACTCTTTAAGACCCCCGGACTGTAGCCCTCCAGGCTCCTCTGTCCATGGGATTCTCCAGGCAAGAATACTGGAGTGGGTTGACATTTCCTTCTCCAGGGGATCTTCCTGACCCAGGATCAAACCCAGGTCTCCTGCATTGCAGGCAGATTCTTTACCATCTGAGCCACCAGGGAAAGCCCTACGACATTCCACTGTGTGTGTGTAACTCTGAGCACTTTCTCGTTTAGATGAATGCTCCTCTTGAAAGGATATCTGAGAGCAAATGCACACGCAGAGCTTATGTACCACTTGGGACAAAAACAGAAATTTTAATTTATTCAGTTCTGAATAGTTTGGTGACAGCTCATTTCAAAATCCAATTTAGCCGGGGCTCATATCTTACCCAATATGAACATTATGAAGATGATCCAACACATGCTTCATGGAGGATAACCTCCAAAATTAACTCAGTCTCTTGTGGAGAAAAGGGAGCCCTCGGGCTCTGCTGGTGGGAATGCCAGGTGGTGCCCCACCGTGGAGAAGAGTATGGAGGGCTCCTCAGAAAACCAAACGTAGAGTTACCATATGACCTGGCAGTTCCACCTGGGTATTTTTCTGAAGGAAACAAAAACACTAATTCAAAACCTACGTGTCCCTCAGTGTTTGCAGCAGCATTGTCTCCAGTTGCCAAGATACGGAAGCAGCCGAAGTGCCCCCACAGACGGGAGAAGATGCGTCGCATGTCCAGCGGAATACTACTCAGCCATAACAAAGGGAATCTTTGCGGAACAACGGGGATGGCTGTGGAGGGTATTATGCATAATGAAACGAGACAGAGAAAGACAGACACTGTAAGCAATCACTTATTTGTGGGATCTAAAAACTGAAACAAACAAATGAGTGTCACCAAACAGAGACAGACTCACAGAAGTAGGGGATAAGCTTGGGGTTACTGGTGGGGGAGGGAGGCCCGGGGCGGGCTGCCCCAGGGTGGCCTCTGCGTCTGTGCAGCTACACAGTCGGGTGGGGAGGAGTCGACCCTCTGGTGCTCCCGCTCACCTGCTCCTCCTCCAGCCTGAACACGGGCGAGGGGAGGAAACCAACAGCTGGGGTCAGGCAGGAAAGGAAGACGCGGGGACTCTACCGGGTGCAAGAAGAAACAGAAGCTGCAGTGTTGACGTGAAGCCAGTGTGCACGGCATGCAGAGGCCTGACTTTATTGCTTTTCAATTAATTAATTTATTTTAATCGGAGGATGGTTGCTTTATGATATTGTGACGGTTTTTGCCGTGTATCGGCCTGAAGCGGCCACAGGCACCCCGTGGCCCCGTGTCGCCTCTCGCGCTCCCTGCTCCCGCCTCCCTCCCTTCCCACCCATCCCTCCAGATTGTTGCAGAGCACCTGCCTGGGGTTCCCTGCGTGAAGCCTGACTTTAAATGAAGACAATATCCTTCATTATTTTCATTATCCATCATTTTCCATATTCTCACATTATCGGCATATAATGGATTAGTAGATGATTTGTAAATGAAAGATGATTTGTAAAATAAAAAATGAAGCTCTCCATGAAGGCAACTTGAAATATTGTCTTTTCTGGAAGTCTAATTTCTCAAAACCAACTCATTTTGATCACATTTGGCTTATCATAGGGGTTTCTCAGGTGACACTCATGGTAAAGAACCCGCTGCTAATGTAAGAGATGCAGGTCAGGGAGATCCCCTGAAGGAGGGCATAGCAACCCACTCCAGTATTCTTGCCTGGAGAATTCTGTGGACAGAGGAGCTTGGCAGGCTACAGTCCATAGGATTGCAAAGAGCTGGACATGACTGAGGTGACATAGCATGCATGCATGGCTTATGATAAATAAGCAAATCTTACTGAGTCTTAAATAAAATTTCATGAGAAATTGTAGAAAACTAAGATATAATGATAGGTCCAGTATAAAATGTATTGCTTGGGTCACAAAAGGAAAAAAAAAGCTATGGTTTAATAATTATTGAAGGTTTTCCTATAGCTCTGTATCTCCAGAACAGTTGATTCAGTAGTGGAGAGACAAGCATAACATTTAAATGTTTTGATGTATCAAAACATAGAACCTATATTTTGTGCATAAACTAAAGGCACCTCGGTTTATCTTTTACTGGGTTTAGATGAATTTGCCATAAATATAAAGCAGCACATTCAATAGGGGAAGGAAAGAAGAAAAATGGGCATAAAATACACGTAAGCACGTCAAGGTCAGATTTCTTCGGCTACACACTATACTCGGTCAAGTGGCAGAAGACGGAATGGCGCCGCTGCGGCCAGCTCCTGTGAAAACAGTGCTTAGGCGCGTGAGCAGCAGTCAGCGTACGCTAATCCCCTCGCCATCACTTAATTACATCACCCCTTAAGACAGACGTATAATGTAATTAGAGATTTGAACAGTTCACAGCCAGATCACTTAAAGTAACATTGTTAATGGGCTCTAGAAGTTCTCCCTTTAATATTGCCAGTGTTATAACTTCTAATTACCTTAATAATTAGGGCTCTGTCACGCACGATTGGGGTACCAGCCCCTAACACTAATGGCTATTGGAGGTCTGTGCGAGGCATGTTTGATGTTCCCGTCCAGTTGCTTAGGGTCGGAAGGAGCTATTTGCCCTTGGAAACCTGGCGGTTGCTATGAGGTGGCCTGGGCATCCTTACCAGCTGCTTAAATGCTGCCTCTGCCACTGCTGTTCTCATTCAAGAGCGAGTGTATAAACTCTATTCACTAACGACTACTCTTGAAATGCAAATGTGGCACCTATGGATGAAATTTTCTGAATCTCAATCGCCCCCGTCGCTAGAACTACAAAATAACAGTATAAACTTGGACGTCAAATCAACCGGGATTGAAATTTAAAAAGGGGCCAGCGTTTCTTTCACGTGCGGTTAGGATCTGCTGCTAATTGACGAAGGTGAGAGACGTGAAAGTAAATGGGGGGAATGAGAGGATCTCGCTGCTCTGCTGAGAGCTGCATGGGAGCCTGTAGATGGGGGGCGTGCCTGGTAATTGTATAGAGATCTATTTGAACAGAACAGAAAAAAAGTGGGAAAGAACATTGAGGGGGATAAGATTGTATTCAAAATACTGACTTTTAAAAAAGGCTGGTTCTCACAGCAGTGATCCGGGAGACAGTCCACTGGCCCCGGTGCCCGCTGCACATGAGGGGGAGGTCAAGGCTGCCTCCAGGGCCGACCTGGCCGTGGGTCCCGCTTGGTGCTGGTCCTTCCCTGGAGCCAAGTCGGTCTCTGATGGGGGCAATTTGGCTGTGCAATCTCGAGGGACTACAAGTCCTCTGAAGACAGTTGCAAAGCTAAGTCATCTGTGGGTCTCTGGTGCTTCGTGGGGCCAGGCGACAGCGTGGGGTTGAATGAATAAAGTGACCGACAATTGGATAGATCAGTGGGTAAAAGAAGATCCGTGACAAGCTTGATGAGGACGTAACACCAACACATTCACTGAGCAGGAGGTTTACGATTTATTCTCTCACTGTGTTTGAGTAGTTTTTTGTACTTTAAAGGTGATCAGCAGGAATGAAGCTAGTTCATCCTGGAACCATACATCTCTTGGTGACCACAGAGGGATGTGGTGAGTCTCTAAAGATACAGACCGCAGGAGGAGCTGGTACCCTTTTGTGATTGTAATGGAGTAGCTTTCCTGTGTCTTTCCAAACCAAGACAGCGTCCAGCCCATGTGTTCCCAAATGCAGCTCAAAGACGGTGCCCTGGGAAGGCAGGCTGCTCCTGGTAGTCCAGGTTGTCTGGAATTCTATCCCAAGAATCTGGAGAGCCCGGGAAATGCTCACCATCTATGGAACTTTCGGCCGACTTGGGGAAGCGCGCGTGCCGGAGCGTGGGAAGGAAGGACGGAGAGGCAGTCTCTGGTGCCGGGTCACAGCTGCTGGGTCCTCACAGGTCCCTGCTTCACATAACTTGGTTTTTTAAAAACTGTGTGCTTGTCCCAACTTCCCACCTGATGATGATGATGATTTTTTTGCAGGGCAGCAGCAATTTTTACGCTTTTTCATGGCATTGGCACCTCTGGCTCCCAGGGGCTCAGTAAACGTTTGCTGATTGACTTGCTGATTGAGTCATCCCTTCGTATTGAAGGACAGCACTGGAGGGACGGGCCGTGGACCTCCCATCCCATCCGGTCTCATCCCAGAGTCTCGCCTAGACTTAAAGAAGGACACAGTGAGAGACACGGACCCCCAAGAAGCAAGTGCATCATCCTTTCTGATCCAAGATGAAGGATACAGCTGCCTTCTTTATTGAAGTATGTAGGTTTATATAAGATGATCAGAACTCAACAAGCTAATAGTGAATTAGTGGCTTCCGGGGTGGCTCCGTGGTAAAGAATCCACTGCCAGGACAAGAGATAGAGGAGACGTGGGTTCGATCCCTGGGTCAGGAAGATCCCTTGGGGAGGAAATGGCAACCCACTACAGTATTTTCACTTGGGAAATCCCATGGACAGAGGAGCCTGGCGGGCTACAGAGGATCGCCAAATCCGACACGACTGAAGTGGCTGAGCCCAATAGTAAATTGAAGCTCTCTGTGGTTTCGTGTATTTTTTTCCATCAGTTATTTTCAGGACACAGTCACTCAGAAGTGAGCTTAGGATCTAGAAGGTGATAAAATTTCATTTTGGGGGTTTCAACTCTGCTATCGACCGGCAGGATGTCTGGTATGAGCAGCGGTCAGGAGTCTGGTCTCTGAGAAAGCTTTACCTGCAGCCTTCTCGCCTCGGGATGTAATTCACGTGGTTCTTGTGAAAGCAAAGACAACCCTGGCAGGATGAATGCTTCCTCTTAGATGGTGTCCGCAAGCCGCAAGCCCTGCCTCTGAGGCGAAGGTGTCCCCCAAACCACCGCTCCCTAGAGAGTGGACAGGCAGGTGATTTGGGAGGCAGCTCAGATTTTCATCGGAAATATTTCAGTCCCAGATGCATGAATGCGCAGTATTCCCTGGGGCTTCTGGACTAAATGCAGACTTTAATAATTACTCTAATTACTTCTGTGGTGATTCCACCTTTGAATCTACGTCAAATAAACATAGAGCAATGATTACGCTTTCATTTAGTATGCTAGTTCTCAGAAAACCGACATGATCATTTCCTTCTTACGTACTTTTTGCCTGTAACACAGGCTCGGAGATAAAAACTATTTTTATTTGGTGATAAACATGTTTTTGGGCTTCCCAGGCGGCTCAGTGGTAAAGAATCTGCCCACAGTACAGGAGACACGGGTTTGATCCTTGGGTCAGAAAGATCCCCTGGAGAAGGAAAGGCAATCCTCTCCGGTATTCTTGCCTGGAGAATCCCAAGGACAGAGGAGCCTGGTGGGCTACAGTCCATAGGGTCACAAAAGGTCTGCCATGACTTAGAGACTAAAAACAACAACATGAATTTAACACCTAATGACGCAGTTTCCTTTTACACGACATAGAAGGACACTGGCTTTCCTGACAGACACTGCAAAGCTGCTCTGCGTTGATGGCGCAGACCCCGGGGCCTGCAGGCAATGGGATGGGGAGTCTCAGGATGGGCAGGGTGGCCTTTATCACCCCACCCCGGGTCCGTACAGCCACACGCCCCTCGTGGTCTGGCACATCGGCACAGCCAGCTTCTGGAAAACAGTTCTTTATGGTGATACTTCCCTGGTGGCTCAGAGGGTAAAGCTTCTGCCTGCAATGCAGGAGACCCGGGTTCAATCCCTGGGTCAGGAAGATGCCCTGGAGAAGGAAACGGCAACCCACTCCAGTATTCTTGCCTGGAGAATCCCATGGACAGAGGAGCCTGGTGGGCTACAGTCCATAGGGTCGCAAAGAGTTGGACACGACTGAGCGACTTCACTTCACTTCACTTCATTTTATCACCAAGACTGAAAGAGGAGGGATGGACGCGGGTGTGAGTGGGAACCCCAGGCTGCCCGGAGACCCTGAGCTCCCGTGACCCCCAGCGCCTCCCGCATTCACCGCCGCAGGGCCTGAAGTGGCCTCTGCAGCTTAGCTGCGGGCATGTCCCCCTCCAGGCCCTGTTTCCTCATCCGTAACAGACTCACAGTGAGAATTAAAGGAGAGAATTTGGGTTTTCTGAAGCTTGGTTTTGTTAGAAATCTGCTATTGTTACAAACAGCAAACATGCTTTTGAAGTGAAGTGTTAGTCGCTTCAGTCGTGTCCGACTATTTGCGACCCCATGGACTGTAGCCCACCTGGCCCCTCTGTCTGTGGGATTCTCCAGGCAGGAACACTGGAGTGGGCTGCTGTGCCCTTCTTCAGGGGAAGGATGCTTTTGGAAAACGTGTATTTTCCAGGCCTTCCTGTGTTGATGCTGGCTTAGGAGGACCCGGGCAGTTGAGGACAGGTGAGAGCCTGGATGTTCAAGGCGCCGCGGCATAGTCCTAGGACCTAGGACGAGACAGAACGACGGGGCTCTCGGCACAGCGAGCCCTCAGGCGTCTGCTGCAATGGACTCGTGTCTGGCCTGGGGCCCTGCCAGACCCACGGCAGACGTCAGGAGCTGCTCTCTGGGCAGGGAGCTGGCCCCCAGGAGAAGGGCTGACGCGGGAGTGGAGTGTATTCAGTGGGAATATTTAGTGGGAGTGTATTTAGTGGGAGTGTATTTAGTGGGAGTATTCAGATGACGGGGCTCCCGGGGAAGGAAGGAGGAAAGGTGGGAGGGTGAGGCCGGGATGAGGTGGGGAGACCTCAGAGAGTCAGGTGGGCCTGAGAGAGTCGGGTGGGCCTGAGAGAGTCGGGTGGGCCTGAGAGGGTCGGGTGGGCCTGCCGGGGTGGACAGACCCTCCGTGAGAGACAGGCAGTGCAGTGGGCGCAGCCCCAGGCCCCCCCGATCCCTGCCCCCGACAGCCAGGCCAGGACAGTCACTGCTCTTCACACCCAGAGCCGTGGTTCTCACCTGCCCCCTGTTGGCACCGCCAGGGGCCTTCTCTGCGTGTGGGGCCTCCGCGCAGGAGGGTTCGGTGAAACAGGCCCAGGGCAGGGCCAGCATCTGCCAGGGCCTGAAAGCTGCCCCGGGCTTCCGCAGGGTCGGCCCTGGAGTCCACACCAAGCCCAGATTTCCCCGTGGCCAACCTTGCCCCCTGCACCGTCCCTGGCTCTCTGGGCCATCAGGGCTCTTTGCACTGCGGCGGTCCAGTCCCTGCCTCTGCCGAGCCCGCCGGCAAGGTGGATTCCCACAGTCAGAAACCAAGGAGGCTACCAGCCCATTTCAGGGAGAAAGGAGCAACAAACCGCCCAGCGCTTCCCCAATAAAGCGGAGGCTGGGACGGCGGCCGCTGGCGTCACGCTCAGAGCACGCGCCTCGGGCTCGGCTGGAAAGTCGCCAGAGAAGTGCAGGTTCTCTGTGAAATGCATCCTTGTTGAGCAAAACGCTTTCTGCTCCTTCACGGGTTGAGTGTGTCTCTCTAAAGTTCACCCATTAATGTCCTGAGACTGGTTAGGGAGGCAAAGGGAGGACTGAGACGTGCGTGACGGTTGGACACGCGTTTTCCCGAGCCTGCCGGAGAAAGCGGGAAACGTCTCCTCCCTTCCCCTCTGCTCCACGCCAACCCGTCTGTCCCATCCTAGGGCCACCATGAAAGGGTCTATCCTTTCACTTACGCTTCTGCCAGGCGTTTACCTGTGCACACCTGTTCACGCTACCCCAACGGCAAACGTCTGGAACCACTTGGGAAATACCCCCAACAAATTCCTCGGAGTCAGAACTACAGCTGAGAGGTCACCGCACAGACAGCTCCTCCTGTCTCCTCCAGACTCCCCCCGGCCCCAGCTCAGGGCTCCTCTGGGCTCAAGCCTGGGGCCGGGGATTAGTGGGTGATCAGAAAAGAGTGTCCAATAAGGAATAAAAAATCCAGATTTATACCTGAACCTTTTAACGTGACTCATGTACTTACTTTGAGGTAGGGCCAAAGCTGCTGCTGAGGGGGTTTCATAGTCCTTTCTCTTGTACACACAACCTCTATCTTTAATGTATCCCTTGTGTTTCTTTAAAATGAAACAATTAGTTTAAACTGCTTGTGAAGCGTCCTTTCTCTTGTACACACAACCTCTATCTTTAATGTATCCCTGTGTTTCTTTAAAATGAAACAATTAGTTTAAACTGCTTGTGAAGCAATCTGAAAGTTGACTCAGGTTTCAGTGATTTTCCACTGATAACTGACACTGATCTCACCTACAAGTGATTCTTTTTTTTTCCCCCCACACAAACTGCTCGTTTATTATTAGCACTGGTGCCGGGACAACCCCTCCAGTAGCCACTCGGAGCAGCATGGAGGGGCCGGCCCACGTGAGGGGCAGGAGTGGCCTTACTTCTTTGCCTTGTCCGTGGCATAGCCCTGGATGGGGGCCGCCTTCACCCCGAGCTTCCTCTCGGTCTGCTCGGCCCCCCACAGCACTGTGTGGATGGAGCTGCGTCTGTAGTGCTTCTCCCAGGTGACGAGGGTGTGGAGAAGCTGAAGACGAGCAAGGCACCCAGCACCGCCTCCCGCTCGCTCAAGCGCCCGTTCATGTCAGCAGAGCTCCTGAACTCCAGCTGTAGAGTCAGACTTTCTCATCAGTGGAGAGGCTGCCCTAGGAGGCCTTCTCCTTCCCTTCAAGGCCTCTGGCTGGCAGACAGGTTTTCGACACGGGCCATGTCAGGCGATGGTACGCCTGTCCACGTAACCCAGGAGCGCACAGTCAGAGCACAGTCTCTGGTCTTCACATCGCTTCCGTGTGCTCACACACACACCAAGGTGGAAAGTGCCTGCCTACCTAATAGGCTAAATGCTCTGGTGCCAACATTCTGCTGCATGCGCCCAGCTGCTGTCCACTGTGCCTGCTTGACTGCCCTCTGCACCTCGGCTGCCCGCTGCCAGCGGAGCGGCAATTCTATATATTTTCAAACAACTGGTTTTATATGGTCTTTCCTAAATACTTCAATTTCCATAGAAAAATATTCTTTATGGTCTTTTGCACTCTTATTTCAGTGGCTCACATATTTAGTTAAATTAAAAAACAACGGGAATTGCACGCGGCATGCTTTGATGTTGGAGCAAATCTAGCACCTCTGGCAGGGTCAGGAGCCATGCAAGTGCTGCACCCCAGGGGGGGAGAGGGTTTGGGGTGCTGTACCCCAGAGTCCCTTGGACTGCAAGGAGATCCAACCCATCCATCCTAAAAGAGATCAGTCCTGAGTGTTCATTGGAAGGACTGATGTTGAAGCTGAAACTCCAATACTTTGGCCACCTGATGTGAAGAGTTGACTCACTGGAAAAGACTCTGATGCTGGGAGGGATTGGGGGCAGGAGAAGGGACGACAGAGGATGAGATGGCTGGATGGCATCACCGACTCAATGGAGATGAGTTTGGGTGAACTCCAGGAGTTGGTGATGGACAGGGAGGCCTGGCGTGCTGCAGCCCATGGGGTGGCAAAGAGTCGGACATGACTGAGTGACTGAACTGAACGGAACCTAGGGAGGAAGCGGGTTGGAGTGCCATACCCCAGAGAGGAGGAGGGTTTGGGGGTGCCGTATCTCGGAGGGGATGAGGGTTTGGGGGAGGCCAGTTAGGACAAGGTGGGTGCAGAGGGCTCCCTCCGGCTGCCGACGCCCCTGGAGGCCAACCCCATTCCCCTCGCAGACTTTAGATCCCGCCTCCACTTCACCCCACGCGAGGATGGCAGTGGAGCGGGGAGGGTGGGGAGAGGCAGGTCAAAGGGCACAGACTTTGGGCATAAGGTGGACAAGTCCCAGTGTCTGATGTAACACCATCGATGGCGCTGTGCTGCACTGAGGTTTGCTAAGGGAGTTGAACTTCAAGGTTCTCACTTCCCCCATAAAAATAAATCTGTGAGGTGATGCCTGATGATAAACTAGATGGGGGAGGCCCTCCACAGCTCATATGTAGCAAGTCACCATGACAAACAGTTAAAATAGATGGTGGTTTCATGTCTCAAACACGCCTCTGTAAGGCTGATGAAAGGCGGGGAGGGCAGCCGGAGCGTCAGCTCTCTCCTCTGCACCAGTGGAAAAAGAAGTCACCAACACGTGTTGGTGCTTCTTCATTCCTTATTCATTTAATCCTTCCCTGAATACCAACTCCCTGAACAGAGTCAGACAGTCCTAGTTCTGGATACAAATCACGCCAGCAAGAATGATTGCCAAGGCCAAGCAAGATCCTCCTTGTGGATCGTTCTGGGGGGACAACGTGCATCTTCCCTAGAGTGTCTGACACTTTATTTGAGAGGAAATGTCAAAACGGAACTTGCAGGAATGATGCAGAGCTCACTAAATCGGGGCTTAAACCCCACGGGTCATTAACTCCGGGGCTGGAGTGTCAAGTCACTGGCCAGGGTGCCCACGGCCTGCCACTCACACCACAGACCCGCCTCTCCCTTCCTTTTTCCTGCTGCTGTTGTGCAACATTTACAACATAAAACTTGGCATTTTAGCCATTTGTAATTGTACAATCCAGTGGCAGTAATGACATTCCCACCATTGTTGGACCGTAACCGTATTTCCCAGACTTTTCCATCACCCCAAACGGAAGCACGGAGCCCAGTAAGCAGCAAGCCTCATTCTCACTGTCACCACCTCCACCTCCTTTTTAGCTGTCCGTTCGGGTGACCCAGCACAGGTTTTCCTTTTCCATGTACCTTGATTTGATCACATATTTAATCAAGAAGCATGTGGTCCTTGTTTTGTGGACATGCACGCCAAAGCATGTTCACTGTACACAGAGATCTTATGCACTTAGTGAACTCATGGAAATTATCTACCTAGATTCACTTAAATCAAATGATGCTATAAATTATCTGGTAACAATGAAGTGCGGTTAGATGGGAGTCATGTAGGAGACGATTCATAGTTTAAAGATACTGCATGTAACTTGCAAATTTAGATTTTACACCTTGGATTTTCCTAAAGCAAAATTCATTTATATCATTTCAACACTTTTGTATCTAGGAGAAATCATCATCATTTTCCTTGGGTATAGAAACACTTTATTTTAAAACTAATAGGTGTATTTGACAAATTTCAGCTCAGTTAAATACATTGCCGTCTTGAATGCTCTGTTTCAGTAGATTTCCTTAGGTCATACCAGCCCTTTCACAACAGCTCCACGCTATTCCTATTTTAGGATAAAATTCCTGCCTGAACCCTCTACAAATACTCGAAATTTGAGACGATCAAATAAATGCCAATAGAAAAAAAAAATGTTTCTGGAATTGTACTAGCTGTTATCAAAACAATAACAGCAGTGATAAATGTTTTAGAGATTGAGCACCAGGGATTTTTCAGACATTCATTACATGCCAATCTCCGTAAGCGACATGTAATAAATGCAAACATCCTTAAAAGCAAATAAATACGTTTAAAAGTATAATTTCTCTTAGCCTGTGTACTGATTTTTCAAAATGTTTCTCGCCAAGTGAAATTCCATATCAAAATGTGTGTATTCCATCAGACTCTGAGAAGGAAAAGGGGCTCCAGGGCTCTTTGTCACTGGGAAGATCTGGGGTGGCCTTAATCCCCAGACAACTCCAGTGTGACAACAGGGAAGTCTCGGAGGCTCGGAAATGGCTCGGGTGCTGGGAGCCGGGAATGTGTTCCCAGAGTATAATCCGGCTGATACAGTGTTCTCTGCAAAAGGCTGTGAGGTCTTGGCCTAATAAGCATAATCTCATTACACTGCAAATAAAAGTTTCCTATTTATCTCCAGATTTCAAATGAATCTAATAAGGCTTATGATACAGTCACCCAATACCCTAATCATATTTCTGCCTATCTAAAAGCAATCAGTAATTGTGTTACAGCAGGCCGTGCTGACAATACCTCTGACACAGAAAGGAGAATGAGAGCCCAGCTGTACTAATTAAATTAAATGCTAGGCTGATGGAATACATTTGCCGGAGCCGGGGAGTATGGGTGCAGAATTAATAAGCATTACGGCTTAGAGCGGGAGATGATATCATAATGGAGGCAGGTTTTGATGTTGAGAGCCTCATTCAGATTCAATGCGCCATAATGCACGGATCTGACAGCTGCTTAGAGAGGTGCAGCGCCTTGAACAAATTGCACAGGAACTGTCTCGTTGCTGTGCTCCTCGCTGAGCCCATCGCGGCTTGCATCACCCTTGCAGCTCGCAGGCCGACCGGGCGGTCCTATCGGGAGGCGGTCGCGGCCAGCCTGCCCTCTCCTTGCCTGTCGCTCCCCCAGCTCTGGGACTCTCTGGCTCATCTGTCTAGGCTCGCTTTGGATCACAGAGGCAGGCCGGCAAGCAATCGTCTTAGAACTAGATTTTCCTATGAGGCCTTCCCCCCGGTTCTAGGGAAAACCGGGGCCCGCCCCGCCTTGTGAGGGCCAGGGCGCGCGGGGCTGGGGGCCCGGCACGGTCTCCTGCTGGCGATTGAGTGCCGCTATCTCTCCGGCAGCAGCGTGGAGGCGGCCATGGCTGCGGCCGGCCAGGACTCATTATCATGAGAATTTTGACAGGATATTAAATTTACTAATCCTGCACTTTCCGGACTGACCCTCCCTGGGAGCAGGCAATGCGTCTGTCTGCCGGGAAAGCACTTTCTCTGTCTTCTCTCGTCCTTCCACCTTTTCTCCCCTGGACCCCTCTGGTGTCCCCACCGCCCCCAGTGTGCCCGACACCTGTGCTCCCTCAAGCATCACCGGCGCCCAGGCCGCGGGCGCCTCCAATGGGCGCACGCTCTCCTGCAGGTGATGCGAAGAGGGCATTGCACCCCCTCCCTGGCTGGAAACGGGCTGTTCAGGGTCCTTCCAGCCTGAGCCGCTTGGCCGGAACCCGAGGTAACTGATGGGTTTGTGGGAGGACGGGATGGGGCGTCCACGGGGTGTCTGTGCCATTCCGCCTTCCGCAGGAAACTTTGACACGCGGGGACCAACCGGCATGCTGGACACGGATTACACACCATCCTGCACACGTGCACACGAGTGCACACACCTCAGTCACCTGTGATTCACCTGTAAGCCAGCCCAGAAGACTCAGCTCCACACGGATGCGGTCGGCTAAGATTTCAGAAGGGCGAACGCACATCCCTGCCTCTCTGCCTGCACATTCTCACAGCCCCGCTGGCAATCAGGCACCACACATATGTTGTGGTAGCAACTGTTACTCTTTGTTTATTCCATCTATAAATAAACTACATCGGAGCCCAGGAATATTTTTAGAAAACTTTCGGGTATTGCAGCAGAATCCCATCATCTTGCCCATTCATAAGCTCTCCGCGCTCCAGAAAATCAAAACGCACCACACATTTCCACTGACATTCTGCCAGGGTGATCTCTAAATAATTCAGCAGTAAAATCTGGTCAGCTCTCCCACCTCCCCGAAAAAACTCCTGCACACACAGTGCCAATTAAGTTGCTGAAAACAGCAGATTTCCACTGATACTCCACAGATAAAGCTGACCATTAAATCGCAATTTAACATCCCAGGCAGTGGGAGCTGCTGACAGACTCTGAAGCTTGTAATCTCATTTAACCCCCTCCTGTCAGGAGCAGGCCCACCCCTTTAGCATAATGCCGCCAAATTAGACCTGACATGGCAACAAGAGAAAGAAAAACCTCTTTAGCTTAAAAGTCAGGCCACAGTGGGCAACCCTGACCTTCAGCGTCCCCCGCTCACCCACGCCACCCTCCAGGGACCCCGGAGACATTTACGCTGAGCCGGAGGAGCGGGGGGCGGGGGGGGGGGGGACACAGGGGTGGAGAGGGCCCGGCCGCAAGGCACTTGGGTTTCCCTGGGGGCAAATTACAGAGAATTTTCCTAGACAATGGAAGGAAATTTCACCTGGGCTTTTTCAAGTCTTTCTTTGGTAATAAAAGATGAACCCCGATGGTTCTGTTCAAACTCCTCCAGCTCAATATTTCCCTCTGCCTGCGGTGGCCTCTGACTCGGAAGCCGGGGGACGCCTCTGCTGGAACACAGAGTTCCCACCCCAGGCCTGGGACAGCGTGCATTTTCAATGAGGTCATCCTGGCTGGTGGCTGCAGGCTTCAAAGCCTTTCCCGTGACTGGCATTTACTGGCCCTGTTTTCATGAGGAATCTGGCTGCCTCAGAGGCCCCTGACAACCAGCTCTCCGGACTCAGGCTTTTCCACCAACTCCCCTATTTTGTTAAGAGTGGGTGGGGGCCAAAGGTGGGGGCTGTGGGGCCCCAGTAGGGCCACCGGAAGGTGGGTTTCACAACATTCACAGCTCTTTTCCCAGGTCAAGCCAGAGCTGCTCTTCAAGACCGACACTGCGTTCTGGGCCTGACTCACAAGGACAAACCCAGACTTCTGTGGGCTCCAGTGTGCACTCTATTTCAGTGAATTTGTGTCTTAAAAAAAAAAAGTCAGTTGTTAATTTGAAAGAGCTTCCTTCCCAAGTATAAATTTTTTGTCTTTCTGCTCCTGCAAAAATAAAAATGTTTTCAGGCCAAAAGTTAGATACCATCTAAAGCTGGCATTCATGGCTCTTTGGGCCCTCAAAAAAACCAAAACCAAGCCTGCACTCAAAAATCCTATCCTCAGTTCCTCCAGGACTTGAATTTCAAAAACAGATGGAGTCTGTACAGACCAGAACCCGCTGCAAGTCGAGTGGATATTGATAGAGAGACAGAGAGGAGCTTCCCCACACCTGGCCCCCACCGACCCTCCTTAGGCAGCGGCTCAGGAGACAATGAATAAATCATGCCTTCCAGGAAGAAGAGACACGCCAAGATGCTTGCAGGAGGGGAGTCTGGACCTTGCACTGGGGTCAGCGGCTCGGCAGCTGCCCGGGTCCGTGGAGCCCCCAGCCTGCCCCGTGCTCCCGGGACTCACCTGTCCGGCTCCCGGCCGCCAGCAGGACAGGCGCTCGGCACCCTGGAACCGCAGCCTCTCCGCCTGTCCGTCACCTGCCGCGGAGGCCGGCTCTGTGCGCTGCTGGCTGGCTCCAAGCCTCCAGTCTCCCCGACTTTTTTTTTCCCCATTAAAGTGAGCCGAAAGGGCTAGCAGAAACCGCCTCAATGTTTATTTCGACTTCCCAGGGCTGCACTGGAGCGAAGTCCTGCCTGCCCGAGCCTTTCTGCACTGGAGTGGTTTATTTAATTTGTCAGAATAATGGGAGCGGCTGAATGAGAGATAGAGAATGCAGTGTGGTATAAAAGAAACAAAGGCTAAAAGTACCACTATTTTGATTCCCTTTTTAAAATTACTTCCAAAGTGTGGTATCTATTGTGAAGAATAATGCTGAACAAAGCACAGTGTCTTGGCAATATTCACAGGGCTTATTCACGCACAGCCAGCTCTGTCTGTACATTCAGAGGTAGAATACACTTATAAATGATGTATTGGAAGGACTGCAGCTCCTATTGTGTCCCCAGTGTAAACAAAAAGGCAGACAGGAGCCGAGTGGCCTCTGGGTGGCCGGGCTGCGGGGGGTGCTCCCAGCCCCCCGGTTCCGGCAGGGAAAACCCGGATCAGCAAAACCCACCGGAGTCCACGTGACAGGGGCTCAGCCCAGGGGCACTCCCTCCTGTCCCCCGTCACCCCCCTTTGGGCTCACCGGGGCTCCAGAAGTTTTGCTTAGGCAGCACCAGCCTGGGCATGAGCCCACCACCCACACTCCTGGGTGACCCCTCTGACCATTTCCAGAACCTTCCACTTGGAGGACACCGGTCTCCCCCACTGAGAACAGGCTCCATAAGGCCCAGCACAGACTCAGTGATGGCCTCCCCGTGCCCTGCGCGGTGCAGAGCTCGAGGCCTGACCGCACGTTCTGAGTGGTGGCGGCCACAGCGATAGGTGTTCTGTGTCAGCTTCAGGTCTGGCAGCTAAGCCTTGCTTTAGTAACGTGCCTGGACTGCAGCTGTGAGAAAAGGGCCTGCTCGTTATAACCTGTAAACTTCCTCTTCCCCTGCCAGCTGGAGGAAAGAGCGTTTTTGAATTTTAGTTTTCTGCCGGTAAGACGTTTTCCCCACTCGTGCCAACAGGGAAAGACAGGTCACGGCTGTATCTGTGGTTCTCAGCTGGGTGCGGGGCCGCCCAGACCCAGGGGGGTCTTTCCGGGGGTGCGCTGCCCTGGAGCCCTGCCACCAGCCCTCTGATCCCCAACCCTGGGCTGTCTCCAGCTGTCCCCGCTCCCCAGACGTTCCCTTCCAGGGGGAGCCAAGTGCCAGCTCAGAAGCGCGCTGCGCGGGCGAAGAAGGCTGCGACTTTGGTTCTCTAAGTGCCGCTCTTCTGTGCAGAGTGCCTGCTGTGGTCCTGGCAGGGGAGCACCGCCAGCGTGACCCGCGTGTGCCACGCACACGAGAGCGGATGGTGGTCATGGCGAGCTGGGACGCGTGGCCAGCCCACGTGACCTGGAGGTGCCCCCTCCTCCGGCTGCACACACGCAGAAGCCCCGGGCTGCAGGGGTCAGAGGCTCCCCAGGCCACGTGGGCCTCGCCGAGCTGAGAACACAGGGGCTGCTCCCCGGACTCTCAGCGCCGAGTCCCTGCAGTTACTGGGTGTCTGGCTCCAGGCCTCACTCCCTCATTGCACTTTAGTGACTGACTGTGTCCACCCTCAGGCTGAGACAGATGCCTCACACCTCTGGCTGGTTCTCAATATTCCCTAAGATAGACGTTTCTGTTTTCACAGTTAGAGCTGGAGGTCTGTGCCTTTGGTCACCTTCACCCATGCCAGCCCGCCGCATCCACCACCTCTGGAAACTGCCAGGCTGCAGAGTCTGAGTTCAGCGTCCAGACTCCAGCTGTGGGTCGGCCTGCAGTCTGTCCTTCTCACTGACCTCCCTGAGCTCCGTGTCCTCAAGGTCCCTCTGTGCCGTCCCAGTGGTAGGATTTCCTTCCTTTTACCATGAAAATCCTTCCTGTCTCTCTGCACCTGTATCTGTATCTAGCTGGAATCTTATTTATATGGTGGAATATATATAATATATAACATTGTTTAGTGGCATATAGAGTGAAAGTGAAGTCGCTCAGTCATGTCTGACTCTGGGACCCCATGGACTGTAGCCCACCAGGCTCCTCCGTCCATGGGATTTTCCAGGCAAGAATACTGGAGTGGGTTGCCATTTCCTTCTCCAGGGGATCTTCCTGACCCAGGGATCGAACCTGGGTCTCCCACATTGTAGGCACTTTTACCATCTTGCCACCAGGGAAGTCCTAAGCATATACAGTAGGATATATGATATAACTGAGCCACCAGGGAACCCCACATATATATATATATAACATATTTAATATTATGTACTATATGTAATACTATGTCTAGTAGAATGTATGTATTATATAATATATAAAGTTATATATAGTAGAATATATGTAGTGGAATATATAATATATATAGTAGAATATTTTATATATAGTGAAATATATAGAATATTATCTAATATCATTATGTAATATCACTAATATTACATATGTGAAATATGTGAAGTATATATAGTGGAATACATTATATATAACATACAGTATTAAAAATAGTGGAATGTACACTGTAGGATACACCTCACCACGTTCTTTGCAGCATTATTCACAGCAGCCAAGATACAGAAATGTCCAGTCTGTCAGTGACGAAAGGATTAAAAAATATGTGATATGTATATATTCTATTTATGCATATTCCATGACATACATAATTATTATATATTCCAGTACATATGCTATATATTATATATGTTTATATAGTATCATATAATATATAATAGTCCCTAGAGAGTGTATTACAAAGCAGAGATATTACTTTGCTGACAAAGGTCTGTATAGTCAAAGCTATGGTTTTTCCAGTGGTCATGTACAGATGTGAGAGTTGGGCCATAAAGAAGGCTGAGAGCTGAAGAACTGATGCATTCAAATTGTGGTGCTGGAGAAGGCTTTTGAGAGTCCCTTGGACAGAAAGGGAATCAAACCAGTCCATCCTAAAGGAGATCAACCCTGAATATTCATTGGAAGAACTAATGCTAAAGCTAAACCTCCAATCCTTTGGCCACGTGATGTGAAGAGCTGACTCACTGAAAAAGGCCCTGATTCTGGGAGGGACTGGGGGCAGGAGCAGGAGGCAACCGAGGATGAGGCGGTTGAATGGCATCATCAACTCAACGGACATGAGTGTGAGCAAACTCTGGGAGACGGTGAAGGACAGGGAAGCCTGACGTGCTGCAGTTCATGGGGTTGCAAAGAGTTGGACACACCTTAGTGACTGAACAATAACAATACATAATATAGTATAATATAATCTATTTATAATATAATTAAATATCAAATATGGTGGTGCTGCTGCTGAGTCACTTCAGTCATGTCTGACTCTGTGCAACCCCATAGACGGCAGCCCACCAGGCTCCTCCGTCCCTGGGACTCTCCAGGCAAGAACACTGGAGTGGGTTGCCGTTGCCTTCAGTCGTGTCCGACCCTGTGCGACCCCATAGACGGCAGCCCACCAGGCTCCTCTGTCCCTGGGATTCTCCAGGCAAGAACACTGGAGGGGGTTGCCGTTGCCTTCTCCAATGCGTGAAAGTGAAAAGCAAAAGTGAAGTTGCTTAGTCATGTCCGACTCTTTGCGACCCCATGGACTGCAGCCTACCAGGCTCCTCCATCCATGGGATTTTCCAAGCAAGAGTACTGGAGTGGGGTGCCATTACCTTCTCTGTCAAATATGCTATATAATATAAAATTGTATATAATCATATTATATTGCAATATATTATATAATATAAACATATATAATGTTATACTTATATAACTCCATACATGGAGTTATATTATTTTATAATATTATATTTATAATATAAATATAAAATTAAATATAATATTTATATTATATAAAGTGGAATAGCTATAATATATAGCATATGTAGTAGAATATATAATATTATGCATATTGTGTGTGTGTTAGTTGCTCAGCCGTGTCTGACTCTTTGCGACCCCATGGACTGTAGCCCACCAGGCTCCTCTGTGCATGGGATTCTCCAGGCAAAAATACTGCCATTCCTTTCTCCAGGGGATCTTCCCAACTCAGGGATCGAACCTGTGTCTCCCTCACTGCCAGCAGATTCCTTACCGTCTGAGCCACCAGGCTGCCTCTTGGTATCCGTAAGTGGACTATACACGTACCAGAATAAACACACACCACACTTCTCACCCATCCATCGCTGACAGACACTCGGTCGTTTCCGTCTCGGCGTCTGTGAATAACGCTGCATCAACCTTGGCGACACAGGCTTTCCCCGGTGTCCTGCTTCCACTTCTTTAGGATAAGCCCCCAGGAGTGGAACTGCTGGACCGCACGGTGGTCCAGCTTTACCTCTGGAGGAGCCGACCCTGTTCTCCACAGTGCCCGCGGCAGCTTCGTTCCCACCGACGGTGCTCACGGGCTCCTTTCTCGCCGCATCCTCACCAACACTTGTTACCTCTTGTGTTTCGGAAAATCGCCTGTTTTTCAGTGTTTTGAGGGTCCTCCTGCCCCTGGCCTGTCCAGTGTGGCCTCAAAGCCAGCGTGTCCTCCTCTCGGGATGACCCTTTCCATCACTTTCACGCTCTGGAAACACCTCCCTCTGCAGCAACAGAGACCACGTGAGTTCCAACAACATCTGACACATGGTGACCTGCTGCCATGCTGCTGCGATTTGGATTTTGTAGTGGGACGTTTGTAAAGCTCTTTTAAAAATGTTTATTTCCCATGCTAGAAATAGTTATCAGTGAACAGCTTCTAAAGCAGGGGTTCTTTGAATGGCTCTGAGGGTACCATCTGGGCAGATTCTGGAGAGCTCTCCATTTATAAAGATCACAACACCGAGATCTTAGTGAAGCTTCTACAGGGAAAACATCATTAAACGTGCTGATGACCGAAAGTGGACACTCAAACGCAGTGGAAGTGGCGAGTCCCCGCCCGGCTGTGATGGGACACTGTCCTGCATCTCTGAGCCTCTGTTTCTTCAACCTCCATGTTGCTAGTACTTCTCTGAAGTTGGAACACTTTCGTTTTTTAAAAAAATCAGTGCAGTGCTATGTGGCCAGACAGCCTGGTTGATGGAATCCACGCTGGCTTTATCGGGAGCCCTGGGGGCTCTGGGCTTGTCCTGGAATTTAATGTTTTTATTTCTCAGTAGAGCAAGCTGGAGTCCAGAGTGTAAGGGTTGTGGAAACTTGGAGAACAACAGAATCTGGTAGGAATCTGAGAAATCAGTTGGTCTAATGTTCTCATTTTAGAGAGGGAAAAATTGAGATTCAAAGCAATTTGGGTTTTCAAGATCAGTTAGCCAACAAATTGGGATAAGTTCTCAGATCTGTTAAGCCATTTAAATACGTAAACACCTTTTTTAACTAAAAGAGGTTTAAATATAGTGGTCCATGAAAAGCAGTAGTAAATGATATAATTACTTTTGCGATATAGACACTCCAGGAAACATCCACTATTTTCTCCAGGAGTTTTCCATTTTGTACACAGACTTTCAGTCTTTCAATGACTCAAAAACGATCAGGTGAGAGGTGACTCAGAGACCCCTTGGTCTGGGGGTCCTCCGTCTTTGTGGGTTCCTCTGTGTGCTGATAAAGCAACAGGTATCTCCTGGAGGGGCTTGTGCTCCAGATAACGTCAGTTCTCACAGGATCACTAATGGCAGCAGAAGCAGGCCACCCTAACCTGCGGCCTGGAAAACAGGCTCAGCTTCTGGATCATTCCCCAGCCTTAGAGAGAGACTCACTCACTAATTTGCTAAGCCATCAGCATGCACCAGATAGCTGGTCCCAGAACGCATCGCTCTAAGTGTTTCTCTTAGTTCGCCCATGATAAGTGGGTGGGTCTGAGATTCAGGGGCTGGAGTGCTGCTGAGGGGAGGAAGTGAGTCCACATCTCACTTTGGGTTTTGAGGACCCGATCTGGGCTCCCAGTTCCCCGACTTTAAATCTGGTCTTCCGGTTCTCCAACTTTAAGATGGTTTTGATACTGCTTGTGTGCGGAGTCTAAACTAGGACACAAGCAACCTTATCTGTGAAACAGCATCACGGACATGGAGAACAGACTGGCGTTTGCCAAGGGGGTGGGGTGCGGGAGGGCTGGAGGGGGCGTCTGGGGTTGGCAGACGCAAACCACCACATACGGGATGGATGAACAAGGTCCTCCTTGCAGCGCAGGATGTGCAGTCAATATCTTATAGGAGTATAATGGAAAAGAATTTTAAAAAAGAATATATTGATTCATATATATAAATTCTTTTTATGTAGATAGAATGCAGGGATAGAATATATATATAACTGAATCATCCTGCTGTACAGAAGAAATTAACACAACATCGTAAATACACTACAATAAAAAATTGTAAAAACTAAAGTGGGCTTGACAATTTATGTACATCTGCTTCCATGCCCTCAACTTCACCTGTTTCCTAAAGACACGAATGTCCCTGTGATGTTTAATCAGTGGTGACCTTGGGGGAGGGTGCATTAGAACTACTCTTTGTGGACGCTTAGGGGGAAAGGTGCTGTGTGGGTCCCAGGCGGCTCCAGCCTGCGTTGGAAGGGGCTCCCCTGAGCTGGCCCGCGGCCGTCACGCACAATGCTCTTCCCCCGGCGAATCCGTTTCACCTCAGGTGTTTCAGTGCCTCCCGCTTCACTATTGCACATCACATCCCCAACTAGATGGGATGTGAGGAGCCTGACCCTTTCACTCAGACTTTTCACTTGGACGTTTAAGAACCTGGATTTTTATAACGTGCAGAAGGTAGAGGTGGCCCAGTGGTAAAGAATCCATCTGCCAGTGCAGGAGATGTACGTAAGAGATGTGGGTTCGATCTCTGGGTCAGGAAGATCCCCTGGAGAAGGAGGTGGCAACCCGCTCCAGTATCCTTGCCTGGAGAACCCCCTGGACAGAGGAGCCTGGCAGGCTAGAGTCCATGAGGCCCCAGAGAGTCGGACACGACTGAGCGCGCATGCGGTTGTGGACTTCCCTTCTCCACCCTTGGGTTCGGCCATGTCCAGATTTTTAAACGACGGGTGCTGCTGCCCAGGGAACTGACCACACACACATCCTGTGCAGAGCAGTGCATGCTTTCCTGGCCTGAATTTGCAGCAAGCCCATCAAAAAAGAAAGTCAGTTCTCCAGTCTTTAATTTTTTCAGCTCTTCGTTTTCCTTTCTTTTTTTTTTTTTTTTAATATGCTTTAAAATTCCTTGCAGCCTTCCTCCCCAACTGTACAATATCAAAAGCGCTCTGTTCTAATCCTCTCCCGGCTGCCTCAATTAATCACTTCTTTATTACAGACCTTGGCGTCCTGCCCTCTCATCACCGGCGAGCGTCTCCCAGCTTCACAGCCATGGGGCTGGGCTCTCTGTCCCCCAGTGCCAGCTAGCCCCTCTCCCTTGCAGGTGCTCCTTTCTCCTTCTCCGTTTTTGCCCCATTCCCCGTCTCTCATCCATTGATTTCCTCCTTCTCCTACACACCCATGCTCTTTGGCTGACTCAGTCCACGCCCTTGTGTGACTGCCCCGCTTTATCTCCCGCCACATGGATCGGGCCCTGAACTGTCCAGAGCTGTAGTGGCTGACGCTTCCTGAGACCTGACCGTGCAGGGAGGGCTCAGGGTTATGTGGATCTCTTCACCGAAGCTTCTTGAACCCTGGGGATGGCTCAGGCTTGCCCATCTGGTGCAGGAGGGGAGCAGCGGGGCCCTACGTACAGGGCTGAGAGGGCGCAGAGCTCAGGTGCCACTGTGGCCCGTGCTGTCCCCGGAGTGCTGTCCGCCTGCTGACCGCCCCCGTGAACTCGACCATGCCCTGCCCGCAGCAGGTGGGGAGAGCCCTGACTCTGTGGCCTGGCAGGCGCGGCCGTGGGTCCACTTCTCCTCCACGCCACAGGCAGCCTCCTCTCCTCACGACTTGTCCCCGGGGTCCCGGGCTGCCCTGGAGGAAAGAGCGTCACGGATGCCAGCGCTCCTGCCAACGCCCACAGCATCCTCTAAGTGGGGCCAGACTTACTCACTGGACAAAGCTTGGTTTTCAGCTGAACTGTTGGTAGGTAAAATGTTCAGGGAAGGTTTTTAGAGGTAAACCCATCTGTTTGAACATGAAATCAGTGATATTTTATGACAATGTGTTTTCCCGAAAGGTCTATTTTAAAACTAACTTCCTACTTCATTGTATAGCCAAGGAATAAAATCTGATACCTACTTATTTAATTGCCCTAAAATGCAGGGTTTTTCTGAAGTAATAGTCCTCCTCTGAGTTGAGTGAATAAGTACTGCTCACTCCAGTGAGCGCTGGGTCCTGAAACAAACCTGCGGGAGCCTGAAGGACGGCTGATGGTGAGCTGGAAACACCCATTCACAGGAGGCTTGCACACTGGTGCGTCCCAGGAAGCCAAGACAGGTCAGGGGAAGACGCTTCACTTCTCTGCGCCCGGCCGGGCGTCGGAGCCTCAGCATCGGTGCCGTTTGCCCAGGAGGGCGAAGCTGGCTCTTGGAGGTGAAGCCCCCTCCTCGTGGTTCCCTGCCCCGACTCCATCCCGCAGGTAACCGGCCCAGTGTGCCAACCTCCGCAGAGCTGGGCAGGTGGCACTTGAACCCCCAGGGCGGAGCCACGGGTGCCAGGAGGCCACTGAGATGTGAAATCCAGTGGAAAGGAGGTTGGGGCTGAGGGAAAGCCTGAATTGGGTTTTGAAGGCTTATCATGAAAAGAAGAATGTGTTTTTAAACATTTTAATAAATAGACTTCATTTTCTGGAGCAGTTTTTAGGCTCACAGTAAAACTGAAGAAAGGGGTTGAGACCCCCACAAACCCCCACCCCTCCCCATACAGCCTCCCCATTACCAGCACCCCCACTGCAGCGGGGGGCGTCTGTTACCACTGATGGACCCACCATGACAGCATATTAAAAAGCAGAGACATTACCCTACCAACAAAGGTCCATCCAGTCAAGGCTATGGTTTTTCCAGTGGTCATGTATGGATGTCAGAGTTGGACTATAAAGAAAGCTGAGCGCCGAAGAACTGATGCTTTTGAACTGTGGTGCTGGAGAAGACTCTTGAGAGTCCCTTAGACTGTAAGGAGATCTAACCAGTCCATTCTAAAGGAGATCAGTCCTGGGTGTTCATTGGGAAGGACTGATGCTGAAGCTGAAACTCCAGTACTTTGGCCACCTGATGTAAAAAACTGACTCATTTGAAAAGACCCTGATGCTGGGAAAGACTGAAGGTGGGAGGAGAAGGGGACGACAGAGGATGAGATGGTTGGATGGCATCACCGACTCAGTAGACATGAGTTCTGAGCAAACTCCGGGAGACGGTGGAGGACGGCAAAGCCTGGCGTGCTGCAGTCCATGGGGTCACAGAGAGTTGGACACGACTGAGCGACTGGACTGACGGACGGACATGTCGTCACCACCGAGAGTCCGCAGGTGACACTGGGGTTCGCTCTTGGTGAGAATTCTAACGTCGTGTCCGCACCGTCGCCGTCTCCTGAAGGGGAGTCTCATCGCCCTGCGATCCTCCATGCTCTCCCTGGTCTCTCTCCGCCCTGACACCTGGACACCACCGATCTTTTTCACAGTCCCCAACGTTTTGCCTTTCCCAGGACATCGTATTGCTGGAGTCACACAGTAAGTAGTCTTTTCAGACTGGCTCGTCTCACTCAGTCACACGCGTTTCTGTTTCCTCCACATCTTTCTGTGAACTGAAACACACTTCTTTTTGTACAGAATGAACTCCCATCATGTGGATGCACCGGTGTATTTACCCATCGCCTACTGAAGGGCGGCATCTTGGCTGCTTCCAAGATTTGGTGACAATGAATGAAGCTGCCATAGACACTGTGCATTGGTTTTTGTGTGGCGGTAACTTTTCAACTCATCTGAGTAAAAACCAAAGAGCATGATTGCTGGATTGAAAAAGATGTGTTTTTAATACACTGGATTAAATAAAGCATACTATTAAAATTACTTGTTTTTACTTAAAAAAAAAGTGATTAGTAGAAACATTTAAGCTCACCCGTGTGGGGGAGCCTGGTGGGCTGCCATCTATGGGGTCGCACAGAGTCGGACACGACTGAGGCGACTTAGCACCAGCAGAAGCGTGGCCCACATTCCATTTCTGGCTGACCGCTGGCCTGGAGACTCCGGGGACTGTAGGTGGGAAGGTCTTGTCTGCGGGGTGTGCCTGGAGCCTGTGGACACGGTTTGCATTCCCAGTTCCCTGGGCGGTGTTCTAAGGTCAGCCACGTGGGCAGAGAGGAGGTGGGGGGGGGAGGGGCTGCGCTTTGCTTGCACATGTGGTCTGTGTAGCTGCGTGGTCACCAGACCTGTCAATTGCATGCTCGTGCATGAGTGGTCAAGCTCACACGTGACCCCCCCCTGCCCAGTGCTGGTCTGCTCCACTCCCCTGCCCACCCCCTTCGGTGGTTTCAGGCCCCAGGACCCATCTCAAGTGCAAAAGCCGTCTTTGGAAACAGAGAGCCGACGGGTGGAGGGACATCCTCAGCCCTCCTGTTCCAGGCGGTTCCGTGGGCCAAAATCTCAGCGAGGGTCTCTCCTGCCTGTGGTCACGCCATGCTCCCCAGGTTGTGGGGGGTCCAGGTGATCAGGGCAGGTCAAGGGGGCTGGGAGGCTGGGGCCTTGAGCTGCTGGACGGGCGCTGGGGAGAAGGGGCTGACGCACGCCCACCCACCAGCCCCACGGCTGGAGATGACCCAGGGAACTGTGACCGGCCGAGGAGGGAAGGGGCCCTTTCCTGGGGAGGAACCATGAGTCAGGACCATGCGTCCGCCTCGTGGTGGTCTCCGAGCTCAGTCTTCCCAGCAGGGCCAGGGCTCAGTAGCAAAGACACACGGCTCGTCTTCTCAGCTGTACCCCCCCACCCCACACACTGCCTGGGACTGGGCGTGTTCCTCAAGAATTCGTGGTCTGCAGGTAACCTGACAACAAATCGCGTGTAGAATCCCAGGTGGCAACCTGGATTTGTGTGAAATCCTCAAAACTGTGTGAGAACAGGGCTCCAAGTCCCCTGCCTGTGGACGCTCCCCCTGAGCACAGGAAGCAACGTCAGGGCACATCTTGACCATCGGTCTCAGCCCTGTGGGGGTCCATGGGGCAGGGCGGCTGTTTCTGTGGGGGTCACGGCACACGCCGCCAAGTGTGAGATGGGTGGGTGGGCAGAGGGCAGGGCATGATCCTGGTAAAGGGAGTTGACTCACGCTGACTGGCTTGACACGAGGTCTGGGTCCAGATGTTATGGGGCCTGAACTACTGGCCTTTGGGGCGTCCTCTTTCATAAAGATGCAAACAATTGCAAACATCCCATTCGGATGGGAGTTTACGGACGCAAGGGGCCGACCCTGCGTCTCTGCAGCAGTGTATGAGGCAGCCTCTGCTGAGGCCCCAGCCTGGCGCAGGGATGTCTCAGGTTGTAGCAGGCCACGGTGGGGTGCCTCCGTTGGCCTTCTTTTCCAGAGGACGGTTGCCAGCATCTGCAGACAGTTTGGACTGTCCCAGCTGGACAGGGGGTGCTATGGGCATCAACGGGAGAGGCCAGGGATGTTGCTCATCACCCCGAGATGCACAGGACGCCTCAGCGTCGACTGCGTGGAGGTGGTAGAGTCCTGGGTTTGGCTAGAGAGTTGCTCTCCTGCGGGGCGCACAGCGTGGCTGCTGGAAGGCACCCACAGACTCGGGGCCACGGACGGACGGGACCCCTGGGCTGGGGTGGTCGGTGCCCCCACACCTGGACTTGAGCCCCGCCGCTGCTCCCCTGCCAGGCCCGCTCAACAGCATGGTGGCTCAGGCAGGGTCTGCCCTCAGCATGCCCGCCCACGCCCGCCATGCCCAGCGACGAACTAACAGTGACGGTCGCTGCTGCACACGAAATTAATATATTTTAATGCTCACGCCCGTGAATCATTCACTTCAAAATCTCATCTCTTGTGAATAAATTCATCATTTTCATTCACATTTTGTCACAGAAATTAGGAGTTTCGCGTTTCGAAAATTCCATTTTCCACTTGTCTTTTATGTGTGGCAAGATAGTAAACCAGCAGATTAGCTTTTCTTTCATCACAGCCGAGGAGGGACGAGCTAGAACGTAACACAATCAAAACAAATTGCTTAGGAAAATAATTCCTTTATTTAAAGGAATTACCAATAAGCAGGCGGCTTTCATACGAAACAAAAACTGTCACGGAGCTAGCCAGGGTCGGGGAACGCCGAGACGGAATTACACTCTCCTCTGCACAGCCGCTGTTCCAAATTACAGCGATACTCACATCTTGCTAATGACTTTGAAAATGGGGTAAGATAAACACCGTGGAAAAGCCGGCTTCTCCTAGCACCACTTTTCAAGTATGATGCCAAGAAAAATCCGCCTTTGCCTCGTATCCGACGGCCGGCACTTCTTAAGTTGACATCGCACCACGTGGCCAGGAGTGGACACGTGACGTGTAAACCCACGGACACCACTTCTCAGGGAGGCTTTAACCCCAGACAGCATACCATTATTTTCTGCAAAAGCGATCAGACTGGCCAGTTATGAAAAAGACAGCTTCCATCATAGAAGCATTACTGAATAAAATGTTCTCATCCTGAGCCTACAAAATCCAGTGTAGTTACTATTACAAGATAAAGGACATTTGAGTGGCACCTTGACGAATTTAAAATATCTCATGCAAATTGAGATTTCATTTCATTTAAAAAAAAAAAAACCCTTTTGAAAATAAATGAAGGCAAAAGCTTGAACCTAATTTATCTGTTTGCTGTCTTCAGCTCATTTTCACTGTACGAATAAAGGAAAGAGGTAAATTAAAGTTATCCCAGGTTATTACTCGTGAGAGGTTAAAGTATGTTCTAATGGGCAGATTAATTCTGTGGGGAAATAACATTAAATCTTTCCGAAGCCTTGAAATTTCTCAAAAGCATTCTCACCGCCTTCTTGCAACAGAAGCAGTCATCTGGCTAGATAATCTGGCATCTTGAATAACTTTGCACTTAAGGCCTGTCAATTTGATCTTCCAAGGTTAATTGATTATTTCAACAAGCATTCTTGCCAGAAAAGATCTGAGTGCTCACATCTTTTCATTAATTCATGCTGTTTGGTGAGAAGGTGAAAAATAAGAAGGGGCGGCTTGGTTTAACCCCTTCGTTACGGGCCTCTGAAGGAGGGGCAGGTCTGGGGCATGCTTCAGCGCGGCAAACTGCAGCTCTGTGTGCCGAACACCCATGAACTAGCACGGCCTCCTGCGTCCTGAGCCTGGGCTTCTGCCTGATGGATACGCGAGCCCATTGGTAACCCGAGCGGTGAGTTTCCTCCGGACTCTGGCCCTGGGCATGCTGCTGGGCTCCTGGGGAGGACGCACGCTGTCAGTCACCAGGGGTTTGTCACGGACAGCCTCCTCTCCAGATGTCCAGCCAGGACACTGAGGATCTCCCCTCCCCTGATGGTGCCTGCAGCCCCCCAGCTGAACCACAGAGCTGGCTGGGAGTCGGGGTTCCTTTCTTGCAGCCATTAGACTTGTGCAGGCATCTGTGCTTCTCAACAAGCGTTTAAAAAGTGGTCCCAGACCGCCCCCTCCCACCCCCAGCCTGAGAAAGCTCTTGGGTTTGTCTGGACCGGCTCCGTGGCACTGTAGCTCTGTCTCTGACCAGGTCGAAGCCCCAACCCCCACGGGCCTGGAGAGGCTGCCCCCTCTCTGCCTTCCCCGCGCTCCCCCGCCCCCTACGCAGCTGCCGACTCCCCTCCACCGTCTCCTTTTTTGCCCATGAAGGCTGAAAGAGCCCCGGCAAGTCCACCCTTTTCTGCTCACTGTCTGGGGTCTGCAGCGCCCCTGCGGACACCTGCTCGCCCCATCCCGGCTCATTTTGAGGGGGTGGTGCCAGCCCGCATGCCCAGGGCAGGAGGCGGGTCTGGTACCATGGGGCGGGCACGGCCGGGCACAGGCGCCCGCAGGCTGGCAGGGCCGCCCTGCCCTCCCTCCACGCTTCCAAATGGAATTGGCATTGGAAGGAGAAGGCCACAGCTTTGTTTACATAACATAAGAGACAGAACAATCAACACGCATTAATCATGATCATTACCCAAATCGCACGGAAGGACACTGCTGACCGCTTCCGCTGAATGTTTGTTACTTTCTGTTCCTTTTCTTCTCCTCTTGAAACAGAGGGGAAAGCGACAGAATTGTCAGGGCAATCCGGGGTCACTGCCCGGAAACGAGTGTAAATTACGCTGACGCCGAGAGCGCGCTTCTTGGGAACCGAGGGCAGAAAGCACGGAGCCGGTGCCCCTCTCCCGCCCCTCGGGGCCTGACAGGTATCATTGCCCTCAAGAGAGCGACTTCAGCCCGGTAGGCGCCTGGTGTCCGGGAATGTCAGGGGACTGTGATTAGACACGTTTAATTAGGATCTACCCCGCTGCTCCTAACAAGCATTTAATTAACTGTGAGGCAGGGTAATTAGCCCTGGCGGCTGACTTCCCCTCTCACCTTCTGTTGACACTCGTCCTGCCCCAAGGCTCCCCGCGGGCTGACAGTGTAATGGATAGTGGCGTCGGGGGAGATGCAGATCTGGGCTGAGTCTAAAAAAAGAGCCCAGCACGGCGATGAAGATAAAAGCCTCAGGAACAACTACCGTGGGTCCACGTCTGGGAGTCACGGAGGCCAGGGGCCCACGGGCGGACTAAGACCCTACCGGGAGCGGAGGGGCCGCCCCTGAAACAAAGCCGGCCCGCCCTCTACGTGGGGCCCTCGTGGGAGGTTCTCTCTCCCCGGAGCTCGGGTTCCATCTTCTCATCCCAAATGGATGCCACGTAAAGGCCAGCCCAACGCCCGACTGTCGTGGGGACCCTAGGAACCAGAGGGCTCTGCCCAGACGCCGCAGGCCTGGAGCCTCCTCCCGCTTTCAGCCGCGTCTCCAAACTCCCCGCCGGGGACCTGCTTCTCCATCCTGAGATCGTCATCAAACATCACTGGGGTCCCCGCTACAAGGATGAAACCGCCAAAGCCTGAGGGTGGAGGGACTGAATTCACTTCGCGGCAATGACTGTAAACACACGTGTGCTTCAGAAGGGAACCGTCTCATGTTTGCACACCCACGTGTTCAGCAGCAAACTCACACCAGCCAAAAGGTGGAAGCAGCCCACGTGGCTGCCAACAGGGGACAGCTGAACACACCGTGGCCCATCCACGCAGTGGAACACTACTCAGCCACGAAAGGTTGGAGATCCTGACACAGGCCTCAACATGGATGAACCCTGAGGACGATACGCTCAGTGGAATAAGCCAGTCACAGAAGGACAGGTACTACCTGAGTGCGCTCGGAGGAGGGACCTGGAGTCATCAAAGTCTTAAAGAAGAAAGTAGCTGGTGATCCCAAGGGCTGGGGAGGAGGGGCTGCGGGTTAGCGCTGAGTGGACACAGAGTTTCAGTTTGTGCGGTTGGAAAAGTTCTGCAGATGCTGTGGATGGTTGCCCAGTACAGTTGACCCCTGAACTCCAAGCGGAAGTATGGACGCTGACCTACACGGTAGAAAACCGTAGAATAATTTATAGTCAGTCCTCTGTGTACACGGTCCTCCACACGCATGGTTCTCCAGCTGCGGATCCAACCCAGCCCCTGTTGTGTGGGGCTGCTGGGACTACTTGTGAAAAAAATCCATGTATAAGCGGACGGTGCAGTTTAAACCCATGTTGTTCAGGGTCAACTCTAATGTGAGTGTATTTAATGCCACAGAATCCTACAGTTAAAAATGGTTGTTGATTTTAGTTGCTAAATTGCGTCTGACTGTGTGACCCCATGGACTGTAGCCCTCCAGGCTCCTCTGTCCATGGGATTCTCCAGGCAAGAATACAGGAGTGGGTTGCCATTTCCTCCTCCAGAGGATCTTCCCGACCCAGGGACGGAACCCGTGTCTCTTGTGTCTCCTCCATTGGCAGGCGGGTTCTTTACCGCCACTGCCGCCTGGGAAGCACAGAGTTGCCAAGAGTTGCAAAGCTGAATAATCAAAACTTAGGAGCTGGGGCCCGTACACTTGAATATAATAACCAAGTGGGTGGCTCTTTGAGAAGACTCAAAACACAGAAAGACAAAACACTGGGGAAAAATGTCCCCGGCTGCTGGGGGCCCTCCTGCCGCCCTGCCTTCTCTCCTGCCTGGGGCGCTCGTCTCTTCCTGCCCCCACCCCGGTGTCACCTCGCTCACGCCTGTCCCGTCCCCTGATGTGGGGTCTTCTCCAAGCTCACGTCCTGTTCTCTATCATGGGTTTATTTTGCATGAATAAATAACCCAGGGGAGGGCAGGTGTCTCCTCTGCTTACTGTTTCATCTGCTCATCCAGACACAGGATCAATAGCTATTAAATGAATAGAGAATTAATAACTCCCATGACAATAGGGATTTGAAAAAAGGAACGAATCAAACCCGGGAACATCCTCAATGTGTCCCGAGGATGGAGTTCCTTGTCTGCGTGTTTTCCAGTGGGAACTGAGGTTGGAAGGAGGGGTCCCGAGTATTGGAAATACTCGGCTTAATTGTGTCCCAGTTCCATCCCACGGTCACGGGCTCTCCCGAAGGGCAGTGAAGAGGCAAGCCAAATGGACGGCGTTCAGGGCCCGTGTCTGTCTTGACCAGGTTTGGATCGGTTCTGAAGCCCCGTCCCTGGGATGGTGCCCTCCCTGAGCCGCTGAGCGCCAGGCCTATTCCTTCCCTTGGTTTTCCCGGGAGGCAGGCTTGCCTCGTCCCCGCCGTGTGCCGTGGCCACTGTGACGTCGCTCGGCACTGAATGAGCCGTTAGGAGCAAACCCCCAGCTGGGGGCGGGGCTGCTCATGGAGGCCAGAGGGGCAGGCGGCCCCACTTTGCAGGCTCCTGCTCATCAGCGGGGGCCACAGACCCCTGTGCCGCCTCCTTCTCGGTGACAGAGGCATCGATAGGAGAAGAACGCCAGGAAACCACACAGAGAGATGTGGCTGTTTCCCAGCAAAAAGGCAGTTCACATTGAGAGCGCCTGTAGTTCAAATGCGTCAGGCACGTGGCTGCTCCTCCAGGCGCAGGCCCAGCGCCAGCCCGGCCCTCCTCCTACAGTGTAAACACGGACGGTGTGTGTTTCAGCTCACCTCACCTTCTTCACCCCACCGAGCGTGTCACCATGCCTCGGGCTTTCTGAAGCTCTTCCCGGCCACTCGCTAAGCTGGTCGCCATGACACTGCTGCCCCTGGGCCCACTGCCCCCTGGACCCACTGCCCCCGGACTCGCTGCCCCTCCCGCTGCCCCCTGGGCCCACTGCCTCCTGGACCTGGTGCCCCGAACCCGCTGCCCCTCCCGCTGCCCCCTGGACCCGCTGCCCCTCCTGCTGCCCCCTGGGCCCACTGCCTCCTGGACCTGGTGCCCCTGGACCCGCTGCCCCTGGGCCTGCTGCCCCCTGGACCCGCTGCCCCTCCCGCTGCCCCCTGGACCCGCTGCCCCTGGGCCTACTGCCCCCTGGACCTGCTGCCCCCGGGCCCACTGCCCCCTGGCCCCGCTGCCCTGTGGACCTGCTGCCCCTGGACCCACTGCCCCTGGGCCCGCTGCCCCCCTGGACCCACTGCCCCTGGGCCTGCTGCCCCCGGGCCCGCTGCCCCCTGGACCCGCTGACCCCAGGCCCACTGCCCCCTGGCCCCGCTGCCCCCTGGACCCGCTGCCCTGTGGACCTGCTGCCCCTGGACCCACTGCCCCTGGGCCTGGACCTGCTGCCCCCGGGCCCGCTGCCCCCTGGACCTGCTGCGCCCTGGGCCTGCTGCCCCAGGCCTGCTGCCCCAGGGCCCGCTGCCCCCTGGACTCGCTTCCCCTGGGCTTGCTGCCCCAGGCCCGCTGCCCCTGGGCCCCCTACAGTGCTGATCAGACTCCAGTTTGGGGGAGAAGGGAAGCCAGGTACTGCTCCCGCTCCCATGTTGTCATCTCCAGGGTTCAGGGTCCACACTGTCCACACCTCCCACGGCTCCCTGAGGGCAGAGCCCAGGGGGTCCTGGAGGGGGCGAGGGTCTCCCTGCAGCTGCCCTGCCCGCTCCTGCTCCCCTGGTTTCCTGCCTCTGAGCTCCCCCCGGTCCTTCCCTTCTCTCTGCTCCACATGCTCTCCTGCCTCCCAGCATCTCCTCCTTCGTCCACATTACGGCTGGGGAAAAGGGTCTTTCTGAAAGAGAGATGCTGGCATGTGGCTTCCTGCTCTGTGGTCATCAGTGGCTGCCCTGACCCAGAGCCGAGTCCACGTCATTTCAGGCTGGACATCTCCGAGGCTGGTCCAGGGACAGATGGCACTGGCATCGCTGGGGAGATGACCCGGGAGGCCCGAGGCAGGCAGTGGAGGGGACTGCCGGGGGGGCAGGGGCCGGCCTGTCTCCAGGAGCTTGGGGCTCGGTCCTCTAGGGCCTGGGGGAGGGGGTCAGGGCCCTTGAAGCAGCCCCAGCTGAAGGCTGAGAGGGTTGTGAGTGGCAGAGGAAGCCTCGGCTGGCACAGAGACCACAGACCCACGTTTCTACACGGGAGACCCTTCCCAAGGTGCCTCCACCCTTTGCCCTCTGGACGGTCCTCATGCCCATCTCTCTGCTACTCTCTGAAGGTCGCTGACGGTGCTCCGGGCCTTCCCCTTTCTGGGCAAGGCTCTTCCCACCTGGCGAGCGTGGCTCAGCCCTGTAGGATGCGGCTCCCGTGGGCCTTCCCGTCAGACTGCGTGTCTGCCCTCGGCCTGACCCCCCCAGGCCTCTTGGTGACCCCACGGCCCTCACCGCCCCATGGGCCTCTCTCCCGCCCCGTCTGGTGCTCCTCATGTTCCTGCCACGCCTGGCCCCCCGGCGAAGGCACCGCTCCAGTTACAGACAGGCCTGCTCACCGTCGAGCTCCCAGCGCCTGCGTGGAGCAGCTGAGCACCAAGGGACTGGTAACCCAGCTCCCGCTGCGGAGTTTACAACGTGCGGATGTGGCAGGTGACAAGTTACATGAGAATGTACACACATGTGCTCCTTTCAGACTTGTAACAATCCCACTTCAAATTCACAAGGAAAAGCTTACACTTCAAGGAAAAGTGGTGAGAAACGTTTGCATATCGAAAAATATAACCATCCCTCTCCTCCACTGAATTTTTTTTTTTTTCTGGAAATTTGGATTCCTGAGTTCCAGATTTCTCTGAAGCAGACACATTTGCACATCACCTGAGAAGGGCTGGCCGGTGGGACACGGTGCACTGTTTTCCAATAAAGTGCAATTATTCTGACCACTATGCAGCACAAATTGGATCAATGCAGGCGTCAGTGGCCCCTGTTCCTGACGCAGCATCAGAAAGCATCTGTAGCAACAAACGTGGCTTGTGGTGTGGACGCTGTGTCCTCAACCCCAGCTGCGAGGGACCCTCAGCCGGGCCCCAAGCACAGGCGGTGCTCTGGCCGCTCGTAAGTGGCGTCAGGTGTGTGCTGAACGGACCTAGGTCATTTCACAGCACATCCACGGAGGCCGTGGGGTCGATGCGAGTGTCCAGGAGGAACAGCAATGTCCCGGGGCTGGGACGCTGACGGTGGCCGTGCTAACTGCCCCATTGACGCCTCTTCTCAACCGGAACGTGGAGGACACGCTGGGGTGTCAAACGGAGCTGAGGACCGCAGCTGTAAAGTGACCCCTCCAGAGGAGGGTCTTTAGAAAGTCTGCTCTCACCAAGGCTGCTGGCGGCTGAGGGGCCTAGGGCCAGTCTGGACCCCCAGCCCCGGCTGGCTTCATCCGCTTAATTCAGGATTGGGTGGACAGTGGCTGCAGACACAGTCAGATCTGTGAACCGACTACAGTAAACCAATGCGATGTGAACTTTCACCCTCTTACGCGCATGTGCCCACACAAACACACATGGCAACCTACAATAAGGTAAACCTTCAAACGTCAGTTATTCCTCAAACAAGTGGGTCAGCCCTGCAACTCCATGCCGTGAGGCACTTGGATGGTCGCACAGGATGGTCTGGAGGTGCCCAGGGCACCGAGGTGGGCAGGCCACACGGTCTCCAACCTGGGCTCTCGGAAGAAGCTCCAGGGGCCAGGGCTGGGTGGGCAGGCGGCTTCTGCCCCACCCCCTCTGCTATCTGCAAGGCGAATAGACAACCCGCAGAGGGGA
Organism: Bubalus bubalis; assembly: GCF_019923935.1. Classification (NCBI taxonomy): domain Eukaryota; kingdom Metazoa; phylum Chordata; class Mammalia; order Artiodactyla; family Bovidae; genus Bubalus; species Bubalus bubalis. The sequence continues at coordinate 1,204,259 of NC_059169.1, forward strand.
GACAATCACAGCAAATGAAACAACTGACAAAGGATTAATTTCCAAAATATACAAGCAGCTCATACAACTCCATATCAGAAAAACAAACAAGCCAATCAAAAAGTGGGAAAAAGACCTAAACAGACATTTCTCCAAAGAAGACATGCAGATGGCTAACACATGAAAAGATGCTCAGCATCACTCATTATTAGAGAAATGCAAATCAAAACTACAATGAGATATCACCTCACACCAGTCAGAACGGCCATCATCAAAAAGTCTACAAACAATAAATGCTGGAGAGGGTGTGGAGAAAAAGGGACACTCTTCCACTGTTGGTGGGAATGTAAGTTGGTACAGCCACTATGGGAGATGGAGATTCCTTTAAAAACTTGGAATAAAACCACCACATGACCCAGCAATCCCACTCCTATGCGTATACCCTGAGGAAACCAAAATTGAAAAAGACACATGTATCCCGCCGTTCGCTGCAGCGCTGTTTACAAGAGCCGGAACATGGAAGCAACCAAGATGCCCGTCGACAGATGAAGGGATAAAGAAGCTGTGGTGCATATACAATGCAACATTACTCAGCAATAAAAAGGAGTATATCTGAGGCAGTTCTAATGAGGTGGATGAACCCAGAACCTATTATATAGAGTTAAGTAAGTCAGAAAGAGAAAGATAAATATCGTATCCTAACACATATACATGGAATCTAGAAAAATGGTAGTGAAGAATTTATTTACAGGGCAGCAGTGGAGAAACAGACATAGAGAATAGACTTTTGGACAGGGGGAGAGGGGAGGAGAGGGTGAGATGTATGGAGAGAGTAACACGGAAACTTACATTACCATATGTAAAATAGGGAGCCAACGGGAATTTGCTGTATGGCTCAGGAAACTCAGGGTTTCCCTCATAGCTCAGTTGGTAAAGAATTTGCCTGCAGTGCAGGAGACCCCAGTTAGATTCCTGGGTCAGGAAGATCCACTGGAGAAGGGATAGGCTACCCACTCCAGTGTTCTTGGGCTTCCCTTGTGGCTCAGCTAGTAAAGAGTCTGCTGGCAATGTGGGAGACCTGGGTTTGATCCCTGGGTTGGGAAGATCCCCTGGAGGAGGGGAAGGCTACCCACTCCAGTATTCTGGCCTGGAGAATTCCATGGACTGTATAGGCCATGGAGTCGCAATGAGTCGGACACAACTGAGTGACCTTCACTTTCACTTTCAGGAGACTCAAACAGGGACTCTGTATCAACCTAGAGGGGTAGGGTGGGGAGAGAGATGGGGGAGAGGTTCAAAAGGGAGGGGATATATGTACATCTATGGCTGGTTCATGTTGAGGTTTGACGGACAACAACACAATTCTGAAAGCAATTATCCTTCAATAAAAAAAGATTAATTAAAAAAAAGAACTTAGAATGATTGCAGTATCATTTGGGTACTACAGGGTTTCTCCAGATTCTTTCCTCTTGAAACACTGAGACGCCCAGGGCCCTGCAGGTTCCTGGGTTGATGGAGAGGGGTGGCTCCACGGAGCTGGGGGAAGGCGGCAGCATGGTGCCGTCCCTGCCCCTAGGCCGGCGGCAGTACCAGGGATGGTCGTGCAGCCCGTGGCAGAGGGGAACCCCCGAGGAAGCTCCTGGTGAGGTGTGGGCAGGAGAATTCAGCCCCCGGGGCGCTGCTCAGGGGAGGGGGAGGTTCTCTCATCAGCCCCATGGCCTGGTCACAGCTGGGAGTGGGTGGGCGCAGGTCGGGGCAGGACACATGGGGGATGGGCACGGCGGACACTCCTGTGTTCGCTCTAATGAGGTCATTTCCATCCTCTCCTGTTTCATCTTCTCTGAGACTCACAGATTGTTCTGAAAATTGCCTGGCCCTTCCGACACTGAATATGCTGAGCGGCGATAGCATGGGATGAGCCCGGTGTGTTGGGTACTTGTTGAATCTGCATGTGCGTGAAGACTCATTTCAGGATCCCCACTCATGTGATCGCCTTCTCTCGGCTCTGCCTTTTGAAATCCTGGAAATGTCACATTTTTCTCAGATCAGATCATTAAACATGGGGAAAATTTCAGCTGAAGCGCGCTGGCTTATAAACAGGTCCTGCAGCGGTCGCTGTGGGGCTTGTGGCCGCGCGGGCGAGGCCGGCACTGGGGCATGCAAAGCGCGGAACGCAGACATGGGGGCTCCGCTCCAAAAGGCGGCCTGCTCTGAGCCTCCGTCTGGGTGGACAACCCTAATGAACAGACATACTCAGAAATCGGGGTATTGGGGTTATTTTAGACTTCTTTCCTGATCAATACAGTTAACCCAGATACAGATTTTGGTTTTGAGAAGTACTATTAGAAGTCTTAGGGGCTTTCCTGGTGATTCAGATGGTAAAGAAGCTGCCTGAAGTGCAGGAGACCCAGGTTTGATCCCTGGGTCGGAAGATCCCCTGGAGAAGGGAAAGGCTACCCACTCCAGTATTCTTGCCTGGAAAATCCCATGGACAGAGAAGCCTGGTGGGCTATAGTCCATGGGGTCACAAAAAGTAGGACACGACTGACAGACTAACATTAGACGTCTTTGTGAAATGTGTGAGAATGTTTCTCTGCCTTTGTGAGTGTGGAGAAGGAGACATGATTTGGGCTTTCTTGGCTGACTCTGGATTTGGCAGTTCTGTGAGTCACTGTCCTGGATGTTAATCCTCAGCGTACAATGCTGCAGAAGCATGTCTGTTAACATGTGTGTCTCTGTGTGTATACATACATGTGTGTATCTATGTGTATGTATACATATATGTGTATCTATGTGTGTATACATATATGTGTATCTATGTGTATCTGTGTGTGTGTATACATACATGTGTGTCCATGTGTGTGTACATATATACGTAGTATTAGGTAGAAGATGCTGCTTTATCTTCCTTTATAAAAAAACGAATGCTTGGTGTCTGTGACGGATGCGGCATCCAGGCATTTTAAAATCTTGCTCCGGGTGTGGCCTGGCCCAGGAGTGTGCGAGTCACTTGGGAGGCAGTGAGAGAGACAAGGTCCCAGGCCTTCCCTGGCCCCCCTGAAGAGGCATCTGCATTGTGACAACATCCCCGGGGGTCCCGCGTGGACCCTCAAGTTTGACACACTCTCCTGTGAAGTACGCTGGAAAGCAGTTGTAGCGGGAGGGGGAATGATGAAACGCAACTGCAAAATATGAATCATTGTAGGAGCTGGATGAAGGGTGTTTGGGTTTTACTGTACTGTTCTCTCTACAAATTGTGCTGAATAAATCCCCAACATCATCTCATTGGGGCTTCCCGGGTGGCGCAATGGTAAAGAATCCACCTGCCAATGCAGGAGATGCGGGAGACACGGGTCCAATCCCTGGGTCAGGAAGATCCCCTGAAGGAGGAAATGGCAACCAATTCCAGTGTTCTTGCCTGGAGAATCCCACGGGCAGAGGAGGCTGGTGGGCTGCAGTTCATGGGGTCACAGAGTCGGACTTGACCAAGCACACACACACCATCTCATTTGCTTCTGATTGCTCTATCACTGCTAATAGCCAGTCTCACCAATAAAGTCTCAATCCTTTCCCCCATTTAAAATTACAGTTTATTCAGGTATATCATTCTGGCTAATCCAAATTTTACTGTGCATTAAATCTAATATACCTGTTAAATACTCACTGAAATGACTGGGGATGTCAAATAAAAGAAAGGAAAACAGATACAACCCACTTAAAAAATGAAGAATGGTAAGGTCTGGCATTTGTGAATTCTTTCCCTCTTATTTCCTTGTTTAGCAAAAGCCTCTACAGCACTTTCTGTCTGCAACATCCTTGCTGAGGAACTTGTGGATCTGAACCCATTGAATTCATTTGGGCTGCACAAGGGCCTGGGGAGATGGCGCCTGGCAGACCTGTGGGATTCCTGGGCCTGCTTCCGAGGGCCTCGCCTGGCCCTCTGCTCAGGGTCTGGGGCCTCAGGGTTCGCAGTCCAGGAGGGGCCACGAGGCTGGAGGGGGGCCTCCCCTGCCACCCCCAGGGTGGGTTGGGAGCTGTGATCGGGGGTGACGGCTCAGTGGGCCCAGTCGGCAAGCCCTGGTCACCAGCTCACTTGCTGGCCAGTTCAGCCCTCCAGACACACAACTCAGGGAACGCGAGCTGCAACTGATGGGATTAAGGAACGCTTAGACTCTCTGTCTCCCCACTCTCCCCCCGAGAAAAGACGCAAAGCTGAGCCAGAGTCGGAGACTGGGGCGCAGAGCCTGCTGGCTCATCCATGAGACCACAGCTGAGCTTGGGGTATATGCTCTGCGCTCGGGTCAGGAGCCCTGCGACCTCCGTGGGTGTGACGAGGGCCCAGCCCACCCCCAGGACCCCAGACATGGAGGCACCTCCTCGGAGGACAGGGCCCCTGGCGGCGAGGGCCAGGCTGGGACGCCTGGCCCAGCTGGGCAGTCACGTCGCGCTTTCTTGCTCCCGCTCCTCGCGTTCACTGCAGACGCTCCACGTGCGCACTTCCCTACCAGAACAGCCGGAATGGCGCGGCACTGTCTGTCAAACTGGGAATGAATTACTGCAGAGAAGGGTTGAAGGTAACTCAAATGTCCCTCAGCAACAGATTGGTTAAAAATAAACAACAAAACCATTTGCACACGGAAATAGGATGCATCTATTGAAAAGAGCAAAGGGGATCTGTTTGTGCTGACAGGGAAAGACACGATTTGTTGTTAAGCAAAACATCAAGTTGGGAAACTGGATAAAGAATGTGATTCCATTTTTGTTTAAGAAATGGTCAGATAAGGTGATAAGTAAGTAGGGAAAAAGACCAAAAGCATTTGCATGAAGCCATCAGCGGTGATGACCCAGGACCCGAGCCGGCAGGGAAGGGCTATCGGCAGTGGTGAGTGAAGTGAAAGTCGCTCAGTTGTGTCCGACTCCTTGTGACCCCCTGGGCTTCACAGTCCATGGAATTCTCCAGGCCAGAACACTGGAGTGGGTAGCCTCTCCCTTCTCCAGGGGGATCTTCCCGATCCAGGGATTGAACCCAGGTCTCCCGCGTTGCAGGCGGATTTTTTACTGGCTGAGCTGCCAGGGCAGCCCAAGAACGCTGCAGTGGGCACAGTGCTATGAGTACAGAACGCTCCGTTCTGTGACTCGTCTGAGGCTCCGAAAGCCCAGCTCTTCTCTGTCTGCAAAACATACGACAGCGTTTGCGCCACAGCGGCTGCACCGCGCGGGAGACGCCACGCCCGGAGGCAGGGCTGAGGGGGCAAGACGGGCGTCGGAGCTGCGTTCACCACCCGGGACTGTGCTTCATCAGTCACACGGGCTGGTGAAACGGGAACGCACCCGCTGGTGCGTGAATGTGCGGGCCTTCCCCAGCCTGGCCCTTCTTCCCTCTTCAGTCATTTCAGTGACAGAAAGATGCAATGGAGAAGTTTCTTTCCTCCCCTTTCCCTCCCTCCCTGGTTCTCTCTTCCTCCCTCCCTTTGTCTTCCTTCTTCTCTTTCTAAGATAGAGCCTCCTATGCCTGGTGCCCCTGTCAACTCAGAAATGGCAGCAAAGCAGGAAACGGAAATAAACTCTGGGCTGAAGGGCCCTTCCTGTGACCTGCTCTGGGATCACAGCAGCCCACGGGGTGCCATAGACGCTGGATCTGAGATTAAGCGGAGTGAACCCTGGCCACAGCTGGAGCGGCCGGCAGACCACAGACACCAGCTCCCGCCTGTCCTAGAGCAGAGGCTGCTGCAGCCAGAGCCCTTGGCCTGGGGGCTGACCCCTAACCCTCGGCCTGGGGGGCTGACCCCTACCCTCGGCCTGGGGGCTGACACACTGGGCCTGGGGGCTGACCCCTGACCCTCAGCCTTGGGGCTGACTCCTGACCCTTGGCCTGGGGGGCTGACCCCTGACCCTCGGCCTGGGGGCTGACACACTGGGCCTGGGGGCTGACCCCTGACCCTCAGCCTTGGGGCTGACTCCTGACCCTCAGCCTGGGGGCTGACCCCTGACCCTCGGCCTGGGGGCTGACACACTGGGCCTGGGGGCTGACCCCTGACCCTCGGCCGCTGGAAGGGACTGGTCCTCCTGCTTTGTGCTGGGACCTCCCACCCCAAGTCTCTCCTGAGATGTTCCTCCGCTGCTCCTGGGAGTGATGCCCCAGCTCCCGCTCGTCCCTCCAGAGTCACCCCTGGCACGCGCTCTCCGGGGCCGTGGGAGGGGAGCCCATCCTTTGTGAAGGGCTGTGGGTGGCGAAGGCCCTGGCCAGCAGCTGGACCATGGCGCGAGCACACCTTCGAGAGGCCTTGACCACGGAGCTTTTCTCTCCTCCGCTCCCCAGCAGATCGGCCACCGTTTAGAGCACTGGCTTAAAGCTGGAGGGGGGTGAGGCGGATGCTGTAATCTACTATTTGCCCTGTTTTGTTGACATGGACGTTTAAGCAGAAATCAATAAGAAAGTGAACACAGACGGAACACCCACCCCAAGTGGCACGCAGCCCGTGGCAGGCGGCTCGATGCTTCAGGAAAACCAAACCCGAGAGTGTGAGTCACGTGTGAGGGGCAGGGGCTCTTGGGGCGCCGGGTGACGGTTCCAGGAGAGACGGACCTGGGCGTGAGCGCGCCACCCCTGGGCTGGGATCTGGATGCTGCCGCCTGGAACATCGTACTAGAATCAAACGTGGTGGATTCTACACCCAGCAATTTCAAAGCGTGCCTTCCAAATGGATACATTCTATACAAATAAAAGGATCTGATTTTGGGCTTTGAAATCAGCCGCCTGCCTTCTGTTTGCTGTACAATGCCATCTGACTTCTTCAGAAGCTCAGCGCCTCTTTTCCCTCCCGCACCTGCGAAAGCATCAGCATCTCATCTCAGATGCTTCCGTGTGACGCGGCAGGGAGGCGGGGTGCCTGCAGGCCCGAGGCGGGAGGGGTACGGGACCCCCAGCCCTCACGGCACCTTCACGCCGGGAAGCCCGGCCGTGCCCTGTCCACCTGGGAGCCGAGGCTGGGGAAGCCTTCGACAGGAGAGGCTGCGGGTGGGCCGCTGTTGCTCCTTCCCAGAGGGAGGCGTCTCTCCCAGGAGCCCGGGTTCCTCCTGCTTATACACGTGTTCCCGGGAGGAACCCGCATGTGAAGCCGGCGTCACAGAGAGGCGAGCAGATGACCCGCGTGATCGGACAGTCCTGTTGACGACACGCCGGTCACAGCAGCAGCTGTGTGACCTTAGGGGAGCTGCTGGGGGTCTCTGAGCCCCATTCTCCCACCTGTGATGTGGGTTGTTTGCGGCTCAGCCCTCCCAAGGAGGCAGGGAGGATGCCACCATGAGATTCGTGTCGGGTTGAGGCTGAGCGGCTCTGATGGGTCTCCTGCCGACACTTCAGGATGAGACACGGACTGGGTGAAGGACAGAGCGGCCGCACCTCCTCGCCCTGTGGTCCCCGCGACTCCCGGCCCGATGCTCACACAGGGGAGGTCAGCAGTGTAGGGGAGGCCCCAGGAGGGAGGAGGCGCCAGCCCATAACAGGTCCTGCCAACCCCCAGACACTCTCTCGCTGGAATCCGTCTTGGCTGAGAGAGTCACTTGCACACCAGGAGGGGCCCTGAGTCAGGCTTGGGCACAAGCTAGACACTGTCCAGAGACCACCTGGAAAATTGACCTGGCGGAGGCAACCTGAGCCGCCCCAACCGCACGGTGCTCACGCCGAGCTCACCCACGTGCTGCTCCTCACCCGCTTCGCACCCCTAAGCCCTGCCTCTATTTCACAATCGTGCCCGACCGCACGGTGCTCACGCTGAGCTCACCCACGCGCTGCTCCTCACCCGTTTCTCATCCCCTAAGCCCTGCCTCTATTTCACAGTCATGCTGTCTCTGCTGGACTCCTCCTTCAGAGAAGTCAAGGATCGAGGTCCTGCTTCCAGCCGCTTGTGGCTGGACCTGGACGCCCGGAATCTCCTCCGGCGCGCAGGTGAGCTGCTGCTGCCGTGACCACTGCCCGCTCCCGCCACAGCCTCTCCCCTTAAGAGAGTCTGAGTCTTGGGGACTTCAGCCTGAGTCCCCATCCTTCCCTCTCTCCTGTCTCTGTGATAGTCGACTTACTAAATAGTTCAGCCCTCGGCGTCTAGTGCATGCTGGGTGCTCAGCAAATGCTGAACAAGTGAATGAACAAGCATGATTGCCCCAAAATACAGTAAAAATAAGGATTACATTCTTGAAGGACACGGTTGTGCAGTTCAACGACCAAGGGAGGCCTAAGCAGCGGCTGTTTTGATGAAACGTGATAGCTCTCATGTTTCCTCGCTGCTCTCCGAGGTAAGAACAGCCCTGCTGAGCAAACTGTGGGGAACGGGCCAGAACCACGGAGGCCCGGCGACGCCACAGACCCCCAGCCCCCAGCACGTCTGCGAGAGTAACGTGGAAAAGGAACCAGACATTCCGATGGTAGTAGAGAAACAGGTTTTTGTTTTTTTAATCAGTATTATCGCACATCACTTGCTTCCCAAACAGTGTTTTTGGATGCTTTCTCTGCCCCTTTCCAAACATGTTGAACATTTAAAACAGTACTTATGATTCTCTAACAGGAGAATCGTCTCCCAACATCATCCCCCTCTGCCTCCAGAAATATTTCTTTTTTTATGGCTGCACCTTTTGGCTTATTTTTAATTCCAGCAGCATGGCTTTGAGTTAAGAGAACCTTGCCTGTCTGAGCTTAAGAACAGAGCAATTCCACAACATCTATTCCGGAATGAAATATGAGGAAAGTGTAACCATTTCCTCTCCTGTATCTGTGATAGTTGCAAAAAACCATTTATGCTTGAAAACATTATCCCCCAAGTGTAAATCTCTGCCACATTTCCAGCTCGGGATGGGCGTGGAAGTCTCTGGCATGTGCATTCCCGAGGAAAGGTCTTATTTGACTTTAAAAGTCTTTGCTGGGTCACAGGCCCTGAGTCAGTATGGAGGAGAGGACCAGCTGGACTGACCGCCCGTCCAGGGATCCCTGGCAGTTGTTGTGCAAACTGGCTTCAGAGATGTCTCTTTCTTCCTTTCCCGGGAGTGGTGGCCACTCTGCTCTTTCTAAACTAGAAGCTGCAATGAGGGGGGCAGTGAAATGGGAAGGGGGCACCCCGCCCTGGAGGCAGGGGGCGTGGCCTGGCCGGAGATTTCAGAGCCTTGGAGCCTGGTGCGGCTCCAAGACGGAGGCGGGTTGGACTCTGTCCTGGGGTCTCTACGCTGTGCCCCTGACCCTCCAGAGGGCGAGGCTCCATCCAGGCCGGTGGACCAGCTCCCCCAGGGCGCCAGTTAGAAACGGGGTCCTTGGCCCCCACCCCAGACCCAGAGAATCAGAGACTGAGGTGGTGCAGCCCGCCGGCTGCGTTTCAGCAAGTCCGCCTGCAAGCGTCCGGCACACGCAGTTGTGTGCACCGCTAGGACATGCTCAGGTCACCTTTCGGTGCAGAAGCCTTTCGTTCTGTTTTATTTAAACAGTCACGGTGACCAGAGGGGCTCTGGCTGCCCCGGGGCAGTCTCTGCAGAGACTCACGCAGGTGAGGTTTGCCCAGGGCAGCCGGCCGGGCCTCCCTGCCTCCTCTCAGCCAGGTCTCTACCCGCCTCCCTCTGGGGCACACGCAAGACAAAGGTGGTTTCGGTTTTTCCTGATCTTTCTGTGCTGCCACAGGGGAGGCTTCAGACACATCTTTGGTATCAAGACGTCAAGGGCAGCTGAAATCCACCGAGAAGCCTTTTATTGCACATATTTGGCTGCTGAAGTGTCACATGAGGCTAAGTGCTCACAAAAAGCAGATAACAATTAGTCATTCAAGGCCAAATTTGCGGCTAAGACTCCCCCTTCGAGCTGATCTGAAAGTGTCCCCGGGCTTGCCATAGGAGGTGGGTTGCTATGGTGATGCTAGGAGATGAGATAGAATTTGGAAAAAGACTAGAAAATGTTGCAAGAGAAGAAAGGCTTAGAATTTAAAGGCACTTGGTCTGAACAGAGGCAGGCGACTTCTCCCCATAGTGTAGCTGTCCTCGTAACACAAGTCAAAATTTCCTAATTTTTTATACAAAGCAGTATCCTATTTTACGGCATGACTCAGGACCCCAAAAGATCAAAACCACAGGAACAAAGATCTTTGTTCTACAACATCACTCGTTATGAGCTAACTCCTACCACAAGTTCACTGTCTGCAGATGTGTTTGAGAAACCAAGTTACCGGATGGGATTTGCTAAACGCTGTTGCGCACACCCCACGGCTGGGCTGCTCTTGACCTCGAGGACAAGCAGATCGCAGTTTCCAAGGAGTGTCACTCAATAAGCACAGAGTTACATTTAATCACAAATTTAACGTAAATGAACGTAATCAGGTAATTAGAATGTGCAGTGGCATGGTATTACAAGACGGAGCAGTGCGCTTATAATGTGTAAAATTATGTTAAAAATTCGTATTGAACTTTGTAATAAAAAGGCACTGTTCAGCAAAAGCAGATGATTTTAAAGTTCAACGTCTTGATCACTTCAACATTTCATTTATGAAATGCTGTGTTTAGCCAATACTTTTAACAATTTGCTAAATATGTTTTGTAAAAATCAAACAATTTCATAGTTAGTGGAGTGCTAAATAAGTCCTAGGAGCCATTCTCTTGGCTGCATATAGCTCAAACAGCTGAAACCATTTTAAGAAGAGGCTTCATTATAAATCATTGAAAATAGGGATTCAGAGGAGAAATGCTGACACAATCCTTTCCTGCAAATGAGGGCCTGAAGCGCCGACCGGATTCTTGACGTGACCGAGCAACAGGGTGCGACGTGCCGGCTCAGCCCGAGTGACGCCGACGGCCCTGCCCAACGTGCCGGCTCAGCCCGGGCGACGCCGACTGCCCTGCCCGATGTGCCGGCTCAGCCCGGGCGATGCCGACGGCCCTGCCCGCTGAGGGTCGTCCACGCAGCGCGATCTGGGGGCTCTGTGTGAAGGGCCCCAGCGGAGCCGCACCCGCGTTTCCAAGTGTGTCTGTGCCGACATCCTGATGATGGTGGTGGCTTTCGAGTGCTTCTAGGAGCTCGGGGCTGTCCGGGGGCCCGGGGGCATCTGGGGGCTGGGTCTGCAGCATCCCGCCTCCGGCTGCCAGAGCCCCCAGACCCCTGTCCACTCCCCGCAAGGCCTCCTGAGCGACTTCATCTGGGGAAACACTGATGCAGACACAGCCTTAGGGGACCACTGGTGTTTGCGGGAAGCGTCTCCAGATCCCAGCAGGGCTGGGGCAACACTGGGCTGATGGAGGCGTGGCTGGGGGCCCCTGGAGAGGACGGGGGCTGGGCACACCCCCGAAGAGAGCAGGGCTGGTTGGCACAGCCGGGAGGGAGCAGGTCCTGAGGGCCGGGGAGGGGTGGGGGCCTGGGGTGGAGCAGACCATGGAAGGTGCGTCACGACCCTCTGTGCCTCTGTGCTGAATTCAGAGAAGACCCCACAGGGTCGGTATCAACACATGCTGACTGTAGACGAAGTCGCGGTTTTTCTGATAATCGTTAGATAGTCTCCACATGACTTGGTTCTTCTCCTTCGGGCTGTGTGATTGGAGGTCACCTTCCTACCCGCCGCTGGGAGTCAGGGGTGGCCACGTGACTTGTTTGGTCACTGCAGGTGAGCGCAGGGGACTCGTGCAGTTAATCCTGTGGGTGACCGCACCTCCCATCCCAGAGGTAGCCGTCGTAAAACTGTGCTAAGGACCCCTCAGCCAAGCACTCTGAGCGCCTATGACCTGACCTGGGATCCAGACAGAACACAGCGTCCTCCTGGGTGGGCACTGAGGCTCAGAACTGCTTGCTATGATAGCTTAACCAGGCCTCCCTGACTCATGCAGGCTGTGCCTCTGGTAGGGCTGAGAGTTCTGACAAGGAGAACTGGATCTTCTAATTGATGTGTCCGTAATTATAACACTTGCTATAAATTGTATAAGCTAAATTCTGTAACTCTAACAAACAATACATACATATCCAGTGCAGCTCTGTAAATGAATGGTGCGTGCATTCTAAGTCACACAGTTGTGTCCTACTCTTTGCGGCCCTGTGGACCATAGCCCACCAGTCTCCTCTGTCCCTGGGATTCTCCAGGCAAGAATACTGGAGTGGGTTGCCATGCCCCACTCCAGGGGATCTTCCCAAATGAATGGTATGTAAATTTAAGAGTCATCTTAAAAATGGATGGGTGATAAGGACTTCCTTGGTGGTCCATTGGTTAAGACCTCACCTTCGGATGCAGGGGGTGTGGGTTCGATTCTTGGTCAAGGAGGTAAGATCCCACGTGTCTCTTGGCCAAAAAAACAAAACACAAAACAGAAACAATATGGTAACAAATTGAATAAAGATTTTTAAAATGGTCCACATTAAAAAAAAAGCACTAAAAAAAAATGGATGAGTGGGCACAAAGTGTTTTGAAAGCATCCTTATAAAAGGGATGCCCAGAGTCTGGTTCTGAGGCGCGGCCCTTCTGCCTGGACAGGCCCCCGGGTCCTGGGACCTGCCCCGCGTGCACGGATGACCACGTGTGCATGACTCGCATCCTGCGAAAAGCAGGGAGAGCTGCCGTGTGGGCTCGGTGCCCACCAGGCCAAGGCGCGCCGTGTGCCGGCACAGCACTTGGGGTCCAGGGTGGGGGTCCTCATGAGCCCGTTAGCGTTTAGGAGGGCGCTTCGGGGTCTTAGACTGCCAGGCCTTGCTGTCTGATTGGCCTTCATGCTGGATCCGCGCCAACACGAATCCACGCGCAGCCGGCAGGACCTGTGAGGGTCCTGGTGCCTGGTGTGTGGAACGTCAGCCCCGCCAGGGGCCAGAGGCAGGGGTGTCTGTGGCAGGATCTGTGTGACTGCCCTCCTGCATCTGGAGTATTCCCTGAAGGCTCAGGTGGTAAAGAATCTGCTTGCAATGTGGGATACCATGGTTCAATCCTGGGTCGGGAAGATCCCCTGGAGGAGGAACCCTCCTGCCAATGAAGGAGATGCAAGAGACCTGGGTTCGATCCCTGGGTCAGGAAGATCCCCTGGAGAGGGAAATGGCAGCCCTGTCCAGTATTCTTGCCTGGAGAAGCCCATGGACAGAGGAGCCTGGCGGGCCGCAGTCCACGAGGTTGCGCAGAGTCAGACACGACCGAGCGACAGAGCACGCATCCTGTGTTACTGCTGACATCGGTCTTCACGGTATTTAACCCGCTAAGGGTTAAGCCCAGGACCCGAGCCTCCCCAAAGCAGAGTCCACTCCTAACACCCAGCCTGGTGAGTGGGGTCAGGACCCCCGTTATGACATCGGCCAGTGTCCCCTGAAGAAGTGGAGGCTGACCGTCACCAGGAGAAGCTCCTGAGGGGTGGAGAGGGATGGCCTGTGCCCACCCTGGGGGACGAGCCCCACGAGGGATGGAAGTGGGGCGCCGGTCCCTGGGAGGGGGCCACTGGGTCCCTAGCCCCCTCAGCCACCTGGCCCCGCTTGGCCTAGGGGCTCCAGCAGCAGCAGGCTTTGTGTCTGAGTCTGCCCTCAGCCGCGGGCGGTGCCCTCAGCCCAGGTCTGGATTCGGCAGCAGGTGCCAGCCCGCGGGGGCAGAGACAGGGGCGCATTCATGCCAGCGTGGCTGTCCCAGCGCCGCTCATCAAAGCGCAGCAGGGCCTCCCCATCCACTCGGGCGTGGTCCTGCCAGGCACAATGATTTATTCATGTCTCCGCAAAGAGGAGTATCATGTGGGTTCATTGTGTGATGGATTTCAGCTCCTCTGAATGGCTGTGCTGGAGCGGGGACCCATCAGAGGCTGGGGCCCTGGGAACGGACACCCAACACCGAAGCTTCCTGGGAACCCCATCCTCGGGGGCGCCCACCTGGGTCCCTGGGAGGCGGCCAGGGCCTCCGCTTCTCAGGTCTGGCTCCGCACATCGGGGGCAGGGCCTCCTCGTCTCAGGTCTGGCTCCGCGCATCGGGGGCAGGGCCTCCTCGTCTCAGGTCTGGCTCCACGCATCGGGGGCAGGGAGACCCCGTTTCTCGCCCACTGCTGTCGTCCAGGCTGGCGCCCCGAGGAGGGAAGGGCGCCCTCCAGACGGATGACTTGAGGCCTGGGGAGGAAAGGCCTGGCTCAGACGTGGGGGTCACGGCCCCGCCCTGCAGGGGAGGACCTGGCCGCCCGCCGCAGGAGCCGTCTCCTCCGTCTGTGCACTCGGTGGTCCTGGGTGGCCCCAGGGCAGCCCTACAGAGTCAGGCGCGGGTCCAAGCAGGACAGAGCTACTCCTGCTTGTTGGTTTCGTAAATTCCTGCGTAGAGTGACCACGATCAGGCCATGCTCTCCTTCCTGTCTGTGCTCCGAGAGCGTGGCTGCTGAGGGCGTGGAGAGCAGGTGAAGACATGACCCTGCAGAGAAGGGCAAGCCCCTGGAAACCAGCCGTGAGCCCCTCCTAACCTGCAGGTCCTGTACTGACCACGAGGCCTGCCTGTGAGAGTCAGGGGAGCAGAGGAGGAGGGCCGCCAAACCTGGGCTCCTGAAAATGTGCTGAGAATCCCACTTTCAATGGTCCCCAGGCCAGCTTAAGGCCCTTGGGGAGCTGGGCTTCCAGAACCTCTTTTCCATGGTAAGCACCCCAGTCCCTACATCCTTCCCCACTCCTAATGCCCAGCTTCCTGCTGCCGTTAAAAACAAATAGAAATGAGAAGAAATAGAAGCAGGGGGGAAGGAGAAGAAAAAGGCGCATTTTTTTTCCATCATAAAAGAGGAAGAGGACATTGAGAATTAGGAGAAGAAAGAAAAGCGCACGGAGTGAAGCGAACACACACAGCTGGAGAGGAACGTCTCAGTGAGGTCAGAAGGTGAGACAGGTACTTTTAAAAATCAGCGGTGAAAGGCCAGGGCCAGTTAGTGACGAGTTAAGAACAAAGGAGCTAAAACAAGCGCTGGGACACAGAGGCCAGAGAGGGTCCGTGAGCCCACGGGGCACGGAGGCCAGAGAGGGGCCGTGAGCCCACCGATGGCGGAGCAAGGGCTGAGATGAGGGTCGTGTGCACGCGGTATTTAGAAGAAGACATTTTTAAAGGAAGAGAGAGCAGTTAATTCAAAGATGAGAAAAGAGAAAGACCACAATGGACAAGGATCAGGAGATCAGACGGTGAGGCTGGCGGTCTTCACAGATCTGGGGGTCCGGCAGCCCTGGGGGGGCATGCTCCCTCCAGACACAGAGACGCCGTGGGGGACAGGAGCCAGGCAGGCGGAGGGGCACAGGATGCCTGCCCCTGGGACTCCTGGGCCCTTATTTCCGAGAGGACGTACCCTCACTGGTCTCAGTCAAGCTGGGTGTGTGACCATCAGCACTGATTCGAAACAGTCCTGGTTGGGGGCATCCGGGGGCAGACTCTGGGCCGTCCCGGCGGACGCGCACACCAGGCAAACGTTCTCACAGCAGCTTCTCCCTGATCAGACGGAGCAGGTGTAAGTGGCAGATTTTCTAGTTTTGCTAAGTGCATTCACTCTAACTTCCCACCCTTACAGATTCCATATTCCAACCTTTGTGGCCCCAGTAGCAGAAGAACTGGTCAATTGTAGTAGGCAGGTGTTCACTTTTAGCGCAAATCAAACTAACAAGTGCATCCGGAAGCCCAACAGGTAACACTCTGCAAAGTCCACGAAAGCTGAGACCTCAGGGTCACGCTGCACGGCCGGGGGACGTGCGCACAGGCCGTGTCCGGTTACAGGGCCGCCCCGAGCGGCGGGAGCATCATTACTGTTGCGGCAACAGCTGTCAGAGCAGGACGGAGCTTCTTCAGAAGGGCCCCAGCGGAGGGAGGAAAATGCCCTAAAACCTTTACAGAGAAAAGGAGCATTTTATTCTCAAATTACTGCTGTTGGCAGCAAGAGCCTTCGTATAAATTACAGCTCAACTTCCCAGGAGGTGTTCCCACCACTGCACTGTGGGCTTTGTGTGAAATCACCGCACTGAGATGAGCAGGTCACCAAGCGGAGACCTGGCGTGAAGAGCAAACTTGGCCGGGAGCCTGCTCCAGAGCCCTCCCTCGGGGAACTGAACGGGGAACGGGAGAGGAGAGAAGGGGGAGGGGGGAGGGGAGGAGGGGAGGAGGGAGGGTAAGGGGGAGGGGGGAGGGGAGGGGGGAGGAGGGAGGGGAGAAGGGGGAGGGAAGAGGGGGAGGAGGGGAAGGGGAGAAGGGGGAAGGAGGGAGGGGAGAAGGGGAGGAGGGAGGGTAAGGGGGAGGGGGGAGGAGGGAGGGGAGAAGGGGGAGGGAAGAGGGGGAGGAGGGGAAGGGGAAGAAGGGGGAAAGAGGGAGGGGAAGGGGAGGAAGGCTAGGAAGTGGGAGGGGCTTGTCGAATCAGACTTGGCTTCTTCTGGAACTGACATCTGACGTGGGGCTGTCACTCCCTCCGCCTCGCTGCCCCGAGGAGCAGGCGGCCTCTGACCAGGGCGGCAGGTCACCCCGCTGGTTCCTGAGCACGGCTCATGGAGCAATTTCCGATGACGCTGTCGGGTTGGGTCTTCCTCAGAGCTCAGAAGACCGTCAAGTCAAGAACCCCAGCCTGCCAGGACACCTTGGTGGGCCCTGTGGCCCCTCAGCCGCTCAGGACAGAGAGAGGACCAGCAAGGTCCTCTGCCTTCGGGGAGGGTCTGGTCTGGAGACATGTCCAGAATCGGAGGGGCTCGAACCTTAGAATTTCTGCTGAGAGGTGAGGTGGTGAACCAGGCACCACCATCCCCCTTTCCGAGAACTTCTTCCCAAAGCCGTGCAGCAGAGAGGGCGTCTTACACCTCCGGCTCCATTTGTATGCGGCTGCCCTCGAGGCTGTAACTGGGATCAGTTTAAGGAGCACTCATTGGGCACCAGCTGTATGCACCGTGCTAGATCTCAGAGCTAAGCAGGAGGCTGCCTGTCCTGAAGGCTTACGTCCTGGCGGGGGAGGCAGACCCAGGGCCCTAATGCCAGCACCGCGTGGACCAGGGTTCCACAGAGGGTGAGCAGCCAGAGCTGTGCGAAAAGCCCGCAGCGGTGCACCGCCTGGCTGGGTGGGGTGGGGTGGAGGGGAAGGAGGCGACATGGGAGGTAGGGAGGAGTTGAGGATGCTGTGGGCCAGCTGGGCAACGGACGTTTTCCCACCAATTGAGCAAGAAGGGCCAGGTTTGGGGACACTTAAGATTTTGATCAAGGCTTCCCATCCCAGGTTGGAATGTGGACCCTAAAGCATCTCCGTTTTCCTGCATAAATCCGGGAAGAGTCTGAGAGATGGGCCTGGCACTCATCCAACACACCCCATTTTCTCCCTGGGCCTCCAGCAGCCTTTGTCTCCAGCCTCGCTGGGGGCTCAGACAGTAAAGAGTCTGCCTGCAATACAAGAGACCCTAGTTCGATCCCTGGGTGGGGAAGATCCCCTGGAGGAGGAAATGGCAACCCATTCCCGTATTTTTGCCTGAAAACTCCTGTGGACAGAGGAGCCTGATGGGCTACAGTCTAAAGGGTCACAAAAAGTCCTACATGACTGAGCAACTAACACATTCATATATTCCCTGGGGGCTGGGCCAGGGGCCAGAGCTCCGGCCAGGGGACCCTGGACGCTGTGCACAGAGCAGGTTCCCACCTCACCCCTGAGATACCGCACATCCTGGACTGTGTAGGAGGGCAAAGCCAAGCTGCTGTTTCATTAAAGCCACCACAATGCTGAGGTTGCTGACACAGCTCTTAGTTTATGTAACTGTGCTGCGGCCAGGAGTGGGAAGGACTGGGAGGAGGATGGGCGAGCAGGGAGACCCCAGGCCGCAGCTCTGCCCCTCTCCTGCGTGTCCAGCATCCATGCCCGGGAACCTGCCGCGGACCTGAGAGCAGGCTGCAGCGGACAGATGCGCACTGCCCACCGGCTGCAGGAGGACACTGCTCACCCGGCTGCAGGAGGGACACTGCCCACCCGGCTGCAGGAGGACACTGCTCACCCGGCTGCAGGAGGGCACGCTTTCTGGGCTCATGGAGGTGGGGGCGGGGGCAGCCTGTCTGTGGGGTGAGGATGGGGCGCCAGGCTTAATGGGCTGCAGCCCTGTCCCCGAGATGGGGTCAGACTCCAGTGGAACCGCTGCCCACGAGTGCGGCCCCAGCACATGCCCAGGGCCCAGCGATGCTGACCTCTGGTACAGCCTGCTCCGGGGTGTCTGCTGCCCCCGCAGCTCCATCCAGCTCCCCGCCTGGCTCCCCATCAGTGCAGAGGACATTTAACAGCAGGGTGTCCAAAGTGCTCTCGCAGGCAAACGCATGCCGCAGGGCTGTGACTGGGGTTGGCAGGAGAAGCTAAAAATATTCCTGGAGGAGCGGAGTGGAGCCAGAGCATGGAGCTCCCACCGTGCTGGGAGCGGCAGTGGCCAATTACGGGGGCGGCAGTGGAGGGGGGGCACGGCAGGGCTGCCTGCGGGGAGGGCAGGCCCCACGTTCCCTGCAGGAGGAGGACCGGGGTCATGGCCTGGAGCGCGCTGCCCCGCGGGTGTGGACATCATTTCCAAACGTGGCAGAGGACCCGGCCTCGGCAACAGCAGGGCCGCCTTTCAGCGGACACACACGGAGCTGGGCTTCAGAGCCTGCGGTCCCCTGAGCTGCGGGGAAGATCTGCTGCTTCGTAAGCAGCAGCCACGGGTGGGTTCTTCTCCGGACAAATCACACTGGTTCAGATTGGTTGCTTCCCTCCCCACTCTCACCCAGGGCTCTGGACAGCAGGGCTGAAACCGCGGATGGCGGGCCGGCGCCCGCTCCAGGCCCTGCCTCGTCTTCCTCCGCGCAGGCCGGGGTCACCGCCTCTGTCTCCTGCTCTCCTGCGCCCAGGGTCCAGGTGCTGCCCCTGCGCCCTCCCCACTCAGGTGCCATCTGTCCTGATGTCTCCCTGCGTGGAAACACGCCGAAGGTGTCCAGACCTGCACCGAGCTACTCCCATCGCATCTGTGGCTTCTCTGTGGTCCTATTTACCTGGGTTTTGTAACTCAAGTAGCATGAACTTCTGTTTTCTAAGAACAGCTGTGAAACTAACACATCCCTTCCTGAGTTTGGGGACTGGCGTTTGGTGAGTGAATAATAAAGTTGGGTGTGTGTGTGTGTGTGTGTGTGCGCGCGCGCTCAGTCATGTCCAACTCTTTGTGGCTCCTCTCTCCATGGGATTATCCAGGCAGGAATACTGGAGTGGGTTGCCATCTTCTTCTCCAGGGGCTCTTCCCAACTCAGGGATCGAACCCACATCTCCTGCATCTCCCGTGCTGGCAGGCGGGTTCTTTACCACCGTGCCACCAGGAAACAGCATAAAGTCCGACAGGGCTAACAGACAACACACACGTAGGAGATCTAGTCACTGAGACCACGTCGGATGTGAGGGTAACCCACTGAAAAATACCCCGTGTGCTCATTGAAAACGGTGTCTCACCAAGAGAAAAAGGACGCGGTTTGACAAGAGTGTGAACAGCTGGTGCCTATGAGTTGGGAGGGCTCCCGCCGGGGCCCCAGGCTCTGCCTCAAAATTGCTCTGTTCACCTTCTCTCAGTGCAGGTCCTGGGGAAATCTGAAGAGGACTGAGACAGGAATGATTGATGACAAAGTCAAGACGCAAATCCTCGCGACAGGGGGGAGCCCTGGTCTGGACCCTGGAGAGCTGAGTGCCTTGCAAGAGAAGATACGCGGTCCTCCTTGCTGCTCTGCACTCAGGGACGGTGCAGAGGTGGCTGGAACCTGGCAGATGGATGTGGATTCATAGACAAAGACGCATAGACACAGATGCATGGGTGAATTCACAGACAAAGATGTGTAGACACGGATGCATGGGTGGATTCACAGACAAAGGTGTGTAGACACGGATGCATGGGTGGATTCACAGACAAAGACGCATAGACATGGATGCATGTATGTAGATGTACTTTATGGATGCCTGGACCACGGACACAGGCACGCTCTTCATCAGGGCTCTCCCCACCCCACCAAGAGCCAGTTGTAAGGCATTTACCAAGTACGCCTCGACTAAAAGCCTTCTATATCCTTAATTTAGGTGAGCTGTTTTACAGTCTCCGGTTCTCACTTGAAATTCCTAGAGGATGGCCTGTCCCACAACTGACCGTGGGCTCTGACATGTGTCTGGTGCCTCGCCTTGTCCCTGCAGGTCTGCTGAAGTCACCACATGTCGAGCAGCTCTGGAGCAAGGCCGCCCTCCCAGTGGGGGAAGGATGACCCCACTTCTCCCCCTGCCCCCCCAAGTCAGCCCTGACACTCTGAACACAGTGCTGCATCTTATTCCTCCCGAAGGACTTCCCGCTGCTTCTCTGGAATGTTCCATCACTTATCAGCTTTATGGCCTTGATAGTCTTGTAACCTTTACATGCCTCATCAGAATAATGGCTGATAAATGTGAATAATAATACTAACTTGAAATTATGGTTGAGAGAGTGAAATTACACACAAACATGAAGAATATTGTGTTTAGTGGCTACCTGTGGTTTTTAGAGCTAACTAATCAATTTCCTATAAAAATACATCAGAATATCACATAAAATCCAAAGGTGAGAGACAGAGTAAATAAAATACAGTTCTGTATTATGAGAAATGAAGTTGATCTGGAAAGCCATTAGCAATTTAGACCTTGACAAAATGGGTTGGTGTATGTCTTAGTTCATGTGGAAATGATTTACAGACAGATGTGGAGACAGTTTATCTGGTGGACCAGGTGAGTCACGGAGTTTGCTAGCACCTTCAGTTCAGGGCTTGCAGGTTTGGCCTGGCCTTGACTCTCCAGGGCTGCGCTGACGGTCGTGGTGGTGACACCAGCTAACCCTGCTGAGCGCCTGCTACGCAAGCCACGGACCACACGCTGACTCCTCCTTTCGCATGTTCTCATTTAATGGTCACAACTCACTCTAATTGTTGTGTAATAAGGAGTTTGCCTGGTTGTGTCCCAGGTGCCCGGGGATAACATTCAAGCTGCTGCAAACTGATGCTTTTGAACTGTGGTGTTGGAGAAGACTCTTGAGAGTCCCTTGGACTGCAAGGAGATCCAACCAGTCCATCCTAAAGGAGATCAGTCCTGGGTGTTCATTGGAAGGACTGATGCTGAAGTTGAAACTCCAATACTCTGGCCACCTGATGCAAACAACTGACTCATTTGAAAAGACTCTGATACTGGGAAAGATTGAAGGCAGGAGGAGAAGGGGATGACAGAGGATGAGATGGCTGGATGGCATCACCAGCTCAATGGACATGAGTTTGGGTGAACTCTGGGAGTTGGTGATGGACAGGGAGGCCTGGCATGCTGCAGTCCATGGGGTTTCGAAGAGTCAGACATGACTGAGTGACTGAACTGACTGAATTTCCCTGGAGACACAAGTGTCTCTGTTCCTCACAGTGCCTCTGGAGAGCTTGCGCTGAGGAGGTGCTCAGAGCGGGGCAGCCATGCCAGCAAGGCTGACCGAGTGAGGTCAGCCTGTCCTCTGACCTCCACGAGAGGCGTGAGACTGAGATGGCATTCAGTCTATGTAGAGACCAGTGAAAACTCTGGGCAAGCCCACATCCACATGTCACGAGGGTGGGTGGTGCTCCTGGCTCTACGGGAGAGGGCCCTGGGCCACCCAGACCTCCCCGGGTGCCTCTTGCTTTGCCGGATCCCGATTAGTGTCCTGGAAAACAGAGCTGCAAGAGTAGACAGCACGTTTCTGGTTCTGAGTCAGTGAATCACTGCACCCAAGGAGGCCACGGGAGCCCAGGGATTTACAGCCCATGGTCAGAAGGGGGGCGGACCGAGGCTCAAGCCTGGAGTGTGGGTGGCACCTCGGTGGCACCTCTGCCTTTAAGCTGCACAGCTGCCCGCTGCCTCCGGGCCAGGACACGCTGCTGCCCACCCAGTGGGGCCTGCAGGCTGATGAGAAAGCAGAGATCCGGAGAGACCAGGCAGCGAGCACCAGATCTGCTTTGAGTTGGTGACACGGCTGACCCGCGTCCACACTGCGGGAACCTGCATCTCCGGGGAAACGGCGTTTCCTCTGGACCACGCCTGGGCGTGCAGACCAGGAACACGATGAAAACAGAGGGCTGCCCGCAGAGAGCCTCCCAGCCATGGGAGCAGATGTGCTTCCTGGGGGATCAAGGGTCTCCTCAGCATACTGCGCAGGGGTCACTGGCCACAGTGGATGCCGTCTCCCACCTCGGCCCCAGTGATAGACAGGGTCACGGGAACGTCAAGGAAAGGAAACGTGTGGCCAGCGGGCAGAGGCGGCCTGTCTGCCGTGAGGAGGGCTTTGCTTTTCCCCCTTTTCTGCGCCCACAAGTGTGTCCTGAGCTCCCTGCTGCCGTGTGTGTTGTCCTCGTGTGGGCTGAGTGCAGGCCTTTGTTTATTTCATTCACGCCCCGTGGGTTTAGGCAGATGCACACGCCAAGCTTTAACTCAAAGCATGCCCCCGGATGCGATTGGCGTGTTTTAACCCAGGGACTGAGCAGAAGCACCGCCTCGGCAGGATCTGCCGGCTCTTGAACCGTCTATTTAGCCCTGAGAACCTGATATTAAGCTGCTCTTTGAGTCTCATCTGGGCGTAATGCGTGGCAAGGCTGAAAGGCTGGTGCAGGGCAAGGCTGCACAGAGTGTAATCAGCCATTCCTGAGTGTCGGGCACCCAGGCCTGCAGTCCACGCCGCCGGCCGCAGGCAGCTCGCCGGAAGGACCGAGGGGACCTCAGCCTGGCCTTCGGAGCGCGGCCACGGCAGAGGGACCCGTGGCCAGCCGTTCCCGTGGGGGACCGGGCACTGGCCCCCAGGAGGTGCCCCTGCTCAGGGTTGGTTGGAAAAGTCAGCGTTTTGGGGGACACTGTCACCGCTCGCAGCCCCTCCCCGGCGGTGCCTACAAGAAGGGGTCCCTGACCCCCACCTCCCTTGAGATCTGGACTCCCAAGCCTGGGCCCCCAGGGCCTCCGGTCACTGCCTGGTCCTTCCCTCGGGACCGCAGGAAGGCCCGGGAAGTTTCGGTCATGGAGGGCGAGATGCTCCCCCAGATGGCAGAGATGCACTGGGCAGAGGGCGGCTTTGCTTCTGTTGTCTTCATGGGAAAACCCAGGCCAGGGGGCCCCTGAATCTGCGATGGGGCTTGGCCTGGGGGGGACCTGCGGGCTGGACTTGACCGCCCCCGGAGGCACGGGGCACAGCCCCGCCAGGGCGACTTGACCCTTTCCGCGCGCCGCTGCAGACGGCAGTGACTCGTCAGCTCCTGCGCGGAGGAGGGCGTCTCTCTAGTTGCCTGTCGGCCGGACGCCTTCCCACAGGCCACCGACCGGGAAAGCTGAAGATTTCTGAGGGCCAGGCTGATGTGGGGGTCGGAAAAGGTGTGCTTTTAAATAACATATCCAAGAGGGGTGGAATTAAAACGCAAGCCCTAATGGTAGCTCTGGATTTAACCAGTTAAGAAGGAGAGCCCCGTAATGGCGCTGGCGGCACTTGGGCAGATCAATCACGTGACCCGTGCACGCCTCCCGGGGATTGGCCGGACGCGCACGCCTCCCGGGGATTGGCCGGACGTGCACGCCTCCCGGGGATTGGCCGGACGGAGGGTGCAGGGACGGCAGGCCCGCGTCACCAGGGTGGGATGTTCGCGGGTTTTATTATGCTTGTGGTGTTTGCTCACGTAGCAATCGCCCTTGACCCCAAACCGAATCTCGCCTATGCCATCTTCTCTGCTCGATCATCCTTTTCCATGCAGAATGGGACACGAACGTTGAATGTTCCCGCCTGCCTCTGTCAGTGGCCGTCCAAGCCGACGCCTGCACCTGGATGCTAACCTCCTGTGTGCAGCGGGGCTTCCGGAGGGGCAGCAGAAGCCCGCCGGTCGGTGTGGCTCAGGCCTGCATCCCAAGGCTCCCCCAGAGTTTTCAGTGACCCTCATGAGCCGCCGTGCGTCCAGAGTTCTCGAGTGATCCAGCAGATGGGGCACAGGGCCCTGGTCAGACGCAAATCAGCCACCTGCTGCCAGCCCTGGATCTCTTGATTAGCGGGGATTTGTCCAGAGCTTGCCACACGGAAGCCAGCTCTCTCCTGTCAGAAACTGTCCAGCTTTCAGTTTTAAATCCAGCAAATGTATCCATGGGAATTGCCTTTTTATACGCCTGTTTGACTTTTGTGATGCATTTTTTATGTCATTTAAAATGTAGGCTTGTGGTGGTGGTGGGTGGTTTAGTCAATGGTGTTGGACTCTTCTGCAACCGCGTGAGCTATAGCCTGCCAGGCTACTCTGTCCGTGGGATTCTCCAGGCAAGAGTACTGGAGTGGGCTGCCATTTCCTCCAGGGGAATTTCCCAACCCAGGGATTGAATGCGGGCCTCCTGGTTACAGGCAGCCTCTTTAGCAACTGAGCTACCAGGGAAGCCCCAACATGTAGGCTTAAGGAAGACGCATCTTGACATTTCAGAATTAGTTTCTGCCTCCAAGGCCCTGGCATTTCCAGACTCCCATACCACCTGGTCCTCCTGCTGAGGTTCCCAGAGGCTCCGAGAAGTGAGGGCTTTGCCCTGAGGCACCCCGCTGGCAGATTTCAGTGCCCCCAACTCACCCCCCGCCTCCCCAGGAGGAGCCAGCCCTGGAGCCAGAACTCAGAGTCCCACGGTGCATGGCTCTCAGGTCGGATCAGCTCTTGTTCTGCCAGGATGTGTGGGAGAAGCCTCCTTAGGCTGTTGCTACCCAACATGGACTGGTCCCCCCTCTCGTGGGGTCTCATGGCTCTCCCCCAGAGCAGCCCTGGCCCCAGGCTGCCTCTGCCTCCATCCCCCTGACTCCACGCTGCCCTGGGCGGCCCTCCAGCCCCATGGCTCTGTCCTCCCTCCGGTCAGTGCTCACGTCCACGTTCCCCTCCACTTCCACAGACCGCTCCTCTGCACCCTGCTGGGCCTTGCTGCTCCCCTGTGGGCCCCTGGGAGGGCCGCCTGCCCTGGGGGTGCCCCACATGGACCCTGCAGAGCTGATGGTCAGTAGTCCCAAGAGCTGGTTCCGACCCAACTGGACCCTGGAGCTTCCCGGCTCCCCTCCTCTAACCTCTTACCCCCAGCAGTCCCTGCGTGCTCGCCCCCGAGTTCCCCTTGCAGGCAGCTTCTCGGCCTCCTCGCTCCTCCTATAGACGGGGGTCCCTGTCTCTCCTACTGGTGCCTCCCGGGGCCCCAGCCAGCCCTGACCACAGGCTTGGTTACCGGTGTCCCAGGCGAGGCCGTGTGCAGGCACCCTGGTGTGCACACGGGCGGCTCAGACAGCGACCTGCTTTCTACCTGTGGGGGAGGGGGGGCCGCACCACTGCCAGATGGGCACAGGCACCGCTGCTGCTTCCCACCGAGGAACCAGGCCCAGCGCGGGCAGGGCTCTGCCCAGGGAGCTTGGGCATGCCCCTCGGACCCCAGGACACGCTCCAGACGTCAGAGCGCCCGGGACGCAGGGCGCGGCTGTCACCGTGCGCTGGTCTCAGTGTCCAGGTGGGCTCTGGGCCTGGGGACCAGACTCTCACCAACTCAGCCCACCTGGTCTCCCGGCCCCAGAGGGGGCCTCCTGCCGCCAACTTCACTGTTCACCCATCATGCTCCCCTTTGCCTCCTGCAGATTCCAGAGGCTGAAAGGCGTGGGTTTGTAGGAGAAGCAGAAATGCAAGTCGGGAGAGTCCTGCCCTGCAACAAGGGGCTCTAAACAAGCTCTTTCCACAGGCAGCTCAGCTCGCAGGAGCCTGACCCCTCGCCTACGCACCTAAAATAACGCCCCTCGTTAGCACATTCAAAGCTGCAGCTCCAAATTACCCAGGACCAGCTGAAGGCCAGGCTGGTGGTGGGGCCTGAGGTGGCCTTCCTGCCTGGTGGCTCCCGGGAGATGATGACCAGCTTTCTCCCCAAGGCGAGGGCTGCCCTCCGCAGGGAGAAGGTGTTCTTACTCTAATTATGCTCGTAATTAAGCCTCAGGTCTTTGAGCTTCAACCAAGGAGCTCCGGCCTCTGGGGAGTCACATGGGATGAGGCCGGGCCTGAAGCTTGGCTGTGGCTTGCGCCTGCTCGGGGCTCCGGGGAGGGTTTGTGCACTGATGTGTTTGTGTCGTCCTGTCTCGTAAACTGCTGGCATCCCTGTGTTCTGTGCTCCGTGCGCACTGCAGCCTGGGGCTGGCCCCTCGCCCTCGCGGGCTGAGCTGGCAGCCTGCAAGTGCTGACTCCTCTTTATCCCACGGGTGCCTGGGTCCGAGGAATGCACACAGCAAAGACTCTGAGTGGGCCCTGTGGGTGGGTTTTGTTTGGAGGTTCTGCTCCCCTGTATGCATTTGAATAAGGGCGTGCCTCAGATTTGGCAGCAAATCCTTTCATATCAAAATTTTCAAAAATAAAATGAGCTGGGTAATCTGGCTGATTGAGAAAGTGGTTTCCACAAAGTGAATCACAGCGTTGAGTAAAGGCCGGAGGAAACCCTCTCAGTCCTTGCATGTTTCACCAGAGCAAATTAGTCCGTGTGGAGGGTTGAGTCTAAATGCGCTTCTCAGTCTGTGAACAAACTGCGGAGCGGTCTGGGCGTAGAGCTCCAACCTCCTGCCAGCACTGAGGAAGCACCTGCTGGGTGCATCCTGCAAGCTCGGTGCTATGCGGGCACCTTGGGGACAGAAATGGCAGTGGCACTGACCCCCCAGAGATGGCGCATGTGCCCACACCTGCTCCTCCAACATCAGGATGCCCGTGTCAACGCTGTAAGTCCGGCACAACCTGGACCCGGGGATGACAGAGGAGGAAGCCGTGTCCCAGGCCAGGGGGACCACCAGTGGCCGCCTGTCTGCCTTGCTCCAACTGACCTCCTGCTTTACTTTCAAGTCCTTATCACATTTTAAAAAGTAATTCTTATTTAAGATTATAACATTATATACTATTTCCTGAAAGATCTAAGCTATATAAGGTTGTCTGGTCAAACGTTTTAAAAGAAATAAAGACTTCCAAAACAGCTTCTTGACTGAAGGGATGAACAGCATACCCATGGTTGGAAAAATAAATCTGAAAATCAGAACCACAACTATTTAAACAAAGGTTAGTTGCTGAATCCCAAACAGAACAGTGGGGACAGTCAGCTGGGCCCTCAGCAAAGACAGGGAGATGTAGTGGCTCCAGGATTTTAAGGAAACTTTTGTCTAAAGATGGGCTGCCACTGAGCTAACTAAGCAAAGACCTCAGTGGTCACGTATGACATGAAACGCAGACTTGACAGAATTAACTCAGGGAATGTACTAAACAAACAGCAACATTAACAGACCCTGAGGGGAGAGAATCTGATTTCTGGAATTGACATGTTGTATTACATCGCATGTCCAATTTTCAGCAAAAAATTGTGAGACATGTAGAGAAAATAAAATGTATGGCTAATACACAGGGGAAAAGTCACCAATAGAAGCTGTCTCTGAGAAGAAGCACAGACACTGGGCTTTCCAGACGAAGACTTTAAACCAGCTATTTAAAACCTGTTCAATGAACTAAAGAAAAATATAAGAACAATGTCTTAAAAAATCAAAAATATCATAAAGGCAGAAAATTATTTTAAAAGGAACCAAATAGAAATTATGGAGTTGAAAAGTACAATAATAAAAATAAGAAGTTCATTAGAAGAGCTTAACAGTAGATTAGAGCAGGTGTGAGTCTGTGAACTCAGAGATGTATCGGTTGAAATTATCCATTCTGAAAAATAGAGAAGAAAGAAAGAAGAAAAATAAGAGAGCCTCAGAAAGCTCACAGAGGCCACTGACACACACGTGGCCTCTGAGGCAAGTCTCAGAAAGAGGGAAGAAATGGAAGGGGGCAGGAAGAATATTTGAAGAAATAATGTCAGAACCTTCCCAGTCAGAATGGAAATATTAATCCATACACCCGAGGAGCTCATCACACTCCAAGTGAGGTAAACTCAGAGACTCACCCCCCATACACACGCTGCCGAAGGAAGAACTGTGACGATTACACATCACTCGGAAGGGCCGTCCTAAGGCGATTGCTGGCTTCTCGTCAGAAACCACGGAGCCAGAGGCAGTGAGAGCACTAACCACCAACAGAAAGAGCAGCGTCAACCGGGGGTCCTATACCCAGCAAAACTATCCTTCAAAAGGAGGGCGAGAGAAACAAAAGCTGAGAGCATGTGTGGCTTGCAGACCTGCCCTGCAGGGACTGCTAGAGACCCTTGGACTAAAATGCAAGGATATTAGACAGCAATTGCAATCCACACAATGGCATAAAAGTACCAGTAAAGGTAACTACAGAGATAAATACATTAATGAAAGACTATAAAATCATATTTTAACTCTTTTCTCTAAATGATTTAAAGGAAAATAGCATAAATAATTACAAATCTGTGGTGATGGCAGATATAAATACTATCTGATCAGTAATTACACAAAATATGAATCAATTAAATGCTTTTGTGTTTAAAGGCAGATATTGGCAGATAGACAAAAATAACAGGATCCAACTACAGGCTGTCTTGGCAGATAAACTCTATATCCAGAGACAAATATAAGCTGAAAGTAAGAAGATTGAAAAAGATACACCACGGAGACACTCACCAAAAAAGCAGTGGGCTAGCTACACTAATATCAGACAAAATAGGCTTTAAGATACCAGTTGCTACTAGGCATAAAGTAGGACATTTTATAATGATAGAAGTGTGAAACTATCAAGAAGATATAAAAATTATAAACAATATACACAAAACACAGAATAAAATAAAGGCAGGAAAAACTCATAGAAGAGGAAACAAAAGTTAATGTAACAACAACAGTCAAAGATTTCAACATCCTACTTTCAATAATGGACAGAACAACTAGACAAAAATTGATAAAGAAATAACAGATCTGGACAGCATCATTAACCAAGTGGCGTTTCCTGGCCTCCGTGGAACACTGCACCCAACTATGGCAGGACAGACATTCTGCTCAAGTGAACACAGAACACTCTCCTGTGTAGGAAGCATGTTAGGCCACAGATTTCAGTAAAGTCTCAATACATTTAAAATAATAAAGAACGTATTCTCTGATCCCAACGGAATGAAACAAGAAATCAGAATCAGAAGGAAACGTGGGGATTCACAAATATGTAGAAATGAATCTACACACACTGAAATAATCAACCCGTCAAAAAAGACATCATAAGGGAAATCAGGAAACACTTTGAGAAGAATAAAAACAAAATCCTATAATACTAGTGGACTATCAGTTATGCGATACTGCCGAGGAACTGTTTTCCAGAGTAGCTGCAGAGTTTTCCATTCTCACCAGTGAAATATGAGGGTTTCAGCTTCTCCACATCTTTGTCAACCCTTGTTATTATCTGTCTTTTTCTTTTTTTTCATAGCCACTTAGAGGATGGAAGTGGTATTTCACCACGGATTGGATTTGCAGCGATGATGTTGAGCATGTCTTCAGGTGTTTATCGGCTATTTGTGTATCTTTGGAGAAATTCTACTCAGCTCCTTTGTTCATTCTTTAAGTAGACGATTTGTCTTTTTATTGTTGAGTTGTAAGGGTGCTTTACATATTTGGTTGTAGACCCTCATCAGATATAAAACTTGAAAACCTTCCCTCCCATTCTGTCGGTTACCTTTTCACGTTCTTGGTGGTGTGCTTTGGACCACACAAGTTTGCTCATTAGAAACGAGTCAGTAACATGGAGCACTGGTGGGGACACAGAGCGGTCAGAACCGTCACGCGGGGCAGATGTAAGGTGGCTCAGCCCAGCTGGAGACTGGCTCGTGGTCTCTGCACTTGTCAGACGCACACTCACGGTGTGATCCAGCAGGCCCACTCCGAGGCGCTTGTCCAAGTAAAAGGAAGACATGTTTTCATAAGGAGCTGTGGGTGAACGTTTACAGCCGCTCTACTTGTAACTGCTGAAGAGTAGAAACCACCGAAACGCTCATCATCTGGGGGATGGATAGCAAAGTGTGATTTCACAAACAGTGGAACTGCAAAGAACGCCAGTAGCACCAGACAACGTGCCTGGGTCTCAAGAGCTTCGTGGCGATGGACGCAGTCTTGGACGGTGGTGATGGACGCAGTCTTGGACGGTGGTGATGGACGCAGTCTTGGTTGGTGGCGTGTGGCATTACTCCCTTTATTCTGGAAGAGGAAACCCGGAAGCCAGGCAGGAAGGGCAAAGAGAGGTTGTGACCTCAGAGCTATCACTCCAGGCAATTTCAAGGGTGATGGAGCTTTTCTGTATCTCGACAGAGGTGGTGACCACAGGGCTCTATCTATCGGTCAACACTCACATATCTTTATGCTCCAAAGACCGAGTTTTCACTAAATGTACATTAGAAATAAAATTTTTTGAAAACTAAGAGAGAGAAAATATTCAGAGATGAGCAGTGACCTAGCGATCAACAAACATTTTTCTCAGGCGCTCTCAGTCATTAGGGTG
This sequence comes from Bubalus bubalis, assembly GCF_019923935.1. NCBI lineage: Eukaryota > Metazoa > Chordata > Mammalia > Artiodactyla > Bovidae > Bubalus > Bubalus bubalis. The sequence goes on from NC_059169.1 coordinate 1,234,624, forward strand.
TTACCTCTTCAACGGCAGTAATCGCTGCTATTAATCTCCAAGGGCCTGGACCTAACATTGGCTGACCCAGAGCAGATGCCCCTGCGCTGAGTCACTTTTATTGTTCTTCTTGATTGGTTTTGACCCCCATAGTTTCTTGATGGCTACTGTGATTACTTTTGGTCTCACGGTGAACCTGTGCATGAAGGAAAGTTTGTGCACCTTTTTACCTGGAGACAATGGTGTCAACCTGGCTTTATTTACCCTGCTCTGTAGCCCATGTCTCTTGCCATCGATTCATGTTATTGCTCTCATTATCACACACAGTATCATGAGGTTATTTTTCTAGACGTGATACTATCTTTACTGAATCTGTTCGGATGTGAACTATAGTGCTTTTAATTATTGTCTGAGTTATAAGGTGTCTGTGACTTCTGTTTTGCCAGCACTAATTAGATACTGCATAATAACCATTTTCATATTCCTAGCACAGTAAGCTGCATTTCACAAAGGTACAAACTGCTGTGCTTGGAGATATCTTATAAATAAGAGGGTGAACAGCAGAGCCTGGCGTAGGTCTCACTCCTGTATCCTCACTGATGGGGGAGATCATAACACCTCGGCTGTTTCCAGCTGGCAGAAGCGCTGTGCTCCCCAACCTTCAACTGCCTGGTAGAAGAACTTACACAGGGGCTGCCCTCGAGCCCCTGGGGGCCCCCCACCCCCTCCAGGCCGCAGGGAGGGTGTCATGATGGAAACAGGTGTTGCTGCATCAGCTCTGTTATGGCTGAAACTTTGTGTCCCCCTGAAGCCTGAGCTCTAACCTCCAGTGAGGGTGTCTGGAGGCTCTAGAAATGGTGAGGTTTAGATGAGAGTGGAGCCCCGTGATGGGACTCGTGTTCACAAGAGGACGAAACCTCCGTCTCTCTCCCTCACTCTCTTCCCCCACTGAGAAGAGGCTATGACGGACCGAGCGAGAAGGTGGTGTCTACCAGCACAGGCGAGGTTCTCACTAGGAACCGAAGGTACCGGCTCCTTGATCTTGGATTCCCAGCCCCCAGTGCCGCGCGGTGATGGCTGTTTAAGCATGTGGTCTATGGTGTGTGTTACATCAGCCCAAACAGACCAAGTGGGCAGTGGGCAGAGCGTGTGGAGGGAGGTGGGAGCCGGGTTTGCTCCTCTGTCGGGAGCCGCGTTTCTGCAGGCGTGTGGACCTGGGCTGCCATGCGGGGTGCAGGGTGTCCCCGTGGGTGCTGGGGGTGGGGGCAGGGGGCGTCCCCAGCGCCTGCGAGGCTCCAGCAACAGCAGAGAGCGCAGGTGTGGCCCAGAGCCGGCCGCCCCGGGAGGGTGGGCGGGCGGGCAGGCGGCTTCGGTGGCTGTGAGCTGCCTTGGGTGCTCAGCTTCCAGCTACAGGGGAACCCAGGAACCTCACGGGTGAACCCCAGCTTCCTCCCCAGGTCAGTCTGCAGTTCCCTTTGCCTTGCTGCACCGCCCTGGGGGGTCCCACCCCCGGGAGTGAGGAGCCCGCCCTGTGGTCACCCCACGCCCTACATACATCAGCCAGAACGACCTGGCCCAGCCAGGGGGATGGGCTGGACCTTGAGCCAGAGGAGTCTTGTCGGACCTTTGAAATGCCCAAACACATTTTTCTGAATTTGAACCCATCACAAGCCCACCATTCCCTATGACTGTGAGCTGCACCTCTTCACACCGGCCGTATCTCAGTCTAAGACGCCTTTCACTGTAGCAGACACAATAATTTATGTCCCCTTCCAAACAAAAAATAGACTATAACACACTGTGGGCTGTACGCAGCGCCTGGTTTTCATACGGACTCAGACGTAAAAACAAACGCTTCAGGGCCGTCTGCAAGGCTGGCAAAGGACAGCCGTCTCTCAGGAAGGGGCATCCTTGTCTGACTCTGACGCACTTCAAGGAAAGAACCTTTCGTGGACCTGTTAGAGTGTCCCGGATGTCAAGTTATGGAAGTCTCACCGTCCCAAAGACCAAGGATGCCAAACAGGGCGGGGAGGTGTGGGCCCTCTGCAAACGACAGAGCCCACCCCCGGCCAGCGTCACGGATCTGCGTCCTCGACCCCAGGTTGCCACCACTCAGGTCAGCTCTAACGCGTCCCAAGGGACCAGACGTGACCGGCAAGCCCAGAGGGCTTTAGCCGCTCCATTTGAAACTTGATGGTCTCAGCGCTCCATCCAAGGCCGCTTGTTCCCTGGTCTTCCTGCCCGGCTGGCCCACAGCCCTCCGTCCTGTCTCACCGTGGAGATGACCCTCCCTTTAGATCCTGAGACGCAGCTCTTTGCCGCTGCCTCTGCTGCTCCAGTCTGCCTCCTGTGGCCCCCAGCCCCCTTCCCCTTCACTCCAGGCCCCAGATCCACGGCCCTAATGCTTCCAACCCTGTCTGTTGCCGCGACCCCTCCTCCTGATGCTGAACCCTGGCTCTCCTCTGTGCTTCCATGAAGACGAGCAGCTGCCTTCTCCTCCGTCTGCTCCGGATGGCTGAGCCACCTGCCCAGCTGCCTTCTCCTCCAGCCCCTGAGGCTGTTCTCCCGGCCCCAGGACAGAGGAGGCCCGTATCCTTCGCCCAACCAACCAAATCAGAGAACAGCACCCTTAGCCTTTTCCTTTCCTTCATCCCACGTGAAGCTGACCAACTACGCTGTGAACGTGAACACCTCAATAGCTCTCTAATGCAGAGACGGGCCCACGAACTCTGTGAAACTGCAGGTCCTCTAACTGTATACTGTGATGTAGGTTTTGGAAGCACGTGGTTGTACGTTTGTGTGTGCCAGTGAGCACAAATTTTTTTCTGATGAGAGGACACTCTAGGGGAGTTTTTGGTAGATTAGACAGATCGCTGAAGGACTCACAACTGTGCTTTAACATTTGGACCATGTATCACTGAGTCAGCCTTGATTACACAGAAGCAATGATCATTTATCACCAATTATCCTTTTCTCTGATTTTGTGGATGCTTTCCCTTGGCTGGAAATCCCTTTCAACGCTCATCCATCTTCACTGGCTCTTCCCTCGCGGGTGCTGTTGTGTGCTCTCTGGGCCCCCTGCCCCTCGCAGACATAAATGTCGCCTTCTCAGGGTGCAAGCACCAGACACTGTCTGTCTAGAAAGGTCATAACGCACAGAGAGGACGGAAGTTGTAGCATTTCTACAGCTACAAAAAAAAACCCCAAACCGAAAGTAAGCCTGTTGATCAGGCTGGAAAATCAATAACTATCCATGTAAAGTTGTCCAAAAAAGAGAAAACGCATATTGAACCGAAGAGAAAGCAGGCTGGAGTGTGACAAAAACGGAGGTTTTAAGGTGGCAACTCCGCCGCTTTTCAGCGGCGCCGCTGAGGGTCGCAGAGGCGGTGCTGCCTTCTCGGGAGTTTTCGCTTGTCTTCGACCAGCGGTTCCCAGTGTGTCCGGCCCCGAGCGAGTGATGAGGTGGACGTGTCAGAAGCAAACGTCCCGAGGCTCCAGCTTCACTGGGCTCAGGAGAAGGCAGGAGGCAGGGTCGCTGGTCACGCTTTGTCTCCCTGTCCTCTCCGTCAGCTCGGGGCTCTGACTGCTTTCCCTGGAAATGCATGATCGTCCCTGCCTGGTGCTGAGGGATCCATCCTCGGTTTGCTGTGGCCAGAGGCAGAGGGCAGATGGGAGGCAAGTGGGACTTGACACGCAACCGCCTGCTTCTCTGCCCCTGCCAAGGAGAGCGTGTCTGGGCAGCCAAGAGACCCGAGGACAGGCATGGTGCCCCTGCAGTGAAGAGCCAGCCCTGCTGAACCCAGACCGGACTCGCCCATCTCTGCCCAGGCTGAACACTCACAGTGGGGCTGGTGAGGCTGCCAAGGCAGACAGGACTCAATGCTGCCGTCTGCAGGCAGAATCCCTCCTTTCGGGGCAAAGGGTGGGGCTCGTCTTTGCTCTGACATCCACCAACTGATGGGGCAAGGCCCACCACGTTGGCGAGTGTAATCTTTATTTAAAGTCAGCTGGCTGTAGATGCTGTGTCTACAAATGCCTTCACAGCAGCACGCGTCTTTGTGCTTGATGGAATAACTGGGTACCAGGGCCTAGCCGACCATCCTAAGACAAACCGTCGCAGTGAGTGTGAGTGACTGCTGCCTGAAGCCACTGGGATTTGGGGTGGTTCGTTGCTCAGCACGGTAGGACCAACAGCTGGCTGATACGTACGACAGGAGCACGTGGGAGCGGAAGGCTGCGGACGTGCCGCCACTGCTGGATGCACGACTGTGGGGGCTCGGCGTGCGGTTGGTGCTTTTTGGGCCCCTGGTCTGCTCTCAGCACACGGACCAGATAAAGTAAGCGCCACACCATGAAGCGGAATGGATAGCACGGATCAGTCATTCACAGAGGCAATGACAAACAGCCCTTCCTAACAATTATCTAGTTAAAACACCATTAACAATTAATGCCATACATCACAGAACTTATTGAACCCATTAAAGACTAATTTACTGGCCATAAAAATATGGCATTAAGAATTTATGGATCATTACCTTTTATTCTGGAATGAAATATTGCTGATGGAAACTCTTAGAAACTGTTGGAAACAATTCCTCATTAAAGCCACGCGAAATTAAATGATACAGCTTAGCAAAAAAGAAAGAAAAGAATCCAAGCAAAGTTTGAAAATGTTTTTTTTGAGGAGAAGCACTAACTTTGCGTGACACTGAATGGATAAAGATTATATTTTCAAACAAGATTAAGGTCTACAATTAAAGAATTCAAGCGAGGTAATTTTAATATGCAATAAAATCTTCTTTTTGGAAAAATGTATTAGATCATGACTGATAAAAATTCCGATCATGATTAATCACTGCCAGATATTTTGGAACACTATTAAGGAGAGGGTAACAATGTTAAAATTAATTAACTAATTCCTCTAAAGGATTTTAAACTATAATACGATGTAACAGCTGTTGCAGCTTTAAAAATGATTATTTCTTCTCCGCCCTGCAACCAAAATTTGTCCGTCAGAAATCAACCTAATTTCATTGCAATTTCCAATTTATTACTCTGTAATGAGACCAGCTTAATAGGGATGAGCCCCTTGTTTTCTAGGAGACCAGATGCACGTCTGCAAATTTCCAGCCTGAGACATATGGCACACGCCTGCTTCCTGCTTAACACGTGGCTCTCGGGTCTGGTCAGAGGGACACAGGCCACGCAGCTACTCTGCGCCGGTGTTCAGAGTCGGTGCTGGAGAGTGGCCAGGCAAAGCCAGCCCAAACTGTCACATCGGTATTGGGGGATTTCCCTGGTGGTCCAGTGACTAAGACTCCGCCTCCCACTGCAGGGGCCCAGCTTGGATCCCTGGTCAGGGAACGAGACCCCACACACCACAGCCAAGCCTGTGTGCCAGAACTAGAGATGCCCGCACGCAGCAAAGAAGGGCCTGCACACCGCAGGGAAGACCCAGGGCAGCCAACAAGTAAATGATCACAGTTAGCAAGGAAAAGTGCTGAGATGAGAGTCAATTTTTATATCAGTGAAACAGAATTGTAAGCTGTGAAAGTTAGAAAAGATCAAGTCCAGAGCTCCTGATTTATAAAGACACTGAATCTCAGAGAAGGTAAGTGACCAGCCCAGGGCCACACAGCCTTCGCTGGCAGGAGCAGAATGAAAATCGTGTCTGCTAAGTCCCTGTCTGGTGTCCCCACCAGAAGCACTGTCTCCGGGCACCCACATAGAAGGCTCTGCAGCCCCTCCGGACGAGCGCTGATGGCTTCTGGATGGTCTCAAAGATAAAGCGCCTCTCCTGAGGGCTTTTGGCTGCTCGTGGTGCTGAGCACTTCTTGTATTGCTACTTAAAAAAAATTTTTTTAAGCTTCTTACTGGCAAGTGACTGAAACGATTTATTGGGCGCAGAAGTGGCAGAAAGTTTCCCCGCCGAGCACACAGGAGCCTCTGCACGCCTGCCAGATGGCGGAGGCCTCTGCAGGCTGACTGCGGTCTCTTCCAGGAGGTGGGCAAGTGCAGGGTCCCAGAGAGCAGCCTTCATCAGGACATCCAGGCTAGCCGCTTCCAGACCCTCTTGCTGTGGGTACAACGGGCCATCTTCTCGGCCTCTGATCCAGTGAGGTCTCCAGACTGGTGTTGTCAGCGGGATGACCCCGAAGAAACTCACAAAATTAAGATGCATCAACTTTGTTGTTGCTGTTCAGTCGCTCAGTCGTGTCCAACTCTGTGACCCCGTGGACTGCAGAACGCCAGGCTTCCCGGTCCTTCAGTACCTCCCGGAGCTTGCTCAAACTCATGTCCATCGAGTCGGTGATGCCATCCAACCATCTCATCCTCTGTTGTCCCCTTCTCCTCCCCCTTTCGATCTTTCCCAGCATCAGGGTCTTTTCCAATAAGTCGACTCTTTGCATCAGGTGGCCAAAGTATTGGAGCTTCAGCTACAGCTTCAGTCCTTCCAGTGAACATCTAGGACTGATTTCCTTTAGGATTGACTAGGTTCATCTCCTTGCAGTCTAAGGGACTCTCAAGAGTCTTCTTCAACACCACAGTTCAGAAGCATCAACTTTGGCTCCTTACAAATCAGTGTTAGTATATCATTCTTAACATTTTCAGACATTAGGCACTAAGCGAAAACCGACAGTCACATCACCTCACAGGTCGTGTGGGCTGGTGGGGTGAGGGGGTGGCTCGCTCTTTCCCACCTTTGTTTTCTGCGTAGAGTGCAGGCTGCACACGATCCATCATCCTTCAAGCTCTGCACAAACTTGACAACAAAGAGGTAAATTTTCTTCTGGAGATGGAGCCATTTGTTTTCACTTGGCTTTAATATTTTCTAAGCCCAATTGTGATTATTAATATATATCCTTGCCTTGAAGCTTTCATTCTAGTTGTGGAACTAAATAGGTGCCAAATCATAAAAACAGCCCAGTAAAAAAAAAACAAACACCTGATAAATGTATAACTGGTCTGAGAGGAATTATTGATATACACATATTATATATTACAACATGCACCCAAACTAATTTATACCCAGAGGATGATTAACTGTGTTTTCTGCAAAACAGAGACTCCAATCCTGTATCTTTCAATATGTTGTCCAGTGACATGTGTTGCGTCGTGTCCCCAGGGCACCTTTCAACGAATCCATATCCAGGGACTGGTGGTTAACATGAACTCATGGGTGATGCTAGGAGATGAGCTGTGAGAGCTGTTCCCTGTGTCCTGGGGGCCGCTCAGCGGACACAGTGGGTGTCGGACCTGTGAACTCTGTGGAGGCAAGAATTCTTGCCCCGACGGGGAGGGAGGCGGACTCACACTCGCCTGACTGTGGACCACACCAGATCCATGGGAGAGTGTGCCACAGTGCGGTGACGGGCTTCTCTGCTCTCCAGGGTCTGTCCTCCGGGAAGACTGACAGCCAGCAGACCCGGACTCCTGTGACGGGCGCCCCGTCTCCTGTGCCCAGCTCACCGCCAGGGCCTGGAGCGGTGCGTCACTCGTCTGCGCTCTCAGGCCCTGTAACGTCTGAGATTCAAACCAGTGCCTGAATAATGTGCGAAACCGGACATCCACAGCCCGGACCATCACCTAGAACCATCCTGCTCGCCTCCAGGAAGGCCCCTCAGAGCACAGACTCGCCACGCGGGGTGCTGGGCTCGTCCCTGGAGTCATCAGGGCCAGCGAGCCCTGAGCGGATCTCAGCTGCGCTGGGGGTGGGGCCTGCCCCTCCCTCTAGATGGTCTGTTCTCCTCTTATTTCATATGTTGTCTAAGACCCCAAGTTACTTAGTGTCTCGGGAGCAGAAACAGCCTTCCTTCACCAGCTCCTGGTCCTCGGTAAGCCCCAAACAACGGGCACAGATGTTCTCAGAGATGAGGAAAACCATCCAAAGATTAAAAGGAGGCAACGTGTCCAAGGGAGCGATGCAGCAGGCTGGCTGTATCATGAGTGCGAAAGTGGTGGTTTTAGGAAAAACCCATCCGTCTTAAGAACTTTTCCTTCTTTTCTTGACGCCATCCCATTGTCCCTGATTCCAACAGAGTTTAATCACCTTTGATGCTTTTGCCCAGAAAGATATTTTCAGGCATTCATCTCTGTCGTTAGTCTTTGGATAATTAGTCTTTGTACAATTAAGGGAAATCCTATCTGGGTCTTTAAATCTCTGCTCATAAACCATAAATCACACAGTCCCCCTACCCCCTTAATCAGTGCCTTCCTCTCCCCACGGCTCCGCCCCCTCCCCTGCAGCTCTCTGGCTCTGACACCCCTCTCAGGAATTTAGAAAAACCTGGAGCCAAAGCTGCCGAGGCTGGGCTTCCACGGGGGCCTTTAGAAGGCCCCAGGCCCCCAGTAGCCCCGTACCCATACCAGTAACATGGTGATTCCATCTGCATTCTTCAGCTTCCAAAGCCTTGACATCTGTTTAGGGTTCCCAGAGATAGGAAATAGAAATACACCATGCCTGAGCACTGCTTGAGATGTATTTATACTAAAAAAGCATTCATTGTTTATCTGAAGTTCAGATTCAGGGGACTCCTGCAGTTTGTCTGGCAGCTCTGGGACCTTACACTTGCTGGAACTTGGGAGAGTTCCCACGAGGCGGCCAGAGGCACCCCCAACCCCACCCACGTGGGTCGTCCACTGGGAGCCAGAGCTCCTGGCTTGTGCCTTGCCTGATGAGAGCGCTCGTCACGAGGTCACAGCATTCATAGAAAAGTGCCCACTGTGGTCACCCCTTGGACAGTGCTCACGCCCAGGGAGTCCATGACCACATTCACCACCAGCGTCCCTAATTATCTGTCCTGTGTCCTACATCCAAGACGCATCTGTGGAAGACGCTGTCATCCATGGGGGCGCTCGGTTCAGTTGGGTGAGCATCTTCACGTGTTCAGCGCCGGGTTAGCACGTGGATAAGGTGGCCACCCTGGAGCTCACGGACTCTCCTCTGAGTCACGCGGCAACACCGTCCCCCGTCTCCTGAGGTCTCGTTTGCGAGCAGCGTCTGCCGTGCCTGGGCCTCTGTCTGCAGTGGGTTGTCCAGCTGCATGCGGGCAGGCGATCTGTCCCCAGTAGCAGAATACTGGCCCAGTCCATCATTGCTGCTTCCGAAATGCGGAGCTGCCCTGCCTTGCTCAGTTCGCATTTCATAACATCCTTACCGTGCGTTTCAGCTACATGTTTTCCTTGCATAAGACTAGGTTTTGTACGGTGTGAGGCACACAGAGACGGCGTGTGGAAGAGGAGGAAGTCCAGGGCCGTGCTGGACTCCAGGTCACAGGAGGCAGCTGGGTGCTGGGACCACTGACTCACCTTGGGGACAAAACGCCGGGGTGCGTCAAACACCCCTCATGGAGGTAAAGAGTACTTTAGTGCAGCATTTTTATAAATGAAGATAATGGAAAAATCCACGAGAAACCAAATGATAAAATTAAAATAAAAATGAGATCGGTACGACTGAGTTTTCCTTTACTGTCAAGGGTACCTAGGCACAGCATTGACTGAAATCCTCCCTGGAGACCCCACAGAGGTTGTGGTTTTGCTGAAATAGTGGCGGGTCGGCTGTCTTGGGGATGGGATTCTGCAGGCCCTGAGCTGGATGAAGCCTCATGGGGACAGGCCCGCCTGGTCTCCTCTCTGCAAGCCTGGCTTCACCCCTCCAACCCAAGGCAGCCCAGCCTCTCCCTGACAACATCGAGCCACTTCAGTCACGGGTGTGAGTGTGTGGTGTTCGTTTTCAGTGACTCAAATACGCCTCCCCACTCTCCAAAATTACGTTACGTGAAAGAGTGCACTGGGAGTCAAAATTTGCTTGGAATTTGGGGTCTGCACTAGGGGAGGGGCGGCCTCTCCCCTGCCTCCCAGTTTTGCGTCTTCTCTGGCTCCAGCACCTCCAGACCCCCTGGAGCCGCCACCCCCTGTTTTTGTTCTCCCGCGTCTGCATCCTCCGCAGACGTCTGTCTGTTTGTGTCGGGGAGCCATGCGTCCTGTAGAACAGGCAGAGCCTCCTCTGTTGGGTTGGGTTGGGTGCTCTCACTTTGAGAAGATTTTTAGGACATTTTAGCCACTGCTCTGAACTGGGAACTGTCTTGACTCTCTTAAAGCTTTGGGAAGACGTCACGTCATCACTGACATTGGAAACTGGAGAGACTGAGTCGACACATGGTCCAGGCCAGACGGTCCATAAAGACGGAGCTCTGCCCACACCCTGCGGTGGCCTGCCTGAAAAGCCAGCCTCCTGTGGACAGAGGCCGCCCAGGAGGCAGCCGCTGTAAGTCAGGCTTGCAGGAAGCCAGCCCTTGCCAGTCAGTCAGCTGAGCGGGACGTTGACCACTGTCCCTAGTAAGGGTCCCGGAAACCAGACAGCAACGCAAGTGGCAAGGGCTTGATTGCTAACTGACAGCTTCCCCACGTTCGTCCCTCCTTTCTGCTCAGGACCAACACAGAGCACATGCTCCCCTTGCCCGGGACGCAGGACGCCGGCTCTAACGACCTGCCCCGGCCACCCAGGCTGACAGCCTCCCCAGGGCACCCTGCACCTCCCTTTCCACATGATTTCTGCTGTTCTGCCGCACCGAGTCTCTGCCCAACACGGGTGAGGGCGGCCGACGGCCTGCTGCAGTCAGTTCAGTCTCTCAGTCATGTCCGACTCGTTGTGACCCCATGGACCACAGCACGCCAGGCCTCCCTGTCCATCACCAACTCCCGGAGTCCACCCAAACCCATGTCCACTGAGTCGGTGATGCCATCCAACCATCTCATCCTCTGTCGTCCCCTTCTCCTCCTGCCTTCAATCTTTCCCAGCATCAGGGTCTTTTCAAATGAGCCATCTCTTCGCATCAGGTGGCCAAGGTATTGGAGTTTCAGCCTGCTGCAGTGAGTGCCAAATAAGTGCACGTGACCTGCTTCTCCTTGGGGGGTCTCCATTCATCTCCGGGAAGCCCCCGGTGGCCAGGCTGCCCTCAGAGTGTGGTTTGGGAGGTGGCGGGCAGGCGCTGGAGGTCGCAGTCCCGCTAACTCTAGGGATGCAGCTCAGGAGGGAACTGGTTCTAAGGCTCCTCGTGCCATCCTCTCTCGATCACAGGCCTGGACAGGAGGGCACGTATCCACCACCTGAGTACAGAGAGAGCTTCCCAGGTGGGTCAGCAGTAAAGAATATGCCATCAGTGCACGACACAGAGGAGATGTGGGTTCAATCCCTGGACTGGGAAGGTCCCCTGGAGAAGGAAACCACTACCCACTCCAGTATTCTTGCCTGGAGAACCCCATGGACAGAGGAGCCTGGCGGGCTATAGTCCACAGAGTCGCACAAAGTCAGACACGACTGAGGGACTGAGACAGCACAGCTGTGTCCACAAAAGAGAGCTACCAGAGCACGTAATCATTCCAGTCGGACCAGACAACTTCAGTCATTGCACAAAACACACAGAACTTCCCCCACTTCTTTGCAGCTGATGCAACTTTTTAGGGCTTTGGAGGCTCAACAGCAACAACTCCAAGCCCGTGATTTGGGCCAACGCGAGTCCTCGCACGGCATGACAAATACATCCCGGACTCTGACACGGCAGGCTCGCAAGCAGTGTGAAGACAATCGTGACATTTCAGATTTCCTGAGAAAACGGCAGTTAATGTGCAAATTCAAGTCCGCAGCATCTGGCCGTCTCTCAGGCCCAGGCCTCACGTCAACCCTAGCAGCTCCCACTCTGCATGCATGGTGATGAGCTTGGCCACGGGGGGACCTCCCGCCACAGTCAGGAGGGTCGCAGATTCGGGCTGAACATCACTAGAGATCATCGAATCCTACCCACTCACTCCAGACGGGGAAATGCAGCTGCTGAGTGGCAGGTCCGTGATCAGGCCCCCACCCACACCCTACCCACACCGCAGCAGCTCCCATGCATTCATTCAAAGTATTGACTTGACGTTTCCCGCCGGGTCTGTTTCCTCTGCTTCTCACTGCAGCAGTATTGGAATCAGGCCTTTCGGAGCAGCAGCGTGTCTGTGTCTCTCTTAGCCCACACGCCACACGCTGCTCTCTCTCTGGCACCTTGATGCTCAAAGTGAAGTCCATGGGCCAGCAGCTTTGGTGTCACCTGGACGCTTGTCAGAAAGGCAGACTCTTGTGGGATCCACTGTGATCTCAAAAGATCTCGAGATCATCCCAGATCCACTGGCCCAGAATCTGCATGTCAAGGAGAGGCCCAGGAATGGTGTGGCTGTCCTAAGAAAAGAATTCTTTTCTTCATCTTCTATCAGATTTTATGAATTTTACCTCCTCTTTCCAACCTCTGAGCATCCAGAATAGTCGTCTTTGTAACAGATGGAGACTGAGAAGTCCCCATGCAGGACTGGGGGCCTCCCAGGCACTGACAGCGATAAAGACCCCGCCCGCCAGCGCAGGAGACGTAAGAGATGCAGGTTCGATCCCTGGGTCGGGAAGATCCCCTGGAGGAGGGCACGGCAACCCACTCCAGTGTTCTTGCCTGGAGAATCCCATGGACAGAGGAGCCTGGCAGGCTACAGTCCATGGGGTTGCAAAGAGTCGGACACGATGGAAGTGACTTAGCACACAAGCAGCATCTCCACCCTAGGACCAGACGTGGCCAAGAGTCAACAAACACTTCAAGATGAAAGACAACCCACATGTCTGATACTTCCCTTCCCCTGGGCTCCGGGTTCCTCCAGCCACCCGTCTTGGTAACCCTGCTGCTGCTACGTCACTTCAGTCGTGTCCAACTCTGTGTGACCCCATAGACGGCACCCAACAGGCTCCCCCGTCCCTGGGATTCTCCAGGCAAGAACACTGGAGTGGGTTGCCATTTCCTTCTCCACTTGGTAACCCTGAGTCCCTCTAAACCAGTGAGACGTGTGGAAGCTCTCCCCAGATCCCCAGCCCCTTTGGCTTCTAATATCTGCCCAGATTTCCCATTTCTTGGCCCATGGTGCTTATCAATCAGGAAAGGCCTTGCAGCGGACGCTGTGCAAACGGGGCTTGGCTCTGCCAGCATCCCATTTCCGGGGGCCTGGTTCTCATCTAGGCCGCCGGGCAGCTCTCCGTGTCCCCAGGCGCATCTTGAAACAACTGTACCGTGTTCCCCTGGATGCTCTTGACAGGAAGCTTGGTCTGCTTCGCACTGACTTGTCCTAAGAGGAAGCAGGAACCTGAGGCCAGACGTCTCACCAGGCAGAGTGCTGTTCGTCCCCAGTGAACACAAACGTAATTTTCTTAAAAAGGGAAAAGATGCAAGATCCCCGAACGTAATCAGGAGTGCTTGGGCTAAATTACACTAAGAATCTCACAGTTTGAGGCACAGATCCTGAGCTCTCACTCGGAGCTGTGTTCTGCGATGAATCTGGAGTACCTGAAATACTCCAGTCAGAGGGCCCTGTTGAAGAAGTATTTGAGAGGGGCCCTTTTCCTGTTTCTGTTCTTTCCGATGCATGGATGTCTTCCCAGAACATAGGATGCTCCTGCTGGAAGCAAAAGACTAAAGGATGTTTTAAGGAAACTAGAACTAGAAGTTCATGCGTGCTCTGTCGCTTCACGTCTGACGCTTCGGGACCCTATGGGTTGTAGCCGCCAGGCCCCTCTGTCCATGGGACTCTCGAGGCGAGAATGCTGGAGTGCGCTGCCGTGCCTTCCTCCAGGGGGTCTTCCCGAGCCAGGGATCGGGCCAAGGTCTCTTACATCTCCTGCGTTGGCAGGCGGGTTCTTTACCACGAGCACCACCTGGGAAAGAATTAGAAGTAGATTTCTTCTAGCGATGGCCGGTGACACCGGACCGGGGAGCCAGTGGTGAGCAGAGTGACCGAGTCCCGTGGAGTGGACGAAAGGACGGGACGCCTCTGTTCCTCTCTGTGACTGAAGGCAACGCGACGCTACCCTCATTTGCAGGAAATATGAGTGTCTACTTGGAAACCTAGAAGAATCCACCAAAACCCATTAGAATGAAGGCAAACACACTGACTGCAAAGTGCGTAAAATATGAGTGTTTCATTTGTGAAAAAGAAGGGAAAAGCTTTTTAAATTGTTGTAAGAAACACATAATTTACTCTCTTAACCACCACTGAGTGTACAGTTCAGTGTGCGTTTAGCTCAATACACGAACAGAAGCTCGACTTCACTCTAATAAGAGGGAACAAGTTGAAACTACACGGAAACTAGAGTTTGCTTCTGAGGCAGGAGAAGATCAGAAGTGTGGAAAGGGCGCCGAGGAGAGCTGCTGGAGTGTAAACTCACTCTGTTTCCTAGAGGGAAAGTGAAGGCTGCTCAGTCGCATGTGACTTTTTGCAACCCCATGGACTGTACAGTCCATGGAATTCTCCAGGCCAGAGTACTGGAGTGGGTAGCCCTTCCCTTTTCCAGGGGATCTTCCCAACCCAGGGATCAGACCCAGGTCTCCCGCATTGCAGGTGGATTCTTTACCGGCTGAGCCGCAGGGGAAGCCCCAGACGGAAACTTGGAGGTAAATGTGGCTGTACAGGTGCATCTGCCCTGTGACCTCCAGACTCCACAGCCACGACCTTACTCAGAGTGCTCGGCCCCAGGGCCTCCTGCGCTCCGGCTGGGCTCCTGTGGCTCCCAGCTTGTGAGGCCCCCTCCTCGGGGCAGCAGAGCGCCTTGTGCACGTAACCCAGTCCACTCACAGCCGCACAGCTGTGCTCACCACGGGCAGGAATCTCGGGGACATCAGCATAATGCCTCTGGCAGGAGGGAATAAATACAAAGCATGAAATAAGCGGCCAGATATGACTCTATCTATCAGAAATCACAATAAAATATGTTACATCTAGGTGAGAGGTGAGAAGAGGTTTCTTCCCTTCAGCTTTTCTTTTGGCTTAAATTAAAATTATTAAATCAAACCATTAATTATTAAATTAAAATTACTAAATATGGGATATGGAATAAATAAAAAGTTTGATTTCCCCATGTCAAATAGTTGCAAGAAATTCTAACAGATTTATGCGTCACAATTTAGAAATCATTTTCCTATTGCTTTTTTACTGATTTTTGTCCATTATGAACGGACTGTCATGTATATTTTCGTGTATGTTATTTAACTTTTTTTCCTTAGGACAAAGTCCTGAGAGTGGAACCGGTGGGCAAAGGTTACTTTGGTGACAGCCATTCTGGTGACTCTTAAAACACACAGCAAAGTGTCCCTGCTGAGAACACTCACGCCCCCGCTGACGTGAACAAAGTACCAGTTTTGCTGCAAGCTTGAGTGGACCAGCCACGGCCACTTTCATCAGAAAGCAATTGCTTCACACTTTAAGATAATGTTTTATCAACAGAACTAGAGAAACAAGAAACAGTCCTCAAGACATGGAAACTTTACTCTCACCTTTTGGAAAAGTTGGTCCCGTGTGAGCTCCCAGACGTGCCCCCATCCTGCATCTGTGCACCGACGTGGGGACCCCGCTGGGGGCTGTGCCAGCACCATGAGGCTTCTCACCACCGGCCAGAGCCTGGGCACAGCCGTGTGCACCTGTGTGTGCATGTGTGTGTACATGTGCTCATGCGTGCACGCACGTGTATGCATGTACCCGTGTGTACCCGCATGTGCATGTGTCTCTGTGTGTGCATGTGTCTGTGTACACGCATGTACCTGTGCATGTGCGTGCATGCAGGTGTGTACATGTCTTGCGCAGACATGTATTCATGTGTGCATGCGTGTGCATGTGTGTGTGCACGTTGTGTGGCCTTCTTCTTCACACCCTTCCAACTCACACTGGAGGAGCCCTGAGGCACACCTGGGAACCAACCCCTCTCCACAGCCTTCACCTTTTTCAGGTAAAAGCCACAGGTTTGGTTGGATCTGCCACTCTGTCCCCTGTCCTTCTAGAAGGTCTATTTTGCACGTTGCCAAAGAAAGTATCAGCCACCCAGAGATGTCCAGCCCTGGGCACAGCTCCTCTCATCCACAACCTTGTTCCTCCCCTAATGCCCAGACCCAGAGCCATTCAAGATTTTCACTCCGCATTGAAATGCTTTGTAAAATAGGTTGAATTGAATTTACAACTTTTCTTATGACCCAAATTTCTCTAATTCTAACAAATCTTTTGTTTATTTTTCAGCACCTCCCTCACCTTTTCTAAAATCATGACACAAAAGCATGACAAATCTGAGCTCATCTGTTCTGAATCTAGGTCTCATCTGAAAAAGTATGAGGTTTCAAGACATAGAAAACGGTGAAACGGCAGTAACAATCCATGGATTCCAGAGACGAGTCCCCCTGCCCCCAAGTCCACCAGGAACACACGACCGCCTTGATGGAGCAAGCGTTCCCTAGAACCTTCTCCACCTTCCTCCTGACAGAAGCCCATCATCTCTCAGCAGAAGAAGAAGGGCGTTCAGACTTACCTGCCTGAGGACTGAGCGCTTGGCGGGCATGCTTGCTTCTGGGTCCATCCCTGTCTGCAGGGTATGCCTTCAGATACAGAGTCCACCACCTCCTCTCCCAGACGAGTGCCATTTGTAATCCAACTCCAATCGACCTATGTTGATGTGTCGGCCCTGGCTAGCTGCTCCAGGGCTGAGAGACTGATAAGGAAGCCGGCAAGTTTCAGCTGCATGGAAGGCATTGTCTCCAGTTCGTCTGGATTTTAGCAGGGGAGACGGGCATCCGCCAGAGCCCACTTGTCTGATAGCCAGGGGTAAGACCGGCCCTCCACCTGCAGGCGCTGGCCAGATGGCAGGAGGAGGGAGCACAGGTGCCGTGGAGAGTCGAGGGAGGAAGAGAAACGCGGCTGAAGGGCTGGCGAGCCGCTGGCTGTGCTGCCTGTCCCCGCAGGTCCTCTGGGAGCACCGGCGTCCGTCTCCCCATCATCACAGCTCTCAGTGCCCACATCCCCCTCACGCTCCGTGGCCACCTGAGGCTCACACGCTGGAGACGGTCCAGGTGTTTGATGACGACTGTTCTTTGAACAGCTCTCGTCCATTTTATGCCAACAGGCGCTCAATCCCCGTCGTGCCGTTAGCTCCATCCTGGCAAACATTCCGCTCCCTCCCGACCGCTCTCCACGGACAGTTGGACCCAGAAATGTCAGCATGTCCCGGCAGGGCCTCGCCCTCCTTGCCACGGGGGGTGGTCTGTGGCCGCTGGCCCCGGGACGCGGGCACGTAGCGCCCATGCTGTAGCTGCAGCAGGAGGACCAAGACGGGCGGCAAGGAAACTCTCCTGTTTCCTGAAGACATCGACCTGCTGGGGGCACCTGCCCCTCAGAGCTCCAAGGGCCGTGCAGCTTCCCAGAGTGGCCAAGAGGGTGGGCGGCCCGGGGGCCCACCGGGCCAGGCTCCGCGATGGAACGTGTGGGCAGACAGCAGGGCCTGCAGAGGGAAGAGCGAGATGCGGTCAGGGCTAGGGAGTGTCTGGGAGGCAAGTCCAGCTGCTCCTTTGGGGTCAAGGCCCACCCCCATGGATGGTAGCACAGAATCTGGAAAGAATCAGGTTCCTACTGACCTTATACTCACTATGCCAGTCTGGGTTGTTCTGCTCTGTGTTTCTTTTCTTTCTTTTTCATTATTTTAATTTTGCTCTGAAGTATCTTACTTGGCACTCAACCTAATCATAATGCATAAGTACTTTTAAAAAGGAATGTATTATTAGTTCCCTCCTGTTTATTACATTATCACCAACTTCCGTTTCTTTCCAGCAGAATCCTACATTGATGGATTGGGCTTCTCTGGATCTCAGGTGTACCAAGCATCTCCAGAGAGAGTCCTGATGGCAGGGTCACACTCGCTTCATGAGGGGGCTAGCCTCTACACCTGCTTCCCTTGCTCTGGACTCACTCCCAGACCCAGGGGGAAAGGTCGATAAATCACTGAACCTTCACCTGGCTTCGCTAGGGCTTGAAGTGAAGACTTTCTCGGGCAGATCACATTCAACATCAGCGGGTACATCATGAGGGAGGTAAGGCCTGCCTCTTAGGTTGCAGCGTTGGAGAGCGAACAGGGAGACCAGGTGGAGCCCAGCGTCAGGACCACGGCCAGCGCCCAACTGTGCCCGCCTGTCTTCACAAAGGCTGAAAGCAACACGTTCAGGCTTATTAAGGATGCCATCAAGTCCTCCTGTTTAACACGTGTGCATCTGATCTCTTCTGGTCCTGCTCATTTAATTAGCCCCAAATGCATTGTGCTTTTGGTAACCTTTTTCTCAAATAATGCTCAGTAATTTTAGTTGGGTTTTCATGCTCTGAAACAAGGAATAGTAACTCCTTTTTTTTCCCTCCAAAATAGAGTTTTCTGGCTTTTGAGGTCACTTTGGCTCATATTCATTCTGTATTTTCATAAAGTCTCAGAATGGCTTGGCTGGGGTGGGGGTCAGAGTGCCTGGGGAGGAGGTGCTCATGTGAGGGCAAGACAACAACTCAGAGGACCATGTTTTCACGAAGCCTTTCGATCTTCTGAAGAAAAAAGAGGACACACCATGCTGAGCCCTCAGCCTGTGGTTCAAGCCTGGGGATGCATTTCAGTCTCAGCCCAGGGAAGTCTCCTCAGAGAGCGATGCTCTTCCTCCAGTGACTGAGGAGAAGGAAAAGCTGTGGCCCCGCGGCTACACGAGCACTCAGAATCCCTGGGCAGGGTTTCCCATAGGGCTTTGTATCAGCTGTCTGTTGCCGTGTAACCAATTACCCCAAACACAGTACATTAAACGTCTGTAATCAAACACACAGAAGTGGAACTTCAGATCCCAAAGCAGCTCCTGCTGTCCCCAGGAAACCTGGTTTCCTGCCCATTTTCTTACGTACGTAAGTAGAAATTTGTGTGTGTCTATGTGACAAATAAGAGTCTGCCTGCAATGTGGGAGACCTGGGTTTTTCACCCCGGGTTGGAATGATCCCTGGAGTGGAAAGTCTACCCACTCCAGTATTCTGGCCTGAAGAATTCCATGGACTGTATAGTCTGTGGAGTTGCAAAGAGTCGGACACAACTGAGCCACCTTCACTTTCAGTTTCCATGTCACAAATACGAAAGTCAAGTGCATAACAGAACTCATTTCCTTTTCAGGTGTGGTGGTGGGGGACGCCTGTTGCACCATCTAGGTACTTGAACCACTTTTCTTTCAGACCCGAACTGACGTCGCCACTAAGTATTCAGTGAAATGCGTTATTATCCTCAGTGTTGACAGCTCCCCCAGGAGCTCCAGTCTCCCTGCTCTGACTTGAACTTCTATTTTGTGGGAATCGCAAGTCTCTATCACGGGCGGGTAGTAAGGGTCACCTCCTTGAGCTACAATGTGGGAGAGAGGCCAGGGCACACGTGCGAGGGTCTGCCGTGGGCAGGGCACCCAGGAAACGTGAGTCCCCACCCCGTCCTCGACCGAGTTCTCTCTCCTCATCCGTCTCGTCCCCAAGTGGCCCGGAAACAACACGGGCATCTTCACTTTCCTCCCCAAGCCTCCCTTTCCCGTCTGTAAGGACTGACCCTAGACGGCAGGCTTTGCGCATCCTTGCTTCCAGCCTCCCCCGTGCCGGGGAAGCCCCTAGGCCACCCCAGGCCCCAGTGCCCCCTGGAGGGGCAGGGCCACCCAGGCTGGGAGCCCCCACCTGCAGATCCCCCCGGAGGCTTTCAGTTCACACATCTTCACCAGGATGGTGCCCCACGCCCACCACGCCGGATGCCAGCTCCACGCAGATGTCTCTAAAGCGCTGGCAGAGTCTACAGCCACAGTGCTGGGGCCCCTCCGCTGGTGTTTTCACTCCCGTGTCACAGATAAAGGGGCTTCCCTGGCGGCTCGGATAGGAAAGAATCTGCCCGCAATGTGGGAGACAAGGGTTCCATCCCTGGATCAGGAAGATCCTCTGGAGAAGGGGAAGGCAACCCACTCCAGTACTGTTGCCTGGAGAATCCCACACAGGGGCCTGGCTGGCTATAGTCCACTGGGTCAGAAGAAAGTCAGACACGACTGAGCAGCTAAGACTTTCAGTACAGATAAAGAGGCTCAGGTGTTGGGTGACCCACCCAGTTGTGCAGCTTCTATGGCTGATGCCTGCCAGCCAACAGCATGTGTGTGTCTGCAGAAGCCGCTCCCTCCCTCTCATTTATCATGTCCCTGGTTGGAGGCAGACACCCCTCCTCTAAACATCAGCTGCCGGCCCCCTGGAGACCCCTTCTTCATGGAGAGGCTGTGCTGCTCATAAGCTCACCCATGAGGAAGAGCGAGCCCACTGCAAGGACAGACCACTCTGGCACAGCAGCTCAGAAGAGAATCAGGAGGGGACCCAGGGACCCCCGGATCCCTTGAGAGATGAGGGTCTGGGCATTGCAGGGAGCGCCTCCTATGTAAACAGAGAGGCCAGCACTCTGTGAATCCCCAGAGGCTCTCCATCCCGCTGCCTCCAGGGCCAGGTTCAACAGGCTGCCATGTCTGGGCCCCATCTGCTCTTGGCTAATAGAAACTGGAGAGCAGGGTGTGGAGATGCCGGGGGGCGGGTTGCCAGTGATGAACCTCGCTGGGGGTCTCTGCCTCCCCCCACCCCTGGACCATGATGAGCCAGTCGGACATGTGGCTCTGGGCCTGTGGTTTGTAAAGTGCAGCTGGGGGAGGGGACCCTGGACTGGCCGCTCTGGAAGGACTTGAGGGCCACGTATCGCCGGGCGGTTTATAACAATAATCGCTGCCTGTGAGGGTTACAGACAGCCACGTGTGCACACCGCGAGGAGCAGGGCCCCTTCTCTCGTCTGGACTTGGGGAAGGAGGAGCAATGTGGGCTCCGGGCTCTGCATGCCGTGTCTTCGCCCCCGCTAATCCTCTGCTTCCGTTTTCTGCTTTGTGCTGTGGACATAGACAGCAGCCTCATGATTTAAGTCCACTCATGTCCCTCGTGAGGGCCCAGGGAGAGTCTCAAAGACATCTCCTGGCTTTAATGGGGCTTAAAATGTCTCACTGTCCTCGTGGCCTTAGGGTTCAATGCATGCTGGTGGAAAAAAAGAATGTTATTAATACAGAAAATATGTGTCCAGTGGCTCTCCTTCTGGGGTTTAGACATCGACGTAGCACACGCAGTGTGGAGATGCTGTCTCTGGGGACTTGCTCAGTTCTCGGACGTGAAGCAGATGGAGAAGCGTTTCTGCTCAAGATCCCAAGAGGACCCTGCGGCCCATGGCCCTGGCCGCACCATGCCTGCTCTGGGGGCAGGGCCGCTCAGGCCCACCCCCCGCTGCCCACCCACTGTCTCCTCTCAGACGCCGCAGAGCAGATCCTGACCAAGCCACCATCAGCCACCCCTGACTTCTCAGGAACCTGATATTAGAGAGATAACTGGACCCCTCCCGACATGATCAGATGGCACATGAAGAGTTGAAAAGTGGTGGAAGGTTTATACTTTTAAGCAGCATTTAGGTATTTTAAATTCCCCTTTACATTAAAATGTCATAAACGGCAAGAAGAAGTTAGTCGCTCAGTCATGTCCGACTCTCTGTGACCCCATGAGGGGGAGCCACGTTTCGAGTAGTTGGTCTGAGATTTTGTTTTCAGCCACTTTGGCAAAACACTCAAGGGGCAGAGTCAAGCAAACCACCTCAATGATCAGAAGTCAGATCGTAAAAGGTGAAGTCTCACCTTTTATTCCCCAAATATTGTCTTGACACCAAAACATTGAGAATGAAAGGATGGAGTTGCTGGTCCCCCCTCCTGTAAGTCGGCAGAGACGTCTACACAGATGTCAGCGAGGATTCGGGCCGGGCTCCGATCCTGAGGCCCCCTGGGCAGATGCAGCCTGCCTCAGATCCTAGTCCGTCCAGCGAGTGAGTCCCCATCATGGAGGGCAGAGTGCATGCTCTTTGAAATGCCCAGCACAGGTGAGCCGCGTCAGAGCCGTCTCTAATGGAGCCGTAACGACAAGGAAGACTTTGCATGAAGGCTTGGTGTCAAGAGATCCAGGTTCTGTTATCCAGTTGCCGTCAAAGGATCCAGGCACTGTATTCAACAGGTTTGCACTGAGATCAGGCTCAGGGCTGTGCCAAGTAAGCACGAGCTGTTGGCAGCCTACAGAACACAGAGGGTGCACCCGGGAAAAGCAAGGAAGGCGGAGGTGAGCTGGGCCACCGTGACGGGATGCCATCGCTCAGGGACGGGGCCTGGTGTGTGCCGGGGGGCGCTGCTGGGCAACCGTGAGAAGCCGTCCAAGCACAGAGGGCAGCAGTGAGCTTGGGGCTCTTGGCCACAGGCCTTTCCAGGACGCCAGGCACGCAAAGACCCTGACTCAGGGGATCGAGCTTGTCACAGAATCAAGGGTTGCCTTCCTGGCTCCCCCACACTCGGGCCACGCCTCTCCCCATCCTCTGGCCGCTGGACCTGAGCTGTGTGGGCAGGCGACCGGGCCGTGGCCGGGCCCCCAGCTCAGGACAGGGTGGCACCCAGCGCCATCTCCGGTTGCCCTCCCTGCACGTCACCCTGATGCTTTGCATTTGTTTGAGGCTCGCATCTGCGTGCAGACAATGAGCAGTGATTTTAAACCTGTTTAGCCCGCATTTAACCCAGATACTTCTTTTGTGACCGCTTCACTCGCATCTGGGGTTCAGTGTAAAGAGGTTGTGAGGAACAAAGGGAGCAGACGGCAGCTGCCAGGGCCCAGACCGGCACACCCACACACACTAGCCCCACTTTCAAAGGCCCTGCTGCCAAGGGCGTGTGCCCACTCGCTGGCAGGGTCGGGCTGCGTCCCACGACACTTTCCATGTTGTCAGGCGTACGTTGGCCGGGAACGCCCCCTCCCTGGGTCTTGCAGGAGTGAGGGAAACCCTCCACCCTCAACGGTTTGGGCCCCATGGAGATGGGGGCACTGCTCCCCTTGCTAAGGAGCGACCCCCTGGCCGGGGGGTAAACACAGTCTGGGGCTGCCAGTCAATGGTTCCAAGGCCTGTGGGTTAAACCGGAGACTGGGAGGTCCCCAAGACACTGGGCTTCTATGGCCTGGAAGGAGTCCTTCCTTCTCACACCTGGTCCTTAGAGCACACACGTCCGATGCGACAGGTGGGCTGTTTCTGTAACTTGGCCACTGTTGTGAATAACGCTGTAGCCAACACGGGAGTGCAGATATCATTTTGACATCCTGTTTTCATTTCTTTCACTAAAGATCTGGAAGAGACCATCGTGCGGCCACAAGAGAGGAACCCCTGCCCTCTGCAACACCATGGATAGACCTGCACGCACAGCGCTAAGTGAGACGAGTCAAAGACCAACTCCGTGTGACCTCATGTCTGTGCGGAATTTTCAAAGACCAAATGCATGAAAGCGGAGGACAGAGTGATGGGCACGAGGGACTGAGGGTGAGGGGCCAGGGAGATGCTGGTTGAAGGGTGTGGAGCCGCGCCCAGAAGGTGAGTGAGTCCTGGGACCCGGGGCACGGCAGGGCGAGGGCATCACGGAGACTGTTCCATGAACTTCAAAGTTGCCAGCAGACGGGTCGTCCATGTTCTCACCACAGGGAAAGGCTGTCAACATTACAGAGTAGGCAAGTTAGCCAAGGCTATGGTAGTATCATATTGTGACACATAAATGTGTCAAATTCATGATACTTTTATTGATGGACACATTGTATACCTTGAACTTACACAATTTTCTGAATCAATCACACCTCAGTCTCTCTCATGCACACACAATTCCAGGTCCATTGTTTTGAACTTGCTGTTTCCTAAAAGCAGGGAAAGATTGAAGGCGGGAGGAGAAGGGGATGACAGAGGATGAGATGGTTGGATGGCATCACAGATACAATAGGCATGAGTTTGGGTAAGCTCCAGGAGCTAGTGATGGACAGGGAGGTCTGGTGTGCTGCAGTCCATGGGGTTGCAAAGAGTCGGACACGACTGAGCGGCTGAACTGACTGAAACGCAGGGAACTGATGGAAACCCTTGTGACTAAGGGAAACATTCATCTCCTTTCTTTCTCTTCTCTGCCCCACCCTGGGGCACTCTCTGCTCCACCTGGGGCACGCTCTGCTCCACCCTGGGGCACGCTCCCCACAGCCGAGCGCTGCAGAGCCTCTGACTGCCACGGGGCTGGGACTCATGCCCTAACGAGGACGTGGGGCTGTGGCCGTGCTCAGGGGAGGTGGGCTCTGCGTGACTCTGTCCCATCGAGGGCTGGGGTCTGCTCTGTGTTCTGGTCCTTGTCCCACAGACACCCCTGGGGGACCCCCTCTCTTCCCAGAACACAGCTGTGGGGTCTTGGGGGACCCCTGAATCCTCAGGGGTCTCAGAGTCACAGCACTTTTTCAAGCCAAATTCAGAAGCATATTCATATAAAATTTGTTTTTTCTTTCTCACAGTATCAAAAAAGACAAATTTTTACAGTCGCAAGACGGGTGACGCCTTGTTTGACACGGCCGTGTGCTCCTCACACACAAGGCTGGACAGATGGGGGTGGGGGCTGCAGCCGCCCCTGCCCGTGGGGCAAGGGGGCTGTCAGAAACCCGGGGTCTTCACGGCGCCATCGGCAGCCCGGGGTCACCGGAACGGGCCTCAGCCTGGCGCGAGGTGGCCACCGTCCCGGCGGAGCTGAGCACGGAAGTGTGGCCAGCGCAAACAAAGACCCACATTCTCATTTTCTTTGGTTTTGAACCATTTAAACCCAAATTTAAATTTTAAAGCTATATGAGACTAGTGGCTGACATACCGGACTGCACCAATTAGAGTCTTTTCCGTGTCTCCTTTGCTATGCACACAGCAACCCACCACGCGCAGCGGATGACTTACACAGACACAAAGACACCACCGCCGCTGCGGCGCCGCCGTCCCGGGGAAGAGTCCGCTTCTGTAACTAGAAAATTTAATCCTTATCCCGTGCGTTTCTTTCTTTTTCATTGATACAGTGCAAAAACTGTCCCTAGAAAATTGAGATGAGAGAAACAAAATCCCCTTCAATCAACTCATTACGTTTGCTGATGTCCTTGGGGGAGAGTTTTTAATTTAGCTGTTCTTTAATTTAGATGTTGTTTCTTTTAAAAGGCCCTCCTCTGGGACAATAACACAGACACACGGATTTTTTTATTTTTTTCAGAAACCACAGACCCATATAAAGGCAATTAGCAATATT
The DNA here is from genome assembly GCF_019923935.1 of Bubalus bubalis. Classification (NCBI taxonomy): domain Eukaryota; kingdom Metazoa; phylum Chordata; class Mammalia; order Artiodactyla; family Bovidae; genus Bubalus; species Bubalus bubalis. The sequence continues at coordinate 1,259,640 of NC_059169.1, forward strand.
TTTATCCTTTAAAAAATGAAAGAAGTTAAATTTTTGAAAGAAAAATTTTTTCAAGATGAACACATTTAAAAAATAAGATTCACTTGGAATTTTCTGTATATGATTAAAGCAACCAATTGTCATAATAAATTGTGTTTATTTAGTGCTTTTCCTCACTGCTTTATCCATAGCCCCTGGCATGGAAAAAGTCCACAAAGATTTGCTGTGACCCTGTAGCCTCTGACCCTGACACCCCAGTCCTGACGTCCACAAAGTCCTCCAGATTTTGCCAGGGGTTCCCTGGAGGGGTGTTTGGTTGTTTGCATGTGGCTCTCATCTGTCGTGATTGTTAACGTACCCATCTCTGCGTCTGTGAAGCAATCGTTATCATGGGACTTTCTCGTGGGTGGCTGTGACCGTGTGTGTGAAGTGCGTTAGTTGCTCAGTCATGTTCAACTCTTTGTGACCCAATGGACTGTAGCCACCAGGCTCCCCTGTCCATGGGATTCTCCAGGCAAGAATACTGGAGTGGGTAGCCTTTCCCTTCTCCAGGGATCTTCCCGACCCAGGGATGGAACCGGGGTCTCCTATGTTGCAGGCAGATTTTTTACCGTCTGAGCCACCAGGGAATCCCTGCAAGATTAGATGAACTAACAGACAGAAAGCAAACTGGTGCTGTCCAGACTGCCTTCCTGTGTGGACTGTGGGGTCTCCAGGACCAGGACCCGTCCTGCTTGTCTCTGTGTTTCTGTGCAGATATGTGTCTGTAAATGAATTACAGGTGGCTCAGTGGTAAAGAGCCCTCCTGCCAATGCAGAAGACGTGAGTTTGATCCCTGAGTTGGGAAGATCCCAACTGGAGAAGGAAATGGCAACCTGCCCCAGTATTCTTGCCTGGAGAATCACCACGGACAGAGGAGCCTGGTGGGCTACAGCCCATGGGTTGCAAAGAGTGGGACACATCTGAGCATGCACACAATAAAACAAAAGATAGAGGCGTCAGGAGTGGGTAGGTGAGGGGAGGGCGCTGAGCGGCCATCACAGGGAGGGAAGGCTGGGCTGGCCCTGGGGAGGGAGTGGCCGGGGCGCGTCTCTGGAAGTCTGCTCTGCTGATGGCGTGGTGTCTGACAGCGCCTTGTGTGGGGCCGTCCTGTGCGTGCTGTGCCTTGGGCTACACCCCTGGCCGCCACCACTCGCAGCCAGAGCACCCCAGTCCTGCATCCACAAAACTCTCCAGATCTCGCCATGGGTTCCCCGGAGGGGTGTTTGGATCCATTGCCCATTTCTGCCAGGGCTCTAGTTGCAAAGTGCCAGAGGTTTGGACAGTCTGCTCCATCCTGTTCTTGTTTTTAAAATTTTGCAAAACTGACTATTTTCAGCAGCTATGTGATGCTTATGGTAGAAACGCCAATCTGACAGACCACACCCATCAACAAAGATTTCTCTCTGGGAATAAGGTCGCTGTTATCGTTCAGTCCCTCAGTCACGTCCAACTCTTTATGACCCCGTGGACTGCAGCATGCCGGGCTTCCCTGTCCTTCACCAGCTCCCAGAGTTTGCTCAAACTCACCTCCATTGAGTCAGTGATGCCAGCCAACCATCTCCTCCTCTGCCACCCTCTTCTCCTGCCTTTTAGATTAGGAATGATTTTATTTTCTTCTTTGGGATTACATATATATTCCAAATGTACCATAAAGTTTCTTACACTAAACTAAAACTGCATAAAAATGTGTTTATCAAATTACATTGAAAAATAATCCTCTTCTTTTTGTCTAGATCCTTTCAATATAATCCAGTTAGTCCTAACCTTGAGGTCACAAGAACGTCACTATGAGGTGATAATAACTGTGCTATAAATATATATGGAAAACAGACGCGAACTCCAGCCGCCCACTTGAAAGCACACAGCACCGCTGGACTCTGGTCTGGAGGAAGCGCCCTCCTACTAGACCCCCCTATGGCTGGCTGCAGGCGTGGCGGTGGCGGGCATCTAGTTCCACCATCCACAGCTGCTTTGCACCGTGGCATTCCGACATGGCTGTGGAATTCCTGCATGATTTTACCTGGGGCTAGAGTGCAGGAGGGGAAAAGGCAATGGCAACCCACTCCAGTGTTCTTGCCTGGAGAATCCCAGGGACAGAGGAGCCTCGTAGGCTGCCATCTATGGGGTCACACAGAGTCAGACACGACTGAAGCGACTTAGCAGCAGCAGCAGCAGAGTGCAGGAGGAGGCCCCTCTCCCATGCTGGGTTGCTCTGCACTCTCGTGGACCCCGGCAGCTGTCTGCTAGCGTGAGACCACGCCTGGCTCAGTCGCACGGCTTCAGCAGGACAACGAGCAGGGCCTCGCCAGCAGCACGGGGTGCGCTGATGTCTTGGGCTTGGGAGCAGGAGCACATGCCCAGACCGACCCGCCTCCCATGCTGTGTGCGAGGATTGTTTATAAAAAGGCTCAGGATGGGGCCCACCAAACACCAGATCCAAGCACCTCACAGGACGAAGGCCGGAGCCTGCAGGACAGTCACATCGGACGGTGTTCAGATCAGCCACATGAATATCCGCGAGAGGCTGCATTTCCCTCGTGCTCTTAGACAACAATTATTCCTTAAGAATAGGTTTCTTAAGAAAGGCTAAGAGCCAAAGAGGTTCTTCTTGGAAACCCTGCTCAATAATAAGGTAATGGAATGTTGGAAGGCTGGCGTCATCTAAGGCTGATAGTAACATCTCTTCGACTTCTCTCATTTCGTTTTTTGCAGGCCAGACAAATTAAATTAAGCATCTCTTTGCTCACCAGCCTGAGATGAGTTGTTATAACGGCTCCTGCTCCTTCCATGGAATGACCGGCTCGAGGGTGGATGGGTGTGGGGTCAGGGGCTGAGGGGAGCCCAGCGGAGATGGAAGGAGGTGGAGGGGAGCTGGGCCTGTTTGCGGTGATGTTAGCAACGCCGACGATGCCAAAACATGACCAGCGAGTGAGTCTGGGGCCAGGGCCCACGTGACGGAGGATTCGTGGGGCCAGCTGGGCGGGAACCGTGCAGCCAAGACCTCCAGCCCCGAAGCGGCCTCTGCCCCTAGTTCTAACACCAGCTAGACAGCGTTCACGTGCAGGCCGGCCAAGACTCAAAGTTAACAAACTGTTTAAAAACATCCCCACTTTTCACTGGTAAACACCGTGTCTGCTGATATATATTGAGAAAATTAGTGTTTTCATGCAACAGTTTCTGGTACATTACCTAAACTCAATGTGCAACTCACACACGGCGTTGCTTGCTAGCAGCATCGGAACGCAATGTTTCACCACCAACTAGGGGCGTCGCGGCAATTATTTGACAGGCGATAAAAAGAGAATAAAGCTCTTTGGTGCGATTTTATAGTCTGTTCTCCAGTCTCAGTCATCGGAGCGGAAGAAATGAAGACGTACAATTTAACCAGTATGTTTACGTGCATCCAACAGATATGTTTCTGGGGAGATTAATTGAATTACACCTATAAAATGCTTACATTGTACACTTATCAGCCCTGAGATGGTTTGGAACAATTAGGAGAATGTTTTCATTAGTAATAAAAGACGACCACCCCTGCCCAGCGACACTGTGCCGCAGCCTGTGAGGAGAACGCACTCTGATCTGCACGCGCTCTGATCGGTTTTGCTAGCATGCTGTTTCATGTCACGCCACGTAACACAGGACTTCACCGATACACATTAACTCCAAAATCTCAGATTCTAAATGTAAAGTGGCCTTCTATAAAAACCCCGCACCTTCCATCCTGGCAGCGTGGCACACAAATCCAGCAACGGAAGAAGCTGTGGATTTGTGGGGTGGGTGAGCAATGCCCTGGGGTTTTCCTCGGTTCTGCTGCTGTACTTTGTGTGACGGGGGGCTGGCTCAGAGCAGATGGAACCATCCACTCCAAGAAATTCCCTTCACCGGCGGTGGATGGGGGTTTCATTTTCACGTGTATTTCAAGAAGCTTCTCCAGTTTGTCTTTCCTCTTGTAAACTTGGGTCCCTGGAAACGTCTGTGACCATGGCGAGCCAAGGTATCTCCCGGGCGTTTCCCATCAGAGGCCGCATCAGGGGACCTCCCTCCTCCTCACAGGAGAGCACGCTGCTCTGAGCGTGGCAGAGAGCTTCTGGCTCCAAGAACAAAGGCAGGACCTTGCGTGCTGAGGCAGCTGCATCTCTCAACATGCACCTTCTCTTGGGTGCCCAGGCCTGCCCTTGAACTCTGCCCCCTCAGCTCCTGACCCGATGTGGGCTTGGGGCCTTGACTCCAGGATGGAGGGAGAGTGCAGGGGTGAGTTGGGGGTGGTGCCGTCAGATGACCCGGCTCGCAGGACACTGCGGACTCAGGGGGCTCTGGAAGGCGGGGACCCGCCCTCTTGAACCTGTCATGCACCCTCCAAGACCAGCGGCAAGAGCGTGCCAGCCAAACCACGTGCCAACCGAGTGGGGTGTCGGGGCAGCTGGGGTCCCAGAGGGTCCTGTCTGCTGGCCGAGTTGCTTGGGATGTGGTGGAATCAGGGTCCCCAATCAGCCTTCCATCACTGAGTGTGCACGAAGAGGTGTGGGGTGCCTGGCGGGGCCGGTGCAGCTCCCGTGGACCCCGGGTGTGGAACGTAGGTGCCCCCAGCCCCTTCACCCAGAGAAGGTCTTGGCACCCCACCCCCACCCCAGCTTTCGCACCAGCCCACTTGGGCCTGAATCTGCCTGCTGACCTTCAACCTCCGACTCCTTCTCAACTGGCAGACAGTCTTTTAAAAGCACAAATTTGAGGACTTTTATCCCCTTCATGGGCTCCCCTGGTGGCTCAGACAGTAAAGAATCTGACTGCAATGCAAGAGGCCTGGGTTCAATCCCCGGGTTGAGAAGATCCCCTGGAGAAGGACATGGCAACCCACTCCAGTATTCTTGTCTGGGGAGCCCCATGGACAGGGGAGCCTGATGGGTTACAGCCCGTGGAGTTGCAAAGAGCCAGACAGGACTGAACGACTCAGTATGCGCGTATACGAGCATGCATCCGCTTCATTAACACTCCTCAGGGAACTCTCCCCAGAATCCGGGGCAGGGAGGGTTTGGGAGCGAGGGTGCTCAGACACAGGCATCTGTGGGTCGCAGTTTGTGCCGACATCTGAGACGTGGGACCCCCGGGCTGCAAACCCCACCAGGACGGAGAATTGCCTTTGTGGCTGGTCCCTGCCTCCCTGTGCCCATCGGTGGGTGTGGGAAGGAAGCCCAGGTGGCTCGCCAGGGAGTGGCTGGGGTGGGAAAACAGTGGATTGGCCAGAAAGCCTCGGCTTTGGTATTGACCTTGGCCGTGAGCTTCCAGACTGGATGTGGCCGTGCCCACGTGTGGGCAGCACTGGGCGTGACTGGTCACTGGCTTCACAGAGCATCTTGCTCAGGCTGTGGTCGGCAAGAGGCCCAGAGCACCCTCGGTGGACACCACACGCTCTCCTGCCCTGGTGGCCCCTTGAGACCTTCCTTCCAGGTGCACAGGGGACACGCCAGGGACTGGGGACATGGCCGGAGACCGGGCCGGAAGGAGGAGGGGCAGCGGGCCATCACAGCACGCCGCGGCCCCCACGGGCTGACCGGAGCAGAGCGTGCTTGTCCTGCCTCCCTGGAGGGACTCGGGCCACCTCCCTGAGGCCTTGTCCCCGAAGCCCGGCTCCAGTCCAGTGAGCACCGTTTCATTTAAAACGTCAAGGTTTAATGACCCAAAGAATAGGAATTGATGAGGAAAGACACGCCACCCCTAATCTAGAAACGTATGTCTCATCACAGTCATTAATCCTGTTACAACTGTGTTCCTCGGGAGGCAAAGCAGAACGGGAAACAGAGTGGCTCCTCGTCCCGGCCCCCCGACGCTCTGCCCCTCCGTGTGTCAGCCGCCAGGCGGGCTGGGGACAGGCAGGGTGCCCCCCTGGGCCTGTGGGGAGGCCCCGCCACCCCAACCGGGGCGCTCGGGCCCCTGTCCCCTGGGGGCCGGTCTCACCGCGGGGCCGGCTCCCGAGCGCACAGCCTCCCGGGCTCATCGCCTCCCTGCCCTCTGCCGAGCTGGGTGATCCCGCCGTGGCCTCCCGGCCTGCCCTGTGCTCCTGGCGAGGCCAGCAGCTGAGTTGCCCCCTGAAAGGAAAGCTTCCTGGTGACGGACTGAGGAGCAGCCCTTCCGTCCACTGTGGGTGCCCCAGAGCTCTCTGTGCAGGGTCCCCGGGATGCAGAGAAGACCGCAGGCCGCCCCCACGGTTCTGGGCCCGTGGAGACCGACCCAGCTGTCAGGGGCGGACACCGCGGGGTCACAGGGGCTGCAACGGTGCCAGGCGCGGGGTCAGACGCCCACGGCCACGCCCCTCCCGTCCGGGGCCATCCAACCTCCCAAGTTCTTTCCAGCGGCAAATGCTGATTTCAGGCTGAAAATAGCCAGCTGACCTGGAGCGGAGCATGGGCCCCGCTGAAGATGAGCATTAATTCAGAAAGTGACGGACAGTACGTTTTAAGGGGTGCAGTCACAAAGCGGGTCTGACAATGGGCTCGCAGGCCCAGCACAGACCCGCGCCTCCGTCTCTGACTGGCTGGAGGCACCGGGGAGTCATCTTCCGACAAGTGTGAACAAAAGAATGACTTCGGATAAAGGTGACTGACCCGGGCTGGAGCAGGTTGGAAGCTAACACTGGCCTTCCAGGAGGAGAGAGGAGTGTGCACGTATCAAGAGGGGCGTTTCCTGCGGAGTCAGGGAGACAGCCCGCTCTGCTCCCACGAGGCCCCCGCGGAGGGCACCACGCCGGCGGGATGAGGCCCTCGGCAGGGATTGCTGCGTGTGCGTGGACAGCGGCTCACGGGGCAGGTCAGTCTTCACTGCTCTGCTGGTGTTTCTGGTGAGATGTGGCTGGGGCTTCCGCAGCTGACTGCAGTGAGGAGCCTGGCTGCTTGGGACGCCGTGGGGGCGAGGGAGCTGCCCCCCTTCCTGGTCTGTGAGACGGGACAGTGGCAGGATCGACCTCCTAAGGCGGCTGGAAGAACCAGCGAGCGGTGAGCAGGGCCCCTGGCACGCCCGGCGGGCACACGTGCGTGTGGGGTGCCGTCAGCGGCACAGGGGCAGCTGAGCGGTCTTGCAGGAGGCCGTTGCTGGGTGGCGGGCTTGCGTGTGTCCGTGTTTTCCCAGCTGCAGCTCAGCTTTGAGAGAAGAACAATCGGCAAGTGGGATTCCTTGTTGACTCACGCCCTCGGGTCAGGGTGGCGCATATGCCTCCCGAGGCCCAGCCGACCTTCCTTCTGGATGGCCCCATGGTCCACGGGGGAAGAACAAAGGGTTATGTGTCAAAGATGAGTCTTTCTAAGAGAAGGCTCAGCCTTCTGATTCACCTGCTGTTTGAACTGAGAGCAGGCAGGAACAAGCCTTAGGCGAGAAGCAGAGTAAATATTAGAACACGCCTCCTTCATCCCTTTGTCATCCACAAAGGGCCCGGAGCGTCGGCAAACAGGGATGAGTGAAGTGGGAGGGGTGCCCTCCAGGCTGGAGCCCCCCCCCCCCCCCCCCCCCCCCCCCCCCGCAGAGGGGCCAGGTCACCTCCCCCGGGAGGCAGCTGATCTGGGCTCTCCTGAGGGCTGGACCGTCTTCCGTCCTAGGCTGACCTGAATTTCCTGTTGGCTCTGGACATCTCCTGGAGAAGGGAAAGGCTACCCAGCCCGGGTCAGTCGCCTGGCCTGGAGAATCCCATGGACAGTATCATCCATGGGGTCGCAAAGACTCGGACACGACTGAGCGACTTTCACTCACTCACTCACTCATTCACTAGACATCTCTGTGACCCTAGCAGATCAGTTGAAGATTCTGAGCTTTGGTTTTCCCCCATAAAATAAAGTTACCAGGAGCCACGTCCCAGGCTTGGGAACCAGCTGCTCTGACAGAGAGGAGGTGCCTGGCGCTGACGCCTCGACAGTGTTGACAGTGGAGATGGCCGTGGCCGTCATGGTGGAGCCCGCGGGCGGCTCCAGGCCACTGCCCATATGCACCTGCCCGGGTCCTGTCTGGGAGAGGGGCAGGGGGTGAGTGGACAGGCTCCGAGGGCGAGCAGGGGTCATGGGTGGGGGTTCAGGACCTTGTCACCTGCTCCCGGCGTCTGCCAGCCCCATCCTACCTGAACACTGTCCCTGCAGGGAGCCTGGATCCAGGAGACCCCTGCCTCCCCCCTCGAGGGACAGAAGACCCCTATCTCCCCACTCGAGGGACAGAAGACCCCTGCCCCACCCCCCGAGGGACAGAAGACTCCTGCTTCCCCTCTCGAGGGATGGAGGGAAGGAAGGTGCTGGTGAGGAGAGCCAGGCTCCTGTGTGGAAACGGTGGAGGATGGCAGATGAAGCCCCTTCATTCCGCTGAAAGCTCTTCAATGCCATGTGGGTGTCTACGCCGATGAAAGGCTGCAGTCTGCAGGGACCCCAAGAGCTCGCTCTAAAACCTGCCCTCCTGGAGGCACCACAGCCCTGCCCACATGCAGGGTGCCCGTGAATTCGCTTCTCGCTTTGAGAAGAGCAGGTTCTCGGAGAACGAGGTGCAATATTTATAAGCTTCACAGCGGTTCGCCTGGTGGGAAGGCTGATCTGCCCCGCCTTCTCTGACCTCTGCTTTCTCTTTCTTTCTACATTCATCTTCAAAACAAACCCAAGGCAAGAGCAGAAACCCTGCTCCCCAAACAAGGCAGGCAAGATAAAGTCAAGAGGGAGCCCTCCCATCCGTGGAGCCGAGGTCGTGGGCCCCCTGTGTCCGCTGCTGAGCTGAGCCTCGTGTAACGTGGAGGCTGCCACATGGGCCCGCTGGTGGCCTGGCAGCCCTGGGCATGGGCTCTTTGCAGAAATGCTTAGGCCACCTCGGTTCCCATGTCTCCCGAAACGCAGAGCTGCCGGGTAAATGGGTGGCATTTAGGAGGAAGCCGGCGGGGTTGACCTGAGTCCTCAGGGGGAAGAAACGCAGAACGAGGCGCCTGCTGGGCAGTCGGGAGGCTCTTGGGCCGCGGGGGCTGCACGGACTGGGAGACACCCACAGTCGCCTCTCGGCCTGCTGCGTCCTTCCCACGCGAGGTGTCTGCACCGTGATGTGTCATGACCATCACTTTCAGTTCCACCCACATGTCCTGCCTGCAGCCCCGGGACCAGCCATGGTCAGCGGAGAGGGTGGGCCCCCGGCTCTAACTCTCGGGGGGACGTGACTGGGGCGATGGCTGAGGATGTCCAGCCCTGCTCAGGGGTGCGCCTGGGGGAAAAGTGTCGACACACTCAACCCGAGGCTGAGCGAGGCCGAAGTTGGGGGGCCCCTTGTGCCTCTGTCAGGCCTGGGCCTGGCACCGCTCCACCCAGGGGACCACGTGCCCAGGAGCCCTCGGCTGTGGCTTCCGGCCGCTCAGCCTGTGGGACGCACCAGGGAGCAGCTGGGGGCAGGCAGGGGCTCTTCCTGGCCCAGTGGCCCTGCACGCCTTCCCGGGAGGCCGCTGGGTAGTGGCCCCGTACTGGTGACCAGGCGTGTCCTCTATGATGAGCTGTGTCTCTGCACAAAGGTCCTGAGGTCCTAACCCTGCCCCAAACCCTGGGATGTGACCTTATTTGGAGATATAGTAAGTCCCCTACGTAAGGACCTTCAACTTGCAAACTTCAGGGATGGGACGGTGTGTTCCATCAGCGTCAGGCACGAGACATCTCGGCCAGCCCCCCGCCTCCCGTCATGACGCCCCTGCAGCTCTGCCCCCTCCCTCCCCCTCTCCCACCTCCTCTCCCCGCTGCCGTCAGGCACTCTCCCTGCCCACCCGCTTGGTGCCAGCCCATGTGCCAGCTGTTGTCCTGGACTACTGTGCTTTTCCAGGTGCTGTCCTGGAAGATGAAAAATGCTTTCTTTTTGTGCTTGTTTTTTCTGTATTATTAGTGTGAAAATATTACAAAGCCGCTACAGTGCAGTACTCTACAGCAGATGGTTAGTTGGGTACCTGGGCTCTCTTCGTTGGATTTACGAGCAAACCGGACTTACGAATGTGCTCTGGGAGCAGAACTCATTCGTATGTGGGGGACTCACTTGGATGAGGTTGGCAGGTGTAGATAGGGGACTCCTATGCCGACCAGTGCATCCGGAGAAGGGACGCTGAGGTGGATACCCACAGAAGAAGCTATAGAGGCAGAGGCTGAGGGGCCACATCCACAAGCCAAGGCTGCCCCCCAACAGCAGCTCTCTGGGGGGCCAGACATAGACTCATGAGGAGCCAGCCCTGCGGACCCCTGACACTGGACTCCGGCTCCAGGACTACCCAAGATGATCCACTTCTGGGCTAAGCCTCCTGGTCTGCAGTGCTTTGTGTGCGTGGCTGGGCAGCCCCGGGAGGTTGCAGGTGGCGGTTCAGGCCTGGGAAGCAGCTTCGGTCTGTGTTGGTCCCTCTGCTCACCGGCCCGTGGTCACACTGTGTGCAGCGGAGCAGACTTTTACCTACTCTGTGCCTTTTGCACTTCCTTGGATTTAATTTTGTTTTATTTTTTGTTAACACAAAGGGGTCACAGTGACTACCCTGAGCCCTGGGAGCATTTGTTGGTGTGATATGTTGCTGGTGGCCCCACGGTGGCCAGACTGGACGCTCAGGCATCACCGGGGAAGCCCATGAGCAATGTGGACCCCCGAATCAGAGACCCCCACAGCTTAGCAACCTGCGCCTTCGCACAGCCTCTGGGCAAGTCTGAGGGAGCTGAGTTTGTAGGCTGGTTACGGGAAGCTCTCAGTAAGTGTCAGAACTCTCCTTGTTGTTCAGTCGCCAAGTCCCATCTGACTCTTTGCGATCCCATGGACTGCAGCACACCAGGCCTCCCTGTCCTTCACCAACTCCCTGAGTTTGCTCAAACTCATAGCCATCGAGTCGGTGATGCCATCCAACCATCTCATCCTCTGTCACCCTCTTCTCCTCCTGCCCTCAATCTTTCCCAGCATCAGGGTCTTTTCCAATGAATTGGCTCTTTGCATCAGGAGTCTAGTTAGTGCTAATTATACGCAGGGAAATGTATCCAACACCCTGGGATAAACCATAATGGAAAAGAATGTTTGAAAATAGAATGCATATGTGCGCATAACTGAGCAACTTTGCTGCACAGCAGAGATTAACACAACGTTGTAAACCAACTGTATGTCAATAAATAAATAAATAAGACCCACAAGAAGTAGAGGAGTGATCAGAACCTTGGTTCCCCGGGCTGCCCTGGTTGCTCAGTGAGGGACCGAGGACGGGGGGCATAGGTGCCAACACCCCTGCACACCCCCATCCCCTTCCTCAGCAGCGGCTGTGAGGTTCCTGCACTGGAGGCTCTCTGAGACCCATCCCCAGCCAGCAGCTCAGCCTCGGAGCCTCGCTCAGGCTTCAGAATTCCAACCTGTGTTAACGTGAAAAGGACAGAGGTCAAGGTCGCCGGGCGGGTGTCCAGCCCGTCTTTGGGTGGGCTGAGCAGAGATGATATTTACAGGAGCCTCTGTTCGTCCGGACGCCAGGACTTCAAAACACCACCCTGAACTCCGGACGCTGCCCTTGGCTGCGTCTGGACCACGCGGAGAGTTTGAAATGTCATCCACCCAGAATCTGATGCACATTATTACGACGTGTTTGTGTAGACTGTCACGTTTTAGATGAAAGTGTTTCATATACCATGCTCCCCATCATGCCATCAAAGCAGGAGGCACTCAGTCTGAATTAGCCGTTTTGGTGTATTATCCTAATAGAGCATTATTTTTAAACTACCGCGATATTTTAATTACATTCTCAGCATGAATCATTAGGCACCTCAGTGAAAAGGCACTTCTGACTCTAATTGCATGCTGAAGACCCGCGACACAGTCCACGAACGTGAGCCCAGAAATGGCCCGACAGGCCGGCGGCTCCAGCTGCTCCCCACGCACAGCACCGGCCGTGTGAGACGGAGCAGGGTGTGGGGGGGTGTTCTCCTTGGAGCTCATCCCACCCTCTGGATTAAGCCCCCAGCACACACCAGTGACTCTTTGGGGCTCCAGGGGAGCCCACCAAACTCCCTGCCCCCTTGGAGCTGGCATTCTAGTACAAGAGGTGCAAACTCACCCACATGGAAGTGCTGCGAGCAGCCATGGGCGCAGCGTGGGGGCCCAGGGCGCTGGCAGAGGGGACCCTGGGCACGCATCCACCCTTCTGGGCACCAGCGTGTCCCTCCGCAGCTCCCAGCGCACGGGGCCTCCAGGACTACCCCAGAAGGATGCACTCTTGGGCCAGGACACTCGTGTGGGAGCAGGACGCTCTCCGGCACAATCGCCCCCATCGGTGGGTGAACCCCAAGCACCTAAGGCCACTGAGCCTGCCCACAAAGTGCCTGTGTGGTTCAGACAGCCAGGAGGCAACAGCCCGCATCCTGTGGTCCCTCCGGCCAATGATCTGCCGCCTCCAGCGGAGGGTCCCCCTGCCAGGCGAGCCCGGCTCTCACGCGCTTTCTCACGCGGGGCCCTCGGAAGACTCAAGGGTGGGCTGCGCTCTGTGATCGCTGCAGACGCACCCACGGAAGTCGGCTACTCTTCTAGGAGGAGACCCCCCATCCCCAGGCCCCTCGGGTGAGGATGCCTGTGTTCTGTCCACAGCGGGTGTGTCCCTCCTCTCGGTGGCCTTAGTCCTGGGCAGGCAGGGGAGGCATCCCGCACCCACACCTGCCCTCCTCCCCACGGGAGGGCTGGCTGGTCCCTGTCCATCACTGGCAGGACACCGCAGCCTCCCGCACCCTGGCAGCGAGCAGGTGCCTCCCCACCGGGTGGACCGCAGGCCCTTCTCTGAGCCCTGCTCTGGGAGGCCTGCATAGACCGACCACCCTCGGGCTCTCTCGTGCTAGAGCCCCAGCGTGTGCCGTTCTGGCCCAGGAGGGGAAACGCAGGACGCAGGGCCAAGCAGAGCCAGCGCTCCCGCCTGGTTCCTGGGGCGGGGATGATGAGGGTAGACTCTGTGATTCCAGGGCCCGGGGTGGGGTGGGAGTTGTGTGTGGGGGTGGGGTGCAGGGTGTGTGGCGGGGTTGGGGAGGCCCAGGGGGAGAGGGCGGGGGGCCGCTGGCGGCTGGAGCTCCATGGAGACTCCTCCGCCAGGAGGCCCGTATCTGCAAAGACCGCAGGCCCGCGTGCAGGGGAATGCCCCGGGCCAGGCGGTGGCCGTGAGCAGCGTGGTCCAGCGCCGCCTTAACTGGAATGGAGGCGGCGAGGGCTCCCGAGAACATCGGCAACCCCGCGGGTGGACACCGGCGGCGGGGTCCTCTCCACTCCCTTTCCTCTTGCTTTTCCATCCAGGAGGCCGCTTCCGGGAGCTTTGCCGCGGCTCTCGGGGTCCACTGTCTGCAGTACCCACCAATCTCCCCCACGCTGGTTCTGGGCAGAGCTGCCCCCACCCCGCGCACCCCTTTCCTCGTCTCTATCTGACCTCCGTTTGTGGGCAAGCATCTGGCTCCCTTGCCTCTGACAGCAGATTACCCTGGGGTCCGTCTCACTGGCGCCCCCTCCAGGAGCCCTGGGGAACTGCGTCTGCCCGTGGAGGAGGGCCCGGGGCAGAGACGCGCCTGCGAATGAAGCCCGCTCGCCCCCGAGGAAGCCACCCCCAAGGTCAGAAGCCGCGGCCCCCCTGCAGCCTCGGCCTCACGCCCCCTGCTTCAAACAGTGATGGTTGGGAGGAGTGTCTGAGGGTGTGAGCCCTGCAGGGGAAGCGCCGGGGTTCAAATCCCGACTCCACCGCCTAGCGGACTTCAGGTCCCCGCCCCCACCCCCGCCCTGCACAGCAGGGAGCAGGCCTGGCTCGCAGAGGTGCTGGGACCCGCTGTGCGGGTGCGGCCTGGCAGGGAGCCTTAGCAGCCGTGGGCGGCTGCTGCTTCATAATAAATAGGATGTCAGGGCTCAGGGGACAGGGCCTGCAGCCGTCGGGCCTGGTGTGAATTTCATCACCCACCAGCCCTGCCGCATGGCTTCAAACAGACACTGTGGACCGGACACCTGGACAGCACAGCACAGCTTCGGGAGGGGGCGGGAGGGGGCCCTGCCCTGGAGGAGGCCGCCAGCTTCCTGGCGCTCCTGTGTCCTGGTGCCCAGCATCGGAAGAGCAACCACTCTCGCCCAGACCCTGGTGGGTGTCTGTACGACCCTGCTAATCTCCAGCAGGCCGCCTGCCAGGGGGAGAGAACTGTGTGAGGTCTGCGCAGTAGCTGAGACTCAGAGGTTGAGTAACCGGCTTGGTGTCCCGGTCAGTAAGCAAAGGATTGGGCCCTAAGACCAAGCCTGATGTGTGATTAAACCAACAACCCACCCAAAAAATAGGCCGAAGACCTGCACAGACATTTCTCCAAAGGAGACATACAGATGGCCAGCAGGTGCATGAAAGGATGCTCAGTATCACTACTTACTAGCGAGATGCAAATCAAAATTAAAACGAGGGATCACCTCCCACCGGTCAGAATGGCCATCATCAAAAGTCCACAGTAGCAAGTGCTGAGATGGCCTGGAGAAAAGGGCTTCTCGACACGGTCGCTGGGGATGCGAGTGGGTGCAGCCACTATGGAGAACAGAAAAAACTTAAAAAACTAAAAATAGAGTCACCATGTGACCCACCAGTTCCACTACTGGTATACGTTTGGAAAAAATGAAGACACGAACTCACAAAGACACATGCACCCCAGCGTTTACAGCCACTCTGTTCACAATAGCCACGTTAGGAAAGCAGCCTGAGTGCCTGTCAGCAGACGAACGGATAAAGAGGACGTGGAACACAAATGTAACGGAACAAACACTCAGCCATGCAAAGCATGCGATGTTGCCATCTGCAGCAACATGGATGGACCTAGAGAACAGTATATGCTCAGCAAAACCAAAGACAAATACCGTATGATCACATATATGTGGAATCCAAAAAATAACACAAACAATTGTATATGCAAAACAGGAAACACTGATATAGAAAACAAACCAGTGGTTGCCAAGTGCAAGAAGGAAGCGAAAGGGACAGTGGCTCAGTCGTGTCTGCCTCTTTGCCACCCCATGGACTGTACCTCGCCAGGATCCTCTGTGCACGAGATTTTCCAGGCAAGAAAACTAGACTGGGTTGCCATTTCCTCCTCTTTAGCCTACTTAAAGTCTCTCAGTCGTGTCCGACTCTTTGTGACCCCATGGACTGTACAGTCCGTGAAATTCTCCAGGCCAGAATACTGGAGTGGGTAGCCTTTCCCTTCTCCAGGGGATCTTCCCCATCCAGGGATCGAACCCAGGTCTCCCGACTTGCAGGCGGATTCTGGAAGAAGGAAGTGGGGAGGGTCCAATCAGGGGTATGGGATTAAGAGATAAAAATGACTATGTACACAATAGGTAAGAAACAAGGTTATATTATATGACACGGGGATCGTAGCCATTATCTTGTAATAACTTTTACTGGAGTATGATTTGTACAAATACTGAATCACCGTGCTGTACACCTGAGAATAATATAATATTGTAAATCAACTATACTGCAACAATTTTAAAAAAAGGTTTGATTATTTTGCTACTTCTCCAATGGAACATCTTATCTTTAGATTTCTTCAAGGTGGCTTAGCTCATAAAATTTATATTTCCTTGGAAAATATAAAGAGGGGTCTCACTGTGGTTTTCTTTGCCTCTCGCCGTGATTAATGGTGCTGCAGTCTCTTCATGTGCTCACTGGCCGTTTGTGTCTCTTCCTTGGTGAAATTTCTATTCACATCTTTCTTTGCCCATTTTTTAAACTGGGTTCGTGTCTTTTTGTTACTGAGTCCTAAAGGTTTCTTCTATATTCTGGATGCAAGTCCTTTATCAGATACATGATTTGTGAATGTTTCCTCCCAGTCGGTGACTTGTCTTTTCATTGTCTTAAAGTATCCTTAGAAGAGCAGATGCTCTTAATTCTGGTGATGTTCAATTTATCATTTTTTTCCTTTATAGATCACGCTTTTGGTGTCATGCTTAAGAAATCTTTGCCTCACCTTACATAAAAAAATTTGAAAAAAGTTTTGAATCACAAAAAGGAATAGGAACAAAGAGAAAAGACAAATGACTAAGTGGATCAAAATATTTGAACTCATATCATAAGGTGCTAATTTGTCTAGTAGATAAAGAACTTCTAAAGTCAATAAGCAAAAGACCAGCCATCTAGCAGAATTAATGACAGAAATACAGCAGACAGAAGATAGAGAATGAAATACAAATGCCTCTTGTACATAAGACTCCTAACTTTCCTCATATAAAGAAAGATGTAAATTAAAACTATAGTGAGAACCACTGTTTCCCTCTCAGGTTGTCAAAAATCAAAAGTGAAAGTAAAAGTCACTCAGTCGTGTCTGACTCTTTGCGACCCCATGGTCGCAATTCCATACAGTCCATGCAATTCTCCAGGCCAGAATACTGGAGTGGGTAGCTGTTCCCTTCTCCAGGGGATCTTCCCAACCCAGGGATCAAACTCATATCTCCCGCATTGCAGGCAGATTCTTTTCCAGCTGAGCCACAAGGGAAGCCCAAGGATACTGGAGTGGGTAGCCTATTCCTTCTCTAGCAGATCTTCCTGACCCAGGAATTGAACCAGGGTCTCCTAAATTGCCAAAGTGGGATAAATTCTATGGAGAGAAATTTGGCAATTTCCTATCAAAAATTCATACACTTTTTTACCCACAAATTGCTCTTCAAGAAATTTGCCGTTTATAAGTATTGACTCAGTGCAAAATATGTATGTTCAAAGACAGCATTAGCACCTTCAGTCACTTCCTGCTCCTATAAATACACCAGGAGGTGTTGTAACACAGGTCCCAACATACTAATTCCAAACCGTCGAACTGTAGGATTTGCCAGAATCAATCCCAAAGCCTACTGTATTGAAAAAAGGAGGCAGGGTCCCAAAGAGTGAACGCGGGTCCACTGGTGAGGATGCCCCAGAAATGCAGTCTGCTCCTGCAAGGGGCACGCAGTGTCGGTTTCAGCGTTCATTCCTCTGATGGGATTTGTTGTAGCAAAATCTTCTGAAACCCACTCTCTGCACCCTGGTTCACACGGAGGTTGAAACAAAGCTCCATGCTGTTTATTATTTAAATTAGCAGGTAGTAGACAGTAGACATTGCTAAAGAAAGGCAATGCCAAAGAATGTTCAAACTACCGCACAATTGCACTCATCTCACACGCTAGCTAAGTAATGCTCAAAATTCTCCAAGCCAGGCTTCAACAGTACGTGAACTGTGAACTTCCAGATGTTCAAGCTGGATTTAGAAAAGGCAAAGGAAGCAGAGATCAAATTGCCAACATCCGCTGGATCATCGAAAAAGCAAGAGAGTTCCAGAAAAACATCTACTGCATTATTGACTATGCCAAAGCCTTTGACTTTATGGATCACAACAAACTGTGGAAAATTCTTAAAGAGATGGGAATTCCAGACCACCTTACCTGTCTCCTGAGAAATCTGTATGCAGGTCAAAAAGCAACAGTTAGAACTGGACAAGGAAAAACAGACTGATTCCTAATTGGGAAAGGAGTACTTCAAGGCTGTATATTATCACCCTGCTTATTTAACTTATATGCAGAGAACATCATGAGAAATGTCGGGCTGAACGAAGCACAAGCTGGAATCAAGATTTCCAGGAGAAATATCAGTAACCTCAGATATGCATGTGACACCACCCTTATGGCAGAAAGCCAACAGAAACTAAAGAGCCTCTTGATGAAAGTGAAAGAGGAGAGTGAAAAAGTTGGCTTAAAACTCAACATTCAGAAAACTAAGATCATGGCATCCGGTCCCATCACTTCATGGGAAATAGATGGGGAAACAATGGAAACTGAGAGACTTTATTTTCTTGGGCTCCAAAATCACTGAAGATGGTGACTGCAGCCATGAAATTAAAAGATGCTTGCTCCTTGGAAGAAAAACTATGACCAACCTAGATAGCATATTAAAAAGCAGAGACATTACTTTGCCAACAAAGGTCCATTTAGTCAAAGCTGTGGTTTTTCCAGGAGTCATGTATGGATCTGAGAGTTGGACTATAAAGAAAGCTGAGTGCCAAAGGATTAATGCTTTTGAACTGTGGTGTTGGAGAAGACTCTTGAGAGTCTCTTGGACTGCAAGGAGATCCAACCAGTCCATCCTAAAGGAGATCAGTCCTGAATATTCATTGGAAGGACTGATGCTAAAGCTGAAGCTCCAACATTTTGGCCACCTGATGCGAAGAACTGACTCCTTGGAAAAGACCCTGATGCTGGGAAAGATCGAAGGCAGGAGGAGAAGGGGATGACAGAGGATGAGATGGTTGGATGGCATCACCGACTTGATGGACATGAGTTTGAGCAAGCTCCAAGAGTTGGTGATGGATAGGAAAGCCTGTGGTCACAGAGTCAGACACAACCGAGCAACTGAACTGAACTGAACTGAGACAGCATTATAGGGCTTCCCTGGTAGCTCAGCTGATAAAGAATCTGCTTGCAATGTAAGAGACACTGGTTTGATTCCTGGGTCAGGAAGATCTGCTGGAGAATGGATAGACTACCCACTCCAGTGTTCTTGAGCTTCCCTAGTGACTCAGATGGTAAAGAATCTGCCTGCAATGTGGGACAAATGGGTTCGATCCCTGGGTTGGAAAAAACCCCTGGCAAAGGGAATGGCAACCCACTCCAGTATACTGGCCTGGAGAATTCCACGGACAGAGGAAGCTGGCAGGCTACAGTCCATGGTGTCACAAACAGTCAGACATGACTGAGTGACTTGCAATTTCAGACAGGGTTATGGACTTCCCTGGTAACTCAGAGGTGAAGAATCCACCTGTCAATACGGAGATGTAGGTTCAATCCCTGGGTTGGGAAGATCCTCTGAAGGAGGGAATGGCAACCCACTCCAGTATTCTTGCCTGGAGAATCCCATGGACAGAGGAGCCTGGTGGGCTACAGTCCATGGGGTTGCAAAGAGTCGGACATGACTTAGCAACTAAACAGCAAGATGGTGTTACCTATAAATGAAGAAAAAATGACTGGAAAGAAATAAACAAATTATCATAAATGACTAAAAATCACCATCTCTAGTTTTTCTCTTCTATTTTTCACAAAATATCTAAGATCAGTATGCATGTCTCTTAGCATTTTATATCGGAGAAGGAAATGGCAACCCACTCCAGTATTCTTGCCTGGGAAATCCCATGGACAGAGAAGCCTGGTGGGCTAGTCCTTGGGGTCGCAGAGTTGGACACGACTTAGGGACCGAGCGTGCATGCAGACGGCGTGGAGATTGCCAGCTGTAAGCAGAGGGCTAGCAGAGCGGGTGT
This sequence comes from Bubalus bubalis, assembly GCF_019923935.1. Lineage (NCBI taxonomy): Eukaryota > Metazoa > Chordata > Mammalia > Artiodactyla > Bovidae > Bubalus > Bubalus bubalis. The sequence goes on from NC_059169.1 coordinate 1,278,920, forward strand.
GCAGCTTGCTCCCTCGGCCCTGACTCTCCAGCCGGAAGTGGGTCTGAGATCAGAGCGGGGAGACCCCGTGGGGGGTCTGCAGGCTGTCGGGGCGGGCACCCCCTCCTGGCTGCCTTGGTTCTCCCTTCAAGCAGTGAGAGTGGGCGTCAGGAGGCTGTCTGTGCACAGGTCAGACGGCTCAGTTCTCCTTAATTAGCAGCATCCATCGCCCAGGCATGTTTGTTTCACCCAAAACCTAGAGCTGCACCTGCTGCCGCTGCTCCTGACCCTTTCAGACACCAAGGAAGAGCAACTGCGCTCGTCACACCGACCGGGATCCTAACCCGTGGCCCCTGGTCCCACCACCCCTCCTCTCACCTCCCACCCATGTCCCCAAACCTCATCTCCAATAATTACGCTGCGCATGAATCATTTTTTAATGTTTGGTTTAATACATACAGACTCTTTAAACAAAAAATAAAAAAAATCAGCAAACAGCATCACAATCTGGAAATCTCTTTCTTAACATAGAAAACGGTTTCTTAATGGCACAGGGAAAGAACTCAACAGCAAGCTTGACAACATAATTAGAAGATTGTTCCCGGGAAGGGAAGAGCATTCTTTATACAGCTCTTACTTCTCTCAATAAGATTATTCTCCCTGAATAGCTAATCAGCTTCTCCCAGCTTCCCAAATCCGCGTGCTTGAAGCCGCTCTCACAGCTCTCCTTACCCACTAAATGGCAAACAGTGACACCTCCGAGAGGGAAATTTCAAGCGTTCCCGAATGTGAGCAAACAGCGCGATGCAGGCTGCGATGGCGAGCTCCCAGCAGATTAGCGGCAATTTAGGGAGATGGAACTGTCACACCTGGTTGACAAGGGCGTGACAGCACCTGATCCCTGCTCCATCTCCGCTTTGAGTGTTACGTTTCAACAGAACTAGAGGAGCGGGGAAAAGCCCTTGGGGGAGTCGCTGGAGGTTTCCCAGCAAGCCATTAGGGCACCAGGAACAAAGGGACCCCAGGGCTCCGGCAGCCGCTGCCCCCTGGCCGGGCCGCGGGTGGAGGGGTGAGGACCGAGCAGGGGCGGCCGGCCCTGGGGTTTCTGGGGTGACCCCGCCCTTTCCCTGCTCGGGCGTGGCACCCGGTCCTCTCCAGGGTCCCGTGAGGGCTGCACTTCAGGATGGACGGTGCAGGGGCCCCGGAGGCTGCCTGGCATGCTGACATCGTCCAATCAGCCTGGGGGCAGGAAGGCCCCGAGCGGAGCACCCAGGCCCGGTGGGGGTGCTGAGTGAGGACACGCCGCCCACTCCAGGCCCTGGACTCCACGGGTGGCTGCGGAGGATGCGGAAGAAGACGGCAGCCGCCTCCCCCCGGGGTAAGCCCCGGCATGCCTGCCGAGCTCGGAGCTCTGAGCGCAGGTCCTCCTGCTCGGGGAGACGCAGCCTTCCGCGGGCCCTCGGGAGTGGCGAGCGCACCAATTGGTGGCCGAGGACGCACTCGGGAGGGCCGCCCCGACGTGGTCGCTTTGCCAGGGGGCAGCCCCAGAGCCAGCCTGCGCGGCTGGGGATTCTCACTCCCCAAACCCCACGGAGGGCCCTCAGGGTCTGCGGCTCTCTCTCCCGTGGCTGGCAGACACACTGGCTGGCAGGGGCACAGGGCAGAAGCTTCCGGAACGCTGAGCCAGCTAGCTCGTGGGGCGCAGCCCTGCAGAGGAGCCCGGCAGAAGGGGCGTCAGGGCGGTGAGCCTCCCCTGGGCACGCGGCCGCCTCGCATCAGCCTTCGGTCTCAATGTGTGCTCTGAGTCTCCGCGGAAGCCACCCCACCTGGTGGAGAAGCGCCGCCCTCCTGCGCGTCTGGGGCGTCTACCCCGCGTTTAAGTAGGACGTTTCCGGGGAGCTCGTGGACGGGAGGCCGCGCCTGCGGTCTGGCGCTAACCCGTCCAGCTAACCGGCTCAGGGCAGGCGTGAGGGTCACAAGTGTTCCTGGGGAGAGTTGGGGCTCGGGAGCCCCGAGCTGGTCTCTGCACAGGGAGGGGACCGGGGCTCTGCCCCAGGGCACAGCTGGTGTCGGCCCGCGGACGGCCGTGATCCCACCAGGGGAGCGTGGGCCGACCCCCACCCTAATGAACCGACGTCCCCATCCTGAAGAGAAGCGGCAGCTCAGCAGCAGGGCCTGCGTCAGCCCTGGACAGACACACGGAAGTGCTGCCTCTCCCGGCTCCTGGGTTGACATGCGCTGTCCTCCCCACGTGGTGCATTTACCTGTGAATTCACGCCTCCCCGTGTCTCCATGTTTGCCCACGTCTTCCCTTTTCCGCTCTAGGCCCCCGCAGAGCCTCCTTTTCATCTTGTCCCCCACGGTTTCCCACCACATTTCTTACCGTTCCCCTGGATGCTTCTTACGTCCAGAAGCTCCTCACATAACAGCTGCACAGGCCATGACATGCTGGGGTGCGGTCCCCCCAGAAGCCTGTCCTCTGGTTGTTCCTGGTGCCACTCAGCCCTCCAGCCACACACGTCCATCCCATAAGCTCCCACTGACCGTGAACAACGTGGCCCAGCCCCACACTCTCATCTCACGTCTGGTTTTCCCTGTAACTCGCTCTCTCCTCGCTCATTGCAGGAGCCTCGGATACAAAGCCCACGATCCTCCTCTGCCTGCATGTTTCCTTCCTGCCCGCAGCACTCTGCTGTATTCCAGCATTTGCTCATGCTGCTTCCAGCGGGTTGAAAGCCTCCAATTTCAGATAGAATAGAATTGCATAATTGATGCAAATTAAACATCCTCCTCCATGGAAGATTCATTTGGGAAGTCCAAGGAGTAGCCTTCCAATTATTTTTGCCTGTCACCCTCTTCCATCCAGTAAAACCCTTGTTATAATGAGATGATGGTGTTTATTTTCTGTCTCTAGCAAAGGAAGGTATCTAGGTTGAAACCTCTGATGACACCCCAACTCAGGAGAGAAAGTTAGGCAGGACCGCAGCTTCAGTCTGAGAATCCATAACAGTCTGTCCTGGCACAGCCTCCAAATATTCCCATTTCACTTCCTTTTATACCAGCTGAAGTCAGATTTGTCACTGGAGGAAGAACGTACCAGATTATCGGATCATATTTGAAAGCACTCGGAACAATGTGTCTTATTTTATGGGACAAGGTGTACTTTCACATCATGGATTAACTAGCCTCCCATTTTGGGGCCAAATGTAAAGGAACACAAGCTTTTCAACTTAGAGAAAATGAGCTGAACCCAAGCTGCTCCTTGAAAAAGTCAGCCATCACTAGCGCGATAACTTTAACTGAGATCCACAGACTAAGGGAAAAGGCAACCGCCCACTCAGGCTGGTGGTGGTGTTGCTGTTCAGTCTCTAAGTCGTGTCCAACCCTTTGCGATTCCATGGAATGCGGCATACCAGGCTTCCCTGTCCATCACCAATTCCTGGAGCTTGCTCAAACTCATGTCCATTGAGTCGGTGATGCCATGCAATCACCTTGTCCTCTGTCAGCCGCTTCTCCTCTTGCCCTCACTCTTTCCTAGCATCAGGGTCTTTTCCAGTGAGTCAGCTATTTGCATCAGGTGGCCAAAGTACTAGCGTGTCAGCTTCAGCATCAGTCCTTCCAGTGAATATTCAGGACTGATCTCCTTTAGGATGGACTGGTTGGATCTCCTTGCAGTCCAAGGGACTCTCAAGACTCTTCTCCAACACCACAGTTCAAAAGCATCAATTCTTTTGCACTCGGCCTTCTTTATGATCCAACTCTCTTATCTGTACATGACTACTGGAAAGACCATAGCTTTGAATGTACGTGTACCTTTGCTGGCTGGTGATAACCTTGAACTTGGATTTTAACTCAGATTCCAAATGGTGACATCATCATTGTTTTTACACACAAGTTGTTGAGAAAATAAACCAGTGGGACAAGTTCTGATTCCCTGTCTATTTTGATTTTTCAGTTTCAGCACTGACCTCAGTAATAAGAGGCATTGCAAGGGCTGGACAGGCCTCTGCCCGCTCCTTCAGACACACAGGCAGTCCATCAGCTGGTGGAAAGTCGTGGTCAGAGCACAGTGGGCATCACCTTGAATGGAGTCTCTGATCCCTGGCTCATCTGTGGGGAAGCTATCCACGCAGATGACCAGCAGCTTGGCTGGTGCCGGCTGCTCACCTCAGTGGCCCCCAAAGACCCAACACAGCAGCCTCCCTTTCACACCTGCCACAAACGCTCTCCTTGATCGAGGATGAAGTCACTAAATGTCGAGCCGACCCCGACTCTGTCCCCAGCACTGGAAGTGGCCGATCATCTAAGAATTCCAACTTCAATGAAGCTAGCACCGCATTCTAAGGAAAACATCGTGTCTAGACTGAGAAGACTGGGCTTCAGTCCTTGGCTCTCATCTGAAGGAAGTGTCCAAGAGAGAAAGTCCAGCGTCACCTCCAGCATGGGGAGGCTGTGGTCAGTTCTCCGAGGACAGCCCACTCGGGGTAAACTTAGAGGATGTCACTCCTCTTGACCTCAGGTAACAGAACCACCCCTGAGGAGGGCATGGAAGGGATTTCTAGGTCTGAAGCTAGACAGTGGGTTATAAAAGCACCATTTCAGCTCAGACATTAGAGACTGCTGCTGGCTGAAAGCAACATAATGAGGAAAGGTGAGACCCCACCGTGCTCTCTATGTAACGGAGACGGACGAACCTGCCACAAGCTCACTGTGTGGGAGGAAATTCTCGGTCTGCGGTGCGAGTGGACGAACCTCCGGCAAGCTCATTGTGGGGAAGGAAACACTTGGTCTGCGGTGTGAGTGGCTCAGTTACCACTAAGGATGGCCTGACTTGGTGTACTTAACACCAGTCACCAGGGAAGAGGCATCTCACCGCTGGCTTCTCCACTTCCATCAGTCTCTTATAATCCCCGCCCCACCCCCTCAATACCAGCCTAGGTCCACGATTTCTGCCAGGACACCGCCCCTGGAGTGGTCCTGCGGGGGGATGGCTCACTGCTGACCTGTGTGGACGTGGGGCGGCGCTGCAGGGCCTGGGACCCTGGAGCCCGGACCAGCACAGAGGCCCGGGTGACCTGTCTGACGTCATCGGAAAGCAGCCTCCAACTGAGGCATCTGAAAATGGTCAGCCGTGTGGAAAGAAGCGAAACTTGCAGGTTCTTAGTCCGTTCACGTGTTTTGAAGCGGAAACGGAACCTCACGCTCCGACACGTGCCCCGACACACACAGGTCTTCGGCACCTGCTGACCCGGCCACTGCTCCTCCTGTTTCTCGGTCACATGTGAGTCCTAGACTCGGGAGACCAGCCGGAGAGCCGCGACCCCCGCCGGGCTGGGCAGACACACCCCTGTGGCTCTGCTCTCAGGAATAGCTTCCTAACCCTCAGGGCCAAAGACCCCCGTTCGGGGAGTTTCCTATTTTAGACTAAAGGGTGGAGAATAGAAGTTGAAAGGCAGAATTTCCTAGGAAGTGTTCTGAAGACAGACTGAGGCGGCGGACGCCGGCCTGTGGAGAGTCTGGCTCCGTCCAGCAGTGTCCACTGCGGGAAGACTGAGACGTCAGGGCCCTTTTCACAATCAGTGACCCCTCCCTCTGCTTCCCGACTACCGAGACCTGGTCCCCAGAGAGCTGCATGGTTGGCTTCAGTTACACAAGGTTCTTGCCCCTGTTAAAAGTCAAATTTACCTCCCCCTGAGAAAAGTCATTAATGCGTTAATTTGAAAGATTTTTTTTCAGAATCTTTCTGGAAGGTAGACTATCTCAGGGAAAAGAAAGAAAAAACAAAGTCTGGGTTCCTAAGCCTGGGGAGTGGAAGTTAGGAGGAGAGACCACAGTCTCCCCCAGAGATGAAACAGAGCAACCGGGAGAGGGGTGCACAGGCCTCAGTGGGAGGCCCCCTCCCGTGGGTGAGCATCGGGGGAGAACCCCCTCCGTGCTTCCGCTGGTTCCCGGGCAGCCTTCAAACCTGCCTCCGGCCTGGCCAAAGCCTCCTCCTCCGCCCAATTCTCTCGGAGGGGACCCCGAGTCTGCCGAGCCCCGCAGGGCACCTCATCTGTGTCTCTCCCGGGTTCACGCATCTCTGGGCGGGAACGTTACCGCTCCCCTCGCACCCCGGCTGGTACTCTCTGCTGCGGAGCAGAGACTGGGTGTCGCTTGAATCCCATCCTGAGTGTGTTGATAAAACCGATGGCTGGAAGTGCTGACAAGTTTCAGCAGTCAAAACAGTAATTATTAACTTTCCTGTTAGGTATTTGGCCGATGTAATTAATGACCTCGTGTATGATCACCTCCACTAAAGGGTAAATGTGGCCTCAGCGTGTGGCGTGTTCTTCGGAAGACAACAATCTGAGTGAACGCGGGAGGCGTCACAGGAGTGGGTTTGGGGAAGAAGAACAGCCCTCATCCCTGGAGTCAGCCCAGGGAGACAGCACAGGCTGGGCCCTCGGGCCCCAGATCCTCTGCATCTCCTGTTCTTGCCGTGTTAGATGACGGGCGGCCACTTCTCCACGGCTCCTGGGAGGCAGGTGCGATCACTCACGCTGGTCCAGCTCGGGGCGTGGACACACGGTGGGGGAGGGTTCCCGGGGGACCAGGACCCGGGCTCCTCTGCATCTCCTGTTCCTGCCATGTTAAATGACGGGTGGCCACTTCTCCACGGCTCCTGGGAGGCGGGTGCGATCACTCATGCTGGTCCAGCTTGGGGCGCGGACACGAGGTGGCGGAATGTCCCCAGCTGGCCAGGACGCGGCGCCACATGCCTGGCAGCTTCACATGGCAGAAGCTGATGGTCTCACAGCCCCGAGGCCAGAGTCCAGAGTCAAGGGGGGATGTCCTTCCTGTCCCCCTCTGGCTCCGTGATGGCCATGTGGTCATCTTCTCCTGTCCTCGATCATCTTCCTTCTCTGAGTGTCTGTCTCTGTGCCCACACTTCCCCTTTCCATAGCAGCACCAGTCATGGCTAGCTCTGCAGCAGCCCCACCTCCAAACAAGGTCATGGTCACAGGCACCAGGAGTCAGAACGCAGGCGTCTCTTTTGGGGACACAGTTCAGTCCGTGAGAGGAGCCCCTCGGCCTGCATCGATGACACGCTCCCTCCCACCCCCTCTGTGTAGATTGCATCAGCTGTTCTCAAACCCTTGACCCCAAAGCCCTTGGTACTAATCGCTGGAAAACACAAAGAGCTCTTGTGTCTGTGGATTGTATCTACTGATGTTTACCATGCTGGAAATTAAAATATGGATGTGTTTGCATTAATTAGGCTTCCCTGGTGGCTCAGGCCGTAAAGCCAGGTAACTGCCAGCAATACAGGAGACCTGGGTTCGATCACTGGGTTGGGAAGATACCCTGGAGAAGGACATGGCAACTCACTCCAGTACTCTTGCCTGGAGAATCCCATGGGTGGAGGAGCCTGGTGGGCTACAGTCTGTGGGGTGGCAAAGAGTCGGACACGACTGAGCAACTTCACTTTTGCATTAATTAATTACTTTAATCCATTTAAAAATAACTACAATAAATCCTTCACTAGTGGTAAAGAACACACCTGCCCATGAAGGAGACATGAGAGATGCAAGTCCGATCCTGGGTCGGGAAGATGCCCTGGGGAAGGAAATGACACCCACTCCAGTATTTTCGTCTGGAGAATCTCACGAACAAAAGAGGCTGGCAGGCTATAGTCCATGGGGTGGCAAAAAGCCGGACACAACTGAAACACACACATACACACAACAAACCCAACGCACATTCATAGAAACAACATTTTTATGAAAATGGTATATTTTCCCAAAAATAATCAGGGGGAAGAGTAGCACGGGTCTACATTTTGCAAATCTCTGAAATTTCGGCTGGAGGGGACAGCTGGGTTCTCGTCTTTCCGTATTCAGGCTGCTGCTGTGTGCTGTTTCATTGAAGGAAATTCAGCCTCATGCAGATGTGTTGTTGGGGAAGTGGGGAGTGTTTGAATAGCTTTTCAGAGAACTGAGGATGTGCTTCACGGCTCCACCAAGACTCAGCCGCGCTTAGTTATGAAATCTGAAGCCGTATCAATAAACTCTTACTCTATTACTGTAACATCCATTGGTCTGTTTGCCCTCTGAACACAAGACTTTGTATCTCGAGTGCCACTGTTTGGTAATTATTGATGCCCTAGAGGTACGCAGATCTTCCAAAGGCTGGCACATTTTACAAGACAATATTTTTAAAACCCACCACAATTCTCACCGGAAAAGTCTTCAAGTACCGGAACATCTCAGCCTCTCAGTGGCGGGTATCAGTTTTCCAAAGTTCTAATTTTCACTTGAACATTCAATTTTCCTTATTGACAATAAATGCTGTCGGTTATTTTCTTTGAAGTGATGTTTTGAGAAAATGTCTGCCTAATGCCCACATCTGCAGAAGTGTTGTTTTCCCATTAAACACCCCTTCTGGCAAAAATGAGGCTCTACCAAGAAAAGGGGGTGGTTCGGGTTGCAGACTGAGTTTTCCCCTGAGACAAACGTGGCCCTTCAGGGGGGCTTCATGCCCACCCCAGCTTTGTCACGTGGGCACTGAGAAGATGTGGGAGAAGGGTCAAGAGTTAGTAAAACGCACCCTCTTTACTGCTCTGTCCAGGACACTCTTGAGAGGACCTGGCTTTCTTCCCTGCACGGGCGAGGTGCCCAGGGAGGCAAGGTCGCTCTCGAGTGCTGATGCCCCGCAGGTTCACCCGCCGCCAGTGGAACCAGGGACGTGAGGAGGGCACCGGGTGTCATCTGCCTTTCCTGAGGCTTGCAGCGAGTCACCATGCGAGGCACCTTCCTCAGCACACACATGCCGTTTCATGTCCATCACGTCCCTTTTGCCTTGTGATGTGACATAAGCGCATCACATCCCAGGCCGTCCCCGCTCCTTACAAGGTGAGCCCCACAGGGAGGGCGAGGGACCCCCGTCCTGAATGAGAACTCCAGCCCTTGACTGAGTACAGGCATCAGGACCAGTTAGAGAACCGTGTGGCCCGGGGCAGGGCCCCTTGCGTAAGGGCAGGCCCCTGAGCCAGGTGGACCACTGAGCACCAGCCAGGAGGCGGGCCCTGACTTGTGCAAATGGTTCCGATTTTGTGGATGCTCTGTCAGCTCTGGGAGACCCCAGGCCTCTGCAGACCGCACTTGGAGCCCCGCAGGGTACAGGCCTCTCGACCATTGCCCGTGGGGAAGTTTGTCTGACCCTCGTCATGCAGGCAGTCTGAGAGTTTTCCAGCGGGAGTGTTTCCTTCTTAGTTTTCCCTGTGGTTCAGAACAGTTTCCCCTGAGACCACACACACACACACACACACACACACACACACACACACACACACTTCTATCAGTAGAGTCCGGACACCTGTCTCCTGCCAGCATTCCCGCTTTCAGGACCAGTCACCTCCCTGGGACCATGACTGCTGTGCTGAGTGGTGGAGGGGTTTATGTGAGCCGGACCTAGGAAATCCACATGACTCCCGGGGAGGAAGTCATTCCACCTTCAGGACCGGAACCCAGCTCTGCCCCCAGAATCCCTGAGCCCCTCACAGCCCTGCCACAGTGGACAGTCCCTCTGCCCCTGCCGCCGGGTAACTGTCCTGCCGCAGGCCCCTCGCTGGGCCTCCACCGCCCTTTCTGCAGTGTTAGTGGAGAACCACGCGCTGTCCGGGCCTCTAGGGCGACGTCTGTGAAGAGTCACAGAAATGCCTGCCTCACGGAGATGAACTTCCAAGGGGAAGTCAGACATGAAATGAAAACTGAGAAAGCCAGAGGTCTGTTAGAAAAGTCCTTCAGGAACAGTGGCCCAGGCTGCAGTGATCAGAGCAAGCAGAGTGCCCAGGGTCCCGCTGGGAGGTGTCTGAACAGGGACAGGGGCAGGGAGGGAGTGAGCCCGGGGTGTCTGCAGGGGGCAGGTGCAGAGGGCAGGGGGCGCCCGCTCGGCCTGGAGGAGCAGGAGCGGGCTGGGGGCGCGGTGGTGCAGCAGCTGGGGTCCGTGGGCCTGGGGAGCCCCCTGCGTCAGCTTCACACCAGCGTGGGAGGGTCCCGTCACATCCTGCTGACCTTCTCCTTCCTTCCACTGTCCTGGACGCTTCTCGACAGCCTCCACAGGCGGTTCTCCTTCCTGGAATCTTCTAGTTCTCTTGGGGCTCCCGCCCGCGTCACTGCTTCAGGACGAACTTTCCTGTGCTCGCTGCCCACCCTGCGGGACCCCAGCCCACAGTCTGCTCACACTTGCTGGAGGGGTGGGTGGACTGGGGGATGTGATGAATGTGAAGCTTTGGGCCATGTCTGTGTTCCTTGCTAGAGACTCTAAGCTCTGAAGAGGGAAGGTCGCTCCCCGTCCACCCCGGGGCCTCCAGAACATGGGGTTCCGGGGGCTCAGTCTGGAAATGAGGCGGGGCTAACCTGTGCTGACTGAGTCGCCCATGTTGGCTGAGGGTGGGCTCCATACACGAAGAGCCTCGCGTCGGGCGCCGGTCAGCTGGATTGGGAAATGGGGGGTGAAGTTGGGCTTTAAATGTACTTCCCTATTAGGGGTTGAGAGGGCCCTCAGCTCGGAAATGTCCTCCCCCGTCACAGTACCATCAGAGTCAGCGCTTCAATCATAGCACACAGGGCCGGGGGTCCCACCGCAGCCCTGGCGGCCAGACGCCTGATGTTGGACTGAAACGCTTCCCAGAAGGCGCCCGAAGGGGGTCAGGGTGGATCCCCAAGAAGCCAGCCTTTGTCCCCGTGAGTTCTGCCGCGGTGGAAACGCAGCCCTGGAATCCACATTCCGACTCCTCAGTGCTTAACCGTGTACGAGTTCAGAGCTTCAGACCTGCTCTCACTGCCTCTTACTCTGAAATACCCTTCTCTGAGGTGAAGCTGCCCATGGTCCCCGAGCTCCCCAGTTGTCCCTCCTACCCTGGGCTGTTGAGGGAGGGGCTGTGATACTCTGTTACAGATGGTGAGCAGGTCTGTAAATCTCTGCTGCTGCTGCTAAGTCGCTTCAGTCGTGTCCAACTCTGTGCGACCCCAGAGACGGCAGCCCACCAGGCTCCCCCGTCCCTGGGATTCTCCAGGCAAGAACACTGGAGTGGGTTGCCATTTCCTTCTCCAATGCATGAAAGTGAAAAGTGAAAGTGAAGTCGCTCAGTCGTGTCCGACTCTGTGCGACCCCATGGACTGCAGCCTACCAGGCTCCTCCGTCCATGGGATTTGCCAGGCAAGAGTACTGGAGTGGGGTGCCATCGCCTTCTCTGTGTCAATCTCTAAGAGCTGCTAATTACATACAATGGGGCATACCTACAGAATCTGTGCTCTGTTTCAACCCACAGATTACGTGCAAAGACACAGTGGCCGTCATGAGGAGACTACACATTGATGTCTGCCACTGTGGATCCAGAGTGCAGTGGCCTTGGAGAGCACGTGCCGGCCACACCTCAGAAAGTGCCCCGTACTTGCGTCCGCACTGAAGTCCCACCCACAGCACCGTCTCATTACTGTTCTTGGGGGAAATGGCCTTTTCTCCTTCTTTACTCACAGGTGCCTGGTTTCATAGTGGTAAAGAATCCACCTTCCAGTGCAGGAAATGCAGAAGACACGGGTTCAGCCCCTGGGTTGGGAAGATCCCCTGGAGAAGGAAATGGCCACCCACTCCAGTCCTCTTGCCTGGGAAATCCCACGGACGGAGGGGCCTGCTGGGCCACAGTCCCTGGGGCAGCAGAGTCAGACAGGACTGAGCGACCGGCACGCGGGCCTGGCTGCCGGCCTGCCTAGACCACGGTGGGGCTCCCAGGGAGACATACCTGTCGGTTGGTTTCCCGCCTCATTCCCAGCACTGAAGACTCATGAAAATAGGTGGACAAATGGACTGCCAAACACACAGAATGGTATCATGTTCTGCAGGTCTGTCTTTAATTCACACATCTGTAAACTCCCAACATGAGTGACGGAACCATATGTCAGAGAGACGGGTAAATATCAAGAAACTATCCCCAAGACTAGTTTTGTGGTGTGTGTGTGAATAAATTAAAGAGCACCATAAAATGAGATTACGGAAAGGGATATGTGGCTTTAAATGCACACATTTCTTTCTAGAAGGAACTTACGGAAATGAGTGTGTTAATATATTAAGGATCATTCCCTAGATTCCTGCTTGTTTTTAGCACATGAGAGATCATTTCAGAGCGAGTGGTGTGTGCCTCATAAGCGTTATTCGTGAGGCAGTTCTTTAAAAAGGATGTGATCGCCGCAGGTGATGTAAATAAATAATTGAATACATTATTAGATGAGGCTGAAGAGACACGTCTCCCATGCAAAGGAATGCGAAACAATTTGTGGAATTTATGCGACTGTTTCACCCTCTTCTCCCTCAGCCTAGGCTGTGCAGGGCGGCTCCTGTCCCAGGCAGACAGACAGCAACATGGAAAGACAAACTTGGAAGAGAACTGACCCGCACCCTCAGCCAATAGGCGAGGGTGACATCCACGGGGAGGTCAGGTGGACAGGCTCCACCTGACGTGACGGAGGCGAATCGGAGGAACCTGGTGAATGGGCTGCAGGGCCCACCCTTGAGGGTAGATGACAGGTGGGCTTGGAGAGGGCTAGGCTGGGAAGACACCCCGTGTGTCCCGGACACACCGCCCAGCTCTGGGGCCATGGGTGGCCTTCACAGAGTCCAGCCCACATTCCAACCCTGACCACCCATGCTGGTCTTTCAGAAGTTTAAACCTGTTGGTTTTGCAGATGGAAAGATGAGACCTAATCTTTTTAAATGAGAAAAAAAAAATCACGCTTTCTTACATCCTGGACCATTTACCTTCAAAAAATCACAGACCGAGATGATATTAAAAGCAAGAGTTGTTTCACACTCAAAGACGTGCGGAATGACCCGTTATGTATAATTGGTTCCAACCATCCCTCTGTGACAAGTTTTTACAAGCCGTCTGAATGCATTTAGGGTAGAAAGAGAAAAGACTAAACAACAATCATGCTTTATGTGAATGTGAGTGGAGTCCCTTCCAGCGTCTTCATTGAGATGGGCCCAGGACGAGCCTGTGAAGAGATACGGACACATGCGGAGGAATCCCCAGCCTTCACCTCTCCGCCTCAGCTCACCTTGGCTAAGACCTTTCCGGGACTTTAGAATCTCCTCGCTGTGCACAGATCCAACGGCAAGGGGGTTTAAATACCGTTATTTTTCTCCATGTACTGGACCTCACATATTAATATTCAGGCCAGGAGCAGTTTAAAATTGCACAGAACAAGCATGCTCGCCAATAGCTCAGTGGGAGGCTGAGTGTAAGTAGCTGCCAATCAACAGGCCGGGCCATTGTGAGCCCAGACAGCCCTAACAACACCCTCGCGGGGTCCCCGTCACCGCCCTTGTTCAGCAGGGCCTGGAGGAAGCAGGGGGAGGGAGGGGGAGGCCGGGACCCAAACACGGAGCCCGAGCCCGATGTGGGGCCTGAGGCCCGGGCCAGGCGGGGAGGGAGACGCAGGGCTGCAGTGGGAGGTCCTGGAGGCCCCACGGCCCCTGGGCAGGTATCGCGCCCTGCGGCAGCTCCCGGGGGTTCGCAGGCGACGAGGGGCCTGGGGCCCGGCAAGCAGGGCGGCCCAGCATGGGCCGGTGCGCCCTGAGGGGTCGGCCCGGGGATGGGCCTGCTCTTCCGGGGCTGCCTGTCTCCTGCTCCGGTCTGAGCGGGCAGTGGGCCTCAGCCGAGGCCGCAGGAGGCCGGCTGACCACCTCCCACAGTGGGGTCCGGCTGGCCTCTGGTTCCTCGCAGGCACCCTGGGGGTCGGGCTTCCCAGGCAGCTTTCCTTCCAAAAGTGCGGTTGCCCGACTTTGCCTGAAAAGAACCGACAGGACGGGGAGGCTGCACCGTGCGGCCCGTCTGCGGGCGCAGGTCACACGGTCCCAGTGACCGCGGCACGGCGCGGCGAGGGGCACGGCGCGTCCTGCCGTCCCCAGGGAGCCGCCGGCGTGTGTGTGCCGGTGTGTGTGTTTCCTCCCGACACACACGCAGCCTCTGACCACAAACAGCGCTGGCCCTGCCGGGGTCAGTTTCTACCACAAGTGACACCCGTCGCTCGGCTGCCAGCCCGGGGAGGCGCCCCATTGCCCAAAGAGCCCGAGGGGAGGGGAGGAGCACGGGGACACTGGAGGGGCGGGTGGCGGGGGGACCCCAGCTCTGAGCAGGGCAGCGGTGGGGGGTGTTCAGGACGAGCGGAAGCTGAGACCCGGCGGGCTGGAGGGAGCCGGACGGCAGGACGCTGAGGACGCGATGCGAACCTGTGATGAGGCAGATGATGACGCACGGAGTCCTGCTCCTCCCCGGGGGAACGCGCGGAAGAGCTCGCCTCGCCAGGCGCTGGCGCGGAAGCACGCTTGGCTTTGGGGACCCTCTGAGGGGTGGGTTTGTGACCTGCCCCCCAGACAGCAGAAGCTGAAGCACTGCCTGCTGTGGACGCGGCCTCTTTACTAGGTGGTCAGCGGCCAGCATGGACGTCCAGGCGTGGACGGGGCAGGGGGCGGGTAACAGCTTCCACGGCGGCTCCAGGTGGCCCAGCTGTGTCCTTTGATGGCCTCAGTCCCTGAGTGGACAGACACGTCTGGACAGAAGGAGGCGAGGCAAGCAAAGTCCTGTCCCCACGGGGCTTCTGTCTCAGGGCCAGGCTGGCCAGCCTGGCAGCCATAAGCCAGGACCTGAAACTGGAGATAATCACAGCCCAGTTACATTAACAGTTCATCCCCGTCACCTGCGCTCTTGCCGGCCGGCGGCGCGGCGAGCAGCACAGAGAGAACAGTCCGCAGTCCAGGCCGTCCTCTCAACGGGGCCGTTCTGAGTGTGTGTGAGCACGCAGGTGTAGGTGTGACGTGTGTTGTTACTGTGCATGTCTGTGCGAGTGTATGTGTGGACGAGCAGAAGGGCGGTTGAAAAGCTTGTGTGTGACTTGGGCTGAGCAGGGAGAAGAAAGAACAGCATGCTGTCTTTTGAGGGGCAGAAAGTAGGAATGTAATTTAGCCACAAACGCAGGGGTCTGGACCCCCACTCCCAGCCCAGTCACGCGGGTGCCAGGAAACAAGGATTCAGAAGGTGCAGAGGGGCTCCGTACTTTCCAAACACTCCTGTCAAGTCCGGGTGGGCGGCCCCCACAAGCCAGTGTCACTGTGGACGCTGAGATTCACAGGGAACAGCCGCCCAGCTGGGCGCCGGGCTCGCAGGTTTGGGCTCTCACGCGCCGGGGGCAGGGCCCCCGCCTCGGGGATGCCCTCTAACTTCGCTTGTCCCGACCATGAACAAACCCCGCTGGCCTCGGGGAGGGCCTCGGGCGGGCCCCCTGGTTTCCCAGCTGCTTCCTTCTCCTGGAGTGCTGCACAGCACCAAAGCTGTCCTGCGTCTTACCGCTCATTCTGGGATCCAAAGTAACAACTTCACATAATCGTGACACCCTCCAAAACAAGAACTACGTTGCCTCTGCTTTTATCAGATGCTTGCTAATTAATCCAGCTACAAATGCAGCACAGTCGCTGAGCCCGGACACAGGGACAGAGCTGCCTGTCTCACCTGCCAGCCGGCAGTTTACCAACGCAGCTCAACTTTCCGCAACACGGCAAACAATCGAGAAATCTCCACGCTCTGCAAACGGTTGCCACCCTCAGCCCCCAGGCGAGCCACTTGCTGTGATCACTTTATTGTTAAGTTCCAACCAAACACACATATACAAGCACCCCCAAATTCCACACATGGGCACCCGCACCCAGACACACACGATGCCACAGGAAAAAGTACAGTTTCATTTGCAGAATGTCATCTATTCATCGCTTTTATGCCTCCGATGCAGCTCTGGGAGAACTTATCTGCACAAACAGAACAGATAATGAGTCTAAAATAATAATCCTGGGGAAAGAAGCACACACCCTTCCAAAC
This sequence comes from Bubalus bubalis, assembly GCF_019923935.1. Classification (NCBI taxonomy): domain Eukaryota; kingdom Metazoa; phylum Chordata; class Mammalia; order Artiodactyla; family Bovidae; genus Bubalus; species Bubalus bubalis. The sequence goes on from NC_059169.1 coordinate 1,294,806, forward strand.
GCTTCCTGCAGTTTTCAGCTCCCTCTCCGCCCCCAGCGTATGTTGCTGGTCCCTCTTGCTTCGGTGTTAAATTGAGTTTGTTCTTCTGCGTTTGCCTCTAAGGCTGCGCGCGGGTATTGTCCTCCTACGGGGACTGTGCGTGGTGCCGGCTTCGGTTCCCTGCTGGGGCCTCGTGTCTGCTCAGGAGCCAGGGGGCTCGGCTCAGCTCCTGACGGTGTCACTAAGTTGTGTGTGGCCGTCAGAAAACGACTTCGCCTCCTGGAACCTCAGCTTCCTCGTCTGCTGCTCAGGGATGACGGCACAATGCTGATGGAGATCTAGATTTGATGAGGACTGAATCAGCTGACAGATGCAAAGAAAGAGATGGGTCCTTGGCACGTGATTCTGCAATCAGTTCAGTTCAGTTCAGTCGCTCAGTTGTGTCCGACTCTTGGCGACCCCATGAATTGCAGCAAGCCAGGCCTCCCTGTCCATCACCAACTCCCGGAGTTCACCCAAACTCAAATTATGCTTATTTCTATTAGTTAGGATGGAAACTTGATCTTACACTTTTTGTATCGTTAACATTAGCAGTTGCACTTTTATATCAGATTGCTTTAAAATTGTTTCCATTTAGCTTTGAGCATGCTTCCTATTTCTAGCTGATTTGGTAATCATCCTGAACACCAAGCTACCTGCCAGCTCCTGACTCCATGTACACACCATGTTTCAAACACACCAAACCAGAGGTTCAGACATTGACACAGGCTTTTCTCTCCACCTGAAAAGACTTTCCAAGCCTTCCTTGCCTCAACATCCAGTTCGAAGGCACCTTCCTCGGGTAAATGCTCTCTGGAGAGCTCATGCAGAAGGGAGAGTTCCTTCCGAAACGTTCTAGAATGTGTTCAAGCTGCTCTGACATCACAAACCACACACGTCACGGGCGCATCAGCCCAATTCACACGTCAGGGCGCATCACCCCAATTTACACGCATTTCCCAGGCGCATCACCCCAATTTACACGCATTTCCCAGGCAGCTCAGCTGGTTAAGAATCCTCCTGCAGTGCAGGAGGCCCCAGTTTGATTCCTGGGTCAGGAAGTTCCCCTGGAGAAGGGATAAGCTACCCATCAAGTATTCTTGGGTTTCCCTGGTGGCTCAGATGGTAAAGAATTTGCCTGCAAAGCAAGAACTAGGGTTCAGTCCCTGGGTCCAGAAGATCCCCTGGGAGGGCATGGCAGCCCACTTCATTATTCTTGCCTGGAGAAGTGCCAGGGACAGAGGAACCTGGTGGGCTACAGTCTACGGGGTTGCAAAGAGTTGGATCCGACTGAATGACTAAGCACAGAACTCCCCTTGATTGGGAACCCCTGAACCAAAAACCATGATGCTGCCATGGAGGACATCTAGGAAATGTTCTGAATGACTGATGTGGAAAAGCAAAGCTCAGTCATCGCTGCCTGCTGAGACTGTGAGTGGTCAGTCAGCCCAGGAAAGGCCAGAAGGCTTCTAGCCACTTCCAGCCCTGCCTCCCAGTACCTAGCCATGCCCTGGGTGGTATCCACAAGCTTTCCAAATACAACATCCCATATAACACAGTCCTGACCAAGGTGTCTATAGATGTCCAGGGACGTGCAGAGGGTCTGGGTCTGCAAGCCCCCTGCATGAACAGAACATGCGGCTGGGTCAGAATCTATCAACCGCTGACAATGAAGTTAAGGACAACTGGTTTCGAACAGGAGGAATTAACCACCTGCAGAGGGAACGCACCTCCAGGGACAGGCTGGCATAGGGCTTGTTTGCTGGCTTATTTATCTCAAACCTTTATGAGTAACTTGGCCTCGGACCCACTGCTGAGTACAGGGAAGAGGATGCGGCCAGGACGGGGCCAGGAGGTGGCCCAGCTCCTCCCTCCTGGAGACCAGTCTGTGGAGAAGTTGACAAAGATCCCCAACCCCTTCTCTGCATTTCTGGGTCCAAGACATTCTGAAAACTGAAGTCCCTCCCCTGCTGTGGTTCACTGATGGCAGATGAAGGCCACTAGCTCACGGGGCAGCAGGACTTTAGCCATGTGGGGCTGTTTATGCTCCCTACCTACGAAGTGTGAATGCGATGTTTTAATGTAGAAAGATTAATGTGCTTGATTACAAAGTGATATCCAGAGGCTGTGCTATATGAAGGTGTTAGTCGCTCAGTTGTGTCCGGCTCTTTGCAACCCTATGGACTACAGCCTGCAACGCTTCTTTGTCTGTGGGCTTCTCCACATAAGAATACTGGTGTGGGTAGCCATTCCTTTCTCCAGGGGATCTTCCCCACCCAAGGATTGAACCCGGGTCTCCTACATTGCAGGCAGACTCTTTATCATCTGAGCCACCAGGGAATCCCATTGTGCTGTATATGGGCGCATATATGCATATGTGTAGATAATATACAGATGTATTATTTTGAAAGCTAAAAATTCCAAACTCTAAAACACATCTGCCTCCATGGGTTTTGGCACAAAGGTTGGTGGGCCTGGAGTTAAGTCCTGTTTTGGGGACCCCTGTGAGGGACACCAGGGTGTGGCGGGGGGGTGAGGCACCCCCAGGAGAGTCAAGGTGACAGGAGTGTCTGGGTGACTTGTCGGGAGGCGGAGTCACCGAGGGGCTGCATCTGCAAACCCTCTGGCTGGGTGGTGGGAACAAGATGGGGACAGGGGGCCTGGGGGAAGCTTTGCAGAAACCACCCCAGGACAGCCTCTCCCTGAGGCCCCTCTCTTGGCTGGTGATGGGGCAGCTCTTCCCAGCAAGAGGCCAAAACCATCGCCCCCTCCTGGAGGGTGGACTGGCCTCGGCTCTGACCTGCGCAGAAGTGACCCTGAGCCAGTCCCAGGCCCCCAGGGCGCTGTGTGCGTCTCCCCTCATCCTTGACCTTCTGCCCAAATCCTTGTGAACTGCCAGACCAGAGGGCTGGTGGCCGAGAGGCCGGGGAACTGAGTCTACATCAGCATGTGTCCCGGCCAAGGCTGCAGGTGTCGGGGAGAGCAGGTCCGAGCACAGACGCGGGCGAGGGGACCTTCCCCCACTGCCAGGTAGACCCCAAAGTGCAGAACGCAGGCGAGGGGACCTTCCCCCACCGCCCTGTAGACACCAAAGTGCAGATCGCAGGCAAGAGGACCTCCCCCACTGCCACGTAGACCCCCAAACTGCAGAACGCGGGCGAGGGGACTTTCCCCCATCGCCACGTAGACCCCAAACTGCAGAACGCGGGCGAGGGGACATTCCCCCACCACCACGTAGACCCCAAACTGCAGAACGCGGGCGAGGGGACCTTTCCCCATCGCCACGTAGACCCAAACTGCAGAACCGTGAGTGAACCAGACGATCATCCTCTTAACCCATGAAACACGAGGGCGGCTACTAAGTGTGGGGTGCTAGCCGGTATATATCCAGGAAAGTAGGAGACAAGGAGAAGAGCCCGCAGGCACCAGCAGGCCCATCCCGCCGGGACACCTGCGGCCTCGAGCGATGACCTAACACTGGGTCCTGCCCCACCCACGCCTGAGGGCAGGGAGCCCAGAGCTCGTCAAGTCCCAGGACCTCACTGTTCCTCCGTCTGTGCCTACAGGAGTAGGATTCCTTGCGATTCCTCTGAGAGACAGGAGGCTGGGGTTTTCTCTGTGTATCTGATTACCAGGTTTAACCAGGAAAGAAAAACTGAATGGTCATAAACTGTCCCACGAGAAGACGTTCCCAGGCTATGAGGCCGCCGGTCCCCGAAGAAGGAGACAGCCGTCATCGGAAAGACACATACCGCTTTGTTCCAGTTCTGACTGCTGTCTGGGACCTGAAACGGTTAGCGCCGTGGAAACCTTTGCTTCTTCTCGCATTGCAGGCTGAGTGCACCTTCCCACAGCTCAGTGACGCAGGGAGAGCAAGCTGAGAGCCTGGGCATCTAGTACCATCTAGTACGCTGACAGAGAGGGCAGTGGCACCCCACTCCAGTACTCTTGCCTGGAAAATCCCATGGACGGAGGAGCCTGGTGGGCTGCAGTCCATGGGGTCACTGAGGGTCGGACATGACTGAGCAACTTCACTTTCACTTTTCCCTTTCATGCATGGGAGGAGGAAATGGCAACCCACTCCAGTGTTCTTGCCTGGAGAATCCCAGGGACGGTGGAGCCTGGTGGGCTGCCGTCTATGGGGTCACACAGAGTTGGACACGACTGAAGTGACTTAGCAGCAGCAGCAGCAGTACCGCTGATGTGACAAAGGGCTGCTTCCCTCGTCCCTGCAACAGGACCCCAGGGTGTAGCTCTGCACTTCCTGTGTCCCTGCTCTGAGGTCCCTGGTGTCCCCTGCACTTCCTGTGCCCCGGGAAGCACCCAGGTTGTCATGTGCAGTCAGGCAGGACTAGGCCATCCTCGGGAGCTGCCCCTACTTTGTGATCTGGAGAAAGTGAAGCCCAGCCGTCTTTCCACCTTGCGCGGTAGAGGGACTCCCCGTACCGCACCGTGTAGGCAGGGCTGGCTTTGACATTTGCTGGGCGTGTGACTTTGAAAAGCTACCCAAGCTCTCCAGGTCTCTGAAAGCGCCTCTTACAGTGGGGATAATAACAGCGAGTGTTTGCTGGCTCTTGTGAGGATTAAAGGAAACGGAGTAAACTCTGAGAGCAGAGGTTTTGTCTCGTTGTTCACTTAGGTACTTGAGCAGGCCTGGCACATAGTAGGTGGTCAGTAGATAGTTGTTGACTGAGAGCATGTTAACCAGCATAGTGTATGCATTATAGCCATTGTACCCAGCCCGCATTAATAAACGCATAGGTACACGCCACCTCACGCGCGCGCGGCCCCGCTGCCGTCAGCGTTCGGTAAACATCAGCTGCTGCTCCTTCCACGATTACTATCATTAGCCACTTTGCCTCACAGGGTTGCTGTGAGGATGTGAAAAACACACGGGCTTCCCTGCTCTACTGAGCAATATTCCAAGGTCAAGGAGGAAAAGCAGTCCACAAATACAAATTATTACTGTCAATCTCAGCTCCATATTTCAGAATCCCACTTCTGGGCACATTATTTACTCTGTCACGTAGCAGGGCTTTGCTTTTGGTCGGAATGCTGTGAATGGGCGCCTGACCCGAGGAAACAGGCAGATCTCACATGCGGAGGAAGTCGTGGCGGCTCCTGGTTCCCCAGACGCACCGGCTGCGTGCTCAGCGGGTGCAGATGTCTCAGTGCCCAGTTCCTCTAGGTCCAGCGCAGGGGAAACCTGCTCAGTATGGTTCCCCAAGTCCTCCTCCAGCCAGGAGGGCGTCGAGAGGCTTGTACCGCCCCGGAGGAAGGCCTTTGCTGTCTGCTGTCTACCTGCTGGCTTCTTCCAGTGGTCAAGCCCCAGGTCCATGGTCGCCTTCCCGCTCACCCCACTGAGATCATGAGGGCCTGCTCCTGCCTGCGACTCTGGGTGGCGTCCCCAGCTGCCCACTGGATTGCCCTTTTGCAATCCTCTTGACCTTCGTCTTGGTCTCTCCTGAGGTTAGACTCTGCAGCATGCTGAGTGTCACCGGGCCTAAAGCAGGACAGATGAGGTGGGCCTGGGAATGGATGTCTATGGACTGCCTGCGGATTGAATACGAAACAGACCTAACACTGTGCAGAACTTGGGTCAGGCCTGAAGCAATCAGGCTAGGAATCAAATGAGAAGCATTGCCCTCCAGGCGACCCTGACAGCAACCACCCCAGGGCTCTGTTGGCCTGTCCCTGGCACATAAAAAGGACAGTATTTAGATGGCAGATTTGGGTGAACAGCCAAGTTCCCGGCCACCCCTGCAGCTGCTCGAGGCCCATCTTTCTGAGCACGTGCAACCATCCGTGGCCCCTGTCACCCAGGCTGGATGGCTTGGTGGTGGGCCAGTCCCTTCCATGCAGAGGCACAGAGAGGGGCGGCTACCTCCCCAGGCAGATGGTGATAAGCCTTGTACAAACTGCTGTACATTCTGATGGGGGAAAGCCACATGGGAGAGTCAGGGGTGACGAGAAATATTTGGCGGTGCTCCGGGAAGACCCTGGGCTCCCTGGAGCACTGCTGATGGTGGAGCTTACAGCGATGCTGGCCTGTGACGGCAGGCGCACGTGCATGGAAAGTCAAGCCACGAAGTCTTGGCCATGGCTGGTCCAGATCAGAAACAGAGATTTTTAGAGGCCCTGGATCTGTTATCATTAGTGGCGTACCCAGGACCACAACAAGCTCCATAAGGAGTATTGAAAACTTACTTTTATTGAATAAAATTTTGACAGGGCCACCTACGACCTCAGGGTCTCAGGGAGTCGCCCGTGAGCAGGCTGGCTTGGTAGGAGGCATTCACTGGGTCCCACATGAGGCTCTCTGTGGTCGTATGAGTTTAATAAGTCATCTCAGGGCTGGAGCAGCAGAGCTGTGCTGAGATGCTGGCATCCATTGACTGGGCTCAGTGTTTCCGGGGGGAAGGGAGAGAAGCAAGCCTACACTTTCCTTTTAAGCAAGTCAAGGACGAGTGAGCTTCTCTATCTCCTGTTGGTCCAGAGGGTCTCAGTGATGATCACCCAGTGAAGTGCCTCCTTTGTACATCTGGGTTCTCAGATTCTAACAACTGAGAACGTGAATCAGATATGCTTGTGTGTGCTCCGTCCAACTCAGTCGTGTGACCCCAAGGACCGTAGCCTGCCAGGCCCCTCTGTCCATGGGACTCTCCAGGCAAGAATACTGGAGTGGGCTGCCGCTTCCTTCTCCAGGGTGTCTTCCCAACTCAGGGATCAAACCTGCGTCTCCAGTATTGGCCGGTGGGTTCTTTACCACTAGCATTGCCTGGGAAACCCGAGAGCCAGATACCGTGGGCCGAATTCCATCCCTGGAAGACAGGTGGAGTCCAGACCCCAGAACACGGCCTATTTAGAGAGGGGGGTCTTTGCAGAGGGATCTGTTAGGATGAGGTCACCCTGGAGCTGGGCGGACCCTCATCCGATAGGACTGGTGTCCTCATGGAAAGAGACGCAGGGACACAGACACCAGAAGAAGATGGCCCGTGTGGACAGAGACAGTGAAGCCTGGGGAGCAGGGGACTCGGGTCACCACCAGGAGCTTCCGGGGAGACCCTCCTGAGCCCCCAGGGAGCAACCAGCCCTGCCCAGACCTGCATCCAGAGCAGGGAGTAAGGGCATTGCTGCTGTTTCTAAGCTGCTCGGTTCGGTGCTGTGCTGTGGAGGCCAGGAAACACTGACCACGTGGAGAAGGGAAGGCCACCTGGTCGACCCCTGGGCTGCCTCTCCTGAAGCCCCCCACCTGCGCCTTCAGGATGGGGTGTCTGAGTTCAGGGTGCCCTGCTGCCTTGGGCAGAGCAGCTGTGGATTGAAGGCGGCCCTTATCCAGTAGCACGGTGACCCTGTGGAGGGAGGGGACAGAAGCCCTGTCTGTCCCCGGATGGCTCCCCAGATGGGGGCTGGGTGCAGTGGGCAGGACGAGCTCCACTTTCAAAAGGTGCTGTCCGCACAATGTCCCCAGAAATGTCTCAGGACACCAGCTCATCACCTGCAAGACCCCCAGCGACACCAGCATGAGCCTGAGGCCTGGGAGGTGGCCCGCGCTCACGATGCTCCGGGGCCCCCGGAAGCCACGAGCTTTCCCTGCTTCTCTGTCCGGCCTAAAGCACAGGTAGGCCTTTGCCTTTCCCCACACAGCAGCACACCGTGGGCTACGCACGCCTAGGACATTCCTGCCCAGTAGGCAAGCCCTGGGTCGGCGTCCCTCCCTGTGGTGACCTGCACTTGGTCCCCAGGAACCGAGAGTCGGGATGAGGCTGGAGCTGCAGGTCATTTGGGGGCAGAGCTCATGGTTCTGGAGTTAAATCTATAAGGAAAGGTAATCCCAGTCCGGTCAAGATTAGCTGGGGAAGAACACCTCAGCGTCACTCTCGGGTGTCCAACCGGGCGCGGGGTCGCTCAGCACCCTGGGGTAAAGTCTGGGCGCATTCCCGGGGGTGGGGGCGGTTCGTGAGTTCATGGCCTGGCTGGGAAGAATGGTTGGGTCCCATGTAAAGAGTAACAAGGTCAAGACATGATTATTTTCTGGGAAATCATAAACTTTGCAGTGCACGTCTTATAGCCTTTATAGGCAACTTAATTGCAGCGCTATGCCAATGCAGGACACTTAGGAGACGCAGGTTTGATCCCTGAGTCTGAAAGATCCCCTGGAGAAGGGAATGACAACCCACTCTAGTATTCTTGCCTGGAGAATCCCATGGACAGAGGAGCCTGGAGGGCTAAAGTCCATGGGGTCACAGAGTCAGACACGACTGAGCCCATAGGACACATTTGTTGATTCATCTGGTTCTTGGGTCTTATAAACTCTAACCATCAGCACTGCAAAACCATTATGACACCCAGACATGAGAGGGTGTCTTGAGAAGGGTTCCCTCCCGAGCTCTGTGTTGCCATTTGCCTCTGCCGCTCTGGAACAGCCGCATGCCTTTGAAAATAGACACTCTACCTGGAAAAGCACCATTCTGCCATTTATTTGTTCTTATACATATAGGAACACATGCAGTATGCCTGGCCTACAAGAAATCCAGCTCATAAACTTGTGATATGTGTGCTGTAACAGAAATGCTACTTTCTAAGTTGTTAGAATAAAGACACAATTCACTATAAAATTAATCTAAATATAACTTCATATTTCTTTAATGATTCAGAAGATGCTTCAGAACTTGCCACCCCTCAGAGTTACCAATATCCTCATCAATATATTATACTCTACATAAGAATAAAGAAAGAAAGGCAATGCCAAAGAACGTTCAAACTACCGCACAACTGCACTCATCTCACACGCTAGCAAAATAATGCTCAAAATTCTCCAGGCCAGGCTTCAATAGCACATGAACTGTGAACTTCCAGATGTTCAAGCTGGTTTTAGAAAAGGCAGAGGAATCAGAGATCAAATTGCCAACATCTGCTGGATCATCAAAAAAGCAAAAGAGTTCCAGAAAAACATCTATTTCTGCTTTATTGACTATGCTAAAACATTTGACTGTGTGGATCACAACAATTTGTGGGAAATTCTTCAAGAGGTGGGAATGCCAGAGCACCTGATCTGCCTCTTGAGAAATCTGTATGCAGGTCAGGAAGCAACAGTTAGAATTGGACATGGAACAACAGACTGGTTCCAAATAGGAAAAGGAGCACATCAAGGCTGTATATTGTCACCCTGCTTATTTAACTTCTATGCAGAGTACATCATGAGAAACACTGGGCTGGATGAAGCACAAGCTGCAGTCAAGATTGCCGGGAGAAATATCAGTAACCTCCGATATGCAGATGACACCACCCTTATGGCAGAAAGTGAAGAGAAACTAAAGAGCCTCTTGATGAAAGTGAAAGAGGAGACTGAAGAAGTTGGCTTAAAACTCAACATTCAGAAAACTAAGATCATGGCATCTGATCCCATCAATTCATGGCAAATAGATGGGGAAACAGTGGAAACAGTGAGAGATTTTATTTTTTGGGGCTCTAAAATCACTGCAGATGGTGATTGCGGCCATGAAATTAAAAGATGCTTGCTCCTTGGAAGAAAAGCTATGACCAACCTAGATAGCATATTAAAAAGCAGAGACATTACTTTGTCAACAAAGGTCCATCTACTCAAGGCTATGATTTTTCCTGTGGTCATGTATGGATGTGAGAGCTGGACTATAAAGAAAGCTGAGCACTGAAGAACTGATGCTTTTGAACTGTGGTGTTGGAGAAGACTCTTGAGAGTCCCTTGGACTGTAAGGAGATCCAATAAGTCCATCCTAAAGGAGATCAGTCCTGAGTGTTCATTGGAAGAATTGATGTTGAAGCTGAAACTCCAATACTTTGGCCACCTGATGTGAAGAGCTGACTCTTTGGAAAAGACTCTGATGCTGGGAGGGATTGGGGGCAGGAGGAGAAAGGGACGACAGAGGATGAGATGGTTGGATGGCATCACCGACTCAATGGACATGAGTTTGAGTAAGCTCTGGGAGTTGGTGATGGACAGGGAGGCCTGGCGTGCTGCAGTCCATGGGGTCGCAGAGAGTCAGACACGACTGAGCGAATGAACTGAACTGAAGAAAAAAAGCTCCCAATGAATTGGGGGTTTAGCTAGTGGATTACTAGATCCACTGTTTTTTTTTTTTTCTTTCTTAAATAATTAGCTCAAGAAGCGTTATTAAGAGCTGTTGCTGCCGTTCAGTCACTCAGTTGTGTCCGGCCCTTTGCGACCCCACAGACTCAGCACTACAGGCTTCCCTGTCCTTCAGCATCTCCCAGAGTTCACTCAAACTCATGACCATTGGGTCAGTGATTATTAAGAGTAGCCACTAGAAACTGTTTACTCTGCAGTTTGGTTATATATTTACACTTATTTTTGAGGTTTAAAAATGAAATAGAATGAAGACAAAATCTGAAGAGAATATGGTCTCTGGGGGCTGGGTGAGATAGTCTTTGGGTGGAAAACCTCGTAAGATTCTGGTAAAATGACATGCGATTTCTTTCAGTAAGTTTGTCTAGAGAAAGTACAAATGGAAGAGGCCCAGTGACGAGGCTCTTACTTCGCATCTGACTATGATGTCGCCTTGGTGTTTCTTATAAGACAAGTCACTGAGTGCTCTCAGCACGTCTGTATCTGCAGTAACAACTCTAAAAAATCTCAGATGTTTGCCGGCCGGCAGCCCCTTCCGCGGGGCCTTGAAGGCCTCGCTTCGACGGACCATTTGCCGGTCACCATGCACACATTGCCGCCCCGCGTCGTGGCCAGCCTCTCCCAGGAAGCTGGCTTCCTCGTGGGCCTGACCGCTGCAGTAACCCAGCCAGCATGTGAGTGCCGGGCCCCTTCCCCGCCCTCCTTGTGTGCAACGCGCCACGTTCCCCGGGGCGACTGTGGGCTGCGGGTTTAGAAATCGATTAGAGCTGAGATGGGGTGAGCTGCGAAAGCACGCTCCACAGCCACCTCTGCGGCACGGCTCGCTCGTTCGGCCCAGAGAAGGCCCTGCCTGCAGAATTAATAGGGAGCCCACGGCGATGCCTGCGGGGCCTGCGGGCGCCCTGCCTGAGCCTCGGACGCAGCGTCTGGGCCTCCTGTAGGCCATCCAGCAGCGCCCAAGAGGGCAAGACAATTAAACCTCCGTAAGTTTGTGCAGCACTTCGAGGAGGAAAGGCACTGTATAAATGCTAAGTGTTGTTATCACAGGGCAGAAGGAAGGACAGAGACGCTGAATGCTAAGAGAGAAGTCCCTGCAGGATAGAGCACCAGGGCAGAGCGGAACGAGATTATCTCACACTGAAGTTTAAAAAGTTAAAAAAAAAAAAAAATAGGTGAGAAAGCCAGGCTCAGAAATCAAAGGGAGGCCCCAGGAAGTATTAAGATAAATCATGCAATTTAATGCAACTTGACGGAGTCGGAGGTCACCGAGAGACAACAGGGACTCTGGAACACGGTTGTGATAATTAATTCCTAAAAAAATCAATTAATATTTTCTCTCATCGTTCACGAAGGGGGCTGGAACGGGGAGGGCACGCACACGTCTCCCCCGGGAGGAGCGAGGATGGTGAGGAAACCAGGATCCTGTCAACACGGGAGGTCCAGAAGCGAGTGCCTGCGGAGGGGCGGGCGCACCCACCCCCGAGGCTGCAGGAAGACGGCGGACAGGCTGCAGGCTGCGGCTGCCAGGAGTGACCAGCAAGCACGTGTACATCCCGGGCTTCACGAGGACGATAGGAACAGGGACTTGTTTATCTCCTAGTGGATACAAATGGCTTTGGAGTTTCTGACCCGAAAAGACGGTGCACTCAGAGGAACACACGCACGGAGCAACACATGGGAGCCAAGCTTTGGGGCATCTGCTCGTCGGTATTCTTTTTTAAGATTTTTTTTTTTTTTTACGAGGATCATTTTCTTCATTGCAAGATCAAGTCTTCATTGCATTTGTTACTATATTGATTCTGTTTTATGTTCTGGTTTTTTGGCCAAGAAGCATGTACTGTCTTAGTTCTCTGACCAGGAATTGAACCCACACACCCCGCTTTGGAAGGAGAAGTCTTAAGTACTGGACCATCAGGAAAGTCCTTCAGTGGTGTTCTTGAGGCAGCTTAAGAGTCACCTTAGGGAAAGATGCTGCTGCTGCTAAGTCACTTCAGTCACGTCCAACTCTGTGCAACCCCATAGATGGCAGCCCACCAGGCTCCCCCGTCCCTGGGATTCTCCAGGCAAGAACACTGGAGTGGGTTGCCATTTCCTTCTCCAATGCGTGAAAGTGAAGTCACTCAGTTGTGTCCGACTTGTAGTGACCCCATGAACTGCAGCCCACCAGGCTCCTCCATCCATGGGATTTTCCAGACAAGGGTCCTGGAGTGGGGTGCCACTGCCTTCTCCAGGGAAAGATGACCTAGTGAGAAGCAATGGACAACTGTGCTGCTTCTAGGACATCTTGCTCAGTGCCTCATCACACAGAATGCAGCGTCATAAACTTTTTTGTCGGTTTGTTTTGAAGACATGAAAGAGAAGAAAGTAGAAGAGACTAGACTTGGGAGGCCAAGCTCTTGAATCATAAATCACTCATCTAGAAACTCACGGTGCGCTCGAGGTAGATGACACAGGCAAACACAGGGTCCACCAGGAGCAAAACCAGACACGTGGACGATGAAGGTCTGCAGGGACGGTAGAGCGGGCAGGGCCTGTCCAGTCCAGGGGAGAAGACGCTTGGAGCAGGGAGAACACGAGTGACGAAATTCGCTGGTTGGGGCAAGTGGACAAAAGTAGAGGTGAGAGGTCCGTGTCACTCAAAGGGATGGTTCCGAGTTGGTATGTGGGGAACACAGATGAGGGAGAAAGGAAAGAGACTGAGATGAGGGATAGAAATTGCGAAAGGGCAGGTGGCCGAAATGGTGACAGGCACACAGTGGCCTTGAATGGACGTGGAGATGGAGACAGAGATCAGAAGTGTTATCAGTGGGTCAAAGACAGCAGATCAGCAGCAGGGGAAAGGGCGCTAAAACACTGGAGCACTCCAGCTGTCTCCACTGCGCTGTGGACAGGACCACGCTGGACACTGTGCGCTCGGCTCGGATCCCTCTAATCTGATGCGTGTCATGCAAACAGAGGGGTGCAGGCCGAGGCCCAGGGTTGGCAGGGGAGCCCCTGTGCCGAGGAAGGAGGCGGTCGAGAGAGACTCCCGTTGCGAGAGTGACAGACTTCGATTTGTATTTGATTTGCACACAAATCGGGCCCCTTTGGGATACTGACCCTTATCAGCTCAGGGTCTGGCCGCTCATGTTGGCAAGGGGGCCGCCACGCCTGCCCACTGGTCTCCAGCAACGTGGTATCTGGGTCCCGGTCCTCCCGTGGGAGCAGAGTGGACAGGGGCTCGGATGCCCAGGGAGCGGGAAGCGAGCCTCCTGTGCGCGGCTCCTTCAGAAAAGAGCGGGCTGGCCGCCTGGTGTCCTTGACGCGTCCCTGGAGCAAAAATCCCAGCGCGATCTCTCTGCCGGCCCGCCAAGAACCTGCAACCCACGACGGTCGACGCCAACCGCACGGCATCCGGGAACTGGTCCCTACTCAAAGAAAGTGTCCTCCCTGTGCTCACGCGGGTCTAGAGCCCATCCTGTCAGCCGCAGCTGCTCGACCGTGTGTGTCTCTCACACGCCGTCCTTCTGTTTTTGCCACTTCAGCTTGTGTTTGTCAGCTTCGTCCCTTCTCAGCTGTCACTGTCTCTGGCCTCCCAGGCGCCCCTCTCTTCCTCCCATTCTTCCCTCCTTCGCACTTACCTACCTCTATTTCCTTCTTTTAAGATCTGTATATTGGAAACCGAAGCCCACCATATTCACACTGCCCAGTGCAATTAATCACTGTGGAGCAGACATGCAAACTAATTCATCTCAAGATCCAGTCCTGTGCCTCACATGGTGGTCAGGGGTGTTTCAAGGGTTGAGGGTTGGGGGTGTTTCAGGGGTTGAGGGTTGGGGGTGTTTCAGGGGTTGAGGGTTGGGGGTGTTTCAGGGGTTGAGGGTTGGGGGTGTTTCAGGGGTTGAGGGTTAGGGGTGTTTCAGGGGTTGAGGGTTAGGGGTGTTTCAGGGGTTGAGGGTTGGGGGTGTTTCAGGGGTTGAGGGTTAGGGGTGTTTCAGGAGTTGAGGGTTGGGTGTGTTTCAGGGGCGAGGGCTTCCCAGGTGGCACAGTGGTAAAGAATCTGCCTGCCAATGCAGGAGCACTAGAGACCAGGGTTCGATCCCTGGGTGGGGAAGATCCCCTGGAGAAGGGAATGGGAACCCGCTCCAGTGTTCTTGCCTGGAGAATCCCAAGGACGGAGGAGCATGGCGGGCTACAGTCCATGGCGTCGCAGAGTCAGACACGATTGAGCCCACACACATGCTCTATGCAGGGGTGAGCCCAACGGTCCCCACCACAGCCCTCTCTGCCCTGACCTCAGAAACACCTGAAACAGGCAGGGGCAGGGGCTGATCTGGTGCTGGATATTTCTGCTCTGCCAGCCCAGCCCCTGGTCAGGCAGTGGCCGAGGCCTCATCACAGTGGGGTGGGGGTGAGACGTCAGGACCCCTCAGAAGGACCCAGAGCCTGTGCAGCCCCAGTGAGAACCCCCAGGACTGGGGAAGGCTCAGCACACCCATGGGACCAAGACCCAGCACAAGAGTCCTGGTTCAGGCCACAGGTGGTCCAGGACCGGGGAGGGTCAGAGGTCAGAGCCGAGCACTGGAAGTCACGTGCTTGGAGGTTCAGGGTCTACAGAGCCCAGGCACGAGGGCCTGGGTCCCTACCTGTGTGGGAAGCTTTCTGCATAGTCGGGGGAGCACGGCTGGCAGGGTGGGGTAGGGTGCTGGGCAGGCGAGCACCCTTGCTCCCCTGCTAGGAGGGGAATCAGCAAGCTGGGCCGGCCTCGGGTAACTAGCGTGGCTGCAGAATGCCGGGCTGGGCCGGGGGTCCATCCACCCCCACCCCTGCCAGCCCTGCCCAGCTGGCTTGCAGGGCCCTCCCCTCATCTCCACCCTACACGTGCAAGCTGCCCAGGGTCTTCTCCAGGGCCACAGACCAAGGACAACCCAGGCGCTCAGCAGCACAGTGAACAGGGGCTGAGAAAAGGAAAACCAGCGCTGACCTGTGTTTGCCAGGCCAGCAAGTCCCACGGCAGAAAAACTGGCTCCCAACTCACTCAGGAAACGCTGACTTGACTGAATGCTTGCTGAACTTTGAAGGGGAGACGCTGGGCTCACTGAAGCCACGTGGCCGGGTTCTGTGCCGCTGCTCACGCTCCGAACCGTGACTTGTTAAGTCTGGGTGTTGAGCGACTCGGCTTCAGACAAGCTGATACATGGGGGTGGGAAACCCGCTCGGGGGTGGCCGCTCCAGTGGGACCCCCACGGGAGGAGCACTGTCCCTCCCGAGGCTGAGCTCAGGGGGACCTCAGAGGGGATGTGGGGCGCCGCGCCAAGCCTCACGCCCACAGGGCTGCTGGGGAAGGCCCCACACATTGCAGGAACCAGGAGACTTCCAGATGAAGCAGAGCCTTGGGGCTCAAAGACATCCTCTCCAAGGAGTCGTGTGGGTGCAGGCGGAGGGACCGGCCACGCATACACGTGTCCAGTACTGCTGCCTGCGAGCGCTCCAGCGGGCACTAGAGCTCCAGGACGTATCCACCTGCTAGTTGCAAATATGCACCCTTAAGAACATCTCTTCCCGCACCCTGAGGCTCCAGTAACCACCATTTTACTATCATTACGCATTTGGCATTAGAGGCACCAGCTAATGCTTCAGTGGTCATCATACTGCAATATGTAAATGCAGCAAATCACCGTGTAAAAAGGGTATATGTCAAACATACGTCAATAAAAAATCATAAATTTTTAAAAGCGGGGCATGTATATGCCTGCATCAAGTAACACAAACAAAAGACAAAGGAGACATGCCAAAGAGTTATGGAGAAATTCAGATGTTTCCTCAGGATGGAAACAAGCACAGCCGGGTTTCAGAAGCCCTCCTGTGTGGGGCGAAGGTGGAGAGATGTGGCTCCAGGGCCGAGTGACTCTGAGGTCAGGTTGCAGGCCCCGGAACTCAGACGTTCCACGCTGGACCGTGTGTGTGTGCGTGTGTATGTGCACGCATGTGTGTGTGTGTGTGCGTGCATGTGCGTGTGTGTGCATGTGCATGTGTGCGCGTGCGTGTGTTGCGCATGTGCGTGCACGTGTGTGCATGCGTGTGTGCACACGTGTGTGTGTGTGTGCATGCGTGCTCACGGGCTGCATCGGCAGAGCTGCTGAACCATGTGTACAGTGTGTGAGGCCACCCAGCGCGACCGTCACCGCGGGTCTCGGTTGCAGGCCCCCGCGTTCCTCTGCGTCGCTCTCCTGTTTGGTTTCCCGAGAGCAGAGCGGAAGGCTGCGTGTTTCGTGTAACCAGCACCACTTGGCTTCTGGCTACCAAATATTTGATCGTTTCTATTCCAGCACGAGTTGGGCAACACTCATTCACAGATGCTATTTTGCAGCAGATAATTAAATCTCAACAGAGACACAGAACGGCCTTTCAGACAATCACAGGGATGCTCGAACATGGAAGCTTGCACTGTTCTATCGTGGGACGCAAAGTGACTTGGGGGCCTCTGAACTAAGAGGCAGAACAGGCAGGTGAGGGCTCGGGTTCTGTAGACTGTGGGCAACGGCTTTCAGCGCCAGGGCATGGTCATCAGCTGGCGCTTTCTTTGACTCATCCCCTCCCTCATCCAAGGGTCCGAGGAGTGGGTGGGCGGTGAGGCGTGCCCTCAGAGGACTCACGCTCATCTCACGGTGACTGCACCCCTGCCAAGTACGGTCAAGGTATGAGACCGTATTCACTGAAGGAACAGAGGGAAAGTCTGCTTAGAAGACATGACAGCACATGCCGTTAGTTTCTGATTTAAAGCGAGAAAAACGTGGCAAGGCCCGGGCCCTGTATTAGCGCAGGTGACTTTCTGAAGTCTCTCCTCGTTCTATAGGGGCTCAGCCACTCTGGTCACAAGGCCGGGACCCCCAAGGGCTGGGCTTCAGGTTTGCTGCCCTGAGGCCCCATTTGCTGAAGGAACCGTGGCTGCGTTAAAGGGGTTCAGTAGACAGCTGATAGTTTCAATAAACCTGCTGTGCTGCTCCCCACACAGAGCCACGTAAGGAAGAAGCAGGAAATGAGGTGATCTGTCCCAGGTCCTGGGATGCGGAAACCCAGCTCGATGCAATCAGAGCCAGACCACTGTGAGGTTCTCTCTGGGTGGGGCCCCCACCGAGGGCGTTGTCTGCAGCAGGACCCAAATCTCTCTCCATTCACTCCTTCCTTCCTTCCCTCCTTCCGTCCACAAGCACATGGAGCCTACACTCTGTTCCAAGCACTTGGGTCCGCCTGGTGCAGACCCAAGACTTTGTCATTCATGGACACCATGCTCTAATCGAAAGGGCTGGAGAACGAGCTGTGGCTTTCCAGGCTGGACACAGAACCAGCATCTGCTAGACTGTATCAGAGATGGAGGAGCCCCAGGTGGGCAGGTGCAGGGGTGAGATTTTTATTGGGAGGTCAAGGCCAGGCCTCACACTTTCGAAGGTGTTGGAATTTCAGCTTCAGTTCCTTGACTTCCCTTCCTTGCGCATCAGGCGTTAGACCTGTTTGTACCCACAGGCCCCTCTGGACGAGGCCGGCCTGGTCTCAGGGCTGGAGAGCTGACCACTGTCCTTCCTTCTCCCTCTGGGGAGGAAAGTGGATCTAGACCTGGAGCTTCCTGGGACCCGTGTCAGCCCATCCGCCGCTGGCCTCGCATGCCCAAGCCCCTGCCCTCCTGATGGGCTGAGTGTCCTCGTCTTCAGCCCCACACGAGAGGCTCCCTAAAACCCCACCTTCTGACATGAGGCACTGGCGGCTGTGGCTTCAGCCTGGAGCCCCCGCCGCCCCCACGCCGAGGTCCCAGCACCCCCGTCCCTGCCCCGCCGTCCAGCCGCTCCTCCCAGAGACCCTTCCCGGGCCGCAGCGCGGGGCTCCTCCGCGAGGCTGGCAGGTTTCCAGGGTCGGGCCGTGTGGGCAGATGGGCAGCCCGCGAGGACATGCTCGTTTGGCCATCGGTTCCCCGGTGGGGCTGGCATCTGCTCTCCTAGGAGGAGACTCGGTTCTGTGAGTTCAGCATCTCCCCACACACACGCTCCTCTGCTCCGGGCGAGCAGGAGCCGCTGTAACCCAGCGGGTGGTGCTTCTGTGTCCGTTGTCTTTGTCCCCTGAAAGTGGTCCCCTGAGGGCAGGGCCATGCTGAGACCCCAAGATCCCCCGCGGCATATGACGCATGTCTTCCAGGGAGCAGACACCCCCGGGTGCAGAAACGAGGCCTGGCAGCACAAAATGGCTTGGGCACACGGCCAGACACGCCCAGAGGGCATTTGGGAGCAAAGGGTCATCATGAGCCCGCTGCAGGCGCCACACAGCCCCCAGCTCTCCGGCCTGGCGGCTCTGGGCTCCTCTTACATAACCTCCGAGAACGGATAAGCCATTACCCACGTGGCTGAGCGTTGTTCCTGCCGGCGAAGAACCCATTAGGTTGCCTTTGAAATCTCTATCCTGCGTCTATCTGCATTCATTAGCATATTTTATGATTTAAATCTAATTATCGGGGTTTTTCCAAGCGATGAAACTGAAAGTGATCCCAGCCGAGCACTTTAACAGAGCCAGAACAAAAGGCAGAAAAACGGACAAATTTGATGAAAAGCTTTCTTCACGCTGGATGCGACCAAACTGATGAAAGATCAGAAATTTAAAGACGAAGTGAAGGCAACCACTCCGTCGTTATTGACGGGAAGCTTCCCCTATCTGCCCCTGGATTTCCTGAAACCATCCCAGAGACGCTAGTGGGACCAGAGAGGCAGCATGTGAAACGCGTTCGTTTCTCCCAGAGACAAACCCCACGTCCTGAACGTGGCGTCTCCAGGAGACAGTTGTTAGAAGTACACATCCCTGGGGCATCCTGGCAAAGGGGTGTGAGATGTTGTCCGTGACCCAGGGGTCAGCTGGCTTGGTGCCAGCCTGATCTGTGGCACCGACTCTAATAGTCAGTGGATTGTTTCCTAGGGCCGCACTGAAAACGCCAGCTTTAAGTCACAGAAATGCACTTTTCCACAGCCTGGAGGCTGGAAGTCCAAAGCAGGGGTGTCAGCAGGGTGGGCTCCCCGGGGGCTGTGATGGAGACTCTGCTCCTGGCCCCCCTCGGGGGGGGTGGCCCCGGACACCCCTCGGCTCACAGGTGACCACCTTCTGCCCGCATCTTCTCGTCGCCTCTGTCTGTGTCTGTCTGTGTCTCCCTCTTCCTACGGACACTGGTCACGTTGGCTTAGGGCTGCCCCAAGGCCGCGTCTGCACTCGCTGTCCCCCCAGACCTCCTCTAGGCACGCTCACGCTCACAAGCCCCGGGAGACTAGAGCTTCAGCACACCAGGGGTCATGGCTCGAGCCCCAGGGGCCAGATAAGCGTCCCAGAGCTGGCTCACATGGTCAGCTCTCACCCTAAAAGTCTACTCAAGGTGGTTTTAACAACCAGACTCAACGCAACTCCTTCTTAGGAAGCTTTGCCCAGAAGTTATGGCTTCCCACAGACTCATGACCTGAATCACCATCCAGATGGGAAGAGCCACTGGCTGCCCTGGGAGCCCATCCAGGAAAGAAAAGCAACAGCCCCAGGCCCGGAAATCTGGAGGAAACATGATCACTCAATGTCGGGCTCTTCCAGTTAAAAAATCCTCCTATCTTAAAAGTATAAAATATAAATGATCTTAGAGCCCATCACTGATGCTGGGGAAGATTGAGGCGGGGAGGAGAAGGGGACGACAGAGGATGAGATGGTTGGGTGGCGTCACTGACTCAATGGACATGGGTTTGAGCAAGCTCTGGGAAATGGTGAAGGACGGGGAAGCCTGGCGTGCTGTGGCCCATGGGGTCTCAAAGACTCGGACACGACGTAGCAAGTGAAGAGCAACAATGAAGTCATTACAACTATTAATGTGTGGGCAGCTGAACCACAACAGGCCATCACACCTTCCTCCACAAGCTGGTAAAGACTTTGGCTAAACTCCACCCCGGGAGCGTGGGAGGAGGAAAGGGAGGGGCGAGGACAGACACAGAGTCCGCAGGGTTCCGGACACGCAGCCTCCAGCAGAGCCTGCAGAGTGCGGGACGGGCCGGGGGTCTCAGCCTTGACCTCCCTCAGCTCCACACTAACAACAGTGCTCCTCCAGCAGCTCCCCCGCCAGCGGCGCCCGCGTGCTGCTTCCTGGTCTGCAGTGTCAGACAGCAGCTAGAACACCCCCAGTCCTGTGCCACGGAATCAGAAACCACGGATCGGAAAATACCTTGTATATGATGAAGAAATCTGAAATACAGCTCTGCAGAGAGGCGGTCCTTTTCCCAGGAGAGAACTAAGCTATGAATGTAAATGAGGGCACAGGCTGTGGAAAAGGTATAACCGTGTGGACCGAGAGCTGACCGATGGCTAAAAACCCTTTCACGTCCCAGGAGAGGCCCCGCACCTAAGACACTGAAAGCCTCTGGTCAGTGATGTCTCTGGGCGAAGGCTTCTGGACCCACGCTGCCCTGCTGGCCTGGTGGATGCCTCCAGAATCTCCTTTACTTGCTGTTTGGGGACATGGCCTGAGCCCCTTAAGTGTCCATGGGACAACAAGCCCTGAGTAGGGTTGGGGGGCTGTCCACCCAGGCCCCTCCACAAGGCCACAGGAGCCCACCTGGTTCTCTGGTCACTTCATCCCCCCAGCATCTGCCGGTCAGCCTGGCTCACACTGCTCTCTCCTTTCAGCCTCCAGGATGCCTGGGGTCCCACAGCGCTCCTGCAGGGACTCCACCACTCCACCCGCCCAGCCCTGGTTTCCGGTAGCCCTGCATGCAGATGAGCCTGCTCTCCCCCGGAGGACAGGGCCGTGCGTGTCCCCTGCCCCCTGCCGCCACCCCAGCCCCGGTACCACATCTGGCTCCTGGCTGACCTCCCCGACCCCCCGCCACGCGTGTGCACAGGCGGGACCCCTGGGCACCAGCTGCAGTCCCCTGGACCAGCATGCCCTCCTGGAGGCTGAGACACCGCTCAGAACCAGCCCAGCCCGAGGTCTGGAGTCCGGGCCTCCTCCGGCACCTGGAAGGAGGGAGTCATTCTTCTGCTTCTATTTTGTTCCCAGAAGAACAGAACTCCTGGTGATCAAGTCAGGAAGGGCACTCCCCCCACCCCCGACTTCTGTTTTTAGCCTGCGCCTGCCGGAATCTGAGATTCCATGGTGATGGGAGTCATAGAAATAGAGACGGAAGATCAATCGCCTAAAAGGTTCTGCATTCTGTGCTCCCTGCGTAAGCGGCCGCGAGCCGGAGGCTGCACACTTACTACCCGCTAATTCACCCTCTGCTTTCTCAGATGTTCCTGCAAACAGAGAGCTCACGGGGACCGCAGCGTTTTACCTACCTGAGCATCGATGGAGGCAGCAGCAGCTCGCAGGACCCCGGGGCAAAGGAAGAGGCGGGGGGATGATTAGGCCCATCCATCACCTCCTGAAAAGCCCCAGGAACCCCCAGCCCCAACACTCAAGGGTGGTCTAAAGCAGACAGTGGCGTCTATAGACACAGGGTCACCCCACCACCCACAAGGTCAAGGGCAGAGAACTAAGCCCAGCTCTTTACACATAACCCACTTTAATCACATGGTTCTGCTGTGTTTTACCTTGAAAACTGGACTTCCAAGATTCAAAGCCTAAGGAAGAAAGGTATGAAGTTAAGTGAAAGCCGCTCAGTCACGTCTGACTCCTTGTGACCCCATGGCCTATACAGTTCATGGGGTTCTCCAGGCCAAAATAGAGTGGGTGGCCTTTCCCTTCTCCAGGGGATCTCCCCAACCCAGGGGCTGAACCCAGGTCTCCCGCATTGCGGGTGGATTCTTTACCAGCTGAGCCACAGGGGAAGAAAGATGTAATAAACACTACAAATGTGAGAACTGCTCATGACATTGATGTGGCTGTTTTGAGAGGCAATGGCTTTGCGGGACCCCTTTCAGGAGCTCACAGTAAACCCACATGGTGGGTAATACAAGCATCTTTTCACAGATGGAGGCCTTCTCAGGTGGCCCAGCCCTAAAGAACCCACCTGCAATGCAGGAGACGTAGAAGCGGGTTTGGTCCTATGTTGGGAAGATCTCCTGGAGAAGGGAACGGCTACCCACTCCTTCGTTCTTGACTGGAGAGGCCCACAGACAGAGGAGCCTAGCGGGCTATAGTCCAGGGGTCTCAGAGAGTCGGACATGACTGAGCGCGCACGCACCACAGATGGAAACATCAGAGGACATGAGGAGGAAGGAGACTGAAGGGTTTTCTAATTTTCAGAAGCAACAGAAGCAGAGCCGTACCCATGTCTGCCCCCCACGTTCCACCCCAAGGCCAGTCCCAAGTCCCAAAGCCTCTGCTCCAGTGAGAGTTTGAGTCCCACGGAAGGAGGGCAAGGCGCCCTGAGCTGCGAAGATGTCCCTGGAGCTGGTCAGATGCAGGACAGTGGGACTTTGCCCCGCCAGGACCCATGTCTCCCCTGGGGGTTCTCCCATGGTGTGTCTCCCCCTGGATAGTGGATCTCCCCCTAGAGTGTGGGGTTCCCCCTAGATAGGCCTCATCCTGGTGGGTCTCCCCTGGATGGGTCTCCCTGTGGAGGGTGGGTCTCACCCTGGTGGGTCTCCCCCTCATGGGTCTCCCCTGGACGGGTCTCCCCCGGTGGGTCTCAGTGGCTGCCCAGCTGAGAACGGGACAAGCTCGCATGCAGACCTTAGGAGCCCAGCCTGGAAAGGACTTTCTCTGGGATTTGAAGGAGCTCCCACCTCCCATGCTCAAACTCCAGCACTGATGCAGGAAGGGAAGGAAACGCAGGGAGCAAAATGTTCTCCTTGTGTGACTTGCCATGTAGAACTTTCTTTCGGAACAAACAATTCCAGTGGGCACAGTGGACGCCGTCTCACACAACAAGCGCAGCGTTCTGGGGACAGAGGCCCTGGGTTTTCCGCGGCTACAGGTGCCCAGCAGGTTGGGCCACCAGGCCACTCGTGGGAGGCACTTTGTTGTATAGCCAAACGTGATTATCGCATTTGTGAGCACAATCAAATGCCGTACTTGGACACAACCCATTTCTACCTTCTTTTTAAAAACCCGTGAATAGAAATACCAACGCGGTCAATTATCACCCAGGGAGCAGCCCCGCTTCCGGATCGGCAGTGCGGCTGCTTCAGTCGTCCGGCAACGTGACAGACAACAATGACAGATTAAACAGCTCGACCAGGGGCTGTATATCATAATAGCATTTAAGTTAATCTTTACATCAATACCCACTCCTCTGGGTTTCCTGCCAGCACTCAGCACCGTCCGATTGGCCCAGGTGAGTCACGGGGAAACACCAGCACCACACTCAGGAGCCCCCGGAGGGACGGGGCCCTGGTGGGTCTTCCCTGTCGGTCCAGGCTTCACGTCACTCCCCCAATCCCTTAGAAACAAGCAGCGCTTTCTGGAAAGCCATTCCGTGTCCGTGGCCTATTTGACGCCTTGCGCACACTGGCTCTGTCATGATGTCATGCATTTGGAGACCAAAGACAAGGATTTGAGCTTGACTTGTTTAGGAGAACGACCCCTTAAGCTCCAGTTTCCTCATCCAGGGGAATCTGTCTCAAATAACACGCGTGGGAATCTTCTAAGCAAACTGACAGACGGATCAGAGGGAACAGGCATCAGTGCAGCAACGAACACAATGAGGAGATGACTTGATAAACCACTGTTCAATGTGTGGGTCAGTTCTTGTCCCAGATAAATGTTTTTTGCTCACTGACCAGATAATAAAATAATGTAAACAGATGTTGGGCTTCCCAGGTGGCTCAGTGGGTAAAGAGCCCATCTGCAATGCAGGAGGTACAGGAGAGGCAGGTTCAATCCCTGGGTCGGGAGGATCCCCCAGAGGGGGAAATGGCAACCCACTCCAGCGTTCTTGCCTAGAAATCCATGGATAGAGGAGCCTGGCGAGCTATAGTCCACATGGTGGCAAAGAGTCAAACTTGCCTGAAGTGACTGAGCGCATGTGCACACACATACACACATCAACTCTGAAAATGGAAAACCAGAATTTGCCAGAAACCTGAGTTGCTAAGGTCTATACATTAGAGGTGTATTTGCAACACCTCATATCGGAGGAGGCTTCCCGAATGGAGACTGACCGTGTCCTAACACTGACCTCTGAGCTGTCCTGCATATGAGGGGCCTTCGGGAATGGAAGATGAATTTGTCCACCCAGCAAAGTCTGCAAGTGTTCTGGGTTACTGAAAAGAAAACAGTGTACCTGCATTTTAATGACTGTGCGACATAGGCCTTTATCCCATTGCTTTTAAACTCCATGGAGTCTTTCCAGAAAACCATGCTTGTTTCTAAGGTATGGGCAACAGGCGCCTGTGGAAATGCTTAGGGCTCATGGAAGAGGGTTCAGAGAGGACTGAACGGTCGGAAAACGATGCCTGGATGGAGTGAGAGAGGAAATGGGATGCCATGCCTGGGGAGGAGGCGACCGGGAGGTGATTCTTGGTCTTCACATCTCATCCATGCTCTGTACTGGAGAATGGTTGCCTGGAGGCCTCCCCGTCCGCAGGGTCAGAGTAGGGCCTCAGACGATGCTCGGGATGAACCAGCCCCTCCCCGGGACCGTGAGGCGTGAGGACGTGACCTCATTCGCTGGTTACCGTCCGCTTCTGGGCCCCACGGTGCCCAAGTCAGGGCGTTGTCACGAGGGCGTTCTGAATCTCTTCTGGTCAGGGTGACTGTTTGAGGTTATCTATGAAGAGTAGTCTCATGTCAGTGAAATGCTTAAAATTGAAATGGAATATGAAGAGATCTTTTTCATAAGAAGATAGATTGTCATCCACCTTGGGTAATTTAAGTGAGACAGTATCTGCAGGCAAGGGCAAGATGGTGGCCTCTGCAGGCGGGGACGAGGTGGTGACCTCCTGAGTCCCTTCCAACCCAAGATTCCATCATCATTTATATATTTTCCAAACCAAAAGCAATATTCCACATCTGAGACAACTCTTAGAGTATCTTAGGACAAAATCTGAGCAAAACACCCTCAGAATCCTCTTTATCCTATGTCTTCCTTTTTTTATTTTTAACAACCGAGGAATTACAGTCACCCCAGAGAAAGGCCTGCAAGGCAGGAGATGACATCTTGGTAGACACAGTGTTCTTGACACCCAGCACCAGCTCTCCTGACATGTTGCTTTTTTGTTGTAGCAAAAGATACGTAAGATAAAAGATAGAGTCACAGCCATTTCTAAGGGCGCAGCTCAGAGGCAGTGAGCACATTGACTCGTGCAGCCACCGCCGCCGGTACCTCCAGGGCCTCCCCAGCTTCCCACACTGAAGGTCTGCCCCATTAAACACTCCCTACCCCTGGTCACCACGACCCTACTTTCTGTCTCCATGAATTTGACTGTTCCGGGTGCTTCCCGTCAGTGGAATCACATGATATTCATCTTTCTGTGCCTGGCTTGTCTCTCTGAGCATCATATCTTCAAGGATCATCCATGTGTTAGCATGTGTTAGAATTTTATTCCTTTGCACGGCTGAATACTGTTCCATTGTCTCCACTTCTTGTTTATTTGTTCCTCTATTCATGGACATTTGGGTTTTTTCCTATCTTTCAGCCTCTGTGAACAATGCCCCCAGGGACACTGGTGTATCAACATTTGTTTGCATCTGTAATTTATTTTGGGTACAGGCACACGTTGGAGATAATTTGGGTTCAGTTC
Source organism: Bubalus bubalis (assembly GCF_019923935.1). Lineage (NCBI taxonomy): Eukaryota > Metazoa > Chordata > Mammalia > Artiodactyla > Bovidae > Bubalus > Bubalus bubalis. Next base: position 1,320,619 of record NC_059169.1, read on the forward strand.
CAGATGACTAAATAAACCAAATACCACTGGAAAACAAGTTACATGAGTTTTTTTTTGTTTGTTTTCCCCTGAAAACAAAAGTGATGTTTATACTGCACCATAGTCTATTAAGTGTACAATAGCATTATGTCTAAAAAAGCAGTGCCCATACCTTAATTTAAAATACTTTATCGCTAAAGAATGCTAACCATCACCTGACAATGCAGGGTTGCCACAAACCTTCAATTTGTAAAAACACAGTGTGTGCAAACGGGAATCAAAGGAAGACAACAGAACGCTGTGTTCTGATCATTAACCCCTTATCCGGTATATGATCCGCAAGCCTTTTCTCCCATCCTGTGGGCCACCTTTTCACTCTGTGAAAGTGAGTCCTTTGATGCACACAAGCTTTTCACTTTGATGAAGACTAGCATATGTGTTTTCCCTTTGTTGACTGCAAATAATGATATTTTACAAGTAGGATGTGGCTGAGTCTCCTGCGGGGTTCCCTGAGTGGTTTCAAGTGATGGGCAGTAGAGAATCGTGAGAGACACAGGGTGAGCGCTCTGCCAGCCAGAGGCCCGCCCGCTTCCTTGCTGGTCCAGTAGGGCCCCACAGAGTGTCCACGCAGAGGGCTGTGGCAGGGGCGGGGGCGGGATGCCGGCGGGCACTGGAGCCGTGCCCCTGTGCTGTGCCTGCTCACCTGCTGCAATCCGCAGCCCCTCCAGCAGTGGGCATCCCCGTGAGTGTGCATTCAGAACCCTTCCCCCTCTCCTGCCCGCTCGCCACCCTGGGCCATGGCAGGGCTGCCCTAACCGCCCAGCTCACAGGGCTGAATCCCAGAGAGTCTTTCTGTGAATGCATTCGGCAAACAAACCACAAGGCACCGTCTTTACATCAGGGTTTTGACCAGTGGAGGAAAGAGCCCAGGAGAGCAATCCCAGAAAGGATCCCCTTCCTAAACCTTCCCCCACAGGGATTGTGTCCTCCTCTCCCCGTATCTTCAACCGGGAGGATTTCCGAGCTGATGGAGGAAAGGGGCTTGCAGTGTTGATTTCAGAATGTGCCACCTGTCCATTTGGTCATTATCAGCTTTTTCCATAGCATTTAGTGTAAAACCCAGGGAAAATGCCACGTTATATAAAGCAGAGCATATTCTGTGGTTGCCCCTCTAAGAACAACAGAAATAAACCAGTAACAAAAGTGGTAGGAGAATCCCTGTTCACTGGGACCATCCAGGGCTTCCCAGGTGGCTCAGTGGCAAAGAATCTGCCTGTCAATGCAGGAGACCTGGGTTTGATGCCTGGGTCAGGAAGATCCTCTGGAGAAGGAAATGGCAACCCTCTTCGGTACTCTTGCCTGGGGAATCCCATGGACAGAGGAGCCTGGCGGGCTCCAGTCCATGGGGTCACATAGAGTCCGACACGACTGAGTGACTCTGGATGCATGCATGGGGCCATCCTATCAAAGCCAGATAAATTCACCCCACGTGCGCCCGGAGGAAACAGATGCAGACACAGCAGACATACAACAGCGGGAGACGAGGAAGCTGGCATCGGCACGTGCTGGGCACAGGGGCCAGTGTCCTTTGGGGACAAGAGAACAGGGCTTTCCCGAGCCTGCATGTTAGACGGAACTAACTGACCATCAACCCGCACAGAAACCTAATGAAAACACAACAGCAAGAGGGCCCTAGGTTGGGGGCACCGCGGACATAGGTCAGCCGTGAGTACAGTTACAGCGAGGGCGGGGACTCTAGGGCCGCGAGGGTAAGAGCCGAGTGGCCACGGGGACCGGGCACCGAGACACAGGTCAGCCACGAATAGTCACACCGGGGGCAGGGACTCTAGCCCTGCGAAGGTAAGCCATGGGGGTCGGGGGGCCATGGGGAGGCGCTGTCCAGCGCACACAGCCCACGAGAAACTAGAGGAGCAGGACCATCTCACAGAGGCACCATCCCCTTCTCCAGATGACCAGTGCGCAGCGCCCCTTCCCGGTGAAGACACCTTCTCGCCAGAGGGCTGGGATGCCTCGGCGCCCGTCGACACCTCGCCCTGCCCTGGTACCTTCACCCACCACCTCTGCTGAGGCCGGGCCACCTCGTTCAGACCCTTGGCACAGCTCCTCAGGCACACGCACCGGCGGTGTGGGTCCCATCGGTCATACGTTCCTGGAAGGGATCACGTCGGGAGCTTCCTCGAGGGCGCTCACCCCGACCGCAGGCCTCAGTGCTCACGGGGGCTCAGCGGGCGCTGGTGGAAGAGTAAGTGAAGGTCGAGGGGGTCGGCGTGCGCGGCGTCCATCCCACACTGTGGTCTGGGTCTCTGAACCCTTGGGGGATGATGTCATGCTCACGGCCATGAAGCCAAGTAAAGGACAAATGGCTCTGGAAAAGTTCAAGGGCAGTTACTCGTGAATGGAAGTCAGTTTTCTCTAGACCATTCTATTGCAGAGGACAAGAGGACAGGGTGATCTATTTTCTCGTTTTAGCGAATATCCAGAAATACTGCACTTAGAGGGAGCCAGACAGAGACAGTGAGTCTCACACTCACACACACACACACACACACACACACACACACACAGCTTTCTGGTTGCTGAGGGTCACGAGGACAGCTGCAGGGGATGCAGTGTGGGGTCTTGCGGGGCATCACTGTCAGGGTGCAGATGGTCTTTAAACTTAGCTCAAGGTGGGAAATGTTGCCTGGTCCTCCTGAAAAGATGTACCTGGAAAGTCCCCAGCCCTGGCCCGGAAGGACAGTCGGAGCCAGGCTCCTACAAGGATGGTCGGCTCCCTTTGCCAGGGGCACCACCCCTGGACGTGTCTCCAGGCCGTGCCTGGGCTCTGACAAAGGTCAGGCTGACTAGCAAGGTCTCAGGTAGTGTCCTGGCTCCTGGGGGGTGGATATAGTAGGGGCGGGGCAGGAACAGAGGGAGGGGCTACCAGCTGTCCTTCTCCCCCAACACATGGGGGCCACTGGGGGCTGCTGGGTTGGCTGTGCAGAGGGTGTCCACCCAGAGACGGTGCTGCACTGCAGAAGAGTTGGAAGGACTGGGAAGTTCTGCTGGGGGCTGACCCCACCTGCCTCTTCACCTCCTCTGCCCTCTTCCAACCCCAGAAGGTCACTGATTTCTTAGCTGATGAATGCTGAGTGTCCACTTGGCCTGTCCTCAAAGAACTTCAGGAAAACCTTCAGGATACCATCAGGAAAAAAAATCACACAAAACTAATTTGAACCTCAGGGGCTTCCCTGTTAGCGCAGTGGTAAAGAAGCCACCTGCCAATGCATAAGATGCAGGAGACAGGGAGCTTTGATCCTTGGGTCAGAAAGATCCCCTGAAGAAGGAAATGGAAACCCACTCCAGTACTTTTGCCTAGGAAACCTCATGGACACAGGAGCCTGGTGGGCTACAGTCCACGGGGGTTGCAAAGAGCTGGACACGACTGAGCGACTGAGCAAGCAATCACAAGCACAGATTTGGATCTAACAACCTGTGCTGGGAATTTTGGAAAATTGAGAGGATAAAAAGTTCTAGAAACTCTAGAATCTAGCTTTGTAGATGTTATTTCATTTTTCTAGTACCGGGATGCTTGGAGTATGTCCAGCCCCTTTTGGGGCTGCTGAGAGAAGCAGGGTGGCCCTCTCGATCTGATCCCTTTTCAATCTGAAGACCCTCAGGGAACTGGGTGTGAGCACACGTCTGAGAAGCACCGCTCCAGGACTGGCATGAGGTGTGACACGTTTCGCCAGAGTCTGTGAGGCCAGGACGACAGTCTGAGGAAACACAAGATGTTCCTGCTTCTCACCTGGTGCCCACAGAGGAGAAAACAAGAGACGCCTGGAAACAACAGCCTGCTGGCCTCTGGAATGTCCGCGCGCTTAGAGAGGACTGTAGGTTGGAACAGAGAGAGAGCACTTGGAGTGGCATCGTCTGAAATGTGAAGACGCCTAATGGAGTACATTCCTTTCAGAGATGAGAGCTAATTCAAGCCGTTCCAACGAACGTCACTATTTCTGGGGGCAATAATGAAATTAAAGCTGTTGGCTCTTCAGGGAGGAATGAGAGGATGAAATGCAAAAACACGATGCTTTTGTGAGGGGGCAGAGGTCAATGCCAGACAGCAGCCGTGTGAAAGAAAGGGAGCACTGTAATGGGAGACTGGGCTGGGAAATAAGACAGGAAAGAACAAACATGTGCCACCAAACTGGGAAGACTATATGAGACTGATTTTATTTCTGCTTCTAGAGAACCCAATAATACCAGGTTCCAATTAGCAGTCCCTTTGGCAGGCTTAAGTAAGTACTAGCAGCCAAATAGAGAAATCAAGACCGTTTTTCATCTCATCAGAGTCATTTTTGAGGCACATTTTTGGGAAGAGTGACAAGGAGGCTGCTGGTGTTTCTGTTCCGTGGATGGATAAAAACAAATAACAGCCATCGGTTTAGAAGAGGGTTCCTTACATGGTGACCAGCACAGATTACAAACAACAGATTCTTGCAGGATTCAATTACAGGTTCCCAGCTTTTGCTTCACCTTGGATCCACCTGTTGAGCTTTCCAAAACCCTGAAGCCTGAGTCTCAGGCCTATAAATCCAGATGAAACTGATCTGCAGCCAAGGTTCCCAGCCACTGGAATGTGGACATCCCCAAATTCAGTGTGCCTGGACCCACCTGCAGGCGCTATTCAAAGGAAGATCCTGGAAATTCGGGTTTCTAACCCCAGGTCTGTAGAGTTGGAGGAAATGTCTCCCCTTCCCTGACAATGAGTCAGCCTAACTTCAAAGTCACCTCTTTGCGTGAACCTGCCAGGAAACTGATGTCTCAGAGCAAGCCACTGTCCCAAGGCTGAAGGAGACCCAGCACCCAGGGAGAGAAGAGATGTCTGTATGGGGCCACCTTGGGGAGACAGGACAAGACGCAGTCAGGAGGAATTCAGCCAGGAGGGCCAAGGGGCCAGTGGAGGTCAGCATGAGCTGGGGCTGCAGGCGTCAGGGAGGCCACACCACCTCACAGGTTCTTTCTCTCCTCAGTCAACCAGACACATGTGGAAAAGGTTAGAGAGAGTCCCAGAATTAGCCCTTCTAGTGAAGACCCAGGGAAGAAAGTGGCAGGCACTAGGGAGCAAGGGCCAGAAGTCCACCCGAGTCTCCCCTCCATGTCCATCGCAGACACAGTAATACTGGTTAAGAAGTCTCAAGGGCGAATGACAGACACCAAACCACATATCCGATAAGCACAGAAAACACTAAATAGATGAACGTGGAGCAAAACAAAGACAGTCACTTAGGACATCATGCTAAACCACTGAAAGCAGGAGACAGACGTCCCGAGGGAGTCGGAGGCTGGGGTTTTGTGCACAGAAAGCAAGGAAGCCAGGAGACGATGGGGTCACACCTCAAAACTGCAGAAGGAGGAAAAACGGCCAACCCTGAACTCTACACCCAAAGAGAACATATTTCAAAATGAAAGAAGATGTAAGACATTCTCAGGAAAGAACTAAAACTGATGGAACTCGGTGTCAGCAGACGTGTTCCAACAGCGAAAACCATAAAGCAGGATCAGCCAAAACCTGGATCTGTGCAAAGAAGTGGAAAAGCTCTGGAGCAAAATGCACGAAGGCAAACTGAAATGGAATCAACCCAGTGGACACGAGCTTGATCAAACCGCGAGAGATGGTGAAGGACAGGGAAGCCTGGCGTGCTGCGGTCCATGGGGTCTCAAAGAGTCAGACACGACTTGGTGACTGAGCAACAGCAACAAAAAAATTCATTTTTAACGTCCTCTGAAATGTCAACTTTGGAGTCTGGAGTGAAGGCGGGAAAGGTGCCTCGAGCTGGTCACATCTGACCCGCTCCTGTTTTTGTTTTACTAGAAAGCAGCTAAACCCATTCATCTGCACATCATCCTGGCAGGCTTTCATGCTGTGGTTGGAGAACTGAGCAGTTTCAGTAGATGTGATGGAGCTGGTAAAGCCTAAAATACTTACTATCTGGGCCTTTAAAGAAAACCTTTGCTGACCCAGGTGTAAGAAAAACTAGGAGCATTGTACCTTGTGTGGAGTACCTGTGAAAGTGGAGCTTATGACAAAAGGCGCATAGGAAGAGAGAGAGGAATTGGTGACACACTGTTGTAAGGGCCTTACATGCCACAAAAATGGGTATAAAGTTATTTTAGCAGAGACTCCATCCTTAAATACATATTTGATATTTACATACATATTTTAGACTGTGGGGCAACTAGTAAAATTTTTCTCAAGAGATATAAACTATTGGGGTCTTCTCTGGTGGCTCAGCTGGTAAAGAATCCACCTGCAATGCAGAAGACCCCAGTTCAATTTCTAGATCGGGAAGATCCCCTGGAGAAGGGATAGGCTATCCACTCCAGTATTCTTTGGCTTCCCTTGTGGCTCAGATGGTAAAGAATCTGCCTGCATTGTGGGAGACCTGGGTTCCATCCCTGCATTGGGAAGATCCCCTGGAGAAGGGAGCGGCTCCCCACTCCAGTTTTCTGGCCTGGAGAATTCCATGGACTGTATAGTTCATGGTGTCGCAGCGAGTCGGACACAACTGAGCGACTTTCACTTTCACTTTATAAACTATTGGTCAAGACAGGAGATTAAATGGACTCATACAAAATGCCCAAATAACCCAAGAGAATGAAGGAAAGGAAGAAAAAGAAGGACATACAGATATAAAAACATAGAAAGCAGCGAATGGAACCCAGTGGCATGCAGGCACAATACCACACAGCTGCTCAGGGTCCATCCCAGGAATTCAAGGAGAGTGCAACATTCAAAAGTAAACTCACACAGTTTCCCATATTAAGGCACCAAAACTGAGAAATTATGTGATTGTCTTTCAGTTCAGATCAGTCGCTCAGTCGTGTCCGACTCTTTGCGACCCCATGAATCGCAGCACGCCAGGCCTCCCTGTCCATCACCATCTCCCAGAGTTCTCTCAAACTCACGTCCATCAAGTCGGTGATGCCATCCGGCCATCTCATCCTGTCGTCCCCTTTTCCTTCTTTCCCCATTCCCTCCCAGCATCAGAGTCTTTTCCAATGAGTCAACTCTTCGCATAAAGTGGCCAAAGTACTGGTGTTTCAGCTTTAGCATCATTCCTTCCAAAGAACACCCAGGGCTGATCTCCTTTAGAATGGACTGGTTGGATCTCCTTGCAGTCCAAGGGACTCTCAAGAGTCTTCTCCAACAACACAGTTCAAAAGCATCAATTCTTCAGCGCTCAGCCTTCTTCACAGTCCAACTCTCACATCCATACATGACCACTGGAAAAACCATAGCCTTGACTAGAAGGACCTTTATTGGCAAAGTAATGTCTCTGCTTTTGAATATGCTATGTAGGTTGGTCATAACTTTCCTTCCAAGGAGTAAGCGTCTTTTAATTTCATGGCTGCAGTCACCATCTGCAGTGATTTCAGAGCCCCCAAAAATAAAGTCTGACACTGTTTCCACTGTTTCCCCATCTATTTCCCATGAAGTGATGGGACCAGATGCCATGATCTTCGTTTTCTGAATGTTGAGCTTTAAGCCAACTTTTTCACTCTCCTCTTTCACTTTCATCAAGAGGCTCTTTAGTTCCTCTAAACTTTCTGCCATAAGGGTGGTGTCATCTGCATATCTGAGGTTATTGATATTTCTCCCGGAAAACTTTATTCCACCTTGTGCTTCATCCAGCCCAGGGTTTCTCATGATGTACTCTGCACAGAAGTTAAATAAGTAGGGTGACAATATACAGCCTTGACATACTCCTTTTCCTACTTGGAACCAGTCTGTTGTTCCATGTCCAGTTCTGTTGCTTCCTGACCTGCATATAGGTTTCTCAAGAGGCAGGTCAGGTGGTCTGGTATTCCCATCTCTTTCAGAATTTTCCAGTTTATTGTGATCCATACAGTCAAAGGCTTTGGCATAGTCAATAAAGCAGAAATAGATGTTTTTCTGGAACTCTCTTGCTTTTTCGATGATCCTCGTCTTAATAGATGCCAAAAAAGCATCTCCACAAAAACTCCTAAAATTAGTAAGTGAATAGAGCAAGGTCCCAGGATGCAGTGCGTTCCCGTATACCAGCTGAGGAGTATGGACCCAGGCCCAACACCTACGTGTAATCTCTGTGTGATCTCGCAGGCCCGACCACAGAAATCACAAAGATGCTACTGGGCAGACTTTTCAGGGGCCGTGCCCTCCACCCCACACCTGGGACACAGCCAGGCACCACCGCCTCTAAGGGGAGTTGCACCAAGGCCTCAGGCCCCTGCTTGTCCACGTTCCCAGGATGGACATCCCTGTTTGGGGGCCTGTCTATCTGGGGCCTTCCTCAGGTGCTGCTGTTGAGATCTCCTTGCTGGGAGGAGGGGAGACTCTCTAAGACACTTTGCTCTGACTCAATACCCAGTGCTTTAAAATTCCTAGGCCTTCCCCCTCTGCCTCCCGCAAGCCCTGGGTCCAAAAACACACAGGAGCTTTCATCTGGGGCTGCTTCAGTAGTAAGATGACCTGATGCCCGCTCTGGTCCACCAGACCCAGCTGGTGTCAACCTACGGGCAGGATGGAGTGTGGGCACTGGGGCCTCATCTGGCCCAGCCTCCTGCTCCCCCTTCATGGTAGGTGACAGGAGGTTGGCTGTAGCTTATTTTCTTAATCAGCTGTTCTGACATCTGGCGGCTCAGCCTTCAGCCCAGCTGAGCTCTTGAATATGAACAATTAGAATTTGAAATTGAAAAAATAATACCAAACCATAACGTACTTAAGTACAAAGCTAACAATGTGCAGGATCTGTATACTATAAACAACAAAATGCCAGCAGAAGAGATCAAGGAAGGTTTAAATAAAGGGAGAGACGTCCTGTGTGCACGAAATAGAAGGCTCACTGCTGCCGAGATGTCCGTCCTCTAGAATCTGATCTATAACAATCTCAATCAAAATCTCACCAGGGCTTTTTGCAGATGTTTACAAGCCAATTCTAAATTTATACAGAAGGCAAAGGGGTTTCAAGACAGTGCCGACTGGAAGCCCTCATGTTACTCACACTCACGTACGTAATCCTGATAGTGGTGAAAAAGAATGCAGACAGAGATCAACAGGCCAGGATAAAGTTCAGAAATCGACCCACAAAAATAGAGTCAACTGACTTGGGGCAAAACGGCAACATCAATTCAATGGAGAAAGGATTTTTTTAAAAACTAGAAATATCATATGCTGCTGCTGCTGCTGCTGCTGCTAAGTCGCTTCAGTCGTGTCCGACTCTGTGCAACCCCATAGATGGCAGCCCACCAGGCTCCCCCATCCCTGGGATCCTCCAGACAAGAACACTGGAGTGGGTTGCCATGTCCTTCTCCAATGCATGAAAGTGAAAAGTGAAAGTGAAGTCGCTCAGTCGTGTCCAACTCTTTGCGACCCCATAGACTGTAGCCTACCAGGCTCCTCTGTCCATGGGATTCTCCAGGCAAGAGTATTGGAGTGGGATGCCATTGCCTTCTCCGAGACGTAAGTAAATAAATGAATAAATAAATAAGCCTTGACACATACTTCACCCTTTATCCAAAAATTCAACTCAACGCAGCTCATATGCTTAAATATAAAATATAAAGTTATAAAACTTTTATGAAAAAGAAAACCTGTTTGACCCTGGGTTTTGGTGATGTGATTCAACTTGTTGAGTTGCTCAGTCATGTCTGACTCCAACTCCATGGACTGCAGCGTGCCAGGCTTGCTTGTATTTCACCATCCTCTGGTGTTTGCTCAGGCTCATATCCATTGAGTGTGATTCTAGACATGACACCAAATGCATGGTTCACAAATTTTGATAGATTTTACTTTATCAAAGTAAAAACTTGTCTTCTGTGAAAAGTACTGTTAGAAGGATGAAAGGCCACAGACCTGGTAGAAAATACTTGTAAATCAATATCTGACCAAAAAAACCTTCTATCTAGACTATATAAAGAACATTTAAAACTCAACAACAAAAAGGAACAACAACCCAATAAAAAAGTGACAGAATATCTGATCAGAGATATACTGAAGAAGATGTATTGATGGCTCGTAGGCTTTGGCTTACGAAAAGGTGCTCAACATCATGCGCCATTAAGGAAATGAACATTCAAACCATGACAAGATACCAATCATCACACACCAAGTAGAATGGTTAAGATTAAAAACAAATGAATAACATTTTTAAAAGGAGCAATACCAAATGTTGGCAAAGATGCAGAGAAGCAGATCCTCTTGTTTATTACTGGTGGGAACACGTCCAGACACTTTCTAAAAACAGTGGGAATTTCTTATGAAGTTAAATGTAATTGCACCATCAGATCAGATCAGATCAGATCAGTTGCTCAGTCGTGTCCGACTCTTTGCGACCCCATGAATCGCAGCACGCCAGGCCTCCCTGTCCATCACCAACTCCCGCAGTTCACTCAAACTCACCTCCATCGAGTCAGTGATGCCATCCAGCCATCTCATCCTCTGTCGTCCCCTTCTCCTCCTGCCCCCAATCCCTCCCAGCATCAGGGTCTTTTCCAATGAATCAACTCTTCGCATGAGGTGGCCAAAGTACTGGAGTTTCAGCTTTAGCATCAGTCCTTCCAAAGAAATCGCAGGGCTGATCTCCTTCAGAATGGACTGGTTGGATCTCCTTGCAGTCCAAGGGACTCTCAAGAGTCTTCTCCAACACCACAGTTCAAAAGCATCAATTCTTCGGCGCTCAACTTTCTTCACAGTCCAACTCTCACATCCATACATGACCACTGGAAAAACCATAGCCTTGACTAGATGGACCTTTATTGGCAAAGTAATGTCTCTGCTTTTGAATATGCTATCTAGGTTGGTCATAACCATAAAACCCACCAATCCTGTGCGTGCATGCTAAGTCGCTTCAGCCATGTCTGACTCTTTGCAATCAGATGTATTATAATGTACATACACTAAATTTAGTACTAATGAACTAAATGCACTATAGCCCACCTGGCTCCTCTGTCCATGGGATTCTCCAGACAAGAATACTGGACTGGATTGCTGTTTGCTTCCCGACCCAGGAATCGAACCCACGCTCTTAGGTTTCCTGCATCGGCAGGCAGCTTCCTCGCCACTGGTGCAAGCTGGGAAGCCCTGTGTTCTCACAATCAGTAAGAAAATAAACAAAAAACCCCAACCCCCCACAGCTGTGTGTGAGTTTATAGCAGCTTTGCAGGAATGCTCAGAGCAGTAATAGTAAGGATCAAACAGCTATTGATTCATGCTGCAGATGGACAGACCCTGAGTCAATTTTTACCAACTAAAGACGTTCGTCTCAAAAGGCTACTGCGCTGTAAGACTCTGCTACCAGACATTCCAAACAAGGCAAAACAGAAGTACGCACAACTGGCCGGGTTGCCAAGACCACCCTGGCCAGGAGGGAGGCTGGGGCAGGTTCCCTTAGCGCTCTCCCTGGGCGCGTGGCACACTCCTGCTCCCGCCCCGGGCTAGCGTGCTCCTGGATGCTCTGGCATCTGGGCAAGGCTGCCGTCACAGTTCTTGGCAAAGCACCTATCAAAAGGCTCCTGTCTTATTTTTTATCAGAACTGATCTAGGAACCCACACCCACTCTGGGGTAATCTTGCCAGCAAAACTATGACCTCAGATTGTTGAAAGCTTATATTTTACCAACGTTGTCTTCACACAGGCTGATTATTCGCCTCTGCACGCTAAATCTTTAATTATTCACCAGGCTTGTTCTTCTTCAATAAAATGGCACCATTTCAAGAAGAGAAGAGATGTGCCATGGCGCTCTGCATTACGGGTGTTGGAAGCTAAGTGAGGGAAACAACTGTTCTTCCTGAAAACTTTTCACTTTTCTTTCAAGATTCAATCAAATTGTCACTTTTTCACTTTTATGTTTGTAAATACACTCTATTTTATTATAGAATTTTACTCATTATTACAGGGCCTGAGTGTTATGATACAAACGTACCCACTGCTACAAAGGTGATTTGATTAATTTTTTTTTAATCCAGCTTTTGGAGGCTAAATTAATGAGGGAAATAACTATTCTTCCTGACTAATTCTCACTTACCTTTCAGTTTTCAAATTCCCACTTCTTCCAGGCTGAGGTTTCTGACTGCCCAGGTCAATCCAGGGGTCTTAGCTCCAGGGGTCCACAGCCCCTCTCCCTGCCCCAGGAATACTGACCATGTTTGTGTGTGACTGTTCAGTGACCACCTTTCCTCCTGCGGGGTAAGCTCCACAGAGGTAGGGACCACCCCTCCCAAGGCCTGGACCACGGTGAGCCAGTCAGAGTGCGGTCAGGTCAAGAGAGTCCAAAGTCTGGGCCTGCATCTCATCCACAAGGTGCCCATGCTGCCTGGCAGAGGGCCTGGCATGCAGCAGGTCCTTGAGTGCCTGTCAGCTGAAAGAATCCCTGAGTGGTGAGGATGGAGAGGCGAATGGACGCATAACTAAATGTCAGCGTGCAGACCATGCACCTCTGAGAAAACTCTAACCCTAATCTGTCTAAACTCTAATCTGTCTGATTCTGCCATCCTCTCCCACCTGCTGCCTGTCTGATGGCCCCACCTGGAGTTACACGGGGATGTGCCCAGATAGACCAAAGCATTCACCTTGCGATTGAGAGAAGGAAATGGCAACCCACCCCAGAATTCTTGTCTGGAAAATTCCAAGGACAGAGGAGCCTGGTGGGCTACAGTCCTTGGGGTTGCAAAGAATTGGACACGACTGAGCCACTGGGCACACACCATGCAATTACGGAATTGTCCAGCAGAAAAAAACCTACCCCGAGCTCCTAAGAAGAGAAGTAACAAAATAGATCTCATTAAACAAAGAACAACTGCTTATAGAGTCATTAAATAGACAGGTAAGAGTTCTGGAGCTTTAGTTCTACAGAGATGTAGCCAAGCTGAACCAGGAAGGACAGGTGGGTTTTCGCAACGTGCTTCTCAGACACTTTCCGTGGAAGGGAGGTGCGGAATTCCAGGTGCCCTTGGTCTCAGGGCACAAGCTGCTCACCCCGAGCTCCAGGTGAGACACTGGCTTCGAAGGATGCCCGCATGGTTACCGGGGTTTAACTGTGGGATTATGTGATCATTCAGATTCCAATCCAATTCCAGTGCATGTGAATATTCTTACAAACCCGACCATCAAGCTAGGCCTTTCCAATGCATCGAGTGATGCGATTTTGCTGAGATGTCCCAGGACTGTGCCTGCCTGGCGCTGGGAGCCCACCCCTCCCTCCTCACTCAACTGCACCAGCGTCAGCAGGAACGCATGGCCGCAGTCACCCAGCAGCTGGATGATGTGATGAATAACATAGATGCGGGTTATTGTCATCCTCGAGGAAATCTTGTGTTGCCCCATTCAAAAGGGAGAAAAATACGTGAAAAGTATGAAAGTGAGACGCAGCAGATGTTACCCCGGAGTTGTCAATCTCGTCTACGCAGGTGCTAATGTGTTATAATTATCCCTTCTGGCAGTTGATGTTTAGGAGCCTGGTTCCCACCTAGTCAATCACGGCTGCGATTGTTAAGCTACTCACATCACTAATACGCTGGGTAATAACCAGATAGGGTTTAATATTTGACATTTGCCATCAATTTCCTTTCTTCCGACGTGCATCTCCTCTACACCAGGGTCTGTACATTGGGGTCTCTCCTGACTTCTGCATAAAATGCACAGAAGTGCAGGGATGAAAAGGGAGATGAATTGAAACAAACAGATCTGTGTATCTCTGACTCGATTTGCCATCATGAATCTCCTGGCAAGGAGCGGGCCCCTGCTCCACCGGAAGGGACACAGGGGCGTCCACAGCACATGTTACGAGGATTATTTTAAAAGATTTTCTCGAGTTCCCTCATCGTGGGGGAGGGATCGCCTTTATTTTTGCCCCACAGACAGAGTGGCCGGGGTGCAGAAGGTGCACAATGACCCGTCAGGCGAGAGGGCTGGCCGGGGTGCAGAAGGTGCACAATGGCCCGTCAGGCGAGAGGGCTGGCTGGGGTGCAGAAGGTGCACAATGGCCCGCCAGGCGAGAGGGCCAGCCAGGCGACGGTTTGCAGGCGGCACCCGCCAGGTTTCCTCCGCAGCATCTCCCTTCTCCACACGGGCTTCACGTGTCAGTCCAGAACGTTTACACGCGACTGAGGGTGCCCCGGTAAGGTCGGCATCACCTCTCAGCTCCCTACCAACCTTTCCCCAACACATTTTGTCTTGAGGCCCTGCTCTTCTCCACTGCTTGGAACTCCGCTTGCAGGTAAGCCAACATTTCGTGGCACTTTTTCCTGAGGATGAGTGATGCTAATGGTAAAGCATCTGCCTGCTAGGGTAGGAGACACAGAGATGCGGCTTCCATCCCCGGGTCAGGAAGGTCCCCTGGACAAGGAAATGGCAGCCCACTCCAGTGTTCTTGCCTGGGGAGTCCCATGGACAGAGGAGGCTGATGGGCTACCGTCCATGGGGTTGCAGAGAGTCGGACATGACTGAAGTGACCTAGCACACACGCATCTTGCCTTATAGTTTACACATTGATTCAAGCCCTGAGTCTGGAAGATCCCCTGGAGAAGGGAATGGCAACTCACTCCAATGTTCTTGCCTGGGGAATCCCCTGGACAGAGGAGCCTGATGGGCTACAGCCCACGTGGTCGCAGAGAGTTGGACACAGCTGAGCGTCTGAGCACAGCCTCTTTCCTGAGGATGAATTTACTGATTCCTCCAAGGACTGTATGACTTTCCAATGTGTTTACTGTATATATACATATGTGGGATGTGTATTGAAGATTTTCTTTCAAATTAATTCAATGGAAAGTAAATATCCACAACCCTTCAGTCAGGTATGCTCCCCTAATAAGTAAGATTTACATTGTCATCTTTTTCAGACATTTTGGCAATAAACCAACGATAAGATGTACCACACGAGTGACAACCACACACACTCCTGAAAACTATACTTTTACGAGCTATTAAATGCCCCTGATTCCCTGCAGAAGAAAGAGGCTCGTTTCAAGAGGATTCTGCTCCGAGTTTAAATTGGAAAGGACATGGGGATCTGACAGCCAAGGAGCATTACGACTTCAAAGCAGACGAAGCTGGACCCGGTCATTTTGCAATAAAATGTGAAGTCATGTAATAGCGCCCTTTTAAGCCACTTGGGACTTTTTAAGACTTCAAATAAAACGCTATTAGCACAGACAGATAAACAATCTAAGCCGCTATTTGCCTGGGGTGATACCCTTGTGATTTACAATGGGCAAAGAAAATACAGCAGGCCCCACGTTGAGAAAGACTGACACGCTGTGGAGACCCCTCCTCTAGGCGCTCAGCACCGCTCATGCCTGGCCCTTCACACCTGCTCAGCCCCTCAGCCCAGCCCTCGCCCTGTGCTCCCAAAGCAGCTCCTGGTTTCACGTGCGGGGCATAAACGGACCTGAGGAAACACTGAGCCTGAGCGTGAGAAGTCACTCTTTTATTTCAACCGAGCAAACGAATACTAAACACCTCGTCTTTGTTTTTGCTTATAAGTAGCAAGTGAGGTCACCCATGAGTGTCCACTTGGAGTCCCAGAAGCCTGCTTTTCAGGTGCCCGTTGGATCTGGCTGCAATCAGGAAGGCCCACCGCCCCAAGAAACGCCCTCTCATTTCTGAGCGGCCTGGCCCCACCCGCATCTGAGCACAGCCCCAAAGATGCTCCAAGTGAGGCCGTCAGGGGGACTGGACCCGGTGGGACAGTGGATCCCTGGGCCCCACGGCCTTGCTGCCCTTCGGGACATCCGCTCCAGGACACCCCAGGGCGGCGGGGGCACCTAGCTCTCGAGAGAGGCCCTGAAACCGCATCTTTCCCCGCTTTTCTCTGCCCCTCCCTCCGGCTCTCACCATCCTGGTGACTTAGTGCGAGGCCCCGAGGGGAAAGCTCCCCACCCCCCGCCCCCAATCAGCCCCCGTGGCCACCAGAGGCCGGGTGAGACCACCCCGGGACCTGAAGGCGGCTCCCGGGTCACGGCAGGCGCGCATCCACTCCGCTGGATGCGGGTCTCCGGATCCAGCGGGCGAGGCCGGGCGCGCTGCGTCCCCGCCGAGCCGGGGACCGCCCGTCTTCTCTTCTGCCTCCGCTGCGTTGCCGGAAGCCAGCGTAACAGACGCCAGGCGCTTCTAGCAGAGACTCCGCAAGCCGATGCGGTGAGGGTCCCTGCGCAGCCGTCACCCGAGAGGTGGAGGCACCTCACACGGACACGTGGGTCGCCCGCGGCGGACAAGATGCCGCTCAATTTCTGCGTCTCCTGGACTCGCTTCCCGAGTCGGAAAAGTCGAATCCGGCCCACGGCGACCGCCCCAATCACCAGCAGACAAGTAGAAATAAAATAAACAAACAGCAGCAGCAACTATTTAGGATTAAGCCAGTAAGGCTATTGTCCCTTTAAATTGAAAAAGAAAAACAGAAAGAAAGCAAAATATTCTGTGAGTTCCACGGGAAAAAAAAAAAGTCATATTTGTATAGACCCCAAATCCCCTCTGTTTAAACAGGGTGATTAATATCAGCTCCTGTAGGAAATTAAATTCGGGGAAGAACGGTAATATGCAGATATGCAGATTTCTGGGCAGGATGGCCATCTCTGGGTAGGGAGCTGGCTGATTAATCTGCGTTCTCGGAATACAAAATGAAGCACGGGGCTCCCTTGGGCAAGCGCGGGAAATGACTTTGCCCCCCACGGAAGCGGGGTCGGGGGAGGACTCCGTGCCAAAGGCAGTGGTCTGAGCCGCGTGTGGAGGGCGCGGCTGTGCGACCACACGTCGCGGAGCCTCACGCTTCCTCCCAGGCCTCCCTCCGCGTGCTCTCTGGAAAGTTTTTCCTCCGCGGTTTCTGAGGACGTGGTTATTGATCTTGGTCCTCACCCACGGCCCTCCTCCGCGGCTTCTGAGAAGGGTGCCCGGCCCTCCCAATTCAGCGGGAACACACGCGCCCAGCTACATGCAACCAGGACACCCCTACCCACCAGAGTTTTTTTTTTTTTTTTTCTTTCTTTCTCAAAGACTGAGTGGGGTAGACAATTTTTTTAATTTAACGTATAACACCAGAAACCTAATTTGAAAATGTAAATGACTCTCCCTCACAACCCAACCCTCTCATCATTTCAAAATGTCAACGTGGTCATCACATCAGGTCTGGCCTGAGGATGAGATTTTTGATCACTGAATAATGATGCTATTTATTTTGGGGGGAAAAAATATTT
Organism: Bubalus bubalis; assembly: GCF_019923935.1. NCBI lineage: Eukaryota > Metazoa > Chordata > Mammalia > Artiodactyla > Bovidae > Bubalus > Bubalus bubalis. The sequence continues at coordinate 1,337,824 of NC_059169.1, forward strand.
ACAGCAAGATGCAAAATGTCATTTTCAGTGGGATTTCTTTTTGTCGTTCCTGGAAACTCAAGCCTGTTATTCTGAACCATTCAGGGTCTCTCCAATAATTGTATACAAGTAGGCATTATGCTATATTATTAAAGCTGTAATTTCCTGCCGAATCTGTCTGGATGTTTCTTTTTATCACTTGGCAATTTCTATCTAGTTATAGCATAATTAAGTTTCCTGACCCTTGCTCACTCTCTTAACAGGACGCTTAGAAATACACTAGAATTGCAGACCTGCGGGCCCGTGTCCCCGCTCCCCGCACGGTAATGGAATAAAATTATTAATCCAGTAATTGTACGGAACGCATTACTTTGCATTGAATGTCCCTGCTTCTCATTTTCCGTCGGGGACAATCAGCCCAGGGGTGCGAATCATTTCAGCGGGATCGTGGCCCTGGAAGAAAGCCTCTCGTTCCCGCTCCTGGAGCTCCGGGCAGCTGTGATTATCCGAGGCCTAATGCAGGGCTCGGCTCCAGCCAGCAGAACAAAGTTAATAAAGTGGACGAAAGAGCAAGGTATTTCCAGCTGCGGTTCATGCACCAGAGCCAGAACCGACGGGCAGGCGGTAAAGGACATGCGCGCACCCTGGTCTCAGAGGGTCCGTGCCCGCCGGCTCATCTAGGAGTCCTTCTGCCAGAAACCAGGGGCCGTTTGGGCTTTCATCCTGTGAGGCCCCGCGCGGGAAGGTCCGTAAGTCGTGGCCCACAGGCAGGTGGGCCCAGGGCTGCCAGATTGGGGCAGAGGCTGAGGAGGGCTGCCTTCAGATGCGGGGCTCATGCCCCGGCACCCCAAAATGCCCCCAGGCGGGCAGAACCCACGCTCCTGGAGCCCGAAGCCGCTGCTTGGCCTGTGCACTGAGGGGGTCATGCAGGACCGACCCCGGGGGGGATGGCCAGTGCATCCCCATGCTCACGGAGACAGTGAGCTTCAACTCTGAAGCAGTAACAGCATCCCAGGCACAGCCGTGAAATGACCTGGGCTTGTTCGTGTATAGAATGTGTCACTGCGGTGACAGTTTAGTACACACGCTGTGAGGCTTACACTCTACATGGGCTGCGTGTCACAGCCAAGGTACACACTGCGTGTGTGCTCAGTCACTCAGCCATGTCTGACTCTGCGACCCCATGCACTGGAGCCCGCCAGGCTCCTCTGTCTGTGGGATTCTCCAGGCAAGAGTACTGGAGTGGGCTGCCATTTGCCTTTTCAGGGGAACCTTCCCCACCCAGGGATTGGACCCACATCTCCTGTGTCTCCTGCGTCGGCAGGCGCAGGAGAGTCTAGCACCACTGCAAAGACCCCTTGTTTCAAACCACGCCAGTGTCCTTCCTGGCATCCTGGGCACTGCCTTTTCAGTCCCCTCTGGGGTAAACACCAACGCCAGAGCGTGGAGCTCACCTGAGCTTTTCCAAAACAGACCAACGGGATTATAGACTCAGCCTCGTAATTTCCTTTTGCATCTCGATGGAGGATGCATGTGATTTCCACTCGACTGAAGTTGAGTGTAGACACTGTGTGTGTGCTGAGTTGCTTCAGTCCTATCCCACTACGTGCGACCCCATGGACTGCAGCCTGCCAGACTCCTCTGTCCATGGGATTCTCCAGGCAAGAACACTGGAGTGGGTTGTCATTTCCTCCTCCAGGGAGTGTACATGCTAGAAGTCAGTTAATATGTGTGCAGTTTAAAAGTTAACTGACCAGAGGTCAGCTTGCACCCACATCCTGAAGCGGTTGTTCCAACATGTGGACTGCATGCTACAAAAATACCTCCACTCATCTCCTCTGAACCACCAGGCACAGGAGGAAATGCCAAAATCCTAGGGAAGGCTTCTCAGAGCTAGAGGTGTTGGTTTCTGGTCAGTGCTGTGCTAACTGTACGGGTTTAAATCAACTGTTCTCAACTGGGGGTGACTTTACCCCTGAGGGACACTTGGCAATGTCTGGGGACAAGGTGGGTTGTCACACGGGGTGGTGGGGGGCTGCTGTTGGTGGGTGGCAGAAGCTGGCATCCTGCAATGTACGGGACAGCCTGCCCTCAGCTAGAGCTATTCGTTACAAATGTCCAAGGAACTGAGCTCTGCAAACCCTGGTTTAAATGGACAAATATTCGTTGCAAGAAAAAAAAAATCACAGCCTGAAAGCCTTGTGCTCAATCAACACCAGATACAGCTGAAGCGTTAAACTTTTCCTCCCTGAACTTCCCAGCTCCTGAAATGTAAACACGAGAAAAGAGCAGAGTGGGATTTTTTTTCAACTATACGTTTTTTATTTCTCAGCTGAAAGATAAACTGTCACAGGAGACAAGGAGGATCCAGGGATTTCTTTTTCCTCCATCGCTGATTCTACTAGAAACAGGACGACAAGAGCAGAACGCCCGTTTTCCTTCTGTGGATGTAACTGCACTGTGGAGTTCGCACCTCATGTTACCTGCCAGCCTGCCCGTGTGCAGAGATGGGCGAGACTGCGCTGCTGTGTGAGTGGCGTGGAACACAGACACGGGGTGATGGTGGCAGCTGCCCACGTGCGTGGGAAGCTCACAGGTCAGACATCACGGCGGGCATCGTGCGGGTGTGTGGAGAGACACAGCGCCTCCTTTAAGCAATTTTTCCCACGGAGATGGCAAGATTTCTTCTAGGTTTCGAATTAGAGCCTCTGTCCCCAAAGAAATGCGTCAGTAAAGGCGGCTTAATAACTGGCCCTCCACATCAGATGTCCTGCTTCTTAATTTCTGAGAGCAAATTGTGCGGCACTTTTGTTTCACGGCAGTCCGTGAACGCCTCCTCTGAAAAGCCACACACGGGACCTCTTTGGCTGATCCGAGCTGCTTTATTCCAGAATTCAGCCGGGAGTGAGTCGTTCCCAGACCTCCCTCGCACGGCCTCTGAATCGGCGCCTAATAAACATGCATTTGGGGGAGAAGGCTGATGGGAGGGCCATCGCTTAAGTTCCTATTGTTTCATTGATAAAAATGATCCGGGAAGCGGCAGAATATGTTAACCATTTCCTTTGGTTTTCCATCGAGAGGGCTGAAAGACATTTCTAAAATAGATCTATTTCCTTTTCATTCCGCAGAATAATGCATGAATGATTATAACATACGCTCTATCTCCCTTTTTTCCCTCCCCTCAACCAGTGGAAAAGTGCCTGACACCGTAATCACAACTTGTTGGGTTTTCAATCTGATGCTGTCCCGTTTTATCATGGTAGTTAAACGTCCATTCTTGTTCGGTGTGATAAATGTTATGGCCGTGTAACAGTAACGAAAAAGAGAGACATGTTAAACCAAATATTGCTTCAGATTGTGTCTTTTATTCTCCTTTATCATCATATCTTAATTTATAGTATAATCATCATTATCGCAACTGTCAGCCTCATTTAACCCCGCTGATCTCCCATGATTCTCCGCCGTCAGGTCTGATTGCCTACCTTCTGCCGACGGGCTGATAATGCCTGACAGATTAACCCTCCCCAAGAGGAAGACAATGATACATAGGACAGCGCCGAGCGCGCTATATATTAATGAGGAGCTGGCAAGGCTTTGATAAGGCTGCAGAATAATCCATCAGTGGGGAAGGAGCTTGTAAAACGGGAGGAACGTTTCATGGGAAAACACCTGGGAAGGGTGTAACGACCCGGCAGCTAAACGCTGTCAGCTGCCTCTCCCCGCGTGTAATTAGCATCAGACGGGGCTAAGCGCGGCCGACCCGCGAAGTCCATCAGCCCCCGGACCCAGCCTCGCTCGCTCCACGCCGGCCCACCGCGCTCCCGCCTTTACAGCGTATTTAGCAAGCCGGCAATTAATAGCTCGCGTTCTTGGGCATCAGAAACTGTTTATCTTCTTCTGACCGTGCTCTCGCCGGAGGCTGTTACCTGGGAAAGGCAGGAGTCGCTGGCGTTTTCTGCCGCACTTACTCCGCGGAGGCCGCTCCGCCATTAGATGCAATGCCTCAGATGGCTACTTGAGCTTGAATGCACCGTTATTACAGGTATTATATGAAATTGCCTGTGTTATGTGAAGGGGATTATAGAGGTTCTGGATCAATAACTCCAGTGGATGTTGGGAGTGATTACAGCGCCCTGTCAATTTTCCCCATTTGGCTGTCAGTGTCCATTACCACACACCACCTCTTGCATTCACATCAAATCACTCATTTCATTGGTAAATTCTATATATCTCAATTTACTTTAAGTAGCTGATTTGTGTAAAATAAAATGACTTCCTCTTCTGTGTGCGCAACAGACCTAATCCTATATAGTAATAAAAAGCATAAACACAGGGAGACCCTCTGTCCCTTGGGAAGCCTCGTGCAGAGCGCGGCGACTGCCCGCTCCCTGAAATAGCTATAATTGAAACATCTCCATCACCCGGGCTTTGTTGAGACCACACCTAGCCTCTTCATCTCCCCTTATTTTTCCATCGCGGGGAGGAATCTTGGAGCGGCCGGATCTCGAGCACCCAGACTCCGGAAGCAGCTGTGTCTCCCTGCACCCACGCGCACGGCTGTGCTCACCCTCTGTGCGAGGGGGCCAGGCCCCCACGCCCCCGTGCAGACTCGGCCCCCACCTTAACTCCTGGACCGCAAATGCTGTCCCTAGAGATTCGTCTTCCACCAGTCGGCAGGCTCCTGCTAGGTGCAGACTGCCTGAGCCTCCCTTTTCTGCAGCTTCTTCCTCCTTCTCCGTGTGTCTATGCACACGCGCCCGGGCGTGTTTGACGAAGCGGAACATCAAAACTTAGGAGAGAGAAGTCCAGAGGCATTCAGTGACGGGAAACGTCAAAGAGACCCAGGAAACGTTTGGGGAGGAGGTCTAGACGTCCTGTATCAATAGAAACTAACTACAAGTGTTCAGACCACTGGAGAGATGGGGGACGTATTATTCCACACACCTCAGCGTGCACGGGTAACATTTCACTCAGGAGTTGTCTTTTGGAACTTAGCTCGATGTCTTATCAGTGTTTCCTACTATTTCTGACCTAGAAGAGGCCCTTAAAGAACTGTGTACTGGCCACAAATAAATAAGGAACACAGAAACAAAGTAGTTACAAAATCCTCAAAGCACCCCCCCCCCCAAAGAAAGCCTCCCCACCAACTAAGCTTCCCACAGACAAATGGATCAACCACTAGATTTGCCACCTGTGAATGGGCACAGCTTCTGGTCCTGAAGCAATTCAAAGAACAGAGCAGAGAGAAGGAAAGGCTTGTTTATTGTCTGTCCTGGCATACAAGATCCTTTGCATAAAAATACAGACTAACCCTGCATCTCTTCATTTACTGCTGTATATTTTTATATATTCTGCACCAATAACAAAGCAAGGAGAAAATACAAGACTCTATTAAAAATATGAGTAAAAAGAAAACCTCCATAAACCGTGTCCATATTTTCTGAAAATCCTTATTGTCACAGAGAGCATAATATTATTTAAGAGGCAACTGAAATCAAAGATCTTCAAAATCTGCCATCTCTTGGCTTCTTCCAAGTCAGAACCTTCCCACTGGGTGCCCGGTTCCCCACGTTATGCGTGTCTCCATGGTACAAGCATAGTGATACAGCGGGGTAGTGTGGAAGAGCAGGTCAACTGATGTAGGAGAACATTCCCCTCAATGCCAGTGTTAGCAAAGCAGGATGGGGACAGATAAAGGGGAGAGAGGCAGATAAGACCCCCAAAGGGACGCCCACGCCTTGGCCCCCCAGCCACGGCATCCCCCCGGCCCACTGGCCTTCCTGCCTCCTCCATCCCAAGGTCTTGGGGCCACTGTGTTTCCCTGTCCCTTCTCGCTGGCGCTAGCGAGCCTGCCCATCTACCAGGCTCTTCGTTAGTCACCTCCTGTGCTCAGACCACACAGAAGAGAATCACCACCTCAGGTTCATAGGGAACAAGACCCTGGTCCAAGTGACTTGCTCTGATGCTTCCATGGAGAAAGGGTTGGGCTGGAATCCCAACCCCTCATCCCCACAAATCAGAAATGGTTTCCATTCAGACAAGCACGCTGGTAGCTAGTGATGATTCAATTCAAGCCACAGGCAGCACTTTGAGCAGGGCAGGATGTCAGGAACTGGGAATGGGGAACCTGGCTAGGAGTGGAAGGATGCCACAGGCATTTAAAAATATAACCCTTGCCCTCGAGGAGTTAATGGTGTACCGGGTGGGATGAGACATAAACTAGCAGAAAATGAAATTACAGTGAGATTCGGAGAACACCGTGGTACTACTGTAGTAAAAACTAGCACAGGACTCAATCGTCAAATTAGCTTTACAGCAATGAGTGCTATGAATCAAGGAGAAAAAGCTCACTTTTAGCTGAAGTGATCAAGGAAAGAGCCAGTGAGATCTGAATAGAATTTGGCTCGCAAGGAAAACCACAGTAGTCTCGGTATTCCTGAGCGTGTATAAACCCATGCAATCACTCTTAAACGAGCTCAGGATTTGACGGAAAATTCTAGCGTGAATCTGGCATTCAGGCTGATAAACGACAAGCTACTGTTTGGAAAACTCTAGTTTCAAAGGAGCAATAACTCAGTTTTAAATAGCAATTTATAAAAGACGGCAGCCTTTAATATATAAACCCCTAGAGTTATGTCTGACATTACACAAAGGACATACATACTGCATAACCATTTTCGAACAATAACAGAAAATTCAAATTAAGAATTTATATGCATCTCCGAAGCAGCCACCCAAATTCACTTAGGAAAACAATGCACTTTGACAAAGTTACAGAAAATACTAATTTACTAATAGTCAACCAAAATCCAATTACAATTTTAATAACAAGTGCAAAACAAAGGGGGTATCCAGAAGGCTGGTGTCTGGTGAAATACCAAGGTGAAATGTGCAGAATGAGCCATCAGTCCACAGTTACCCTCCAGCCACTAGTCCACACTAAATAAAGCAGAGACATCAGGAAAAGAAACTAAGCTACCCAAATATTACAGCGTAGCCAGTGGCTGAAAAGAGGCAGCCCTCACCATTCTCTGGATTTTCCTATCCTGATTGGTCAGAGAGAGCTGGAAGAGAAAAGGACTATGGAACGAGCCCAGTCTTCCCCGGGTCGGAATCCTCTCCACTCCATTATTGTGAGTGGTGTGTGAATCAGGGAAGGCACACACACCCCCCGCCTCTCCCTTTAGGATGGGTGGAGGAGGCCTCTTGGTTACCAGACAGCACCTTAGAGAGGCGATCCCAAGGGACGTGCTGGCCTTTGCTCTGGACACTCTTCCTTAGAGCAGGAGTGGGTCTGAGCACACAGTAGGCGCTAAATGCACATCCCTGGAAAACTGAATGAATGAGGGAAGAATGATGTCATCCAGAGGATAAAGGACAGTGTAGATCGGTGGGGTGGAGCTCTAGGAACCCCTGATACTTGTGTTTTTTCAAAACCAAAGCTAATTTCACGATCATAAGTAAATTACCCACCCTATATCTTTGGGCTCTGAATTCTCTTTAAATAGAAGTTGAATCTTGACTGGGAAGCCTCTATCCATTTGCATGTAATTTTTGTTCGGTGAGAAATCAGTGTGACTTAGATTGAAAATATGGCAGGATCATTAAGGATATTGCCTTCTGTGGCGTGTTGTTGATGCCACTTGAATCCTGAGTTTCAGATGACTGAAAATCCTAGCCATGTCAGGGTGGAGTCGGGCAGAAGCCATGCTGACCGTGAGAATCACTGGCCTGGGTGGGGGCCCCAGGGAAGACTCTGCCGCACTCCCTTGGGTGCGAACTTTCTTTGTGTTGTTGCTGTTTTTAATTTGCCAGAACAGAGAGTGCAGAAGGGCTTCCGTGTGTGTGTGTGTGTGTGTGTGTGTGTGTGCTCACAAGGTCCTCACCCCCTCCTGGGTCTAAGAGGACAGACATCACATATCGGGGAGAGTGGGCAGGCAAACCCAGCCTGCAGGCATTTGGATGCAAAATACATAAAACCACTGAACAGCAGTCAGGGGGTAGAGTGAAAAAGAAAGTGTTTCTTTTTTTCCTTCTTAATGCTGCTTCTTGTTAACAAATATCCATTGTTATTAATTTGGTTGCTACTTTTAAAAGCAAGTGTTTCAGTTTTAACTCTGCTGCCAGGACAGGACCCTTAGTAATGTGCAGATAGAGAGAAACAGCACAGGGGATTTGGGGTGGCTTGCCGCATGGTCCAAACGTCCAAATGGAAAACAACTGAATAGTCAGCCCACTGCGTGTAGTTTCTCCCCACGGGGCCGGCAGTGTTCAGTCCCACTTAGCGTGGCCACGTTCAGGCTGGAATCGAGCTCCGTCCTGTCCAGCAGCGTGTTATGTGATGTCTCTTTAGGTTGTTGCTGCTTCTGTGGAGGATTCCTTTTTGGTGAGAGCACTTTCACCAAAAAGTGAGGAGAAGGTAAAAGCTGGCAACAATAAACTCTTATGGAAGGTGAGAAAGCATTCCTAGCTGGAGAAAAAAAAAAAAGAGAGAGAGAGAGAAGGAAAAGAAAAAACGACGGGACCCATGGAGCTGGCCAGTAATTTAACTCAAGATTCCAGATCGCCTCCTTGCTCTGTGAAATATTTGCTAACACAGGGTGCTGCGTCTTCTTAGGTTGGTACTTGATCTATTAGTAGGATGGAGAGAAATATGACTGATTGTGGGGTCCAATTTCTTAACAAAAACAAAAAATGCATCCGGTCTCCAAACGTGCATTTGCATGAAAAAGAAGCCCCATTGTGCTCAGAGATTCTGAACTGCTAGGTCCTGAGTCCACTAACCCCTGTCCACGTGAAAACGTGTGCCCCTGCCCAGAGGAGCCTGGATGCTCGAGGCGATAAGTTCCGGTCCCCAAGGCGGGGCAGGATCCATCTTTGGGGAAGGAGCAGGGTGCGGGGTAGGGGGGGCGTGCTGCAGACATCTGATGACAAACCCGAACATTCAGAGGTGGCGTCCCCGGGCGAGGGTGCATTCATCAGGCCCCTCCTCGGTAAAGACGTGGCATCAACACACACCTCCTGTTCCCATCCTGGGCACTGCCCCTCGCGGGCCCAAGGTTTTCTTTCCGAGGAAGTGTCTGCATACCTCCCTCCTTTTGTCTCAACCGGAGGGTTTAATAGCTCAAGTAACTGAAAAGGACTAACAACAGCAAGGCTCCGGTTTCCAGAGTAACCGTAAAAACAGAGCCCAGTCTCCATGGCAAAGAGAAAAGCCATTTGCTGCAGCCTTTTCAGACCTTGAGCCGACACTGACAGTTTTCCTATAATCACCCCGATTATTTGTAGCAACTAAACTATATTATAATGTTAACCATAGGAGGCCTTTGGAAATATGCGGGCTAAAAAAAAAAGGAATAAAACCATACTGGCTTTTCTTCCGCTTTAGCTACGAATAGACGAACCATTTAAAATGTATAAAATAGTTTGTTCTTGATAATTCAACCCAAACAGGGTAGTGCCCATCTTCCAGGTTTCTGTCCTTAATTCTTTCAGGGTGTCGACACCTTTTTCAGAAGCCTACACACCATCTTGGCGTCTGGAATGCATGCATTTCTACCAGAGAGAGAAGTGAGAATGGATATGTGATCTTTATACGTTTTATTTAATCTGCCCCAGATTGAGGAGCCTTTATCCTGCACTTGGTAGCTGCTGTTTCTTTCAGTCATTTGCAGGATATGCCCAGATTATGCTGTACACGTGTGTGTCCCCTTCCTCCGTGAGGCTACATGACCAGCCTGTCCAGGACCTGGTGTGCCCATCCATGCGGCTGGGCCGGCTGGTGCTGACCTAGGAAAACCAACTGGTTTGACAACAGTTTGCTTCCCAAGCGCAGAGGTACAGCCTGCCTGGTTGAACTGCCTGCATTTTTTTTTTTAACTCTTCATTTGAACCTGGAATGAACTGAATTTCAGTCTCCATCTTTTATTTAAACACCAAAACCATTCTTTCTTTAGTCTTAGTTAAAGACTAAGCTCATTATATGTTCAACTATTAATAATATAGTTCCAATATTAAATCTATGCAAGGTAACTTTCAGATGAAACCAAAGCATAACTCACCGTTCATTCATACACACACACACACACACAAACACAGGTCTGTTACATGGTGTATTTCAAATTTCCTATGGGCACCTAAAAAGATTACAATCAAAATGTGAAGTAACATTACGTTAATAGAAAACTGACAATCGCAGTTTCAGTTTCCTGGGAGAGTGTAACTATCTTTCCCTTAAGGGATATAGCTGAAAAAACAGTCCAAATAAAACTCACTTCATTTTTATTCCATATATAAGAGCTTTCATCAGATGTTCTCAACTTGTCTTTGTTAGTTAATTTTTGGAGAATAAAACTTGGGAAATCAATATTATGTCATGTCACTGAAAAATTGCCTCATTTTAAAATGGCACAATTTAAGAAAAAAAAAACCTCGCCCAATAATTTAGATGTTTACATAATTAGCTATTAATCAAGTTCTGATTTTAATTTTCTCCTCTATTTACTAAAAACAAACCTACATACACTTTGTCTTAAAATTCAGGTGGCATGCATGCAAATCTCCACTTTGCTGCTGTTTCTCCTCCCTGGAAAGCATCCCAAATGACCGAGGCAGAAACGGCTCCTCCAAACACGCCGAGCCACGACTGGAACACTTGTTTCAAGCGCCAGATTCCCAAGCAGAGTCCCTCCACCCAAAAAGACAGCAGCTCGATAGGTAATAATGCCTCTCTTTTTCTGATTTTGTGTTTCTTCTCCAAATCTGTTTGAAAAACGCCAATGTTCTTCCCAGAACGGCCCGTTACCAGCGAGCTGGTGCCCAGAGTTCACGGGGGCACTCAGGTGTCCAGGGAGAAGATGGGCTGGGGCAACTGGAGGGGATGGCATGGCACAGGCAGCCACGCGGGCAGCGGGGAGAAGGCGGCGGGCTGGACCTCCACCGGATCACGCGGGAAGGCGCCCAGAGGGAAAAGCGGTGGCCCTGGCGCCCGGCAAGGTTCAGCTTCCACCCTGACCCAGGTCCCTGTTTGCCTATCAGGCTGATCTATGCTGTGAGCCACAGGCCTGGTCCATGCTGGGCTTTATAAATTGCTTAAAGATAAAAGCTTACCCTGCTGTAAAAAGTAGTAAGATATAATACTGAATTTTCACTGAAATGCAAAGTTTCCTGCTGCCCCTTATATATTTAAAATTGCTGTTTTCTTGCAATGAATATAATTCGCTGTCTTTTGCAAAGTATAATCCGCAAGGGTTTGACCAAACAGAGATGCTCTAATGATTGCAAATGGCTCAAATATTCTGTCCAGTGAGTTAAGTGATAAAAGTTTCTATGTTAAAAGAAATAATAAGTGGAATTTCACACATATTATAGTAATTGTGAAGCATCCAATTTACATAGAAATAACGTGGAAGAATTCTGACCATGGTGTTTTAAGTGAATCATTACATGCGTTGCTGATACATTTAGAAGCTGCAATGTGCCAGGTATGTTTCTCTCAGCATAATAAGTCCTGTAATGGAGCCTTTAAAAGCTTAAAATGTATAGTTAGATTAACCTTTCTGTTTTAAGGGGTTTTTCCCCCCCTCAAAAAAAAAAAAAAAAAAAAAAAAGGCCAGAAGAGAGAAATACAGAATCATTAAAAAGCCAATTAAAGCAACACCCTTTTCTTTTTTCCATCCAATGGCTCCATTGAGGATTTTTCTCCACTACTCATCATTTTACTTAGTATTTTAGATTTTTGGTAAATTTTGGTTATTTTTTTTCTCCTAAACAAAGATCCAAGATTTCACTCAAATTCTTGGATGGAGTACTGTAGTGATTCTGAAAGGAGACTGTATCTTAGATGTTAAGGCAGATTTCTTAAACTAGAGAGGAAGGTGTACTCAGAAAAATCCTAGACTAAAACAAATGTGATCTCCAAAGCCAAACAATCTGGCTTCTCTTGTCCTTAGAAGAGATTATTAGAAATGTTGTTCCTCCTTTTTCCTTCCAAAATTAGCTTTTTTGGACTTAATATTTTATTCTAGCAGGAAGGCATTTCTGCTTTGCCTTATGAGGTAGATAATTTAGTAGATAAATCAATTATTACAAAAACTGAAGAAAAAATTCTAGACCAGTTTTTTTTTTTTTTTTTTTTTCATTGACTTGGAGGAGGGAGGGTATGTAAGTCTTCAGGTGTCTTTGAGAGAGAGGTGTTCTGTGTGCAACCGTCTCATAAAATCTTCCTTCCTTTTCCAGGATTCACAGGCCTGTGAGTCTTTTGCTGTTTCCACTGCATCTAGACCCGGGCTTCTCGCTGTTGGTATTTGGGGCCAGGTCACTCTTTGCTGTATCGGGCCATCCTGTGCCTTCAGCAGCATCCCTGGTCCCTACCCACCAGATGCCAGGGTGGCCCCTTTCCCGCTCCCAGTGCGGACGATCAAAAAATTCTCCAAATAGTGCCAAATTGCCCCTGGCAAGTGAAAACCACTGAGAATGACTGTTCCAGATCTTGACGACAGGAAAATCAAGAAAGTCCTTCACTTTTTTCCCCCCACACACCCCCCACCCCAGCACTAAATATGGTTAATTCAAGCCCGTAGTCTAAACAGTGAAAATTGCCTAAGGTTTCTCACCATTTCTTTTCTTCTTTTACTTCTTTAAAAAGAGGAATCTTGAAGCTAAACTAAACCAAAAACATCAGACATAAAATTAATAATAGGATACAAATGGTTAATAAATAAAATTCTGACTTTCTGAAGCACTTTCTTCTTGATTAACTCCAGCACTTTAAGATACAAAGGGCATTTGTCCCTTTCCTCATTTCCTGTCCTTAGGTCCAGAAGAAAGAGAAGAGCACCAATGGCATAGACGGGTCACTGGGCCATCTGTCTGCTTCAGCAAGCAGATGGACACCAATCAGCAGCCATCGGTCCCAAGGTCTTATGGGCACTTCATAATGTTCTTGAGAAGAGCTACAATATAAACAATGTAAGCCCAACAGTAATGCATTTATCTTATTAGTAGTAATTCATGCATTTAATTTTGGGGTTTTCCAAGTGTTTTCTGGCATGTCATGTCACTTAATTTTTGTAAAACTGTCCATACTTTGAGATCACTAGTAAAAAGTAAAGACTATCTGTCCATTTGTACATCATTCACCCAGTCCATCCATCCACTCATCTACCCTGCACGACATCCACCTGCACGACAACACATAATGACACACCAAACCCATGCTTACCACATAGTAAATTCAAGCCATCCATCTATCCATTTATTAAATATTTATTAAGTCTTTTCCATATACTGCACACTCTGAGCAAACTGCTTACTGGGCACTGGGGGGCGGGGCGGGGACATGAACCAGAGGTGATTCCTGCATGTAGCTCACAGTTTAGAAATAGAGAAATAACCTTAAATAGACAAATTTACCTCCCTATTGCTTCCATCTGCCAGCAAGGTATGGCCAATGAATTAATGAGCAAATGCATATGTATTTCACATACACACACATTTCAGATTCAGAAAAAGTCCCTCACATTTAATAGGATGATGTCACACTTATAAACACGACAGTGGAGCAAAGGTTTCACATATCAGCTCTGTGTGCTTTTGGACATATTTTGAAAGAAAATATCATTTGTTATACAAATTATATTGAGTGTTATACATTTTTAATGGAGGTTTCCCAGGTGGCGCAGTTGGTAAAGAATCTGCCTGCAAATGCAGAAGACCTGGCTTCAATCCCTGCGTTGGGAAGACCCCCTGGAGAAGGAAACAGCTACTCACTCCAGTATTCTTGCCTGGGAAATCCCATGGACAGGGGAGCCTGGTGAGCTACAGCCCATGGGGTCACAAAGAGTTGGACATGACTGAGTGACTGAGCATGCACACGTGCATGCATTTTTAATATGCAGATGTGTATACGAAGCATACAACAGGGTCACACACGAATTCAAAGGCTATCTGAATTAGCTGTCTCACATGGTCTTCACCCACACCCTGCAAGGATGCGGTCTGCCTCCCAACGCCAGGAGCCCTGTCCTGCGTCTCTCTGCACTCTCAGCATTTATGAGCAGAACACCCTTCTACAAACGTTTGATAATCAGTGCGTGACTAAATGCCAGGCCCCGTGGCAGGGTGGAGGTGGATGACCCGAGACGCCGTGCTTGCCGGCCCCATTTCGTTCAGTTGGAGACGCAGCCTGGACGGTGTGATTGAAGTTGAGGAGTGAGCCAAACAAGCAGGGTGTGGCCGGCCGTGCAGGCGGTTGGACAGAGATGGGGGAGTTACCGTGCCCAGGCGGGTGAGCTTGTGCTTCCCTCCCCCTGAATCATGCTCCGAATCCCTTCCAGAGACACAGTTCAGGGTTTCTTCCAAAGGTACAAACCCACAGGGGAGGGAGGAGAGGGATGGCAAGAGCAGTGACACCATCCCGGGAGCAGGGAGGTGACGAATGCTTGGAACTGCCTGCGAGATTGGGGAAGGCTGCGGCTCGGCCCACGGTGGAGGCGTTGAGAGTGACCGACGTTACAGAACTGCCTAGGGGCCTCTGAAAGCTGTGAACCCAGTGGGGCTGAAAAAAGTGGGCTGGTTCAATGTCTCCTGTAGAAGTGGGCAGTCTGGGGAAGACCAGATCCTCTGGGCAAGCAAAGCAGGAAGCCTCAGTCTAGTCATGATAGGCGAGCCATGCTTAAGTCCGGGAACTAGGCAAACATTTGCACCCTCGGGGCCCTCCCACCCAGGGTCTCAGAATGCAAGCGGCCAGGCCTTCCATGATCCAGACAGGAGGTTGAGCCACCTGACTGGGTGATGAAAAAAGACCCAAAGATACCAGTAGTAACGTTTCCCAACTTAAAGGCCTAGTCCCCTCCCTTCACTGAATCCCATAATCATCAATTCCCCACCCGCCCCCCACCTTCAGCTTCAGATGAGCCTTTAGGGCCTTCTCCTGAGTATGAGCCAGGACCAAGGGTCATCAGACATACGTGTGAGCAGAGGCTCTAACATGAAATAAACAGGTTACATGATTGAGCGAGTGGGAAAACATTCATCTCCATAAACCAAAGACCATACAAGAAGAAGCAAACTTTGCAGGAACTTTAATGTCTTTAAATAGAGAAGGGATAATATTCCGTTAGAGAAATAAGGACAAAAGGCTATACAAAGGGCATTGTTCAGAGCCCCAAACTGAAATTAAGTATATGGCGTTGGAAATGAAAAGCTCATAAGTGACACTGGATTCTAACAAGCGAAAAGCCTCCCAGAAAGTAGAGTAAAAACTTTTGGGAGATGACTGTGCAGGAAGCCACACCACAATCCAATTTCCTGTTTACCAGAGTCACCTGAGTGGTGATCTGATGCAGGAGGGGAGGACAGTCCACACAGGGGCAGGGGCAGGTCAGATGCAGGTGATACCAAGCAAGAATATATTGAGTCGAACATCTGTCTTGATTGAGATTTGGGCTGGGTATAGAAATCCTAGCTGGAAACCAAATTGAAAAGAAGTGGACTGATTTATGGAACTTTGGCTGATAGGGTGAGTGGTGACGCGAACCCAGGAAGACCAGACGTTCCATGAAGCAGGGCTCCATTTGTCCCTTCCAGCTCTGTGTCTCCTGCTGGGCCTCACAAGCAGCAGGTACAGCAGAACACGAAGGAAAGTGACTCGCATCTTCCAAGCTCTCTGTCTCCTTTCTAGTTTGCTGTGACGGAGACCATCCCAAGCCTTGCTGCTGCTGCTGCTAAGTCGCTTCAGTCGTGTCCGACTCTGTGCGACCCCATGGACTGCAGCCCACCAGGTTTCTCTGTCCATGGGATTCTCCAGGCAAGAACACTGGAGTGGGTTGCCATTTCCTCCCCAAGACTTAGGGGCAACATAATGAGCCTAAGACAGAGTGGACCTGGATCCTTGACCCCAAGCTCCAGAGCTGCCCCACCAGGAGTAAACTGTTGCTATGTTAATCCTAACATCCAGGGGTTTCTCTGGTTGAGTAACTGAGCTGCCTTAAACTACTGTTGTTCCAAATTGGGGGCAAGCTGTCACTGTGTGGGATGCAGACCTTTCTCCCCAGGTAGGTCCTCCCTGCCTAAACGGGTTGGTTCATCTCAGTAGAAAATACTGCTTCCACTGGACATTTGAGTTGGGTGACACCGTATCTCTCTGTGGTCTGCAGCAGGAGAACTCGCCGTGAGTTAGTAGAGGAGCCGGCAGGTTCAGAACCAGAAGCTGTATGGAGGGGCGCTGGCGACGGCTGTGACCAGGGTGCCGGAAGCACCGGGAGGAAGCAGGACAGGGTGAGTGTGTGCAACACGTTCGTCATCTGCCTCCCCCTCCTCACACACACTGGCCCAGCCTGAGTCCTGCAGCAGGCGCCAGGCCTGGGGAGAGCCCTGGAGCAGGGCCTGGCTTGGCGAGCCTCCCTCCCAGTGCCGGTGAGCCTGACCTTATTTGGAAACTGGGTCACTGAAGACGTGACTAGGTTGGAGGAGGTCACCCGGGAGCGGGCTGGGCTCCTCACCCAGGGTGCCTGGCACCCTGATGAGAAGGCGGCGAGGCACAGACACGGACCACGTGCAGGCAGAGGCAGGGGCCGGGCCAAGGGCCCTGAAGACTGCCGCAGCACCAGAAGCTGCAAGGAGCCTCCCTGAGGGCTCGGGGGGGCAGGGCCCTGCTGAGCGCGGTTCTCGACTCCGGGCTCCAGGCTGCGGGAGAGCAGCCTCCCGCCTGGGACCCCCGAGCGGTCGCTGTCACTGCATCCCCGGGAGATGGAGACCGTGAGCATGAGGAACAGGCTGGCGGGAATCAGCCAACAGCAGAGGCCCAGCCCCACTGCCCCTGAGGCGCAGAGAGCGGGCAGCCAGGCCCAGCTGCTCGTGGCCAGGGGAGAGGCCACACGCCCGCCCAGCAAGGCCACGGCCACCGCAGCCGGCACCCTCCGCAGAGGAGGGGAGAGGTTTTCCAAAGTCGGCCATCCTGCCTTGCCTGCAGGATTTCCACCCGCGTCCGGCATAACTCAGCCGAGGGTGCTGCTCCCTGATGCCCGGGGCCCTCGTCCTAGTCTATAAGCCTGTGTCCTGCCATCAGACATGGACACAGCGGTGCCCGTCTGACGAAACACAGCCAGGCGTGCTGGTTTATTCCAGAACCACCTCACTCCGGGACACATCAGCTCTAGCCAGACCCAGCCACACAGGACAGAGAAGACTGCTTGTTTTCAGCCCTCGGTTCCCTGGCCAGTAGCTGAGGAAAGTCAGCCTCTCTGGCCATAAAGATGCCCCCCCCCCCCCCGCCACAACCCCCAGCAGCCTCAACCTGGCTTTCCCTCAGCCCTGAGTCTCAAGTTCATGTAATTTCCCGTGACCTCCAACCTTTGACCCGTTCTTCTAGCTCCTGCAGGGCCACAACCGTCCTTCGCCTCTGAGTGAGCACCGCCTCATGTGTTTCTAAGTGTCTGCTGGATGGAAGGAACTGTCAGGTCCCTCCCAGCCTCTGCTGATCTCATCAGCTCCTTAACTGGCTTTAAAGGCGTGGATTCCTTCTGAGAGAGGAGAACCTGCTTTCTCTCCAGGGACCCGCCTGAACCTGTGCTGCAGGGCCAGTGGGAAGGAGCAGGGACCACAGACCCTCCACGCCGCCCGTCCTCCGCCCACACCGCCTGCAGAGCAAGTCAGCCCGCAAGCCCGGCATCCGGGCCTTGAGCCTGGAGGGAACGACGCTCTGGGCTGGGGGTGCTGCCCCTCGAGCCCCCAGGCCCCGCCCAGAGCTCCCTCGCCTCCACCCGGCTCAGTGTCTCACCTCAGCCCGCATCATCCCACGAGACACGTGCCCGCAAACCACCTGCATCCAGTCCACCTGTGCTTCCAGCAGAGCTGTGAGCCCGGCTTGGGCAGAGAGGCCTCTAGGACATCAGCAATGCGGTCTTCCCAACATCCTCTGGGAGCTCAGGTGGTCAAGTCCATTGGCTCATTGGGTCACCCTCCTCCTCAGGGTCAGGACGACTGCGCATCCCTTCAGTTTCACTACATAACAACCTGCCCCCGAAACTTAGTGGCTGACAAGGAGGTGCTGTCCTCCGTCGTGTGGGTGGTCTGGGTGGGCAGGGCTGGCCTTGCCTACTAGGCTCCCTCCGTAGCCGTGTCCAGCTGGAGGGCTGGCTGGACCAATCTCATCTGGAGGTTGGCAGTGGCTGTTGGCTGGGCCACCCAGCTCTCCTCCACATGGTGACTCATGCAGGTTAGGCCACTGCCTTACCAGGGGTCTTGGGGTATGTCAGGAGGGCGAAGGCAGGCACTGCAGTTTGTCATGTCCACTACAGCTTACTGGTCAAGGGATGTCACAAGCCAGCCAAGAATCCAAGGGTGGGGAAATAGACCCTATCTACCAATGGGGTGATGACCCCACCCCCTGATGGGGAGATGACCCCACCCCCACCATGGAGAGATGACCCCACCCCCTGATAGGGAGATGACCCTACCCCCACCATGGAGAGATGACCCCACCCCCTGATAGGGAGATGACCCCACCCTCTGATGGGGAGATGACCCCACCCCCTGATAGGGAGATGACCCTACCCCCACCATGGAGAGATGACCCCACCCCCTGATGGGGAGATGACCCCACCCCCACCATGGGGAGAGGACCCCACCCCCTGATAGGGAGAGGACCCCAACCCATGATGGGGAGATGACCCCACTTCCTGATGGGAGATGAGCCCACTCCCTGATGGGAGATAAAGCATGAACTTGTGATTACATTTAAAGCATAGAGAAAATAATCCTACAGTTAGGTGTTACTGGTAAAAATACCAATAAATAAGTCAAGCTGACGCCCTCCCAGCTCCATCACTGTGCCCCCAGAGGACAGGGATGCACAGGCCCATGTTCTGGGGTACACAGTGCTAAGCTGAGAAGCCCCAGCCCATGCAAGTAGACTTCACGTGCAAACAGCAGCAAGACCACTTCTCAGAGATGAAGAATTCAGGAAAAAAAAAAAAACCACCTTCCCAATCTCTCTGAATGAAGAGTGTGTGACTCAGGGAACCCAATGGGGACACACAGAACTCAGTATGGGCCCCTCCCAATACAACCATAGAATTACATCTATACAATTGTAAATGTGATTCTAAATTTAAAGTAAAATGAAAAATATTCTTGGAAAACAAAGTATTATAAATTATCTTCATTATTGTATGGCTTTAAAATATCCCAGGTTACATTAAAAATGTTTAGAAATTATTTCGGGGTGAGGAGGAGAGAGAAGTTCCCAGTCTTTCAGAGCAGAGTTACTTTCCCATGTTGATAATTAGAGGACAACAGATTGAACTCAGGTCTTAGAAACACAAGAGTAACCACTAAATAAAGAAAAAACACCTAAGTTTCTATTCTCCCCTGGTAGCTCAGCTGGTAAAGAATCCGCCTGCAATGCAGGTAGACCTCAGTTCGATTCCTGGGTTGGAAAGATCCCCTGGAGAAGGGATAGACTACCAATTTTAGTATTCTTGGGCTTTCCTGATGGCTCAGATGGTAAAGAATCCTCCTGCAATGCGGGAGATCTGGGTTCAATCCCTGGGTTGGGAAGATGCACTAGAGGAGGGCATGGCAACCCATGCCAGTATTCTTGCCTGGAGAATATCCATAGACAGAGGAGCCTGGCTGGCTGTAGTTCATATGGTTGCAAAGAGTTGGACATGACTGAGTGACTAAGCACAACACATATTCTTCAAACCAATAGAGGTAAAGCTATATAATTTCTTTAGATAGAAAAATGTAAAGGAAATGTTGAGAATAAGAAAAATTTTATTTAGAGATCAGTTGGTGAACATCAGAAGCATTTATGTATTATTTTAACAGCTCACAAGAGACGTGAATTCCAAGTGGGGGGCTCTGAAGTCTGCATCATCATGGTGATGATGCTTTGACAGGAGAAAGCTAGGGCGCCCCTGCAGCCCTGTGTTCACCAGCACCTGGAAACTGGAGGAACTGGGAAGAGGCAAAATCGCCACTGTTTTCCTGCAGTAAGATTTTCTCTTCCACTACTCACTCAAAAAATAATAAATTTCAAAGTAATGTCTAAATAGAAACTTCAGGATCTATTTAGACAACCAGTAGAAAAACACACACACACAAAATAATATAGTTCCCAAATGTTGGCAATGATGAAAAATCCATTCAGAAAAACCACACAACATAAAAGACGCTAAAATATGATGAAACGCGTCTTCATCAAGCAAATATTTCCTGAGGGAACAGATATGAGTAAAATAAGGAGTATTTAATATTCGTAGATAGGAAAGCCACAGTATGTATTCCAGAAATGTTAATTCATCCCCAGATTATTTCATAAACTGAAAGAAATTCCAGTAAAAAGACCAACAACACAGTTTTGCAAATTTTAACCAAGTTATATCAAACTTTATAAGAAAGTATAGTGGGCAAGGAAAATAAAGATCATTTTACGAGAAGGACCACAGCTCCCTATTAAAGCAAATACCTGGGGTAACACTAATCAAGCCGCAGGCAACGGCCAGAGGGGAGGTAGAGCGTCCAACAGCAAGGACAAAGACGCAGAAACAGAACGAACTACATCTTTAACGTGATGTAAAAATGCCTTTTAAATCAGTGGAGGAAAAATTATTAAGTGAATTCTTCCAATATAATTGCTTTGCTATTAGTAATAAGTAAATTTTGACACGTACTCACATCACGCACCTAAATAAACTACAAGATAACCGCCAACGAATAAACCAGGAAAAACCAGAGGAAGAAACTTTATATGCTTTCTTCTAAGAGTGTGAAGACCGACTTTGTAAACTCAGAATTGAAATAGAAACACTTAGAAAAATTTTGATAGATTTGACAACGTAAAGTGTTCCTATCTTTTTACAGTCAAAAATGACCATGGGGAAATATTTAAAATATATACAGTACCCAAAAAGCCATTAAACACCCTAATATGTAAAAAGAGCTTGCAAATCAATAGGAGAATAAAGTAACTCCGTAGAAGAACAGACTATGGCTACAAATCGGCAATTCAGAAAGGCAGACCAATGAACAGCCAGTCACCGCAGGAAAACTCTCCATCCTCACTAATGACCAAAAGCAAACCACCTAAAACCCGATACCACTGTTCGTGGTCAAAACGGCAGACGTTTAAACAATAACGACGCTCAGATTGCCAAGTGTAGCTAGGAGTCAGAAACTGCTCCCTACCTTGTTGATGGGTGTGTTCATTTGTGCAAATTTCTGCTGGAGTCCGGATCTTCAAAGTATCTCAGGTGCCTCATAAATGTTTCCCTCCTGTTGAACCAGCAACTGTAGTTTGTCCCCTGAGGAAATAATTAGAAAGAAACACTAAGATTATGACCAAGGACTTAAATTGTCATTTTCTATATCAAACTTGGGGAATAAAAGCCTAAATATTCATGAAGAGGAAAATTCTTCAAAATAAATTGACTTAACTGTGCATTTATAAGGGACCATTGCATAATATTCAAAAATCACTTTAGAAAAGCGTTTCCTGGGGAAGTTTTCATGATGTGATGTCAAGTGTAAGCACAAAATATAAACTTTCTCATATGTTATGATCTCTACTTTAAAACATTCACTTTTCCTACAATAAGCATGTATTTCTTTTTCAGTTAGAGCAATCATACTCAATATAATTTTTTTAAAAAGCAAACAATGAGGTGCCCAGTTGCTTTAGTCGTGTCTGACTCTTTGCAACCCCAGGGACTGTAGCCCTCCTGGCTCCTCCGTCCACGGGATTCTCCAGGCAAGAGTACGGGGGTGGTTGCCGTGCCCTCCTCCAGGGGATCTTCGCCACCCAGGGACCGAACAGCATCTCTCTCTCCTATGTCTCCTGCATTGCAGGTGGATTTACTACTGACCCACCGGGCAGCCCCAGTGATGAGGAAGCATGGCCAAGTGAGGCCTCTGGGGCTCAGGACCCGGTCCGTCAAGTCATTCCTTAGGCTGAGAATTCAAACACAGAGAATCAGATGGGAAGCCTAAGCCTAACCTCCGGGCCTGGCGGTGGGCGCCACTGGCCCCGCCTGTCTGGTTCCCTCCGTCTGAAGTATCCCGTTCGCCCAGGTTCTCTCTTGATCCAGAGGCGGTGTCGGGTCCTACTTGGCAAAGCGGCCCGGAGCTCGCGGTCGGTAGGTCTTACTCCTAGCAGCGAGCGCGCGACCAGCGACCACCGAGCTGCGAACCAAAGGCTCAGCGGGGGAAGCCGGCGGCGGTGGCTCGTGAGGCCGGCACCGCCCTGGCGCTGGAGCCGCCGCCGGGCGGGCCTGGCCTTCCTCCCGCGCCTCTGGGCCGAGGGGCGGCGACGGCGGGGCCGCCCTCGCGTCCAGCGGCGCCCTGCAGCCCTGGCCTGCTTTCCCGGCCCCACAGCCGGGCTCCCGAGGACGCGCTCAGCGCCCTCGCAGGGAAGACGCGGCTCCTCTACTCTGCCGCCAGCAGCGGCGCCGCTGGGCTTGTCGAACGCAGCCCTGAGGCCTGTGCTTCTTTCCACGCTGGCTAGCTTAATGGTTTGAAGGGAATCCCTCTCTCCTGGTCTCCCATCCCGTCTTTCGGTGTTCTTATTTCCCGGTAAACATGTTGGGTAAACATCGCTTCAACTCCTTCACCGAGTGTCCAGTGGAAACGCGATCTCACACCCCAGGTTTGAGTTCTTCCAGTTCAGATGCTTCCCACCTCTTAAGATATTTTTAACACGTTGGTCGTGTTGCTGAATACTAGATTATATTTTAGGCTTCTATAATTTAACATGCAAAGTGGTTTTTCCTCTTGCTTTAAAACGGCTACAGACTCTCAAAGGCTTGGCGCGTAGAAATCCCACATTTGAGGGTGTCACCCGTGGTAGCTGCGGGGGCTGCTCTGCCCCGGGAAGTAATTTGATGCTGTTGTTTCGTTTGTTGCTGTCCAGCTCTCACAGTGTGAGGTCTGTCCTCCGAGTCTCGGCGCTGGGTCACCGGAGCACATCCCGGCTGCCGTTAACATCAGTTCAGACATTCCCAGGCCGCTGAGTCCGCTCCCGTCGTGGAGGGAGAGGCGGCGGGTTGGGGAGGGAAAGGCCCCGGGAGGCGGTGTTCAGAAGCAAGCAGGCGACTTCGGGACCGCGTATTTGGCCCTTGCCAGGCGCCAGAGTCGGCTCCCTGAGACCTGCTTTCTCCCCGGAGCCCTCGGGTAACGACTTCCCCATCTTTCTCCAACCAGCGGCTTGGGATCTGTCTCCGCACTTCTTGGCAGGACTCGTTTTCTTTCAGAGAGGAGGACTCACCTCTGTTTTGTCTCCGACTCCCTCTGGCGTCGACCCTGCCCCTCAGAGTCCTGTTTGCCCTCCTGCCCCGCTTAGAGTCCTGCTCTGTGAATCCGTCACTGGACCACGGGCAGGGGGCTGGGGGTCAACAGTGAGCAGGTCAGGAGACCTCTTGCCCGCCTTAGATTCCAGATTATTCTGGGTGCACGGGGTCGTGAACTTGGACCCCCACTTCCTGCACACAAACTGGCCTTGATCAGCGAGGAGCCCCTCTGGGCTTGGCCCCTCCCTCCTCACTCCAAGGGTGCTGCCCTTTATCTGGTCTTCCTAATTAGCAGCCGTGAGTGGACCACGGCTGTGCTCGGAAAGCAGCAGGGGTCACGGAGCTGGATCTGTTTCTGGAAGGCTCAGCCTCAAGCCCGTCAGACTCTGCCTGGAAGACACAACCATTCCTTCTAGACTGAGCGGAGATGAAGAGGGCTGAGGGCTCAGGGCTGTGCAAACCTTCTGTGGTGAACTTGGGTGTGAAGGAAGGGCAGGGCCACCAGCCAACGGCAAACCCAGAGGGATGCTCCGAAAGCGCAGTTTGCACGGGAGCTCAGACTGCATCCAGAGTCAGGGCTCGTGTCCAGTGAGAAGCCAATGAAGCTGAGACTTTGGCCTCCCTCTTGCATGGCCCCTTCTAAGGACCCGGGGAGGGTCTTCCAATTTTGTGTTCGTTCATTTGATTTCTCAAGCACGTCGTTCCACATTCCCATGAGTCATTTAGATTTAAGTTCTCAGTCTGGCTGGCTCCAACCACATCAGTGCCTAGTGAATTTCCAAAAGCTCATGTCGCTGCCACACTGGCGTGTAAAATGCAAGACCTCACATAAGCACCAAGGGGCCAAGTTCCACGTTTCCTGTCCCTTGTCCCCAAGACCACTTTAGGAAGTACGACAATCAGAGGGCTCTGAAGTGGTCTGATAACAACCACCAGAGCACTTGGGTTCATCGAGGGTTTACGCTAAACCAAGCAGCGTGTAAAGTCTACACTTTGTGGTCTATCATTCTTGCTAGAACACAATGGTATAAGTACTAAGGGGCCACGATCCCTTATCTAAAACCCCCAAGGCCAGTTGTTCTTCAGAATCAATAACTTTTTGTATTTTAGAAAGGAAATGCTACAAAATACTAATCTGATTTAACGAGGGGATCTCAGGCAGCAGACCGTAATCAAACAGATTCTGCAGTTAAGTGTATGAATATTCACACCCAATGGTATAAAGATCATAAATAGCTTCACAGCAGCAGGAATCAGGGTTTGCCACAAAAAGTTACTTTATGAGAACCCACAGGAGAACATTTATGTTACTATCCTGTCTGTCAAGGAGGTGGTACCTAGCTTGTCTAAACTAGTATTCAGTCGTTAAGTAATCATCTAAATGAGAATGGATCTCTAGCAGGGTTTTGTTTTTCCCCGCTGGGATTCCTCCCTATTTGGACAAACTGGCCACAGCCTAAAGGAGTATTGGTGCAAAAGTTTGGTTTAAACATCAGTAAATACGGCTTTCTCTTGAGCTGCTATGACAAATGCCCTAACCAATTTCTGGTCTCAGAGTCAAGACTTCAGGGAAGGTCAGTGAGATCAGACAACCATTTTATTCTTCCTAATGTGCTTTCCACAGGTGATGGTGAATACACAATGAGTGGCGTGCACTAACACAAGCTAAAGTCTTTCTTGACTGTGTATAGAATGCTGGACTGAGAGTTAAACTTTTAAAAGAATGAAAATTTTGATAATTAAAAATAGAAACTGTAATAGAAAAGTTACAAAGCAGACTAGATAGAGCTAAAGAGAGAGTTATATGATTGGAAGATAGACCTCATTGGCAAAAACATTCTCAGAATGGAGCACAGAAAGAAAGGAAAGAGACAGAAAACACACACTAGCCTCTTACAGGTGTAGCATAATATGAGAAAATAGAATATGTTTCTCGTCAGAATTCTAGAGGGAAAATAGAATAGAAGAGACACAGTATTTGAAAAAAGAATAGTTGAAATTTTCCCAGTATTTTTAAAAGACATGACTGTTCATATTCAGGGTGTCCATAAACCCCAAGAAGGGTAGTTAAAAATAATTCACATTTAGATACATTCTAATGACACTGATGGATACAAACGACAAAGAGAAACTTCTTAATGGGAGGAAAGAAGTAGATTTTCTAAAACAAAACAGGATTTAGAAATATGGCTGATTTCTCAACAGTAATAGGGAAAACCAAAAGACCATGGCATGATATCTAAACTGCTGAGAAAAAAATAGATGTTTACTTTAAATTATAGGTCAGTTCAATGTATTTTTAAAAAATGATGATGAAGTATATTTCAAAAATCTCACGATTGACCCTCATTAGAGACACTTCTGTAGGGAAAACTCTAGGAAGAGAGAAAGGACCCCAGAAAAAAGATCTGAGATACAAAGAATGTTTATCAAAGAAAATAGTAAATATGTGGATAAGTCTAAACAAACATTAGCTGTGGAAAATAATAACATATAATTTGTGTGGTTAAAAATAACAAAATAGAACTAAGAAACAGAACAACCGCAACATGTAATTTATAATAAAAGAACTCCGAGTTTCTTGTATCATTTGTAAAGAGGGTAAACATTAGCTGTACACTTTGTCAAGTCAAATGACTTATGGATTATTAATATTTTATGGTAATCAACAATATCCTAGAAATAGAATCTATTCCAAATTAAGTTGGAAAATAAGATGGGAAGGAATTAAAAATCAATTAATTTAGAAGGATGTAAGACAGAGAGAAGCCTAACAAAGGGAGGGCAGATATTCAATAGAAAGCATTAAGTAAAATAGTGGAAGGAAATTTCAGTTATCACTAATCACAATAAGTACGAATGAATAAAACTTTCTAATTAAAAGGTAAAGATTATCATGCTGAATTTTTAAAATCCCAGTTATATGTTGTTTATAAGAGATAGATAAAAAAATAAGAGCTTAGACAGGCAAAACTCAAAAACAAAAAGGAAAAATATGTTCTAAAAAAAGTAACCAAGGGACACTGATATTAATAGATTGGTATAAGTTGAAAACAAAAAAATTAAGGCCAAAGGTATTAATGGTTATGTTTTTAAAGGGTTATTACATATTGATAAAAGACATAAACAGCTCAATTCAACAGGAAAGTATAACAATTTTAAGTACTTCTGTTCCTGATAACTTGATCAAAATACATAAAACAAAAATAGGTGAAATTGTAAGGAAAATTTGAGAAATCCAGCATCAGAGAAGCAGATTTTAAAATACATTCTGTGAATAATCAGTAGACCAAATAGACAAAATTCGGTAAGGATATAAAATATATGAACAATACTCTGAAAGAGGTTGATAAAATGAGATAAGAATCAAATTTTTTCAAACACTCCAGAAACATTTACAAATACTGACCACATACAAGGAAATAAAGTTAAATGCACTGTATTTTAATACATTGATATAATATAGCCACATCGTTTCTGACTTCAACACAATTTTACAGATTCTAAAACACAGTCTTCTTTTCCAGTTTTTAGTATCTCTAAATTGGGATGTGTCTTACAATCAGGGGGTCTTACTGTTGCCATTTTCCCACATCTTAACCTTTCTGAAATCTTAATACATCTTGTGTAGCATTTTAGGTCCAATAAATATGTTAAGTTCAAAATCAATAATGAAATGATTTTAACACAAATTCATGTGAAGCAAAACATACACTTTCAAAAACCTTATGATCATTTCATGATGTTAAATCATTATGCTGTACATTTAAAGCTTATACAGTGCTCTATGTCAGTTATAGCTCAATACAAGTAGAAGAAGAAAAAGCCTCCTGGGTCAAAATAGTAATCGTTATGGAAGTTAGAAAATACTAAAAATTTCAGGTGTCAGTAACTGTGAGATGCAGCCAAGGTCATGATAAAAGGCAAATTTATAGTCTTAATTTATATTAGAAGCTTCCCAGGTGGTGCTAGTGGTAAAGAACCCGCCTGCCAATTCAGGAGATGTAAGAGATGCGAGTTCAATCCCTGGGTTGGGGAGATCCCCTGAAGAAGGGAATGGCAACCCACTCCAATATTCTTGCCTAGAGAATTACATGGACAGAGGAGCCTGGTAGGTTACGCTCCATCGGGTCGCTAACAGTCAGACATACCTGAAGTGACTTAGTACACGCACAAATTATATTAGACAATTTTAAAAGGCTGGAAGAACAGACTAGCCTGCAAGAAGAGCAGAGTAAAGTCAGCAAAGCAAAAGAAGGGAGACAGTGATGAACAAGAGGCCATGCAGCTGAAGATAAAGGGAGAAAGGACAAGCAAAGCCTAGGTTTGATTCTTCAAAAAGATTAATCAAATTAACAAATCTTAGAAGAATATAAACATAAAGTCAAGATAAAATATGCATAGTATAAATGAAAAATTAGGTAACTATGTATAAATAACAAAATTTAAATATCAAAGATTATTAGAATACATCTAGGACAAATAATTTGCAAAAAATGTGAAAATAACAAATTCCTACATAAAAACAAGTTATCTAAACTGACCCCTACAGGACTGAATGATTGAAACCGTTGAATGCCTTGAATCAATATTTTAAAATCTATCTGCAAAGAAAATACAGACGGTCTTACAGACGAGTTCTACCAATCATTGCATAACTCCATCAGTCAACTATTCCAGAGAACGTAGAAAGAATAAACGTTCCTTCAGCTTATCCTTTTGGGCTAGTTACCAAAATCACGGATAATATAAAAGAGACGACAAGCCAACCGTTCACGTGAGCAAAAACCTGCATGCACACAAGTGCAAAAATACTGACAAAATCATTAGCAGATAAAAGCCGCGTGCACACAGGACTTCGAGGTTACTTTTGCACAAAAAACATTAAAACCCACATTACTGTAAATACCACACAAGCAGCTCAAAGCAGGAAAACCATGAACCAGACTCAGAGACTTGCCGTGCAGTTTCAGTAATCAGGGGGCGTGGTGGTGCCTGATGAACAAGTGAAGTCCAGTATAGGGGCCAGAAATGGGTCCACGCACAGGAAGCCTGATTTCCAACAGGCCTTGTGGATGAGCGAGGCGAGAACAGGACCCCTGGTCGTCCAGAGAAACCCAGAAGCCGGCTGCCCACCTCACCTCATGCACAAAACCCCAGCATTAGTAGCCTGCGTGTGACAGCGTTTTTCTTTTCATTTAGAAGAAAGTACAGGATAACATCTTTACGAATTTCACACAGAGATACTTTGTGTTTGAACTGTCTGATCCAGAGTGCTTGCATGTGGGAATGCTCCTATAAAAGCGAAGTAATATTGAAAATAAGATACGATTGATGAGATTTAAATAAAAGCTAAATCCAAAATCCATGGAGATAAAAAGCTCAAAAGATGAGGGAGAGGGAAGATTAAGATACAAGTTTAAAACCCACTAGAGGTGAAGTGGAAAAACTCTAGAAGAGATGAGATGGAGATCGAGGAACATCAAGTTTAAACAAACAGAAGATGACGAGGATAAAGAGTCTTGAGAAGAGTCCTTTCACAAGAAAAGGCTGCACGTGGTGAAGAGCAGCGGGGCGGTCAGCTGCTGGCGCTTCAGCTGCCCCGTGTGGACCACTGTGAGGGGGACACAGGAGGCCAGAGTGACGGGCAGGCTTGGTCAGGCTCTTTACCGAAGCCCCTCCCGACACGGGAGCCCTGTGATGGGAGAGCACACGTCCCACCAACAAACGTTTATTAGTTTATTCAGCATCCTTCTACCTTTCCTGACCAACCGCCTAGCTGCCTGCCCGCTGCCTGGTAAGAAATGCTTCCACATGTGGTCCTCCCCAGCGTTATGCCAGGCAGCTGGGTAACCCCTGCAGTGTCAGGGTTAGGGTCCCACAGTAAGGGGAGATTCCTAGACCCGGGGTGATGGGTGTGAAGTGAGGTTGGAGGAGGTGGGGGCCGACGACACAGCCTCTGCAGCCTCACCAAAGACTTTAGAGCCCCTCCCGAGGACAAGGAGGAGCTGCCAGGCACCTCTGCAGGAAAGCGCAGGAAATCCAGATTTCTGGAGAGACCCGTGGACTGGGACCAGACAGAGAGCAGAGTGCAGGCCAGCTGGGCGTCCACGCCCGGAGCAGGCGGCCATGATGAAGGTTCAGAGAAGGGGCTTCCGGATACTTAGGAGACAGGATGGAGGCTGGATGGGAAAAGGCTTAGGGGAAGAAAGCGCGTTTTCTGACATAGACGACTGGGAGGCATCTCTTCTGCAGAGACCTAAGCAGAGCAAGGGGCTCAGTATCAGCCCCTCAGTTCAGTTAGTTTAGTCGCTCAGTCGTGTCTGACTCTGCGACCCCATGGACTACAGCACGCCAGGCCTCTCTGTTCATCACCAACTCCCGGAGCTTTGCTCAAACTCATATCCATTGAGTCGGTGATGGCATCCAACCATCTCATCCTCGGTCATCCCCTTCTCCTCCAGCCTTCAATCTTTCCCAACATCAGGGTCTTTTCC
This sequence comes from Bubalus bubalis, assembly GCF_019923935.1. Taxonomy (NCBI): domain Eukaryota; kingdom Metazoa; phylum Chordata; class Mammalia; order Artiodactyla; family Bovidae; genus Bubalus; species Bubalus bubalis. The sequence continues at coordinate 1,367,588 of NC_059169.1, forward strand.
AATGAGTCAGCTCTTTGCATCAGGTGGCCAAAGGACTGGAGTTTCAGCTTCAGCATCAGTCCTTCCAGTGAACACTCAGGACTGATCTCTAGAATGGACTGGTTGGATCTCCTTGCAATCCAAGAGACTCTCAAGAGTCTTCTCCAGCACCACAGTTCAAAACATCCATTCTTCAGCACTCAGCTTTCTTCCCTCCCAAATAACCAGCGTGACTTGAACTGGTGCCCCAGCGTCTCCTTCTGGGAACTTCAAGGTAGGCGAGCTGGCTCAGGCACCCCAGGTCTAGGATGGGGCAGAGCCAGGGAGGGACCCCTTGCAGGGGGAGCCCCGCTGAGCCAGGACACATGTTCTATCCTGCAGCCAGGGTCCTCCCTCCCAGGGGTTCCAACCTGGCAGGTGCAGGGCTCAGGGACCGACGGTCCTCAGACTCCACTCAGAGGGGCCCAGAGCCTTGCTGCGCAGACAGAGCATGGTCCCCAAGGCTCCAGCATCTCCTGGGAGCTGCTGGAAACACAGGCTCCCGTCCCTCCCCTCCGGGTCCCATATGCATTTTTCAGAGTCTGCAGGAAGCTGGAGACACTGACTCCAAATCACAGCAAAATCACGGACGACTCACTGTCAGAGGGCCTGTGTCAGACGGATGGCCGCCCGTGTGCACATAAGCAATGCATCCCCCGGGCTGACCGCCCTGACCAGGAGCACTGAGGCCACTCTGCCCACCCCTCCCCGCCGGCTCTGCTCTGCTCCACTTTCCTTAGATAGATTTTCACATCTGAACTGACGGAAACCAGGGCTTCTGCTAATTATACACGCCACAAGCCAGGCACTGGGTAAGCATCACTAATAACGAAACAGCCAGAGAAGCCACAGAGAAACATCGCCTCAAACAGGAAGCGGACTTCCCACCAGCCCTGCTCTGTCCCCACGTGGGCGAGTCCGGCCCAGGAGAGCAGGCTGGGCGGCGAACCCAGGACCCAGCGAGGGGCCCAGAACACTCACCCCTGCTTCCCTGCCCGCCCACCCCAGGCCCCGGTTTGCAGCGCTTTGCTGCCCCAAGCCTGTCACTCAGCCTTACTCAAAAGGCCAATCCAAGTTCTGCATCCTCTAGGAAGCTTTCCCATTTGGTTAAAAGCTGTATTTTTGGAACCAAAATTCTAGGCATACGCTAACAGGTTTAACTAGATCGTTATATGTACAGCCCAGTCTTCCAAATAAAAACGTACCCAGCTTCACGCTGTGGTCACCTTGTTGGGTATAACATTGCACGATGCGTCACCCCGGTAATTCCCAGCGGTTCATAGGCACTTGTGCAGCGGTTCTCGTGGATCAGCCACTCACGTTCCACGGAGTAGGCGGCAGTGGGCAGTTACAGGATGGGCACAGGACAGACGGCCGCAGGAGAAGCAGGGTGCTCCCCACAGCACCGCGGGGACTGAGGGCTCAGGGGCAGAGCAGCAGCCCCGCACCCCAGCCCCGCCCGGCCGGGCTTCCTCAACAGCTGGATTAGAGCTGCCGTTTCTGGCAGGGTTACAAAAGCAGATTAATCCTCTCAGGGCACCTTAATGGTGGGAGAGGGTTCCTTCCCCCAAATCCACGGAAGACCAGTGACAGGTATGTATCAGAGCAGGGCCACCGCGGTCCCGTCTCAGCCCCCAGACGGCGGTCCCCGGGGTGCATGCCCACGCCTGGGGAAGCACCCTCTGAAAGGTGGACATCGATTTTAAACAACCAGGACTCACGTTTTCTCAACAAAAGTTCCCGAATTTAAAAGCACTGATAATTTTAGTTTCTTACCATGCTTTTTTAAATTATGGGGGAAAAAATGTGTAGAAAACCTAAGAAGAAAATGATAACATGGAGGTTATTTTTAGATAGTTTAATATTTTAGACACTTAATATTTTTAGATATTTTAAACTGGAAAGCATTGTTCTTATTCCTGAAACATGACTGACAAAGCCCTACTAAACTCACGAGGCTGGACCAGATTCCTGGCAGCATTGGGTCTGAGCATTGCTGCTCGACACTGGGCCACCACCCGGGGACAAGAGCCCTGTATGCAGGGCAAGGCTGGGGAAGGCTGCTGCCATGGACTGAACTGTGTCCCCCTAGAACCACATGCTGAAACCCTAGCCCCCCAGGACACAGAGTGTGACTGCCCGTGGAGTTGGGCTTTTAAAAAGGCGATTAAATTATAGTGAGGCCACGTGGGCGGGCCCTGATCTTGTCCAACCGGTTTCCTTAGAGGAGGAGATCAGGACATAGACACACACGTGGGATAACCAGCTGAGGACTCTCCTGTTTTGCTCAAGTTAGTTTTGGTGGGGTTTCTAGCATTTGGAATGGAAGTCTAAGGCGTGTACAAGCCAGAGAAGCGCACACGCTTTGTTCACACTCAAGGCCAACCAGACAGGTGTGCTCAGAGCCGCCCGCCCACCGTATGTATTTCAATCATGTGCACAGGACCTCGCAGTGTATTTGTTTTGACCTCATCGCATGACAGTCTATAAGACACACGAGCCAAGCTTACTTCCTGATGTGAATTAAAGGCACACGGTGACTGACTCCTTATCTCCTTCTGTTGGAGGAAAACCTGTATTTGGATAGGGATGTGTAGATTTCAGAGCCGCCCCTTTTTAACAGTCGTTTTTGAGGCTGAAGTACAGTTACTTACAATATTACATTAATTTCAGGGGTGCGACACGCTGATTGTGTCAGTATTTCTATAGATTGTGTACCGTGGAAAACTGGTATAATATTGACTACTTTGCCCGTGCTGGGCATTACACCCCCACGACTGACGGACTCTCTAACTGGTAATTTCCACCACTTAATGCGCCTCACCTATCGTGCCCACCCCCTCACTCTCCACCCTTCTGGTAACCACTAGATTGTTCTCTGTGAGTCTACTTCCGCCTTGTTCCACCTGTTCATTTGTTTTGTTGAGTCCACACGTAAGTGAAAACATGCCGGGTTTGTCTTTCTCCTTCTGACATTTCATTTAGCATAATAACTCATATAACTCATATCAAGAAAACAAAAAAAAAAGATTAAAAAATGCACAGAAGACCTGAATAGACATTTTTCCAAAGAAGACATGAAGATGGTCAAAGGGTACCTGGAAACATCACTAATCACCGGAAAAAGCAAGTCAAAACCCCAGGGAGCCATCACCTCGTACCTGTCAGAGGGGCTGTTATCCAAAAGAGCACAGATAACAAGCGCTGGAGAGGGTGTGGAGCAAAGGGAAGCCTTGTGTACCTCTGTGGGGACTACGCGTGGCTGCAGCCACTATGGAGACAGTACGGAGGGTCCTCGGGAGTCAGAAATGGAGCGACCCCCTGACCCCGCCACTCCGCTCCTTCATCGCTCCTTCCCCGCCCGGGGCAGCTGGTGGCTACGGAGAGGACAGTGCAGCCGACTCCGGGGAGCATCCCCACCCCACCCAGATCGTGGGCCCCACTGACCCTTACATGCACCGTTTAGTCTGAGCAGGGGCGGAAGACAGCCACCCCAGCAGGACGCTTGGGAGCTCCTAATACTCAGCTCGGGTTCCCTGGTGACTCAGGAGTAAAGAATCTACCTACAATGCAGGAGACACAGGAGCCATGGGTTCAATCCCTGGGTTGAGAAGATCCCCTGGAGGACAGCATGGCAACCCACTCGAGTATTCTTGCCTGGAGAATCCTATGGACAGAGGAGCCTGGTGGGCTACAGCCCACAGGGTCACAAAGGGTCAGACAGGACTGAAGCCACCGAGCGCACATGCATGCGACTCAGTCACACCCTCCTGACCTCTGAGACAGGTTAGGACAGTGAAGCTCCTAGTTTGCCCCCGAGAAGGGGAGTTTCTGAGGAACTCTAGGCATCTGGAGGTCTCATCTGCATGGTCTCCCCAGGAATCCATCGGGGCGGCTGACCAGCCAAGCCCCACTCCATCCAGAGACCCTCTGGTCTTCCCACCTGGGACACAGGCGGCCACCCCATGAGGATCACTGAGGTTGGGGAGCAAGGGGACCCGGAGCTGCAGAGCCCCGGGGAGGGTCTGTCCCAGGCCCAGGAACGGACGACAGAGAAGGTGGGGACAAAGCAGGTCTCTGGGAGCCTCTTCTCTATGGGAGACCCCCATCCATGTGTGGGACCCAGGGGGGAGACCCCCATCCATGTGCGGGACCCAGGGGGGAGACCCCATCCGTGTGTGGGACCCAGGGGGGAGACCCCCATCCATGTGCGGGACCCAGGCGGGGAGACCCCCATCCGTGTGCGGGACCCAGGCAGGGAGACCCCCATCCGTGTGCAGGACCCAGGCAGGGAAACCCCCATCCATGTGCAGGACCCAGGCAGGGAGACCCCCATCCATGTGCAGGACCCAGGCAGGGAGACCCCCACCTGTGTGCAGGACCCAGGAGCCTGGAGCACAGAGGGTGGGCCTGGGTCACCTCTGAACACGGGTCTTGGCCGCCGCACGGATTCAGATTTCATATCAGACAAAACCGTTTGGTGAGGATGTCCCCACGGTCTACCAGCCTGTCCTCCTGGGCTAGAGGGGTTGACCTGCAATGCACAACCCAGCACCAGCTACGAGACCCCAGAAGGGGTTGGGCCCCTTTATTAGATGTGGAAGTGTTGGAATTCCGTTTGCTCCTTGATGAAGCATTTGAAACGTTCCCCCTGTCACAGAACAAAGGAGCCGTGCCTTCTGTTTCACCATCTGCACGGCTGGCTTCATGCACTTTTGACAGTTGCTCTCACGCTTCTGACAGTGACGACCTCCCCCCCAAGGGGAGCTGGGTGAGTGGGGGGTCGTCTGAGCCTAACCCATGTCAGCTCATCCCAAATGCGAGCTTCGTGTAACCCAGGGAATGAGCTTAGCAGACGCTCTGCCTTCCACTTGGAAAACAGCCCCACAATCCCAATCCAGATGATTCAAGATCAAACAAAAACATCCTGGGCGGTCACCTGCTTCAACCTGTAGAGCGTTCAGGGTGGGACACTCGAAGGGCCTTCTGGCTGTGGCCTTGGTCCCTAAGCAGCGTAGCTGGGGGCACCTGGGCCCAACCACACTGACCATGAGCTGTCCATCCTTCCCCGAGGGGTCCTGTGTTCTCAGGGGACCCCAGCAAGGACAGCACAGTCTCCTACACGAAGCTTGCTATCCATGGAGACGCTCCACCACGGACATAATCCCAGACGTCGTGCTGAAGACAAGGAGCCGGGGAGGGCCTTCCCGAAGCAGCGATGTGTGCCTGACTCAAGACCCCCACCCGACGCCCGCAGACCCAGGAGGTCCTCGCTCTTGCTCTGCAGCCCTGGCCCTCCTCTCCCAGCTCGAGGCCCCTCCACACGGAAGACCCAGGATTCGCCAGGAAGGCCCACGCTTCTGGCTCAGCATCGCCCTCCGGAGCCTTGCTGCTGCTCAGAGAGCCTCCGTACCCAGCCCAGCCCCCGTGAGGACCCTATCAGGCGAGCTTGGCTGGGCTGCGTCCCGTGGGGAGAGAAACAGGAAGAGGAAGATTCTAATGCAGCTTTCCCCCGACCCCTCTGAGTGGCAGAAGATTCTGCTCAGCATGTCAGAAGGCATCTGTCACCAACACGCCATCAGGGCGGGCAGTCTGCGGACAAAGAGCATGGAGCTGCGGACGCAGGCTGGGGGCACAGCGCGCCCTCCCCCAGGAAGGTCTGGTGCGGCAGGAGAGCTGCCCCCGGAGCCAGGCCAGAGCAGGACTCACTCCCACTCCACTCAGTTTAAGAAGGAGAGGGGAGACTCATGTCACCGCTATGAAAGCAGCATGTCCCTCCCAGGAAATTTCAGCAGGAACACAGCCCTTCCCCGGCCTCTAGGTGCAGACTGTCTGATTCCTTTTTCTAAATATCAGGAGGATAACAAGCGTGCGTGCGTGCTAAGTCACTTCAGTGGTGTCTGACTCTTTATGACCCCATGGGCTGCACCCACCAGTCTCCTCTGTCCATGGGATTCTCCAGACAAGAATACTGGAGTGGGTTGCCATTTCCTCCCCCAGGGGATTTTCCTGATGCAGGGATTGAACCTGCATCTCCTGCATTGGCAGGCGGATTCTTTACCACGAGTGCCACCTGGGAAGCCCCCAGGAGGGTTACCCCGGCTCATAGTAACGGTCTTGCCGTGACGTCGATGATACGGCAGAGCCAGCAGCTGGCTGCCTTGTACTGGTTGCTGAGTGTTTGCTCAGGATTTTACAAGCAGACAGGAACTGCGCCCAGGTTGGCCATGTATGCCGGCACATGCCAGGGTCTCCGATTCCCAGTGAGACGCTTCAGCAGGTACACTCATGTCTTCATCGATGATCGATAGTCCCCTGGGAGGTTGGGGGGTGGAATGCACGAGTCCAGCTCATGACCTGCTGCCCAGATTAACAAATGCATAAGGCATTCCTTCGAGTAGGAGTGCAGACAGCCTTCTGGGGAAATTATCAGGTCATTGAGCTTCAAGACGGCCCTCCGAAGCACCTTCCTGGGCATTTTATTGTCACGAGAGTGAAAAAGCAGCACTTTTTGGAGAAAAATTATAGCTGTCCCTTTCCAGATATTCTGTGGCCATTAACCTAGAAACACGGTGACTCCAGGCCTCACTAATGACTCCACGGCTCAGAAAGCGAGCTTTCCCTCCGTCTCCCCAGATGTGTCATCAGGGTAAATAGTGCTCTTATCTGGTATCAAGTCACCTGATTAACCTGAGAAACAGAAGACAGTGTGTCCTTGCCCGGGGTGCAAATGCCACTGAAAGCCTGGGGGACGGAGGCTGCAGATGCAGCTCTGAGGGCACCTGGGGCCACTCGGCACTCCTCAGCCTGCAGGGGGCCGGCTCCATCCTCTGCTGGCCTCCCGGGCCAGCAGGAAAGCCCCCGCCTCCTCCGTGAAGCCCCCGCCCACCGCTCCAGGGCCGGTCACAGCTCTGCGTGCCAGGCCGCCTCCTCCACATCAGGGGAAGGTCCCAGATGTGACGGAGGAGCAGGTCGGGGCTCCGAGCTGGTGGTTCCCTCCTTCAGCCCAGCCTGTCTGGACTCCCAGACCTGAACAAATAACCTAAAACAAAACAGGACGTGAAAGGGAGAAACTGAGAGCTGCGCCCACAGGAAACCGAGGCCTGAGAGGGGAGAGATGGAGTTCCCGCAGACACCTGATGTACAGAACACGGACACCCAGCTCCTGACCAGGACCACCCGCCAAGTCTCCCCCATCCTCACGCCAACAGACGCCGCTTGGACCTGGCCCCAAACCCTCGAGTCCTCGCCGCCGTGGCTGTGGGTGCGCTTCGCTAGGCGCAATCCCTGTGCTGGCTCCCGGCGCACTCTCTTCCCAGCCGTCCTCCTTATTGAGATGGACGAGGGGGCGTCCTCCTGGAGGGGAAGCCTGGCCCCCACTGGGGTCGGCCGAGGTGCTTGTGATAAAGGACTCGCAGTGAGAACACCACCAGCTGACGGACAGTCCTCAGGGCCGGACTGAGGCCCCACGTGCCTCACGACAGCCCTCAGCTCCAGCACGGCCTCTCGGGGGTGTCCCTCAGAGGACAGGAAACGCCAGGCTCCACTAAGGTCTGGAAATGTTGCTTTTCAGGAATTCCCAAGGATGCGTTCCTTCCACTACAGTGCAGGGAAGTGATGTCTGTATGGGCACCTAAGTGTGTGTGTGTATGAGCATGTGTGTGTGTGTGCATATGTGTGTGCATGTGTGTGAGTGTGTGTATACATGTGTGCACGTGTGTGCATGTGTGTGCACGTGTGTATGTGCGTGTGTGCATGTGTGCACACACGTGTGTGTGCATGTGTGTGTGTTCATGTGTGTGCACATGAGTCCTTTCTTTGGTTTCCCAGCTGGCTCTGTGTGGGTGTTGGAGGGCCAATGCCACCAGCCCGGCTCTCAGGAGACAGAAGTGCCCACCTCAGGGCTGCCCTGCCCTGTGGAAATGAGCTCCATGCACCTGCAAGGCACATGCCCCGGGTGAAAAGGTTTGGGTCTGCAGCTGGACATCAAATCCGTTTGTCCCCCAGCCTCCCGCGGGGGCACTTTCGGCCCAGATCACAGAGCAGGAGTGTGGCCCCGGCCCCTCCCGAGAGCAGGGGGGTGCGGACTCTGACAGGCACATGTTCCTCTGAAGCTGCAGCTCATTATTCCCTAGAACAGTGGCGATATAATGCATTTTCATTTACTTAGCCTGAAATATATGTAAATTAAAGGGTTTTCTTTTATTAAAACTAACCCTGAAACTCACCACTGATGTGTTTTTGTTATTCTAAAGAGAAGCAGCCCTGGAGGACGGGGGCTCTGACAGCGTTTCACATGCAGGCGTGGGTCTTGCTGCAGAAAGAAGGGCCCTCGCGCCCCAGGCCTGAGCCCCCGAATAAAGGCTGCGCTGTGGCAAGGCTCGCCCTGCGCACGCGCCCGTGGCTCCAGTCGGGATGGAGGGGACGGCCCGCCCTGCTTGGAAGCCTAATTGCAGCTGAGAAGGAAAATAAATTGCCGTTCTGCCACTGGAGCCCAGGGCGGCGAGGGGGGTGGAGGAGAAGGTGCTGGAAGGCCACTGATGTCCTTGGAGGGAAGGACTCAACCCCCTCGGTCCCGTCTCCTGGGCCAGCCTGGACCTCAGACCCCAGCCAAGACCCTGGCCTGGATCCCAGAGCCTGGCCCAGACCACGGACCCCAGACCATGACCTGGACTCCAGACCCCAGACCTCCGGACCCTGGCCCAGACCACGGACCCCAGACCACAGACCCCAGCCCAAACCACGACCTGGACCACAGACCCCAGACCCCAGACCCTGGCCCAGACTACGGACCCAGACCATGACCCAGACCACAGACCCCAGACCCTGGCCCAGACCACAGACCCCAGACCCCCAGACCACAGATTCCAAACCCCAGATCCCAGACCCCAGACCCTGGCCCAGACCCTGGCCCAGACCCCAGACAATGACCCGGACCACAGACCCCAGACCCCAGACCCTGGACCAGACCATGGACCCCAGACCCCAGACTCCGGCCCAGACCCCAGCCCAGACCGCGACCCTGCATGATCACAAAGCCCTCAGCGGCCCCCACCTGCCTGGAATCCTTACCGATTCCCCAAAGCCCCACTCCTGACCCTGAGCGTCCCTCCAGGACCACCTACTTCTGCGCCCGTTAGAAGTGGCTGGACCCTCTGTGTCTGTGTCCCAGGCTGTCTCAGTCACAGGAATGGACTCTCGCAGTTTGTAGGCCAAGGGTCCGGCGGAGCTGCGTCCTCCGCTCCCTGGTGTGCAGTGCCCTCGGCGCTCCATCCCTGGCTCCAGGCCTGCCCTCTTCCCACAGCACCTCTCTCCCCCCGAGAAGGACCGGGGTCATATTGATGAAGGGCCCTCCTTCTCCACTGTGACCACTGCGGGCCTCACCTAGGACGTCTGCGGGGCTGAAGGAGGAGAAACAGGCGTGGAGAGGAGGCAGCGGGCGGGCGCGCGTCCGGCACTCGGGCAAGTCCAGGGTGCCAAGGAAATGGCTGGCAGAGGCGGCGGGGTCAGCAGGCCAGCGGACAGGCAGGGGTTCCGCGCCCCCCAGGACCAAGCGTGAGGTTGAGACTTGGCATCTTCACTTGGGTGAAGACACGGGCAGAAGATGCTGTGTGGCATCTTGGAGAGACGCTTCTACATGCCTCGGGGCGGCAGAGCTGGAAGATGCAGGGAAGATCCCCCCACAGCTGACACCCAAGCCCCAGATTTCTGGTCTCCAGAGCCATCAGACAGCACATTCCCGCGGTTTTCCCAGGGTGCCGTGATTTGTGTCCCAGCTAAACCTCTGCACCGTTGGGCCTTTCGAAAGCAGGCCTGAGTTTGAGGACTCTCCGAAGGGCTGAGCTTCCCGCAGGACTGCTGAGGTCTCTCTTGACCCGCACCTCAGCCCAGCCCTGCGCGGGGATCTCCACCAGAGACAGCTGTGCGGGCTGCACGTGCAGGGGGTCACGGGGAACCCGCCACCCCTGCTCCGGTCCAACGGCGCCGTAACGTCCCAGAAGCCTTTTACCCTGGCGACAGCAGGCACGTGCATGCAGGCTCACACACACATGCACACTCACATGTGTGCACATACGTGTGCACACACGCATGCTCACACAGTTCTGAGAAGGGAGCCAGGCCCTACACCTGCCTGGGTGGCAGGCTGGCCCATTAAGGGATGAAGACCAGGCAGACCAGGCAAGGGTTGGCTTCTGAAATAAAATTCACCCAGCTGCCAGCACCCCAGCACCCCAGCACCCTCCATGCCTCTGCTCTGCTGACCACCGAGGGCAGCTGAGTTGGGTCATCGGGCTCAGGACTGCATTCTCTCTGCGTGCTTCCAGCCAATGGTCAGAATCCTGGAGGCTGGGGGGGGCCAGCGCCCCACAGCCTGAAGAGTCAGCGGGGCCCTCCCCTCACAAGGAGACGGCCACGAGCCGTGCCAGGAGGACCCCCAGGCCTGCCGGCCGTCCTGACTGGCCACAACAGTCGGGTAGGTCACAGGGGTGGGCAGAGCTGGGTGGTTTAATCGGACCCACTGTAGCCAGCACGCTCTCACAGGCGGGTGGACAGCCAGCCTCAAGCTCAGCAGAGCTGCGACTGCCCCCAGGCAGGAGAAGCCGTCCGTAATTAAGGGTGGCCTTGAGCACTGAACAAGGATTAACACCCCTTGGACCCCAGCAGGGCTCCTCAGGTGAGTTCTTATATTCGCCTCCAAGGGGCACAAGCAGGGCCTTATATGTTCTCTCTGAATTCACCCCACGATGACACAGATGCCTGCAGAAGCTTCCACCGGCTGAACACAGACTGGTATCCAGCGCACGGCAAAAGCAAGCCCCTTGGTCACTGGAAGCCGAGGCCTGAAATCAGCAAAGACACTTTCCTCATCCACCTGCAAAGCACTTCCAGGAGGGGTGGGTCACCCTGGACTCGGGAGGGCTGCACATGGGGGAGGGTGTGGACGAACCCCGGAGAGGAGAAGTCACGGGCAGACCCTGATGAACAGACGGATGTCAAGACACAGCTGAGAAGCTCCAGGGCGGGCAGGGGTGTGCATTTTACAGCGAGCACAGTGGGTGCTTTGCAAGAACAACGTCTACAGCACAGCCCAGCAAAGGCTGTCAGCAAAGGTGTCTGGCCCAACAGTCCGGGATGGGGACAGTCATGTCGTCTGAATGATTCTCCATACTTCTGGTCCCTGAGAGGCAGGGAGTGGCCACCATGACTGAGTACATCAGTCGGTGTGTATTTTATGCACAAATAAGGTGTCGGGTTGGATGTGCCACAGACCTGAGAAACTGGCTACTCTTAGCTTAGACTCTAAGAAGTGAAGCAACTGTCTTCCCGAGCCTTTGTCTCTGTAAGAGCACAAGTTGGTGAAATGAGTAAAGCAGAGTGGCACAAATGCAAATCTCTGATTTTCACAATTCTTTACAGGGACCTATGACGTGACCGCTTAGTCCTCCCCTCGAATAGCGTCCATTTGTATCCATGACCTCTGATCCTCCCCAGAAGTGTTGAACTGCAAGAGAAATGGCCGTTTGCTTTTAAAACATCTTATTCAGGTTGAGAGGGAACAACTGGCCCGATTTGAAAGCCAACAAGATCCATCCCCAAAGATGGCACCTGTGATGGGAAGGGAGACCATGGTCACAGGGTCCTGCAACCTCAGACTGCTTCCACTTCAGCTGCCCTGTTAGGTGGCAGGAACGTAGTGAGCACCCCCAGGTCTGGACTTGGGAATTAGAAAGAATGTGGGAAAAGGCCGAGCCAGCACTGAAAACAGCCGTTTGTCTCCAAAGCACAAAATGTTCACCGAGCTGACAACCTTGTGTTCATTAGACCATCAACAACCCCACAGGGCATGAGCATGGTCTCGAAGGCTGGTGTTCATGTGGCCATTAGCCCCATTCACAAACACAGTCGACCCTTGAACACGTGGGGATTAGGGGTGCTGACCCCCCACACAGTCAAACCTCAGCACATAAATTTTGACTGCCCCCAAAGTGAAAGTTTTAGTCGCTCCAGTCATGTCTGACTTTGTGACCGCATGGACTGCAGCCTGCCAGGCTCCTCTGTCCGTGGGACTCTCCAGGCAAGAGTACTGGCTGCCATTTCCTTCTCCAGGGGATCTTTCTGACCCAGGGATACAACCCAGGTCTCCTGCATTACAGGCAGATTCTTTACCAGAGAGCCACCAGGGAAGCCCCCCAAACCTAGGTGCTGCTGCTGCTGCTGAGTCGCTTCAGTCGTGTCCAACTCTGTGCGACCCCATAGACGGCAGCCCACCAGGCTCCCCCGTCCCTGGGATTCTCCAGGCAAGAACACTGGAGTGGGTTGCCATTTCCTTCTCCGATGCATGAAAGTGAAAAGTGAAAGTGAAGTTGCTCAGTCGTGTCCGACTCTTAGCGACTCCATGGACTGCAGCCCACCAGGCTCCTCTGCCGATGGGGTTCTCCAGGAAAGAGTACTGGAGTGGGGTGCCATTGCCTTCTCTGCAAACTTAGCTACTAATTGCCTATTATTGACCAGAAATCTTATCAATAATACAATCACTCAGTTAACACATATTTTTATAAAATTTTATGCATTCAAGACACCTAAATTTTCTTATTTTTTTCAATATTTCTAGGTCACACAGTCCACTTGTGAGTTTTTTCAAATTGTCACAGTTCTCAAAAAAATTTTCCAATATCTTTATTGAAAAAAATTTTCGAGTAGGCAGACTTATACAGTTCAAACTCGTGTTGTTTAAGGGTCAACTATACTTTTTTTTTTAATAAGAGAAGCACAGTCATAAAAGGGATTCTTAGAAATAGTTCTGAGCAGTGTAGGAACCGTCACTCTGGGGCAGCTCTTCCGAGCCAACCTGCCTTCGAGGATGACTTCTTGAGTCTCCAAGTGGCTTCCATGGAGTCTGAAATTCCAGATCAAGACGCCCACGGACTATACATTCAGCCAGGCTGCACCATGGAGAAACTAATTCAGGCTCTTGAAGTTCCAAGTATTCTAAAATGACTCACCGGCACGGGCCGTTCAGGGCCTTCAAGTTTAATTGTTGCTGTTCAGTGCTCAGTCATGTCTGACTCAGCGACCCCTTGGACTGCAGCCTGTCAGGCCTCCCTGAGAGTTATTATCACATCGTGTTTCTCCAGAGGCTGCATGCTGGCTTTCGGATAGTTCTCCCAAATCTCAGAGGGGAACACGCATGTTCTGGCGGCAGCATCTAAGCTGGAGCAGACACTTCCAAGCTCTTTTCATGATTAGTGGTTTAGATGAAACTGCGTTCATCCACAGGGCTTCCCTCATAGCTCATGAACACCGATCTCCCCTCACGCCTGACACAGGGCTGCGTCTTCACCAGCTAGAGGGGCCGGATGTGGCCACAGCTCTGTCTGGGGCACAGGGCAGGGGTCGGGGGCTCGAGCCCAGCCCCACGGGGGGCCGGAAGGATGTGGCTGCCCCTGCCTCTGCGCTCAGCTGCGTGGCTCATGCGAGACCCAGCCCAGGGAGGCTGGCAGCGCCTCCTGGCTTCAGGTGAGACCAACATTCCTTCCCCGCGTTTTATCCAGTCTGACCCTCTCCAGGCCGCTCTTGCCTTCCGGATGCCCAGCAGGGCTGCTTGGAAGGGACAGGCCAGCTCGGAGCGACACTGACCCGGCCGCCACCTGGGGCACCTTGCTCCCGAAGGGGCTGTTCGCAAGGACATTTGGTAAAAGTCAGGGAACCGGCATCCTGAGACGCCTTTAGCGCTGTGCTCTGCAGTCCAGGGCACAAACGCCGAGGGGTTCTGGAAGGGTCCCGGCGGGGCAGGGAGAGGCGGACACACGGGGGAGGAGAGAGACAGTGGTGAGACCACCTCCAGGGAGGCGGGGCCTCGGTGCTGTGAGCACAGGCTGCCAGCTGCAGTCTGCGGGTCCCCCGGGGGACACCCCACCAGGGCAGCGGAGGCCGGCCCCGGGGGGTGGATACCCCCACCAGGGCAGTGGAGGCCGGCCCCGGGGGGACACCCCACCAGGGCAGCGGAGGCCGGCCCCGGGGGGTGGATACCCCCACCAGGGCAGTGGAGGCCGGCCCCGGGGGGACACCCCAACCAGGGCAGCGGAGGCCGGCCCCGGGGGGCACCCCAACCAGGGCAGCGGAGGCCGGCCCCGGGGGGCACACCCCAACCAGGGCAGCGGAGGCCGGCCCCAGGGGCACACCTCAACCAGGGCAGTGGAGGCCGGCCCCGGGGGGTGGATACCCCCACCAGGGCAGTGGAGGCCGGCCCCGGGGGGACACCCCAACCAGGGCAGCGGAGGCCGGCCCCGGGGGGACACCCCAACCAGGGCAGCGGAGGCCGGCCCCAGGGGCACACCTCAACCAGGGCAGTGGAGGCCGGCCCCAGGGGCACACCCCACCAGGGCAGTGGAGGCCGGCCCCGGGGGGACACCCCACCAGGGCAGCGGAGGCCGGCCCCGGGGGGACACCCCAACCAGGGCAGCGGAGGCCGGCCCCGGGGGCACACCTCAACCAGGGCAGCGGAGGCCGGCCCCGGGGGGCACCCCAACCAGGGCAGCGGAGGCCGGCCCCGGGGGGGCACCCCAACCAGGGCAGCGGAGGCCGGCCCCGGGGGGCACCCCAACCAGGGCAGCGGAGGCCGGCCCCGGGGGGCACACCCCAACCAGGGCAGCGGCGGCCGGCCCCGGGGGGCACACCCCAACCAGGGCAGCGGAGGCCAGCCCTGGGGGGATACCCCACCAGGGCAGCGGAGGCCGGCTCCGGGGGCACACCTCAACCAGGGAAGTGGAGGCCAGTCCCGGGGGGACACCCCAACCGGGACAGCGGAGGCCGGCCCCGGGGGGCACCCCAACCAGGGCAGTGGAGGCCGGCCCCAGGGGCACACCTCAACCAGGGCAGTGGAGGCCGGCCCCGGGGGGAACATCCCAACCAGGGCAGCGGAGGCCGGCCCCGGGGGGCACCCCAACCAGGACAGCGGAGGCTGGCCCTGGCCAAGCTCCTGGCCAGCTTCCGCCAGAGACAGACTGCACCTGGCCAGGTCTGCAGGCCTCACCCCCGGGGAGTAACCACAGGGGACGCACGAGGCCACGTCCCGCCCACCCCGGTCCTTCCCGGCTCCACGGCCAGCCTCAGGCAGGGACCCTGCCACGAGCTAGGCTCTGTGATGAGTTCCTGAACCTGCCGCCAAACAGCTGTGGCTGCTCTGGAGCCCAGGAGCTGAGGCCACAGTCGGGGTGACCGCCAGCACCTCGAGTGACCAGGAGACCCTGGAGCCGGGGAAGGCCCCCACCCGAGAAACAAGCCCACACCCTCCCGAGGGCCGGAGGGGCCAAAGGGGCCTTTGCAAACTCCACGTCCTTTTTCTCTGTGAACGTGAGTAAGACTCCCCGAGGCTGCACACCTGTCTCCGTTGGTAAATTGAAAACATATTTATCCTGTTGGTGCCAGGTTTTTGTTTTTTTTTTAAATAGATGGGAATGCTTCCACTTCACCCTGAGGAATGCCTAAGAAATGCATAATTAAAAATGAAAGGAGAAAGTCTTCTAAAAAGGCTGTTTGCTTGGGTGACGCGGGTGGCACAGTCTCCCTTTGTCCTCCCTGGGCCTACTGCTGGGAGGACAGAACAGCGGTGCGGGGGGCCCTGCATGTATGGCCCAAGAGGCCCCGTGAGGCCCCGGCCGGCCCGGACCGTTCAGCCCCGGCCTCCCCGCTGCTCGCGGCCGCCAGCTCGTTACATGCCAGCCTCCCCCAGCCACGGCCGCAGCCCCGGCTCTCCAGCAGCGCCCGGGTTTACAGCTTGACAAGCATCTCTGAATTGTCCGAAAACATGGGAAATAACCAACATTTAAGAAAAAAAAAAAGAGCAGGCTGGCTAGGGAGAAAGGATTCACCCTGCACACATACCAGTTTACAGCAAAAAGCCCCACGTTCCGTTCTCACACACCCTGGCCTTGGACAAACTTGGACGAACCACCCTCTGTGAACCCTCAGGGCACAACCTAAAGCCTCTTTCAACCCGCGGATTGATGGATGCGTGTCAGCCCCGGGCGGCCCCGGTGACAGAGGGTTGAAGTTATCCGAGCACGCGGATAACAAAAGTTACATCATTTTTCATCAACATTCATCATTCTAATTGCCTGAACCTCCACCAGAACAAAGTCGCGCTATAGTTTTATGGTATTTGATTAATGAGGGCAGGGAAATTGAAGTTTTTGCAATAAAACTGGGGGGAAAAAACCCCACAGACTTTTATCGTTTTCTCCCTTATGATTTTAATTTAATGGCTCGTGTTTTCATTACGGCTGGGGCTGTACACTTTAGCTTGCAATTATGTCCCATCTGTGAGGCGCTGTGTTATTACGGCTTATTCTAGTAGCTTTTCAATCACTTTTGAGTTGGGCTTTGCAAGTATTCTTGCAGCAGGTGGGCTCCCTGGCACGAGCCCAGGAGCACACAAAGCGCAAAGCTGGAGTTTAATGGCAGCATATGCACGCGGCACAGAGCAGCCGCCTTCCCCCATATGCCGCGCAGCCTCTTCCGCCTGCCAGTCACCCTCCTTGCCGACTGCAGTCTCCGAGTCGTCTGCTGCCAGGGAAAATGTACCACGGCAGCACATTTCTCCAGTGCCCCATCCCTATTACCGAGACAACCCTGTCATTAGCACAAACACAATGAACCTGGACGGGGAGCGAATACCAATGAGGCAGCAGGAGCAGCGCTTCTCATCGCTATGGAGACGCCCCCCTCCCGGCGGCAGTGGACAGGCAGGAGTGCCCCCACCCGCGTGGCACCAGTTAGCGCTCTGCACTGCGTGTGAGCCAGAGTCGGCCCCGGGCCCTCGCGGCGCCCAGGGAGAGCCGCGGGGACGCCCGGAGTCCCGCGGGCCCCGGGGGCATCCGCCTTCAGACTCTGCCTCCCGGGGCGGCTCCCAGCCACGAGCAGGAGGTGATGCTGAAGTCTATAAACAATGTTCTCCCGTTAAATCTCACAGGGGGTCGAGCGATCAAGAAGAAATTGCTTTATCCCACTAAAAAAAACATGGAGACCAAACATTGTTTTTCTCTAATTAACACAAAGAGGGCTTCACTTCTAAGAGGCTGGGACAACTCCCGGACCACGGGCCTCCCGGGCCCTTCCGCAGACTCTTCCTGCCCCGCAGGATGGAAGGAACCTCAAGAAACAAAGGCTCAAATGCTTGTGTGCAGGGGCTCTGCCCACCTGAGAGCTGCGAACTTTGCGGAGACCCACAAATAAAGTGCGGTTTTCAGTCTGCGCGTGTGAGTGAGTGTGTCAGTGTGTGTGTGTGCACTTGTAAAAGGGAAAGAGCCAAAATCGAGGTGGGGTGGGGGCACACTAGGATTTTATTTCACAGCCCAATCTGTACACAACTGAGTCAGTTTTAAGTCTCCTCCCTGCGCTTGGGGTCTTGTAACTCCCAGCGGATGACACACTTGCTTTATTCTCCTCCCGATCCCACAGTCAGTTCCAAATTAGAGCCGACCCCGAGTGCAGGCGCCTGGGCCGTGGCCGCTGTCCTGGGCCGGCCGCCCCTGCTCTCTCACCAGCAGCCCAGCAGCGTCCCCAGTCCCGTCGTTCCTCCCACTGGTCATGCTGGGTGTGCTCGTGAGCCGGGTCTTACGCTCCTCGTGTGTGGGTGCCTGTTTCCATCATCTCTCAGCTGACACCTCGCGGTGCGTGTGAGACCCCGGCTGCCTGCGTCCACCCCCCTCTGCCCGCGCCCCGGGCCCCCGACCCCGGACCTATCGAAACGAAGCCATGTTAAAGGCACAAATAGTGTTATTTCCGAGAACACCCATCAGGTATTAGGTGCCGTGAAATGAAGCTGCACTGTAAGGGGTGGAGACTCAGGGAGATGACAAATAAAGAGGAGACAGAAAAACGGACTTCTGAGCCCAAATCAGCCAGGCGTGTCAGAACTGGCGAAATTCCCCCGGTGCCGTCACTTATAGAGCATTTATTTTTTATTATAAAAGCACTTCTGGATACATGTGAAATTCACCAGGTTCTAATGGGAATAATTTCCTCCTGCATAACCGTCCCGGTGGGAATCCCGCAACTCTTTGATTTTTGTTTTTAAGTTAAAGACATCAAGGGAGAAAGAAAACTTCTTCACAAGGAGAGAGGTTCTCAGCTCAGGCAGAGCAGAGAGAGCTGGAGCTGGTGGGGTCCAGGGGGGCGTGCCCTGAGGTCATTGGAGGCGCTGGAGGCTGTCGGCCCTTCCCCGACACCAGAGAGTCAGCATTGAGGACCCGCCTTCCTCCATTTAAGGGGTTTCCGGTGGGAGATCTGAATGATCACGAAGAACAGAGTTTCCCTGGTGGAGATGCTACAGCTTAAGAACCCAGAGAACCTCAGAAACTTGGGTCTGCTTTTATTTTGAGTTCTTCCTCCTCAATGCCAGATCCTGAAACCCCTGGTTCCAGGACACAGGGGAGCAGGATGGGGGCAGGGCTGGGCCCCCCTGCCCCCCAGGACTCTCTCCATCTCTGAGGGCAGCTGGTGTCTGCCCGGCCTTTACAGGTTCAGCTGGAGAGACAGGAGCGCCTGAAAGGCCACGAGCAGGAGTCAGAAGGGCAGCTGGCCTTGTTCACCCCCACGGTTGCAGGGCCTCCCACCCTCGAGCAGGTGGGCCTGCCCTGTCTCCAAGCTGGCCTCGGATGCTCCTCCCCACGTGAGGGGCTGGTGCACCAGCCTGGCTGCTGCTCCCTTGATCTACACTGGGTGTGTCCAGTCTCTGCTTCAGTACTGTCCGGCTCCAAGGCACTGGCAGAGCCACCCAGGGTCACCCTCAGGCCCACTCAGCCTGTCCAGGGGCCAAGGACGCTGCCCCGCCGGGCTGGGAGGGGCCTGATCAGGAGCCCACAGACGGTGCCCACTCCTTCTGGCTGGCGCCCTGTCTGGTCCACCCGGCATCTGCACGGAGTGGTCAGAGCATGGACCTCGTGTTGTTAGATGCTCGTCTGAGGCCGGGCTTTCCCTCCACGGGTGTGCTATGGGTTGAACGGCATCCCCACAGGACAGGAGAAGGCCCTACCCCAAGGCCGCTGACTGTGACCTTATTTAGAAACAGCGCTGTTGTGGACGTAGTTAGGAAGGATGAGCTCGCCCTGGAGCAGTGTGAAAGTGCGTGTCAGTCCCTCAGTCGTGTCTGACTCTTTTTGCAACCCCAGGGACTGTAGCCCGCCAGCTCCTCTGCCCATGGAATTCTCCAGGCAAGAGTACTGGAGTGGGTAGCCTTTCCCTTCTCCAGGGGATCTTCTCGACCCAGGGATCAAACCCAGGTCTCCCGCATTGCAGGCGGATTTTTTTCTGTCTGAGCCTCCCAGGAAGCCCCAGCCATCCCAAACCCAGTATGACCCCAGGGTCCTCGTAGGAAGACGTGTCAGCAGGCGTCAGCTCTCAGCAGGACCACCTCAGTGAGGCCCCTCCTGGACGAGCAAGGAGGCGCTGTTGGTAACTACATTGGGACAAGGGCTGGAAACCAGAGTGGTAAGCTCCCGAGGAGGGTGACGTCTGTACTGCGTGTGGGACCCTGGGGTCTCCCATGATGCTCTTCCCCCTGAAGCTGAATCTGAACTGAGCGTACCTCAGGGGGATGGTTACGACCTCCTCAGAGCAGCCTGGCGACCTGCACCCCAGGGCCGGAGGCTGGGATGCTGGCAGCGGCAGAGACCTGAGGTGAGGTAAGCTTCCAAACCCCTCACAGCAAAGCGACGGAGACACCTTGGTTATTTTTAAATGTCAGTTTATCACCGTGCCCCTCCCCAAACAGAGGAAAATAAAGACCCAATGCTCGTTTCATAAAATCACCATTAAACCTCTGATTTCATAAAATCTACACACCATTCATACAATTTTTGTTGCTGTTGTTCAATCGCTGTCTTGTCCTACTCTTCATGACCCTGTGAACTGCAGCACGCCAGGCTTCCTTGTCCTTTATTAATATTTGTCGTCAAAATAGAGACACAATAACTGGACGATGACAGTATGTAGGAACCAGCAGGTCTAAGGACCCGTCGCGCTGGAATCTACCGATGCGTGTAGATGCTTCCGGGCAGGTGGAAGGATGCTCGTCTCAGAGTCAGCGAGCCCCAGGTTCAAGTCCCAGCTCCAGCTCCTCCTGCCAGGACAGGTTGCCTGCATGGCCATCCTCCTGGGGTGGAAACGGGGCCCCCGCTGACCTTGCTCACCAGGGCAGGGTGGGGGAGAGCCCTGGGGAGCCGTTCACACACTGTCTCAGGGCCTCACCGCCTGCTGTGTGCCTACTGTGTGCCTCGTCTGAGCTGAGGACGCAGGGCAGTGGGGAGACAGAGAGAGGCTGGACGGGAACAGCGCCGCGCTGTGCTGTGAGTGATGGCAGAAATACACCCGGAGCTGGCGGATCGTCCAGCGCGGTCTTCTCGCAGATGGAGCTAGTCCTTCGGACGCCTTCCTGGCCGCCTGTCCTTATCAGAAATGTCCGTGCATAGAACTGTTTCTTAGGTGGTAAGCCCAGGTCTTTGCTCAGATGGCACCGTATTAATGGCACAAATGCATGGCAAGCTGCCAACGAGGCCAGTTCTCACCATCGCCTCCAGGTGCTGAAATGCACATTTGTGAATGGCAGATTCTCTCTCTGTCCCACTTGCTGAACCGTCTCCCCTGGTAACATTCAAGGTCTCCAGCAACAGCCATGGTCATTTTCCATGCCTGTAAACACCCATTTATTCCCTTTCGGTTTTCAAAGTACAAATCACAGCCCAGTTACTTCCAGTCCTGGCTCCTCTGTGTCCACATCACGCACATGACATTTCAGCTTCTGTCCTGTGTAATTAGGCCAGCTGAGAGCACGAAAGCTGAGTCGTCAGAACACTTCCCTAACTTGCTCTGTTTCATCCACACAGACGGGGAAGGTAAACAAATAAAGCACACAGAAAGGATAGCTTTGCCGAACTGTCTGGGTCGAAAGCCGCAGGAAACGTCCCTTTTGTGAGAGCTGGTAGGTGTGACCTCGACCTCACAGCAGAGCTGCGGCTCCCTGGCTGCCCTTCTATAACCTCCCTCATGACCTTCCTGCCATTCCAGGCTTTTCTGGAACTTTCACGGCTTCCTCCTTGTCCCTTTGGGTTTGTAACCGTTCGCACACATGGCAAAGACCAGTCTGAGTCTCACCAAGCCCTCCCCCCTCCAAACGAGCAGCTGCGCTGGGACGCGGGACCCAGGGACCAGGAGGTCTCCGGGAGCCCCCCAAGATTGCCTTCTACCCGCGTTGTGGCCGACCCAGGTGAGAGTGGAGGGGTCACCCGCCCAGCACGCAAGACCCCAGGCTGCTCTTGGCTGCAGAGTCCTGTCTCCCCACTGACAAGGCGATCGAGTCCCTGCTGTGCTCCCGCGCGCAGTGGGAAGTGGCAGCATTTCACAGTCCGATGCGAGCACTCGCACGGGTCGTCGCAACCATCTTCGATGCCAAGGACATTACATGGGGTGGACAGCGGTCGACACCCAGCCCAGACACATCCTGGTGAGAACTGTGTCTGGGAAGGTTTAAGCCGCCTCGGCCTCAGACGCAGCCCCTCCGCTGGACCCGAGTGGGGACAGCACTCCACGGGGAGATGAGTGGGGGAGAAGCCCCGTGGCGTCCAGGGACTCGCTGACCACGCCCCAGCCTCCCCACGCAGCACCCCGCCCGGCCCGGTGCGTCCCCAGGGAGCTGAGGACACGTCTCCTGCCACCTCGCCCTTGGGGCTGCGACGGGTGAAAATGCAGGTTTATGGTTAAAAGCCAGGTCCCACTGGGGCTTCCAAACCGGTAACACTTACAGACAGGTTCAACATTTAGGAGACAAGACGCTGGTCCAGCCACAGGCCGAGGAATGAGGCCAGACGGTGACCGCGTCTCCTCTTGGGCTGAGGTCCCTGGGCCGCCCTGTGTGACCCTGAGCCACGCCGTCCCCCGGGCAGCCCTCCCACCGTGCTCCATGCCGAGGCCCCTGGGAAAGGGCCTTCGGGGGCCTCGGAGCCTGCCCCACAGGGAGGGTCACTGCTCATGTCAGCCAACACGCATGTCACCGTCACGCACTCACACGATGTACCCCAGGCTCTGAGCCCAGCTATGGCACAGCCACGATGGCACGGGGCCCTGCTTCAAGGCCTGCTCCGTTTTACATACGTGGAGATTTTCTATATTTGCCCCCAGAAAAGCCCAGGGCCTCATTGCAAGTATTTTTCAAGGTTAAAACTGGCACATTTTCTTAGAATTTTAAAACATGAGAACAAATGAAAAAGTATCCTCTTCCTTGGGAGGAAGTTTCAGATTCTTTAAGCTTAAACTAACATGTTTGCTTAGTCGCTCAATTGTGTCCAACTCTCTGCGACCCTGTGGACTGCAGCCCACCAGGGTCCCCTGTCCATGGGATTCTCCGGGCAAGAATACTGGAGTGGGATGCTGTGCCTGTCTCCAGGGGATCTTCCCAATCCAGGGATTGAACCTGCATCTCTTGCATTGGCAGGTAGATTCTTTACCACCAGCGCCACCTGGGAAGCCCCTAAACTATTAAAAACATCTTTAGTCCAGTTGCTCAGTCGTGTCCGACTGCTTGCAACCCAATAGACTGAACTTGGCCCAGCGGCGTTTCCCTTAAATGGAGGGCAGAGAGAGCGGTATGGAGGAGGTGGAGGGTGGCGGGGCGGGAGGGGGCAGTGAATGGAGACCTGGCCCCAGGCCGGCCGCAGGCTCCACCCCGAGTGCAGCCATGGGGCCACCCAGAGGCCATGCGGAGGCCAGAGTGGCTCCTGGGAAGAAAGTGGGAGATGCCGCCCTCATTTCCACAGGCTCTGAGTCTCCTCTCCAAGGCAGGCGTGTTTCTGGAGCTTGAATGTTCCTGAGAAGCTCACTGCCCCCCACCACTCCATCCCACACTCCCGTCCTCATTCAGTTCTATACTGCAGAGGAGTCAAGGAAGCAAGACGCGATTGGGCCTAAGAAAATGAAGGTAATTTTCTGTAATTTGGTTTTATGTAACCAAATGTATGCATTTTAAATAGACTCATGCTAATATCCACAGGTGGAAATAAATAAGAATTACGCTTTTTAGTTCCCTCCAGGACCTCAGAACAGCCATGGGGGACCTGGGGCCCAACCTCAAGGCAGGGCCACCAAAGCCCTCCAGATAAAGAGGCTGCTGCTTGTTTGTGGAAGAAAACTCGCAGTCCCAAAGCCTCAGGTGTGCTGCCAAGAATTGGGCCTTCACCGGGAGGAAGCTCTGCTGCAGGTAAAATGCTCCCTGCCTGTGTGTGTGTGTGTGTCTCTGTCTCTCTCCATCTCTCTGGGTCTCTGTCTGTCTCTCTCTGTGCAGGTGGACGCAGGTGGCTCTGATGCAGTCCTCACTGGCAGACGCTCCTCTAAATGAAAGAATGGAGCCCCTCAACCCTGCCGCAGCCTCTGCAAGTCTGCAGGGGCGTAGTCCTGGGTTGGATCCCGCAGCTGACAGGCAGCGACGTCCAACAGCACTGCGCTGCCGCTCTCCGCACCCACACAGCGGGGGCTCCGGAGCTGGGCAGGGCGGCTGTGAACGCAGTGAGGGCACACACGACCCGCCACGCCCGCCCAGCCCCCGGCACACAGTAGGCGCTCCATAAATGCCCGTGCAGCCTCGGGAGAGGCAGAGCGCCCGTACCTGGAGACGACGCTGCTCCTCGGGGCTCCCGAGTGCCCTGGGCTTCCGAGGGGGACAAACCTTGGCAGATTTTAAGTTGTTATTATATTTATACCTTTCTTTCAAAAGTAAAGTGAAAATTTATTTGAAATACATATCTTTTCAGATTTTGCTCGCAAGATGAGGTGCTGCTAAGAGATTTTCCCTTGAGGGTAAATAATAGCTTTTTCCATCACTAATAAGCTAATATCCAGAAATTCAGAGGAAACCCACCCCACTGACACAGCAGCATATATGGACGGTATTAATCCATTGTTATAAGACACTTAGAGAATGCTCTATTCCTATAACAGGTTTTTGTGTCTTTCATAAGAAGAAACAATAAACATTTTACAAGATCATATATTTTATAAATAGTAAAATTCTTAATATAAATTTTACTACTCCGCTATTGTAGTGCAACCTTAGTAGAACTCACTGAGGTTCTTTATTTAATTGCGCTACCAGGTAAAATGACAGATGTTTTCTCTTCTCTTCCATAACACTAATAAATGTCCTTCTTTGCTGTTGAGTTTTCAAAATAGCAAGCTTGATTTCACTTCACGACTAATAAAAAATCAAGCTAGTATATACATGCTAATTTTCTTTGTGGCCCTTACAATAAGATTTTGAAGTTGCCAAAGCTACCCCTTTAGAACTGCTCCAAGATTCTAAAATTAGGAGACAGTGCAATGTTAGACTGCGCACATGGAGGCTGAGGAGCGATTACACGCAATTCCAAGTTTCTGAATTTGAAAATGCCAGAAAGTTCCATCAAACTCAGCACTGCATTGTTCTGTCGGTTCTTCTCTATAACCAGCAAGGGCGTCTTGACGTAAAATAAGGACACGACTCACTCACACACTTATTCTCCCCGAGTCAGGCTCATCCCCCACCTCACTGATTTACAGCGCACGCACGCCCGCGGCACGCACGCCCGCGGCACGCACGCCCGCGGCACGCACGCACGCCCCTTTCCTGTTGGCTGAGCATCTGTGTGCATCCGGGGTCACATTAACCAGAGCCACGCTCCTGCAGGACCGCGGGGCCTTCGTCGGGGCGTGTTGCGATGGCCCCTCACAGCCCGAGGTCCCCTCTGCCTGGCGATAGTGTCCTCGGATGCACACGAAACAGAAACACGAGCCTGCTCACCCTCTTAGAACAAATGGTGCCCTCGGAATGCACACCTCGCGGGGTTGCCCTTTGCAGACACTGCGTTTCCCACAGATGGAAGGCTCGGGGCAACTCTGCACCAACAAGCCTGGCAGCACTGTTTTTCCAGCGGCGTCTGCTCACTTCCTGTCTCTGTGGCACATTTTGGTAATTCTCCCAACATTCCAGACTTTTTATTATCATTATACTTCTAAGGTGATCCGAGAGCAATGATCTTTGATGCTACTGCCGAAGGTTCAGATGATGGTTAGCACTTTTCAGCAATAAAGCGTTTTTTAATTCAGGCAGGTACATGGGGGTTTTTGGACATAATGCACACTTAATGGACTGCAGGGTAACATAGTGACTCTAATTGTGATATTCGCTTTATAAGCGGTAATCTGGAACAACCTACGATGTCTCCAAGGGGCCTGCTGACACAGGTCTTACTTCTAACTAATATTCTTGCCGTGAGAAGTGGAGGTCTTGCTGGGGCCCAGGCACGGGTGGGGTGACAGGAAGGTGTGTGTTTGTCTCGTCTCAGCTGCCGGCCCCCACGTTCAGGCTCTGCCGGGCTGCCCACCCCCCCGCACCGGGCCCATGGGGGTGGAGTGTCCACTTTGGGGACTGCGGGGCCCTTTTTGCTTCTCCCTCAGTAACGACCGTGACGTGGACTCAGTCGGACCGTGTGTGCAGAGGTGCGTGCGGTCCCTCGGAGACCTGCAACTCTGCAGGTGTGGACGCTGTCGGGATCACCTGCTGCTTGCCCTCGGGCGCGGTCTCGGGCACAGAAGTCAGGGGTCCCTCTGCGGGGCGAGGAGAAGAGCCCTGTCCCCAATGGTGGGGGCCTCTGGGTCAGCTGCCCCCTTCCCAGCTAGGGTTTGTGACCATGCACAGTTCAGCAGTGGTTGCCCAGAGCAGAGGGGCCTGCCCCGGGCACCCAGCCTTCCTGGCATGGGGAGAGACCACAGCCTTGTGCAGCCAGGCCTCTGCAGGGTAGAAGCAGTTAATCAACTTGATATCACTCGCTGATTAAACAATGAAGCGCCCTGGGGCTCTGCTGTCTGTCCCTACAAGCTCAGAGCTCACATCGCGCTAATGTGAAAACCCCACTTGGCTCCCTCGGGGGCAAACTCCCTTTTAATTTTCCCTCTAAAGATTAATTCCATTGTTATGGAACTTGCATCAGAAGTACCGTAAACTAATCATCAGTCATTTGCACACAATCTGACCCTCTCTGCCCCCAACGAGGCGTGTTTGCCAAGGTCTCCTCTGGGTTCTGAGGATTCGCATCCTGCAAGTGCAGAAATAAGCGTGAAGAAACAATGACCTGTTTGCCTTGCAACTTCGCAGAAGTGGGAAAAAAAGTGCAATGACTTAATTTTACTTGTGTGGCTTTTCCTTTTGTTAACAGCCGAGAAGGCAAAACAGAACATGTTTGTCAGCCCCACCGCCCCCGAAGGGGACAGGGGAGGACAGGGGACAGGCTACAGGGACTATGGCCTTCGGCAGGCACACGTGGTCCCTCAGCCCTCATCCTCCGAGGCCAGTGTCTTCCAGGGCCCGTGACAAGGTGGGACCACGGCTGGCAGTGCTGAGGCAGAAGCCAGGGGTGGGGGGTTGTGGGCAGGGCCGGGCCCGCTGCAGGGGGCGTGCAGGGTCCGTCCTAGCCTCTCCAAGGCATCTGCTGGTTCCCGGCTTGTGGAGGCACAGGTCCAGTCTGCCCACAGCGTGTCCTGGGGTCCCATCCGTGTCCAGAGTTGCACAGCTTCTTAATGGAATAATTCACAGTCATTGAAAATGATGCTATAGAAATAAATGTGTTTACGTGGGGCAGTCAGCTGTTAGGAGAAAAAAGACTAAAAGGTCATGAACGTCAGGATTCTATCTCTAAGTATATGTATAAATATACATCCTGAGTAGAGAGCGGGATACACCCTGAGGAGCTCGTGTGTAGACAGCGTGCAGGACTGAGCCAGTGTGGCCAGCTGGGAGGAGGGTTCTGGAAAGGTGCCTGCCCCCGGGACACCAGTTTTGTCTTGGTTGTTATCTTTGTTCAGCCACTAAGTCCTGTCTGACTCTGCAACCCCAGGGACTGCAGCACATCAGGCTTCCCTGTCCTCCACCATCTCCCAGAGTTTGCTCAGACTCATGTCCATTGAGTCAAAGATGTCATCTCATCCTCTGTCACCCTCCTCTCCTCCTGCCTTCAATCTTCCCCAGGATCAGGGTCTTTTCCAGTGAATCCGCTCTTTGCAGCAGGCAGACAAAGTATTGGAGCTTCAGCTGTGGATTTGTCCTTGTTGCACATGTCTTAGAAGCGGAACAGTGGACTACCTGGACTCCCGTGTCTGGCTTTCTCCTGAAGCAAAGTGTCCTCAAGGTCCACCCATGTGGTGGTGGGTGTCAGTGCTTGCTCCTCTTCAAGTCTGAGTACCGCCCCTTCAGATGGGAGAACAGATGGACCACGTGCTGCTTGCCTACCATCCGTCAACGGGCCAGGGCCCCTGTGCAGAACGCTCTGTGAATGTGCGTGGACAAGTATCTGAGCATTAATCTCCGTTTCCTGGGGTGCGTGGTAGGAGCAGGGCTGCTGGATGAGTGTAACTGGGCGCCTTTTACTTGTTACATAAGTTCCTCCCTCCACAGGATGCCTTCCTGCTTGAAAGGAAGCTTCTTTACTGTCTTCTCTGCTTTCTCTGAAGGTTTGGGTAAGAATGCCAAAGTCCAGTTGAAGCTTTCTCATCATCAAAGGCCGACTCACAGTGGAAACGAGAGCTGTGGCGGGGACGGGGGATGTGAGAAGTTTCTAGGCCGTGTCTCTGTCTGGGCACAGCCTCCAGCTGCCGAGTCTCAGGAGAACCATCCTCAAGTGCCCAGACTTGTTTCAGGAGATGCTGCCGTGTCTGACAGGGGCAGGCAGGACAGCCTGGACCCTGGGAAGTTTGGGCTGGAATCAAACATCCATTCCAGCATCCAAAGCCCCTCGGGGGACTCCCCCAAGAACGGTGGCCCTTGGCCTGTGCACCCACCTGCGTTTGGAGCCTCAGCCAAGTGGCTTGGAGCTCTGGCTCTTGGGGAGCATCACATTACAAGTCTAGACCCACAGAGACTGAGCTTCCAACAGGAGGGAAACCAATCGGGATGCAGAGAGCTAGTCCTGCTCTCTCTGAACCAAGATGCTCGCAGCTTTGATGGGCTTCTAGCCATTCATTCTACTCCCAGGCATGGTGCAGCAAGGGCTGTGCAGTGGAGAAATGCCGTACATAAGCCTCTGCGGGTGAGAAGCACGGAGAAGGGGCGGCCCCGGGGTGGGGTTTCGGAGATTTAAGGTGGTCCGGCAGCAGCCCTGCCCACGCACCGCCTCGCCAGGTGCTCCTGGAGAACCTGGGGGCCGGGCAGGCCTCCTACATGCGCTCGTTTTGTGGCCGCTCTGTGGCCCGCACCGCCCTTCCCCATCTGCCTGGGGAGGCACAGGCAGGGGACAGGCTGCAGGCGGTGCCAGGACAGACCGAGCAGGCGACATGCCTGGAGCTGCCCGGGGCCAAGGCAGCCAGGTGGGAGGGCGGGTCACCTGGGGACCTGGGCAGTGGCTACATAAGCGTTGTACCGAAGTGCTGGAAAACATTAAAAAAAGGTGTGGGCAGATGATGCAGGGGCTTCCCAGGTGGCACCAGGGGAAAAGAATCAGCCTGCCAAAGAGGAGACACAGGAGATGCGGGTTCGATCCCTTGGTTGGGAAGATCCCCTTCAGGAGGGCATGGCAAGCCACTCCAGTGTTCTTGCCTGGAGAATCCCATGGACAGAGGAGCCCGGTGGGCCACAGTCCTTAGGGTCACACAAAATCAGACACAACTGAAGGGAATTATCACACACACAACGCATTCAGTGCAGACCAGACTAATCTTAGCTGTGGGTAAGACAAAACAAAATAACCATGCACGCTGATAAGAGATTATCACACAAGAGGTCTTAAAAAGGTGAAAAGCAGTGCTTATAATTTACCTTTAAAATACAGACATAGGTATAGTCTTCTGGAACTGAGTATAGAAACTGCAGCCTTGTGACACTGTGCGCATATCGCATGGGCACCACTGTGATGAGTTTGCACATGACACATGCTTATGGATGCGAAGTTCATCCTGAGGAAGATTTGCGAGAAGTTGGTTACGGCAGTTGCCTTCAGAGCGCTGAACTGCTCTCCAGGGAACTGTTTCCCATTGGTCCATTGGTTTCTTATTTTTTAACTGCAAGGACACACTCCTTTTTTCCAACTTTCTTTTTTTCGTTGCCCAAAATGAAATAAAATATATCGCATCTTCACCATGACGAAGATAAGATGTACCTTTTGTTCTTTCCACCAAATGCCATAGGCCTTATTGATTGACATGACATTTTAGAGCATCTCTGTAGCTGTCAAAGCCCTCTCGTAACGAAGGAAACACACCCATGAGCAGTTATCTCAAGGCAGGGCGTTCACAAGGCAAGACCCCTCGCCGTTTTGTGAGGAAGCTTCAAGAAACTGAAGTTCGGGTGGCTCTGGGGCGGGGAGCCCTTGGCCTCCCCTGACCTTGCTGGTCAAGGCCTCTGGCTGTGGCGGGACAGGCCAAAGCAGCCAGTCAAGGTCATCAAACAGAAGGCCCTGCCCAAGACGACCACCCCTTTGAGAAAGGAAAAACGGCCACCTCATTGGTTCCCTCACTTATTTCCACCACAAATCGCTTATCACTTCATAAATTCTTGCAATTTTTTTTCCTGCTAGGGAAAAGCATTGCCCTTAATTACATGCATCATCTCATCAGGGCCAGCTGCTCACACAGGCAGGAAAAATCAGACTGAACCTTATTAAGAGCTCTCTGCAGTTTCTTTTAGAAACTAAATGCTGTTTTCTGCCCCATTATAAACACAGATCTTCCCCAGTGGGTCTCCTCTCCAATCTGCTACACTCCCCTGTTTTCTTACAGCTTCAGCAAGGAAGGCTTTAGACAACTCAGCAACGAAGTCCTCATAGGAGCCAGAACACACGGATCCGGATGCGTCTGATGGGAAGACTGGGCCCATGGAAGACGGGACTCTGCTCTGCTAGCGCAGCCCTGGGACAGGCTCCTCCCTGAACTCACGAGCAGGCGGGGGCAGGGGGACACCAGCCTCTCCTCCACCCTCAGCCCCACAGCCAAAGACCTGCCCTTGTCCCCCAGTAAACAAAGCCACCTGGCGAGGGCAACATGCAGGTGCTGAGTGTTCCTGCCCCGAGCCTCCTAGACAGTCCTCTCCTGAGCTGCCTCACTGCTGGAATGACTAACAGATACTTACAAAGGAGGAAAAGCCCTCCATCACCGTTTAACGTCCCGGCTAAGAGCTTGGGTGGTAACAGTCAGGCAGACCTGAAATCCCACCCAGGTTCCAACCTCTGTGGCTTTAAGAAGACAACAAAGGTCTCTGAGCACAGCTTCTTCACTGGTACTGGGGATGGTTAAAGCCCTGACTTCAAAGAGGCGTTAGGGATAAAGGAGGTGGTAGATCCACATCTTAAGCTCGGTCTCTGCGTGCTCAGTTGCTTTAGTCATGTCCAACTCTTTGCGACCCCATGGGCTGTAGCCCGCCAGGCTCCTCTGTCCAATGGATTCTCCAGACAAGAGTACTGGAGTGGATTGTCCTTTCCTCCTCCAGGGCATCTCTCCAACCCAGGGGTTGAACCCAAGCCTCCTGCACTGGCAGGCAGGTTCTTTACTGCTGAGCCATGGGGAAAGCCCCAAGCTCCATCTCTAGGGCTCCAGAAATGCTCCCAACAAGAGCCGAGGCGAATGTCGTCGCTGTTAGGGGAGGACAGTCTGTGAGTGAGTCTCTGTCTCCCCCTAAATGTTACCTACAAGCGCTGCTTACCACCTGTCACCTGCTCAGTTACTCTGTTATCTGCGAACACTGCAGAAAATGACTCTTGTCTAAGCTTCTTTCCACCAAATTAATTCACATTAATTAAGAACAACGGGCTTCTCCTGTGGCTCAGCTGGTAAAGAATTCGCCTGCAATGTGAGACCTGGGTTCGATCCCTGGGTTGGAAAGATCCCCAGGAGAAGGGAAGAGGCTACCCACTCCCATATTCTGGTCTGGAGAATTCCATGGACTGTATAGTCTATGGGGTCACCAAGAGTCGGACACGACTAAGCGACTTTCACTTCCAAGAACAACAATAAGTCAGAGGGCAGAAAAGGCAACACTCCAATGGTTTCAAGCACTTTGTGCTTAACTTCCTTCTTCCTGGAAGTGACCTGGGGAGCGGGGCAGGCGGGGTAGGGGACACATGGTGGGAGGAACTGTGTGCCCCTGAGTTATCTGTTGCTGTCCCTGCTGCTCTCTGACGCTGAGAGTAATAGAACGTCACACGTCACAAGGGAAGCTTGCGATGCCAGGTTCCCCCGCCGGCCGTCACGGCTCCACGGCTGTCGGCCGTGGGAGTCCAGTGGGAGGCCCAGGCTCACCTGGCGCGCCGGCAAGGCGCCTGGCATCCCGGTGCAGCCGCGTCGGGATCAGCTCCTGCCCCGTGACGTTTATACCTGCACTGCTGCAGCGACGGCTGATCCCATTTCACGTCAACAACCCGGCCCCAAGGCTCCGAGGCGGCTTCCCCGGCGGCCCTAGTGGTGAAGAGCCCGATGCCAACGCGCGAGACAGAAGACACACAGTTCGATCCCCGGCTTGGGAAGATCCCCTGGAGGAGGGCAAGGCAACCCACGTTAATATTCTTGCCTGGAGAATCCCAGGGACAGAGGAGCCTGGCGGGCTACAGTCCATGGGGTTGCAAAGAGCCAGACACGACTGAAGTGACTGAGCACACACAAGTCTCTGAGGACCTGCAGAGGGCAGCAGCCCCCACGGGCGGTTCTGGGGACACGGACCCAGACTTGGGATTTGGTCGCTGCGGGACATGGGAGACCGCCCAGCTTTTACAACTCGACATGTGCTCATCCTCTTTTAAAAAATGACACTTTCTGCCTTTCAAGAGTTTGTCATCACAGAGCTGAGTGGCTCCTGGTGAAAAACTGAAATAGTAGATTCCAGAAACTTTGGGCAGGATGGTAGAAGAACCAACGGGCGTCTGGCTCCAGGTTAGCCCTGGCCTGACCCACACTCACCCGCTGTCTCCACCCCAGGAGCTGGGAGCACGCCGGACCATGGAAGGTGATCCCAGAGAGCTCAGGTTCCCCCAGCACGGAGGCCCGAGGAGGGAAGGAAGCAGAGGGCATTATCTGTCTGGGCCCTGAACCTGGGCCCTGAGGGTCCCGAATCTTTGATGAAATGCCCTGTGTTTACAGAGAAACACCTGTGATTTGAAATCAGAACTGGTCTGGTTTGCCCCACTGGGTCTGAGTCTTTAACATCGAGCATCTTGGAATGCAAATATAACAGCAGTATTGTGATTACCAGAGAGACACCTGGGTGTTTATCCCAGGCTTAAGATTTTTCCCGAAAATTACTAGTACTGTGTGTTTTTATTCATCCATCGGTGTTCACGTCTCTGTTGCATTTTGAACTTCCCCACAGTGTGGGTTGAGAGCCGACTGGAAACGTTTCAAAACCGCAGCACCAGGTGCGTAGTGTGAAGCAGAACTCAGTAAACGTCCAGATGATGTGAACCAGAGAAGGCGAGCGGAGCGCAGGCGTGACCTCCGTGACCTCCATGCCGGCGTCAGAAACTTTTCCTCTAAAGGGACCCACAGTAAGCATTTCGGGCTTTGCGGGCTGCACAGCCGGGGCTGCAATGGCTCTGCCCTGGTGCCTGCGAAGCAGCCACATGCAAACGAAGGCTATGGCTCTGTGCTCGTCAGACGCTAACGTCAGAGCAACTTGAATTTCATATACTTTTTACATGGCGTGAAATTTTAATTTTAATTTATTAATTTAATTTAACTTTATTTTATTTTAATTGGCTTTCTATCCACTTACAAATGTAAAAACCATTCTTAGATCACCACCAATCCCACACAGGTGTGGGCCAGGCTGTAACTGGCCAACCCCTGCTTCCATCCTGAGAAGGGCTGAACACGCCGTGGCTTCATTGTTACAATGCAGGATGCCGGGTCTGATGACCTCAAATGGGTGCCCTGTGCTGAGAAAAGCCGACGAAGGCTTTCTTCTCCCCCAAAACTCACTTACCCCAAAGGATTTTCATCAGTGATGGACATCGGAACGTGTATCTTCTAGGGTGTCTGGCTTCCGGGTTGACTGTTTCAAAACAATGTTTTCTAGTGCTCACACAGACCACCACGATTTCAGGCAGACCCAGGCAAACCATGAAAGCAGAAATGAGAATAGACGGGTTGCTAATTTTCGGGAAAGATCTTAAGCCCGGGATAAGCACCCAGGTGTCTCTGCTAATTACAACACCGCCGTTATATTTGCATTCGAAAAGGACCCCCCCAGCATTTGGGGTTAAGCACACCCACGTCTGAGGGTCCCCCAGAGTTCACGAAAGCTCTCTCGTGGGCATCACATGGCTTAGAAATGAGCCAGACAGCCCCAAAGCTCTCTGACGACACTATCATCCTACAACTCAAGAGAAATACTTAAACGGGAAATAAGAGTTTTTCCCAGTATGTCAGCTGGGCAGAGGTGAAATAATTAGGAGGCAAGAGGCTCAAAGAGACCCTTTAATTGGGACAAGAAGACGCTTTTCTTGGCATGGCTAATGGCCAGAGGTGAGGCAAGCTGTTGATGAAGCCGAAGAGGAAAGACAAAGCAAATGGAGGTAATGTTTCTGGAGTGCCCTTTGCTGGGCACACAGCGAGACAAGCCTGTCTCCCTCCAGGCGCATCAACAGCTGCGTCCTTGGATTGTTTTCTTGTTGAATGAGGGGCAGCGTTTTCTGTATTTTTCTCTGAACTGTTAAAGCAGATCAGTGCTCCGCAACAGAAAGTTCGAGTTTGCTCTAATACACCGCCTCTGTGTGTTCACGCCGAGGCATTTCACCGTCAACAAAAGTGAATTATAATAAAACGGTCTACTTGTAGGAAAGCACTTTCAACAAACAGAAAACACACGTACGAATTACTAAATCAAGGTGACTTTCACTAGCTGAAAAGCCATCCGTGCCTGCATTTGGTATTTTTTGTAGGAAACATAAAGACATTGAGCCATTCTCTTGACACCCCTCCGAAAGAGCTCGGCACTCAGCAAAGGACTGAGACTGGACGTGCGGGGCCCGGTAGACTCGGCTCCTCAGACCGCCTCTCACGTGGGGTCCAGCACCTCTTGGAGCCCACCCAAGCGCGTTCGCAAGAAGGGAGGTCACCAATAAGAACGCACAGGGCACTGGCACTTAGGAAAGAAAAGCCTTCACTCGAAGACACTGATGCGTTTCATTTATGGTTTTAAAGCATAAATAGGAACATTTTTTAGAAGCAGAAACAACTGCACGATTAAACTGCGGTCCCTCCCCAGTACGCTCCGGCCTCTCATGCATGCCCCCGCCCGGCCCCCTCTCGGCACTTATGAGCCTTCCCGTCACGGGACCCGCCCACTTGTACGTAAATTGGGCCTCTGCAAACTGGGCTCCTAAGACAAAACTGGCCACTGTCTGTTTGAAATAAAGTTTTATTGGTACCGTGCCGTGGCCATTCGTGTACATCTGGTCTGTGGCTCCCCTCAGCTGCAAGGGTAGTCATGACAGAGACTGTAGGGCCCACAGAGCTAAAGGCATTTACTCTGGGGCTCTTCACAGGAAAGGTTTGCCCACCCTGATGTAGACAAAGCCAGTGCCATGAAGTCCAGGGCTGCCCAGAAAGGTCCTTCTAGTTTTTTCCGCAACATCTTATGGAAAAAAAAACCCAACAAACTTTTTGGCCTACCCAGTAGCAAATGGGCAGAGCGGACCCACCTGCTGCAGCTCCTGTCTGCGTCCCCCCTGGCGTCTGGACAAACTGCTTGTGCACAGGCTCTGGGGAGGGTGCTGAGACCTGCAGGCTGGCAGCTTGGCGTAGCATCTGATACCTAACACGCTCTCAGCAAGGGGCGCCGTGACCAACCACGCATTTCCAGCCCCCTCCCATGTTTCGCTGACTCTGCTGCTGTCTGCCTCTCCCCAGTGCAGCCTCCCGAGCACACACCTCCTACTCCTCACCTCTGGTCTCTGGGAGCTTCTCCCCACTTCTCCCGCCCCATTTTCTTTAACTGTCCGGCTCGTCCATCGAGAGGACCTGCTCTGTGCAGGCGGGGTCTGGCTGCTGGGGCCAGAGTAGCTTCTGCTCTGAAGTCTACTCTCCTTCCTGTCAGTCTTCCCTTTAGACGCTTCCATTCCTGAAAGGGGTAGACCCAGAGAGCCCCGGACATGAAGGAGCAGGAAGCCTGCCCCAGCTCCCAGCAGGCCCCCGTCTTCTGCAGGCGGCGAGGGAAGGGCCTGGCCTCTGGGGCCGGTCTCCTAAGGAGCCGGCAGCCGCTCCCTGCCACTGACTGTCTCCCAACCACTGCGCTCAGGAGTGCCTCACCGGAGGGAAGGCAGCCCAAAGAAGACAAAACGAAGGTCACAAGCAACTCGCAACGTGAAATTTTCTAGAAACTCTGGTGACCCTAGGTCAGGACCGTGCGCGCTGCAAGTCCTGTAGATCTTTCAGAGTCCAGTGTGGGTCAGAACCTCAGGCGAACGTCCAACAGGCTAGGAGAGGAGCCAGGACTGACTGAGCGCCCACGCGGCTGCTCCGTCCGCTGTGCTCAGGGGAGCATTTTAATGCGGTTAAGCCAAGTGTGAGGACGGAGCTGAGGAGCCGTACCCATCCTCTGATTAAGACCCGGGTTTCCTGGAGAAGACGCATCGCTTATTTTGAAGACTACACAAACAGACAGAAGGCAGAGGATTCTCAGCCTGGGCTTTCAGGGTCCACAAGGGAGAACCGCTCCCTTCAGGGACAAGACGGTTGTTTCTGATTTAAATCCATCACCCAACTGGAGAAAAGGGACTGACTTCATCATCGAGTCTCTGAAGTCGTATAATTGCCTAATATTCGGCTCCCTGGTTACAGTATTTATCTTTTAAAGACCTGGATAAACACACAGGTGTAACGGGGCCATCACCCACAGCTTTCTTATCTTCGTCCTTTAGGAAACGCTATCAAAGGGCCCCACTGAATCTCATCGAGGTGTTATGTAGCTGATAAACATTTGTTGATCTTTTTACCCAGAGGGGGTCGTGCTCCAGGAGTGGATTAGTGGCCTCCGTGGAGCACCGTGGGTTATCTCCGTTTACTAGGCTTGTAACACATAGGCGTTCTGAAGATGAAAGATGCCTTGGAGCATGTTTGTACCGAACTGCAAAACTCAAAGTCAGAAATATGTTAATAGAAAGCTTAATAAGCCGAACGTGTTTGCTTCTTCCCATTATCATAGGACCGGAAGGGAGCCGCTCTTAGACTCCCACACTGTGTGGAGACTGGAGCCACGTGATTTTTGAGTAGGAGCCATGTGATTTTTGAATATTTACATACGTTGTTTCATTTGATTCTTGAAACCTGAGGTGGGGGTGGCGTGAGCCCATTTTACAGATAGGGAGCCTTAAGATTTGAAAGATTAGATCACAGGTTGTGCTGCCCTGGGTTGCACAGCCAGAAAGCGGTGGACTCGGGCTATCTCCTCTGCAGCTTCCTTTACACTGTTCCTCGGTTGGACTTGTGGCTTCTGAGATATGAACACCTTTGGGGAAAAGTGGAAGGCATTTGTGCAAGACACACTTTTCCCCTAACACACATTGAATAATGCTTCCTAGAGGGTAAACCATCAGATAAACTTTCTGAGACATGGGTATTTGAAGTGATGGCCTTCCTTAAAGACACTGATTTTTTTTTAGGTTACTTTTAGTTTGCAAGAGGTCTTTGGTTATGTTGGGATTCACTGAATCCATGCGCTTCCTGTAGTGCTCAGCACTATAGGAGATTGATTGCAGCAAAGCGGCAATTAATTAGGAAGGGTTTGGCTCACCGCTGACACCCAGGTCCTGATCAGATCCCACCGAATCATCAGAGATACAGTGTCCTAGAAGTGGTCGCTATTGAACACTTTGGACACAAGGTCAGAGATGGGAAGTCCCGGCTTTAATGAAAGTTCCAGAGGGAAAAAGCTGGCTGTGTCTGGAAGGACCACAGACTCATCTAGAACCACTGACACGTCAGGGGTGGGAGCCCCGTGTTCCCAGGTGAGCAGGGAAGGGCGCTGGCAGTACCGTGTCTCCTAGGGGTGCTGGGAAGACAGCATCACGTGGCAAACTCCTCCACACTCCAGGCAGGGGTTAGGCTTCTACCTGCTGGCCTGCTTGTTACAGAAAACATGGAGAATTCCTAAGATAACCCTCAAGGTGGAACTTTTATCCCTGTTTCACAAATAAAAACCCTGAGGTGCAAGGACCAGCCCCAGATGATGGAGCGGTGAGCATTGGATTCAGGACTCTAATCCACCCGCCTCCAGACACGTCCGGGGCTGCTGTCTGTAGCCACTCAGTTACAGGGGCATGACATCTGCTAGGTCATTAGCGCCGTGAATAAGTCAGCAAGCTGGGAGCTACACATATTCTCACGTTGCTGTCCACGTTGTATTTTTCATGGTTTCCTTTTCACATTCCTTTCCTGGTGGCTCAGACAGTAAAGAATCCACCTGCACTTCAGGAAACCTGGGTTTGATCCCCAGGTTAGGAAGATCCCCTGGAGAAGGAAATGGCAACCCACTCCAGTATTCTTGCCTGGAGAATCCCATGGACAGAGGAGCCTGGTGGGCTATAACCCAAGGGGTCACAAAGAGTCAGACACGACTGAGCGACTAAGCACACTTCAGAATTTCTCATCACATTTAAACCACAAGACAGTCTGTGTGAACGGAAGAGTCAGAGAATTCAGAGTGAGAGGAGAACGTCACGGGTTACTTCATATTTAGTCTATCTTCAATTGTGTGGGGAAAAAAATGTTTCCTAGCCAGAAAAGAGTCTACCTACCTTGCAGGAGACCCAGATTTAATCCCTGGGTTGGGAAGATCCCCTGGAGAAGGGAATGGCCGCTCCAGTATTCTTGCCTGGAGAATCCCATGGACAGAGGAGCCTGGCGGGCCACAGTCCATGGGGTCGCAAGAGTCAGACATGACTGACCAACTAGCACAATTACACACAGAAAAGGCATAAAATTACCTGAACAAAACTAATATTTCCCACATTTTAAAGCCGAGGACACGGACTCAGAAGTGACAGGCAATCACTGGAAGAAGCAGGAGAACCAGGTCTGAATCTCACGCTGGTGTATCTGCAAGTCAGTCCTTTTGAGCTGTCTTTAATCTCATGTAAAGACAGCCTAGACTCAGCCAGTGGACAGGATGTGTGTCTGCGGCGCCCCCACAACAGGCCTTCCTCTCCACCATCTTCAGGATGGACCCGGTGGTTCAGCCCCAGCCTCATCTCCTCAAGGCTGCTCTGAGCCTCAGTCCTGTGGACCCTTTGGGTGGACGGCTCTAAGGACAGGCCCCACCAGAGC
Source organism: Bubalus bubalis (assembly GCF_019923935.1). Lineage (NCBI taxonomy): Eukaryota > Metazoa > Chordata > Mammalia > Artiodactyla > Bovidae > Bubalus > Bubalus bubalis. Next base: position 1,405,928 of record NC_059169.1, read on the forward strand.
CTGAGGACCGGTCACTCAAAGATTCCTCCTGCTGGCCTGAAGGCTCAGGACGCCATGGCGTCTAGCTTCCTAAAGAGGTGTGAGTATGAAAAAGTTACGTGGAAATGATCATCATCGATTGGCTCATGCTGACCACTGTGTTGGGGCTTCCCGGGTGGCGCTAGTGGTAAAGAGCCTGCCTGCCAATGCAGGAGATACAAGAGACGTAGCTTTGATCCCTGGGTCGGGAAGATCCCCTGGAGAAGGGAATGGCTGCCCACTCCAGTATTCTTGCCTGGAGAATCCCATGGACAGAGGAGCTACAGTCCGTGGGGTCGCAAAGAGTCGGACACAGCTGAGCAGTTTAGCAGACACACACGCACGACTACTCTGTTGAGTGGGTTTCACCGTGACTGTTAATCCCAAGGTGTGTTTGAAATGAGTGGAGAGGTTTGTGGTTGGCCTTCCTTCTCTTGGTGCTGATAAGCTAATTTGAACAGATGATGACCATGTACATACCACAGCTTGAGTTAGTTTGCAATAGACGTTTAAATCAGAAACTCAAGAGTACAAAGTCATAAATCTAATTATTTCCCCCTTCAACCTTCGTACTTTAATAACAGATGTGCTAACATGGAAACAGTACAAAACAGCAGTGGAGATGACGTCTAATGGGGATGGAGAGCGCAGCAAATAAAAGAAGGCTACTAAACAGGTTAATATCACACACCAAGCTAAAAACAGAAGCCTGATCTGAAGTCTGCGTGGAACACATCCATCTGTCTCATTCTCTTGCTTTAAAAACTATGCATTATTTAAACGTCTCTTGATGCTGCAATTGTTCATCCTCAAAGAAATAAAAAGATCAAGAGTGGTCCACACATTTTGGAGGTAAAATAAATAGCAGTCTGAAGGAATGTTATTGGTAGAATGTGAGTTTGGTATTTATACAGAGCCTGCTTTTGGGCAAATACGACCTGCTCTGGGATGCAGGTGATTAATGCGAAATCCCTTCCATTTAACATCAGAAACCCTGAGATGACAGCATTTATTTACTGACAACAACGCACATCTAGGTAGTAGGAATGTTTTCCTGGGACAACTTCAGACTGGAGACCAGCAATTTCAGCCTTGGCTGTGCGGGGCGGGCTACAGGGATGAAGTGGGTTACTCTCCTATTCCTATGGACAAAAATCCAGCCAACACGGCCCCTCACTCTGCAATCTTCTGTGCTTGCCTCACACGCCCCGAGCAAAAAACCACTCCCTCGATTTCGTCATCGTGGCGATCAGACAAGCGGTCTTTGGGGCGTTTTTCATTTAAAAAAATACATTTGGAATATTTATAAGACAGAGTTCATAAAGACAAATGCTTATTTCAATTTTGGCATTACTGACATAACGTACATCTCCTTTCCAGCTTAATGAAAAAAGTTTGTATTTTTGAAATAATGCATTTGACAGCCCCTTGTAAATTTACCTGGTAGGAAGCGTTCTAGGCGCCAAAGGCCACCTCTGCAGTAGCCGGCAGGTCAGGCTCAGGAAGCATGTGTATATCCTCGTATTTCCCGCAGATGTGTTAAAACAGCAACACAAGTTATTTTCCCAGAGCGTCTACTCTGTCTAACTAGCCCTGTCTGCACACTGACAGAGGATCCCATGGTTGATTTCCTGGCCGTGACTGCACTTTGCAAAGCAAGGGCTGTCCTAAGGAATAGATTTTCTGCTTCCATTAAGTATCTGGGCAGATGCTTGCTTCTTTTGTAACAAACTCAAGAAAATAAATTGACTTTGGAAACACATTCTAAATATAATAGAGAAAAAAAGAGAGACAGTGAAAACTAGGTTAAGACCAGAAGTATTTCTATATTGAAAAGGTCTTAAATTTTAAAAAGAGAAAAGGAAATAGGAAATGATAAAGTTTATCAAAATCATGCCAGAAATGTCTCGGGAATATTAGGTGTAAAAATAAAGATGAACTTTTGCATTACGTGCCGTTGCCTACAAATAGACCATTTTATAAAAATCTCAGGATCATGATGGTACTGACCTGAATTCTCTCCCCTGCTCATTCCTCTCCCTCCTCCCAAACCCTGCATTTCCTAACCAAGAAGCTATCATAGTACCTGCCTCCTGCTTTTCGAAACTGAAAAAAGATGTAGTCTTGCAACCTGTAAGAAGTCGAATTTGTAATTTAAAAGGGCCAGAAAAAGAAATATCATGTCCAGATGCTTTCACTGGAGAATTCACAAACTTTAAAGAATTAACATTGATTTTACAAATCTATTCAGGAAAATAGCAGACAACAGAGTACTTTCCAACTCATTTTATAAAGTCGGTATTATTCTGATACCAAACCAGCCAAAGACAAAAGAAAACGACAAGCCAGTATTTTCCATGGACTTAAATGTAAAATACTGAAAAAATATTAGCAAACTGAATCTACCAATGTCCAAAAAGAACAATACACCACATCCAAGCAGAACTTACTCCAAGGATGCAAAGATGACTCTCTATGGAGAGATAAGTCAGCGTAGTCCATACATCAACGACTAAGGAAGAAAAACCATCTGCTTACAATAAGTGGCATAGCAAAAGTACTTTATACGCATTAATAATAATGATTCTTAGCAAACTAGGAGTGCACACATACAAACACACACACACAAACACACACACAAACACACACACACACACACACACACACACACAAAGACCCCATAGTTAAAACCACACTTAATGATGAAAGACTGAACATCTTCTCCCTAAGTTTGGGGAAAAGGCAAGTACGTCTGCTCTCACCACTCTAATTAAGCCCAGTGCTATAAATTCCAGCCAGTGCAATAAGGCAAGAAAGAGAAATTACAAGAATATAGATTCAAAAGAGAGAGAAATTAGCCTGTATTCACAGATAATATGATTGTCCATGTAGAAACCCTAAGAAATCTACAGAAACTTCCACAATTAATAAGTACATTCACCAAAGTCACAAGAGGCTAGATAAATACATAAAAACCAACCATGTTTCTATGAATGAGCAGCACACGGGGGAAAGCAGGGTGTCTTATCACAACCTTTGCTTCAGCCACTTTGGGACAAGGTCAAAGTCCTAAATTCTAGTACCAAAAAGAGAGAGAAAGAGAAAGAGAGAGTCGGGTTGGTGGGGGCTGGGGGGGATTCTCTAGGGAGGGGTCTGTCCCAGGTGTCCCTGTGGCTTTTCCCTCACATGCTCCTGACCGTCATCCTTTTTGTCTTCTTTAGCAGCTACTTCATCTCTTGCTGCCAACACCAAAACTAACAGATGAGCCCCATGAAGTTGCTAAGGCTGGGGTCCACCCAGGGGCCAGTGCCCAAAGGAGCCACAGGGTGCTGCCACCCCAGTCTGCCTGCATCTCCCACCTCCTCCATCAGGATGGGCACTGGTCAGCCCATGCTCCGCCCGCAGACCCTGCCCCATCCTAGGCTAACACCACGGGGAGAGCAGCCCTCCACCCCCAGACCAGCACTCTCTCTAGAGGGCAAACAAGGGTTCCCGTGTCCCCAGCTCGATCCTATTTATTTGCTACCTCCTTTCTGAAAAGATTTGTTTCAATTGTACGGGGCTTGATGTGGTCCATCCAACAGTCGCCATACCTGCTTGGAAGTTCCCACCTCTGCGGGCTGCCTTCTCTTGGACCCCCTGCCACTCTCGACCACATCTCTCTTGGGGTGGGTCTGTGGTCAGGATGGTGGTGAGTGCCCGGAGCCAACTGTGCCCGGTCAGAATGACCACCAGTCCTGCTCATGTCCAGTGGGTCTCTTCACAAGAATGAACACAGCTGGCTTGCCAAGGGGACCCCTGGACCAGAAGTCCCATCGTCACCATTCATAGAATGTACACTCAAGATAAGCTGCAGAAGTCAACCTCATTAGAGTCAGTCAGGAGATGCACATTGCATGGAATCTCCTACTGCTCAGAATTCAGCACGAACGAACGGCAGCCCTCCAGCTCGCTGCGAGACGCTCCAGCTCGCTGCCTGCCATTTTGTCCAGCTCATAAAACATTTCTCCAGAGGCCTGTCCAGGGCCCTGTCTGCACGGGGTGTGGAAGGTGTGATCAGCTCTGAGCACAAGTGAGCAGGATGAAACGGGCAGGAAGGAGAAAGCTACACAGAAGTGGCCGGGCAGGAAGGGGCCCCACCGGGCACATCCAAGGAGCGGCCTCCTAAGCTTCAAAGGTGCCGTAAGCGGGCCGGACTCCAGGGGTCTGGCGGAGATGAGAGTCAGGCCGCGGCGGGGGGGCCCAACACATCAAGGAGGGACTGACCTGTGACCACCCCTCCCCGTGCACACTCGGGGGCTAAGGGGCCCCCTCCCTGCCCCCGGCAGGACAGCCCAGCGTCTGCCCTGGAGTGTCGGGTGTCTGCCGCTGTGATGGCCATGCCCAGGGGGCCACAGAGCAGAACGCAGGATGGAGATCAGGAGAAACCAGTGCCCCGGCGAGGGAGGGGCACACCGGGCCGTGCCAGGCGACCCAGCCTCCCCTGCCCCTGGGCGGGGGGTGTATTTCAGCAGGATGGAGGAGGGAGCTGTGTCCAAACCGGGGCGGGGCGACAGGGGCCTGATGGGATCAGGCAGGAGGGGGAGGATGCTCGACCTCACTGGCCTCTCCCCGGGGGGTGGTCGACGTGCAGCCCTGCAGGGGAGGCCTCCGCGTCGGCGCCTCGCGTCGCGATTGGTTTACATGCCTCTTGTCCTGCGTCGTCTGCGCTACAGCTGTATATCTTTCTTATGGTTCAATATTTACCAAAGAACTGCAAAATTAAAAGAGATCCCATAGCTGGAGAAGACAACATAATTATAAGGGTCAACTTGATAAGACATATAATCTTCAGAAACCTGCAGGTTCGCCTAATAAAATATTTATATCAGTCACTGTTGGACACCCAGAGCAGCGAGAGAACTGATGCTTCCGCCTCGCATTTCAGGGTGTGCGAAAATGTCACGGGGGCGCCAGAGGCTGGGGTGCGGGTGGGGCTTCCCGTTTAACCAGTTCACGTCCTTCTCATAGCATGGCGGCCGTCGCGCTAGAGGCTCAGTACTGTCCGACTCTTTTCTCATAGTATATTGAGACTAAAATTACCAAGGAACGGTGACTTTCATATCAGGTTTGAATCCCGTTTCTTTTATAAATCTGAAGGAAGCCATTTTTTCCTTTAGTTGCATTTCATTAAAAAAATAATAAAAAAAAAAAAACACCAGCAAAACCTGATCCTTGGTCCCCCATTCCATTGAGGAGAATTATGCAAGGTGTATGTTACACCATAGCTTTTACCCCCATATGTTTGAATATTTTTAAAATAGCATAAGACTTTTCTTTTGAATCGTTAAAATCAAGCCTCTTATAACAATATAACAACAAAAAGCCACAGTCCTATTACTTTGCTGTGTTGACTTTACCATGTGAGTTTTCGGCAGTGATTTGATTACAGACCTCTCTTTGGCTCTGGGGACATTGTCCTGCAAATTGCCCTGCCCACACAAACCCAGCACTTAGCAAGGAAGAATGTCTGAGTGCACTGCGGTTCCGGGCTGGAGAGCGCGGAGGTCTCGGAAGTGGAGGGGTCTCGCCCACGTCCGGGGTGTCCAGCTCCTGTGTCAGGGGCTGTGGGCCTGGGACCAGCTCGAACTTAAGCTCTCAGCACCTCGTGTCCTTCCTCTGTTGGCTGGGTTCAAGGTGACTGCTTATAAAATCCCGTAAGGATCTGAAGTTCCCCGTCTGCGGTACAGAGTCACCGATGACCTCACCAACAGCGCTCCTGCCAGGGGCTCTAACACCAGCTACAGACAAGGACCGAACCTGGGCGTCCTCATCTCTAAGACCCAAAGGGAAGCTGGCAGCACAGCCAACCAGCTCTCCAGATCACTCAGAAACACAGTCACCCAGGGCTGACACGCCTTCTCACTGACGTTCCGGAAGTTTCCTCCGGTGGGCTGTTTCCTTTCTTTTATGCTATTTGTCATTTTATGAAGACCACTTCGGCACTTAGGGGGCTAGTTAAAAGGTATCGTTAAATTTGATTTATGAAATTATGGAAACATTTCCACACGTTGAAATCATAAGAGGCTCACTAAAAATACAGCCTCGAGCAATGGCAATAAAGGGAGGGGGGATGGGGCGGGCGTTGCGCACTGGCAGATGAGACCAGGGTGCACGGGTGGACCCCCAGCCAGGTCCTACCGCAGCGCACGGGCTGACAGGGGCAGCATCCGGGGAGAAACCATCAGGGAGAAGAGCGCACGCCTCAGTCACCTTGCTGCACAGCAGAAATGAACACATCGTAAGTCAGCTCCAGCAAAACTTTTTTAAAATGGACAGTCAGAATGTTCCTGTAAAGGGGAGGGTAGTAGGAAGCCTGTGTGGTCTTCAGTCACGGGTCCCATCCAGCCTGCTTGTCCCGGCTCCCTCTGAGCCCACCCGCACCCACCCGAGCCCCAAGGTTGCTCCTTTACTCTCTCCTAGGTAACATCCCCTAACGTCACGCTGAATGTGCCCCTGCTTCACAGAGTTGGAAAACCAGAGACAGAGGTGGCAAGCACAGACCCAGCCAGGAAGTGCACAACTGGACTGGATCAAACACCATCACCTGGTTTGAGGGTTTTGCTTTTTGTTGGAGAGAAATAGTTGATTCAGACAAAGGCAGAGGCTGTGTCTCTGTGTGGGCTCTGAATGGCGGTGTCCAGGCCTGAGGCTCGGCAGAAGGATGCTCTGTCTGTGCTGGATGTTCAATAAAGTGTCCCTCAAGAAATGACCATAGTAAAGACGGCCACGGCCAGAGGAGACGAGGCCATGAGCTGTGTCCGTGTCCGCGGGCCTTCTCCACCGCGGGCCGGGTCACACGGCCTGGGTCGGGGTCCATGGCAGCCCAGGGGTCAGACGGAGGTCTGTGGTCCCCAGCCCCAGGCTTGTCCTCTGGTTTCTGCACCCCAGGTCAGGATGGGGCTGGCTTAGGGGAGCCAGGGGCTGGCTGGGGGCCTAGAGGGTCGCCCAGGAACAGAAAATTACAGAGCAGTTCCTGTTCGCTCTTCCCCTTAGGTCACCGGCCATCACCAAACTGTGCCAGGACCGTCAGAGCAGGACCCCCGAGGCTGCTAATCATCATAATTCAGGCCCCCTGCTGCCTGTTGGCCTGTGACCACCTCTGAGAGGGGAGGCGGGGACAGCTCTGTGCAGTTGACCACACGGAGGCCTGGAGGGCATGCAGGGCGTACGTGGACACCGCAGAGGGCATTCGTGGCTGGCAGAGTCAGGGAGAGAGCCCAGCCTCCCACCCAGGCAGGCGGCCAGCCAGGGAACGCCGGAGCAGCGGGCAGATGAAGCGCATGGCAACCTGCGGCTGTTCCTGAACTGTTCCTGATCTCCAGAACTTGGCCCTGTTTTCTCAAGAAGCTGCCCTAACAGCAGGAGCCCGTCGTTGTTCCAGGCTGTGCACAGTGCTTTTGCTTTGTTCTGTTTTCGTTTTTTTCATTTCTATGTCTTTTAATCATTATTATTATTTACTTGGAGGATTATTGCTCTGCAGTGTCATGGTGGCCTCCGCTGCACTTCAGCATGAATCAGTCATAATTATACACGTACCCCCTCCCTCTTGGGCACCACCCCCCCTTTCACCCCTCTAGGTCCTCACGGAGCGCCAGGCTGGGCTCCCTGCGTCATACAGCAGGGTGAAGTAAGTCGGAAGGAGAGAAACAAACCCCACATACTAACGCGCGCGTGTTCACAGCCTTTGGGGCACGCGCCAGGCAGCAGGAGTCTCACTGGGCCTCCCCACCCCCGTCCCCCCCCACCCCCCCCCCCGTCTGATGCTCCTTCTCAGCCTCAGGGTGTGGAGAAGGGCCCGGGTGCGTTTGTAACGGGCGCTGCTGATTGAGTTACTATGAGTGATCACGGACAGCAACAAGTGCGTTAGGGGCTGGGATTTCATCTGATCTCAGATCCTGAAACAGGCGCTCACCTAAAGGCTGACGACCGAGCAGGAGGGCCCCCCTGCCGGGGACTGCCACCTCACCCGGCACCCCCCAGACTCGGCCCCTTGCTGCCCAGGGGGTACATCACGCCCACCTTCGCAGCCAGTCTAAGTTTTGGTGGAAACATGGGGGAGAAGGACAGAGTGACGTGGGGAGTCTTTGGGTGCAGAGCAGAAGGGAGACCAAGTGTTGCGAACACGTGCAGTGGGGAAGGGACACGGCAGGGCGCACTCTGAGCGCAAAGGACTTTCATCCTCGCTCTCCACGCGCGTGAGAAATGCCAGTTTTGTTCACACTGTGCAGTTATACACATGACAGGAAAAAGGCGTTTTTAAGCTGAAAATTTGGTAATGTGGCCTCAAGAGTCATCTGAGAGTGGATGAGTCTACAGTCATACAAATTGCTTTTGTATTGCTGGGTGCACTTGGAGATGTGATCAGATAAGCATGTTGCTAAAATAAAATGTGTTAAACTTAACATTGTGGCTATTCTGTCATTTCATTCAAGCCCCCCCCCCAAATTGCTGCAGTATAAACCATTAGGGTTTCTCTTAAGTTCCTTCTCTCTTCTCTTTTTAATCCCAAAGAAATGGCTATAATGATTTGCTAATAAAGTGACAAAGAGGAACAACCTCAATTCATTCAAATGCGGTATGCAGAGAAGACACAATTCTAACCCCACACAGAGCTAGAGAAGTTCGGCCTGCCCAAGAGGACCCCTTGTCTGTGGGTTCCCTGGCGGGCCATGGCCACCCCCCGGCCGGGACTCCTGGGCAGCAGAGCCCTGGGCCCAAGGAACCACGGCACCCTCCTCCCCAGCCGCCGTTAAACCCAGAGACGTGTCCGGCTGCTCTGGGTACCCCCACTGTTAAAGGCGTCACCCCACACAATCTCAAAGGCACACACGCCCAAACACCCCACATGTAACTTAACGTTCTGCTGCGAAGTTTTAGAAGCGTTTTGTAATTGTCCCTCTAAGAGATGGCGTGGAGCGGCGGTTACCGGCTGAGCTCGCACCGCAGTTCTGCATGACCTGAAGGCTTGACATCTCTGTGCCTCGCTCACGAAACAGGAGTAACTCGAGTGCTTTTATTATGGGTTATCATGACAAGCAAATGAACTAACAGGCACTCGGAGGTAGAAACGTCCAGCAGGAACCAGCCTGAGGCGAGCCCTTGTTAGCCTGTGGTTGCGTCAGCGAGCGAAGATAAGTCACCTGATCAGCAACTGGCTGTGCCATCTCGGCAATTACTGTGCGCACTCGGGGGTTCTTGTGTAAGAAAAGCCAGCTTCTAAATTGTTTCAAATGTGCCCACCAGGCTCCACTGTCCCTGGGATTCTCCAGGCAAAAATACTGGAGTGAGTTGCCATGCCCTTCTCCAGGGGATCTTCCCTAACCAAGGATTGAAGCTGGGTCCCCTGCAATGCAGGCAGATTCTTTACCTTCTGACCCACCAGAAATACAAAACATAAATCCACCTGTTAAAAAGCCCTCCTATAAAAGTCTCTCCTCCAGAGCGATGCTGCCTGTCCTCGTGGCCACGAGACCACTGCACGCCTCTCTCCCCGACATCCTCCCATCAGTACCGCATGCAGAGGTCAAAGGGGCGTTAACATCACGGTGCATTGGACGGCCAGCCACCCGCGATCACTGCGAAGAAGGAGTGAGCTGCCTTAATTGGCTGCAGCAGGCTGACGCTGCTCAGCACCCGCTGCCTTGACGTGGACAGTATGCCTCACACAGCACGGCAGCTAATGGGCCTCGCCCTCTGACCGATTGCAGAGCAGATTGAGCCAAGCCAGTGGGGGGACACCAATGGCCTTGATGGCGGCTCTTCATGTACACCTGCATCCATAGGCACGGTTTCTACTTTCCTTCCCACCCGACTGGAGAGAGGGGACATGTTTCTCACAGAAGAAAACAGTAGCCCGAGAAAGTGGAAGACTACTCCGAGGACCCGAGCAGCCAGTCGGGACCAGCTGTCTCAGGCCTGCGCGACTCTGAGCAGGCGACTCTGCCACGGCCTCATGCTGTGCAGCCGGCGGCTCAGGAACCGGGGCTGTGCTCCACGGCCCCGGGGCTGACATCTGCATACCTCACCTGCAGTCCTTCTGCCTGGGAGACCTGCTTCTCCTCCCCACCTGTTTATTGACACAACTAGTCACTCACCTATACCCACATGGACTCGCAAATGTTTATTTTACACTTGCAGTTGCGATCTAACACTGCGTTACTTGTCTTGTTGCTCAGACTGGTCCAGCTTTCACCGCGTCAGCATCCCTGGGTCCTGTGACGTCCCCACATTCCTGGGTGGATTTTCTCAGCAGGACTTACTTGCTGAACCGACACGATGCCCCAGGCTCATCTTGTATAACATGCTTCCTACACAAGTTCCCAGTCCTGGAATCAGCGCTTTCTCTTAGGAGACTGGAATTAGAAACCACGATCCAGGTGCCAGCGTGCTTGATGGCATTGCTTCTGGGCCTAGGTCCACAGCTCCGAGCGCTTCTGTATGCAACACCCCGTATCTACGAGGGTCAGAGATGAGCCTGCACTGATGTCTCGAACACTAACCCATCCCCACATGGACCGTTCCAGCACCGCAGCTGCTTATCTGCAACCTCCAACGCCAACACCGAGGGACTTGGAGGCAGGATTTTAATCCGGATCTTTCTAATTCTAGCAGCCACACCTGTAACCACTATACCGCACTGCCTCTCAGTTACAGTGGTTTAATGGATATGATTATTGTATACAAAATGCAGCTTCTAGAACATACTAGGCGCTTGGCACCAGCCCAGTCTCAGGCTAAGCCCACTCCTGGCACCCCAGCGCCCATGGGCCAGCCTGGCATCTAGAGTCACAGTCATGCCTCCAGGGCCATCGCGGGGGGGTCTGCCCGCTGTCTCCTCCGTCCTCTGCCACGGTCTCCCTGGGGCTGCCCTCCTTTGGGCTCTGGGCAGTGGGCCACAGAGCAGTCACCGGGGCTCCTCTGGGAAGCTCTCAGAAGCAGCCTGGTTGTCACATCCTTGCATGAGCTTCTGTTCTCGCCTGCAATGCAGAGTCGGCGCTGACAGAGGACCTGCCCGCCAGAGACCATGAGGCAGCAAGGCTGTGCTAAGGACACACACAGATTCAGGGATCCGGGCCCCTCAGCGCCACGGGCCCAGACTCCGGTGGTGGCGAGCCTCCCGGCCTGGCCCCTCGCTGTCCTTCCCTGTGGGTCTCAGCGCAGATCGCAAGCCCTAGACTCATACGCCGAACAGGGTCCACCTCTCGCTTTGCGCTCCCCAACCAGGCAGGGACCCTTCACTCAGGTTCCGTCTCGTCGAGTCTAAGCTGTCCTCGAATGATATTTTGAGGCCAAATAAACGACTTCCCCTTCTTTCAGTTCTTTGAAGAGCCACTTAAGACTTTTCTTCTCAGAAACACAGAATAGTGTCGTCAGTCAGTGCTCAATAAACTGTGGTTGAAAGAATAAATACAGTCGGAAGATGGTTATTTCCTCAAAGGGGCTCAGTGGTGTCTCACGATTTACAAGGCGTGCTGAGCAGCTGCTCTGTTTAGACTTGCAGGGTCCTGAGTCCTCCCGTGCCCAAGTCCACCCTGCATCTGCCCAGGGGGCCCCGGGAGGCGGCAGGCACAGACCCAGGACCCAGCCCCTTCCTTCTGCTCCAGAGCATCAGGGTCTCAACAGGACGAGGGGACCCCTGGGAGGACCCTCCAGGCGAGGGGCTGAGGAAAGGGGAAGCCTCCGTGGTGTTGGGGTGGGGGCCAGACACACGGGAAGCCCAACGTCTGCCTTTCTGTGGGGGGCGTGGGCGAGGAGAGGGGGAAGGGCAAAGGGGGCGCCAAGTCTGAGAGGAGGGAGGTGCAGGGAGTTAGCAGAGCCGGGCGCATTGGTGCCGGGTGTGAGTCAAGAGAAGACGAGGTGAGGAGCGCGGGAAGCGGCTTGGCTCGGGGGCAGTAAACTTGTCACTGCCGTCCGTGGGCACTGCGAGCCATCCCCACCAGGTCCCCGCTGCAGAACGGTCAAAGTGCTCAGGGCACTTGTGTATGGAGGGCAAGTTTTATTTGATTGCAGCACAAATTCCCATCGACTCTGTGTGGTCCGGGGTCAGGGGTATGGGAGGAGCAGTCACTGGCATGGTCTCACCAGCAGATGAACAGCGGCCAGACGGGAGAGGTGCTCTTTGGGGGACCGCTCCTCACTTAGAGGCTCGTGAGGGCCCCGCCTCTCCGTCCAAGGGAAGAGACGCAGGGGCAAGAAGGACATCATCTGAGACACAGAGCCTGGAGTCAGAAACGGCCGAGCAGAGTGCGGGCTGCACTTCTCTTACAGCTTCTCATCTCCGTCAAGGGCAAACGTCTACCCTTGGTAGGCTCATTGCCTCACCTTTTAAAATATAAACAATAATTCCCTGGCAGTGGTTTTTCCTGAGGATTATTTAAGATACTGACAAAGAATCTCACAGCTTCTGGAACCTGCCAGGTAGTTTTAACAGATGAGGTGTTGTATCTTCACACGTCACCCATCGAAGTGTAGCACGCCTTATATGTTTCATGTCACACATACAGCATTCAAAGTGTTACTGATTAAACATTAGAAGGGCTCCCCTGGTGGCTCAGACAGTAAAGAATCTGCCTGCAACACTATAGCCCTGGGTTTGATCCCTGGGTTGGGAAGATCCCCTGGAGGAGGGCATGGCTACCCACTCCAGTATTCTTGCCTGGAGAATCCCATGGACAGAGGAGCTGGGCGGGCTATAGTCCATGGGGTCTCAAAGAGTCAAACACGCCTGAGTGACTAACAACAGCCATTAGAAGGAAGAGATGCTCTTGTGGGAAATGTTCACAAAAGCAGGGCTGCTAATCTGGACAGGACTGGTTTAGTGATCTGAGTAGCTTCTAGGAGGTCTGTCCACGTAGAGACTAGATTTGAAGCTTCCCTGTCCTGCCGGGCCCTTTCAGGGAATCCCGTTTTCTGGAACTCCGGTTACTTAGGACATGGAGGGATGCTCTCAGTAGTTTCCAGAGTTTCGGCCAGCCCTACCATTCCAAGACGGCTCACCTGGACTGAGGTTGGACTGGGGGCTGGGCACTGACCACCAGGATGAACGCTTATGGCTGCTGCAGGGTCTCTGCTCTGACAGGTGCGCCGAGAACGCAGAGGCCGTCCTGCCTACCTTCAGCAGCAGCGCCTGCATGAGGGACATGAGGCGGTCCTCACCACGTGGTCCAGCTGCTCCTGCACTCTTGCCTATTTGCTGAGGAGAGGGAGGAGGGGAGGAGCAGCACCTCCTCTGGGTGACCAGGGCAGCGGGCTGAATGCCCCATCAGGCATCTCAGGGCGGGGCGCCCTGCACCAAGTTCCCCACACTCACAGGACCTTCAGGGTGAGTCTGACCCTTCAGGGTGGGTTTGAACGCCCAGCCCACCCAGCACCCTGCCAGGGTAGATGGGAAATGTGCTGGATGAGACCAAGGGCGGCAGCCCGAGTGAGGAGCCCCGCAGCACAGGTCCCGGGACCTTGTTCTGACGGGCCCTGCACGCCTGAAGCCACTTGTCACACCTCGAGTCACTGAGACGGGGCTCAAGCCTGCCCTGCGGATGCTCCCCCTTGGCCAAGCTTTGCATTCTTCCGGCTCCTTCCCTTTCTCAGCCCCAGCCTTTGGCTCGGGAAGGAACAATGTGGGTGCTTAGGCATGCTTGGTAATTAACCAGTTAAACCCAGCTCCTGGATCCTGTCTGCAGATCCTTCTTGAGTTCTCAAGGGTCACAAGGTACTTTATATGGTCCCCACCAGGAACCACAGGAGGTCAGACTCTCCACAGTAGAGGAATTATCTTCAGTGTGGACACAGCACCGCCTGCCCCTCCCCTGCCCCGCGCGGTAAATCCATTTTAAGGAACCCCTTACCCCCAGCGTGGCCCAAAGTCATCTCTCTTTGTTATGCTTATTGTGGATCCTCAAAGTTATACACAGGGTTTAAATATTAATTTGCCTTTCTGGGGATTCTGATTCCAGAACACCAAGGAAAAACTTGGTGATTGTTATCGTATTATTTAAATATAGCATGTATTTACCTAATAATACACCGTCACTTTTCTCAGCTGTATATGTAATAAATATACCCCCATCCATAATTCCCTATGATATTTATCTGAGGGATATAAACATTCCTTTGAATAATAATGCTTGTGTAACCTCCCCTGACAGTTTGTCTATTAAAGAGGAAATTAAATATACAAAGGTATGGGGAAAATCTCCGTGAGGCAATAATGAACTTAGCAAATTCGAGAAAGGAAATGAAAGGTGGCTGTCTGAAGCCTACACTTCCCTCCGGCTTCTCACGAGCCATCACTTGTCACGGAAGCACGGCTGGAGGGCCTCTGTGTCCACACGCATCCACGTGCAGATCCCGGCGGGTCACGTGCGGGACACGGAAGGAGCTGCAGAGACCCCGGCTGGTCATGTGCTGGACACGGAAGGAGATGCAGAGACCTGGGCGGACTCGCAGGCCAGGGAAGAGAGGAGCTCCCGGAGGAGGGACTCTGCTTCTGCAGGAGGCAGCTTCTCTGCTTTCTCCTGCTCGCCGGTGATTTATCCTAAATTACTCCCCAAATTCGTTTTCAGCTCACCATCCAGTTTCCAATTTGGAAGCAGCCATCCAGCCTAGAGTCTGACGATTATCTTTCCTTAAATCTCCCCTGGACTTTCTCTTTTTGAAAATACACAACCCAGTGTGGTATGGAATTGTCAGGTGTGGGTGCCATCAGAGGTGTGCTTAGTAACACATTCCTGTGTTAAAACCAGCTACACGTTGGCATTCAAACTTTAAAAAAAAAATTTGGAGGAGAATTGGGGAGTGCAATAAAAATGTAATGAGTGTCAGTGATTTCCTCATAGATATTATCCAGAATATAAGCTTATTTTTCTTTTATTATTGAACTATTTCTGGCAGAAAATCTGCCAAAAATTGCCATTTCATTGAGGTCTAGTTAAATTAATAATTAGCCAATTAATTAAGTATGGCCACAGTGATTTATTAATTCTTTTAAAAGGAAGGAGAAAAGTTTTAAATTGGGGGGAAAAGCCCAAAGTAACATTTTACCATTATTTTCTGAATGATAAAGAAAAGCTATACCCCAGTAGTGAAAAATATCCCTAGTCAAATAAAACGTCCCCCCTCAATTGAAAAGCAGCGTTCATGACTTTTCACCGGTGAGTTTGCTTGAACGGTGCTTAGGTCAGCTTCCTGTCTGGTCCAGAGCGTGAGAAGACACTGCATATTGCAGCTATAAAGTAAAAGTCATCCTTTTAAAAGCCCTCCTGGTAATGCCTTTAAAATCAGCAGTCAGACGACCATTAGAGTAATCACCAGTCCCCGGAACCGGGAGCTGAATCACGTGGGAGGGAACCCCCTGCAGGGCCTGGAGGCTGCTGGCCGTGAAGCCCCCGGCTCCATCCCCGCGTCCGTCCCCCTCCCCCGCTGGCCCTCAGCTAGCGCCACAGCTGACAGTGACCACTGAGACCCTTTCCCCAGACACATTTCACATTCTAGAGCAGTGTCGTGAGTACTGCCCGGAATGTCAGAATTTCACTCCAGCAGATAGCTCTGCTCACTTGCTCACTCTCCACACGAGGCTTTGTTGCTTGTTTTTGTTTTTCTATAGGTTTGTTGTTGTTCAGTTGCTCAGTCATGTCCGACTCTCTGCGGCCCCATGGACCGCAGCACGCCAGGCCTCCCTGTCCATCGCCATCTACCAGAGTTTGCTCAGACTCTTGTCCATTGAGTCGGTGATGCCATCCAACCACCTCATCCTCTGTCGTCCCCTTCTCTTCCTGCCTTCAGTCTTTCCCAGCATCAAGGTCTTATCCAATGAGTCAGTTCTTTGAATCAGGTGGCCAAAGTATTAGATCGTCAGCTTCAGCATCAGTCCTTCCAGTGAATATTCAGCACTGATTTCCTTTAGGATGGACTGGTTGGATCTCCTTGCTGTCCAAGGGACTCTCAAGAGTCTTCTCCAACACCACAGTTCAAAAGCATCCATTCTTCAGCACTCAGCTTTCTTTATGGTCCAACTCTCACATCCATACATGACTACTGGAAAAAACCATAGCTTTGACTAGACAGACCTTTGTCAATATCGGTATAAATGTTGATAACTGGATTAAATTCCCAATTCTTGATCATACTATATGCAAGGGAGTAAAGAAAAGAAAAGATAAAATTTGCTCATGTGTGGGTAAACTGGTCTTATTCAGAGACAGGAAGTGAAAGCATTTCGAGCTCACCTCTTGCTAACTTCTGGTCTGCCTTCCTCTTCCCCACAAAGCCTGAGGCTTCCCAGCACTGCGGGCGCCCCAGGCACCCCCCTGGCCGCCTCCTGACCCTCTGTCTGCTGGGCACGCACCTGCCTGGAACATCCCCGCCGCAGAGCCTGGACTGGCTCCTGGCCCAGTGACCACAATCTTGAAAGCCACTTCCAGGCAGCGATGTCGAATGTAGGGACGAGAATTACATGAAAAGGGAATTCATGGAAGGTGGCAGGGTTCTTGCTAGTGCCTCTGTGTCAGCGCCTCTTCAGCTGACACCTGCCCGTTAACCCTGTTTCTGCAGCTGGTGGTGATTCTAAAGCGTGGAGCCTGCAAACGTATGCTCCTACACCTCCCTGTAGATGCCTGTATTCGCATTCCTAGCTTCTGAATCTAATCCGTAGTTGCGAGTGGAATGTTCTTCAGAGGCAGAGTGTGAAGTAGGCCTGGGCCTCGGCTTCCTCACAGACACGGACGAGAAAAGCCCCCGTTCTCACGCGCCCTCGCCGAGCCCCAGACCTTTCATTTTGAGGGAAATCCATCAGGATCCCCGGGTGGAGATTTGCTAAAGTGGAAGAGTCCTGAGAAGCAGGCGAACTGGAGAAGCAGGGGCGGCCCTGGGCCACCTAGATCATCACGACCTGGACGGACACTAATTCCCGCTTCCAGGCGAGGCGGACCGTGTGGGCAGGTCCACGCCGCCGCCTGCCTAGACGCACGGGCGGGACAGCGCATGCAGTGATGAGGCTCCTTCGCCCGGCACCCGGATCTGACGGCTTGCAGAGATCCTCAGATCCAGAGCCGGCCAAGAAGAGAGCAGAAACAGATGAAGTTTAAAAATAAAAATTTTATTGCCGGTGTTTCAGGCCAACACAAGCAGAGCTGCTCCCCGCCCCTGCAAGTCAACACGCCACAGTGCACGGCGAGTGTCTTCCATTCCACTCTTTCACGCTAGATTTACCTGAGAGATGAGTGTACTTAAGCAAATAGCACAGACAACCTCAATAGGACAGGTGCTTTGAATGGACATGGAAGGTCATTCCTATTATTTCAATTAACAACGCGAGCTCCAGAAACACACGCGAGTGAATTAATTTCAAGCTCCCATTTGATGCTCCCGGCGAGGACATCTTTGGGCCCCCTGGTTGTCTTGGCAACTCCAGGATCCTAGCCTGCAGAAGCAGCCTCCGCCAGCCCCCTTCCCGGCGCACGCACAGTTCAGATAGTACATTAGCCGAAGAATATGATGTCCATGTAAATGCTGAGATATTTTCGTTGCCATAGAGATAAGAAGAATGGCGAAAATACAGGAGTACTTGACATACTCCGAGGCAGACTTTTAATTAAAAACACAATCTCAGATGACAGCACCAAGATGGCCGGCCACACTCGGGGCTTTCAAGCTCCCTCGTTTTGCGAAGTGTCCGTCCGGGCACCGCGGGCAGAGTCGGAGCCACCCAGCCGCTCGGCCACCGAGGAGGCAGAGGTGCTGTGTTCAGGCCCATCCCAGTGCACGGCGCCCGGGCAGGGCGGGGACTGGAGACAGCAGGGACAGTTCATCATGCTGGTCCTGTGTTTCTGCAGAGACGGGAAGCCATATCGGGGACCACTTTCTTGTACGTCCTCGGCTGTGGAGCCCGGGGCTCCGGCAGGAATAACCTTGCCTGTGCCGTGATCTCCTCCTCGTCAGCCCTCCCCCTCTGAGGGACAGACTCACAGTTTCTCCAGGGAGGCAGCTTCTTAGACCCTGGGGGCACAGCAAAGCTGGCCAGGAACTGTTCTCCTAAAACCATGTTCTGAAGAGCTGGGGGAGGGGGGAGGTTCTCCAAAGTTAATATTTAATTTTTACAAAAACTGCAGACATTTCCACAAGCTTCCATCAAAGATATCTGCTGCTAAATTACTCCTCAATTGGTTATAACCTGAAAGATGCCAGTGCATGTAGGCATGCTAAGGCACATCAGTTGTATCCGGCTCTTTGCAACCC
Source organism: Bubalus bubalis (assembly GCF_019923935.1). Classification (NCBI taxonomy): domain Eukaryota; kingdom Metazoa; phylum Chordata; class Mammalia; order Artiodactyla; family Bovidae; genus Bubalus; species Bubalus bubalis. Next base: position 1,424,219 of record NC_059169.1, read on the forward strand.
CATGGACCATAGAGCCCACCAGGCTCCTCTGTCCACGGGATTCTCCAGGCAGGTATACTGGAGTGGGTTGCCATACCCTCCTTCAGGGGATCTTCCCAACCCAGGGTTTGTAACTGCGTCTCTTACATCTCTTACGTCTCCTGCATTGGCAGGCAGGTTCTTTACCCCTGGCGCCACCGGGGACGCCTGAGAGATGCTGTAAACGTTCTCAACACAGCGCCCCTCCGGGGGAAAGGCGCTGGGGATGAAGGGTCCACGGAGGGCGGAGGCGTGACTTCCTGCCTCGCTTGGTCAGTGGCCCCCACGCCTCCCTCCCGCCGGGAACTGCCCTGCTCCACCCGCTCAAAGCATTTCTCCTCTGCCCAGCGCTGGGTCAGAGCTCTCCCAGATCCCTGCCCATCCTGCCTCCTTTCTCATCCAGTCCTGCCCATTTTCCCAAGGCCAGCCACCCTCTGACGTGCTGCCTACCTGCCCAGAACTGCTCCCGGTCTCCAGGCAAACGGTGCCTGGTTTTCCGCACCTGGCTGTCCGGCCCCAGCTCCACCCCTGTTGGCGTCCCCCCACTCCCGCCAACCATCGGACTGGCTCTTCTCTCTGTGTCCACCATCCGCACATGCGCAGTGACCTAGGGCTGAGACCCAAGGCTTTTCCAGATGCTCCGCCGGCCACAGGCTCAGAAAGTCTGCCCTGAGCGTCACTGATTGTCAAGGTGAAGCCACTCCCCCGGCCAGGAGTGGACCACTACTGAGGACGGGTCATCCCGACCTCTCCCCGGGACGCTGGGCGGGGCGGGCCCGCCGCGGTCACTCTGCACTCAGGGCCTCCCAGGCTGGTTTGCCTCAAGGAGCCTGCTGTGTGTACCTCCGTGGGATCTCTGCTGTTCGGGGAGGGGGGATTCTCACCACCCACAGCCCCTCCACGTCACCCCTGAACCCCTTCTCTCTGCTTTAAGTGCCGTCTGAGGAGCAAACTGCGTCCTAAGTCGCAGCTGTGAGAGATCACTTCTGGTCAGTAACTTGGTTCGTGTGTTTCTCATGAGATAGATGTCCCGTGTGAGCTGTCAGCCACGTGATGGGAGCCACACATGAAGTGTGACAGGAGAGCCGCTTGACCCGGGGGGATGGTCCAGGGTCCGAGGTCCTCGAGCCATCGTGGTGCCTGGCCCTGCCCTCTGGCCCCAGCGTTTGTGGGGTGGGCCACCCCTGCTCTGAACCCCTGCAGCCAGCCCTCAGCTGATTCAGGCGGTGTTCACTGACCACCGGGCCCTGCAGAGGAGCACACGCCACGGTCCCGGGTCCCCAAGCACGTGCAGGCGGGGCGGGAGCCAGGTGGGGACAACCAGCCCTGCGGGGGTTGGGCACCGTGGCGTCAGGATCCACGAGGAGGGCCTGGGGGAGACCGGCTGTCCACTGTGGTCAGAGAGGGGGGACTGAAGATGTGACTGGATCCAGGGGTGCAGGATGGAGCAGACCAAGGGCTGGTGTCCAGGAGGGGTGAGGCGGGAGCCCCAGACCTGGAGTGGAGCAGCCCCCCCGTGCACGGCTCAGGCTCCTCCGGGAAGGCAGGGACACAGTGGGTGTGGGAGGTGGATGCGGGCGGTGGGTGTGAGCTCTCCTCTGGGGCCAAAGAGGTGTGCCAGGACTGGAGTCTGCTAACAGGGAGCAAGGCAGCACGTGGGATGGAGACCCCCGCCACGGGACGCGCTCTCCCCTCCCAGGCCCCTCGAGCTCTCCCAGCACCAGAGTCTGTTAACGGGGGGTAAGGCAGCATGTGGGATGGAGACCCCCGCCACGGGACGCGCTCTCCCCTCCCAGGCCCCTCGAGCACACCCCCACTGACACGGCCCTCCCGTCCACTCCAGGCCTCACCCCGGGGGGCCAAGCGGCCCCCTCCATGGGGCTGGGCCATGAGTGACAGCTTCTCGCGAGCTACTCGCCCTTGAAGGCTCCTGCCTGGAGGTGGCGTGGCTGGCCTGTCCTTCCTATGACGGGATGGGACCCGGGCCCCCCGGAACGCCTGGGTTTAGGACAAGCCTGGAGTGAGAGTGGCTGCCCAATCCCACCCACAGGCCAAAGGTCCTGAAAGGGGACCACCCAGGCGCAGACAGGAGAGGGCAGCTTGGCGGGGCCCAGGGGCTGGTGGCTGGCCAGGAAGCTGACCCGCCGCAGGAGGGGCTGGGTGCGGTCCCCCCAGCTCTGTGAGGCTGCCCTCCTCGCTCCTGGAGGGAGTGGCTGGACGGTGGGGAGTGTGGTCAGCGTGCTCAGTGGCTCTGGAGATGCCTGCTCCACAGGAGAGGCCCCAAGGACCCTCATCTCCCCACGGGGTCCGGGCCCTGCCAACTCCCTCGGCCAGAAAAGAGAACTCGCCTTCCAGCGGGCACGCCTGCCAAGTCCATCTGCACCTCTCCCGGGGCTCCCCCGGGAAGCACGGCCTCCTGCCAGGACTGACATGGGAGGAAAGGAGGGTCGTGCAGACAGAGCAGCGGCCAAGCTGCAGACAGCCCGGCCCGGGGGCCCACTGGCCCAGGCCCAGGCTTCCCCACGTCTGAAGGGGATGCACGGGCACGCAGCCTCGAGACGGAGCTGAGGAGCGCCCGAGGAGGGGCCTGGTGCAGAGGCACTGGCCAGCCCAGAGCTGCAGACAGTGCCCGCTGTGCCCGCAGGAAGGCATCAGCCCCGCACGGGCCCAAGGCCCACCCCGCCCCACCAGGGGCTTCAGGAGAGGAGCGGGGGCACCCTGACCCCAGCTCTCTACCTGGCCCCAGAACTGGGCCATGACCGCCTCATAGCCATTTTGAGAATTAAATAGCGTATGGAAATCCTTAGCACTAACTGCTAATACACGCTCATTGGAAGCATGGGGCTGCTTATTAGGGCTCTTCAGAGAGAGAGCACCAGTAACGGGGGGCTGTGGCCCTGTGCGCATGTGTGCACATGTGAGGGGGGCATGGATTCAGCTTAGGGGCTCAGCCCGTGTGATTACCAAGACCAGTGCTTCTGAAGCTGCAGGGCGGGCTGGAGGCCTTGGGGAGAGCTGGAGACAGAATCCCCTCTTTCAAGGGGAACCTCGCTTTCTTTCTCTTAAAACTTTCTGCTGATTAGGTGTGGGAGGGCAACCCACTTTACTCAAAATCTACTGATTTAATCACATCTAAAAAATTCCTTCCACAGCAACCTCCATACCGGTATCTAACTGAATTTCTGGGGACCACGGCCTGGCCAAGTTGGCACAGGAGATTAACCATCGCAGACCATACCCCGCATTTCCTTCCTGCCAGCAGGCCGTCCTTCCCCAGATGCAAGAACTTTGACCCCAAACCTCAGGGTCAGGATTTGGAGCCGCCCAGATTCGCAGAACTCCTCCCGTGTGGGTGAGCTGAGGGGTCCTTCCAGAGAAAGCCCGCATGATGAAGACACATTCTGAGCATTTCAGAGACTCTGATGACCGCTTTGGATTTTTTCCCCAGAAAAGACGCAACATATCAAAATGGTGCATCGTCCCAGGAGTTCTCTGGCCTTCCCGAGAGCAGCATTTCCCAAGGGCGGCTGGACTTGAACTTGACACCTTACATCTGAAAGTACTGGGGCTCCTTCCTGTGGGAACTATGCAGACAGAAAAGGGCTGGGGGGTCCGGAGGCCCCTCCACCACCAGGAACGCCTGGGCAGGAGTCATGGGTGCTGTGCGGGGCTTGGGAGGGAGAGGGGCTCTTGCTGGGGCCTTGCTGTCTCCTGGCCTCACCAGGGCCTGCGGGTTGGTGTGCAAACAGGGCAACTGGAAGGCAGGCTGCCAGCCCAGGTCCCGCAACTAAACGGCAGAGCAGACGGCCCATCCCCTCTGCTTCCCACTCCAGGCAGAGGGTTGACAAGGGCCCTTGTCCCAGGGCAAGCTTGGTCCTATGGTTCTACACTGGAAAGTACCAGATAGCGTGTGTGTACAGCGGGCAGTCAGCTAACAGTGGGGCTTCCCTGGTGGCTCTGATGCTGCTGCTGCTACTAAGTCGCTTCAGTCGTGTCCAACTCTGTGCGACCCCATAGACGGCAGCCCATAGACAGGCTCCCCCGTCCCTGGGATTCTCCAGGCAAGAACACTGGAGTGGGTTGCCATTGCCTTCTCCAATGCATGAAAGTGAAAAGCAAAAGTGAAGTTGCTCAGTCGTGTCCGACTCCTGGATGGACTGCAGCCCACCAGGCTCCTCTATCCATGGGATTTTCCAGGCGAGAGTACTGGAGTGGGGTGCCATGGCCTTCTCCGCCCTGGTGGCTCAGGGTAAAGAATCCACTTGCCAAAGCAGGAGACACTGTTTCCATCCCTGGGTCAGGAAAATCCTCTGGTGAAGGGAACGGAACCCACTCCAGTATTCTCGCCTGGAGAATTCCGTGGACAGAAGAGCCTGGAGGGCTACAGTCCACTTGGTTGTGAAGAGCAGACACGATGGAGCGACTAAAACAAGCGACAACTGCGTGTCCTGCACAGCAGTAAACACTGCTCTGAAAATGGCAGCGTTTCCACAGAAGCTGTTTTACTCATTAATTAAAATGCAGGTGTCTGGAGCTCCCTCCAGAAGGGAGTCTGCGTTGCCCTCTGTGGCCCCCTTCACCCCGCGTTGCTCCATCTTTGCAGGGCAGACGCTTGTTGTGATCGGTTTTGCAGGAAGTCCGAAAACAGGCTTCCTTGCAGCTTCTCTTGGCTCTCTGGAGTCAGTTTCACGGCTTCCGGAGTGAAGCTCCGGGTCAGTGGCATTTCTTTCATGGACCCGTGTGAGCGGCGAGCTCCTGGGGTGAGGGCGCTGTGCACAGAGGAGGATCAGGGTCAAGGCCAGCCCGGAGACTTCAGAGTGACGGGGCGTGGACGGGGGGAGGGTGTGCTCTCAGGGGCCCCGGGAAGACGGTGCGAGCAGGGAACATGCCGGGGGTCCACACCGACTGAGCTAGCGCGTCTCTGAAGCAGCGCACAGAGTGCTTGACTCCCCACACCCCCAGAAGAGGGGTTTCGGGTTGCGGACAGCAGCACACGTGGGTCTGGACAGAAGAGAGCCGTGGCCCCAGGGAGTGTTTACGGGAATCCCGCTGCCGTGGAGAACCCAAGTGACCCGCTGCCCGGGGACCCGCGGAGACACAGAGTCACACGGGGAGGTGGGCCTGGGGGGTTCGGACGGATCGACGCGCTGGTGAACACGCGCTGTGGGTGCAGACCACGGGTGGGCCCCCCAAACCCTCCCGACGGGTCCACACACAGCCTACCTCCTACTCATCCCCCCGTGGATCCGGACAGACAATCTGGTGAAGGAGCGGGCACGTTTGTGTTGCTATTCGGTCACTAAGTCATCTCCGATTCTTCGGCCCCATAGACGGCAACACGCCAGGCTCCTCTGTCCTTCATTATCTCCCAGAGTTTACCAAACTCATATGAGTCCATCGAGTCAAGAATGCCATCCAACCGTCTCATCCTCTGTCACCCCTTCTCCTCCTGCCCTCAGTCTTTCCCACCATCAGGGTCTTCTCCAGTGAGCGCACCGCAAGTTCAAAGTCAGGGATCTGGAGTGAAAACTTCCCAGAGCCGTGGCTACACGAGTCGGCACTGGACAGACGCCAGCTCTGACTCGAGATGCGCTTTTTTGGTGGCTCAGAGGCGAGCGTCCTGGCCATCCTGACGCGGGGCCTCTCCCTGCGACCTTCAGAGCTGGCCCTGGGCCAGCAGGGTCATAGCCTCCAGGGCCTGCGGACTCATTTCTCCAGTACCCGTGGCACCAAGAGCCATTCAGACTCCAGGACGAGCACGGTCTGATGCCCATCCTCCTGGAATCTCAACCGTCAGAGCCGCGCTGCCCGTTGAGGCGGGACAGGATGGTGCCCCGGGGGTCAGTCCCTCGAGCGCCCAGGGAGGTGGGCGAGCACCGTGGGAGCAGGGCCACTGCGCCTCAGGGGTCCGGTCGTTTTTGGACCTGCTTGCCAAGTGTTGTTTCAAATAAAGGTTTTAATGAGCCCCAAGCGACATCACCACCCACCTGACGTACGACAGCATTGGGGTTGAGGCCAGTCAAGATGATGTCTCAGTTATGCCCAAAGCCAGAGCAGCACCAAATGTTTCCCAGAAAGAACGAGGAAGCACGAAGCCTGCATCACTTCCGCGGCCTCCTTAGCTGCCCTGCAGCCGAGGTGTGTGTCTACAGGTGAGCCGAGCATCACTCTCAGGCTTGTGAAAGCTCGTGGCACGTGCAGGCAGAGGGCCAGGGCACGGGGTGGGGGGTGGTGAGAGTTTCCAGTTCCACAGGCAGGTGGGCAGGGGGGCAACACACATCTGGAACTCAGCAGCTGGACCACGCCGTGAGCCCTGGGGCTGGGCGGGTCCCGCAGCGAGTCCATGAGCCTCGGGGGTGGGCCTGGGTGGCAGGGGCGGAGCCCCTCCTCACGGGCAGCCTCTTCAAGGACTCCCAGCAGCTCTGGTCTCACTCTCCCTTACTCCAAACTCCCGCATACCTTTCCTCTTTAATCCTCCTATAAATCCTATTAACATTTTAATTAACCACTCCAGCCCCCCTCGACGAAGAGTTACCCCCAGTAGCTGCAGAAAGTAGGGCAGCCCTGAATCACTTTAATAATCCTCCGAACGCGCCTGCTCCCAAATGTTGACCAGTGCGGCCAGGCCGACCCAGAGGGGAAGGCATCACAGCGGCAGACGGCACCTGGGCGCCTCGGGTCTCAGGGCTCCTCCTTCCAAGAGACGGTTTATACTGCCTATACCGCCTACACTTCCAAGAAGCTGCCCACACGCGCTGTGCTCAGTGCCAGGCCGCTCAGTCGTGCTGTGCTCAGTGCCAGGCCGCTCAGTCGGGTCCGACTCTCTGCGACCCCATGGACCATAGCCCGCCAGGCTGCTCTGTCCCTGGGACTCTCTCCAGGCAAGGGCACTGGAGTGGATTGCCATGCCCTCCTTCAGGGGATCTTCTAGACCCAGGGATCAAACCTACGTCTCCTGCAACTCCTGGCTTGCAGGCAAATTCTTTCCCACTGTGACTCCAGGGAAACCCCACTGTCTGCCGTATTAGGCAGTGAAGCAAAGTCAGGAAAAAATTTCAAAACTGTGGACATCAAGCCAAGACAAAGCTACACAGGCCCCTCTGGCCTTCCTGGGTTGCCGTGGGACGCCACTGGAAAGCTTAGTGGGGCATGTGCAGACTGAGGATGATCCTGGGTCTGTGCCGGGCACACATGCAGCTTTCAGAGGAGCCAGTCTGGAAGCCCAAGACCCCTTCCCCTCTCTCACAGGGGCCACAGGAGAGAGAGAAGCGCAGACAGGCCTGCTCTGCAGCTTCACCTTCCCGCGGCTCCTGGGCTGATGCAGAGACACAGTCGTCCCTGAACAGGAGCTGGAAAGCGCCGAACACGGTGACACTGACCAGAAACTGCCTGAGAATCCACGTCCCAAAGCCAGTGACCTCAGGAACCAGGGCTGGGTTCCTTCTCCCCAGGGCAGGAGACAAAGACTCAGTGAAGCTTATTTCTCAAAAAGCTTTAACCAGGTTTCTTAAAGAAAGCAAAGGTGGAAAAGCTGAGACTCACCCGTGAGCATGGTAAGCACTTTCTGGTTTATGCCAATAAGCACGTCCTGTTAAGAGAAGTGTGTGAAGGAAGTGAAAATGCACACAAGCAAAGCAAAGAGACTTGTTGACTTATTGGGGGATTATCAACTAGTGCGGATCCTTGGATCTTCTCTGTAGCTCAGACAGTAAAGAATCTGCCTGCAATGCAGGAGACCTGGGTTCGATCCCTAGGTCAGGAAGATCCCCTGGAGGAGGATATGGCAATCCACTCCAGCATTCTTGCCTGGAGAATCCCACGGACAGAGCAGCCTGGCGGGCTACAGTCATGCGGTTGCAAAGAGTCGGACACGTCTGAGTGACTGACACTGCCCCACACATACCTGTGTGACCAAGTAGGTTCTGTGCAGTCACGTCCTGGGACTTCGCAGCAAAGCCCCACAGACCCGACTCCACACACCAGAACTGCACTCTCACGCCCTGGGGACGGTGTGGTGGGCAGGGCTGCGCCCTCTGCAGGGGCTGGGGCTCTGTCCCCACCCCGAGGTCTCTGCTGGTTCCTAGCTGTCTCAGCACAGGTCCAGTCTGCCCACGGCATCCCCTGGGGTCTCCTCTGTGTCCAGACGCCCCTTTCATTAAGGACGCCGGTCAGTGGATGAGGGCCTCCCTCCCACTGGAGGACCTCAGCTGATTCCACCCGCACCTGTTCTGTTTCCAAATCAGGTCCCTTCTGAGGTTCTGGGGTGAGGACCCAACGTGGGAGTTTGGGTGGGACGTGGTCGAGCCACACGGTCTAAGGGGGACGTGACAGGTGAGGTGACAAGAGGCAGAGAGCCGCAGGCGGAGAGGAAGCCGGTGTCCCTCGGGAACGTCCTGAGCAGCAGTGAACCCCAGGGCTCTGGGGGAAGCCCAGGGCTGCCTGCCGCACCCGGTGTGCAGAGTGTCTGGAGAACAGCCGGCATTGCCTGCTCACTGGCCACTCTTTCCTGGGGAGAACCACCCCCAGACCAACGGTGGCCCCTCAGGCTTGGTTACTCAGCAGACGTCTGGGAAATGCACGAAGAAGTAGAGACCCTGTGGCTTTCACTCACATCCCCTCGTCTCGGAGCACACTGGCAGTTTATGAGTTTGCAGTTGTAAGGCTGGTTTCATTCTTGTCCTCAGTGATGCTTTGCTTAGCTTTTGATCAAAACAAAACAAATGGCAGGGCTTTCAGGAGCTTTCTCTAGGTGATGCCCCAACATTTTCAAGAACTTTCATTCTTCCTGCCTCCCAGCCAAACACATCCAGGAGGTCTGAAGCTTCAGGAGGGGTCTTTCCAGGGAGCTCATGGTGTCCCACAATTACCATCCAAAGGTCCAGAAGAAAGCGGTCTCATCTCTTCCCAAACCCGTCACTCTTGGTTCGACATAAATCTGCTGTTGTTTCCAGTTGCTCAGTCATGTCTGACTCTGTGACCCACGGACTGCAGTGCACTAGGCTCCTCTGTTCCCCACTCTCTCCTGGAATTTGCTCAGATTCGTATCCATTGAGTCAGTGATGCTCTCTAACCATCAACATAAGCTGTATTTACATTAATACAGGGACAATGGCTGGAGCAGAAAAGCAAGAAAAGAGGAACCATTTGCACAATGCTTTGCTTCCCTGGTGGCTCAGAGGGTAAAGCATCTGTCTGCAGTGCAGGAGACCCGGGTTCGATCCCTGGGTCAGGAAGATCCCCTGGAGGAGGAAATGGCAACCCACTCTAGTACTCTTGCCTGGAAAATCGCATGGATGGAGGAGCCTGGTGCAGGCTACAGTTCATGGAGTTTCAGAGTCAGACATGACTGAGCAACTTCACTTTCACTTTGAATTTGATATCTACAGCTTTTGCTTTAACCAAAGGTGTTCCTGCATAAAGACATGGACAAGTTACAGAATAAATGAGGAAGAAGACATAAGACAAAGTGTAGCAGCGTTCCTACATAACACCTGGAATGAGATCATCTCTTGTGAAACAAAATGCTTAAAAAAACATGAAACGGGAAGGTCAACAACCTTCACGTGCTCGGGAACTTAACCACAGGACAACCTCTCACTTTCGGTGAAAAGAAGTATAAATAGAAACTTAATTCTTGAACTAATTTTTTTTTTTTCTGGGGAAGAAATTATCTGGTTTTAGGTTTTGTCTTTCCAATGATTCAGCAGAGGACATGTAATAGGACTATCTAATTTGACAGCCTTTCTATGTATCAAAACATGCAGCATTTTTAAGTTAACTATCTTTGTGTTCGTGATTAAGCTAAGACACAGTGATTGCAAATTCAGTATCAGACTTGGGGAGAGATTAGCCCAGGAGAGATTTGCTGGTGTTGGCCTTATATACATTCGTTGCATACGCTGAGATGGTAAGTGGTGCCGCCTCTGTTGTTTTAATGCTTTCCTTTGAAAAGTCTGGTTTGATTGGCATGAACATTATTAGGTAAAACAGATTGAAGCTGCAATGCCAATATTTTTGTGACTATTTTGCAACCGGCATTAATCAATGAGATGGGATTGTAATTGCTGCAATTTCCCATCTCCCTCTTCCTGGCTCCAGAATCACGGATATAATAGCACTCCTAAGAGTTCCTGACAATTTGCTATTCACGGTATGTTAAAAATGCTGTGTTAAACACACTACATAAAATTGTGTCCCAACGCTTTTTCCCCCCAAACGCTTTCTGGGAATCCATGACATCCTACGGCAACAGTGTGCAGAGCGTTACTCACTCCAGACCCCTCCACTGAGGCCCCCGGCTGAATCGCTCCTTGAAGCCACGTTGGAGCTTTGGTCTCACAGCTTCATAACGTTTCATGAATTCGACTTCATTTTGGAAATTTTTCAATCACTTTGGTGACATTGACAATTTCCCATTTCATTAGAATGGCATAAACTTCGAGCACCTGCTTGGCTTTTCAAAATGTAAATCTACTGAAAAATCAGAGAGAAAGCAGGTGCTCTATCTTAATTGGCAGAATTGAAACTCCTACCTGAAAATGAGCGTCCGATTCAAAACAGGCTCCCCCACAGCCCTGGCCAACATGGGAGAAGTGGGGTCCTTGCCCCAGTGCTCAGCTCACGGGGTTGGGGCGGAGCGGGGAGGGAGTGACCGGACAGACGCCTCTCTGAGACTTTTTTAAACCTGAGTCACAACCGGGTGTCGGATAGGTCAGAAACAAAACTCAAATAACCGTTCTATACCTAAAAAAATAAAAAAGAATTCAGTTTAAAAAAAAAGTCTCTAATGAGAACAGACGTATGGACAAGGGTGGGGGGCAGGGGTAGAAAGGAGAAGGGACCACACGTAGCAGAGATAACCAATGGGAATCTGGTGTATGACTTGGGGAACTCAAACCAGGGCTCTGTGACAGCCTAGAGGGGTGGGGTGGGGTGGGAGGCGGGAGGGTGGCTCATGAGGAAGGGGACTTATGTACACCGACGGCTGATTCATGTTGATCCAGGGCAGAAATCAAGCCAATACTGTAAAGCAATCATCCTTCAATTAACAATAAATAATTTTTTTTAAATGTCTAGCGAAAGACTTCCAAACTGCTCCCTCTCTTCATGCCCGTCTGAGACGCTCGGTGAGCTATGGTATTGCAATATACTAATTTGGGGATCAGAGGCAGAAATTCTAGTCCATGGAGAAAAATACTCCTAGGAAAAGTTAATTGTGCTTTTAAGTTTTTTCTCCCTTTAAATTCACAGAAGAGTCTGTTCAGTGTGAAGAGCATCTTCCCTAATTCACCACAATCTCTTCTTGCAAATGTCATAGCCATTCAGCCTGATTAACTCCAGCACTTCCATCTTTCTGCAATGCTCTCCTCTCAGCTGCCAAACAAAGATCCTTCTATTTCATTATTCAAAATATTAAGTGAAGCTCAAAAGCCACAATGATAGACTTTGGCGTAAAGAAATATTGCTCTATCAGAAAAGCTGCAAGTTATTTTATTACATAAAATAGTACTTAGGGCATCTAAACCGTCAGTTCTGTAAGAACAGGAAGGGCATGGCTGAACAAAATCCCAGTCACCCATTTTTATCAAATGCATGCTTTATCACCCATCAACCATTTTACCAGGACTTTTAAAAAATAATGGCATTAACTACTCTAATTTTATTTCTCCAGCTGCTGTTCCTATTTGGGTAAAGTTGCTAATGAATAAACTTGGGAGAATGCTGGTAAGTCAGGAAGGACTGGAAATCTATGTCTGATCCACAAACTGTATAATTTATACCTGAACAGTTTGAAATTAAGTGAAACTTTTTCTGACATAAAAGCATCTGTGCTTCTTAGCTCTGTCAGAGCAGAACGTGTCTCTCCTTGTTAAGCACAAAAAAAGGAGTGAGAAAATTCTGCAACGTGTGGAAATGGCATGGCAGCCAGACACAGGTATCGTCTCAGATACTTAGAAATGGGCAGCCTTGAATTGGTAAATATTTAACTTCCGTGTTTCAGTTTCAACTGGAAGAAGGAGACGCTAGTCACACTCCAACCTGTTGTGACGATCAGAAAACACAGAGATGGGGGGAGTCCCACCGGGGGACTCATCGTGTGGACAGGCTGACTCCTCTGTTCAATGTGGCCACTCCCCAGCCTCCTACCCAGCCTGCAACTGGAGCAAAATGGGAAAAAATCTAGACTCTCCTCTCCAAACCGGACATTGCAAGAAACCATTGGAAGCTCAGGCAGTCACCTGATGCTACACCTGCCCAGGTCCCACGAGGGCATCTTGGGAGCCCCGTCCTCGGGGCAGAGAGAGGTGCACCCCTCTCGTGGGCCTGACCCTCCCCAGCCTGACCACGACTGACAAGGCAGGAACACAAACATGAGCACAGGCCTGTTTCCTCGGGTAGCGTGCGGGCTGCACCGCAGATGTGCAGAAGCGCCATGGGCAGCTCGGCACCAGGCTCGTGGTGCTGCGTCCCATCGGGTCCCCAGCCAGCATCAGAACCCACGAGCTGGGCCACCCTGGACACTGCATAACCAGGGCCTGAGAGGGCCTCACCTGGGGCTGAACAGGCAGCCGTGACCCCGAGTGAGGGAGCAACGCTGCAGATCCCCAGCACACGGCCCCGTGGGGGCCCAGTAGGAACGCTGAAGTCGGGTCACGGTCGCGGTCATCAGCCCTGGCCAGGGGTGGGGGTGCAGAGCCTCCCGGGACTGACCTGAGCCCATAGGGGACAGACGGGCATCCTGAGCGCCAGCCGGTCCCACACGTCTCCGTGTTGAAGGACACCTGCTGTGAAACTGAGTGCATCCTCCGTCCAGAGTCATGACACGCTTGGAAAACCAACGACACTATAAACTTTTGTTTTTATGCAAAAAAAAAAAAAAGTCACCTTTGGAAAAACCAAGTAGCAGAGCTGAACGTGATTTGATTTGATCGCATGAAGTCCTCTGTGTTGAGGACGTTGGATTGTTTTCACTGTGATGATTCTGCTGTGTGTTTGGAAGCCAGTGTGTAGAGAGAGCTCTGCTACAGGCGATCATATGAACCTCCCTTTACCACCGCTCACCCCCAACCCCACCTAGACGCACCCAGCCCAAGATGGACAGGCGCTCCTCTACCCCGGGGCAGAAGGACTGTGGCTGCTTTCCACCAACCCCCGAAAGAGGAAGGCCAACGTGCAGAAACGTCCTGTGAATTCCACCCAGATGCGCTTCATTATATCAAGCGATATGACAATTCAATCCATGGATTAAAGTGTGCTGGCTGCTTGTGAGGATCATTTTGAGCTCTTTCTGTTTATCATTGTATTTCCCAGTCTGACACCGTGAACCATAAATAATCCTATCATTTATTAATTACATTTCCTAACCCAGTCAAGAAGAGCCCTGCAGTGTGGAGCAGCAGATCATGAGTAAATGGTTCATTGAAAAGTGACTCTTATTGCCAAGTAGTCGTAAATTAGGGTGTGATAATTACCCACTTTAACCTTTTTAAGCAGGTTCCTCTAAAAAGCTCCAAGATGGATGTTTCATTACAACAACTTTGACCCCCAACACACAACAACACGATTAGTTTTGCACCCTGACAAAGGGAGGCTTTGATTAAAAATCTGGTACATCGCGTTATTAGTAGCGCATTGTCTGTGTAGGCATTGAATCTGGGTGGACACACACACAATGCATGATGCAAACGCAATATCCCCATATCACGTCCCACACCAACTTGGAGTGTAGGTCTAGCAAAGTAGAAAACAATCAATTAGCGTGGACTGTAGTTACATAAAAAGTGCCAGCTCTGTCGTCATGAACTATGAGTGACGCGCCCGTGGAGTACTCCATCCCCAGCATCCTGACCCTGCTCAACATGCTAACTAACGCCATAGAAACCGTGGGAAGGCACAGGATGGGGCAGCCCACCCAGTCCCCACGCCCAGCCAGGGTCCAGCAGTCTCCCCTTCCATCCTCCGGGAGGCTGGGGCCGCTGTCCGTCAGCCCCATGGTGCTGAAGAGGGTCAGGAGGGTGCCAGGAGCCCTGGTTAAAATGCAGAGTGCAGGGCCTGCCCCCGGGGCCCGAGACAGCGCATTTCTCACGTTCCCTGTGAGAACCCCGTTTTAACCCACAGCCGACAGCAGCGGAGGCAACCCCAAGACACCCCGCCTCGTGTCTCCGCACCGGTGGGCTCCTCACCACTCTGTGTTATTCCCATCGTTTTGCAGCTTCCGTCCAGACCCTTGATCGTCAGGTGTGACCCTCACGGCAAACCAAGGTCTGGGAGAGCTTCCTCCGTCCCCACCCCACGTGCAGAACCTTTATTTATACTTTGAGCTTATTTATGCAGCAGGCACTTGCCTGAGAGATTTAAGCTCTACACAGATCAGGATGGAAGGAGAAACAGACGTTCAGTGACCAGTGCCCAGCACCACCCTCCATCTGTAATCATCTGAAAGTCATTTCCTTCAGGTTAGAAGGGGCACGATCCCATTCATCTCGAGTTATGGTCACCAGGGGTACATGCTGTGGCCACGACTCCCTTCTGAAGAGGGTGAAGCTTGTGCGGGAGAAGAGCCTTCATCTGGGACAGCTCCTAGACTGTGAGGAGAAAGGCCTGACCTTGAGTCCACCGACGGGTGAGAGGAGAAGGAGGTGCGCGAGAGGGAGGGGAACTGCAGGAGCAGGAGAGGCAGGGCAGTGGGCCTGACCGATGCAGGGATGTGTCCACACCCAAGGGCGCACCTTCCAGCCGCTTCCTCTTCCCAAGAAGGGACTCTGGCCATATGGGACAGAACAGGGGCAGAATAATGAAAAGTCCCCAGACAGAACAAGTTCAGCAGAAGCGTGTGTGAGCCGTGGGCGCCTACATCAACCTTGGGCGTGCAGATTCAGACCTTTTGGGAGAAGCATCATGGTGACATAGCAGGAGCCAGAGATGTCTCGTATCTCTTGTTGGAGTAACTTCACTTCTGAAGAAGTGAAGAGAAAACCACCCGCAATTCAAAGAGGTTCACCATGAGATACTCCCCACATCTCAAAACAGGGAACACAAATAAGTGCCGGATAGAAGAACCAGGGGAGAGTGAGTCAGCCGGCCATCAAACCCAGAAAGTTTCACAGTTGTTGGAAACTGTCAGAAAAGGGTTTTAATGACACGGGAAAATGCTCACACTTCAGCGCGGCTAGGAGAAAGCCAGCATACGACACCGTATCCCACGAGGACCTCAGCACTGAGGACAGCGTTTGTGGGAAGAGACGCACACCGTGATTCCAGGTGAATGCTACACGGCAGTAACTTTTTATAGCTGAATACCTCCTGCTCATCCGTACTCTGCCATGTCTCCCACACTTTTATAATAAAATGAAAAATGAAAGTGAGAATGTGAACGTGTCAGTCACTCACTCGTGTCCGACTCTGTGCAACACTATGGACTGTAGCCCGCAGGCTCCTGTCCTGGGGATTCTCCAGGCAAGGATACTAGAGTGGGTAGCTGTTTTCTTCCCCAGGAGATCTTCCAACCCAGGGATCAAACCTGGGTCTCCTGAATTGCAGGCAGATTCTTTACCATCTGAACAACCAGGGAAAATAAAAGAAAATAAACTGTATTTTAAAAAGGATGATGTAATTTTATAAATGAAAGCTCCAGAATGAGCCATCAGGTACATTTTCACCCTTAATCTTCTGAAGTCAACAAAGAGCAGAACACAGACGTAGAGAAATTTACCAACAGGTCCACTGACTAATCAAAGTGGGTACAGGTGCCAGGCTGTATCCGCGAGTCATGACTATAATCTAACACTACCTTTAAAGCAAAAAACCCACAAATCTGAAAAGTTGCTTCAGTGGCATTTGATTTCTTCTAACACATTATAACTTGAAGCCTATGGCACATGTCATAAAACACACCAACTTGTCCATCCAACCATCATATATGTACCTGGGTATGTCCATGAATGTGCACATGTTTATGAATAGATACGCATTGATGGATAGGTCTGTTTGGATATGCCTGTGTTTATCAGTTCAGTTCAGTCCACTTCAGTCACTCAGTCATGTCTGACACTTTGCAACCCCATGAACCACAGCACGCCAGGCTCCCCTGTTCATCACCAACTCCCAGAGTTTACCAAACTCATGTCCATTGAGATGGTGATGCCATCCAACCATCTCCTCCTCTGTCATCCCCTTCTCCTCCTGCCCTCAATCTTTCCCAGCATCAGGGTCTTTTCAAATGAGTCAGTTCTTCGCATCGGGTGGCCAAAGTATTGGAGCTTCAGCTTCAGCATCAGTCCTTCCAATGAATATTCAGGACTGATTTCCATTTGGATGGACTGGTTGGATCGCCTTGCAGTCCAAGGGACGCTCAAGAGTCTTCTCCAACACCACAGTTCAAAGGCATCAATTCTTTGGCACTCAGCTTTCTTTATAGTCCAACTCTCACATCCATATATGACCACTGGAAAAACCATAGCCTTGACTAGACGGACCTTTGTTGGCAAAGTAATGTCTCTGCTTTTTAATATGCTATCTAGGTTGGTCATAACTTTCCTTCCAAGGAGTAAACGTCTTTTAATTTCATGGCTGCAGTCACCATCTGCAGTGATTTTGGAGCCCAAAAAAATAAAGTCTGCCACTGTTTCCACTGTTTCCCCATCTATTTCCCATGAAGTGATGGGACCAGGTGCCATGATCTTCGTTTTCTGAATGTTGAGTTTTAAGCCAATTTTTTCACTCTCCTCTTTCACTTTCATCAAGAGGCTCTTTAGTTTTTCTTCACTTTCTGCCATAAGGGTGGTGTCATCTGCATATCTGAGGTTATTGATATTTCTCCTGGCAATCTTGATTCCAGCTTGTGCTTCATCCAGCCCAGCATTTCTCATGATGTACTCTACATATAAGTTAAATAAGCAGGGTGACAATATACAGCCTTGACATACTCCTTTTCCTATTTGGAACCAGTCTGTTGTTCCATGTCCAGTTCTAACTTGCTTCCTGACCTGCATACAGATTTCTCAAGAGGCAGGTTAGGTGGTCTGGTATTCCCATCTCTTTCAGAATTTTCCAGAGTTTATTGTGATCCACACAGTCAAAGGCTTTGGCATAGTCTATAAAGCAGAAGTAGATGTTTTTCTGGAACTCTCTTAGTTTTTCAATGATCCAGCAGATGTTGGCAATTTGATCTCTGGTTCCTCTGCCTTTTCTAAAACCAGCTTGAACATCTGGAAGTTCACGGCTCACGTATTGTTGAAGCCTGAGTTGGAGAATTTTGAGCGTTACTTTACTAGCATGTGAGGTGAGTGCAATTGTGTGGTAGTTTGAGCATTCTTTGGCATTGCCTTTCTTTGGGATTAGTGTAAAAACTGACCTTTCCCAGTCCTGTGGCCACTGCTGAGTTTTCCAAATTTGCTGGCATATTGAGTGCAGCACTTTCACAGCATCATCTTTCAGGATTTGAAATAGCTCAACTGGAATTCCATCACCTCCACTAGCTTTATTCATAGTGATGCTTCCTAAGGCCCACTTGACTTCCTGTGTTTATATGAATATTTAAGCATGTATTTGCATATGTGGTGCACGTATGTGTGTATATGTGAATGATTATGTTTATACATGTGTATGCATGCACATAAATACATGTGCTTCTGCTTTTGATTATGTATCTGTAGGCATGTTTCCTGAGTAGGTGTACACCTCTGTATGTGTGGATGAATGTGTATACGTTTGTATTTGTGAGTTTATGTACGTGAATGTGGATGTGTATTTGAATGTGTATGTTTTCTATGTACACATAACAAACTCGCTCCTCTGCTTCCAGCCACATAACTCCAGAAATCAAGCCTTCCTTTTGAAGTGATGACTTTGATCGGATTCTGATGATCATCTGAATGAAATGTATGTATTAAATTTAAGTAAGACAAAAAAGAATTTTAAACCCTAAGACCAGGATAATTATATTAGCCCTATACAAACTGATACAATGTATTTAAACTGTTTTCAACTTTTAAATAAATTTTATGCCAAAGAGCTTAGAAAATGAGTTCCTGGCATCCTTGAAGTTGACACTGTTGATATTGTGAAACGATGGCCAAAGTAATTACTATGGGGGGATTGTGTGTTTCCACGTCAGTCAGTCGAACAGTTAAGGGAACAGCATTCTAATGTAGAAATCCACTGGGACTTTGATTAAACTTTTTCAATATTATTATTTTTGACTCAGTTGAGGCACATAAATCCCCCGTCTAAAGGAACATTTGAGAAAGTTTAAGGCATCAAAATGGAAGAATCTGCAGTGAAATAAATATCTTTTTAGACTAAACAGCAGTAGACATTACAGAAACCACCATTATATCATCAGTAGCTTCTTCTTTACCCATCGGGGGGTCTGTAATTATGTCATAATTCATATTTAATTGTTTCATCTGACGCCTATTATCTCATTTCTTCATGATTGTCTTATTCTGGCTGTTTATATATTTTCCTATTCACAGTGTCATGATTTTCAGACTAAAATATTGAGCTTAGAGAATATTAGTTTTGTTATAAATGATATATGTATATGATTTAATTTTTATTTTAACTTTTTAAGAAAATCAAACTGCAATCCCAGGATGTGTTGTGTTAACTACAGGACTCTCCACTCCGCATGTTTTAAAGCGTCACAGCGCCGTGTGCCTTCACAGCTATGGCTCCCTTTATAGAAAATATTAAACACTTTTTTTGGAAGGATACAGTGTTAATTACTATTATAAATATTTTCAAATAAAATAATAAAATGTGCATACCCCACAAAAACGACAGTTTCTTAAACACACAAAAGAACTGAAACCCGCAGTCCTACCGAGAAGTAAAAGCTGCATTGGAACAGCCTTGTTCTCTGGAACACAGTCATTTCAAAACCGCAGTATGAACATTTTTACAAAACGGTTTAGTGACATTCAGAAAGACTATGAGCCAAAACGTCGGTCATTGTTTAGACCTAACACTGGAGGAAACTGAGTTTTGACCGAGGAGAAAAAGTCTCTGCCTGCTGGGGAGGGAAGCCTGTGAGTGCTGGCGCCCTGAGGCCACTCACACCGATCCTCAGTGTGAACCCCTGTGCACCCCGGGAAGCTGAGTCTTCTGGGTGGGTGAGCACCGGCTCTGCACTTGGACCAGGGCTCCTGGCCGGTGAGCTGGCAGATGGGGAAGGCCAGGCTCTCGGGGAGGGGCGGTCAGGAGAGCCCTGCGCCGTGGTGTCGGCCAGCCTCCACGGGGTGGACACCCCCAGGGCGGCTGGTTCAAGCTGCCACTGAGGGGTCGCCGAGTGCAGAGCTGGCCGAGCAGCACCCTGCACGCTACCGTGTGCTGTGTCCACAGGCGTAAGTGGCCTCGAGGGTGCGGACCCCGGGAAAGCACACTGAATGGAGCTGGAGCCCTTGGAGTAGTTATTACTCCTGGTTGGCATGATTTATAATTGTGAGTTTATATAATTTTTAATTATGGCTGTGTGTACCAATAGGCTCACAAAATTCTTGAAAGTTAACTGCTAGTTCTCTTGAGCCATTCTTTTTTTTTAATTAATTTTTACTGGAGTATGTATGCATGTGTGCTAAGTTGCCTTGAAAGTGAAAGTGAAGTCGCTCAGTCGTGTCCAACTCTTTGGGACTCCATGGACTGTATGTAGCCCGCAAGGCTCCTCCATCCATGGAATTCTCCAGGCAAGAGTACTGGAGTGGGTTGCCATTTCCTTCTCCAGGGGACCTTCCTGACCCAGGGATCGAAGCTGGGTCTCCCGCACTGCAGGCAGACACTTTACCGTCTGAGCCACAGGACTTCCCTAAGGTGCCTTAGTTGTGTCCAGCTCCTTGTGACCCCATGGACTGTATCCCACCGGGCTTCTCGGTCCCTGGGATTCTCCAGGCAAGAACACTGGAGTCAGTCGCCATGCCCTCCTCCAGGGGATCTGCCTGACTCAGGGACTGAACCCGCATCTCCTGCTTTGGCAAGCAGGTTCTTTCCACTAGTGCCGCCTGGGAAGCCCCGTATAGGAGTATAGTTGCTTTATCTTTCCCACCACCAGACATCGGATGCAGAACCCGGAGTGGGAAGGTCCCTGTTGATTTCACGACAGCTGCTAACTGTGATAAAAAACTAATCACAAAACACTCTTAGTAGTTGGGTCTCTTGTGCCGAGTTTAAAAGTAGTGGCTTTACAATCTCATTTCTCCTGAGACGGTCAAAGCGAGCACGGTGGCAGGGGTGACCCTGGCCCGGCCACTGCGGTGAAATCGCTAATTAACTCTCGAGCAGTGCTGCCTCCGGACGGGTCTCCGCCGACCCGAGCTTCCAGCCCCAGACTCGAGGAGAACCAGCAGAGAGCAGGGTGTCGGGAAGAGGCCGGGCCACGCGGCCCGGAGGACTGAGGCTGGAGAGCGGCCAGGCTGGGGGCACGCCGCCTCTGAGCCCTGCATCATCACAGGGCGAAGTATCTGCGATGCTGCCCCCAAGGGAGTGAGACAGCAGCTCCGACTAAATTACAGCTGAAAAGACAAGGGGGGGTCCCCAGAGGCCGCCACAGACGGGATTGGCCGACCAGGCCCAGGTGAAATTGCATTGGAAACCGGCCCTGCCTGATTAGCATAACAAAAGTTTCAGTGTTTAAAGAAAAAAGTCATTCTGTGTAAATGAAGCGGATGAGGGGATGGGCCCGGGGGAGAGGTCCAGCTTCTGTCCAGCCTGGACTGATCTGGACCGAGGGGTGAACGCCCCCTGTAGACACAGGCTCCCCACAGCCCCTCACACCCCTCCACTCCTCTTCTATTAGGATGGGGACTGACCAGCTATTTAAAACCGCATAATGGGCACACGCGGACACACACACACACACACACACACACACACACACACACACACATGTATTTTCCCTACTTTATAGCAGACCATAAGGCAAACTTCCAGTAGTCATGTACGGATATGAGAGTTGGACTAGAAAGAAAGCTGAGGGCCGAAGAACTGATGCTTTTGAACTACGGTGTTGGAGAAGACTCTTGAGAGTCCCTTGGACTGCAAGGAGATCCAACCAGTCCATCCTAAAGGAAATCAGTCCTGGATATTCGTTGGAAGGATTGATGTTGAAGCTGAAACTCCAATACTTTGGCCACCTGATGCAAAGAACTGACTCCTTGGAAAAGACCCTGATGCTTGGCAAGATTGAGGGTGGGAAGAGAGGGGGCGACAGAGGATGAGATGGTTACGTGCCATCACCCACTCAATGGACATGAGTTTGAGTAAGCTCCAGGAGTTGGTGATGGACAGGGAGGCATGGCGTGCTGCAGTCCATGGGGTCACAAAGAGTTGGATATGACTGAGCGACTGAACTGAACTGAAAGGCAAGCCTAGCATGGTTTACTAACCAAAATTTAAAAGTCCAGTAACTCAAATAAAGACAATACTGAACATATTTGGGAATTTACTTTATACCAGGGATTTAGAGATTAGCCCCATTTATCAAAAAACATTGATTATTTTTGTTATTATTTAAATCTATTAAAAGCTACTAGAATGAGCAGCCATAAAAAAAACCAAAGGAAAATAGGAGTTAGATCTTTGTCAGGAAAGCCAAATATCCTGTTCCTCATCCCATTTTAATTCTAACATATACCTGAAGTTGGGTTTCCCTGGTGGCTCAGCGGTAAAGAATCCACTTGCAGAGCAGGAGATGCAGGGGACTGGGTTCAATCCCTGAGTGGGGAAGATCCCCTGGAGAAGGAAATGGCAGCCCACTCCAGCATTCTTGCCTGGAGAATCCCATGGACAGAGGAGCCTGGCAGGCTACAGTCCATGAGGTCATAGAGAGTCGGACAGGACTGAAGCAGCTGAGCAGGCACGTGCTTGAAGCTTGGTCATGACGCTGCTATTCACAAGCACTGCACTGAGTCCAGCCCGTGGGCCAGGCGCTCTGCCAGGCTAGTCTCATGACCAGCTCTCAAAGCAGTGTTATTATTTCCATTCCACAGACAGGGAAACTGATGTTCATGGAAATTAAGCAACATGTTTAATGGATAATCTGGACCAAACTCTTGTCAAAAAGCCCTCACCATTGACCAGCGGGAACGTCCATGAGCTGATCTGCCACCGCCTCGCTCACACTGTCCTTGAAAACTCTGCCCCGAAAGTCCTGGAGGAACCGGGACATCTGAGCATCCGCTGGCCGCGGTCCTGCTCGGCCCTGTAATGAGCGCCTTACTTTTCCCACCACACGCTGGTGTCGGCAGCAATGGCTTCCACGCACCTGGGGCCAGCAGACCCAAGTCCGGTCTGCACACGTGTGTTGGATATTGTTAGTGAGAACCTAGAGATGCAATAATGTGGGCTGCAGAGCAGGCAGGACGATGTCATCTCCATCTGCACTGGCTCCTTCAGGATTCATGATTCTAAGGACATAACTAAGGACCAAGAAGAGGCTGCCAGCGGTCTGGCCAGCGAGCCCTCCCGTGGCGTGTGAGCCACGGAGTGGCATCACATTCCCTGGGTGAGCTTGAAGGTCACTCAGCTCCACCCCGGCTTCTTCCCACATAAAAGGAGGAAACTACCTGCGTTGCCGTGTTCACACTGTAGTTTGTCTGTGGTCATTTTAGTCCTGTTGAAATTACCAAGTGTCCCACTCCACCAGCACCAAATTCCACTTTGGTCTTATTCTATCCAAAGAGCTGAAATTGACTCTTTTAAAACCTGAATTGATATTAAAATGACCTTTCCTAACTGAATAGTAAAGATAGAGAAGCATGAAGCAAAACGCAAGATCAGTGTAGTGAGGTTGATTTTATTTCACGACACAACCAGCGAATCATAATATTTACCTAAAACAGTATTTCTGGGTCCTTGGCAGATAAACGTGGTCCCCTAGAGCCATGCTCACCATCGCTCCTGTGACGGTGAAAAGGTTTCATGCCTGCTCCATGCGTAACGGTGGCCAGGGGCCACCTGTGGCTTGTTAGGCACTTGGAAGACAGTGAGTGTGACTAAGGAACCAAAGTTTAATTAATTTAATTTGAATGGATTTGAACTGAACAGCCGCAAATAGCCAGGTACTAACGCACTGGACGATGCAGCTCTGCAAGATACAAAGTCATCTCATTCAGGGCTGATCTGCCCGACCACTCGGCTGCTTCGTTTACATCCTAAAAGCACCGTCTTAAATAATAAATATGATAACCGATGCCTGTGAACACCCTCTGTCCTTCTCCTTAAACACGGACCTTTGTTCATGTCCAGGGAGATCCCAGTCCACTGAGAGGGGCTGGGATGGAGGCCACGGGAGGCTGAGAAGGGAGGGAAAATCGAGACTTGAGAAAAGAAATCAAAAAAAGGAAACACAGGAAAGCAAGTGAGAAATGAAAGAACAAAGGAAAAGAGGGAGCGGGGGGCAGGGTCACAAAGACCCCCAGGTGGTCGGCGGCACCCCCAGACCTGTGCCATTGTGAGGTTCCCGTCTGGGGACAGCAGGCTCAGCGTGGGGAGTAAGGTGGCGGGTAAAGCAGGTGCCCAGGAGCAGAGCGGGCAGCGGCAGCGGGGCAGGACGTGGGGCGAGGGACACGCACGCCAGCCTCTGGATGGACGCTCCCAAGCCGCACAGACGCCACCCTCCAGGGCCTGAGGGTGTGTCACACTGGCTATCTCCACTGTCCCTTCAAAGGCCACCTGGCCTCCAAAAGCTGCCCCCTCCACTGCCCGCCTGCTTCCCTTCAAGCAGACGTACCATGGAGAAGAGCCGCTGGGCCGCCTGGGCTGTTCAGATATCCTAACTGCACACTGTTCAGTATTTTCTGCAAAGTATCCATTTCAGATGCATTTAAAGGGGACTTTAAAATAAACACCATGCAACTCCGCACGTGGTAGGTTCTCACCTCCGAGCAGTGTGGGCAGATCCTGTGTCCTGTTACACGTTCAGACCTACGGACGGGAGCTGCTCTGAGCCTCGTCCACGCTCAGACACAGCCTCTGCGGCCCCTTGGGACGGGTCCCTGCCTCGCGGGCGCATTCTCATCAGCAGGCAGGGTGGCCCGCCTGCGTGACCAGCCGCGTCCTCTGAGCCCGAGTCAGCACCGGGGCCTCCGGCTTGTCCATGTCCAGCTGAACGAGGGGAAACACGCACAGCTCCTGACCTGGGCTGGGGGCTCACCTGCCCCTCACCTGCTGCTTCTGGGCTCTCCACCCCCTTGGGCTCCAGGCTCCACACCTGCCCGAGCCACGCCGCCTGCGATCCCTGGAGCTCGAGATCAGTCCCGGGCCGTCGTGTGGGGGGCCGTCACATGGGGGGCTGTGGCTGGGGTTTGCCTGAGGCTGCGCCCCCCAGAGCTGGCCAGCCTTCCCGAGTCTGTCTGTCCCCAGGCTCCCCACCCACGACGCAACGGGGCTTACATCCCCTACCCATCTCCTCCTGCGCGTGTGTTTTCTCAGCTGCAAACGGAAACTTACAACAGGACGCGTGGTCCCATGGCTTTCCCCAGACGTGTGACCCTGTCACACGCAGAGCCACATGAGGTTTACTTCCCGCCGTCCCCTTTAAGCGCACACGCAGTAGGTTCTTTGCAGGAAACAGTAAATGATGAGAAATGATGAGAGCTGTGGATAATCAGGGGTGTGCAGGTGCTTGCTCTTCACAGAATATCTGTCCCTAATCTAGTGTCTTCTGTTGAAAGTGTTTCTTCCCCTTCATCCATCCTTCACAGCTCATCGTTCTGCCCTGAACCTCCGAAGGGACCTTATTTCAAAATAGAGCAAGTGCCGTGGAATCAGTGGAGTTCCTATGCTGGCGGGAGGCCTTCACCCTCTGACTGGCGTCCTTATAAAAGGGGAGTCTGGACTCAGAGGACACCCAGGAGAGGCTGTGGGCAGACGGGACCCGTGCTGCCACAAGCCAGGAATCAGCAGAGACCTCGGAGAGGCGGGGACAGACCCCCCAACCCCTGCCCACACCGCCGCCCAGATTTCTGCGCAGAGGGTGCGAAAGAATGAAGGTATGCAGTCTGTGGCGCTTGTCACAGTGGCCCTGGGAAGCTGATTCAGCAGAGCCTTAAACAGCTCAGGATTCCCAGGTGGTAAAGAACGCGCCTGCCAACGGAGACGCAGGAGACATGGGTTCAATCCCTGGGTCCAGAAGGTCCCCTGGAGAAGGGAATGGCAACCCTCTCCAGAATTCTTGCCTGGGAAAGCCCATGGACGGAGGAGCCTGGTGGGCTACGTCTATGAGGTGGAAAAGAGTAGGAGGCGACTGAGCACGCTCACGGTAGATCACCTGCATGGCGTATTTCCCGAGAAATAAAGCCTGTAACTTAGCCCCTCTGGTTATTCAGTCCTGTTTGTTTGTTTTTCTTGAAGCCAGATGAAAGCACAGCCTGATCGTATCTTTGCATCTCCCAGGTAATTATCCCAGGGATGATCAAGTCAGAGCTGCTCGTAAACACTCGTTAATTTTCCATCAGGACACGTCATCCGAAGTATTCATCATAAACCTCTTTCAAAGGGCAGACTCCCCCAGAACATTTAAAAATAGGATCTGATTTGCCGGCATCTGTGGCAGCCACTTCCACGTAGCCAGGCGCGCCTGCTTCCCTCCGCGGATGGAGAGCCCTGCGGGTGCTCCGCGGCCCCGAAGCCAGGGCGTGCGGACGCTGCGCGCGGCTGTGCGTGCCGGCTGCTCTCGCGGCGTGCGGACCGTGCGTATCGCACCGGCAATTAATCCCGTATTTTTGTAGCTGAAGTCACAATGCTCATTTCAGGATGGAGCTGGAGTGAGGAGAGCCTATCTATATCTGTAAATGGATGATATCATTATTTTGGGAAATGGAAGTTTAAGCTCTGCGAAACGTACAATCCCACGGAGATCTCCGTGGAGGAACTTGTGTGCGCAGGTGTTCAACGTGATAAGGTGCGTTGCCATTTATCTGTGCACTTGCAGGCAAATATTAACATAGTCATGAATTAAGCTTTTAATCCCCTTTATTATAAATTGAATATCTTTATTTTAACAAACATCAACAATGCACATTATTGTGGTCCCATCTATTCATTGCTATTCCCCACAGTGAGGCGTTACATGATACGCGGTGATACACGTGTTTCTGGAGCGGCAGGCGTCTGTGAGCCCTGCAGTATATCTTATTCTTCCTCCCAGCCTAAACAAAGACGTGCGCTCACAAACACGCTTCTCGTGTCGGGGAGGAGAGCCGCGGCTCCGTCCTGTGCCCGGGAAGTCTGGGAATATGATTCATGCTGCAAACGTTGGTGAGAAACCCATATTCTATTTCTCAGGAAACTCGAATGGAGCTGGATTGAGGTGCCAAGCTCAGAACAGCAAACCTGGGGCCTGGCGGAGCCCAGGTGCTGAGAGGCCAGGTGTGGGTCAGATCACTGCTTGTTCCAGACTCTGGTGATTCGCCGTGTCAGTCTAGGCCCAAAGCAAGGAGAGAGGGTGCACGCTCCAGGGGTGACTGGAGGTGGGCGATTTTACTCACCTAGTCCATATCACAGGTATCTGGAGAGCCTCTGCGTGCACTGACTTCCAGAACTTCTGACTGCAAGGTGTTGACAGCAGGGTGAGGGCGGCTCAGAAACTCATGGACGCACAGCTGCTGCTGCTAAGTCGCTTCAGTCGGTCCGACTCTGTGCGACCCCATAGACGGAAGCCCACCGGGCTCACTGCAGCCCGCGTGTAGTAGGCGTGCGTGCTCAGTTGCTCAGTTGTGTCCAGCTCTTTGAGGCCCCATAGATTGTAGCCCACCAGGCTCCTCTGTCCGTGGCATTCTCCAAACCCTTCCCTTCTCCAGGGGATATTCCCGACCCAGGGATCGAACCTGCATGTCCTGCATTGGCAGGCGGATTCTTTACCACTGAGCCCCCAGGGAAGCCCCAATAGGACAGAGGCAGACCAGGGGTTTATTGGGGGGGATGAGAAATGGAGAAAGAAGAAGAAACTCAGCCTGGGGATGAAGGCGGCTGTGGGGTGTGGGAAGAGGTGTCAGGGATTCTGCAGACCCGCAGACAGTCAGGGACCGTGAAGGGACTCCGTGGTCAGGATTCTAGACTGGGCCGCCTTTGACGAGCACGGAAAGCAAGCTGCCGCGAGGAGCCCGGCAGAGGCTCCGGGGGCATACCACCGACCTTCCGGAAACCGGTCTCTGAATCAATCCGCTGTTTCTAACCTTGAGTCCACTCTCATCCTACACCCAAACCGTGTACATACGAGTCTGTCTCAGGTGTCACGCATCCGCTGCCCGAGCACCCCGACGGCAAAGGCGACCCGGGCTGGAAGCAAGCCCCAGCCAGCGCCCTGAAGAGGCAGCGCAGCATCCAGGCGCCAAGCAAGGGCAGCGAAGCCCCGCCCGCCCCAGCGCCTGCGGCCCCCGGAGCCTGCGGCTTCTGAAGGGGGCCCGACACGCAGGATGGCAGCCGCGCCGCTGTGCTGCTCCTCACGGCCAGGTGTGGATGGATCACCCGTCACACGCCACTTTACCACGTTAAAGGGCCTTACAAATAAAAGTGCAAGACGTCTGCACAGCCCGCACAACAGAGGGCGGAGGTGACGCCGGCCGTGCCGCGCCTTCTTCCAGCCGTGGGCCCCACACACGAAGAGCCAGAACTTGGAAGAAACCAGAAAGTGAAAACTGCAGCTGGACCTAAGCCCTGGAAGAGCGCTAGCCCCGAAGTCACTCCTGACGGGCTCTCAGCCCTGCCCTAGGCTCCATTAGGGTTATTTTTCTCTCCCTGCTTTTAAAGGAATATTATTTCTCAAGTTAATACTGTTAATCAGAAGGCTTATGGTTTCCAGATAAAATTGGGAGGATGTTTCTCCAACAGTGTTACCTAGAGATCTTGTTTAATCCGTAAAATACAAATGCTGGAAATCCATCCTGGTGACATAAAAAAACCAGCTGAATGGGGAAGCCAGCAGATGCCTGAGGCACGTGGTTTGTTGGCAAAGCTGCTTGTCCAGTTTAAACAATTAGTCATCTTCATCCCCTCCCCAAAGATGTCCTGATCATTCTTTTCCTTCAAACACTGCATATTTAGATACCTTTCCCAGTTTTGCACAAGGAACTACATCATTAGCCCCCAAAGTCTCGTACGATGCCTGCACGCAGGCCTCCGGGCCCTGCAATTGGCCCAGAGTCCAACACTGTCATAACGATGTCTTTGTATGACAGCATGTCATGTCCAGTCATGAGCTCACTCGGAAAAGCAGACCCCACGTAGGCAAACACAATTCCAGGTGCTCAGGAGGAAAGAGAGCCTGGCCTACCCCGCTGTGCATCCAGGAGGAGACAGGGAGTGTGGGGTCAGAGGCTATGGACCCATAACTGCCTCCCCGCATCAGCCGCAGAAAAGGACGCCGGGCCCTTGGGTGAGGAGGCATCCGGAGGAAGCCGGCGGTGTGGTCCATCAGCTTGTGACTCTCGGCGGGACGTGCCCAGGGGCTCTATACGGGATTACAGACATGCAAACGTTCATCCTGCTCTCAGTGTGATTTTACCGTCACTTCAGAAGTTTAGGATTGCTGAGCTCAGTCTTCAAGAGGTCTCCGAGACCTTCCTCTGAGCCGGGGACACAGAGCAGGGTCTCGAAAAGGACCCTTCAGCTGAGCCACCTGGCTGCAGGCCAGGCAGGCCTCTCTGTGCCTCTGTCCCTAACCTTGTACTTTGGGGGGTTGTTGTTTATTCTTATAAAAGCAGAATTCTGCTTTAAATGTATGCCTTACACTTTACTAATAGGTCTACCTCCAAATGGGGCTTCCCTGATGGCTCCGGGGGTCAAAAATCCACCTGCAGTGCAGGAAACACGACAGGTTCAATCCCAGGGTCGGGAAGATGCCATGGAGGAGGAAACGGCAGCCCGTTCCAGTATTCCTGCCTGGAGAATCCCATGGACGGAGGAGCCTGGCGGGCTACAGCCCATGGGGTCACAGAGAAACAGTTGAAGAGACTGACACGCACACACACTATCTTAAACTCAACGCACACAGAGTAAGGTTTAAATGGCGAGTCTTAGGTGCAACATGGAGACTAGTCAGTTTTCATTCATTCATTATATTATTAGACACAAACTTTGCTCTTGCCCCCATTTCGTCCCCTGGGTCCATGACGATGGAATCACGGCGGGCTCTTCTCTCGCATCAGATCCGCATGTGCCCCCACATCTGGGCATCGAGCTGCCCCCTGCATTTCTAACCCAACCAACTTCATAAAGGACAAATGCTACCTTATCCATCTACGTTGGCCAAGGCACTTTGTATCAGATTTTATTTTTCTTTTTCTGCTTTCTTTCCTGTTCTGCTACTACAGTAATTTCTCCAAAATGTTAGGTGCTTTTCCTGGTAAAATTCCTGTTTTTCCCACCTCTGTGGGGCAGGAGTTGAAAGGACAGTTGAAGAGTTCTGGATCACTTTTGATGCCACTGGTCAATGTAGTTACTCAGAATTTCCATGAGTCCCAGTTCCCCCTCTTCCAGCGATCAGAACACTCCATCTGTACAGGATATCACTGAAAAGTCATCGTAATTATTCTCTTGCTGATTAATAAGTCACCTCTCATACATGTGTGAAAGCCACAGAAATCTCAGCTTTCACAAAGCCATATTGAGACCTGGGTCTCCTTCACATGAGCTGTCTCCAGTGTCCGAACGCCTCCCAGAGGGCTGACAGTGCCTGCAAATGGTGCGGGGCTCCCACCCTCAAAAGTGGTCAGAATTGGAAAAGCAGCAAAATAGGGAAGGCCTGAGCCGCAGCATGCTGGCTCCAGTGACCACCGCAAGCTTCGAGGAATGTCGTCTCAACAACACAACTGGTCAGACTGAATACAATTCAGAACTGGGTCTCCAGTTTCCCTCCAGAGGAGAGAGTTTGCAGCAGCTGGAGGTGGGGACCCTTGGGCCACCGCCCCAGGCCCATCTGCAGGAGCCACAGTGCAGGTGTTGGGGGGGAGCAGAGGAAAGATGGGCAGGACCACCCAGGCCCCCGTCCTCCCAGGGGGATGCACTCTGAGCGCTGGCAGCAGGTTGGGGACCAGGAGGCAAGATCTGGGAGACGTGGTTATTCCCACAGTGAAGCGGCACTAACAGTAGCAAATTGGGGAACCCTGAAATCTGGGGGTATCTCGCTAGAAGACTGGATACACCCCCAACCTGCAGGACTCAGCCCGGTACAGACGGTCGGAAACTTCGGGGGTGCAGCCTGGACACCAAGCGCTCCTCCTCCGCACCCTGAACCTGGCGTGGGGGTCCTGCAGAGGCGGGAATAAGAGGCTGAGAAGAGAGCCCCAGAGAATCACCTGCTTTGGGCAGCAAACTGCAGTCTCAGGCAGAACGGTCTCCCCTCAATGTCAAAAGTAAGAAACATAAAAAAAAAAAAAAAACTGCTGTGAAATTTCTGCAAAAATTTTACTACAAAAAAAATGGAGATCATACACATAAAAGAGAAATGAGAGAAAACTTCAGAATATGATGTACCCCAGGAAACAAAGTCAATTAGGTAAAACCGCTCGTATTCATAACTAAGAAAATAGTGAATTGGATGGCATCACCGATTCAAAGGACTTGAGTTTGAGTAGGCTCCAGGCATTGGTGATGGACAGGGAGGCCTGGCGTGCTGCAGTCCACGGGGCTGCAACGAGTCGGACACGACTGAGCAGCTGAACCGAACTGAAGACAGAAGGTGGGACGATGAACAGAAGGTGAGAAGGAAAGGGAGCCAGTGTCTAAAGGAGAAACAGAGTATACACCTACTTGTTTTTCAATAACCTTTCATTTTGAATTAAAGTATTGTAAGTATACGCCTTCCCAAAGAAATTAACTCAAACCTAAAGTATGCACCCACAACCCACACGTGAAAATGCAGCAAACCAGGCTTACTTGGCGAATTCAGTATTATGCCTAAGTACTGCTTTTCCACAGCTAAATTATAAATAGAATCATTATCTAAAATTAAAAAAACAAATTAAACTAAAAAGCCGAGCCCTAGTGAACTGCCTAATCCTCCTGATGAACCTGAAATGAAACTGTGGAGCTTTATTCTTTGGCTTCAGCGTCCACCATGGTGGAGGGAGCAGGGTCAGATGCTGAGAGCGGGGTTAGGACAGAGCCGTCTCTAGAAAGCGCTTCCTGTTTAAGCATCTCAAGCATGGCGTGCAGGACTCCCCGAGGCCTGCTGGACTCCGCGGGGCAGCCACGTGCGGCGGAGCCGGGACGCAGCCCTTGACGCCGTGCGTGCGCCTGGCCGCGCCCTAGAATGAGACCGCCAGCCCTGATGCTGTCGGCAGCATTCCCTCGTGGAACAGAATTAATTAAGAATCACAAGCTAAATAAACCACCCCAGGAAGATTATCTTCCCCCATAATTGAATTGTGAACTCCGATGCTTGTGAATTCAACTGTCTTAAATTAATGAGCCCTGTCTGGTGGGATCTGGGTCTTTCTTAAAATGGAAATCACAGCACCCATCTTGAACTGCGGCCCTTCCCGAGGCGAGTCCTATCTCCTCTGCAGTCACCCATTTACCCTTTCCCGAGGCAAGTCGTGTTACCTCCGTAGTCACCCATTTGCTCTTCTAGGAAAGCCCTGCTTCTCAGGACAGTAACGTCCGTGAGGAAGAGCCTGCCAGATCCTATCTGTGGACGACTGCTCTTTTCCTCATCTTTTCACAGGACTCGGACTGGGATAAAGCAAACATATTCACGGCTTTTATGGATCTATCCTCAACTTTTGCATACGTGAGAGTAACCCAATCCAGGCTAAATTATATGTGCTCCATTTAGAAATGCTACTGATGAACACTTATTCAAAATCTGTCCCTTAATGCTACCTCGGTGTCAACACGGGTAGCAAAATTCTCTTGATGCCTCACATGATGATTTCTAGTATGGCAAACAAGAATATTTTTAACCTTGTGTTTGGGGATGAGCTGCCCATGTGCTTGCTCCCAGTCCATCCTCTAGAAAATTAAAACAAGTATTTCCCACTGCAGACGGCACAGCCTTAACGTTACCAAGAGGACTTGATAGATTCCACAGTTCAGTTCCACATGTTTGATGCCAATCGCCATTATTCAGCTGGGTTATAATTAATGATCTCCTGCAGCAAGTTAACTCCTTCTGTTACCACTGAGAGCATTTGGCCACCTGGTTATCTTGGAAGTTTCACAATATGGCATTTTTTAATGTGTACAGATATTTTACTGTATTTTTTCCAAATGGCTGAGATGAGCACTGTTATAAAAGTGGTTTGGGGCTTTTTCCAGGCTAATATGCTGCAGCTGTTCTGAACTGCATTTGAATTTCAGAGCCTTAATCCATGGTGAGTCCGCCACGGAACCTGTGCAAACAGGGCCACGCCTCACAGGGTCTGCAGGCCGCTCCCCCTGCCCTGCTTCCAACAGCAGGCAGGCGGGGCGGCGGGGAAGGAGGGGAGGAGGAGCCTCGGAGGCTGCGCCTCCCACGAGCCCTGCCTCTATCACCAGGTGGGCTGTGAGCTTCCTCTCTGTGAGCTGGTGGTCGCCTCTACCACGTGCATCCTTCTCAGGGGGATGTTCAAAGTGCTCCTTCACCATCTCCAGGGAGGAGGCGGTGACGGGAATGTGGCAGCCACAGTCCTGGGCTCCAGGTGCCGGGCGTTGGCTGCTGGACCCCTGCCTTCTCATCCTCACGGGCGACCCACCCACACGCTCTACACTTAGGGGCCCTTCTTTATGGATGGTTCTTAGCTCACAATAGGGAGTGATTTTTCTCTTTTTGTCTCATCCACCAACCAAGGCACATTTTCAAGCAACACCACCTCCGACAGCATCTGGCCTAGCATATAAGGGGAAGGTAGATATATTCACAGATACATCTGCATACCTAGGCCATACCAGGTGATATGTACGTGTATATGATGTCCAGTTGCACACACGTCTGTGCACAGTACATACACGTGCATGGACACATATGCAGACGTGGAACTTAACTGGGCGTCAAGTTATCCCAGTTAAGTTCACTTTTAGGCTCATCCACTCCCCAAGGTGTGGGGCCTTGCACTAAGCTCTTTGCCATTTCTGGCAAGTTTCGTCAGATACTAAACCAGAGTAATAAAATGCCTTGTTTATGCTGAGGTGTCTAGAGGGCTTGTGGCATGTTGTGAGTGGTGAAGAAGCATCAGCCCTCAGACCTGCCTGTCTCCCATCTGTGTGGCAGGTGTCAAGGTGCCCACCTGCAGACACAGGGGGTTCCACAGGCGGACAGCCTGCAGCTTGCAGCCTGGCTCAGGCACCGCCAAGCTGGAGTGAGCCACCCTGCCAAAGGGCACCCCTCACCGTGCAGCCCGCATCCCAGGAAACTAAGAGGCCATCCAAGTTCAGGGCCCACAGTGGGGCTGGCTGGAGCTTCATTGACTCTGGGTCCAGCCCCATTGCCTGCAGGCCCAAGCCCACCTTCTTCCCGCCCTCAGCTGTAGGTCCCCTGAGTTCTCCCAGAACAAATGCCCTGCAAGCGGTCCCCACTCAGGGTTGGCTCCCCAGGGAACCCAGGCCCCTCATTTTCTCTGAAGGACTCTGATGACTCTTCTGCTCTGGGATTGTACCATCTTCAGGACGCACAGGGTGATTTTAGTGATCTGTGGATGACCAAGTAACGAGACAAGAAAAGTGAGCAAGGGTCAAACCCCTGACTCCAGGCAGAGTGTTGCTTACTTAAAAGCTAAAATAGTAATTAAAAAATTTTAACAGAAATTAGTAAGTGCTAATTATATGGCAGTGGCACTTGGGTAGTGAAAACTCCAGGAAGGCAGTGCAGAAATGAAGATGTTTGGGGCAGCAGCTGATTCTGGCTCTCCATTTTAAGCCCCATGAGGTGTCTGCACAGCAGGCTCTGTTCAGGCAGCAAAACCTGCCTCGCGCACTGCTACTGGGTGTTTGTCAACACTTCATCCAGAGACATCACCACCAGGACGGCTGGTGAAGGACGTGGTCACCTGCTGCTGTGCCCAGCACCAACCAAGAGCACGGCTAGGGCTGTTTCAGGACCCTGTTGTCGGACTGTTACCGCACTGGATTTGGGTTTACCAGGAGCCCGTCTGAAAGGGCATCATTAGAAACAACTCTTGAAAGCTGTCCTTGTGGCCACTACCAGGCTGGAATTCAGGTCTCCAGGAAGCCACACAAGGGAATTTTCTCTTAAGTCTTAACCCCAGGTGAAGCCCCACTGAGCACTCAGGTAGACACTTGTTTGTTATATGAATCTAGGTCCCGCAGCTGGTTTAAATCCCTCAGAGTGTAGCACAGCATTTTGTACAAGTAGTTAGGCAAGAAGAAGTCTTGAATAAATGACAAAAATACATTTATAATAAGCTTAAATATTTTAAAAATAAGCAGAGAAGTTTTCATTAAGAGTTGGGTGGCGCTGATAGAGACTGGGACAACAGGGACCGTCCTGTGATACAGTGAAGACCTAGCGCGGGGGAGGCCAGAGGGCCCGAACTTCTGTCTCCACGGGGGGCCAGGCCCGGGGAGAAGGCAGAGCAAGCGGGGCGTGCAGGGTGTGATCAGCCCAGGAGGAGAAGCCTTGCCTGTCACCTGAGGGTAATGCCGGCCGGGACCTGCTCTTCGCCCTGATTGGTTGTGTGATCAGCCCAGGAGGAGAAGCCTTGCCTGTCACCTGAGGGTAATGCTGGCTGGGACCTGCTCTTCGCCCTGATTGGTTGTGTAGCGCTGAGCAAGACCTCATCTGTCAGGCTCTTAGTCCGCGAGGGCCGCCCCAGCAAAGCGCCCCAAGCTGGGAGGCTTGTAAACCACAGACACTCACTCCTCCCGGTTCCAGGGGCTGGAAGTGGGGGATCTGGGTGCTGGCACAGTCGGTTCTGGTGAGGGCCCTCTTGCTGGTTTGCAGATGGCCACCTTCTCCTCTGTGTCTTCATGTGGGAGCAGACGGGGGCAGGTGGATGAGAGGGAGAGGACGCTTTCTCCCGTATTTCTTGGAAGGACACCAACGCCACCATGAGGCTGCACCCTGTACTCTGATCACCTCCCAAAGCCTCACCTCCTCACCCTGGGAGCTGGGGCTTCCCCATGGGAAGTGGGGGTCGGGGGGATACAGTGTGCCCTGCAGACTCACAGCAGCTTTCCGAGAAGGGTAGTTCGCACTCAGGGTGTGTTTGTACCAATTATCAGCATAACATACGGCTGGGGGTAGAAGTTCTGATCCAGACTCTGATGTGTACATGAAAACCACGTTTCTGTGACGAGAACTTCTCTGCAGCAGAGGAGACCACCCAGATTGGGTGTGGGGGGCAGCCTGCTCCTAGAGAACTCAGTGGCCCCACCTGGGGTGGCTGGGGTCAGGTGGTAAAATCCAGGACCCCTGGCTTCCCTGGTGGCTCAGATAGTAAAGAATCTGCTTGAAATGCAGGAGACCTGGGTTCGATCCCTGGAGAAGGAAATGGCAACCCGTTCCAGTATTCTTGCTTGGGAAATCCCATGGACAGAGGACCCTGGTGGGCTACAGTCCATGGGGTCTCAAAGAGTTGGACACGACTGAGCGACTAACCCTTTCAGATAAACCAATAACTATGTCTCCTAGACACATATGCACTAAAAAACTACTCATGCTTTATCAGAAACCCAAACCTGACGTTAACTGGTGACTTGACCCTAACGTCTGATTAGACTCAGTGAATATCGCTTTCAAGAGCTCCAGCGTATGTCTGCCATGCAAACCTCCTTCAGAGGCCACTTCCCTGCCGTGACGGGGCCAAGGAATAAGCCAGCCACGGGCTGACTCCAGAAAGGGGGAAAAAAAAAGGGGCTCCAGGCTATGTTCACGTTAAACCTACAACTGTGCCATCAGCAAATTAAAATCAATTGAAATCAATTTAGCCGGATAAAGTCTCTCCCCCTGGGCTGAGGCTCATCTGCTGTGGTAACAGCTCCCAGCAATGAAACAGGTGCTTGTAAATTAATTAGCCTCCTGAAACACACCTTAAAATGAATTTCCCAGAACTCCCTGGCAGGGAGCCATCCTGGCCCCAAGAGCTGATCAGCGTCTGTAAATATTGAGATTTGATAAAGTGAGTGCGGCTCCGGCAGCAGATGGCTGGCGCCGATCCGTTCACCCCGCCTGGATGACGCGTTCAAGGCCCCCTCCCGGCGGGCCCCCTCTGGGAGCTGGGGAGGACCCCGGCCCCTCGCAGCTCCATGCTTCCTAATTGAAAATCCTTATTCCCAGATGGAGGCCCGTGCACCGCTCCAGGCCCCGCTCGGCGCTGCCTGACTGTTGATACACGGGTAATTGCTTCCAGTAATGCAGGTTAAATGTGACATTTAGTGCTTAATAAAAATTATCAAGGCCAGAGCCGTTTATCATTCCCACACTTTGGGCTGTCACTTGTAAGGGGATTCTCAAAATTCATTTGAATTCTTGAGCAGGAGACGGGCAGCTCCTCCGCTGCAAAGACATTACAGAGACAACTCGGATTGTTGGGGCCTTCCTTCTTTCCTCCTTTTGCTTTATTTGGTACTTTTCAGAGATTTGTTTGTTAACAAATAAACATTCCAAATTAACCTATCGCGCGCTGAGCCGCTCCTCCTCTGTGTTTGGCGGTTGGTGAATAGTGTATAATCAGCTGCTGTGGAGCGCACAGCATT
Source organism: Bubalus bubalis (assembly GCF_019923935.1). Lineage (NCBI taxonomy): Eukaryota > Metazoa > Chordata > Mammalia > Artiodactyla > Bovidae > Bubalus > Bubalus bubalis. Next base: position 1,460,864 of record NC_059169.1, read on the forward strand.
TAAGGCAGATGCACCGCTCGGCACCTCCCGCCTGGGGCCGCAGCTCTGAGATCTGCACCCCCCCCCAGCCCCCCACTCCCCAGGCAGCACGAAGAAGGGAACCTGGGGGGAGAAAGACCACGTTGGCCTCGCTCAAAATCACCACCAGCAGCTCTAAATAGAGAAGCAGAAATTGTTCTTTAGATCGAGAGCTTGAGGTTCCTCCCTGGGGTGGTTTTGCACCAACAATGGAAAGGATTTCAGAGCTGGCCTTTCAGAGAAGCCCTCCGCTCAGGTGGGCTTTCCAGCAGAGCTGCCTGGAACAAGCTGCGGGTGCTGACAGGCAGCAAAAGTAGAACGTTTCAGGCTGCTCGAATAGGAATGCCAGGAGGGACGGCCGTGCCAATACGCCCAGCTATCACGCCATCATGAGTGTGCACCTTCCTCAAGCCCTTCCCCAAAATGCCCCACAGCATTACCGTCACGGGCGGCAGTTTGCATCCCCCACAAATTCACGTTGTTTCCAGTGGTCATGTATGGAGGTCAGAGCTGAGCGCTGACGAATTGATGCTTTTGAACTGTGGTGTTGGGGAAGACTCTTGAGAGTCTCTTGGAGTGCAAGGAGATCCAACCAGTTCATCCTAAAGGAGATCAGTCCTGGGTGTTCATTGGAGGGTCTGATGTTGAAGCTGAAGCTCCAATACTTTGGCCACCTGATGCGAAGAACTGACTCATTGGAAAAGTTCTTTGATGCTGGCAAAGATTGAAGGCAGGAGAAGGAGGCAACAGAGGATGAGATGGTTGTGTGGCATCACCGACTCGGCAGACATGAGTCTGAGCAAACTCTGAGAGATAGTGAAGGACAGGGAAGCCTGGAATGCTGCAGCCGATGGGGTCGAAGAGTCAGACACGACTGAGCGACTGAACAAAACATAGGCCTTCATGGATTCGTCAGGTATCTTCATTTATCTTTAAAATAAACATTTAGGCTGTCTAATTTTTAGCAATTATAAATAGCACTATGAATATATTATCATATAAATTTTGTGCATATTCTTGTTTCTCTTCCTACAATAATTTCCAGGACAAGAAATTGCTAGGTTGAAAGATAACACATATTTTATATTTTAACCTGAAATTACACTCCAAAATATTCACTCCGAGAAATGCTTTAAAAAAAAAGAGAGAGAGTTTGTTTTACAATCTGTCAAGTTAAAGCTAGGATCACCATTGGCATGAGTCTTCAGGCCTATCAAAGACTCATTCAGCCACCAATAACGGCTGCTTCCACTGGATTCTGAAACTTAATCCTACAATCTGCTTAGATCACAAACTTTATCCAATACAAAAACCCCACTAAAACTTGGCTCACAGGTAGTAAAAATCAAGTGAATACATGCACACAAAATGTCAATAACTCCTTTATCACCTGCAAATGGCAAGGACTCCCATCAGCTTGTCCTTCCCCTGGTGCCCCACCATACAAAACATCTGCCTTCCCAGAGGTGCTCAAGAAGTGCTAAGATCCACGCAAGCATCTTAGACTCAGAGCATCACAGCACGTCAGGGCCGAAGGTGCAGGGGAAGAACCAGAGTCAGGTGGGAAGTGACGCGCCCGCAAGAGGGGCTGAGAGAGAGATCCAAGGGGGTGGGGGCAGGAGAGGGGGGCATCTCCACTGAGCCTTGGGGCGGGGGCGGGAGAGGGGGGCGTCTCCACTGAGCCTTGGGGCGGGGGCGGGAAAGGGGAGCGTCTCCCTGAGCCTTTAACAGTGCATGGTCAGCAGACACCCGCAGGCAGGCCAAGGGCCGTCCACACAGGGGGACGGCCAAGAGGAGGCACAGAAGGACATGCCAAGTGGGGACAGACAGCCGCCCCTGCTGGGCAGCACCAGCCTTGGAAGTCATGCCCTCCTGCTCACAGCCTTTGGGGTCCCACTTCTGGGAAACGCTCACTCCTACCCTGGGACCAAGTCCACTGTCACCCTCCAGACTCCAGGGTCCGGTGGCCACCCAAGGACTCAACAGCTGTCTTCTCTGAGTCCATAAGAAAAAGTGAAAAGGAGAGTGTTAGTCGCTCAGTCCCAACCGACTCTGTGACCTGGACTGTAGCCCACCAGGCTCCTCTGTCCATAGAATTCTCCAGGCAAGAATACTGGAGCAGGTAGACATTGCTTTCTCCAAGGGATCTTCCCGACCCAGAGATCAAACCCGTGTCTCATGTCTCTCACTTTTGCAGGAAGGTTCTTCACCACTAACGCCACCTGGGAAGCCTCTGTCAAAGATCAGGACCATTAAACCAGACCAAAGCATTAAACCAGATGGACAGGCTGACACTCTGGCCGTCAGGCCCACTGGGTGAGAAGGGGCACCCAGTGCCCCAATTCACACGGGTCCTGCTTGACCTTGAGGATTGACCTTGGTGTTTGATCCCTGACTAAAGGAACACAAAGGACTCCAGCTCCTCTAAAGCTCTTCCCGACTCACACACAACCCCCAGTGGTCCACACCCCAGAAGAGAGGGTCCCGAGGCAGTTTGACCGGCAGAAGGAGACTTCCCGCAGCCCCAGGCAAACTGAATGTCCGTGACCCCGGGGCAGCCGGGAGTGCACACGGGCCCCCCTCTGTGTCGGGGGACCCTGGGCCCCCTGGGCCCCCCAGGACACGCCATCCACAGACGCTCAGCAGTCTGAGACACGCGCACGTTTCCAACTGCTGAGGCTCGGCCTCGGAGGCCAAGCTGGGAGGGAGTTGGCTGGAGGCAGCCACCCCACCCGGAGCTGCCGTGAGCCCAGCTCCGCCCCTCGGGGCCCGCACATGACCGCCCGATGGGGCAGCATGTTGACCAGGGGTCGCTGGGATGACCTACAGCCTTGCACTTGGAGTCCGTTTATCCTCTTTCAAGACTGTGGCTCTGGTGCTGTGTTCTTCCCGTTTCTGGTGCAAAGAACTAGCCTTTCTGAGAATCTGATAAATACTGGATTCTCGCCTCAAGACATAGAAAGCCTATGAAAATATATACTCAATCTTTCACGCACATTTAGGGGATTTGAAGGCTCCTGAAAAACTGACCCCTGCCTTTTCGGCCTTTTAAAATTATAAACAAGCGCTCCAAGTCCAAGGGCCTCTAGCAAGCTCTTTGGAGGGTCTGTGAGTTATGATAAGCAAGCAGTGGCAGACACACTCTCCCCAGACGGACATGGCTCTGGCTGGCCTGCGGATCACAGCTTCTTTCTCACCTGCATCAGGGTCCCACTCACGGTGGGGACCGGGTAATGGGTTTGTGACGGCAGGTGCCACAGGTAGAGACAACGAGGGCAGCAAAGCAGAAAACTCACTGAGCTGCACCCAGCGCAGCCTTACAACAGCATCTAAGGGTTTTCCTTTCGACTTCTTGTCTCAGACTTGATGTCTGCACTTTCCCCAAATTCAAAAGCAAATGCAACAAGACATTGCTCACTGATTCTTTCAGCAACTTCTCCCCTCTCCTCCCACCACCCTTCTGGCAAGAATACTGTGTATCGGCAGCCCCTCTGGGGAAAATAACTTTGAAAAATTGGATAGTGGATGCTAAATGACTTAATGGATAAGAAAATGGCTTGTGCTTCTGAGACTGCTATTTAAAGACCAACTTGATATTTTATGTAAAACGAACCCTAGTTTTTTATGCAGTCATGGGACCTTGCCCAGCTTTTCTGCCAAATTTGCTGTTTATGGAGGATGTACTTCTTTAAGGATGTACTTCTGAGACTCACTAAGACTCTGGAGGACAGTGACATCTTTAAGCGCGTCCACACTGTGGGTGAAAAAAGGACAAAGCGTGCCTTCAAATTCCAAAAGGTAACCAGACATTTGAGATGAAATTGTAAAGGATAATTCCTGCATGTCATGATGGCAAACTGAGGACAGGACTTGAACTTGAACTTGGGATCTCATCTGACCCCCTGGCAAAATTCTGGGTTCCAACCTGACCTGCCCCCTACATGTTCCCTCCGCGGACGCACCAGCATGGACCACCACATGCACCTCCCAGGCGTCTCACGCATCCGTCCTCTGCTCTTGGCTCCCTGCTCCAAGCCCCCAAGCCGCCCAGACTGTCCTCCTGACACAAAGACTGCCTTCACCTCGACCCTGCCGGTCCAGGTGCGTGCCCAGGCTCACTGCCCTGCTCTCACTAGGCACCCGCCCCATTTGGGACCCCCGGCCTTGCACACGCTGCCCCCACCGCCCGCCCAGCGCACCTCCCATCTCCTGCTTCTCTGCCTGAAAAGTCTTGCTTGTTTTAAAAATCAGCTCAGGGACTCAGGAGCCACCCGGGGCGCGCATGATACCTCTCCTGACCGCCCAGCTCTGGTCCTCCCGCCTGGGACCCAAGGCCAAGGCTGCCGCAGGCGCCGCACCGCATGGTCTGGGCGGGAGACGCGGGGTCTGGTCCCACCCGCGCTGCACAGATGGGGAGGTGACTACGGGCTAAGAGGGCCTCAGCAGCAGACCCCCGGGGCCTCCACACTGCAGGAGGCTGCCCCAGCCAGCCAACTGCCCTCAGCTGAGACGACCCTGCCCAGGACAGCGGAGCAGGGACAGGGATCCTCCTTCCCGCGGAGGACGAGCCGGGAACTGAGGTTTCAGACCAGCAGGCAGAGGCACCCTGAGTCTCTCCCGGAAAATGCCTCCTATGGGCCTCCTCCGCCCCAGCTTCCGTTTATTTACAGCGCCGCCTTCTCCCGTCACCAAACACATGGAAACGTAGGCTGGAGGTTGAAGAGGGTACTGTTTACTGACAACAGGAATTCACGAACCAAAACAGCCTACTGCCTCGATCATTATAGGAGGTCCATGATAAAGACCTTACACGCTTTGAAAGAAAAAGTGAAGCAAAGGAAGTTTTTAAAGTTAAAAATATCCAATGCTACATAGAAGAGTAAAATGAAAGGCAATTTTATAATGAATTGGCCTGCTTACATTTTGGCACTTTATTGTCAAGTACGATTTAAATTCTGATGTAGGTCATCAGCTAAATGCTTACTTATGTGTTTCTTAGAATGGATATAATTTGAATGATAAGGTCAATGAGAATAGATAATAAATGTCTGAAACTATAAATAACGGAAGAACCAAACATACACATTCTATAATAACCACGTGACCACATAGACCAAAAAGGAAGGGAACATGAGTGTCCCACGATGTCATGACAGCTGACATGTATGACATAACAAATATCAATCCTGAAGGAAATCAGTCCTGAATACTCACTGCAAGGGCTGATGCTGAAGCTCCAATACTTTGGCCACCTGATGCAAAGAACTGAGTCATTTGAAAAGACCCTGATGCTGGGAAAGATTGAGTGCAGGAGGAGAAGGGGATGACAGAGGATGAGATGGTTGGATGGCATCACTGACTAGATGGACATGAGTTTGAGCAAGCTTCAGGAGATGGAGAAGGACCGGGAAGCCTGGTGTGCTGCAGTCCATGGGTCTCAAAGAGTCAGACACGACTGAGCTACTGAACAACAACACATGATGTAATACGAAAAACCGTCTCATCGGGTATTTGAGTGAGAATGATGGTGGGAATGTGAGAGGGAAGGAAGAGGCTCAGGAGGGCGCAGAGCACAGTGAGGAGAAGGACTGAAAACGAACCTATTCCCAGAGGGAGGGAGCGTCCCGCCCCACTGCACACCCTGGACACATTCTGAGTTCCCAAAGGAGGTGGGTCGGGGCAGGACGACAGGAAGCAGACGACAACTGCCCGCCTGCTCTAGAGGCTGCCTGAGACACGGGGCTCAGTCCACTCAGACCCCAGGCCCTATTGTATGAAAATGTTTTACAAGCTCCTGTGCTATCTTGAAAAGAAATAATACATTGTAAAATCTACCCCAGTTAGCTTCAAAAAATCAACACAACGCCCTAATAGTGTGAAAAGAAGATACTGGTAATGTAAATACTATGCACTTTGACACGTCAGCTCCTGGGTGTGACCTCCCGAAAGGCACTGTGAGGCCACCCCGTCTGCACCGACACGCCACTGCTGGGAACGTGGCCGCTGGACACGGGGCCACAGGATGCTCAGAGTGAACTTCCGACGTGGCCGCTGGACACGGGGCCACAGGATGCTCAGAGTGAACTTCCGACGTGGCCGCTGGAGACGGGGCGACAGGATGCTCAGAGCGAACTTCCGACACGGTGACCCCACTCTCGGTGAAGCTCCAAACAGCATCAAGAATAACCTTCCCTCATTAGAAGCATATATGCGTTTCTGGAAATTTTGGCAGGAACTGGAACTATGTGACGGGCTTCCCAGGTGGCTCAGTGGTAAAGCATCTGCCTGCCAGCGCAGGAGCCACAGAAGACACAGGTTTGATCCCTGGGTCAGGAAGCTCCCCTGGAGGAGGAAATGGCAACCCACTCCAGTACTGTTGCCTGCGAAATCCATGGACAGAGGAGCCTGGCGGCTACAGTCCCTGAGGTCACAAAGAGTTGGACACGACTGAGCGCTCATGCAAGAGCTCTGGGACAATGCTTTAGAAAAAGAAGCCGGTCCAAAGGCCAGATGCTCAGAAGCAGGATTTCCACCCTTAGGAAAGCCGTGTGTGGGGGGACCCCGTTGAGCAGGTGGGACTGGCTGGGCCCTGCGGGATGTCTATGGCCGCCCACAGCCACCTCCGCTTCCACAAACCAGCGAGCGGCTCCTCGAGGTGACACCCCCGCTGAAGGCAGGGTGTCCGCTGACCTGGGTCTGCTTCTTCGGGAAACTGGTGTCAGCAGAGCCAGAGCCGGGAGTGGACTCAGGACGGGAAGGTGAGCAGAGACACGTGAGGCCCCTCCCCAGGGCCCCGGCTCCCTGCTTTCTGTCCCTACACCTCACAGCCGACACAGAACTTCAGCTCATTACTTTGGCACAGGCTGCCCCCTCCTGTGAAAACTCTCAACTATTTCTCATGGATTGCTAATAAATGCCTCCAAAATGCACAGAAGAATACATATTTTTGCAAGCCGTCCAAGTGTGTTGTCCTTCAAGGTGAAATATTGACCATAGCCTTTCACTGGTCAACATTTGGTTTGCAGATTGATTCATCTGATGCGTGTTCTCAGAAGTCAATAATGTCTTATTCCTTGAGGCCTCATTCCGTTGTCTCCATCTGGCCAGGTTTCTCCGAACGCGCCTGACACAGCCCGCAGGCGAGGCCATGCTGAGGAGACCCCCCAGGCACATGGGTGCCCATCCCCCCCCTTGGGCAGAGTCCTGCTCAGATGAAGGAAATAGAGGCTGTTTCGTTTGTGTATTATTCTCATCGCTTTTCATGAAAACCAAGCCCTTGTTCTGCTCATGGTGTGCCTTTTAATGAACCTGCAGGACACAGAGGAAGTGCCTTAGCCGCCTCTGGGCCTGTGATGCTTTAGGCAGGAGGTCAGACTAGCAGGGAGACTGTGCATGCACCCCAGTACCAGGGAGGACGCAGGAGTTTGTATCAGAATCCCGCCAAGCCCTCGTATTTACCAGGCGATGGAGCACGGCTCTCCTCCGGGAGCAACAGGGAGCACGGCGCCCGGTGTGGAGCAGACACACTTGAACTTGAATGTGCACATGAACCTCCCCAGCATCCTGTGAAAATGCAGATCCTGGTGCAGGCGGCCTGCAAAGGAGCCTGAGACACCGCATTTCTAACGGCCTCCCAGGGGTGCTGTCGCTGCCGGAAAAATCACACTCTCCTGGACCAAGGTACACCCCCACACACACATCGGGTGATACCGCTGCCAGACAAATGCACACACTCTCCTGGACCGAGTTAGCGCCAGCCCCCATCGTCTGAGATCCAGAAGTCCTTTCCTGACCCTCTTGCCACCCCACCCAGGCTGGGAAGCAGCCCCCTCTCTCCTCGGAACCCGGCTTGTGCCTGTGGAACACGGCAGGACAGTTAGCCATCTGTCAGCTCCCTCCCATGAAGCCAAGACAGGCTCCAACCTGGAACCATGAGCTTCATCTAGGAGTCACCAGTGACAACACTTGACAGCCAGATGTTTAATGAACGACTGTGGAGCGGAGGGATGGCGGGCGGGCGGTGGAAGACGATGCACGGCTGGAGTTAAAGCCTGGTTGAGGCTCCGCCATTAAATCTGTAATTGTTGGCGAGTCTCTTTACCTTCTCCTTCTCCTCCTCCATAAACTGGAGGGATGGGCTGGCTTCTGCCGTCTCCTCCAATTTGATACGATCACAGGAACGGGTGAACTGAATTGACAGCATCCTTGGTGGCACTGTGCTAACGGCCTCGGTGGATTATCTCAACTCCTCTTTACAAAATGTCCGAGAAAGATGCGTTATTGGCCCCATTCCACAGATGAGGATATGCCGAGAAAGAGTGAGTGACTCGCTTGTGTTCACAGAGTGAGTGACCAAGCCAGGGCTCGGCCCAGACTCAAGGCCGCCCAGGGCCGGCCGGCCCCCAGAACAGTGCCCAGCCCATCGGAGCACAGGACAGCAGACAGACAGCCCTGCTCCAGGGCCACCCAGGCGCCCCCACCCTGGAGCGTGGCTGTGGAGTTTGGCTCCTCTGCCAGCTGCTCCCCTCTGCAGAGGGCCAAGCCCCAGGAGATGGGCAGGGCCAGGCTGGCAGAATGTCAGCACCTGCCCTGGAAAAGGAGGGCCCTGTTGGTGCCCACCTCTGCAGAGCCACTCCGCCGGGGGCTGGACCCGGGGTCTCAGGGAGCAGCTGAGTCACTGGAGCTCATGCTCTGAATCAGACAGGCGGAGGACCCCAGCTCTGGCAAGCGTCAGCCCGTGACACACCGCATCTTCTCCCGGCTCGCCATTTACGAGGCGTCAGGGATGAAGTTGCTCCCTTCCTGAGGCTGCTCTAAAGTGTGTCTGTTCCTTGGCACAGGCCCTTGACTCTGGCACTGAAGCTCTCCCAGAGATTTAGAAAACAAAGGTGGTACTTGGAAAAGGTAAAGAGCTACGTCCCCGAGACCCAGCAACTGGTGTAGCTTTAGACCCAGAGAAACTTGCTTGTATGTACAGAGCTACTCACTGCCGTACTGCGGACACCAGGAAAAAGTTGGTCCTACCTCTCTGTCCGTCAATTAGCCAATCGAGAGGCAAGCTGTGGCCCATTTGTTTGAAGTAAAACAAGACCAGTGAGACGAATGAGCCAAAGCTTCCTGCCGCCGCCATACAGGAGTCTCTGAAACAGGATGCTGGGTGTCACCAAGAAGCGCAAAGGTATCCGAGCTCTATTTGCACAATCTTTCCGCATGCACCCAATTCAGGATAGCGGTCAACTCTAGGGAAGCGGAACAGAGAGGCAGAGGGATCGCTCGCCACGGTTGACTTTTTACGGTTGGTGATGGGCACACGCGTTTGTAGCATAACGTCCTTTGTGTAATCTGCCCAGATACTTCACCATAAAATGCTAAGAGTCACTTGCAAGAGAGGACCTAATTCTAATTCACATTCCAGAAATTAAGGATCAATTATTTTCCATGAATCTACTGCTTTTTGCTTCACACACTTACCTTCCCGACAACATCATCTGGGGAAGCCCTCCCGCAGGTCCAGAAGTTACCCACCGCCATGGGTCTGCCACCACCGCCTGCTCTGAGCACATCTGTCCCCCTAACGGAGCACGTGGGCCCCGCAGGAACCGGGTCGCTTGTGCTCCGGAGAGCCATGAGGCTCACTGATGCATCAGAGGCAGTCATCCCCAGGCGTTTTGACGAGCGAGTATGCACGCTGCCCTTCAGACTGCAGGTCTCGAAGCAGCGGTCCCACGCTGGCAGCACAGGCTCTGGAGAGACAGGCAGGGCAGGAGGGCACCACCCTGCTGACCAGCCTCGGGCCTTGCCGGCCCCCGGGGCCCCCACCTGCCAGAATGATACAAGGACTCTTGGCAGCAAACCATCCATCAGCAGCTAAGCTTGGGTCTAAAACATCACCAAAGCAGCGGGCTCCTCGCAAGGCAGACGCTGAGTGACTGCCACACTCGCCTCCAGGGCTCCGGCCAGGTGCCTCCTCCGTTTCTCCATCTATAATCGTGTGTACACACGTGCCGCCCACAGCACACATACACCGAAGCGCATGCACATGCCCTTGCTGACATGTGTGTATACTCGTGTGCATGTGTGTACATGTGTGCTGGGCACACATACACCGAAGCGTATGCACATGCCCTTGCTGACATGTGTGAATACTCATGTGCATGTGTGCACACGTGCTGTGCAGAGCACATGTTCACACACGTGCATGTACACACATGTGCCGACACATACATTCCCCTCTCGAACTGTTCTCTCAAGAGGTTACCAAGGTCTCATGGATGTGATTAACCTGTTTTGAACACCGAGCACTTGCTCTCGAGATCACGTCAGACCTTTCACTGAACCCTGAGTGTGGTTCACAGCTGACGGTTTCAGTTGCTCTAAGGACACTTGGCCCACAGACGGCCTGGCCTTCGAGGGTCTCGCAGCAGCACAGCGCCAGCCAACCTGGCTCTTCCTAAGGCCAGGGGGCCACGGGGGCCACAGTCTCCTGCGTCCAACCGACGGAGAGGTGGTTCCGAGGCTGCGGCCCCAGGGCTCAGACCACCTGAGCCCCGTTTCCATTGTCCATCTTCCCAAGCTCCCTGTCCAGTCTGCAGTGAGGCTCCAGACACTGTGTGGAGAGCAGGCCTCCACGGTAAGGGCCGCTGACAGGAGATCCTGGGGCTGGCCCTGGGCCCCCTGCTCCCCAGGAGCCCGACACACAGTGCATCTACGCTGCGGACGCGGTGCTGGGGGCTCCCTGGCTCCTTTGGGGGTTTTGAGCTTTCTTTGAGTCGTAAGTCAAAGATTGGGGCCAGAGCCAGGCAGAGTCCTCAGCCCGTCCACAGGGCGCTGGGCTGAAGAGTCCAGGAAGGAGCCAGAAACGAGCATCCCCTTCTGCAATCCTCCAATGAATGTCTGCCAACCGGCCAAAGCCAACTCTCAAAAAAAAAAGAAAAGGAGCGTACGCCTCGCCACTGCCTCCCAGCCCCAGGGTGTAGAGCAGCTGCTGCTGTTTTGGAAAAAATAAAAATTCATCCCACAACCCAGGGCCCATCCAACCCGCCCCCACCCCATGCCGACACCTCCTATCTTGCTGGTGGCCCAGCACCTGGTTCCCCAAGAGCAGACACACCAGCTTCCATGAGGAGGGGCCCGTGCCTGCTCACTGCACGGACACACGGCATCCACCCGCGGTGACCCGCTGCCCAAGGCTGGGGACCCCGGGCGGACCGGTGCGGCTGGCGGAGGTGGAGACCTGGCGCCCAGCGCAGACCAGGGCCCGCACAGCCAGCCGAAAGCCGCGGGCTCCCCGGGCAGCCGAGAGGGTCAACGGTCAATCAGGCAGCGCTTGATAAAGTACATTTAATTACAAGGGCACTCAGGTATTTGGATCTCTTGATGCAGTCTTCTAAATTGGATGTCGTTTCAGTTATTGGAAATTAGAATCAAATGAATAAATATGCTGTTATTTAAAAGTTACATTTTTCAGGGAGAAAAAAAAAGGTAATGACTGGATTCAGTACTTTAAGCCTCAGGCACCAAACGCTGACGTGTGCTTTCTTGGGACCCACACATGACGACCCGAGTCCTCCGGCCCTGTGGGTGGGTTGGCTGTTTCAGAAACTGGCCAACTAACACTGCCAGACATTCGTATGGATCTGTTTCAGCTGAACCGAGGGGCTTGAGGAACCTTCTGACCTGTGTGTATCTCCTCCAAATATTTTTCTCCTCGTTATGATTTGGCCAGCCCTCGCCTGTGTGTTCATTAAATGCCCGTCGTTTCTGTGCCTGCGTCTCCTCCAGCAATCCTTAAGTGAATTCAGGCTCCGAGACAGAAATAGACCTGCTTTGCTTCCCACTGCCCAGTTTACTGACTAAAGACTCAGGGAATCAGTTCCATTTGGGGGAAGAATACTGAGATAGCCCATCTTTTTTTTTTTTTTTGGCTACTTTAGTTCATTTTTGGCTACGTTTTACACAACAAGTTAGAAGCCACTGGGCCACTTCCCACATCCATCGGATCCCTGGCTTGGGAGTGAGGAGGACCTGAGAGCCCAGAATAGCCCGTATAGTAACACCAAAGCTCCAGCGCCACCCATTCTGGGCCTCTACAAGGACTGATCAGCCAAAGCTTACTGCGTGTCCTCAAATTGTTTATCTTGCAGTATTTTATTTAAAAATGAGAATTAATTTTTTTAAGTTAAGCCTGTAGGCTCCTCCCAGGCCTGTTCTGTCTACGTTAGGATCCATGGGATTCCCCAGGCAAGAATACTGGAGAGGGTTGCCATTTTCTTCTCCAGGGGATCGTCCCGACCCAGGTATCAAACCCACACCTCCTGCATTGGAAGGTGGACTCTACCACTGAGCCACCTGGGAAGCCCAGTGCAACTCGAGCACTGTGTAAGTAGTTGGAAATACAGTGTAAATCCTATATAAATAGTTGCTCAGTGTCCCCAGCAAAGCCCATTAACAATTCCTGGGAAGTAAAAACAGAAGGTTCGGTGGGTAAAGAATCCGTCTACAATGCAGGAGACACAGGAGACACGGGTTGGTCTCGTGCGTGGCAGGGTGTTCAGCAGCAGCACCCGACCTCTACCCGCGAGGCCGTGGGGGCACTGTCCCAGCTGGCCGTGTCCCGGGGCAGTGGCCTGGAGCTGAGTGCCCCCGAAGGAGGCCCCGTGAGGCCCCCTTGAGCGTAAAGCACAGGCTCAGAGCCTCCGGGAGCTCCTGCAGGGCTGGCGGGAACGCAGGTGGCCATGGGGCCTCTCCCGGGAACTCTGGTCCATCTTAGGAAACCAAGCACAGTTCCCATGTGACGCCCGAGAACAAACGCCCATGACCACCTGCACGCATGAAACCCGAACGCCGGAAACCATCCAGGTGTCCTTCAGCAGGGGCGCGGACAAGCAGACCTCAGTGCATTCACGTCGGGCAATAACACTGTCTGTGGCCAGAGAGCACCCCCGTCAAGGGGTAGGGCAACCTGGACCAAGCTCAGAGGCGACCCCCTGAGAGACACAACCCCAGGGGTTACTGGGCGAGCCAACATTTCAGATTCTCCAAAAACCACCAGTGATGGAAAAGAGCCCGGAGGGTCCCAGGGTCAGGGGCAATGTGGGAGGCTGACCACGGGTCTCAGTTTCCCCGGCACCTTTCCAGTTTAGCGCCAAACATTCCACATGCCGGAAACGCCAGGGTGGTTAGTTGCCATGGGTGTGAATGCCGAAGCCAGCCTGGGGAATCTCGGGGGAGGCGAAGCAGTCCTCCACCCTGGCTTTGCTGGCGGTAGTCACATGAATCCATACCTGTGTTAGGACTCATGATGATTTTTAAAACAAAAGGACGCAAAAAGGCTCAGAGAGCATCTCTTCCAGGGTGGGTGGGGTCTCTGGATCTTCGTGGCTTCCCGGGAGGGTGGGCAGAAGAAGAGAAGGAATGACAGGCTCTCTGTGTGACCCCAGCCTGCCCCTGAGCCCCCGTGCTCCTCAGGTGACCCCCAGACCAGCAGGCCTTACACATCCATCATTCACACCCCAGATCCCCAGAGCTTCCATCAGTCGGAGGCCGGAACCCCTCCATAGACAGCACCCCGTGCGTGGGCGCTCACAGAGGTCCCTGACCTCAGCCTCCTCATGTTCTCTTCCACGGGAGCCCAGTGCAGGGAGAGGTGGCCTGCTCACTCAGGGTCATGCAGGGAGGCTTGGCCTTCCTTAACTCACCTGAGTGGCGCGCACTTTGTAACACATTTTTTGGCAGCTGCAGAGGTAGCAGAGGTCACGTGGGCTGAGAGGTGAACGAGGAGGTGTCCTTTGGGCTCCGTGTTCAGAAACTCAGGCTGGTCCCTCAGAGGCTGGTTTGGGAGAGGGTGAGGGCTCTCTGACCCCTGGCCCTGTCCTCTCCTGCCCAGAAGTGAACCTCTGCCTGCGTAGAACTGCAGCTGAGATGCTGTGCGCGGTGGGCACAGACAGCAAAGGAAAGTCTGCTCGTGGGATCCGGTGCTGTGAAGAGGCTGAGAGAGTGAGCCTGCAGCAGGCAGCGCCAGGCCCCTTGGACCTGAGCACGAAGCAGGACGTGGTGTGGACGGTGTGGTGATCACCACCACCACCATCATCAGTCACCATTACCGTCATCCTCGTCCATGCACGGTGCTTTCTGAAAGAGTCACAAGGCTTTCTGTCCATGGATCCCCACTCAAATCCTTGGGAACTAGAAGGTGTGGCTCCTTTCATTTTTGACTTTTTCAGGGTCAGGGCTGAACCAGCCTTGAATCTCTGAGTTCTGACTCTAAACTCCTCTTGCTCTCGGCCTCCTGCTTGCAGGTGATGGTAACACATGGTACCTTTGTCTTGCAGAGGCAGAATCAGGAAAGCTCACAGATTTGGGTGGAGACAGGAGTAAGGGAGCTGCAAGGTTCCAGCACCTGTCACAGTTGGACTTGAGTCCAGCTGCTCAGAAGCGACCACATAACCATCTTCTTATTCAGCTTCTCTGGGGTGAGTGGAAGGAGAGTCTCCAAGGCCTACACCCCCACATCAGGGAGAGGCCAGGGGCCCCCAGGAGCTTGTGGGGGGTTGGAATGCCTCCAGAGAGCCCTGCATCCTCAGGACCAGGTGCTCACCACCGGGTGCCTGTGATGGTCGTGATGGTGGTGAGGATGGTGGTGATGATGATGTTGGTGACGGTAATATGAGAGGGAGAAGAGATCAGAGGAGAAGGAGGAGATGGGGAGGAGGAGCAGGTAAGAGAAGAGGGATCCTGCGGCCCAAAGGAGATGTGATCACTCTGAGTTCAGAGGCTGGCCGGCCGGATAATGTCTCTGAAACGTTTCACAGCCCCCAAGTTTCAGTTTCCCCAGGCTTGAGATGGAAATATGCCCAAAGGCTGACGATCACGTAAGACAGGTCCACCGCTCACTCCACCTGAGCACGCAACAGACTTCAATTCTAGGGCAGGGCCAGCACCTGGATGGGCCGTGCTGTGGGCAACCTCACTGGGCCTAGGGAATCTGTTTCCAAACCATCTATTTACACACAATAGCCTTCCACAAGGACCCTACCGGAGAATCACAGCATCCACTCGGTCCGGTTTGGACGGAAAACCTAGCCTGTGGTCATCACACCCCAACTAGAGTCCAAGGTTCCTCGTGGGCAGAGAGGGACTCGTCCATTTTACCCTGTGACTTATATTCTCCCCAGGGTCATAACTGGCATCTCTTCTAATAAGAAAAGATCCATCTACCGGCAGTTTCAGTTTAGAAATGGAAACTACGATTCAGCTGAGAACACCATCCTTCACCGTTGATTTGCCGCCCCCAGGCCTTCCTGCTGGGATCACTGGGGTGAGCGGACCCGAAGCTCCCCGCTCCAGGTGGGACACTGGCAGCCCACACAATGCCAACTGTGCGAAGCCAGCAGCTGTAATTGCTGAGAGCCGGAAGCCTGGCTCTTATTACTTAGGGCATTTGAATTTCCGACAGTAATGCTGCATTAACGAAGGGCGTCTTTTTTTTGCATTGAATTTACACCTAATGTGATTCCATTTTGCATTCTTTACATATGCAGATGAGGTAGCTAGAACGTTCCTGATGCAAAAACTGTTTTTGCTAAATCATATCAAAATGTTTCATGGATCTCACCAAAAAGTGTTGATATATGGAAATTGCTCTTTTTCAAAAACTGTCTTTAAAACCCAAATGGTATATTTTGAATTTCTTTTCTCTACACCACACCCTCCCCGGTATTTGTGGAGAATTAGAGGAAATAAATAATATATTAATGCCACATTGCCACGGCATGGGAGCAGGGGCAACCAGAATAATGCTCATTTTAGCCATTATTGAGACAGAAGGAGGTTAGTCCAGGGCTCAGGTGTTTTCCGAGGCAGATGGAAGAGCGAAAGTTAATGTTAGAACGTCAGAAATGTGTCCTTGTCTCCCTTCTGAGTAAGGGAAAAAGAGTCACACACTGAACAATTATATGAGGGGTGTATTTCCTACATACTAAAGCTGGTTGGTCTCATCTGGGATTAGGTCATGCACTGTTTTAAAAGGGATGAAGGCAGCGCCCTGTCCCTCCAGGACCTGCAGCCCGTAGCTACTCTGGGCTGAACGATGACTGCGTCAGGGACGGGAGCCTGGGGCACTGCCCGTTTTCACATGCCAGCTTTCCAAACTCCTTAGGCAGGCTGAAAACCACAGCAAACTCCGCTGCGTCATGAGAATGGACTGTTTCGGGCCTCATGCAAGGAACAATTAACATGAATGTGAGCATAATCGCACAGGTTAAAGTATCAAGAAGGAGAGGAAGCACAGTAGCCAGGTATCAGAGACGTGCTCGGAGCATCCTCCCAGAGCAAGGTGCAGGGCAGACAACGCGCTCGGAGAGCCAGTGGCCTTCGTGGCGGTTAACCGAGTCAGAGGGGCCCAGAAAGCCAAAGGAGGGCGCATAACGAACTGGGGAAGAGGTTTATGAAAAAAAAAAAAAAGAGAGAGACAGACACACAAAAGCAAGGGCTCTCTCCAGCTGAGAAAACGCTTTCAAATCGGGGCATACATCTATCTGCCTGGGGCTGGTTGCTTCCCCTCCTGAAATGGAGGAAACGTGTAAACACGCCACGCAAAGGTGCCGGCTACAGCTGTACGGGCCGCTCTGCACACTCAGCCAGCGCCGTGAAAATCTGTCACAGGACTTGGGCACATACGTACGGGTCCTTCCTTCTAGAGTGAATCTGCACGCTTCCTGCCCTGGGATATTCCTGAGCTTTATGGCTGGACACTTTGAGAAAAGCACACACGGGAGGTGAACAGAAATACACCCAAAGTCCCAACAGCCTTTCTCCAGGTGACTTGTAACTGTTTTTTTAAGTAGATAATACTAACCAGCCTGGCTTCCACAAAATCCCAGCATTCCAATACAGCCTCGGCGAACAACCTGCCTTCATGACGCCGAGGATTCACCTCACTCCGATGGCCCCTGAAAATAGATTTTTCTTGGGTTTTTTTTTTGGGGGGGGGGGGTAGGTAGCTCCTTGTTGGGTAGGTAAGGGGCCTGCTGAGGAGCTCAGGCTTGGAAACTATTTAGTGATGCTGCCTGAAGGGTCCATTTCCCTGTTCAATCATCTTCCCCTAATAGAATAACATACCTTGATTTTTCATCAACGTTAAGTGTGTTTTTTAATATATGTAATGGTGTTTGGATGACATTTATTTAATAGATTCAAATTGTCCCGGCATGTCTCTGCTATTGATTTGGCTCTCCTCAACGGGACTGAACATATTGTGGGCCTGCCCCCGGTTACCCCAAGGTGGGAAGTTTACACAAAAGCTTGCTCCCTGAATCTATAATCTATAATCTATCTATAATCTATCTATAATCTCCTATAATCTATCTATCTATCTATAATCTATCTATAATCTCCCAGGGTGGGAGGGGGAAAAAAAAAAACCTAAAGAATACTGGAAATGTTCTTCTGCTTCCATGTGTATCTGGCAGCCACAATTCTAACGTTTATTATTGTCTGCGATTTATTGGTTTCGCTCTTTCATTAATAATTCAATGTTTACAAAAAAAACAAGCTCTTCAAAGCACAAAAAAATCCATTTAAAGCTATATAAACTTTTTTTGGGGGGTGGTCAGAATTAAACGTCTTTGTATGTTGAAATGCCAGTTCTGCCGCACAGACTTAATTAAAGTTACTGGATTTGGAGAAAAGGAAGTTGAGTTGGCGTGCTAACCTTTGGCTGTTCTGTCAGTTTGAACAGAGCTGAAAATTACCTCCTAATGGCTGAGAATATGTGTGCGCAGCGTCATATTTTGAACCTAATCGCGCTGTGCTCCCCACAGACGCAGACGTGTTTATTTATATAGATTTAATCAGCGACAAGGGTCCCTCTCTGTGGAGCTTGGTTAGATGGCTTGAAAGCAAAGTGTTATTGCAGCATTTCTAAACTCACAACTTAGAGCCCAAACTGTCCCAGAACCCCAGGCATTCGGAAATTGCCATTTTGACTTCATTATCAGGCATTTGCTTTTTGAATGAAATTATTCAGGATATTGTGATAAACAGATACAAAGCAATTTTCCCTCTGCCAAAGGAACCTACAGTGACGCAAGTCAGAAACTGCATTCATTACGGTGGGGCCCCAAAGGGGGTGAGTGTTGAGACCCAAGGTCACCTCGCAGGGACCCACACACCACCTCCTGCAGCTTCTAGACCCGTGTTGTGGGAAATATTCACACTTAAAAGGACAGGGCCCCAAGAGAAGCAAGAGGCTCTGAAGCTGCACAGGAGCTTGGCCAGTCAGGGCACCTGAGCCTTCCTGGCTCCCACCACTCTGCCCCTACATGGGGAAGGGGGTCCCCGTCCCGTCTGATCCCACCATCTGACCTTGGATGTAGAAGGCTCACTCACAATTCTGCTCCCAATGACTGGTGTTCTCTTGGGCAAAATCTACATAACCTGCTGCCAAGGACTGTCAAACAAACGTTCGACTTCGTACACCCCATGACCAAACCCCAGAAGGGAAGGAAGGGAAATAAACTGTGCTGGGATGAGAAAGTGCTGAGGAAGGTAAAAATCAGATATTCGTGTAAGCGCGTAGATGCAAAATGCTGAATGTGACCTCCAAGGAATGTCTGAGGTGACTTACCTTTGCATTTGCCCCACACCCCCGCCCCAGCCTGGACTTACAGACACAGGTTCTAACTGCTGACTCAGAGAGTGACAGAGAAAGGGAAGAAGTCCGCCTGGCATTTCGAAAACGTATGCTTTGTTTTAGTTTCAGGATTGAGGGTGGGTGTGGAGCCAAGTGAGGAGGAAGGGAGTGTGCGGCAGCAGCAAATTCCTTTAAAATTACACTCTTTGGTACTATACTCTTCTATACTCTTTAAAAACAATTTCAACCGTCATTCTGAGCAGGGGCATTTAGATGAATAAACGAATTTACTGTTTCTCCTTAAGCAATACCCAACCGTAAACCACCCCCATTTTGCACATTCGGCTGATTGATGACGAAGCACCAACAGCATTTGCAGCCTGTTCGTGTTCCACAAAATCCCCTCTCTTATCCTAATAAAACTACTTTAAATGGGAAAAGCAAATGTGCTTTCTTTGAACTCAAATTATTTAAAACAAGTTCTTATATTGCTTTTTGGAAACTTACACAGGACAAGTTTTTAAATGCCCTTTTTTATTTAACTTCCAACGACTCAGTGTTTAAAAATTTAGTTCTGCCATTAGATTCAAAGATCACTTCATTCTCTTAAAGGTACCGTGCTACGTTGCCTCATTATAATAAACACCAATGGTTTTACCACCGCGCAGCTCCGCGCACATTAGCATGCTTTGGCTGGGGTATTGTTTTACTCTGACCTGTATGATGGGTGTCACATTAGCAAGACAACAAATCAAACGTTTGTTAATTTCCCTCGCTTTCCCACACAGCTGGTGGTGTTATCGTGTCACCAGATTTTAATTAATATGATAAGTAACACTTGCAAGACAACAGCCGGATTTTTTTCCCCTCTGTGTGCGTGAGGGGCTGTAAGCCTCCTGAGTGTGTGTGTGTGTGTGTGTGTACGTGTGCGCCTGCACACACGTGTGTGCAGATGGTACAAAGCAGGAGGAAGCTAAGATATTCACAAGGGCCTTTTGCAACAAATTAATCACCAAAAACATTCACAGCCACACACAAAGCTATTTCCAATCTAACTTTCATAACACTATCTTCTTTTGCTCTTCCGGATCAAAGATCACCATGCACCAATGCAGAATAAAAATCAGAGAAACAGATAAGAAAATGTGCTAATTTTCATACCTGGGGTAGTTGTGTGTTTAAGGTTTTAGCAGTTAAGAGAGATGCAATACTGCTGTCTTCGGAGAGGTTTAATTTTAATCTCTCCAGCTTCCACGTGAATAGTAACAAATACACGTCTGACTTACACAGGGACCATTGTGTGTGTTCCATGTGCGAAAAACCCTGCTTGGGCTGTTCTTGGGTAAGGGGAAAGTGCCATCTATTTGCAAAAGCTAGAAATGCAGCTGAGCTCGGAAGGGAGAGATCCCTCCACCGCCAGTCCCAGCCCTGGAGCCTCCGGCACTGCTAACAACAGACCCAGAAGTGGGTCGGTCCAACAGGGGAAGAACAACCACGGCACAAAAATGCATAAAAGAAAATGCAATCCCGGCACGTGCTCCCTGTAAAATATTTTACAAAACGAGTACCGAGGCTCCATTTAAAACTGTTTCTATACATTTTTTAGTAAAAAGAGGAGCAGTATCCAGTTCCAAAAAAACGTGTAATATAAACCACCACCTAAGAATGAATGCATTTTACCTTTAGGTATTTTAAAAATTATTTAATGCTTTTTAAGTAACACAGTAGAAATTAATTCTATAACAAAACACTAACAGTGGAAATCCTTAAATGGTTGCTGGAGGAAAATGCCAATAAGAAAAGCAGTGTTCATAATTAGAACTGTTTCTAATGCTTTCTGATTTTGGATTTTCTGAAGAGAAAGGAAACCTCTTCCTCCTGGGAATGGAAGGCAGAAATCCCGTTTATGGAGATGAAATTCTTCCAAATCTCCTTATTGTTTATTTAACTTAACATTTTTTTCCTTCTGTCACAAAATACAGGTTTCCCCTGATGAATCCCAAACTCTAATATGCCACCTACATAAGATTAAGCCCTAGAAGCAGGATGGCACCGACATCCCTGAAAAGACGGTTTTCTCCGTGAGTAGGATTAAGCCCAGAGCAATTTCCACACGCGGCAGCGGTGTGTTGACAGGGAAGGCCGGCAGACCTGATCGCCGGTCCTTCCAGTCTCGTGCCCCCGCCCAAAGCTGCCCGGCAGAACGGGGGTGCTGGGAAGCCGGCTCGGTTGCCTTCAACCAGGCGTGTAAACACAGGCTCAGATTTGAGGTCAACTCGTAATCTCCGGTAACGGTTCTGAAAGGGAACGAGAAAGCAGGTTTCCAGCCTCCTCTGCCGGTCTGCTCGGCAGTCCTGCGGGCCAGCGTGCAGAGAGGGTCGGAGGAAAACCGCCCACCGGCTCATCAGAAGCCGACCCTGGGAAAATTCACCTGGGCATTCAGTCAGCGAGAAGGCTCCGAGGGGCTCCTGCTTGGTGGGAGCAGAGCTGCCCGTGGTGGGGGGCAGAGAGCCAGCCCGCCTGTCCCCACTCCGTCCACACCACAGGCCTGGAGCCTCCTCCCGTCCTCTGCTGCCCCGGGGCCGGGAGGAGAGGGGGCTGCCTTCCTGAGAGATGTTGGGAGGGCCTCTTTTCTAGGCAGAGGAGCCAGGGGAGCTGAAGACAGACGGACCCTGACCGGGCCAGTCCCCGGGCCAGTGTGTGCTGTACCACCCAGACGTCCACGGGGCCAAAGCCCTCAGGAGGGCTTGGTCCACCCCCAGCTCAGCGAGGGCGAGAGCCCCAGACTCCCCAGGACGCATCTCCCGCCCTGGCTTCCTCTCCACTGCGTCAGCAGAACAAGGATCTGGCTCTTTCCTGCCTTCACCTTGCACCTCAGCCAAGTAAGGGAGTTTAGGGGCAGACGGAGCAGGGAGGGCTTCCAGGGGTCAGGTCATGCCCACCCCCCAAGGGAAATACTGGCCCAGCAAGCCCCTAAAACAACCGGGGAATGCCCACAGAGCAAGGACCCTTCATGGCCAGCCCCCTGAAGGAGACAGGGAGCTGGAGCTGGGGTGCCTGCAAGACATTCTCCCGCAACAACCCAGCGGCTCAGGCTTCAAGGGGAAGCAGCTGAGAGCCTGAGTCAGGTTTCCAAATTTAACACCCGGAAGACACATTTTATTCTGACCAAGCAGGGGCAGACAAGAGCTGTTATGGGCAGTGAGCTTAGCTAGGAGCATCAGAGCAGGTGATGTAGGGAAAGAGCAGGGACCAGGGGGCAGCGTGGTGGGAGGGGAGCAGAAAAGGGGGAGGGGGAGGGAGAGAAAGGAGATGAGGGAGGGAGGGGTCTTCCAGAAAAGGATTTGGTGATCAAAGCACAATCCACCTAAAAATCACACACACACTGCAGAGTAACACTGGCTCCTACAAGATCAGGATCTGGACGTGAGCCTCAGAGATTCAGGTCAGGCTGTCCCGCCCCTGCCCCAGGAGCTCAGGGCGAGGCTGGAGCGACAGGAATCATCGTTGTCTCCAGGGACAGGAGATGGCACATCCCAATTTCAGATTGAATGCAGAGCCCCGGCAGTCACAAGACACACCCTGTGCGCCACCGGCAAGAAGAATGCAGCCAGGTGTCACGACGAGGTGCTGCCGGTGCGACGCACCTGATGGACACCGTCAGACGTGGGGAATGTCTGTTTGGGATAAGTGAAGTGTAAGGGAGATGGCCCTGCCCTGCTTCTGACATGTTATGAAGATTGGAGAGACTTCAAAGAAAAATGCAAAAATCTGTGAGAGTCTACCGATTCACTTTCTATAGGTTTGGAAGGTAACTGTATGTGTGTTCAGTCGCTAAGCCATGTCTGAATCTTTGTGACCCTATGGACAGCAGCACGCCAGGCTTCCTGTCCTTCACCATCTCCCAGAGCTTGCTCAAACTCATGTCCACTGAGTGGGTGATGCCATCCAAACATCTCATCCTCTGTTGTCCCCTTCTCCTCCCGCCTTCAATCTTTCCCAGCATCAGGGTCTTTTCCAATGAGTCGGTTTTTCACATCAGGTGGACAGAGTATTGGAGCTTCAGCTTCACCATCAGTCCTTCCAATGAACATTCAGGACTGATTTCCTGTAGGATGGACTGCTTGGATCTCCTTGCTGCCCAAAGGTCTCTCAAGAATCTTCTCCAGCACCACAATTAGAAAGCAATTACGTAAAATAAAGCTTAATTTGGAAAAATCCTCCCATTCCATAGAGCAAATTTCAAAGGTCATTCTAAGATTGCCCTTTGGATCACACAGGCTCTACTGAAGCAGGACTTGGGGGCCATGGTTGTGATGGGCCAGGAGGACCACAGCCCCTGCAGGTCAAGGGCAGTCTCTGCTGGGCCCCTACCTCTCCCTGCCCCACCCATGTCCTGTCCCGTGTGGAAGGGCATCGGGGAAGATGGGGAGGCTAACTAAGGCCCCTCCCTGATGACAAAGGAGAGGGGGAACTGGAAGCTGAAGGCTTTCCATGATCCCCCGGAAGGGCCCTTGTGCTGCCCAGTGGGGCATGGGCGCTGCTTTGGGAAGACGGTGGTCTCCTCTGCAGACAGACTTGGGGCCGTGTTCATCAAGAGGACAATGAGTCAGGAGACTCATTAGTAAATGATGCAGGAAAATCGTGTTCTTGGCTAGGAGTTGGTTTGCTATTTTTGTTGTTAAATTCCTGCAAATTTGCATTTGTAATGCAACAAACATAAGGTAAGGGGGCACTCTGTCCTTCTCTGGCTGACCCATTTGGCTGCTGCCAACGTCAACAAAGAGGGCTTCCCAGGTAGCTCAGCTGGTAAAGAATCCACCTGCAACACAGGAGACCCTGGTTCAATTCCTGGGTCAGGAAGTTCCCCTGGAGAAGGGATATGCTACCCGCTCCAGTATTCTTGGGTTCAATATCTGGGTTGGTAAGATCCCCTGGAGGAGGACTTGGCAACCCACTCCAGGATTCTTGCCTGGAGAATCCCATGGACTGAGGAGCCTGGCAGGCTACAGTCCATGGGGTCACAAAGAGTCGCACACGACTGAGCGACTTAGCACAGCACAAGTGATTTTGATCATTTGAACGCAACTGACAGGGACCCCGAGCGCAGATGAAGGAAATGCGGAGCCGGCGCAGGCGGGCGGGTCACCTCTGTCCCTGCCCAGGTGCCTGCGGCCCAGGAGACGCGAGGAAGGCCACCTCCACTCCCGCGTTCTGCGGGGGGCGTGGCCTATGGGGCGGGGCCTCTGCGGGGGCGTGGCCTCGTTTTCTCGGGAGACTTGGGTCAAGTCTTCCGGTGCTGCTCACTCTCCGTGAAACGCCGGTGAAGCAGCAGAGGAAGCGGGCGGAAGACGAGAAAGGGGGGGCAGGGGCTTACAATCACCCCCAAGCATCGTGTGTAGGTGCTGGACAACGATCTGCGGAGACCCCCGGCGCCCCGTTGAACCGTCTTGGTCTCGTGAGCAGCCCTGGCGTTACTCAGTCCCCAGACCATTCCGTTCAGCTGCAGGGCGCCGGCCAAAGCGCTTCCCCACTTACTTTCATCAGGCAGCTTACTCCGGCCAATGTCAGCGATTACACCAGGACGCACGTCTCATCCACCTCACTCCTTGCGCTTCGTGTATTCAAACGAACAGGAGGCGTGCTGTTGCCCCAGAGGCCGGGACACAGGCCTTCCCCTGGGCCACGCTGCCCGGCCAGGCTGGCCGGCGGGCAGCAGCCCTGCCCGTGAGCCCGCAGCTCCACCAGCCCCAGTGTAGCCTCTGACTCTGCCTCTGCCGAGGTGGCGCGTGGGTGCCGGCTGCCTCCTTTGGCTCACACCGTCTGGAAGTTCCATTTTACACAGACATGCTCATAAATTTCTGTGCTCTTCTGGAAAAATACCACCGAAAGATACAGAAAGATATATCGGGGTCTGGCTACAGATTGGTTCTCAAAGCGTTTTGAAGACATTAAGTGGGTAGATCCCACGTGCCACGACTAAGACCTGGCACAGCCAAACAAATACAAATAAATTTTAAAGTCATCTGTAAAAGGAATTGCATTTACCTGTTCACATGTGCATGAAAAAATCAAAATTTTCTGTTGATCGGGGGAAGCTAAGGCAGAGACTGGGAAAAAGCCTTCCTCTTAGTAACAAATGTCAGAAAACAGCCATTAGCTGCCTTTGTGACTCAAGTCGGACCATTAACACCAGAGAATGAACTGTCATCCCTGAGACCATTAGACCAGCCCAAAGAGCACACCAACCAGCCTGTACAGGTGCCTGGTACCCCCAAAACAGTACCCGTCATCAAGTGCCCCTCACCCTCGTACACCTCACGCTGAAAGTCAAAGTGTGAGTCGCTCAGTCGTGTCCAACTCGTTGTGACCCCATGGACTGTCGCCCACCAGGCTCCTCTGTCCATGGGATTTCCCAGGAGAGAATCCTGGAGTGGGTGGCCATTTCCTTCTCCAGGGGATCTTCCTGACCCAGGGATTGACCCTGCGTCTCCTGCATTGGCAGGCAGGTTCTCTACCGCTGAGTCCCCAGAGAAGCCCCTCACACTAATAACCAAAATATGCAGCTTGATTTTCAGAGGGGAAAGTCTTATTAGAACTTCAGCAACTTGCTCCTCTTGAAGGGCTCTAGGCACCCTTCTTCGGGTAAAATTCTCAGCAAACGCCGCCATGACGGATTTGATCTGGGAAGCAGACTGGCCCATCCAACACAAAGGTCAGGGTCTGTCCTTAGAGGCAGCTCCTGGGTATCCAGTGAAGCCTCTTGAGGAATCGCCAGAAATGAGCACAAACCGACAGATACTCAGTCACGAGGTTATTTCATGATGCGAACACTCCCACTCCAGGAAACAGTGATTCTGGAGAGCAGGCATGTCACCAGAGGTCACTGCGTCCCCAGGCGCCCCGCACCTGCAGTGTTAGGAGTCCCGGGCGGAGCAGGAAGACTGCAGTCCTGCCCCTCCACCAGCTGACAGTCCAGCGGCGGGTGGCGTGGACGCGACTGCTGACCAGACCCTCCAACCCCAGGGGGACACTGGGCGTTTGGCCCCAAGGAGGCGGGACTCGGAAATACTGAGACCTCACAGAGTCTCGGCAAAACAGAGCTGGCCTGGGTCTGGCACAGCCGGCCCAGAGTGAGCGGAGGAAACCAGACAAGGTCCATCCATTAGGGCTGACCTGCCCCTAGAGCTCCGCGGGCCCCCGGGTCACGAGAGCCCAGACACGCTTCTGCCCGTAGGCCTGGAGAGCAAGTCAGCAGCATACGCTGCTCGCTCCCTGCCTCTCAGGAACCAGAGATGCACAGCCAGACGCGGAGCCCAGAAGGCGGGGATCTCAACTGAGATCTATCCCCCAGGGTCGCCCCTGGCCAGGGCTTGAGGATCCCTTGAAGCGGTGAAGGATGAACCAACAGAAGAGCTCAGAAGGTTTGAGAGTCTTCACCACAGGCAAGTCTGGGGCATGAGCTCTGATGCCTCCTGGGGGGCCCCAGGTGGCTCAGGGGTCAAAAACCAGCCTGCCCATGCAGGAGACACGGTTTCCATCCCTGGGTCGGGAAGGTCACCTGGAGGAGGAAATGGCCACCCACTCCAGGCTTCTCGCCTGGAGAATCCCATGGACAGAGGAGCCTGGTGGGCTACGGTCCATGAGCTCACAGAGTTGGTTATGGCTGAGCAGCTGAGAACAGGGCAACAGCCACGCCTCCTGACTGCGTCTGAACTCTTCTCTTCGAAGGCCTTCCCAGCCCCAGGCAGCGGGCTCGTGGAAGCCCTGTGAAGTGGTCAGAAAGCTGGAGTGACCACTGCCGGGGCTCTGACCACAGCTCCTCTCGAGCCGTGACCCCTGCCCCGATCCGGGGTGGGGAGGAGGGCTAGGGGAGGCCGGAGAGCAGCAGCCGCTCCAGGCTCCGACACCACGTCCCTCAGGTGGCCCAGCGCCACGCCCTCTGCCTCTCTGCCTTCCGTCTGTCCAGCAGAGAGCTGTCCACCTCCTGGATTTTCCTCCCTGCTGAGTTGAACAATGAGGGGTTTTTTTCCCATCATATTTCTAATGTTCTTCACAAGCTTGATTTTAAGAAAGGAAAATTCCCACCATATTTTCGGTCTGATTATCAGAGGATGGTGGACAACAGATTGGTAAGAGTCACTCAAGGAGACACCAGCTCTTGTATGTAACAGCTCCTCCAATTACCAGGCGCTACTGAACTACTATTGATCCCACTCACATTGGGTGATAACTGAGCATTTTCCACTTCTTTAAAGTGCTGTTAGCTAGAGCCTCCCATCAATGGGAAAGCAGTAGATTTCCTTTAAACACAGCTCAACACAATAAATAGCACACGCTGAAAGTTCAGAGTTCTTTAATCTCAGTGAAACAAATAACCACCCAGCAGAAACACACAGACTTGCGAGGCGCTAAATGGTTTATTACAAAACTGGCTCCCGGGGAGGTCATTTAATATGTCACCTTAGCGACCACCCACAGATGCGCTGAAGAAAAGGCACAGCTCTCTCCATTTGCTTTCAAGGTTTAAAATTAAGGATAGAGAGACGGGGCGGGAGGTGGGAGGTGGTAACCGGAGCGACAGTTGTTAACCGTCAGGGTGGGCTTCTCGTAACCGCTGGCAGCATCCCTCCGGCTTTGGGGCTGCACGTCTTGCTTTCTGTGGGACGGCAGGATTTGCAGATGAATGCGGGCGGATGGGTACAGTGGGGATCAAACGAGCATCTCTGTCAGGCTGGGTAGATTGGTGTGGTCCCCAGAGAAGCTCATCGGTGACTGCTCCTCTCCTGGGTATGTGGTTTGGCAAATGACCAATGGGTGCCTTTGTCCTGATGAACCAAGCCTTTGTTGTGGGTCCCGGGCCAACCCGAGAACATAAAACCGAGAAATTGACGAATAAGGAAATCAGCACGAAACTGCGAAAATAATCTCTCTATACCATCAGTAGTTAGCCAAAGGGCTGACCACTGAGATGCGGGGTCAGGTCAAATGACCTGAGAAGTCAATGAAAAGTGGTTTTCGTTATTTATTTTGCCAGAGTTTCTCCCTTTGTGGATGGGTTCACATTCTATTGTAAGAAAATAACAGCCTGGAATTTCTCCAAACAAAGGCATGGGCGCCATTCCAGGGCCAGCGCCCCGGCCCGTGGAGCCGCACGCCCTTGGCTCACCCGACCACTGGATGGCAGGTACTGTTTTCAGCATCTACAGAAAGATGCTGTGGTCAGGAGATGGGGCACCCCAGCAACTCCTCGTGAATAAGGGTGTCGTGGATGTTGGGGCTCTGAAGAGAAAAGAGGGATAGACATTGAGGAAGGACAGGGTGAGAGCAGAGGTTAAAATGAATTTAAAGACAAGTCATCACTAAGTTGTCCCAGCATCTGGGTCTCTCTTTATTAATCTGATGAATACATATCTATCTGCTGGGTCACATAAGGTTCACACCTAATCCTGTCTTTCAGAGACTGGAGGTTGAGATGTGGGGCTGAATAAGAAGGGTACAGCAGCAGGCTAGGGCACACACCTGCCCACCAGGTGGCCCAGGAGAATGGAGACACTTGTGTTGAGCCTGGAAAGGGAGGTGGCAGAGTTGGCCCCATGTGGAACAGCCTCTGAGAAAGCCTAGAAGGATGGCTGTGGCCTCTGAGGACCCATGGTGGGGACTCAAATAGGTCCTCATGGCAGCTGCATCCACACCGGCCAAAACCGGAGACAACCCAGCATCGGCCAGCAGGTGACGGATAACCGGTGTGGTCCTCCCTTTCAGTGAGCGCTGCTCAGCCTTGAGAAGGGAGGGAGGGGATTCCCCGGGGGTCCCGTGGTTAGGACTCGGCACCCTCACTGCTGAGGGTCTGGGTTTAACCCCTCGTCAGGCTTCCCCGGTGGCGCTGGTGGTAAAGAACCAGCCTGCCAATGCAGGAGACGTAGAGATGCAGGCTCGATCCCTGGGTCGGGAAGATCCCCTGGAGAAGGAAATGGCAACTGACTCTAGTATTCTTGCCTAGAGAATCCCCATGGACAGAGGAGCCTGGCGGGCTACAGTCCACGGGGTCGCAAAGAGTCTGACACAACTGAAGTGACTTAGCAAGCAGGGAACTAAAATCCTGAAAGCCGTCTGGTGCGACCACAAAAAAGAGAAGGAAGGGAACTGTGCCTCCATCCCACAACAACATGGACGAAACTTGAGGACAGTGTTGAGCGAAATAACCCAGTTGCAACAGGAGGGATGCATCTGATTCCACTCCTGTAAGGGACCCGGAGTCGTCCGGCCTACAGGGACAGAGAGGGGATGGTGGTCACAGGGACTGGGTGGGGAAGGGCAGTCAGTGTTTCACGGGGGCGAGTTTCCATTTGGGGGGGTGGAGACGTTCCGGCGATGATGGCACCACTCTGAGAATGCACTAAATGCCACCGAACTGTGCACTGAGAAACGGTTAAGATGGAAACTTTTATGTTCTGTGTATTTAGTCAAAGCTACAGTTTTTCTAGTAGTCATGTATGGATGTAAGAGTTGGACCAAAAAGGAGGCTAAGCACCAAAGGATTACGCTAAGTCTTGAGAGTCCTTTGGACATCAAGGAGATGAAAGCAGTTGATCCTTTAGGAAATCAACCCTGAATATTCATTGGAAGGACTGATTCTGAAGCTGAAGCTCCAAAACTTTGACCACCTGATATGAAGAGCCAACCCATTGGAAAAGACCCTGATGCTGGGAAAGATAGAAGGCAGGAGGAGAAGGGGATGACAGAGGAGGAGATGGTCAGATGGCATCATCAATTCACTAGATGTGAACTTTGGCAAACTCTGGGAGATGGTGAAGGACAGGGAGGCCTGGCATACCGCAGTCCATGGGGTCGCAAAGAGTTGAACATGACTTAGCAACTGAAGAACAACAACAAATCATAAGGAAATTAAGTTCTTGGTGCTTGTAAGCCCAAATTGAAGATAATTCCAGGACATAAAACCCAGAAATGCAGCAGCACCGCTGCGCAGGACCCAGGCTCAGAGTCTCACGAAGGGAGACACAGCCGCACGAGTTCCCCACGGGTCTCACGGTGCATCTGAGTCTCCCTGGGCAAACCCGGTCTTCAGCCAGCTTGCAGTTCAGGAGAGGATGGGAGAGCAACTCCAGCCCACACATCGCCAAGGACCAGGCTCCCTTAGAGAAACACACGTTTGCGATTGGCCCTCCGCGCGTTACCTGCGGCCTTGAGGGGTTTGGTGCAAATACAGATACTATTAAACAGCAAATTAATGAATGGTGAACACTTTAAAATTTCAGCATTTTCTGGAAAACACTATCCACCTCCTGCACTTCCAGAAATTTTCAACTCCTGGGGACCGATTGAAGTGGAAAGGAAAGAACCTCTTACCCTAAGTGAGTCTGGGCAAGCGGGATCGTGGCGCGGAGCAGGCATGTAGGAGACGCCACTGCCGGAGGGAAGACGCGGAGGCTGGGGAGTGACGTCTGCCTCTGCGCCGACTGGGCCAAAAACAGGTGCCGTGTTGCCAAGCGCCTCACCTGGTACCGCTGGGAAGGAGGCAGACAGAAAGCCCCACGTCTGCAAAAGCGAGGAGCCTCCCGAAGCAGAGGGACACACAGGTACTTCGTGGGCAGCAGGGTGGCTGGAGGAGACACGAGCTGGGAAAGTCGATATTTCTGGGCTGACGCTGACATCACTGTCTCAGACTTGGAAGATGAAGCGGAGGCTCGGATGGCAGCCAGCTTCTCAGCAGAGGCTGAGGAAGTTTGGCACCCCACTCCAGTACTCTTACCTGGAAAACCCCATGGACGGAGGAGCCTGGTAGGCTGCAGTCCATGGGGTCGCTAAGAGTCGGACACAACTGAGCGACTTCACTTTGACTTTTCACTTTCATGCATTGGAGAAGGAAATGGCAACCCACTCCAGTATTCTTGCCTAGAGAATCCCAGGGATGGGGGAGCCTGGTGGGCTGCCGTCTATGGGGTCGCACAGAGTTGGACATGACTGAAGCGACTTAGCAGCAGCAGCAGCAGAGGAGGTTCAGACCTCTGTTTCTTCCTCAATGGAGCGAGGTTGGCTCATGCATGTGGAGGTCAGGAAGGCATTTCCCCGGGTCAGGTCTGCAACTGCACAGGACCTCAGTGCCTGCCGGCCCCTGATGACCTGCACGCCTGGGGTGGAAGGCGCGTCCCGCCTGTTGCTGCTTCAACAGCTCCTGTCCGCCCCCCAGAGGGTCTCGGGAGAGGCAGTCAGCCTGACCATTCCCTCCATCATCAAGGTGGTCAAAAGTCACCGCCCAGGGTTTCCTCCCAGGCTGGAAGGAGAGACCCGGGCAGGGTTGAGGATGAAGATGGCTCCTCAGAGCCCGAGCAGAGCATGCCAGGCCCTGGACTCTGCCTGAGCCACCTCCACCTCCCGGAAACCACAGGGCAGCGTCTCTGAGGCATTCCTCCTCCGCGGCCCGGGCTCCTTCTATCCAAGGACCACCATGGTGGGTGACAGCCCGCAGACCCAGGGGCCTTCCTCACACCACAGAAGCCCCCGCGCCCCACCCTGGAGGACCCAGCTGATTCCTCCCCTCCCTTGCAGCTGTCTCTGGTCACCATCTTGGAATCCAGTCTAGTCTAGCTCTCATCTCTGGTCTGGATCTCAGAATTCTAGAATGAGAAGGCAAAGTGGAAGGCACGCCACTCACCTCTCATTTCACAGACAGCACACCGTGGCCGTGCTTACGACGGCAGGTAACTGCTGGGGCCGTCAGAACCCCGGGGGCTCAGTTCCCGGGGGTCAGTAGGGAACTAAGGACCAGAGAGGCTAACCAAGGGGACTCAGCTGAGCTCCCACATCCAGGACATTAAAGGGGCAAGATTTCGATCCACAGAAGGCTTCTGACTTCAAAAAGAGACCCAGCGTGGCTGTCCAAGCCAAAGTTTAAAATACCAAACTATGAGGCACTTCCCTGGTTAAGAATCCACCTTAGTATAATAAAAATCAAACTATGACCATTGTTAACTTCTTCAGAAGCATCATACCATGCCCAGATAATTTTTTTCATTTATATGTTGCTATCTTTCACACTTAGGAGTTTATTAGTACCGTATACAGCACAGTTAATTCCTATTTCAATTGAAAATATCCTAGAATGAAATGTCCCTTGATGGAGCGCTCTCTCCCTCACTGCATGTGGGCACAAGTCGGGCCATCTGCCCCAGGCCCAAGCGCTGTTGTCCACGGGTGGCCTCACGGGCATGGTGCAGGGAGCAGCTGGCCACGTCCAACACCATCTGGGCAAACCCAGCCCTTGAGCAAGGCTTGTAGGCACTCAACTTGCTGCCTTTAGCATCTTCAGATGACCAGCGACGGGAAGGGATGGGCTAAAAATGGGTAGACCTGATGCCATGCTAGTGGATCCACTAACCACCTGCTGACGTCATGATTTTCTGGGCAAGACCGGCATCCCAGCCCTTCCCAACGGTTAAAATGCCGTAACTGCACGCTGGCCTCACCCGTGCCGTGTGCAGGTTGGGAATTCGGCCCTGCTCATGATGGCAGGGCCCCCAGGTGGCGCTAGCTGTAAGCATCTGCCGCGGCAGGAGACGCAGGGCACAGGGGTGATTTCTGGGGGGGAGGAGCCCCTGGAGAGGGGAATGGCCGCCCACTCCAGCATTCTTGTCTGGAAAATCCCACTGACAGACGAGCCTGGCAAGCTATAGTCCCTCTGGTGGCAAAGAGTCGGACATGACTGAGCACACACACGCATGATAAACAGGCTCAGCATCACCCCACACTATGAGGACATGGGATCCTGTGTCTTTCAGGGGAGATGCCATTGTTCAGGGCGCCTTCTATTAGCAACCTTAGGGAGCCCACTTTCTATGGGGTCTGGAGACCCAAGCTGCTAGGTGCTAAGAAGGACTACGTGGGGCTCGGCCACTCAGACTATCATCGCCAGGGCAGGAAGCCCGAGTCTGAGTGCACATGGTCAAGGTGTAACCCCACAGTCTGCCCGGCGGAGATGGCGGATAGAGCATGATGAACAGAGGCGAAAAACTAAGATCATGGCCTCCAATCCCTTCCCTTCATGGCGAGTAGATGGGCAAACAATGGAAACAATGACAGGCTTTATTTTCTCAGGCTCCAAAATCACTGTGGACAGTGATTGCAGCCATGAAATTAAAAGACGCAAGCTCCTTGGAAGAAAAGCTATGACCAGCATAGACAGCATATGAAAAAGCAGAGACATTACTTTGCCAACAAAGATTTGTATCGCCAAATCTATGGTTTTTCCACTAATCATGTATGGTTGTGAGAGTTGGACCATAAAGATGGCTGAGCGCCGAAGAATTGATGCCTTTGAACTCTTATCCACACGGACTCATGGTCCAGTTCTTTAAAGGGCCACACTCTGTTACTGTATAGTCTCGATAGTTAGAGCTATGGTTTTTCCAGGAGACATATATGGATGTGAAAGCTGAACCATACAGAAGGCTGAGTGCCAAAGGATTGATGCTTTTGAAGTGTGGTGTTGGAGAAGACTCTTGAGAGTCCCTTGGACAGCAAGGAAATCAAATAAGTCAAGCCTGAAGGATATCAACCCTGAATATTCATTGGAAATACTGATGCTGAAGCTGAAACTTCAGTACTTTGGCCACCTGATGCGAAGAACTGACTCATTGGAAAAGACCCTGATGCTGGGGAAGATTGAAGGCAGGAGGAGAAGGGGAGGACAGAGGATGAGATGGTTGGATGGCATCTCCGACTCAATGGACATGAGTTTGAGCAAGCTCCGGGTGTTGGTAAAGGACAGGGAGGCCTGGCGTGCTGCGGTCCACGGGGTCGCAGAGAGTCGGACACGACTGAGCGGCTGAACGGCAGCAGCAGCAGAGTTAGGATGAGAAAATGAGAGCACAGCGGCTTGGTCTTCACCAGAGTCGGCAGGTGCGGCTGCCCCAGCGCAGCCTGGGGAAGGGCAGTGAGTTGGGATTGACGCTTCTCAACAAGCTTCTCCCGGTAGCCCAGCCCCGCACGGCCACGCCGCACACCTGGAGATGACAAACGAGCGACCTCGCGGCACCAGCATAATACTATCGTCAGTATCACAGAGTCAGCAAAACCCAGCCCCAATAACTCAGCAGACTATTCTCCACCAAGACCGGCCATCAATAGGGGTTTATGTGCCCGGTACTAATCACCAAAGTCAGATAATATGCAAGGTTAATGGCTGCAGACAGTCTGGGGAAATATCCAAGATCTGATAAGGACAGACCCGCATTATTGCACTTCTGCGCGTCTGTACCCCACCAAGAACAAACGCAGGAAGGAAATCGATGTTTAAGGCAGTCGCAATACATCTCCTGTGGTTACATATAAATTGGCCCTTCATTGGCCCATTCACATCTCGGTTAATAAATAGTTCAGACAAGGGCCACCCTGATAGGAAAGGAGGGTGCCCATTGTCAGCCCGTCACCCCCCGGAGATTTATGCTGCTTCAGCACAAGGGCCGCCGCGGCTTTCCAATTACCCTGCCCGGCTCTCAAAGGAGACAGAAGCAGTGGGCACTCAGTTCTGATGACGAGTTTAATATCCATATATATCAAGCCCTCAAAACTCAGGGCTGCACTGTCTTCTCCCAGCAAAGCACTTTTATTGAACAGTAAGCAAACAAAGCCCCGCTTGGGGCTCCTTTGTCCCAGTATCGACCGCCAGCCTGACCGCGGGGCGCTCGTGAAGACTGCACTCCCTCTGGCGAAGACTTGGCGACCCTCGATAGCATCCCCAGCAAGACCTGGAGGACCTTCTGTGCTCTTCGACGTTTAGCGATGGTGTTGCAGTTCCCCCGACCCGTGAGATGTTCCTACCAACAGTAGCTCCCTATCAACAGCGAGCTGGTTAAATCTGGCACCTTCGTCTGGAGGTAGACGGACCCGTTTGGAAATACGCGTGCTCGGTTGCTCCTCAGATTCAGTATGCCTTTCTGTGCCCCAGTGTAATGACTACAATTTACCTTCCCAAACCAAACCAGAGCGTTCTGGCAACATCTTTGATTTGTAACAAAACTACGAAATGCAAATGTGGAGTTGGCAGCTGCCGTAGCGTTGGGGGGAGTTTATCTCACCCGTGACAGGGAGAAAGACTCTCTCCCAGGACCGTGAGAGCTGACAGTCCCTCCGACAGATGAAAAATCACCTGGTCCAGCTGCTGGGCTGACGCTCCCGCCTCTTCTTGGGGTGCAGAGCCACGCTCCTGCGAGCTAGGTGTGGGATGGCAGCCTGCTGTCCTGGGTCCCAGCCCTCCCGGGGACAGGGGGATCACAGGGAAGGGAGCCATAGCCACTCTACTCCGTGTTCCATGGCACAGAGGTGTCCCCCAGGGTGCCTCCTCTGTGGAACGTGGAAAAGGAGAAGGAGAAGCAGCGACTCCGCCATCCAGGCCTGGCTGTCCTGCCGGGGACACGAGCCACGGGGGCCCTCGTTCTCACTCTCCCACAGCCGGCAGCCTGGCATGGCACCAAGCCCGGCTCTTCGGTCTCTCTCCTTCCAGGGGCTTGACGGTGTCCGGGGAGACGGAGCAGGTCACAGAGCCTCATGTGAACCACATTCTACCAAATCCCCAAGGGACGGGGAAGAAGGCTGAGACTAACGCTGCCCCATGGTGAGGGAAGGACGAGGAAGGTGGGGGGCTCCCCGCGGAGCCAGGGACCCTCTTGAGAAGTGGTCTAGGATGAAGGATCAGCCCTCATCCGAGCGCCGCCAAGACCAGCGCCACGCTGCAGCCAAGGTTTACACTGGAGTCTAGTTTCAGGGGCACAACAAAGTGATTCAGTTATATATAATACACACATCTATTCTTTTTCAAATTCTTCTCCCACTTGGGTTGTTTCAGAAGTTTGAGCAGGAGTCCCTGTGCTGTACAGCAGGCCCTTGTTGGTTGTCTGTCCTAAATAGAGAGCTGTGTGTACATGTCCATCCCAAGGTCAGGAGATTGGGATCTACGTACTTCTACGGATTAGAACACATGAACATCTTTAAGATGACATTCTGGCAGAGGGCTCCCAAGCCCCTGTTATCCAGACCAGCCTCCACCATCAGGAAGCTCGGTGGTTACGGTTTTGCTCCCTCACTGTACTTGTGGGGAAGATGACCCAGCAGATGGTGAGGCATGGGGCGGGGGGGTGGGGTGCGTGCCAAGGAGGCAGGTAAGAGAGGGACCCGTCTGCCCGCTGAAGTGCCCTCGATTCACAGAGACCATTCTTTGCAACCCCATGGAATTCTCCAGGCCAGAATACTGGAGTGGGCAGCCTTTCCCTTCTCCAGGGTATCTTCCCAACCCAGGGATCGAACCCGGGTCTCCCGCGTTGAAGGCAGATTCTTTTTTGTTTGTCTGTTTATTTTCTTGCCACTTCCTTCAGAACTCTGGGATGGATCCCATCTTGCCCTGGAATTGTTCCCACACTGGCAGTGGATCTGCCCAGCACATGCAGGCAGATTCTTCACCAGCTGAGTCACCGGGAAGCCCAAGAATACTGGAGTGGGTATCCTATCCCTTCTCCAGCGGATCTTCCCGACCCAGGGATTGAACCGAGGTCTCCTGCATTGCAGGCAGATTCTTTACCAACTGACCTATCAGGGAAGCCCCGCACAGAGACCACAGAGACCACTTATCCAACGAGCCTCCTAGAGAACCAGAGGAGGAAAGCAGACAGAGTCTTCTCCTTTGTTAGAGACCTGGATTCCCTCATTTGTGTGTCATTGCACAGGAATCACGGGTCAAACTTCCATTCGGGGATTTGGAGACACCCCCGTCACATCTGCGAGGAGAGGGCACAGCTGTGATCCGCTCAGGGAACCACTTACAACCTGCATGGAGTATTTATCCCACTTTGCTCGGGAGGAAACATCCTCCCTCTCCCCCTAACTCACAAATGCAGAGGTCTGGCGCACGCTTCACAGTCACTGACTCCATTCAACCTCGCCACCTCCAGAAAAAGGGAAAGTGCGATTTTCCAATGAGGATGAAGGGTAATTCCAACCTCATGAAGGGAGGCCCCACAGCTGCCCACCAGAGGTCCTTGGTAGCGGGAAGCAGGTCTCCCAGAGCATTTTTTCTGAGATTAATACTAAAGATGCTTCCTGCACAGAGGGTGTGCAGGCTCCCATGAGGGGTGGTCCTACACAGGCTCCCATGAGTGAGGGCTGGTCCTACAGTGAGCATGTACAGGTCCTGCCCAGTGCCCTCCTGAGCCCCACCCTGAACCCTGAGACGGTGGCATTTCTGGTCCCTCCTGACTCACTCTCATTGGACCAGTCAGGAAACCAGACCAGTGGTTGCGGAGCTTCCAGCACCACCTGGAGAGCTCATTACCACAGAGCCTGAGCTCTGCCCACACCCTCTTCAGGTTCAGCGGGTCTAAGTGGAGTCAATCTGCATTTCTAAGGTCCCCGGTGCTGCCGACCCTGCTGGCCTGCAGACCTCACTTGAGGACCAGCGCCTTCAAGAAGCCACCCGTGTCTCATAGCAGGATGAAGGGATGGGCGTGAAAGAGCAGAAACACATTAGAAAGATGGGGAGGCAGCCAAAGAGACGGAGGGCGCCCTGCCCTCGAACGCCGGAGACCCGTGAGTGTGGGCACAGAAGGAAGCTTTCTCGGGTGCAGCCCAGACCAGCAGGTGCGGCCTGGGGACACAGGTCCTGCTTCTCTGAGGGAATCATTTACTTAGTGGCTCGGCTGTTGACTGGCACCTGGGCTCTCAGCACCAGACACAACCTTGGAGACGGGCAAGGTCATCTGCAAACAAGACAAAGAACTGAAACGAGGGGCTGGGAGGGGGAGAGGAGGTGTGTCCCCGGCCCGAGAGTCCCGCAGGTACAAGTCCCGCGCCTCCCCTGGCAGGCAGATGCATCAGGCTCTTGGCCACCCTCTAGGATCGGTCAGCTCCCCGCTCACCAGACTCCATCTGCCCCTCCAGCTCCAGGTGCCTCCCTGAAACCAGTCCTGCTTTTAACCACTTGGCTTCTGAGTTCTGAAATAATAGGATCAGAAGCCATCATGATCACCCCAGCTTTGGAAAGACGCTGCCGGTATTAACTCTAATATGTCTTTAATTGGTGTCGTTAAGGAAGAGGGATTTTTTTCCCGAGCGCTTCAAGCAATAAGAGAGCTTTCAAGAAACATCCCAGATGTTCATTCCTCAATTCCTTTCAGGTCTAATTTGTGTTAATTCAATTAAGGGCATGCAATTTGTCTGTCATAGAAATTAAATATAAAGAAAAATGTATATTAATGCAAAGTTTGAGGAGTTAGGTGCATAGAATCCAAGAAGTTCCCCAAAGTTGTCTTTTTCACTACTGCAGGAAGCAAGAAAGAAGGGAGGGAGGGGGGATATTACATGTATATGACCTTTCTGTTAAATTCATTGTTCTACAGAAACTTACACACAGGCTACGCTACAGGACTTGAATAGGCAATCATGCGGTGAGAGTTTCCTATTTAACTGTTGTGGTGGCAACTAGTGGTAAAGGACCCGCCCACCCGTGCAGGAGACACACGATGCGGGTCAATGCCTGGGTCAGGAAGATCCCTGGAGGAGGGCATGGCAACCCGCTCCAGGATTCTTGCCTGGAGAATCCCAGGGACAGAGGGGCCTGGCGGGCTACGGTCCATGGGGTTGCAAAGAATCGGACACAACTGAACCACTTAGCACATTCAGTCACTCAGTCATGTCCGACTCTCCGTGACCCCATGGACCGTAGCCCGCCAGGCTCCTCTGTCCCTGGGATTCTCCAGGCAAGAATCCTGGAGTGGGTTGCCATGCCCTTCCCCAGGGGACTTACCCCACCGAGGGATCAAGCCCAAGTCTCCCACGTTGACAGGTGGATTGCTTACCACGGAGCCGCCCAGGAAGCCCTCCCTGTTTAATACACTTGGTTTTCTCTGTGCACAGAGACCTCTGTGCCCACGGCCACATCCTGGGCTCCAGCTGGTAGGATGACACCAAGGACAACCTTTCCATGAGGGCCCACGTGAAGTTCAAAGGCCAAGGCTGTGGAGGGCTGGGTTGTGGTCACTAAACAAAGTCCCCTGTGGGACCCAAAAGAGGACCCACCCCCAAGACGCTCATACCCCTCTGCTCTGCTCAGAAAGCCTTCAGAGCAGGGCTGGCCGTGGGGTAGCTCCCTGCGATGCTGCCTTTGCTGGTCAAGCTGCCTCTGTAAATGCCAGGTGCGCCTGTGCTCCTGACTGAGCCAGACACCCCTCCAGCCAGGGTGCCCAGCCCTGAGAATGCGGCCAGCCCGCGGAGGGGCCCCACGGGCTAGAACTGCTGCGCATGCTGTTTCACTGAATTCTTGCGGCAGTCCCTGATGGCCATCACTGCACCAGCCCCCTGTTGAGGAGCTGAGCCCCATGGAACTGAGGCGGCAGGTCCAGGGCTTGCCACGAGCAACCAGACATGGCTGGTCCCTCCCCAGCCCAGCCCCGGAGCCGCTGGTGGGGGCTGGCCTAGAAACGGAGGCTCCTGAGCAGAGCTGGGGCCTGAGACCTCGTGGCTGGAGACGCATCCGGAGGCAGAGGCCAGGTCCCAATGGGCCCAGGAGGAAGCCAGGCCCCACGGCCGGTGACCCCGCCGTCCGGGGGCAGACGGGCACCTTCCGGACGCTGACTCGCCTGGGAAAGCCGCCCGAGCAGCTCCCCTGAAGGCACTGAAGGTGAGCTCAGGCTGAGTCAGACCCCGGACGACTGTTTTGGTTTTTGTTGTGTCTTTTTAGGCAGTGCTGCTTGTGGGATCTCAGTTCCCCCACCAGGGACCGATCCCGGGCTCTGAACCTGGCCGATCCAATCAAATCAGTGGGCACATTCGTGGCTCTGCGCTCTGCTGCTGCTGAACCCCGCTGTCCTTTAAACCCAAGTCACCCTAACGCAGACTCCACGTGCCCTGGAGGGCCCAGCCGACAGAGAGGAGGCCTCAGGGGAGGGTCTGGGGGCGGGCGCCCCTTTCCCTGCCGTTCTGCTCTCCACCTACCTGCCTGTACCTCTCCCGAGTGTCCTGCCCCCAGGGCTCCACCTCGTGGTGGACTCAGCGCCTGCTCCACGCCCTCAGCCCCCAGCTGAGCGCCGACCACCCTGGGCCTTCACCCCTCAACCTGAGCCGGACCTCGCATCCATCTGTCCTCAGACCCCGACCCTCCCCAGGGCAGTGGGGCCCTGTGAGCTGCCCAGGCAGCTTCAAAACAAGGCTCTTAAGACAGCACCTCTTCTCCGTTTATCTCTCGGGCAGAGGGCGTAGAAGGAGTGAAAATTAAATTCAGAAAACCATTTTGCCGTGATCGTGCATTTACTAATTTCAACACAAAGAAGCCAGGAAATGCAGAGGCACAGCCTTTCATCCTCATTATCTCACCCACATCCCAGGTAGCGCCTATTAAGCCATCATTTTCAACAGTTTAACTTATAACGAGAAACGCCCCGAGCTGAGAACCGGCGCCTGCCTCGCTTCCTAGCTCCACTGCTCGCCTGGCTCCAGTCCCCGCACTCTGTGTGTTTAGGTTTGGGGCCAGAAAATACTGTGCTTCGTGAGGATGTCTGCACGGCGTGGGGAGGACATGATACCAAAGTGAACACCCAGGCACCAGAAACATAAACTCAGAAACAGGACTATTAGGAGATGAGCATTCTTTACACAAAAAGAATTATTACTACTATGCTTCCTTCTGCAAATGACACATTCTCAGAGTTCATTTAAATCACAATGTGATTTACAGAAGGAAGGAAAGGGTAACACAACCCGCTCTCAGGTAAGTCTCCCCAAGCACAGAGCGGGTCCTCAAAAACTCGGCCTGAGATTTGGAAAAACAACAGGAAGGCGGTCCCATTGGGGCCCCCTCGGCCCGTGCACCCCTCGGCCGACACTCGCCCTCCAAACAGGAGCTCCTGCCCTCGCCCTGACGGTGGCCTTTGTATCCTGGGGCTGGGGCCCTGCGGACACTCGCAAATCCCTCTTCGCACTGGATCCAAAAAACAGGGAAGAAATGCTGAGTGATGATATGTGGTCCATTCCTCCCAAATTGGGATCCTTGAAAAGTCTGGGGGTTTTCCGGAGAACTCAACTAGTAAGGCTTCCCAGGTGGCAATAATGGTAAAGAACCCGCCTGCCAATGCAGGAGACATGAGACGCAGGTTCCATCCCTGGGTCAGGAAGATTCCCTGAAGGAGGAAAGGCAACTCACTCCAGTACCCTGGCCTGGAGAATCCCATGGACAGGGGAGCCTGGCAGCTACAGTCCATGGGGTCACAGAGCTGGACACGACCGAGTGACGGCACAAGCCTCCCTGTTGCATGTCAGCTGACCTTGCAGAGAGCCTCCAGCACCATGAGAAGGCAGGTGGTGTCTGATGTGTCGTGACTCAGGAAAATATACTGCATGAGCCCTGTTGGGCCCCACCCTACAGGCTGTGCTCGGGCCCTTCGCTCAGCCAGGACACCAACCGCCAGCCGCAGGACCCAGGCAGGGGGCCATGTTCCCTGAGACACAGGCCACCCCTCAGGCCAGCGGGCTGCACTGGCGGCAGGGGGTGGGGGCCACAGGAGGAGGTCTGCCTGGGCCTCGGGCAGGGGCCGGGGCACAGGAGCCAGCACTGGGCTGGCACCTGGGGAGGGACAGCCTGGCCCCCAGAAGCCATCAGGAGCAGACCTCAGCCCCAGGCACAGCAAGCTGGCCCCCAGCCGCTGCAGGAGGGGAAGCCAAGACGGTGGGGAGGGCCCACCACTGCTTCCCCACAGAGGGTGCTGGGCACTCCAGGCACTAGCTCTGGGCATCAGGACGGGTAGCTCCACTCCCCCCTCCCGTCTCCTATCTGGATGGAATGGGGCATCTCCCCAAGTTCGCTCTCCTGGACCTGGGCAGCGATGAGCAAGGCCCTGGCCTCAGGAGCTGCCCAACCTGGATGCTAAATGGGGAGCTGGGGATGCCAAGGGCTAGTGGGTCCTCAGGTGGTCCTCAGACCCCACTCAGCCTTCTGCACCCCCGCCTCCAACAGGGGACAGAAGTCATCCCCGCCTCCTCTAAACCCTCCCACATTACCACTGCTGCTGCTGCTGCTAAGTCGCTTCAGTCGTGTCCGACTCTGTGCGACCCCATAGACAGAAGCCCACCAGGCTCCCCCGCCCCTGGGATTCTCCAGGCAAGAACACTGGAGTGGGTTGCCATTTCCTTCTCCAATGCATGAAAATGAAAAGTGAAAAGGAAGTTGCTCAGTCATGTCCCACTCTTAGCGACCCCATGGACTACAGCCTACCAGGCGCCTCCATCCATGGGATTTTCCAGGCAAGAGTACTGGAGTGGGGTGCCATTGCCTTCTCTGCACATTACCACCTTCTCAGCCAAATCCAACTCTTGGTGATCCCATGTATTGTAACCACCCCCCTCCCCCAGGCTCCCCTGTCCATGGAATTCTCCAGGCAAGAATACTGGAGAGAACTCAAGAGTCAGAATCAGATTTTTAAAAATATATAAATGGGGAAATATATAAATAGATGGGGAGACAATGGAAACAGTGAGAGACTTTATTTTCTTGGGCTCCAAAATCACTGCAGATGGTGACTGCAGCCATGAAATTAAAAGATGCTTGCTCCTTGGAAGAAAAGCTATGACCAACCTAGACAGCATATTAAAAAACAGAGACATCACTTTCCCGACAAAGGTTCATCTAGTCAAAGCTATGATTTTTTTCCAGTCGTAGTCATGTTATGGATGTGAGTGAAAGTTTGAACATAAAGAAGGCTGAGCGCCAAGGAACTGATGCTTTTGAACTGTGGTGTTGGAGAAGACTCTTGAGAGTCCCTTGGGCTGCAAGGAGATCCAACCAGTCCATCCTAAAGGAGAACAACCCTAAACACTCACTGGAAGGACTGATGCTGAAGCTCCAGTACTTTGGCCACCTGATACAAAGAGCCGACTCATTGGAAAAGACCCTGATGCTGGGAAAGGCTGAAGGCGAGAGGAGAAGGGGACGACGGAGGATGAGATGGTTGGACGGCATCACTGACTCGATGGACATGAGTTTGAGCAAACTCCAGGAGTTGGTGATGGACAGGGAAGTTTGGCGTGTGGCAGTCCATGGGGTCGCAAAGAGTCGGACACAACTGAGCAACTGAACGGAAGAAAACCTATCTGGCCGCACCAGGCCTCAGTTACAGCACACAGGTCTTTAGCTGTGGCATGTGTGATCTCACTGTCTGACCAGGGATGGAACACACCCCCTGAATTGGGAGCTCAGAGTCCTAGCCACCGGACCACCATGGACATCCCTGAGTCAGATCTCAGGTCTTGCATTTTCCTAAAGCTGATCCATTACTAGTCAGTTGCTAGTATTTATTATTCCATCTAAGTGTCCCCTGGGCACTTTTCTTACAGAATCACATTTAAATCTCCTACCACACTGTCCGATGGGTAATGCTATCCCCTCGTAACGGAGGCTGTGATGAGCTGTGACGCCTCTCCAGTGTCCCTCGAGCGACGGCAGTGGGTCCCCATGGATAACCCCGTGCCCCTCCCAGCAATGCAGCGCCGCACTGCTGAGGCCGTCCAAGCTGAATGAGGCTTCACCATGGTAACCTCACAGCAAGCCAAGGTGCTCCGAGACAAGGATTACAAGAAACACGTAAGATATTCAAGACCTCTGAGAATCTAAGTATCTTAAATGTTCTACACTAACATTCAACTGACTCCAACAAGCCGTAAAGTGTGCAGTATGAGAGTTTAGAAAGTTGTTTCAAGTTTTCAGAAGAGTCTAGATTTGTAATACACATTTTATAGCACTTAAATCTCCATGTTGCTGTTGTCCAGTCACTAAGTGGTGTCTGACTCTTTGCGACCCCATGGAGTGCAGCACGCCAGGCCTCCCTGTCCCTCACTATCTCCCAGGGCTTACTCAAACTGAAGTCCATCGAGTCAGTGATGCCATCCAGCCATCTTGTCCTCTGTTGCCCCTTCTACTCCTGCCCCCAATCCCTCCCAGCATCAGGGTCTTTTCCAATTAGCCGGCTGTCCGCATCAGCGTGCGTCTCCATCCACCCAAAAAACAGCAAAGACATGAGACAGTTGTGTGTGTGAGCACTCAAGTCACACCGATATGGCCACAGGAAACCAAGATCTGGAACAGGCAGAGGAAGCGGCCCCCTGGACTGAGGACCAAAATGCTCCTTCATGCACATCAGCTCAGGCTGAGGTGGATCAGCCCCCGGACGTCAGTGTGGGTCACGTGGAATCATCACCTCCCACGCCCCACTCCCCACCTCCGCCAGCTTCCAACCCAATGCCTGAAACCCAATCCAACAAGGTCTGAGGGCAACCTGAGAGCATGCCAGCCACAGTCACCTCCACTGTTCCCAGGTGTGATGGGCGTGCAGAAGAGCCGGTCTGGCACAGTGGGTGACCCTGCATCTTAGCAGCTGGCCGTCCATTAAGCTGGTGCTTCTGGGACTTTTGCTGCAGGCGACGTCCCCTGGGTGTTTGCTCAGCAGTGAAGGGCGTCCAGAGCTGTTACACGGGCCCCGGCCAGCCCTGGGTGCGACACATGGAGGCCCCAGCCTGGGGCCACACGTCCCCCCAGAGTGGCCTCAGGAGCCCTCGTCACGGTCACTGTTCTGCTGGCTTGTCTCTGGGTCAGCCCTACTCTGATCCCCCACAGGTGACTCCCCAAAATAGTGCTGCGGAAGGTCAGGGCAGGCAGTGGGGAGCCACGAACTGCACCCCCAGGATGGGAGGAGCAGTGGTGGGAGCCAGGGAAAAACACCACGAACTGCACCCCCAGGATGGGAAGAGCGGTGGCGGG
The DNA here is from genome assembly GCF_019923935.1 of Bubalus bubalis. Taxonomy (NCBI): domain Eukaryota; kingdom Metazoa; phylum Chordata; class Mammalia; order Artiodactyla; family Bovidae; genus Bubalus; species Bubalus bubalis. The sequence goes on from NC_059169.1 coordinate 1,505,323, forward strand.
GAGACCATAGAGCGAAACGTGGTATCAGCAGGTGAGTCCCCGCGGCTTCTCATCAACCTGCCCGCCGCACATTTATTTTAGGAGGGATTTTACTGACATCTGGTGGCAATTGGAGAGATCTCACTTTTAGAGAAATCGAGTGCAGAGATTTAACCGGCCTGCATTAGGGGCTGTGAGCCCAGAATGAAGGGGCCATGTGCCGAGCCTGCAGTTCCCACCCAGACTCTGGACCCCAGCGGAGCCAGACCCGCGTTCCCAGGGGGAGCTGAGCACGTGGGGTGCAGGGAAGGCAAACCCCGTCCTTCCTCCCCAGGCGCTGGGCCCCGGGGTCCAGGAGATAAATAAATCAGGGGCCAGGAGCACAGGTTTGAACACTCGAAACAAGTAAACAGTCCAATCGTGGGATCATCTCCAGCTTAACAGCAAAACCCTCTGCAAGCCCACGGCCCGGGTCGGACCTCCAGAGCCGTCTTCTGACCCAGTGGGCTTTCTCACTCCTCCAGCCCTCCCGCCGGCTCTGGAGTGGCCGGAGTCAACTCGGATGTGTCCACCACCAACCCCACCAAGTCACGGGGACAGACAGTGCAAGTGTGAGCAACAGAGCCACATGGCCAGGGCACCGGGCCACCGCAGGCAGGTGCCGAACCCCGTTCTGCTCCTGTTCCTGCAGAGAGATGTGACGGTCAGCATCTGTGTCGTTACAAGTCACTTATCAATGATCCTTAGTCACTTAGCAACAAAGAGGACGATCCTGCCTCGGCAGCTCTCCAGGCATCGCTAGAATCTCCCCTAAAAGTAAGAGGAGTTGGACAGAAGGATAAAAGGTAGCATTTTCAGTGCAAAGTGAGGGATTTCCTTTTTAACTGACAAACAAGTGAAGTGAACGTCGCTCAGCCCTGTCCGACTCTTGGCTACCCCATGGACTATACAGTCCGTGGGATCCTCCAGGCTAGAATACTGGAGTGGGTGGCCTTTCCCTTCTCCAGATCTTCCCAACCCAGGAATCGAACCCAGGTCTCCCACATTGCAGGCAGATTCTTTACCAGCTGAGCTGCCAGGGAAGCCCAGGAATACTGGAGTGGGTAGCCTCTCCTCCTCCAGGGGATCTTCCCCACCCAGGGATGGAACCTGGGCCTCCCGCATGGCAGGCGGATCCTTTGCCATCTGAGCCCCCAGGGAAGCCCTAACTGACAGACAGGGCAGAGCAAACAGTGGACAAAGCTTTTCACACTTGTTCACACACGTTAGGACCAGACACTAAGGAAGACACGCTGATGTTTCCAGTCGTATCTGGCAGGTGTCCCTGTGGGTGATGGCCCTCCTCTTTTTACATTCATATTTCTTCCAAATTGTCTGCAGTGATGATACGTAACTTTTATCGGAACAAAAGCAGAGAACAAAGCCTGTGTGGATAGCAGGTTTTAACATGCTCCTGTAGTGCAGGGCAGCTCCCCCTCCAAACCAGGGCCCCTGGCCCGGCAGTTCCCAGGGCCACATGCTCACCTGCCACGCGGCAGGCTCTGGAAGAGGAGCCTCTGGCCAATAGGTGGCGCCAGCGCTCAACCGCAGACCAGCCAGGAGCCCAGCGGCCCAGCCAGGGTCCGGATATTCAGCCACAGACCCACCACGGGCACAAGAGTCGGAGCCCAGATCCGAGCCCTGTCTCACTCTCCCCACCACGCTCCCGCTCCTCTCAGGGATGTGCGCCCCAACCCCCGAGCCTCCGCGGAGCCTCCGCCCACGCCCACCGCCCCAGCCGAGCTCCGGAGGTGCGCCGGAAACATTCTTCACTTCTGTATACAAGTGTGTATGCACACCACACACACACACGTGCACGCACACATGCCTACACTCTCGTGTGTGTACACACCACACACACCCCTACACACACCCCCCACACCTTCATGTGTGTACACACCCACGCTCGGCAGTACAGCTCAGCAAAGAAGAAAGCCTTGCACGTGTGCGCGCGTTTGTGTCACTACCTGCATTCTCGTCTGTATCTGGGTCTCTGCTCACACCTCCCCTGGGAAGCTGGAAGGGTGTGAAAGGCGTCATTAGCTCCAGGGAGACGAGTGCAGGTGAGAGGCTGAACGGGTGTGTGGAGCCGCTTACTTCTGTATCACATGCAACTCTTCTGAGTTTTTAAAAGACCAAAGAAAGCTACATCAAAGTTATCCCATTTAAAATTACATATTCATAGCAAAGCCTATGTATTCATAAAACACACACACACACACACACACACACACACACACACACACACACACACACATCATTATTGGGCCTTAAATAATAGGAAAAACCCAAAGGTGGCAGAGACAAGATAATGAGTAAATTCCCAGGTTTCTCAAGTCCACTGAACAGGTTCCTATTTTGTCCACATGAGAGCATCTGAACTCTCCTCCCGGAGCAGTCACACAGCGCAAGACAGAAATGTCCTGGACAGTCAACTCCACCGAGAATTATTTTCAAGTCCCCTCCATCCTGAAAGATTTTATTTAAAATATAATCTTTAATAATGCTTTTACTGGTAAAGCCTCTACAAACTTTCAAGCTGTAATAAGCTGAAATCTGTGAGAATAAAAAATAGGGATTATAACTTCTGAAATGCTCGTGACTGTGCTCTCAAACACAATGCAAGCAAGACCACTGTATTAAACTCACGTCTGAACGTGGACAATTCTCAAGCCCATCTCCAGCTTCCCCCCAAGGAGCCCCGTGTGGCCTGGGGCCAGAGGGAAACTTGGGTGATCCTCACATGGACAACACTTCTCCAGGGTCCACCGGCACCCCTCAAAACCGGGCAACTTTGAAATGGGGTGAGTACCCTGGTGAGCCTGTTCCCACTCTGGAAATTCTTATGGGATAATTTAAAACTTTTAAACAAATATATTCATAAGCACATAAATAAATAAATGTATATTATAAATAGTTTAAGGCATAACACTTTAACATAGGAAATGAATAAAGCAATGATTCAGGCACACGGAGATACAGGTGAGAAAGATACAGAAAAATCAAAGACAGGCATACAGAAGTGAAACTCCTGGAGGGAATATTCCAGAAATCTTGAGTGGGAGGAAAATAATTCTCTCCAGTATGACACCCAGAAAGGATGGTGACCTTCAGGAGAAAATACATGACACCAGGCTACGGAAAAATCCTACTTGCAAAAACTTCCAAGAAGTTTTTATACTTGGAGGATGTGTACAAAATGCAGCCAGTGTGGAAGTGGGGAAAATATATATATGTGTCTATAGATATAGGTATATAAGTGTATACATATGGAGAGAGACATAGGTTATATCTATATGTACCTACTTACCTACATCTCTCTCCATATATATATACCTCCCTAGGGCTTCCCTCACAGCTCAGTCAGTAAAGAATCTGCCTGCAATAAAGGAGACTCAGGTTCGATTCCTGGGTTGGGAAGATCCCCTGGAGAAGGAAATGGCAACCCACTCCAGTGTTATTGCCCGGAGAATCCCACGGACAGAGGAGCCTGGCGGGCTACAGTCCATGGGGTTGCAAGAGTCAGACATGACTTAGAGACTAAAGAGAGAGAGAGAGAGAGAGATCTTCAAACAGAAACTTATGCGCACCAGGACCCAGGAGAAAGGAGCAGTGACCCCACAAGAGACTGACCCAGACTTGCCTCTGAGTGTCCAGGAGTCTCCGGCAGAGGCCGGGTTGGCACTGGCCTGCTGCAGGGCTGGGGGCACTGAGCGTAGCAGGGCCTGCATGGGACCTTCTGAGGGAGGTCGCCTCCACCATAGTGTGGCCCCAGGTAAATAGCAGGGCAGGAGCACAACCCTGCCCTTCACCAGAAAATTGGATTAAAGATTTTCTGGGCATGGCCCCGCCCATCAGAACAAGACCCAGTTTTCCCCTCTGTCAGTCTCTCCCATCAGGAAGCTTCCATAAGCCTCTATTCTTATCTATCAGAGGACAGACAGAATGAAAACCACAATCACAGAAAACTAATCAAACTGATCACATGGACCACAGCCTTGTCTAATTTCAGTGAAACTATGAACCATGCCATGTAGGGCCACCGAGGATGGGCGGGTCATGGTGGAGAGGTCTGACAAAACGTGGTCCACTGGAGAAGGGAATGGCAAACCACCTCAGTATTCTTGCCCTTAGAACCCCATGAACAGCATGAAAAGGCAAAAAGATATGACACTGAAAGAGGAACTCCCCAGGTCAGTAGGTGCCCAGTATGCTACTGGAGATCAATAGAGAAATAACTCCAGAAAGAATGAAGGGATGGAGCCAAAGCAAAAGGAATACCCAGCTGTGGATGTGACTGGTGATAGAAGCAAGGTCTGATGCTGTAAAGAGCCATATGGCACAGGAACCTGGAATGTCAGGTCCATGAATCAAGGCAAATTGGAAGTGGTCAAACAAGAGATGGCAGGAGTGAATGTCGACATTCTAGCAATCAGCGAACTGAAATGGCCTGGAATGGGTGAATTTAACTCAGATGACCATTATATCTACTACTGCGGACAGGAATCCCTCAGAAGAAATGGAGTAGCCATCATGGTCAACAAGAGAGTCCAAAATGCAGTACTTGGATGCAACCTCAAAAATGACAGAATGATCTCTGTTCGTTTCCAAGGCAATCCATTTAATATCACAGTAATCTAAGTCTATGCCCAGACCAGTAATGCTGAAGAAGCTAAAGTTGAATGGTTCTATGAAGACCTACAAGACCTTCTAGAACTAACACCCAAAAAAGATGTCCTTTTCATTATAGGGGACTGGAATGCAAAAGTAGGAAGTCAAGAAATACCTGGAGTAACAGGCTAATTTGGCATTGGAGTACAGAATTAAGCAGGGCAAAGTCTAATAGAGTTTTGCCAAGAGAATGCACAGGTCATGGCAAACACCCTCTTCCAACAACACAAGAGAAGACTCTACACATGGATATCACCAGATAGATGGTCAACACCAAAATCAGATTGATTATATTCTTTGCAGCCAAAGATGGAGAAGCTCTATACAGTCAGCAAGAACAAGACCAGGAGCTGACTGTGGCTCAGACCATGAATTCCTTATTTCCAGATTCAGACTTAAATTGAAGAAAGTAAGGAAAACCACTAGTACATTCAAGTATGACCTATATCAAATCCCTTATGATTATACAGTGGAAGTGAGAAATAGATTCAAGAAATTAGATCTAATAGACAGAGTGCCTGAAGAACTATGGATGGAGGTTCGGGACATTGTACAGGAGGCAGTGATCAAGACCATCCCCAAGAAAAAGAAATGCAAAAAAGCAAAATGTCTGTCTGAGGAGGCCTTACAAATAGCTGTGAAAAGAAGAGAAGCGAAAGGCAAAGGACAAAAGGAAAGATATACCCATCTTAATGCTGAGTTCCAAAGAATAGCAAGGAAAGATAAGAAAGCCTTACTCAACGATCAATGCAACGAAATAGAGGAAAACAATAGAATGGGAAAGACTAGAGATCTCTTCAAGAAAAGTAGAGATCAGTTCAGTTCAGTTCAGTCACTCAGTCGTGTCCGACTCTTTGCGACCCCATGAATCGCAGCACGCCAGGCCTCCCTGTCCATCACCAACTCTCGGAGTTCACTCAGACTCACGACCATCGAGTCAGTGATGCCATCAGCCATCTCATCCTCTGTCGTCCCCTTCTCCACCTGCCCCCAATCCCTCCCAGCATCACAGTCTTTTCCAATGAGTCAACTCTTCGCATGAGGTGGCCAAAGTACTGGAATTTCAACTTTAGTATCATCCCTTCCAAAGAACACCCAGGACTGATCTCCTTCAGAATGGACTGGTTGGATCTCCTTGCAGTCCAAGGCACTCTCAAGAGTCTTCTCCAACACCACAGTTCAAAAGCATCAATTCTTCTGTGCTCAGCCTTCCTCACAGTCCAACTCTCACATCCATACATGACCACAGGAAAAACCACAGCCTTGACTAGATGGACCTTTGTTGGCAAAGTAATGTCTCTGCTTTTGAATATGCTATCTAGGTTGGTCATAACTTTCCTTCAAGGAGTAAGTGTCTTTTAATTTCATGGCTGCAGTCACCATCTGCAGTGATTTTGGAGCCCAGAAAAATAAAGTCTGACACTGTTTCCACTGTTTCCCCATCTATTTCCCATGAAGTGATGGGACCAGATGCCATGATCTTCGTTTTCTGAATGTTGAGCTTTAAGCCAACTTTTTCACTCTCCACTTTCACTTTCATCAAGAGGCTCTTTAGTTCCTCTTCACTTTCTGCCATAAGGGTGGTGTCATCTGCATATCTGAGGTTATTGATATTTCTCCTGGCAATCTTGATTCCATCTTGTGCTTCATCCATCCCAGCATTTCTCATGGTGTACTCTGCATAAAAGTTAAATAAGCAGGGTGACAATATACAACCTTGACATACTCCTTTTCCTATTTGGAACCAGTCTGTTGTTCCATGTCCAGTTCTAACTTGCTTCCTGACCTGCATATAGGTTTCTCAAGAGGAAGGTCAGGTGGTCTGGTATTCCCATCTCTTTCAGAATTTTCCACAGTTTATTGTGATCCACACAGTCAAAGGCTTTGGCATAGTCAATAAAGCAGAAATAGATGTTTTTCTGGAACTCTCTTGCTTTTTCGATGATCCAGCGGATGTTGGCAATTTGATCTCTGGTTCCTCTGCCTTTTCTAAAACCAGCTTGAACATCTGGAAGTTCACGGTTCACATATTGCTGAAGCCTGGCTTGGAGAATTTTGAGCATTACTTTACTAGCGTGTGAGATGAGTGCAATTGTGCGGTAGTTTGAGCATTCTTTGGCATTGCCTTTCTGTGGGATTGGAATGCAAACTGACCTTTTCCAGTCCTGTGGCCACTGCTGAGTTTTCCAAATTTGCTGGCATATTGAGTGCAGCACTTTCACAGCATCATCTCTCAGGATTTGGAATAGCTCAACTAGAATTCCATCACCTCCACTAGCTTTGTTCATAGTGATGCCTTCTAAGGCCCACTTGACTTCACATTCCAGGATGTCTGGCTCTAGGTGAGTGATCACACCACTGTGATTATCTTGGTTGTGAATATATTTTTTGTACAGTTCTTCTGTGTATTCCTGTCACCTCTTCTTAATATCTTCTGCTTCTGTTAGGTCCATACCATTTCAGTCCTTTATCGAGCCCATCTTTGCATGAAATGTTCCCTTGGTATCTCTATTTTTCTTGAAGAGATCTCTAGTCTTTCCCATTCTATTGTTTTCCTCTATTTCTTTGCATTGATCACTGAGGAAGGCTTTCTTATCTCTTCTTGCTATTTTTTAGAACTCTGCATTCAGATGCTTATATCTTTCCTTTTCTCCTTTACTTTTCACTTCTCTTTTTTTTCACAGCTATTTGTAAGGCCTCCTCAGACAGCCATTTTGCTTTTTTGCATTTCTTTTTCTTGATCCCTGTCTCCTGTACAATGTCACAAACCTCTGTCCATAGTTCATCAGGCACTCTATCTATCAGATCTAGTCCCTTAAATCTATTTCTCACTTCCACTGTATAATCATAAGGGATTTGATTTAGGTCATACCTGAATGGTCTTGAGAAATTTGTATGCAGGTCAGGAAGCAACAGTTAGAACTGGACATGGAACAACAGGCTGGTTCCAAATAGGAAAAGGAGTTCTTCCAGGCTGTATATTGTCACTCTGTTTATTTAATTTATATGCAAAGTACACCATGAGAAACGCTGGACTGGAAGAAACACAAGCTGGAATCAAGATTGCCGGGAGAAATATCAATAACCTCAGATATGCAGATGACACCACCCTTATGGCAGAAAGTGAAGAGGAACTAAAGAGCCTCTTGATGAAAGTGAAAGTGGAGAGTGAAAAAGTTGGCTTAAAGCTCAACATTCAGAAAACGAAGATCATGGCATCTGGTCCCATCACTTCATGGGAAATAGATGGGGAAACAGTGGAAACAGTGTCAGACTTTATTTTTCTGGGCTCCAAAATCACTGCAGATGGTGACTGCAGCCATGAAATTAAAAGACACTTACTCCTTGAAGGAAAGTTATGACCAACCTAGATAGCATATTCAAAAGCAGAGACATTACTTTGCCAACAAAGGTCCGTCTAGTCAAGGCTATGATTTTTCCTGTGGTCATGTATGGATGTGAGAGTTGGACTGTGAGGAAGGCTGAGCACAGAAGAATTGATGCTTTTGAACTGTGGTGTTGGAGAAGACTCTTGAGAGTGCCTTGGACTGCAAGGAGATCCAACCAGTCCATTCTGAAGGAGATCAGCCCTGGGATTTCTTTGGAAGGAATGATGCTAAAGCTGAAACTCCAGTACTTTGGCCACCTCATGAGAAGAGTTGATTCATTGGAAAAGACTGTGATGCTGGGAGGGATTGGGGGCAAGAGGAGAAGGGGACGACAGAGGATGAGATGGCTGGATGGCATCACTGACTCGATGAACGTGAGTCTCAGTGAACTCCGGGAGTTGGTGATGGACAGGGAGGCCTGGCGTGCTGCAGTTCATGGGGTCGCAAAGAGTTGGACACGACTGAGTGACTGATCTGATCTGAATGGTCATGGTCTAGTGGTTTTTCCTACTTTCTTCAATTTAAGTCTGAATTTTGCAATAAGGAGTTCATGATCTGAGCTACAGTCAGCTCCTGGTCTTGTTTTTGTTGACTGTATAGAGCTTCTCCATCTTTGGCTGCAAAGAATATAATCAATCTGATTTCAGTGTTGACCATCTTATGATGTCCATGTGTAGAGTCTTCTCTTGTGTTGTTGGAAGAGGGTGTTTGCTATGACTGGTGCATTTTCTTGGCAAAATTCTATTAGTCTTTGCCCTGCTTCATTCCATATTCCAAGGCCAAATTAGCCTGTTACTCCAGGTATTTCTTGACTTCCTACTTTTGCATTCCAGTCCCCTATAATGAAAAGGACATCTTTTGGGGGTATTAGTTCTAAAAGGTCGTGTGGGTCTTCATAGAACCATTCAACTTCAGCTTCTTCAGTTTTACTGAAGCTGAATATTCAGCATTACTGAATATTTCATGCAAAGATGGGCTCAATAAAGGACAGAAATAGTATGGACCTAACAGAAGCAGAAGATATTAAGAAGAGCTGGCAAGAATACACAGAAGAACTGTACAAAAAATATCTTCATGACCCAGATAATCACAATGGTGTGATCACCAACCCAGAACCAGACATCCTGGAATGCAAAGTCAAGTGGGCCTTAGAAAGCATCACTACGAACAAAGCTAGTGGAGGTGATGGAATTCCAGCTGAGCTATTTCAAATCCTGAAAGATGATGCTGTAAAAGTGCTGCGCTCAATATGGCAGCAAATTTGGAAAACTCAGCAGTGGCCACAGGACTGAAAAAGGTCAGTTTGCATTCCAATCCCAAAGAAAGGCAATGCCAAAGAATGCTCAAACTACCGCACAATTGTACTTATCTCACATGCTAGCAAAGTAATGCTCAAAATTCTCCAAGCCAAGCTTCAACAGTACGTGAATCGTGAACTTCCAGATGTTCAAGCTAGATTTAGAAAAGGCAGAGGAACCAGAAATCAAATTGCCAACATCCATTGGATCATCAATAAAGCAAGAGAGTTCCAGAAAAACCTCTGCTTTACTGACTATGCCAAAGCCTTTGACTGTGTGGATCATGACAAACTGTGGAAAATTCTGAAAGAGATGGAATCCCAGCCCACCTGATCTGCCTCCTGAGAAACCTGTGTGCAGGTCAGGAAGCAGCAGTTAGAACTGGACATGGAACAACAGACTGGTTCCAAATAGGAAAAGGAGTATGTCAAGGCTGTATATTGTCACCCTGCTTATTTAACTTATATGCAGAGTACATCATGAGAAATGCTGGGATGGATGAAGCACAAGCTGGAATCAAGATTGCCGGGAGAAATATCAATAACCTCAGATATGCAGATGACACCACCCTTATGGCAGAAAGTAAAGAGCTAAAGAGCCTCTTGATGAAAGTGAAAGAGGAGAGTGAAAAAGGTGGCTTAAAACTCAACATTCAGAAAACTAAGATCATGGCATCTGGTCCCATCACTTCATGGCAAATAGATGGGGAAACAGTGGCAGGCTTTATTTTTGGGGGCTCCAAAATCACTGTAGATGGTGACTGCAGCCATGAAATTAAAAGACACTTGCTCCTTGGAAGACAAGTTATGACCAACCTAGACAGCATATTAAAAAGCAGAGACATTGCTTTGCCAAGAAAGCTCCATCTAGTCAAAGCTATGGCTTTCCCAGTAGTCATGTATGGATGTGAGAGTTGGACCATAAAGAATGCTGAACGCCGAAGAATTGATGCTTTTGAACTGTGGTGTTGGAGAAGACTCTTGAGAGTCCCTTGGACTGCAAGGAGATCCAACCAGTCAATCCTAAAAGAAATCAATCTTGAATATTCATTGGAAGGACTGATGCTGAAGCTGAAACTCCAATACTTTGGCCACCCAATGCGAAGAACTGACTCATCTGAAAAGACCCTGATGCTGGGAAAGACTGAAGATGGGAGAAGGGGACGACAGAGGATGAGATGGTTGGATGGCATCACCAACTCAACAGACATGAATTTGGGTAAACTCTGGGAGTTGGTGATGGACAGGGAGGCCTGGCGTGCTGCAGTCCATGGGGTCAAAGAGTCGGACATGACTGAGCAACTGAACTGAACTTTCTTCATATTTCATATACATATAGGTATTTGGTATATATGTCAATATATAGAGAGGGATAGGTATATATATATTACCTATATATAGGTATATAGACAACTTTATATATATATATATGTATATGTATATATATAGAGAGAAAGCTATCTATGTATACATCTATGTCTATGAGAAGGAAATGGCAACCCACACCAGTATTCTTGCCTGAAAAATCCCATGGACAGAGGAGCCTGGTAGGCTACAGTCCATGGGGTCACAAAGAGCTGGACACGACTGAGTGACTTCACTTTCTTTCTATATACCTATATGGGCTTCCCAGGCGGCGCTAGTGGTGAAGAACCCACCTGCCAACGCAGGAGATATAACAGACACAGGTTCGATTCCTGGGTTGGGAAGATCCCCTGGAGGAGGGAATGGTGACCCACTCCAGTATTCTTGCCTGGAGAATCCCATGGACAGAGGAGCCTGGTGGGCTACAGTCCATGGGCTTGCAGAGTCAGACAGGGCTGAAGCAAGTTGGCATGCATGCATGCGTATATCCACCCACATCTAACTAAAAATAGCCACCTCTGCTGACGTTAAATACGTATAGACTTCATCTTGGTTTTTTGATCAACAGAAGATGGGAAGCAGCACTTATCAGGCGTCCACTGATCCACCCAGGAGCAATGCAAAAGGAGACAGAATCAGCAGTCTACAACGGTGAGCTTAGTTTGCACCTTCTAGAAACAAAGACGAGAGCTGGCTTGTCATGATTCTGTTCTACATCCTCCACAGTGAATAGACAGACTGCAGCCTGGAGTCAGGACCGCGTGTTCCGGTAGCCTGACCGCTCAGAGCCCTGAGGCTGTATCGGACTCGTGGGGATGCTCACCCCCTTTCAGCATCCTGAAGGACTCGTCTGACGCAGCCCCAGGGGCTCCCAGAAGCACCCAGCCCTGGTGAGTGATGCAGCAGGGTGCTCCAGGTAAAGCCGTTTATTCAGACAAGTGCTTGGTTTTTCCCAGGATGCTGAGGCTGCTCTTGATTTGAAGCTACGCTGACATCCCCTCCGGCTGGGGTCTGAGTTGACTGGAAGATGCTCACAGCAGCTCCACTGAAGATTTTAAGACCCGGATTTGCTCGACGCCGAGGTCTGAAAAAATGCCATGTGGTGCTTCAGGGCCCTCTCACCTAAATTAGATCACCCCAGAACAGCTGCGCCCCTCAGAGGGTGGGGCTGGGAGGAGCGCGTGGTCACAGGGTACCAGCCTGTGATGTGCACACTTCCCCAGAGCGGGTGTGCTCTGAGTTCTCAACACACCAGCTTCGTGAGCTTGGGGCAGAGATTTCTGTAGCTACTTTATGGAAGAGGACACCGAGACCAGGAGTGTGAACCGTGACAGGTGTCAGAGGCAGTGTTACGGTCCTAAGCTGGGGGTCTCTGGTAGTTAAAGGTAGTTAAAAAGGTAGTTAAAAAACACATAATATCTGCCATCTTTACCATTTCTAAGTGTACAGTGCAGAAGTGTTAACTATGTTTACATTGGTGAGCAAGAGACCTCTAAAACTTTTCCATTCTGCAAAACTGAAATTTCACACTCAATGCTCCCTGCTTGGGCTTCCCAGGTGGCTTAGGGGTAAAGAATCCGCCTGCCAAGCAGGAGACACAGGTTCCATCCCTGGGTCAAGAAGATCCCCCGGAGAAGAAAATGGCAACCCACTCTAGTGTTCTTGCCTGGGAAATCCTGTGGACAGAGGAGCCTGATGGGCTGCAGTTCATGGGGTCCAAAGAGCTGGGCACGATTGAGCGACTAAACAATGACAATTCCATTTACCCCTCCCCCAGCCCCTGGGACCCACCCCCTTCTACCTCCTGTCTCTATGAGTCTGACTACTCTAAGTACTCTATATAAGTGAAATCAGACAGCGTTTGTCCTTCTGTGACAGCTTATTTCACTCAGCGTCATGTTCCCAAGGTTCATCCACATGCAGCAGCTGTCGGACTCTCCTTCGTTTAATGGCTGGATAACATCCCATTGTGAGTTTGTAACAGTGGAAGGAAATGTTTTTCCGTTCGTCCCTCGGTGGACACTGGGGTTATTTCCACATGCCGGCCGCTGTGGATCAGTGCACAGACAGAGCAACGCAGTCACCTCTGTAATCTCAGTCCTGCGCTTGCACATCCGGAAGTGGGGTGACTGTATCATACAGTAACCCTATTTTCAATTTTTTGAGGACCCCCCCATACTGTTTTCCATAGTAAATGGCTATAGAAATGGCTGCACCGTTTACATTCCCACCAACAGCGCCCAAGGGTTCCCTTTCTGCACATCCTTGCCGACACTTGATTTTCCGGTCACTTACCAGAGGCCTTCCTAATGCGTGTGAGGGTTATTGATGTCTCCTGAGCAGGTCCACTTGGAGATACAAAGACGGCCTCAGTTTAAGGTGTGAAAACCTGCAGCTCATGTTCTTGGATGATATCAGGAAGTTGGGAGTAACTTTCTCAAGCACAATCATGTTTCTGTGGTCATGGGGAAGCATGGCCTTATTAGGTGACCCAGCCTGTCGCTCTCAGAGGTGAGGCGTCAGAACGCCCACAAGTTGCTATCGAATTGTTCAGAAAGTCAGGTACAGACAGACAGAGATGATAGGATAAAAGACAGACAGTAGATACAGGTAGCTGATAGGTGATCGATACAGAAAGGGGATAGATAGATGACAGATGGATGACAGACAAATGACAGACGATTGATAACGACAGATGACAGACATGGACGGATACAGACAGACGACGGAGATGCTCAGAAAGACACGTGCTTACACACACACGACAGGAGAGAGAAACGCACAGAGAGAAAACGGCTGTGCCCATGGCCACTGCTGAGTCTAGGAGAAGCACGTTCCAGTGTCGGTTGTCCATTGTCGGAAGTTCCCAAAGGGCCCGGGAGAAAGCGAGCTGAGGGCGGCATCGCCCCCGGTCCTGCCCGCCTGCCGCCGGTGCCAGGCGTGCCCCGGCTGTCCCGCCCTGCCCGCTGCCGCTGGGCCTGCGGGCCTGAGAGGCGGCGGGCCCAGGGACACGGCCGCTGCCCCCAGACCTCGCGACCTTTCCCCGGGCTCTCGGGGGCGCGGCCCCCCTGGAGGGGGCGCCTCTGCCTCGGTTCCCAGAAGCACCTTCCGCCTCCGACGCCTCTTCCCGCGAGGACGGAACCGCCCGCCATCAAGGCCCGCGGGGGCGGCGCAGCGGAAGGCCCGGCCTCTCACAGGGAGCCTCGGCCTTCCGAGGCGCCCACCCTCGCCTCACCTGCGGTCAGAAGCGTCTGCACGCTCCCGTCTCAAAAAGCAAGAAAGCCTCTCTAGTCTTCCGTTGTGCCTTCACGCGCGCTCCCCGTGTGCCCTCACCCGAGCCGTCCTTCTGTGCCCCTCACGCACGCGTTCCCCGTGTGCCCTCAGGCGCGCGTTCCCTCTGTGCCTTCACTTGAGTTCCCTGTGTGCCCTCCCGCGCGCTCCCCGTGTGCCCTCACGCGTGCATTCCCCGTGTGCCCTCAGGCGCTTGGTCCCCGTGTGCCCTCAGGCGCGCGTTCCCTCTGTGCCCTCACGCGCGCTCCCCGTGTGCCCTCGGGCGCGCGTTCCCTCTGTGTCCTCACTCGAGTTCCCCGTGTGCCCGCAGGCGCGCGTCCTAAGCAGGGCGGCGACTGCGCCCCAGTCCCCCCACGCGCTGGTCTCGGGGCGGCGGCCTGAGCGCCTGACGCGGCGGGCGGGCCCGCGGCCCGTCGCTAGAGGGCGCGCCCCGCACGGGTTCTCCGCGCGCCGGCCCGCCTCCGCCCGCGCCGGCTTCCGGCGGCTCCTCAGGAAATCTGGCCGAAAAGAGCGGGCGTTCTGTCTGACGCCTTGGGCCGTCTCCAGCCGGGCCCAGTTGGGAGAGCCCAGCCTACGGCTGCAGGAGCCGCCCTCCCCGGGCCACTCTGAGCGCCCCCTGCCCGCGGCCGAGGACGCAGATCCCAAGGCCAATTCCACAGCGACGGGAGCAGCCAGGGGCCGGAAACCAGCTTCCAGCCCTAACACAGGGCTGACGGCACCGGCCAACCCCCCATCCGTCAGTAACGCTGCTCCTCTCTGCCTCTGTGTCTCTCTGTCTCTGTGTCTCTGTCTCTTTGTCTCTCGCTGTGTCTCTGTCTCTCCATGTCCCTGTCTCTTTCTATCACTGTGTCTGTCTCTCTCTCCCATCTCTTTGTCTCTCTCTGTGTCTCTGTCTCTTTGTCTCTCTCTCTGTCTCTTTGCTTCTGTATCTGTCTCTGTCTCTTTGCCTCTGTCTCTCTCTCTCTCTCATGTCTCTGTCTCTCTTTGTCTCTCATATCTTTGTCTCTCTGTGTCTCTGTCTCTTTGTCTCTCTCTCTCTGTCTCTTTGCTTCTGTATCTCTCTGTCTCTCTCTCACATCTCTGTCTCTCTCTCTTTGTCTCTGTCTCTCTGTGTCTCTGTCTCTTTGTCTCTCTCTCTGTCTCTTTGTCTCTCTCTGTCTCTGTCTCTCTCATGTCTCTCTGTCTCTCTCTATGTCTCTGTCTCTTTCTCACACACACATCATCTCTTTTCTCTTTAAACACCTGTGAGTTATTTCACCCAAGAACGCAGGCAGAAACCAGAGAGCGCAGGGTGCTTCACTTTGTACTGTTCCCTGTCACTTTTGCCCACTGCTTGTATGAATGCAAGCGTTTTTTTCCCAAGAGAATTCACCGAGTTTGGACATCCTACTTGTTGTGGCCTGTTTGTGGCCATGACAAGTAAATCTGGGTTACAAAACCTGCATGGTTTTTACAGTTGGTCATTTAAAATGTCCTAGTAATGCTCAAAATTCTCCAAGCCAGGCTTCAGCGATATGTGAACCGTGAAATTCCTGATGTTCAAGCTGGTTTTAGAAAAGGCAGAGGAACCAGAGATCAAATTGCCAACATCCGCTGGATCATCGAAAAAGCAAGAGAGTTCCAGAAAAACATCTATTTCTGCTTTATTGACTATGCCAAAGCCTTTGACTGTGTGGATCACAATAAACTGTGGAAAATTCTTCAAGAGATGGGAATACCAGACCACCTGATCTGCCTCTTGAGAAATTTGTATGCAGGTCAGGAAGCAACAGTTAGAACTGGACATGGAGCAACAGACTGGTTCCAAATAGGAAAAGGAGTTCGTCAAGACTGTATATTGTCACCATGCTTATTTAACTTCTATGCAGAGTACATCATGAGAAACGCTGGACTGGAAGAAACACAAACTGGAATCAAGATTGCCGGGAGAAATATCAATAACCTCAGATATGCAGATGACACCACCCTTATGGCAGAAAGTGAAGAAGAACTCAAGAGCCTCTTGATGAAAGTGAAAGTGGAGAGTGAAAAAGTTGGCTTAAAGCTCAACATTCAGAAAACGAAGATCATGGCATCTGGTCCCACCACTTCATGGGAAATAGATGGGGAAACAGTGGAAACAGTGTCAGACTTTATTTTTCTGGGCTCCAAAATCACTGCAGATGGTGACTGCAGCCATGAAATTAAAAGACGCTTACTCCTTGGAAGGAAAGTTATGACCAACCTAGATAGCATATTCAAAAGCAGAGACATTACTTTGCCAACAAAGGTCCGTCTAGTCAAGACTATGGTTTTTCCTGTGGTCATGTATGGATGTGAGAGTTGGACTGTGAAGAAGGCTGAGCGTTGAAGAATTGATGCTTTTGAACTGTGGTGTTGGAGAAGACTCTTGAGAGTCCCTTGGACTGCAAGGAGATCCAACCAGTCCATTCTGAAGGAGATCAGCCCTGGGATTTCTTTGGAAGGAATGATGCTAAAGCTGAAACTCCAGTACTTTGGCCATCTCATGCGAAGAGTTGACTCATTGGAAAAGACTGTGATGCTGGGAGGGATTGGGGGCAAGAGGAGAAGGGGACGACAGAGGATGAGATGGCTGGATGGCATCACTGACTTAATGGACGTGAGTCTCAGTGAACTCCGGGAGTTGGTGATAGACAGGGAGGCCTGTCTATCGCGTGCTGCGATTCATGGGGTGGCAAAGAGTCGGACACAACTGAGCGACTGATCTGATCTGATAAATAATATGAACCCCAGAAAGTAATATTCGCCTCTGTTAACATCTTTGCGAGTGCGTGGCCGGCTGGCCTGTGGATTACAGGGAGTCTTCAGAGGCTGCGGCGGTCCCGCCCCCTCACCCTGCCCCACCTGGAATCCTCTGTGATCCGCCAACTGGCCCCGCCCCCAAGGCTCACTTGGGAGCATGAGAAAGGGGCCCGAGCTTAGATCAAGGCTGGTCACTCAGCTCTATCCTCAGAAAAAAAAGTGCCAACCACCTGCGCTGACAGGTGCCGACCGACATCGGACCTCCTCCTGAAGGGCGCCCCCTGCAGACCACCCCCATATTCCTCTGCCGCTCAGCGCGGGGAGAGCCCAGGCCACGCAGGCCCCTGAGCTGGCAATGCAGGCAAACCGCCTCTACTGATCCCCCATCCGCTGGCCCCTGGGACCTTCCCAGGCAAACCTGCGCCCAGGGAGTCATGGCAGCCCGTGCTGGGGTCTGGGGGCAGCTCTGCCAGGGCTGTGTCCACAGCGAGTCAGAACCAGGAGGACGGGGACTCAGGACGCCTTCTTTCCTAACTCTGAGCCCTGAGAGTATGATTCCACAGATACGCAAAGTCAAGAGTCAAACCCAGGAACCACAGTATCCCCAGTAGCTGTGGTACAGCAACGCCCTGCCCTGCACTAAGTCTAAACACTTACATGTGCAAAGCCAGGTCCAGACCAGACTACAAACACCCGGCCCTGCACTAAGTCCAGACACTTACACGCACAAAGGCTGATCCCAGCTCGCTCAGCAAGGTCGCCCTCATCTGCTCCCAAGTCACCGAGGAGGTGCCGGCTGCCGACCTGAGTGTGGAGGCGGGGGCTGGGCCTCCACCCGTGGCTCCTACGCGACTCGGGGCCAGACCACGTGCTCCCGGCCGGCTTCCCCAGGAGGATGAAGCCAGAGCCCAGGGAAACCCAGCGTCCAGGGAGGAGCCACAGCTGAGACAGGCCCAAGAGGACTCAGCTGCCCACCCCACCGATCAGGGTTCATCCTCAAGGGGGCCTCTGGGACCCACGTCCTCCCCCACTGCTGACGAGATGTGGTCTCGTCATTGATTCAATGCGTGTGTGCCGAGCACCTGTCGTGGTACTCTGATGGGGAAGGCCCCATTCCCGCCCTCCTGGAGGCTGTGGTCCTGGGAACAGCAGGCTTTTACTGAGAACCGCCAAAGATACGGCGTGTGGGGAAACCCAAGAATACGTGTCTGTGAATATTAGATTAAGAACGGCAGATTTGGGGTTGACGCATACACACTGCTGTGTATTAAACAGGTAACCAACGAGGACCTACTGTGCCACACAGGGAGCTCTCCTCAATACTCCATAGTAACCCAAAGGGAAAAGAATTTGAAAAAGAATAGATACATTATTACATATAATTGAATCACTTTGTTGTACACCTGAAACGAACTTAACATTGTTTATCAACTCTGCTCCAATATAAATTAAAAATTAAATGCAAGAATGGTAAGTCACTACAGAATTCAGAAAATTCCCTATAAAAGAACAGCATTCTGTAAAGTAGGTAAATAACAAGGACCTACTGTATAGCACAGGGAACTATGCTCATTGTCACGTAATAACCTATTAGGGAAAGTAATCTGAAAAGAAAGCCTATATGTGTGTGTATAACTGAGTCACCTTGCTGTTCACTTGAAATGAAACAGCCTTGTAAATGAACTGTACTTCAACTTAAAAAAAGTAACAGAACAGCCTTCTGCCTAAGCAGTACTTACTGCAGGGGAATTTTATGTGGTCAAGATGGAGTGGTGATTTAAGGCTCTATTTAGGAACCATTACGCCAAGAGATAACCGTGTAATTAACATCAGAGTCCATTAATATTGGCCGCACTGGTGACCCCACTCAGGTAAGCTGCCATCTTCATTGCGTGTAAATGACCCCAAAGAGGCTCATCCAGGTTGTGTGAATGTCACTTCAAAGAAAATAATTGGGGGAAGTCTAACACGTATTTTTGTGGCATTATCATCTCATCTTGTCATCTTTCACAGAAGAGTTTCAAGTTCCCTGGGAGCACATGTGAGCATGGGGTTAGCTCCACACCTCGGCGGAGATTGTTCCTGGTTCTGACTCTGATTTCTGGTCCCTCCTGCTCAGAGGTGTGCTTCTTGGCAGATGGGAGCAGCACCCAGTTTCCTGGGAAGTTCTCAGCTGTGTGTTCTGGGAGGAGAAAGGAGAGAACTCTTTCTGCCCCCTGAAACCAGGCTCACTGCAGGTAGACAGCAAGTGAGCCGGACGCCAACTAAGGTTCAGTCTGCTGACACTTCTCTCATGGGCTTGGGGGCCATTCCACTTGGTTCCTTAGCTTATAAAAGCCATCTCGAATGTTGAAGTCACCCACAGTCAGACCGCTGCCCCTCAGCCTGATCTAACGGGGTAAGAGAAGATAAAGGCACCTGGGAGCCAACGTGGGGACCCACCCGAAGGGGTCCCCCTCCTGTGGTGGTGTCCACAGCACAACCAGTTTCCAGGAGAGGACGGCTCCCTCCCAGGAAATCCCCCACCACCCTGCTGGAGCTCCATCTGCACACACTGGGGATTTGTGCAGGTCACCTCATCCAGACTGGTCACGACTGGACGACCTCCCAGCACAGGTCGCACAAGCAGACCCACGTGTGCCTGTGCATTTCACGTCCTGTCTCGCCCTGTTCAGAGGAGTCACATGTGACACTGCTTCCTGCAAGTGGGTCCAAGGACGACCCTCTTCCTCCAGAGCCCGCTCCAAGATGCGGCTCACTGGGCAGGCTCTCAGCAGCTCCAGTATCACCTGCGGAGGAGGGGACTCGGACATGATGAAATGAATACGTCCTTCAAAAGTGACCCGGCCTGGAGATCACAGACACGGTGACAGGGATGGAGAGAAAGAGGGGGACAGAAAAGAGTAGGGGCTACATGGAGGCAAGTCCAGGGCTGCTGTGGGGGGCAGGGGGGCAGGGGGCGGGCAGACAAAGAGCAGCGTCACCACGGACAACAGAGCGAAGAGGCCGGTCATGCAGGTGGTCCTGGCCGTCATTCTTGCGTCAACAGCCCTCACAGGGACCTCGAGTGAGTCTCCATAAATACTTCGTGGGCTGAGATTACCTCCCTGTGGACTCCCACAAAGGTGACCACACCTTTAAAACCTTACGTGGGTACATTTCACTTGGACAGGAGTTTCAGTATTTAACTACCTGTCTGTCTGACAAGCACGCCTTGTTCCAAATAATGCGGAAGCGTTTGAATGTTTCAGCATCGTGGGCTCTTCCCAGACCCAAGTGTCTTTGTACAAGACCCTGCCCCACCATCAGCCACACAGGGGACATGTCAAGCTGATGATGTAGCTAGCTGTATGCAATCTGAGTCTTTATTACTGGTGGAGAAGAAGATGGAAGGCAAAGCAACATTTCCTAAGCGCAGGCTCTGCTGGGCACTGGGCTAGATGAGAGGCACGCACAGTCTTGCTGAGGTTCTGTCTACAGGCATTTCGCTACGCGCGGCTGGGGGCGTTTTTGGAGAGGACGTGGTTTGTTTTTTACTGAAGTTTATCACTGACGTACAGGGATCTGCATGTACATATTTAAAGTGACGAGCTTTCACATGAATACACACCCGTGAAGCCATCGCTGCCGTGAACATAGCGCACGCGTCATCGTCCGGAACATCCTCAGGCTCCTTTGTTAGCCTTCCCCCACCTCCCAGCAATGTCTACGTCCACTTCCTGTGTCTACATCACCGTAGTCTCGCTCACGCTTTTCAGCACCTTATCGGAAGGAAATCATAAAGGACTGACCTTCCGCCCAGCCTTTTGAGGCAGCGTGAGGGCTTAGCGATCCCTCCAGGCGTGGTGCGCCAGGAGCTCGTCCCTGTCCCTTGCTGAGCGTGTCCTGCGGGCGGGCTTGGCCAGCCGCCCTCTGAGGGGCGTTTGTGTTGCTCCCACTTTGGGGATCATTACAAATGTGGCAAACATTCATATCCAAGGCTTTGGTCATATGATTTCTTAATTTGGAGTAGATACCGAGACGCGGGATTGACCCGACCACATGGTAGGAACACACACAACCTTTTGAGAAGCTACGCGTTTTCCATTCGCGCATCTTTGAGATTCTTGCTGTGTCCTGGAGCCACGTTCTTTATCAGATGTGTGTTTTTCTACCAGGTTGTAGCTTGACCTCTCACCGCCTGAAAGGAAATTCTGAAAAACAGAACCTCTAATGGTGAAGCCAAATTATCAGTTCTTTCATTCACATTTGTGTTTTGATGATGTATATAAAGAAATCTTTGCTTAATCCAGGGTCGTAAAGGTTTTATCTTATGTCTTCTTCTTGAAGTTTTATAATTTTATGTTTTACACTTAGGTGTGTACCTATTTTGAGTGCATCTTTGTGATGTGAGGTGTGGATTGAGTTCCCTTCTGGCATATGGATACCCAGATTTTTTCTAGCACCATTTAAAAATAACTATCCTTTCTGCACTGAATTGCCTTCGTATCTTAGTTGAAAATCAATTATCTGTATATGTGTGTGTCTATTTCTGCACTCTCTATTCTGTTCAGTTGATTTATCTGTCTACCCGGACAGCAAAACCACACAACTTTGATCAGTGTAACTTTATAATTAGTCTTGAAACCAAGGCATGTTAGGCCTGCAATTTGTTTCTCTTTTCAGTTTTTTGGTGTCTTCTAGGATCTTCACACTCCCATAAACACAGATTCATGGAAATCATCTTGTCAATTATTACCAAAAAAAAAATCCTGTTCAAATTTTGATTGGTATCATATTGAATCCTCAGATCAATTTGGGGAAAACTGACATTTTAGGAATATTGAATCTTCTGACTCACAAACATGGCACATCTTTCATATTATTTAGGCATTCTTTAATTCCTCTCATCTATATTTTATAATTTTCAGTTGTCAGATTTATCCCTAAGTATTTCATACTATTTTATGCTATTGTGAATAGTATTTTTTGTTTCAATTTCTGTGCTCAAAGAAATTCAGTATACCTTTGCATATTGATGTGGTATCCTATTAGCCTGCTGCGCTCACTGACTGGTTCTCACAGATGTTTTTATAGATCCCGTTGGAATCTCAGTGAAAGGAGCCAGACTGAAAGGAGCATATACTCACTGTATTATTCCACTTACACAAAACGCTAGAAAATATAAACTAACCCATGGCCACAGAGCCCCGGCCGGGGCAGGGGGTGGGAGGAGTGTTACGAGGGGGAGCCAGAAAACTTAGGGGAGCCGTGAATGCATTCGTTCTATTCTTCATGGTGAAGGTTTCCCGTTTATATATCTGTCAAACCTTATCAAAGACTGCAATTTATACATGTACACTTTATTTTTTATGAATCAAGCCTCAAAAGAAGTTGCTTTTAAAAAATCCTTTGATAAGTTGGAACTAAATTTCCCAGTGATCCAAACACGTGGAGTTACAGGGAGAGGACAGAGGGGTTGGGAGGGAAGCGAGGCCCTGAGACCATGGGCTTCTCACAGGGTCAGAGAGGAGGGGCCGTGAGTACTGCTCAACCCTGAGCAGGTGCTGGTGGGAAACCTGGGCTGGGGTGGGGTGAGGAGGTGGTCACAGGAGATGGGGTCAATGATGGGCGGGGGTGGGTGAGGAGGTGATCACAGGAGATGGGGTCAGTGATGGGCGGGGGTGGGTGAGGAGGTGATCACAGGAGATGGGGTCAACGACAGGAGGGGGTGGGTGAGGAGGTGATCACAGGAGATGGGGTCAATGACGGGCGGGGGTGGGTGAGGAGGTGATCACAGGAGATGGGGTCAATGACGGGCGGGGGTGGGTGAGGAGGTGATCACAGGAGATGGGGTCAGTGATGGGCGGGGGTGGGTGAGGAGGTGATCACAGGAGATGGGGTCAACGACAGGAAGGGGTGGGTGAGGAGGTGATCACAGGAGATGGGGTCAGTGATGGGCAGGGGTGGGTGAGGAGTGATCACGGAGATGGGGTCAACGACAGGGGGGGGGGGGTGGTGAGGAGGTGATCACAGGAGATGGGGTCATTGATGGGCAGGGGTGGGTGAGGAGGTGATCACATGAGATGGGGTCAATGACAGGAAGGGGTGGGTGAGGAGGTGATCACAGGAGATGGGGTCAATGACGGGCGGGGGTGGGTGAGGAGGTGATCACAGGAGATGGGGTCAACGACAGGCGGGGGTGGGTGAGGAGGTGATCACAGGAGATGGGGTCAATGACAGGAGGGGGTGGGTGAGGAGGTGATCACAGGAGATGGGGTCAACGACAGGAGGGGGTGGGTGAGGAGGTGATCACAGGAGATGGGGTCAACAATGGGCAGAGGCTGTCTTCTCAACCTTCCTCTCCTGCCTTGAAGTGATTCAGGTCATGACACAGCAGACGTCTCTGAGAAGTTCACAGACAATTCAAATAATGACAGCTGGCAGCTCAAGACCATGACTCAGAATCATCTCACTAAACAAGGACGCTATCCCAAAATTAAGGAGCTCTAGTTCATTAGGAACAAACATAAAATACGGATGTTAGGTTTAGAAATCCACTCCATAAGTTCAGCCTGGGTGTCAACGTCTTGCTTGGTGGTAGTTCTCATCGAATAGGCCTCGTCGGGCTTGCCGACCATCAGTAGGGACTAGGGGAGTTACAGGAAGCCGCGGGCTAAGTTGCGAGAAGCACGGGCTCTGAACCTCAGCTCACACAGCCCTCTCTGCTCTCCCACATCTGGAGCCGGATGCCTGGCCAGGCCCCAGATTTCAGGAGAAACGTGGGCAAGAGGGAGACATCTCAAGGTGGGTCACAGTGGAAACCATCCCGGTATGTTGTATGAACAAGAGTTAAAGGAAACATGCTTCACCTGGAAAGAGGGGGCTTCTTCACATCCGTGTGCTCCTGCGTATGAGACCAGACTGGACCTGAGAAATCAGACCAACAGAACAGCCAGCAAATGGAGGCGGAGAAGGCAAGAGCTCCGGAGACCACAGGGACGCACCTTGCCATCAGAGCCTCCAGATCCCTCCTCGCTGGAGGAGGACCGCCCTGGTGGAGAGTGTTTCTGCTCTGAGAGACCAGGACGTACAGAGCTCAGAGGGAAGGACCACGGGATGCTTTCAAGGGATGCTCACTCAGGCCGCAGTCTCAGGGCCAATCTCGACAGATCCCCTGCAGCCTCTGCTCACAGACAGCTCCTGCCCGCCATCAGCCTTCCCACGACTGCAAGCGCACTCCACCAGAGGGATACAGAGTTCTCGAAGGACACCACCCCCCATGCCTCCCCAGACAGACTCGGCCAAAGCCAGGTCTGCGGACATAGGCGCCAACGTGCGCTTCAAACCACGGGCCTCGCCATGTCCGGCAGGCTCTCACCTCCCAAACCAGGGTCCTCCCTGACTCACGGCATCTCAAGAAAGATGTGCTTGGTGACACCCCGGAAGCCCGTCCAGTTCCCTGATGGCTCAGATGGTAAAGAATCTGCCTGCAATGCAGGAGACCCAGGTTCGATTCCTGGTCGGGAAGATGCCCTGGAGAAGGGAATGGCTGCCCCCTCCAGTATTCTTTCCTGGAAAATCCCATGGACAGAGGAGCCTGGCAGGTTACAGTCCGTGCGGCCGCAAAGAGTTGGCACTGCTGAGACCAACACGTGGCAGGAGAAGAGATGCTGCTTCTTGCAGACTCTGTTCTAGAACGTTCCCTGGGAATCCAGTCTCATGGTCTTCAGGGTCAGAACCCAGCCGTTGTCGGCTTTGGGATGTCAGGTATCGGCCTTTGGAGAAACCACTGCACATTTTCAAGATTAAACAGGGACAAACAGATTGGCAAGCAGCTCTGGGGCTGTTGACTGCAGAGACAAAAAACGTTCTGGAACCGATGCCCAGAAAGAACAAAGCCTGAGTATGGGATGTGGGTTTTTCCGCCAGAAAATACGGGGTCCAAGCGGCCTCTGGCTGCGTTGCTGGGTGTCTGCTGGCAGAGCCTTTGTTGTTTCCCGTACAACAATGGTAAGCGTCCTCTCTGTTTGCACACGGGTTAGTTAGTGTCTGGGATGGAAGCAGAATGCACAAAAGAAGTCCTCTGCCATTTCGAGACAAATGACTCGGACATGATGAGATGCAGAGAGAAACCTAATTAGTTCTTCTGGGCCCTGGAGAGCCGGCCCCTCTCTCAGATCCAGTTCCCAGGTTAGCCCAGAAGGAGGCGCGTCGAGCAGACCCACTCGCGCCAAAAGGGACCCCCAAGGAACAGCCTACCGCCGCCGGGCCGGTCAGACCCCTGACCCGCTGCCAGGTGGCCACACCGCAGGCCCGGCTGCCCACCCGCCCTGCGCTGCGTTCCCAGCTTTCCCGGGGTCTGCCCCAGCAGAACTGATGATGGGCCATTCCGGGAGACTTCGTGCCCGACGCCGGACGTGGTGTGTGTGGGTGCTGGGGGTGTTTGCGTGTATTTGTGTGTATGTGTGCACCTGTGTGTTTGTGCACGTTTGTGTCTGAAAGCTTCTGTGTATGTATGTGTTTTGTGTGTGCCTGAGTGTGTACTTGTATATGTGTATATATGCATCAGTGTGTTTGTGTGTATGTGTCTGTGTCTGAAAGTTTCTGTGTGTGGAGTCTGTATTTGCACGTGTGTGTGTGTGCACACGCACTGGACAGGCACACAGAGGCACAGACCCCCCTTTTTCTCCTCTGGCCTGGAGACCAGACTCAGGCTGCAGCCTGTGGGCCTGCTCCGTGCAGGGTTGAACCAAGCCCTCCAGCCTCAGGACCAGGCTTTCCCAGTGCCTGCTCTGCTGACATCGGGACCAGGTGGGCCTTGGCTGGGCCCGTCCTGTGCATCCTGGCAGCAGCCCTGGCCTCCGTATGCCGGGTGCCAATGCCATCCCTGATGTGACCGCCCCAAGTGACCCCAGATCCTGCCGTGTCCCTGGGGCAGAACTGCCCTGAGGACCACTTCCTAAACCTGCCACGCAGTGGGTGAGAAAAGACGAGGAAGAGAAAACCAGGCTGAAGACAAGAATACCCCTCGCACCCGGAGGTGGAGGAAACAGAGAAGCCACGCCCCCTGCTGGTCCCCGTGCCTCCCTGCGGTCCCTCCTGGGTCCCCACGTTGTTGTCTAAGAGCCAGAGGAGAGCAGGGAGGCATCCTTGAGCTTCACAGGAGATGTGCCTGGGGCCCCCCTGGAGCATGGATCCAGCAAAGGAAGACCCATGGATCTCCAGATATTTGAGGAGATCCAGCCACACCGGAGATAAAGTGCCAGACAAGCGCAAAGGAGAACAAGTGATTAGCAGACACAGCTAACTCAGAAAAAAATAATAGGGCTTTAAAAGTTTCTATTTTCAAAAAGAATGTGCTTGTTCTAAGAAAGAAAAAGCTTCTGTTTTCAAAATGACTGAATATAACACTGAGCCCAGGGGTGGGGAGAGGGAAGTGGATGCTATTAGGAAAGCACTGAACAGGAGGAAAGAGCCTCTAAACGTGGAAGCGAAAGCAAAAATTAGAAGCAAAAACTTAACATGGAACATTAAGAAGGTAAGCTTTGGAATTCTTCTAGAAATAGAACAGTAAGAAAAAGAATCATAACTCTAAAGCTAAAGAAAAGTTGAGGAGTAACCCATATTAGACAAATAGATCCAGAAAGGAAGACGAGAGAGAATCGTCCAGGGGCTTCCCTGGGGATCCGGTGGCTACGACTCATCACTTCCCAATGCAGGGGGCCCAGGTCTGATCTGTGGTCAGGGAACTGGATCCCACATGCTGCGACTAAAGAGCTCACGCGCAGAAACAAAGATCAGAGATCCCGCATGACCCAGTGCAGTCAAACAAATAAGCATTTAAGAAAGCAAAAAGAAAACCACCCAAGAAATAATATTAACACAAGAAAACATCTCAGGACATTTCAGAAAGAGCCTTCCCCCACCAAGTGCCAGCAGAATGAGAGTGAACGGTCAGAGGGTCGAAAATAAAGAAAAGATCCTGAAAACGTCCAGAAAAGAAACTGCACGGGTTCCCTGCACTCCTTTCTGCTGCCCACCTTCTTAAACCACCAGATATCAGAGAACAACAGAGCCCAAACTGTCAGCCATGGAGTGTTTCTTTCAGGCTAGGTTTGCATATCCAGCTGAGCTACAGGCACATGAAAATATAAATGTAAATATAAAGAACTTTACCTTGGATGTCTACTCTTTAAAAAAAAAGCCAACAAGCTGAGAATATGTTCCAGAGAAACAAAGGAGTAAGCCAAGGAACGAGTGTGGTTATGCTCATTAATTTTATCTTTCTCCCTCTCCCTCCCAAGAATGTTCATCCACGGTTAGACTGGCATGGGTTTCGGTGAGTGGGTAATACTTACAAAAGCAAGTCCAGGGGAGAAACAGAAGGAAAAAAGATGTGAAAGTTAGGAATGAGCACATGAAGTTTTAAATAATTTAAAAGATATACTGGAGAGGCTGATGGAAGGCAAGTAGATGGAAGACGAAGGGGTGATTTTTAAAAATTGCTGATATCTACATAGCCTCAACATGGATTTGAGAAGTCTGAGTAGGAATTTTGGTTATTTTCAAATAAATTATTTCTTTGGTGGAATGCCTTCCTTTGACCTCAAGTTTTCTATGAGATGAGACCACATGGGTCATGTTTTCAAAGAATTATAAGTTAACAACAGTCACTTCAGACTCAAAGCACAGATTATATAATTAAAGGAAGTGAAGTGAAGTCGCTCAGTCGTGTCCGACTCTTTGGGACCCCATTGCACTGTAGCCCACCAGGCTCCTCCATCCGTTGGATTTTCCAGGCAAGAATAGTGGAGTGGGTTGCCATTTCCTTCTCCAGAGGATCTTCCCGACACAGGGATTGACCCGGGGTCTCCCACGTTATAGGCAGTCTCCTTAGCATCTGAGCCACCAGGGATAATTAAAGGAAACATGAGGTCAAATGTCATGGAAGCGGGGCACATGATGCAGGTGGAATCAAGACACAATATTTTATTCCTTTAATCATAAAAAAAATGCACGTTTACAGGAAGAGTTTTTAAAAAGCTGAAAGGTAAGGATAATTGCAGATATATACATGCTAAACAACAGAAGATAAAAATAAAAGCATTTTTAAAGTAATGGTGAAAAAGCACTTAAAACTCAAAACAAAACAAGAATTAGGGAGCTTTTCATCTTGTTCTGTGCTCTGGAATAGCTTATGTAGCATTATCACCAAATGTTCCTTAAAATAGGAGATCTTCTCAGCAAAGTTGATGATTAAGCCCTTGAAATCCACTCTTTTAACCAATGCAATGATGCTTGAAATTGAAATAACAAGTATCCATATTAAAAACTGAAAAGTATACCATTATTTTCAGATATGAACATGATTATGGGCTCAGTAATTTCAAGAGAATCAACAATAACAGCAGCTACGATAATAAAACTACCTTAACTAATACGGAATTAACAAAACACCCCGACTCAAAACAAACCTGCCAGAACCCTGAGCGCTGCTCAGGCCCCTCTGCCGCCTACGGCTCATGCTCTTGTCGTCTCTCATTTGTCTGTCTTCAATTCTGCTGCACAGTGTTACGGTCATCATCGTGGCAATAATGACCAGGGTTCTTCAAGTGCTGACTATGTTCCGGGAAAATATGTGATAAGTCATATGGATTATTTATCACGTATACTTTTAATAACATTCCATATGGCCTTATCTTTGGCCTGTGGCTTAGAATACTTAAGTTTAGCCAAGCTAAACCACACATCCCTCTCCCAGGTGTCCCTCTCCCACGTGTCTCCCTCTCCCAGGTGTCTCCCTCTCCCAGGTGTGTCCCTCTCTCAGGTGTCTCCTTCTCCCAGGTGTCCGTCTCCCTCTCCCAGGTGTCTCCATCTCCCAGGTGTGTCTCCCTCTCCCAGGTGTCTCTCTCTCCCAGGTGTCTCTCTCTCCCAGGTGTCTCCCTCTCCCCCAGGTGTGTCTCCTTCTCCCAGGTGTCTCCCTCTCTCCCAGATGTGTCTCCCTCTGCCAGGTATCCCTCTCCCAGGTGTCTCTCTCTCCCAGGTGTCTCCCTCTCTCCCAGTTGTGTCTCCCTCTCCCAGGTGTCTTTCTCTCCCAGGTGTCTCCTTCTCCCAGGCGTGTCTCCCTCTCCCATGTGTCTTTCTCTCCCAGGTGTCGCCCTTTCCTAGGTGTGTCCCACTCCGAGGTGTCTCCCTCTCCCCCAGGCGTGTCTCCCTTTCCCTGGTGTCTCCCTCTCTCCCAGGTGTGTCTCCCTCTCCCAGGTGTCTCCCTCTCCCAGGTGTCCCTCCCCCAGGTGTGTCTCCCTCTCCCAGGTGTGTCTCCCTCTCCCAGGTGTGTCTCCCTCTCCCAGGTGTCTCTCTCTCCCAGGTGTCTCTCTCTCCCAGGTGTCTCTCTCTCCCAGGTGTCTCTCTCTCCCAGGTGTCTCCCTCTCCCCCAGGTGTGTCTCCCTCTCCCAGGTGTGTCTCTCCCCCAGGTGTCTCCCTCTCCCAGGTGTCTCCCTCTCCCAGGTGTCTCTCTCCCCCAGGTGTCTCCCTCTCCCAGGTGTCTCCCTCTCCCCCAGGTGTGTCTCCCTCTCCCAGGTGTGTCTCCCTCTCCCAGGTGTGTCTCTCCACCAGGTGTCTCCCTCTCCCAGGTGTCTCCCTCTCCCAGGTGTGTCCCTCTCCGAGGTATGTGTACAGGTGGGTGTCTTCCTCGGTGGTGACCTGGGCCTTCAGCCCAGCCTCTGAGGCTCAGCAGTAACTATGGCAGAAAGTGTGTTTATGGGAAGGGGCACCTTATGCAATGCTGCACCTCCACGGGAAGACTAGCTCTTGGTCCTGGCCCGGCCTGTGATCCCAGTCCTCGTCTGCCTCGGTCAGGGTCCAGCAGGGGTGCAGCCTCCCTCTCCAGACCATCCGCACAAGCACCTTCCCCGCTCTGCCTCAGTGATCTCTAGCTAGTGTCTTTCTGACGCTGACCCAAAGTGTTTACTCAGAGCGTCTGTCTCGGCCCTCTTTTTTGTCCTCGTGCAGCTGACGCTCTATTTGTGACTCCTGTGTCTGGCGTTTCTCTCACCGCCTCCCGCGTTAGCAGGCAGGGGCGCTGCGCCCTCTGGTTCCTGCGCGCCCTCGCCCGGGCCAGCTCAGTACCGGCTGTCGGTCCGGGCGATGCGAGTAGCTCTGAGGGTCTTCACGGGCGCAGGGGGAGGGCTAGGGGCAGGGGCTCCGGGGGCAGCGCCAGGGAGCAGACCCGCAGTCGTTCTAAACTTAATGACGAGAAGGAGGAGCAGGCAGGAGGCCAGGACGGGCCTTCCCGACCCCACCTGGGCCAGCCGGAGGCCAGCGCCTGCCTCCTCGCTTCCTCCAGCTTCCCTGGTGGGCGGCCCGGTGAGGCAGAGCGACACTCCACGGGCCAGAATCTGATGAGGGGGACACAGCGGACAAACGCAGACTCAGGGACACTCTACCAAGTGACTGGCCTGTCCTCTTCAGAGGAATCGAGAAAGACAAAGTGTGAAGCGCGCTTGCAGATCTGCAGAGATGACTGTGGGTGAAGAAAAATACATCGGCAGAGGACACGACTGAGACAAAGGCAGGATCTGAACGCGTGCTGTCGATGGGCACTATTGTTGGTCAAAGTTCAATGCGTTGATTTGGATGACCGCATCATGAGTGAGAGAGGGGTGTGACCCGACTCTCACAGAGCGGAGAACGTCAGTGTGAAGACGGCGACAGAAGTGGGGCGATGTCCTTACAAACCGAAGGTTACCAGTCACAGCAGGAGCTGGGGGCCAGGACAGTCTCTGCCGCAGCCCCAGGAGGGACCCATGTGCTGTGTGTGGCAAACAAGCAAAGCGGTGTGTTCAGAATTAATGGCGGCGGTTGTAAACTGTTTAAATATGTAAAAGTGGCCAAGTCATGAAAGCAAGTCAATCACAGAACAACCTCTCCTGCACTATATGGCTTCCTCCATAAGGTTAAAAAAGTGAAAGTGTTAGACTCAGTCGTGTCTGAGTCTTTGCGACTCCGTGGACTGTAGCCCCCCGGGCTCCTCTGCCCATGGGATTCTCCAGGCAAGAATACTGGGGTAGGTTGCCATTCCCTTCTCCAGGGGGTCTTCCCCACCCAGGGATCGAACCCCCATCTCCTGCATTGGCAGGCAGACTCTTCACCACTGAGCCACCACTGATCTATCCAAGCAACTGCCCAGCCTCTTCAAAGACGTCAGGGTCAGGACAGACCAGAAGCACTGAGGAGCTGTTCCAGACGGAAGGACACCCTGGAGACGTGACCCTCAGCGTCATTCCCGATCAGGATCAGCCTCTGACGGGAAACAAACGCCCGAAAAGGACGCTGCTGAGTCAGTTGGCAGCACGTGACAGTCTGGGAACGAGACCAGTGGCTCCAGGGACTCGAGGTGCTGCCTGAACACCCCACGCCCGCTGAGGGCTTGCGGAAGCTTCCTGCCGGTCACCTGGATTCCTGACTCAGAGTCTGGGCGGCGGGGCTGGGAATCTGCATTTCTAACGAGCTCCCAGGAGACACTGTGGCTACAGCTGGCGCAGGGGCCCCACTTGGAGAAGCAGCCATCAGATTGATGACCTTCCAGGGGTCAAGGTTAAATGTCCCAGTGTTGATAATTAAACCATTTGGTTGTGAAAGAATGTCTTGTTTTTACTGAATACACTGGACTGGAAGGACTTGACGTGATTTCCACTTAAATGGTTTGAAAGATGAGTGTGTGTGTGTGTGTGTGTATTTGTGTGTGTTCATGTGTGGTTATGTGTGTGTGTGTGTGAGTGTGTAGAGAGAGCAGCTGGTAAAGAGCAGTGCAAAAGGTAAATAATGTGCCCGCCCTTCATCCACGGGCCTGCACTCACGTGTCTTCCGGCGGAGGCTCTGCAGACCAGGCTGTTCTGTCATCACTCGGGAGAGAGGGAAGCCAGGGCCTACAAGATTCCACCGCTCCCATGACTCCTCCTTCCACAGCCCTGACAAGGTATGGCCAAGCGGCCCAAATCAGCCAGCCCATCTACACCATCTGAAGACCCGCACAGACAGTGGCTGCTCTCCTGCAAGCACCAAGGGGCTGGCAGCTACTGAGTGACCTCTCATCCCACAGGCTCCGCTTCTGGGGCGAGAGGCCACTTTGCCTCCGAGAGCCCACACTCGGAGTGGACGGCTCGGGGTGCAAGCCCTCAGTCTGGAGGGATTTCCACTTTATGCCTCCACCCTGATCATTACACAACACCGTTCATGACGGTCCCGTTATTCTGCTGGCAATAAAGAAGAGAAAGCCTGCTGCTTCTCTGTGGGCTAACCACCCAGCTCCCACGCCCTGTGGGGAAAATCGCACACGTTTTTTCTGCTTTAGAGATCAGAGGCACTGAGCGGGCTGAGAAGGACGTTACCAAGCGTGGGAAGATTTGTGCAGGAAGAGCGCATGTCTGAGTCCAGAGTTAACACTGGACAGAAAGCAAAGGTGGGCAAAGCCGCAGGCCTGGGTGGAACTGCACGCGGTTCTCTCCCCAGGTCGAGGGCTGTGCTGAGACACCCCACAAGCAGGTGCCCCAGGGATCTCACCTGGCTAAGGCCATGTGCCTCCCTCAGACATGGAGATGTAAGGACACAAAGCGGAATGCGCACGGCCCCGTGCTGAGTCCCCAGTGAGAGGACGGGGCACCGTGGACCTGCACCAGAATTGCCTCTGCAGGCTCTCTGGCTGCAGAGAGCGGGAGGGGTCTCCCGGACCACAGCCGTGCCATGGGGCGCGCTGGTCCATGCATCCCCCTCACATCTGTCCGTGTCTGCAGGGACAGGCCCCCAGAGCCCCTGTGACCCCTCCCGTCAGCTGCAGCACGCCAGGACTGACACGTGGAGCCGCACGCCCAGGCTGAGAGTGCCCAGAAGCTGAAAACCCTCCCAGCTTTTTCATTCGTTCGTTCATCTTGCTCCCAGAAGGGCCCCTTGTATTCGTCCCCGTCAGGTTTCAGATGGGGAGGGTGGAGACGAGCTCAACTGCTCCCCCTGCACTCGGGGGTCAGGAAACACGGGCGTCACTGGGAGGGCTCCCCACTGCCCGTCGGCCGGGGGTCTCAGGCCCTGCGGGCAGCTTCTGCCGGCAGAGGTCCTGACCTCCCAGCTCACCCTTTGAGAGCAGCACCCCTTTTACAGACTCCTCTGAGGCCACACCAGAATGGCAGCAGAGACCACCTCCCACAGAGGCACTGTTCACGCTGGCGGGGACCGGAACGCGGCGCGAGGGGAAAAGCTCCTGAGCGTGCTGTTGCCTGCGGAAGTCTTAGCACCTCAAGCCTTCTGACTCCCTCAGCTGTCAAACCAACCTCCGACAGGAAGATCCCCCACAGAGAGAGCCGGATGCACGGAGGAGGAAAGGAGTGCGTGTGGAACCGTCCGTCTCTCCTTCGACCGGTCCTAAGCACTCCCATCTGCTCTTTCTTACCAAAGGGTGGTAGCTGCTTTATTTTTCATTTCTGTGTCATGTCCGGAAAGTGAAGTCCAGTAGTGTATTCCCTTACTCAAATTCTGTTACTGTCGGGGAAAAATGGAGACTCTGTGGGATGTTTTACTCATTCTGCCTTCTGTTGGTTTATGCTGCTCAAGAATTTCATAGTTAGTCCATCCATGGAAAACCCAGAATTGTCCTCGAGGCCTAAAATTGTACATTCTCTTGCTGACATGGACAAAAAGTATACATCGAAGGCTGAAGGTAATGAACGCCCTTGAAAACTCTTGATGATGCAGAGTCTTTAATAGATAACACTCCCCTCAAAGCTGCGGTCACCCACTAGTACAAAATAGTATCAACTCTTTCTAGACCGAACACCCAGTCACGGCTGCGGCACATTTTTCTCCCTGGGCTCATCTCTTCTATTTAAAATCGCTAGCCCCGTGCGTCCTGAATGTTTGCTGTTTTCCTCGGAAAGCGATGAGCAAGAATGCAGGCCGGTAAATAGTTATCAGCACCAGCTGTGCGGAGGGCGCTGCGCTCCACGCAGGGGCAGATGGCAATCCCTTCCAAAGGCTGGCGTCCGTCTAAGCGCTGGCTTCTGCTTTTGAAGGGCATTTCCAAACACTGACGCAAGCCTGTTGTTCATGGTAGCAGTTTAAGAATCTGTTGCTAATGGTGATGATTTGCATTGAACATAAGACGGTACTGCAAAGCTGACTGACCGAAAAGCCCCTCGAGACAGGTGGTTTGAAGTGGAGGTCCGCGCTGACCACATTCTGCTCTCCTGTCCTGCAGCGGGGTCAACCGGAGCAAGCTCATGAGCACCCCAGCCCTAGTCTCTGTGTCTGCACCCCAAGGAAATCAAAACCTGCCTCCCGGGGCATTCCTCACATCCCAGGGCCCCCGCTACAGAATTCGGGACATAATGAGAAATCCTGAGCTTTATACACATCAGTGGACATCACGGGAAGCCTTTGCCAAATGAAGCCGGAGTCCCGGGGACAGCCATGTCCTGGGGAGGGCACATGAGGACAGTGACCACACGCACCAGGGCCAGGCCCCCTCTGGTGCCCCCGGTGCAGGGAGCAGTCCCCAGGGGGAGCAGAGGGCCTCACCTCGAGGGGGCAGGGAGAGGGTAGGACACCCCCAGAGCCCAGGACTACCGTTACACGGATACACAGCTCACAATTCTACAAACCAGCAGCACCACCAAAACACAACAGGAAGGCTCACAGCCGACTTGCTTCTCCTGAGCTCGGGCACCGGCTCTGACCCCCAGCTCCGGGCCCTGGTCCCTTCCGGACACACAGAGGCCCGAGGTGGCCTCATCAGCACACCGTCTGGGGTTCCCCGCCTCCTCCTTGAGGGTCATCACCTGGGCCGCCCCATGGGGGCTGGGGGGGAAGGGGGTGCCCGGATCCATGGAGAGGGTGTGACAGGCAGGGAGCCCCGCCGCCAGCATGCTAAAGGTCTCCGAGGCCTCAGCAGTCTTTAGGACAGCACCAGGGGTCTCGGGCACGCCGTGCTCTCTCTAGACTACACTGCAGGAACCCTGGGCAGAGCCTGCCTGCCGAGGCCAGGGAGGGCTGGGGGCGTCTGATTTGCCCACGTCCAGGGGATCAGCCAGTGGATGACCTGCTCCAACAGTCAGCAGCCACGTGTTTTAGCTTTCGCATCTGCTCACTGTGACCTCACTCTCCCCTGAGGCAAAAGCAGGTGCTCTTGCAGAGACGACGTACCTGCCACACAAACCTGCAAGTGGCAGGCGTGGCAGGTCACGTGGAAGGAGTGAAGCTCGGTGTGAGTCTCAGTCCTCAGCACGGGCCAGGACGCTTTCCTTCTGGCTACGGGAGAAGACTCGAGAGTCCCTTGGACTGCAAGCAGATCCAACCAGTCCATTCTGAAGGAGATCAGCCCTGGGATTTCTTTGGAAGGAATGATGCTAAAGCTGAAACTCCAGTACTTTGGCCACCTCATGTGAAGAGTTGACTCATTGGAAAGGACTCTGATGCTGGGAGGGATTGGGGGCAGGAGGAGAAGGGGATGACAGAGGATGAGATGGCTGGATGGCATCATCAACTTGATGGACGTGAATTTGAGTGAACTCCGGGAGTTGGTGATGGACAGGGAGGCCTGGCGTGCTGCAATTCATGAGGTCGCAAAGAGTTGGACACGACTGAGCGACTGAACTGAACTGATGGGCTTCCCGGGTGGCGCTAGTGGTAACGAACCCGCCTGCCAACGCAGGAGATGTACAAGACACGGGTTCCCTGGTTGGGAAGATCCCCTGGAGGAGGAAATGGGAACCCACTCCAGTCTTCTTCCTGAGAATCCCACAGACAGAGGAGCCAGCAGGCTGCAGTCCATAGAGTCACAGAGTCAGACACGACTGAGCGTGCGCACATGGTCAGGAGGGCCTCTCCGTCGGTACACCCGGCCGCACGGGTCAGTGTGTTTTGATACAGGACAGGTCAGGGAGGGTCAGCAGACACAGGGCAGATCTGTGCTCTCAGGAAATCCAGGCCCAAAGAGATTCAGATAGACGATCTGCTTATTCATAGTCTGATGAGCTGGGTGTTTTTTTTTAATTTTCTCATATGAAAGCAAAGAGATTTCAGGTCAAAAAAAAAAAAAGGAGAGACTATAAGGATCACATCAGATATCAAGATCAACTGCTTTTGGGTGATTTTTATTATTTTTTGAGCATTTTAAAATTTGCATTAATGAGCTTGTATTACCTTTATAAACAAAGTACTCCAGTGTTCTTGCCTGGAGAATCCCAGGGACGGGGGAACCTGGTGGGCTGCTGTCTATGGGGTCACACAGAGTCGGACATGACTGAAGTGACTTAGCAGCAGCAGCAGCAGCCTTTTGAAAGTTAAGGATTACAGGGTAAATTTTATATGACAATAAAAGGGTTTAATGGCACATCAGGGCCCCCATGGACCACCTGGCAGTCAGGGAGAGGGCTGTGGAGGAAACTGGGCCCCACGCCCTCCAGGCGACCTTCCCAACACCCAGAGGTTGAATGCCACCCAGTGAGGACCTGCCCCCACCCCGAGCCCGACCCCGACCCCGCCCCCACCCAGTGAGGACCTGCCCCCACCCCGTGAGGACACCTCCCCGTAGCCTGGCCAGCATCCTCGACCCCAGAGTCCTGCCCCAAATTCTCAAGGCGGCGCCACCTCCTTCTTCAGGTACCCGTCAGGGAGCACCCGTTGCTCCTCTCGGCACAGACCATTTTTTGGAGCATCCTTGGTCACAGAACCCGGCTCCCTGGAGGAAGGAACCAGGCTCCCTGATGACGCCAGGGCGGCAGGAGCAGACACCAGACAAGCGCGGTCTGCCTCTCTGGAGGGAGAAGGAGGGCCCACACATCCAGAGAGCCCAGCCGTGCAGGGGCTGAGCACCTGGGCGAGGGCCGCCCGAGGCCGCGGATGGCACAGCGCCCCAAGGAAGCTGACGGCCTGGGGCTGCCCTTGGGTCCGGCCTGGGCATCACGCGTCTGGAGGCGGATTAGGACGAGAGGCGTTCTGCAAATGCAACGGGAAAGACGGTAGTTGTGAGAAAACATGTGGTTTGGATTTGACGCTGGATCCTGAGTAGAGCTGATCTCCTTCCAAGGGAAGGGTGAGAGATTTCACGTCAATTATCTTCTTTTTGTAAAGACTGTTTGTGCCCAGAATACGAGACAAAATGTTTTGTCCCTTTCAAAACGCAGCAATTTGTGTCTTTCTGAACACCCAGTGTTCTGGGGGTGATTATGGGGCTTTATTGCTTCAAGATGCTGTGTGTCCCTCATCTTAGTCTGAGAGATTTGACCAA
This sequence comes from Bubalus bubalis, assembly GCF_019923935.1. NCBI lineage: Eukaryota > Metazoa > Chordata > Mammalia > Artiodactyla > Bovidae > Bubalus > Bubalus bubalis. Next base: position 1,542,374 of record NC_059169.1, read on the forward strand.
CATCAACCCCAGCAGACTCGCTGCGGTTCCTCCTTCCTGAGCATCTCCGGGAGAAGGATTCTAGGAGATGGATTGTCATCAATAATTAATCCAGATATCCCTCGCTCCTCAGAAAGTCAACAAATTGCAGATAATTCCCTAATTATTGAAGAGTCGATCAGATTGATTACCATGGCCCACCAAATCAGAGGTGCTAAGACATAAGGAAGTTCACGTGAGAAGCCGAGGCGCAGCAGTAAGACTCAGCGTGGACTGAGAGCTCTTCATGTGCTCCGGGAACTCCCAGCTCCAGGAGTGTTAGCTCATCGCGTCCCCAGGACGGCCCCAGCGGGTGGGTCTCATCGTCCAATCGTCCCAGACGGGGAGAGCCAGGCTTGAGGAGGCAAGGGTGGCCAGTGCCTGCTATGTCCAGGCAGGGGGACCCCTGCGCCTCACCTATGTCATCCTGCCTCCCCCTGAAGGTACGTCCACCCTCTGAGGTAGACTGGGCCTAAATTGCAGTTTTAATTACAGTTCGTGCATGCCAAGTTACTGCAGTTGTGTCTGACTCTGCGACCCTATGGCCTGTAGCCTGCCAGGCTCCTCTAGCCTTGGGATTCTCCAGGCAAGAACACTGGAGTGGGCTGCCATGCCCTCCTCCGGGGATCTTCCCGACCCGGGGATGGAACCCACTTCTCTTGTGTCTCCTGCACTGGCAGGCGGGCTCTTGACTACTAGTGCCACCAGGGAGGCCCATTAAGCTTCAGCGAAACCCAGGCGTTGGCTAACTTGAACTAAACTCACTGACGGCAGTGCTGGCCAGGAGTTGAGTAAATACCGACACATCCTAATATCTGGGCTGCGCTGGCCACGCCTCCACGCCCTGACCTGTGTTCTGAGAACGGCACGACCAGGCGCCACTGAGTCCTCCGTCCTTGGGCCAGGGCTGGAGGGCGCCTGCCTGAGCCCCCGCACCTCACAGGTCCCTGCCCGAGCTGCCCCCCGGGCAATCCCACCCCAGTGGACGGTGACCAGGGGACACACCCACTGGATCGGCCCACACCCGCCACCAGGGGCTAAGACCTCAGAGTCCCGCATGCAGAGGGATGCAAGCCCCAGCCTGGGCCTGCGAGGGCTGCTTCCCTGACTGGCCTTCCCCAGGAGGGAGCAGCAGTGACTTGTGTGGTGCGGATTGACGGGTCCATGGGGCAGGAGTGGGGTACACGGCCGTGGCTCTGGAGCCAACTTACCTCAACCCACCAGGTCCCTTGCCAAGCCCCCGAAGATGAGACTTCTACATGCAAACCAGGCCTTCAGTGATCCTTAGAGCGTTTTCTCAAGGAGGAGGCAGGACCCACATTTGGTGGCTTGATTTATAGCTGAAACACCAAGACTCATGGCCCGGGGGGCCGCCTTGGCTCTCTCGCTCTGGCCCTATAAATACTAGAAATGGGGAGCCAGCCCTGCGTGCTCTGGGGCCTAGCTGTATGCTTGTTGGGTGCTTAACCCTGGGAATCAAGGATGGTGGTGGTGGCGGCTTAGTCACTAAGTCGTATCCAACACTTTGTGACCCCATGGACTGTAGCCCGCAGGCTCCTCTGTCCATGGGATTCTCCAGGCAAGAATACTGGAGTGGGATGCCATTCCCTTCTCCAGGGGATCTTCCCAACCCAGGGATCGAACCCTGTCTCTTGCATTGACAGACAGGGTCTTTACCTCTGAGCCACGAGGGAAGCCCAGAAAAAAAGGATGTAAGGATTTAAATGACCCCAGGAACAAGGAACCCCTTTATTTTCAGCTGAAGGGTATAAGGCCCAGAGAAGTAGCCAGGGTCAGGAATGGCAGCAGTGGGTGGATTCACAAATCCACAAATCCAAGAGGAGGAAAAGCAGATGTGCTTACGCAAAGGTAATCATCGATTTTTAAGCATGAGCATGACCTGGAGTAACCGCCTGAAGCACGGTCTTTACTTGACACCCAGAGATGTGATGGGGCCACTGCCAGGCCTCCCTCAGTTCCTTTTCCTATAAAGTTACGTCTTCAAAATCTGTGCTTTAAACCCAAGAATAACAGCAAAACCATTGTCCAGCAGAACTCGACTATAATTATTTAAGACTGATTGTATAGATGATTCATGTTATGAAACACACTTTATACATCTTCTTTAAGATTAAAGATAACTTCATTATAAAGTAATACTGAGAAAAGAATTAAAACTAATAATTCCAATTATTATCTCCAGAAATAAGCAAACTCGTAAGTCCTCAGACATCATCTAAAGGACATCAGAACCACAGTGTAGGAAAGTCACATGTTCTCTGTGTTGGAAACACACCCAGGATGTTTCTAGAATGCTAAGACCCCCACCTGTTGGGGGCCGGCGTGAGGCACTCCGCCCATGGCAAAGGTCATGAGGAAGGAGGCTTGACATACGCAAAGGCGGGATCGAGCCTCAGGAGTCCCCCTGGAAATCCTCGAGCATCTACCCCCATAACCAGAGCCTGCCTACTTTACTACTTTGTGCTCTCACCTACACCTCTGGCTTTACGGGGGGCTGTCCCCCACCACCTCTTTCGGAGAAGGAGTTAACTTAGAGCTCCAGTTAATAATAATTCCTGGGCGTGATAGGAGTGTTTTAACCTACAAACTCCTCTGAAGGTTCTCTGGCCTGCCTGACAGGCTTGTCCGGCCACATGTGATTGCTCACAGCCTCCCAACCGTGAGAGGCACAAGATGCTTTACACCTTCTAAAAACAGGTTCCTTAGAAAAGTTAGAAAATTATTAGTATAAGTGTAATGGGCTGATTAGAAATCGTATTGGTGAAGGGTTTTTCATTTGTTGAGCCAATGTTTGTTGCTAAGTCTCCATATCCCCTGCCCTTACACACATTAATGAATATATAGAAGAAATAAGTATTAACGTTTGATATAAATCACGTTAGACCTTAGGCTAAGTAAATTCTTTCCTTAACTAAAACCCACTACACCCTCACCCTATAGGAATGTAACTTTATTTGGGTGGCGTCTGTTTTAAGAATAATCACCCCTGGAGAAATAAGTGTCCTGGTGACTGACCGCTGTCACAAGGAGAGGGTCGTAAATTGTCAGCAGGCCCCCTGGCCAGAAGATGATGTAACACCCCTAAGACCTCTGTATACATTTGTATGAAGCACCTGACTTTGATAAAAGTCAGGACTGCTGACCCCGCGTGACTTTTGCATAACATCTCAGTGTATAAAAGTAGACCATGGAAAATAAAGAATTGGGATCAGTTCCTCGAAAGACTGGTCTCCCCATGTCTCTCTCTCTCTCACTCTGGTTGAGTCTCCATCTGGAGCGCGGAACCCACCATGCTTACTAATTATGCCTGGGCTTCTAAGATCCGACCGGGGAGGCCTCAGTGTCTCCTCTCCTTTGGGAGAACGGAAGGACGCCTGCGGCCTACGTAAGTGGTGCAAGCTTCTTGTCTTGAAGTTTTATTGGTCCCCCGCGTAAACCAAGCTACTCAGCCTCTTTTCTCCACTGAATTTTCCTACTGAGCTATCCTCATTTTATTACTCTTTATATCCTTAATTAACGTTTAATTAAGCAGTTGTTCCCTGACCCTCGCCTATGCCGTCTCTCCTTCGAATACCCTGGATCAGCTGGGGCTGGACCCCGGCACCCACCAGCTGAGTACTTTCTCCCAGGGCCAAGAGTTTGGATGTAATAATTATTTCTTTTTATATTTTATATTATATTTTATTGTTGCTGTTCAGTTGCTAAGCTGTGTCTGACTGTTTCCACTCCATGGACTGCAGCACACCAGGCTCCTCTGTCCTCCACTGTCTCCTAGAGCTTGCTCAAACTCATGTCCATTGAGTCAGTGATGCTATCAACCATCTCATCTTCTGTAACCCCATTTTCCTCTTGCCCTCAATCTTTCCCAGCATCGGGGGCTTTTCCAATGAGTTGGCTCTTCCCATCAGGTGGCCAAAGGATTGGAGCTTCAGCATCAGTCCTTCCAATGAATATTTAGAACTGATTTCCTTTAGGATTGACTGGTTGGATCTCCTTGCAGTCCAAGGGACTTTCAAGAGTCTTCTCCAGTACCATAACCCAAAACCATCAATTCTTCAGTGCTCAGCCTTCTTGATGGTCCAACTCTCACATCCATACTTGACTACTGAAAAAACCATAGCTTTGACTATATGGACCTTTGTGGGCAAACTAATCTCTCTGCTTTTTAATATACTGTCTAGGTTATTATATTTTACATTATATTTTACTTTTTCAAAAAGAAGAACAGTTATATTTTGAGAATTTACCCAACACTTTCGAAAGAATGCTAGAGACATTTCTTCACTGTCAAGATAAAATATCTCAGATACCTGACAGATGGCCTTCTGAATAATATACACTAAGGAAAAACTAAAACTGAGGTAAAATATAGCATTGCATATTTTCAGGTTTATGTTTCAGTACTACGAAGTTTTTCAGAACTAGCTGGAGGAAGACTTAGGCATTAGGTTTTTGAGGTGTGTGCTCGGGGTAAGAATACAGTATAAGTAGGATCTGAAAACATTGTGTGTTTGCCCTGAACAAGAAACAACCATCTGCAAGCAACCTTTTAATTTTCCACAGCAGAAGACCAAAGGGCATGTCCCAAGTCATGGCGGCCTCATCCCAGACCAGTGAGCTTGGAAAGGTGGTTGCATGCAGTGGTAGAAAAGCGTTTCACCCAATGTTCTAGAGAGAGGAAGGTCGTGTAGCACAGATTAAAACAGAAAGAAAGAAACCCTCGAGATGCAATTCTTGACAGATAATTGTCTGCATGATGCCCTTTGAAATGGCTGACGCTGGCTGCCAGCACTGAAAAAAAAGTGCCTATTTTTTAAGCCAACTTTTACTTGTCTCCTTTTCTTTTTCTTTTTTATTTGTCCTTTTTCTAGTGATCAAAACTCATTTGTTTGCATCTACATTCTGATTCCCTGAAAAATAAAAAATATACATTCAAACATCCCTATTCCAGATGAATATATACTTCTTTGCCTTATGGAAAGCCTAGTATGACCGAGGTGACCACAAGCCACTTGACAATCCAGAACTAAAAGGCTGACATGATGTGATGGGAGGACCCTGCCGACATTGGCCTCGGTGTAAATGCGGGCTGTTGCCTGCTCGCTTACAGAAGCCGTCCGCCTGCGTTAGGTCACGTGTGTGGACGAGACAGTCATGCGGGACACTGACCCTTCCTCAATGGACATCCCCCCTCCTTCATTCCCCTTCTCCACCTTCATATTCAACTTACAGTTTTCAAAACACCATCAGAGGAAACTAACTCATCTCCCGCCTGGCAGAAACACGTGATGGGATCAGGCCGTGGGGTCTCCCAGCCCAGAATCCAGCCATCTGCCCAGAGTGACGCGGGGTCGTCCAAGGTGAGCAGCCACCTGGGTTCCGGGTGAGCTCCCAAGGGGGTGGGGGGGTGCCGGCTTCCCCGTCTCCATGGAAACCAAGGACGCTGGTCAGGAGGCAGCCCCAGCGAGACCGGGCCTTGAGGCTGAGGTGGACACTTGACCCTGGTGGTTCTCCCGATGGGAGACTGAAGACTCCGTGTCACCATGCAAAGCAGGATGGAGGCGGCATGGCCGTGATGCAGGAGCTGGAACGGCTCCCGGGGAGGAGCTGGCAGGTCCCCAGCTGGACCCCTGCCGCCACTGGTGACAGTGTGGGACCTGACCGACGCGAGCTCCGCAAGAAGGGCTTTGGCCAGCCCCCCGCATCCCTCAGCTGCTCACTCCCCCACCCCAAAGGGCTGAGTCCTCAGAAGGAAGTGAAGGGCGCTCAGCCTGGGACTCAAGGCTGCCCCAGGGTCATGGGGCAGGTGACTCTGTAGTCTGAGGCGAAGCCAGAGCCCAGAGCGTGGTGGCCGGAGTGGCCTGACCCCGATGATCCCATCTGGTGTCCCACCCCTCCTGGGACACCTGGTCTCCACCTCCCACCAAAGGCCCTCTTGGGCCAAAGATCCATCAGGCTCCGTTTTGGTGCCCCGGGCAGGGGAGGGGCTGGATGCCAGCCATGCCCGGGGGCATCCCCTGTGACCCACAGGCCTGACGGAGTCCTTTGAGGGGCGTGGAGGAGACGCACTGGCCACAGAGGCGGCGGCCGAGACAGACCACTTGCTTTTCTCGTTTTTAAGTAACTGGAGAGAAACCGGGCTCAAGGCCAGGGTCCAGGTGCCCGCCTGCTGGATGGCCAGGCCCCCGCCCCCGCATCAGACACCCCTCACCCCTCCCCGCTCTCAGCGGGCGCCTCTCAGGTGGAGGGGACAAAGCCACGGGTTACAACAGGAATCACAGAGAACTTTCCGTCAAGGCCACCAAATAGTTAAAACACAGGCAATCGGAGTTTTCAGGCTGAAAATGCGCTGTGATACGTGATCAATAGTTTCCATCATGAATAAAATCTCTTTCTTCACCGTGCCTCCCACAGTGGAAATGCTCCATGAGCTTTTCCTTATCATCTCCTTTGCAAGAAGTCAAAAGCCAATTCTTTGACAATTAGCAATCTTTTCTTCTGCATCAGTTTAAGTTTAGCATTAAGAATAAAGCCCACTCCACGCAGCTGTCAGCGGGAGAAAGCAAGAAGGAACTTGTCAGGGTTTCTCTGACGAGGAAGATAATAAAAGCCAGAGCAAGCCTGGCGTTTTTCCCCCAAAATGCATGTGAAAGAGATTTTAAAAATCCGAATTTACTTAGCTGCTCATGATATTGAAAAGCACAGTACACTAACCGCAGCAGAATAAAATACATACAATTAGAATCCTCATTTTGAAAGACTTCAAAGAAAAGTAGTATTTGTTAGAGCTGAAAACACATCGAGGTGTGTTAAGTAAAGCACCAAAACGTACGTCCCAGTAAACTAATTGGATAATGACTTATATTATCCCAACTGTCAGCTTCCACTGTGCCTTTAAAAGTTCCTTTTGTTAAGCACACAATTTCCTCATTAAAATACCCAAACAAGGCAAAAATACCTGTTAGCCAGCCCTGAACCCAGCACACACCCCTGCTGTATCTCAGAGACAGTGACGCCCCGCTGCTCTGCTCGTGCTCTCTGCTCGTTTCTGTGAGGCAGGCTCAGGGTTTATTGATTCCGTTTCCCCGAAACTCAAAGTTTAGTAGTTAAAAATCACACACCATGGTCTCATTTCAACGTCTCCCTTTGCCAGTTCTGAACCCAGGATGGAGTCTGCAGAGCCCCCAGGGAAGCCAAAAGATCCTCATTATGCCGCAGGATCCTCACCCCAAAATAAAGGTAACCCAGAGTAAGACTGCCACCGTCCACCACACAGTCAAAACTCAGCAAGAAGGACTTTATTCCGGCCAGGGCAGACTCTGCCACACCGCCCTGGACGCTTCTCAACACCCAGAGGGCTTTCCTTTCTTCCTCTGTTTGTCCTGGGCACTATACTCAGAGCCAGATGCTGGAACTTCAAAAGCAGCCAGGAACGATTTCCCGGGCACAGCAAGGGCGTTCTATCACAAGGGACGTGCTCACAGTCTCTGGGAAAGGGGCACAGAAAGCATCCTCCAGGGAGCATCTCCCCCGCCCCGGCTGGCCCAGCGTGCCCCCCACCAGTCTGGGTCCGGTGCCCCAGGGCTGTCTCCGCAAACACAGCAAATGCCGAGAGTGGGGCTGGCACACGTTTCTGCAATCCCCAGAACAGAACTTTTCACCAACTTGAGACAGACAGCGCAAGTCCCGGCTGCTCAGGTGGCAACAGTGATGTGAGCGGCGATCCAACGGCAGGTCCCTCCTGCCCACGAGAGTCAGCCCTTCTGCCTCTGGTGGACCCCAGCTCGGCCTGGTGGCCAGCACACCCGGCCCGGCTCCCTCCACGCCAGATCCAGGGCAGAGCTGCTGTGGCCCCTGGGACCCCCCGACCCAGCGGCGGCCACTGTGGTTCAGACGACCAGACCCTCTGTGTCCAGCCCCAGCGCTCAGCAGAAGAGGCCCGGCCCGCGGGGCCCCCACCCTCCGAGGACACCCCCTCCTGCGGGGGGGACCAGCGCCTACCTCCCGTGAGGACGTCCAGCTGCTGTCTGGTCCAGTCCCGATCCTTGTGGGGCCGCGAGGTGGCTCAGAGCAGCCCGGGCGTCGGGGGCGGCAGGCAGGGTCTCCCGGCTGCCGCAGTCGAGGTGGCGATGGGCACAGCTGGAGCCCGGCCACGAGGAGCCAAATGCTGTGCGGCAGCAACAAACCAACAAGCCAACGGAGTGGAAGGCCGTTTCTGGAGGCTTCCGAGAGCCGGGCACCGCGCGCTGCGTCTCCTCCTCGGATGGCTCCCGCTGCTCCTTCTGCTGCTTTTCCTGTACCATAATGCACTATGTCTGGCTTTTACCCTATTGAAAGAACATGAATATATTATTATCCACACAAAAGAGCAGGTTATTGTTTATGAATTACCAGCCTTCCCAGCAACAAAGGCTATTTTCATAAGAAAACTCAATTTCATTTTAGCTCCAATTTGATTACCAGCTGAAGAAAAGACGCTCCGCTCCTAACCCTCAAAGGATTTTTATTCATACCATTGAATGGGCTTTATTGCTTCCTTTTCAGAACTGACGTAGAAAGCTTTTAGAGTAAAACATTGACAAAAAATTATTGCGCTATTTTGTGCAACCACGGAGCTGAAGAGGGCAATGATTTCTCAGCCATCCTTCACTGTACTTCAGAATAGCAGAGGCTGGAATTAATGACAGACCAGAGAGAGGAGGCGAGCCTAGGTCTCACAATGCACGTCAAATCTAAATGATCACCATACATTGAAAAGCCCCCAAAAAAGCCACAGCTGATTGATTCACGGCTTTCACAAGAAAGACAGGCTTGAAGAGTTTATTGCACCACAATTTACTTGGAATTATCATAAAAACGAGCGCAGAGGCTGAATGTCACCCCAGCCTGCTCCAAAAACACACACCGAGGGACAGAGTTCAGGCAGACATTGTCGCCTCTCGGGCTGGAGCGCAGGGCGGCCGGGTGTCCAGGGAAGAGGCTCCGTGTGCTCTTAGCATGTAGAGCCGTGATTCAGGCTCCGTGGGGGAGAACGCTCACCCACACACACACCAGAATATTTGTCCATCTTCATCATTTAAAATGGAAAAGACTTTGAGCTGGGAACAATGGCCCAGTGTCCTGGAGGCTGGGCGCCTGCTCCGAGAGGGGTCGTCCACCCTGGGGCTGCCCTGGAGGGCGCGTGTCTGTGGGCTTGTTGCTTCCATTCCCTGGGGAGACGGGAAGTTTGCAAGGGCTCAGTGGCTCACAAGAGTGGTTTGGAGGCAAATGTTTAAATAACACAGGTTGTTGTCGCTAAAAGTCTCTCTCCACATGCACAGCACTCCTCTTTTCATTAAAATCTGAGTAATAATGGCTAAGCTGGAGGGGTTGCCAAAGAAACCTGCATTTGACATTATGCAAACAGAGTCTGTGGCGTGGTAACCTGGCTCTGGAGGCACTGGGGCCACGCCGGCTCACGGGGGACAGCTCGGGTGGGATCGGACCAACCAAAACCGAGCAGATGCCTGAGAAGTCTGCAGGCCAGTCAGCAGGCCAGCCCCGCCACTTGCTTGTCTACCGGCACCATCCACTTTACAGGTAAAGAACATGTCACGCTCAATGTTTTACTGGAAAACAGCATTGATATTTTAAAACAAACTAACTGGAAAGTAACAGGACCCCCCATGAGCCACCACATTCTTCCAAGACTGTTGAACTCAAACACGGAATACAAGGAGAAAAAACCGAGTCAGGCTTCCGAGCCTCACTGTCCAGCAGGGGCGAGGGTTTCCACTTGTGATAAGTCTTTTTCCATGACCTTCCCGTGATTACCGTGTCTGACCACCAACACCGGAGGCTGATGATGTCAAAGCTGATAATTAAAAAGCCAAGCTTCCGCCAAGCACTCACGTGCTTACAGACACCTGAGTATTCGGAACTTGGTTAACAACAAAAGTCCAAATCACTAAAGCCAGGGGCACCTTCCTTGGGGTTTCCCAACTTTAAGACCTAAGGTCAAGCGTTCACAGTACTTGTGTCTCTGAATCAGCAAATGCTGACCACGGTTTCTGGGGATGAACAGGGAGGCTCCGGCCAGCTTCTGGCCACAGCAGGTCTACCAACCCATCAGCATGTGACCTTGTTTTCCGTGTGTGTTTCTGTTAAAGACACCTCACAGGGTACTATCGATGCTCCATTCACACGGAGCCTGCAGCCAGCAGCCTGTGACCCCGGCCTGCAGGAGGCTCCTCTAATGGGCGTATTGTCCCCGGGAGGCCGGGCAAGGCTTCTCAGACTTTGCAACACTGCGCTCACTCCGGCACTGTGCCTGGGGGCCATTTAAGACAGCAAAAACCACCCAAAACCTGGAACATGTGGCTCTAAGCCTATGAAAAGGCCACGTGGTCACAGCAAGAAAACCAAAACAAGAATCGGCTACCGCCTCATCTGACCTGAGTTGCGGACATGTACGTTGATCGATATATATTTTTTGCCATGCTGCATACGTCTGTCCATGAGAGACCTCAAAACAACCACGCGTATGGCTCTGAGGTTACAAATAAATGTGAGCCAATAGGTGAATCCACAGACACAGAGTCACGGATGAGAATCACCTTCACTATTCTTTTTGGACGTAAGGCCGTTTGCAGTTGTGTCCAGAAAGCTAAGGACTGAACTTTTCCCCCCAAAATGCAAGTGTTGACGCGCCAACCCTGATGTAACTGTATTTGGACATGGACCTGTTATGTGAGGTCAGAAGGGCTTCATAGACGGCTCAGACAGTAAGGGATCTGCCTGCAATGCCGGAGACGCGGGTTCAATCCGTGGGTCGGGAAGATCCCCTGGAGAAGGGAATGGCAACCCTGTCCAGTATGCCTGCCCGCAGAATTCCATGGACAGAGGAGCCTGGTGGGCGATGTCAGAAGGACTGGGGGCCTCCTAAGAAGAGGAAGAGAGAACTCTCTCTGTCTCAGCGCACAAGCAAAGGGAAGGCCTGTGAGGACATGGCCAGCAGGCGGCCACCGGAGAGCCGGAGAGAGGCCTCAGGAGGAACCAACCCCAGGCACCTCCGGCCTCAAGAGCTGGGAGGACTCCATACCTGTGTTTCAGCGGCCCAGCTGTGTGCTCTGTCCTGACGGCCTGAGCGGATGGAGGCACCGTGAGAACCAGAGCAGGGACGTCAGTCTGCAGCCCACCAAGATCCGCGAGTGAGTGTCTGCCGTTCACCAGCTCCAGGCGCAGACCGTGGGGCTTCAGAGAGACCCTGGGGGGACAGAGCGGCAGCCCACAGGCCAGGAGACACGCCCGGCCACAGCCCGGCCTGCAGCAGCCCCGGGGCCAGCCCGGGGGCCTGGGGCCCACCCTCAGGGGCCAGTTCCTCACAACGGGGGCCTGGGAGCTGTGACATCATGACCACCATCACGCCACCGAGCATCCTCAGAAGCGGGAGTCTGGGGTCCGGCTGTCGTAGGCCCTGGGAGCCTGCGCGCTGCCTCTCCCGCCCAGGTGACCCCCATCCTCATTAGGTCAGAAAAACGCCGCGATCAGTGAGCCGATTGGAGGAGGACTGAAGGAACCGGCGTGCAGAGCAGGCCCAGGCGGGGCCTCGGAGCGAGCCCTGAGCAGCCGCAGCTCTCCCACCTGGGTATGACCGGGCCCAGGCTGTCTGCACACCCGCGTGCAACGCCACACGCGCCCCCGAAGCTGGCCCTCGGGTACGCTTGCCGAGGCTTAACCAGGAAAAGCGTTTCTGGACCTTGAACAACTCTCAGCTTCGAGAAACAAAGGAACCCATAGAATGGACAGAAATGACGTTCTCTTCAAAAGTAAACACAAAGATGGCATCTGCTATTACTGCTAAAAGACCCGAAAGTCTGTTATCTTACGATTTAAAAAAAAAAAATTGAATGAGGCTTGAAACTTGTAATCCAATTCTGAGAGTATAAAAAAAATAAGGAAATTGACATGTGATCTGGTATTAACTAAAGCACAGATTTTGTTCAGATTTCACAAACTTTTATGCTCGTGTCCACTAGGTGTTTTCATGCCTTATTCAAGGTTCCACGTGGTACTCAGTTGCACTGAGCAGCTTGGCTGCATACAACAAGTTCTGGTCAATTCTCTTTTCATTTTTATTCTGTTGCAAATACTTTCTAATTTCCCTTGTTCATGGCTTCTTAGACGCACACAGCATTTAAAAGTGGACACTTACTTTCTGAATACACAGGGTTTTTAAGTAACACGAGAAAAGTAAACAGAGGGAACGTTGACAATAAAGCTTCTCCCGGGTCGTGGCAGCGTCCGGAAAGCCAGCCAAGGTCCAGCTTTGGTGTCGGGCAGACCTGCCCCTTGCTCGGGAGCCAGTTTCTCAGTCTCCCCAATAACCTCCGCGCTCCTGGAAGATCAGCATGGCTGCTCACCTGTCCTGGCTTCACGCAGCTGCACACAGCAGGAGCTTGAGTAAGTATTAGCGTGAGACGCCATGAACATTACTCACGACCCACTGGAGAGCCAGCAGGGCGGGGACCCCAGGGCCTCGTCACACGTCAGCCAAGCTCACATACTGGGGACCCACGTCAGCGGGAGGGCGACCGTGGACTCAGTGCTCCAAGCTGTTCACCAGAGACGACAGCACCTTTAGAACCGTGCGGTCCACCCGCCTTTCCACACGATTTAGAACATCTTTCAGCCGCACTGGGAGGCTTCCCTGGAGGCTCAGACAGTAAAGAATCTGCCTACAATGTAGGAGACCGGGGTGCAATTCCTGGGTCAGGAAGATCCCCTGGAGAAGGAAAGGGCATCCCACTCCAGTATTCCCACCTGGAAAATCCCATGAACAGAGGAGCCTGGCAGGTACAGCCCATGGGGTCTCAGAGTCAGACACGACTGAGGTTCTGATACTTTCTCTTCACTTTTAGCCGCACTGAGTCCATTTCCTGCCTCTCTCGTCATCATCCAGACACACAAGATCCCGCTCGATTAAAGACTTCTAGCCGACCTCTGGGGTCCAGCCATGAACATACAGGAGCCCTGCCCAGCAAGACAGCGCCTCCCCCGTGATCACGGCTGCAACCGTCTGAGATCAGCGACCGTGTGGTCCCAGCTCCAGGAGGTCTCATCAGGTCTCCCAGGCCCCGAATGACCTGTGACATCTTGTCCTTAGGCTTCGTCCTTGAAGCCAAGTCCAGTCCCCCGAGAAGCAGAGCTCTGGACCAGAGTCTAAGTCAGGAGGCCACGGAAGCGGAAAAACCACATTGTTCAAGCGGGAAAAGTTTGCCTGTGAGCTCAGCCCTGGGTGCCGGTGTGCTCGCCTTTGGTGGAGCCTGACATAAGAGAGCTCGGGTTTCCTCCACGGCTCTGCGGGCCTCGCAAAGATGCTTCCCCGAAGTCCGATGGTGTCAGAGCAGGCTCTCTGTTGTCACTGGACATTTAAGGAGCAGAGGACGCTGTCTTTAACTTGATGGCCATCCACTGCTCAAGAAGAAAATCTAAAAATTGCGTAGTCATTCAGTTGTGTCTGACTCTGTGGACTGTAGCCCACTGGGCTCTTCTGTCCATGGGATTCTCCAGGCAAGAATATTGGAGTGGGTTGCTATTTCCTTCTCCAGGGGATCTTCCCAACCCAGGGATCAAACAGTTATCTCCTGTGTCTCCTGCCTTGCAGGCAGATTCTTTACCCACCGAGCCACACCAGGACAAAAATCACTTTCCATTTTTGATCACTGTCCAGTTTTTATCTTATTCTGCTTCATGTTTGAAAATTACAATCCAGACGCTCTCAATTTCCTCCCCTGTCTACGCTCCTCTTTTTTCCCCTCTTCTGATTATCAAAAAATAGAGACTGGCCTCATGTGCTTGGCTCACAAGTTCTTACAATCAATGCACATCTAAAAATTAGAATCCAGATGGGTATGAGCCATTTCAGCCTCTATTTCCATATATAAAACAGCAAGAAAACAAGCCAGACTCAACCCAGAGGACAAATTCCCTCACGCAGGAAAACTCAAGTTAAAATCCTTCTGGACTTCGATGCGAATCTTCTGAACCTGATCATAAGTGTTGCTCCAGGGATGAACCTCCAAGGCTTCTCAGGTCATGCTGGACCATGGCCATCAACAAGTTCAAAGGCCAGCTGCACCCTCTCACCCCAAAGGGAGCCCCATGCCCCCAAATTCTCAGTATTCCTGCCTGGAGAATCCCATGGACAGAGGAGCCTGGTGGGCTACAGTCCAGTTCAGTTCAGTCACTCAGCCCTGTCCAAGTCTTTGCAACCCCCATGGACTGCAGCACGCCAGGCTTCCCTGTCCATCACCAACTCCCAGTGTTCACCCAAACTCATGTCCATCTAGTTGGTGATGCCATCCAACCATCTCATCCTCTATCGTCCGCTTCTCCTCCCGCCTTCAATCTTTCCCAGCATCAGGGTCTTTTCCAATGAGTCAGCTCTTTGCATCAGATGGACAAAGTATTGGAGTTTCAGCTTCATCATCAGTCCTTCCAATGAATATTCAGGACTGATTTCCTTTAGGATGGACTGGTTGGATCTCCTTGCAGTCCGAAGGAGTCTCAAGGGTACAGCCCATACTGTCCCAAACAGTCAGACACGACTGAAGTGACTTAGCACTCATGCAGGGTCTTAAGGGTTCCTGTGGCCTCACTCGGGCCACAGATGGTGGGCGGCCCCTGCCCGGGTGGCCAAGCAGGCCGGGGTGGAGGCAGCCAGCCACAGCAGGAGGAGAGGGCCACTGGTCCAAAGGGTGGGGGAGGCCGTGCTGGCCGAGGGGCAGGGGAGAGGAGGTCCAGCTGAGGTCAGGTCAAGCTGCCCAGAGGTGGAAGGAGGGGTCAGCGTCTGACTGTGGCGTCTGGTCTGGCGTGAGGACAGGGCCCTCTGTGTGGATGGGCCCCGGGTGTGGGCGCAGCAAGTGGTCCGTCCAGGAGCAGGGCTGGGAGTGGCAGCCTCGGCAGACACAGCCACCTTGAGCCTGGCCCTGCGGCCCGGGCACACCCACAGCCGGGCCTCCTCCGCGGGGAGAGGGTCCACATGCCCCTCGAGGCGTGTCTCGGGGCCCTGCTCCAGGGCTGGCCCCGGGCGTGTCAGGTGGCACGTAGGTTTCCTCACCTGTTTCACCCAGAGGGACTTGGGCACAGACGCGTCCCCCACGAGCCTCCGTCCCGGGAGAGGTAGGGTGTGGCCCAGATGGTCACGGGGCCTCACCTCCTCCAGAAACCCCCCTCGTCTTGGACACGCGCGGTCCTGCAGGTCACACCTGGGTCTGAACCTCCTTGTATCTGAATCTACGTCCCTCTGAAAATGGCCAGCTGGCGCATCAAGAGCAGCTACAGGCGTTTTCTTTCACCAAGAAAAACGAGAAATCTAGATAAGATGCAAAGCCCAGGGGAAGCAGTGACGATGTGGAAAGAAGAGGCAACGAGGGATGAGGGTCCGATACAAGGAGACACGGGCGAGGACAGGAGGCGACACAGACAGGTGAGAGGCGACGGGCCGGGGAGGCCAGTGAGCTGGTGGGGACCTGGGATGGAGGGCGGCCCGGGGGAGGAGGACGCGGCGACGATCTCGGAGGGCTGGAGGAGGAAGCACTCCAGAACAGAAGCATCTTTTCTCTGCGGAAATCAGTGTTACCCCCAAAAGTCAGTCACCCTCGTAAGCCGAGCTTACAGTAAGCAAACCATGAGAGGATGCAGAACCAGCAGGAATGGAATATGGGTGCAAATTCACTTAGGCACACGTGCATACTCACTCACACACACGCTCACACGCACGCTCACACGCACGCTCACACGCACGCTCACAAAGGCTCACACGCACACACGCACACACACGCGCACACACGCACACACACACGCACACACGCAAACACGCACGCGCACACACTCACACACATGCACACACACGCTCACACACACGCACACACACGCACACAGATATGCTCGCACACACGCATGCTCACACACTCACGCGTGCACACACGCACGCTCACACGCACACACGCTCACACTCACGCATGCTCACATGCACACACACGCACACTCACACACACATGCACACACACGCTCACATGCACGCTAACACGCACACATGCACGCACACGCTCACACACACGCTCACACAGACGCACACACGCACGCACACATACACTCACACGCACGCTCACATGCACACACACGTGCACACACTCACACGCATGCACACACGCATGCTCACAGCATGCACACACGCACGCTCACGCACACACGCTCACACGCACGCACACACGCACACACATGCGCGCACACACACGCTCACACGCACGCTAACACGCACACATGCACACACGCTCACACACATGCACACACGCACGCGCACACGCATGCTCGCTCACACGCACGCTCACACACGCACGCGCACACAAGCACACGCTCACGCACAACACAGACGCACGCTCACAGACGCACACATGCACGCACACACGCTCGCACACACGCACGCACACAGGCACACACTCACACGCGTGCACACACACGCATGCACACATGCACGCTCACACGCACGCACACACACGCACTCGCACGCTCACATGCACGCTAACATGCACACATGCATGCACACACGCTCACACGCACGCACACACGCTCACACACGCGCACACACACATGCACACACACGGTCACACGCACACATGCACGCACACACGCACACACGCACGCTCACACACACGCACACACGCACGCACACAGGCACACTCACATTCACACACTCACACTCGCACACACTCACACACATGCACGCACACACGCACCTACACACGCACGCTCACACGCACGCACACGTGCACGCACACACACACATGCACACACACATGCTCACACGCACGCTAGCACGTACACACGCTCACACGCACGCTAGCACGTACACACGCTCACACGCACGCGCACACACACGCACACACGCATGCTCACACACACGCACACACGCACGCGCACACACGCACATGCTCACGCACAACACAGACGCACGCTCACATGCATGCTCACATGCACGCTCACACGCATGGTCACATGCACGCACACACGCACACACGCGCACACAGATACGCTCACACACACGCACACACACTCACGCTCACACGCACACACACAGATACGCTCACACACGCACACGCTCACACACACGCACACAGATATGCTCACACACACGCTCACACACACGCGCACACACACATGCTCACATGCACGCTCACACACGCACGCTCACACGCACGCACGCACACACGCACACAGATACGCTCACACACACGCTCACACACACGCTCACACAAACCAGGGTTAGAATGGGCCAGGCTTGCTCCTGTGTGTCCAAATCCAAGCAAGGAATAAGCACAGCTGAAGGCGGGGAGGGTGGGAAGCGTGGTGAGAGCCCAGCGCTGCTTCACGACATGGAGAAAGGGGAATGACCAGGGGAAGCCAGGACGAAAAGGCAACGCTGAGGACGGCTCACAGCCGCCACGGAAAGACAGAGCCCGCAGAGGGGCCTCGACAAGACACAGGGAGAGCCGTCTCCACGCAGGCCTCAGGGTCGGGAGGACTGGGAGGAGCCCTCTCGCCACCGGCTCCAAGACCCTCCGGGCACAATGGTGCTGGAGGGCCAAGAGCCCAGTAAAGGTGAGGAGGGACAGTCCAGGGCTTTAGACAGATTCCACCTGCTGGTTCATCACCATCAGCGGACCTGCCTCATCGTCCACATCCCCTCAAGGTCAGGCGGTTCTCCGTCCGCAGGGAGCCCCATGCCCGAGGTCCAGGGACAGAGGCGTCACCCCCGCTCAGATGGGGAAGCGAGGCCTGGAGCCAAGCACCACTCCAGCTCTGACCCCCAGGCTCCGGGGGACACATGAGACCCCCGAGAAGCCTGCCTCCACCCCCTGTGCCCCACCCGTGTGAGGGGCATCCTTTAGCGCGGGGGGCCCTGTCCTTTGTCTCATATGTGGGCTACTTCACAGAACATGGGAGGGGGCAAAGGCCTGGGCTCAGGAGGTGTGGGGACCCCCCCCCCAGGCCAGAGCGGGGGGCCAGCTCAGCAGGACACCGCCAGCCACCTTGCACACAGCACCCACTCACACTCACTAGTGATGACCAAGACACTCAACTGCTGTACAGCAGAGGGGCAGCCTATCCAACAGGGGTGGCATCGTAGAAAAAGAGGGGCCTGGGAGCCCTGACCTGCTGGTCGTGACCCCCTCACTGATGGCCACAGGGACCAGGGTCTGGTGGCAGAGGAGGGGACTCGGGGGCCTGAGGGAAGGTCCATCACTGACCACTGCAGGAGCTCTTCCGTGTGCTGACCGCGGCACTCACACAGGGACAGCACCGCACACGACTCGTGACCATCACTCAGTTCAGTGCAGGCGCTCAGTCGTGTGCGACTCCTTGCGACCCCATGAATCACAGCACGCCAGGCCTCCCTGACATCATCAATTCCCAGAGTTCACCCAAACTCACGTCCATCGAGTCAGTGATGCCATCCAGCCATCTCATCCTCTGTCGTCCCCTTCTCCTCCTGCCCCCAATCCCGCCCAGCATCAGAGTCTTTTCCAGTGAGTCAACTCTTCACATGAGGTGGCCAAAGTACTGGAGTTTCAGCTTCAGCATCATTCCCTCCAAAGAAATCCCAGGGCTGATCTTCAAAATGGACTGGTTGGATCTCCTTGCAGTCCAAGGCACTCTCAAGAGTCTTCTCCAACACCATAGTTCAAAAGCATCAATTCTTCGGCGCTCAGCCTTCTTCACAGTCCAACTCTCACATCCATACATGACCACAGGAAAAACCATAGTCTTGACTAGATGGACCTTTGTTGGCAAAGTAATGTCTCTGCTTTTGAATATGCTATCTATCTAAGGAAAGTTGGTCATAACTTTCCTTCCAAGGAGTAAGCATCTTTTAATTTCATGGCTGCAATCACCATCTGTAGTGATTTTGGAGCCCAGAAAAATAAAGTCTGACACTGTTTCCACTGTTTCCCCATCTATTTCCCATGAAGTGATGGGACCAGATGCCATGATCTTTGTTTTCTGAATGTTGAGCTTTAAGCCAACTTTTACACTCTCCTCTTTCACTTTCATCAAGAGGCTCTTTAGTTCCTCTTCACTTTCTGCCATAAGGGTGGTGTCATCTGCATATCTGAGGTTATTGATATTTCTCCTGGCAATCTTGATTTCAGCTTGTGTTTCTTCCAGTCCAGCGTTTTTCATGATGTACTCTGCATATAAGTTAAATAAACAGGGTGACAATATACAGCCTTGACGTACTCCTTTTCCTATTTGGAACCAGTCTGTTGTTCCATGTCCAGTTCTAACTTGCTTCCTGACCTGCATATAGGTTTCTCAAAAGGCAGGTCAGGTGTTCTGGTATTCCCATCTCTTTCACAATTTTCCACAGTTTATTGTGATCCACACAGTCAAAGGCTTTGGCATAGTCAATAAAGCAGAAATAGATATTTTTCTGGAACTCTCTTGCTTTTCTGATGATCCAATGGATGTTGGAAATTTTATCTCTGGTTCCTCTGCCTTTTCTAAAACCAGCTTAAACATCTGGAAGTTCATGGTTCACGTATTGCTGAAGCCTGGCTTGGAGAAATTTGAGCATTACTTTACTAGTGTGTGAGATGAGTGCAATTGTGCGGTAGTTTGAGCATTCTTTGGCATTGCCTTTCTTTGGGATTGGAATGAAAACTGACCTTTTCCAGTCCTGTGGCCACTGCTGAGTTTTCCAAATTTGCTGGCATATTGAGTGCAGCACTTTCACAGCATCATCTTTCAGGATTTGAAATAGCTCAACTGGAATTCCATTACCTCTGCTAGCTTTGTTCATAGTGATGCTTCCTAAGGCCCACTGGACTTCACATTCCAGGATGGGTTTGTGCAAAACAGCACCAAAAGCTGTCGGCTCGCACAGCAGCTGCTGGTTGCGATCCCAGTTCTGGGAGCCAGCGCTCTGCGCGAGGCTCAGCTGGGGCACGTCTCAGCTCTGCAGAACACGGTCATCAGCTGGCACTGTTTCTGCTGGTGTGCCTGGGACGCCTGGCACCAGCCTCCAGCAGGGAGCCTGGGCGTGCTCACGGGGCAGCAGCAGCCCCAGGAGGGGCAGGAAGACTCCTCAAGGACTGGACTCAGGGCAAGGATGAGGACAGTCCCCCTCATGTGTGGGCCACGGCCAACCAGAGGTCAGCCCAGGTGCCAGGAGGGGAAACAGCCCCAGCTCTGGTGGGAGGACAAGCATGGTACAATCCGCCAAAAAGCACTGGAAACCCAAGATGCCCCTGAAGCCTCCAGACTCCGTGGGGCCGGAGAGAGGCGGGGGAGGCCTGATTTGGAGAGCCGTTCAGTTTTCGATATAAAGCCCTGGAGGGAGTTGGGAAGAGGTCGTTCTTCTGGGTGTTTTTGCCTGGAGAGAGAGAATAAAAGCTGAGGCCAGTGGAGTCAATTTTCATTATATATATATATATATATATATATATATATATATATATTTTTTACTTATTTATGAAATCAACTGAATCCGGGGGTGACTTTCCTCTGTGTTTTGAAATAAGGGCTTAAAAGGCTGTGCCCTGGGCTTGCATGTACTTGGCAGAACCTCTGTGCACAGCCCTGCAGACAACTGAGGGAGAATGTATTTATATTTAATGCAGTCACATTTGAGGGGAATTAGGGTGAGGAGTTTTTAAACAGTGAAAAGGGACGGGGTGCAGAAAAGACCAGGAAGGACCCACAGCAGAGGCTGAGAAACACAAAGCCTGCTCGGGGTCCACTGTATCCTGCTCAGGCCAAGGAAGGGGCTCTCTGCTTCCTGTTCATCCCAATGAAGCCAGAAGCCCCCCACCCCCCCCACAGTAGGCAGTGCTCCTTTATCTTTAAATAAAACAACATTCTTCTATCCATATGTTTTGCATTTAGTCTGAATGAATCAGATTTTTTTAAATGCATTTAGTGTGATGAAAGGTTGACCATTTCATGTAGGAAAAAAATCAAGAGCACTTGGGAACCCGCTGGCATGCGGGCACGCAGGAGCTTATTGGGCTTTTAATAACCCCTAGGTAAAGAGTGCGGCCCCTCCGGACGGCAGAGCAGAACGCCAAAACCCAGAGACACGCCAGAGCCCCAGGAGCTGCGCCAGCGTGTGCCTCCGCCCACCACTGCCCCAGCGTGTGCCTCCGCCCACCACTGCCCCGCCAGGATCCCAGACCTGGGGCCCCCCTGGCAGCAAGGACACGTGACCAGAATGTCCCCGGCAGCATTCATTTGCCTTCTCGGTTCGGTTCTCTGAGGCCATTGCCATAAAATCCCATCTGGGTTTCCCTGGTGGCTCAGCAGTAAAGAATCTGCCTGCAAAGACAGGGGTTCAGTCCCTGGAAAGGGAAGATCCCCTGGAGAGGAAATGGCAACCCACTCCAGTATTCTTGCCTGGAGAATTCCACGGACAGAGGAGCCTGGCAGGCTAGAGTCCATGGGGTTGCAGAGAATTGGGCACAACTGAGCACGCACACACACACACACACACACACACACAGTCAGCCAGCGTACAGTGCTGTCGGGAGTCAAAGGGCCCACGCCCAGGGAGCCACCCAGCCTTCTGAGCCTCTCCTCGCCCCACCTAACCGTTCACCTCCATCCCAGCACCGCAAGGCGTAACCTCCTTCCTTACTCACAGTATAGCCTGGACAGTATCCTGACCCCAGGGCTTGGCCCCCAGACCAGCCTGTCCCCCGAACCCCACGCTCTCCTTCAGCTGACAGCAGCCCAGACCAGCCCTCCCTGATCAGCCTCTCTGGTAGGTCCACTCAGACCCTCTTCTTCCTCAGGCATGTCTTTCCCATAGACACGTTCCTCTGTCACCAGACGCTCAGGTGGGCCGCAGCACCCTGAACCCCAGCTGCAGTTGGAGCCCAGAACAACTCCACTCCACACCTGCTGCACCCCAGGGATTGTGAGGACAGACTCAGTCCCCCTAGAACCTGGACACCCAGCTCCCATCTCCACTCAGCTGCAGGGAAGAGCAGAGTGCACTCACCCTTCTTTATGTCCCAAACTCTCCATCTGCCAAAGAACCAACATTCCTGCCAAAGACCTGTCTTCCCAGAGACGGGGCCAGGAGGAAGCATGTCCACACAGCAGTTTGACATTTAGGGAAAAAGGAGCCACGCAAGCAGAAAGGATCGTCTTCATGTGTGGCGGGCTCAGGTTTTCTGTTTGTAGCGGAAACAACGAGAACCCATCTTTCACCATGTGTGGTCCCCTGGGAGCACCTGGCCCAGCTCGAGCCTCTCTCCTCCTGAATCCCCTGATGCAGGCCGACCCAGGGCCCACCCTGCCCACTGCTCCCATGGATCTTGGATGAGCTGAGACAGTGGTCGAAAGCTCACGTGGCCACACCCGGAGACCCTCCTCCCAGCATCTACTCCAGCTCACTCTGAATTCTAAAGTCACCCATCTTCTCTGCGGCAAAGTCCAAGCTCAGCACCTTCTATTCACGTGTCCTGGGGGCAGAAGACTTCAGGGAGAGAGACCTAGGTTCCCTCAAGAAGGAAGGGTGTGCAGAGCCAGAGTCCCGGGTTCCAGTCTCCACAGTCTAACATGGACTCACCCGAGCATCACCTGAGGGTCCCAAGGTCCGTGAGCGACCACTTGAAACCCCCGCCCTTGCAGACAGCTGAGCAGACTGACCACTGGGCCAACCGCCCCCAGAGAGGCCCTCACGCATCCGTCCCTCCTCTCATTCCTGATGTAGATCTGATCAGAAAAAAGAGGGCCCTAAAATCTTTGTTTTACAAGGACACATTTTCGTTCCTTGATTTGATTCGATTTGATTGAAGTCGCTCAGTCGTGTCCGACTGTTTGCGACCCCATGGACTGTAGCCTACCAGGCTCCTCTGTCCAAGGGATTTTCCAGGCAATAGTACTGGAGTGGATTGCCATTTCCTTCTCCAGTGGATCTTCCTGACCCAGGGATCGAACCCGGATCTCCTGCATTGTAGACAGATGCTTTACAGTCCTTAGGGGAGCAGATTAGTCACGTGATAGCCCTCCTTTCTGTTGGAGAAGCTCCCCTGTTCCTGCCCAGGATGAGGTGTGTGTGTGTGCACATGTGTGTGCCTGCGTGTACATGTGTGTGCATGTACATGTGTGTGCGTGCGTGTGTGCATGTGTGTGTATATATGAGTGTGTGTATATATATATATGTTTGTGTATGTATATGTGGATGATGGTGAGATGGTGAAGGACAGGGAAGATGGTGATGGACAGGGAAGCCTGGCGAGCCGAAGTCCATGGGGTCATAAAGAGTCAGACACGACTGAGTGACTGAACAACAATATATGTGGGTGTGTATATATATATGTGTGTGTATATATTTATGTATGTCTGTGTATACCTATGTGTGTGAATATGTTTGCCTATGTATGGGTATATGTGTATTTATGTACATGTGTATGTGTGTGTGTGTATATATATATAAAGGATGGTTAATGTTATGTGTTATCTTGGCCAGGCCACAATGCTCAGATGCTTGGCCAAAGTCAGTCAGTCTGGAAGACTCTACGGAGTCATTTTTCAGATGTGACTAATATTTTAATGACCAGGCTTTGAGCAAAGCAGAACATCTTCCAAAATGTGGGTGGGCCTCATCCAATCAGCTGAGGGCTCTAAGAAAAACAGACTGAGATTCTCTGAAGAGGAGGGGATTCTGCCTCCAGAGGGCCTTTGGAGGTGAACTGCCATGCCAGCTCTTCCCTGGGTCTCCAGTGTGCCTGTCCCACACTCACAGGAGCCAACTCCATAAACTGAATCTGTCTCTCCCCCAAAAAATATTATCAGATTAGATCAGATCAGTCGCTCAGTCATGTCCAACTCTTTGCGACCCCATGAATCGCAGCAGCCAGGCCTCCCTGTCCATCACCAACTCCCGGAGTTCCCTGAGACATGTCCATCGAGTCAGTGATGCCATCCAGCCATCTCATCCTCTGTCGTCCCCTTCTCCTCCTGCCCCCAATCCCTCCCAGCATCAGAGTCTTTTCCAATGAGTCAACTCTTCGCATGAGGTGGCCAAAGTACTGGAGTTTCAGCTTTAGCATCATTCCTTCCAAAGAAATCCCAGGGCTGATCTCCTTCACAATGGACTGGTTGGATCTCCTTGCAGTCCAAGGGACTCTCAAGAGTCTTCTCCAACACCACAGTTCAAAAGCATCAATTCTTCGGCGCTCAGCCTTCTTCACAGTCCAACTCTCACATCCATACATGACCACAGGAAAAACCATAGCCTTGACTAGACGAACCTTTGTTGGCAAAGTAATGTCTCTGCTTTTGAATATGCTATCTATCTAAGGAAAGTTGGTCATAACTTTCCTTCCAAGGAGTAAGCGTCTTTTAATTTCATGGCTGCAAGTCACCATCTGCAGTGATTTTGGAGCCCAGAAAAATAAAGTCTGACACCGTTTCCACTGTTTCCCCATCTATTTCCCATGAAGTGATGGGACCAGATGCCATGATCTTCATTTTCTGAATGTTGAGCTTGAAGCCAACTTTTTCACTCTCCACTTTCACCTTCATCAAGAGGCTTTTTAGTTCCTCTTCACTTTCTGCCATAAGGGTGGTGTCATCTGCATAACTGAGGTTATTGATATTTCTCCTGGCAATCTTGATTTCAGCTTGTGTTTCTTCTAGTCCAGCGTTTCTCATGATGTACTCTGCATAGAAGTTAAATAAACAGGGTGACAATATACAGCCTTGACGAACTCCTTTTCCTATTTGGAACCAGCCTGTTGTTCCATGTCCAGTTCTAACTGTTGCTTCCTGACCTGCATACAAATTTCTCAAGATGAAAATCAGGTGGCCTGGTATTCCCATCTCTTTCAGAATTTTCCACAGTTTATTGTGATCCACACAGTCAAAGGCTTCGGCATAGTCAATAAAGCAGAAATAGATATTTTTCTGGAACTCTCTTGCTTTTCTGATGATCCAACGGATGTTGGAAATTTGATCTCTGGTTCCTCTGCCTTTTCTAAAACCAGCTTGAACATCTGGAAGTTCACGGTTCACATATTGCTGAAGCCTGGCTTGGAGAATTTTGAGCATTACTTTACTAGCGTGTGACATGAGTGCAATTGTGTGGTAGTTTGAGCATTCTTTGGCATTGCCTTTCTTTGGGATTGGAATGGAAACTGACCTTTTCCAGTCCTGTGGCCACTGCTGAGTTTTCCAAATTTGCTGGCATATTGAGTGCAGCACTTTCACAGCATCATCTTTCAGGATTTGGAATAGCTCAACTGGAATTCTATCACCTCCACTAGCTTTGTTCGTAGTGATGCTTTCTTTCTAAGGCCTACTTGACTTCACATTCCAGGATGTCTGGCTCTAGGTCAGTAATCACACCATCATGATTATCTGGGTCGTGAAGCTCTTTTTTGTACAGTTCTTCTGTGTATTCTTGCCATCTCTTCTTAATATCTTCTGCTTCTGTTAGGTCCACACCATTTCTGTCCTTTATTGAGCCCATCTTTGCATGAAATATTCCTTTGGTATCTTTGATTTTCTTGAAGAGATCCCTAGTCTTTCCCATTCTGTTGTTTTCCTCTATTTCTTTGCATTGATTGCTGAAGAAGTCTTTCTTATGTCTTCTTGCTATTCTCTGGAACTCTGCATTCAGATGGTTATATCTTTCCTTTTCCCCTTTGCTTTTCGCTTCTCTTCTTTTCACAGCTATTTGGAAGGCCTCCCCAGACAGCCATTTTGCTTTTTTGCATTTCTTTTCCATGGGGATAGTCTTGATCCCTGTCTCCTGTACAATGTCATGAACCTCCATGCATAGTTCATCAGGCACTCTATCTATCAGATCTAGGCCCTTAAATCTATTTCTCACTTCCACTGTATAATCATAAGGGATTTGATTTAGGTCATACCTGAATGGTCTAGTGGTTTTCCCTACTTTCTTCAATTTAAGTCTGAATTTGGCAATAAGGAGTTCATGGTCTGAGCCACAGTCAGCTCCTGGTCTTGTTTTTGCTGACTGTATAGAGCTTCTCCATCTTTGGCTGCAAAGAATATAATCAATCTGATTTTGGTGTTGACCATCTGGTGATGTCCATGTATAGAGTCTTCTCTTGTGTTGTTGGAAGAGGGTGTTTGTTATGACCAGTGCATTTTCTTGGCAGAACTCTATTAGCCTTTGCCCTGCTTCATTCTGTATTCCAAGGCCAAATTTGCCTGTTACTCCAGGTGTTTCTTGACTTCCTACTTTTGCATTCCAGTCCCCTATAATGAAAAGGACATCTTTTTTGGGTGTTAGTTCTAAAAGGTCTTGTAGGTCTTCATAGAACCATTCAACTTCAGCTTCTTCAGTGTTACTGGTTGGGGCATAGACTTGGATTACTGTGATATTGAATGGTTTGCCTTGGAAACGAACAGAGATCATTCTGTCATTTTTGAGATTGCATCCAAGTACTGCATTTCGGACGCTTTTGTTGACCATGATGGCTACTCCATTTCTTCTGAGGGATTCCTGCCCGCAGTAGTAGATACAATGGTCATCTGAGTTAAATTCACCCATTCCAGTCCATTTCAGTTCACTGATTCCTAGAATGTTGACATTCACTCTTGCCATCTCTTGTTTGACCACTTCCAAGACATTCCAGGTTCCTGTGCGATATGGCTCTTTACAGCATCGGACCTTGCTTCTATCACCAGTCACATCCACAGCTGGGTATTCTTTTTGCTTTGGCTCCATCCCTTCATTCTTTCTGGAGTTATTTCTCCACTGATCTCCAGTAGCATACTGGGCACCTACTGACCTGGGGAGTTTCTCTTTCAATATCCTATCATTTTGCCTTTTCATACTGTTCATGGGGTTCTCAAGGCAAGAATACTGAAGTGGTTTGTCATTCCCTTCTCCAGTGGACCACATTCTGTCAGATCTCTCCACCATGACCCGCCCGTCTTGGGTGGCCCCACGGGCATGGCTTAGTTTCATTGAGTTAGACAAGGCTGTGGTCCTAGTGTGATTAGATTGACTAGTTTTCTGTGACTGTGGTTTCAGTGTGTCTGCCCTCTGATGCCCTCTTGCAACACCTACCGTCTTACTTGGGTTTCTCATACCTTGGGCGTGGGGTATCTCTTCACGGCTGCTCTGGCAAAGCGCAGCCATTGCTCCTTACCTTGGACGAGGGGCATCTCCTCACTGCCACGCTCCCTGACCTTCAATGTGGGATAGCTCCTCTAGGCCCTCCTGCGCCCGCGCAGCCACAGCTCCTCGGACAAATATTATATATATATATATATATAATTGCATTATATATATATATATATATATATATAACTGCAAACATGCATAGCCCCACACACACGTTCTATTATTTTATTCCTCCAGAAAAACTACTGAAAATTAGTCCCTGACACACGAATTTACACATTTTTAATAAACATGACTCTTATCTTCATCCTGACAGACACCTGGTTTTACTCACTTGAGAGCCACCTGGATAGATTTGTTCATCACTAAAGTCCTCCCTGCCCCGCACATTTCCAGCAGCTACATCGAATTGTACAGAAACGCCAGTTACTCAGCCAAAGATGTGCTGATTTTCCAGATGAATCAGCTTGCCCACCCTTCTCCAGTGTTTCTTATAAAATCCCTTCCAACGTGGCCCAATGGGAACCACTCTCCCGAGGTCCGGCCCCGCCTGCCCTGCCCTCCCCTGGTCAGGCACTGGGCGCAGAGGGGCATGCAGAGCCCAGGCCCTCCCGTGGGGACCCGCACTCCCTTCATGGATGTGCAGAAGGCGGCTCCCAGGCAAGCGTGGCCCCAGCCACAGTCTACACCTGGCAGTCCTCACAGATAATGTCATTAGCAGGAGAGTCCTAGGCTGCACACACAGCATTTTCCACCATTTATCACAATGTTGATCTTTATTTTAAATATAAATCAGGCAATCATTTATGTCTTTTATGTTCTTTGTATTTATTCAAGAATATTTAACTGTAGACAAAAGGTGACTTATTCATTATTCATCCTGAACAAGGCAAGTATGGCAATTTGAAAAGGCTGACATTTGAGCTTTTTGCCAACACTCGCAAAATTATATCCTTCCCATTGTAAATCAATGAAGTAGAATCATCGTGCACAAAGGAATTAAATTGCCTTGTCACTTTAATAAGGCCACCTTATACACAACCTTCCGCCAGTGCCATTGTGCAGAGAGATGGTGCCTGTCCCCAGCCGCCCGGGTCTCAGCTGGCTCTGCGATTACACGAGCATCCTCCAGGTCCCTCTCTTCCCGGGAGACGGTGTCAGGATGTCATGGGCACAGCTCGCTATCAGCGACATGCATGCCTCTGAGCAAATTAGCACCCAGCTACAGCCATGCTGCGGGCATTCTGTGAACTTGTCCCTCTCCTTGGGCCCTCCGCTCTCATCTGCCTCCCACCCACTCCTTGCACCCACACACACACACACACACTTACACAATCACACACACACTCATGCCTCGAGAAATAACTCTACCAACTCATCCTTGTTTTCACTGAGAAAGGGCTAAATTGTCCGGGTAGGAGGCGTTTTTGTAACAACTAACGGCAGCCCTTCAGATGCAAGCATCTTTGTTGTTGTTCAGTCGCTAAGTCATGCCTGAGTCTGCAGCCCCGTGGGCGGCATCACGCCAGGGCTCTCTGTCCTCACAGCCTCCTGGAGCTTGCTCGAACTCACATCCATTGAGTCCATGACACCGTCCAACCATCTCATCCTCTGCTGTCCCCTTCCCCTCCTGCCCTCAGTCTTTCCCAGCATCAGGGTCTTTTCAGATGAGTCAGCCCTTCACATCAGGTGGCCAAAGTACTGGAGTTTCAGCTTCAACATCAGTCCTTCTGATGAACACCCAGGACTGATCTCCTTTAGGATGGACTGGTTGGATCTCCTTGCAGTCCAAGGGACTCTCGAGAGTCTTCTCCAACACCACAGTTCAAAAGCATCAATTCTTCGGTGCTCAGTCTTTGTGGACAGTCAAAAAAGAGGAAGGGCCGTGGAGGTAAACTATAAAGCACAGGAGCAGCTGGACGGCGGCAGAGAAGGCAGGTCCGGGTGGCTCAGGAGATGAGAACATCCTCTCTCCCTGCTCCCCAGCACTGACGTCATCCCTACAGAACAGAGGTGGTGCTCCCCAGTGGAACAGTAATGGCGTTGATGGCAGACTCAAGGCGGCAGTGCGTTTTTGGAGGATGGAAAGCAAATTCACAGTGGCCACTGACAGAGAGAATACAGCAGTGATGAAATCCGGGTGCCGTCAGGATGGAGAAAGCAACAACACTTGGCTGCTCCCCAAGGACCCCCTAGAGGCTCGGGAGCGGGGACACCCGAGTCTCCCGAGGGGGCATGTGGAGTGTGGAGGGCAGGCCCCTTCCCCAACTTCCACGGGCAGGAAGCCGCCCCCAGCCCGCTGCAGCCGGCTCTGAGGAGGCGGGATCAGTAGATTCTGCAATGCGCGAGCAGAGGCACAGCCGGGTGTGGAGTGAGACACCGTCCTCACAGCCGGCACAGCAGGGTGAGCGCACGGCGGGCCCAGAATCCTTCTCGAGCTGGGCCCCAGGGCCAGGTCTCATCCGGCAGGAGCGCGGTCTGGGAAAACCGACACGCCAGTTTATTCAGGCGTCTCCACCAACTGCGCTCCAGCCCCCTCCCCATCCAGACCTATATCCGGTGTCAGAGTCTCCAGGCCCTTGGGGAAAGTCCCTGACACAAAACCCAGAGGCAGGAAGGTGGGAAAGAGGGAAAAGAGAATTAACTCAGAGGAAATAGAAATAATAAAGGCAGCAGGGGACGCATCTTTAAAGTACAGTTAACATCAAAGAGATAAGAGACATTGATTTTATGGACAAGAATAGCATGCCATAAAAACACATTGTTCAGAAAATGCAAGAGAACACTAAACCTTTTTTCCTTTTCAACTGAAGGAATAGAAATAGAGAAAATCATTTGGATAATGAAAAATACAGAGATGAAAGTTCAGAGAGAAAAACTTCAAAGATTGATTCAGGAATTTTAATACCTATTTCCAATTAGAATTTTTTTTAATAAAAGAGCAGATAAGGGTGATGAGATTGCCCCCAACCCCAAGAGCTGGGGCTGAGCCCTCTTGGGATGTGGTTTCCGCGTCCCAGGACAGAAAGAGGCTGTGCCTGGGGCCAGGCCTGCCCCCTGATGTCCTAAATGGGGGCCTGGGGCACCTACCTCCCCCTCTGGGCCTCGAGTGTCACACCCCAGGGCTGGGGTCAAGGTCAGCCCCACACCTTGCAGATGAGGAAAGGAGGGTTCCTCTGGAGGACACAGGACAGTTGTCCCCAAGAGGAAGAATTTCACTTTGGCTGGGGGTAGGGCAGGGGTGGAGTCACACCTCCTGGGCGAGTGAGCTTGTCTGGGGACAAACCGAGGGGCCAGCTTACCCAGGAGGTCAGAGGGAGAGGAGTCAGACAGCAAAAGCCAATACAAACGTAGTGGGGATCGAGTGGGTGGGGGGAGACGAAGGCATTATAAAAGTGTCCACATAGAGGCTGACCATCGATGCAAAGAAACAAGTTACTGGCAGAAAAAGAGAAAAGAAGGAAAGCAAACAATTAAAAATAAATAAATAGAACACGTCACAACAATACACCCAGTAACTACAACACTTCATCATACAACACGATTGACTCGAACGTAACATTGAAAACTAAAGATTTTCAAATGGCTTCACAAAGTAAAATCAAACCCCACTTGAATCCAGGAGACGCATCCAGAACAACGTGTCTCCTTCTGCCAAAAGGGCAGTTTCGGCAAATGCACAGGCGAGGAGAGCTGTGAAGGGTCATGTGGGATTCCGGGGCAGAAACAGCATTAAGACAGACGGGAAGGATGCCTTGGGTGTTTAAAGCGACGACTCACGATGCCGAGTCTGTTGTGAACACCCTCGAGAAGCACAGGAACCACTGTGATGCAGAAGCGTCGAGACGCAGAGAAGGGAACCGCTGAGCTCCAGGAAGACCGCTCCTCTCGGTCCAAGAAAGGTCAAAGGGCAAAGCATCAGGAAGGAGACAGAGATCCTGGTGACGGAGTAAGCTTCAGCTCTGGACACAGGACACGCTCCCTCTTGAACCCTCACGAAACAGTCACAGAGACGCACCACATTTAGCCACAGGCAAGTGTTAATAACGAAATACAAACATAGATGTCCATTAGGAACCCTCGAAACCTACAGCGCAGAATCTAAGTGCTGTACCAAAAAGCCCTTTTTTCTTTTTCTTGGGGAAAAAAAAAAACTCTATAATAAAAAAGTCATTAGCTGAAAAATACAAATAAAAATTGTAGAATTACTAAAAACTGGGGGCAATAAAGTGCTGCACACCAGAATGTATGCTGCTGCTGCTGCTGCTGCTAAGTCACTTCAGTCGTGTCCGACTCTGTGCGACCCCATAGACGGCAGCCCACCAGGCTCCTCCGTCCCCGGGATTCTCCAGGCAAGAACACTGGAGCGGGTTGCCATTTCCTTCTCCAGTGCATGAAAGTGAAAAGTGAAAGTGAAGTCGCTCAGTCGTGTCCGACTCTTCGCGACCCCATGGACTGCAGCCTACCAGGCTCCTCCGTCCATGGGATTTTCCAGGCAAGAGTACTGGAGTGGGGTGCCATTGCCTTCTCCGCCAGAATGTATGGGATACAGTTAAAACAGTGATCAGGAAAAACTGTGTAACTTTAAAAAATTATACCAATAGAATAAAAGAATAAAAATAAAGGAATTAAGTTCCCAACTCAAAACCTGGAAAGACAGCTATAAAATAAGTCAAGAAAAAGCAAAAGGAAAAAATACTAAACCTAAAAGTAAATGTGACAGAATAGAAACCAAATTCGTATTTGCTTAACATTTGCTTAGTAATTCTGAACATAACTGTTAATAGAATACAGTAGAAAATTAAGCAGAAGTATTAAATCAAAATGTTATTTCTCTTAGAAGAGATGAACACATACTTCTATAATTTGCCGAAACAAGAAAGTAAAGAAAAAATGAAAGGGAGAAATAACAAAGAAAAATATGAGCATAAAAAACTAAGAACTGTTTTGTACAACTCCATGCAAATTGATTTAAAAATATAGATGAAACAAACAACATCCTGGTTTAGTCACTAAGTCATGTGACTCTTTGTGACATGACAGACTGCAGCCCGCCAGGCCCTTCTGTCCACGAGATTCTCCAGGCAAGAATACTGGTGTGGGCTGCCATTTTCTTCTCCAAAATAATATCCCAGGAAAACACAATTTTCTAAAATTGACCCAAATAAAGATAGAAAGCTTAAACAGACCTACTCCCAGAGACAAAATACAGAAAGTTATCTAAGAGAACTATTCCTTTAAAAAGAAAAAAATCCTCAAAGGTTTATTGGGAATCTACTACATAAATACAAAATAATCTCAACATTATTTAAATTGTTGCAGAATATAAAAAGACAGAAACCTTCAAATTCTTTTTTGAAGCAACTATAATATTGATCTCTAAACCAATAAAGATAGCCCAAAATAAAAACCTGAGACCCATATGTCTTACAAGTATCAATGCAAAAAATCCTACAAAACTTATTAGCACACAGAATCCAAAAACAGATTAAAAAATAATACATCATGTGTAAGTAGAATTTATTAGGATCATGAGACTGGATCAGTATTAGAAAATCGATTAATATAATTTGCCACATTAATAACAGCTATAAGGAAGAAATGGTATGATTTTCTCCATAATACTAAAACAGCCTTCAATAAAATTCAGCAATTTCAGTAAGAATTCATGGACATTTCTCTAAATACACAGACATACGTACAGACTTAGACATATGTACAGATCTATCTCCATTTGTATCTGCACGCATGTGTGCTAAGTCACTTCAGTCATGTCCAACTCTGCAGCCCTAAAGACTACAGCCTGCCAGGCTCCTCTGTCCATGGGATTCTCCAGGCGAGAATACTGGAGTGGGTTGCCATTTCTTCCTCCGAGGGATCTTCCCAACCCAGGGATCAAACCCATGTCGATGTCTCCTGCATTAGCAAGCTGGTTCTTTAACAATAGCGCCGCCTGAGAAGCCCACATTTGTACTTAAATACACACATACACATGCATATACATGGACTTCCCTGGTGGCTCAGACAGCAAAGCGTCTGCCTACAACGTAGGAGACCTGGGTTCAATCCCTGGGTCGGGAAGATCTCCTGGAGAAGGAAATGGTAACCCACTCAGTATTCTTGCCTGGAAAATCCCATGGACGGAGAAGCCTGGTAGGCTACAGTCCATGGGGTCGCAAAGAGTCGGATGTGACTGAGCGACTTCACTTCACTTTCACACATGTACACACGTATATACAAGAAAGTGTTAGTTGCTCAGTTCTGTCCAACTCATTGCAACATGCACAGATGTAAAGTCAGCCTCCAGGCTATTATCTTTCTTAATAGGGAAACAATAGAGGTATTTCCCACTAAGGTCAGAAAGAAGGCAAGAATTCCCATTCTCCACACTACTATTTTGGAAAAGGAAATGGCAGCCCACTCCAGTACTCCTGGAAAATTCCATGGATGGAAGAGCCTGGTAGGCTACAGTCCATGGGGTCACAAAGAGTCAGACATGACGGAGTGACTAACACATACACACACACACACACACACACTATTTAACTCTATATTGAAAATATAATGAATATAATTGGATAAGGAAAAACCATTACAGGGTTAAAAGTTTGGAAAGAAATAAAACTTTATATGCACATGAGATAAAAATATACTTGGAAAACCAAAGAGACTCAATAATGAAAATAACAAAAACAATAAAAGAATTTTTTTAATGGGAGAAGGTAAAGTGAATCCACAAAAACCAACAGCCTGTGTCTGTGTGGGTGTGTGATGGGGGAGAAACTCACTATTACAAAGGCAAGAAAGAGGGTCTAGTGCTTATGAGTTAACCTATCAAGAAATATGCAGAATGCTCATGAAAATAACGTCAAGCCACTCCCACAGAGCACAAAAATGACTTGAACAAATGAAAAAAAAATCCATTGTTCTAGCAGAGGATAATTCAACATTATAAAAAACATCAATCCTCCTTAGAGATACTATATAAATTTAACAAAATGGAAATAAAACTCCCAGTAAGTTTTTATTGTGAACTTACACAAGTTGATTCTACAGTTTAAATGAAAAATTAAGCCTTCAACATAATTATATTGCATATTATTCAAATGTAGCTAATAGCTAGGAAAATTCTAAAAGCAGAGCAGTGAGGGAGGATTAATCCTACTCGATATTAAAACGTACTAAAAAGCCTCAATAATTAAAACCGTGATCTTGGCAAATGAGCAAGCCAACCAGTTGAACAACGAGTCCAAGCAGAGACCCAAAGTCATATGTGAATACAGTTCATGGTGCGGGTGACATCTCAGATCACTGGGAAAAGACAGTGTCTGCAATAATAGAGGATGTTGCTGACGCACCACACCTATGGTCCTTCTCCCCGTGTCCTCTGCCTGCATTTTGTCCATGGAGAGACTTGAGCCAAAGAATAAGCTTAATCAGAGAAGTGAGGACATGCAGAAACAAAGGGACAGGGTCAAAGCAGACCAGATAATAGCAATGTAGTCAGCAAGAAGTAAGGGTCTTCAGCGCCTTCTCAAGGGCTACGGATAATATTCTGAGCCATGCCCTGTAGACACTGCAACACCAGGGGGAAGAAGTTAATGACATGATGACCAGACTAGAGACATGACGTAAGCTGCCGTGATTCTGGGAACGGGCCTCAAGGAAATGGGAACAAGATGACCATGGCCCTGAAGACGAGCTGTTCTGAAGACGACCGAGAGACACTGGGAAGACCACCGATGACCGGTTTTGTGGTGACTGTCAGAGCTGACTGTGCTATTTCTGCATGGAGCCCTCTCCCTCAGTCTATAAAGCCCTGGACCACTGTTAAGGTTGGCGGGGGTGAAGGTCAACCTGCAGACAGGAGTCTGCCCTACCCGCCCCCATCCCCAGTTGCCAGCCTCCAAAATAAAGCAAACTTTCCTTTCCACCAGCCTTGCCTCTTTCTCGGCTTTTGAGCAGTCAAATGGACCCCACTTTCAGTAACATTGTGATCACTGTGTAGCTGTTTAAAAAAGGCATAAATGAGTCTATTCTTCACACCATATACCAGAATAAAGACCAAACAGATCAGTGATCTACATAGGAAAACTTCTAGAAGAAAATATGGGTAGATTCTTTTATAATGAAAGATGTGAAGGAAACTTTTTTTAAACTATGACATAATGTATATGCAGTAAAAGCAACAGCTGGACCACGAAGCAGGCTGAGCACTGAAGAACTGATCCTTTGGAATTGTGGTGCTAGTGGACTGCAAAGAGATCAAACCAGCCCATCCTAAAGGAAATCAACCCTGAATATTTATTGGAAGGACTGATGCTGAAGCTGAAGCTCCAATAGTCTGGCCACCTGATGCGAAGATCCAACTCATTAGAAAAGACCCTGATGATGGGAAAGATTGAAAGCAGGAGGAGAAGGGGACGACAGAGGATGAGATGGTTGGATGGCATCACTGACTCGATGGACATGAGTTTGAAGAAAATCCAGGAGATGGTGAAGGACAAGGAAGCCTGCCGTGCTGCGGTCCATGAGGTCACAAAGAGTCGGATACGACTGAATGACTGAACAATAGAGAAATTTCCAGGATATACTTTAAGTTATAAAAGCAAAATACAAAAGATTATAAAAAAGGATACTACCTTCTGTGTACATACAGAAGGAGATTAAATAAGAAATACAGGACTTCCGTGGTGGTTCAGTGGTTAAGAATCAACCTGCCAGTGCAGGGGGCACAGGGTTGGTCCCTGGTCAGGGAAGATCACACATGCTGTGGGACAACAAGCCCGTGAGTGACAACCACGAAGCCTGTGCTCTAGAGTCCGGGCTCCACAGCAAGAGAAGCCACCACAGCGAGAAGCCTTCACGCAGCAGTGGGGACCCAGCACAGCCAAAATACAGGAGATACATAAAGGAAACTTTAAAAGAAATATATATATCCCGTATACATCTATACTTTCATATAGAGACACACACATATATACATACGTACAGAAGGGCGGCGGCTGTGACGGACGGCGCAGAAGCGCGGCCGAGAGGAGCTACCCCACGCCCGAGGTCAGGGGCGGAGGCTGCACTTTGCTGGAGCAGCCGTGAAGAGATACCCCCATCCAAGGTAAGAGAAACCCAAGTAAGATGGCAGGCACTGAGAGAGGGTGTCAGAGAGCAGACACACTGAAAGCACAGTCACAGACAACGAGCCATCTGATCACACGGACCACAGCTTGTCTAACTCAATGAAACTAAGCCATGCCCTGTGGGGCCACCCAAGATGGGTGGGTCATGGTGGAGAGGTCTGACAGAATGTGGTCCACTGGAGAAGGGAATGGCAAACCACTTCAGTATTCTTGCCTTGAGAATCCCATGAACAGTATGAAAAGGCAAAATGATAGGATACTGAAAGAGAAACTCCCCAGGCTGGTAGGCGCCCAATATGCTACTGGAGATCAGTGGACAAATAACTCCAAAAAGAATGAAGGGGCGGAGCCAAAGAAAAAACAATACTCAGTTGTGGATGTGACTGGTGATAGAAGCAAGGTCTGATGCTGTAAAGAGCCATATCGCATAGGAACCTGGTCCATGAATCAAGGCAAATTGGAAGTGGTCAAACAAGAGATGGCAAGAGTGAATGTCGACATTCTAAGAATCAGAGAACTAAAATGGCCTGGAATGGGTGAATTTAATTCAGATGACCATTATATCTACTACTGTGGGCAGGAATCCCTTAGAAGAAATGGAGTAGCCATCATGGTCAACAAAAGAGTCTGAAATGCAGTATTTGAATGCAGTCTCAAAAATGACAGAATGATCTCTGTTCGTTTCCAAGGCAAACCATTCAATATCACAGTAATCCAAGTCTATGCCCCGACCAGTAATGCTGAAGAAACTGAAGTTAAACAATTCTATGAAGACCTACAAGACCTTCTAGAACTAACACCCAAAAAAGATGTCATTTTCATTATAGGGGACTGGAATGCAAAAGTAGGAAGTCAAGAAACACCTGGAGTAACAGGCAAATTTGGCCTTGGAATATAGAATGAAGCAGGGCAAAGGCTAATAGAGTTCTGCCAAGAGAACGCACTGGTCATAGCAAACACCCTCTTCCAACAACACAAGAGAAGACTCTACACGTGGACTTCACCAGATGGTCAACACCGAAATCAGATTGATTATATTCTTTGCAGCCAAAGATGGAGAAGTTCTATACAGTCAGCAAGAACAAGACCGGGAGCTGACTGTGGCTCAGACCCTGAACTCCTTATTGCCAAATTCAGACTGAAATTGAAGAAAGTGGAGAAAACCACTACAGCATTCAGCTATGACCTAAGTCAAATCCCTTATAATCATACAGGGGAAGTGAGAAAGAGATTTAAGGGACTAGATCTGACAGACAGAGTGCCTGATGAACTATGCATGGAGGTTCATGACATTGTACAGGAGGCAGTGATCAAGACTATCCCCAAGAAAAAGAAATGCAGAAAAGCAAAATGGCTGTCTGGGGAGGCCTTACAAATAGCTGTGAAAAGAAGGGAAGTGAAAAGCAAAGGACAAAAGGAAAGATATACCCATTTGAATGCAGAGTTCCAAAGAATAGCAAAGAGATAAGAAAGCCCTCCTCAGCGATCAATGCAAAGAAATATAGGAAAACAACAGAATGGGAAAGACTAAAGATCTCTTCAAGATAATTAGAGATACCAAGGGAACATATGATGCAAAGATGGGCTTGATAAAGGACAAAAATGGTAGGGACCTAACAGAAGCAGAAGATATTAAGAAGAGGTGGCAAGAATACACAGAAGAACTGTACAAAAAAGATCTTCACGACCCAGATAATCACGATGGTATGATCACTCACCTAGAGCCAAACATCCTGGAATGTGAAGTCAAGTGGGCCTTAGGAAGCATCACTACGAACAAAGCTAGTGGAGGTAATGGAATTCCAGTTGAGCTATTTCAAATCCTGAAAGATGATGCTGTGAAAGTGCTGCACTCAATATGCCAGCAAATTTGGAAAACTCAGCAGTGGCCACAAGGCTGGAAAAGGTCAGTTTGCATTCCAATCCCAAAGAAAGGCAATGCCAAAGAATGCTCAAACTACCGCACAATTGCACTCATTTCACACACTAGTAAGGTAATGCTCAAAAATTCTCCAAGCCAGGCTTCAGCAATACGTGAACCATGAACTTCCAGATGTTCAAGCTGGTTTTAGAAAAGGTAGAGGAACCAGAAAGCAAATTGCCAACATCTGATGGATCATGGAAAAAGCAAGAGAGTTCCAGAAAAACATCCATCTCTGCTTTATTGACTATGCCAAAGCCTTTGACTGTGTGGATCACAATAAACTGTGGGAAAATTCTGAAAGAGATGGGAATACCAGACCACCTGACCTGCCTCTTGAGAAACCTGTATGCAGGTCTGGAAGCAACAGTTAGAACTGGACATGGAACAACAGACTGGTTCCAAATAGGAAAAGGAGTACGTCAAGGCTATATATTGTCAGCCTGCTTATTTAACTTCTATGCAGAGTTCATCATGAGAAACGCTGGGCTGGAAGAAGCACAAGCTGGAATCAAGATTGCCGGGAGAAATATCAATAACCTCAGATATGCAGATGACACCACCCTTATGGCAGAATGTGAAGAAGAACTAAAGAGCCTCTTGATGAAAGTGAAAGAGGAGACTGAAAAAGTTGGCTTAAAGCTCAATATTCAGAAAACGAAGATCATGGCATCTGGTCCCAACAATTCATGGGAAATAGATGGGGAAACAGTGGAAACAGTGTCAGACTTTATTTTTCTGGGCTCCAAAATCACTGCAGATGGTGACTGCAGCCGTGAAATTAAAAGACACTTAATCTTTGGAAGGAAAGTTATGACCAACCTAGACAGCTTATTAAAAAGCAGAGACATTACTTTGCTGACAAAGGTCGTCCAGTCAAAACTATGGTTTATCCAGTAGTCATCTATGGATGTGAGAGTTGGACTATAAAGAAAGCTGAGTGCCGAAGAATTGATGCTTTTGAACTGTGGTGTTGGAGAAGACTCTTGAGAGTCCCTTGGACTGCAAGGAGATCCAATCAGTCCATCCTAAAGGAGATCAGTTCTGGGCGTTCATTTGAAGGACTGATATTGAAGCTGAAACTCCAAAACTCTGGCCACCTGGTGAGAAGAGCTGACTTATTTGAAAAGACCCTGATGCTGGGAAAGATTGAGGGCAGGAGGAGAAGGGGACAACAGAGGATGAGATGGTTGGATGGCATCACCGACTCAATGGACATGGGTTTGGGTAGACTCCGGGAGTTAGTGAAGGACAGGGAGGCCTAGCGTGCTCCAGTTCATGGGGTCGCAAAGAGTTGGACATGCCTGAGCGACTGAATTCAACTGAACTTACAAAAGAAAGTCAGTTATAAATGTAGGAGGAACAACAGAATTAGAATATCTGCAACCACAGTTGAGGATGACAAAAATCATGGGTGAAGGTTGTTGGAGGGCTGGATGTTCGCACAGCTTCAGTGTCTCACCCCACAGATTTGTCATTTTCAGAAAGAGCCACGCAGCTTATGCTGGGCAAGCCTGGTAGTCATCTCAGCCAAGTGATTAGAGCTAGCCAATGCAAAAAGACAGGAGGGACACAGATCATCTGTGCAGCCCTCCTGCCGAAACGCTCGAGCTGAACTGAATCCCGAGGAAACCCGCGCACAGTCCAGGCTTGGACACCACTCAGGACAGCTCGGCGGGGCTGTGCTGTCCACGTCGTGAGGGGAGGGGAAAAGCAGCCCGAGACTAACGGAAATAAGAGAGATGTTCCAACAGCCATAACACGATCCTCAAGGGTTTCTGGATTGAAAGGGTATGTGAAAGGCATTTTGGGGCTGACTGGGCAAATTGGAATACAGAGTGTTTCTGATGTGCAGGGGGGCCAGAACACACTGGCAAATCGGGGCAGCCTCGTTTCTGGGAAGTTCACGCTGAAACACCCTCCAGGTGAGTCAGGATGGTGAGAGAGAGAGAGACAGAGAGCACAGGAGAACACGGGCATCAGTGATGCAGACAGGGTGCTGGGAGGCAGGCGCAGAGGCTACGAGCGGGTAAGCCTGATCCTCCAGGACAGGAAGCCAGTGTGCAGGGGACAGAGCTGACGCTCCAGCCACACGGCAGCCCCGGGTCGAGGCCCAGCCCCGCCGCTTCCTCGCTGTGTCTGCACCAACGCCTTAACACCTCTGGGTCTGTTTTTTCATGGGTTAACAGATAGTACCTGCTTCCTTGGGTTATTGAGAAAATCAGGAGTTAAAAGGCAAAAAGCGCGCTTCCAAGACCTCCTGGTACATAGTAAGTGCAGGCGAAACAGCTCCTCAAGGAGACTGTTTAGAAACAGGCAGGAAAACCCCCAGTTGGCCCTGAAATGGTGGGCGGTGGCCATCCTGGGCAGGTCTGGGGTGGGCAGGACGCGTATGTCCTTCCGAGGCATGCAGGAGCATGTGCGTGTTACACTCGGCTCCCTTGTGGATCTGATGGAGGGTCGTCACTAAGAAGGAAGCAGGGTGGGCCTCAAGATGCAACCTTAACTCCATGTGGCTAGAGACGAGCTCTGAGACACACCTCTGTATGCTCGTCTCCTTCCTGGAAAAGGAAAAGGCAGAGGAACCCAGTTCAGAGGGTTCTTACTCTGAAAAAACAACAACCTATCACCCAAGAGTGGTTACATAAAACTCCCAAGGGTCAGTGGAAAACAGCAAGAAAGCATGATCCGTTGTGGACCCGCCCCGGGCCCTAGCAGGACGCCCACGTAGCAGGACGGTCCGCCCTCCATGGGCGCTGCACATGGGCTTTGGGGCTCCAGGGCCCCTCTGCCGGCAGGGCCGTCTTTCCCTGGGGCTCCAGGCTTCCTCCAGGCCCACCAGGAGCAGGGTGCCCGTCTCCACCTCAACCCCCACCCAGGACCGGGAACCGGCAATCAGTCACTCCCAAGAGCCTCTAAGGTGCACACTGCAACCACTGACCCAAATAAACATACTTTTTCAAATTTGCGAGCCCGCATACACATGTATCACAGTGTGAGAACTCTTTCTCCTCCCAACATGCAGTCCTGTTCTGAGACTTTCCTGAAATTGCAAGCCTGAAAACACGCAGGCATGGGGAATGTGTTCTTCCCATCGCTGACTTCGCTAGGTTTAGTCGGAAAATGTTAATACTGAATGACCTTTCTCTGAAGGGTATTTTAAGGAGACAAAGCAATTTACCGTAATATGGTTACCATAGTGACTGGCCCTTGAAAAGGCCGGGGGAGAAATGACGTACATCTGCAATCAACAGTCACTGCGGCAACAAATGGTTCGATAAAGCAACACAGGGGATTAATTTGAAGCAGAAGAGATAAGCAGGGCTTTTTAAGTCACCAGAAAAAAAGCAGCAGCAACGCGGTGAGGCACAAGGCCTTGGTAACCGGCAGGGACCTCTGCTCAGGCGGAGGGGAGGCCCCGGGCAGGTCCCCTGACCTCCTGGGGGCAAAGGTGGCCCACGGGGGCCAGCGGGGTGGAAGCCTGCGACAGCCTGCTGCTGGGGGTGGGGGAGGAGCCCTCTGCCCCGTCACAGCCCAATGTGTCTGTGGCTGGACCCTCAAGTTGAAGCATAAAGGGGGACCCACTAAAGAAACCCAGGGTCCTGGGAAAGACAGCCGATCCCGGGTCTGGACCTGGACACTGCATTATGTCAGAGAGCAGGAAGCTTCTCCCGGAGCAGTGGGGACAGGCCAGGGGCACGAGCTGCCTGCAGGGCTTCTCTGGCTGAATACGGAATTCACACATCCAAGTAAGTGATGGTGGAAACAGAACTGCTGTTCAGTTGCTAAGTCATGGTCAACTCTTTGCGACCCCATAGACTGCAGCACGCCAGGCCTCCCTGTCCATCACCAACTCCCGGAGTTTACTCCAACTCATGCCCATTGAGTCGGTGATGCCATCCAACCATCTCATCCTCTGTCGTCCCCTTCTCCTTCAATCTTTCCGAGCATCAGGGTCTTTTCAAATGAGCTGGCTCTTCTCATCACGCGGCCAAAGTATTAGCGCTTCAGCCTCAGCATCAGTCCTTCCAATGAATATTCAGGACTGATTTCCTTTAGGATGGACTGGTTGGATTTCCTTGCAGTCCAAGGGACTCTGAAGGGTATTCTCCAACACCACAGTTCAAAGGCATCATTTCAGCACTCAGCTTTCTTTATAGTCCAGCTCTCTCATATCTGTACATGACTACTGGAGAAATCAGAGATCTAACTATGGGGACTATACAGTAACAGAGCATAGCCCTTTAAACAATCGCACCATGAGTTCATGTGGATATGGGTGAAGGAATGAATATATAAAAGGTAATTTTAATGAGGACACTTACCTAATTTCAGAGTATTTATATACAAAATACCAAAAAGGAGAAGAGAGGAACATGAAACGGACATGCCTGGGAGGTGTCATCCTAAGTGGTTAATGATAACAGACAGCAGTCACGGGGCTGCCCAAAGGTGACTCCTGGGAGAGGTGGTGTGATGAGAGCCGGCCCCGCTCCACGCAGCCTGAATGTGGTTGTGAGGAATCACCAGATGAACATGGAGGAGGCACACTCCTTAGTAGCTGGGCTGCCATCTTCAAGAGAGCCTCTCTCGTGGTCCCTTAGGGACGTCCGAGGAGGCTCCAGGCTGAAGGAGCCTCGCGGCTCAGGGGGAGACGAGCTGAGCCGGGTCCTCCTGCCTCCGCTCCTGCCCGCCCTGCTCGCCTGGCCCCGGGCGGGCAGGGCCAGCTCTGCTCTTACACGCACGCCCGGGCTCGACCCGGCTGGCGCCGACACAGGGGCCTGCGTCTCTAACGGGCTCCCCGGCGGGGCACACGGGGCACCCAGGGCCCGAGACGGCGAAAGTGCAGTGTCCTCCTCTCCTCACAGGTCCTCTGACGGCCCCGAGGCCAGGAGCCCAGCACGAGCCTCGCGGGCGAAGCACAGGACTCTCCGGGCTGCTCCCCGGGGCCGGAAGGGGCGGGCCCTCGCGCTTCCGGCTTCCGGAAGCACCGCGCCGCCGGTTCTCCGCTGCCCCGCCCGCGTCAGACGACTCTCTGCCCCTCCTCGAGGGGGCGTCGCCCTCTGACCCCGCCCGGAGAGCCCCGGCCTCTCAGGACGCGCGGGCACCCTCAGGACCACCTCCCGACCCCAAGGCCCGTAGCCGTCACCCCGGCCTGGCTCGGCTGTGGGCGCCTGCGGGCCGTCTTCCTGCCCCCTGCCCGGCCTGCCGCCCCGCTGGGGACCGTGCTTCCCGCGGGAGTTGGCGGCTGCGCCACCACCGCCGTGTCCCCGGGCGCCACGTCCCGCCCCGGCATCCCCGGGGGAGCTCTGGGTTTCGTCTGTCTCACCCAGAGCCTGGCACGTGCGGAGGCTTCCTGGAAACCAAATCGTTCATTCAACAGAAAGGACTGATTTCCGTGCTCCCTCAGGATGAAACTCTGCGTGGGCTGTCGGGTCAGGCGGGGCTCCCCCCGGCCCAGGCATCTCCACAGCCTCGCCTGCTGCCCCTGCGACGCCCCAGACACCCCGGGCCAGGAGGCCCGGGCTGAGCGTCCAAGCTCAGTCACTCGCTCTGGTCCCTCTCCATGTCCAGACGCGCCTGTGACCTGGAGACACGACGCCTCGCCAGGGCGCCAGCCAGGCTCCAGAAGGAAGAGGCCCCCACGTCCCAGGTGGCTCAGCTGGTAAAGAATCCACCTGCATTGCAGGAGACCAGGGTTCGATTCTTGGGTCTGGAAGATTCCCCTGGAGAAAGGAACGGCTACCCACTCCAGTATTAGGGCTTCCTTAGTGGCTCAAAGGGTAAAGAATCTGCCTGCAATGCAGGAGACCTGGGTTCAGTCCTTGGGTCGGGAACATCCCCTAGAGAAGGAAATGGCAACCCACTGCAGTACTCTTGCCCAGAGAATCCCATGGACAGAGGCGCCTGGAGGGCTATGGGCCACGGGGCTGCAAAGAGTCAGACACGACTGAGCGACTTCACTTTCACATTGACACTTTCACCACGTGGAGGGGGCACAGAGCCTTCTGCCCTCAGAGTGACCTTTATCCTAAGTGTGTGCATGTGTGCTCAGTCACTTCAGTCGTGTCTGACTCTGTGACCCCAGGGACTGTAGCCCACCATGCTCCTCTGTCCA
This sequence comes from Bubalus bubalis, assembly GCF_019923935.1. Classification (NCBI taxonomy): domain Eukaryota; kingdom Metazoa; phylum Chordata; class Mammalia; order Artiodactyla; family Bovidae; genus Bubalus; species Bubalus bubalis. Next base: position 1,586,740 of record NC_059169.1, read on the forward strand.
TGGGATTCTCTGGAGTGGGTTGCCATGCCTTCCTCCAAGGCATCTTCCCTACCCAGGGATCGAACCCGCGTCTCTTGTGTCTCCTGCATTGGGAGGCAGGTTCTTTACCTCTACCAACAGACCCCCACTTAATTCCTAAAACCACACTATGGAGACGAGAGAGGAGGATTCATTTTTAAAACCCACTTGCTTGCAACCTAGAGACAAGCACAAGAAAAGCCAGACTAGAAATCATCACAGGAGGGAAGGGAGAGTTTTGAGCTGAAGAAAACACTCTGACTTGAATTCTCTTCTTTGTGGAGAACCGACAGCAGCCTCTGTGTGGCTCGGACCCAGAAAGCTGCCACGTGCCGGCGGACGCACAGCCACGCCCGTGTGCCCACGGAGAAGGGGGCGCAGGCTGACTGCGCCGGGCGCTTACAGGCACTGGAGCCAAATTAGGACTTATCAGCACGTTCATTATCTAAAAATAAACCAGCTTTTCTTTGCTTCATCAAAAGATCAGATTATAGAGTACGCCGCCTTACTTGCAGAATAAAGTGTTTTTATTCTTAGACAGTGAGGACAATGAGAACTGTTACATAACCTGTCAGCGTGTGGATGGGCCGGTTACGGAAGCGGATTGTTCCCTCTGATGAGGGCTGTCTGGTTTCCCCGCTGTAGAGGGGCAGTGGACAGCCACGGAGAACACACAGTCCCGAGATTTAGGATGCAAAACAGGGCGCGGCTCTTGCCAGCCTTCTAGACCGGTGGCTCTCTGCAGGATGGCCGCTTTCCCTCAGACACCCGAGACCAGGACTGGTACTCCCTCCACTCAATCTGCAGCCAAGGGCCCGCATTCTGTGCATTCACAGAGCAGGCCTGCCCCCCTCCCTGCGCCAGGGTGGGTGTCCTCCTGACCCCAGCGGGGAGCAGAGCTGAGCCCACCTCCCACCCAGGGAGGCCGCTGTGGTAAGGAAGGGGTGGCCACACTGCACGACTGGAGGGCCATCACCCCGGGGTCCCTGGAGCACCCGCGCTCCGGCCCGGCTGGCTGCACCCTCGGGGGGCTTCACGAGCACCCTCGTGGCCCACAATCTGCTAGAACAAGTCACAGAGCTCAGGGAAGCACGACTCCCACGATCACAGGTTCAGGAAAACAAACGGACACGTCTCTTTCTTTCTAGCCAAGTCAGGCACACGAGATGGGATGGGAGCGTCCACAGGTGACGCGGCCCTGTCCTCAGGACACATCACTCCCCGCCCGGTCGATGGGGTCCCTGCCCGGGGCGCTTGGCTCAGCCTCAACCTCTGAGTGTGTGCAGTGGCTTCATCACAGACGTGACTGAGTCGCTGCCCGATCTCCAGCCCTCTGTCCTCCCAGAGGTCAGGCTGAGATCCAGGGCTGGTCTCTCTGTGTGGCCAGTCCCCCACCCGAGTCACCATGTGGGTGTGACCTAGGCCCATCCCCCTCGCCCAAACATGCCTATACTTGGGACACTCCACGGCTCAGCAGGGACCTCGGCACCAGGTCTCTCTTTGGGCTGAGGCCAAGTTCTCTACTACCCAGCTGGGTCCTGGTCAGGTTCCCCAGAGGAACAGAATCAGCCTGAGACCGACCGACTGACTGACTGACAGGAACTGGGGGCCGACACGTCCCGAGAAGTGCAGGCAGCCCTGGCCCAGCAGAGTCTGTGCCGCCCGCGCCAGGCTGCGTCCGTCAGGCCCGAGACCGGGGCAGAGCTATCTCAGCTCAACTCCGAAGCAGGAGAAAGATGATGTCTCAGTTCAAAGGCAGTCAGGGCAGGCATGAGGAATTCCCTCAACGGGAGGGTCAGCCTATTCCTTCTTCCTTCTGTTCAGGACGGACTGCAGAGGCCCACCCAGGGAAAGAATCTGCCCACCATGTGGGAGACCCGGGTCCCATCCCTGAATTGGGAAGATCCCCTGGAGAAGGGAATGGCACCCCACTTCAGTATTCTGGCCTGGAGAATCCCACGGACAGAGGAGCAGTCCACAGGGTTGCAAAGAGTCGGACACGACTGAGAGACACTTACACCCTCACCCTCACTAGGGAGGGGCTGTGGTCCCCTCAGTCCACCTTCCCCACCCAGAAACCTCATCCGGAAATATCCAGCATAACATATGACCGTGTCCCCGACACCCAGCAGCCCCTCAAGCTGACACGTAAAATGGGCCAGGCCTGACTTCCCTGTGGGTCTGAGTGACCACCCGTCTAGAGCCTGCAGCCCACCCTGGGTGGGGGTGAGCTGGCACCGTGGGCTGCCTGGCCCAGGTTGGAACAAGCTGAGTGTCGAGAACGCAAGCTCCTGGGGCCCAGTCTCAGCTCAGGGGTTGCTCCCTCCTGAAGCAGAAAAACAAGCTTCGGGGACCCAACACAGAGCACAAGCATTTCAAAATACCTTTATTTTCTCTCACCAGTGGTCACTCCACAAAATATTTCGGCTATTCCCCGGCCGCCCCACCGTGGTCAGAGTTTTCCTCCCGTCATCATTCAGCCTCTGTCTTGCGCCTCAGTCCTCTGTTTCCTCCTCCTCTGTTACTATCAGACTCGCTGGATTTAAAGATAAAACAGAAGTGGGTTTTGAGTAGGACTCTCGGCCACCCAAGGGGGAGACCCTCCAGGGCCTGTGGACGCAGCTGCAGGGATGCGATTCACTCAGAAGCGCGCTTGGCAGCTGGGTCTCTGCCTCCCCCGCTGGGGTCTCTCCACTGAGTCCTGGGGCCAGAGCCTCTGCAGCCCCCGGAGAGCACCCCCGCGGGAGGTGAGCACCAAGCTTGCAGGCCCCCCAGGGCTGCAGCCAGGTCCCAGAGGACAGCCAGGCAGCCCGCTCACTGCCCCTTGGGACGGTGAGAGCCCGAGGCTGACTCCCACCGACCACGGCCCGGGATAGCTGGTCACCGCGGCCACGTCTCCTCGAACCTGCCAGGGGCTCCGGCCAAAGCCACCTGCCTGCGAGGGCAAGGGGCTTCCTGGGAACCAGCGCAGGCAGGACGTGTCCCAAGCGGCGATGCTCTGAGCCTGCCAGCTTCCAGCCAGCTCCCGAGAGAGGTCAGCCCGCCGCCCCGCGCCCCCTACCTGCCAGGCCTGGGGGCAGGAAAGGGAGGACGCTGTGACGGAAGCCATGCCACGGGTGGAGCCCACCTCGCAAGCCCACCCTCCGGGTTGGAGAAGACAGATCATGCTCCTGTTCAGGCTAGCAGCCGAGCAGCACACGCGGGGGCCGGGGTGGAGGCCGAGGGTCTCTAGCAGAGGCGCTCTCGGCAGCAGTGAAGCTGGCTGGCCCGCTGCCTTACCATCCTCCGCGCCGCTGTCCTTGGACTGCGGCATCTCCATGCTCGGGGCCTTCGAGCCCGCCCCCACGCTGCTGGGGGGCTGTGTCTCCACCTGGACGCTGGACTTGGCCGACACAGGCGCCTCCGTGGGGACTTCCTTTTCTCTCCGGCTCTCCTGGATGACTCTGATGGGCAGAGAGAGAAGGATGGGGACCCAGAGGGGCCGCCCAGCCTTCCACCGGGACGCACCCGCAGCATCACAGCGTTCACGACCCTGCCCGCGGGTTTGAAGGAGAAATGCTCTGTTGCCTCAGCTTTGTTTCACACGAGCTTCAGACTCACCGGGCGCGTGGCACCCAGGCTCCCACAGACACACAGGGAGCGGGCCAGGTGTGCGTGGCCCACGGTCACGGCCAGGCCAGGCCACAGAGGTGCCACCCGGCTGCACTTGGAGGAGGAACATGCTTTTTCCTCGCCGTTGGATGGAGTGGTTCAACCAGCCTCACCGGCTTCCATTCACGGGACAGGGGCCCGGGCCCCGCATGCAGGCTGCAGTCCGGCCCTGCCTGTGGACCCGTGGCAGCTGCGGGGCCTGGAGGGCGGGTCCTGACCACTAACACGCACCGGGACACGGGCCTGAGCACAAGCCTGCCGCACAACCGCCGCAGGCCGAGGGTGGGGCCTGGCGGCCTGCAGACCGGCACCCGCTGGCCGTGAGGCTGAGACGCGAGGAGCCAGGCTGGCACGTGTCCTTCAGTGCCGCTGGCATCGGCTCTGAGGATGCTGGGCAGGAAAGCGCGCACCCTGGCCGGCTCATGCCCAAAGACGGCCCTCCTCATCGCCCACACCGCAGCAAGTCTGGGAGCCTCCCGCCCACACAGCACCCTGTTCCTGTCCCCTCGGGCCCGCAGGTGAGGTTCAGAGAAGGAAAGCGCTGACCTGTAAATGATGGTGATGACAAAGGCCCCAGCGATGATCACGATCAGGGCGGAAAACACCTGCACGTAACCTGGAAAACCGTTCCTGGGCGTCACTGCGGGCCAGCGTCTCCCCAAAGCCGCCTGCTTCCCAGCGGCGGCCACGCCCCCCGCCCGCCGCCGGCCACGCCCCCAGTCCGGCTCAGCCTCTGCCCCTTCCTCCCCCGGAAACGCATCCAGGGACCCGAGCTGGCCCTCGTGGGGGCTCCCTAGAACCGTCCCCTGAGGACAGTGATGGGGTGGGCCGTCCATCTGTCTGGATGTCTGTCCAAACATTCTGTCCATCTGTCCTCCAGAATCAGCAGCACCCAGCTTCCTGGGACCTGGGCCGCCCCCTGCCCTGGCCTCCCTGGAAATGGTCCCTCAGTACACAGGTCAGTTGTCCCAAGACATTAGGAGGCGCTTTCAGGTGACAAATTCCACAGGTCTGACTGCAAATTTCATGGACCGAGCGCTCCTTTATCCGTGAGGGGTGGCCGCTGCCCCCAGTGGCACCCACCTTCTCCAGACTAGCCCCCAGAGGAAGGCCCGGAGCTTCTCAAGGTGACTCGGGGCAACCATGCCCCCGAGTGTCCCTGTGCAGGAGCAGCCTTACGGGTGTGAGCTCTCAGCCCCTGTCCACTCCTGGGAAGGACAGGGAGGGGGGAGTTGGGCGACCCCCAGGCCTTCCGGGGCGGGGGGTGGTCCTCCACCTTGGGGGCCCTCTCGGTGCCCAGGCTCACAGGCGGGTCCAGGGGGCCAGCCTTCCCTACAGACTGATGCTGGGCCTCCTTCCGCCAGCCAGCTTGGGACTCGGACGACTGAAGGGCAGGACCCACGTCCCCGGGGCCTAGGAGGTCCGCGTGGAGGCACTTGGACCATCTCCCCCTGGCTCTGTCCCCGCGTTCTCGTGAGGCTCAGGCCAGGATTTTAAGGAGCGAGGCAGGCAGGCGGGCCTGCACAGTGCCCTCTGCAAGGAGCTTGAGCCCTGACCCTGGCTGGGCCATCAGCATGCTCAGCTGGCCTCCTCGCCGACCCTTTACCCTTTCTCCAAGCAAGGGAGCAGCCGGCTGGCGAATGCCGACCCAACGTGTGGCATGACCTCTTCAGTGCCCTCGCTTCCTCCTTCCCCTGAGCCGTCTGCCCCTGACCCAGTAACAGCATCATCAGACGGCGTCCTTGCTGGTGGTTCCCTGGGGCCGCGGGGTCCCAGACGTGAGGCTCGAGTCAGGAAACAGAAAGGGGCGATGCCACACAGCGTGGTGAGCAGGGGCTGAGTATGCGGCAGGCTCTCACGAGCGAGTTCACAGGCAGAGGGCGTGGGGGTGCTCGAGGGCAGCCGCCGCCCCAGGACCATGACCGGCTGGGAGCTTCTTGCTGGAGGCGCCTCCTGGCAGTTGGCTTCTTTCTGTCCCCGATGCCTTGGCCGTGGAAAGGCGTTCCCCTGGGCTCACCTCCTCGCCTCCAGGACTATGATAACCTGCCTCGTGTTTCTTATCCCCAGTATGAATGCAGTGGTATAGACGCTCCCATGGTGATCTCTGAGCTGGGCACTGCAGGGGGACGCGACCTCCAAGGTCAGGGTCACTGCGGCTGCGGCCCAGCTCACGGTCCGGCCGCTGGCCTCGGAGAAGAGCATCTCACAGCATCTCACAGCTGCGAGCTGACCTATGGCATGGAGCAGGCTTCTGTGCGCACCCCGTGCTGCCCCGCAGCAAACTGAGAGCCTCAAAGCAGCTCGTCCAGCCCCGGGCTGGCCTCAGACAACCACCACCTCCCGAAATCTTGAATGCGGTCTCGTGAGCCACCTGAGCCCAAACCACCCAGCCAAGCCTCTGAATTGCTGCTTAAAGCCATTAAGCTTGGGTAATTTATCACCTGGTGATAGATAATATGGGGCAGTTCCTAGACCTCGGTGCAGTCAACGCGCTTTAAATGATGTTGAATGAACGGAACTGAAACCAAGCCTAAGCGTGAATTAGGAGCTTCCAAGCGAAGAAGAGGAAGCCCCTGGGGGCTCAGATGGTAAAGAATCCGCCTGCAATGCAGGAGACCCAGGTTCAGTCCCTGCGTCAGAAAGATCCCCTGGAGGAGGAAATGGCGACACACACTCCAGTGTTCTTGCTGGAGAATCCCACGGACAGAGGAGCCTGGTGGGCTACAGTCCACGGGGTCACAAAAGAGTTGGACACGACTGAGCGACTAAACCACCATCACCCAGGGAGGAGACAGCAGCCCACACGTTCTTGCATTCCCAGAAGCAGCTGTTCCTTAGTGTGATTTGTGTCCCGTTTCATGAAAGAAATTCAGAATCTATTTGTGTCCTGGTTTATGAAAGGGATTCAGAATCTAAATGTAAGTGGATCCCTGTTAGACAGACACGCGGATTTAGTTGGTGTTTTAGTTTTCAATTGTCGGTTGTATCTTCGGTATCTTGGTGCAAGTACTTTTCTTTCTTGAGGTCGAGCTCTTGAAGGCAGAGACTGAATCTCAGTGATTCTCTCTGCACAATCTCCAGCCAGCATCCATCAGGGGCAAGCTATATGTGCGATTTATCATATAACACATATTATGATTGATCACTCAGAAACAGCAGCAATTGAAAAAATATCTTGGCAAAGCCTCCCCCAGATAGTTAAACAAAAGTTTTGAAATTGTCTCAGCAAGTCCCACGAAGAAACTGAAGTCACACACTTAGCGGGAAAAAAAATGACAGGTTAAATAGTGTACCGGAAACTCAAGCTGAAGACTGAAAGCAAGTCATTCTCTTTGAGTTCCCATTTCTTTCTCAAAGATCTAATGCTAATTCCCCAAGTTCATGTTCTTAATAATACAGATTATGCCATAACACGAAGTGCACTTCAAACCAGCCAATTTAAGACGTTGGTGAAAGGTTTTCATAACATGGAATTATGAGCACAAAGAGCTCATAATACCCTGTCACGGAACAGTACAACTTACAGCACAAAGGTTCACGCGCCTCTTGAACGAGAAAATGTCAAAGAAACGAAAAGTACCGAGGGCACGGTGAGAGCCCAGCGCAGGGCTCGCTGCCCGGGCTCTGCCCGCAGACGGGCCACGCTCGCAAACGTGAGGGAAGTCGGAAGAAAGGCCCAGCCCACACGACTCGTGTGTTATAACCGAAAGGATGGAAAGAGGCTCAGTCCTCGCCTCCATGCAAAAAATGACATACCCCACTTGTAGAACAATGAGCCCTCTTCAAGGACAGAAAATTCCTGGGTTTGTGTTCTTTTCTAGGTTCCTTAGAGACACTAGTAATTTAGGTGCTAAAAAGAATAAGGCTTATTTTTCAAATAAGTGATAGGTGATGGTACCAATTTACACTGTCTCAAATACAAACATTTACAAGTGGCCAGCTCCCACCACGAAACTCTGATGAGAAGATGCTCAGGGACAGAACAGATGAAAGAAGAAAAAGCATCAGCCTGAGTTTCTGTTCTCCGCTGGCTGCGTTCTCCCTTGAATGATCCGTGTCACTGCTTCGTGCTGTTACGGCTCCGTTTCATTAGGATGTGAGCACACAGGGATGATTAACGGCCAAAACGAAGACCCAATGCTGGGAAAGACTGAAGGCAGGAGGAGAAGGGGACGACAGAGGAGGAGATGGGCTGGATGGCATCACCAGCTCAATGGACATGAGTTTGAGTGCCGGGAGCCGGCGAGAGACATTCCACTCGTGACAAAGGTCATGAGGAAGGGGGCTCGGCATACGCAAAGGCGGGATCGAGCCTCGGGAGTGCCCCCGGATATTCTCGAGCATCTACCCCCCAAAAAACCAGAGTCTGCCTACTTTATTGCTTTGTGCTCTCACCTCTGACTTTACTGGGGGCTGTCCCCCACCACCATCTCACTCTCTCTGTCAAAGAGTTAACTTACAGCTCCAATTAATAAAGTTCCTGGGCAATTAGGAGTGTTTAAATCCAAACCCCTCAGATGGCTCTCTAACTCGCCTGACAAGTTTACCCGGACACCTACAGCTATGCATACGATTGTTTACAGTCTCCCAGCCTCCAGAGGCACGGGAAGCTTAAGATATTCAAATAGCTTAGAGCCTCTCAGAGAATTAGAAGCTGTCAGAATAAAGCTAGTAAAAGATTTCATTGATGAGCCAATGTTTGTTGCCAAGTTTTCACATCCCCTGAATTGTATCCTTGAATGTGCATTAATTAATATAGTTGGTATGTAGAAAAAATAAGTAGTGGCCTGGTGTTAGTAACTTTAGACCCTTAAGGTAGTAAATTCTTTCCTTTGTAAACCCATTACACATCCACCCTATAGGAACGTAATCTTATCTTCGGAAGATGGCGCCAAACCTTAAAATAATTACTCTTAGAGAAAATAAGTCTTTGTTGATAAGTCCTTGTCAAGAGTCATAAAATGTTAATAGGCCTCTGGCCAGAAGATGATGTAAATCACCTAAACCATTTGTATACGATAAATCTGCAGGAAAGAAACCCTGGTTTTTGATAAGCATCAAAGACTGCTGATTTTGCATCCCCTATTATCCTCTATGTGTAACTTAGGGTATAAAAGCCCCTGTTGAAAATAAAGCTATGGGCCTTGCTCACCAACGCTTGGTCTCCCCATGTCATTCTTCCCTTTAACTTCCAGCTGAGTGTCCATCTGGAGCGTGGATATCCTCTGCGACCATTTATTTGCCTGGGCTTCTAAGACCCACTCGAGAAGGTGTCTAAGGTGGGGCACCTTCCGCTATTCGAGAGAGCGCCTGCGGCCTCCGTGGTCAGAGCTAACCTGGTGTCACGGGTTATATTGATTTTCCGCGTAAACCAAGCCACTCAGCTTCTTTTCTCCACTGAATTTTCCTACTGAGCTATCCTCATTCTATTCCTCTTTATTATCTCTAATTAACATTTGAATAGGTCGCCTAGCCGTCTCTCCTTCGAATACCCTGGATCAGCTGGGGCTGGACCCCGGCATTTGAGCAAACTCCAGGAGTTGGTGAAGGACAGGGAAGCCTGGCGTGCTGCAGGCCATGGGGTCGCAGAATCAGACAGGACCGAGCGACTGAACAACAGCAGCGACGTGTCCTGGGACTTGACCTGGGAATTTAATGCCTTTGCATCTTTATATACAGAAGATTGAAGAGCAAAGCCACTACCCTTGGGTGTTAAAGTTTCCTGCTTTTAGGAGCTTCCCACAGTACACGTCTCAGAAAAACTAAGCTGCATATGGGCTTAGGACACCAACGTCCTCTAAGAAGAGAAACTCCATGATGGAGACGAAGTGAGCCAGACTGGCTGCTCTCCACATAGTGAGATGTGTCCAACCACCAAAACCGCAAAACAGCAACAAAAGGATGGAAAATGCAAGAAGCAGCAAATTACGGTCGGCTGGAAGCAATCGGAGGCAACTGTCGAAACCACAGTGGCTGACGTGGTTGACAGCAGCTCGGGGCAAACAACAGGCTGATCAGAAAGCTTCGCGGGAAAGCCTGGGGAGCGGTCCGTCTCCAGGGAGACTTGGAGAGCTGTGACGCAGCCCTTGGAAGGCAGGGAGCAGCCCTAGGAGAGCAGAGGCGGTCCCAGGCTCACCCTGCTGGCTGAGCTTCAGGTTCCGTGCAAGCAGGAAGCGGAGACTAAGGCAGAGCTGGGGACCACCTGGGTGACGTGGGGTCCCAGCCCACACACAGGGCCCTTGGCGAGACTGGGAGATGATTATTTCCGGGCGTCTACGGAGGTTTCTGTCCAGACACTAGCTGACCACTAGGCTAACCAAAGAGAGTCTTCAGTGAGCTTCAAAGAAGACAGACGCTACAGAATCCACTTAGAAAAGCGCTGTTAGACAATGACCCAGCCCCAGCAAGAGGTTTAGGAGGCAGGGGAACCTGCTTTTCAGCGTCACCACATTATATAATTTAAATGTCTGGTTTTCAACAGCAACAAAAAGATATGACGCATGCAAAGTAACACGAAAATATGGCCATTGTACATGATATGAAAAAGGCCATCAATAGAAATGGTCTCTCAGGAAGCCCAGATATTAGACTTACTGGGCAGAGAATTTATTTTAAACAGGCTCAGAGAACTAAAGGAAGCCATATCTGAAGAACAGAGTATGAGAATGATATCTCACCAACAAAAAGATAGAAACTATTTAATTAAAAAAAGAACCAAATAGAAATTCTGAGGTTGAAGGTATAATCCTGGAAATGAAAGTCTCACCAGAGGAGCAAACTGGTCGATTTGAGCCACAAAAGAAAACAATCGGCAAAGCCAAAGATAAGTCTACCGAGAGCATGCGGTCTGAGTATCAGAGAGAAACAGAGTCAGGACAAATTAACAGAGCCTCAGAGATCCGTGGGACACCACGCCCAGTCATGTCCAACTCTGTGCAACCCCATGGACTGCAGCACGCCAGGCCTCCCTGTCCATCACCAGCTCCCGGAGCTCACTCAAGCTCATTCATGTCCATCACGTCGGTGATGCCTACCAACCACCTCAGCCTCTGTCACCCCCTTCTCCTTCTGCCTTCAATCTTTCCCAGCATCAGGGGCTTTTCCAATGGAGTGTCCCAAATATACAGCCTCTTTTCTGCCTCTTTTTTGAGCCAAACGGACCCCTCTTTTGACCTAAATACCAAATCTTCACCCCACGGGAAGACACTGCTCCCCATCTGACTGAACCCAGATCTTGCCAATGCTTTAGCTTCTTGAACTGTTTTGCCTAGAACATCACTTTCTTAAAGGCGCTGGAGTGACTTTTTGAGTGGGATCGCCTGCCCCCCGGGGCAGTGGCTTCCCGGCTCCAGGAACGAGAAGGCAGGTCTTGGGGGTGGGGGGCTGAGCCCCCCTGGGACCACAGAGGACCCCTGGCGGGCCGCAGAGCACAGCATGCCCCCCAGGGGGCAGCGGCCCGGGATACATTTCCCAAAGCGTCCGAGCTATTGAGGGTCCGCAGCCAGTGCCAGGGGCTCTTTCCTGCGTCTGATGAGGCCTCCTGCAGACTGCCTGTTCCTGAGACCGTGTGCCCTTCCCCAAAGTCCTCAAGCCCTCACCCCTGCTTCTAAAAGGGAGGCATATGGGCCAGGAAAATGCATGTACCACCAAGTGGAGCTTGAGGGCTTGGAGACACTAATCCAGATGAGCAGAGGCAGAAAATCCAGGGAGCACCGTGGCAGCGTCCCTTGGGGTCCAGGCGTCGTGGCTCACCTCCTCCTCCCCACCCCCCACCTGCTTCAGGCTGCCCCCAGAGTCCTGCTTCCCGTGGCGCCCTCCACACTGCCTGGCCTGGGGGTGCGGCCACTCCCCAGCTCAGGCCCCCACCCTCCCGGGCACCCCTGCCAGTCTTACCCTGACCCCCAGGTCCGTCCCCGGGCTCAGGATGGGGAGCAGAACTGTGTCGGGCTGACGTCTCATTCTGACCCTTGACGGTGGCCCGTCCTGGGCCCTTGTGGCCGCGACCCCCGCCGGGTCAGGTGCGTCCCTGCGCTCCGTGCAAGGGGCCCCAGCCCGAGCCGGCTCTTTCTGTGGACCCAGCGGCTCCAGCTCAGCCTTCTACGCCCCCAGGATGGAGGGAGCTCAAAGAAGCCTCTGCAGTAGCGTGTAGGCCCTCGGGCAGTGAACGTTCCCCGCGGCTGAAGGCCCCCAGCCAGCCCCTCCAAGCACTCTTTTCCGGGCGGCACCAAGCAGGGTGATGTGGCCAGGGGATATGGAAGGAGGCCTGTCCAGCAAGGGGGACCCGGGCGAGGGGGGCAGGCCGTCCCAGGCCCGTGGGGCTCTGCCGCCCCAGGCCCGCGGGGCGTACTCACTGGGCACAGCCTTCTCGTAGCAGATGCCTTTATAGAAGCAGCAGCCAAGCTCCTTGCAGCGATCCCTGCTGACGTTGTAGTCACATATGTCGTACAGCGGGATGTCGCACACTGCAAAGCAGACACACGGAGGGCATCACCCCGCGGCTGCAGCCCCCATGGACTCGGAGGAGTGCAGGGCAGGGACACGGTGGGTTTTGCTACGGTCTTCACTGCGCGTCACACAGACCTCACTCTGAGAGTCCGATCTGGAAAGAATGCAATTTCTGAACAAATTAGCGTCAAGTTAATGACACAGGATAACGCGGGGTCCTCCAGTGACTAAGGAACTAACGCATCTCGGCAAGAGCTCGCCAGGCTCCGCGCTCCACAGAGAGACCGGGAATGAAGGTCTGACACCATGGGCGCTGGGAGCTGGGGCAGGAAGTGTTACCAAGTCAGGTGTAAGCACGGGGTGTGTGAAAGCGATGATGCCGTGGGTCATTTCAGAATTTAGAAGTCCTCTGAGAAGGACAGAGCTCAGGGCCCGGGTCGGCGTGAGCTGCACGGATGGGCAGGACCCTCAAGGGCCGCGGCCGCCCCACTGGTCCCCTCCCCACCCTCCTCCAGTCTGGCTCCTGCAGTCGGGAGTCCTGCATCCTGGTTCCCAGAGGTGAAACCTGGGCTTAGAAAGAGTCCAGAACCAGACATGTGCCTCGGGTGTGAGATCCGCTCACGTCCTGCGGGCCTGCATCAGGGCTGCCCAGACAGACGGGTGGCAGGGGGCTCCCCAGATAGAAGGGAGGGGGTTGGAGGGGGCGGGTTCCCCAGACAGAGGTGGGGGACAGGCTCCCCAGACAGACCTGGGGGGGCAGGCTCCCCAGACAGACCTGGGGGGGGAAGGATCCCCAGGGACAGGCTCCCCAGACAGATGGGGGGATCAGGCTCCCCAGACAGAGCCAGGTTGGGGGCAGGCTCCCCAAACAGATGGGGGAGGAGGGCTCCCTGGACAGCCCAGGTGCAGGTGGTTATCAGGGTACCCCGTCCCAGGCAGAGAGCCTCCTGCAGGGGGAAGCCCACTCGGGACATCCCTGGGAAACCAGATGTAAGCCATCCTAGGGGGTCTCCTTTATGTCCAGTCTCCACGGCAGTGAAGCGAGGGTTTGGGGACGCCAACAGCTCCGACCTGGCCTTCCTGCCTTGCTGCTGCTGCTGCTGCTAAGTCACTTCAGTCCAGCCTTGGGACCCTCTCTGACCCCACCTCGGCCTGCGGCCCCGCCCTCCGGCTCAGGACCGCCCCGGCCTCCCAGTGTGGAGGCCGGGCTCCCGGGTCCCTGGGCACGCTGGGGCGAGTCCTCCGAGGGGCCCCTGGACGGGTCACTCGATGGAGAAGGGGGAGGTGCGGGCGTGGTTGGAAAGGCCCGGCCCTCAGGGCCCCTCGCTGTCCGCGTGTCCCCCCTTGTCGGGGATGCACAGTCCCCGCCCACCCCGGGCCGGGCCGGCCGCCGCCCCTGCAGGCTAGCCAGTCACCTGCAAATTTCTTCAGGAGGTGTGAGGGGGACTTCTTGAACTCGGGCGCATATCTCATCGTAGCAGCTGAAGGAGGGCAGAGGGGTCACGGGAACCTGGGGAGAGAGCTGGTCAGTGCGGGGCCCCGGCCTGGCCGGCACGGGACGGGGGCGGCCGGCGGGGGGCCAGGCTCCACCTGGCAGGCATGTCCCGGCCGAGCCCCGGCCACGCGCCTCACAACACGCTCCACGTGCACAGCAGCGCTCGGACCAAGCGAGGGACTGCCCAGCGCCCCACCCGCCTCGGCTCGGCCAGGGCAGGCCCGCCTGCCGGCTGTGACGTCACACAGGCCCCGTGACGTCACACAGAGGCCGAGCCGGGGGGAAGCGGCCTGCGGACCCCGCCCCGAGCCCCTGCCTGCACGACGCCCGTCCCGCTGCCCAGCCAGTCTCCTCTGCAGAACCGGGTCCCGCAAGGCTGAGGCCCCGAGGCCCTGGGGCGAGGCAGGCCTGGTGAAGCTGAGAGCCCTGGAGGACCCGGCGTGCCTGTGGACGGCACGCAGTTCAGTTCAGTTCGGTTCAGCCACTCAGTCCTGTCTGGCTCTTTGGGACCCCGTGAACCACAGCACTCCAGGCCTCCCTGTCCATCACCAACTCCCGGAGTTTACTCCAACTCATGCCCATTGAGTCGGTGATGCCATCCAACCATCTCATCCTCTGTCGTCCCCTTCTCCTCCTGCCTTCAATCTTTCCCAGCATCAGGGTCTTTTCAAATGAGTCAGCTCTTTGCCTCAGGTGGCCAAAGTATTGGAGCTTCAGCTTCAACATCAGTCCTTCCAATGAACACTCAGGACTGATCTCCTTTAGGATGGACTGGCTGAATCTCCTTGCAGTCCAAGGGCGGCAGGCGAGGAGAGGCCAGAGACCAAGCAGGAGCAGGCAAGCGGGTCACGCGGGGCTTTGGCCTTCACAGGGCGTGAAGCCAGGCGACAGAAGAGGGTCTGTGCAGAGCAGAGTGAGCTCTGTCTTCACAGCGTCGTCCGGAAGGACCGTCAGGAGGCAAGAGGCAGCCTGGGATAACATGATCACCCAGGGAAAATTAAACGAGGGCCACGACCAAACACGTTTTGTGTTGTTTTAATTACAGTCGGTGACTGGTAGCCCGACAGGACTTGGCAGGAGGGGAAACCAGGCTGGAGGGGTGGGCCCTGGGCTCCGAGTGGACAGGCAGGCTAGCACAGGTGCAGTCCGGCCGGGGCTGCAGTCCCCGAGAGGCTGCAGGGCGGGCCCTGGATGGAGCGGCCTCGGTGCATGGGTACAGGGGGTGCGGGTGGGAGAGGGGGTGTCAGTGTCGAGGGGAGGGGGGGACAGAGGGGAGGGGGACCCAGAGGAGGACAGAGAGGAGGGAACGGTCGGAGGATAAAGAGCAGCTCCGGCCTAGCGGGTGAGGACGGGAGGGAGCAGGAAGGCAGGCTGAGGGTGGACGGGAGGCTCACGCGGGGAGCCACAGCCCGCAGGGAGCAGGTGCCGAGTCCAAGGAAGCTGAGGTCACTGGAGGTCAGGGCCGGATGTGACGAGGCACAGGGAGCCCCGGGGAGGGGAGCAGGCAGTTGGTCGGCCGGGGCCGGCTCAGGGCCTCTGGGGCGGGACCACCTTGACCAGCGCCTGGCGGAGCACCGAGCTCGCCCCCGCTCTTGTGAGATGAAGAGGCTTTGCTCCCCCGCCCCCCTAACCACAAGACCCAGCCTCTCTCACCCCGGTTTCCTCACCTGAAAGCAAGGTGATGATACACACACAGGCACGAGACTGTCTCGCGCTGGGTGCCCAGCAACGAGCCCACGTCCAGGGGCTCAGAGGGTCAGGCTGGGCATCCAGCAGCGCCCGAGGCCAGGCAATCCCCTATGTCCAGTGGCTCCTGGGGCCACGCTGCCATCCACTGGGTGTAGCTCAGGCATCTGGAGTGTATGGTCCAGGGTCCACAGCATGCCATCAAGCCAGGGAGACCCCTGGCACCATGAGCAGGCACCCCCACCCTCCCAGAGGGGTCTCTAAGCCACCCCAAGCCCAAATTTGCCTCTGGACACGTCCTGTCCATGGAATCTCACAACACGCAGACTTCAGTCTGGTGTCTCCCACCTGCCGCGTTCAGGATGCACCCAGGGGGCATGGGTGCCAGACCACCCCCCTTCACAGCTCCACGACAGCCCTCCACGTGGCAGACGTTCTGCTGATCCATCTGTCCACTGACGGACGTCTGGGCCGTCCCACTTCTTTGCCCGCTACGTGTAACACCGCTGTGGAAGTCCACGTATGGGTTTTGTGTGCACGTGGGTTCCCACGTCCCTCGGCCACGGCCTCCCTGGGTCAGGCAGTGGCTCCAGGCTCAGCTTCCAAGGAGCGGCCAGGCTGTCCCGAGCGGCCGCGCCAGCTCACGTTGCTGCCAGGAGCGCTGGCAGCCGGGCACCCTCCTGGGAACTGACCTCACACCACCGTGCAGCGGGTTCAAGTTCCCCGATGGACCAGCTTCCCGGGAAGCCGTGGGCAAGGTCACGTGCAGCCGTGCGAGGGCTGGGTCAGCACAGGGAAGCCGGGGAGGTGAGGGCACTCAGGAGAGACCGCTAGGGCAGGGCCGAAGTGCTGGCTCAGAAGGGGGGCCGGGTCACCACAGCGC
Organism: Bubalus bubalis; assembly: GCF_019923935.1. NCBI lineage: Eukaryota > Metazoa > Chordata > Mammalia > Artiodactyla > Bovidae > Bubalus > Bubalus bubalis. The sequence continues at coordinate 1,602,918 of NC_059169.1, forward strand.
TGGCAGGACCCAAAAAGAGCAGACAGACCATCTTTCCCCTCTGCCCGGGGATCCCAGGGTCTGTTGCCCACTTTCCTGACCAGCCAGGAGGGGCCCACGGGGAGCTCACGCGGGCCTGGGCTGGCATCTCCTGTTATTGGCCAAGCCTTTTCCTTTGTACGCGATTTTAGCCGAGAAGAAGACGCAGTCTGTCCTGGACCCAGAGGTCTTCCCGTGGGAACCGTGGGAGCCACCCTGGCTTCTCTCAAACAGAAGACGCTCCTCCCCGGTCAGTGCCAGGGAGGGGAGGGTGGGTAGCTGGGAACCTATCCACATGCAGGTGGCCTCTGTGAGGGGAGGTGCCCCAGGCCAGCGAGGGGACAGGCCAGCGCTGGAGCTGAGTCCACATCCCCCGGGGACAGGTTGAACGGTATCTCCTGGAAAGTCCACTCCAGTCCTGACCCCGAGTACCTGTGCACGTGCCCCCGATTGAAGCTGGGCCTTTGCAGACGCCGTTGGTTTGAAGTCTAGCCCAATGTGACAGGTGTCCCTCCAGGGAGAGGAAACAGAACCACAGGAGGAGGGCCCAGAGTGGACAAACGGACTCATGCCAGCAGAGGCTGAGCCCGAGGCCCTGGGACATGCCACCACGGGGGCTGGAAGCGGACCCCCAGGGCCAGGCCTGCAGAGGGACATGCCGCAGACACGTGGGCTCCAGATTTCAGGCCCTGGGACCCTGAGATGAGGCTCTGCCCTCAGAACCCACCCAGTTCACCGCCCCTGCCACAATGGCCTCAGGAAACCAGCGCCGTCATCCGTTTTGCTGGACAGTAACCAGGGAAGGGAGCCTCAGACCCTGGCAGACTCTAACCCGGCTCTTACGGGAGAAGACAAACCCAAGGGCAGGGGGTTAGAGGTGGGGGGCCTGGGTCCCCTCGTGCACCCCACCCTCCCAGCCCAGGACAGCAGTCCCACGGCTGACCACAGGGACTCCCCAGCATCCACTCCTGCAGGGGCGCCAGGCGCAGGGGAATCCCAACTTCACCCCTCTTCATCCCTCTTCCACTTCGGTGCCAACCATGTTTGTTCACAAGCAAAATCGAGTTAAATACTGCATCTAAGACAGAAACTTAAATGGGGTGACTGCAGCCCCGACGGAGCCCAGACCAGCGCCCAGCGGTGTGAGGAAAACGCGTCTCAGTCGTCCCTGGAGGTCCAGTCAGTGGCCAAGACTCCATGCTCCCAAAATGCAGGGGGATGGGTTCGATCCCTGGTCAGGGAACTAAGCGCCCGCACACAGCATGGAGTGGCCAAACAAAAAAAAGTTTTTAAACTGAGCCAGAGGCGTGTTGGCACCACCTGCACTGGAGGAAGCCTTCCAAAGGGCAGACGCACCGCCATGTGCCTCCCTAAGGTCCGACCCAGAGATGACGGACGACGGGCGTCTGGGCCGTCTGACAGAACACGTCCTTGAACGCGGAGCCCCGGGCCGTGACCCCCATGCCGTCAGCTCCGTCCTCTGTGGCAGAAGCTCCAGGGGGGGAGAGGAGCGGACGTCCTGGCAACACTGCCCCCCAACCTGGCCTGGCTGCTCCCCAAACACCTGCCTCCTCCAGCAGGACGGACTGGAGGGAAGGGCGAGGCCACCTCCTCCTGCCACGCAACTCTGAGGGGCCCACAGGGTCCAAGGAAAGGCGCCTGCCCTCCATCAAGCCCCACATGGGGTCGACCTGGACCTCCTGGGGTGAGAGCCTTCAGCCCCCAGACGGCAGTCTTTCCTTCCCGTTTCCTTCCCCCAGACTTGTTCTCATTTTTCATGCGTGCTAAATCGCTTCAGTCGTATCCAACTCTGTGACCCCATGGACCGTACCCACCAGGCTCCTCTGTCCACGGGATTCTCCAGGCAAGAACACTGGAGTGGGTTGCCATGCCCTCCTCCAGGGGACCTTCCCGACCCACGGATGGAACCTGCATCTCTTACATCTCCTGCATTGGCGGGCAGGTTCTTTACCCCCAGTGCCACCTGGGAAGCCCTTTTCCCAGACTCTGTTTTCTAACTTATCTTCAAATATTCCCAAACTCTAGATTTTAAACATAAATGTGATATTTTCCAGCATCAAAAATTCACACCAAAATTTTAAAATACAAAAAAAAAAAAAATCCAGAAGGATAAAGTTAACACACACACATGTAAAAAAAAGCCAATAAAGTGACGTGTTTGTAACATAAGAAAAATAGTCAGTTTAATAATAATAATTACAACAGAGCGTGAGTAGTCAAGAGCAGGACACCGGGGGTTGTTCGTGGAGCACCCCCACAGCTGTGAAAGGGGGCCCTGTGCGTCCTACGGAAACACGGATGCGGGCCCCGGGGCCCGTGGGGAGTCTGCGAGGACCACTCAACCTGCTGCAGGGCACGCCTCCACAACAGCTCTGGTACGTCCCCTCCCACCCGGGCAAGGACGTGGCTCCGTCTCCTCGTCCGTGGAAGGTGGGGCAGAGGTGACTCCAGCAGGCAGACGGCCCCTTCCTGACATCCCCTGGGACCCCGAGCTCCTCGAGGGCCCCCCGGAGACACGGGGGCAGCCCACTGACAACAGGGCAGGTCTGCAGGAAGAGCTGCTCAGATGCATCGTCTCTGCTCCCTAGAAAGCTTAGTAAAAACCCTGGGGCCTGGGAAGGATGCGTCACACAAGCATGTCAACGGCCACCCCTCAGGAGAAGGGCTGAGAACACGTGTGCCCCCTCGAGGCTCAAGTCAGCAGTTAAGGCAGGTTCTGCGGGCGCCCCGTCGGGCTGAGGGCGGCGGCACCACCCACCGCAAGTGCTGGAGAGTCAGGTGAGGACGCGGTTCCTGAGGGAGAATTCGCTTGAGACAGCAAACTCCAGCACACGCGATCGGATTGTTTCCCACCACGGGGTCTCACGCCTCACCAGAGGGCCTGCTGTGAAAACGGGGCTCACCAAACACTCCCAGGGCCACCTTCCCCAGCCCTGCCACTAACCAAGAAAATAAACGTAAGCACAAGCAGCTGGCAGCTCTCGTTACAAGGTCAAGGCCGTCAAGGCCCCTGCCACCCCCGGAGCAGGGGAGGCTGAGGGCGGGGCCGAGGCGGGACCCGGGCGCCCAGACGAGCAGCTGCTCCAGCTCAGGGGCGTCCGGACGACGCAGACACAGGAGCGCACGTCACAGTCGCGTCTGATGCCACGCAGGCATTTCTGAGACGCCCCTGATCCAGGGGCTGGGGTTTGGGCTTTTAGGGACACAACACTTGTCCTCTCCAAGTTCATCTCACTTTACAAATGACCTCTTCAGAAGAGCAGGGCGGAGGAGCAGGTCCCGTGAACTGGCTGGACCCCAGGCGGGGCTCCGGGCATGAGGACTGGGCCCCTCCTACGGGCCCTGGCCATCTGGACTTAGCATGGGGGGCCCGGTCTTGACCCCACTCCTTGGGGAGTCTCAGGCGTGTTCTATTGCTTGATTCGTGCATAAACAGTTCAGACACTGCCTCCTCATTGAGCACGGAAGGCCTGCCCGTGCCCGACGGGAAGACAGGTTTTGGGGTCAGAGTGGCCTCACGCAGAGAGGCCACCTGCGCCCAGCAGTGCGTCCTCATGGGCTGCAGCAACGTGCAATAAATAACACACTTTATTTACAGGCTTCAGGAGCTGCTCCTTCTGGGAGGATGGGACTGTGCACCTGGCCCAGTTACCAGGCCAGCCCCAGCCAGGCACCCTCCGCCATGCACGTGCTCACACGAGGTGGGCGTACACACAGCTGTCACGGGGCCCAGGGGCAGCAGACGTGGTTCCCGGGTTCGGGGCTGAGGCCAGGCCCCGGGTTCAGCCCCAGTGCTGCACGTGGACCTCGACCCCGCTCGACCGGGAGCCTGGAGGGTAGACGGGGCCCCTGCAGGTCTAAGCAGGTGAGCCATAGGCAGACACAGCGGGTGGTGTTTCTGGAGCGCCGCAGCCCGGCAGGTACCCCCAGAAACACCTATGTGTCTGCAGCCTATGGTCCCCACGAGCGGTGAGCCCCAGGGCACGGGAGCAGAGAGGTGAGTGCAAAGAGACTGCGGCCCAGCAGTCAGCCCAGATGGAACCAGCTCTCTGTGCGTTCAGAACAGGGCATTTACAGGGAACGTACACCTAACACTGACACGTGCTCACTCGGAGCCTGCAAGTCCAGACACCGTCACCACGCTTACTGCGGAACGAGGTGCTGGGTGTGGGGGGGACGCGGTCTGGGCTCGGCCTGGAGCTCACGGCCGCGCGGCTGCAGTCTCCACACACGGCCCCGCCCGCAGCCTGAGCGTCAGGGGCGGGGGTCGCGGGGCTCCGGCTCAGTCTCGGAACCGGTCTTAACGAAGCACCAGGACGCCCCTCAGAGGTTCGTCTCATCCCAAGCAGGGTCGTTCATGTTCTTGAGAACCTTCCTCACCAGCTTCTCCAGGTCTTTGCGGGCTCTCTGCTCCTCCTCCAGAGACTTCTTCATCTTCTTGTTGTCCTGCGGGTGAAGCAGACCGCAGGGGGTTAACCGCGATTGGCACCAAAGGGGACCCCTCCCCAAGGAGATGGGGCCCCGCTGAAGGAGCCCGCCCTGCACCACGACCAGGGGCGTGGCTGATGGGGCCCCCAAGGGTCTCAGACGCAGGGCAGCTCCTGGCAGATGGAGCAGGCCCGGCGCTCCACCTATGACTGTGAACCAGAGAATCTACAGAACAGAGCGCGAGAGCGGCCGCAAGGAACGAGGCAGGGCTCAAGTCCCTCCCGCTCTCCCACGCCCCTGACAGTCTCCACGGCACCAAGAAGGGGGCACAGAGCCTGGTGAGTCAGGGGCCCCGTCACCCCCACCGCGGCCAATGCCAGCGTGGCCCCTGGGCGGGCAGAATGGCAGGCAGCCAGCCGGGGGCAGCTCTGGGTGCGTGGCCGGTCCCCTGCCGTCCGTCCAGCCCGGGCCAGCCACGAGCTGCGTCTCGCACACGGAAGCCACTGGCACAAACGATGCCGCTCACACAAGCCTGCTCGGCGAGGCAGCCTAGTCTAACCGGCTTTTTGACAGGTCTTCTCAAGAACCTGGACCATGCTACACCTGGTGACAGAGAACAGTCTCTGCTGGCACCTAACACCAGGGCAGTGGAGAGAATGCTTAACAAGTCGCCTTAAAGACGCACTTCCTGTCGCTCACGTTCACAGACCCACTGCTGATCTGCTGCTGAGATCCAGTCCCCGGGAGGAGGCTCCTGTACTGGCCTCATGGTACTCATGGACAGCTGGCTTCAGGTCTAACACTGTGGCTTCCTCGTCGGCCCCGTTAAAATGATTACAGATAGATGGCAACTGACCTGTCGTAGCTCCTGGACTTCATCTTTTAGCGCGTACACAGTGTCGACGAGACTCCTAGACAGAGAGGGGGCACCCTGAGCGAGGGTTGCGAGCACCCCACTTCGTCCCGCGCCCACCGCCCGCCCTGCCCGTCCCCCTCGGCCCGCTCACCTGGGCCCAGCTCCAGCAAGGCCCGATGCCATGCACAGGGTGTGGACCTCAGCCAGGAAGCCCTCCCACCACAGACACTTTAAAACACTGAGACACAGCTTACTTTTCTTCTATCACTGTTTGACCGTTACTTTTAGTCTCTTCAACTATAATTTTCTCTTCTTCTGGAAGCAAAACTTGCGGAGCAGATTCTTTGCGTGAACCTGTCATCGTTTAAAAAAAAAAAAAAGAAACCCACAGGTAAATACCATGGCAGAACTATAAGAACTTGACTATACAACACTACTTGATTATTAATATTAAATTCCAGGTGTTAATTCCAGTATGTTAAGAAATACATACTCTAGATAAAATGGGGATGAGTAACCTTTACCAACTTCCTCTCCCTCTGTAGACTGAAGCCAAGCCTTCTTCAAGCCCATAGCACGACAGGGCAAAGAAAAGGTTAGCGTTTTTGTTTTTTTTTTTTGCAATTTACTGAGCTTCAGTTTCTGGATCTGGATTATGGATCTTTAAAAAATTTTCAACACGTAGTAAAGTTGAAGATTCTGACCATATTGACTTGGGCATTTTGGAGGAAATAATCAAACTACTGGGGGATATTCAAATCAATCAAATTTTGTGCCATTTTATTCCAAGAATCTTAGGAAGAACCATCAGATCACGCAGAAGACATATTCCTATATTTATCAAGTCAGTGAACTGGTCCTTAAAACATTTAACTCCAGAGCAACAGCTAAAAGTGTTATAGCACGTGGTTAAGAAAGAGTTTATTACTGATCTTCTTATGAAAATTGTATTTACATTCCCTGGAATATAAGCATTTTTCCAAAAAGAGGAACACTGTTTACAATATTAGAGGAATATTTATGTCATTTAACCAAGACCCAGCACAAAAGCTTACCCAGGACAGTGGCCAGAGAAACCATTACTGCAAAACAGGCTCTTCAGAAATTAACGAGAATCAAACCTCATTTAAGGGTGCAAGGAAGAAAACCACCTTTTTAAAGTTACACAGCACTGATGTGCATCATTCCACGTTTTGAAAATGACGTCAGATGCACATCCAAGGCAGGACGCGACCCACCGTGGCCCCTGCTGGTGGTCACTGTGATAAACGCAGCTTTCTCGCCAATACCATCCACCTGGCTGTTTGGTGCACACGCTTTAACCACGGAGACAGCGCTTCGGCTCGCCCGACCTCGTCTTCCCTGCTTGACCCTCTGTTTGCCTTCCCAAAGGTCCGTCACACTGGACGAGGGCCCCGGGCGTGCTCACGTGGCGAGCGTTCGGCACAACACAGGCTTTCAGGACGGGACTTGACGGTCCACCAACATCTCATCTACCACAAGCGCTCCCTCCTCTGAAAGAACAGGGCTTGTGGCGGCTGTCGACGCTGCTGACACGGGGCTCCCACGACGCTCCTCACGTGGGGACCGAGCGCCCCCTTCACTCCCGGGGAGGCCGGCGACAGAGAGGAGGGTCTGGTTCACGGGGCTGGGTGCCCCTGCTGGCTGCCGTGCGGGCGTCTGCAAAGCCCGGCTCCAGCCCCGTCCCGCAGACAGGGAGGCCGAGCTAAAGCACAGCGTCTGGCCTGAGAGGGAGGAGGCCGCCCGGCCCGGGGAGGCACAGCGCCACTTTACAGCGCCAACGGGTCAGAGAGTCTCCCACACCAGCCAAGGCACGGCGTCCACACGGCCTCGGAGGTCAGTGTTATACCCACGGGGACTGCTTGGGACCCTGCCACGGCCGGAAGGCGCTCCTGCACCGCAGCACGTCTGTGTGTGAACTTGTCGGCTGCTGTTCAAGACGGCCCTCCACCAGCGGCGCTGCTCGCAGCGAGACGCGGGTCCTGCAGCGGCAGCTCCATGGGCGGGCGGGCGCGGGCAGCGCCCAGCTCACAGCCCGCCCGGCACAGCGGCCGGCCTGCAGGCTTGCCAGGTCCTCCGAGCCCTGGGCCTGGGGACGGACACGTCCTGAAAGGCTTCGTCCTGCTGACGGCGGTGACCGGCTCCAGGGGCCTTGCGCGGGGCTGCGGCCACGCTGTCTTCCGGGCCTTTCTCAGCACACACTTCTGGGATGTCTGGGCCACGGGCAGAAGTACTGCTTAGGGAGGAAACGCACACGGGAAACGCGACTGAGGCCCAGAGGCCGCTGGGTTAAGAATCTGAAGGGCCAGGTGCCTGCACTCCCGACACCAGCGCCAGCGTCGGCCATGCTCCTACTGGGAGGAGGCAGCGTGCCATTTTCCCTGAAAACAGGCAAGTATTCCTAAGGACTCTGCTGTGTGGACCACACGTCAGGGAGCAAAGGGCTCCACTTGGTTTCCCTGTATACAGAAGCAGGTGGGTGACCTGGGAGCCCGGCGCCCCGGGCGTCCCCACTGTTACCTGCTCTGCCCCGGAAGCTGTGTGCCACGGTCGGGCCAAGGCCACCAGGGTGGGCCGGTCACGGGCAGCCTGTAACACGTTTCTTCACCAGAACTAGCTAATGAGACCACAGGCTGAATGTGTTTTTTCACGTAAGTGCTTTAGGAAGGTTAAATTCTATGCTTCTCAATTATTTTTCCACCTTCTAGCTTCAAAGCCGAGGCAACCTATTTACATTGCGCGTTGGCAGCAATGAAGTCTTCAAATGATATGCAGAACAGGAGCGCGGTGGAGGGGGCGGCGGTGTCCACTCCGAGGAGCAGGGCTGTGCAGGGGCTGGGGCTGCGGGCCTCGGGAAACTTCAGCCTGACACCAAAGCTCGGAGCCTCAACTCCATCAGCCGCAAAAAGAGAGCAAGGCCCACCACCTCCGCAGAGGCCACTTAGACAGCTATCTTCTGCCAGATGACTTCGTAACCACACCCTCCACGATGTGAGGTGACTGTGAGACCTGATCCAAGAGCTACACGTGCAAGAAGGACCCGGTTCGCATTTCGGCAAATGCGCTGAAAGCACGCGAGAGCAGGAGAAGGCTACGTGACGGACAGAAGTGTCAGTGGCTGGGTTCCTGAAACGCACCGACATGAGAAGGCCACTGAGGCCGTGCGTGGTGTGCCAGGAGGCTTGTGCGTGGAGATTACCCCTCAGCCTGCACAGAGCTCCACAGGCTGCCTAGTTTCAACATACTCTTGTGAAACAACTGAAAAAAAATTGCAAGTCTTTCAGCAAAACAACAAAAGAATATTCTCAAGCCAAGCTTATAAATAAGTCAACTGTTTCTACGAGAACAAAGCTCTAGAAAGCAGGCAGATTTAACAAGCTTTCTCCAAGATCAGTTCAGTATTTTTAAAGGCATGACAGCAAATCTTCTCTGAATTAGTTAGGCTGGAAAAAGAATTCCATAGCAGAGCCTCCGAAGACGGCTGTCACTCTGAAAGCGTCCACTGACGGGCCGAGACACAGGAGCGTGTGCTCACGGAGGCGCAGCACACACAGGGCCTGTGTCTCCCCAACTCCGTGCTCAACACAGAGCTCTGTGTTTCCAGGAGACCACCGGGATTCTGCAGCACCTCACTGTGGAAAATGCTGAACGCTGTACCACTTCCTGGAGGTTCACAGTGCTTAAGATTTCCAGCAAAAATACCCATTTAACCTGAATTCAGCACTCCCTAAATCTGAGTGCTGAATACTTCCTCCATCATCAAGAGGAACATTTTGCAGCTTTCTGGCTGACATTCTGAGGAATGTGAGCCAGCACACGCCCCTGCACGTGTCTGTGAGCACACGCACACGCACTGCGCGGCTCTGCTGAGGCTCGGCACAGGGCTCTTCCTCAGGGCAAACGCGGCCGACGCCGGCCGACAAGCACTGCCGCCAGCAGGGGTCGCTCTGCGCCCTCAGCTGGGGGTGCAGCAGGCGCTGGGGACCCGTGAACTCCCTGGGACAGGTGACCTGGCAGCTGGAGACCCACTGAGCACCTGTCCCCTGAGTCTGTCACAGGTCCCCAGGGGGCCGTGGAGCTCAGCTTGAGAACACGGACGGGTGCAGCACCCCACCTCGTGGACAGAGGGCCTGCCCGGACAGCAAGCAGAGGGCCTTGACCCGGGCGCTGTCATGGCTGGCAGGCCACCCCCGGGTGGCACCCCCGATGGCCTGCAGTTCCAAACCCAGGGGCTGCGCTGTGCACGTGGGTCCGGGCCGGGGGTCGGCCGCCTGGAGACCCTGAAGACCATGGAGGGTCTTTCAGAAGCAAGCGTCCGCTTCTCTGGCCAGGGGTGGAGTACCTTTACAGCACGATTCACATGACTTCTTATAACTCACAGAAACCGGAGTAACTTTCAGCATAAGACAAAATGCGAACATTTAAAAAATTCCACTTAGTAAGATCTCTCCATCAGGCCACTCTGTTATTTCTGGCTGTGATAAGGTTCCAATTCGTTTTTCTTAGGAAGACACAAAAGAAAAGCACAAGGCCCCTCTTCAGAAAGGATGCGCACCCGGGCACCACCTGCACCCTGGCCCGGTCCCGGACCTGCCACAGGCACTTCTTTTCCTCCTGTTCTGCTTTTCCTGGTCAGCTAGACACGCGCTCTACAAATAAAAACTTAAAACCTGAGACCTTAGTCTACGGAAAAAAAAACACTGAAGGGTGGGCTTTTTTCCATTTATGCGCACCCCTGACTCCACCAAAAGAGAGGAAAGAGAGAGCTCTTCTTTCTGAAGACAAACCTCCCAGTGAGCGAAAATTTCTTTAAGAAAAGAATTAGAGGGAAACATGACATAAACATGAGAAGAAGAGTCGTGCATCATCTAGAACATTTTTAACCTGAGAAAGTGCAGGCTTTGCCACCGAGGCAGGTACGAGGCGAGCACCGCCCTGCCGTCCTGCGGAACCTGCTAGTTCCAAACAGCCAAACCACAGTAAACTGCGAATTCTGCTCCCCGACCCCAACCTCCCCTCCATGTAACACATATTAGAAGCCAGAGGCTAGCAAATGCAAAATTTATTTCAACTGTACATAACAGACGTTTCTTTTTGAATATAAAACAAACACTTCGTTGCCATATGCAGCCACAAACAGGAGTATGCATACTGTACAATGAACACCCAGGTACATGTCCGACTGGGTCCAGCGCGGCAGGCGCCCACGGAGAGCGGCCCTCCCGCTCAGGGTGAGCACAGCACGCAGACTTTCTCCAAGGTCTTCAGCACTATACACACCCCTGTGTTTTGGCAGTTTTACGCAGAACACATGATACAGCTCATAGACTCGTGGCATCAGTTCAGTGGGAACACCATTCGAGCCGCTGGCCAAGGGTCTGGGAATGGCTTAAACCTACCTTCTAGTTCAGATTCTTCCCCCTTTCGTTATAATACTAACTGTACACAGAGATATTACAGAATGGCAGAAACACAGGTACTGGTTCAGCACGACTGAAGTTCCGCAAAAGTGGAAACACTGGCCATGGCGCTCCTTCGCCTCAGCCCCGTGAGAATGGCTTTCAAGCCAGTGGTACGAATACTTCCAACTACGTCACAAGGGCAAATGGTGCCAGACTTCAGAATAAAACCAGCCAGCCAGCCAGGTGGTCATTCTGTAGTGATCTTAGTTAGCATCAACAGAAAATCATTGTCAAAATGGCTTTAATTGGCACAAACAGGAATTATGGGAAACAGGAAAACTTTGGTGTTTGGAACATCAATGTCAGGAAAACCCATCTGGCGTTCAAGAGAAACCCAGGCGCACAGAGCACATGGCCTGCAAACCCGCGTGCACCGAGGCCCGGCCCGCCCCACTCACAGGCTCTGAGCAGAGAGAAGACCTGCACTGTGAGCGTCTGGAGAGCTGTGACGTCGCCTGACGTGACGTGAAGGAAAACAGGCGCTTCTGAGTTCACTGCACAACACGAAGCATGTGAGCCTCGCAGTGACCGTACTTCTCCCATAACTCCATTTGCTACTTGGCTGAAGGTATATAATCTCCTCTCTCCCACGGATGAATACTGGGCTCCGACTAAATCTAAAAGACTGCTCCTCAACTTTCTTATTTACACTAACTGATACAAAAATATCAACTCTCCAGGTGGCCTAAGCAGTTCAGCAGACACTCGGGGACAGACGGGCGTGTGCGACTCCTGGTTTTCCTAAGGAGCCCCTGCCTATGGCACTGGCCCTCCAGCACAGCCCCTGCCGGGACCCCGGGAGGGCCGCAGGGACCAGTGCCGAGCACAGGCGGCCAGCTGCCCGGGCACAGGGTGCAGGGCGCCGGCTCACGGCCACTCCGTGCAAACAAGATCGGAACCCTGCACACCTGGTGCCGGCAGAGGCGGGCGCAGAGGGCACAGGGAGGGGAACGCCAACCCACTGTCACGGCGTCTTGCTTTCTGAGGCTGGCTTCGGGCGTCCCTAATGCACAGCTGAGTGTGAGGGGAGGGGCCTCGCCCTCCCGCCCAGCGTGGGCCACGTGTGCACTGGTGCCACAAGCGCGTGCCATGGGGCACAGTCAGTTTCTCGTGAAGCAGGAACCAGTCCAAGGGAGGGCAGTGAGAAGCTCCCACAACAAACCCCAGGGAAGCAGGGGCATCCCCAGATCTGAGAGAGTCTCATAAGCGTGTTACACAGCAACTTGGTAAACTTTTGGGGACTCGCATCGCCATGACAGCCGAGAGTGAGGGCGATGTTCCACTGGGGCTGTGAAGGGAGTGTCCCTGCATCTGAAAACAAGCCAGTGTGCCCAGAGGCCACGGGCTCGGACCTGGGAGTCGGGGCGGCCAGGCTTCCTGGGTACACACACAGCCTGACCCTCGCGCTCAGAGGCTGGACTCCCGCCCTGCACTTCAGGGGCACCGGCTTGCCAAGTGCCTTCTAAGAGAGACTCCTCCAACTAACAGAAGTCTGGGGGTGATGGGCAGGTGTCTGGCCTGCGGGGAAGTGGGGCCCGGAGCTGGCCATCTGCGGGGTGTGGACGTGCCCCTCGCGCGCCTGCGCAGGCCCAGAGCTCACATCCGCCGCGCTGACGGAGGTTCCTCCTGGGCACCCAGGGCAGCCGAGCACTCGGCCGTCCGGTCTGGACTCAGCTCTGGAGACAGGGTTCTTCTCATCTCTCCACAACTACTGGACCGCCGCGTCCCGCACACACACACAATTACGTCCCTGTACGGAAGGCCAGAGTCTCCTCCACGTCGCTGGCACTTAGATCACAAACCTGTGTGGTTTCAGTATAAAATACAAAAGCGTTCATACAGCTGTATCTAAAAAGAAACAAGACAGTCGCTACACTGAGAATAAAAACCCTATCACGTGGAGCTGTGAGACCACTGCTGTCCGTGGACAGAGGACCCTCGGTGTAGCTGTGTGCACACGCCACCGCTTTCAACAGTCAGTCGCTTGAGTGGACACTCCACGTGGCCAGTAAGCCCCACAAAGTACAATGGGAAATACCAGAAACGCTCCCCAAAGTTGTTAAAATATCACATCAAAGAGACAAGAAACAGCAAGAAAACATCTAAGAAAAGCAGGCTGCGGTACAACAAGCATCGTTAAGAAAAGCTGAGACGTGCGTTAGTTCTGGTGAGAGATATATGAGCAACAGCTCTTACGAGATGCAGACCCCATCCTGTAACTATGGGCTGTCCATATACTGTCATAGTCAGAGTCTTCCGAGAAGTCTGAAGGCTCCACACGGGAGAGGCTGCTGCGACGACCCAAGGAGTCTAGACTTGACTGGTCGTCGTCAGCCAAGACGTGATTATGCATCAGGTCAGTGCCTTGCCATGCTAAGACGGGGGGTGGGGGGGACGGGGAGGAGGGGCAGGCGGAGGGGGGCGAGCAGGAAGAGCCACAACCAAAACATGGAACAAACGCAAAAGGAGACGGGAAGAGAAGGGAGAGAGAAAAGAGCGTTAGAACACGGCAGCAACGCGCGCGTCTCCTGATGTACGGCTGGGTTTCATCTTCTGACTTACTCATTAGCACCACCCTTAGAACACAGCTAGGCTGATGATTATTTAAATAAACCGGTATCACGATACCATTTCCAAACTGCTCCTTTTTAAGCTTACTGCTATTAGGCCCTCATTTATGAAATCTCTTACGAATTAAGCCCACAATCACAAGAAAATTCTAAAGACATTTGAAAGATAACCAATTCCGCTACACATTCAATTAACAAATAGTCTCATTTAGGACACTATTTGTAAAAGAACCATTTAGTGGTTAACGTGCATATAGTGAATGCAAAACGGTTCCCCAGGATTCTGACTCACTTCTTCAGCCAGACTTCAGCCACCTCAACAATGGGGGTCTAAACTTACCTTGTGCAACTTTAACGACTGCGAGAACTTCCGACGGAGACGGTCTGATACGGGCCTGGGCCCTGCCCCTGCTCCCCCACCCTGCAGAGCACGCAGGCCCAGCCCGGAGCGCCCACCCACACGCATCCAGGGCAGTGGTCGCACGGGAAGAACGTCTGGCAGGACGCCATCAACCCTCATGCTGACCATCCCCCTGACGCGAGGGGAGCCATGAGCGGCGGGCCCGGCCGGGAGGGCGGCAGTGGACACTGAGGCCATGTGGGCGACGTGGGCGTCCAGCGCCCAGGCGCGCCGCACCCAACTGAGCCAAGGTGGGGCGCGCACGCCCACGATCTCTGCTCCACGGGGACAGAGCCGCCCCGCCTGCCCGTCCCCAGGCTCCACAGCACACCACCCAGCCGGCACGAAGGACACAACCCCGGAGCCACCTGTTCCTGACAACCCTGAATGAAGGCCAGTCCCAGGCCTCAGGGCAGTTAGGCCGTAACATCGACTAAACACAAAAACCACTGTGCTGGCCAACGTCCAGCGCTCTGCCCACACAGCAGACGTGGACACACAGGAACGTGGCGGCTCCTACACACGCCAGGGCCCTGCGCCCGGGGGAGAAGCGAGGCCCGCACGGACACACAGCGCACGCCACTAGGCCCGCACACCTGAGACGGCAAGCTAAAGCTGCACTTCATACAGCTGACATGGAGATGAGTACTTTTTAAAAAATCTCAAACTCAAAACCCAAAAAACTACAGGCACAAATAGCCTATCACCCAAAATACAGTCTCAAACAGGAAGCCGTCCTGTCCTCAGGGACGACGGTCTGCACTCACAGACTCCAGCCCTGTCACCTGCAGACTCCCTTCACACGCACACCCTGCTCTTCCTCACCTGCTCTGGGCACTGGTCACTATGGACAGGCGTTCTCACCAGACACGGTGCACAACAGACGTGCCAACATCACAGGCAGGACGTGAAAACTACGAGCCAGAAGGAAGGTTCCGGATCATCTGCAGCTGTACCAGGGGCTAATCCTGTTGGCCCTAGCCTCATGCCTGCAGTCACGTTGAACAAAAGCTAAGTTAAAGCACCCAACAGCTCCTTTTTCCACCTCTTCTTTTCTTTCCAGCGTTTTTTTTTACAACAGACGTGCCACCGCTTGGAACCGCCGGGTTACGCTGCAGGTGGCACAAACGAGGTGACGGGCGGTTCACGAGCAGGACGGAGAAGGGAACCAGAAACACAGCATCATAAAAGCCGGCCTTCACGCCCGATTTCATGACATCCAGTCCGAGGCGGGGGAAGCTCAGCCCCTTTTCCTCCTGAACAGACCACATCCTGACTATATCCACCCTGCATGCCAACTCTCAAATGCTCAGGAATTTGGGGGAAAAAAAAAATCCACTTTTTTCCTGTTCACACAACAGATTAAGATTTTTTCACATAAGACATTATAAATAAAATGCAGGTACACTGAGAGGTACTGAAATTTACCCAGTAAACTCACTGGTGTCTACAGCAAAAATTCTAAATGCAATCATGGGGGGGGGGGGGGGAGCGGGCAGCGGTGAGTTGCTATTAAAAAACAGAAACAAAAACAAAAACAACTCTTACTCTAGGCTTGTGTTTTTGACAGTAACTCTAAGAACCTCTTCCCTCAAACCACCTCCACACCAGTGGTTTAGGCAGCTTGACCAACCAAGCTGAGCACACGTCGCGGTGCCCATCACAGCCGTCCTCTCCAGGCCCCAGAGCTTCCACACCTGGCAGCTCCCTCCACGCCAAGGCTCCCCAGCGGGGCCGTGTCACTGACCACTCAGACCCCTTGTCACGACTGAGGGACGCGGGCCAGGCCGCAGAAGCAGCCTCACTAGGGGTCACGCTGAGGGCCTGCACATCTTAGCACAATGAAGCAGCAGAGGGGCAGCGGGCTCGGGCGACACTTACTTGAGTTGAGCGTCTGCCGCGTCTTGGCGCTGGTGCAGTAGGCCTCGATGACCTTCAGGATCTGGGCATCCTCCTCCAGCGCGGCCGTGCCTGCGAGGGACACGCGGCTGTCAGCGCCCGAGGCACCAGCGCAGCCGGCCAGCCGCCCGCCAGCAGCGCTAGCTGACGGCCCCTCCCGCGCGGCCGTGCCTGCGAGCGACACGCGGCTGTCAGCGCGCGAGGCACCAGCGCAGCCGGCCGGCCAGCCGCCAGCAGCGCTAGCTGACGGCCCCTCCCGCGCGGCCGTGCCTGCGAGCGACACGCGGCTGTCAGCGCGCAAGGCACCAGCGCAGCAGGCCAGCCGCCCGCAGTGCTCGCTGACGGCCCCTCCCGCGGGCTTGGCGCCGGGGAAGCTCCAGTACTGTGGCCCCTCACGCGAAGACTCGACTCACTGGAAAAGACTGATGCTGGGAGGGACTGGGGGCAGGAGGAGAAGGGGACGACAGAGGAGGAGATGGCTGGATGGTGTCACTGACTCGACGGACGTGAGTCTGGGTGAACTCCGGGAGTTGGTGATGGACAGGGAGGCCTGGTGTGCTGCGATTCATGGGGTCGCAAAGAGTCGGACACGACTGAGCGACTGAACTGAACTGAAACATTGCTCGATATTCACAGAATAGTTATATTCCAAAGGATGTTTACTTCTATGTACTTTTTATCTACAGCATATCTGGCAAAGAGCTAATATCCAAACATATATATACATACACACACACATATATATACACACGTATATATATGTGTGTGTGTATGTATATATACTTATACATACGTATTGTCTTACTAATCCATAACCACAGGAAAAAGAGTATCCCCCCCCCATCCTGAACATGAAAAAAGAAGCAGAAACAATTCACAAGAGATCACAGAAAGAAAAATGTTCATCGTCACCAAGAAAAGTGAAAATTAAAACTAGGGATGGTGTTTTCACATATTGCCTGAGAAAATCAGAAACCATGATTCTCCGTGTGGATGTAGATATCAGAAAGAGCTTCCTGCACCCACACGTGGGAGGCAGTGAAGACAGGAACAGCCCCTGAAAGGCCATTTGACCCTATTTACAAGCACTTCCCTGATCCACAGATTCCCACCAGAGAGTTAATCCGGGAAATTTACAGAGTGTAGCCCAAAGAGTGCATGCATGGCTCCAGAGCTTGGCCTGAGCTGGGGCCCCTGCAGACTGGCCTCACCTGCACCCGGAGGCCACCTGGTGGAGGATGGAGCCTGCGGAGCAGCAGCGTCTGACGCTGCTGGTACCAGGCTGCCCTCACACCCCGCGTGCTTCATACAGCTGTATGGTTAAATTCTGCTACTGTTCTAAATTTTTCTATATTTTCTAGAATATTAGATATATATTCTTAAAGGCTCAACTAATTTTTAAAAAATGGGAAGAATGGAGGAATGAGCCACTTATAAGCTGTACCAAAAATGCTTGGACAGCATCTCATGATATTAAGACTGACACACGCAAGGAAGGCCAGGTGCTCCCTCCTAAGAGTCAGCGTCACACGGAGGGCTTAGGAGCCACTGAGAAACTGACTTACATGTCACCAACTGGACCAGTCGTTTAACAGGTGTCTGTGAGAACAATGTTTAACGCCCTGCAGGATCCGCTGGGAGTCAGTGTCCACGGTGGGGCACGCTCACGGGGGATGCTGCCAGCGCCGCTGATGCGGCCGGCACTGAGGGGGCTGTGCTGCCCCGCTCTCAAGTCCTGGAGCGCGGACCCGAGGCTGGGCACTGGCTCCCCTCTGTGGCTCTGGAAAGCCCCGCCCCCACCCTCGAGGCCCCGCCTCCCCGCCCTCGTGGCCCCGCCTCCCACCCCGAAGCCAGGTGTGTCCTCGCAGGCACTCACTCTTTCTCAGCGCGAACTCCTCGTCCGAGGGCTTCCTCTCCGGCTTGCGCTTGGGCAGCAGCTTCTTCATGGTCTTGGGACTCTTGCTCAGGTCCTGGGGAAGGAGAGGAAAAGGCTGGCAGACCCCAGTCTGGAGTGCGGCACGGCCGTAGCGGAGGGGGAAGCCGGGAACACTCCAGCGCCCGCCCCGCACACGCTGGCCGCGCTCTGCCAGCTGCGGAGCGCTGACATCCTGAGGCACAGGCTCTGACCGCCCTCCTCCACCTGGACCCGCCGGGACGCCGGGACCACCCCCAGGAGGCGCGGCAGCCGGCGGTGCGGGGAGGAGAGGGCAGCTGGCCGACACCTGGACAGGGCGCCACGTGCGCTGCCCACTCTGGGGCAGACCCCCCCCCTGCTGCAGCCAACCAGAAAGAAAGGAGGAAATGGTCGATTTCTAAATGAAAGGTGAGGGAAAACAGTTCCTTTAGGGACGGATCCGAAGCCTCGAGAGAGAAGAAAATGGAGCAGAATCAGCCCACGGGCAGCACTGGCGCCCCCCTCCGCCGGCAGAGCTATGTTCACAGCCCCAAAGTCCGTCCCTCCGTCCACAACACATCTGGACCCTCAGCGGGGCAGGAGAGGAACAGCAAGAACAAGCCCATGCAGCCGGCAAGGTTTTGACTGTCAAGCACATACTGAACACGAATGTCAGAAAGGCTAACTTCTGCATCACTGAGTCACATTCACCGCTGGTGAACCTCACGAGGCCAACTGGAGGCTGAGAACGGGACTCGGGCCATGGGAGGGATCAGGCTGACAAGCACCAAAAGAATAGCCTGTGTTCCAAAGGCCTCTCTCCAAATCTCAAAGTGAAAAGTTTCAGAGCGCTTGAAAATGCAGATCATCAGTCCCCAAAGAAGTGAATGCAGCAGGTGTCCTGGGGCACAGGGGGTGGAGGGAAGCCCGGGAGCAGTGCCCGCAGGCGGTGCTGAGTGCCGGCCTTGCCCCAGGACCACTTGCACTGTGACCAGGCGGCCTGTGTGCTCAGCACACTGGACATGTCCACGGCCACACCCGCCAAGCCTCTCTCTCCTCTACCCTACTCCCCCTCCCCTGTAGTGAACCCGCAGCAGGGCGTGGCCGCACCCTGCAACACTCAGCTAGGCAATGAGGATGCCAAAATGGGCCACCAGGAAGATGCATGTCCTAAGAACCAAAGTTCACTAGCAAAACCCATAAAGGATTAACTGTAACTTATGTTGTACTCTTCTATGTACCTTAAAATTCCTCCAGCAAGGATGGAGGCAGGGTCTGCCCCAGGTCCTTCGGCAAATGACACCTCGTGGAGATGCAAACCCGCGCAAAGGTGCTCCACCAGGCTCACAAACCGGCCCCGTCCACCAAGCGCATTGTCCCACCCACCATGCTCAGAGCCACACCCACAGCCCCACCCTGCCCACCGCATGAGCCACACCCCCACACTCACAGCCACATCCACACCAGAGTAACTGAACTCGGCTCACACTCAAGCTCGCACGTGTGATCACCACACTTGTCAACTGGCTTCCTCAAAGTGCAAACACTGCCCCGAGCCTGTCCCTCTCCCTCTGTGATGGGCACAAAGGGGACCCCAGCAGGGGTCTCCCCAGGACTCCCAGGACCCTACAGCACAGGAAGGGTAACTAGGGAGTGAAGGCAGAACCTTCCATTCTGAAGAGGCTCATCGGCTCCACATCACAGACACAAACACGGGGCTGTCACATTTCCACACTCACTAGAGCTCACCTCCTTGTAGCAGAGGGCAGCCGAGGGCCGCAGGGGGGGTGCGGGTCGCAGGCAGCTCAGGCTCCAGGGCTTGGGGGTCTTCGGAGGCTCCAGGGGCCCCCAGTTGATGGTGGTGTGTGGAGTGCCATGGTGGGAGGGGTGGGGCAGCGTGTGGTAGGCGGGTGTCAGCGGCACGGGCTTGCTGTCCGCATGCTTGCTGGACGGGGTGATGGAGTGGGAGGGGAGCTGCCGGGGACGGAGGGAGAGAGCAGAGCGTGTTCACCAAGGACCCGAGGCCAGCCCAGCCCTCCCAGCACAGCAGCACCCACTTGCTAGCGTGCATCCTGAACCTCCAGACGCTCGGGTTACTGGCCGCCAGGCCAAGCATCCCCCACACCCTGCATGAGGCCCGCTGAGCTCAGAGCAGGAAGCAGGTTGCTGGGTCCAGACCCAGAAATCCATCAACCACCTTTAACTGTCATGCAGTCACATTTGCAAAAAAGGCATTTCATTTAACACAGGTATCAGGATTTTATAAAAGAATGGGCATTCTCTGCACTGGGAATGTGACTGGGGGAGGGTAATTATTCCCTCACCAGCAAAAGTAGGGCCTGATACCTGTTTTTGTTTAAACCTGGGACACAAGCCCATTCATGTCAATGGTTGCTTTTATATTATAAAAGCAAAATACAATTGCAACAGAGACCGTACTGCTTAAAAACCAAAAAAATATTTACTGCCTTTTTGAAGAAAAATTTTAAATCCCTTGGGTAAAACATTTTCTCAGAAAAATCAGCTTTAATCAAGACAAAGTTACATAAATCTAATTTCTCAGAAGGACCTTATTAATGGGGTTTATACTCCTAGAAACTCCAAAAATATTTCATCACACTGACAAATAAGAAAATGTTAAACAATTCACAATTAGTTGGTGACCTCGAATTAACCCAAAACAATACACTATGCTTAACAGGAGAAATTGTCAAGTTGCTCAAGGTCATTATTCGGAAGAAATGAATAATATTTGAAACACAGGCTTTAAAGGGGAGCCTGGGCTCAAGCTGAGGCCTGGGGCTCGAGGACAGAAGCAGTGGACTCTGCCATGACCACATAGCTGCCCTGGGACCAGAGAGGCCAGGGTCCCGGCACAGGGCTACCTGAAGTGGGACTTTACAGAGGTTAGTTTCAGGCTGTTAACCCCTGAGTGAGAAGGCACTCCCTTTTGATGTACACACATGTACACACCTATGCCCTCGGGATAAATTTAGTCCCTTGAAAGCTAAGCATCTCTAGCATACATTTACAATATGGAAAAGTTGTCATGGCAAAACCATTCAAAATGATAGCTGAAGCAAATGAATAGTTTTTACCCCCAGACTGCTGAGAAATGGAGTAAGAAGCTGCACGGGTGACCAGTACACTGTGTCATGGCCACAAGCCCTGAGACGGCCCTTCAAGCCAAAGGACAGCAACCACAGGGTGAACCCCGTGGTAAAAGCCCCAGCAGAGACCCTCACAAGCCGGCAGCGCCGTGAGGCCCTACGTCATAGTGAGGAGGGCCCCTCATTCGTCAGTACTCGCTGGGAAAGATGACAGGTGTTCAGATGACTCAATACCAGTATCTTAAACATGCAACACCAGTAAAGACTAGCTTTAAGCACTGACACTTCAGTACTGATATATTTTGTAATGTTTAAGTATCTAAAAACTCGCAGACCTGCTGAAATTTTCTAAAAGTAGAAAATTCAGATTTCTTAAAATGATGAGTCAAAAATTACACTTCAATGCCTTCAGCATGAATCTGGTCCTTTTTGTCATAAGTATTGTTTGGTTTTCATTTTTGTTTTTGATGAAACATAATAAATGCAATTAAAATGCTCAGAAAAGCCCTCTATGGGCCGGTGGTTCTCAGGGTTTTGATTGAGAGCCCCAAGGTTAGTGTTCATGGCCACCCTGGGCAGGGCAGCTGCCTAACCGGGTGCCACTGGGCGCCTAACCAGTGAGCCGTGTGCGTGCACGTGTGTGAACTCTCGGGAGGCAGACGGGCAGGCCTGGCTCACAAGTGGGTCCCTGTGAGGCAGCCACAGCCCACGGGGGATGAGGACGCGTCTGCAGAGAGGCCCGAGGCCCGGCCGTGCTCTCCTGGCCCGGGGTCTGCGGGCGGGGCCCTTACGGTGTGTGACGGCACCGAGTGAGGCTTGCTGCTGGGGTTCCCCGCCGAGGCGGCCTTCGTCTGCTTCTGCAGGCGGTCCACCCACTCGTGGAGGTCCTGCTGGTTGCTGCAGGACACCAAGATCCGCTCGATCATGCTCCCTGGAAGAGAGAGACACGGGCTGGAGGGGGGGGAGGGGGGCAGAGCGCGTACACGCGCACCCCAAGGAGGCCCAACAGCACGCCCATGCAGCCCCCGGGGGCTCAGTGGGGCCTGCACACGAGGGCCGCTGCCTTGGCGCCCGAACAGAGAGCACCCACAGTCTGTGCCTATCACCTGATATTTCAAACACGTTTCTATGGTTTTCACTGTCCTCAAGCTTTGTGATTGTCATTCCTGTCGTTGGTAGCTTTCCCTAAAAAAGACCCCCCCCACACAAAAAGAAACAGTTAGTGCTTTTCTAGTGAAGAAGGTACCGTTATTAAAGTAAATATTAAACGATTTTAGAAAAGACAGAGGAACTGTCTTTGTAAAGCAAACTCTCTTGTTTGTACCAAAAGCATGTATAATACAAAAACCTCTCCCTTGAATAAGAAATTATAATACTATAACCAAGAAATGAGCGAGCAAAAAGGTACAGGGCTGCAAACCAGAACAAAAACATTTCATCTGATGATTACTCTAAATATAAACAGCAAGACACAAAAACATTACACACTATGATTAAAAAAGAAAAAAACTACAGTCCACGGTGGCTATTTTAAATGATGTTGTTTATAGAAAGGAAGCAGAGATACGCCTTAGAGAAACACAGGGGAAGCTCCACGTCTGAAGGCAAAACAAAGGCAACTGGAGCTGGAGGAACCGTGTGAGGGCCGCGCCTGGTAATCCGCCACAGGACGGTCCATCAGCAGCTGCGCTGAGCGCTGCCCACAATGCAGAGCAGAGCGCCAGCCCGCCCGCTCTGGGACAGAGGGCGTGAGGCAGGGAGAGGAACCAGAACTGGACCTCGAAAGGACCACTTCAAGTAACAGCCACCAGAGCTGTGGAGGCCAAGCGAGTCTGCAGGGAGCGTCTCTCGGGTCAGGGCCAGAGCCCCGAGAAGCAGGACCCTGAGCAGGGGGCGGCTCTAAGGCCACAGGGCTCGGGACTCCCGACACCAGGGCAGAGGCCGGGCGCCGAGACCATCACATGGTCAGGAGCCTGTCCTGCAGCCGGGTGGGCACCGCGTGGACAAGCGAGGGCACTGCAGACGCCCTGCCGAGAGGCTAATGGCACCGGGGTGACCAAGAGCTCAGAGAAGCCCAACAGGAAACACAGCTGCGTATCCCTGACCAACCTGCAGCAACAGCCACGGAGGACGGGACAAGCTCGCTGTGGCCGGATGTGGGGCAAAGCCAGAAGGGAACACTGACATGTGTGCACTGGGGGTCACAGCACTCGGAGAGAAGCCCCAAGACGGTGCACCCAGGGGGAAAACAGGGCCCTGCGGCGGCACGCTGATGCCAGCATCCTGGGGTCTGAGGCCGCCCCGGACACCACCACAGCGCCACAGGTCACCGCAGGGCCCTGGGCCTTGGGGTGGGGGGACCTTCGAAGCCCAGGAATGCGGCCGGAAAGGACCGAGGTCTGAAGTAGCGGCGACCAGCTTGGGAAGCCCGAGCAGGTGCTCCCCCAGCCAGGCATCGGCTCAACTGCAGGCTTAGAAAAGCAGGAGGTGGTCCTTTCCTAGGCTGGCCCATGTCTATCTGCTTTCTCGCACCTCAAGTGCTCCTTTCAGAACAAGGGTGTGATGTCAACTCCTCTCTGGGCTGCAAAGCTTTTGGAGCAGGTACAAGCCAGCCGTGAACGCTCCGGACTCAGGACCCACCAGAGCGCATGCTGGGGACAAGACAAACAGCATGCCACGTGTGCAGAAATGCAGCTCCAAGCAAACCCAGGGTGACTTCTGTGGGAATGGTTCCTGGTGACCAGTCAGGCCTTGAGGAATCGATGGAAGGGCCGCAGCTTCAATAACCACACAGGAAAAAAGCAGTCAACTTTGCCAGAAGCCCCTCCTAGACACAGAGAAAAGCTAAGGCACGTAATGGGCTTCCCTGGAGGCTTGGATGGTAAAGCCGCCTGCACCGTGGGAGGCCTGGGCTCATCCCTGGGCTGGGAAGGTCCCTGGAGGAGGGCAGGGCAGCACCACACGCAACAGACAGAAACACAAGAGCCCTGCCCTGTTCTTCTTAAAGCAGTCTCACATCTTCGCGAAGAAAATCAGAAAAACGATGAGCAATAAAAAAGCTAAGTAACGCCCCAGGCTGTGTGCCCATGACTGCTGAGTCGAGTGGGGGCCCACAGACCACCTCAGCCACACGTGTTGCGCCCCCAGCCGGCCCGCGGTGCGGCCACCTGCCCTGGTGGCAGGAAAGCAGCAGAACGACCTGGAGGGGACCAGCTGGCCTGCACCCCAGCAGTCTGTGTCCTCAGGGTCAGCTGTACAGACACCAGTTTCTTTCTCTGTTTGCTTTGGATTAACACAAAGATCCTAATTTGCACAGTCACATCCAAACACAGACTGGAGCCGTGTGTACGGACGTGAATGTAACACTGTACGTAGAGCACTATACACAGCACACGGACAGACACACGTGGTATTTAATACAAAAACTCACAACGAGCCTTAAGACAGTTCTCAGGTCCACAATACACAAATATAAATTTAAAATGTGCTTTACCTGATATATAAAACCACTCATCCTAGGACTGGCAGACAACATTAGCAAAATATTTGGAAAGAGTAGAAGATATCTTTCATTCTTTTCCTAATGTAAAAGAACAAATTTAAATAACTGTATTAAAAACATATATTTACAATGATGAGAAGAAATATTTACATTAGGCCTTATGAAACAGTAGCTTCCCTGGTGGCTCAGACAGTAAAGCGTCTGCCTGCAATGCAGGAAACCCGGGTGTGATTCCTGGGTTGGGAAGATCCCCTGGAGAAGGAAATGGAAATCCACTCCAGCACTCTTGCCTGGAAAATCCCATGGAAGGAGGAGCCTGATAGGCTACAGTCCACGGGGTCGCAAAGAGTCGGACCGGACTGAGCGACTCCACTTTATGAAACAGTGTATCACACTTCACATTTAGGTGTTTATTTTTACCAAATTTAAATTAAATGGAAACAAAATTATGAGAAATTTGTAAGACTCACAAGTAGCCCACGGAACATCTTTTTTTAAAAATCTGAGTTTAGCTCTTCCATTAACTCCTCATTAGGCAGGAGTTAGAAAAACAAATTTTTTCTGTGGTTGAGAGAAAACCGAAGAAAAGAACTTGTGACCTTTCAGTGGCAGTGGGAGACCAGGTGGAACCTTCAGGCTGAAGGCGGGGAGGATAGAGCAGGGAGATCGCCTCTGGCCCACCGGCGGATCCTGGCACTAACCAACCGAGCCCAACACATCTACTGTCGCCATCCCCCTGTGAGCTCTGCCCAATTTACATGAAAGGCCAACGAGCACTGCTTATGTATTAAATCTCATTTGCTGCAATCGGTTAAGAAAAGCCCCAGAAAGACCACAAGTGAAGGACAAAGATGCCCAAGAATCTAAAAGGAGACTCAAGAGAGAAACACCGCCCACAGTAGTGAAGGAACTCGGGGAAGCCGGCAGGCGCAGGGGCCCTGGAGAGGGGTCCCCCAGTAGAAGAACGCAGGGAGCGCTGGAGGCGGTACCTCGCTGCCGGCGCACTGGATCAGGACCTGGGACATGTAGAGGACGCTGCCCAGGGTCTTGATGTCCTCGCCCTCCCAGCTGCGGATGGCCTCCGTCAGGATCTGCAGCTCCAGCTCCTTTCTCTTCCGCACCTCCTGACACTGCGCCTGGGGGCACAGGGGGCGCGTCAGGGAGACGGGCTCCCGGCTGAGCTCCCGGCCGAGCTCCTGGCTCTACTGCTGCGTCCCTGGCTGCTTCTTCAGACAGACCAGCTAGTGAACAACTCGCTCACTTCATAAGTGCAGAACCAAGTCAAGAGAGACCCACAACAACACAACAGCTCTAGAATGAGAAACACTGGTTTAGAAAAATACAGCAAATCCTGTCGCTTTTAGAAGATGACATGTGAACTGGACAAGAAAAATATCCTCTGGTTTTACTACTGAGTGCCAGAAGAGAAGACCTGGAAAAGGGAAAAAAGGGTGAGTTCCACTTGTGCTATAAATAAGACACGTCCTCCAGAAACTCAATCATTAAGACAGCTTGACAGCAGGTAAGGAAGAGGCCCAGCGCTCCATTTCACACGTCAGTAGACACTGAGATGAGGCTGACCATGCTCTAAATCACTGACGTGCACGGCATCGTGTGGTGCCGTGTAAACGTGAACACCGATCCTTTCATCTCTCTGATGTCCAAAGGGCCGTAATGCAGGAATATTATGTATACCAGCCGTGGAATAACTATGTTATTTGTTTCTCATTTCTCCAGAATAAATCCAAATTATAGTTCACAACTAATTTCCTGCATTCATTTGCCATAATAAAGTCTGAAGGAAAAAAACCATCACACACTTATCACTTACTGAAAGGTTTTTGAAGGCAGTCATGGATTTCTGAATATCTTGTCTGTCTGGGTGATAATCCTTTGAATAAAAGAAACACACTGTGAGCTTCCATAATGAACGCTTGCTCTTCGACAGGCTCTCTCTGGAGGCTGGCTTGGGCCTTCCCTGCAGTTCCAGCCTGCGACCTGACCCTCTGTCTCGGCGCTGAAGCGCCTCTGCTTGGTCTCTGAGGGGACCACAGAGCGGCGGACAGTCTTCTGGACTCTGCCCTGGAGGAGGCCGGCCCAGCCTCGCCCACCCCAATCCGCCCCGCTGCTCGGGCACCAGAGGGCAGAGGGGAGCGACGCAGCAGACCGCCTGCCCTGCGGAGTGGCTCACCACAGCCTAACTAAGCCAGCAGCCTGAGCCCCAACTTCTGCCAGGCCCACAGCCTGTGTTCCGAAAATGAGATAAGTACACATCATTCACTGATTCTTTTCCTATTATCTCTCCATAACTTATACACTTAACACTGTAGGCACATGCTCCTGATGTGACCCCTCAACACTACGGACGTTTTCTAGCTACTGGAAATCTCCCCGCCAGCAGTGGTTGGAGCAGACGCCTCTCTACAGAGCTGGGATACGAGGAAACAACTTCACAACCAACAAAGTCCCTGTGAAACTCTCCCGAGATACAGGCTGGTGGTAATACCCTCTCCAGGGCTGGCTCCTGACTGCTCCTCCTGGCGTGGCCAGTGGGGAAGACGTACCTCCATGTGTCTCTCCAGCTCCTTGAGCAGCGCGGGGTACTTGTCCAGGCGCATGAACGGCTTGCTGAGGCCGGTGGTCAGCACGAGAATCCCCGGGCTGCTGGCGCCCTTCAGCTCCATGAACTCTCCCAGCTCCTCACTGAGTGTGAGAAGAGAGAGCAGAGGCCACCGTCAGAGCCCAGGAGGGCCGTGCGCCTGCCCCCAGCCCCCAGGACGACGACAGACCACGCGGTGCCCTTGATCACTTACAGGCCACAGGTTTTACAGCCAAACGTGTGCCGCTTATTTCTAAACACCAAAGGGAAGACCCCCCCACAGTTCACATCAGGGCCCTCAACCTGAGCAAAGCCCTGTGTGCACGACACAAACAGCGATGGTCTCCCAGCAAACCATTCAGGAAAGCCCCCTCAGCGAGCCACCTGCATACAGAGAGGTCTGAAAGTGGGCGGTCCTTGTAGGGCAAGAACAGAGCCCGGTCAGCAGTCCTTCACGACGGTAAAACCTTAAGGAGGCGAGGCATGAAGACCACCACCGACTCACGGTTCTGGCCCGCCAGGCGCCGCAGCCCCTGAGCAGCAGCGGTACGAGGCGGCGCCAGTGCCCCTGGCACGCACACGGGCGCGCAACCTCCAGAAGCACTTTCACAGCCTCGTTTCACTTAACCCTCACAACACGTGAAAGTCGTCTGTGTTTGCGGACGAGGAAACCGAGTGCATATCCAGAAACGAGGCAGCTGCCGAGCAAGCCTTCCCATTCACTCCTCTCGCACCCCCCCTCCCAGTACCAAGCTCCATGGAGCGCGTTCCCAGGCCCCAGCCTCGCTCCCGGGCCGCCCTGGCTCCGCTTCACACGAGCACCCAGGGAGGCCCAAGCTCCATCACCCACACGTCTGTGGCTCACGTCTGTGATGGGAACCCTGTTTCTGCTTCTCACGGGGCAGATGACACCTGGGGTCCCCGGGAGGACGCCGTCCGTGGCCCTCACTGCTGACGAGAGGTGTCCCTCCAGGCACAGAGCGAAGGACGCCTGGGCTGAGGGCGGGCAGCAGAGGCCGCACCCCCGTGTCCCCACGTCTCCCACTGGGAGGAGCACTATAAACGAGGCCATAAAGTAAATGCGAAAATCCTGAAGCCCGACCCATTGGTGCAGGCCACCTGGATCCGCCTCGCGTCACCCCTCCCCGTTAATGGCACTAAGAGAAAGTTTGACTCCTTTAAGTACAATCCAATTAGGGGCCTTTTCTACCACAAGAAAAATAACAAAAAACGTCTCTTTGGGCCATTTTTGATAGTTTAGTATTATATGACATTTTATAACTATAGTTATGGCAGACAATAATTAATAAAACTAAGAAATTATTCTTATCACCCACCCACCTACTCCTAAAATTCCCTACAACTAAAAATTTACGTGGAATTTTTGCAAGCAAAAGTAACTTCTTTTAATATCCATATGACAGCCTTAAAATGCCAGACACATACACCATTAAGAAATGAAACAAAACCTTTTATAAATCTTTACAGATCACTGTATGGGCTTCCCAGGAGATGCTAGTGGTAAAGAACCCCCCTGCCAATGCAGGAGACATAATAGACTTGGGCTGGATCCGTGAGTCGGGAAAACCCCCTCCAAGAGGGCGCTCCAGAATTCTTGCCTGGAGAATCCCATGGACAGAGGGGCCTGGCGGGCTACAGTCCACGGGGTCCGCGAAGAGTCGGACACGACGGAAGCGACTCAGCACACAGTTGCTTCATTTCTCAGGTTTTAAAAACTTTAGTACCGTGATAAAACAGCAGGTTATAGCTTTTCTGACAAAACAAAGGCTGCAACCCTCACACAGCGCTTCAGCCTCTGTACTTACTTAAAGGACACTGCGGGCTGCGAGACGGTGCCCGAGGAGCACAGCAGCCACCTCAGGTCAGCGCAGCAGGAAGTACCAACCACTGTGCTGGAGAAAAGGGGACGTTCCACACACCAAATCATGACACCTCTAATGCATTTGCAACAGGCAGCCACGGGCCTATGGTGTCGACTATCAAACGATAATGCAAAAAGCAGATATCCATTATAATTCAACAGGAGCGGAGGTTCCATAGATACATTTTCCAGATTCACACTCAAAATTCAAACTAACACAACACAAGGATCCTAAGACTAAAAGGAAGACTTAAAAACTGCAAAACACTGTGTTTAAATCAATCCCTGAGAACGTATATTCAAGCAGAAAAACAGATCGATCCACCCCTAAGTGGTGGTTTCACGACCTCAACGAGAGGACAGAGGCCACAAGCAGGACCCAGGACAGAAGGGAAGGGAGGGCGGGCTGGCGGAGGCCACCAGCCTGAGCGGCCGGCTCTCAACCCCTACTCACGCTGCGGAGGCCGGTCTGAGCTTTGGGCGGGGCAGGCGCCGCCGCCCAGGGGCCTCAGGACGGCACGCGGGCAGCGCATCCTGCCAGCCGCCTCGCTCACCTGTCCTCGGCACAGTCCCAGGGCCTGAGTGCCCACCCCTCCCACCCGCGACACACCACGTGGAGGCGGGCAGGGGTCCCTGAGCACAGCCCCACCTGGACGCCCTCCTGCTCTTCTGGGAAAAGCTGCCCTGAGGTTTCAGCCATGACACAAGCAGTCATTAAAGCAATAATACAGAGAGGAACACACCACATGCTCACAAGCGTTGCCCTGAACGTCTGAATGGTTTTAAATGTCACCTTCAGGACACAGCTTAACCCCCAGGGGGCCGGCCCCTGACCGAAATGGCGGAAGGAGAGAACACATTTAAAATGCCCTGAATTCACCCCAGCCTTCTATCTGCTGTTCATCTCTCCCAGGACTGCGTCAGCAATTCCTGAGGAAGTTTCAGAAATTTCACATTTCAATCCCTGCATCTCGGTCAGGAGGAAACACATATAAATCATTGTTCCCAGGAGTAGACGCTCAGCTACTCAGGGATTTTGCTTCCCACCAACAGGACCCTATGACCAGGCGCTTCCAGAAAAGAGGGGTGATCTCCGAGGGCCACCGGCTGCTGAGTGGTGGGTGGGCTCAAAGCAGGCCACAGGCCCTCCCGAAGGCCCACACGACCCGGCCACAGGCCGCCTCGCCAGAGCGTCATTCAGTTACAAACAGCCCAACAACTCCAGCTTCCCAGCACAGCCTCTAAACTTCAAACTGAAATATTAAGTTAGTAATAACTTGAGTTTAAATATTTAAATCAGGAGCACAGTGGCATTTACCTTGCTGCGACTCACACCATTTCTTAATTTATGGTTTAAAAAATGACTGAACTGCTATTTATGGCAGAACGACTGTTTTCAAAAGGAACCATAAAGTTTTTTGAATCCTTAACACAGACGCGTGCCCCTCTGGGAGCAGAAGCAGAGCCTCGGTGCCCACCCCGTGTGCAGGTCAAGCCCCGCGGTCCTCCCTGCCGCTCAGGAGGCCGGGCTCCGTACCGCCCAGGACGCACCGGCCGTGCCTGCTCAGACGAGCAGAGAGCGGCCCGCTGCTGCTTCCCTGGTTTCCCGGCCGCAGAGCGGGAGCGCACAGCCTCTGGCTCGGCACGCCCCACAGAGACGGACACCGTCTCCCGCAGCAAGGCCAGCTCTGTCACACGCACTCCAGTCTCACGCACTGAGCGGAGGCGATGCCGGCAGCCCGGACCA
Organism: Bubalus bubalis; assembly: GCF_019923935.1. Classification (NCBI taxonomy): domain Eukaryota; kingdom Metazoa; phylum Chordata; class Mammalia; order Artiodactyla; family Bovidae; genus Bubalus; species Bubalus bubalis. The sequence goes on from NC_059169.1 coordinate 1,633,327, forward strand.
GCCCACGGCCACCCTCCAGAGCTCCCACCAGCTCCCCTGACCTCCGTCCAAAGCGTCCAGGCTGAAGAGGAGACTTCAAAACACGCCCATTTCTATTATAAGCGCTAACTAGGATTTTAGCCTGACATCAGTCCTCCCCAGACACTCACTTGGAGGATAATTAAACTTACCATTCTTGAAAAACACACAACGCCTGCACCGTGTTTCAAGTAACATTTGACAGAAATGAGCTGCCTGGAGGGAACCCCAGGACACAGCCACCCCCCAACCTGGGAAGAAGTCCGTGAGACATACCTGTGCTCCGTGAGGACACTGACCGCCGACGGGTGGTTGGCACAGTATGCCAGGTACAGGGTCTTCATCTGCGGCATCAGGCTGAGGAAGCAGCCCCCGACCCTCTGCTGGGCCTCCGGCATCCTGCGGACAGCGACACGGAACCGCACTGAGTGAGCATCACACAGGGCGGGCCCCAGCGCACGGGGCAGCCCCAGATGGCACGCCCGGCACCCAGCCCCCGGGGAGCCGCGCGGCGGAAAGCAGGCCTTCCCCTTCTCCAGCATCCAGACGCCAGGACCTGCACGCCAGCCCCTTCCTCGGGCACCAAGCAAAACAGATGTCCAGGAGCGTTATGTCATGTATTAAATAAGGAGAAACATAATGTGTGGTTACTTGGTCGGTAAGGTTTCCTGCTGAAGTAGCCACGAGACGAGCACAGGAGAAGCCCCACAGCTGGCTTCCCGGGTGGGAGGAGAGACGAGTGGCCCGCAGAGCGGGGCGGGCACCCTGCCAGGTGAGGGACACCCCCGGAGCGTCGGGGACGGCAGGACCCTATAGCCTGCCCCTGAGCAGGCCCTGCGTGTACGCGAGTGCCAGCGCTCTGCTCATTCACTGGGATCTGGGGTCAAAGCAAGCGGGCATCCACACTGGTGGCAGACTTTTTCCCAAGCGTGAACCCCCAAGTGGGTTTTAACAGCCTTCAGAGATTAGTCACAGTTTCGCCTATCTGCAGGATAAACAGTCACTGACTCAATAAATTAACTTCAACCATTCAGTCAGGCACTGGGAACACATTAAAAACAGAGAAAAAGCGAGTCTCTACCTTAGGGGTGACTGCAATCTTTGGGGAGATACAAACCCAGTTCAAAACTAAGCTGAATATAACAGAGAGCAAGCCGAGGCCTCAATCATACAGCCACACACTGCAGGTGCCCCCAGAGGGGACAGGGCGCACCCCAGAGGGGCACAAGGTGCACCCCAGAGGGGAGAGGGCACACCCCAGAGGGGCACAAGGCGCACCCCAGAGGGGAGAGGGCACACTCCAGAGGGGAGAGGGCGCACCCCAGAGGGGAGAGGGCACACCCCAGAGAGGGAGCAGCCCCTCCAGTCACCAGGGAGCAGGCATCACACGCTGCCAAGGGCACCCTCCCCAAAGGCTCTGAGACCAACTGCTTTCTACCAGGACCTGGACACCTGAGACACACCCACCCCGAGACAATGACATCTCAGCAGGCAACGGTCACGCTTGAATGCCAGAAACAGGCAGAGGCCGCCTTCTTCTGCGAGAGACCCAGCAGGACCCCACCGCCTGGCTGCAGGGCTGAGGACGCAGCAGTGACGGGACGCATGCTCTGGCCGAGAGGAGCAAACCGCTGCCTGGGCGGGCATGGGAAGCCTGCAGACACGCTGTCTACCTGACGAGATGACGGGGCCGCACGCCCTGCTCAGCGCGGGCCAGGAGCTGCTGGGACGGCCTCGCCCGCCTGGGCCAGACCACAGCGCCACACACTCACACTGCAAGCTGGGTCAAGGGGCTTTAATCTGCTACACGTCCATGAACTACATACGGGCAATGACTCCAGTATATAAGCTTTTCTTTCTTTCTTCCCATCGAGCTTGGCTCTAGAGTTTTACTACCTCTCTCAATCCAATTGTGCAAGAAATCACTACACTTGCCACCAGTTTATGAAACCTTCATAGTTCATCAACTCGCCAACCTGAACTAGCAGCCGGAGCTCAGAAAGGTTACGTGAGTGGTCTTAATTGGAGCCTAACTATTATGCCAATACATCGCACACGTAACACCGTGTAGATCACCGAAATAATGGAACATAAAGATCATCCAGGCAGAACGTGACTTAAGAATTGAGAGAGGATTTTCATCGTGGTTCTCTCTTGTGCTTCCAGAGGCGGGTTTGGGAGCACGCAGACGTGCAGCAGACGTGCAGCAGAGCGCAGGGCTGCCCCGCACCCCCTGCAGCCTCCTGGTGGCCCCACACCAAGCTGTGACAATTAGTGCCGGGCCAGAGAGGCCGCTACTGTGGCTCTATCCTTGATCTAATGATGGGGGGGCTGGTAGGAAGGGTTACGGCTAACCCTAACCCTAACCCTAACCCTAACCCTAACCAAGGACCTGCTAACAGGCGGAGAGTTACCAGTGGTCAGATACCAGGTGGAGTTATCGATGGTCTGGTAACAGGTGAAGGAAACAGGTAAAACCACTAGTCCATTCAGCTATGACCTAAATCAAATCCCTTACGATTATCCAGTGGGAGTGACAAACAGATCCAGGGGACTAGATCTGAGAGACAGAGCGCCTGACCAACTACGGACGGAGGTTCCTGACACTGTACAGGAGGCAGTGACCAAGACCATCCCCAAGAAAAAGAAATGCAAAAAGGCAAAATGGTTGTCTGAGGAGGCCTTACAAATAGCTGACGAAAGAAAAGAAGTTAAAGGCAAAGGAGAAAAGGAAAGATATTCATCTGAATACAGAGTTCCAAAGAATAGCAAGGAGAGATAAGAAAGCCTTCCTCAGAGATCAATGCAAAGAAATAGAGGAAAACAATAGGATGGGAAAGACTAGAGATCTCTTCAAGAAAATTAGAGATACCGAGGGAACATTTCATGCAAAGATGGCTCAATAAAGGACAGAAATGGTATGGACATAACAGAAGCAGAGGATATGAAGAAGAGGTGCAGGAATACACAGAAGAACTGTACAAAAAAGATCTTCATGACCAAGATAATCATGATGGTGTGATCACTCACCTAGAGCCAGACATCCTGGAACGTGAAGTCAAGTGGGCCTTAGAAAGCATCACTACAAACAAAGCTAGTGAAGGTGATGGAATTCCAGTTGAGCTATTGCAAATCCTGAAAGATGATGCTGTGAAAGTGCTGCACTCAATATGCCAGTAAATTTGGAAAACTCAGGAGTGGCCACAGGACTGGAAAAGGTCAGTTTTCATTCCAATCCCAAAGGCAATGCCAAAGAAAGTTCAAACTACTGCACAATTGCACTCATCTCACACACTAGCAAAGTAATGCTCAAAATTCTCCAAGCGAGGGTTCAACAGTATGTGAAACAAGAACTTCCAGATGTTCAAGCTGGATTTAGAAAAGGCAGAGGAACCAGAGATCAAATTGCCAACATCCATTGGATCATGAAAAAAGAAAGAGTTCCAGAAAAACATCTATTTCTGCTTTATTGACTATGCCAAAGCCTTTGACTGTGTGGATCACAATAAACTGTGGAAAATTCTTCAAGAGATGGGAATACCAGACCACCTGATCTGCCTCTTGAGAAATTTGTATGCAGGTCAGGAAGCAACAGTTAGAACTGGACATGGAACAACAGACTGGTTCCAAATAGGAAAAGGAGTTCGTCAAGACTGTATATTGTCACCATGCTTATTTAACTTCTATGCAGAGTACATCATGAGAAACGCTGGACTGGAAGAAACACAAACTGGAATCAAGATTGCCGGGAGAAATATCAATAACCTCAGATATGCAGATGACACCACCCTTATGGCAGAAAGTGAAGAAGAACTCAAGAGCCTCTTGATGAAAGTGAAAGAGGAGAATGAAAAAGATGGCTTAAAACTCAACATTCCGAAAATTAAGATTATGGCATCTGGTCCCATCACTTCATGGCAAATAGATGGCGAAACAATGCAAACAGTGAGAGACTTTATTTTCTTGGGCTCCAAAATCACTGCAGATGGTGACTGCAGCCATGAAATTAAAAGACACTTGCTCCTTGGAAGAAAAGCTATGACCAATCTAGACGGCATTATTAAAAAGCAGAGACATCCCTTTGCCAACAAAGGTCCATCTAGTCAAGGCTATAGTTTTTCCAGTGGTCATGTATGGATGTGAGAACTGGACTCTAAAGAAAGCTGAGAGCCAAAGAATTGATGCTTTTGAACTGTGGTGTTGGAGAAGACTCTTCAGAGTCCCTTGAACAGCAAGGAGATCCAACCTAAATGATCCAATCCTAAATGAAATCAGTTCTGAATATTCATTGGAGGGACAGATGCTGAAGCTCCAATACTTTGGCCACTTGACGCGAAGAACTGACACTGGAAAAGACCCTGATGCTGAGAAAGATTGAAGGGGAAAGGAGAAAGGGACGGACAGAGGATGAGATGGTTGGATAGCATCACTGACTCAGTGGACATGAGTTTCAGCAAGCTCCGGGAGTTGGTGATGGACAGGGAAGCCTGGTGTGCTGCAGTCCATGGGATCACAAGAGTCGGACATGACTGAGTGACTGAACTGAACAGGTGAAGAGTTATCAACGGTCTGATACAGGTGAGTTATGAAAGGTCAAGTAACAGGTGAGGAGTTATCAATGGTCAGATAACAAGTGACGGGTTACCACTGGTCTGATACAGGTGAGTTATGAATGGTCAGATAACAGGGGAGGAATTATCAATGGTCTGATACAGGTGAGTTATCGATGGTCTGACACAGGTGAGTGGTCTGTGGTCTGACACAGGTGAGCTATCAGTGGTCTGACACAGGTGAGGGTCCGTGGTCTGACACAGGTGAGTGGTCCGTGGTCTGACACAGGTGAGTTATCGATGGTCTGACACAGGTGAGTGGTCTGTGGTCTGATACAGGTGAGGGGTCCATGGTCTGACACAGGTGAGCGATCAGTGGTCTGACACAGGTGAGGGGTCCGTGGTCTGACACAGGTGAGTTATCGATGGTCTGACACAGGTGAGTGGTCCGTGGTCTGACACAGGTGAGCGGTCCATGGTCTGACACAGGTGAGGGGTCCGTGGTCTGACACAGGTGAGGGGTCCGTGGTCTGACACAGGTGAGGGGTCCGTGGTCTGACACAGGTGAATGGTCTGTGGTCTGACACAGGTGAGCGGTCCATGGTCTGACACAGGTGAGGGGTCCGTGGTCTGACACAGGTGAGTTATCGATGGTCTGACACAGGTGAGGGGTCCGTGGTCTGACACAGGTGAGGGTCCGTGGTCTGACACAGGTGAGTTATCGATGGTCTGACACAGGTGAGGGTCCGTGGTCTGACACAGGTGAGCGGTCCATGGTCTGACACAGGTGAGGGGTCCGTGGTCTGACACAGGTGAGTTATCGATGGTCTGACACAGGTGAGGGTCCGTGGTCTGACACAGGTGAGGGGTCCGTGGTCTGACACAGGTGAGTTATCGATGGTCTGACACAGGTGAGTGGTCCGTGGTCTGACACAGGTGAGGGTCCGTGGTCTGACACAGGTGAGGGTCCGTGGTCTGACACAGGTGAGGGTCTGTGGTCTGACACAGGTGAGGGTCTGTGGTCTGACACAGGTGAGGGGCAGTGGCCTGGTGCCTGGTGGTGACACAGGCAGTCCCCACAGCCTCCCCAGGGAGACCCCACTACAAGGTGGGTGGGGACGCCCAGGGCCCTCCTCCTTCCCCAGAGCAGAGAGGGGTGCGCTCCAGGAGAGCCCTGAGCAAGCAGAGCTGCCGCACGATGGCCCCTCATGGCACGTTTACTCCTGCTGGCACTGCTAACTGCAGAGAAAGGTTCAGGGTCCAGTAGCCACCGACTTCCCGGGAAGACCAAGGGTAGCACAAGGGTGTGGCTGTGACCTGAGTGAGCCTCTGCATCCCACCTGAGTCTGTCCACTAAGGACTGAGAGAGGTGTCCCCGTGAGGGGACACGAGTGCCTCCACGCCGGAGCCTCAGGGCGCTGGCAGCGCCTGGACCCCAAACCCTGAACATGGACGACTTCCTCAAGGATGCCAGAGGCCCGGGGAGGCGGCAGCGCCTGAGGCTCCGCCAAAGGAGCCCCATCACCAGCCAGCAGCTCCAGCCCCCGCCTCGAGCCGTCCACTCACGCCCCCACGTGCCCGTGGAGTGCCTTCCCTTCCGAACTTCCTAGGCGTGCAAGGTTCTAGAGCTGGAAGCGTTTCCGTGGAATCACACAGTCTCATTCAACAAGTCAGGAGGTTCCAGCAAGAGCCACTCAGGACCTCCCAGCTGACACGCGGGGGGCCGATCCTGACGCGGGGCCCACTGTGCAGAGGCCCTGCTGGGGTCGGAGGCGACGACCACACTTGCCGCCCCAGTCGCCTCCTCGCCAGCTCAAGTCCTGTGCTCTGATCTTCATTACGGACGGCCCAGAAGAACCAGAGGGTGCTCTGCGTCTCAGCCGGCCCGTTCTACAAGGGTAAATACCATCTCTGGATCCCCCGTGTTTCTATTATTTGGATGGTTCAAAATACAACTTTCAGACAAAATAAACTATTCTCTAGTTCAAATTTGTATTTTGATAATAATCTAAAACAAATACTTTTACTGTGAAAATGTTACAGTAATGGTCCACTGTCTACAAAGATGAATTTTTTTATATCTTAAAACACACTTTATAAATAACTTTGAACTAAATACACAATGTTTATTTAACCAGTGGCAATTATTTCAAATGTTTATTTCAGTATTTTCTTCAATAACCTGAAGCCCTACAGAATATAAGACAACTAACGGGAATTCAGCCTACAGTACGCGGAGGAGTCTGCACCTAAGCCGAGTACAAGCGAGCAGGGCAGCGCACGCACCATGCGTGGCAGAAGCGCCAGGGAGACGGGCTGTGCCAGCACGGCCCACGCCCCCGGGGTGGAGCGACCCGCAGGACTGCAGGCGGGCAGCTGCAGGAAGCGGACCGGGTGGAGGGGAGGGCGGGGATGGCTGGAGCACACCGCCTCCCAGGCGCCCCCCCACCCCCCCACCCCCCCTCGACGGAGCGGGCCTGCCGACTGAGCCGAGGCCCGTGCAGCAGAGCGGGCAGGAGCCGGGTGTGGGCAGTGCTCCACAGACAGCCGCCACGCGGGGACCGACCTCCTTCCTACCTTAGCTCCCCCACCCTCAGGCCACCCCTGTGGCCCTCGAGGCCAGCCTGTGAAACACAGCTGGGAACAAGCACAGGAATAACCAGGCACCCCCCAGCTTCTGAGCAAGGCTGAGGCTAGACGCTGCTGGGGAGATGGACGGGCAGAGGGCCACCCGGAGGTCAGGGCCCCGTCAGGAGGCCCGTGCAGGACACAGGAGGAGGGCCGGCCTGAGCCAGGGCGGGGGCAGCGCAAGGGCAGGGCAGTGGCTGCCACAGGAACCAGCACTCTCCAGGACAGAAGGACGCGCGGGAGACTGCGCCAGGTTGAGTGCTGGCGCAGGGTGACCTGCGAGGGCGGGGCCAGAGAGCGAGGGAACGAGCGGATGACCGACCGCACAGTGAGTGATGGAGAGGCTGGGCCCCGACGAGCTCAAGCGGCACGGGCTCTGGGGCAGGGCGGCCGCCGCGGCCTCTGCCTGCCGTACTCCCATCACCGCAGCGCTTGGCCGAGCTCCCCTGAAATCCGCCTTCAGCTTTCCTCACAGCGTTTCCACGCTGCCGTCTGAATTGCCTCCACCGCGGTAACCAGCTGCCTCCCTCCCCGCCTACAGCTCCGCTAGGCAAGGGGTCACTTCTGTCTCGTTAACACGTGTCCGGCGCGCTGGCTGCCGCCTGAGTAAGCAGAGGACGAATGAGAAAAGAGCCGGAGAAAGCTGGCCGTGCGTCCGGCCCTGAACCGACCCAAAGCCCGCGTAAGAAGAGCCGGCGCGGACGGAGACAGACGCGCGCCTGTGAGCAGCGCGCCGTGCCCCCGCCTCGGCAGGGCCGGCACCGAGCCCCCCGACCTCGGCAGGGCCGGCACCGAGCCCCCCGACCTCGGCAGGGCCGGCACCGAGCCCCCCGACCTCGGCAGGGCCGGCACCGAGCCCCCCGACCTCGGCAGGGCCGGCACCGAGCCCCCCGACCTCGGCAGGGCCGGCACCGAGCCGCGCTGCTCCCTTGCGGGCTCCCTTCCTTCCGCAGCCGCCACCCCAAAGGGCCACCGCTCACAGGAAACCTCTCTCCCGGCTCCGAGCAGTCAGTAGATCCCACTGAGGGAGAGAGTCTGAAAGACACTTTACTGTAAAGCTTGATATACCCCAAACATTCGAAATAACCCAGTATCCACCTTAGGAAATGTGAAACCTGAAGTTAAGTTAGTCCTGACCCTTCAAATACCAGTTATATCCATCTGAATTTTACATCATTAGCCTCTTACTTACTTGGTGCATTCTTCTAAAGACTGTACAAGCATTTGCTGGAAAGAACATATTTCTTCTAGATTTCCCATTAAATGTGACGTGTTTGCTGAACTCAACCTAGAGCCGAGAAAAACAACAGGAGACACGTGTGAGCGGTCTTACTCGCGCGCCCCGCCCCGCCCCCTAATACACAAGGAGCTGTCTTGTGTCTTCAGCCGCATTCTGTCCCAGCGTTTCAGCTGCTGTTCTCTGAAAACACGAGGCAACAGCCCAGGGGACCACTGTTCCAACGCTTGACACAATTACCATCTAACTTACTTCTCGCTGGTCTGCAGGGGCCGCAGGTAGGTTGAAAGCACAGTCTGAAGTTCTTTAGAATATTCATTTTCAGTTTCCAAAATATTCTGTAGCACCTACAATAAATGATAAGTATTACTTGACATTAAGATGTATAAGCTTTGGAAAGTTCATCACTCCTGTTCAATTCACACTGTTGCTTCTATGTAACGCTGGCTTGTTTAATATCATCACTCCCTGTGATTAACTAGTAAATTCAGGTAATGAGTTATAATCGAGGCTATCCAACTGACTTCATCTTCCTGCCAAGCACATTTAACACAGGTACACCTAGAAAGAGGCCTGAATGCATTCCATCCTCAGATAGTAATGCTAAGTCTGTTTAGACAGAAAGGAGGAACCACTGACAGTCTCGACAGCATGGAGGCGTGGATGAGTCTCCACAACACGCGCCGTGCAAAAGAAGCTGTTCATATACCCCATCTATGGGAAACCCAAGGCTGGGCCAAACTGATCTGTGAGGGCAGGGACGGGGGGTGGGGGGACAATGGGGAAAGGGACATGAGATCAATTTCTGGTATAATGGATAAGTTCTGCCTCATGATTTGGGTGGTTGTTACACAGAGATACACACCGGCTACAGCTCGCCGACTCGCGCCCTGAGCATCTGTGCACTGTGACGCACGGAAAGTGCACCGACTAAAAACAAACATGAAGCTCACCCTTAGAGGCGTCTGGTCATTCTAGGTCACTTTCTGGGCACTGCAGACCTTCACAACAGACGATGACCGTCTCAGACCATCCTATACATGTTACAGATTAAAAGTCCACCAGCATAAAACCACCACTGTATGCAGAGATGGGAGAAAAACTATGAATCAACCTTGAAATTAACATGTTTCCTGACAGCCTGCAGTAAATACAGACAAAAGTAGTTAACAACTGCTAAAAACCGAGAAAGAAATCTAAGTGTAAAACAGCTGAGCTCAAACAGGAGCCCCTTTCCACCGCAGTCAATGGCAGGAGCACCGGCCCCTGGGGTGGGGCTGGGCGGGCAGCTCAGGTCTGCAGGGGGAGCCTGATGGATGGATGGAGCCTGGAAGGCTGAGCCAGTGCCCCATCCACAGCACCTCCCATCCAGAGAAAACCCTCCTCTACACAGGAAAAGGGGAGCGGGGAGAGGTGAAGCCCCCGAGCCCCTCTCCAGCCTCAGGCTGAGGGCTGCCTGGGAGCAATGAGCCCTCCTCAGCCGTCTGCTCCACCCACTGTCAGAGCCAGCGCCTTCTGCAGTCATGACGTCACGCCACGCGCCTTTTCTGAGGAGCTACTACCTGCAGTAAACGCGCTGTCTCCCAAAACTAGCACAGCACCCTAAGCTAATCCCGCAGAAGAAACCAGACAGAATAAAGACTCCAAACATGCCCGGTTTTCTCCCCTGATTTTCGATAATCAAAAGGTATGTTTAAACATTTAAGAAAAAAGTAATCATGAGCTAGATTTAGATTTCAGCATTGACACAAGCAACAGGAGTCGCTGTGTGTTCACTAGGGTCCTCCCCGTGCCGGAGGGGAGCAGGGCCACTCGGGAGTGCAGGGCCTGAGGAGCCACCGCAGCCGACGGGAGGGGACCAGGCTCTCCCACGCTGCGGCAGCTCTGGGCTCCGCTCCGTTTCGCCCCTGAATGGACCTATTCATGGACGCCAGCGGACGGGGAGGGGCCACTCTGGGAGACCCTGCCTTGTGGGGAAATGTGGGTGCCGCTCTCACAGTTACGCTGCCGCCCCTCCGAGAACACCCAGTGGACCCGAGTGTCAGAGGACTGGAGGATGGGGGCACCGTGTGACCCTGCCTCTGCATCACCAGGGGATACGCTTCATCCATATTATCCACATCTTCTCCTTACAAAATGACCCGAAGCAAATCAAGTACCACGAGTGGGTCCCTAAACTAAAAAAAAATTTAAATGTGTCACAAACAAGTAAGACAAAAAGCCCCTACTTAACGTGAAAACAAAGGCTCAGCTCAGACTCCACGTCTAAGAGCAAACACCAGGAACTATTAGCAACACTGCTAAGAACACGCGTGGACCCCGACACACACTTTACGAACACAAACAGCTCCCACTCGACAGCGGTGCCAGGAGCGTGAGCGCGACGCACTTGGATGACCCTCCTCAGCCACGGCGCCGCGCGGGGCGAGCAGACAGGGAGCGCCCCGAGAGTGCACCAGGACACACGCAGAGCGCGCTGCCCGACTGCCTCTCCTGCGACGGCCCAGCTGGTAACCGCATCTACTGGCTACAAACACAACCTTCAGTTAAGTGCTCAAGACAGGCTCTAGAGCAACCCCGCCCAAACCACCCAGGCCACGCTCCTTGGCTTCCACAGACGCCGAGGGACTCCCACCAGCACCAGCGTCCGCCGCACACCCCTTTCCGAGCTCGCAGCACGCCAGGGGCTCCAGCCATCACCTGTCTCCCCTTCCTGGACTGCTGCATGCTCTGGCTGCTGCAGGACCCCATGGGACGTCACAGGCCAGCCGCCACGGCTCCATCGCATGCAGGCGGGTCCAGAGAGGGCCGGGAAGAGCAGCCGTCACCGGGCACCACGAGGAGGGCGGGCTGAGAGGCACAAGCTCCCCCCGGGGCGGGAGGCGGGGGGTGGGCTGGCCAACAATGGTGCCCACAGGGGGACTGCATCGGGCAGCTCACAGACAATCCCTGGCTGTCAGCCGCGGCAGCAGAGCCAAACAAAGGACCGACTCATGCCTGCAGCCCACAGAAGCCCCTTCACCACTGCCGGGAAAGGAGCGCGGGCGCCGCTCGCCTTACAAGTGAGTCCCAACCGCCACTGCAAATTCCGTGGGCGCCCTATGTTCCGTGTGCCGTTGACAGTCCTCTGAAAATAACTGATTTACACATAATAGCACATGTAACATGAAGGAAACTTTTCAAGATGTGATCCAGACACAGTAAAACATTACCATCATAAACTACACCCAGGGACTCCTGTCCCTGTGCTCCGCCCTATGCTCCCAATGCAGGGGGGCCTGAATTCGATCCCCGGTTGAACTCAAGACCGGCAGAGCTGTTCTTACCCCTCTCCACCACCTAACTGTAACCCCCACACCACAAAGGGGAGTCACCATCGCACATACTCTTGCAGCCCACTCTATTTAAACTGTTAGTACTTCAAGTTTCAAAAGGTAAATTACTAGACAGGACCCCGCGGTTAATGAACTAGAGCCTGGAGGAGAGGAGAGGAGGAGGGCAGCAGTACTGCTGAGGCAGCCATTCCTGCAGCCCCCGCGCCTGGAGCGGAGGCCTCGGGCCCCCCCGGCCGTCACGGACCCAGGGCGGCGTCCTGATTTCTGCATCCTCAACGCTTCATGACGTTAAGTCTCAAGAAGAGTCGGGGGTGGATATAAAATGTTTATATTATTACGCCATTTAAAAGGAGCTACGTTCTTACAGTATTTCTAAACTTGGGGATTCACGAGGCTGTGGGATGCTGAAGATCTACTGTGCAAGAGCTCCAGCAGAAGCCGTGGGCCCACTCTGCTCTGTGTCACCCCAGAGCCAGCAGACCCCGGCCTGAACCCCAGCCCTGCGTGTCCTCCCTGGACAGCACACATGTGTGGGTCTGCCTGCTTTCTTCACAAAAGGGGCTCTTCCTGGCCTGTGGCAAAGGCGCAGAGAGTCAGCTCCCTGACTCAAGGCAGGAAGGAGCCTCACAGACAGCCCGCCCAGCCGTCCCCACGTGGCACAGCTCACTCTCCCTCCACTCACAGGCCCAGTCCTGGCCACCACCAGAAAAGCTTCACCTTGGTCTTCATCCACAGGAACCGCGGGAGCAGAGCCTGTCCGAGCAGCAGGCGGTCAGTGTGGACAAGGGCCCAGGAGCAGGGGGCAGAGGCAGCAGGCGGTCAGTGTCAGCGAGGGGCCAGGAGAGGAGGGGCAGCCCCGAGCGCACATGGAGCAGGCGGCCCCGTCCTGGGTGGTGTGCCAACAGCCTGAACCCGTACGGGCCGTGGGGAGACACTGACCAGTCCTGGGCAAGGTGGAAGAGGCAGAGGCCATGAGGGACTAGAGCAGCCAAGGCTGGGCTGGCTCAGCTGTGGCTCCATGTGAGCCTCCGGCCACCAGGCCTGGGTTCTCCCGGACAAGCAGGCAGAGGCTCTGGGCAACCCCAGGAGCCAAGGCAACGCGTGGGGGCAGGTCCATCTGGAGCACAGGAAGGGTCTGTAGAAATCTGCTACAGCACGATGGACGATGGATGTCTACTCTAACACGTACTATACCAGTGATCGCTGCCTATTGGGTCATGTTTACAATCTTTCAGACAGAGCTCCTGTGCGTGTCATGACACCAGGTGAGACGTGCACCTTCTGTCCGCTGCGTCAGGAGCGCTGACACGGCCCTGAAGACAAGGCCACTGTGCCACACGACACAGAGGGTCGTGACAGCCTGCTCTCTTCTCAGATGGACACAGTCAGGAAAACTCGTTCTCTGATGCTGACGGGGAGACTCCTATCCCCTAGAAGAGGTGCTGGAAGACTGTTTACCCCCTAAGGAGTGGGCATGTGGCTTCTCCAAGAGAAGGGCTTCCCCTGACCTCCCCTGGCCAGGGGTCTGTCACCAGGCGGAAAGCAGTCGACTCCTTTCACTGTCACACCCACCAAGCTCAGAGAGGTCACACACTCGCTCCCTTTAATTACACGATCCCGTCACCCTTGACTACCGCCCTAGGTAATTAATCCTCAAATGGGATGCCCGTCTGCAAACAGAATGGTATGGTGGCCTCAAATGCTTCTGAACACACTTCCTGATAACCATGGGTCCCTAGGACTGCAAGCAGATCCAACCAGTTCACCCTAAAGGAAATCAACCGTGAATAGTCATTGGGAGGACTGACGCTGAAGCTGAAGCTCCAATACCTTGGCCACCTGATGTGAAGAGCTGACTCATTGGAAAAAACCCTGATGCTGGGAAAGACTGAAGGCGGGAGGAGAAGGGGACGACAGAGGATGAAATGGCTGGATGGCATCACCGACTCAATGGACAGGACTTTGAGCAAGCTGAGGGAGATAGTGAAGGACAAGGCAACCTGGCGTGCTGCAGTCCATGGGGTCACAAAGAGTCGGACACGACTGAGCGACTGAACAACAAAATAACATGAAAACCTCTTAAGGGCCAACACTCACGAGGCACCTTAAGGCCAACTGCTGACGCCCTTCACGTGGCAAGGCCGAGGCCAGCGTCACCAGCGTTCTGTTGCAGAGACGGCCGTGCAAGCAGCGGGGGCTCCCCCAGGCAGCCCACAGCAGGGCGTCCAGCACCGCACACAGGGCCGGACCCCCGCCCGCCACCCAAAGAAGGGCGCTCCTGACCACTCAGTGGCTGGAGGCTGAAACACGTCTCACAGCAAAAATAAACTGTGCTGCCGGGCTCTGTCACCAAAAACGGGTCAGCCCTCCATGTGAAGCAGTCACGGGGTTTCTTCTTCCACTGAGACCCTCCGTGTCTGAGCCCCGACTCCACCACCCGAGGTCTCCACTGCCTATGACATTCCAACCCAGCCTGAGCTCTGGGCCAGAGCAGCCCCCACCCCCATTACCAGCGTTACTGAGGAGCACGGTTCCGCCACATTCCCCGCACACTGCCTTCTGCCCTCAGTGACGACACTGTTACACAGCAGATCACACTACCTGCCTATCTTATATTCTTTCACTGTACGTAACATGAAAATATGAGCTGACATTGTTTAAAGCCCCCTGTGCGCCTGTAAGAATTAGAAACGGACCCACGGCTGGCGTCTGAGGCGTTGGTGCACGGCTATACACTTAGGCTGCTTGAGGCTTACTGCAAAACAAAGCCTCCTATGAAAATATCCTCGCACAAACATCTCTGAAATCATCTCAGGTAATGTTTCTGGGGTGGATTTCAAGAAGCAGAAATACTGCACTAAAGACTTGAGTGTCTTCAGCATTCTACCAACAGTTTCTCTTTTGAGAAACGCTCTCTGGTTCTGCAGGTGAGGAGCATGAGGGTGGCCGTCCACCAACAGCAGGCAAATCCAGAGACCGGGAGCCGACAGCGCCTCCCAGACCCACCGGGGGCAGCGAGGCCACTGCCCCAGGGGACGCTGCAACTGTGCCCGTCGAGGCATTCAGATCCCTGGGGGCACAGAGTCAGGTGGGAATCCCCCCCCACCCAGTCTGGGGCAATTTACCTCTAGCGGCTCAACCAGGTACCCCAAGTGAGTATCAGACAAAAGTCGACAACCCGGATGATTCCAACTCTGAGACACTGGAAAGATCGGGGTTCCCAGGGGTCGGGGGTAGGGCTCAGGGTAGCAAGGAATGAACAGGCACAGAGGATTTTCAGGGGTGAAACAGCTGATGCTGTAATGACGGATCCACAGCAGGTTCAGTGAACGCCGCAGTGACCCCTGGACTCCGGATGGCCGTGTCAGCGCAGGCTCTCCCGGTAAACTGTGTCCCGCCTGCTGAGTGGTGCTGAGGAGGAGGGGTTCGCGCCTGTGTGGGGCAGAGGCTACAGGGGGCTAGCTCCCTCTCAAGGGCATGGTCAACTTAAACTGCGTTGAATAATAAAGTCCAGTTTGACAACGTGTCCAAAGAATTAAAGAAAACTATGCTTAAAGAATTTTTTTAAAGTATGAGAACAATGACTTCAATACAGAATATACTGACCCATAAAACAAATGGAAATTATGAGCTGAAGGTACAATAAATAAAATAAAACTTCACTAGAGGGGCTCAAGGTCAGAAAACTGTGCAAACACAAAAAGACCCACAGAGATTTTACACTCCCTAGAACAGGAAAAAAAAAAAAAAGAATAATAATGAACAGCACCTCGGAGACCTGGGTGACACCCAGTGCTTGCCAACACATGTTCAGTGGGTGTCCCAGAAGCAGGGGCGGGAGAGGCGGGAGCAGCCCGAGGACGGCGGTGAGCCACGAAGACCTTGTCCTCTCCCCAGGGCTGTTGTGGCTGGTCTGGACCAGCGCACAGCAGCAGAGGACACACAGCCTCCCCACGCACGCCTCAACCTCCAAAGGTCTGCATCCATGCCCCCACCGCCGACACTCCCCCACCCCAGCTCTCCCCCACCCCGGCAACCCCCCACCCACGGCTCTCCCCCACCTCTGACACCCCCCACCCACGGCACTCCCCCACCCCGGCAACCCCCCACCTCTGACACCCCCCACCCACGGCACCCCCCCACCCCGGCAACCCCCCACCGCCGACACTCCCCCACCTCAGCTCTCCCCCACCTCAGCTCTCCCCCACCTCTGACACCCCCCCACCTCTGACACTCCCCTACCCATGGCACCCCCCCACCCACGGCTCTCCCCCACCTCAGCTCTCCCCCACCTCTGACACTCCCCCACCCACGGCTCTCCCCCACCCACGGCTCTCCCCCACCCACGGCACCCCCCCACCTCCGACACTCCCCCACCCCGGCACCCCCCCACCTCCGACACTCCCCCACCTCAGCTCTCCCCCACCTCTGACACTCCCCAACCCACGGCTCTCCCCCACCCACGGCGCCCCCCCACCTCCAACATTCCCCCACCCACGGCACCCCCCCACCTCCGACACTCCCCCACCCCGGCACCCCCCCACCTCCGACACTCCCCCACCTCAGCTCTCCCCCACCTCTGACACCCCCCACCCACGGCACCCCCCCACCTCCGACACCCCCCACCCACGGCACCCCCCCACCTCTGACACTCCCCAACCCACGGCTCTCCCCCACCCACGGCGCCCCCCCACCTCCAACATTCCCCCACCCACGGCAACCCCCCACCTCTGACACTCCCCTGTCACTGACCCCAAGTCTCTCCCGTGACATCAGCCCGCACTGGCCTCACCCCCGAACGCTGCTCATCTCTCAGGGGGGTTAAAACACCTGTAACTTGTGCAGCTGTCCATGAAGACACTACGACACGAGGGAGTGTGAAAACTCACACACTGTATCTTCTGTTCGGCCTGCATGTGCTGTGTGCCCCACATTTACTTTTCCGTGTGATTTATATACATGGAATTCAGGCAAGCTGAAACTGAGTCCTGGCTTAGTCACTAACTGGATTTGTTCACTTTTGTAAAATGAGAGAGACACTAAAAGATGGTCCACCAACACTACACGCTGATGTCCTAACAACCACAGTTTAACACGTGCTGTTTACGCTCACAGCTCTACGTCAACAACAGTTTGGACGTGAGACTGAAGTCAATGTGTCCCCTGACCCGATTCAGAGTCAGCAGGCCCTGTGCACAGGGCTCCTCGCCCTGTGTGAGCGCGGTTAGAGATGGATGGACCTCTGGAAGGGCACTGGTCACGCTTCAATCCGAAGAGGACTACACGCTACTGACCAGACCTCCAGAAAGCACGGCCACCTGGTTCCACATCTCACCCGGCGGGAATGGGCTCCCGGAGACGAGAACGGCGCCAAAGGCCCCAGCAGGAGTCCTCCGACGCGACCTCCGGGGGTACGCAGGCGGGAGTCCACAAATGCGACCCTCGGGGGGATGTGGGCGGGAGTCCTCCAACACGACCCCTGGACGGACAAGGGCAGGGGGTCCTCTGATGCGACCCCCAGAGGGACGCAGGCAGGAGTCCTCTGACGCAACCCCCAGGGGAACGCAGGCGGGGGGTCCTCCGACGCGACTCCCGGACAGACGTGTCGGACGCAGGCAAGAGTCCTCCGACACAACCCCCGGATGGACACAGAAGCAAGGGGCTCCCACTCCGGGACGTCACTGGGAATCAGAATGGCACTCCTTGCCCCCTGGAGCTTCCCCAGTAAAGAAAGCAGTGTCTCACCCAAGAAAGAGGAAGAGAAGGCGGGCCCATGAGTCCACAGCAGATGCAGCAGCTAGGAGCACAGGGCGACTGGCCAGATGTGAGGCTCAGTATCAAGGGCATTTCTCAAGCTCACAAACTGCTCAGGTTTCAAAAGGCAGCAAGTTTCAGGATTCTGAAACACTTGTCTTCACTATGTACAATGTCCAGATGCTCACCTCTAATTTCGTGCTATTTACATATATACACACATCAATCCCAGGAAAGACTATGGTAACACACAAAATAAACTAAAAACTGTACTCATCTAGAGAACTGACAACCTACTCTGCATATGAGCCTAAGGGCACTTAAACCTTTCAGTCACATTATGCACCTTTGTAAAACCCCAAGCTGAAGACTGGAAACCACACGGGGAAATCACCACAGCACCAGGTCACGCAGCAACAGGCGCAGCCGCGCACACAAACGCGAACACGTGAGCGCGCCGCGGCCACCTGGGAGCGGGCCCGCGGGGCCATGACCCCTTCTACACGGCGCGCTTCAGAGACGCTGAAACACCAGTCGTCCTCTGAAGCGCCCCTCAGCCACTCACCACATTGTAGTAGCTCTTGTTAATGGCGGTCGTATCGAATCCTTTGGGAGGGCTCTTCAAGGTTCCGGACTTGGGTGACACGGGCTTTTCTGAAATAAAGACGGAGGGCAGGTTCACTCCCGGCTCCAGCCAAGAGCACAGAGCGCAGCAGCCCGCACGGCCCGGCCTCTGGCTCCGACTCAGCCCCAGACCACAGGGAGGGGGGGACAGAAGTGCACGTGGCCAGGAGGCCCCAGCCCCCACCCCCTCCTCACGGTCAGCTCCCGGGGCTCAGAGACCCCCACGGCCCAGCCTCCCAGCTCAGCGGCACCCCTCACAGATTACACACGGCTGCTGTCAACACACAAAAGAACCCATGAGCCACGCGTCAGCTCAGGGCACAGTACGGGGGAAGTCCGACCCCAGCAAATCAGAGGAAAGTGGGCAGACACCTAGCAGCCTTAAGACACCAGGACCCCCAGTCTGAGCGTGTCTGGAGGGACCCAGGTCGCAAGAGTGCAGAAGGCCTGCCCAGATGGGCGACAGAGAAGGAGAGCCCCAGGCAGGGCGGCGAGAAAAGCCACTCTGTCTTCAGGACCTCCAGACCAGAGCCAAGGAAAGGGCCGCCGTCACTGCAAGGATTCAAGCACATCACAGGACTCGCACCCAACGCCACTCAAGCAAGGCTCCTTCCGCACGGGTGCTGAAGGGGCGCCTGCAGCCGCTTCTGGGGCCCCGGGTATGTGCGCCAGTGTGTCTGGCGGTCACTGGTTCTGCGAGGTAGGTGTGTCTGTAGCTGAGGTTCTGCAGGGGGGTGTCTATCCCGAGATCTCCAGCTACAGAGGCT
Organism: Bubalus bubalis; assembly: GCF_019923935.1. Lineage (NCBI taxonomy): Eukaryota > Metazoa > Chordata > Mammalia > Artiodactyla > Bovidae > Bubalus > Bubalus bubalis. The sequence continues at coordinate 1,652,240 of NC_059169.1, forward strand.
GGTAGTGGCCCACGGCTGGCGGGGGGAGAGGGGAAATTCTGACAGGCGCGGCCTCAGGGGCTCAGTTTCTGCCCCCCACGTCCTCCCGCACCCCCTCTGCCCTCCTCCACAGGGCACTGCCACAGACAGCTGGCGGTGCCCCTGAGCACACCTGTCCAGAACCTCTCTCTGGCAGCATGGCCCTCCAATCCCAAACACCGTCGAGCTCCAGGTCCCAGATCCCAGCTGCTCAGTTCTTCCATGAGCTTCTCAGCACCGGAAACCCATAAAAAGCCCAAAGCAAAAGGCCTATCTTTAGCTGTGGGTCCCCCTCCTCCTGTGGAGCGGCTGACCTGAGTCTTCCTTCAACGCCTCTCTGTAAGGGTTTCCAAACGGGTGAAAATACAGAACAAAACAGAAGGTGCTGTTCCCAGCTGAAAGACTCTCTCTGTCCACGGGATGGAAAAGAGAACTCAACAGGAAACAAGTGACTTTTAAGCCATGAGAGATACAAGGAGGAAAACTTCCTCTCAATTCTTATATCTGCATCTCAGCATTTAACTGTGCAAGAAAACCTGATGTTTCCATCTGAAGGAAAAAAATGCCTTTTACTCCTTAAAATCTGCCATCTGGAGGAAGCATATGCAACACCAGTAAAGGGGAGACAGCTGAGCCTAACTACAGCCCTGGGATCAAAAAAAAGTCACAGAAAGCACACAGCAACACAAGTCAAGCGAGGTTAATTCGTGAGAGACTTGAATCTGCTTTCAATTTTTTTAAAGCAAATCATCTGCCAACTGCCTCATTTTATCAATACTTAAGTTTAAGACATACCTCTCAACATCCCAGTTAATAAAATTTAATCAACTTACTATGAGGACTATAACGAAGACGTCTTTCAAAAGCGAGCTACAGGCTAACGTTCTACAAAAGAAAAGAGGCGGGAGAGGCCCAGACAAACCAAGGCTTAAGTCCAAAGAGGCTGTATTCTCTCACTCAAAAAAAAGGAGAGCATACAATGTGCTGGGCGCCAGAAGAATCTCCTGGGCTGGGAGGTGTCAGGAACACACTGTGTGAGGCGCTCCCTGAGCCGTCACACGGAGGGGCCCCCAACGTGCCCTCTGCAGAAGGCTCGGTGCCCCCTGCAGGAGACCCGGGAGGGCATGGGCTGGCGCTGCAGGGACAGGCTCCAGGAGAGGCATCCATGGAGGTGCAGGCCACAGAACCACAGACCTGCAAGCCTGCAGCACCTCTAGAGAGAATCTGGACGTGTTAATGCAACACGACAGAGGCCAGTCACGTAACAGTTTCCACTCGTAACAGAGGAAAACGCACAGGAAACAGATCTTAAAACACGCAGCTTTCCTAGCGTCCTAAGGAAAACAAAACATTCTGCAGCCCATCCAAGATCTAAAGACAAGACTCCACGCCCTGTGAGGAGGGCAGGGGAACCCCAAGGATGGAATAGCGCACCTTTCAGAGCGACTCAGGCAGCCTGTCCCCGCTTTCACGCAATAATCGTTACAAAGCACTGATAATAGAATGTAGACACAGATGTGCTGACAAAAGGGGGCGGGGACCCTCCCAGCAGGTGCGGAAAGGAGCGGGGGCTGCAGAGCAGGGCAGCATGGGGCTGCCCGGGGCCCGGCTGCAGGAAGTGCTGGCACCGAGCGGCCCGGCCCTGAGCCCCGCACGCCTCCTGAAAGGAAGCCAGCCAGGGAAGCCACTCTGATGTGGGGGACACAGCCGGGCAGAGATCAAATGGAGCCGACCCATCCAGCATGTGATCCAAAGCCACACCTCCTGAGGACCCTTGGGGTTTTCCAAGGGCGAGAAGGCTCTCAGGGACCCAGAAGCCAAGGTCAGCCGTCTCTGCAGGAGTACTTCTGCGGCCCAGGGAAAGGAGGCACCCACTGAACAACCAGCCATCAGAGAACAGCCAAACAGAAAACAAGCTCATCAAGAACTCGGGCGTCAAGCAAGCGTAAACAGGAAACACATAAGGGGACCAGTCCTGAGATGCAGAAATAACACGGCCATCTAGGAGGCTTATCACACGCGTGCTGGAAACGCCTCCAAAGAAACTGGGGCCCGAATGAATGAAAAGGCACCACGAACATGAAGGACATCTGGAAAAGACGGAAACAGCCTCTAGAAATGAGCCCTGCGGTCTAAAATGAAATCCTGGTGGACAGGCAGGACGGAGGGAAGCGGGTGGGGAGAGATCTGAGGAGCGGGCTGCAGGTGAATGTGGGCCATACATCATGAGGAATGCCAGGACATCGGGTCAACGTGTCAGAGGCGAAACCCGACCGGGCCCACGTGGCCCTGGACTTGGGGCTCCCGAGCCCGCGGTGCCCATGTTCCACCCACTGGAGGGCAGCGCCAGCGCTCCAGGACGAGCCTCCTGGCGGCCGGCCTTCCACCCCACAAATTCAAGAAACCATCGCACGTGTGTCTGTGTGTGTAAAACACACATTAACTGCGTGAATAAAATGAGTTTACATACCCAGAGTCTGCAGAGAAAATGTTCGGGGATGCTGACATACACCTTCCGTCAGACAGCACATACTCAGGAAGGACTCCAATGTGTCCGCAGAGAACTCTGAAATATCCTCCCGCAGACCCCTGCAAGAGGTCTGAGGAACTCGATCTCTGAGGGAGCGTTCCTGTCTTCACAGGGACTATTTCAAACCAGAAACCACACTCGGGCCCCAGGCGCAAACAGAGCACTGCCGTCTGCAGCCACAAGGGGGCAGGCGAGCACGGCCAAGCGTTTGCCAGGGAAGCCGGACAGAGCTCACCTGGAGACACGCATGCCCAGGGGACATCACAGAGAAGGAGACCTCAGCTTTGTGTATTCAATAAAAATATCTGTAAGCCAAAGCAAAACTTAACACAGAGAAAAACTCCTGCCACAACGGCCACTTAGAGGAAGGAGTCTGTATGCTGGGACCTGGCACATTTTGTTTACAGAAAATGAAGGATAAATTACACTGCAAATCACAACCTTTATGTCAAACCTGTTCTTTAAAACAGAGAAATCTATTCCAAAATCACAAAGTCATACAAATTACCAAAAAAAAAAAAAAAAATGCAATTACAGAAGTGTTACCATGATGCTGGATTTTCACTCTCAACTGCTACAAAGCGAAACAGTAAAAACGTGGTTTCACGTCTCTCCTTCTCAAACGCCCACGTTTAAAATCAGACAGGCACAGCTTTCCACAGAAAAGAGTCAAGTAATCAGAGGACACTAGGAACGGAAACTTACTCCTCAAAGCAGTTATTCCTTTAGCTCGACTATCAAATAAAACAACACCCAGCCTAACAGACGGAGAAGGCAATGGCAATCCACTCCAGTGTTCTTGCCTGGAGAATACCAGGGACGGGGGAGCCTGGTGGGCTGCCGTCTATGGGGTCGCACAGAGTCGCAGCAACCTAACAGATGACTCATTTGAGCAAATATGCCATTCTCTATGTTTTAAAACTAAACAGGAAAACAAGGAAAGTTTTCAGTTACTTGAGTCTCAGTGTGGCTTGAAAACTAGGGATTCCATGTGAGCCCTGCAAGGAGCTGTGTGACAGCAAGGCAGTTACAACATACAACTAAAGGGGCCTCAAACACACACACACACACACGACTAAGTCAGAGAAACGGGAATTACAGGCAGAACAAAGTGATGGGGTACCTCCTGACGCAGGTACCTCATAAAAATGAGATGGCTGGTTCTTAGAGCTGTGTCTGCCCCCTCCCCACAGTGCTCACTGCTCCCCCCAGAAATAGGGTAAGAGTAGAACACGCCTGCCAGGCTGCGGGACACCCAGAGGCCACCACAGACGACACTGACCACACGCACGTCCACCTGAAAACCACCCCATCTTTGCAGTGTCATTTCCAAAGGTTAACTCTGGAAACTTCAGGTAGAGAAACACCTGGAAAGGAAACGGTTTATTTGTACTCATTCACACTTTTACTATGATGCCTCAACATCAAACCAGAATTTCCATTTAAAAGAGATGTTCACAGTAGAATTCAAGAAGCCCAGACCCAACAGATGTCTACACAATCAGCAGAACCCACTCTTTATGGCTTGTTCCTTCGCCAGCTCCGAGACCCTCTCGGGACACACCCCTCAGCCAGCACTGTGATTCTTGAGGGTGTGCCCATCACCACCTCTGTGACCCCTGGGGCACGCCCGTCCGCCAGCTCTGTGGCTCTTGAGGGTGTGCCCATCACCAGCTCTGTGACCTCCTGGATCCCCTTCGTAAAGGGAAAGACCATGTCACTCTCAACCTCGCCCCACAAAGGGCCCAGTGCTCTCTTGGCTCCAGAAGGACTGCTCGGCCTGCCCAGCGCTCAGGCCCAGGGGCCAGGGCCAGGGCTGCCCCCGGACGGGCTGGCGGCGACTGGCAAGTCCAGCCAAGCTGCAGACTAAGGCACATTTCCCAGCAGCCGTGCCTGTAATGCAGGCAGCTGGACGCCAGCGCCATGCCCTCGGCTGGTTCTGCCCAGGGACAGATTAACTGGAGGGTGTTCAGAGGAGGGTATTATTTGCACCCTATTTCCTGAATATTCCAACAACACTGTCTTCTGGGGCTGTGGTGAGGACTGAAAGTCACATATAAAAAGGACTTGATATAGGAAGCAGAACACAAAAGCTTGGCTATTACTGTTAACTGTATTCTAATCATAACATTCAGAAAACTATGATCATGGCATCTGGTCCCATCACTTCATGGGAAATAGATGGGGAAACAGTGGAGACGGTGTCAGACTTTATTTTTTGGGCTCCACAATCACTGCAGATAGTGACTGCAGCCATGAAATTAAAAGACGCTTACTCCTTGGAAGGAAAGTTATGACCAACCTAGATAGCATATTGAAAAGCAGAGACATTACTTTGCCAATAACGGTCCATCTAGTCAAGGCCATGGTTTTTCCTGTGGTCATGTATGGATGTGACAGTTGGACTGTGAAGAAGGCTGAGCACCGAAGAATTGATGCTTTTCAACTGTGGTGTTGGAGAAGACTCTTGAGAGTCCCTTGGACTGCAAGGAGATCCAACCAGTCCATTCTAAAGGAGATCAGTCCTGGGTTTTCCTTGGAAGGACTGATGCCAAAGCTGAAACTCCAGTACTTTGTCCACCTCATGCGAAGAGCTGACTCACTGGAAAAGACTCTGATGCTGGGAGGAATTGGGGGCAGGAGGAGAAGGGGACGACAGAGGATGAGATGGCTGGATGGCATCACCGACTCGATGGACGTGAGTTTGAGTGAAGTCCGGGAGTTGGTGATGGACAGGGAGGCCTGGTGTGCTGTGATTCATGGGGTCGCAAAGAGTCGGACACGACTGAGTGACTGAACTGAACTGAATGATAATGAACAAATACTGTTTTTATGATCAACTACAGAAAAAAGAGCACCAATGAGATACCACTTGACACCCATTAGGAAGGCTCTTGTTAAAAAAAAAGAAACAGGAAACAAGTGTTGGCAAAGACAAGGAGGAACAGGAGCCCTGTGCCCTGCTGCGGGGTGTGAGAGCCACTGCGCACGACTCACAGCAGGTCCTTAAGACCTGAACTGAGTCCCTGTATGAGCCGGCAGTTCCACTCCGAGCTACGTACCCACGAGACCCGAAAGGACTCAGACGGACACCTGCAGCCCCACGTGCACAGTGACGTCAGTTACCAGAGCCCAGAACTAGAAACAACACAGTCCAGCAGCAGCAGAAGGCTGTGAAATCACACACACACGTATGTTGGTCTCTGCCCCCAAGTTCCTGGGAAAAGGCTCCTGACGCTTTGGAGCGTCCTGATGAGACCACTGGGAGCACGCACGCCCTGGAGCGCCTGCAGTGCCACGACATGACCACACCTGAGCAGAAATGCAAGCAATGCCAGGACCACCATTCCTTTCCAAAATTAGATAGGCCTTGGAATAATTATTTAAATTTAAGAAACTGTTAAAAACTACAGAAAACATACAGAAGGGGATGCATTTTAAAGTGTCACATTAGCGCGAAGAAATGGACAAATCACAGCACCACATGACTGGCCAAAGCACCCACGATAAGAAACTACACAGCGAACAGAATACAGGAAGCTTCAAGCCCTGAAAAGGATAATGAACTGTACCTTATATAAATGTGTAACCACAAAATAAAAACTAACAGACGTGACAGGTTTCTCCTCACAAACGGTAAAGAACAGAGTGAGTCTGTTTTCAACGGCTGGTGTCACGACGGCAGGAGACGCTGGCCTGAGTGTGGAGCCCCTTCTCCAGCTCCCAGTGTGGCCAGGCTCTCACCCTCCGCCAGGGCCGGACCACGCCCAGCCGGGCTTCCCAAGCGCATCCCCCCCCCGCCCCCCCCCCCCCCCCCCCCCCCCCGCCCCGGCCCCGCCCCGGCCCCGCCCCGCCCCGGCCCCGCCCCGCCCGCCGACCACTCACCGCTGGGCTTGACCTCGCGCACGTAGTTGCTGGGGAACCAGCCGGTCCTGCCGTTGTGCGTGCCCTCCCACCAGCCCCCCTCCTCCACCCGCGTCACGTGGATGACGTCGCCTTTCGCGAAGGACAGCTCGTCTTCATTCGTCTGCTGGAAGTTAAACTTGGCTCTGACGACCAGCTGATTGTTGCTGTTGTCGGTCATGTCCTACAGGGGGAGAAGGGAGGGAGACATGAAGACAACGGCGTCTCCGTCGCTACGGTCAGACCAGGTGCAACTCAGCACCACAGCAGAGCCGCTCGGCACACGCGGGGGCCGGCTGGACACACGGGAGTCCCTGCCCCGCAGCACGCCCCGACCGCCACCCAGGCCCCGGCCCGGAGGAAACCCCGTTAACCGCCGGCAAGGCCTTACTCGGGCCACGTTTGCCCGCACGAACACTCCACACACATGCACAGGCCCCTGCGCTCCACAGCCTCGGGGCAGGAGCCAGGCCCTGAGTCTCACCGACTCCCGTCCACAGTCAGGGTCCAGCAGGAACCCCGCGGACGCCAGGTCAAAGATCCTGGCCCCAAAACCACAGCCTACAACCCTCAGCCAGGACCGTGGCCTAAGACACAGATGTGAGCAAGATCCCGCATCTTCCAGCATGCTCTCATAGTGTCTAAGAAAAAATCAAAGATGCCCCTTGTTCCACGAATAGACGAACTCAAGCCTGACTGAGAAGACACAGATACCAACACTGCAGCGAAGCTCTCTCAAAACAGACGAATAAAACAGGAAACCTCAGAAATGGGGCAGAGCTTAAAAAACTTACTCAAACTGACCTAGTGAAAAACAAAGAAAACGATGAGATCCCCGGCGACCTGTGAGAAATGACAAAGATCTGACATTGGAACCAAAGTCTTGGAGGAGAAAGGACACTGCTAAAAAGAAGTCTAAGAAGCACAGCTCAGAGTGTCCCAGGTGTGACAAAAGACACAAGCACACACGTCCAGAAGCTGAGTGAACCCCAAACAGGAAACAACTCAATATATCTGGACCAATTCACGTCATACCTAAACGTCAGAAAACTAAAGACAAAGAGTTTAGTATCTGGATAAAGACATCTGCAGAGACGCAAGAACAGCACCCTTACTCAAGACGTTAGTGTAAGACCACTCCGCCAAAACGGGACTGACCGAGAGAAAATGAGGGTGGAGGCAGTGGAGGGGTGGACTCGGGTCGCAGCAAGCCCACAGGTGCTGGTCACAGAGGCCTCACATGCTCCCGGGGAAGAGGAAACGGAGACACCCTGAGCCGTTCTGAAGGCCCAAGAGGAGAGTCGAATAAGGCAGAAGAGTAGACTGCCATCTGCCAAAGGCACACAGAACGCCGTCCGGGAAGGCCAGGCCCCACTGAGCCTGAGCCGTAATGACGCCGCGCTGCGGCTGCCGCCAGCTCAGGGCCTCGGGAGGGGCCGGGGCGGGGAGCTCAACGCGGCTCTCACTGCAGGGCGCCCACAGCCGCAACGCTGTGCTGTTGAACAACAGGCTTTACACAGGGCGTTTATTAGAGACACAGCCAAATACCTAAGGAACCTGCAGAGAAACTGAAAGTGGCGTCTGACTGACCTTCTCCTAGGAGCAGGTCCCAGAGAATCTCCTGACTCTCCGCGAGGTGTGTGTGTCACCAAACAGGATGAGAGAGACAGACAGTGCCCAGAGCTCCAGGAGGAGGAGCTGACGTGAGGCCTGAGAGAGTCCACATGGATTTACCTATTTAAACATACACTGGCTATCATAAATCGTGTTTACTTAATAATTCAAATCAATGCATCAATCTTTATCTACTGAATTAGACACTTAATGTAAACTTAATATTTAATACCTAAAGTATTGAAAGATGATGCTGTGAAAGTGCTGTACTCAATATGCCAGCAAACTTGGAAAACTCAGCAGTGGCCACAGGACTGGAAAAGGTCAGTTTTCATTCCAATCCCAAAGAAAGGCAATGCCAAAGAATGCTCAAACTACCGCACAATTGCACTCATCTCACACGCTAGTAAAATAATACTCAAAATTCTCCAAGCCAGGCTTCAGCAATATGTGAAGCGTGAACTTCCAGATCTTCAAGCTGGTTTTAGAAAAGGCAGAGGAACCAGAGATCAAATTGCCAACATCCGCTGGATCATCGAAAAAGCAAGCGAGTTCCAGAAAAACACCTATTTCTGCTTCATTGACTATGCCAAAGCCTTTGACTATGTGGATCACAATAAACTGTGGAAAATTCTTCAAGAGATGGGAATTCCAGACCACCTGACCTGCCTCTTGAGAAACCTGTATGCAGGTCAGGAAGCAACAGTTAGAACTGGACATGGAACAACAGACTGGTTCCAAATATGAAAAGGAGTACGGCAAGGCTGTATATTGTCACCCTGCTTATTTAACTTTTATGCAGAGTACATCATGACAAACACTGGGCTGGAAGAAGCACAGGCTGGAATCAAGACTGCCGGGAGAAATAGCAATAACCTCAGGCATGCAGATGACACCACCCTTAGGGCAGAAAGTGAAGAGGAACTAAAAAGCCTATTGATGAAAATGAAAGTGGAGAATGAAAAAGTTGGCTTAAAACTCAACATTCAGAAAACAAAGATCATGGCATCTGGTCCCATCAATTCATGGGAAATAGATGGGGAAACAGTGAAAACAGTGTCAGACTTTTATCTTTTGGGCTCCAAAATCACTGCAGATGGTGACTGCAGCCATGAAATTAAAAGACGCTTACTCTTTGGAAGGAAAGTTATGACCAACCTAGATAGCATATTGAAAAGCAGAGACATTACCTTGCCAACAAAGGTCCGTCTAGTCAAGGCTATGGTTTTTCCAGTGGTCATGTATGGATACGCGAGTTGGACTGTGAAGAAAGCTGAGCGCTGAAGAATTAATGCTTTTGAACTGTGGTGTTGGAGAAGATGCTAAAGCTGAAACTCCAGTACTCTGGCCACCTCATGCAAAGAGTTGACCCATTGGAAAAGACTCTGATGCTGGGAGGGATTGGGGGCAGGAGGAAAAGGGCACAACAGAGGATGAGATGGCTGGATGGCACCACCGACTCGATGGACGTGAGTTTGAGTGAACTCTGGGAGTTGGTGATGGACAGGGAGGCCTGGCATGCTGCGATTCATGGGGTCGCAAAGAGTCAGACACGACTGAGCAACTGAACTGAACTGAAAGTATTCAATAAAGGGATATCTTATAAGCATTTGGAGGAACCCCGGACTGAGCGCTGTCCCCTCAAGCTCGGGGTGAGGGGCACCTGAGAGGTGTGGGCTGGACGGGTTGCAGCCCTGCAGGGAGGCCGCCCTCTCCCTGGTCAGACTCGGCCGCCCGCTGCACCTCAGGCTGTGAAGCAGCGCCGTCTCTCCCCAGCCGTCCACTCTGATCACAGCACTCTCCTTTCCGCGATGTACCCTGGCTTTGCAGAGCCCGTCGGGGTGAGGGGTTCCAACAAGGAACGCGACACGTAACAAACTAAGGCGCAGAGCAGGCCCCTGAGGACGTCCAACTGCCCCGGGAGCCCTCTGCCCGCCCACCTGCTGGGCACACACGGGCGGCACCGGGTGGGATGGGGCAGCAGCGTCAGGAGGCAGCAGAAGACGTGGCCCACAGCGTCCCAACAGGCCGGCCAGGCCAGCACCAGGACGCCTCCTGCTTCAGGCAGCGACATCCGCGAAGGCCCAGACGGCAGCGTCAGCGGAGGGCAGGGCAGTCTGGACCCTTCGCTCCTGAGGCGCTCTCAGCCGTCGAGCACCCCCCACCCTGGAGGACGACGTGGGCCACGCCGTGCCAGCCCAGCCCTCCCTGGGGCCGCCACTGCTGGCCCGGCCGTGGCAAAGGGAGGCTTCAGTCAGGAGCGTCTCCCCTTAGGTTTTACCCTCCCCTTCAGGTCAGGAGGAGTCTCACCACGCTCCCTCCGAGCGGCTCACCGTGCCCACCACACAGCTGAGCTGGCCGGGGGCTTTCCGTTTCTGATGTGACAAAACTTCTCTAATGAAACACTAGTCCTATACTTACTATGATCTCAACAACATTCATCATAAAGGACATTTAACTGAGTAAAATTCTTCAATTGCAATCCAATCCTCATTTACTCAAAAACAAAGCAAACAAAAAAAACAGATGACACATGCCACCAGTGAATGGGTCAGGCAGCAGATTTCTCAAAGCCTGCTGACTTTTCTTGCATCTTCCACGTGTATTGCATGAAGCAGCTATTTTCAAGGGATCTGGACACCTTCCTTCCTTCCTTTGGAACATGATGCTCCCAACAGGGCCCTCTAAATCCCTCCAGCCCTGGGGGGGTGCATGGTGACACGCGTCAGTCCCCGTGAAGCGCTGACCAGCCGGCACCGAGACACCGCACCCGAGGGGCACTGTGCTGTTCACAAGGTCAGAGACAGGGCTCCGGGGCTTCTCTGAGGGGAAGGCAGCCACGCACACACAGCAGGAAGAGTCAGCCCGAGCGCGAACAGTTCAAGAATAGGTATAAAAATTATACCCCTTCTACAGTTTTCTTCCGTTTTTAACAGTGCTTCGTGACCTAACTCAGATGCATCTCTCTACAAGGCACAGCTCCAACCAGGCCAGCTTTATCTCTCCAGGATCCCCACGTGCTTACAGAACGACGTCCCCCCTGCGGTAAGCAGAAAGCCCTGGCCTCTGAAGACTGCAAGAGTAGGTTCTCTTCAGACTCACGTGACAAGGTCGCTGAGTTTCCAACATAAAGTGATGACTAGGATGTCGCATGAAGCAGAGGCACAGCAGCGGCTGATGAAGCCAAGGGCCGGGCCGGCGTCCGCCCCGTGGGGCTTGGTGGTCCTCACGCGGACACTCCCCCTTGTCAGCGGACGTGGCGGCTGCCCCCACAGGCTCCGCTCGGCCCTGTGCATCACGGCCCTCGGGCCTCATTCCCGGGGTCTGTGCTCACAGCCTGTCTCCTGGGGTCTGTCCACCCCAGGGGCCCCCGCTTCACCAGCACTCACGAGGGGCGCCCCTCTCACACGCTGCAGCCGGACTCTGCAGTGTGCAGTCACACGCTCATACAGAGAAAAACCACCTCGAGGGTCTTCCACGGTTAGCCTTTTCTTCATCATCTAAGTATAAGACATGGATTCTTGCGCCCCAACTTCTAATCGTGTGTAGAGCAGGAAAGAAAACACCATGCAAGTGACGAGGAGAACACTTCAAAGCCCACATCCGTCCAGATAAACAGAGGTACATCTTGAAATAAGCCGACATGAAGTGAGACCTGTGATAATCTGGCGATGAGCAAATGCCAGCCCCGAGAGCAGGGGCAAGGCAGCACAGGCACCCACCCCGTGCCAAGCGCCTCCCGAGCCCCGGCCCACCACCACACTCCCACCACCGGGACCCATGCCCACACTTACCAAACTGCGGTACTGGCCCTGGAACAACTGTGAAGTCCGGCCGTGCGCAGGCTGTGGTCCCAGGGAGTCAAAGGACTTGATCCGGTGTGAGGAGGGCCGGGTGCACACGGAGTCACTCCCCAGGCCGATGTCTGCAAGGTCGTCAGGGGGCGGGCTGAGTGCCCTGCTGCCCACCCGCCCCTCGCAGAGAGCAGAGTCCCGGACCCACCCGCACGCACCCCCGTCGCCCTTCCCAGGAATGAGCAGCACAGGACATGTAACAGTTCTGTCATCAGGCAGTCTGTTCTGATCCTTTCCTCTCACCTGGGAAAAAACAGGCCTCCCAGTGAATTCCGAGCACCGCCCAGGCCTCGCCCCCTGCACCCCTGCTGCACACCTGCCCTCGGGGCCAGCGAGCTCCAAGCCCCCGTGGGACCATGCAGAGAAGGAAAGACTCTGACGTGCAACACAAGCCCCTGGCTGTTCTGGCCAGAGCGGCCCCTCAGAGGGCAAGTCCCCCTGCACGAGGGCAGCCACACCTTCCTCACCTCCCAGGGCTGTGAAGGACCAGGGTGTCAAGGGCACCAAAGGCTCGGTCCCTGCTGGGGGTCCAGTCAGGACCACATAACCCACCACCACCCAGCACGTGTAGGTCAGCAGCCCGTTTCACAGATGCAGCGGGATTGTGAAAGCGAGGCCACAAAAAGGCTTTCCAGGGAATCACTGCCCTGAGACGCAGGCCTTGGCAACATCCTGAAGCTGCGTGGGGGCCTTCCGTGAAAACATCCCGAAACTGGGGGCCTCCGGGCCCGCTCTTTCTGGCAGGTCTGTCTAGACCGGCTGGCACAGTGTCTGAGGAAATGCTGACTTAGTCATCAACAGCTGAGAGCCAGAGGACTTCCCAGGGAAATAGAGCTTTCCAGCTGCTCTCACAGCGCCCAGGAGGGTACCACATGGTGTGCGCTCCCCGACTGCCCAGAGCTAGCAGGGCCCAGGCATCTAGGGCTCCTGCCCTAAAACCACGTGGACACTCAGTCCGAAAGCCCCTCCAATTCTCAGGCCCAGATGAGCGCTGGCAGCAACAGCCAGCGCTCACCACCACCGTGGGGCAGGGGCCTGGGCAACTACAAGTACAGAGCAGCGCCCAGAGGACACGCATGAGGAGGCTGCCCAGCAGCTGCCCCTGTACCCAGGGCACACTCAGGACTCCTTCCTGCCCCACCACCAACCTTTCCTCTGTCCAAGAGAAAGGCAAGGATCCGTCCACATGCCCGAGAACACTTCCTTCGAGTGCCAGGAGCAGAGGGGAGCCAATGGCAGGCCTCTCTCAGCAAGGCCGACAGCAACCCTGAAGGGCAGCGTGCGTCTCACTCCTGCCGCTGTTTAGCCGCTCAGTCGTGCCCAACTCTCTGCGACCCAGTGGGCTACAGCCCACCAGGCTCCTCCGTCCATGGGATGTTCCCGGCAAGAATACCCGAGTGGGTTGCCATTTCCTCCTCCAGGGGATCTTCCCAACCCAGGGATCGCACCCAGGTCTCCTGTTTGGCAGGTGGATTCCCTACCACTGAGCCCCCAGGGAAGCCCTTCTTGCACCTGAGTTGGCCCTTATGGCTGACGTCTGCAAAGGCATGGCCGTATGTCACGCTGACTTCAAAATCAAACATGAAGAGCAGCAGCCAACAAACGAGAGGCAGAAAGTCCTCAATTGACAAGGCTCTGGCCTCTTGTTTAAGAGCTGAAGAGAGAAGCGCCAAGTTCACTCCACAATGTCCCAGCAGCTCTTTGTAAAGAACAGCGCTCTGCGTTCTGCACCCAGGGGCGTCAAGAACACACGAGAAACACGTCTTCACCAGACAGGGTGAGAGCGATGGCACGGGTGCCCTGGAGACACGGCCCCGGCCCGTGTCGAGCCCCGCACTCCCGCCACGATGACTGAGCATCGCCACCTGGCGGATGGAGCAGAAGCATCCTCCAGGGCCCTCTTCTCACCTTCCGACCCTGGAAACAGACACCTCCAGGGCGAGAGCCGACCTGCCGTCTCTCCCCCAGCCTCGCATGAGGTCTGTATCTACCGAAGCTGCTCCTGCCTGCGGCCCGAGCGCACGTCCAGCCCCAGGACAGCACGTCAGCCGTGGCCCTGGCAGCCGGGGGGACCGAGGTGGGCCGGGGCGTGGAGTCCCGGGGGAAGCACTGCTATCGGAGCCAGCCTGGCCACACACGGCCGGCCGCCCCCTTGCTGCGTGCTCACATCAAGCCCAGCCCTTCGCCGGGGGGCCCAGGAGGCAGCACGCTGCCTGACGGACAACCTCCTCGGAACGCCACAGACCTCCCTCCTGCAGGGCCTCCTCTGGGTGGAGCGCTGACGCCCGTCTAGGAGCCCGCTTCTCCTTCAGGGTGCAGACTCTCACCCTCGTCTACACTCCCTCACCTGGGCCCTAATTCAGCGTGACCCGAGGTGCTGTCACTGCGGCAGCCACGCGTCTCCACTGCAGGCCAAGGTCAAGCACGGAAGCCCAGCCTGGACCTGTGGGGGCGCGGGCTGCTCTGGGCGGCGGGGCAGCCCCCTTAGCAAGCGGGCGACGCGAGGGCCCGTTCTTCCCCGCACAGTGAGGGGGAGAGCGCCCCCATCTGAAGGGCCAGGACAGCCCACGAGTGCGCCCGTGGACGAGGCCCCTCTGCTCAGGCAGAGGAGGGGAAGCCCCGAGACACACGAGGACCCGAAGAGGAAGAGCTGCTCTAACAAGGAAAAAGGATAGCATTGCAGCAGAGCCACAACCAAGAACTTAGCGTGACCCTTTCTAAGCTCAGTAACGTTCGCCCTGTGTGTGACAGAAGGGCGAGCTGTCTGCCCCTCAGGCAGAAAGACACCTACCTGCTGTTACTTTATTCAGCGTCACTAGGGAGCTGAGGACCTTGTTGAAATTCTGCCCCTGATACAAATCGTTTGCATCAAACGTCTGCAAGGGAAAGAGAACAAGCAGGATTAGCCGAGCCCAGCACCAGGGCAGGACGTGGCGGTTCTGTGCCGCGGGAGGAAGACAGCAGGCTTTGCAGGTGAGACCCGGGCAGGGGCACCCCAGGAGCTCAGCTTCCAGGAGGCCGGGCCACTCCGCTCCTGGGGCTGAGTCCATTTCTGAACCACCCTGCCCCACTCTCCTAGTGACCTGGGGCACTTCTGGCACTCAGAGAGGGCTCTTTTCCTTAGACGGAGGCCAAAGCCGCCAGGCACGCCTACAACACACTTCCTCTCCCGGTCACAGCCCAGGCCAAAGTCAGGAGCAGCCAAAGGGAAGCCCAGATGCCAGAGTGGACACAAGGGTCGAGGGAGAGGAAGCGGGGAGGCAGACTCCAGAAAGAGGGGCGCCTCCACCCCAGAGACCAGGGACACGACCACGTTGGCCCGGCCCCGCCCGCCCAGGAGCCGGAAGAGAACGCGTGTCGGGCTGCCCAGATGCAGCCCACGGTCTCGGACGTGTGCACAAACACCACGGGCTGAGACACACGCGCCTCACTCCCAAACGCTGTCTGAAGATCACACACAGCTTTGGTTCACTAACAACTCCTCCCCGCCAAGAAGTTTAACCATCAGATGATCCATAACTCTGTGCCAGAGAAAGTAGAGAAAGAAAATTCTTTCAGAGATGCAATTAACAGAAAGATGTGTTCATGTGCCAAAATGAAAACTAGGTGTACATACTTCAGAGGTTCTCTCACTGAGGCAAAAATGAACTCCGGTGGCCAGTCATCCCAAGAATGGCTTCCTCTGCAGGTCGCCTGCCACCTCTGCCCCAGCTGGTTCACGGACCCTGCGTCTCACATCCTGCCAGGAAGCCCGGCTCCTCTTCCTGCCTCCCACCCCCTGCGCAGCTAACTCGTACTCGCCTGGCTCCCGCAGCCCTACTCCCCCAGCGGACTCAGCACAGCCAACGAGGCCCTGGCACACTGCACAGTCCCTGTGCGGGCTGCCCCAGAAACTGAAACCCGCGCAGCAGACCTCACACCCCACATCCAGAGGACGGCCCGCACGCAGTAAGAAGGCACCGACCCGCCCGGCTCCCACCATCCCCACCTCCCCCCCCACAGCTCAGAATGTCTCTGTGAGGACAGACCCAGGACACAGGGCTGCTCCAAATCTCGATAGTCACTGCCGCCTCCGGTCCCGTCTCCTGCTTTAACTTCTGAGATAAGTAAACATCCTCGTGAGGTGTGCTTATTTAGAATGAACCAAAGAAAGAAAATCCAAGAGTTGAACAACCAGCTCCAGAAAGGAGGCCATTAAACCCAAGTTGAGAGAGGAACGCGAACAGAGCTGGGAGAGGGGAAGAGAGTCGTGAACTCAGACACCCAAGCACTCTGCGACGCTGCTCACGCCTTTCTCGTGGATGGAGCAGGAGATAAAACATCCGTGATGCCAGATCCTGCCCACCTGTGAAAACAAGTACCCCTTAGGACAGTGCCTGGAATCCCCGTGTGACACAGACTAGAGTTCGAGTCAGAGGAGGCCGTGGCCAGGAGGACGAGCAGCTACAGCTGCCATGGGCTGGCTGAGTTCTTCAGTAAAAGGAGGGCCTTGAACAAGCCTCCGCTCCCTCCTGTCAGAACACGAAAGTTCCCTCTCCTGGAAAAGGTGGGAAGAGGCGGTCTCAGCTCTCAAATCCTAATTCCAGAGCTTGGAAAATTCAAATTGTAGTATTCTGCAAGAAGAAATATACATAAAAGTATTTACTAACCTTCATCGTGGTGAGGCAGAGAGTCACAAAACCCAGAAAAACAGGATGTTGAAAGCTGAAGTTTCCTGTTATTCCAGAACTATATATCTTACTTGGACACCAGGAAGCGTCTGGTTGGCTGAAGCAGCCCACCAATGGGCTCCAAAGTGATGTCAGAACTTAAGTGAATTCACACACATGCCACACTTCTCAACAGGAAGCTACACAATGAGACCAGACAAGCGCCTGCCACCGAGAGGGAGACGCACATTCTGAGTCAACAGATGTTTTGACTAAAGGGCTCCTCTACAGAAAGATAACCAACTACTTCCTGAGACAGGAATCTATTCAACAAAAGAAAAAACCTTAGGGTTCAGAGAAAGTGGGAATAAGGGTTCACGCAGCTACCCCGGGGCACTCACGCTTCAGAGACAAGCCCGCCCACCCGTGGGCCCTCTGCCGGTGGCCACCTCAGTCCGTCAGGGCCCCGAGGCTCCCAAACAGAAGGCCACCCGCCCAGCGTCCCAGCCCCACCTGTGCAGCAGAGAAGGCAGGTTCTCGAGCACCCAGCACCTGGAGCCGCTGAGCGCACTGGCCGTGACGCTGCACGGGAGGGCTAAGCCAGACCATCACTCGCCTGAGCCGAGCTCAACCTCCCAGCCGTCACGCTCGCTCCCTACACCACCCTCTGACACACTCTTTCCTCACACTTAGCATCACACGTGGTTCAGGCTTGTTCCCTGAACTAACACCGGACACAGGAGGGCCCACCCGTCCCCAAGGAAGAGATGAGGCGCCACACACCAGCCGCCACCAGCACCCACGGCGGGGCGATGCGGTCAGGGTGGCCCGCCCACCAGAGCAGGAGCTCTGAGGCCCCCGGCCAGAGGATGACCATGTTGCCCTCCGGCTCCCATCTAACCGCAGTCTCCCAGCCTCCACTTGGCCCCTCCCCAGACGCGGGGTGGGCGCCCCCAACCGTTGCCCCACCGCCAGCCAACGAGAGCACGAGCAGCCACTCTGAGCAGGACGCTGCCCTAATGTCCCAACAGAAGCTTCAGGAACCTTCCGGCATAAGCAGGGCACGGCGCTCAGGAGCTGCTCCCCCGGCCTGAACCCCAGGATAAAGAGGCCACTCAGCACAGCCGCGCCGTCTCCGTAGCCAGCACAGCGGCAGGACACACCTCCCGAGTGGTCAGCCACGGGGTCGTGTGGGCTGCTGGTGGGCAAGCCTCCTCTGGGTGAGAGCGGGACATAAACCCACGTCTCCCCTAACAGAGCTGGCTCCTGAAGAGAGAGTACAGCTGCTTCACAGGCCTGCTCAAGGAATCTCCCAGAAAGACCCCAGGTCTCTGGCTCGCCCTCAGAGGGCTTGGGCTCTCTCAGGAGACGTCCCCTCTCCCCTGCACGTCAGCACCTCTGCAGGGGCCACACGAGCCATGAAGGAAGGTGGGGTCCAGAGATGAAGGGAGACAGGGCGCAGGGCACCGGCCACGTCCAGGTACCTGCCGACCTAACAAGTCACCCCAGCACCCAGACGCCCAACCACAAGCCATGCTCAGGAGCCCGCGGCCTGGTGGGCACGTGGCTCTGTCTCCCACGGGCGGGCCCCAGTCGCCAGATGCTCCGGGGAAGGGCCATGGCCCCGCCTTCAGGAGGGAGGGTCCCTGCGGGAAACCAGCCACAGGCCCACCATGGACTCCAACCTCCTGTGCCACTCTCTCCTCAAACCCAGCTGCCACTCCTGCTAACCAGGCCTGCGGAGCGCTGGCACGCCTGACAGAGGCCAGGGGCACCCCACCCACAGGGTGACGGCACCATGCCCAGCTCACCCATCCGAAAGGCTCTCCCCACCCCAACACCAGCGAGCGGCTTTGCCTTAGCTTCCAGGCTCACAGATGGTATGAAAGCCAGGAGAGTCTCCCATATAATAACAGAAAAGCAAACTTCACATAACGTTATACTTCATGCAACAAAGTTCTTGTCAGTCAGGAACCTTCCAACTGTAAGCAAGTGAAACCCAAGTCAAACTGGCGTAAACAAAAAAAAAAACAATTATCGGTTTGCATAAGTAACGAGTTGAGAATGGCAAGGAACACGGGCACGAAATCAGAAGCTTCGGGCCATCTCCTGACTCAGCTTGTCTCTGCGTGGGCTAGATCAGGAAGGTCCTTCCTCACAAGGCCACGAGGCCACCAGGAGCCCCCAGCCACAACCAGCAAGTCCGCCACCTCGGCCACACCTGCGGGCCCTGCTGGAGTCACAGCAGCGCAGAGAGCCGGGCAAGGCCAGGTGATGACACGCAAGCACCTCCTGGAGACCTGCCCGCAGCTGTGGCTCAGAGCAGGCAGGAAAGGTCGCCCCGGGACTGACCGCCAGACCCAGGAGCGACCCAGCAGCAGCGAGCTGCAGCTCCCGCCAGCGCTGCACACACACACACCCGCCCAGTCTCACGAGACGGGACAGCCACAGCAGACTCTGACCCGCCTGATCACACCGCTGCAAAAGCAGACGACTCACCTCAACGACGCCACCACGGCTGAGGTGCCACAGAGAGAATACCAGGCAACGCGGAGAAGCCCTCCTTCCACCAGCCCTCAGGGAGAGGACCCCCACAGCGGAAGGCTGACACAGCTCCGTCCCAACTCAGGCAGCTTCAGCATTCCAAATGCAACCAGCCAGGTCAGCTCTGCTGATGAATTTAGGAGGAAGTTATTTTTGACACAAGAAATTGTTCCTTCTGGCACAGCTCTGGAGTGTGGCTCTCGAAGTTTAAAAATATAATCTTGCCCTATCACATTGTCAAGTGGAATTTGTGATTTTAGAACAAGATGAGTAAAAAAATGAATCTTGAATGAGTTGTGCTATTTAAGTTTAATGCAAATGGTCCATATTGCTGGGGATATGTGCAAAGCAGAAATCCAGCATAGAATGTTCTCTTTCTCAGCTTCTGCAGACTCTGCACTTAATTCCACCTACTCCTACACCCTAGGGATAAAATTAAAGTTCAATGATGGATTCTATCCATACGCAGCACTTTCACCCTACGTGCCCCCGTTCCTTTTCCCTTAAATGACAATTAGATCATATTCAATTCTGTGGATTCCACTGTAGCAATACCTGAAAGACGAGGACAGGGACCACTTACTCAAGAAAAGAGACACCGAATATTTTAGGCATTTCCAGGAAGGGCTGGGGCAGAAGGGAGCACAGAGTCCTGAGGAGCGAGGCAGCAGGACCCACGTGTGAAAGGGCCGCACCGTCTCCGCCCCCCCCGTAGGCGCCGTCATCCCAGACAGACGCCGCCAGGTGTGAAGACGCGCACGAGCGACCTCTGCGGCCCCAGACACTACGCTGCAGACTTCACCCCAACCTCACCTCGTAAAGGGGAGACGGAGGCTCCAAAAGGCCTTCCGACAGAGGTTCCAGACGGGAGCAGAGCGCTGAGCCGCATCAGTCGCTGGGCCCCCCGACCCATACACAGGTCAGCGGGGCAGCGCCTGCACAGGAGGGCAGCTCGGCCCCGGCCCATCTGCCCGCCGAGGGCTCCGCGTCCGGAGGACAGCCGCACGGCGCCAGAGAGTCTGAGCAGGTGCACGGCAAGTACTCAGGCTGTCGGCTGGTTTAGGCGCGGACGCTTAGAGCCAAAAGGGCAAGGAGCACACCGTGTTAATACTCAAATCAAGTCGTGCCAAAACCCAAACCGTGAGAAATGCGTCAAGACAGCAAACTTCAAGTACACATTAACTCCCATCCCTCCCAAACTTTTCACTGAGATGACAGAAAGGGCAGACTTTACTAATAAAAAACAGCAATAAAGAATCCACTGCAGGGCTAAAGGCGGGAGAGAGGGGCCACGAGCCGTCAAGATGAGGCTCAGGGAATTCTTGTGGGGGATCCACGGGTAACAACCCCGGAGTCTTCAAAACCAAGGGAGTCACAAAGAACAGCGGTGGAGAAACTGGAGACTAACGGCACATGTCCTGGTGAACGCAGCGCACGACCCCTGGCTGGCGCCTATGCTGCAAGAAACGCCACAGAGGCGCCCTGCAGACCCCGGGGACGCATCAGGGGCGGCATCGCCAGAACAGCGTAGAACGACAGGAGGGCCTCGTTCTGAAGACATGCGTGCTGCGCACATCCTGGAGTATCCCCGGGGGTGCTGTGCTGTGTTCAGTCGTGTCCGACCCTCTGTGACCCCAGGGACTGCAGCCCGCCAGGCTCCTCTGTCCATGGGGTTCTCCAGGCAAGGATACTGCAGTGGGTTGCCATGCCTCCTCCAGGGAATCCCCCGACCCAGGGATCAAACCCAGGTCTCCTGCGCTGCAGGCAGATTCTTTACCAGCTGAGCTACCAGGGAAGCCCACGTGAGGGTTAAATAGTTAGCGAAGGAACCACGGGTTCACACACAACTCAGCGACTGAACAAGGCAACGTCTACACGACGACAGTGTGAAAGCACAGGGCGTTCACCCTCTCCTCCCGATTGTTCTGCTGACTGTAAACTCTTCAAAATGAAACGGGCTGATCACGAGGTTCTCTCTTGCACCCCCTCAGCGGCCCCCCGGCTCCACACGTCAGCAGACAGGGGAGCACTTCGCTCATCACACACAGAGCCTTCCTCTGCAGGCCTCAGGGAGCAGGACTCAAACCGGCCACCCCACAGGCCACCTGTCCATTTGGTTGCTGCCGCTCAATACTCCGCAAGTCCCAGCGCGGCTGGGCCAGCCCGGTCCTGCACCGGGAAGAGTGGAGAAGCGCAGCAGCTCCCTCTGTGCCGTCTCCGCCAGGCAGGCTCCCTGGCTCTCCTGCAGGCTTGGGGGAAACACGTGGCCCCCTCTCCCAGCCAGACCACTCCCAACATCACCAACCCCTCATGCCAAGCACACACCAGGACTTCCCTGGTGTCCAGGGGATAAGAATCTGCCTGCCAATACAGGGGACACGGGTTCGACCCCTGGTCTGGGAAGATCCCAAACAACCCAGAGCAACTCAACTCATGCGCCTGGAGCCCAGGCTCCATGACAAGAGGAGACGCCCCAACGGGAAGCCTGTGCACTGCAAAAAGAGGGTCCCCGCTCGCCACAGCTAGAGGAGGCCTGGACACAGCCAACAAGACCCAGCACAGCCAAAAGCAAACACAAAACTTAAAAATAAAGGACCCATGGGGGAACTAGTTACAGCAGACTCTCCACAGGGTACGCTGGAACCACAGTCCTATACAAAAGCTCCGCAGCCCATGAATGCCAGCCCGCCTGCCTGCTACTCTCCCTAGAGCAGGAGCGCGCGCGCCAGTCACCCCGCAGCGCAGGGGGAGGCACCAGGAGACCCGTGGACAGGAGACCCGGCACCACTCAGCTCAAGGACCAGGCACTCCCCCAACTACTAGGGAAAACACCCAACACACACCAACCTGAATAGGGTCCAAAATTTGGGTCAGATTAGCTCAGAAATGCATATTCTGGCTAGAAAGTTAATTTTTTCTTAACATACTGAATGCAGATCTCACATCTAAATATGGTCTGAGAGGCCTCGGGATTTGTCTCGCTTTGCAGTGATTCCCTGGGAACCTGTCCTCTCCCTAGTTCCCAGGACTCAGAGGAGCTCCGCAGGGACACGAACCGCCTCAGGGCAAAGAAGGGGAGCACTTTGCCTTCCTCAGACCAACGGGGAGAAGCCTGTCAGGAGTGGGGGTCCCTTCCTGACATTTTCTTGATTTGTTTTTACATGAAAATAGAAAAGTGACAACTAGAAGATATTCAAAGTAGTCTGTTTTACTGGACTTGAAAAAAGGGGGAAACGGAGTAAAAGAGGAGAATGAGATCAAAAGACAGGCCCCTGAGGGGCTAGAATTCCTGTGCCCAGAGAAGCAGGCAGCCAAGTGTGAGTACGGGGGGCCGTTCACGAGCGCGCAGAATACAGTACCAGACAGCAGCCGCCCCCTGCTCCGCGATCCCCCCCAGACCATCCCCCCTGCTCCGTGGTCCCCCCTAGACCGTCTCCCTGCACTGCGGTCCCCCCAGACCATCCCCCCTGCTCCATCTTCCCTAGACCATCCCCCCTGCTCCATCTCCCCTAGACCGTCCCCCCTGCTCCATCCCTAGACCATCCCCCCGCTCCTTCCCCCCAGACTGTCCCCCCTACTCCATCCCCCCAGACCATCCCCCCTGCTCCATCCCCCCTGCTCCATCCCCCCTGCTCCATCTCCCCTAGGCCGTCCCCCCACTTCCACGGTCCCCCCAGACCGTCCCCCCTGCTCCATCCCCCCTAGACCATCCCCCCTGCTCCATCTCCCCTAGACCGTCCCCCCTGCTCCATCCCTAGACCATTCCCCCTAGACCGTCAGTCCCCCCTGCTCCATCCCCCCTAGACCGTCCCCCCTGCCCCATCTCCCCTAAGCCGTCCCCCAGTTCCACGGTGCCCCCAGACCTTCCCCCTGCTCCACAGTCCCCTACAAGACCTGGAATCCACCCACCACCTCGGCAGCCATGGACAGCCATGCCCTCCCGATCTCCCGCCAAGAGCACAGCCAGCCACCATGCCGTCAGGATCTGCAAGGGACCCGGGCCTCCCTGCAGGGCCGAGAGGCAGGAAGCTGCAGAGACTCCACCATGTTTGTGGTGGTCTCTCGGGCAGCTACAGAAACTAGCAAAAGCTGCAATTCCAGCTTGGCTGGTCCAGTCCAGGTGCAGCGTGCCCAGGAGGACGCAGACGGTGGAGCTACAGGACCCAAGTTCAAATCCCGGCGCTCCCGCGCTGGGCTGTGACCTGAGACCCTGTCATCCCCTCCTCTGCAAAGTGGGGAAAGGGCCACCCTCTCCACAGGGCACCTGGGCAGAACAGCTCGGCACACACTCTACTCGACACGTCAGTCCTGTTCAACTTCAAGCTGACGTGTGTCTGCAGCCTCTTCAATGAGGGAGACTTCGAGGGTCCGATGTGGGCGCCACCTGCCTCGTGGGGTGCCGAGCACTTCCAGCACAGCCGATTCAGAGCGAGAGACGCTTTCAGTGAGAGAAATACACTTCAGATTTTAAAGACTGAGGGTGAAAAAACAAAGTAACATCAACAACATTTTCATGTCAACTACACCTTAAGATAAGAACATTATGGGTACACTGTAAGGTTAAAGACGGTGGACTACTAAAATGAACTCCATCTTTCTTTTACCTTTTTTCAAATGTAGTTACTAGGAGATTTAAAATAACAGGTGTGGATCCAATTATATTCTACCGAATGGCGCTGATCCTGACAGAAGCCCCCAAAGACTCGAGGGGAAGGGAAGCCCAGGTCTCGCGTGGGACGCAGCCTGTGTGCAGTGGGAACCAGCTCACTGGGGACAGCTGGCCAGGCTCTGCCGTGTGACAGAGGGTGCGGGAAAAACTAAACAGAATCATAGTGTCAGAGGAGGATTTAGCGTTTCTGCTTATAAGCACCTACAAGATGGTCAGAGAACAGCTATGCATTTCACCTACCAAATGACTTTTTAATTACTCACTGTCTCTCAACTTCTTTAAAAGACAAGTTCTGGCAAAAACATGAATGACTTGACTTGAAGAGTTTATTCGGTAAGTCAGTCAATAAACACCACATCATTACCCACCACCTCCAGCTCACCACAGAGTCAGAAGAACAGATGACTAGCTAAGATGACAGACTGTGTGACCCCAAACACACCTGCAGTGCAAAGCGCCAGCACACAGCTTAACCATCCATCTGCATCCAGGTCAAAGGTGGTGCTAAAACCTGGGTGGGGCACCTCATTCCCAGGGAAAGGACTATACACTTGTCTTTGTTTCAATTAATTCCGAAGCCTACATCAACAAGTTTGAAGTTCTCACACGAGCGTGTTTTAGTTCTTCCAACAGTATTTTTCAATAGTTTTGGACAAAATCTCAGTCATAACCTTGCTAAAAATCTAGATGAGAACAGAGCATGAGGACAAAGAAGTTTAATAAGACTCTGCCCTCCAGAAATACACAAGGAAGATGAGAATTTTAGAAAGACGTGAGGCGCATTCTTTCCCCACCTCATCAGCCCATCAACTCAGTCGATGACAACCCTGGAGGGCCCTACTGACGCCTTCCCCTTCTCTCTGCAGGGAGAAAACCAAAGCTCCATCACTCACACAGCGGGAAACGGGCACCGTGGTACAGTCTCCAGACTCGCTTCCAGCCAGAACGCCCCCTTTACAGAGCGGCCGTGGAACACCCCGGCCGGCGCCAGACTCAGGAAACGAAGCACCTCGCATAGGGCCAATGCCAGCTCCGCGCCCCAGCTCCCTGCCGCTGGTCCCCCAGGGCCCGCAGAGCCCTGCCAGCCCCCGAGCTGCCAAACCACGCCTCTGGAGTATCCCTTACCAAGCCCAACAGCAGCCTTACAGTGAACACTCACAGGGTTAATAGTGAGAACTGACGTCAGACTGTGGCTCCTTCCTATAAAACGAGGACGAGGACGAGGAGCGGCTAACTCAACAGACTAGGGAGTAAACTAAGGCAGCACGTGCGAGTCCCTCAGGGATGCAAACAACCGAAAGCAGCATGCTGCCGAGAGCTGAAATCGGGCAGGTGGAGGCGGGAAAGCTACACACACGGCTGGTCAGCATGAGCAACGTTCTCACAACGTCACAATGGCCGGGGCAAGCTCTGTCCCTCCACAGGCACCCGGGAATGGGGGCTTTCAGACACAACATTCTCGAGCTGGAGGCGCTCACAGTGCCTGGCTCCTCTCGTCAGCAAACTCGACTTTCCCAGGAAAGTTCCCACTTTCATTATCAAGGCATACATAATTCTAAATAGCATTACTTTACATCCTTATTACACTATTAGAAACATGAGGGAAAAAAAATCTAAATTCTTATTAAATTCCATACTATTGAAGGAAACAAAAAAAGTCAAATAAGATGCTTACTGGGTAGCAAAAAAAAATCATAAGCAAAATGAAAAGATCAAAGTCACATAGGCTGTTTTGCTAAACATGGTTTTCCAATAAGTTTTTACATTTTCCAAATTTCAAAACGTTTTCTAACCTAAAACCTAAATTGTTTTTCAAAGCTTAACAATAAATGCAAACTGTACAATAGTCCTTTAAAATTAAAACTCCTTTCATGATCAGAACCACTCACTGGGGGATAATACTTGATTTCCACACTGTATTAAGATGTGTACACATGAAAATAACTGAAAAAGTGATTATGATGTTCCATTCCTCTTTTCCTTTAAGAAATCTGTGGATAATTTATAATGGTGGCAAACAAGAAAATACATACACCAAAAATAAGCAGTCTGTTACAAACACAATTCAGTCTAAACCTCTGGAAAAAAGCACCTTGACCCTTTACATAAAGAAAAAGCTAATCCAGAATTCAAGCTATCAATTTTGGGTTTCACATTTATAATTTCAAAAGCTTTTTGTCAATCTCTAATCTTCCAGGATTTTGTGAAAACAAAGCATAGAGCTACAAGGTATTTCAGAAGAACAAAGCCTTTCTCTGCTCACTCCCTTCCACGTGTTTTTCTTTAAAAACCCTGGGAACGGCCACACTTGTGTTGCACGTGGGAGGCTGTCTTCCAGGAGGCAGGCCTGTCCCTTCATATCACGGATGAGAACAAGTCTGGAAGCCCACCTAGAGTCCATACCACACAGGTTCCTTTTTCAGAGTGCATAAACAGTGAGTGGGCTTTCTGATCTGCTTTATTATTATTACCTCTCATTTAATTGAAAGTTTTAAGTATGACTTATAATTGAGCTTGAAAGAATGGTAACTAAACTTGTCTCTATATTTTTACTAGAAGAGATATTCTTAAAAATTGGCACAAAACAAGTCAAAATTGACTTTTCTACATAAAGTAAAACATCTGATACCAACTACAACTTCAAAGTCAATCAGTCACAAGCATTTACGGAAGGCCTACAAAAAAGGCCTACAAAACGCCAAGCACTGCTCTAGACCCTTAGGGTGTGTTAGTGAACAATGTCTCTTCTAGAACGTCTTTAACATCTTTAAATAAGCTCTTAATTTTAAAAAACAGTAAATTTCAACATAAACATTTTTTTTCAACAAAAACATAAAAAACATGAAATTTCAACGGTAACCTTTGGAAAACTAAGGATGGGTTTGTTTTTTTTTTAATTCAACTTTTAAAAAAACAATTCTTTCCTTAAAAACTTACACTGAAATGTCACATTACATCTAAGTACAAACTGAGTTTCAAATTTAATGATAAAAAAAAAACACACCTCAATAGTTTGGAAAGGATAATAAAATTCCACAACAACCAAGAAAAAGCAAAAACTGCCACAAACATTCATTATCACAGCATGACAGGGAACTTCGATGAAAAACGACCAAGCGGACCCAGCAGAGAAAAGGACCCTTCTGAAACAAGGTCTCTCCCACTCCTGAATCGCCACATCGCTGCTCTGGAATCGCCTCAGGGTCTGATTTCCTCACAGATATCAAACACTATCAACTTAGTGATAAAAACAGTACCAACAGATAAGCTTTCCATAGAATCTTCCTCAGATTTGACGGCTTCCAGATTTATCTCCCAAGAAACAGAAGAGGCTGGCCTTGCAGGAGGAGGACCCGCCGCGGCTCCTCTGAAGATGCTCGCATTCACTGCTGCCTAGGAGCTGGGCAGAATTCATCCCGGCACTCAGATCAGGAAACAGAGGCAGAGAGCGCTAAAGCCACAGGTAGAAGAGGCAAGATTTAAACCCCCCAGCAGACACAAAGCAGCCGCATTTCTGATCCAAAGCACTACCCCAGGGTTTGGGGGGTGGGGGGGAACCACATGTGGGAACGTAACATGAAAAAGGGATTTCCAGAGAGACGCCGCTGAAAGACGGTCCTTAGCGTAGAGACAAAACCCTAAGCATCGTGGAAACGACACCTCCGCCCAGCAGGCTCCCCGAGACGCAGACTAACGTCTCCAGCCTAAACGTCCAGTCAATGAGAGCCAGCCGACCGACTGCCCAAGGGAGACAGGGAGCGCGTCGAGGACGAGGAGGGGCCCGTTCTCTTTCTCCGGGCTCGGCCCGACACCGGCCTGGGTTCGCGAACCTGGACGCGGGTCCTCCGAGCATCCCCAGCGCAGAGAGGAGGCTGAGCCGGGTACCAAGGAACCCTAAGGCGCCCCCGACGAACGAGCGCCTGTCACCTGCCCCGCGATCCACCAGAGCCCCTCTCCCCTTCGCGCAGGCGAGACGCGGGGCTCGTCCCCGCCCCGACACCGCTCGCGCCCCCGGGCGCCGCCCGCGCGCCCCCCCCACCCCCGCGCCCCCCGCGCCCCGGCCTCACCTCCAGCCGCAGGGACGCCCCGCAGCCTCGCAGGAACTCGCGGATGTTGCTCAGGCACTCGCCCTCGCTCCGGGGCTCCGGGTAGACCTGCAACACAGAGCACAGGCGCTGAGCGCCGCGCGCAGGCCGGGCGCGCCCCGAGGCGAACCCGCCGCGGCCCCCCGCGGACGCGCACGCCCCTCGTGCAACCAGGCCGCCGGCCCTGCGGCCCGGCGCGACCCTGGCCGCCCCCCGGCGCCCGCGCGCCCGGCCGCCGCCTCTCCTCACCCTTTTTCCTTCCTCCCGGCTGCACCAATCTCCTCAGGCCCCTTCCCTGACCAGGAAGTGGAGCGACGGCGGAAGTGACGTCTTCAGACCGCGCCCCGGCCAGCCCCCCCCTCACGCGACCCCTTCCGGCCTCCGCCTCTCTGGCGAGGCCTCCTCGCCCTCGCCTGGCTCTCAGCCTCGGATGCAGCGCACCGGACGCGTGCCACGCGCGCGCTCCTCCGTCCCCGAAAGCTGGGGCTTTTCCCCGACGCGGCCCCGCGGACGCAGCCCGCCCGCCCAGCGGGGACCCGGGACAGCTTGGCCTCCGCCGCTTCAAGCAACAACGAAGGGGCTGGCGAGAACCTGTTTTTTCTTCAGTTCTTCCCCGCCCCCGGCTCGAGGGGGGAAGGGGGCTAGAATTCTACTAGATGATTTAAACTAATTAGCAACGTAAATTATGCATGTTGGGATTAAAGCGCAATGTTTTCTTCTAAACATGGACCATGTGTTACTCGTCAGCGCGAAGGCTGCTGGAGATAAATGGTGGCAACTGCAGCCTCCATCACAGGAGACGAGCGGCGAGGGCTCCCGCAGACAGACCTTCGGTGCTTGGTCCAAGGCAGAGCTGTAAAGGCCACCGCCACGCGTGTAAGGAGTTACTAACAACCTCCCACGGCAAGAAACGAAGGAAACCAAGAACAGCAGCAATTACGCAGAACAATCAAGGGAGAAGCCTGAGACTTCAGAAGAGCTTTTTGTTGTTCTGAACGACACATGAAGGCTTTTTACACTGAAGTGTCATCGGGAATTCGAGCATTCAGGACGCTCAAGACATTTTTGTCCTTCTGTCCTCTAGGGTGAAATCTCGACATTGCATCAGGCCTCTCACAGGAATACTGTAGTTTCCTGTCAAAGTGCTCAGGGCTTCTAAAATTACAAAAGAAAACCAGGGTGTTAAGCAGTGCAAAGATGGAGGAAATGAAACTCTTTTTCTCCCCTTAAAGTTTAAAAATTCCTAGAGAAGTGCCAACATATTTCCCTCCAAATACTGAACAGATTTGTTTTTTCCAGTGGAACAGCAAAACCAAAGCTGCCTTCTAGCCCCATCTACTCCTTCCTCGCACGCCCTCACAGTCAGCCCTCATTCATGGATGCCGTATTTGCAAATTGGCCTACTCGATAAAATTTATGTGTAACCACAAAATCCGTATTTGCAGCACTTTCTCAGCCATTTATACATGTGCAAAGCAGCAAGAAATTTGAATTTCCTTATTCACACGTTCCCAGCTGAATTTGAACAAGGGCATGCTATGCCATCTTACATTAGCTCATAATGGAAACAAACGTTCTTTCCGATATCTACTGGTGCTACGTTTTTCACTTTTTTTTTTTTTGCTTTGTCTTGGTGATTTCACTATTTTAAATGGCCCCCAAGCATAGTGTTAAAGCACTGTCCAGTGTTACTAAGCACAAGAAGGTTGTGATGTGCCTTACAGAGAAAATACATGTGATAGATAAACTTCATTCAGGCCTGAATTATAGTGCTACAGGCCCCGAATTCAACAGTAATGAGTCAACAATATGGTACATCTAGAAAAAGGAAGAAGATATTCGGAGATTACATGAACCCACTCTGGAAAGTGCCAAAGTAACCTTTATAGTGCATGATGTAGCTGTGGGAAAGATGGAATAGCAACTAAATTTGTGGATTCGTGAGATGACAAGCAATAAAAAGAGCATAGTAGACAGCATTGTTGTGAGGCTGAAAACCAAAGAAATGTACACTCATCTTACCCAGGGCCAAGACAATGTTAAACCCTTCTCAACTAGTGAAGGTTGGCTTGCACAATTCAAAAGGTGATACCACATGAAAAATGTTAGACTTGCAGGCAAGCCAGGTTCTACAGATCAGGAGGCAGCAGAAAAGTTTAGAAAATACCTGCTAAGTGTTACATATTAAAAAGGTTATACAGAAGAGCAGGTTTTCAGTGCTGATGAAACTGTCTTATTTTACAAGCATGCTGGCAAGTGAGCCTGTGAAATGCAAATGGCCTCCAAAGCTCCTGGCTTTAAATCATTCAAAGAATGGGTAACCTTGCTATTATGTGCAGTCGCCAAGGGTGACGTTAAGAGAAAACCCCTCATGGTACACAGAGCACAAAGCCCACGAGCATTCAGAGGGAAAACCTTGAACCATATGCCAGTCCATTGGAGATAAAACAAAAAAGCATGGATGGCATCTGAAATATTTCTGGGAAGGTTCCACAACTGCTTCCCAAAAGCTGAACACTATCTCCATGGCAAGAACCTTGCCTTCACGGTTTTATTAATCTTGGATAATGCCCCAGTTCATTGCTGTTAAGAGCTCAAAAATGCCCACCCTGACACAGAAGTTGTCCTCATGCCCCCAAACATGGCATCTCTCCTCCAAGCCCTCAATCAGGGCATGATAAAAGCTTTCAAGGCACATTATGCCAGGGAGCTTTAAGCAAGGCTTTCGAGGCTCTCAGCACCAACAAGAAGACCACCATACTGGAGTACTTGGAAGTCAGTCACCATATGCAACATTATTGCATATCAGCACAGCCTGGGACAGTGTCAAACAGGCTACCATCAGCAATTGCTGGGGAAACATTTGGCCAGACTGAAAATTTTTTAAGGTTTTGAAGATGTCACAGAAAATATGAAGAATAGTGTCAAAAACATAATGCATATTGCACAACAAATGAGTGGAGAGGGTTTCCATAACATGAAGGAAGGCGACGGAGGAAATTTGGGAAGAGACAACAGCAGAACCCATCAACCAAGACTCAGATGAGATGGCAGAATAAGGTTTTGAAGTCAGTGATGATGAGGACGGTAGTGCAAGTCAGCCTGAGACTGTGAGAATCGTCCCTCTTACAGCAGCCAAGGTGGCGGAATGGCCTTCAGCCTTGGAAGAAATTTTCAATGACATGGAAAATGGGGACCCTGTGCCCAAACGCCACCTCACATTTAAGCACCTTGCCTCAACTGCATTCATCTCTTATACCAAAACACGTAAAGATATGAGGCAAAAAGCCAAGCAGACAGAGCTGAAGCAATTATTTCAAGTCTGATTGGGAGGGAAAGTTGTTGACACCATCAGCAAGCTGTGAAAGCCAAACTCCTGGGGCAGGGCTGCCAGGCCACCCTCCTTGATGTCTTCCTCTCCTGCCCAGGGAGCTTCACCACTTTTCCTGAGTTTCCAGTGAAGTAAAAAGAAATTGTGTCTGACTCTTTGCAACCCCATGGTCCATGGAATTCTCTAGGCCAGAATACTGGAGTGGATAGCCATTCCTTTCTCCAGGGGATATTCCCAACCCAGGGATCGAACCCAGGTCTCCCACATTGCAGGCGGATTCTTTATCAGCTGAGCCACAAGGGACAAGTTTCCAAGGGGCAAGCCAGCATTGAGGGGCTTAACTACATCGTGCACTGCCCTGCCACATGTCTCACAGCTCCATCAACAGTGAGGTGGTTTCTGTACATTTGTAAATGTTTAACCTTCAGTTAACACTGTTTTGGAGGTTTTCTTCCTTGTGTTACACTGTACTGTCCAGTATGCATGTGTGTGTGTGTGAGCAGTGGACATGTGTACTTTTTAGAGCAGTCACCCTATGGTGACATTAGATAATACTATCATTGAAATAGTGTTTTCTTATGAAGATACATGGCATGTAATTATTTGTAAATATACATGTATATCTTAAATAAGCCATCTTTAAACAGAAACATACCCAAAACAAGATTAGGTATTGATTAGTTGACCAAATGTCATGACCATAGTCTCAAAGGAAACTAACCCTGTATTTCTCCAGGAACAGTGGTTCAGTTGTTGCTAATTCAGTGGTCACGGTGCCCTTGTAGAATGCAGTTACCACAAATAATGAGAATTGCCTCAACATTTAAAACTATTAATCCATAAGGATCTGTTACGAATTCTCTGAGTTCACAAATGATGTAAACATATTTTTCATAAAAATTATTAATTACAAAATGTGAATTATTGTTTGAAAATGTATCTCTTAAGGCAATGTGTTTTAAATGTTTAGTCTTCAGTTAACCCTGTTTTGGAGGTTTTCTGTCCTGTGTTACACTGTACTGTCCAGTACACAGTCTGCGTGTGTGTGAGCAGTGGACATGTGCACTCTTTAGAACAGCCACCCTATGGTGA
Source organism: Bubalus bubalis (assembly GCF_019923935.1). Lineage (NCBI taxonomy): Eukaryota > Metazoa > Chordata > Mammalia > Artiodactyla > Bovidae > Bubalus > Bubalus bubalis. The sequence continues at coordinate 1,684,529 of NC_059169.1, forward strand.
CCACATTACACAATGCCGTCATTGAAATAGTGTTTTCTTAGGAAGAAGGTTTTTTTTAATGGGTTCATTTACCATGGATGATCACTTACTGCTGGAAAGAGATATGAACCAGCACCAGTTCTATTCTATTGGGGTTTCTTATGCAGACACTGAGAAACCTTGTTCATAAATTAAGTGCATGGAAATGGATGGAGTTTTGTTAGGATGTAACTTGATTCTCTGAAACCTTCTGAGTTACATAGCCAAAGTCCTGATACAATCAGTCATAAATAAAAACTTTACCTCATCAGCTAACAGCTTGATTGGGGTCTCCTTCAATTTCTGTGAAAGCTTAAGAAGTACAACCCTGAGCTGTAGCCCACGGTCATCAGAGTCACACCCCTCCCAGCACCAGGGCTCTCTGTGACCCAGCCCGAAGCCCTCCTCCCGGCAGCGTGCACCTTGGGGGCGCAACAAGGGTGAAGTGGGAGAGGGCCGCCGTGAAAGGGGAAGGGCTAGCTGGGCAGCGCCAGGGTCTCCTCGTGCACGGGCAGCTTCCCGGCTCCTCAGAGTCGAGCACAGGTGCAAGCTGAGGACCTAGAACTGGAAATGTGACGGTGGTGCTTTAGTCGTCAAGTCGTGTCTGACTCTTTGTAACCCCATGGACTCTCGCCCACAGGCTCCTCTGTCCATGGAATTCTCCAGGCAAGAATACTGGAGCGGGTTGCCATTTCCTTCTCCATGATGATACAAAAGGCAATACTTAAAAACCACCACCCACCCATATTTTGCTGAAGAAGCGTATGAATGGTGAGCACATGAAAAAGTGTGGCACGTCCTTAGTCATGGGCGAAATGCAATTAAAACCACAGATAACACTCTCCACCCGGCAGACTGGCGAGATGGAAAAGGCTGGCAGTCTCACACACTGAAGATGGGGAGCAGTCGGAACCCCACGCCTGACGGTGGGGCGCTCTGGGAACTGCAGTCTCTCAAGAGTCAGACGTGCCTGAGCCCCAGCAGTTCCTCCCCAAGGCATTTACCCAAGCGGGATGGAAACACGCCCTCCAAAAGCCACATTCGAGGATGTTCCCAGCAGCTTCATTTGCAGCCACCCGAAGGCAGGCTCCCCTGAGTGCGTCTCCCCAGGCGTCCAGAGAGGCACTCCAACAGCTGCCCTGTGCGTTGTCCAGCAGTCCTCTCCCGAACCTCCCAGCACGACAAACTCCAGGCTTTTCCGCCACAAGCTGTAATCTGGCAGAGGCATGCTGCTGCTGTTGCTAAGTCGCTTCAGTCGTGTCTGACTCTGTGCGACCCCACAGACGGCAGCCCACCAGGCTCCCCCATCCCTGGGATTCTCCAGGCAAGAACACTGGAGTGGGTTGCTATTTCCTTCTCCAATGCATGAAAGTGAAAAGTGAAAGTGAAGTCGCTCAGTCGTGTCCGACTCTTAGCGACCCCATGGACTGCAGCCCACCAGGCTCCTCCGTCCATGGGACTTTCCAGGCAAGAGTACAGTCCCAAAAGCATTGTGATTTCCCTTTGAAACACTGCTTTTGTAGTCCCTGTCTGATAAGGGGCGTGTGTGATGTTCTGAGAATCTGCTACAAACTAAATCCCAAGGCAGCACTGAGGTCAGAGGTCAGACCTCAGCACCAGCTGCTGGGCTCCCGCCTCCCCAACTTCTTCTACCACCCACCCCACAGCCAGCACAGCCAGTTCCACTCGCAGTCAGGATAAAGGCGCCCTCAGCGCCTCCTCTCGAACTCTAAAGGCATCCAGAGTCTTAGTTTCCAAAACCGCCACCAGGAAGAACAGGCCGTCCTACCAGCAAGGAATTGCATGGGTTCCAGCTAAGATGGAGGGTACAGGAAACTAACAGCTGGGAGACACCCCGCTGCCTGGGACCCCGGTCCCCAGGAGCGGTGGCTTCCTGGGGCACCTCCACGGCCTTCCCCGCTGCCTGGGCCCCCGGTCCCCAGGAGCGGTGGCTTCCTGGGGTGCCTCCACGGCCTTCCCCGCTGCCTGGAACCGGTCCCCAGGAGCGGTGGCTTCCTGGGGCGCTCCACGGCCTTCCCCACTGCCTGGGACCCCGGTCCCCAGGAAGGGTGGCTTCCTGGGGCGCCTCCACAGTCTTCCCCACTGCCTGGGACCCGGGTCCCCAGGAGGGGTGGCTTCCTGGGGCGCTCCACGGCCTTCCCCACTGCCTGGGACCCCGGTCCCCAGGAAGGGTGGCTTCCTGGGGCGCCTCCACAGTCTTCCCCACTGCCTGGGACCTGGGTCCCCAGGAGGGGTGGCTTCCTGGGGTGCCTCCACGGCCTTCCCCCGCCCCCACTTTGTAAATAGTCTCTTCGTTAAACACTCTTCAACCATCTGTTTAGCGTCATCTGTTTTTCGCTGGGCCCCTAGCCCCAGTGAGCCTCCTGGTGGTTCAGTGAAAAACAGAACACGGTGTCACAGCAGAAGACGAGAACCACTCAGGGAGAGGACTGAGTCAGCCACAGACCTGCCACAGGCCAGTGCGCCAGCCCACCGCACTGCTTTCAGAAAGAGGCGGCTTTGATCCTGACGCCACAGCCTCCTGGTTACAGGACATGTCCTCCTGGGGGCACATGCTGCCTCTGCGTTCAAAGGAAAAAGCAGGAGGAACGTGTGTGGGTGTTCAGAAACGCATGGCCTGTGGTGGAGGCACACGGAGGTAACAGGGGCTGCCTCCCGGGAGGGGAGCGGGGGCCCACAGGACCGAGGCGTGGGGGCCTGCTTGTCACGCTGTGCCTCTCTGCACCCTTTCAATTCTGTCCCACACGCAAGTATTATTAAATAAACATATTTTTTAAAAGAAGAACACTCCACTCTCGTGTCCTCCACAAATAAAGTAGCCCTCCAATTAAAAAACAGCCCACAGAGAGCCCAGCTGTCTGCGCTGGGGTCCTTATAAAGCAGATCTCGACCTGCCCTGCCAAAACACAAGGCCACGCTTAAAACCCTAAATTCCCCACCCAGAAGTCAAATGGGCACTGAGGGGCTCGTCTAACTTGTAACGACCCAGTAGCCATTGCTTCACTCTGACTGGAGTGTGGCTGTCTCCTGCTCAGGGGCCATGCTCATTCTGCACCCAGAGAGGCTGAGGGGAGAGAAAACAGGTCAGCAGAGCCCAGCAGAAGGCCACAGGGCCCTTCCTCCAGTCCCACGGGGGACAGTGAGGCCGCTGCAGCGCCTGGGAACTGGCAGCGAGTTCCAGAGAGTAAACAGCTCCCAGGGCACACAGCCTGGGGTCGCAGGTCGTTTAGGGGAGCCATCGGAGCCTTTGATAAAGCACGGTTTCCTCTGCTTCCCTTCTTCAACACAAGCCCTACTCCCGGGTGGATGCTACGGTCATCTGAGGAGCTGGCTGAGCCTGATGGGCAGCCAGAAATGCAAATGCGCCAAGTGCAGCCTTCCCAGACATGAGGGGTGCCGGGTGGGGACCGGCCAGACTGCACAGCCTCAGTTAGCTCGGGTGTCCCCTGAGGCTCGCTTCCCACAGACTCCAAAAGCACATTTCAAGTCCCTGAGAGATGGTGGCGACCATCTCAAATGCATACCAATGCCAAAAATGGATTTTTTACAATGTGAGCACAGACATTCCCCAGATAACCCGGGCTAAACTCCTCCACCACAGTTGGATTTGACCCTCGCAGGAACGTCAGATCGACAGGCAGGTGTACAGTTACAGCCAAACGAGAGCAACCTGAAAACCAGCACGCCACCTGCCCCGTGTGGCCGTGACCCACACACAGCGTGGCAGAGGTGCGCAGCCCGGCCACTGTACTGCCTCATTCCTTCCCGACACAGGGAAACAGGAGCCCAAGTTCACAAGGGCTTCCCAGGTGGCGCAGTGGTAAAGAAGTCGCCTGCGACGCAAGAGACGTGGGTTCAATCCCTGCTAGATCAGGAAGATCCCCTGGAAAAAAAAAGATCCTCCGGAGAAGGAAATGGCAAGCGGCTCCAGTAGTCTTGCCTGGGAACTCCCATGGACAGAGGAGCCTGGTGGGTTATAGTCCACAGGGTCACAAAGAGTCGGACATGACTGGGCACACCAAGCTCACAAGACAACTTAAACTAGGCCTTGTACTCAGACGTTTGTCTTAACTCTGAAGTCTCACCCGTTCACATGGATTAGCTTCCTTTTTCTTCCCCTCTCACTCCCCTGCTTACAACCCAATGGAAACAGGCATTTTGGACCATAAAGAAAGCTGAGCACTGAAGAACTGATGCTTTTGAACTGTGGTGTTGGAGAAGACTCTTGAGAGTCCCTCAGACAGCAAGGAGATCCAACCAGACCATCCTAAAGGAAATCAGTCCTGAAAATTCATTGGAAGGACTGATGCTGAAGCTGAAACTCCAGTACTTTGGCCACCTGATGCGAAGAACCGACTCATTGGCAAAGACCCTGATGCTGGGAAAGGTTGAAGGCGAGAGAAGGGGACGACAGAGGATGAGATGGTTGGACGGTATAACCAACTCAATGGACATGAGTTTGAGTAAACTCCAGGAGCTGGTGATGGACAGGGAGGCCTGGTGTGCTGCAGTCCATGGGGTCACAAAGAGTCGGAGACGACTGAGCGACTGAACTGAGCTGAACTGAACCCAGAGCCACTGCCGACTTTCTTCGGCTCTGTCTCTGCACTGTTTCTGGTCCTTCCTGTTGGTTTCCTCTTCCACCGCACGCACTTCAGGACGGCTGGCCACGCCCATGCCTGTGCCCACGGGTGGAAGAGCCCGTGCAGAGGCTGTGGTCCCGGAGGGGAAAGTGCTGTGTACCTCTGCAGTGTCCATGCAGCAGCTGGGGCTGAGAGTCCATCTCACTGTTCACTGAACCAAGGTAGGTGAGGTGCGAGCGGGGAAGCTGGAAGAAAACCAGAGGAGCCGCAGGAACTGCAGACAGGCTCATTCTCCCCTGACTGGCACCGCAGCCGTAGCAGCAGACACGCTGTATTCTCCTGTAGTTGACCCAGTAGACACAGCCGCAACAGGGCCGTGACACGGGCCACAGCGTGGACCATAATGCAGCCCCAAGGGCCTGTAGGCACATGTAAGCTTCACGTGGAGCTTACATGTGCCTACAGAACACACGTGGCCCGTGGCCAAGCAGGTACATTGTGACATGCACGCGCAGTGCTGTAAGGGATCCCGCCTGCTACATAACCACGTATTTACAACACGTGGGGCGAGAGGGCCTGACCACCACCATCTTGCCTAATTTGGTCTCTCCCTACAGAGTCCCCGGAGAAGGGACTGGCACCCCACCCCAGGGCTCTTGCCTGGAAAATCCCATGGATGGAGGAGCCTGGTGGGCTGCAGTCCATGGGGTCGCTAGGAGTTGGACACGACTGAATGACTTCCCTTTCACTATTCACTTTCATGCATTGGAGAAGGAAATGGCACCCCACTCCAGTGTTCTTGCCTGGAGAATCCCAGGGATGAGGGAGCCTAGCGGGCTGTCGTCTATGGGGTCACACAGAGTCGGACAGGACTGAAGCGACTTAGCAGCAGCAGCAGCTACAGAGTCCCCGGGCAGGAGCCGGCCCCCAGGAGCAGAGCTGCCTGCTGCCTGAATGGGGCGCTGGGGGCGGCAGGTCTCACAGGTCTGCTCTTTGCCTCATGGACAACCCAGCCTCCTTCCTTCGACTGAGAGGCCTCAGGTTAAGGTGTCCCATGTCCGCAGCCACTGCACTGTCCACCCCCCATCCTCAGGTGTCCGGGAGGGGTCCGGGCCGCCTGCCGTGGCCCTGGTTTACTGCTGTGCCCCCTCCAGCCTCTCCCCACACAGTGAAACAGGGGCAGCAGTGGGGCTTCGGAGGAGCACGAGCCTCCTGCTCAACCAGCCCTCCCGGCTTGAGACCCCGTCTATCACTTTTAAACAGCCTGAGAAGCTGCGCTGAAGCCTCTGGGCAGCAGACGGGACACTCTGGAGACCACCTTGGAGAAGCTTTGTTTTCACCCACAGGTTAGCACGGGGGAGGTTTGAAGGCATGCAGAGGGTGCTGGCTGACTTTGCAGAGAGGCTGAGAAGCCAAACAGAGCCTTCACCCAGGGAAGAAACCTAAATACAGGGATAGGAAACAGCTGAAGACACCCGCTGGCAAGTGCGCCTCTCCATAAATAGCAGCTGAGCCCCTCCCCAGAGGGCAGGCCAGGGGCGGGGCGGCCACAGCCGGAACGCTCCTGCTGTAAAAGCCTCTCGCGTGGAAGAAGCCAGCTGAGACTTCATATTAACGGCGAGTGATAAAAAGGTGATAAAAGATGGTTATCGCCAAGAGGCTGGAGTATCTGCAGAGCACCGGCTGAGTCATGTAGGGTCAAGAGGCTGGAGTATCTGCACCGGCTGAGTCATGTAGGGCCAAGAGGCTGGAGTATCTGCACCGGCTGAGTCATGTAGGGCCAAGAGGCTGGAGTATCTGCACCGGCTGAGTCATGTAGGGTCGTAGCTGTCAGACGTGTAGCCGGGAGACACGTTTTCAAACGGCCACAGACCTTGCTAGCTAAAGACGAGGCTGCCGACGCAGACTCCAGAGTTCTGGATCCTCCATGCCACTTGAGTTGGAGTACGTCCCGTACGTGTACGATTTGCCGGTCACCTCACCCCTCGGCTCAAAACGCTCAGCAGCTCTCTATTCATTCAAGGGTAAAAGCCAGAGTACTTTCAGAGAAGGAAAAGATTAGACACGGACCGGGAGGAAGAGCTCATTTGCAAAACACATGTCCAGTCAAGGGCTTGTACGCAAAACATACAAAGAAGTACTAAAACTCAACAACAAGAAAACAGACGACCCAGTGAAAAAATGGGCAAAAGACGTGACCAGTCTCCTCACCAAAGTGGGCACAAGACGGTGTCTCGCTGTATATCGCTGTTCGCTGAACCCAGGACAGGGAAGGCAGAGCTGGAAGAAGACACCAGGAGCCGTAGGAACCGCACACACACTTTACTGGCAGCAAGGCAGACGTCGTCTCCTCTCTAATGGCTGACACAGCAGTAGCAACAACTACAACTCAGCTCAACGCGATTCTGTCCTGACTTGGCCTCAACTGCAGGAGCTTTTCAGGTGGTGCTTACAGGTCGTTGGGCACACACCGTGCTATAAACGATCTTGGCTGTTATATAACCACGTATTTACGAAACATGGGGCCAGAGTGTGAGGACGTGGGGAGACAGAGCCTGACCGCCACCATCTTGGCTAATTTGCTCTTTCCCTACAGATGGCAACGCAACAGACTGATGAAAAGGTGCCCCACGTCAGCTGTCATCAGGGAAGTGCAGCTCAACACTGCAGTGAGACGCCTCTGCACACCCGTGAGGTCCTCACCAGCCTGGGGCGGCAGCAGCCCCATCCCCACCCGGCAGGAACGCGAGCCAGACACCACGGAAGACGGCTCCTTACAAAACTGAACATGCTCCCACCCAAAGTCCAGCAGTCTTGCTCCTCGGGTAAATTCGCTTTACCCATGAGTTGGAAACATGTCCATGCAAAGACCTGAATATGAATGTTTATAGCAGCTTTATCCATAACTGCCAAAAGCTGGACGTAATCAAGATGCTCTTCCGTAGGTGAGTGAGTAAACAGACTGTGGTCCAGGCAAACAATGGGAGATCACTCAGTCATAAAAAGAAATGAGCAGTCAAGCCACAGGAAGGCACATCAGAGACCTCAATGCACATGACCGAGTGAAGGAAGCCAATCTGAAAACGCTACACACCATGTGACCCTACGCGATGACATCCCGGAAGAGGCAAAACTGCCAGGGACGAGGGGAGGGCATGGGATGGACAGGCAGAGCGCAGAGAAGTCTTAGGACCGTGAACCATCCCGTGTGACAGCGATGATGGACACGTGTGGCATCCAGGCACACAAGTGCACAGCGGGGCGAAGCCTCATGTCCACTATGGACTTTACTCAGTGTATCAGCACCGCGTCATCCACTGCAACAGCTGACACATGCTGATGCAAGACGTTAACAGCAGGGGAGAGTGCGGAGGGCTGGATGGAATCTTCTATGCTCTCTGTTCAGTTTTTCTGTAAACATAAGACTGCAAACACAAGCTGGAATCAAGATTCCCGGGAGAAATACCAATAACCTCAGATATGCAGATGACACCACCCTTATGGCAGAAAGTGAAGAGGAACTAAAGAGCCTCTTGATGAAAGTGAAAGTGGAGAGTGAAAAAGCTGGCTTAAAGCTCAACATTCAGAAAACAAAGATCATGGCATCCGGTCCCATCACTTCATGGGAAATAGATGGGGAAACAGTGGAAACAGTGTCAGACTTTATTTTGGGGGGCTCCAAAATCACTGCAGATGGTGACTGCAGCCATGAAATTAAAAGACACTTACTCCTTGGAAGGAAAGTTATGACCAACCTAGATAGCATATTCAAAAGCAGAGACATTACTTTGCCAACAAAGGTCCATCTAGTCAAGGCTGTGGTTTTTCCAGTGGTCATGTATGGATGTGAGAGTTGGACTGTGAAGAAGGCTGAGCGCCGAAGAATTGATGCTTTTCAACTGTGGTGTTGGAGAAGACTCTTGAGAGTCCCTTGGACTGCAAGGAGATCCAACCAGTCCATTGTGAAGGAGATCAGCCCTGGGATTTCTTTGGAGGGAATGATGCTGAAGCTGAAGCTCCAGTACTTTGGCCACCTCATGTGAAGAGTTGACGCATTGAAAAAGACTCTGATGCTAGGAGGGAGTGGGGGCAGAAGGAGAAGGGGACGACAGAGGATGAGATGGCTGGATGGCATCACTGACTCGATGAACGTGAGTCTGAGTGAACTCCGGGAGTTGGTGATGGACAGGGAGGCCTGGTGTGCTGTGATTCATGGGGTCGCAAAGAGTCAGACACGACTGAGCGACTGAACTGAACTGAAGACTGAAAATAAAGTCTACTGAGTTTTTAAGTCAATGACCTTAAGATGGCTGAGCAGGCCTGCACAGGCAGCTCTTCCATGCCCTCCCTGACCTCACCAGCCAGCCACTACTCTCCCCCAACCCACAGTGAACTCTGCTGTTCCCGGAATTTGCCAGCCAGGCTCCCACCTCAGGGCCTTCACAGAGGCTCTTCCCATTGCCTGAAACTCCCTTCTCCCTGACATCCAGGTCTCGCCTTTGCTCATATACATTGTCTTTGTTTAAACATCACTTCCTGGTACACCTCCCTACCGACCAGATGCAAAACTGCAGCATCACCATAACTGCTGGCACCCCCTGCCCACGATGTCTCCATAGCTCCAGCACAAACATGCAATGCGATCTACGTGTGTGCCCAGAGAGCCTCCTTGCACGTGGAACACACATTCCACACGTAGAGTCTGTGTGATGAGTGCTGGGTCTCAACACCTGGCACACAGTGACAGAGGCACTGAGCATGTTATCTGGTAGGTGAATTGATGGTTTCCAACTTCACTGGCTCTATAGTTTACTCATTATTTAGGGCTTCCCTGGTAGCTCAGACGGTAAAGCGCCTGCCTGCAATGTGGGAGACCTGGGTGTGATCCCCGGGTCAGGAAGATCCCCTGGAGAAGGAAATGGCAACCCACTCCAGTACTCTTGCCTGGAAAATTCCATGGATGGAGGAGCCTGGTAGGCTGCTGTCCATGGGGTTACAAAGAGTTGGACACGGCTGAGCAATTTCACTGGCACTAAGGACCAGAGCCTGTGACTCGAATTGGTACCAGAACCACTTGGGTCGAGCTTCCAAAAATGAAGGTGAGTGATGCTGACAGCAGCTAGAACCAAAAAGGAAGGCAGCTGGTGTAACACGAGAACTGAATATTTGACACAGGAACCGTGCTTAAAAACACACACACACGGAAATATAATATCCATAGACTAAACGACACAGACGTAAGAGACGCTCTGGGTTTTAGCATAAACCCGTAAGCCCTTTCTGTCAAGGCTGACGGATGCATCCTGTTACCGAAGGCCCCGCCTAAGGCCGGCCGCCAGCAACCCAGCGCTCTGAGGGCAGCCAGCACGGGGTCCGGGCTCCGCTCCCCTCCGTGGGCACCAGGCCTCAGTCAGCCGGGCACCGCCAAGCACCAGCCTCTGGCTTCAGGGCCGGCTCCCTGTCACTCAGGATGATCGCTGACTCCAGGCAGGGCCCATAACCAGCTGGCTGGCTCCCTCAGGCCTCACCTCCTGCCCGTGAGGCGATTCCAGCCCCCTTCACCTGAAGGAGATGGCCCCTGAAGGTCACCTTGGCAGTACAGTATCATCTAGAAAAGCAGTGTGCTCTGACCGCACTTGGGTGGCAGGGTTGCCAGAAATTAATTGTTTTCTTCGGTATTCAGTGACAAAGTGCACTTTAAATGGCCTTTGTTGTGCAGTCACTAAGCTGTGTTGGGACTTTTTTGTAACCCCATGGACTGAGCCTAACGGGCTCCTCTGTCCATGGGATTTTCCAGGCAAGAACACTGGAACATTTCCTTGTCCGGGGGATCCTCCCGACCCAGAGGTCAAATTCACATCTCCTGCATTGGCAAGTAGATTCTTTACCACTGAGCCACCAGGGAAGCCCTCTTAATTGGCTACTGAACTGAAAAGCACAGACTCCTCAGTAGTGGTGGAAAGCCAGCACAAGCCACAGACCCCTACAGACCTGCAGAGAGAAGGGGTCCCCAGCCTAAGGACCCAGGCCCACCCTCCGTGGGAGGCAGCAGGAGGGGCCACGGCCCTGCAGACCCCTACACGAAGAGTGTTTTCACCTGGGCCTGGACGCCGCCCAGCCCCAAGTCCACACCTCGGCTGATCTACCTCTCCCCTTAAAAGCCTCAGTTTTAGACAGAGCCCTTACCTACAAGTGTCTCCATATCCTTTGGTAGCTTTTAGTGACTCATCCTCTTATTGAGCTACAGGCCCTTCTAACGCTAATATGAATATTTCAAGGATCCTGCCTTAAGTGCCCTGACTTAAATAAAACAGTCATCAAATCACAAGCAAGCCTCCTGAGCTTGGTCTCTTAATGGAGGCTGTGTTTCTCTTCTGTTTTATACAAGAATTTCTAGAAGTAAACAGACAGGTGAGGAATCCCATTTTGCAGATAAATTCCAAGTGCCCCTTCCAATCCAAGGCAGGATTTCTTTCCAAGCGCTCTACCTCCACGTTTCAAGGCTCCAAAAGCCACCGTGAAGCAGCCTGGGGTCCGCTCTGTCCTGAACTAAGAAGCTCTAGGTGAGGACGTTTCCCAAGTGCAGAGGTGGGGGGGCACACCAGGCCAGCAAGCAGCCCACGCTCCCCTGTGGGGCAGCCGCCAGGTCAGCGAGCAGCCCACGCTCCCCTGTGGGGCACACCAGGCCAGTGAGCAACCCACGCTCCCCTGTGGGGCACACCAGGTCAGCGAGCAGCCCACGCTCCCCTGTGGGGCACACCAGGCCAGCGAGCAGCCCACGCTCCCCGTGGGGCAGCCGCCAGGGCTCGCACCTCCGTTCCTTGTCCTTGCAGCACCGTGCGTGTCATCGGGCTGGCCCCAGGTTACAGCACCGGTGAGCTGATGAGCTCGGGGGCCGTGAGTGGTCCCGAAATGTGTCCCCTGGACCAGCAGCATCAGCATGTCCTGTGCACCCTTGAGAAATGCCCACCCTCCGCAACCTGGACTGTGAAATCAGAAACTCTGGGTGGAGCCCAGCAGTCTGTATCTTCACAAGCCATCCAGGAGGTTCTGGGCACACTCGCGTGTAAGAACCATGTAACCACCTATGCCAAAGGTGCAAAGAGAGGAACCACCACTGAAACACAGGTACTGCCAACTGCGATGTCAGTAGCTTCACTCATAACTTTGATGTAAAACTGTAAACATTTTTATACAAAAATTCATTGTTGGGCAGCTATGCTTCCAGCTCTAAGAAAGGAAAAGGAAACCATCCCAAGCCAGGAATTTCGAGGCATAGGCTCCTCAGTGGAAGTGAGAGGTGGGCAGAGAGGGAAGAGACGTCTTCCTCCTACGTCCTTATCAGCGATACCATCCCCACCACGTGCATGCACACTCAGTCGTGTCCGACTCTGTGCGGCCCACGGACGGCAGCCCACCAGGCTCCCCCGTCCCTGGGATTCTCCAGGCGAGAATACCGGAGTGAGTTGCCATCTCCTCCTCCAGGGGATCTTCCTGACCCAGGGATCAAACCCACATCTCCTGAGTCTCCTGCACAGGCAGGTGGATTCTTTACCGCTAAGCCACTTCATCCTCTCAAAGGAAAAAGACTAAGGAGGAAAAACAACTGATGAGCCCCCATCCCCCACACAAGGACACAGACGGGCGAGTGTGGGTTTATTGCTTTAAAACGGGAAAGTGAAGTGAAGTGAAAGTCGCCCAGCTGTGTCCAACTCTTTGTGACCCCATGGACTAGTCCATGGGATTCTCTAAGCAAGAATACTGGAGTGGGTAGCCATTCCCTTCTCCAGGGGATCTTCCCAATGCAGGGATCGAACCCTAGTCTCCTGCATTATAGGTGGATTCTTTATCAGCTGAGCCACAAAGGAAGCCCAAGAATACTGGAATGGGTAGCTATTCCCTTCTCCAGGAAATCTTCCCAACGCAGGGATTGAATCCCAGTCTCCTGCATTGCAGGTGGATTCTTTACCAGCTGAGCCACAAAGGAAGCCCAAGAATAGTAGAGTGGGTAACCTATCCCTTCTCCAGCAGATCTTCCCGACCCAGGAATCAAACCAGGGTCTTCTGCATTGTAGGCAGATTCTTTATCAAGTGAGCTATCAGGGCAGCCCTTGAGTGGGAAAAACAACACCCGAAAGCTAAACATTGCTTACACTCACTGCGGTTGTTTAGGGACAGTATTCCCAGTAAATACAACTTGATTTACTTTTATCTCCCTTCATTTATTATAATATGTAACGAATTGGGAGTGTTTTCTACATGAGAAAGAGAGCAAGGCCCAGGAGAGATGTGCATATATTCATAAAATTATAAAACAAATAGTCTTTGACTTGAATCTGAACTTCCTAAAAACTGTACATTGACATCCCTAAAAGGCCTTCCCTCCAATGGATCTGGACTCTCAAATGTCGGCAGCACGTCGAGACGGCCTAGAGTGGCAGGTTCTCAACCATCCCTATCTTTACCTAAAAAGCCATTCACTGTAAAATGAATCAAAGCGGGGAGATTCAACACCTGACGTAAATTCATTTATAAGACAGGGGTTTCCCTGGCAGTTCAATGGTAAAGAAGCCACCTACCAATGCAAGAGACAAGAGTTCAATCCCACATGGAGAAAGATCCCACATGCCGAGGAGCAACTAAGCTCAGGGGGCCACACCCCCTGAGCCCAGGCCCTAGAGCCCAGGACCCACACCTCCTGAGCCCGCGCCCTAGAGCCCAGGATCCGCACCTCCTGAGCCCGCGCCCTAGAGCCCGGGGGCCCGCACCTCCTGAGCCCGCGCCCTAGAGCTTGGGGGGCCACACCTCCTGAGCCCGCGCCCTAGAGCCCGGGGGCCCGCACCTCCTGAGCCCGCGCCCTAGAGCTTGGGGGGCCACACCTCCTGAGCCCGCACCCTAGAGCCCGGGGGCCCGCACCTCCTGAGCCCGCGCCCTAGAGCTTGGGGGGCCACACCTCCTGAGCCCGCGCCCTAGAGCCCGGGGGCCCGCACCTCCTGAGCCCGCGCCCTAGAGCCCGGGGGCCCGCACCTCCTGAGCCCACGTGTCACAACTCCTGAAACAAGAGAAGCCGCTGCAGTGAGAAGCCTGGGCACCAAAACTACAGAGTGGCCCCCGCTCGCCGCAACTAGAGAAAGCCTGCATAGCAATGAAGACCCAGCCCAGCCAAAAATAAATGTTAAATTTTTTAGAAGAGATTTTCAAAAAAAGATAAAACAGATTTATTTTTAAAAAAAAGTTGTAAATCTCAGAGGGGCTCAGACTGACCACTGCTCAGCCTCAACACACTGGCCGGACTTGAACCCCTGTTAAAACATGTAGGAAGTGAGGGAAAAACCACACAGATGTGTTTCCCTGAAGCCACTGAAAGGAATAGAGTTTTCTAAAGTCTCCTTTATCAAGAAAAAAAATTGCTGAAGGTCAACGTTCTCTTAACAAGATTTCTTAGAGTTGATGAGCATCAGGCTGTGAAAACCCACCCCAAGTTCATGCATCCTCGGATCCCGCGGGCGCCCGCTCTTTCAGCCCCACGCTCTGCTCCCCGACCTCCGGGTCCACGCTGCCCCGGTTCTGACAACACCCCCCAGCCCCTATGCTCAGCCCCTCCCCGGGCACAGGTGCCCTTGTTAACATCACCGACCACTAGGCTGACTGCTCTGGGTCTTCCCCCCATTCTTCCTCATCAGTCTAAGAGGGTCATCAATTCTGCAGATTCTTCTTAGAGAATAAGCTTTGGGTTTTGCTGTCTCTGGTAATTTTCTGCTTTCCACGTCACCGGTTGGTCTTCGAGTTCTTCATTATTCTGTTCTGTCTGTTGCTTACTTTGGGTTTATCTTGCCTTTATTGTTCTAGCTTCTTAAGATGGCAGCTCTGTTCCACCCCACAGAAGACTTAAAGCCTGTGCTGGGTGAGTGCCCTCTCATTCCCAGAACATCGTTCTAACTATTTATAAACAGGATGCCTAAGACTCACACCCAATTAAACAGTTACTGTGAGTTATCTGAAGACCCAGCCTGGGCTCGCCGACAAGGCAGTTACTCGGGTTCAGTCTACATAAACGTGCTTGGTCAGAGGTCAGAGGAAGGAGAAACAGAACTTTCCTCCCCGTTCCTCTTCCAGAGATGAAGTCTGGGAGCCACTCGGCTCCAGGCTCTCCCCACTCAGAGGCGTGGCTTCAGAGCATGCTGCCCTCTGGAAGCTTAACCTTTGCCAAGAGGCTGCTGAGAATCTAACCCCGTTCTATTTATGGGGCTTGTTTTCAAAGGAAACAAAAATGCCTTAACAAATAGGAGAACCACAACCAGAAAACTTCACGTTTCCATGAGAAATCTGTTATGCACGTCGCTGAACAAGGCAGTTTCTCCAGCACCGCAGAGAGACGGCCCTGCGGTCACCAGAGAAGTGAAGGCTGAGGGGGCGTGTGTTCCCACGCCTCTGGCTCCTCCCGAAGGCCAGCAACCCGGCCTGGGGGCCAGGACAAGGCCTCCACAGCGCCGAACTTTCTGTCAGAATTTCTACAACATTCTTCACAGAGTGAAGAACAGAGTCATAACCTTTTGGTATGCATTCCTGGATCAGGAAGATCCCTTGGAGAAGGGAATGCCTACCCACTGCAGTATTCTTGCCCGGGAAATCCCGCAGACGGAGGAGCCTGGTGGGCTACGGCCATGGGCCACACAGAGTCGGGCACGACTGACCACACAGGCACACACAGAAACAGGCTTTCTTCAGAAAGTCTATATTCCTAACAAAAGACTCCTGAACAAGTTTACTAACTTCAGCTGGAGTTAAAAGTCTCTTGTGAACTTATAAACAATTGTGTGGCAAACGTTTTAATCAGATCTTTTCAACAACTAAGATGCGTTTGTTACTCAAAGTGTATTTTCCTCTAACACATCATTGAGCATAAACATTATATTTCAAAAGTTAGAACATTAATTTGCTAGATTAAATTGAAGTAATAAAAAAAAATTTAAGTCCCCCCAAAAAAAGTCTCTTAGGAACAACTTAAGCCATCTCAAGCTCAGGGAGTCGGTGGGAAAGTGTGTGCCCGGCAGAGACTTAGCAGTCAGATACCCAGGATGGAGGGGAAAGGGCCACCACAGGCCAGAGGGTTTGCAGATAATCCAAACCAGGCTGTTCTAAGGATTTCTGCTTGACTGCTAAAAAAACCACGCTGCCAGAACACGACTTCTGCCAGGAGCTGCGACTTCAAAGCAAACCCGGACACCAGGGCTCCCGTGTTAAATAAACCATTAGATGTAAGCAGGGAGAGGCTTCCCATGCTGCACTTTTTTTGGTTCTGAATCATGTGCACCTCCTTTAGAGAAAAGATAGGAACCTTATCAGTTCCTTTTTAAAGGCTGCTCTCCGTGTAACCGCAATTACAGTCACGCACTAAACACCACTTGAGCTCTCAAGCCTTGTACCGCGCCCACCGCCACGGGAGGCTGCAGGACAGCCAGCCAGGAAGCCTCAGTGGCCGCTGAGGCGAGCCCGTGCTTCTGTGCGCGGGGCCGCGCTCGGCTCGCCTGGGCTCACGCGGCCGCGGGGACCCCTGATCGAGATGGCAGCTCCGCTGACCTCGCCTGGACTGGCCCATGAAGGGGGTCGGAGGGCTTTGGGTGGGCCCGGGCGGCTCAGCAGGCACAGCTGAGCTCTTGGCCCTGTGGTCTTGCATCCTGCAGCATTTGGGGCCCGGGTGCAGACAGCCCCTGAGAGAGCATGGAAAGACACCAGGCCTCCTGGGAACTGCTGCCTGCCCCTGTCTGCCACATCCGTTGCCAAAACAAGTCAAGGTCAGCTCAGATGCAAGAAGTGAGGAACAGGCCCCACCCCACCCCTTGATGGGAAGAGCTGCAGTGTGACCTGACAAGGGGTGAGGGGCGTGGCTGCAGGGGCACAGCGAGGAGGGGGCGGGGGCCTGCTCCGTAACCTACCACGGCCCTTCTCTAATCCGTTGTGTGCCCTACGAAGCTGACCTCCGTGGAGGCTGACCTCTATGCCCATTGCCCCAGCACAGTCCTGGAGACCCCATTCATTTAGACTACAGTGTGAATGACTGCCCCCAGGCTGTACAGTGCACAACTTACTCAACCATATGGTGCTGCCCTCAGCGAACCCATCTGTAAAATGATGAATCTGGGCCGCATGGTGTCTTGAGAATGCCTTCCACTGAGAATTCACAAATGCTTTACACTTCAGACCCTACGGTTTCTCTTACGACTTGCCTGAAAGGGCAGTATAGAACACACGTGTGTGTGTGTGTTTCCATGTATATGATGGGTACACTGGCATGCACACAGTAGGAACATAACAAATACATCAGTTACATGTGCTGACATTAGAATGAAGATTAAAATAATTTTGAACAAATGTGTTGGAAATGTACAAACATCCCACCCCTCTTCCTGGATTACAGAAGTATCCCACAAAAGCAAGACTGAGAACTACCAGTTTGGTTCATAAAACGAGAAATACAGAGCTAAAGTTAGACAAAAAAACATAAGGAAACAAATGATCCGACCCTAACTTGGTAGAACTGAGGAGGAGAGGAAACATCAGAAATCGTACCCAGGACACACCCGCCCAGGACAGCGGGACGCCCTCCCAGTCCAGACACGGGGGTTGGCGGGCCTCACTGCCCATCTGTGGCTCTGGGCCCTTCCCATGCACGAAACCCTAGACGCACGAAACCCGAGCGCCCAGCCAGCCCTCTGGCCCCTTGGGCCAGCAGCTGCGTGCGCTCAGCAGCTGCGCGGGGATCTGCAGCTAAGCAGAGGACCCAGGAACACATTCCGTGGTCCCACCGCCCCAAACAATGGTATCCATGAGGGTGAGAAGGAAGGGCCGCCAGCACCCTGAGATGGCAAGAGTCTGTCCAGTTGTGAGAATAAGGAAATACTCCCAGACATGGGTGGCCTTAAGGTCCAAGTCCTGGCTTAGCGTTTTCCTGGATGTAGCACAAGTTTCGGCTGTTGATCTATAAAAGCATCACCTACGAGGACCAGGTCCGCACCCAGCACTGCACACGGCCCCTCACATCCACTCACTCACCCTAGGAACAGCCCTACCAGCCCATGAGGCCGTTTCCTCCAGACAGCAATGGTTAACCTTGATCTTCTCTCTCTCTGTCGCTCAGTCGTGTCTGACTCTCTGCGACCCCATGGACTGTAGTCCGCCAGGCTCCTCTGTCCATGGGAATCCAGGCAGGAATACTGGAGTGGGTTGCCACTTCCTTCTCCAGGGGATCTTCCCGACCCAGGGATCGAACCCACGTCTCCTGTGTCTCCTGCATTGCAGGTGGATTCTTTACCCATTGAGCCATTGGGGAAGCCCTAATCTTGTTTTTAGGAGGAAGAAAGTCAGGCTCAGAGAAGTCGGGCAGGTTGTCCAAAGTCACACAGTAAATGGACGATTCTGGAGCACATCCTGGGACCACCCCACGGTATAGGCCCCAGGGGCATGGTGGGTCTTGGGAACCACCGGGCAGTGCCCTGGGCAGAGGTGAGCTCCCAGACCGTGTGCGGGACCTTGGCCACCTTCTCCTGACCCCCGTGCAAAGCCAGCCCGAACGTCTAGAGACAGTCCCACCAAGTAAGCGTATCTCTCTCTCTCTCTCACACACACACACACACACACACACACACATACACACGGCATTGTTTTAAATCTCAGCTTAGATGGATTCTGAGTGAACTCAGGGTCCGAAGGCCCAGGAGCCCCAGCGGAGGTTATCAGGTGCCAGAACGAGAGCGGAACACTCGTCCGTGGGGGCGTCCTCTGCAGGGCCGCCTTTCTCAGAAGACTTGTCCCGGGACCGGCTCTAGCGCCCCCCTTCCCCGCCGTTGCCCCCCGGCTCCCATCCACCCAGGCCACCCACCTGCGCCTGCGCACGGTATCACACCGCCCCTTCCCTCCCGGGACGCCCGCGGACGGCGGCTGACCTAACCCTGCGCTCTCGTCCGCTGCGGCCGCTCAGGTCGGTGGCCTTCCCGCCCTGTCTGGTGACCCCCGAAGCAGACGGGGGGCGCAGCCGGGGCTCACCAAGGCCACCTGGAAGGTCCCGCCTGGGGCCGCGGGCGCCCCCGGGGGACGCCCCCAGCCCCTGGCAGCCGGGGGCCCGGGCTCGGCACCCCGCAGGGCCTCAGGGTCCTCCCTGTGACGCGGGGGCCATGTGGAGCCACAGCAGTTCAGCCACTCGGGGCGCTCAGTGCTTTCTGGAAAGGAGGCGCATCTGAAGGTGGGCTGCGCTTAGAGAAACGCGGGAAGAAGGCCACCGCGGTGCCACTTCCATCCATAGCACGAGGCCCCAGGAGAACACAGGCCGCGCCCTCCCGCCCCAGGGCCCCGAGGACAGCGCCCCCGACAAAACACCAGCCTGCGGCCCTTCCCCAGCGCCGCAAACCCATCACTCCGCACGCGTGTGCCTGCGCGTGCGTGCGTGCGTGCGCGCGCGCACTCGGGAATGCCGGCATCGACACCCCAGCACTTCCAGCGTGCCTCTCTGGAGATGACGGGAGGCAGTCCCAGTTGAATGGAATTTAGTTGTGTCTGCTTTGTTCTGAGTGAAGCAGCAAGCGCAGTTATGGCTTCTCTCTTGGGTGCTGGGTAGTATCTGAAAATCTCTGCTTCAAAGGCAGATATTTCTTACGACAAAAGGAACTATCCTGAAATCTCAAGCAGTTTCATTAGAAGCAACTCAATACAGCCAGTAATTCCCTCTGCAAACTTGAAAGATGTCTTCTCCTTACAAACACAGGAAGTCATGCGTTCTGGAACCTTTCTCTTGGAGAGCCTCACCTGCGACGAGCAGGTGTTTGTGGCAGCTCCAGGGCACGGCTTCCAAACCAGCTGGTCCGGAGTAAGGCCCTCACACCACACCACACCACACCGCCGACCACGTCCTTCTCCGGGGGCCAGAAAAAAGACACACTTCTCCGGGTAGATGCTCAGAACCGCTCGCTGGCCAATGGCCACTAGGACTAGATTTTTCTTCTACCCCACCCCAACCCAGAATCTCAAGAATGAGCAGAAAGCAAGTCAGGAATCAATTAGGAAAATTCAATTTCTTCCTGCCTTGCTGCATCAGAATTCACGGATTCTCTGCAAGCCTGCGGAAAATCAGGCAGGACTGCCCGATCTGTTTGCTGTTGCTGTTGAGTCGCTAAATCGTGTCCAACTCTTTCGCGACCCCATGGACTGAAGGCCGCCAGGCTCCTCTGTCCATGGGATTCTCCAGGCAAGAACACTGGAGTGGGTTGCCATTTCGTCCTCCAGGGGATCTTCCCCACTCAGGGCTCGAACCTGGATCTCCTGCATTGACAGGCAGATTCTCTACTGCTGAGCCACCTGGAAAGCCCCGATCATAGTTTGGGAAAATAAACACCATACTCCAACCCACGCCTTGGAAAACTCAGTAGAGGCTGCAGAGCCCAGAGCGAGTCCCTTCTAGCTCCTCATTCCCCAGCCCCTCTCTGTCTACACCGGACATTCTTTCTGACTTTTCCCTCGGCCTCACACTGCTCTTGTTTTTAGAATTATGTCTTCTCCTGGACTCAAAGCCTTAAGAACTTGTTATGCCGTCTTTTTTGTCTCCCATAGCACCTTGCACCTGCAGGCACGTAAATACTTAATAAGCTGATTCAGTCAAACTTACTGCGCAACTTGTTATGGGTTGGGTCATGACCCCGGAAATTCATTTGTTCCAGCCCCAAGCCCCAGGGCAGAATGGGACCTTATTTGGAAACAAGGTTATTGCCAGTGTAAACAGTCAGTGTTATTCTGGGATGGCGGCCCTCATCCACTGACCCGAGTCCTTATGAAAGGGGCGTCCGGACACAGTGGAGACCCCAGGGGGTGCGGTGGGCAGACTGGACCTCTGCTGCCATAAGCTAGGAACCAGCAGAGACCTCGGGGAGGGGGGAACAGACCCCCAACCCCTGCAGAGGGCATGGCCCTGCCCACCACGTCCCCACGGCGTGAAAGCATGCAGTCCTGGTGTGTGAGGCCAGGTCTAGGGGTCTTTGCTGCAAAGTCCCAGGAAGCTAACACACAGCCCAGCAGCTCCCACGAGTCTGGATGCACACCACACCCCGGGCACCGGCAGGGCCACAGGGCAGTGTGTGTGACTCCACAGATACGCGTAGCGAGAGGGTCTCCTGGCCACACTTGGTGGCTTACGGTGTGTGTTCCTGGGCAGAGAGGGGGGGAACCGGGTCCCTAAGTGTTTGAATCGAGCAACGTCATCTGCGGCAATAACAAGCAACATGGGAGCGGCCCGGGGACGTCCCTGGGGGTGCAGTGGTTAGGACTCTACGCTGTCACCGCCCAGGGCTAGGGTTCACTTCCTGGTGGGGGAACTAAGACCCCACCAGCCACGAGGGGCATCCAATAACCAGGTAAGTAAGTAAGTAAAGCAGCCTTTCACGACTCCTGTTATCCGAGTGTGTCTCCTGGTCGTACAGGAGTTTCAGAGGTTGGGGCATGACAGCTTCTCAATTTCAGCCCCTCTGACTACATGGTTCAGAGTCGGTTATACTGTTACCTAAGGAGCTGGGCGGAGAAGGCAATGGCACCCCACTCCAGTACTCTTGCCTGGAGAATCCCATGGATGGAGGAGCCTGGTGGGCTGCAGTCCATGGGGTCGCTAAGAGTCGGACACGACTGAAGCAACTTAGCAGCAGCAGCAGCAAGGAGCTGGGTGCCCAGAGGGCTCCCTGGACCCTGCAGCCTCCATGTGTTTCTCATCACAGGAGGAATGAATGACGGAAGCAAACAGTGTGGGCAGGGCGGAAAAACATCCTGGCTGTTACCAGACAGAATCAGAGCAGCAGGGGCTCACCCAGGGAGATCGAGGAAACCTCAGAACACCCACTGTTCTCCCCTTCGGCAGAGAGGACCCCCTCGGCAGTAACAAACTGCATCTCTCGCTTGAACCGCTCCTGGAAAGTTTCTGAGCCCCGTCTGACCTTCCACCTAAAGAAAAGCAGGCCACATGAAGGGAACCTCAACAGAAAGCTTTGCAGAGTGAGCAGAACAACCTGAACTGAGATGAACTTCCCTTTCTTTCCTCACCCTCTCGCCAGCCCTGAAACAGAACAGAGCTACCGAAGGCACGAAACACCCTGGGACATGCTTTCTTAATGAAAGGCACATGGGAAAGCCGAGGCACCCCAGCACTCTTCCCGACTCTGTGCCACGCTCGCCTCCATCTGATGGCTCCTTTCACATTTTGTGAATTTGCAAAAAGTTAAGTTGCAGGCTGCTGACACTCTGTTAACCAGTCTTCCATGTGTTCGTGTGGCAAGCTGGGGTCAAGAGCTTTTCAATTCCATATGAATACTCCGCGAAGTTTCCAAACGTTCCTTTTTAAGGAAAAACAACGTCCTCGGCCTGGCGTTCCCACACTGGGGTGAAGGGTGCTCAGCGTGTGTGCTTTCTGGCAAACAGGAAAGTTCTCTGCTGTGCACGCAAACATGGGAAAGTTCAAGTAAATAACTGTCTCAGGAAATGGAAAATGCTCGTGAAACTTCTGAAACCCAGGGTTTCCAGGGGCAGAGAATGGCTAATATTTTACTCCCCAAACCTACCTTTGTACCACAGAGAAGTGGTCGCTATGTCTATAATTTGCGACTTTGACGTTGAACTTGCACTGTGGCTGGGTCCCTCTAAACAAACCAGTCGGGGCCTCGGGGCGGGGGGCGGTGATGAAAGGGTGGCTGCCCTATAAGAAGTTCCCAGACGACCACGGTTTCAGAGCATGTTGGCTTGTTTCCGTTTGGCTTCTGCAAATTAAATGTTAGTCATTCCTCTCCTTGTTGCTTCCAAGTGAAAAGGAGGGCTACGGTTTTCTAAGAAAATCTTTCTACAATTTAAAAGAGAGTGATTCCTGAAGTCCACCAGTCAATATGAATGCAGTTAATAGGCCAAATAGCGTATGCATTGATAATGACATGTTTTTAATCAAACCGCCTCTGAAGTCTCTTAAAGCTTTACTCTTAGGAATGGAACCATCTTTTATATAAGCCTGTTTTGGTTAACTTAGCATGCATTTTCAATGCTTCTCAACATCTGTCTCTTATTACCAGAGGTCCTGATATCCAGATGACAACAAAGTATTCTGAGTGCCTTGGAAGTTAGTCTGCTCTTTATTCCTGTCTTGAATCATAATTTTATTGTGACACCAGGTTCTCTGAGGAGCAACATTTTTACTCCCTGGACAGACAGGGGGACAGCCTTTCTAAAATGCAGATTCTGTTTGCACAAATGTGTTCCATGTGGGAGCCTGGATGGGAAGAGAGTTTGGGGGAGAAAGGATACATGTGTGTGTATGACTGAGTCCCTTTGCTGTCCAGCTGAAACTATCACCGCATTGTTAATCAGCTATATTCCAGTATAAAACAAAAAGTTTAAAAAAATACGTTCCAAGTAAGAAAATACCTGAAACTAGTTAGTATGTGTCCACAATTCAGACAAATACAGTCTTTTCTGACCTTTAAAATGTGGTGCCAGAACATGCACGAACTTAAAAGATTCAACACTTTACTTTCTAAAGTCACCTAATTCACATTTTATTGTTAGCAAACTGATAACTGTACCGTTGGGGCCAATACACCCTATTTAAAAAATTAAATAATTTTTCCAAGTTATGGTGCACTTTCATGTCTACATTTAAACCATTTAAGAAACTGTTGATCTTAAGATTATGTATTTGGGGGGAAAAAAAACTGGGGTAAGACTGTAGTGTTTCTGCAACACGGTGATTCACCGTGTTTAAAAGCGCCCTATCGGCTCGGCCCTGCTTTGTCAGCTGAGCCAGGGGAAAGCAAAGTTGAACACTCAGAGCTGCGGCCAAGGTTCACACTCCAGCCGCGAGAAAACCGCAAGTCACGGAGAAGGGCAGCGGGTCTGCGGGACTCGGGATTCTGTTCCGAACCAGGGATGAGCCTGAAAACGCATCCTAGGACTTGCGGCCGGCCCTGAAACGCCAGGGCTTCCCGACCCCGTGTGCGGTCCTCCGGGTTTGGAGACAGGAGAATTCTTCCCTGGGGAGGTCAGCACACCATCTCCCAGCCCAGCTCTCCGCGACTGATAAACGATCTTTTAAAAATGCAACTGGTCAGCGAACCAGAGGCCGAAAGTCTCACACGACACCAGCAACAAAAGCTGTTCAAACAAAGCCGGGGAGGACGCCCGCGGGCGCCGCAGCCCGGTTTCGGCTCAGGTCGCCCCGGAGCGGCGCCTCCTCGTGCGGGCGGGGCTCCCGCGACCCCCGGCCTCCCCGGGCCGCTCCCCTCGAACGCGGCCCCCCGTCCCCGCCGGCCCCGCACACAATGGCGCCCCGAGCCCGGGCGGTATCCCGCCGCCGACTCCCCGCGCCGCCCGCGCGCCCCCCGCGCGCCCGGGCCCGCGCACAAAGGAAGCGCGTGGGCTCCTCCGCGCGCGCGCGCGGCCACCAGGTGCGGGCGCCGGCGACCCCGCGCCCGCGCGTCTCGGCGCACCCCGGGCCGCGGCGGGGGCCAGGTGGGGCGCGGGGCCTCCGTACGCGCGGGGCCTCCCGCCGCCCGGGCCTCCGTCCGCCCCGGGCCTGTCCGCCGGGGGTGCGTGCGCGGGCCGGGCCGGGGGGGCACTCACTTTCTCGATGGTCCCGGGCAGCAGGCGCTCCAGCAGCCTGCAGAGGACCACCCCATCCTTCAGAGACGCCTGCAGGAAGCCCTCCGGGTCCGAGATGGTTTTCTTGGGCGACTCCAGCACGCCCAAGGTAATGAGCCACGTAACGGTCTGCTCGGCGGAATTCATCGCGGCGGCGCGCCCGGCCTCCCCGCGCCGCGAGCGCGTCTCGGCGCCGTTCACCTCGGAGCGGCCGCGGCCCGGCCGGCTGCGCCCACCGCCCCCTCCTCCCGCTCGCCCATGGAGAGCCCGGCGACGGCGATTGGCTCGGGCGGCGCCGCGGTCCGGCCGGCTCGCGCTCCCTCGCGTGCGTCCTGGCCGACTGTCAAGCGCCTTTTCATTAGATGCACATGAACCGGCGGCGGCCGCCCGGCGCCGCCCCCGCCGCCGCCTCCCGGCCCCCAGCCGCTGCCGCCGATGACATCACCGCGAGCAGAAGAAAGACGCCGCGCCGGAGCGGGCCCCGCGCCCCGACCCGGGGCCGCCCGGGCCCGAACCGAACCGAACCCGGGCCGCGCCGGCCTCCGCGTTCGGGCCCGCCGCCGTGCGCCCCCGCCGTGCGCCCTCCGCACCCCGCCTGCGGTGCGCGCGCGTCCCCACCTGCGCCGCCGGGTGGACGGCCCCCGCCCCAAGGGCCCGGTGACCTCCAGGAGGCGACAGCCCGCCGGCCGCGAGAGCTCGCCGCGCCTCCCCGCCCGAGGGCCGCGCGCGCCCTTCCCCGGGTGCGCCCGGTGGGGCCCGGGGCAGCCCCCTCGGAGGGGGAGACCCGGGCCGGGCTCCTCTCGCTGTCCTGGCCCTTCTGCCGCCTCCTTCGCTCCTCGGGAGACGCGGGACCTTTATTTGTATTCCTGATTCATGAATGTTTAAATGATTAAGTGCTTCCCAGAAAGCTCTTTTTATTTTTGCCAGTTTTATTTCAAGAGGTCGGGGGTGGAGGGAGCTGAAAACGAGAGGTTTCCTTCTCTGCGCTACCTTGCAAGCCAATAATTACAGAACACAATGATAATTAAATCTGTAACCAGATGGGTCTCTTTCGGGGAGGAATTGATTTCCCTGCTGCTGGGCTCCTTGGGGACGTGACCGGTCGGAGCGCCGTGTGGCTGGTAGTAAGCCTGCCCCCAGCCGGGAGGCCCGTCTGCCCCGCTCGGGTGACCTCCCTGGCCGGGGTGCCGCGGGCCCACCCTCCGGGACCAGAAACCTTGGAGCCACCGCACGTTAAATTGATGGTGGTGTTCCAGACACTGTGGGAGGAAGGTCAAGAAAACAGCGGAACCAGAGCTGGTCTGCACAGATGACTGGGAAGGAAGGACTGAGAGCTGCTCAAGTCCAAACAGGCCACTTGGCCAGGTCATATGTGGTTGAGAGATGCTCAAAGGCCCGGCTATGAAGCAAGTGGGCCAGGCCTAAGGAACGCAGCCATCTGACTGTTCTAAGGAAGATGCTTCTTCAAACGAGGAATGACCGTGCACTGTACACGCTGCGGAAGGGAACGAGCCTCTCCTTAAAAGAGGGACCGTGAAGGCGTCCGTGTGTCCGTCTGCACCCTGAGTGCTTTGCCTGTTTGCTTGCTGTGACTGCCCCTGGCAATTTAAAAGTGTCATCTACAGAGAGCTCGCACTTCCCCGGTGGTGGAGCCGCAGGAGATGGGGGTTCAATCCCTTGGTCGGGAAGATGCCCTGGAGGAGGAAATGCAACCCACCCCAGTATTCTTGCCTGGAAGATTCCACCGACCGAGGAGCCTGGCGGGCTACCGTCAGACACGACTGAAGTGACTGAGCGTGCACGTGCACACAAGAGCTTACTCTGTGCCAGGCACATATTGAATGTATTAATCCCATTAGTGACAAAAGTTAGAAAACATGAAGATTAAAAAAAAAAAAACAGGCTTGACTCTCCTCTTCCTCCTTCTTCCAGAGCACTTCTTTTGCAACTGTGAATTGTATTTATTTCCAGCTTCAAGTTAAGTGGTTAAGTTTTCTTTCCAGATGTGAACACAGAGTGGCTCAGACAGCAGCGTGAATTCCGGATTTTAAGGGCCGTGTGTTTGGTCGCTTCCTGGGCTCCCGGCGTCTGCTCTGTGTGGCACGGCCACTGCCGCAGCCTTGGGAAGGTTCCGTCCCACGAGTGGTGGGACGGACTCAAGCCTGGGTTCTGCAGCTCCAGGGTCCACGCTCGGCACCTGCTGTCCAGACCACGTCTGTCTACAGTTTCTATGAAACAGGACAGCTCCCAGCTCCGTCACGTTTTCTGCCCAAGGACACTTTGTCAACAAAAGGGTGTTCACCCAAGAATAGCTGTTCACTGAGGCTCCTGTTTGCTCTCATTACTGCTGAATTGGACACATGATTTAGAGTAGAGGCATTACAATTCCAGATGCATTAAATGACGTCCGGTGCTTTTAATCTGGAAGTGGGTTTAAGGGTCAACTTGACTCAATCAAATGGTCCTGCAGAAAGGTGGCTCCAGGGAGTGGCCTTAGGTAGCCACTGAACTGGCAGGCAAGCATTATCAGAAGGGGGACCCAGAGGCCACCTACTCTAACTGACCTCAGAAGTCCCTGAATGTTTAAATGCTCTATAGCAACCAGAGGGATTCTGTTACTTTGGATGTACGTTCATTTCAAAAAAGATTATTTAGAAGGCATTCCAGAAAGTAACACTGCTCAGACCTACGTGTTTTTAAGGGTATAATTGTGCTGGCTATCCAAGGTGGACATCTGGTTAAGCTTAACATTTTTCCAAGCTCCTGTGCAGGAGAACTCTTTGCTCTTCTGGGTTAGTGCCAGTTAAGAATATTGCTGGCTGAGGATTCGGCCTTGTCTGTGAATGCCCTTTGATGTACCCCGAAAGATTGTGGAAGGGCTCTCCACACAGGCCCAGGCCCCTCGGTTTCCTCGTTTCTCATGAGCACTTGAGCTTCATTCCCAGCTTGGCTGTCTGTTCATCCGATGGCCACATACAGCCCACTGTTAGAGCTTCACCCACAAATAGCCCCAAACCTGGAGCTCCCACAGCTCAGCTGAACTGTGCTAACTCCATTTGTTAGCTTGGTGCTCGGAGGATGGTGTTACAGCAATGTTAAAACCTACCCAGCCCGAAGCCAGACAGACAGATGGCTGTTTACCTAGCCACCACTCCCTGTAGAGGCGCTTTTATTGAATTGGACGGTCATCTAGACTGAAACACGCAGTGGGAAGCAGTTCTGTGAAGCTCACTGTAACTAAAACAGTATACTACTTATTTGGCTTAAATGTGGTCAAATGCTAAAAATCAAAGACGCAAAGCAGGAAAATATAGTTTCTGGACAGACAGAGCTGAGCAGTTACTCAGGGCAGGAAGACATTTACAATTATGGTCATGGTGATACCTAATGTCGACAGGACTCTCATCCTGGTTTGGGTCCCTAGAGCAGATCCTGCACCAGCTTGGATTCAAGTAGTTCACTTGGGGAGTGACCCCAGGGAGGACACGCGAGGAAGGGAGGACATGACCACATACCGCTTTCCATAGCAGCTGCGCCCGTTCACAGTCCCACCAGCAGGGTGGGAGGGCTCCCTTCCCTCCCCCGTTGTTTGTAGACTTTCTGATGACGGCCGTTCTGACTGGTGTGAGGACTAGCTCACTGCCGTTTTGATTTGCCCTCCTGCAAGAGTGGACGGAGGAGCCTGCTGGGCTGCAGTCCATGGGGTCGCTAAGAGTCGGACACGACTGAGGGAGTTCACTTTCACTTTTCACTTTCATGCATTGGAGAGGGAAATGGCAACCCACTCCAGTGTTCTTGCCTGGAGAATCCCAGGGACGGGGGAGCCTGGTGGGCTGCCGTCTATGGGGTCGCACAGAGTGGGACACGACTGAAGCGACTTACCAACAGCAGCAGCAGCGAGAGTATATTGGAGCAAGCAGCCTTTTGAAGGTAGATGTGTGGTTGGTACCCTCCAGGGCAGAGGACAAATTTTCTCGCTGACCAGCAGATTATAATAACGTTTCCTCCGGGACGAGGTTTGGGCGGGTTCACTTGTAATCCCTTTGAAGATCAGGGTTTGCCAGCCTGGGGTTCTCAGCTGTGACACAAGCCCCCCGTGTGTGGCGCCCAGCTGAGCCCACCCGTCTTTGCCCTGAACTTGGGATCCGGGGTCCTGGTGAGAACTTGAGGCTGTGCTGAGTCACGCGGCCCTTCCTCACTCTGACCTGGGAGTCTCGTGTCTTCTAGCAGCCACGAAGCTTTGGCTTAACTGCGTTAGCTTTCAAATGGCTAAATTCCCAGATCCATTATACTTCTTCATGGTCCTTTACTCATTTCCCAAAATTAGTGATCAATTGCCCTTCTTTTTTCCCCTCTGAATATGGCTTTCACTGTGTCCCATGAGTTTTATTAGACGGTACTTTCTTTTTCATTGCTCCCAAGGGGACTCGAAATTTCCCTTCTGATTTCCTCTTTGAGCAAATCTTTCCTAGGAATATGTTTCCTAATTATCAAGAAATTGAAAGTTTGTTGGCCACTGACTCTTAGTCAACTGAACCTATAAATCTCTACTTTTCAAAATTTGCTAAGATTTTAAATGTGCCGTGAACATAAAATGATCCATTTTCTCTGTTGGAGAGAGAATAAACTTCTATTTTCCAGGTAAGGTTTTTGTGCTTTTTTTAAAAGAACTTTTTATGCCAAAATAATTTTAGACCTACAATAGGTTGCAAAAATAGTATAGAGGGCTCCCAGGTAGGCTTCCCCCGGCTTCCTTCAAAGGTAATGTGTCACACAACCAGAGAACAGCTCAAAGCAAGGGAGTCGATGCTGGTTCAAGACTATTTGCTGCTGCTGCTAAGTCGCTTCAGTCGTGTCTGACTCTGTGCAACCCCATAGACGGCAGCCCACCAGGCTCCCCCGTCCCTGGGATTCTCCAGGCAAGAACACTGGAGTGGGTTGCCATTTCCTTCTCCAATGCATGAAAGTGAAAAGTGAAAGTGAAGTCGCTCAGTCGTGTCTGACGCTCAGCGACCCCATGGACTGCAGCCTACCAGGCTCCTCCGTCCATGGGACTTTCCAGGCAAGAGTACTGGCGTGGGGTGCCAGTGCCTTCTCCGAGACTGCTGGCTAAACTATA
The DNA here is from genome assembly GCF_019923935.1 of Bubalus bubalis. Lineage (NCBI taxonomy): Eukaryota > Metazoa > Chordata > Mammalia > Artiodactyla > Bovidae > Bubalus > Bubalus bubalis. The sequence goes on from NC_059169.1 coordinate 1,713,920, forward strand.
GGTTTACGTGTACTTGGCGTGTGTGCCTCATCAGCCCCACCTCCTGTGCGGGTGGTGTCGTCCCACCCAGACAGGTGCAGAGCTGCCCGTCTGCAGGGTTCAGAGCGGGGAGAGGGCAAAGCTCTCCATCGGTCTTGCTGAAAGTGGGGGCCTGAAACTGACAAGCAGTCACTCCAGCCAGAGTCCTGCTGATGTTCCTGGGGAGTCACCCCTGCCCCGCTGAGATTTTGCGTCTTGCCCCAACCCTTTCTGTGAGATATGTCCGATCCTGAAAGATATAGACGTTAAAATCACATTTTCCCTAAATCTCAAATCACTGAAACATCTTATGTGAGATGTTCAAAGCACGGGTGAATTGAAACCGTATCTCCTTTTCACAAATTCTGCCTTCAGTCAGTTCATAATGTTCACCTTTGTCCTATTTCTTTTATGCTTATTTTCCATGGGCATGATCACAGTTTCCATTCCTGTTTCCTTCTTACTTATACTTACCTGATGACTCTTTCCCTTTCATTTTCAACCTTTCTTTCTCACTTTAAGTTAGATTGTGCCAAGAGCATAAATGGGTTTGTTTTTATGCCTCTTTGACAGGGTCTGTTTTTTTTCATAATAAGTCCATTCACGTCTAGTGTACTGACCAATAAGACTTCATTTTGTCCCTGTTGTTGTAAGTAAATTACTTTTTACCTTACATTGCTGAGGTCTATTTTCCTCTTCTGACTGTTTGCTGGTGTGTTCAAATGGCTTTGTTCCATTTTTTGTCCATTTCTTTTTCAATTCAAAAGTTGCATCATAGTTTTTCATTTAATAAATGGTTATCTTTCCTTGCTTGGCTTATAGTCAGACTCGTATAGCTCTGCTTTTTAAAGTGAGCCACCATGACTCACTGTTCCCACCAATGTGCTGTTTGCTTCCTGCTCACCGCCCGCCCCGAGAGACGAGGCTTGCAGAAGGCTTGTACCTCCCGCTGCTCATCAGCTTCACCCCCACACTTCCAGAGAGACCACTGGAGAGCTTTGCCTTCTCCCCTTTCTATACCCTCAGCGTCCATGGTCTGCCATCCGTTTGTCTATCATTAGGCTTCCCAGGTGGCCCTAATGATAAAAGACCCTCCTGCAATGCAGGAGACTCAAGAGATGCAGGTTCCATCCTGGGTCGGGAAGATCCCCTGGAGGAGGCAATGGCAACCCACTCCAGTATTCTTGCCTGGAGAATCCCATGGACAGAGGAGCCTGGCAGGCAATGGTCCAAAAGACACTGGGTCGTGAAAGAGTCAGACACAACATTAGAATTTCATTTGTAGTATATCTTGTTTTCTAGGCATCTTTATCGAGCCCTTGTATTACGCACACATGGGTGCGTGTGTTTGCGTGTCACTGCTCACCACCACTTTGCCGCTCTCCTCATGCATCCTGAGGTTTGGGTGTTGTTGGGTGCGTGTGTCTGCGTGTCACTGCTCACCACCACTTTGCCGCTCTCCTCATGCATCCTGAGGTTTGGGTGTTGTTGGGTGCGTGTGTCTGTGTGTCACTGCTCACCACCACTTTGCCGCTGTCCTCATGCATCCTGAGGTTTGGGTGTTGTTGGGTGCGTGTGTCTGCGTGTCACTGCTCACCACCACTTTGCCGCTCTCCTCATGCATCCTGAGGTTTGGGTGGTGTTGGTGTCGTGTCTCGGACGTTCAGCTCTAGTGGGGCACCTGAATGGTAGAGTACGTTACTGATTCATGTTTGTATAAGGGCACGTGTGCCCCGACAGAGCGCGGCGTCCTGGCTGGGCGGAGGATCACACGGACCAGCCCTCTGCTCACGCGCACCTGGCAGGAAGCTCTCCCATCCACCTGCAGCTGCTGCTGTTGCAGACGGGGGCGTTTACGCAAGGCTGATCCTCCTACTCCGTGTAGGGAACTTGATCTTTTGGTCTAGAGACTGGTCGGACTTTCCTCTTTATTGTTGAAGACCAGGGTTTTCATCAGGACCTGATCTGTGTGCATATGTGCATATGTGTGCGTGTGTGTGTGCGCACATGCGCGTGTGTTTACCCTCATGGCTCCCTGTGACTTGATGGCCTTTCAAACTGCTGACTCCCATCTCTCTGCAGTTTAGGGAAATGTGCTTCAGTCACTTATACTTACTGCCTCTCCTTTGTCTCTTTTTTTAACACCCTGGAACCCCTCTTATCTTCCTGTTAGCTCTTCTTTATGATTCTCAATCTTGCTTTTTTCCCCTCCTGATTTCTAGCTCTGTCTTTTTACTCTGTGCTCTGAGGTATGGCCTCCATTTTATATGCCAGCCCAATATCGTGGGTGTTCTCCTCCCATTCAGCACTTACATTTTTTTTTATTTTCAGGAAGTCACTTTTGTGTTGTACCTGAAACTCCTTAAGCCTGTTTTTGTCTCACGTTTATAATTTTAGGAAAGAGCGGTAGGAAACATAATCCCACAATTGAGGGGATTTAAGGTGGTTAAATGGAGAAGGAAATGGCAGCCCACTCCAGTACTCTTGCCTGGGAAATCCCATGGACGGAGGAGCCTGCTGGGCTGCAGTCCGCGGAGTCACAGAGTCGGACACGACTGAGCGACTGAGCGCTTGGTGGTTACAACGCTCACTCCGTCATCCTGTGGCCCAAGCAGAGAGGTAAGGGGGCTTCGGGAGGTTTGCGGGGACTGGGCGGCCCTCTTGTCTCAGTGTTTCTGAGAAACACCACCCTCAGTATTTCTGCCCTGTGTGAATGCCTCACTCCGAGTCCCGGTTCCCTCCCGTCTAGACCCTCTGGAACCCACGGGTGCTGCCTGCTCGGTGCAGTCTGTCCTTCATGCTGAGCTCGTGCCTGTCCTCTGGAGGGCGCTCTGCGGACCTCCCCACCCTTTGTCCTCTTCCACCTCCCCCGGTCCCCTCCTATCCTTCGCTAACTCGTCCTCGGGCCCTTCCCACCCACCCCAGCGTGCAGTGATCCCTCGGCCACCCAGACCCCCTTCACCCCGCCGTCCTGTGGGCTCCTTCCTGCCCAGGCGCCTCCCCCAGGCACCCGTGCTGAGTCTCCATCCCTGCTGGTGGAAACGAAGCCCGGGTTCTGTTGGGCAGAGTTAACCCCCTGGCTGGGATTGGATCCTCACCGGGGCTGAACGCCTCCCACTCTTTCCTTACCTCCGTGAGGAGCACAAATCCGAGGTTCTAGGGCTCTTCACAAGGCTCTTTAAGGTCTGGGGGTTAAGAAGCCCTTTGAGCGCTGATGGAGACGGAGGCAGAGCGTCTCCACCGGCCTCGGGTCACGGCCGTGCAGGATAGAGAGCAGATGCGAGCAGAAAACACACGCCCACGCCTTCTGTGGCTGAGCGGACCTACTTAAGAGCAACAGGTGCTATCGTGAAAAGGTCCCCATCGTTTGTGTTTGTGGGGTCCGTAATGAGGCTGCAGTAGACAAGCATTTTAGGAAGCAGAGTGTTTCACACGTGTGTCTCCTCCACACGTGGTTTACTCTGGGGACAGAGTGTCATTCTCAATGCCTCTGCCTGGAAGTTACTTTAAAAAAAAAAACAAAAACAAAAAAAAAATACGTACAAAACCGCAGAGACAGGCGTGAACGGCTGTGGGCCCGGGTCCTGGGGCTGTCATTGACCTTGTTGTTTAGTCGCCCAGTTATGTCCGACTCTTTGCAACCCCCTGGACTGCAGCACACCAGGCTTCCCTGTCCTTCTCTATCTCCCAGAGTTTGCTCAGATTCATGTCCATTGAGTCGGTGATGCCATCCAACCATCTCATCCTCTGTTGCCCTCTTCTCCTCCTGCCCTCAATCTTTCCCAGCATCAGGGTCTTTTCTAATCAGTTGGCTCTTCACATAAGGTGGCCAAAGTATTGGAGCTTCAGCTTCAGCATCAGTCCTTCCAATGAATATTCAGGGTTGATTTCCTTTAGGATTGACTGGTTTGATCGCCTTGCTGTCCCAGGGACTCTCAAGAGTCTTCTCCAACACCAGAGTTCAAAAGCATCAATTCTTTGGCACTCAGCCTTCTTTACAGTCCAACCCTCACATCCATACATGACTGCTGGAAAAAACAGAGCTTTGACTATGCGGACTTTGTTGGCAAAGTGATGTCTCTGCTTTTTATTACACTATCTAGGTTTGTAATAGCTTTTCTTCCAAGGGGCAGTGTCTTTTAATTTCACAGATCTGTTGCAAAGCCTGACATAAACATTGGCCCTAAATATAGGCAGTGCCTTGAATGTTATTTTAAAATACCCATTGATATTTTATCTGTATTTCCTGAAAAACCTAAAAATATCTCTCTGTTAGGGTACTTTTTGAAAAAGAACAGCCGCAGACGCTGACAAATATTTGTTGACATAAGTTCAGCTCAGTCATGTCCAACTCTTTGCAACCCCATGGACTGCAGCATGCCAAGCTTCCCTGTCCATCGCCAACTCCCAGAGCTTGCTCAAACTCAATAAGTAGCCACTGTCATATTGTATATGGGGCAACAAAATGCATCTCACATGAAATGCTTTTGCTTTATAAGTGGCTTCATCCATTTAGATGTAGAATCTTTTTCCCAAAGGAAGCATTTTAATTGCCCCCGTTTTCTGTCCTTTTGACTTACTCCAGAAAAAAGTATATTGAGTGGATCATGGGTTTAATTAATTGGAACCCAGTTTTTAGAAGCCATAAATTATTGAAAATTGGAAATAGAGAAGTCCCTTAGGAAACAAGGCCTTCGTGCTTGCCCAGATACTAAATTTCATTTTGGTGCTGCCTGGACCATGAGCAGATGAGCCTGGCATGAGACGTCTCAGTCCTCATAGAACCATTTCTGGTGGAGGAGGTCCTCTGAGCTCAAGGGCCCTGAGCAGAGAGGAAGGGGTGAAGCAGCGTGTGGGCTCATAGAAGAGCTGAGAAAGCGTGGATGGAACTGTCGGGTAGAAGAGGGATCAGTCACAGAACCAGGAAGGACGGCAGGGCAGAGGGACCGGCCAAGGACATGGGCTGGGCAGGGACACTGCAGTCACACGTGGGTGTGGAGACCTGGTGGCCCCCCCGGACGGTGGAGCTGGCCTCGGAGTAAAGGGCAACACGTCCAGTGAGGGGGAGTCACACACGTGTGTTCGCATAGCAGCAGCATCTGCCGACGTGAGATCAGGAAGTGCACGTCATCGGGAAAGAGCTCGGCAAGTGAGCTGGCTGTGAGATCGAGGCGGGTCTCGCGATGAGTGGGGAGGAAGTGGGCGAGCAGTGAGGCCAGAGCGTGGCCGCTGTGACTGCTGCCCGGCAGGAACCGGAGCGGGTCCTCGACCCAGGACACGCTGCATGGTTGCACGCCATCATCCCTGAGATCCCGAGACAGCCGGGGGGTGCAGACCCTGGCCCAAGGGCTGAGCGCCTGGCTGCCCGCAGTCCAGCATCCTGCCCTCGAAAGTCGGGCCCACGTCCACTTCCCTCAACCTCTCCCCACTTCCCCTCAGCATCCCTGATCTTCTGTCCTCCAGTACCTCCCACTCGCCAGCCCACTCCTTAGACGTGTTCTGGGTTTGGACAACTGTGTGGCCTCCACCCTCCTGCCGGGACCCTGGCTGACACAGGATCCCGAGCAGTGGGGCGTCCAGTCCAGTTGGAAGTAGGTCAGGGGAGATGCAAGAGGCTGAGGATGATTCCAGGTGAAACCAGGAGGCAGGGGTGTGTGGGATGGGATAAACAGCCCACTGGAGCGGTCACCAAGCCAAAGGAGGGGACGGGGCAGTAGCTGGGCTCCACGGAGACATGCTTGCAGGGACCCCACAGTCTGTAAAGTGAGGTGCCGGGGTGCCGGAAACGAGTGTCCTGCCAGCCCCCCTCACCCATCACCATGTCTGGGCTCAAAAGGGGAGCCCAGGAATCGGGGCAGAGCGCAGTAGGAGCTCCTCTGGAAAGGGGGCCCATGCTCTCTCCGCCCTCCCTGGAGAGGGCAGGGCCACCTCACCCCCACAGGAGAGGGGGCTGGGGGCCACTCAGGCTTCGCTGGCTCCCCAGCTTGGGGGGACAGCGACCAGCACAGCTGATGCCCCTGAGTGGTGGAACAGGCCAGTGGGAACCCTGTGTCCAGACTCAGCACCTCTGAAAGGGCACCCTTGCGGCAGACTTGGGGGAAGTGAGGTGACGGCAAAGGCCAGGTCTCGGGGTGCGGGGGCAGGCTCAGGAGCACGTCTGGGGCCTCTAGGCAGGAGCCCCCCAAGGGCCATGAAGGGCCCACCCAGGCAACCCCATCAGCAGGAGACTCCAAGCCCACTGCAAGTGGGGAGGGGGCGGAGAGGAGCCCCAGGCGGGAGTTTGCTGGAAGCCTGGCATCAACACCCACTCCACATCTGGCTAAAGGTTGGGACCAGGCTGGGGAGGAGGGCAGATTATATCTGAATGAGACGTGGAAGCCTTCACATTACAGTGGCTGGGGACTTTTTTATACCAAAAAAAATGTGATTCTTTGTTAACACCTGCCAAGGACCAGAAAAGCGGTGCCCTCTGCCCCCGAGATCCCGAAGTGTGTTCCTGGGCTGCCCGCGAGGACAGGGCTAGACAGGAAGAGCAAGGGCACTCCTGTTCTCATCCTACTGAAGCCCTCTTATTAATACACTGCAGACATTTTCCTATGAAAAAGAACATTCTGACAGCACAGCGTGAAGCTGGGGCGTGGGCCAGGAGTGGGAAGCTGTCCTGGGCAGGGGACCACAGAGGAAGGCGTGGCCCGGGACAGGGGAGCAGGGGGCGCTGGGACCACAGAGGGGGGCGTGGCCAGGGATGGGGGATCAGGGGGCACCAGGGACCACAGAGGGGGGCGTGGCCAGGGATGGAGGACCAGGGGCCGCTGGGACCACAGAGGAGGGCTTGGCCTTGGATAGGGGACCAGGGGGCGCTGGGACCACAGAGGGGGGTGTGGCCAGGGATGGAGGACCAGGGGGCGCTGGGACCACAGAGGAGGGCTTGGCCAGGGATGGGGGAGCAGGGGGCACTGGGGACCGCAGAGGAGGGTGTGGCCTGGGATGGGGGATCAGGGGGCACTGGGGACCGCAGAGGAGGGTGTGGCCTGGGATAGGGGACCAAGGGGGCACTGGGACCAAGACGGGGGCGAGGCCTGGGACTGGGGAGCAGGGGTTGGGTGTCCTCCTGAGAGAGTACTCCTGCGGGCAAGAAGACCTGAGCGCTGGTCCGTGCGCTCACAAGTCACCTTCTAACCTAGGGAACAAGCTGGCGTTCTGAGCATGCAGAGCCACCCTTCCTTCCCATGGCCAAGGTCTGCTTCTTGGTCCTGAATGTTCGGGCCCAGGCTTCAGTGTCTCCACAGGTAAGTGGCCGCCTGCTGGCAAGACAGCTCTGCCCCACCCAGGGCTGAGAACGTGCCCATCCTGTCTCTCCCGGGAAGAGTTCAGCCCTGGCCACGGGTGTGGGCTTGAGGCCATGGTGGTGAAGGATGTGCGCTCGGATCTGGCCTCTCTCCACTGTCTGTCACTAACCGGGGTCGGCACACCTGTCCCGGGCAGCTCAGAACCTGTGCAGCCACTCTCTCCACCTCCCACCTCCAGGTGGGTAACGTCCGAGGGCAGGGTGGCTGGTAGGGAAGAGGGTCTCAGGGAAAGAGGCCGGGGGGCAGGTTTCAACACAGACCTAGGTGCGGGAAAAGCTTAGCAGTCTTAGCAGCATCTCACCTTATTCCTCACAAGGCAGTGACCACAGCTCCTGAACAAGCTGATAGGGTGGGTAAGAGTACTGGACTGATCTACTGGTCAGCTCAGTGTGACATAGGAAATCTCAAATTATGTGGACAATTTTCATCATGAGCATATACCAAAGCTAAGATGTCTACCTGTTTTCCCATAAAGAATGTTTTAGTAACCCAGATGTTGGAGAAGGAAATGGCAACCCACTCCGGTATTTTTGCCTGGAGAATCCCATGGACAGAGGAACCTGGCGGGCTACAGTCCATGGGATCGCAAAGAGTCGGACACGACTGGACGACTAACACACACAGGTTTCTAAAACCCAGACTGACAGATAAGACTTGAAATTCATTCTCACAGACACCTTACAATTATTCTCCATGTGCCTGTCTATCTTCAGTTCAATTCAGTCGCTCAGTCGTGTCCGAGTCCTTGCGACCCCGTGAATTGCAGCACGCCTGTCTGTCTTACAACTTAATAATTTTAATGTCTGTCCTCAAGCTAATGTTTACTGTTATAAAAAATAGATGTGTCTGACACAGGTGCACATACAGCCATCCAGGGCTGGGAGCCCCTCGGGTCAGCTGCTCGAGAAGAGACGGAGGGCTCACGTCAGGACAACAGCTGATGGCCGAAGTGTTTGGTATCAGTCCTGTCAGACCTCAAAATCCAGCCACCAAACCAGGTATAAACTGGGGTTTAGAGCAGTGGTTTTCATGTATTTTTACTCATGAAAAAAACTACTGTAGCCTTGCAAATTTTTAAGTTGATTTCTAAAAGTTTAAGAATGTAATGTTCAGTGAATTGTAAACATTGGCTTAACAATAAAATCAGGTCCCTCCTTGGTATTCAATGGCATCGCTAACCATAAAAATTCACACCCACTTTTATTCATTTTAAAATGCACTAAGGTCTTCTTCAAAGGTCTAAATTTACATTTTACTTCTTTCCCTTAAAATTGTATTTTTAATATACTTTCTCCACAGAAAGTGGTGTATATATTGACACAACGTCTGACAAATGTAATATGGCCAAGTCTCTCACAATTACAAAGGGACTTATTCTTTAAATCAGTAATTCCATTTCTAGGAATTTAAGTTTAACTTTCAAATGTGAGATAACATATGTAAGACTTTAGTTATTGCAGCATTATTTATAATGACAAAATATTAGAAGCAAATAATTCTACGGAGTCCTAAAAACAAACAAACAAAAAAGAAATGGGTCCAAATGCCTGGATAAAATATCCAAAAACAAGAGAAATAGGAAGATTGTACAACAAAGTGTAGCAGTCACTGGTATTGCACTTTGTCTAATGTAACTTACTTTTAAATTTAATGTGTTATCCTTTTATATTAGAGACTTTTACTAATCACTCGAGCACACTTCTCTGCATACAAAATACACATGCAAATAGAAATACATATTTTTAATGTGATCAAAAAGCCGTAGGTGTCAAAAACATTTATTCTAGATTGTATCGTTGTATTTTTTTTCCGTTCACAGCTGATAAAGACAGTGCAGCACACCAGTTTGTATGCCTGAGGATTACGTATAAAAGGTCACTCTGGAGATGATGGAGATGGAGGCGCTACCTCACTTTTCGACTCACCCACGCATCTGCGTGTAAATATTCCCCATCGCCAGCCTGAGACGCAGGTCAGCATGTGCGTCTGTGTTTCTCCCTGACTCTGGAAACGCAACCTTGGGTTCACTTCCCGGCTGTGCCCCCCGAAAGCAGTACCCAGGTGTCACCTGTGTCCCCAGGTACCTTTGCTGGTGACAGGAATGACCACCCTGCATCAGGATGGGAAGGGGCCCCAGGGTGGGACCACCTCTAGCTGGGCACATCAGCACCCTGTGTGTGAGACTTGAAATTCCACGAACTACCTTGGCCTCTCTGAGCCTCACGGGGCCCCAGAGGCCTGACTGTGCAACCCCCGGCCTCAGCAGCTCTGCCCCCGGCCCCTCACGCACTGGAAAGGGCCCCGACGGCTATCCCCAGCGGCTGAGCTGCACACGCTCCCCTCCGCCCCCGTCCTCGACCTCCCTGCCAGCCCAGTCGTGCCCTGGGGCCCCACCCTCTTGTTATTGCAGCATCTGCCTCTCTCAGCCCCCGGTTCCTTCTGCTCCCTCCTGTGTGGCCCTGAGGACTGTGTTCTGTCCCCCCTCCACACCTCCCACCGCTGGGAGCATCGCTGACCATGGCTGCTGTCTGGTGTGCAGGCAGGTGTCCTCTCCTAACCAAGCAGGTGACCAGGAGCTCGTGAGAACGCCCTGGAACCCCCCCACCCCTCACCAAGGCTGCTCCCGGCCGGCAGTCGGATGCAGGATATGTGTTGCTCCTTGTCCCGTCTTGGTCTGAGCCTTGGGGGCTGGGGAAGGGTCCCCGAGCCGCTTTACAGACCCTGCGAGGACTGCCCCGAGGGACGGAGCCTGACTCTGCTCTTGGCGCTGGGTGCCCGTGTGCGCCTGCCCCCGTCCTTCTGTGAGAGGCCCCTGGTGCTCTTGTGAGGCTGCACGGCCACGGGCCCCAGACGACCCCCTGGTGGGCACTGCGGGCACCAGGTTTATCTGAGCAGGTGTGAGAGCCCGTGTCCGCAGAAAGAAACAGCAGCGAGTTCCGCGCAGCGATAGTGCGCACTGCACGGGCGACGTGGGAGGCAGCAGCAGGGCCGATGCGGGAAGAGACCATCTGAACAGCCTGATGCCTGTTAAATAAACTGAACTTGTCATTAAAAACCTTCAAACAAAGAAAAGAAAGGCCCTGGCAACACAATTAGAATTCTTAACGCGGGAATGTGAAATGGTACAGCCACTGTGGAAAAACGTATGGTGCTACCTCAAAAAGGTAAACGGAATTACCATAGCCGTTCCACTTCTTGCTTAGTCGTTCAGTGGTGTCTGGCTCTTTTGCGGCCCTTTGGACCATAGCCCGCCAGGCTCCTCTGTCCATGGGATTTTCCAGGCAAGAGTACTGGAGTGGGCTGCCGCTTCCTCTTCTGGGGAGTCTTCCTGACCCAGGATCAAACGTGCGTCTCTTGAGCCTCCTGCATTGGTAGGTGGGTCTTTTATCACAAGTACCACCTGGGCAGCCTTCTTAGTATATAGACCCAGAAGAATTTAAAACAGGAACGCAGACAGATACTTGTCCACCCACATTCACAGCAGCACTATTCTCAACAGCGGAGAGATGGAAACAACTCAGGTGTCCATCAACAGCTGGATGAATAAGCAAAATGTAGCACGATGAATAAGCAAAATCTATACAAGGGTATATTATCCAGCCTTAAAGAGAAAGAAGATTCTGAGACAGGCCCTGACATGGATGAACCTGGAAGACATGATGCTGAGTGAAATAGGCCAGACAGGAGAGGACAGATACTGTCTAATCCACTAAGACGAGGTCTCGAGAGGAGGCGGCAGAGGATGAGGTGGTTGGATGGCATCACAGATGCCACTTGGGCAAACTCAGGGAGATCGTGAGGGCCAGGGAGGCCTGGCATGCTGCAGCCCAGGGGGTCGCAATGAGTCAGACGTGACTTAGCGACTGGACAACAGCAGCAAGAGGAGTCGTGTCAGCAGAGAAGTAAGTAGATAGTGGCTGCCTGCTGGGGGAGGCACTGGGAGCCGCTGTTTAAAGGGGGCAGATTTTCAGGTTGGGAAGATGAGGCAGTTCTGGACCTGATGGTGGTGACGGTCACCCAGCAATGTGGATGTATTTAGTGCCATTGAACTGTACACCTAAATGGTTAAAATGCCAAATTTCACATTTTGTATATTTTGCTGTGTGCTGTGGTCCATGGAGTCACAAGAAGTTGGACATGGCTTAGTGACTAAACATCAACAACAATATTTTACTATAATAAAAAAATTCATTACAACTGACTTGCTAAACACAGGGGAAAAAACCTTATTTTGGTTCCAAAAAGCGTGTTCTACGTCTGATCAGCTCATTTAGGTAGAACCTGGCACAACCTGGTCGTGTGGTGGTGGTTTAGTCACTAAGTCGTGGCAACTCCTGCAACCCCACGGACTGTATCCCACCAGGCTCCTCCGTCCCCGGGATTCTCCAGGCAAGAACACTGGAGTGGGTTGCCATTTGCTTCTCCAGAGGATCTTCCCAACCCAGGGGTCAAACCAGGGTCTCCTGCATTGCAGGCAGATTCTTTACTGACTGAGCTACGAGGGAAGCCCAACCTGGTCCTGAAAGACTGATTTCTGGGGGACCAGCAGCGCCGCCCCCGTGGAGAGAGGACCCCTCCGGACTCCTGAGCTGGGAGTTCTGCAAACACACGACAGGCGCGGAGGCGCATCAGAGGAACCACTTATCCTGGAAAATCTGCCCCAGCCGCGGATGAGTCAGCTGTGCCGCTGGGCCCCTTCGTCAGGGTCCACTCCCCCGCCGGAAGAGCCGGGCAGGACAGCAGCAGGTGGGAGGGTGGGGCGGCCATGACCCGGAGGCGGCCGTGACCCGGAGGCGGTGGGCCAACTGGAAAGACTGGGCAGATGTGCTGACCTCTGCTCAGAGAACTACAGAACTCTGCAAGAAAGATGGAACACCGAAGAAACCCGTTGTCTGTTGAAGTCCATCGTTTGTGCTAAGAGAAGTGAATGTCATGATTCTGGAAGCTTCTCTAACTTGTTCACACTTGTGGAGTGACCTGGCCCAGGCAGGACACCCAGCATCCACACTTGCGAAAACAGTAAAAGTGTAAAGAAAAGACAAAACCAGCCCCACTCGCTTACACACTGGACACTCAGGCCACCTGCAGCCCACCGCCTTCTGACCTCAACTGCAAGCAGCGCTGAAAAGAAGTCGGCACCGTAACACAAAGGTCACCTCTGGGCCCGTGACTGGTGACGGGAGTGAGGCTGAGCTTGTGACGCCCGCTTGGGCGAGGAAGGGCCATTCTCCCACTGGTGTTGGATGCTCTCGGTCCACCCCAGTGCTGATGGCCTTAGGGCCGGGGGGCTAGCACGGCAGCAACTTAAATGTAACGTGGGCTTAAAATGAGTACGGATAAAGGACTGTATCCACAGCACCCCCCATCTCCCTAACGAGCAAGGTCCCGAGAGTTCCATCAGAATATTCTGTTGCTGTATAAGCATTCTGAGAGCTCGTAAGCGTTACTGTTGTTGTTTAGTCGCCAAGTAGAGTCTGACCCTTTGAGACCCCGTGGACTGTAGCCCACCCGGCGCCTCTGTCCGTGGGATTCTCCAGGCAAAATACTGGAGTGGGTTGCCATTCCTTCTGCAGGGGGTCTTCCCAGCCCCAGGATGGAAGCTGTGTCTGCTGCATTGGCAGGTGGATTCTTTACCACTGAGCCACCCGGGAAGCTCCGTGCTCATAATTACACAGCTCCTAATCGTCATTACTCTTTTCCTCATATCCAGCTAAAGTTATACTGTTTGGAAAACCGTGGAAAAACTGTATATCGAGTAACAAAAATGTCATACGATGAAAAATAGATTATGATATCGAACGTTGATAAGGATGTGCAGCAAGAAAAATTGCAGCTGGTGGGAGCGTAAATTCATACCACCTCTCAGGAGACCTGTTCAGCAATTCTACTCCTAAATATATAGTTCTCAGAAATACCTACAAGTGTGCACCAAAACACAAGTATGAAATGTTCACAACCACATCACTCGTAACAGCCAGCGCTGGGAGCAGCCATGTTGCCGGCTTGCAGTAGGAGGGATAAATGAAGGCGGTGTATTCAGGCTGCAGATGTTATCCTGTGATGATCTGTGAGCCCACAACACACTGCATACATGCTGTATATGTACCATATGTGCACTGCATGCATACTACACATAAACTACATTTGTACTGCACACACAGTCCATATATACCACATGTGTATTCCACACATGCTATACACACGTGTGTGGCGTGTGCATAGTACATGTGTGTCACATACACACCACATATATGTTGCCTTGTTGTGTGTGTTGCATGGCAGTGCACACATGCTATACATATGCTACATGTGTGTTGTGTGTGCTCCATGTATACCACATATGTGCTGCATGCATACTACCATGCAACACTGCTTCACTCAAAATACGGACAATCTCGTGGACATAATATTGAGAAGAATTCAGACACACAGTATAGTAGTTTTTTCCATGTTTAAGAACAGCAAGACCCCTGCAACGAAGCCAACCAGGGAAGCGCTTACTCTTCAGCAGCGATGACTGGCAGGGGTAGGAGGGAACACCCTGGATCTTGTCCCGGTGTCCCCACAGATGCAGCGCCTGTGTAAACAATTCTTCTAGTGGTACTTTTAGGATTTCTGAGCTTTTCTGTACGTAAGCTGTTTCCATTTAGATGTTGACTTTAAAATGCATCCATATCCTTTAAAGTATATTTGTAGACATTAAAGAGAATTAGCTTTGAGATTTAAGACTACATAAGTAAAGTTAATGAGAATGACAAAAGTCCTATGAGATTCAAGAAGTTAAATATTTATGTTTTAATAAATGTGTTGAAATTGGACACGTTGGTATGCTTTTTGATTGATATCACTGAGCAGAATAGAAATAAAGCTGTGGATTAACACCCCCTATTGGCCATCAGTGGTAAGTGCAGGTAGAATCAATACAGGAGATCATCAATGGTTGTGAGCCCTGACACCACCTTTGCTCATAGGAGCTACAAATCAGCATTAAAGTTTAGTAACAACGCGGGAAGAGGCTGGGGCTGTGAAAATGCTCTCTGACGAGTGGACAGTGGACTGGGTCTCTCACTTAACCGTCTGGCGCTCGTGGTCCAAACCCCTCGGTTCCCGCACTGGACACGGCACGAGGTCACCGGAGAGGGACCTCGTCCTTCTCGAGTCTGCAGTCCGCTCCTGCATCAGCTGCTCAGTGCAACGACTCCGTGGTCTCATAAACGTGCAGTCACACAGATTTGTCTTTTTGTGACTGGCTTGTTGTTTTATGTTTATTTTTAATAAGAAAGGCTGGCCAGAACTTTTAACAAACTCTGCCTATTCCTGTATCGTTTGTTTCGTGACCCCTCCCCCCGTCCTGTCTCTTTGTGGTGTTTCTGTCTTCCTCTCTGCTTTAATCCGTTGCTCACTAGTCCTTCCCGCCTGCTGTTCCAGGGCAGTTCATTCCCCGTCCCCTGGTTTTCTGCCTTACTCCCATATTCCATGGCCTCACTGGAAGGGACCTCTAAGGAGCCGTAGGGATGACTCTCGGAGAACCCGGCCGGTCGTGTGTGGGCTGCCCGGCGGTCAGTGCCAGGTCTCTCTGTGGGGTTCACTCACCGGTGCCCCCCTGAGCCCCAGGGAGTAGTTATCTCTAGTGTTTCCACAAAACAGGACAAAGTGGGTGGAGATTCCTTAAGCAAAGTGAAGTGTCCCCACCGGGTCCACTGCATCTTTTATCCTCCAAGAAGACAAGATGACTGACCAGGCCCCGGGGACCCTCCCAGGCTTCTAAGGAAGAGAGGAGTTCCCAAGTCAACAGTTGGCAGGTGAGGAGGGGCAGCTTCCAGGCGGCAGGGGAGGAGTGGGCCCTGAGTCCTGAGAGAGCGCAGGGCTGTGCTGAGCCGGGAGGCTCTGGGGTCCCTACACGACCAGAGGGAGGGGAAAGGGGCCCCCGGGATGCATGTGATGGGCTGAACTGCACCCCGAAAAGGCTTTCCAGGGGCTCAGTGGTAAAGAATCCACCTGCCAATGCAGGAGACGCAGGAGATCCGGGTTCGATCCTTGGGTCGGGAAGATCCCCTGGAGGAGGGCATGGCAACCCACTGCAGCATTCTTCCCTGGAGAATCCCATGGACAGAGGAGCCTGGCGGGCTTCAGTCCTTGGGGTCACAGAGTCAAACACGGATGAGTGACTGAACAGCAGCAGTGTCCCTAAAAGAACGGGCTCGCATCCCGACCCCCAAAACCTCTGCAGGTGTCACGAGTGAAGACGAGCTCGTGTCCAAGCAGGGAGGGCCCTTCACCAACGTGACTGGTCTGGAGGGTGAGGTTTCCCCACCTGGTAGGTGTCTTGAGGTCTGAATTGTGTTCCCAACAGAGAGAGAAAGCTACAGACTTTAGAAACATTTTTTAAACAGCAAAGGACAGAAGATACCCACAAAGAGCTCCAGATTCATCTTGCCAAGCTCCGCATTTTCTCAGCTCATATTTCTATTTCATAACCAATTATGGCCATAAATTGGCATTTTCTTGTGGACGAGAAGTATGATTTCCCATTTTGTAGAGTCAACATTTAGAAAAAGCAGTGCCGTGGTGACCGGGCCGTTCTCTTGCGTCTAATTACCGACAGTCTAAGGGGCCTTTCCTGAGAACCCACTGTGCGTCAGGCTTGCTGCCGGAGCTGGGCGCACCTGGCAACCGGGTGGCTGCGGTCTGTGCCCTGGGCACCCTGTCTCCCCGACACTGCGGCTCAGGCCCCCATTTACAGGCCTCTGCGTCTTACTTCTTGTGTAAACTGGGTGCTTTAAAATCAATGACGTCTCGTCACACTTCATGTGCTCTTGGGCGAATGTCTGCTTCTCTGGTTTTAATTTACTGGGAACAAGAGCTGGGCTCAGGCTCTCTCACTCTGATGCAGAGTCCAGAGCATCTTGGAGACTTTTCTCCCTCAAGGCGAGTTCCATGTTTGATTTCTACTGAAGTTGTGTACATATTTATAGGAGATTAGCAAAGTGTGTCTATAATAAAGAGATAAACTGTGATGGTTTCCATTTTATGGGACAAGAAACATTTAAAAAGAACAAAAACAGCTAACCTATATCTTTCCGTTTAAAGCTTCTGTTTGCTCTTTGCGAGGCGTTCAGGTGAAACAGGAGAACTCAGTCGCAGCCCCGTGCCACCGCAGAGGAGTTCAAAGTGACACGAGTCGCTGTCTCGCTGTCGGGGAGGCTGTGTCCCAAAGTTGCGGGCGACATTCCCGCCTCCGGACAGAGGAGCGGGGCGGAGAGCGGAATCCAGGGCGGGCACAGCCAGAACCCGCCCCCCCACCCCGGCGGCTGAGAAAGATCAGCAGAGGCGCTGGGCGGCCCAGCTGCTCAGGGGTGGTTTGGGGACGCGGTGAAGCGTCCGAGAACGTGAATGAGAGGGTCAGGTGTGGAGGCGCTGGCAGGAGCTGGGACGACTGCCGCTCTCGGAAGGAAGCCCGCCTGGCCGCGGGCCCACCAGGCCCCCGCGGACGCCTCGCCGAGCCCAGCTCCGGGTCAGGCCAGACGGGGCGGACCACAGCCGGGCTGGATGCGCAGAACGGAACCACGGGCCGCAGGCACAGCCCGGGGTGGCGGGTCCTGTGCTCTCAGCCACTTCAAACACAGCCTTGTTCTGTCGATTCGTTTCTGCCCCATCATAGAAATTTTAAAAAAAAAAAAAAAAGCTTTTATTTTGTATTGTTTTACAATTAACAATGTTGTGATAGTCTCGGGTGAACAGCGCAGGGCCCCACGATTTTTTGAGCCCCGGTGGCGCACTCAGCCCCGTGGTAGGTGCACCCCGGCCGCTTGCCAGTGGCTGAGCGTGTCTCTTCAACGTGTGCGCGTGTTACTCGCTCAGTTGTGTCCAACTCTGTGACCCCACGGACTGTAGCCTGCCAGCCTCCTCTGTCCATGGGATTCTCCAGGCAGGATTCCCGGAGGGTGTCTGCCAGATTCTTTCTCTTCTCTGTAATCAGTATTTTGTGGGGATGGACCGATACTTTGAGAAGCGGTCAAGAGCCCACAGCTCAGCAGGCTGAGCCACTGGCCTGGTTACCGTGATGGTTGTAAGTGATGGTCTTCTCACGCCGTTATTTCTGCTCCTCTGAGAGTTTCCAGTCTCCCCGGAGATGTGTTTATTCATTTGTGTATATCATTCAAACCAATCTTTTTAAATGTTAAAATGTATTGAACAAGTTTGAAAATGGAATGAATCATTAATCTGTTATTTTAAAATGTCTAGTTGTTTGACTAGACAGTCAAATCTACCAGTTTCCCTTCAAAATTTCATCTGAGAGAGGCTGGTCTAAGTGTTGTTGATTTCTGTCCCCTCACCATCTAATTTGTCACCCACACTTTAAGATATTTAGTTCAAGATACTGGCTATCCAGGCTTCCCAGGTGGGCTCAGTGGTAAGGAATCCACTGCCCATGCAGGAGACACAGGAGATGCAGCTTCCATCCCTGGGTGGGGAAGATCCCCTGGAGGAGGAAATGGCAACCCACTCCAGTACTCTTGCCTGGAGAATCCCGTGGACAGAGGAGCCTGGCGGGCTACAGTCCATGGGGTCACAGAGAGTTGGACATAACTGAGCACATCACAGTACTGGCGATAAAGACATAAAAATACGAGCCAGATAATGTCACACAGAGTCACTTGTGAAAACTTTAAACCACAGTTAAGGAGGTCGGAAGGTCTTAACGTAACCCTTTTGGGAAATAAGATATTTAAAGCTGTGGAATTTACTGAGTGTGGTTTCTTTTTCCACTGGATGACATAGTTAGTCTCTAAAAATAGAAAACCCATTAGACTAGCATCTAACAAGCAGCAAGAGTGTGCAGAGTCTTTCCGTGAGATAGTGTATCACGCACATGCTGTCATGAAAGCCATCACGAATCACCCGCAAGATTGGGTTTCTGTTCAGCTCCCGTTACCCCTGCTTGACTTAGAATTAACATTCCCTATAACTGGTCACTTTTGACCAGTAGTTCAGCCACTTTTGTAAATTTATTTTCCTTAGGAAGCTTTTCTAACATTTGTGGGCAAGGGCAAGATGCATAAATCCGAATGGACTTGGCTGGGTGGCGTGTTTCAGCCAAAAATTACTTCAGGGCACAAGATGAAGCCGATTTTTGCCAGAAGATGGAGTCACTTCACCAGCCAATGTGATCTAAACACACCTGAGTCCCAGCCGAGGCCAGCAATCTAGACTCCAGGTAGCTGGTTGTTTTACATACGCTTGTCCTTCTCGGAAGAGCTCAAGGTTCAGATGCGAATGTCAGTCATCAGCTGTGATCACACCTGCCAAGAAGCTGCGGTTTTCCCTGCAAGGTGTCTCTGAGGAATTCTGAAAGCAAACAGGCGTGGAGACCCGTCAGGCCCACGGCTGCCCTGTCCAGCTATACCACTTCCCCTCAACGGCAGAAAATGAGCCGGACTGCCTCAGGTGGCAGAGAGCCCTGGACAGTCAGCGGGTGGAGCCAGGGCGGGGCTGCCTTGCTAGGTGGTCAAGGCAGAGCCACAGGTGTGCTGTGGAGGTGGGCACCTGCCCACAGTGCTTCGCCTGCGCAGTGGGGGGGTGGGGTCTACAGCAGTACCCCCGGACCGGTGAGCTTACAGAGTGCTCAGAGGTCGCTTTTGCAAGATGCCCACGTATACCAAAGCTGGCCCCTTCCAGGCAAAAGGGGTTCATGCCCAGTTGCTTCAGTCGTGTCTGACTCTTTGCAACCCCATGGACTGTAGCCCGCCAGGCTCCTCTGTCCATGGGGTTTCCCAGACAAGACTACTGGAGTGGGTTGCCATGCCCTTCTCCAGGAATCTTCCCGATCCAGGGATCGAACCCGCATCTCCTGCATTGGCAGGCGGGTTCTCTACCACTGAGCCACCAGGGAGGCCCAAAAGGGGATTCAGGGGTAGAGAAACCGCAGGTAGGCTTCCCAACAAACAGACGAGGCTGCACCAGGCAGGCTAGGTCTCTGCTGTGATGATTAGTGACTAGCGACGCCGCTACACACCCCACGGCCCAGGGCAGCCCCACAACGGAGAACGTCCTGGCAGAAAACAGTCAAAAGACCCTGTCTTCAAAAG
Organism: Bubalus bubalis; assembly: GCF_019923935.1. Classification (NCBI taxonomy): domain Eukaryota; kingdom Metazoa; phylum Chordata; class Mammalia; order Artiodactyla; family Bovidae; genus Bubalus; species Bubalus bubalis. Next base: position 1,733,376 of record NC_059169.1, read on the forward strand.
TTCAGAGGCTGAGAGATAATTTACACCAGAACTTGAAGCAAACAGCTCATCTGCAAAACTCAAGCAAAGAAAATCCTCCTCGTTCAAAACGATCCCAAAGGACAAAGTTCTAAATCACCCAGTAATTGTACATCTTCCGGAGAGCTTGAGGGGTGATGGGGGTGTTTCCTAGCTGTTGGGTTGAGGACAGGAGTCAGACTCGTCTACCGACACGCTGTGAAACGGCTTGGGTAGAATGTGTGCTGATTAGTGTGGGGACGAAAGAATGTTCTTGAACGTTCTCACTCTTAACTCCGTCACATGGGCTGGCCTCTCACTTCCTATACTGGCTCAGGACAGGGGGCAGAGCTGACGGGGACCAGAAACGCTTCCAGGCAGACGGTGCTCTGCCCGAGTTTTTCTTCTTCCTGTTCCCACCAAAATGAGTCACCTCCGAGATGCCAGTATGATGGCTTTGGAGCCAGATTCTTACCGTGGAAAAAACCTTAAATCAACTCTAAGGGTGGATTAGTAAACTTCCAAGTATGTTGGAATCAGGAATCATAGCTTTAATACAGATTGTGACTCAGTATTATGACTCACCCCTGATGGGGAAAGCATTCTTGTGGAACAGATTGTTGGAAGCAGTTCTGAGGCTGGGCGGGCCCTGCGGATCCGTGAATGAGGACCTCACACAGAATGGGCGGGGGGCGACTCGGGGGAGGGGTGCCCCTCTTCCCTGTCCCTGAGGAGGGGCACCTCAGGCTGCAGTGACCAGCCCAGGGCTCTCTGCAGAGCCACCCTGCATGCAGGACTCACCACAAGACAAGGTTTCCAAGAGGGGCAGCAGGGAGCTCTAGACCCAACGGCCCACCAAGGGTCGCATGACAGGCGAGCGCCCCTGTGGCTGGAGGGGTTGGGCCTGACGCCCAAGGTCGTGGGCCCTGAGGTTTTACACAGAGAACGGCCGCCCGCCGACCGTGTCCTTATTTCTGCCTTGGCTCCTTTATTAGTTACCCAAGGCTGCCGTGATGAGGTGGCCGCATGGCTTCACCAACTCAGTGGACCTGAACTTGAGCAAACTCCGGGAGGCGGTGAAGGACAGGGAGGCCTGGCTGCTGCAGGCCATGGGGCTGCAAAGAGTTGGACATGCGTGAGCGACTGAGCAACAGCAGCAAAGGCCGCCACGGCGAAGAACCAGACACGGGGTGACCACACACGGCAGGGGTGCGTCCCCCGACAGGTCTGGAGCTCAGAAGTCCCAGACCACGGTGTGCTGCGCCCCTGCGGTCTTGTCGGGGGGTTCCTCTCGCTCCCCCAGCTCCCGGGCCCAGGCTTCCGAGGACTGAGGCTGCGTCACCCCGCTCTGCCGCCCGCTTCACTCGGCCGCCCGCCCTCTGCGACTGCGTGTCCTCCTCCTCTTACAGGGACACCAGCTGCCGGACTGAGGGCCCACCCCAGTCCAGGACCATCTCCTCTCTAGAGCCTCAGCGCAGACCCCATTTCGGACATTCTGAGGTTCGGGGTGGACGGGAAGCAGGGCGACCCTGTTCAATGCATGTCGGTTGTGCGATCGGAGTTCTGCCTCCTTGCGGCGAATGGGGAAACGGCTTCCTCTCCCTCCCTGGTCATCCCTCCCCAGAGAGGACAGGCTCATGGGCGCCTCCCTCCCCAAGACCCAGGTGCGGCAGTCTGGCCGGCCTGTGACTCAGCCCACCGTCTTGGTGCAGGCTGGGCGCTCAGGTCCAAGCTCTGGTCTCAAGTCCAGCTTGATCAGTAATACAATCTGTCCAGTTCCTGAGCACCCGTCTCAGACTGGGGGCCTGGGGGGAGGATGGGACCTCTGCACCAGCATCCCCAACATCAGTGGCCTTTGTAGGAGGGAACAGGGCAAGCTCCAGGGACTCACAGCCAGCCCAGCAGGCGGGACGCTGTGGCCCCAAAGAGAGAATTCCAGAAGCCTGGCAGGCCTGACACACCCTTGGATGCCATCCCCCTGGGAGGAGAGCCCTGAGGGTGTGACCAGGCTCCAGGGCCTGAGTCACCAAACTAATAGGAGGCCCGGGGGGCCCCCCAGAGCGGGGAGGACCAGTGATGGGCGGGGGTGGGGGCAAGCTGGAAGCCCCTCCAGTCTCCGCTGTCCTAAGAGTTCTCATTCAAGTCCCGTCGGGGGTGTGCGGGAAGGGCCAGGTTGATCGGGGTTGGGGGACTGGCTGGGGAGCTGCTTTGGGTATATGGGGGGCGAGGGGCAGCCACTCTTGACTTCCTATACTCGCCAGGCTGGGCCTGCGGGGTGGGGCCAGTCCCGAGCAGGGCCCGCTGGGTGCTCATCCCCCGGGGCGAGACAGGGACTCACCCCCAGGCGCTAGTGAGGAGTCGGCGGCCCGGGCCACCGTGGCCACTGGGCCCTGGGCAGGCGGTACCCGCCACCATCTGACCCCGTGGGGGCACCTGAGCACAAGGCTCTGCAGGGAAGCCAGAGTTTAAAATAGAACAGCATGTGACGGGACGTTCCGGCTGGGAGAAGACTCAGGTTTCGAGGTCACTGGTTCAGATCAGGGGACAGCTGGGCCTGGGGGGCCCGGGTGAGCCATGAGCGAGCTGGGATTTCTGCCACTTCCTGTGGGCCAGCTGTGTCCCTCCAGCTGCCCGTTCACCCAGGAAGGCCGGGCCTCCGGGAGCAAGCTCTCTGCCCTTTCCAACGGGGCGACGCCTGGTTCTATCCAGGCCGAGGAGCACAGCAGGGGGTCTATCATTCAGCAAACGGACTCTTGCCAAAGAAACAACTGTTAAAAGCAGGGCAAGGGCTGGGGGAGAGGCTGGGGGAGAGGCGGTGATTTCACGCAGCCCCCACTAAGGAGTCACCTGCATGCTGGGCACAGGATGCGCGTCTCGGGAGCAGGCCCCGAGAGCTAGGTCCTCATTCTGGGGTTAGAGCTTTGATGCAGAGAACTTTAAAATGTGATCATCAAGAAAGGACTAGACGTTTAAACTTAAAACACTCTGAAAATCAACTCAGGCTTCCCTGGTGGCTCAGCAGTAAATAACCCACCTGCCAATGCAGGAGACAGGGCTCAAGCCCTGGTCGGCAGACAGCCCATGTGCTGCGGAGAAGCTAAGCCTGTGGGCCACAGCTACTGAGCCGACAGGCCCTGAGCAAGAGGAGCCGCCGCAATGAAAAGCCGTCACCACCGCAACCAGAGCCTGGCCCCCATTCACTGCAACTGCAGAGAAGCCTGCAGAGCAGCAAAGACCCCAGCCAGCAAGGAAATAAAGAAAATTCTTTAAAAAAATCAAATGCACTGCCAAAGGTGACTGATTTACATTCATTTGGTCTAATCAGTGATTCTAATTCTGGAGTTCTGACTTGTGTTCATTCCAGAAGCCAAAACCAGTCACTTTACAAAGAGCAGGACTTTGTCTTGGGGCCACAGTTCTCAGGGGAAGGCCGGGGGAAAGATGCAGAGAATATCCAAGCAGCATCTGCAAGAAGGCCTCGGTTCTTACAGCAGCAGCGTCTGAGGGCGCTCTAGAAAGCCTTTGGAGGCGGGGTGGCGCTCTGAAGGGGGTCTGGGCAGGGGAATGGGTCGGCTCATTTTTCTGCCCCTCATAGAAAGGGAGAAGCAGAGACTAACGATGATGGAACCTAGTCAGGTCTGTGCTGGGCGCCACTGGCCCATGAACGTCCTCTCGGTGGCCTGGACTCTGTCCAGAGGGCACGGTGCCCACAGAAATCTCAGTCACCCCTGTGCCCTGGGAGCCAGGCAAGGAGGGAGCCCCGGAGTCAGAGAGGCCATCCCAGCAGCTAGAGGCAGCTGGGCTGAGATGCCAGTGGCAGGAACCCAGGCGGCCCCGAGCCTGCATCAAGGCGGCGGTCTCAACACCCCTGGAGCACAGGAGGACTCTAGCCCCAATTTCATCTAGAAAAACACACCTAATTGAGCTGGCCTCCAGAGCACAGAGGGGAAAGCAACTTCTTCTAGATCAGAAAGGTGGGAGCCGGCAGAGTGGGTCCAAAGCATTTTGTCAAAGAAAATGAACAGCCCTGATGAGAAGCAGGCAGACAGAGACAGTGGAGGGACGGACCGTGTACACTGAGCTGGTGCAAAGGGGCAAGAGTAGGAATCAGTGGTGTCGACACGGATCTGAAAAGACCGCAACCCGCCTGCCCTACCCGCGCCGGCTGTATCAGAGAGCCCATTTCTCTCGCACGGGGTTATGTACTGGCGCAGTATTTGTTTCAGAAGGTGGTATTTTCTTTATTCTTCTTGCCACCAAAGCTGCATTCTAAACAGCAGGAGCCTGGACACTTTATGTTGAGGTTGACCCTCCCTGGAGCCCTTGACAACCTCAGAGAGACGACCCAGGCTGGGAGCAGAGGGAGCCAAGCCCTGCAAAGTTCTAACTGCGGAGGCCCAAAATTATTTTATTTACCACCCCACAGCTTTTTCACACATTTTATGAAATCCAAAAAAGTCACTGAACTGTAATGGCTTCTCTTGTTTTATCTTGCTTTTATATCAGTGTTTTTGCTATTTAGTCACTAAGTCATGTCTGGCTTTTTGTGACCCCGTGGACTGCAACATGCCGGGCTCCTCTGCCCATGGGATCTCCCAGGCAAGGATACTGGAGCGAGTAGCCATTTCCTTCTGCAGGGGATCTTCCCAACTCGGGGACTGAACCTGCATCCTTCTGTATTGCAGATTTTTCACTGCTGAGCCACCAGGGAAGCCTGCCTATACGTCAGCGAACTAGTAAATGTACACCAAAATGCCTCACTGTCTTAACTCACTTCACGAGGATAGTCCGTGCTTCCTGCTCCCTGGGAAGCACAGATGTCTGGAATCTTTGTCAAGCGCTCTTTTGCATACGGTTCAGTAGCAGGTTGTAATTTCCAAGAATAGCCACAGTATCTCTCGTCCCAAGGTTTTTTTTTTTTTCCAAACAGTGTGACCTCACCGCTCTTCTCTCGAGTCAGCCGTTTCTTGCACTTCACTCTGGGCCGACTCTGTGACGTGCCGACCAGCAGAGTGTGGCTGGATTGATGCAAGGTGACCTCCGAGGCTAGGTGACGCTGTAAAAATGTCCTGCATTTTGACTGCGCTCTTCTGAGGCAGCCACTCTGGGAACCCAGCCACCACGCCCAGAGGAAGCCCAGACCGGCTTGCTGTGTCTGAAATCGTTACTGAAGTTCTTTTGCCTCCAGCCTGTGTCTCACCTTACTTGAGCCATAAACATCTCTATCCACGGATGTGGTTGTAGTAACTACTTCTCCAGTCACAAGAGGGTTATTTCCTGTTTCTCCCAGAGTTATTTAGTCATTTTAGACCATCTTTAGCTACATTTCTGCAAGTTCAAGTCAGTGGGAGACACAGGAAAGGAAAAGAATTTGGCCTGGTCTGATTGCTATTGCTTGACAACAGGAGAAAGAATTGGTAATTTTTACAATTATCTTTCTAATCAAAATTTTACTATACGAGCAATTCAAGTGCATTTTGAAAAGTGCCAAAAAGCTAAAATGTAATAATAAACGACAGCCGTGCCTCTCCCCTACTCCCCCACCCTGCTAGTCTCATCAACTTGCTGTGCTTTTTTCAGATCTTTTATACATTTGCAAGCATGCGTCCTCAGGGAAAATGCAAAGTAGAATTAAAATATGGAGTGCCATTTTGTGTGGGTTTTTTTTAACCCATAAACTTAATGATATGTTAAAAACAGCTCTGCAATGTCCCTTTGTATTTATTTTTTAACCGCGCACTTGAATCCCCACACCCGTGAGATCGTCACTGCTTTACTAGCAACTTTCTCCTGTGTAAAGGGTTAGCATTTTAATGTCTTCATATTTGATGTGATGGAGTTTGTGCTTCCGTTTCTTATTCTCCTATCAACTTTGGGTCCATTTCTGGGCGGTTAAAAGCCAACACCTCACTTCATTACATTCCCCCCACAGAGACATCTTTTGTATATACAAAACTACTCTGTATATCTTGGGTGTTTTACAGTGATATTCCTCACCTGGTATAGTTTTTGCTATAATATGAAGATTATTTTTATCACATCTTATAGTTGGATGGTACTAAGATACAGAAAAGCTATTCACTTGCTTTTATTACAATTATAAATTTGAAGTTTAAGGGTTAATCGTAAATGGGGTTGAAGATTAGATAGTGGTAATTTTAAGGAATGTGTTACTGCACAACATGTAACGTATCAATGCTCCTTTCCTGATTCTGATAGTATTTTAGAGTCATGTAGGCATTGTTTGTGGAGAAGGCAATGGCACCCCACTCCAGTCCTCTTGCCTGGAAAATCCTATGGATGGAGGAGCCTGGTGGGCTGTGGTCCATGGGGTCGCTAAGAGTCGGACATGACTGAGCGACTTCACTTTCACTTTTCACTTTCATGCATTGGAGAGGGAAATGGCAACCCACTCCAGTGATCTTGCCTGGAGAATCCCAGGGACGGGGGAGCCTGGTGGGCTGACGTGTATGGGGTCGCACAGAAGGACACGGCTGAAGCGACACAGCAGCAGCAGGCATTGTTTGTAAAAAAACAAACAAACAAACAAACCATAATGAAGCACTTCAGAGTGATGGAGTACCACAGCCTCAACTTGCTCTCGAATGGTTCAGGAGAAAACACTCTATTGTACTACTGCTGCACTCTTCGTGTAAGTTTAAGATTTTTTTCTTGTTAATTAAATTGGAGTTGCCTGCTGCTAAGGGACACGACTAAGCAACTGAACTGAACTGAACTGAAGGGAGTGAAAACTTAAACAGGGGTTAGGAATGCACGTGTTTAGCCAAGAGGCTGTGAATGTAGCTGCAACGTTGGCCGATTCAGAAAAGAGGCGCAGTGGCTGGTGAGGAGCGGCTTGCTGAGTTAACACCCTCCATATACCCTGGACTCCCCAGGAGGCTCAGCAGTCAAGAATCCGCCTGCCAAGGCAGGAGACCTGGGTTCGATGGCTGGGTCGGGAAGATCCCCTGGAGGAGGGCATGGCAACCCACTCCAGTATTCTTGCCTGGAGATTCCCATGGACCGAGGAGCCTGGTGGGCTACAGTCCGTGGGGTTGCAGACTCAGACACGATGGAGCGACTAAACAGCAGCAACACGACAACCGCGCTGTCTCCACAAGCCTGCCCGCCCCAGGCAGCTGCACGCTCCTCCCCGCAAAGTCATGGCCTCTCATCTCCTCCTTTCATGGCGGCTTAACATTTGACTTTCTGGAAGTTTTAATCCCACGCTCAGCCACTGCCAAGTGACATGATCGTGTCTCGACCGCAGCTGGACTTTTTTAAAAAAAACCGTTTACAAATGCTCTTCCGGGGCAGGGGCTGGACGAGTCGCTTTTGGGGCCCTTCCAGTTCTGTGATCTTGGGCCTGACGGCAGGCAAGGAGCAGAGGGTGCCCGGGGACACGGGCTCCGGCCCCCGCCCCCGCGGGCTCTGGGCCAGGGCGCCCGCACCTCCGCCAGTTCAGCCTTCCGGGCAGTGGGTCTGAAGGAAGCTTTTAAATAGCAGCAGCTGTTGCTTCTCAGGGACGTTTCTGGGAACACAGCTGCTGAGTTCAAGTCACGCTTTGGGGTTGTCTGCAAGAAGGCTCTATGGAGAGATATCAAACGTCCGTCTCCTCAAGAAGTTCAGTTACATGTTCAGAATTTTCTGTCACTCACACACACTGAGAGACTGAACAGACAGAAGAGCAACGGCCAGAACATACATTAAAGACAGAACCTCGGCCCATAGACTGCAGCAGCGCCCGGGACACGACGCCTCAGCCACACATGGGCTCCCGGGAGCCTGCCAACTTCCGTGCCTGCTCGAAGCTTAGGACCCACTGAGGCTCCTCTTGGCCAGCATCTTTCCACTTCAGATTAGCTGCCCGAGCTCTAGGGCGCCCTCCAGGTGACCTGGGGAGGCCAGCTGTTCCACAGGCCCCGAGAGCCTCCTCCAGGCCCCTGAGGGCGATGGTGAAGGAGCAGCTGTGAGGTCCACCCGGCTCCCTAAGGCCCCACAGGCCCGGGAGAGCTGAGCAGACTGAGGCAGGTGCAGGAGTCACCCGGGAGGTCACCCCATGCCCGGCCCTGACACCTCACTGATGTCCCTCTCCGGCTCTGCAAGGCAGCGCTTGTCACCACTTTACAGACAGGAGAACCGACGCTGAGGGGAGCTCACAGCCCCTTCAGTGGAGGGAGAGGCAGGGTAAGCAGCCCGGAGATGCTGCGCCCTGGCCACCCTCGTGGGCCTCCCTCACCTCGCCTGCGTAGCCTCTGCGTCCAGCCTGTGCGGTGCCCCTCCCCCAGTGCTCAGCCAGGAATCGGGACCCCGCTCAGAAGGGGCAGGTATACGTGCTGGACACCAGAGGCCCACACCGCATAGCCCTCTGCACATGTGGCCAGGAAGCCAAACGGAACAACGAGGTGGGATGCAGAGTGCATGGCCTGCACACTATCCTCCTGTGCTCACAGGTGAGCTGGGTGGACATCACCTCCTCCTTCCTCCCAATGATCCTGCGGAGACTCCAGCATCTGGAGCCCACCCTGGCCACCCACAGCCGAGCAGCAGCCCTGGGCTGGCACCACCTGCCCCCCCGCAGATGCCTGGCAGCCACAGCAGGTTCAGTTCAGTTCAGTTCAGTTCAGTCGCTCAGTCGTGTCCAACTCTCTGTGACCCCATGGACTGCAGCACACCAGGCCTCCCTGTCCATCGCCAACTCCTGGAGTTTACTCAGACTCACGTCCATCGAGTCAGTGATGCCAGCCAACCATCTCATCCTCTGTCCTCCCCTTCTCCTCCTGCCTTCAGTCTTTCCCAGCATCAGGGTCTTTTCAATGAGTCAGTTCTTCACATCAGGTGGCCAAAGTATTGGAGTTTCAGCTTCAGCATCAGTCCTTCCAATGAACACTCAGGACTTATTTCCTTTAGGATGGACTGGTTGGATCTCCTTGCAGTCCAAGGGGCTCTCAGGAGTCTTCTCCAACACCACATTCAGAAGCATCAGTTCTTCTGTGCGCAGCTTTCTTCACAGTCCAACTCTCACATCTAAACATGACCACTGGGAAAACCATAGCTGAGACTACATGGACCTTTGTTGGCAAAGTAATGTCTCTGCTTTTTAATATGCTGTCTAGGTTGGTCATAGCTTTTCTTCCAAGGAGCAAATGTCTTTTAATTTCATGGCTGTGGTCACTATCTACAGTGATTTTGGAGCCCCCCAAAATAAAATATCTTACTGTTTCCATTGTTTCCCCATGTGTTTGCCATGAAGTGATGGGACCGGATGCCCTGATCTTAGTTTTCTGAATGTTGCGTTTTCAGCCAACTTTTTCTCTCTCCTCTTTCACTTTCATCACAGCAGGCTAGGCTAGTATTAAAGCACAATATTATTTTTCTCCCAAATGTTACTAGATGTTTGGAAACCCTATTATTTAACTTATATGCAGAGTACATCATGAGAAACACTGGACTGGAAGAAGCACAAGCTGGAATCAAGATTGCCAGGAGAAATATCAATAACCTCAGATATGCAGATGACACCACCCTTATGGCAGAAAGTGAAGAGGAACTCAAAAGCCTCTTGATGAAAGTGAAAGAGGAGAGTGAAAAAGTGGGCTTAAAGCTCAGCATTCAGAAAACGAAGATCATGGCATCTGGTCCCATCACTTCATGGGAAATAGATGGGGAAACAGTGGAAACAGCGTCAGACTTTATTTTTCTGGGCTCCAAAATCACTGCAGATGGTGACTGCAGCCATGAAATTAAAAGACGCTTACTCCTTGGAAGGAAAGTTATGACCAACCTAGATAGCATATTCAAAAGCAGAGACATTACTTTGCCAACAAAGGTTCGTCTAGTCAAGGCTATGGTTTTTCCTGTGGTCATGCATGGATGTGAGAGTTGGACTGTGAAGAAGGCTGAGCGCCGAAGAATTGATGCTTTTGAACTGTGGTGTTGGAGAAGACTCTTGAGAGTCCCTTGGACTGCAAGGAGATCCAACCAGTCCATTCTGAAGGAGATCAGCCCTGGGATTTCTTTGGAAGGAATGATGCTAAAGCTGAAACTCCAGTACTTTGGCCACCTCATGTGAAGAGTTGACTCATTGGAAAAGACTCTGATGCTGGGAAGGATTGGGGGCAAGAGGAAAAGGGGACAACAGAGGATGAGATGGCTGGATGGCATCACTGACTCCATGGGCGTGAGTCTGGGTGAACTCCGGTAGTTGGTGATGGACAGGGAGGCCTGGCGTGCTGCGATTCATGGGGTCGCAAGGAGTCGCACACGACTGAGTGACTGAACTGAACTGAACTGAATAGGTGTGGAGCAGATTACATAGAAAACATAATGAAGCTGGAATTCTAAATTTAATTTTTTAAAAATTGGGGTGTAAAAAAACCATATCTTTTAATATTTATTCATTGTTTCTCCTTCAAAGCACAGGTTGGAAGGAAAAAAAGCTATGGTGATAGCTTTATAGAGGTTTTTAAACCCTAAGAGTAGAGTTTTAAAGAAGCAATTTTAATTTAAATGTTATATAATAATCTACTTAATGATGCTTTTTAAAATTTCCATCCTTTTTCTTATTCCCAATTAATGGCATAAAAGTTAAATTTAGTAATGAATTTTTCTATTAAAAAAACTCAATTCATCACAGGCAGGAAAGAAAGATGATTTTCCTTCTTGTGAATCTACTTAAAAGAATGGCTTGTCATCCTAGTAATTACCCAGAGTTCATTCCTTCAGTCCTCCCCACCTTCCTTAAACCAAAACTATGCCGGGTATTGGGCTTCCCAAGTGGTGCTGCTGGTGAAAGATTGGTCGATGCAGGAGCACGGGAGACACGGGTTCGATCCCCAGGTCGGGAAGCTTCCCTGAAATAGTAAATGGCAACCCGCTCCAGTATCCTTGCCTGGAAAATCCCATAGATAGAGGAGCCTGGTGAGCTGCAGTCCACAGGGTCACAAAGAGTTGGACGCGACCGAGCATTCTGCTGCCCTGACGTTTTTTGTTTGCTTTCTAGATTTTTTTTTTTTTTAATTGTGGACCATTTTAAAAGTCTTTGTTGAATTTGTTGCCATATTGGTTCTGTTTTATGTTTTGATTTTTGGGCCATGAGGCATGTGGGATCAGGAAGTCCCAGTAAATGGTTTAAAAGAAGTTTCAATTAGGAAGACATTTTGAGCAAAACAATCATTACATGGATCAAAGATGTTCAGAAAACAGAGTCTTAAATCTTCACTTTAAAGTATCTGTGGACTGAAGCTTACACTCGCGGCCCATCCGCCCAGGCCTTTCTTGAACCAGTTTGTTAGCTGTAACTTAATCAGAAATGCAGGAACCACTTTGTGAACTTCAGCAGACTCACCTGTGCAAAGCCAGCAAGCCACCTTCAGCACACCAACCTCTCCAACAGGAGACCGCCTCCACGACCTTAGAGGTCACCCGACGTCGCTCCAAATGGATCTATGGTCCACTTGCTTTTGTTATTTTTAAAGTTCGTTGAAACATGACTCGAAAAAATAGCCTTTCATTTTCTTGGCCTCGTGGTCAATTCTCCATGATGTGTTTTTTAAAAAAAGCAAGTTAACATAAAATGAGTGGCTGGTACAGAGGTCAATATTATGATTCTCCCACATTTAAAATTACTACTGGAATCTAGTAAAGCAGCAGAGGTCCATAAATGGCACCACCCTTAGCTACAAAGCACAAGCCCACAGGACTGTATTAACATGGCGATGAAACTGCCGTCCTTACCACAGTCCTCCCAGAGAACGACCTGTGACAGAAAAAGCTTCCTGACTTATCAGAACGAGCGTTGCTGCGAAACCGTGGCGTTCCGTGACAGCCGCTCTCGGCAGACGGCTCGCAGGGCGCGCAGGAGAGTCTGGGAAGGCCCGGCCCGCCCTGTCCCTTCCCCAGGGGCCGTGCAGGACCACTCTGTCCCCTCGGGTGCTGTAAATCCCAAGGAAAGCCAGCACGTAAAGCCCCATCGCCCGAGACACCGAGGAAACAGAAGCATCTCGCATGTGAAAGAGGAGAGGGAACCTCAGCCTTTTCTATCTTTCCCCTTTCGCCTAAAATGATCTATGTTCCAGAGACACAGAGAACTTAGCCCGAGAAGTTTGAGGTGAAGGTGAGGAGCCCTCATCTAAAAAGTTACCCAGCCTGCGTAAACCACTTCATAGATCACGGTTCTATGATCTGCCACTGAACGGATTAGATTCATCGCAGATATAGCTTTATCTGCTCTTCATTTAAGCAGAAGAACGCGTTTCTATGGACAGCACACTCATTTATCCTGATAACTGGAATGCAGCCAGATTTTTATCAGTGTGAAAAACAAAACAAATGTAATTTTTTAATATTAAAAAACTTGGTCATTCAGTCATCTTGACAAGTTATAAAGTGTCACTTCTTCTGAGGGCAAAGTAGCACTCGCTCACCCTGCCCACAAACACCGAGACACAAAGACTGAGAGGCATGAGCACACATTATTACACAGAATTCATCTTGCAAGAATTACAGTTATGGAGCAAAAGCATCGAGGCCAGAATATGGTTGCAACAGCTTTGCTTTTATTCAATTGATGCGTTTGCCGCTCAAGTTTCTTTCATTGTCACCGTTATGTCAAACTCACAAAGGAGCAAGGGGGAAAATAAAGCTTAAATGGACCATGATTTCTCATCAAGTGCTGGACAGATGCCAAGGCCTCCCCGCTAGAACAGACACGAAGAAGGTGATTATTCTTTAAGACCAGATCCATTCATTCAGGATCTGGTCATTCATTCACAAAGGACCCCAACCTCAACTGGCCAGCAGGCAGGTGACCACCAAGCGGCCCGTCTCCGGCCACACGGAGAAAAGTGTGGCCGCTCCGGACGAGGGGAGGCGAGGGGACCTGCCCAGGCAGGCCGGCAGAGGACGGCTCTCAGGGCTGGGTGTTAAGGCATCTAAGTGTAAGACAGGGACAGGGTCACTTTTAAGGCCAGTTCAGTTCAGTTCATTTGCTCAGTCGTGTCCAACTCTTTGCTACCCCATGAATCGCAGCACGCCAGGCCTCCCTGTCCATCACCAACTCCCGGAGTTCACTCAGACTCACATCCATCGAGTCAGTGATGCCATCCAGCCATCTCATCCTCTGTCGTCCCCTTCTCCTCCTGCTCCCAATCCCTCCCAGCATCAGAGTCTTTTCCAATGAGTCAACGCTTCACATGAGGTGGCCAAAGTACTGGAGTTTCAGCTTTAGCATCATTCCCTCCAAAGAAATCCCAGGGCTGATCTCCTTCACAATGGACTGGTTGGATCTCCTTGCAGTCCAAGGGACTCTCAAGAGTCTTCTCCAACACCACAGTTCAAAAGCATCAATTCTTCGGCGCTCAGCCTTCTTCACAGTCCAACTCTCACATCCATGCATGACCACAGGAAAAACCATAGCCTTGACTAGACGGACCTTTGTTGGCAAAGTAATGTCTCTGCTTTTGAATATGCTATCTAGGTTGGTCATAACTTTCCTTCCAAGGAGTAAGCGTCTTTTAATTTCATGGCTGCAGTCACCATCTGCAGTGATTTTGGAGCCCAGAAAAATAAAGTCGGACACTGTTTCCACTGTTTCCCCATCTATTTCCCATGAAGTGATGGGACCGGATGCCATGATCTTTGTTTTGTGAATGTTGAGCTTTAAGCCCACTTTTTCACTCTCCTCTTTCACTTTCATCAAGAGGCTTTTGAGTTCCTCTTCACTTTCTGCCATAAGGGTGGTGTCATCTGCATATCTGAGGTTATTGATATTTCTCCTGGCAATCTTGATTCCAGCTTGTGCTTCTTCCAGTCCAGCGTTTCTCATGATGTACTCTGCATATAAGTTAAATAAGCAGGGTGACAATATACAGCCTTGACGTACTCCTTTTCCTATTTGGAACCAGTCTGTTGTTCCATGTCCAGTTCTAACTGTTGATTCCTGACCTGCATACAGATTTCTCAAGAGGCAGGTCAAGTGGTCTGGTATTCCCATCTCTTTCAGAATTTTCCACAGTTTATTGTGATCCACACAAAGGCTTTGGCATAGTCAATAAAGCAGAAATAGATGTTTTTCTGGAACTCTCTTGCTTTTTCCATGATCCAGCAGATATTGGCAATTTGATCTCTGGTTCCTCTGCCTTTTCTAAAACCAGCTTGAACATCAGGAAGTTCACAGTTCATGTAAGGCCAGTAATTCCTGGCAAACGTGTAAGAGGAAGAAGTTAGTGTGTCCACAGAGACAGTCCACGGAGTAGCGCCCGCGTTCCCCTGGTGAGCGCACCGGCCTTCTGACCCAAGACGCAGACGAGAGCATCCCAAGGGGTTCTGTGAACCCCTGATTGCTGTCTGAGATTTCCCTAATTTTAAAGACTGGAGAGCATCCCGAGGGGGTTTCCGTGAACCCCTGATTGTTGTCTGAAGGTTTCCTAATTTTAATCACAGGTGCTGGCATCCAACTTTCCCCTCTTGTTGCCGTGTGAAGCTCAGTCTCTTATAGCTCTGGCAAGTCTATCCCAGACTCTCCCACTCTGATCCACTTAACACTGGGACGATCCATTCTCACCCACAACACACAGACGTGTTCACCTCCATCGGTTTATGAGGCCAGAAACCTTTAACCCACAAAGAAGCATAAGGATATGGCTTCTCTGACTGTTTCAGTAACAAATAATAGAAAATGTGGTTTTCTTATGTAGTATATCTTCTCCTTCCAAAAATATCTAGAAACTTCTTGCCAAACATTGCACATACTCTCTGCACTAACATTCAGGACATCTGTAAATTCTCACAGGGCTCTAGTCTTGCCCGCTATTGCACTTCATCCTGCGCTTGCTAAGTCACTCAGTCGTGTCTGACTCTTTGCTACCCCATGGACTGTAGCCCACCAGGCTCTTCTGTCCACGGGATTCTCCAGGCAAGAATACTGGAGTGGGTTGCCATTTCCTTCTCCAGGGGACCTTCCAAAGCCAGGGATCCAACCTGCATCTCTTACATCTCCTGCATTGGGAAGCCCGTACAACACACAGATCAGCCACAAGTATACAGCTGTCTGCTTTTAACTTCTCTTCCTTTCAGAGAATACCGGCCTGACCTCCAGGCACGAGGCAGACGTCTGGGATGCTGATACCCAGGAACCGCCTTCAGCACCAGGCCTGGGACCCTGGTGCTCTGTCTCCAGATGCCCTCAGCCCCAGGCCCCCCTGCGCAGCCCCCGTGCAAGTGCACCCTGGTCCCCCACCAGAAAGAACTCATGGCCTCGGGACGGTAACAGACCTCAAATCTCGGAGCCCTTTGCTCGCCTTTCCCACCTCCCTCTCAGGAGATTCTGCCAGATTTAGAGCTGAAAACGTCCGTGAGCACCACAAGCCACTAAGGGCTGTGCTCTGCACCCGATCACCCTGGAGTAGTGCGACAGGCCCATCGACTTCCTGGAGAAAGGCCACCCTACCCCCACTCAAGACAGCAAAAAGCCAGACCCGCCCCTGGGACTGCTGTCCTGGCAGAGGGTGGCCCAGGCGGAGGCTGAGATCAGGTCTGTAGAAGCTGTTTCGACCTTGCACTTGAGAGGGAAGGGAAAGCACCCTGAAGCCATTGTGGAATAACTTACAGAAACACGGAATTAAACCTGAGGCTCCACGGCATCTTTAATCCCTGCCTAGTTGAAAAATCTTCCCGATACTAAACAATAGTGTAGTTGGATGGGCAGGAAAACGTGTTAAAGTTATCACTGAGGCTGCACCACTTCTTGGAAGAATTATAAATAGCAGTCCTTGTCCTATTTATCGAGTCTTTGCAAGACAGAAATATAACTCTAGAAGTAAAGCCCACACCCAGCCATCCTGCTCATCAGCCCCGGTCACAATGCTTGCAGATGCTGCAGGAGGTCAAACGTTGAGATGGAACTATGCTGCACTCGGGAAAAAGAAAAAAGCGCGAGCGGTAAATGCCTGAGTTTTCTGATGACAGTAGAATTCTATTTGCACTAGGAGGGGAAATCAAGATCGCACCAGTCTTGCCAAGAGAGCCTCTGAATGGACCGGAGGCCGTGGGTGAGGTGGGGTTGTGCCCGTCTCAGCCCCGAGGGGATCTGCACCCTGACCGTTTATGGTTATGGTCTTGATGCTGGCCTCCAGAATGTCTGCACACTTGCCAGAAGCTCAAGATACTCATCAGACCCTTGCCCTAAATAACCTGAGACAGCCTATCCCCCATGGACAAATATTTCCTTTCTTCTTCAGAGTTAATTATAATTCTTGCCAGACAAACTCGAGCAACGCTGTGTCCTTCTGCCCTCATAAGTCCCCGACTCTCCCTCTTCCCCAGAATGCTCTGTGGGTTTTACCTGAATCCGTGACTCCTGAATTTCGATTCTTAAAATCCCAAATTGATACTGGCCATTGTTTTAGAGCATCTGTCTGTGTGTTTATGTATTTATGTGTATGTACCATTTTTCCATCTAAGAATGATACTGTCAAAATCAACTTTAAAAACTTCTTGAAGGCTTTGAGAAAAATAATCATTTATGTAAAGTAAATGTTCCTAAAATTCTTAGAAATATAGGAGCCGACTCAAGTGTTTTTCAAGTTCGTGTGATATGGGGTAAGTTGTCTTGGACTATTGGACTGTTCTTTATTTTTCTTGGACTATTCTTAATAATAATAAGGGCTTCCCTCATAGCTCAGTTGGTAAAGAATCTGCCTGCAATGCAGGAGACCCTGGTTCGATTCCTGGGTCAGGAAGATCCCTTAGAGAAGGACATGGCAACCCACTCCAGTATTCTTGCCTGGAGAATCCCGTGGACAGAGGAGTCTTGCAGGCTACAGTCCATAGGGTCGCAAGAGTCGGACATGACCTAGCGACTAAAGAGAGAGATTCCTAATAAGAGACTGTGAAAGCCTTGCTTTACATTTTGAAGGCGCCACCTAGGAAGCCAGGATTCCACGCACTTCCGGCTGTCTTTCTCATATCGTTGATTATAAAAGAAAGCTAAGTCTTCCCAATATTGGAAGTGCTAAGTTTTTTTTTTAATCACATTATTCCCTATACTTATTTTTAAAGTCTTTTATTGTCACTTTGGTAAATAAATATTTTTCATAGTGATCTGTGAAGCTATTTAGCCAAGTGTTCAAAACTTTTTGACATTTTGCACAGCTTTCCAAAATCAAATTCCAAATGACATCTTCCTGACCTTGAGACTCAGAAATTTCCCAGAGGATCTCATAAAATCTCAAAGGATTTGGTCTCTCACTTTGTAAAAAGAGATGCTGAACTCCTTAGGTCTATTTGATATGTTAAACTGTGTTGGAAACATTCTCGAATAAAAAGTGATACTTAATCTTCCTTAGGTTATATTTATACAGATGAAAAGTTGTTTCAGAAATTATAAGAAGTCTCTAGAAATTTGTCAATATCCTTGCTTTCCATGGAATGTCCTAATACAGCGCTCCTGATCATTCCAGTTGCCTTCACAGGAACAACCAAATCGCCTTCCAATTGCAAACTCTCGTCAAATCTTTAACTGTGGTCATTTTAAGCCTTTTATCATTTACAGACAGTTATTTTTTTTACTCTAGTATTTTCCCAGTTGCTCTTGTAATCAAATATAGGCCAAAGTTCTTCATCTTAAACAAAAAAGCACCATCTTTGGGACATGGGGAAGGACGGTCCTCTGGGAGCAAAGACTCCTGGTCCCTTTGCTTAAATAACTTTAAGGTCACACCATTGTGCTGGGTAAAATTCTTCAGAATGAGTGGAGAAGCTAATGGATTTGTGTAACTGCTAACTCAAGATCAAGCAGAGCAAGAATTCATTCAGTTCAGTTCAGTTCATTTGCTCATTCGTGTCCGACTCTTTGCGACCCCATGAATCGCAGCACGCCAGGCCTCCCTGTCCATCACCAACTCCCGGAGTTCACTGAGATTCACGTCCATCGAGTCGGTGGTGCCATCCAGCCATCTCATCCTCTGTCGTCCCCTTCTCCTCCTGCCCCCAATCCCTCCCAGCATCAGGGTCTTTTCCAATGAGTCAACTCTTTGCATGAGGTGGCCAAAGTACTGGAGTTTCAGTTTTAGCATCAGTTCTTCCAATGAACACCCAGGACTGATCTCCTTTAGGAGGGACTGGTTGGATCTCCTTGCAGTCCAAAGGACTCTCAAAAGTCTTCTCCAGCACCACAGTTCAGAAGCATCAGTTCTTCGGCCTCAGCCTTCCTCACAGCATGGGATTAGATGAACTGATGAAGAATGGTTAGTTAAGACTTTTATGGCTTTTTTAGTAAAACTTCAGATTCTTTAACATTTGTTTTTCCAGATTTAAGGAACCACTTTCCTCTTTTCTCTTAAGCTTCCTGTTATTGTTCAACTGGTCAGTCGCATCCGACCCTTTTGTGACCCCATGGGCTCTAGCCTGCCAGAAGCCTCTGTCCATGGGATTCTCCAGGCCAGAATACAGGAGTGGGTTGCCATTTCCTTTTCCAGGGCATCTTTTCAACCCAGGAATTGAACCCGCATCTCCTGCATTTGAGCCCGCATCTCCTGCATCAGCAGGTGGATTCTTTACCACTGAGCCACCAGGGAAGCCATAAGCAACCTATAACTCAGAGCAAGTTGCTGAGTTATACCTTTCCAAACAGAACTGAATCACTTATCTTTCTCCCTGACTTCTCCAGGACTGGAAAACTCTTCCTGAGTATTTTTACCTTCATGGAAATCTGGTTATTCCCATGAGTCCAATAAGAATCTGTTCTCCTAAAAGCAGGACACGGTGGGCACTTTGGTTATATAACAAAGCTTTGACTGGATGTGGTATTGGAGAACGTAGGTTGTTGTACCGACATGAAGTTTTGATTGTAACCTAAGTGCTTGACATTGAGGTTTTCATTGCCACGGCATCAGCTTCGAAGACATCCATCTCAAATAAACGTATTACCAGCTATATGACTTAGTTACTAGCCAAACAACTGGGGAAGGGCCCAGGCTGCCCCACTCGCCAAGCTCCCCTGTTAGGAAGTCCTGGGTAAACTGGATAGCTGGCCTTTTGCGTGGCCTGCTCCTCCCATCTGTGCTCAAACTCCCATTCCTACGTTTCAAGCAACCTATAAAGAGTGTGCGCGTGAAACCCCAGCCACTCCAGCCTTGGACCCCGACGAAGGCAGAGCCCCAGGCTCGCCCATGCTCTCTTTGTACCCGTGACCTCACCGTGTGCTCCTGGCGGGCCATGTGCGGCCGTGCACCCTCCAGGGCCGGCGAGGAATCCTTTCTGGTTCGGTTCGTTTCCATAGATAGGTGCAGAGCTGAGAGCCTGGGCCTCTCTGTAGAGATCAGTCTATTCTGGGCTGTGAGTCTTCCTGGGAAAGTTTCAGACAGAAGAACGATGGGGTGCAGGAAAAGCTATTCCAAAATGTGGGACCACTCCTTATGCTGAACAACTTGAGGAGGCAGAAACGGGCAGGTCTTCTGACCTTGCCTCCACCCTCCTTCCCTGGAACCCACCCCACACCTGGAAGAAAGGAGCAGCCTCGTCTCTGCAGACAAATGTGTGCCGAGAAGAATCCCAGGATGACACGGACCTGCCGTGCAGCTCAGGGGACTTTGCTCAGTGTCATGGGAGGTGGGTGTGGGGGACAACGCACGCAAGAGTATGTGTGTCCGGCTGAGTCCCTTTGCTGTCCACCTGAAGCTATCAAAACGTTATCAGTCAGCTATAATTAACATTGTTAATCGTTATTATAATTAACATTGTTCACTGGCTATAATGCAAAATAAAAATTTTTTAATTAAAATGGATAACCAACAAGGACCTACTGTACAGCTCAGGGAACTCTGCTCGGGGTTACGGGGCAGCCTGGATGGGAGGGGAGTTTGGGGGAGAGTGGATGCCTGCGTATGTGTGGCTGAGTCTCTTTGTTGTTCACCTGAAACTCTCACAACACTGCTAACTGGCTACACTCCAATATAAGATAAAAAGGTAAAAAAAAATCCCAACCAACAGGCGCTGTTGGCAACACTTACCTCCTACTGCTTGATCAGCCGCGTTCCTCCAGGACTGTCCATTCCCCATCAGAGCCAGTATGAAAACCCTCACGTCCATGCAAACATTTCCTCAGACCTTCGCTTCCTTATGAAGGTTTCCATTTCATGTAAAACATTAAATCAACGTGTATGCTTTTCTCCTGTTGGTCTGTCTTTGTTAGTGTAACTTTCAGACCCACTCAGGAGCCCTAAATGGGTAGAAGAAAACTTTCTCCTCCCCTAGAAGAGCCAGTGTGTGCTCAGGCTCTCAGTCATGTCCGACTCTTTGCGACCCCATGGACTGTAGCCCAACCAGGCTCCTCTGTCCATGGGATTCTCCAGGTAAGAATACTGGAGTGGGTTGCCATTTCTTACTCCAGGGGATCTTCCCAACTCGGGGATCAAGCCCAGGTCTCTTGCATCTCTTCCACTGGTAGGCAGATTACTTTCCACTGAGCCACCACTGAAAACCATACCCTGTAGTCTGAATTCACTGCATACATGTGTCTACCGGGCATCTGTGAAAATGCAGGTTCTGACTCAGCAGATGTGAGCTGCCCCCCCAGCTCTGCATTTCCAGCAGCTTCCAGGTGAGCTGGGGAAACAGCCAGTGGGTCTGCAGGACTGAAGAAGGAGCCAGAACAGGACACAGTCCTGCGTAGAGACCCCAGCCCACCTCCCACCTCCTTGCCAGCTACAGACCCCGAGCACGACTCTCTCCGCCCCCCAACACATGGGTAGGACCCGGCTCCTCTCCTGCCGTGATGTCACACACCCTGGGCATTCCACTGTGTCCCGGAGACCAAGGCGAGAGACGCTGAGGGGCCTTCAGGAGAGGGTCCTCCTTCTGCTGGAGGGGCATGGCGGCCACCACGGCAGTGACCCTCCTGGTCCTGCTGCTCTACTGCGGGCAGGGAGCCGAGCTGCCGCCGATCAGCGTGACCTCAGGTACAGCCTCGGCGCAGTCGTGGCCGGGAGGAAACGGGGCCCCCGGGTGAGTCCGGGGGCATGGGGTTCTCCCAGGCCCTTCCCCTGCGTGCCGCCCCAGATTTACCACTTATTCCTGGAGGATGGAGCAAGCTGCACAGCTATCCTATATTCGAAGAGTTTTTCGGATGGGAGAGTAGCATGCATTATATACTTTAACTTTTATGATCGACATTTCTAGCTTACCCAAAAGTAGAGGAGTCGTGGAAAGAAACTCCATTCCCTGGTTTCAGTCGTACACATTTTGCCATCTTGTTTAGCACACACACACACTTTTGTGGTTATTGGAGTATTTTAGCATCGCCCAAAATGTCTTATGATTCCCTGCAAACGTGTCTTGCTAAGATAAGGGCATTTTTCTTTTACGCACCTTCAGCGTCACTGAAGCACTAACAAAATGAAGAAAGCCCCCAAGCAGGGCCAATCCTGGCCCACGCCCAAACCTCCCCCCGGGTCTCAGAACGTGCTTTACAGGCGGCGGGTTCGAATCCCACCCAGGCAGGCCCCGCTGGGCTCCGGCCGCTGCACCCTGACCCCTGGGTCGAGGAAGGCGACAGTGGACGCCACCCTCCTGGGATGTGATCACTGCCCGAGGACTGCAGGGGGCAGGGTCCCCCGTGACCCGACTTTTCTGCTGGGAGACCTGAGCCCAGGCCCCCTCCCACCTTCCTCAGAGGGACGAGCCCAAGGAACGAGGCCCTGCCAGGCCCCCTGCCTGGTGCCCAGTGGACGAGCGGCCCTGGAGGTCCCCACAGGGCTCGGGCAGCTCCCGCGAGAAGGACACGGCCTCAGCCCGGCCCCAAGTGACCAGGGAGGCCCAGCCCGCTCCGGGTCTGGGCAGGAGGGCAGGGGGTCCCCTGCCTGAACTTGCCGTGAAGAAGCTGGCATTTCTAGCGATCTTTCCTCAGGACACTGAGTTTTGAGGCACCTGCAAGGAGGCATCCTCTGGGTGCCGGGGCACGGGGTCTGTGACGGGCAGCAATGGGGGCTCACCCCGCGCTGGCTCCCCCCTGCTGCTGCTTTTGTGGCTCCCCGCCCCTGGCGCCCGTGGGAACGGCTCCCGCCGGGACTGACCTGAGTCTCCCGACGCAGCCCTAAGCCTGTCTGGCTCCTCGTCCCGACAGAGTGTCCATAGCAAGCCCGAGGGCAGCTCAGGGCCAGTCCCGGGCCATGGTCTCTGCTCCAGCCTTCAGCCTCAGTGGACATCGGGCTGGCTTGACCCCGAGGGCAGCTCAGGGCCGGTCCTGGGCACAGTCTCTGTTCCAGCCTCCACCCTCGGCGGACACCGGGCTGGCCTGACCCAGAGGTCAGGAAGGGGGTGGCCCTGGTCCCGGGAGGACAGAGGTCACCGTCCTGCTTTCCCCGGGTGGAGCAGAGCACACCCGCTGCGCTCCACGGCGAGCCCGCGCCAGGGGCCAGGACGCACACGTGCAAACACGGAGCAAGCAGCATCGTCCCCGCGCGGGCACAGGGCACAGGGCACAGGGCTGGCGGACCCTGGACGACGGGAGGAGACGCAGGCGGACAGGCAGCCACACTGGACGGGCCGGGCGGGCGTCACAAGCATCAGCATCTCTCTGCACACGCGCGTGGCGGGCTTGCACAGTGGCCCCATTATAATTAGGTACAGACGCGAAATGAGAAGAATGTTTTTAACAAAGCGCTCGCAGGAGCAGCTGTGCCCATCCGTGATGGCTCGCTAACGTCGCCTCCGAAGAGGACTGTACGTTTGTTTGCGGCGCTGACGGGGGTCGCGCACTGGGAAGCGATTGTCGTCACGGCACAGACCTTTCTGTGCAGTTTCCCTGCATTGTTCTGAGCCCGCGTGTGCGCAGATGAGCGATTGCTATGCAGATTGTCCGTCATTAAAACCATTTCAAAATCAGCGTCATCATTGGTTTAGTGCTGGAACTTGAATGCCTGCAGACACCACCTGAGCGCTCTGTGTGAAGCAACGGGAAGCTGGCCTGGCCCGGGGTCCGGGGGCGGCCGTCTGCTTTATGGTCTCCTTGGGGTCCCCAGGGTCCTGGGGGCGGCCGTCTGGTCTCCCAGGGTCCTGGGGGCGGCCATCTGCTCTCTGGTCCACCCAGGGGTCCTGTGGGTGGTCGTCTGCTCTCTCATCTCCCCGGAGTCCTGGGGGGCAGCTGTCTGCTCTCTGATGTCCTTGGGGTCCCTGGGGTCCTGGGGAAGCGACTGTCTGCTCTCTGGTCTCCTGGGAGTCCTGGGGGCGACCGTCTGCTCTCTGGTCCCCCAGGGCTGAAAGAAGGGGCTGATCTTGACCTTGAGTGGAGGACATGGACCCTGACACCAGCTCTGAGAAGAGTGGGAGGCGCCCTGGGGGTGCAGTGGGGACCGGTGCTCAGGGTCTCTGCACCCTGCCCAGCCCCGCCTGGCTGATTCAGGTCAGCAAGGCCAGGAAGGTGGAGCCAGGGATCCAGGGCCCCATGGAGGACTGGCTTCCAGAGGCCAGCCCCCGGGGACTGAGCCCCCCCTGGGATCACTGTTTACAGACGAGGAGCCACAGGGGCCGGACTCGCAGATCCCCAAGCAGAGGGCCAGAGGGCAGGCAGCCGTGCCCGTCTCCCTTCCTCCACGTCACGTCCTCAGCCCCAGACAGGCTTTCGGCTGGACACGTCATCGGGGAGGAGAGTGTGGTTTTCACAGAAGGACGTGTGTGCCCCTTCTTACCCTCCCCGAGGGCAGTGCCAGTGAGCCTGCCCAGGAGCAGGGTTGGTTCCCAGAGCAGGGCCACCCTTCATCACCCTCCAACCTCCTTCCAGACGAGCCCTGAGCCCCCAGATCCTGTGCAGGGCTTCCTCCCCTCGAGCAGGCTGGTGGGCCCACAGAACCAAACCTACTTGGAGAGAAGTTGGTGCCAGTTCGAGGAACACTGTTAACCTACTGGGGTCTTTATTTCCCCCCAGCTTCAGCCACTGAAACGCCAGCAAATCTAAGTAATCTGGATGCTGATATGGCCTCAATATTCGGTAAGGAAACTCCTCCTCCCAAACACGGCCGTGTCTGGGAGGGGTGGGGGGCTGAGGCCGTCACCCAGACACCCTGGTGCAAGCCGCACAGGCGGGGAGGTGGCCGGGTCTGAGGCCCCGCCAGACGGGAGTGGTGACGGGGACGCCGCTGAGCGGGGCTGCAGCTTAGACCTGGGGCTGCGGTCATGTGCCCGCTTGGGGAGGACCCTGCTCCGCCAGGTCAGGGAGCGGCTGTGACTCACGCTGTCCTGGAGGGTCTGACGGTGCCGCTGCGAGTGTCTGGTCTCCGGGACCGTCGCGGGGACAGCGGTCAGCGTCCTGCAGGTGTGACGTCCAGAGGCCACCGGCTGCCCTGCGGGCACTCACACAGGGGTCAGCGTGCTCGCTGTGTGATGCAGGTCTGGTTGTTGTCCGTTTGCACGTTCAACATCTCATTTCTCTAAAGGGAAAGTTTAAAGTAGAAAATACACGAGGTTTAAAAGCACAGGCTTTTCTCGCCTTGCACGTCTGTTGGGCTCATCGCTACCTGGGATTTTTTCCAGAGACAATTGTGTGTATGACGCCCGCAACTGTGGACGTTTCTGTGTGTCTCCACGTGAGCTGGAACTGGGGGCCCAGCCGGCCTCCTTGCTGGGACCAAGGGGCTCCTGGGATGTGGGATTTTCTTGCTAAAACAGGAAAAGCAGGGCAAGCCGGGGCGGGCTGGTCACCCCGCTGGGCGGGAGTCAGCACAGACCCAGCGCGTGGACAGGCTGGTCGGCTTGGCCGCAGGGTTTGAACCTGGGGCTCAGCATTGACGTGTGTTCACATAGCCCCCACCCGGCCCCTGACTGTGTCAACCGTGTCCTACACGCACGGCTTCATTTGAACCTCAAACAAATCCTGATGAGGTAAGCGCAGACCCCGTCGTATAGACGAGGAAGCCCAAGGCCCAAGAAACATCAGAGGACGTCCAGTGAGCGCAGAGCCAGGTGTGGTCCAGGGCTGCCCGACACCAAGTCCAGGGCCCGTGTTAGACGCTCCCTGGGCGGGCGCGGGGATGCACAGGCAGAAAGCAGGCCGCCTTGGGTAGAAATCAGGAAAGACACTCGCGCCTGCCTGCCTCCCAGGGCGCAGATCACAGAGGCGGGATGTCTCAGAGGGGACAGAGCGGCCCCTGGGGCAGAAGGAGAATCATGACCAGGCAGGGTCAGGTTTCCAGCATCTTATCTCCAGCAAGCGTGTCCAGGTACCCGGATGAGCTCAGGTTTCCAGAAGTTACTTAGGAGGCAGTGGTCTCCCCACGCCTGAACAAGGTTTTTAGAAACCAAGTCCGTCTCCCCATGTCCTTGGGTCCCTGTGTCCAGTCCTGCTCTCACCGACTACCTTAGGGCCGCGCGGAGCAGAAGAGTGTAACATGCGTCCTTGTGTGCTTTTCCCAAGATGAAATTCTAGTCCAGGAGATGATGGAGCCAAACAGATCATCATTTTTTGAAGCACAAAAACCACTACCAACATTACCAACAATAACAACTTCAACAACATTAACAACAACTCCGACAAAGAAAAAAAGCAAGTATACATTTTTCGAGCCTTAATTGCCTGTATTCCTGGAGGTCTGTGGTGTGTATGCACAGTCCCATCTTGGCAGCATCTTTGAGATCAGCTACTCCTGGGGCAAAAGCAGATGGAGATGTGAAGGACACAGTAGTCCCATATTTTCTGTAATCTTCCCGAGGCAGGAAGGTCAAACCGACGGGCAGAGATAAGCTCCAGTATCTGGGTGGTCTCCAGGGGCACTGCAGGAGAGGCCTGGTGCTTGGAGTGCATGTGGGGTTTAGCCGCTGCAGGACCCCAGGATGCATGCAGGCCGGAGCTTCCGACTACCCCGCGAGTGTGACGCTCCCCTAAGCCTCCTGAGAGCAGGGGCGGGGACTTGACCCCAGCCGACAGGAGACAAAACTAGGGACTGAATGGACTGGCCCCCGGCCACAGAGCTGGTAGCGAACAAAACAGTGTGCTTTTTCCAAGTGCAGCTTTGTTGTTGTTCAGTCGCTCAGTCGTGTCCGACTCTTTGCGACCCCATGGAATGCAGCACTGAAGCCAGGCTTCCCTGTCCTTCCCCATCTCCCAGAGTTTGCAGCCTAGCGTAGTCCAAACACACAGAAAAGGGAAATAGCACCCTGAGGTCCAAACAGAACACACGGTTAACCCGCAAAGACGGTGAGAGCTGTGTGTCTGAAATCTACAACAGAGC
This sequence comes from Bubalus bubalis, assembly GCF_019923935.1. Taxonomy (NCBI): domain Eukaryota; kingdom Metazoa; phylum Chordata; class Mammalia; order Artiodactyla; family Bovidae; genus Bubalus; species Bubalus bubalis. Next base: position 1,759,592 of record NC_059169.1, read on the forward strand.
ACGGAATGCGTTCGGCAGCAGGAAGGTCAGCATTTTCTTGAAATTCTGCATCCAGACGTCAATGCCACTTCCTGGGATTACCTCTCAGAACATCCGCCAAACGGCTGGGTTCACAGAGGTCAGAGAATGCCCGCCTGTGCATGTTGGCTCACTGGAGCACGTTGTCAGGAGAAGCTGGAAAGGGTGTTAGCGTCCCCGCCTCAGGTTTCGAAGCGCAGAGTGGGTCAGAGCATCCCTGCATTCATGCCTTCCCTCATTTTTTTTTCCATGCCCCTCATCAAAGAAGCCCGTATTAAAATGAATTATCAGGCCAGCACTAATAAGAAGGTGCAACATGAAAGTCAGCTCTCTGCCAAGAAGGACGACAAACTCTTCTTTAACGGTAAAAGCACCCCGGCAGGCCCCGCCCGAGCTCAGCCACGGTGGGAGGACTGGAGGCTGCAGACAGAGATGTCTCCTTCCTGGGACGAACAGCCTGGTCAGAGAGTGAGGCCACTGCCCCGGGTCGGGTCAGGCAGGTCCCTGCCTCGTGGGGACTGGGGTGCCCCAGCCCCGCCTCCTGCCTGTGGGTCTGAGGAGCGCACAATCCTGCTGTCCTGCAGGCAGGTGGCCGCCCCAGCAGGGGAGGGCCCCACCCCCTGTCCCCTGCTCGCGCAATTCCACTGCGGTCACTGCTCCTTCCCCGGGGCAGGTGGGGCGGAGAGAGCCCAGTGTCCCTGGGGGGAGTCCCCAGGAAATGGGATGAAGAGCAGTGAGCTGGGGCTCCGAGGCTGCAGAGTCAGCATCCTTCGGGGTCACAGAAGAGGCCAAGCACAAAAAAGGAGGCACCACACAGCTCCTGAGGCTCCCTGTGCACCCGATCTGAGCCCTGGAAGCGAGACCAGGCTCCGTGGGACGGGAGCTGAGTCAAATACTCACTCCCGGGCCCCATTGAGCTTCCCTGCCGCAGGGCCAGGAACTCAGGTTTCAGTCTGTCCCCAGTCTCCAGTCTCTCCTGGGATCCAGCCTCTGGGTTTGGAAGCTGGAGCAGTAACCGGAGTCCGGTCCCTTCTAAGACCTCTGGGCGCAGCCCACTCCTTGACTGTGCAAATCTCCTGGTGGTTATGAGATAAATAAAGCTGGACGTCTTCTTGCGGGCCCACGGTAGGAGAGGTTATGGGGCGAGTCTGTGCTGAAAGGTCTGAGCACGAGCTGGACTGGCCTTGGGGCACAGGCTCCCTGCGTCCCGCCCATCGCAGTCACTGAAGAGGAGAGAATGGGCTGACTGTCCCTAGACGGGAGTCCCTGGAGGGGCTGCCGGGGGTCAGAGGTGAGGCAGAAAGGAACGGGTAGGGCGCGCCCGCTGTCCGAGCAGGCACTGGCTCACCGGGGTCCTCAGAGGGACCGTGAGATCCCCCAGCCAGCTGCGTGGAAAACGGACGCAAGGGGGCCACATGCCCCGCCGTGTTTGTCCCGGGCCACCCCTCCGTCCTGAGACTGACCTGAGGCCTGGCGGGGCATCCACGGGCGGCTCCCTGAGCGGCTGGCACCGCGGTAGATTCCCGGGGGCCCCGGGGCTTCAGGGCCCACGGATCCGTTAATGGAAGTGTGTTGCTCCTGACGGCCGCGTGTGAGTGAGAGAAAGCAGAGGTGAGTCACGAGTTTGGGGCAGGGTGGGTGGGTGAGGGCAGGCCTGGAAGGGGACCCAGGGACGAACAGATGCTCACCTGCCGTCTGGGGGCCGGGAGAGATGGGGAGCGTGGTGTGGTGGGCCGGGAAAGGCCCCCAGGCAAAGAAGCTGCTCGCCTCTGTCCTGAGATGACCACCCCGCCCCGTGAAACCAGAGCCCAGGATGCCACTGGGGGTAGCCATGAGACCAAGGCTCAGGGCGCAGAGACCCCACCTCTGGGGCAGCTGCCTTTGCAGTATGTCCCGGGAGCAGGGACCGGCGGTGGCCCACGGGTGCATCTGGGCCCCCAGTTTCTTGACCAGTGGCCACTGTCCGTGAGAGTCAAGGCTGAGGGTGACCTGGAGCAAAGGTGGCGACCCATACAGGAGGCAGGCGAGTGTGGCACGTGGAAGGAGCCCAGACCCCAGCTCCCCCGCTCTTGTCAGCCGAATTCCAGCGGGCGCCGCCACCAGCAGAGCCGCCAGACACGGCGAGGGTGCTTCTGACGCTGGCCTCGTCCGCCCCCTCACGTTAGCGGGCTGGGTGCCTGGACCGCAGCTGTGCTCGGAGAAGTCCACGGGGAACTGGCGTCGGGGCAGGACGTGAGACGCTGCAGGGAGGGCACAGACGGTTTGCGCGAGGAAACCAAAGCCTTAGTGTGGTCACCTAGGAGCATGAAGGGACAGCTCCGAGAAGGGCAGGGCGGCCTCGGGCAGTGGCACTTGGGTGCAGACAGGGTCTCCCAGGCTCGGGAGGAGCCTCCTGGCTGGAGCAGGAACAGAAGGAAGTTGTGAGTGGGGCAGAGGACTGGCGCCTTCAGCAGCGACCACGACAGTGCCTCTGAACAGAGACATGTCCTCGCCACGTGCTCTTGGCCACGGGCAGGCCGTGTCCAGCTATTTATAAACGGAAGTGGGTTGCCGCAGTAACCCTGAGTGTGCGTGCACACGCAGCGGCGTGTCTGGGAAACAATACCTCGGGCCAAACGAGGACGGTGCAAGCGTTTAGTCCAGTCTCCTTTGTGAGACTTATGCAAAACAAACTTGCAGCAGCAACACAGACAGCTTCCCGTCCGCCTTCCATGGCACTGCCCGCTGTGGACGGCTCACGCAACCCGAACACGACCGCGAAAACCAGGGCGGCGCTGCTGAGGCATCGCGGTCAGGTGACCTACAGACCCACGTCCAAGTTGGCCGGTCATCTTACCAATTTTTTTTTTTTCCTGGCTCCAGGATCCATCCAGGATTCCACATTGTATGTATCTCTCAGGTCACTTTTAGTCTCTTCCAACCTAGGAAGTCTCCTGATCTGTCCTTCACAGCCTTGAAGACAGCACAGGCTAGTTCTTTCATAGAATCTCTTTCCATTTGAGTTTGTCTCACATTTTCCCATGACTAAATTCAGGTTATGCGTTTGGGGCAAAACTGTGAAAGACGTGATGCAAATATATCTCTTTGTCAGGGAAGTTTACTTCACTGCTGGTTTAAGGTGATGGATATCTGATTTCTCCGTAATCAGGTTAAAAGTTTTTGCATGTGTAATTACTACCTTGTGGGGAGATACTTTCAGATTCTGAAAATATCTTTCTTTCTTTCTCATCCTATTTTCACCTCCTGATCTAGCACCCTTGCAAAAATAACCGCTGTTTTTGTTGTCTACTCTCAACTCTTTGAGGCCCCGTGGACTGCAGCACACCAGGCTTCCCTGTCCTTCACCATCTCCCAGAGACATCCATCCTCTGTCGTCCCCTCCTCCTCCTGCCCTCAATCTTTCCCAGCATCAGGGTCTTTTCCAATGAATTGGCACTTCGCATCAGGTGGCCAAAGTACTGGAGTTTCAGCTTCAGCATCAGTCCTTCCAATGAATATTCAGGACTGATTTCTTTTAGGACTGACTGGTTGGATCTCCTTGCAGTGCAAGGGACTCTCAAGAGTCTTCTCCAACACCACAGTTCAAAAGCATCGGTTCTTCGGCGCTCAGCCTTTTTACGGTCCAACTCTCACATCCATACACGACTATTGGAAAAACCATAGCTTTGACAGTTTGGACCCATGTCGGCAAAGTGGTGTCTCTGCTTTTTAATACACTGGCTAGGTGTGTCGTAACTTTCCTTCCAAGGAGCAAGCGTCTTTTAATTCCATGGCTGCAGTCACCATCTGCGATGATTTTGGAGCCCAAGAAAATAGTGTCTGTCGTTGTTCCCATTGTCTCCCCATCTATTTGCCAAAAGGTCAGTTCCTGTTTCCGACGTTCCTTCCGCACGGATTGGCTAGGATTCTACTGTAAGGAAGGACGCTCTTTCTCCTCCCTTTATTCACTGTTTATCCCATTGCGTGTTTACATCTCCATGAACTTACTAACCGCTGATGCCGATAGCGGGCAATAAGCCATGAATGTTTACTTCCTCAGGCTCTCAGACTTGGTTCCCAGGAGCTCGGGCATGCTGTCCTCCCTTGGGAGCACCTTCTAGCTTTCTGGGGACACAAGAAGCCTCAGGCTGCTCCCTCACTTGCCCTGGCCCCACCCCAGGACCTCACACGTCTCCAAGGAGCCCTGATTCCTCGTCCCGGAGGATGGTGTTTGGACGTGTTCCCCGCTCCTGACCCGTCATCGTTTCCAGGCCCTCCCCGCAGACAGGGCTGGGAAGATTTGGGTGTGCAGATCCGTCTGTTCTACACTTCCCTGTTCAGATGTCAGACTCCATGAGTTCAGACTAACCCCACCTGAACTTCGGGCTCACCTGAGCCTCCTCCCCCCCCCTTTTTTTTTTTGCCCTTATAATTTTTTTTTAATTTTTTTAACACCAAAAACATTTTATATTGGAGTATAGCCAATGAATAAGGTTGTGGTAGTTTGAGGTGGACAGCAAAGGGACTCAGCCATGCATAGACATGTATCTATTCTGCCCCAAACTCCCATTCAAACTGCCACATAACATTGAGCAGAGTTCCCTGTGCTATACAAGAGGTGTTTGCTGGTTATCCATTTTAAATAGAGCAGTGTGTACATGACTTTCCCAAAGCCCCTAACTACCCCTTCCCTCCAGTCCTCCTCTCCTCTTCACTGAGAGAAACCCGACTCCCAGACGCCACTAGGGCGGATCCCCTGACCCAGTTCTGGAATCCCAAGAAACAGGTGAGACTTCCTAATGGATACCCACCCCTGCGGAAAACAGAGCTGCTGCCAGACCAGAGTCATGTCCAGCCTCTCGTTCTCAGCCTTGCCGTGTACAGTGGCGTCCTACTCGCCAAAGTTCCTTATTAGTTCTTTCCTTCCCACACCCTTCTATGCATGCCTGCTCTGTGTGTGCCAAGTCACTTCAGTCTTGTCTGACTCTTTGCGACCCCATGGACTGTAGCCCACCGGGCTCCTCTGTCCCTGGGATTCTCCAGGCAAGAATACTGGAGTGGGTTGCCACACCCTTCTCCAGGGGATCCTCCCAACCCAGGAATCTAACCCACGTCTCTTGTATCTCCTGCATTAGCAGGCACGTTCTTTACCACCTGGGATGCCCTCTCTTCCATGGGGCTCTCTTACTCATCTGTAATTCCATTTGGGGCTTAGATTCCATTCTGGGTCCCTCCCCATCATGGCTGATTTTACAGATTTATTTTGGAGCGTGTGAAACGTGTTGTTTAGTTGCTAAGTTGTGTCTGACTCTTTTGTGACCCTATGGACTGTAGCCCACCAGGCTCTGTCCATGGGATTTCCCAGGAAAGAATCCTGAAGTGGTTGCCATTTCCTTCTCCAGATCTTCCTGACCCAGGGATGGAACCTGCATCTCCTGCATTGGCAGGCAGGTTCTTTTCCACTGAGCCACCTAGGAAGCCTTTGTGTGAAACATGACCCTGGCTCTAATAGAAAACATCAAGCACCAGGAGTCTAACCCTCAATCCTCAAACACATTCCCACCCGCTTCTTTCCACCTGCTCCTTCTTGCCTCCTGCTGCAACCAGCCTCACCACTTTCTGGCTTGTCCTTTCTGCATTTTCTTCGACACAAAGGAACAAGTGCACGCAAATGCTCCTTTTCTGGGTACAAGATTATTCTGTTTATTGTTTTACATCTTTTTTTTCCAATTGAAATACAGTTGACATACAATATCATGTTAGTTTCAAGTGTGCTACATAGCGGCTTGACATTTGCATACGTTATGAAATGATCGTTAAGATAAGTCTATTAACCATCTGTCCCTAAACAGGTATTACAGTATTATTATGCACATTCCTTATGCTGTTTATTACAGCCCCGAGGCTTAATTACGTTATAACTGGATGTGTGCACTTCTCAATCCCCTTCAACTATTTTGCCAGCTCCCCTCTCCTCTGGCAATCCCTCCCTCGCTCTCTGTATCGATGAGTCCGTCTTCATTTTGCTATGTTTGCTTTGTTTTTTTTAGGTTCGACATGTAAATGAGATCATACAATATTTATCTTTTCTCCGTCTGACTTATTTCACTTAGCATAATACCGTTATAGTGCCTGTCTTCTTATCCAGTGTGTATTAAGCCACTTTATTAGCTATGATCATGTAAGTTTTCTCATCACCTCTTCTTTCTCACATGAAAGCTAGCACCCGGGAGACATTTCACACTTTCCCTTCTTTTAACCCAGCAGCATACGCTGTAACGCACTCTATGTCCATTTGTAGGAAGCGTCCTCACTGTTTATCTTTTTTACAGCTGCATAGTTATCCACCGGTGGACACAATGTAGATGATTCAACCACCCTTCTATGCATGGGCATTCAGCTTCTTTCCAACATTTTGCAAACAATGCTGAGATGGATAACTGATGCACACGTATTTTCATATTGTCAGGAGGCGTCCTTCAGGGTAGATAGCAACTGTGAAATTAAATCACATTGTGCATCAAATCTTGATCACTGTGCTTACTTTTTCCTACAGATGAGGACAAAGAAATACTTTATCAGATTAAAAGCCTAGCGGCTCTGGAAAGAATCATTGAAAATCTCCGGAAATCTTTAGGTAAAGGGAACCAGGGGGCCACCATGGCCATAGATGAGTGTGGAGGATGGGTCCTTGAGCTGGGGCTGTCCCCCTGGTGAGACGGGAGGTACCTCATCCACTGCAGGGACCCGCGTGAGCCGTGAGCAGCTCTGGACAAGCAGGTGACTCTATCCTGAGGGGACCCTGTGAGCCCCACTCACAAGTCCACAGTCCAGGAGTCACGGGGCCACCAGCAGGCTCCCCGCACTTCTTGGCTAAACTGAGCAAGGCCGAGCCGCTTTTCCAGAAGTGTTGGGGAGGAGGGCTTCACACACCCCCGTGTCCCTGTGACCAGGCCCAGGGAGGTCCCACCCCCACCCCACCCCCGGGCAGACACGCCCCTCTCCGCAGGCGCCTCCCCCTGGGGGCCGGCCTCCCGCCCCTCCTGGGCCGCAGCGTCCTCACTGCTGAAGTCGCCCACGCCGTCCCCCTCCGCTTCTGCCTCCGGCCTCACGCTTGTCCCTGGAACTCTCCAGAACACCTCCGAGCCTCTCCCAGGCCGGCCTCGCGGCCTCCTTTCCTCTCTGAGTCAGACCTGGCCGCCACGCTGAAGGTTCCAAGCAACTCCTGCAGCATCACACACGCCGTGCACCCGCCCGCATTCAACCTCATCTCACGTGGACCGAGCACGTGCCCCGCGCCAGGCGCTGGGCTCAGATCCCAGGATTTATCTGCCCCCTACCCTGCCCCCCACCCCCACACACAGAACGGCTTCCCGGTGGCTCAGCGGTAAGAATCAACCTGCAAAGCAGGAGACGCAGGAGACGTGGGTTCCATCCGAGTCGGAAAGATCCCCTGGAGGAGGGCATGGCCACCCACTCCAGTATTCTTGCCTGGGAAATGTCATGAACAGAGCAGCCGGGTGGACTACAGTCCATAGGGCCACTAAGAGTCAGACATGCCCGGAGCCACTGAGCTCACGCACGCGCGCGCGCATGTGCACGCCCGCGCACAGCCCCACCGGGAACTGCTGGGTGGTGACGCGTCCCATCGCTGCTCTTTCAGGCCCCGCTGTCCTCTGGCAGCGAGATTGCCATCCTGTCCTTGGCTCAGCGCCCATGAGATGGGGTCTAGGCTCAGCACTGGGACCTCCCAGGGGTTCAGGGTGAAGCAGGGCCTTCCGCCTTGGACTTTGGGGGCCAGAGCGGTCCCGAGGCTCCTCCTGGACCTCGGCCGAGGCCTCCTGTTCCCCCAAAGTTGCCGGTTCTCTATCCCCTCCTCGTTCTCTGACAACCTCCCCTAAATCCACCTTCCCTGCTTTCCCTCCAAGCAAACATGCCCCATAGTAGTCCGGGGCTCTGACCCGCATCTCTGACACCCTCTGAGGCCAACACGGTTGATGCCCAGCCCAGCACCAGAAACTCGGAAGGCAGGGCGGCCTCTGTCCCCTCTGCCCCCCACCCAGTTCCTCTGGGGAAACAGCTGGACACTGCCTCTCTCTGAGGGCCAGGGCCAGCTACCAGCCCTCAGGGCTCGGCTGCAGCTAAGAATGCAGGATTTGAAACTCCCTGACCTGGATAATATTGCATAGGAAGCTGGAATGTTAGGGCCGTGAATCAAGGCAAATTGGAAGTGGTCAAACAGGAGATGACAAGAGTGAACGTCGACATTCTAGGAATCAGTGAACTAAGATGGACTGGAAGTGAAGTGAAGTCGTTCAGTCGTGGCCGACTCTTTGCAACCCCATGGACTGTAGCCTACCAGGCTCCTCTGTCCATGGGATTCTCCAGGCGAGAGTACTGGAGTGGGTGGCCATTTCCTTCTCCAAAGATGGACTGGAATGGGTGAATTTAACTCAGATGACCATTATATCTACTACTGTGAGCAGGAATCCCTTAGAAGAAATGGAGTAGCCATCATGGTCAACAAAAGAGTATGAAATGCAGTACTTGGATGCAGTCTCAAAAATGACAGAATGATCTCTGTTCGTTTCCAAGGCAAACCATTCAATATCATGGAATCCAAGTCTATGCCCCGACCAGTAACTCTGAAGAAGCTGAAGTTGAACACTTCTATGAAGACCTATAAGACCTTCTAGAACTAACACCCAAAAAAGATGTCCTTTTCATTATAGGGGACTGGAATGCAAAAGTAGGAAGTCAAGAAACACCTGGAGTAACAGGCAAATTTGGCCTTGGAATACAGAATGAAGCAGGGCAAAGGCTAATAGAATTCTGCCAAGAGAAGGCACTGCTCATAGCAAACACCCTCTTCCAACAACACAAGAGAAGACTCTACACATGGACATCACCAGACGGTCAACACCGAAATCAGATTGATTATATTCCTTGCAGCCAAAGATGGAGAAGCTCTATACAGTCAGCAAACACAAGACTGGGAGCTGACTGTGGCTCAGATCATGAACTCCTTCCTTATTGCCAAATTCAGACTGAAATTAAAGAAAGTGGAGAAAACCACTACATCAGCTATGACCTAAGTAAAATCCCTTACAATCATACAGGGGAAGTGAGAAAGAGATTTAAGGGACTAGATCTGACAGACAGAGTGCCTGATGAAGTATGGAATGAGGTTCGTGACATTGTACAGGAGGCAGTGATCAAGACCATCCCCAAGAAAAAGAAATGCAGAAAAGCAAAATGGCTGTCTGAGGAGGCCTTACAAATAGCTGTGAATAGAAGGGAAGCGAAAAGCAAAGGAGAAAAGGAAAGATATAAGCATCTGAATGCAGAGTTCCAAAGAATAGCAAAGAGATAAGAAAGCCTTCCTCAGTGATCAATGCAAAGAAATAGAGGAAAACAATAGAATAGGAAAGACTAGAGATCTCTTCAAGATAAATAGAGATACCAAGGGAACATTTCATGCAAAGATGGGTTTGATAAAGGACAAAAACGGTAGGGACCTAACAGAAGCAGAAGATATTAAGAGGTGGCAAGAATACACAGAAGAACTGTACAAAAAAGATCTTCATGACCCAGATAATCACGACAGTGTGGTCACTCACCTAGAGCCAGACATCCTGGAATGTGAAGTCAAGTGGGCCTTAGAAAGCATCACTACGAACAAAGCTAGTGGAGGTGATGGAATTCCAGTTGAGCTATTCCAAATCCTGAAAGATGATGCTGTGAAAGTGCTGCACTCAATTATGCCAGCAAATTTGGAAAACTCAGCAGTGGCCACAGGACTGGAAAAGAGCAGTTTTCATTCCAGTCCCAAAGAAAGACAATGCCAAAGAATGCTCAAACTACCACACAATTGCACTCATCTCACACGCTAGTAAACCAATGCTCAAAATTCTCCAAGCCAGGACTTCAGCAATACATGAACCGTGAACTTCCAGATGTTCAAGCTGGATTTAGACAAGGCAGAGGAACCAGAGATCAAATTGCCAACATCCGCTGGATCATGGAAAAAGCAAGAGAGTTCCAGAAAAACATCTATTTCTGCTTTATTGACTATGCCAAAGCCTTTGACTGTGTGGATCACAACAAACTGTGGAAAATACTGAAAGAGATGGGAATACCAGACCACCTGACCTGTCTCTTGAGAAACCTGTATGCAGGTCAGGAATCAACAGTTAGAACTGGACATGGAACAACAGACTGGCTCCAAATAGGAAAGGGAGTACGTCAAGGCTGTATATTGTCACCCTGCTTATTTAACTTATATGCAGAGTACATCATGAGAAACGCTGGGCTGGAGGAAGCACACGCTGGAATCAAGATTGCCGGGAGAAATATCAATAACCTCAGATATGCAGATGACACCACCCTTATGGCAGAAAGTGAAGAGGAACTAACGAGCCTCTTGATGAAAGTGAAAGAGGAGAGTGAAAAAGTTGGCTTAAAGCTCAACATTCAGAAAACGAAGATCATGGCATCCAGTCCCATCACTTCATGGCAAATAGATGGGGATCAGTGGAAACAGTGGCCAACTTTTCTTTTTCTGGGCTCCAGAATCACTGCAGATGGTGATTGCAGCCATGAAATTAAAAGACGCTTACTCCTTGGAAGGAAAGTTATGACCAACCTAGACAGCATATTAAAAAGCAGAGACATTACTTTGCCAACAAAGGTCCGTCTAATCAAGGCTATGGCTTTTCCAGTGGTCATGTATGGATGTGAGAGTTGGACTATAAAGAAAGCTGAGCGCCAAAGAATTGATGCTTTTGAACTGTGGTGAGAAGACTCTTGAGAGTCCCTTGGACTGCAAGGAGATCCAAACAGTTCATCCTAAAGGAGATCAGGCCTGGGTGTTCACTGGAAGGACCGATGCTAAAGCTGAAACTCCAATACTTTGGCTACCTGATGCGAAGAGCTGACTCATTGGAAAAGATGCTGATGCTCAGAAAGATTGAGGGCAGGAGAAGAAGGGGACAACAGAGGATAAGATGGTTGGATGGTATCACTGACTCAATGGACATGGGTTTGGGTGGACTCCAGGAGTTGGTGATGGACAGGGAGGCCTGGCATGCTGTGGTTCATGGGGTCGCAAAGAGTTGAACATGACTGAGCGACTGAACTGAACTGAACTGACCTTGGTCGAATCCCCTTTGGGCTCCCAGTGAGTTGCGTGACCTTGGGCAAGGGCCAGCACACACGAAGGCTCAGCATCTTCATCTCTCCTGGGTGCAGCTCTCGGGACTTGTCCTCCGAGTGGGGTCCTCAGGGCAGCTGTCTCCTTCTGGGGCAGGGGGCCGAGTGGGGTGATGCTGGCTGAGCATTTAGCCCAGGGTCTGACACGTACCCACACGACTGGACCGGTGGGAGGGCCACAGTGCTGGCAACCCCAGGAAGGCGTTTGTCCTGGGTCAGGGACCACAGGCGAGGGGACCCAGCACTGCCCTGCCCCCGCAGCCCTCTGCCCCATCAATGAACCCGGAGCCCCGTCTCTCAGCCCGGGCTCTCCTGGGTGAGTGAGCCAAAGGGGCAGGTCTGAAATGCAGGCTCACAGGAACACCTAGAATGTCTCAAAAAAATCTCCTCTTTCCAAACAGGGAGTTCGCTCATGAAAAGAAGAAAGAAGTATAAACATTTGTTCAGGGGAGACAAATACCGCGAGCGGAGAGCCTAGACTGAGAACCCAGGACCACTCGAGGGACTGCCCACTCACCCCCACCACTAGGAAGACAGACAGAGAAGAGTTACTAACCATTCTGTATAAAGAAGAACCGTATTATTCAAGGAGTGCCAAATAAAATGAACCTATTTAAATATTAAGTTAGAGGCAATGTGGTTCTTTTCCCTTAAACAAAAAAAGGAATGAAAATCTAATTGAGCCTGAAAAATAGGAATGTCCAAAGCTCCTACTGCCTACCAGGAGGAGCTTTGGAAAAAAACGTAACCTCAGAGACTGTGCCACCGTCAGGCTTCTCCAGAGGAGCAGAACCTACAAGACGGGAGTAGAAAGTAGAAAGATCGGAAAATAATCAAGAGGCTTTAGATCATGTGATCATGGAGTCTGACAAGTCCCAGGAGCTGCACCCAGGAGAGACGATGGTGTGGTTTCAGTCTGAGTCTGAAGCCCGACAGCCTGGAGACCCAGGAAGAGCCAATGTTTCAGTTCAAGTCCAAAGGCAGGAAAAGGCTGGTATCTCGGTTGGAAGGCCATCTGGCGGGAGGAGTTCCCTCTTACTCTGGGGAGGGTCAGATTTCTGTTGTATTTGGGCCTTCAGCTGCTCAGAGCAAGCCCTCCCACATCAGGGAGGGGGACAATCTGCTTGACTCAGTCCACTGATCTAAATGTGAACTTCATCCAGAAACAACCTCACAGAAACACCAGAATAATGTTTGACCAAGTATCTGGGCACCCCATGGCCCAGTCAAGCTGGCACATGAAATTAACGTCCACGTCTGTCCATGAATGCCAGAACCTACGAAGTCCTGACAACCAGCCCTTCCATGCCCCGCTCCTGCCCAGCATCATGCAAGGGGCACAGCCAGGGATGCAGTGTGTGCAGACAGGCAGAGTACACTTCATGGCCTCGTGAAGGATCAGAAAACACACTCTGGGTTTCTGTGATGACGAACCCACGTTCCAGGGAGCCGTGTGGTTTGACCCTCACGGAGGGCGGTGCTGACATCACACCTCCCCGTGGCCAGCTGGTTCACAGGCACGTCCAGCCCGAAGGGCGCCTAACTGTTTTGAATCTGGTCCCTGAGTGAAACCAAGATCCCTACTGAGAGGAAAGCTTTCAGGTCTCCAGGAATGACCCAACTCCACGTAATTTTCACTGCACTGGAGCTCTGCTTCCTCAGAATGAAGGCGGCTGTGGCCCAGTGCTCGCGCGTGCTCCAGGAGCCGGCCCACCCTCAAGGCGGTAAGTCTTGGCAGCTCAGTGCTTTAGCTGCAGAGCTCTTGGCCCACCAGTATTTTCTGGGAGACTGAGATTTTTTTCTCAGCAACTGCCAACACGTCTTCAGTGGTTTCTTGTCCAAACTGATTTTGGTTGTGGACAAGATCAGCACACTGAAGTGAGCTGGCTGGAAAGTGAGATTGCCCCACTGCTCCAGAAAGGCAGGTTTGGGAAAAGCTCATGAATCTTGTCTCAAAAACAGCCATAGAGAGAGAACTTCTGCTCCAAGGTGCAGACTTGGCAGCAGATCGATGTTGGTTCTAAAACATCAGTTTCAAAGGCAGCTGGAGACAGGATCATTGATGCTTTCGAACTGTGGTGCTGGAGAAGAGTCTTGAGAGTCCCATGGACAGTGAGGAGCTCAAACCAGTCAATCCTAAGGGAAATCAGCCCTGAATATTCTTTGTAAGAACTGGTGTTGAAGCTAAGGCTCCATACTTTGGTTACCTTATACGAAGAGCCAACTCACTGGAAAAGACCCTGATGCTGGGAAAGACTGAGGGCAGGAGCAGATGGGGGCAACACAGGATGAGTTGTTTGGATGGCCTCACCGACTCAATGGACATGAGTTTGAGCAAACTCCAGGAGATGACAAAGGACAGGGAGGCCTGGCATTCTGCAGCCCATGGGGTCACAGAGCCAGACATGACTTAGCGACTGAACAACAACAGAGATAGGATCAAACTAAAGCATCTTATTTGTAATTTGCTGGCTGTGCACTCTTCTCAGACAGACAAGACCCTTACCCCTCTTTCCCAGATGTCATCAAGATGACTGTAAAATGGAGTACTGGGGGACTGGAGTCAGAGAACGAGGTCTTAATCCAACCCTGAGTTCCCAGACAAGGAAGCTGAGGCAGAGAGAGGTCCCAAGACTTGCTGGTCACCAAGTAAGTCAGAGGCCAAGCAGCAAGCAAAGAGCTCTGATGTCCAGCCTCTCTGGTTTCCACGGCCCTATTCTGCAGCCCCCTGACAACAAATGGACATTTCACAGTCATTATCTCTGCTTTTATTTCCTACTTGACTCCTGTATTAGGGTGCTCAGACTGCCGTCACAGCATCAGATGACGGGTGGCTTACACAGCAGCAGCGTGCTACCTCGCAGCCTGGCGTCTGGAAGTCCAAGATCGGCGCAGTGCTGGGTCCTCCTAAGGCTGCTCTCTGGCCCGCAGACGGCCGTCTTCTCCCTATGTCCTCCCACAGTCTTTCCTCCGTACGTGTCCAAACCTCTTCTTGGGGGAAACCTGTTAGAATGGATTAGAGCCCACCCAAATAATAAGCCCGCCTTTAAGACCCCATCTTCAAATACAGTCACATTCTGAGTTCCTGGGCGTGACGGCTTCAGCACGTGAACTTCGAGGGGACATAACTCTGCCCAGAACTCCTCGTTTGTGGAGTATCCTGTGGTTTTGCACTGTCTACACGCACATAGGACCATCCGGCCCTCATCACAGGGTCTGGGAGGGAGAAGTCACCCGGACTCAGAGACACTGAGTGACCTTCTCATTGTCACAGCGTCAAACGGCCCGTGGTGGACCCCATACCGCAGCCCGCCTTCTAATCCGGAGGCCAGGGTCTTCTCACTAAATGTTAGGAAACCACGCCCATCACTGCTTGCCCATCAGGACGTTATTGGTGTAATCAGTTTGCTTAGCACTGCTGCCCAGGTAGGCAAGATATTACAAAGCCCCTTTCCTGACCTTCTGCAGATTAAACCGAAGTTTGACCTCGACCTTCCCCTGATCCACCTCTGAACCTTTGTTGTCTCTGTCATTTGGTCTCTAAGTCACATTCAGCTTTCTGTGACCCGTGGACTGCAGTATACCAGGCTTCCCTGTCCTTCACTGTCTCCCAAAGTTTGTTCAAACTCATGTCCATCGAGTCAGTGATGCCATCCAAGCATCTCATCCTCTGCCACCCTCTTCTCCTGCACTCAATCTTTCCCAGCATCAGGGTCTTTTCCAATGAGTCTGCTTTTTGCATCAAGTGGCCAAAGTATTGGAGCTTCGGCTTCAGCATCAATCCTGAACCTTATAACATCTCTCAGTACAGCAGTTTTAGGATCCTGCAAGTGCCATGATTTATTTTTTATTTATTTATTTTTTTTTGCCATGATTTAATATTTTGACCACACAAAGCTGTTCCCAATTGAAATGACAACATCCACAAGCTGAGACAGAACATTGGGTGCCCGGCACAGAGCTGAGCTCCCGTTCCCTGGAGATCTGCTCTCCAACGGCATAAATACACTCAACACTACAGAGTTGTACACTTAGGGTTAAGATGGTAAATTCAATGCTATGGTTTTTCTAACACAATTAAAAAAAAAAGAATACCTTAAAGTGTATAGCCACAGCTACACTGTGAAGAAAATGAAAAGAGAGTCCATAGAATAAGAGGAATTTTTGTGATCATATATCTGATAAGAGACATGTATCTAAAACATAAAAAGATCTATCTGTTGCTCACTCAGTCACTTAGTCGTGTCCGACTCTTTGCAACCCCGTGGACTGCAGCACGCCAGGCCTCCCTGTCCATCACCAGCTCCCAGAGCTTCTTCAGACTCACGTCCATCGAGTCGGTGCTGCCGTCCATCCATCTCATCCCTTCTCCTCCTGCCTTCAGTCTTTCCCAGCATCAGGGTCTTTTCCAATGAGTTGGCTCCTCGTATCAGGTGAGCAAAGTACTGGAGTTTCAGCTTTAGCATCAGTCCTTCCAATGAACACCCAGGACTGATCTCCTTTAGGATGGACTGGTTGGCTCTCCTTTCAGTCCAAGGGACTCTCAAGAGTCTTCTCCAACACCACAGTTCAAAAGCATCGATTCTTTGGTGCTCAGCTTTCTTTAGGGTCCAACCCTCACATCCATACATGATCACTGGAAAAACCGCAGCCTTGACTAGACGGACCTTTGTTGGCAAAGTAACATCTTTGCTTTATAGCATGCTGCTTTTTAGATCTATTTGTGGGGAGGGATAAATTGGGAGATTGGGATTGACATACATATGCTACCATATTTAAAACAGATAACCAACAAAGACTTACTTACGGCACGAGAAACTCTGCTCAATATTCTGTGATAACCTAAGTGGGAAAATAATTTTAAAAAGAATGGATGCATGTATATGTACAACTGAATCACTTTGCTGTACACCTGAAGCTAACACAGCATTGCTAATCAGCTATGCTCCAATATAAGATAAAGATTAAAAAATAAATAAAAGATCTATTACAACTCAATAGTAGAAAGACAAATAGCCTGATAAAAATGGACAAAAGCTCTGAACACACAGTTTTCCAAAGCAAACAGGCCTTCAGTCAAGCCTCATACTCAATCAGAGGGATCCCTAGACTTCCCTCCTTAGGGAAAAACCTCAACTAGTCATGCTGATTTATTGTTAGACGATGTATTAGCTTCCAGCTTGCCAGAGCTGACCCACAGACACAATATACAGGGTACATATATGTAATTTAAAATTTTCCACTAGCCACACTAAAAATCAATAAAAATAAACCGAGAAACCAACTTGAATAATGTTTTTTATTTAACCTAATGTAACCAAAATATTTCCGCCGACAATGCGGGACACCTGGGTTTGATCCCTGTTGGGAAGATCCCCTGGAGGAGAGCATGATAACCCACTCCAGTACTCTTGCCTGAAGAATCCCCACAGACAGAGGAGCCTGGCGGGCTACATTCCCGGGGCTCGAGAGGAGTCGGACACGACTGAGCGACTAAGCACAGCGCAGCACAGCACATCCAAAATATTATAAATTTGACATATACTCAATGTTAAAAATTACTGGTGAGGTATTTCATATTCTTCTATTCTTACTAAGTTTTTACAGCACACACTTTACCCTTCAGCACATCTCAGTTGGAACATTCAGTTTCCCCTGGGAACACCTGGTCTGTATTTAGATTTCAGAATAAGAAAGAAAAGAAAAGAATGTAAGCCGCTCAGTTGTGTCCGACTCTTTGCGACCCCATGGACTGTAGCCTACCAGGGTCCTCCATCCATGGGATTCTCCAGGCAAGAGTACTAGAGTGGGTTGCCATTTCCTTCTCCAGGGGATCATTTCAGAATACTTACAGTCAAAAGAGAAGCCACTCATCCCCAAGTCATTTTTAGGTTGTTTAAAAATATTTAACATTTTTTCCAATCACAGAATCAAGTTTAAGATTTTCAGTTCAGTTCACTTCAGTCGCTCAGTCGTATCCAACTCTTTTCGACCCCATGAACCGCAGCACCAGGCCTCCCTGTCCATCACCAACTCCTGGAGTCCACCCAAACCCATGTCCATTGAGTCAGTGATGCCATCCAACCATCTCATCCTCTGTTGTCCTCTTCTCCTCCTGCCTTCCATCTTTCCCAGCATCAGGGTCTTTTCCAATGAGTCAGTTCTTCACATCAGGTGGCCAAAGTGTTGGAGTTTCAGCTTTAGCATCGCTCCTTCCAGTGAACACCCAGGCCTGATCTCGTTTAGGATGGACTGGTTGGATCTCCTTGCAGTCCGAGGGACTCTCAAGAGTCTTCTCCAATACCACAGTTCAAAAGCATCAATTCTTCGGCACTCAGCTTTCTTTATAGTCCAACTCTCACATCCATACACGACTACTGGAAAAACCATAGCCTTGACTAGATGGACCTTTGTTGGCAAAGTAATGTCTCTGCTTTTTAATATGCTATCTAGATTGGTCATAACTTTCCTTCAGAGGAGTGTCTTTTAATTTCATGGCTGCAATCACCATCTGCAGTGATTCTGGAGCCCAGAAAAACAAAGTCAACCACTGTTTCCACTATTTCCCCATCTATTTGCCATGAAGTGATGGGACCGGATGCCATGATCTTCGTTTTCTGAATGTTGAGCTTGAAGCCAACTTTTTCACTCTCCTCTTGCACTTTCCTCAAGAGGCTCTTTAGTTCTTGACTTTCTGCCATAAGGTTGGTGTCATCTGCATATCTTCTGAATTTAAGATTTTAAATTCAAATTTAAGTAAGTTAAGATTAAGTACCGTTGAACATTTTCAAGTGTGCCATTTGGATCTTAGGTTCAATGAAAAGGTACTGGTGGGCAGTTCTGTTAGATTTGCACATTGAGAAGATCCTGTGTCTGCCCGACAGGAAAAGTGAAGAGGCCGTCAGGCTGGTTTAAGTGAGAGATTGTAGATAAAGAGGCGGGTGGGGCGAGGGAGCGGAGAAGGACCTGGGCCCCTAACCCTAACCCGGGGGCAGGGCCAGCAGGACCTGGGCAGGGACGGGAGCGGGAGGGGAAAGTGCTGCCCCCAGCGCTGGGTGTGAGCCAAGGCAGAGGCATGGGGGTCCTCTGGGAAGAGAGGCAGAGAACCCAACCGGGGGTGGGGGGTGGGGGGCGCGGTGAGTAGGGGCACTGCGCATGGGGTGACCCAGGCATTTCAGCTGGGGTGAAGTAGGGATGCCTGGCAGATTGCCAAATGCAGCTGGAAATTGGATTTAAATCCCAACAGAGGTCAGGGTTGGAGAGGTGAATTTAGGAACCATCAAAAGGTCTTCCGGGGTGGCTCAGTGGTAAAGAATCTGCCAGCAATGCAGGAGACCCCGGTTCCATCCCTGGGTCAGGAAGATCCCCTGGAGGAGGGAATGACAACCCACTCCTGTATCCTTGCCTGGAGAATTCCATGGACAGAGGAGCCTCGCAGGCTACAGTCCACAGGGTGGCAACGAGCTGGACATGACTGAGCCACTAACACTTTCACTTCAGAAGGGCATGGGGCGCGATGGCAGTGCCCAGGAAGAGAGCAGGGAGAGGGGCCGCCGACCCAGGACCCAGGCCTGGGCTCCCTGGACATCTGGAGGTGCGACAGGAGAGCTGGGGAGCCTCTGAAGCCAGGAGGTCAGGGCCAACCCACAGAGCGTCCGCGGAGGAAGATTAGGACGGAGGGCTGATCACGGGCTTGGCAACAAGGTCTGTGCTGAGCTCGAGCGGTTACAGACGTGGGAGGGGGAGGCATGCCGGGGGCTAACACCCGGCTGGAGCGCGCTGCAGAGGGCACACGAGGCTTTCTTGACGTTAGACCAGGTTCGCAGTAGCTGAGAAGGTACACGTGGTGAAGCGCTGTTCTCCCAAGGCAGAGCAGCCCGGCTGGTGACACTGAGCTGGCTCCCCTGTGGACCGTGTTGACCCAGGTAGCAGGGCTGGAGAAACGCTGACCACTTATTAGATATTTACACTTCCTGTCAGTGAACTGCATGCTCACGTCCTCTGTCTGCTTCCTTTCGCTGTTCATCTTTCTCTTGTGGACTCTGTGTATGCCGAATACCAACAATTTGTTGAATGACTTGCAAACTCTTTCCTCCTGTCTGCTGCTTACCTTTCACTTTGTTTCTGGTGACTTTTGTCAAAATGAAGGCATCGATTATAATATAGTCGTGTGTGTCCTTTTTTTGTGGGTTGCTCGGTGAGTCTCGTTAAGGAATCTTTCACCACTCTAATGCCTTCACCGCTCTAACGCCTTCACCGGTCTAATGCCTTCACCACTCTAACGCCGTAGGGATGGCTGCTGTCTCCTTGTGAGCCATTTTCACTTTTGTTTCCACATTTCTAGTCCACACGGACTAGATTTTGAGTGTGGCATAACTCAAAATGCCCTCCTCTCGCCCTGGTCCACGGAGGCAGGCAGGGTCACATGAGCGACGGTGGCGACAGACCCTGGTCCCCGACCCTTCTTGGGAGAGCAGCAAGCCCTCGCCAGTGTCTGAGAACCTTTGGCAAGTGCCACTCACAGTGGCAGCCCAAGAGGAAGGGGCCACCCTGTACCGGGCATGAAGGAGTCAGGGAAGGGCAGCGTCCAGGACGGGCCGCCTCCCAAGGGCTGGCAGTCCCGGGAGCAGCGGGCTCACATTCTAAGTGGTGCCCGAGTCTGACAACAAGTGCCCTGGGTGCCTTGTCACTGTGACTCAGTCTTCAAGACAAACAACACACCTCACAGCAACAGCTCCTGCCAGGGACGCTTTGTAGCTGAAATTTTTATAAACTGTTGGTGGCCAGGGTGTTGGGGGGTGGGGTGGATAATAAAGAGGCTTTGGAGAACAGTGAGTAGCCTAGAGCTTCTCCATCTAAACCCCTCCACACCCACAACCTCTCTGACCCTGACCGGGACCCTTCTGCAGAACCAGCATAATAATATTGATCTTCTTTAATGAATGAGGAGATTATGCCAACAGGCTGAGAAACACTCCTGCAACCCAGTGTGAAGTGTCAGCTGCTCGGTCACGTCCGTGGACGGTCGCCCACCAGGCTCTAATGTCTATGGAATTCTCCAGGCAAGAATACTGGAGTGGGTTGGCATTCCCTTCTCCAGGGGAATGTCCCCAACCCAGGGATCAAACCCAGGTCTCCTGCATTGCAGGCAGATTCTTTACCATTTGAGCCGCCAGGGAAGCCCAGGGAGATTTCTTCAACCTGAGTTAGGGGAGACAGGGCAGGGCTGGAGGCCGGCCACAGCTCCCTGAGCCGCCGCTGCTCGGTCTGCCCTGCCTGTCTCCAGCCGCCTCCCGCACCCCCAGCCCCACGCGGCCAGGAAGGGGTGCAGGGCTCTGGCAGAGTGGCAGGACAGTGGTGTCCACGCGTTTGCCTTCCAGGTAGAGACACCTGGAGATGAAGAGACAGGAGCTTTTCTGTCCCACCTCGCCTCCAGGGCAAGACTGCTTCTACTGTGACAGCCTCCCTCCAGTTATTTCGTCCGAGGGCTAGGATCCCACTCTCCTCGGTAACAGAGATTCCCAGGCTGGCTGCGTGCTCTTGTTTCGGGAACATTCCTAAAGAACACATTCAGGGGTGGGCGTGTCAGGATGGGCGAGGATGACACGACAGACACCAGGTGCCCGTGGCTGGTCTAGCCCGCAGCTGTCAGCAGCCTCTGCCCAAGGGCTCTGCCCACAGGGTGGCCTCCCAGGGAGTTCCGGGCCACTCAGCCAGCCCCCCACCTCCCCACCCCGGGGATGGGCAGCACATTTAATAATACCTGTGGCTCACTGGGGCTCTGCTCTCCCGCGAGAGCGTTGGGAAATGGAGGAATCGGCTGAAACGTTTGAACAGACTGTGCGGTTGGCAAGTTAAAGGTCAAGGAGTTGGGAGGGGCCTGTGGGCACTCTCGGCGGCGAGCGGGGCCCTGCCCCCGAGCAGCCCGACCCAGCCGCCCATCTCTGGGCGCCGGCCCGCCAGCCCGCTGTTCCTCTTTCCTTCAGCAAACCTTCACCCTCCGTCCCCCACGGTTCTGCTTTCGCGTTCTGCTTCTAGGGGAGCACAGACCTTCTGTTTCTATTTCACTGCAAGGGGACTTGTGCTAATCACTTTTCTAAAAAGATTTAAGGAAAACAGGACAATCGGCAAGATTCCAGAACCTTCGTGATGTTTATAGCGGAGATCCCTGGCCCAGGGCAAGGCTCTGTTTCTGAAAACAAGCAGCCATCCGTCAAATCTGAGTCTCAGCCTGCACTTCATGGAGCTTGCCCGGCGGCCGGCCCTTGGGAGACGGCCCCTCCTGGACACTGCCCTTCCCTGACCCCTTCATCCCCAGTGCAGGGTGGCCCCTTCCTCTTAGCTTCCCAAAGCACAGCACAGAGCAGCCTGTCACCGCGAGTGGCACTTGCCAAACTCGGGGAGTCTGTTCTGAGGTATAAGGAACGGGGCGCCCACCCATGGTGTAAGAACAAGACCTCTGAACTGGGGGAGAGGCCTGCCTTCCCGGATCCCACAGCGCTGGCACCTGGACCCGGACACCCAGAGCTGCAGGAAACACATCTCTGCTGTCTGAGCCAGGCAGATAGATGCAGCAGTTCTGATGGCAGCCCGGGTGGCCCGAGACTCTCAAGGCCAAGTTCATGCAGACTTGCCGTCTCCACGGGCGGACCTGGCAGCGTGGTGGGAGGAGGAGGGGCGAGGAGAAGGGGCCACAGGGAGAACAGAACAGTACGGGCTCTGGTCCCGCTCTTAGGCCTCGGTGAAGGTGCCACTGCAGAGGGCCCTCCCGCCCCCCCAAACCCCCCTCCCAAGCCAGCTGCACCCCCTCTGGGTCCCCCGTCTGCACCCCAACCCTCCCTTACTCAGCACAGCAGAGTCCTCGAGGACTGACACTTTCAGGAACCACAGAGGCTCTGTGTGTGGTGGACAGTGCCTCCCACCTCCTCTCCAGCCTCATCTCCCGTGATGCCTCATCCACTGGGTCCAGTTCCCAGGGTGACCACAGCCCCCAAAAGAGGCTCGCCACTGTCCACTAAGGCCGTGGACCCCTCTGTGCATCTCTCACGGGAACTTTCTTCCTCCAAGCCCGGCCTACGTGAGCAGTTTCTCACACACACAAACCCCTTTAGGAAAACACAATGCCAATCCTAAAGGCAGGGCTGGGTTTGGCTTTGTTTCTAATACATATACTGAGTTTTGAATCTTCCTCTTTTCCATCACATCTTCAAATACCCAATTGTGCTTACATTAAAGAAAAAAATTATTTCAAACTGTTAAAGAAGACATTATTCAAAGACACTTGTTAAAGTGTAGAAAGGCGGACTTAATTCAATGGGAGCCTTCAAATGGGTACAGGGACCACCACAATGGGACTGGGGAGACCTCGCTTTTTTCTTGCAGTCCAGAAGGATTGGACTGAACTCTGAATACATCAAGGGTAATCGGGGACTCAGGCTAAGGAGCAGGGAGGGTGTCAGTGGATCGGGAATTACTCAGAGGTCAATTAAATGTCCAGGGTTCTGGCTAAACTGACCTAACAGGATTTTTGCTGAAGGCAGGCCAGGGCGAGCAGATATCACCAGGGTTGGGGGGAGGATGAAGAACCCAGTTAGATATAGATGGTTATCAGAGATGGGGGAGTCTAGCCAAACCAACTTAGCAGGATTCTCGCTAAAATCGGACAATGCAGAGACAAACAAGTCCACAAGTCCAAAAGCTGAGGCCTTGCTGAAATTTAGGGGAGCCTGAGTAGAGTTTGGTCAAGGAGAGAACCCTTGTCATTTATGTACAGTTACTTTGTCAAATTAAAACAAAGGATCTGAGTTATGAATATACTTTTCTCCTCCTAGGACATTTTAAAAACAACAGCCCTAAAGAAAATCTGTAATTAGTACTAACTGTAAGAGTTGGGCAAAACCTGGGAACAAACCACTGGACTATTGGCTTTAGCAGGACTCCCAAGACCGGCCCTTATCTTTGTCACATCCACAGCCACCTTGTGGCCTGTCTTAGGCGGTCATCATCTTTGGGCCTGCTTTGGGACAGCTACTTAAACGTGTGTGTGCGCTTAGTGGCTCAGTCGTGTAGGACTACTTGCAATCCCCTGGTTCAATGATAAAGAATCTGCCTGCAGAGCAGGAGACCTGGGTTCGATCACTGGGTTGGGAAGACCCCCTGGAGAAGGAAATGGCTATCCACTCCAGTATTCTTGCTTGGGAAATTCCATGGACAGAGGAGACTGGTGGGCTACAGGCCATGGGGTCACAGAGTCAGACAAGACTGAGCGGGAACGCAGGTTAAGAGAGGTTGCGCTCAGTCGCTCAGTCGTGTCCGACTCTTTGCGATTCCATTGACTGTAGCCCACCAGGCTCCTCTGTCCATGGAATTTCCCAGGCAAGAATACTGGAGTGGGTTGCCATTCCCTTCTCCATAATAGATGTTGCTGCTGCTAAGTCACTTCAGTCGTGTCCGACTCTGTGCGACCCCATAGACAGGAGCCCACCAGGCTTCCCTGTCCCTGGGATTCTCCAGGCAAGAACACTGGAGTGGGTTGCCACTTCCTTCTCCAATGCATGAAAGTGAAAAGTGAAAGTGAAGTCGCTCAGTCGTGTCCGACTCTGTGCCACCCCGTGGACTGCAGCCTACCAGGCTCCTCCGTCCATGGGATTTTCCAGGCAAGAGTACTGGAGTGGGGTGCCATTGCCTTCTCCGTATAATAGACGTTACTCCTTGATAAATGAAATGATTGATGATTTTCACATATTACTCATAATGAGAAAAAAAATCTTCAAAATCCTGTGATCTCGACCACAGAGAGAGCATTTGGTATTTCCTTGCGTGCTGCGGGGTTTCTCAGCGTTTTCGCCCTGGGTTCTCGGAAGCGTGCGGCCCACCTGAGAAGCAGGACCCAGAGTGCGGGAACCGCTCTCGGGGCCCCACGGACGCACCACCTGTTTCACTGCGAGAATTACAGCCGCGCAGCCGTAGCCTCAGGGGCTGTGCCCGCACCCCAAACCTGCGGCCCCGGGAAATTTTCATTAA
This sequence comes from Bubalus bubalis, assembly GCF_019923935.1. NCBI lineage: Eukaryota > Metazoa > Chordata > Mammalia > Artiodactyla > Bovidae > Bubalus > Bubalus bubalis. The sequence continues at coordinate 1,783,823 of NC_059169.1, forward strand.
GGGGGTCAAGACACCGTCAGCCCTGAGGTCTGGACAGGAGACGCAAGCCAGAGACGCACCCGCCCGCAGGGACCGGGAGGGGCCTCGCCCCGCCCCGCCCCAGGGATCCTGGCTCCACCCCCGACGCTTCGGGCCCCGCCCTCCAGCCCGGCGCCGCAGGCCACGCCCCCGTCCCCGCCTCGCCCCGTCCCTGTGCGCTCTCGGCTCGGCAGCAGGCGGGACGCAGCGGCCGTGCTGCTTTCGCTCCTTTGTGCTCGGACGGCGGCGGTGTTCTCTCGGGTCTTCCGTGAGGCGTCTTCTCTGCTCGCCAGTCCGCGCTCTTCCGTGACGGACCATGTCGGCGGTGGGAGCGGGCGCGGGTGTGGAGGCGGGCTTCTCCAGCGAGGAGCTGCTGTCGCTCCGCTTCCCGCTGCACCGCGCCTGCCGCGACGGGGACCTGGCCGCGCTCTGCTCGCTGCTGCAGCAGACGCCGCGCGCCCATCTGGCCGCCGAGGACTCCTTCTACGGCTGGACGCCGGTGCACTGGGCCGCACACTTCGGCAAGGTGGGCGCGGGCCCTTTAAGGCGCCATCTTCCGCGGCTTTGCTGCGGGGGCCGAGGAGAAGGGGTCGGGGGCTGAGGCTCGGGGGTCGCGGGGCGTATCGGGGACGGGGGCAGAACCGGGGGGGCCGCGGCGGCGCCGCGAGGGTCCGGGGCGTTTGGTCGGCGGCGCGGGGGACGACCGCGGCCCCGAGGGGCGCGCGGGGCGCGCCGGCGGAAACGGGCCCGGCGTGCGCGGCGCATGTGCAGCGGCGCAAGTTTCGGACGCGGGCTGCCGCTCCGAGGCGCCGCCCAGGCGGCGAGGTTCGTCCGCAGCCGGCGGGGCTGAGGGCCGGGCCGCCCTTGGTGGAGACGCGGCGCGCGAAGTGGCGCGGCGGCGCGAGCGTCTCCGAGGGGAGGCTCTCGGAGCGGAACTTCAACGCGCGGAGCCTCTGCCGGGCCTCCTCGCGCCCGGGGGGAAGCCGCCCTCAGGTCCCGAGGCGGGGCCGCCACCCGAGGGCCGAGTTGGAGGGTTTCGGGGTCAGGCGGCCGCGGCGCTCGACGCTTCTGGGGGGCTCCGGGCCGCGTGTTGCCCGTGTTGGTGTGGTCCGCGGCGCGTCGGTTACCTCGGGACTGGGCGGAGCGGATCGGTGTAGTTGCTCGGTCGTGTCCGCCTCTTGCGACCCCGTGGACTGGGCCTGTCAGGCTCCTCTGTCCATGGGCTTCTGCGGGCGAGGGTGCCGGCGCCGCTGCAGACCTGACGAGAGGCGCCGGCGTGCCCCGTCCGCGCGGTCCTTGGGTGGCCGAGGAGTGCTCGTCCAGGGGCGTCCTCCAGGCTTCTCAGAAGCGGCCGCAACGACTTGCTTGTACCGGCTGCGGTCACAGCCCAGCGAGAACTTTTGGGAAGCAGCTTCCCGGCCCCCAGGAAAACGAAGCCGGGTTTATCTCAGTGAGAGAAGTGAGAGGGAGTCACGACGGCGGGGCGAGGAGGGTAGTCGTCCGGGGCCTTGAGATTCCCCCGACACCCCGCGTGCCCCGGGGAAATCAGTGTCAATAAACAAGAACAAAAGCGCCTTTCGGCGCGTCTCCCTGCAGCCTGGAATGTGGATTTCCCCAGCCGGTCAATTAGCCCGGGAGCCATCTCCCTGCTGAGCGCGTCTTGCTTCATTTTTACGTTAAACTAGGTAATTCTCAAAGCATTGGTTCTCGGCATCTTTGGGGGGCGGGGGGAGGGCAAGAGACACCCTGGTAACGGGCTTCCCAGGTGGTCCAAGGATAAGGAACTCGCCTGCCAATGCAGAAGACGGTTCCGTCCCGGGTTGAGAAGATCCCCTGCCGAAGGAAATGGCAACTCCCTCCAGTATTATAGTCTGGAAGATCCCGTGGACAGAGGAGCCTGGTGGGCCACGGCCCATGGCGTCCCAAAGGGTCGGACATGACTTAGGGACTAAACAGTACCGCCACCACCCTTGTAATAGCCAAGGCAGGTTTTGGGGGGAAAGGTTCCCCTATTGATTCCGATCCTCCCTACCCTGCTTGAGAAGGACACAGCATGGCAATCCCAAACATTCTGTAGGCTCCTTACAAAGGGCTATTTAGAAATATTGACCAAGGCACAGGTACTTCCCTATCTTTAGGAATTAAAAATAGCCATAACTGGAAGATGGCTATGATGATGGAAGTGGTGGATTTCATGCATGTGTATTTGGTAATAAAAATGAAACCAGCTGAATTCAGCAAGTCTCTACTTGTACAGAACATGAGTAGTAACCTGGACACCAAGTAGTAGATAGCCCTCAGAGACCAAAAGTTGTAACTGGAGCCTTTTATTTTAGTGCCTTTGGTTGTCTTTACTCTCACTGTAGGGTCTTCGATGCAGAAGGGGCCGTGAGAAAAGGCTGTTAGGGCAAAAGTTAGGCCAGGACTCCTGACAGAGTTCTCAGCCCTGCCTCCCCGCACCCTGCCAGCAGCTTCCCTCCTTTGGTGTACACTCAGGCCTTCACTGTTCTCTGCCTGTGCAAGAGCCAGCTGACCATTTAGCATGCTGTGAACGACTCTCAGGGCATTGCAGGTGGCTCAGTGGTAAAGAACCACCCACCCCACCCCTCCCGCCAATGCAGGAGACTCGGGTTCCATCCCTGGGTCGGGAATTCTCTCTGGAGAAGAAAGTGGCAGCCCATTCCAGTATTCTTGCCTGGGGAATCCCCATGGGCAGAGGAGCCTGGCGGGCTATAGTCCGTGGAGTTGCAGAAGAGTCAGATGCAACGAGCATGCACCGAGCCCTCATTGTTCTCCACCTGTGTGAGAGCCAGCTGAGCGCTTAGCGTGTTGTGAACTACTCTCAGCCCTCAATCTGTGTTCCTAGAAATGTGCCAACTGTGCACTAATTACCTAACCGTTTTATGAGGCTTGTTCTCGCCCAGAGGACTAAACCAGACATCATTTAAAAACTCTGATTACACCTCGTTTTTACAAGGTGTCCTATTGAACAGTATCTTTCCAGAATTCCAAACCTGGTTTCCTTCATCAAACCGCGGTTAACAAATTTAAGTCCGGGGACCTCTCAGTTCATACTAAGATTAACCACTTTCGGCATATCAAGCGGTTTTTATCCTTGTTTCATTTTTGTTGCTTTGAGACCTGCTCATCTTGTCGCTATTATTGGCCTTCATTTTTCACTCAGTACATTAGTAAAAGCAATATATAAAAATATACCAAAATAGTACCCCTTTTTCAGCCTTTACTCTCAGATTCAGGTTTCTTGAAGACAAATCCTATTTTAAATCTGTACCACCAACTGTGAGTTCACCCTCACAAAACCGGCGATGGCAGCGCTCTGCCCTTTGCCGGGCAACAGTGGCATTGCTGAAAGAGGGTAAGAGACACGGCGTGAGACCCAGGGGTGGCCGTTTGTTCCTTGCCTGAGGTCTGTCCTCTGGAGAATTGCTGGCGGTGAGCAATTTTTTTTCCCCACTGAGTCTGCATGGTGTTTGGGGAGGATAAACAGGCGATCGTCCTCGATCTGAGGACGCGCTGGGTGGAACAGTGGGAGTCTCTGAGGACAGCAGACCTTCCCTCACAGTGCTGGGCGCAGCGTAGGCACTTGCTGAATCCTTGAGTGTGATGGCTCTTTCTCCAGAGGCCAGTGTGGTACTGGTGTCCGGCTGCAGTCTCGTTCTGACTCCCGCCCGTCTGTCTGTCTGAGTCGCCTGCCTGGGCACAGCTCACCTGTGCTGCTCAGCCAGTTTTTTCCTTGATGGGGGGAGGGGTTCTGTACAGACTGACGAGATGAAGTGCTGCCCTCTCGCCTGCTCGGCGCTGTCTTCTCCCTGAGATCTAGCGCTGGGCCTGAGTGCGGCCTGTGCAGGACGCAGAAAATCCAACCAATCACTCTTAACTGTTCATAAGTTTTTAGAATAGTTGGTGAAAGTGGCAAAGCTTAGTTCTCATCAAAATCCTGGAATATACAATCTAGTCTCTTCTGATTTGAGCTTTTTTAAAGATTGAAGTATAGTTGATTTACGTTATATTGGTTTTGTTAGTTGTAGAAAAAACATGTAAACTTGTATTGTGTCCATCATTTTGAGTTCCTATTCCTGTGTACCAGCTTTTTTACAAGAAAGAGGAAAAATGTGTTTTTAAATAAGCCTTTTAAATTTTGTGATACTGGGAAGGCACGACTTACTTTGTTAAACAGAAAAAAGTTTAGCAAAACACCACTCGTCTCCACCATAGAGTTTAGATTGAGCAGTGTTACTAGTATACTGACTTGTGTGCCTCTTTCATCCCCTCTTCTCCAAGTTGGAATGCTTGATACAGTTGGTGAGAGCGGGGGCCACCCTGGACGTCTCCACCACCCGTTACGCACAGACCCCAGCCCACATTGCCGCTTTTGGGGGACACCCTCAGTGCCTCGTCTGGTTGATCCAAGCAGGAGCCAACATTAACAAACCGGTAAGGGAGTGCCTGTGATTGACATGGTTTGTTTTTGTTTTCTTCTTCCAGCTGTAATTACATGGTGTTGAGTTTTAAATTGAGGCCTTAATTAGAGTGTAAGATCTTTACCTGTGGGCTAACTGGAACTTAAGTTTATTAAACTATTTGTGGATAATTGGCCTTCACGGAGCAATGCTTTCTGCTCAGAGTGCTTTCACCTGTTGTGTGACTCGCTGCGATCCGAAGCGAGCTGCCCAAGGTCACAGCTGGTGACGGGAGGAGTCTGGTCGTGAGCCTAGGTTTCCTGGCTCCCCTGCTCACAGCTGCCTTAGCTTCATCCCCGATGGTTGTGAGAACACACCTGTTCAGCAGAAGAGAGGCTGTGAAGTCATCTACAGTTGTCTGGTTGCGATAGCTTCGGCAGGCACGTGAGCTTCGGCAGGTCACCATCTGAGTTACATCGCGCCAGGTACTAGGTGGGGATGATGACTAGACGGAGGGAGGCAGTCAGGGGTCAAATAGAACGTGACTCCTAGACACCAGATTGAGGAAAGGTGGTGTAGCAGTCGTTTGAGTCGGGTCAGTGAGGAAGGGGAGTAAGGGTGAGACTGGCTAGGGAGGAAGGGCCACGAGGAGAGGAGAGCCCTTTTCTTGCTGCTCCGCTCACTGGTTACCCTCCACGCCACCCCCTCTCACACAGGCTCCTCCTGTGCTTTGTCGCTTTTGTCCAAGGATTCAGGAGTTCCCAGTGGGCAGCTGTGTGTGGTGGTGGCGCCGGGCGTTGCCTGTCCCCACGGGTCTCCTTCCCGCTCCTGGATCCTCCCCCTCCTCCTGGTGGAAAGGGCACGCCCTGCCTCCTGTCTCCAGGGCCTTTGGGCAGGCTGTTTCCTTGGTTGTGACTCAGCTTCCTTATCAGTGAGATAGGATAGTGCGGACAGCAGTAATTACTGTTTAGTATATATGTAGAGTTTTAAGTGTAGAACCTTCTTCATGATTATTTTAATTAAGTTGTTACATAAATTTAATTTGGAGAGCTCTAAAGAAGTCGTCTAATGCTGTGTTTCAAAGATTTTTAAGCCCAGAAGCCCCCTTTTCATATAATGATTTATAGCAGCTCGGTATTTTCTACAGACACCCCTTCCCTGAGCTGCTCTGGATGGTACTGTGTGGAAGCCCTCCTCAGTTCTGCTCCCAGGGCAGACCCCAGATCCCAGTCACCTTGCAGCTGTCCTCTAGTGTTGAAACGGCCCACCTGGCTCCACGTCCCCAGTCCTTTCACAGACGAGGGTATTGCTGGGTCCTGACATCCCTCTTGGGGGGACCTTGGCTGGCTGCGGTCTCACATGGGGAGCTTCGCCCCTCTGAGGCTCGGCTGCCAGGCTGGACTGCCGTGACCAGCACCCCGCGACCCTGAGGCCCCAGTAGGCTTCCTGTTGGCTCATCTCAAGGTAGACAGTTTTTCCTCATTTCCCACATAAACATACAAAACTAAATCCAGGTTTTTGTTATTCTTTGTGTGCGTATAATTTTTGGAACCTAGTCTTAATAAATTTTGTTTTAACTCATGTTCTAGTCTTAATCTTTTGGCATGTTAGTTACTACTAACCTTTCTGAGCTCATTTTCCTCAAGTGTAATGGAGACTTCTGCTGTCATTGCTGAGGTTGGCATGGGTGGTCACTGAAGCCTGGATGTGCTGTCTCGAGGCTCAGTGCTCTGAGATTACCCAAAGAGGAAGTGGAGTTCGTTTTTAAGTGGTTTATTTTTATAGTCCATAAGTCCTCTCTTTAATACCCCTTCTAGAATGGTGCTGGTGTTTGATACTGCCTTTAGTTTCTTATAACTAGATTAGAAATAAGGTTGTTTGTTTTTTTTTAATTAAGATTCAAGGTGGCTTGTCCGCCTCGGGTCTCTGGCGCGGCTCCCTCTGTCTTTTATGACTCAGAGTCTGCCAGCAGTAGTTCTAGAATCATGTTACAAGCCGTTTGGTATTTTTGAAATATGACTGGCCTGAACTTGAGATGTGAGCAACCATGAAATGGCTCTTGCCTCTCATTCCGTTGGTTGCAGTTTTCTTTAAATAGTGTTCATTCTGCCCTTCCCAGCTGAAATGGTCTCCTCGCACACCACGAAGTAGGAGCAGGCTGGCTCTGCTCTCTTCTCTGCCTTCTGTTGCTATCTCACCGTCTTCTTGAAACAATATAGAAAACCTTTTCTTGTACTAAAGATAGTTTTTAAAAGTCCGCTTTGTTTTCTTTAGTCTCTGTGATTTGGCAGAATGTCATCTGAGTCTTGGTTCTGCTCTTCCTGGCGATGCACATAGGTGCTTGTTGCCTCCTTTCTGCGTGTGCCTCTCCCCTCCCTTCCCTTTCAGAGAATAGGGGTAGGTTTTTGTAGTTGTTGTAAGTCTGACTTTACCAGATAGTTTACTGTATAGACTCATGATTTTCTGTTTCTTTCTTCAAAGGTGGGACTATTCTGTTGGGAATTTTATGTTGCTTGTGAGCTTAAATATACGTGCTTTTCGCTCCAGTAAGCAGTTGAGTCTTTCCCATTGTGTTGTTTTGTACAATGCTCTGCCGCTCTCTACGCAGCCCTCACCTCAGTCTCCCCTGTGAGCTAATGTTCCCGAGTGCCGTGCACGTGCGCAGTTGCCCCACTCCTGCTTCCTGTATTTTCCCGTAGCTGTGTGTAGTCTTCTGCACCAAGTTCCCATTCAGTGATGATGGGATATGATTGATTCAAGGATTGTTGGCATTTCTGAAGCAGAAAGTCCTAAATCAGTTGCTCTAACAGAAGCAGCTTCTCTTGCTCGCTCTTTCTTGACCTTTTGTTTTACCCCCGTGTCTGTGAATGAAACTGTATTTCAGATTGTTTTGGTCCTTTCATACAGTGTAGAATAATCCTTTTCTTTAATGACTGTATTATTCTTCAGAGTCATCTCCCTGAATCACTCACTGCCTCTGCCTCCTTGAACGTTGTTTTCTGAAGGGGCTGCTGCCAAGTCGCTTCAGTCATGTCCGACTCGGCGACCCCATAAACGGCAGCCCACCAGGCTCCCCCGTCCCTGGGATTCTCTAGGCAAGAATACTGGAGTGGGTTGCCATTTCCTTCTCCAATGCATGCATGCATGCTAAGTCGCTTCAGTCGTGTCCGACTCTGTGCAACCCTATGGACAGCAGCCTTCCAGGCTCCTCTGTCCGCGGGATTCTCTAGGTAAGAATACTGCAGTGGGTTGCCATTTCCTTCTCCTCTGAAGAAAAGGTTCTAATGCAGCCTTTCTGAAGGTCCTTAAACACAGCTACCTGTCACAAACAGCCTAAACTGTGCAGAGCTGCCTGTGTCTGACTCCGTGTTCTCTATTTTTTCTCGACCCTTTATCTCAGCTGCTGCTAAGTCGATTTAGTCATGTCCGACCCTGTGCGACCCCATAGACAGCAGCCCACCACGCTCCCCCGTCCCTGGGATGCTCCAGGCAAGAATACTGGAGTAGGTTGCCATTTCCTTCTCCAATGCGTGAAAGTGAAAAGTGAAAGTGAAGTCGCTCAGTCCTGTCTGACTCCCAGCGACTCCATGGACTGCAGCCCACTAGGCTCCTCCGTCCATGGGATTTTCCAGGCAAGAGTACTGGAGCGGGGTGCCATCGCCTTCTCTGCTTTATCTCAGCAGTCTTGTCTAAAGTGTAGTCCTGATTCACTCTCGGGATAAAACACCTGGGGCAGTGGGGGCACTGGGTGTGCCTGAGATGATGTGTGGCCTCAGGGTGTCCCTGTGGGAGACTAGATAAACATGGGTAGACTAGACCAGGCCTCGGATGTTAGGCCTGGATTACTAGTTTTGTGTGAGGACAGTGGTTTTGCGTTGTATACTCATTTGCACAGTGATTCACGATAAGAATTATTTCTCAATTGCGCCTACAGTACACATGCTGTCATTGCTGCTGAGGCCCCTTGGTGGTTCTGTTCTCGCCCTGAGAATCCAGGAGAGTGTGCTCCTTCCTTGGTCTGCTCTTCTGTTCTCTTTCATCTACATTTTTTTGTGTGTTGCTTCAAATTTGGCTCGCCTTACTCTGTTTCAAAGAGGGCTGAGATGGTCCTTGGCCTTCATTAATGACCCTAGAATGTGGATCTGAATGTTTTCACTGTTGTGTATCATTTTTGTCGTTTCAGGACTGTGAGGGCGAGACTCCTATTCACAAGGCGGCTCGCTCTGGGAGCCTGGACTGCATTAGTGCCCTGGTGGCTAACGGGGCTCAAGTCGAGTAAGCGTCTTCATTTATTCCTGCCAACCGAAGATGTAGTCAGGTGCTGTGTTTAGAGACAGGTTTAGAGCAAGCACAAGTTCTGAGCTTTGTTTTTAACATTAGTAATATAGTTTTGCTTTTTAGATCAGTTGGCGGTAGTAAGCAGGTTGTTCTGTGGGTTAAGTTGACCACCAGCAGAAGGGGCCTTGATCACAGCAGACTTGGAATTCTTGCCATGAGAGTGAGCAAGTGAATTAGGGTGGAGATGACAGTTAACCCGTTAAGTTTGGAGCCTGGCATTGTTGACTTTGCCACCACCTAGCTGTGTCACTGTGGGCGAGTCTTCAAACTTGGCCAAGTTTTAGTTTCAAAATGAGTGCCTTGAATTGGATTACGTTATCTTTTCAGGCCTCTCTGGCTCAAAATATCATGCAGACAGTTAGCTTTTCTAAATTTTTATTTCCTATCTTTTATTAGATGTGAGAACATCTTGTGTTTTAAAACCTATGATTTTTAATGATTTTATAATTCCATGTAAAATGGAACTATATACAATAGACTTCAAACTCATTCTGAGTTTTTGATACCGATGTCATAATTTTAGAATATCCTTGTCTTAGCCCAGGTTACATCAACTGGCTTACTTAGAGCTTCATAGAACAATATTAGCATTTAAGTGTATTAATTTAAAAATGTGATTGTGTATGCAAATCATTAGCTAGACATGGCATTATACATTTATTTTAGTATTAAATTTATTTGTATTAACTTTCTCTTAAAGATTTATTATAAAAATTTTTCTTCTGCAGTTCACAGCATTAACAAAATGGATGCGGTTTTCACCCTTAAATGTTGAGTGTAAGCTATAGAGCTGTAATAACCAAAATAACTGTGATAATATCAGCTTTCTTGTTTTACCAAGTGTATTGAATATTTCATAAAAATTAATTACAAATCACTTTATTCTAATTGGAAATGTGAAAATTTAGACTTTGGGAAAAATAAAACCCACAAAACTTAGTTTAACCCTTTGGTTTCCACTTCATTGTTTTGACTCTGTATTATAATAAATATTGAAAATAGATCCTGGACAGCAGAACCATATACATTAATGTACGGCCTGTCTAATACCAAGGGCTATCATTAGACTCTCAGTATCTTAGCTTCTGTTTCAGTAAGTATTATATTGTTAAGACTGGACATTGGTATGGGCTTGAATCATTTACTTGTATAACCATTTAGTGTTATAACTATGACCTGTATTACCTGTTACATTGCAGGGAGCCTTGTGACTTCATATGTAGTTATAACTTAAGGTAATGTAAAAGCAATTGATGATTCACTAATGAATATATTACATAGTTTTAAAAAGCACTGAGATGATTCTCAATGCATTGCTTTAAAGCAAAGTTATAGATGCCATTTTCTTTGCTGTTTTTAGGTTTAAAACTCTGATCTTCAATTTTAATAACAAAAGCTTTGATTATGAAATACAGAGTCATAAAATAATTGATTAAATTCCTTAATTGTCATTTATTAAAAGAATGAATAATCAGAAGTTGATCTTCTTGATGACTTATTTTTCTAAATAATAGTTGGTCCTGAGCATTTTATTACTAAGATGTTAGTTTTATTCACTTTAATGGATAGCTTAATCCTTTGAACCAGTAAATATCTTTCTTTTGCTATGTCCTTTTTTTAATAGGTGTCTTTTTTAAATGAGATCATTTTATTTACAATTCTGTCCTTGTTACAGGACCCTCGAGTGTCTCTTTCCCACCAAGTGTGACTGAGCATGGCCTGAGTGCCAGCTTGCTTTTCCTTCTCAGTATAAGCCACTCCCTCGAGACCCTGCACATGGTGATTTCCCTGGTCTGAACTTTCACATATTTTTTAGAACAAATACTTAGCCTGAGCCACCTGCCAAAAGCAGTTTTTAAAATTGTAAGTCTTTGGCCTGGAGGTAGAGCCCAGTGGTCGTTAATAATCGCTGTTGTATGTGTGGTTATTCAGTTTTAACATACAGATAAAATGTCAATGTTGCCAGTAAGCCAAATTGTAAATTGCTTTTTAATGTCTGTTCTGCACATTTTTATAGTTTAATACTTTTAGTCTACCAACAAATAATACTTTAATTCCCCCCCAAATTATGATATACTTAGGTCTTTTGTTTTCTGTTAGGCTGCCCGTATGGTAAGGTGCAGCCCTGACCAGTGCCTTTTAGTTTTAAGAGCATCAAGGGGCACAAAATTACCTTACTTAAAGTTACAAATTTTTTTCCCCCAGTTCAGATTGAACTGGAGTGTTAATATTACATGCTGTAGATGGAGTAGTGGAAATTTTTCCTTTTTCTGTGACTAGATTAAGAGCTGTCTTGTATCAGTGTTTTATCACACTTGGTGGTAATTAATAATTTTGTTATTAACTCCTACTTTGCTTTTTATATATCTGCTACATAAAGTGGCCAAAATCTGAAGTTGCTGCTTTTTTGGTCATGGGGTAGATAATGGTGAGGGCCTGCGGGCCAGGCGACCGTGGCTAGAGCGGTTTGTTACATACCCTACTTGTCAATGTAGGCCGCGTCCGTAAGGTAACGCACGCCGCGTGCGCTGCGGCACACTTGCTAGCACCACACGTGAGTATGTCGATGGAGTTTCTTTTTCTTCTCTTATTTTACATCTTGAGTTTTGGTGCCAAGTTTTCTTTTTCACGTAAGGTTTTGTTTCTGCTTATATGATTGTTGCTGGTATCTGCCACTGTTTCCATCCAAAACTAAGAACCAACAGGACGGTGGCGGTTCTGCGGCCACATTACAGTATGAGTGTGTATGCTTTAAATGACCCAGACCGCTGCAGATGCTTCTCACTCTTTTTCTCAAGTACGAAGTTTGCATCAAGTTAAACGGGCAGCATCTTGACCTTTGCTTGTGTGACAGTTCAGCTCTTTGCAGTCACAGTTTGAATGCTGCTTGTTTGATTGGAAGAAGGGCAAATCATATCATGGGAAAGGTGATTCTTCAATCACTTCAAGTAAAAATATAAAATTAAGTCTCAATGTGATTTCCAAGAAAGACTCTTGAAAATTTGCTGTCTGCTGATAATTAAGACGACCTTTTACTATCAGCTTTGTAAACTATGGTTTTCTACCCTTGAATTAGCTTTACTTTAGTACTTTGACACTGATTGATTTTTAATATTTTTATTGTCTTGAGAGATAATGGAGAATGTTTCCTTATCAATCTATAAAAGTTGATTTTTTTAATGCCTCAGAGTATAAAAATGGATTTAGTGAGATTTTAGAGATTCAGAATTGCTTGCATCGAAGGCCAGTTTGCTAGTCTATTTTAATATCACTTTGTACAGGTGCCAGTGTTTAATTGTGACAGAGTCCCACAGCTTTCTATAAGAGAGTATTTCATAAAAGCCATTGGTTCTGTGGTGACTGGATAGATCTTCCAATGAGCTACATGTATTTTAACTTAATTATTTTGATCCCAAGAGAAAGTTAGTTATGATCATCGATAGGGAGAGACGCATCCATGGCCTTAAATAGGCAAGTTCAGTGATTCACTCTGAAAAAATCTTTCTTGCCTGATATAGAAAACGGACACAGGTGATTAAAGTTAACAGAAGTCTTAACATTGGATCTTAATAGATTTTTCAGTGTTGCAAAAAAAGTATTTTGCTGAACTTCTAAGAATTCATAACTGAAATGGAGTTGGTTTAGTTTGGTTCAGGTTTATGACCCACCTGTATTTGCTGACCCATAGAGCCCCGTCTAGAAGCAAAATTTTCACTGGGGCAAATCACGTGACGAGCATATTTGATGTTAGTGTCGAAAGCTGGTTTGCCACATTTGCCCGTGGCAAAATGTAATCCATGTTTACTTTATTAGACATTTGTTCACATTTGAAGTTTGAAACTTACCCATTTGCCCTTCAGAGTAATAGTGCAAATATGAAATGTAGGAGAAGTGAGTAGTAGTTTCTGATCTTGGGATCCTGTGCGTTCCATTCTGGCCTTGTCACTGCAGCAGACTGGGTTTCCTGATTCTGGTTTCCTTTATTAAGCGACTGCAGGCAGGTGGAGGGATCACTGCAAGGCAGCTGCTGGGATCTGCTTGCTGGGAAGGAGCAGGTAGTGGGGGGCCTGGGGCGCTCTAGACTTGTCATGGCAGCCTGAATAGTACCCACGTTTTAATATTTGTTTAATCACCGCTTTTATAAATAGTGCTTTCAAATAAAACCAATGATTTCTAAATTCAGATGTCTTTTCCTTTGCCAAATTACAGTGGGAGCCTGTTAACTATTTTGTCAGACTCTTTGAATGATGCTGTTGTATTTTAATGTATGCAGACATAGTTGGGGTTCAGTTGCAAATTAAAACTACCCCCAGTAGTGTTGAACTTGAAATGAAAACTTGGCACCAAATTTATTCAAGTAGAAACTTTAAAAAATACTTTCTTCCTATTGTTACCTGAAAAATATATTTAAGAACGTTTTCATAATTACTTATTTAAGAGTTTGGATACCAAAGGGTTAAAAATACACATGTTTTTCTTTTATTGAAGACATTTTAGATGTTTGTAATGTTTTGTCTGTACAAATGGGCGTTTAGTAATGTTTTATCTTTTTTTTTTTTAATGATTCCATGTATTTGCTTATTTCCATCTAGGAATAGTTACTAATGTATTTGAGATACAGCATACCAAATTTTAAAGTAACCAGAATCGTGAGTTAATGGTTTTTAGTCCATACTGTTAAACTTTTGTTGAAATACTGACATGATTAAATTGGCTTCATGCTAAACATCACTAGAAGTAATGGCGAGGGCAGTGTCTCAGAGCGACAGCTCTCGGCCACGGGGGCCACGCGACAGTGGCTATGCCCGGTAACTGTGCTTCCGCACCTCATGTATGTGTATGTATTTTCAATCAAAATGTTGCCTGCAAATATGTGATCCCTTATTATTTAAGTTTCCTGTTTATGAACCATTGCCCGTTTTAAATCACATAGAAGGTTCTGAATCGTAAAAACTACACATGTCAATGTTTTACAGCTACGTAATTCGAATTGACTTGATTTTTTCAAGTAATCCTAGAAAGGGGGAGCATTCCATATAGAAACTGCTGAAACTGCCACAGGTGCTTCTCCGAACCCTTACCGTTGTGGCATTGAATGCTCAGTATGGCTTCCTTTCTCCATCGAGGCATACTGTTGAGGTATTTGTTGCGGTGATTGGTTTTAATGCTAATCTAGGAATTCAGATATAGATTCTTTAGATTTGCATGCTTTGCTTACCCTAATTTATGATAGCTACCTTTTTATTTGTAAACTAACAATAGTTAAGTTGAGATCAGAATTTTAACAGAAATATTATTTATATAAAAATTGTGGTTATCTTTCATTGTCACATGGCATTAACTAAAAAGAAAACATCCTGAAGGTGATGTGACAACTCAGACTCTAAATGTACTTCAGAAACTTCTGGATCCGTGGTTTTTCAAATTTTTTTAAAAAAAACTATTGGCACGGCTTCTCATACTCTGATGTGGTGACACTATAAGTGGAGGTGGATGGGATCAGCTGGCAGCAGAGCGGAGCGTTGTTCTCAAGTTCCGTGGGGATATATTGTTAGGTATAATAAGTTGTAATAAACCATTCAGAACTTTATTACAGAAAATACAGTAGAGTATAAAAAGTTTGATTTATCTTGCCAATTATTCAGCAGAATAATTCACAGCAGATATTATTCTTTGTCTTCCCATGTTTTCATATTCCAGTTTTGAAAGAACACTAGGAACTATTGGGAGAAAATGGGTAGAATGACTTTGTGTAGCCTCAGTGAAAGTTACAGGAACCGAAGTCTGTCGACACAGGACATAGCTTTCATAATGAATTGTAGCAAATGATTCACTAGCCCCCAAATCGGATCATGTCAGCTTTTAAAGAAAAGTTTTTACAGCTTTCACAGAGTAGACCCAATCTGAACACCCAGGTTGACTGATGTCTGATTTTTTTAAATCTCTGCCCATTTTCGAAGACTTTTCAGATGGATGCCAGAGGGGGCCAGAGAGGTGAAGTAGAATTTGAAGCACATCCCATGTGTGGCTTTTTGCTTTAAGAAATGGGCAGAGGGAAATCTTGGATCAGGTTCAGTCTGTTTGCCCAAGTACAACAACCAAAGACATTAAACTGGTGTGTATGTTTAATGATTTAATCTGAAAATAACATGTACACTTTCATTACTACCCTGTTTTCATGCAGAGCACAGTTCCTGAGAGTAATTTTGCACAATATCTACCAGATACTGTGAATTTCCCTTTGGACTGGTGTTTGCGGACTGCAGTCCAGACTTTGTCTTCAGCAGTCTCTCATGGGGTCGGTAGGCGTGGTCAGCAGGAAGTGTAGTGAATACCTCAGGATTGAAGAGTCAAGGCCTGACTGTTTAAAAAGTACTGTAACAACGAGAGGCCACATTCGAATGTAAAATTATCATAGAGCCTGTAAATCCTAAGTCACATGCATGTGCCCAGCTCCCATTGGATTTTTAGCAAAATCACTAGGTTTAAAATCTGCTTACACTTGGAACACTAGAATTTGAAGGCTTAATAAATTGATGATACATTGTAACCAGGGTAACTGTTTCAACTCTTAAAATGTCAAAATTGAAACATGCTCAAGAAAGTGTATATTAAAAAATGAATTTAAAGACCTGAGCCTGTTTTGTTAAAGTGTCTTGGGAACTACACTACTTAATTATTGTTTATTCTAGTCTTTAGCAAAAAGCCAGCATGATTTTCAGCCTCTGTGGAGTACACTTGAAAACCCTCTACTTAGGAAGTATTAAGAGGTGGTTCGAGGATTCAGACCTATAAAGGCAGTTTCGCCTTCTTCACTTTAAGTACATTGCTTGATTCAGTTGTGAGGCACTTTGAACTTTCAACTGAAAACACTCAAATAGGAATGATTGTATTACTTCTGCTTGCTCTCTCAGAGTCTTTTATTTTTACATTCTTCTGAAGTTTACCTTCAGATATTTTTCTTGGTGTTTGACATTTTGTGGTTTAACAGATTGGGCAGCCTTTTAAAAAGTTCCATTTTATTTGAATTGAATAGTATGCAAAATTACCAGAGAGACATTTTTCAGGAACCAATAGGCATCTCTTATTAAGGGTTAGCGATCTAGTCAGAGAAAGACAAATACCATATGATATCACTTGTGTGTGGAATCCAAAATAGGACACATATGAACTACAGAACAGACACAGATTCACAGAGAGAACAGACCCGTTGCCAGGGTAAGAGGGGTGGGGAAGGCAAGGATTGGGAGTTGCAGGTTGACAGGTGTAAACTCGTACATACAGGATGGATGAACAGGGTCCCACTGCAGCAGAAGGAGCTGCAGCATCGTAACTTCATCATGACAAACCATGATGGAAGAGAATATGAAAAAAAGGCATACATAACGGAGTCACTTTGCTGTACAATAGACATTAACGTTGTAAATCAGCTGTACCACACCCGAATTTTTAAAAAGTAGAAGACTGGTTACTAATATCATCTACTGGTTAAATGTTACTCAACTAGTCCAGCCCGTTGTTTGTTTCGTATGGCCCATAAACTAAGAATGATTTTTACATTTTTTAAATGGTTGAGTGAAAAATCAAAAGAATAATGTTTCATTTCACAATATGTAAAAATATATGAAAGTCAGATTCCAGTGGCTGTAGCTGAAGGTTTATTAGAACACAGGGAGCACTGTAGTCCTCACATATCATCTAAGGCTGCTTCGGGCGGCAACGAGAGAATGGAGTCCTTGCTGTCTAGCCCTTTCCAGAAAAAGTGCCTGCCCCCTGAATTGGTGGTCCCATCCACTCCTTCCCACCCACTTCTTGTGCCCCGTACGATTGCACGGCCAGTAGAGCAGGATCTAAATGTGAGCAGAGCAGAGAAGCGTGTTACACTAGGTGGAGAAAGGCGTGAGTGTGGGCGCGGGAGGAAGGCGCTGGGAGCCGGGGAGGGGAAGGGAGGCCTGCTGTCCTGCCCCAGGGCCAGGCGTTCACAGATCGTTTGCTTTAGAGGAACACCAGCACCATCAGGCTGGATGTTCCACTCAGCCCTTAGTGACCGAGAAATCACATGGTTGGAAGTCTTCTGTAGTTTCCCCAGAAGTGGAGAAGGGGTACTCTATGTCCCCATTTCTAATAACACTCCAAAGACGGTGCTGACACTAGGGTCTCCAGTAGTTCTTCCGCAGCTCCCATGTGACCCCGATTCTGACGTCTGTCCGTATGTCTTCTGGAATGTTTGGAGCTCCCTTTTGGGTCACTCTTCGACCCCTCAGAGTTACTTGAGGAGCCAGTTGAAGTTCAGCTTGGCTTATGATTGCTTTCTTTCTTGGTCCACACATGGGGGCACATAGCGTGAGTTGGCTCTGGTGACTGCTCTTGGGAGTTGTGAAGGCTCTGTGTCACCCCACCTGGGAGTTTGCTGGGCTCCAGCCAAGCTGAGTGACGTGTTCCTGTCGGGCCCCTGTGGTGGCGGGAGCCCCTGCCTGTGTTCTCCCGGATGTGCCCCCTCGGACACAGACAGTCTCTGTGGTCTCTGGATGCCGGCCTTACTTGTTATGTTTCCTCGTATTTCCGTGGAAGAACAGTAAACTCAGTCTCGGGCTGCTTAAGAGCGGAGGAACGGAATGTAATTTGGACAGCTTTGCTTTCAATGACTTTAAAAAGTCGGCCTGCTCCCTGAGCATCTCAGCTTTCCTCGGTGAACTGCATTTCTGGTGTAAATGGCATTTTAAAAGTCTGTGCTGTTCTTTATTTTATCGTCCACTAGAGGGGTGCTTTCTACTGACAGCTTCTGTGTCCTCATGTCAAGCAACAGTTCCTCATTTCTGCACCTGATTTCAGAGAGCGAGTTCATAGTCATGTCCATAGAAATCATTTTATAAACTGCTTATTCTAGGTCTTCATCTTTTCAAATTTTGTTGATTTAATTTTTTTTTTTTTAATTGTGGCACCTTACTCTGTTCACGTTCTTCATAGAGTAGACCTTTTTGGACCATTCACTCATGGTATCTTCTGAAAAGGAAATACACCCTTTAAAAAAATTACCCAGTCTTAAAGTTACTTGAATATTAAATTTCTATAGCATGCTGATACTAAAAATTAAGTATATGATTATTTTATATGCACATAATTAATGTAATTAACTTTGCCAAAACTTTGGTATTTCCTTTCTTTAATTTATCTCAAAATTAAAACACTATGAAATTTTAGAATAATATTTATCAGAAATCATAGCCACAAGGTAAATGTCAGTTTTAGTTCCCAGTAGTCCTACACACAATGCCTTTTATTTTTAAGAAAATATCGTTGGTTTGGGGATTCTCGAGTCTTGTCTCATTTATATCTGACCAAATTGAGTTTGGGCTTTTTCCTTTCTTCAAACTGTATAAATCATTTCTTTTTCTCGTGCTTTTAAACATGGAAACATATCTAGTGATTGTCAAACGTGTGTGGATGTTTCATTTCTGAATTTTGACTGTCCTGAGTATTATGGCTGGAACTAGGAATACAGGGCTATGGTATCTTTAAAGTGGAAGATCCCTATTTGTCCCTGATTCTGTAGTTTTCTCTCTGAAACAGTTTTTCCCCCATTAACGTGTTCATATAGGAGACAAGCGTCCAGGGCTGTGCATTGTTCTTTCGGGACAAGGCGAGGCCTGTGTCTGGTCAGAGCTGAGCGGTCTGCTGTGAGGTGTGGGCGCTGCCTGGGCTCCTCGGCACTTCTCCAGTTTGACTGCATCAGCCTGCAGCGACAGCCTGGTTTGCTGTGTTACAGATTCATCACACAGAGCGGTGTATTTTCCTGTCTTCCAGGGGAACTTCATCATGGAGTTGCTTTTGTTCCCTCCATTTTTACTGTTTCCTAATTAAGATGTACAATTTCAACGGGTTCTTTGCTATCCATCTTACTCAGAGCCTTCATTTATCCTCTGCCACCCCTCCTGACTAGTCTAAATCTTAGTTGGTGCAGAGACATTGGCCCTGTACTTGTCAGTGGGATTAACTACAGAGTGATGTTGATTCTTCTTGGTGGTAGGACTCGGCCTCAGGGATAGCTCCTAGGACAGTATTAGAAGGAGACATCTACTCACATGCTTTCAAATGCCAAAATCTAAACTCCTACAAGTTTTCCTATGGCCAAAATACCAAAATCTCAAAAAACTCAGCTTCTCAGATCTCCAGGCTGACGATGAATCAGCTTCAGGGCATCCATCTAAACGTCCACTTATGGTGTCACATGTCAGCACAAATTCTGGCTTGTCATTAAGCCACTTGTCTTTGCTTTTAGGAAGTCAATTGTTATGAATGCCATGGACAATTCAGTAAATGTTTGTTTGTTATGATTTTACTGGAGCTAAAGGAATGGATTATTACGTGCAGATAATACAGAATTCAGTTTCAGGTTAAGTCTGAAGTTAGCATAAATTTTCATTCTTCAGACTAACATAAAAAATGATTTTGAGACGTTAAATAGGAAGATGCCTTTTATTTTTTTAAGTTTAGTATGTTGATTTTTAAATTACTATCTCCCAAATCTTGTTTCGTAATCAAATGTGCGTAAGAGAGAAGTTAGTTACAGAGATAGGAGAGCAGCTCCTTCTTAATGAAGACTTGCTGTAATCTGTATGCTCTTTCGTATCACCTTCAGATAGCTAGTCAGCGCAGCAGGAGCAGAGACCCGATGAACGTGCTAATGGCGTGTAATTCAGTGTTTTTGTGTCGTACAGCCTGAGAAATGCCAGTGGCCTGACGGCAGCAGACATTGCTCAAACCCAGGGTTTCCAAGAGTGTACCCAGTTTCTCTTGAACCTCCAGAATTGTCATCTGACTCGTTTCGGTCACAATGGCACCTTAAACGGAGGCCATCCGAGTATATTTCCTAATCACGTTAGTGTGGGAACAAACCGCAAGAGATGCCTGGAAGATTCGGAACCCTTTGGCGTGAAGAAAGCTCGACCTGCAGGTGAGACCGCTTTGTGGGCAGGGCAGGCAGGCCTGTTTCTTCTCTAACGTGTGTTCTTCTTACGGCTGAGTGCGCCTCGGAGACGCTCCCTCACTCAGGGTGCTGTGCCCGGAGGACTCTGGTGCAGTGATGGAGGAGGCTTTCCTGTGTTGCTTCTTGGAAGATTGGCCATTTAACGAGAGGGGAGGATGTGAGAGGGCAGTTCGGCCCAAGTGTAATGTGTGTGTAACCTGCTGCACACCCAGGTTCACCTGCCGTGAATTAGAGTCTTCCCGTTTGTTGTACCTCTTGAAATATAACTATTAAAAAAAATCTGCCCCTGTGCCTCATTTTTTCTTCCTGTGAATTTTCCTGGACTTACAACAATTGTTGGTCTGATGTAAAATACAGTCTCGCATCGGGGAAGGTGGATGTTTGCACTGCTACATGGCCTCAGCTGGTCTGCACGCCCGGGTGTGGGGGGGTGCCGCAGCGGGGCCCGGC
The DNA here is from genome assembly GCF_019923935.1 of Bubalus bubalis. NCBI lineage: Eukaryota > Metazoa > Chordata > Mammalia > Artiodactyla > Bovidae > Bubalus > Bubalus bubalis. The sequence continues at coordinate 1,804,037 of NC_059169.1, forward strand.
GTGCCGCCTCCACACTGAGGGCTCGTGTCTCCAAGGTAAGTGTTCCGGTTCTCGTGTCCCTCCAGCTTTTTATCTCTAGATGGTTTCAGGACGTGTAAATAAACAGTCAGCTAGTCACTCTTTGAGGTGTCCCTTTCACTTAGGGGGAGAAAATATATATAATCAGAAGACGTTAGTAGCTTGGCAGGAATGTTCAGCAAACTTACATGGAAAGGGAAGTTTAGAGCTGACAGTGAAAGTAATCACACTGAAATTATGTGCTCAGATGAGATTTGCCAAGGATAAATACAAAATCATGCCCTTTGGTTTAAAAAAAAAAGAAACTGTTCAAGTATAGTCTGAGAAAACCGGAGCGGCTCGTGTCTTTAAATTCGATGTGTCAGCCTGATCCTCCCAGCGCTGTGCCTCTTTAATGTAACTGGCACATATCCAGACAAAAGCATTTCTCCCAGAGTCAGTAAAAAGTGAATTCTCTACTTCACAACATTTAAGATGTTGGTCGCTGTGAAAAGTTGTGATTACGCAACTTTTCTATAGAAATGAATGTATGGACTTAATAGTTTCTAAAACTCGTAACTTGTATAAATTATGGGCCTAATCCTTAGAAAGATGTTGTAAAAGTCATACCCAGAACATGAAGGTATGTGTAAACTTCAGAAACTAATCCCCGTTCTGTTTCCTGCCTGGTTAGTGTTTTGGGGTGGTGTTGCTAGTTTCACTGGGTCCTGGTACAGGGACCACGCATGTCCCTGTCATGTTAGCATACAGGATAAATCTTAAATTCTGCTTAGCTTTTTTAAAGAGATGTCACTTAACGTTCAGTGAAGATTCACATGTACCTAAAGAGTTTTAAACTAGCCTCTTCAGGTTTCAATTTCAGTTGAATTGGCCAGTATCTCCTTATTATTGATGTGTCTGGAAGAGCCTTTCCAAGGGTTCCTGGAAACTTAAGAATTTGCACCCTAGGCCCTGTCGCTGCACAAATTGTGTTTGAAGAATTATGCAGGTATTTGGGGATTTTATTTTCCTCTTCCAGACAAGGATTCATCTTGGTCAGCTGAGTTAAGAGATTAATGTTCTGCACATTCAGCTCAAGGTACAACTTTCCCTAAGTGCCCCATTCCTAGCAGTCAGCTCAAGGAAGCCAGTTAAGAAAATGACGTTGGAACCTGGCGTTTGAGTTCACAGGTGGTTACACACACCTCAGGCTGGGCGTTAAATCTTTGGTTACCTTTTTTAAAAACATGCCTGAAGTATCTTGGCTACACAGCTTGGACTTTATCAATAAGTTTAGTCTGTTCTGTATTCCTAGAATTTAATAAATTAGACGTACTTATGTTTTTAGTGTGGAATATACCCAAAAGCTATTAATTCCAGAGATTTTCTGGCTGAGCCAACTCTTAACAGACGGATGGCGTTCTGTGATATTGACTCTTGAGTTTGGTGTCACGATTGTGAAAGTTTACCTCCTGCAATCCATAGAGAGTAGGATCTCTCTCTTAATAAATGGTTTTTAAATACTTTAAAGTAATTGGAGTGGTTTTTCCTTTGAAAACCATATGATGTAAAAGAACTTAAGGCACTGATCATTTATTTGTATGGCCCAAATACAAACTATCCTTTGAAAGCAAGTTGTCCAGCAGACGTGGGTACTTGAGAATGTCTTCGATGCAGTCGTTCACACCAGGGTCAGCATGCACCCTGTTGAGGAGGGTGAGTTGAAATCCAAGATTGATCCTGATGAAAAGTATTTCAGGGTAATATTTTCCCCAGTGTGGGAGATTTGGTTCATTTAGGACAATGCAAGGAAATATCGGTTCATAATAACTAGGTTTGGGGGTTTTTTTCCCTTCCACGTTGACCAACCGTCTGCTCGGGGTAGAATGACAGGTGGGCCTCGGGACTTCAGCTGCAGCTGTTGAATAAAATCTGTGTTAGGGCTGTTAGCATTGTAGCTTATAGGAGCAACAGTACAATTGTTCACAAATGTATTCCTTGGAAACTTGTCCAAATTATCAATGATCCAGGATAGAGAAAAATGCCACTCCCGCCCACGAGAGAAGCTTCATCTTGTTTTTAATCTTGAGTAGTTTCAGGCGCGGCTCCAGAGCCTTGACGGGGAGAGGCGGTGTGAGCAACAGACTGACCTGGGAACCTCGTTTTATCTGGGTGAACAGTTGCCATCCCCAGGAGGCTGTGGTGGTACCAGATCAATCTCAGATGTTAGGTTGACTTCATGGTTTTTGTTTTAATCAAATAAGTATATTACTGAGCTTAGCATCTCATGTATAACATGTTAGGTATTTAAAAACACCTTTTAGGAAAAATACAGTTTGACTTTGCTTAAAATGAGTCATAGGAAGTTGCTCAGCCCGAATTCCTCAGGATGAAATAACAAAGAATCTCCATCTTCTGTTCTTAATTGTTCATGGATGACCAGGCTTAAAAAGATAAGGAGAAAGGAGGATGGATGTGACTGGAGATTGTTGAGTGTTCATGCTCAGTCACTAAGTTCTGTCCAACTCTGCAGCCCCATGGACTGGCCCACCAGGCTCCTCTGTCTATGAGATTTCCCAGGCAAGAATACTGGGGTGGGTTGCTGTTTCCTTCTCCAGAAATCAGATTTGTAATGTAGTTCCTTCTAGTTGAGGTCCGTATATCTGACATACACAAGAGACTTTAACCTTGACGCTTGCTTAGTGTTCCCTCTTATTTGCAGCAAATGGCTGTGTTTGCTTTTAAAAATTTGACCAAATGTTTGTATTCCAGTTAACAAAAGATGGTTTTAATCTCCAAAGGCATGGCATTTTATATATATATATATGAATCGTCTGACTGAATTACATTTAAGAGCCGAGTCATTTCTGGGTTAGTCTTGAGCTGGGCAGAGCTCACAGGCCCGTCTGGCCTCCGCGCACGTGGTGGCTGCGGCGTGCATCGGCCAGGAGCAGGCCTTCCTGGCACGCTTTGTCGGCTCCTCTGTGCCACGTGCACCTCCCCCTCCACCTTCTATTAACAAAGCCCCAGACCCCTCGTTAGTGTTTCCGCAGCTGTCACTCTGTAGTCGGCATCTCCGTTCACCTGCCCTCTTAAACTCCCCCGCCCCCGTCTGCTGTTGGGGCTGTGGTGGGAGTCCCAGGAGAGGTTACCGGTAGAAAGAACCACCTTCCTACCGGCCTTTTGTACTGTTCAGGTTCTAATAGGACTTTTCCTTTAGAGGGTGATCTGAGTAAAATGTGCTGTGAGGAGAAGAGAACGGTTCTAGTTAGTAATGGAGGGAAGCCATTCCTTTTTTGGGGAATGGGGTTTCACCAGCGGGAAGGCCAGAGTGTTGGGAGTAACCTTGGTTACGGGTCAGCTCTTAGGTCTTCCCTTGAAGAGGCACAGAGGGCAGTAGGTTGCTACCCTGACCCCAGCTTCACTGGGCTCCACACGTGGAAGTGCCCAGCAGTGCTTGCTCGGCTGGTGGTGTGCAGGGGAGGACGCCCCGTGAGCTAACTAAAGCAATTAAGACTGTGTAGGTTGGGTTTTGCCTATTGAGAGAGTTCACTGCCTTTAAAGTGAAAGAATCCTGACGACGTGTTTTTCATAAGCCCTAGGTACCTCTGTAAGTGGGCCTGGCGATCAGTCTTGTGTATAGGTTCTGCATCAGGATCAGGGACCTGCACGGCATAGTTTGGGCACATCTCCCCGAGCTGACCCAGCCCGCACGAAGGGAAGCTGCTTGGTGGCAACCGTTTCTGTAGTGCTGCAGACCCCTGTCTTTAAAAGCTAAGGAAGGGTTTCCTGCTGTTTTCCTATGTCCTTCATCAGGAATAGTTTTGTAGTTTTAGATTCACACTGGTACCTGGCTTTAGTTTTATTCAGCTCTCTGGTTTATATGAAAATTCAGGGGCAGGTTTCCATGCTGCCCCAGGGCACCTTCCCAAATGGAGCTTCTTGCCTAGCCCCAACGTCAAGAACAGGAGGCTTCTGGGCAGTGGTCACACCTGGTCCTGACTCTGCCTCTGGGCCAAGAAACTGGGTTTATTCTGAGGCAGTCCTGGGTGATGTTCTGCCATGAGTACGCTTTGTCTGGCGTGTACTGGAGTCATGTCAGCGGATAACTGCTTTGGAAGTCAAAAGATATGGACACTTAACAAGTGTCTCATTTTTCCTTTTAACTGGAGTAGGAAGATAGGGAAATACTTCTTTTCTAAAACAAATAGAATCAAACATTTTGGAAGAAAGCCTTTTTTCTGAAATGTCGACAAGCCACCTTTCTCAGACGCAGCGTGGGGCGTTGTCGTAGTTGCGTTGGTGATGGTGATAGCGATGTGTGGGAGACGGGAGTCAAGTCCAGATCCGTGTTCTTACAGTTCTGCAAGGCTGGTTTTAATGTCATGGCTTTTGATGCGGTTTTAAAAGGTAAGTGGTGACACCCTCTGTGCTCCCATGGAGCTGTCTGAGCCCTTCCTAATTCCAGGTGCTGGGAAGAAAAACATGGAAACGTTGGTATAAGATACATTACCGGGGTTCTAGGCAGCTAGGTTAGCAGCTGGCAGATAGATCCTGGCAGATAGATCCTGCGTGGGGAAAACGCCTCACAGAGTGTCTACGGAGAAAGTAATTCTAGGCTGTCCACGTTAGCATATGCCTCCCGCGTTTAGTAAAGAGTTTCTTAAAATCTGAAAGCCTTTAGTCTATCTCATTTGTACACGTTTTTCCTGCTCTGCTGGTGAGAAACCGCATTAACAAAAGATGCACCCGAAAGGAGAGCCTTGGGAGGAGCCCTGCTGGCGCTCCGCGTGGGTCTCTAGTTAGGGGTCAGCTTCTGCTGTGAAGCAGCACTGGGTCTTGCTCCTGTCTACAAGCACTTTTCCTTTGAATGTCCTCTGGCTCCCTTCGCTACCAGCTCTTCCGGCCCCCTAGTGGCAGGTCTGCCCTCTTGTCCTGCTTCGTTTTGTTGCCAGTCTTGATTACCTGTTCTTAATGGTGCTGCTTGCTTTCTGTGCCTGTGCCCTTTCTAGCTAGAGTGTGGGCTTCATTCCCTGATGGGACACTCCAGGCGCTGGGGAGACGGTTGACCTGCTTTCGTGAAGCTGCTCTGTTGTGCCTTTTGGGGAAGAGGGGGTCCTTATGTCATACCTGTCCACTTTTCTTTTTAAAACCTGCTTTCAGAGATCTGAAGTTGCAGCTGTAACCTAGATGTCCCTTTCCCCGAGGAGCACTGGCCCTGAACTCCAGAACAAAGCCAGGCATCGGGAGGATGGCCACGTCAAGCTGTTTGTGCTGTATCCCCTTTCGTTCAAGGCTGTTTGTGGCTTTGCCCAATAGGCCCGCTCTGCTTCTCAGTCAACTGCCTGATCTGGCTTGTCAGACGTGGGCCCTGCGTTACTGCAGAGACAGAATCAGAGGTTGGAAGGGTTCTGTCTCCTGGTACCTGAACTTCCATCCCCCAACCCCCCCCCCCTTTTTTTTTAAGAAAAGATGGCCTGTTTACCACTGATTTCTTGAAAGTACCTTGTTTGATAGTGAAGCTGGAACCTGGCCTATCACTGACCTCAGTGGGGCCTGTGGAAGATTAAGAAAAGCTTTGAAAACTGCTGAAGTCCTCCATTGGTTACCTCTGGTTTCAAAGCACTTCTATTTCTAGGGTGTTCATGGCCTCGTGTCTGTGCAGATTTCTGCTTTTTCTTAACAGCACGCGTCACACCATTCTGTTTGTTCTGCATACTGATCATCGAATTTGTATTTCTCTTATTAAGACTTTTTCATCTAAAACTTTTAACAGTTTGGGGATACTCTGAAACTGATATGTTCATTCCGATACAGAAAACAATTCATGTGCCTCTAGAAGTGGTTGAAGCTGCAGAGTTCAAGTCTTTCTGTTTTTAAATGTTTGTTTGAAAGAAATAGCACTGAAAGTTGTTACTTACTTGTTGTATATATCCTGTGACCCAGAAACCATTCTAGTCTATCCTGGTGAAGAAGCAGAAGTGTATGCAGAAGTGTGTTTATAGGGATGGTAGTTAATATGGTGTTGGTGATGGAAAAGGAGCCCCACTCAGGCAGCAGTGGGGAGCTGGGTGGTGGCTGAGCTATTGGTGGTCCAGCCATTCAGGGAGTTGTTACTCAGCTTTAAGGGTCCTTTTGAATTTAGTTGTTGGGATGTGTTCGTTTAGTGGTAAATGAATATAGGCAAGACGTGCAAGTGATCCTTCAGATCCGATGTTGTAAAAATGCCTGCTTCTTAAGACTGGATAGCTATGCGCAGCATGGCAGTGGCTGCTCCTGAGAAGTAGGGGCCCCAGGGCTAGCAGGAGGTTTTGCTGCAGTGTGTGTGAGCCCCGCAGGAAGGGGTACCAGGTGTGCGCACCCGCTGTTCTCCACGATGCGAGCGTTGGCGTGCCCAGAGGCGCATGCGTAGCTTCAGTCCTGCCGTCCTGGAGCCCAGAAGCTTACTGGGCGTTTCCAGTTGCGTCACATCTTGGGGCACAAGGCCAGAGCTGCTCTCAGCCCATATCCGACGAGCTTGTCTTGATCTTGGAATTTATTTTCTATTAATGAAATCACTGATTTTTAAATTTGAGGATCATTATAATGGTTTTTATGTTACTCAGGAATTATCATTTCTTTATGAAAAACAACTGAAGGAACATTTGGGGGTGTAACAGACCATCCTAAATCTTTAGAAGTATTTAGAAATAAATGTCTTCGAGTTACATAACTGCTTTATGTTGCCCAAGTACCAGCCTTAAATGAGAATTTACGCCAGCAAGTAAATCTCGAGTAGGTGTCTGAATTGCCATGACTTCATCAAAGCTGCACGTTTCCGGAATTATTCTCTATTGTGGGGAAGTAAGTTTGTTGGTAGTGTGCCAAGGTCATTGGTAATCCATAGATTATTAAGCTGTTTGGCAGTTTGGGAGCATCCAGTGCTCTGATGACAAGGAGTGAGGCGCATCTGTCTTGGGTGCAAGGAACCTAAACGTGTCTGTTTTCTGTGCAGCCCACAGTCTGGATGAGTCCATGCCGCTCGCGAGTGGTGAGGTGGAAGATGACCCCGACAAGATGCACGTGGACAGAGAGCTCGCCACAGGTGGGGGCGGACAGGTTCCCGTTAGCCGCAGCTGCGGTCCAACGGTGGAAGACACCAAACTGCCGGAGGGCGGTTCCGTTGGACCCAAAGAGATAGAAATCTATACTGTTTCGGCAATGCAGACCCCCTGTCGTTGCAGGAACCAGTATGCGTGTTACTTCTAACATGAGTTGCCGCAGACAGTTTTTGCACTTTGTCCCGCGTTTTAAAGAATGTCATACTATGATTTGGACAAGTTTGTAGATATAAGAATTAAGTGTTCTGGTGCATTTTATGGATATGAAAAATATAAGTGCAATCTTTCTATTTTGATTTGAGGCTTTTGCTTAATGTGCCTTGTTTGATTTTAAAGAGGTTTAACATTTTTCGTTTTCTGAAAACAGGACCTTGGGGTGAATTTATCAAACATCTGTTAAATTACTCTTGCTAGTAGTTTCAAAGGGATAAACAGTGAAAGGAGTGGCTGGCTGTAGGCACTGAGAGCTAGCAGATGTCATGGTTTTGACTTGTAACCTGTCAGGCCCGTGTGGAGTCCTCCACTCAACCCTCCTGGGCGCTTTGGTTTGTTTGACATTCACTCTGAATCTACTAAAATGCTGAGAACCGTGTCAACACAAAACACCTTTTTCACTAAAATTTTTAGTATATTAAAACAGTTGGTAGTCACTTTTGGTTTTTAAAAGGTAAGGGCTCTGTTTCTGTTAGTATTTAGAGTAAACATTTAGCCATTTAGTTAATGCTTTTTTCTATCCTTTTATTTAGGTGAGCATGAAAACGTTTTAGCCATTCTCTTAATGTTTTAATGTATTTGGAAATAGATACTGTTTCTTTCTTAAGTTTTATTATTATGTCTGTATGCGAAATTCTTGTTTCCCAGGGGTACATGAAAAAAATCATCTTTGTTCATATAATGAAAATGTGTGCATCTTTCTAGAAGCTACAGAATTGTTATGGGTAGAGTCACCATTTTGCTGGGTAATTAAATGAAGTGGGTAGATTTTCCAAGGGAAGTTCTGATTGGAAAATACATTTTAAAATCCTGGCTAAAGATAAATAACAAAACTCAAAGCCAGCTTAAAAAAAAAAAATGGCATTGGTACATGTTTTTAAAAAGATAGAAGTCATCACTGTTTGATCTTCAAACATTTTATTTCCCTGGGTTTTCAAGTTAAATTTAATCCCACACTTGAACCTGACATTGAACAGCCCATTATTTAAACTCAGCTCATCCCATGTAACAGGTATCAAGTAAGCGTTCCCCATATTTTTCACCATTTCATTCTTTCAGCAAACAAAATGTATTAGATCGCTAAAGGTGACCCGCAGTGGGTGGACACAGCGGAGGGGGCGGGGCGAGTCCTGGAAGGCAGACTGGAGCAGAGTTGCGGGTCCTGGGCCAGCGGCAGCGGAGGGCGTCGGCAGGCAGGTCTGGCCGGGCGCCGATAGCCTCAGCCCGTCTCTGGCACGCTTGCCATTTTCACGCTAGGTTTTACTAGATGTTCCGCTGTGAGGTTCCACTAACCTTGGCTTGAGGTTGCATAATGGAACAAGTTTACTCTAACTAGGCACCAGAGAAGAACCACGCACACGCAGTGAACATTAAACGAAAAAGTAGTCTAATCAACCCGGGTTTCCGAGGCCCAGTCCCCTGAAAATGTAATTTCCATCTTTGTTAGTAGTATCATGGTTGTCTTACTATTAAGGTCACCATCCTACCCATGAGTTTTATTACCCAGGGAAAGCTTCTGGTTTTTTGAAAAAAATAAATGTTTCTCTGGGAATAGCTTGTGTTATTTTTAATTCTACCTCATGTTTAGTTCTTGAAATACTTGTTCTCCAGCCTTGAGTTTAACTAAATAGAAGAGCTGTCATTTAATTTGAAAAGAAATAATCCACAGTCCTCTGAAGAATTTATAGAAGTTCTTAAACTATCTCTTAAACTGCGAGAAAATTGAAAATTAGTGGCACGTTTAGATGTTTTTGTTCATTGAATGAGCCATGATTTTCCATCATCAGGAGAACTTGCGGGACACAGAAACCCGTATCTGAGTGCAGATCCGGGCGGGGTCATGGTGTGGGGCTGTGATAGGGCCAGGGGACACACAGGGATGTGCCCTCTCTCTGAAGGTGACAGAGTCATGCTTTAATGTCATGCCTTGCTTTAATAGTGCAGGACATTGGGGTACAATTTAACATCATCGAGCAGGTCGTGACCTTAGGTTGTTTCTGTACTGTTGTGTGAATTCCTGTGAACGTGTATTAGTCCTCAAGTTTCGTTATGCAGAAAAATACCTTGTCATTGCCTGTTCCCGTGTGGCCAAATGTTTTGTGACTGACGTTTTTTCTCATGAGACATCCCCTCTTAACGGATGTCTGTGTGTGCAGATTATGGGTTTTGACAGTGGATCCTTGGACAGCATGGTCCCTGTAATTGCTGAACCCAGAGGACACTTCAGGACGTGCTCGTGGCTCAGGACTGCGCGCATGGGATCTCAGGGTTCGTGGTCTTCTGCGGCCTGCCCGTGCTGCTCTGTGGCATCTTGCAGAAATGCTGTGTGATCCGGGTGTTGCTAAGGAACCACAGCCCCGCTACCACCCCGTGTGGGCTCCCCGCCTCGGAGGAGGCGCGGTGAGGGGCCTCCGGTGACGTGTCAGCGTCATCCTGGGAGCTTCCTTCATTCACACGCTTCATCGGTTGCTTTTCGTTTAAAAAAAAAAAAAAAAAGCCTGAAGCTTTCTGGTTTTTAACCCTTTGTTGGAAACACTTAAATGTTCATTTCTGACGGACTTTTTCGAGGGTCATGATTTTTAAAACTGTTCTCCAAACCTAGTCTTAAAGTGAGAGCGGTTCAATGCTATTGGTATTTTGCACGTGGCATATTTGTCAGCTGAAGTTTTTTTAATTTGGCTCCCCTACACTAGTGAAATTTCTTACGTGTTTCCTTTCTTACCGGGCAAATGCAACTGGTGATGTTTTATTTTTAAATCACTTACGCACAGTTTTTTGTTTTGCAAAAGAAACTGGTTTGTGTAAAGAAAAGAAGCTAAATAAATCCTGTAAAACAGTAGCAGCAAGGAAGCATTTTATAGTCTCTCCTCCCTTCTGGTTCTGAATTTTGGTGACAGGTGTATTTCTTAATGCAGATATGAAAAACAGTAGCTCCGTATCGAATACACTGACAAACGGATGTGTCGCCAATGGACACTTGGACTTCCCCTCCACGGCCCAGCCCTGTGGGATGGAGAGCAGGAGTGGCCAGTGCTCGGCAGGACTTAACGGAGTCGGCACTGGCCTAGTTCCAGGGCCGCCTTTCCCGAGCAGCCAGGGCTCCCCCGGCGTTAACGGGACTGAGGAGCCAGAAAGGAGCACCCAAGTCAGCCCGGAGACGTGCGGCTCTCTGCACCTCAACGGGAGCCCGAGCAGCTGCGTGGCCAGCAGGCCCTCCTGGGCAGAGGAGAGCCTGCAGTACGGACACTACCACGGCTTTGGGGACACAGCCGAGAGCATCCCCGAGCTCAGCAGTGCGTTGGAGCATGCCAGCTCCGTGAAGGCGGAGCAGGGCTACCACAGCGCCGTGCTGGGCGCCATGCACCTGTCCCATGGCTCGTAGGGCCGTGGGCCTCCGCCGCCCGGAAGGAGCGCCACGGCCCGTGCGGCGTCTTGTGCTTCAGCTTTCTGGAAAGGCGCGCTCCGTGTGGCCGGCCTCCTCAAGTCCTAGTGCGGGTGCAGGCAGGGCTTACTCAGCGCACGGCTGTCTCCGTGGGGCAGGGGGGCCTCTTTCCGGACGCGCTTTTAGAACTTAATGTTTTCTGCTGCCAATCTCGATATTCTCTTTTGAATAACGTCACCGTAAATTGCCATTTTCCCTTCTGTCGAATTAAATTTTATCTGATGAAGAATCAGAGACAGTAAGTGAGGTGCCTGGTAAACCCGCCTCTTGGCACGTGGGCATCATTTTGAAGAACTTGCTTTTCCTCCTCCCTGTAGAATTTTTGACAGAAGACAACTATCTCCCTATGCAAGGTACAGCCTTACACAGCTTTCTTGCAGTGATTTGTATGAAGAAAAGAGCGTTTGTCTTTTTCAGAGCCTTTTTCATGGAAGCTTTGCTGCCTGCCGCGTGGTGAGGGTCTTCCCTGCACACACACACAGTGTCTGAGGACCCTGCGGCGCCTCCTGGAATGCTGGCGCTCGCTGCCCTGGTTTCACCGACAGCCCGTGCGGCCTGGGCCTGACTGCTGACCTGATGTGTTTTTACCCACGTTTCCTACTCGGGCTTGAGGATTTTTACCACAGATAACGGTTTCCTCTGTATGCAGTGGAAGTTACTCTTTGTAGGGACTGTCAGGTCAACACATTTAACTGACTCTTCCAACCTATACTTTTTTTCCTTGCTTTTGTTTCTTGGGGTTTTCTGCTTTAAAATATATACCACTATGTGTATCCAGTTAACAGAATTTTGAATCTCTCTTGATAAAGCTGCATTAAGTTTATGGTTTTACAGAAATTAGCTTCTGTTTAGGCAACTAGTGGTTCCACTGTGCAACTATTGTCCTGAACTTTTACTTTTCTGATTTTTGTAATAAAAAATTTGTGAAGATAGAAGATGTGTCAGATGAACAAAACCAATGTCCTCCGAGTGTTACTAACATTTTGTTTTTAAACTGTCCTTTACAGATTGAATAAAAACCTCTCACACGCACTGTGTTTCTGGGTGTGCTTGCCCCCGTGTGGGGGCGGGGGGGCCTGTGGCAGGAACTGTTGCCTCGCTTTCTGCTTGTGAGCAGTGATTCCCTCCTCTGATTGCCCGTGGAGCACTCCCACGGAGCACTGGTTAGCACCTCCGGTTTGTTCACCTGCTTTCGGCTTACGGGCACATTGGGTCTCTCTCGGGACGCACGGGGTTTCTCTTGGGAGGTGCGGGGTCTCTCTTGGGAGGAGGGTGAGGGGGTGTTAGGAATTGCTGTCAGCTGACAGTACTTCCCTGTATGCTTGTCTTCATAAAGAACCACAGCCGTAGCTTCCTCAGCTTCTTTGAGCCAGCACACATTAATACACGGAAGCCTTTTAAATACATAAATCTTAGTTAACAAGTGGAAACAGAATAGCCATTCTGGCCTGCCTAGTGTGTCATTTAAAACGTTCAGTACTCTCTGTACATTATGAAACCCCCAGGCCACTGTTTGGAGCATCACAGAAGTTACTCTGTGCTGAGGCAGAACCCAGGACTCATGCCTTGTCACTGCATTTCCCGTGCAGGCACCTGTCATCACGCCCGAACCCCGCTGGCCTCGGAAGCTGTTTTAAGGGACTGATCCCAAAGTCGCCAGAGGCTGCGTTCCAGGGGAGGGGAAGCCTGGTGCCATTCGTTCCCTCATCCCCTGCATGAGCTGCACCTCAAAGAGTCTCAGAGGCTTCACGGTGAACTGTTAGTGACGGTTACTAGAAAGCATTAACGGAACCTGCTAGAATCTGCTAAAGATCAGGACATCTGGTTCGCCCTGGAATTGGACAGAATTGGACTGTTTCTTGGGGCTGAGAAGGCTTCCTAGAAGCTCTGCTTGAGCAGCCTCCAGGCTTCCCTGGGTGATTGATACATTGTGGTTCAAAGTCATGACACTGAAATTGTTACACTGAACTCCTATTTTGCCTGGAATTGGGTTCAGAATAATATAGAAGGGGAAGAATTTTTAAAAATAGGACTTTTAAGAAGAAAACTCATTCATACTTTTTTAATTTAAAAAACTCATTAATCCTTTTTTTTTTAAATGTGGACGTCATTTTCACATTGACCAAAAATAAGCTCAAATTTTTGCTCTGCTTAACTCCCCAAAATTAACTGTCACTGGTTCTCGGTGTTTGGTCGGAAGAGACTTATCGGCCCTTGTATTAAATACCCAGTGGCAAGCAGCTGGGAAATGAAATAAAGAAGTCCATTTACAGTAACATCAAGACCATAAGCTGCCTGGGAATGCCTTTAAAGGCGGGGTATGCGGCTAGGCAGGCATCACGGGGCCACGGGGAGGGGGACGAGATGACAGCAACCGCGAGCAGAGTGAAGGGCCGGGGTGACCGGGCAGCCTCGGCCAGGGGGTGACTGCGCCGGGAGGCAGCCGGGCGGGGGGGCGGGGAGCAGAGGGAGGGATTGCGGAGGGGGCGAGACTGCGTGGGCCGGCGCCCGGCCCCGAGGGCCTGGGAGGGACCCCGCCCCGGAGAGAGCGTTCCGCTTGTGCTCCAGTGACCCGAGTGCGGTGAGAGCCGCAGAGGCGCGGGCCGCGGGCCGCGGAGTCCAAGGGGCCGTCCCACTTCCGCTAAGGACGCAGCGGCCTGAGCAGGCAGGGGAAAAACAGGCCCTCCGCGCAGGGAGCTCACGGTGGGGCCCGGCTTCCCTCCAGACGGCGGGGGAGAGCGCGAGAGGGCGGCCCCCAGGCTCCTCACCCCGCTGCCATCTCCCTGGAAGTCCCCGGACCGTCTCCGACACTGTCCGCCCCCCGACACGTCCAAAGATGTTCATTGTAGCAGCGCACAATCAGAGGCGACCGCCGTGCCCATGAATCGTGACCCTGCACGGCCGCCCGTGGACACGAGCCGGGGCTTCACGAGGGTCGGGGTGGGGGTGGGGGGCCGTCAGGCGTGACCTGGACGGCAGGGACCAGTGCAGGGTGGCGCGCACAGCGCAGGTGCGCGTGTGCACGTTTAGACGGTGCAACCCCACCCTGCGAGCTGTCGGTGGATACACGCACACGTGCGGGAAAGGAGCGGACCACAGGGACGGGAGTGACGTCCACCCCCTCCCGGAGAGAACACCGGAGGGACGGAGGGCTGGCGGGGGCGCTGGGGGAGCAGACCAAGGAGACAGCCGCCTTTTCATTTCATTGCTGTTGTTCTTTTGCTTGTTTAGGAAGATCTGAAACAAAGACATTTAAATTAAAATGTTCAAAGGATAAAATAAAACACCAGATTAGAGCAACTTGGCTGGGTTACCCTAAGCCCACTGCCCAAGCTTTCTACCTACCACGCCCTCCCCGGGACCTCCCTGAACGTCAAGACGACGATGCAGCTGGAAAGCTGCAAAAAAAATTTAGGTTTTTCTGTTTCGCCGTTTACCACCGCCACAGCGCCGTCACCAGTGAATTCATCTCCAGTGTTTTCAGAAACAGCTACAAAAATCGCAGCAGACGCCTCAGCGAGCCGGTCCCGCCCCCTCCTGCTAAAAGACACGTCTCATGCCCGTCACTTGCTTTACCGCTTCCCTGACAGTTCCTGTAACTCAGAATAGCCTGAGCGGATTTTTACCAGCAAAACAACATGGGTCCAGACATCAAACAACACTGACGCTCCGACTCCCAACAATGACCCGACTCTGTGTTCCCGGCGCTTTGAACTCTGGGCAAGCAGGAGCCGTGAAAGGCCCCGCAGCACAGGGCAGCTCTCACCCCACAGACCGAGCCTCTGCCCGGAGCCCGCGACGCCCAGGGCTGGGATCGCCGCTGTGGCTGGTGCTGCAGTGGGAGATGAGGGTGAGGTCCCAGAAGAGGACACAGCGCTGATCCACGTGTCAGCGATGGCCCCGTGCCCCACGGCCTTGGGCAGCTGGGTCTCAGGAGAGAGCTCAGGCCTCTCGGGGGTTGACGTGGAGGGAGGGGTCCCCTCAGGGGACGAGCCAGCTCGGGCTGGTGGAGGCTGGCTGTAGGGGCACGCAGATTGCGAGGCAGAGAAACCTCAGCTTGGTTGGAGGCAGCAGCTTCTCCCAGCGACGGGACCCGGGAAGAGAGCACGCCCGGCTGAGGGAACCGGGGGAAACTGGCCAGGCCGTGCTGTGGGCGCGTCCAGCTGACCGCTCTCTCTTCTCGAACCTTCTCTGCCTGCCTCTCTGCTCTTAAGCACCTGGCTTTTTGCGCCCTCACGGGCCCAGACCGACAAGCCCAGGAGGCCCTGCTCGCCTGTGCTCCTCACCGACCTTCCAGAAACAGGAAAGGCCCTCCGAGCCGCCAGCCCGGCCCGTAGAACAAGCCGTTCCCAGTCCCAGGTGGACTTTCTGCCCTGACCCACACGCAGACGCCGCACACGGCGGGTGGTGTGAGCCCGTCTCCCATGTGACCGGGACCCGGGAGGCCCCGACAGAGGGCGGCCTTCCTGACCCCTCCCAGCGTGTCTCGGGGGCTCCCTGGGACGGGGGGCAAGTGGTCGGCCCCCCAGGCTCCAGCCGAGAGCAGCAGCAGGAAGAGGGAGGGGCCGCGGGAGAGAGGGGCCCCCTGCGCCGCGGCACACCGGGCTGGCTGAGCGGAGGGACGCGTGCTCACAGAGGGGGCGGCGGACGCAGCGTTAGTGGGTCGCGGTCAGGGAGCCGGGCAGTCGACCCCCCTCACCCCCCAGGGGGTCAGGCAGGAAAGGCTGTCACGGGAGTTGCTCCAAGCTTCATCTGTCCGAATGGCTTCTACTGAACGTGAACTGAATGAAGCGCTCACTTTGATGAACGTACTTTATCCTCTGTTACCATACGCAGTTCCCGTGTGCTAAGTCACTCAGTCCTGTCTGACTCTCTGTGACCCCATGGCCTGTAGCCCGCCAGGCTTTTCTGTCCATGGGATTCTCCAGGCAAGAATCCTGGAGTGGGCTGCCATGCCCTCCTCCAGGGGATCTTCCTGACCCAGGGATCAAACCCGCGCTTCCTGCATTGGCCCGCGGATGCTTTACCACTGAACCACTTGGGAAGCCCACTATACGGAGGACTTGACGCTTAACAAAGCCCTCCTGAGGGCGCCCTCCTGGGACCCGTGAACCAAGCCCACGCCCTTCAGACGGCAAGAGAGACTAGACCGGACGCGTGGCCCCAAGCCATCCCCAGGCGTCCCTGTGAATGCAGTAGATACCAAAGCAGATCCGGGTGTCACTGTGCATGCACACACACACGCACACCTCCCTGTCAAGGGGGTGCAGGTGCGAGCAGGGAAGACCAGGCAGCTCACACAGGCCCCAGGAGGGAACCACGGATGCAGTATCTCCAGGCTCTGGGTGTACACGACCCACTTAAGCCTGGAAAAGGATGACAGGGTTAAATTCTGTGATACTCGTGGGGGAGGGGAGGGGCTGGGAACGGAGGTGTCGGGGGTCATTTGGCGGACACTGTAGGCGGCCGTGAAGATAAATAAGCAAGGCCAGTCTGTGCCCAGAGCGTCCGCAGTACCAGGTTAGTGTTTGCTGTTGAAAATTAAGTGACACCGGTAATGTGCTTGTCGAAAAGACTGACGTCTAAGAGAGAGGCCGAGAGCCCCTCCTTCCTCCCTGAACATAATGAGGCTCACCTGTCTGATGAAAAAAATGTATACAGCCAAGTCACAGGAGAGATCTCGCTGAAAAAGAATCTGAAAACTAGCACAGAGAAAGGGGGAACGAGATGACAGAGAAATTAGCGTTTCATAGGACATCTGGGACCCGATGGAGCCCATGTTATCTTTACTTCCAGCACCGCAGAGTCACGGACAAGCCCCTCCGTGGGGCGCGGGGCACCTCGCTCCTAACTAACCAACAGCACCCCCGGAAAGCCTTCAGGAACGGCCATCTCAGATTTACCCCAGATGCCCACGGCAGTCCTGTCTGCCTTTAACGTCACCATCTGATTCAAATTACTTGGAATTGAGTAAGTTGGCTCCTTGACTGGGTGGAGATTTTTAAAGCCGGAATGGGGATATTTAAAGTATCTGAGGTTAAAAAAAATAAAATAAAGTATCTGAGGCTGGTTTTGAAACTGGAAAGGGAGTAGTTGCTTCGCCTTGAGAGAGGCTGCCCATGGCAAAGAAGTTAGAAATACAGTAAAACCGAATGGAAGACGCAGCTTTGGTTGAGTGTAGACTTGCCTGAGTTACACGCGCGGCCACATGGAGTCATCACCCGGGCCCTCCCTCCCTGCCTTTAACTTCCGAACGTGAAGCACACAAACTCGTCTCAGAAACTTATTTATGGAGTGTGACAGAATGCATCTGCCGAATTCAGGAGCACTCCTCCAATGTGACGAGACAGCTCAGCCCATCAGTGTGCATAATGAATAAAGATATGCGAATTTAAGAGACAAAACAGTGCCTGTCAGACTTGATCAAATGAGAAGAGGAGGAATAATGGACTCTGGTCGGGGGCGGCTGGAGCAGCCCCCGTGCATAAGCTGCCTCCATCTCAGGGTCCCCAGAATCCGTGTCTTAAACTTCAGTATGCTTTTCTGGGACAAAACATTTTCAACTGAATTTAAACAAGGACTTGACCATAGTTCGAAGCCAGCTTCAATACAGAGAGATCTCAGTGACAATCATTTTATTATTTTTCTGTGACTTGTGTGCTTTATGCGGGTTTCTGTTGGATTGCCTTTTTCGTTGGTTTATATCAGCTTTGGTATCTGTCTTCTGCGTGTGGCGCATCTCTCTGACCCTTCTGTCACTTGCTTTTTTTAACTTTGTTCTGGTCTCTTTAAACTATAGAAGGTTTTTGCCAAATTTGTCCTCCTGTTTGGAGATTTCTGAATTTAACTTCTTAGAGAAAGTTGCTTTCCCAACCACAGGATTTCAATAATACTGTGCTGTGTGCTCCTTTAATGCTTTTATGATCTTGTGTTTCTATGTTGTTCTTCAGTTCAGTTCAGTCGCTCAGTTGTGTCCAACTCTTTGGGACCCCATGAACCACAGCACGCCAGGCCTCCCTGTCCATCACTAACTCCCGGGGTCCAGCCAAACCCATGTCCATCGAATCGGTGATGCTATCCAGCCATCTCATTCTCTGTCATCCCCTTCTCCTCCCGCCCTCAATCTTTCCCAGCATCAGGGTCTTTTCAAATGAGTCAGCTCTTCGCATCAGGTGGCCAAAGTATTGGAGTTTCAGCTTCAGCATCAGTCCTTCCAATGAACACCCAGGACTGATCTCCTTTAGGATGGACTGGTTGGATCTCCTTACAGTTGTTCTTAATCCAGTCGAAATTTATTTTTGCATATGGGATGAGACCAGCATCAACTTCTATTTTCTCCTATGTATCCAGGTACCATCCCACAAACATTTACGGAGTGGCTTCCTTTCGCACGGGTTTGAGATGTAACCTTTGTCCAACAGTAAGTTCCGGCGCCCGGAAAGGCACCCGGGTTCTGTCCTGCCCTCTGGCCATTATGCGGTGCTCTTGCCACTTTCCACTGTTTCCTTTCTATTCTTCACCACTTCTGCTCTTGACCCTCTTGCGCACTTATTTTTCCTGCCACACATTAGAAGTGAGTGATCAGCCGCCTTGCATCCCGGTGTTAACTGAAAAAGAACTGGCGTTTTCACGTTACTGTCGTCCCATTCAGAATGTATCGCTTCAGTCTGGGTCTGCGGTAATGCTAATTATTCCTAAGGATGTAAACTACAGAGTCAGACACGACTGAGGGACTAACCCCCCCACACACAAACTCCATCACATAGATACTCGCTATTCTTATCCTTGAGTGTTTCTTGGTTTCTGCTGCCGTTACAAATGGGATTTCTTCCTATTCATTTTCTAACAATGTCAATATGAATTTTTTTTTGCATGAATTTGCCTCGTGTCCAGTCATCTTGCTGAATTTTCTTAGTCTAATACTTGTCTTTGACAATATTCTTATCCTCAGTTCCTCTTGCTTTGCTGCTTTGATTGAAATATCTGAGGTGATGTTACATAAACGGGCTTCTCTCACCATCAGTGTTTCCTCATTTAAGATTATATTTGTTGCTGCTTTCTGGAAGATACCCTTCTTATAGTCTATAAGTTCTCTTTTATTTCTGTTGACACCTGCCTTGTGATTAGGAAATATGAGGTTACCAGATATGTTTTGGGCGTGCGGTGATCAGATCCCAGGACTGTTCTAGAAGGTGGGGTGTGCTGAGTGGCGTTGATGGGTTGCTCAGTGAGAAAGCTGCCTGCATGCTCCGGATCACAGTGTGCGCTCTGAGCATGTCACGCTGGGTCCAGCCTGCTCACAGCTCCCTGGGTGTGTCTCGGGGAAGGAATGTTCCTATGGGATGGGGGTGGCGGGGACCTTTATTAGGCTGTTTGTGAAGGTTTTATGACATGATTGGTGCCCTATTCTTCTCTGTTCTGGAACAGTTTGTGTAAGGAGGGATTGTGTAAGTGTTCCCTGGATATCTGGTAAAGTCAGTTGAGAAGCTGTCTGGCTTTGGCAGCTCTTCACCTTCATCTGATGGAGAGTCTTTGTTGTATGCTTCACGGGATCACAGGGTTATCAGGCTACCCACTCGGGCTCACTCCCACCCGGAGGGTGAGTCTCCACAGTGTCATTAATTTCGTCCACACTGACAGGAAGGTATCCAGACAGAGATTACAGCTCTCTTCATCTCTTGCCTCTCTGCGCACATTTCTCCATTGGACTCTGTGTACTCCCTCTGAGTGTTCCTAAAAGTCAGGCTTGCCAGGAACTTCTCTTTCCTAATATATATATTTTTTAAATAACCAGCTTTAGGTATTTTTATTAGTTCAGGGATTTTTGACACTCTATTAATTTTATCACTCTTAATTTTATCCTTTTTATTGTCTTTTGTTCATTCTTTTTCTGGTTTCTTATAATGAACGCTTAACTTGTTCATTTCAAACTTTTCTGCTCAACAGTGAAATTATGGGTAAAGCTACAAAATCTTCTCTGTTTATAACATTAGCTTCATCTTAAAGGTTTTGAGATTAAATATACTCACCTTAAGGCCTCCCTGGTGGCTCAGCTGGTAAAGAATCCACCTGCAGTGCGGGAGACCCCTGTTCGATCCCTGGGTCAGGAAGATCCCCTGGAGAAGGGATAGGCTACCCACGCCAGTGTTCTTTGGCTTTCCTGGTGGCTCAGATGGTAAAGAATCCACCTGTAATGTGGGAGACCTGGGCTCGATCCCTGGGTCGGGAAGATCCCCTGGAGGAGGGCATGGCAACTTACTCCAGTATTCTTGCCTGGAGAATCCCAGGGACAGAGGAGCCTGGCGGTCTATAGTCCATGGGGTCGCAAAGAGTTAGACACGACTGAAGCGACCAAGCGCACACACATGTACTCACCTCATAGATTTCTATATAACTAGTCACTTATAGGACTTCCTGGTGGCTAAGATGGTAAAGTGTCTGCCTACAATGCGGGATACCCAGGTAGTCACTTATAAGTTATTTGCCTTTGATCTGGGAACGACTTTTTAAAGTGTTTTTCTGACTCGCACACGTAGAGAACATTCTTGTGGTTGTCGAGGCAGAGGAGAGGTAAGGGAGGGAAGTATTTGGAGTTTGGGGTTAGCAGATATAAGCTATCATGTATAAGATGGATAAACAAGGGCATACATACACAGGGAACTATATTCAAAATGTGCTTTTTCAAATTTCCAAGTAGATAATTGTTTTGGCTTCTTATTATTAATTTCCAGATTAGTGTGACCTGTAAGAACTCTAGTTTTCACAATTTATGAAAAAGTCCTTTGATATCAAAGAAATTAGGAAATTTCTATTTTCACAAGAAGAGAGTCTCTTACACACCTCCACTGATTGCTATTTGCATCTTGAATGTCTGTTTATTTCATTCTTAACTGGTCAGATTCTGAGAGAGGGGTGTTACAGCTTCCCATTGGAACCAAGATTTACAAATTCTCCCTGGATTTGTGGTGTCTTAGCCTGATGTGTGTGGTTTGGAGCACTGGTTATTGACCTTTTTACATGGACTCTTCTTTTATCCCCTGGACAGGGTGGTCTGGTGGGTCAGAGGAAGAGCAGAAAGACGGTAGCAGGCTCCGGAGACCCACGCAGCCTGGGTCTTCCTCCACAGCCTCAGTCTTTCTGGATGGGAAATGGGGAAACGGCCTCTGCTTCACCAGCTGGTGAGGATTTAATTGGTTAAGGCCTGGAACAGACTGCAAGGGCACTTGGCTCCAGAAAGATGTTAGGTATGTTATACATAATGTGATAAAGTGCCACAAACCTGGAGGCTTAGACAACAGAAGGCTCGTCTCCAGTTCCGGAGCCCAGATGTCTGACAGAAGGTGCCCGAGGGCTGGTGCCCTGTGGGGACTGAGGGGAGGCCCTGTCCTCGGCTTGTAAACCTCCGCCCTCACCCTCACGGCGTTCTCCCTGGGCGTGTGCACCTGTCTCTGTGTCCAACTCTGCCCTTTTTATAAGAACACAGAGATCTGGGACCGCGGCCCACCCGGTGAGCTCAAGCTAGCTGGGGTCTCTCTGAAGACGATTTCCAAATCAGGTCCCGTGAGCAAGTGGCGGGGCTCGGCGCCGCAGGCGCTTCCCGGGGCACCCGGGGGACCGTGGCGCGGGCACGTGAGGGTAGCAGCCGGGTGAAGGCGCGGGGCTTTGGGCCCGAGACTCAGCAAGACCCAGGAAGGCAGAGTTGCGACGCGCTCAGCTGCTGGTGGTGGGAAGGGTGGCCTCACCCAGCGAGGCGTGGGGGGAGAGCAAAGAGGGGCGACGTCTCTGTGTGAAGGGTGCGGGAGGAAGGGGACCCGAGCAGAGAAGACGCGGGCAGAGGCGTCGGAGGAGCGCGGCAAGCGGGCCCTCAGGAAGGAGGGGTGCTCGGGCGGGCGGAGTTGCGTCAGAAGCGGGACCGAGCCTCGAGCAGGCGCGGAGGGCAGGGACTGCGGAAGAGGGGCCACGACAGACCGCAAGGCTGCGGGGCTCGGGCTCAGCTCCCCTTAAGCTGCCTGCACACGGGTGGGGAGCCTTAGGGAGAGGACCGCGTACTCGGCTGCAGGGGGCCTTCAGGACGGGAGGGCCGCGGCCCGGGTCTGCCTTAGCGGAGGGGCGGCGGGGGGCGGGCCCCCGCCACAGGGGACCGAAGGGACGGCTGGTGATCGGGTCTCGCCCATCGGGGAGGGCGGGCGGTGGGGGTCACTCAGCCGCGTCTGACTCTGCGAGCCCACGGGCTCCTCTGTCCCCGGGACTCCCAGGGAAGAACACTGGCGGGCAGGGGCAGGGGGGAGCCCTTTCCTTCTCCAGGGGATCTTCCTCACCCAGGGCTCGAACCTGGGGCTCCCGCATCGCGGGCGGACTCTTTACCCGATGAGCCATCAGGGAGGACACGTGAGCAAAGCCCAGCCTAAAGGGAAGCTCAGACTCAGCACGTGTCGGTGAAGGAGCCCTGCTCGGAGGTCGAGAAACGGCAGAGACGCGCAGCCGTGGAGACGGCCAGGGAGACTCACACCCCCGCGCCTCACACGCGGAAGGTTCCGGACGGTTTACACTTCAGGCGCTTAGACCCTCGGTCATACTCGAGGCAGTGCCGGTCACTAATTACAGAGTTTGTGTGGGGAGGGCTGTTCCAGACAGACCACCTCCCGAGGCCCCGGGTGTGATGAGAGGAGAGCTTGGGGTCTCTGTGCTCCGGAGGGTCCCAGGTGTGATGAGAGGAGAGCTTGGGGTCTCCGTCCTCCCGAGGCCCCGGGTGTGATGAGAAGAGAGCTTGGGGTCTCCGTCCTCCCGAGGCCCCGGGTGTGATGAGAAGAGAGCTTGGGGTCTCCGTCCTCCCGAGGCCCCGGGTGTGATGAGAAGAGAGCTTGGGGTCTCCATGCTCCCGAGGGCCCCGGGTGTGATGAGAAGAGAGCTTGGGGTCTCCGTGCTTCACCCCTGGGTGTGATGAGAGGAGAGCTTGGGGTCTCTGTGCTCCCGAGGGTCCCAGGTGTGATGAGAGGAGAGCTTGGGGTCTCTGTGCTCCTGAGGGTCCTAGGTGTGATGAGAGGAGAGCTTGGGGTCTCCGTGCTTCGCCCCTGGGTGTGATGTGCTGGGGGTCACTCCCCCGGCCTCACCCTGTCCGTTGGCCCTGACCCTGTGGGACAGCTCTAAGGACCGTCTGACTGGGTGTTGTCCGGTTGAATTTCACTTCTTTCAGTTGGGCCTGCCGACCGCCCTGTCCTTGGCAGCCTGGCCTGTGTGTTCGACTGTACCCGCCCCCAGGATGCCCCGTCCCTAACCCTCCCCCCTCCCCGCCACCCCCAGGAGGCCCTCCAGGGGTGGGCCCTGGGGCCCCTGGTCAGACCCTTCTCCACCATCTCAAAGCTGTCCCCGGAGGCAGGACGGCGTCTCCCCGAGGGGTCCGGGGCCCAGGGCAGGGGAGGACATGCAGGGTCTGGAAGGGGCCCCGGGCTCACACCCCTCCCCAGTGCGTCTCCCTGCTCAGGGCCTTGCTGTCTGTCCAGCTCGTGTGGGGTGTCCGGCTAGGGGACGGGAGGGGACGGCAGGGCAGCAGGACCATGTGGCCTGTCCCCCAGCCCTGCCCTTCCACAGAAAGGCCCCCAGAAGGGTCCCCTCCACGCCGCTAGGCACCCCAGCCAGAGAAAAGTATCCGATTTCTGGCTTGAGCTTTGTACCAAAGCAAAACGGAAGACCTGCATTTCGGGGACAGGAGGAGACAGCTGGGAGTGTCGGTGTCCCGGCAGAACCGGTGCTTCAGGCCTCCTCACTGTCCCCGACCCCGCAGCTGGAGGGGGCGGCGTGGGGGGCTCTGGGGGCCCAGCCCCAGCCCAGGGCATGCTCCCGGGCCGGCCCCACAGTTGTGGGAAGGCAGGACGAGGAGGAGCCCTGCCCAGGCGAGGGCCCGGGGCTCATGGGAGGATGAGGTGACCATCCCGGGCACGGGGCATGGAGGGGCACTGTCCTTCCGGCCCCTCGGCCCCTTGGTCCTGGCCAGAGGCGCTGACGGGTCCCAGGATTGAAGCGCTTTGCTGCCGTCTGAGCTTGTGGGCCGTAAACACTCGATCGCCTCACCTTTCTTTGAGAGAAGTGACGCTGCCTATCATCACACGGTTTGACAAACGACAGGGCCATCAGTGGTCACACAGGAGCAGGAACCCGCCTCCAGCCCAAGGGCCACAGGCAAGAATCAGATGAAGCTTCAGGGAGCAGGGGGCTTCCCTGTGGCTCAGGTGGTGAAGACTCTGCCCGTGATGCAGGAGACCCAGGTTTAGTCCCTGGGTCAGGAAGGCCCCCTGCAGAGGGGAAAGGCAGCCCACTCCTAGGTTCTAACCTGGGAGATCCCATGGACAGGAGAGCCCGATGGGCTACAGTCCACGGGGTCGCGTAGCATCGGACACGACTGAGCGGCTGACACTTTTGAGGCAGCAGAGCCCAAAGGCTCCTGGCGGTCACTCCAGAAGGTACCTGGTGACAACCCTGCCCCTAGAGGATGGACCAGAGCAGTAGGGCTGGGCCGAAAGCAGCCCCGCCAGGCCACGCGGGGACGACACCTGGCCTCCTGCAGCTGGTCTAGAGGTACCCCCGCCGCCTGCCCCCGCTTGTCTGTGGGTCAGGAGCCCCCAGCACTGATGTGACGAAGGGGGACGCACCACGAGACCTGAGCAGCAGGGACCCCCACAGTCTGGAGGTGCAACAGCAGCGTCCTCCCTGCCTCCTGCAGCTCCTGGGGCTCCCAGCCATCTCGGGCCCGTGGCTGGCAAGAGCATCACCCCAACCTCCGCTTCAGACTCCAGAGCCTTCAATGGGCCCAGCACCTAGGCAACCAGCAATTCAGCCAAAAAGACAAACCCTGGCCTGTGGCCATGGCACCGTCTCATTCATGCCTCCGCCCCAGAGGACCAGCTTCCTTTGTGTTGGGGCGGCAGACCAGCCTTGGGGCTCAGAAGCTGTACACGGCCAGGAGAAGCCTCGCTGGGCCCGCGAGCTGGTCTCTCTGGTGCCGCAGCAGCTGAGGCTTTGTGGGCGATGACGGCAGGAAGAAGGGACCGCGCAGGGAGCTGCAGGGAGATCGCGTCTGCAGCTCTCATCTTCACACAGAGCGTGTTTGCTTCTGGCTTCAATTTTCAATGAGGTGTTGAGTGAGATTCATGTTTGATCTCCCTATAGCTCAGTCAGTAAAGAATTGCCTGCAATGCAGGAGAGCCGGGTTTGAGCCCTGGGTCGGGAAGATCCCCTGGAGGAGGGCATGTCAACCCACTCCAGTACTCTTGCCTGGAGAACCCCATGGACAGAGGAGCCTGGGGGGCTACAGTCCTTGGGGTCGCAAAGAGTCAGACACGACTGAGTAACACGTACATACACATGCATGTTTGATCAGTGAATTGGCTTGAAAGGTAAATATATTTACAGAGTAAATTGTAAGCTATCAAACCTGATCCCTCTCTCAACCTGAAAACTGCCTTTCAGGAAATTACCAGCAGGAAACCCAAAGGTTTGGGGGCACTGAAGTCCTGGGGCAGTGTCGGGGGCGGGAGGGGGGCGCCAGCGGGGGAGCTTTCAGGGTGCTGAGAGAGGGCGAGCTTTGCATTGAGGAGGGAGCCTGGGGCCTGCACATGACTCCATCTTTCCCCAGACTTGGCTCCATCTTCAAATATCCCGAGTATGGGAGTATGGCCGGGATGGGGGGCAGAATACAGGAGGCAGGGTGGAGCCTGGCCGGTGGGCAGGACCCTGCAAAGACACCCTCTCCGCCTGCGGCGGAGTCTCCCCAGGCCCTGGGGCCTCAGTGGGAAGGAGCTGCAGTTCCTCTCTCGGAGCCCGAAGGCCGGCTCCCCTTTGCGGAGCGGGAGGGTCAGAGGAGCCCTCACGCAAAGTGGGGCGCGGGTTGGTGTCTGGGGCAGGAGGTGGGGCTCTGGGCCGAATCTCCTTCCTGGAAGCTCCGGGAGGGGGCAGTGGACGGTGCCGGGAAAGGGGTCTGCAGGGGATCTGGACCGGAGCCCCTCACTGCCCAGCTGAGGGGCTTCTGTGTGGCGGGCGGCCCACTGTCAGGCCTGTCTGCCGGGCAGAGAGCAGCTGAGGAGCCAGTGAGCCTTCAGCCTTGCTGGGCTGCCCCAGGGGGCGTCTGCGTTTGCTAAGAGGAATGGCGGTGTTCAATCCAAGCCCACTGCCTGCGGTGACCGCAGGCCTGTGACCCTGGACATGGAAGAGACTGGGGTGGGGGGTGGGGGTTTCCTGGAAGCCAGCCGCACCTGAACAGGGGGCTGGGGACTGGCGGGAGGGGTCGTGGACCTGATGTGTCCTCAGCCCCTCCTGACCCCACCTCCCACCAGGGCTGGGAAGTGCCCAGAAGTGCTTGCGCTCGCTCTCTTCTACTCCCAGGCCCGTTCCCGCACACGGAGTCATCTGCATGGCAGACAGACGAACCATGTTCACATGAATGCAGTGTGAGGTCTGGGCTTTTCTGGGCATGTCCAGTGGTTTATGTACTTTGATCGGACCTTCCTTGGAAGAAAGGGCAGCTCAGATTCAGCGGAGGAGACGCGCCTGCTGGACTTGCTGCGGCCAGCGCCCCGCCACCCCCCCCCCCCCCGCCCCGCGTCCCGCCCCGGTTCAGCTCACCGCAGGACTCGGGGGCCATCCCCTTTAAATGTCTTAACCAGTCACCACGGTGTCAGCCGCATCATCGGCGACCTGAACCCTCCTTCCCACCGTGACGTGAGGAGGCCATCGGTGACTTTGCAGACAGCAGACCGCTTTGGACCCTGAAGCCTACATTCTGCAGATGGGCGTGGGGCCCGGCCGCCAGCATCTCCCGAAACATACCCTCTGCTCTCGGGCTTCAACAGGCTGAGAAGCTAGACGCCATGCCCCCGCCGGTACAGAAGTTCACTTAGGAGACTGACCTCTGGGAAAGCGGGTGTCCCTCCAAGAGCGGACGCGGAAGGGAAGGAGTCGAGTTCAATCCAGCTCCGTCCCTCGCGGCTGGACTCTGGGCCAGTGTCCCCACCGCCCTCCGCCCCCGACTGACTTTCTCCGGTCTCTGATTTCCATGAACCCGCTCAACTGCGTGCAGAGAGGAGCTGGCGGGAGGGGCAGCCCGGTTCAGGGCCAGCGGTCCCCCCACCGCCGCGCCGCCCCCTGCAGGCGGGAGGTGGGCGTCGCGAGCGCGTGTGCACCAGGGCGCGCTGCGGGGCGGGACTCGGAGCCAGGAAGCCGCTCCCCTCCGCAGCCTCACCCTCCAGGGAGCCCCCGGGGCGTGTCCTTGCGGGTGGAGGCACTCTGCGGGCTGCGTTCCCTCCCTGTGTGTGTTTACAGCTACGGCCTTGGAGACAATAATTCCTTATTTCCCACGATTTTCCTGGGGAAAGTGGCGGGAAGCGGCTGTCTCAGGGCAACTTCCAACAGGGGTGTCACCTGCTGCCAAGCGAGGCCGCCCCCAGAGCCCTTGACCCGCAAAGGTCATTTATGTCCCCACTCTCGGCAAGTCACCACCTCCCCGTCGTGACCACCACGGGGACAGCAGCCGGTGACCCAGGCCCACCCACATCCAGAATATGGGCTCCTGACCCAGCACTGACATTCTTTCAAAGGACAAAGTCTTCAGATTTTTTTTTTAAATCACTTATGTATTGAAAGCTAGTTTGAAGTGTTATTATAGGAGTGAACATACATAGATAAAGGTATTCTAGACATTAGAATCCAGTTGGGATATGTTTTAAATCACAGTAATTTAAACCTAAGAAACAAAAATGGAAAGCCATATAGCCAAAGAGATATATTGTATTTTAAGTACTGTTATATAGGGCACAAGTGAACACCACAAATTTATTAGTAAATTTACAAACACTTCATGTACCATTAAAAGCCAATATGGAAACTGTATGTCAGGAAATACCTGTAAATAAAAAGCAAGCGGTAACATAAACCAAATTAGAATAAATGTATATAAAATTCATACTACTTCTCTGTATATTCATTCCATTAATCTTTGAGAGTTTAATATTGAAACTCTCAACTAAAAATCTTAATTTATCTACTTTTAAAAATTATAAAATATAGTAGTCTACACGTAACCTTATTCGGTATTTTCCAAGTCTCCTATAAATGTTTACTATACTTTCATAATTTAAAAAGTTAAAATTAAAAAATCACATTGGCAAAACAAATGTACTGCTAAAAATTGGCACAAAATACACAGCAGACTAAAATAAACTTAAATGATTCCTTTAAAAGGTATCCATGCTGCTGCTGCTGCTAAGTTGCTTCAGTCGTGTCCGACTCTGTGCGACCCCATAGACGGCAGCCCACCAGGCTCCCCCGTCCCTGGGACTCTCCAGGCAAGAACACTGGAGTGGGTTGCCATTTCCTTCTCCAATGCATGAAAGTGAAAAGTGAAAGTGAAGTCGCTCAGTCGTGTCCGACTTCTAGCGACCCCATGGACTATAGCCCACCAGGCTCCGTCGTCCATGGGATTTTCCAGGCAAGAGTACTGCAGTGGGTTGCCATTGCCTTCTCCAAATAGTGCAAGTTAAAAAAACTACTCTAATAAAGGTGAATACACAACGTAGGACAAAATAATACCTTTGAAATAATTACAGTGGCAGGTATCCCGGAAAAACGGTTTCACCACAAATATCTACTACATGGTGAGCAGCAGGAGATACGTACAAATTCTGCTTGAAACTAGCTTGAATCTAGTAGCAACGCCTCCCTGCTTCGGAGCTGTGTATCCAGGTGGTACTCACCTGGACGTTACAGGAAAATCCCAGATTCCGCATCAAATTAGCTGTGCTGCCTGTGGGAAAGCTCCCCTGGGATGCGAAACTCTGGCGACCTTTGCTCTGCTGGCCTACGATGCTCCCCTCCGCCAGCAGGGGGCAGCAGTGCCATCCACATCATCTGCCCGGCCACCTGGAGACCCATCCCAACCAGAGGCCAGGGGCTCCCCACGCAGAGGGCCAGGGTCTGAAACCTGGTCAGGGAGCTAGACTTGCTCTGCAGCAGCTGAGTTTGCACGCTGCAACTAAGAAAAGATGACCCATGCCTCAACTAAGACTCGGCATAAATAAATAAAAATATATAATACATATGGTACTTAAAACACAAGGTCACATCTCAATCTGGGCGTGATAAGTAGCAGGAGCCACTGATAACTCATGTCTGTCAAGACAAAACTACAGCTGATTCCCAGTTACAGGGAATACAGGGGTTTCCAGGCCCTGCACCCACTGTGAAGCAGGCGGCTCAGCGGGGGGACCAAGGCGCCCACGCCTCCCACTTAGGGGCTGCCCCTAGTACCGGCCACACTAAGGGGAGCCGGTGAACCATGACAACCATCCGCAGCCAGTCTACACGGAACATCCCATCATTCCATGTCCAGTGAAGAGGGGAGTGTTTACAACCACACAGAAAACCATGCTCCTCTCCACATTTAGAATTTTCATCTTATACTTGTCAAAAGAGCAATTTTTGTCTTACTTTAAAGTTAAGTATTAGCCACTCAGTCGTGTCCAACTCTGTGACCCCATGGACTGGTACCGGCCAGGCTCCTCTGTCCTTGGCGGATTTCCCAGGCAAGAACACTGGAGTGGGTTGCCATTTCATTCTCCAGGAGATCTTCCCAACCCAGGGATCGAACCCACATCTCCCACATTGGCAGGTGGATTCTTTACCACCTATAATTATATGCAAGGATTATATTGATATATGCTCCATACATGTGTACATTTATTCAATAAGCATTTTGTATATAATAGATTGCATAGAAAAATATGATTAAATAACTTTTAAAATGTTAGCAGCGCTTAGCTCTAATGGTCGGATTTGATTTAGTGATTTTTTTTTAGTTGTGTTTTTTCTTGTTTTTTTTTTTGGCTGTGCCTGGGGGCTTATGGAATTTTAGTTCCCTGACCAGGGATTGAACCTCAACCCTCAGCTCTGAGAGCGTAGACTCCTAACACCTGGACTGTCAGGGAATTCCCTAGCGATTTTTCTTTTATTCTGTTTTTGTTTTACTGGGTTTTCCAGTTTTCTACATGAACTTGACTCTTGTTTTGAGTAAAAATGTTATTCTAGAAAATAGCAATAACAAGGTAAAACCACAGTCTGGTAGATTCAGTAGAATTTTATTTAAATCACAGAGGGCTTTCTTTCCTTATAGAAAATTCTCCAATTTATTATGGAAAAAATGAAGGACCCCGCGTAGCTGAGGCCACATGGAAGAAAAGCAAGCTTGGGCAGGTGCTCTCCAGAGAGGAGGACAGCGCAGGTTGCTGAGCGGTTAGCACAGCGTGGGTGGACAGGAGGCCGTGCAGACAGACAGCTGGACAACACGGGGCGCCAAGGACCACGCCCCGTCACACCTGCAGAGCCTGTGTTAGAGCCGGGGTGCCTGTTTGATAAACAGGAAGCGCCGTTCACGGACAGTGCCGAAGCAGGACCCCGAACACAGAAGAAAATGACGCCCCGTCCCTGATCCGCACAGTCTGACCAGGAAGAGCTTCAACCAGAGGCTGGCGGCCCTACGTCCCCAGGGCAGGGCGACCCTGCCCTGACCCTCCACGGCGAGGATGCCAGCAGCCCGGCCTCTGCTCCGTCCCAGGGCCAGCACGTCCGCTGCGTGCTGGGTGGAGCCGCAATCTTTCCCGAGCATCTCCGCGTGCAGGGGCCGAGGCACCCTTAGACGTCTACGTGGGGAGGCGGGGAGGCGGCCCACCTCCTCGAATTCTCGCCTGGGCAACACGAAGGAGGAAACGCCCGCTTCAAAGGGCTGTTAAGGGAGTGAGTGAAAGTTCCATGAGGCCCGAATGCACCGTCACTCACCCACTCACAGGTGCAGGGGGGCCGGCTGCGTGGAGAGACAGGCCCGACACGGAGGCTGGGCAGCTTCTGTTCCCCTGATCCTAGCTCAGTAATCAACTGACGTCACTGACATCAGTGAGGCCCGTGGGGGAATGCTCCTTCCTGTAGATTCAAAGCGTGGGGTGAGAGGAGTGTCGAGCTTCCGGGGAGCAGACAGTCCCCTGAGGTGACCAGCGGGGCGCAGGAGTCACCCACGAGCCTGGCGGTCAGCGCCCCGACCTTTCAGAGGAGGCCTCGCTCACCAGCCCTGCCATGAAGGCCAAGTTCGGGAACCCAAGGCTCCCTGCCGCTGAAATGGAGGCGCCGGTGCTGTCCCACGCTGTTCATCCCTCGCGCACTCAGGGCTCAGGCTTCAGGCAACTGAGAAGATGTCGCTGAACCACAAAAGACACCAGGATTCTTGGCCTCCAGAGGAGGAGAGTCCAATCCAGTGACGAGGCTTGATCGCTCAGAGCTTTTGTGTGATAAAGTTTTATTCAAGTATGAAAGACATAGAGAACGCTTCTGACATAGGCATCAGAAGGGAGCAGAAAGGTTATCTTCCTATCAGCAAGCTGTCAATCAGAGAAAGGAGATGTCCCAGAACTCAGAGAGTGGCACCAGGCCCCTCACCCACAACATGCATTGTGAGATACCATTGGCACCAGGTGAGTCATCCCGGGCCATCAAACAATTGCATGAATCCTGAAGAAAGGCAGGTTTCCAAGTAAATGTGTAGTTTCATTAACATAGATTAGGAGAACACAGTATGAGTTAAGTGTACAGGTTTGCTGCGCCCTTATCGGTTCCGAGTCTTAAGCAGAACAGACGGGAAGAAAGACAGAGTCTGGGGTGAACACCCAGTTCTTTAACATAGCTTAAGACAAACATTTCTGTAAGAAAAATGCATTGGTTAGCTCAAGGTTTGAGAAAAGTTCAGTTCAGGTGGAACCGGATATTATCATGGCAACACAGAATTTTAAGAGAAACCTCTTTTTAAATTTGCATAGAGAAGGGAAAATCTGACACTTGTAGCTTGTTTCCTCCTGCCATTCAAGAGAGAGATAAAAAGAGTCTGACGCTTGCAGCCTGTCTCCTCCGCTTGGAGACCTTCCTGCCTGGTACCCTCTCCCAAGGAATCCGCCGTCCAAGCGCAGGGATGCCCTCTGGTGAAGGGCCACCCCCCAGGCACAGGGGGAATTCAGAGGCCAGAGGCCCCACTTCCCGGCAAATGTTTCAGTACTTAATCTGTCCTCCTCTGAAACCACGATGGGCTTCTAGTGTGACCCTCAGCTCTGAGGTGCCTCTGAGGCAGCAGAGTGAATCAGAATCATTCCAGCTAAGGCGCTTTGCAAATGGGCTGTCAGTGCCCACAGTGGAAGCCCTGCTGTTAACCAGAGAGTTCTGTCAGCCCGGAGGACCCATGCCCCAGCCTCCTGCAGTGTCCGTCCTTCACTGTCCATCCTGCCTGTCCACCCTGACCATCCATCCCGACCGTCCATCCTGACTGTCCCAGGCAGACACGAGTGGACAGAGCTCCCCAACCCCGCTCTGGAAAACACTGCATTTAACTGAGGCCAGAGGCTGAGCTCCCTGAAGGCAAAGTGGTGTGGATGCTTGCCCCTGCAGACGGCAGCATGGACCCGACAGGCGCCAGGACCCTGCGGACACAGCCCCCAGCCAGCCCCCGGAGCCCGCAGCCCCTTGGGGAGCAGCGTCCCGGGAGCCCCAGGCTGGACCACGTCAGGCTGCAGGCTGCGCGGGGAAGCCCGCCACCCACGTCCCCACCTCTCCTCCGGGCCTGACTCTCGCTGTGACCCTGGTGCGTCTCGCTCTCCGTCTCACCCCAGCACCTCACGCAGGGCGGGCCGTGGGGGTGGTTATTAAACACGGCCGAAAGGAAGATGGAGTGATTTTAAATCATTCTACTTCATGCTCATTTTTGTGACCTTCTCTGCGTGTGTAGCAGGAGCACCAGGCTTCCTCCGGCTCCTGTCCTTCCATCCAGAGACGAGTGCTGTTGCCGGCTTTGTGACACCACGAGCGTCATGTAGTCTGTGCAGAGTTACGTCCGGCTACATACCCAGTGTGTGTACACACATGTACAATCAGTGTCTATACACGCGTGTGCAACCAGTGTGTGTACACGTGCATGCAATTAGTGTCCGTACATGTGTGCGATCAGTCTCTGTACACACATGTACAATCTGTTTCATACAAAGGAGAGCATGCCAACCCCACTGCCTCACCTGAAGTATCGGGAGCTGTTTCATTGCCGTACATGTAGAGCATCTTCATTATTTGAAATGCTTTATATATTTTATTGTTCGATTACACCAATGTTTATTGAAGAAGCCCACGGACAGGGGTTGGATTATTGCCGTTAGTCGGCTTTCACAAACAACGCTTGGTGGGGGGACACCGCTTCCTTCAAGACACTGCTCAGCCATCCCCCTGGCCGCGCTGTGTACTGTGACCTGCTGCCTCTCTGCAGCCTGGGGAAAGGCAGAGCGGGTTTTGGTGTGACCACCCCCAGTTCTCACCACGGTGACACACGGTCGGGAGTTTCCATCGCCACTCTTCAGGGTTCATCTGTTCACCCAGGACCCCCTGAGGCCTCTCAGGGGCTCATGCTGCACAAGGGAGACACCCCGTCTCTCTTGGCTGTTTTCCCAGCCCCACCTTGTGCGTGAGCGTGACCAGGGCACAAGAGTGGGCCATCCGTGTGAGGGTCCTGCCCGCGGATCCTGCCAGCTCAGCGTGCCCTGGAGGGCCAGGCAGACTGGGCTGGAAACCACCAGTAAACCTTCAGGGGTCACAGCACAGCCTGGAACAGAGGAGAGGCAAGGACTCAGAGGCACGCGGAGAGGAAGCTCAGCTCCTTCTCCACCGCCTTCCCGGGAGAGACCTTGGAGAATCAGCACAGCTACTGAGACACGCTTTGGGGGACCTCCAGTTGGAAACTGAGGTTCTTTTTCTGGGCTTTATTTTTAGGGCACATTTTCTTCCGTGTCTGTGTCCAAGGAATCCCCACCCACCAAGCACTCCTGCTTCCATGTGTTCACTTGGAAAATTGCTGCAGTTCACATGGTATCACATAGCAGTTCCTTGGAAAGAGCACCACGGCTGCCACCTGGTTTTCAGAGGGAAACGCAAGCCCTCGGCTTGTCGTTGGCGAGAACTTCTCCGGTCATGGTCTAATGCAGACCAAACTGGAACTCCCCGAAGCTAATAATTCCATTTGGTCACTCTCAGATTCTTCGCTTAATGAGGTCTTTTAGTGGCGAAACTGCCAATGAAGGAGCTAGCTACTCACACCTCCTGATCATGACAGCATCCTCTGTGCCCCAGAAGATATCAGAAAAGCAGAGGGGAGGCAGGAAGACGGGGTCAGCCCTGGCAATCAAGGTGGCTATGCAGGGCCTTGACCATCCTGCCTACGCCTGGAGGCCCAGTTCCACGCCAGGTCCCGGCACAGCCAAAGCTCAGAGCCACTCGGGGCAGCCGTGCCAGGGCTGGACGTGTGTCCAGTTTCATGTGCCCTCTGGAGCCATGCCCACCTTGTCTTTCTGCGTGGAGCCAGACTCACCTATAAAAGTGCGTGGGGGTGGGGGGAACTTCCCTGGCAGTCCAGTGGTTAAGACTCAGCCTTCCAGTGCAGAGGGCAGGGGGTTCAATTCGTGGTCAGGGACCTAAGATCCCACATGCCTGGCGGCCAAAAACCAAAACATAAAAATGAAGCAATATTGTAACAAGTTCAATAAAGACTTTAAAAGTGATCCATATCGAAAAACCTTAAAGGAAAAAAACTGCGTGCGGACTTCCCCAGCGGTCCAGTGGGTAAGACACCTCCCTTCCAACGCAGCAGCAGCAGTTCCATCCCTCGGGAAACTAAGATCCCTCATGCCACTCGGCGGGGCCAAGGGATAAAAAATGTTCTCAAAAGCGGTGGGCAGGTGTGTCTGGGCACCTGGGCGGAGGCGGGCGTTAGCATCCCAGAGCAGGCCACAGCCCCTGCGATGCTCAGAATAGGAGGCACGTGTTTACTTGTTTTTGTTGGTCTTGAACAAGAACAGTTGCAGAAAGAAAGATATTGTGGATGATGAAAAGGTCTCCGTGTAAGTGAGGGTTAGGTTGCAGGGATGGAGCGGGACTCCTCCTGCGGCACCGACAGGGGGGCTGGAGGGGCAGAGAGCAGAGGCAGGAGGGGCCTGTGCTCCAGGCATGGATTCTGCCCCTTTGGTTTCCTGGACGACCAAGCCAAGCTGGGATTTTACTCAAATTTACAAAGAAACCAACACCCAGGGAAGGTTAGGAACTTGCCCCAGATTCGCTCTGAGGTCCAAGCTCAGCTTGGATTCAGAGCAGCGGACTATGGACACTTTTGACCTCGTGTCCCCAGAGGTGAAAATAGCTGAGCAAACCCTCCTTACATAACTATGTATTTTTAAGCCACATGTAAGAACGGCCGTGCTAACATCCTACTTGTATATTGTTTAAATCTTTTAAAGTATATTTATTTTTTAAGATTTGTCTATTTGTCTGTGCTGGGTCTTACTTGCAGCATGTGGGCTGTTTCCCGACCAGAGATCGAACCCAGGCCTCCTGCATTGGGAGTAACGAGTCTTAGCCACTGGACCACCAGGGAAGTCCCTGTATCACTTATATTTTAAAACCTGCACAACCATAAAAATGCTTAAAGTATGAGTTAAAGATTAAACAAACAATGCCCTAGAATAATTGTGGGTTATTTTTTTTATTTATCCTACAGAAAACCTTTTTATCCTCCCTAAAACAATACCATTCTACATGATAATATTTTTAGTGGAGAGATTAAGAAGAGGTGGCACAATATACAGAAGAACTATACAAAAAAGATCTTCACGACCCAGATAATCATGATAGTGTGATCACTCACCTAGAGCCAGACATCCTGGAATGTGAAGTCAAGTGGGCCTTAGGAAGCATCATTACAAACAAAGCTAGTGGAGGTGATGGAATTCCAGTTGAGCTATTTCAAATCCTGAAAGATGATGCTGTGAAAGTGCTGCACTCAATACACCAGCAAATTTGGAAAACTCAGCAGCGGCCATAGGACTGGAAAAGGTCAGTTTTCACTCCAATCCCAAAGAAAGGCAATGCCAAAGAATGCTCAAACTACCACACAATTGCACTCATCTCACACACTAGTAAAGTAATGCTCAAAATTCTCCAAGCCAGGCTTCAACAGTACATGAACCATGAAATTCCAGATGTTCAAGCTGGTTTTAGAAAAGGCAGAGGAACTGGAGATCAAATAGCCAACATTCGTTGGATCATCAAAAAAGCAAGAGAGTTCCAGAAAAACATCTATTTCTGCTTTATTGACTATGCCAAAGCCTTTGACTGTGTGGATCACAAGAAACTGTGGAAAATTCTGAAAGATGGGAATACCAGACCACCTGACCTGCCTCTTGAGAAACCTGTATGCAGGTCAGGAAGCAACAGTTAGAACTGGACATGGAACAACAGACTGGTTCCAAATCAAGAAAGGAGTACGTCAAGGCTGTATATTGTCACCCTGCTTATTTAACTTATATGCAGAGTACACCATGAGAAACGCTGGGATGGATGAAGCACAAGCTGGAATCAAGATTGCCGGGAGAAATATCAATAACCTCAGATATGCAGATGACACCACCCTTATGGCAGAACGTGAAGAGGAACTCAAAAGCCTCTTGATGAAAGTGAAAGAGGAGAGTGAAAAAGTTGGCTTAAAGCTCAACATTCAGAAAATGAAGATCATGGCATCCAGTCCCATCATTTCATGGGAAATAGATGGGGAAACAGTGGAAACAGTGTCAGACTTTATTTTGGGGGGCTCCAAAATCACTGCAGATGGTGACTGCAGCCATGAAATTAAAAGACGCTTGCTCTTGGAAGGAAAGTTATGACCAACCTAGATAGCATATTCAAAAGCAGAGACATTACTTTGCCAACAAAGGTCCGTCTAGTCAAGGCTATGGTTTTTCCTGTGGTCATGTATGGATGTGAGAGCTGGACTGTGAAGAGGGCTGAGCGCCGAAGAATTGATGCTTTTGAACTGTGGTGTTGGAGAAGACTCATGAGAGTCCCTTGGACTGCAAGGAGATCCAACTAGTCCATCCTAAAGGAAATCAGTCCTGAATATTCACTGGAAGGACTGATGCTGAAGCTGAAACTCCAATACTTTGGCCACTTGATGTGAAGAACTGACTCATCTGAAAAGACCCTGATACTGTGAAAGATTGAAGACGGGAGGAGAAGGGGATGACAGAGGATGCGATGGTTGGATGGCATCACCAACTCGATGGACATGAGTTTAGTAAACTCCGGGACTATGTTGATGGACAGGGAGGCCTGGCATGCTGCAGTCCATGGGATCACAGAGTCGGACACGACTGAGCAACTGAACTGAACTGAACTGAATGTGATTAAGGGCTTCCCTGGCGGCTCAGGTGATACAGAATCCGCCTCATACTTCACTCTTTTTGAGACGCTTAGTTTAACAATTCCTGATATAGCATGTGGAGGTCTGATCCTAAGCTGTTTACTTTGTGATTCTAATGGCTTTCAAACTTGTAAAAAGTACTCCTCTAAGAAGTGCAAATCTGCATAGCAATGAATAATTGACTTACTAAATCATGTTACTCATTTTTTGATCTTATCTACCAATTATGCAAACATTTGATTGAAATTCAGCTAGTAAATTTCCATCTTCCCTGATGTCAATTAGTTGTCCTTGCAAATTAATCGTAAGTCACTACATATTAACATTTTTAGCATATGGAATTACAACCCATCATTTTGGGGAAGATTGTTAAATAAGACAGAAAATAAAGTATGCAGACAGGAGCATCTTAATAGATGACACACATCATTTGGGGCAATAATAGAGACTTTAGCCCATCTGTTCGCAAAAGCTGCTCTCAAAAAGCTGTAGTTTTCTTGGTCATTTAAAAAAAAAAATCACCTTCATCTTTAAGCTACAAATTAAAAGTGTTGCTTATTTTAAAGCTAGTTTCCTCTGACAGCCATTTGTTCTCCCAAGGACAGGTCACAATGTTTGGACAGCTCCAGTGTTGTGTAAAAGAAAACTCTGTAATTCATCTTTAAATTCAACGCTTTTGATTACCCTGCTACAAGTTAACCAGAATGATTCTGGTACCAGCACCTGGTAGATTCTGTCTGCAAGAGTCTGACTTGAAACTCACTTACCCGGAGTCCGCTAGTGACCGTCTGCAGAGCCTCTCCATTTCTACTTCAGACAGTAGGACTGCTTACAGTTTTTCCATTAAAATTTTAACTAAGAAAACGACCATTTCCTATTAAGACTATGCGTCCTATGGTACATCTTTCTTCGGATACACAGGGGGAAATAGACCTTTTTCCAACTTAATTTTTGAAGCAAATACAGCCAACATTGTAAGTACTGAATACCCAGACACCCTGATTAGGAAGAAGGCATTTGCAGAGTCTTACAGATACCTGTTAATTACGAGACGCAGACAGCACTTTTCAGGGGAGACAGATCTAGCGAGGAGGTGGAGGTCAGCGTCTCCAGCAGTGGGATGTATGCACCCCACGGACCCTGGACGAGGCGGGCAGGGACACAGCAGCCCCCCAGAGCCGCTCCTGCCAAAGACTCAGAACCTTGATCCATGCCTGGGAAAGCGTCAGACAAACCGAAGAGAGAGACATCCCCGAAAACACCTGCCCAGGACTCTGCAGAGGGCGCGGTCAGGAAAGGCTGGGGAACAGCCCCAGATGGGTGTGTGGGGGTGACCCCACACTCTCGCAAAGCGGGGAGAGACATCCCCGAAAACACCTGCCCAGGACTCTGCAGAGGGCGCAGTCACGGAAGGCTGGGGAACAGCCCCAGATGGGTGTGTGGGGGTGACCCCACATTCTCGCAGAGCGGGGTCCTGCTGGGGTCCGTCGGCGGGAACACGGGAGGAGGCCTGGGTCGGCCGCCTGGTGCCCCCGTGTCAGGCCGGGGTGGCATGTGGTAACTGGCTGGGAGCTAGGTGGAGGGTAAGGGGAGCTCTCTGGGCTAGTTTCACAATCTTTCTGCGACTCTGAAATCATTTTAGAATACGAAGCTGAAAAAGGAGCCTCTGTGTGCTTGCCCGCCTGCGTGCAGAGCCCCCTGCCGCCTGCACCCCCCCATGCGTGCTGCTCCAACCCGCTTCTTTCAGCCCCAGACGCTTCCCACGCGACCCCACGGCGCCGGGACAAAGGCGAGCATTCCGGCACGCGGCCCGTGACTCTTTGTATTTCGGCTCTTTGAATCACAGCTGGAAGCGCTTCCTCCGTGGGGTTGGACTAAAATTGCTGCTAAATCTGAAAGCTCAAAAGAGGCTTCTGGAACCTCATCAAGCATTTAGTGGGATTTATGAAGTACTATGTTTAGCAGGTTTTAAATGGTGGCGAAAATGTCATTTGTTTCCTGCGTTGGATTGTTCTCCGTTTTCACGTGTTTGATCCCTGTCTCTCATCATGGTGATTTTAACTATTACGAACCAATATTGCAAGACACAACCTACACTTGGGAGAGGGTTACCCTCCAAGGTTACCCTCCCCCACCCCCGGTTACCTTGGAGGGTAACCCTTCCCCTCCAGGGGAAGGTGAATCCATCACTCAGACCCTCCCAGCCGCTGTGGGTCCCGGGGCCTCGTCGGGCTGGAGCAAGTGTCCAGCTGGACCTGCGGAGGCTGCCACCCGCCAAGCTGGGGCAGCAGCGTCCCTTCGTCCTGTCTGCTGCATCCCCGTGACCGTCAGTCTGCGATTCCGCGTGCCGCCCTAAGCCGCTCGGCCGTGTCTGGCTCTGTGGCCCCACGGACTGCAGCACACCAACTTCCCTGTCCTCCACCGTCTCCCGAGTTTGCTCAGACTCATGACCATTGAGTTGGTGACGCCATCCAACCATCCCATTCCGTCACTGGCTCCTCCTGCCCTCCATCTTTCCCAGCATCAGAGTGTTTTCCAATGAGTTGGCTCTTCACATCAGGTGGACAGAATATTGGAGCTTGCAATGATGTTTTCCTTAAACTCAGATCATTTGCAAATCCAGCCAGAGGCCCACGCAGCGTGTTTGTGATTCTGAATGAGCCTCCAGCAAGCCGCTATCACCTTCGGAGCGAGACCTCCCGGCCAGGCCCCCACAGCACGCCGCAGGACCCCTCCCCCAGAGCCCAACTCAGTGAGGCCACCCTGAATATTTCAGTTAGAGGAAAATAAACATTGGCAGAAATCTGGAATTTTTTTGCCTCGCTGCCCAAAGCTGTGCTGTCTGATAAAGTAGCTATTTAAGTAAAACTGCAAATTAATGGAAGGTAAGGTGGCTCAGCGGTAAAGAATCTGGCTGCCAATGCTGGTTATGTGGGTTTGAGCCGTGGGTCGGGAAGATTCCCTGGAGAAGGAAATGGCAACCCACTAAATGGCAACCCACTCCAGTATTATTGCCTGGGGAATCCCATGGACAGAGGAACCTGGAGGGCTACAGTCCATGGGGTTGCAAAGAGCTGGACACGACTGAGCGACTAAACCACAGCAATAAATAAACTGTAGTCATACATTTTCAAGAACCACACTTCAAGTGCTCTGTGTGCAAAGGCCATGCTGCACAGAGCAGATGGAGAACACGGCCAGTTCTCCTGGGTGCGCTGCCCCGTGGGCTCACACTTCAGAGAAGCGCCAGTGATCCCCTGGGCCTGAGCCCTGCTGGGGACCGACGGGCGGTGGGCACAGGCTGGAGCCAGCCCGGGCTGGGGGGTCCTCCCTGCCCCCTTTCCCACATCATTCCATCCCCGCAGCTGCCAGGCCCTGTGGCCCCGCTGGAGTGTGGGAGCCGGAGCCCCTCTCCGACCCCACTGGGCGTCAGCGTGCACTTAGCAACGTCTGAAAAGCCCCATGGCATCCTTGGGTCTCACTCCCCATAAATCAAGCAAAATAAGTAGCTCAGGCTGCCACATCGGAGCGAGTATATTTGTCCTGTGGTTTATTATGGAGCAGGCTGCTTGTTAAGGGCTCAGAGGAGTCCAGCTCTGGCTGAAAACCCCGCAGAAGGTGTCGCCACGTCCATGTGCTGGCAGGCGACAGTGTCAGCTGGCACGGCTGCAGGTGGGGGCCTGGAGGGAGAGGCGGGCGGGGACAGGGAGCCGAGGGTGGTGGGCGAGGGGAGGCCAGAGGCAGTGCTGCCGGCGGCTGGAGCTGCCCAGGCGTTTCCAGGGGCCTGAAGGACGGAGCTGTCACACTCAGGCCTGAATTCCCAGCATAAATTACCGTCTGCCCGGGCAAGGAGGCACACGCCACTTTCCAAAACTGGAAAAGCTCCATCAGTGGGGGCCGAGCCATCAGCCAGCCGCCCAGTCCCCGCAGCCAGCGGGGAGAGAAAGTCCTTTCCTGGAGGAGCGTCCCGCTCCGAGGATCCAGGAGAGGGGACTCGGGGCGCCCGGCCTCTGCTGGTCCAGCCGTGACGGGAGGGCGAGGAAACCCGTGACGAGGTGGTCGTGGTTCAGGAGAACAGTCTCCCCGCCCGCTTGTCACCAGGGACGGTGAAGCCGGAATTCTGCTCCTTTTCACTTGCCTCCAAAGGGAGAAAGGATGGCTTGCCGCTGGTGGGAACTGGAGGGCGCACAGCTCATGTCTGTAACAGGAAACAACATCTGCTCTCACTCAGGGACCAAGTCATATTTTTCAGAGTCTGGCTGAGCAATTGGGTTTCCTTTTACTGGCAACCCCAGCTCGGCGCCTTATGAATCTGAAGCTAACACCTTTCCCTTAATTTGTTCCTTCTGCTGACACGTGGGAAAACAGAAAGGCTTCTATTTCCCCCTCCGTGCGGTGCTCTGACTGCCCTCAGCACACCCTGGGGCTCTCCCAGCTCAGAGGAGACACCTTCATGCAGACCTGCCCCCTCTCCCAGACAGAGCCCGCAGGCCACCTCTGCCGATCCTGTGGTCAAAACCCCGGTGGCCAGGCTGCGAGAGGTCTTTCTTTTGTCCAACAAGGGAAGAGATGGGAACTAAGTTACTTTTTAATAAAGAAATTTTTTATGTTTAATTGAAGGATAATTGCTTTATAACATTGCTTTGGATTCTGCCACACATCAGCGTGAATCAGCCACACGTATATACAGAATCTAGAACGATGGTCTACACACACACACAGGATAATCTGTGGAGTATGTTCACCTTACGGGCACACTTGACGACTTCTTCCTGTGCATACACCAAGCTCCCAAACATTCTCAGCACCAGAAATTTTCCCTCACACAGCCTCCTGGTTCTGTTACAAATAGAGCTGCTGGGTCCCATCCCACCCCAGAGGCAGCCCGATTCTGATTTCTGCAGACACGGATTCCTCCCCTGACCTGGGCCCTCACTGCAGGCATCTCAGACCTCAGGACAAGCTCATATTAACCCAGACCATGAAGCAGCGACGTCGGTTTGCCAATCTGTGGCTAGAAATGCCGTTTCTCCAGGGACTAATTACTGCAGGCCAAGTCACGCTCTTGCCAGTCACCTTCCTGAGATGCTGGTCCCCGGGGCGAGAGCTGGGTGAGCCCTGCTCACCTTTCTTGCTGTGAACGTCCAGGCCCACGACTCTTTAGAGATGCAGTAACCCCGACGCCAACGTGAAAAGGAGGGGCAGCACCCAGTGCTGAGGAGGACGCAGAGCGGCTGGAACTGCACAGGGAAATGACCTTGAGAAAGCATTGAAGACTCCACGGAGCCAAGCAAGCGCCTCCCCCAGTCCAGCAAACCTGTTTCTATCACACCCAACAGACAGACATCTGCCCACCAAGGTCAAGTGCTAAAACAGTCACAGCAGGTTTACTTGTAAGAGCCCACCTGGAAGTTACCCGGAGGCCCACCTGCAGGAGGACGGATGCGTGTAACGAAGTGCCGTCCACCAGGGGGGTGGGCGCGGATAGGATCGCCTCTGGGAAGTGGCTGAGCCCAGGTGGATTACAAGCAACAGGAGTTCGGGCCAGTTTAACTCAGAGTGAGCCTTATTAGGGGTCCCTGGGGGCCTCGTGGCTAGGATTCTGGGCTCTCACTGCCATGGCCCGAGTTCCATCCCTGGTCGGGGAACCGAGATTCCACAAGGCACACAGCCAGGAAAAAAAAAAGCTCAGAAT
Organism: Bubalus bubalis; assembly: GCF_019923935.1. NCBI lineage: Eukaryota > Metazoa > Chordata > Mammalia > Artiodactyla > Bovidae > Bubalus > Bubalus bubalis. The sequence goes on from NC_059169.1 coordinate 1,846,789, forward strand.
ATTTCTTCTCTTGCTTACTGGCCTTCTTCACCTGAAAGGAAGGCCTAGAAAATGAACTCGCATTCTGTACGATCAAAGGAAGAGGAGGATGATTTTGACCGACCTCTGCAGCCACTGGGGTGCTTTTCACAGGCGCACAAACTCTTCGTGGTCAACAGAATCACGGACGAGGGGAGCCCTCTTGGGGCTGATTTCCCAAATCGACGACTGCGAATTTGGATCGGAACGTGTACCGGTGGTGACAAGCTGTGTGTCGGGGAACCCCGAGGGGGCACCACAACCCCCAGTGTGCACTGAGACGCTTGCTATTTCCAAGGATTACACGATAAAGCTCCGGGGGACGACGAGCTCGGCGGAGGCCACGACTTCCGGTCGGCTTGCAGAGCTCCAAGCCTTCGTGGAGCTGGGGCTTCCTTCAACCGCTGAGCTGAGACGCAGGAACCAGGGCTTCTACACGGACGGGGCGGGGGTGGCTGTGCCCGGCGGGCTGAGGTCAGAGCCGCCACGCGGACGGCCAGGGTCGCCCCGGCTGGAAACACTGCTCCTGGGAGGATGACCGAGAGGCTGGTTTTAATCTCGGTATACTGGCGTTATTTCCTCAGTCATCTAGTTGTGAGGATGCAACTCCTTAAGCCGTTTGGACGTCACCACCTAATAAACAGTGTTGTCAGGCATTTCTCTGGGCCGACGAGCGCCGTGCAGGGTCACCGCAGCCCTGACGGGGGCCCTGAGCCAGGGTCCAGAGCGGTCGGCGGCCCTGCCCCCAGGCTGACCGAGGAGGTGCAAACAAGCCCTGTGCTTTCTTTGTGAGATTCTCCGCCATCCTGCCCGAGCTGAACGGCTGGCCAAGTTTTAGCTCTCATCATCCCCGCAGCGAACATACACTTTAAAGTGTTATTGAAGGAAAACACCCTGTTAACAGCGATCACTCCACAGTGACCCTCAGAATCCGATGGGGTGTCTGTCCCTCAGCTAGGAGCTGGCCGCCCCGGGCCAGTTAGTAAACTGAAAATATCTTTTGCTGCAGAGTGAGTATGTCTTTTTTTTTTTTTTTTTTTTTTTTTTTGCAAAATTAGAGCCTTCTTAGAAGCCAGAGGCAGCAGAAGACAAAAGCTGAGGAGCAGGGTTATAAATGAAAAGCAAACAAAAGCAGAAAGCATCGCCACTCAGCAAGAACTCAGTGGACGAATCCTCTGGGGAAAGCTGCCTGTGTCCAAAGGTGGTCTCTGATTGAGCTGCTGGGAGGAGCAGACAGCGCTTCCTGGACCACCTCTGACAGCGGTCTGCATCTCATCGCAGCCCGAGAACATGGCCGGACCAGCCCAAGACGCAGCTCGCATGCGCTCCCGCCAGGCGCTGGTGCCCAGCCAGACGGGAGCGCCCCGGCGCCCCCAGGCTCCTCTCTGCACACCCCTGCCCCCACGGACGCTTGACCCAGAGCCCAGACCCCCTGCCTTCTGGACGCCGTCACCTCTAGTCCCTGACCCGTGACTCCTCTCCAGTCCTTGGTGCCCTGGCTTCTGCGTTCTCACCGGGAACTAGGAGTCTTAATCATTTCTACCTCATGGTGTCTCTGTAAAATCGGATTAACAAGTACACTTGAAGCAGTCATTATTATATAGCTTTTATTATTCTTAAGATAAATGTCTGATAAGGGGCTTCGGAGTCAAGTGACGAGACTAGTTTTTTTTGCTTTTGAAAACTTTCCAAGGGAAAAGTTTAAACCAAGTTGCCTTTTTTTTTTTGGAAAGGGCCTGTTCCCCTGAGTGTTGGATATTTTAATTTTTACAAACGTGCTGATCTGAACTGTAGACACCGTCTCCTGCTGTACCCACCCCAGCCCCGGGGTCATCTGCTGGTCTACTGTTCATAAGGTCAAGCAGAATTCTGGAGCATTTTCCATAATAACTCCAACCCCAGTTTCTGAATTTGACAGTTTCGCTCACTCTAAGAGCACATAGTGTTCACCGCGGCAGGGCCGCCCTGGTCTGGAGAACCCCGGGAGCACGTCACCCCAGCTCCCACGGACGCTCCACCTCACCACGCCCAGCACACAGCCCCTCAGGCGCTTTGGGAGCAGAGCTGCAGAATTCTAAAACCCATCTCCTTACCCACCGAGCAAGACGCTCGCAGCTGCGAAGGGATGGCAGACACAAGCACCCCGAAAGGATGCCGTTTCTCCAGAGGCAGAGTCCTAAGAAGACACACGTGAAAAATAAAACTTCACTCCAGAGGAAGAGCTTAAAGAAACAACATTCATCACAAAAAAAAAAATCCGCATTGACAATTTCAAACAAAGACAAGTCTATCTTATTAGAGGAGAGAAAGAGATCCAAATTAATTAAATATAAAAGGAGAAAGTAAGTTTAGTTCAGAGGAAGGAAAAGCACAATATAATATACACAGGAATAGAAGCAGACACCTTGGGGGCGTCCCAGGCGGCTCAGTGGTGAAGAATCCTCCTGCAGTGTCGGGGATGCAGATTCCATCCCTGGGCTGGGAAGATTTCCTGTAAGAGGAAATGGAAACCCACTCCAGTGTTCCTGCCTGGAGAATCCCATGGACAGAGGAGCCTGGCGGGCTGCACTCCATGTGGTTGTAAAGAGTCAGACATGACTTAGCGACTAAACCACCTCACCACCACCATTACAAAAGAAAGAAAGGAGACACTTTTTAATAACGAGCTAAAAATTAAAGAATTGTATGAAATAAATGAGGAAATGTTGGAACATAAAGTGAAAAGAGTAGACTTGCCTGTGGAATATTTTCGTGTTTGAAATCGAATAGTCCTGTAGAATTAAACGGCCTTAACAAGCAGAGGGAACTCAGACAACCTACAGAACAGAGCCAGAAGCAGGAGGAGGGCGGCCAAGGTGTAAAGCAGCGTTCTCCTCTGGCGTGGGAACCAGGGCCCGAGTGGCTGCACACGACGGTGGGGAGGTGCTCGTCTTTTATTTTGGGGGAGAGTGTGGGGAGAACTGGTATGAACTCTTCTCCAAAGCTTTGGTAGAATTTGGGGTGAGTCAGTCTGAGAAGTGAAATGTTAGTAGCTCAGTCGTGTCTGACTCTTTCCTACCCTATAGACTGTAGCCCGCCAGGCTCCTCTGTCCATGGAATTCTCCAGGCCAGAACACTGGAGTGGGTAGCCTTTCCCTTCTCCAGGGAACCTTACCAACCCAGTGATCGAACCCAGGTCTCCTGCATTGCTGGCAGAATTCTTGACCATCTGAGCCACCAGGGAAGCCCAAGAATACTGGGGTGGGTAGCCTATTCCTTCTCCAGTGGATCTTCCCGACCCAGGAATCAAACTGGAGTCTCCTGCCCTGCAGGCGGATTCTTCACCAGCTGAGCCACCAAGGAAGCCCCTGAGTCAGTCTGGGGTCTTCTTTTTTGGCAGCTGTTTGTTTGTTGTTTTTTACGGATTCAACCTCTCCATCTGCCCCTCCCCCTCATCTGTACCTCAAGTCCCCAAGCCCCCAGGCCACAGACAGGTCCTGGTCCTGGTCCTGGTAGGATCCGGGCCGCAGAGCAGGAGGGGAGCAGCGGGCATCTGCGGCTCTGTCGCTCCCCATGGGGGCCTGTGCCGCCTGAACTGGGCCGTGCCCTGCGGCCCAGGCTCACAGGTAAGGAGGCGCGGGCAGGAAAGAGCAGCTCCTGGAGGAGAGCGTGGGTACGGACGCCCCGCAGGCATGGTCCACCATGTGGAGTCCAGCCTCTGAAGCATCTCCTGCAGAGCTGACCTTGGGAACGCCTCTGGACGTGACCACACATGAAATGTCCTCTGGTTTCCAGGGCACACGACCCTTAATTATCCCCCAGTCAGCGCCCCAGGCCCACCCTGGGTCCCCCCACCCTGCTGGGCGCTTGACCATGTGACCGTGTGGATGCTAGCTGCCCTCAGACAGCTCTTACGGGAAAAGGCTTTGTTTCAAAATTCAAAGCTATTGAATTCCAATGTCATCAAAGTCAAATTTTCCATTAAAATTTCTATTGACCTTTTCCCATAAGAGTAACTCTGAATTGATTCTAAACCCATTTTGAAAGCCTGAGGCAAGGGCTATTCTGTCCCTGATCTGAGGCCCCCCACCGGCTTGCAGACCGCCCCCGCCCCCAGCGTCTCTCGTCTCTCGGGTGGAATGGAGCAACGTGTCTTTCAGACACAGCAGGACCCGGGCTGTGGAGGAGTCTGGTCTCTAAGGGTCGGGAAGACACTCCTCCCCATCACTGATGGGATGACCTACACGGCTCCAATCACCCCCACCCTCCACAATCCCTCTAGGTTCTACAGACTCAGCTGGTGACCGGTAAACTTACAGAAGGTTAAGAAAAGGACTTAAAAATATTGGACTCTGTGGGAGACGGAGAGGGTGGGATGATTTGAGAGAATGGCATTGAAATATGTATAATATCATATATGAAACGAGTCGCCAGTCCAGGTTCGATGCACGATACTGGATGCTTGGGGCTGGTGCACTGGGATGACCCAGAGGGATGGTATGGGGAGGGAGGAGGGAGGAGGGTTCAGGATGGGGAACACGTGTATGCCTGTGGTGGATTCATTTCGATATATGGCAGAACCAATACAATATTGTAAAGTTTAAAAATAAAATAAAATTTTAAAAATATATAATCACTGTTTATTTCTCATTAGAAAAATGACGTACCTATTAGCAATACATTATAAGCAACTAAAAATAGAAAAGGACAAAGTAGACTTTTACTTTTAATACAAATAGTATAGACGCTGTATTTTCAAAAATTGAAAAGGAAACAGCAAACACACTTTTAAAATACTCATGACATTCATGAGAGAGACACCAGCACGCACACGAGCGTGGCCACTCCACTTTGCCCGCTCAAGGGCCTGGACAGAACCAGGCATTTTCTGTGAGCTCTCTGGCCCTGTGCACATCTGAGCGGCCGCCTGAAATTCAGCGACTTTTGGGTAAACTGCCCACCCCTGCGTTATCTCAGAGACACAGCGTGCTAAAGCCCGAAGACGCCTGTAGCTCACTGCTGGATAGAACGGATTTTAAAAGCTGTTTATTTAGAGCTGTGTCTGCTCACAGAAATAAACCAGCGTCCACTGGACCCAGGCTACCGGGCTTTTCTTTGTGGGCGAATTAGTAACACAAGCAAATTTTGTGAGTCTTCAGGAGACACTAAAAAGGAAGGTGTATTTTTTTCAAGACACAAAGTTTGATACCTAGCGATCAGACCTGCTTCACTAACGGAACTCTTTGGGACGGCCACATTCTAACTCAGTTTCTCTCTGTTGGATCACACGTGGTTAGAAGGTAAGTCTGACTCCTGCTTATTTCCATTTCTCAATCACCAAAATCCAGAAATCAGCGCTGATGTAATGCCACCCTCTGACCCATGGCCTCCGTTCCGATTTCCCAAGTTGCCCACATCCTCCGCAGACGGAGGGTGCACCTGGACTCACGGTGAATCTCCAGTTTCGTTCCGTCCAGCCCAGGTCCTCAGCCTCCACTCATTTCTAATGACCTTGACAGTTGCAAAGAGCACAGCCCAGTTTCCTTGTTCAGTGTTGCTCGATTTGTCTATTTCCTCACGAATGTATTCACAATATGCACTTTTGACAGGAGCACCACCTAAGCAGTGTTACGATCCTCGGGGCGGGCTAAATCAGGAGGTGTGCAGCGTGAATTTGTCTCGTTGCTAATGATGTGGGCTTTCATCCCCTGGTCAAGTGGTGTCTGCCAGGCTTGTCCATGTGACAATCACTGCGGGCGACGAGATGCTCTGAAATGGTGTTTATCTGTCCTGATTCTCATCAGTGATGACCCTTGCCTTCAAGCACCACAGGGAGGGCCACGGGCTGTGTCTCTAATTCCATCCCTCACTCTAATTCTACCAGTTGACATTTCCTTACTGACGCATTGACTGATTTATGTCAGAAGGGTTCCACGGATTCTTACTGTTCAGTGGGTCATAACCTCTTGTGATCCTTGTTTATTTTGATGCTCAGACTTGGCCCATAGATGCTCCATTGCGTTGGCTCCTGTGTTGGTTTTGACATGTTCCCAACATCTCTGACATTGTCTTACTTTCTGGGACAGGATGTCCGGGCTCAGTTGTATTTCCCCTGTGCAGGTGGGAACCAGCCGTGTTTCTGCAGGCCCTGGTTCCTTTCAGTGGAGGGCAGTATTAAACCAAGATCTGAGCCATGTGTGCCCATTGGCACTGGACTGCCCTGTTCCTAAGCCTTCAGTGGGCAGAACTAGGAAATATGCATCCACACACATCAGCATCAGCTCCCCTATCTACACGCACATCAGCATCAGCTTCCCTATGTACACGCATCAGCATCAGCTTCCCTGTCTACACACATCAGCATCAGCTTCATTTAGACGTGTTAAAAGCCATGGGTCCCTGCTGATATAACTAATTCTAATCCCTACAACAGAGATCACTGAAGCTCCCCCATTTCCATATTTATAATCTTTTAAGTATTGGGAACACGGTCCTCATTATCTGCAGTGCATATACTTATCTTTTCAGTTGCCTGTAAGACAGACCTTCTGGCTTTCAGACCATTCAGGCCATCTATTTGGCATTAATACTGCCTGCTCAGCCACGCAGATGTCCTCCCCAGCCCAGCCCTGCCAATCTTGCTGGTAATGCTACTGAATCCCCAGCCCCCAGCCCCAGGCCCACTGAATCCCCAGCTCCCAACCCCACTGAATCCCCAGCCCCCAGCCCCCAGCCCCACTGAACCCCACCCCACTGAATTCCCAGCCCCCAGTCCCCCTGAACCCCCAGCCCCAGGCCCACTGAATCCCCAGCCCCCAGCCCCATAGAATCCCCAGACCCCAGCCCCACTGAACCCTCAGCCCACTGAACCCCTAGGCCCCGGCCCAACTGAACCCCCAGCCCCAGGCCCACTGAATCCCCAGCCCCAGGCCCACTGAACCCCCAGCCCCCAATCCCACTGAACCCCCAGCTCCCAGCCCCACTGAATCGCCATCCCCAAGCCCACTGAACCCCCAGCCGCCAGCCTCACTGAACCCCCAGGCCCCAGCCCCAATGAACCCCCAGCCCCCAGCCCCACTGAATTCCTAGCCCGCAGTCTCACTGAACCCCCAGCCCCCAGGCCCACTGAATCCCCAGCCCCCAGCCCCACTGAACCCCCAGCCCCCAGCGCCACTGAATTCCTAGCCCGCAGTCTCACTGAACCCCCAGTCCCCAGGCCCACTGAATCCCCAGCCCCCAGCCCCACTGAACCCCCAGCCCCCAATCCCACTGAACCCCCAGCCCCCAGCCCCACTGAACCCCCAGCCCCCAGCCCCACTGAACCCCCAGCCGCCAGCCTCACTGAACCCCCAGCCCCCAGCCCCACTGAATCCCCAGCCCCAGGCCCACTGAATCCCCAGCCCCAGCCCCACTGAATCCCCAGCCCCAGGCCCACTGAAAACCCAGCCCCCAGCCCCACTGAATCCCCAGCCCCAGGCCCACTGAATCCCCTGCCGCCAGGCCCACTGAATCTGCAGCCCCCAGTCCCCAGCCCCACTGAATCCCCAGCCACCAGCCCCAGTGAACCCCCAGCCCCCCGCCCCACTGTATCCCCAGACCCCAGCCCCACTGAATCCCCAGCCCCAGCCCCACTGAATCCCAGCCCCAGGCCCACTGAACCCCCAGCCCCAGCCCCACTGAATTGACAACGGTCCTACCTTCAGCAAATACTGTTCCCGTTACAAGTACCGTGGTTTTCTTGTGTAATTCTCTTTATTCTGAATTAACTGTTGTCTGAAGTTAAGACATACACTTTCAAACCACTTTTTCTCTTGGAATACTGTACGATTTACAGAAAAAGTCACAAATATAGGCAATCCCACATACCCCTTGCCCAGTTTCTCCCACATTTCCATCTTACGTAACTACGGTACATTTTGTTACAACAAGGAAGTTACCGTTGGTACATTACTGCTGACTAGCTCCAGGTCTCATCTGGACCTCACCGGTTTTTCTGTGAACGTCCTTCTTCTGGGTCAGGATCCAGCACAGGCCCCTCCCCCGCCTCTGGCCCCGTAGCCCCTGGGTGTCCTCTGGTCTGTGGCAGGGCTGTGGTCTTCCTGTCTGCAGATGACACCCACTTACCACCCACCCCCTCGGAGGAGGGTGCCTTCAGAGAAGTACCTGGGAAATTTCAGAGCCTGTTAAAATAGAATTCTAGCAAAGGATTTGGCCAACTGGGATTTAGCAGACTAAAATCCTAAACAGGATTCCAGCTAACTAAGATTTCACTAACTATGAATCCCGGGGAACCTGAGTGTTGGAAACCCAAGGACTAACGCAGCGTCATCTGGGGCTCAGTGAAAGGTCAGATCCTCTCTCCCAGTGTCAAAAATGTCTCCTCACTGATCTGGAAATCCATCGCATTTAAATGAGCTCTTTGGATGGAAAAACCTGAAAGTAAGGCCATAGGAAAGGATTTGAGAACGATGGGCTTTCATGGAGGAGAAAGGGGTGCTGGGAGGTGCGGAGGGGGAACCCTGGAGGGAGAGGCAGGTGGGGGCCACTACGGTGGCCAGGAGCCTGGAGACCCTGCCTGGGGGGCTGGGAAGGACTGGGAGAGAGTGAGGAGGTGGGGATCCTGGGCAGGTTGGTGTCACAGACCCACCCGGGACCAGGGGCCACCCAGCCCCGGCGTAGGGTTGGCGGAGAAGAGACTGGGACGGCCACCCATCCGGATGCACAGCAGCAGCCTTCATGGCGCACGCGTCCCTTCCCGGAGTGTTCGCTGGTTCTCACCAGAGCCCCGTTAGATTAGGCGCAGCGGGTGGCTTATCAGGGTCTCATGAGAAGACAGGGGTGCAGTGGAGACCTGGCCCCACCGGGGGTGGCGGCCACCGTGCGGCGATGCTCGATGCTCGGCAGACCTGAGGATCGGCGGGGGGACTCACACACAGCTGGGCCCGTTATGCTGCGGCTGAGACAGCGTTTCTGGGAGTGGACCCCGCCCGGGGTCAGAGGATCCGCTCCCTCCCAAGGGCTGGGCCCCGCGGCTCACCTGAGGAGCGCCTGCGGTTGACTGGGAACTGCACGGGCCTCACTGAAGGAGGACCCAGCGAGGCGGGAGGAGGCGGCGTCCCAGGCCTGTGCTGTCTCCCTAGAGTCTGCAAGGGAGGAGGGGCGGGCTGGGGGGCCCCGGGGGGTCTGGGGCCACACCGCTTACTCCTCACAAAACCTGCCAACCACCAACCTATGTCTGAAGGACCAGGAAGCTTATTTAGGAATGACTCCTGTTAGAAAGGCACTTGGACTAAGGAGTGAAATTTTCTTAGTTTGATACAAATTTTAAACCATAAATTATCGAAGCACAAGATTCCAACGTGTCTTTTCCCTGGAGCCACAGGGCGATGGGCTCAAGCAGACCTCTCAGTGAAGCGCGTTTTAAAACGACGAAGAGGGTTTCATCAACCCTGTCCAGGACTTGGAAAGACACTTCATCACACACAGTCACATTACTCTTTAAACAAAGTGAAAACCTAGGTTACCAACACGAATGTATAATACCTTCCCAGGTGGCTCAGTGGTAAAGAATCTGCCTGCCAATGCAGGAGACTCAGGAGACATGGGTTCATATTGCTGGGTTGAGAAGATCCCCTGGAGGAGGAAATGGCAACCGGCTCCAGTATTCTTGCCTGGAGAAATCCCACAGACAGAGCCTGGAGGGCTGCGACCAAGCACGCAGGCACAGAATATATAATAGCAGGGGCCCTGAATTCATTTTGAACAATGAACCAAGTATGCAAAACAAAGAAATCAAGCTTCAAAGAGGCAAAGCAAATTTTTTTGAAAAAGAAAAAAATTTAAATTTTGAAATGAAAACTAGCTAATAAATCAAGCTTGAAATTAAACTTGTAAAGTGTGTTAGTGCGATTTTCACTGAACCAGCAAAGAAGAATAAAACTAGCCTTTCCGTTTGTTCAAGCTTTTCTTTTTAAAGTAGAGGTGGGAGTTTAAAACCTGTGTGTCAGTGACCCAATCCTGTAGGCATTTATGAGGTTTTCAGAGGAGCTTGTGGGGAGCAGAGCCAACAACGAAGCAGAGATGCTCCAACCCTGAGGCCTGGGGAGCAGAAAAGACCCTCGGCTCCAGGCACCCAGAGGCCCCCAGCCCCGCCCCTGTTGGCACCTCTGTGATGGGACCTGAGCCAGAAGCTACGGCTGCTTCACGCTTCTCCTAGGATACCTGCCCCAAACCTGCCAGGACGCTCCGTCCTCACAAAGAAGCTCAGAAGATCTTCGACCTGGGAAACAACCTCAGAAAGAGCTACTCTTGTCACTGAACACAACATTAGCAAGAGCAGTTCAGTTCAGTTGCTCAGTCGTGTCTGACTTTTTGCGACCCCAGGGATTGCAGCACACCAGGCCTTCCTGTCCATCACCAACTCCCAGAGTTTACTCAAACTCATGTCCATCCAGTCAGTGATGCCATCCAACCATCTCATCCTCTGTCGTCCCCTTCTCCTCCCGCCTTCAATCTTTCCCAGCATCAGTGTTTTTCCAAGGAGTCAGTTCTTCGCATCAGGAGGCCAAAGTATTGGAGTTTCAGCTTCAGCATCAGTCCTTCCAATGAATATTCAGGACTGATCTCCTTTAGGATGGACTGGTTGGATCTCCTTGCACTCCAAGGGATGCTTAAGAGTCTTCTCCAACACCACAGTTCAAAAGCATTAATTCTTCAACACTCAGCTTTCTTTATAGTCCAATTCTCACATCCATACATGACTACCAGAAAAACCATAGTTTTGACTAAATGGACCTTTGTCAGCAAAGTAATGTCCCTGGGTTGGGAAGATCCCCTGGAGAAGGGTATTTTGGGGGCTTCCCTGGTAGCTCAGTTGGTAAAGAATCTGCCTGCAATGCAGGAGACCCCGGTTCGATTCCTGGGTTGGGAAGATCCCCTGGAGAAAGGAAAAAGCTACCCACTCCAATATTCTGGCCTGAAGAACTCCATGGACTGTATAGCCCATGGGGTCGCAAAGAGTCAGACAGAACTGAGCAACTTTCACTTTCATTAGCAAGATAAGACTGTGTTTATGATTCAGATTTTCCGCCCTTTAAGTCCCATGTTAGCAGAACTGATAGCGGATTAGGGGACAGGGGCAGTTGCCTGGTAGAGTACGCTTTAAAAACAACAGCATTTTGCTTGAGAAAATCATTAAATAAACCAGTGTTCTCCAAATTGTCTTCATTGTCCAGCACTAACAGTGATGCCTGAGCAGGCAGTCCGGTCTATGCATATCTGTAAGTTACATGAAACATGCAAATACGTATTATAAAACATAAAAATAGAAATTTTCATTTGTGGCCCATACCACACAGCTTGCTGAATCTTGGCTCCCTGACCAGGGATTGAACCCAGGCCCTTGGCTATGAAAGCACAGCATCCTAACCAGTGGACCTCCAGGGAATTCCCTAAAAACAGAAATTTTTAAAGGATAACATAAAATAAATTATAAGTATCCTATAATTTGGGGCAGCTCTTGGGGGTTTTGTGGCCTACCAAGATATTAAAGGAATGAGTGAAAAGTACATGCAGCCTGCATTTCAATTCAGAAGCAAAAACTACGACTGAACCACGAGAACGGATGGATAACAGCAGGAGCAGCGAGCTCACGACTGAACCACGAGAACGGATAGAGAACAGCAGGAGGAGCGAGCTCACGAATGAACCACGAGAACGGATGGATAACAGCAGGAGCAGCGAGCTCACGACTGAACCACAAGGACGGATAGACAACAGCAGGAGCAGCGAGCTCACGAGGGCTGGGGAGTGTGTTCTGGATATTTGGGTTGTATTTTCTCTTGGTTTGTATTAAATTTTATCACTCACGTTTCTAAATAGAGACCATGGCACTCCCAGTTTGCATTTATTTAAAGTGTAAACTTTCAGGGACTTCCCTGATGGTCCAGTGGTTAGGACTCCATGCTTCCGCACAGGGGGCAAGGGTTCGATCCCTGGTCAGGGAACTCAGATCCTGCAAGATGTGCAGTGCAGCCAAAAAAAAAAGAGTTTTCAGGAAAAACAACTGCCTTGATGGTACTTAGAATTTCAAACCAACTACTTGAACTTGAAACTGCTGGCTTTGGCATGCATTCAGATAACACTCGCTATTCAGACAGCACTGCGTGCAGGTCCCAGGATACAACAATGAACCAGTCATGGTTCCTGGTCTCCGGGAACTCCGCTTTTACTGGCTAGAATCGGTTTGATAAGAGACTTCCATCCCCAGCAGTATGGCAGGCTAGATATCCTGAACACCCTCAGACTGAAGTGATTAATATGTTTATAAAATATTTTTTAAATGCACTCTGGAGATAGCATGAGATTGGAAAAAAAGAAAAAAAAACATTCCACAGAGGCCAAAGCTAAAGGAAAGCAGAAATCCTTGTTTTTGCCAAAAGTGTTCTCCCCTCAGGGCAAAGCCTGGGGTCGTGGCTTCTTCCTGGAAGGCTGCATGGGCCTGCGTGCAGAGCGGGGTTGGGGGACACAGCCTGGCAGACCTCCCTGGCCTTCCTCAGGCCTCCCTCTGGCCCAGCGCCCGCCCCAGTGGGAAAACCGGCGGAGTCCACTCTCGAGCGGGAAAGAGGAAGGGACTTGCTGTGGAGGAATGAACGTCCCCGGCGAGCCGTCTTTCTCCACCTTGGTCCTGGGTGAAGGGGGCGCCTTTGAAAACACACCAGCTTTACCAGACTTCACGTGTGTGTGTGTGCTGTGAATTTCCACCAGTTGTGTGGCCGGAAAAATCCACAAGGTGGGATTTTAGTTTTACTTGGTTTTCAGGTTGTGAGAGAGCTGGCAGACGGAAAAGCACGTCTCGGTGGAGGAATTCACCTTCGCCTGAAGCTTCCTGGGGGGCTCAGGGGTAAAGAGCCATCTGCCAGTGCAGGAGATGCAGGGGACAGAGATCAGTCCCCGGGTCAGAAGATCCCCTGGAGGAGGAAATGGCAACTCACTCCAGCATTCTCGCCTGGAGAATTCCACGGACAGAGGAGCCTGGCAGGCTACAGTCCGTGGGGTCGCAAAGAGTCCGACACGACTGAGCAACTCAACAACAGCAACATGGTGTGAAGTACAGGCTTCTGGTGGCCTGATGGTGAAGAACCTGCCTGCCAGTGCAGGAGAGACAGGCTGGATCCCTGGGTCACGAAGACCCCTGGAGAAGGACATGGCAACCCACTCCAGTATTCTTGCCTGCGAAATCCTGTGGACAGAGGAGCCTGGTGGGCTACAGTCCCTGGGGTCCCAAAGAGTCGTGCATGACTGAGCGACTAAGCACGCCACACTGTGCCGTAACTTGTAACTGATCTGAAAGGTCACTGGAAAGCAGGCATACTATTACCATTTGTATTAAGCTCTGACAAGACATACTGATATCACACAAATCTAAGACGAAGTGATAACTCCTGGCACTGAGTCTGCAGTGCAACCTAACTTTTGGAAAATACGACAACTGAATGGACCCCAGAAGAGCAAGTTCGATAACATTAGAGCAAAAATCTAAAGTGACAGGGTTATTGAAATTACTGGGGCATGTGTCTTGTGGAAGCAAAATACACAGACAGGTTTACTCGTTTATTTCCTCTTTTATCCCTATGAGGTTATTTGCCATCTGACTCTGATGACAATTTTATTAATATTTTCTAATATCTGACACAGGAAAGAGGCTAGTCAATGGCATTTCTGGCCTTACCAATGTGTCAGAACTCTGGAGTGTGGACTTCCCTGGTGGCTCAGTGGTTAAGAATCCGCCTGCCAGTGCAGGGGACGCAGGTTTGATCCCTGGTCTGGGAAGATTCCCAGTGACCTAGGGCAATGAAGCCGGTGAGCCGCAGGGACGGAGCCTGCGCTCTAGAGCTGTGCTGCACGGAGAGAGAAGCCCAAACACTATTAGAGAAAGCCCCATGCACAGCAACGGCAGCCCAGGGCAGCCAAAAACCAGTCAATCAATAAAAACAAAGGTGTTCATTAAAAAAAGGAAAAGGAATACTGGGGCATGCCTGGGGTAGAGGACTGTCTCGCCAGCAAGAGTGGGTGCTGCCCTCGTGGTCGGCGGGGTGACTTGGAGTCTTTTAACGATTGAGGATGTCAGGCAAACATTTTCTTCTTCTCAAAGTTGCTCAGATGTGTCTGACTCTTTGTGACCCCATGAACTGTAGCCCACCAGGCAGGCTCCTCTGTCCATAGAATTCTCCAGGCCAGAACACTAGAGTGGGTAGCTGTACCCTTCTCGAGAGGTTCTTCCCAATCCAGGGATCGAACCCAGTTCTGCCGCGTTGCAGGCAGGTTCTTCAGCATCTGAGCCACCACGGAAGCCCCTTAAGTGCAGGAAAAGCAGAAGGTCAGCCCTAGAAATATAAATGTGGATGATAAAAATCAAATATCTCTGGGAGCCATGAAGAGCTTCTGATCAGTATGGTCAAACACTAAAAAGCTGGAGGAATTGTGCAGGGGGAGAAAGTTTTAATATATCCCAAACCTCAGATGTGCAGATACCACCCTGAAGGCTGAAAGCAAAGAGGAATTAAAGAGACTCTTGATGAAGGAGAGTGAAAAAAACTGGCTTAAGACTCAACATTCATAAAATGAAAATCATGGCATCCTGTCCCATCACTTTATGACAAGTAGATGGGGAAACAGTGCAAACAGTGGCAGACTTTATTTCCTTGGGCTCCAAAATTACTGAAGACGGTGACTGCAGCCATGAAATCATAAGATGCTTGCTCCTTGGAAGAAAAGCTATGACAAACCTAGACAGCGTATCAAAAAGCAGAGATTACTTTGCCAACAAAGGTCCATACAGTCAAAGTTACGGTGTCTCCAGTAGTCATGTATGGGTGGACCATAAAGAAGGTTGCGCGCCAAGAAATTGATGCTTTTGAACTGTGGTGTTGGAGAAGACTCTTGAGAGTCCCTTGGACTGCAAGGAGATCCAACCAGTCCATCCAAATGGAAATCAGTCCTGAATATTCATTGGCAGGACGGATGCTGAAGCTGAAGCTCCAATACTCTGGCCACCAGATGGGAAGAGCTGACTCATAGAAAAAGACCCTGATGCTGGGAAAGATTGAAGGCAGGAGGAGAAGGGGACGACAGAGGAGGAGATGGTTGGATGGCTTCACCGACTCAATGGACGTGAGTCTGAGCGAACTCTGGGCGATCGTGGGAGACGGGAAACCTGGCGTTTCTGCAGTCTGTGGAGTCACAGAGTCGATACAACCTGGCGACTAAACATCAACAGTAACGAAAACAGTTTCTCTCAGGCCACCCGTGTTATTGCTAACGGCAGGATTTCATATCGAATATTACTATGGATTTCATATGTCAATATTTGATCATATTATTGAGATCCTGTTATTTTCAAATCATTTTAAAAGTTACTTTACAATCGTTGTGTGACATTTCTAATTTCTGAAGTTTTTGAGGATTTTGTCTATTATTCTCAGTTCTGGTACCTTGTTTCCTTGTCATTTTATTGATTGATTGACTTTTTACTATGAAACAGCTAATCTCTCTGGAATTTTGTTGTTCAGTCGCTTAGTCGTTGTCTGATTCTTTGTGACCCCATGGACTCTAGCCCACCAGGCTCCTGTCCATGGGATTCTCCAGGCAAGAACACTGGAGTGGGTTGCCATTTCCTTCTCCAGGGGATCTTCCCCACCCAGGGATGGAAACCGCATCTACTTTGTCTCCTGTGGCTCTTGCATTGCAGGAGGATCCTCTGCCCTCTGAACCACTGGGGAAGCTCAAGGCATGATATGGAATCACCCCTAAAACTATCCCGTGACTGTCCTCACACGTCCCACTCTCACCTCTGCCGTGCGCAACTCAGCTAGCTGTTACTTTGTTAATATTCTTCATTCTAGAAATAGTTTCAAAGTTCCCAAAGCGAAATGCTCACTGCTAGACTTTGCCTTGAACGATGAGCCAAAGTTCACCCTGCCGTGCCTTCAACGGTTATTTCAGGCAGATCGTCATGCCCTGAGAGTATTTCCCTGTTACTCAACTTGGGATTTTTCATATTTATGGAGCCGATCTATGAGGCAAGGAGCCAAAAATATTTTGAAAACCATGTATACTGACCGCAGAATAATGATAACCCTCACCACCAACTAATTCTTACTTAAAGATACAAATGAACATTTCCATTTGCTGAACACGTCCCAACTATCGGGGAAAGAATGAAGCCAGATCTGCTCTGGTTGCCATGGAGGCAGCATAATTACCCATTTTAAACATGGCATCTATCAGGGCAAGAAGAACTTTAAAAACGGAAAGGTTTACTCTAAACATAGTACCTGATCATCCAAGCCAGACTCGCAGTAGCTCCGAGTCTAGCACACCATCTGCCCTGTTGGCCATCGCTGACGCCGTGAGGGCCCGACTTTCCCGTCGTGTCTGAGCTGCAGAGAGAAAGCCGTGCTGCCTGTCCTTGACTTTTCCAGTCCCAGGATTTCCCTAGCCCTCCCTTCTCTCTTCCACCTTTGTGTAAGGCATAGTCAATTTCTGTCACTTGCAACCAGAAGGTGCTAAAATACAGTCATGAAGGAAATCAAAGAATTTCTCAAGCAATGTGTCATGCAAAATAAAATTTGGAAGACAGCAAACCATTTCTAAGCATCTTTGTAAATGGAGAAATTGCTAATAAACCCTATGAACAATTATTGATGTTTGTTCTTATGAAATTTTATAACAGAAAATATTGAATGCCTTTGGGTAATCAAAATCTAACCAAATTCAATTTCTCAGATATCTGCCATTTAGAAGCATTCTGCATTTCTAATGGCTTATACATTTGTCCTGAAAGTATTTCCTTCACACAAACCAACTGAAATTCCACTTCAGGTATGACTATTATTTAGAAGTTAGAGAAGAAAAATGTCTTGATTTTTGATGTCAATTCTTAGATTCGTTATTTACTCAACATGTGTTTATTGAAGGCTGATGGCTTCCCGTGAAGAGAGACTCCCTGATGGCCCTGGGGGTGAGTCCGGGCTGCCCGGGGACCGGCCGGCTGCAGTTAAGCACTCAGTCCGGTCTAAGCTCTGCCGCTGACTTGCTGAGTCAAGTTGTCACCTGAGCCTCCATTTCCTCTCCTATAGACGGAAGGGGCTGAAACTAATCTCTCTACGCTCAAATTCAACCAAGAGGTGAGTCAGCAAGAAGGTTACTGGACTTTGAGAGGTGGTGGAAACAAACCCCTATTTCTCTACTTACTTCTGTTCTGCAAAGAGGAACAGTGATTTCTAGAGAAGCAGCAGCAGGCCTGCTCCTCACGCAGGAAGAGAGAGGAAGTGGCCAGTCTGTCCTGAGGCTGCACTTGACTGCTTCCCTGGTGGCTCAGACGGTAAAGCGTCTGTCTACAATACGGGAGACCCGGGTTCGATCCCTGGGTCGGGAAGATCCCCTGGAGAAGGAACTGGCAATCCACTCCAGTGCTATTGCTTGGAAAATCCCATGGACAGAGGAGCCTGGTAGGCTACAGTCCATGGGGTCGCAAGGAGTCGGACACGACTGAGCGACTTCACTTTCACTCCAGCTGTAAGGATCTCAATTTCAGTTTTCAGAATACATCGGTCGACTGGAATAACCAACAACTGACCAAAAGCAAGCCTCCGATCGTGATCTGCATGGAGTTGAGCGTTTATGAGGTGCTGCACACCTCTGGCTGGCCGGTCCTCCTGCCAGGCGAGGAGACACACTGTCACCCTCCTCAGGCTGTCCCTGAGGACACTGGGCGGAGAAGCGACGGCCCTGAGGTCAGACTGCATGAGGTGAGCTAGCGCAGGTCCAAACCGTCCGACCTCACATAGCTCACTCCACAACCACGCCCCATCTCTGGTGAATTGCTTTTTTGTTGTTCGGTCGCTCAGTTGTGTCTGACTCTTTGCAACCCCGTAGATTGCCACACTCCAGGCTTCCCTGTCCATCACCATCTCCTGGAGCTTGCTCAGACTCATGTCCATTGAGTCAGTGATGCCATCCAACCATCCCATCCTCTGCTGCCCCTTCTCCTTCTGCCCTCCATCTTTCCCAGCATCAGGGTCTTTTCCAGTGAGTTGGCTGTTCCCTTCAGGTGGCCAGAGCATTGGAGCTTCAGCATCCGTCCTTCCAATGAATATTCGGGGTTGAGTCCTTTTGGACTGACTGGTTTGAGCTTCTTGAAGTCTAAGGGACTCTCAAGAGTCTTCTCCAGCACCTTCAGTTCCTCGGCGCTCAGCCTTCTTTCTGGTCCAGCTCTGCCCCCACTATAGGGTGGGACAGGCACCAGCTGTGGGGCCGGCTGTCCACCTGGAGGCCGGGCAGTGTAGGGGCTGCATGTGGTAGTACAGGGCCTTCCTTCAGGCCCAGGCCCGGAAGTGAGGACCCCAGGCTGACTGCCCGCGCCCTGGGCTCCTGTTCCAGTTGGGGTCCTGGACACGTTCCTTCTGCCTGCTTCCGTCCTCTTGGTTTTGAAGGACAGAGGTGAGATCGAGGCGGCAGCAGCAGCGTCAGGTCCTGACCGCAGGTCCCGCCAGGATGGGGATGGAGGGAAGAGGACTCAGGCTCTGCAGCCCACGGGGGACGGGGGCCTCCGAGAATCAGGCCTCACCCGGGGCTGGCACCCTCACCTGCAGCAGGGACACCTTCCAGGCAGGGTCCTTGTGAAGGTCTAAGCAGACACTTAACACCCACCTCCGAGCAGCGCGTGGCAGGCAGTCCACGGAGGCTGTTCATTTGTCAGCAACACTGACTCACTCTATCTCGAGTGGACCTGCCTAAACAAACACTGTCTTGTTTAACAGAAGACTCAGGTTGAACCAAGTATTAAATAGTGCAAGTCAAGATTTAACCTGTTACTCCATTTGCAGTGATTTCAAGTAGGGTTTTTAAAGTGAAAGTTATCAACCCTGTTTTTTGAATGAAGTCAGATGATACAATGAATTTGAGGCAGGGAGAGAAAAGAGATCTAAAGCTTTTCTTCCTTCCAGGAAAATGACGCATTCGTTGTCATCCTTTTTGGAGGGAGGAGGGGACACAGCAAAGTCGTGTTTAGTTTGTGAAGAAAACAACATATAAATATTCTGAAACACAGACCCTCATTAAAAACTCCCGGAAGTGGGATTCCCTGGTGGTCCCGTGGTTAATACTCAGTGCTTCCACTCCAGGGGCTCAGGTTCGAACCCTGGTGGGGGAATTAAGATCCCGCATGCCACATGATATGGCCAAAAAAACCCCCCACCAAACCCGGAGGCTATTTTGAGTCTTGACACACCTCTTTCCTGAGCCAAGGAGGGAGATGAGAGAAAAGCCTCAACTGACTAGCAATTTCTCTAGATTAAACGAACCCAGAAGTCTGGCCCCCAAACTGCCTGAGACCACCTGGGACCAAGATAGAAAGCAGAATGGGTCGAAGGTTGCAAGGGAGGGCGACAGAGCGTTTCCATAAGCCTCGTTGCGTGCGCGCCAGCAACCGCTGAGAGTCATAAATCACCTCCGACAGGACCATGGAGAAAAGCCAGGCCTCTGGCAGGGGCACGTTGTCTTCAAACATGCAAAGACAGCATGTTCGCAACTTGCTTCCTGAAAGGTTCAGTACCTTAATACACGTGGCCTGGAACACGATATGGACACGAGATGCGAAAGGAAATTTCACGTAAATGCCTATTCTTTCTAAAATAAGCATATAGTAAAAAAATAAATAAAAAATAGTGAAAACACACTGGATTTTGCTTTGGTAAATGCTTTGTTACTTCAGCAAGCACACCCGTGGCTGGCTGCGGCCACTGAGCCACATTCACGCCCAGGTCGCTGGAGGGTGGCCCGAGGGGCCTGTCGCTGCGGCGTTCCTTCTCAGGACCCCGGGTGCACCCTCCTCCAAGCCCCGAGCCAGAAGCACCATGCGGTGGCTGCCCAGTGCACGGTGATGAACTGAATGAGCCAAGTTGCCTTGTCCTGTTTTGTGCTGGGCGTCCTTAGCATCAGAAGAGTAACGGCGTTGTGAGTTTCAGGAGAACAGTGAGGGGATCCAGCCACATATATGCACATATCCGTTCTCCCCCAGATCCCCTCCCATCCAGGTTGCCACGGAACATTAAGCAGAGTTCCACGTGCTGTGATGCATGGGCGCTAAGTTGCTGCAGTCCTGTCCGACCCTTTGCGACCCCATGGACTTTGGCCCACCCAGGCTCCTCGGTCCACGGGATTCTCCAGGCAAGAACACTGGAGTGGGTTGCCATGCCCTCCTCCAGGGGATCTTCCCAACACAGGGATGGAACCTGTGTCTCTTCCATCTCCTGCACTGGCAGGCAGGCTCTTTACCATTAGCGCCATCCATATACTGTACAGTAGGTTAAGTTTAACACAAAGATAATAAAGTAGGTTCTAATGGAAACATCTGAATCATAATGACTTGGCTATTAAATAAAAGCAACTGGGGGTTAGCAGAGGTGGCGGGGGTGGCACATGAAACGGGTGAGGAGGGTCTAAAAGTACAAACTTCCAGTTAGAGATAAGTCATGGGATACAAGGTAAGGCCCGGCGCCTGCAGTTAACTGTGCCATACTGCACATCTGAAAGTTAAGAAAGTAAATCTTCAAAGTCCTGATTACAAGATTAAAAAGATTTTGTAACTGCATGGTGACAGACGTCAGCGAGATGCAGCGGTGATCGTTTTGCAACATACACAAATATCAAATCACTGTGAGGTACACCCGAGACACCATTAACACGTATCAATTGTACCTCAGTAAAAATGTTCAGATTAAAAAAAAAAGCAAGTAAATAAAAGCAACTGTTCTCCACCAGGTAGCTTCACTAACCTCTATAGAAAGAATTCAGGCCCATTTCTAGTGCTCCCCTAGGGTTCCCTGGACCTTTATCATGACCTAAAGCCTAAATCTTGATGTTCTAAGCACTTGTTGTTCTTATTGCTAAGTCATGTCCGACTCTTTGCCACCCCATAAACTGCAGTATGCCAGGTTTCCCTGTCCTTCACCATCTCCTGGAGTTCAGATCTAGACAGCGTATTAAAAATCAGAGACATTAGTTTGCTGACAAAGGTCTGTATAGTCAAAGCTTTGGTTTGTCCAGTAGTCATGTATGGATGTGAGAGTTGGACCAGAAAGAAGTACTTACCTGTGACTTTTTACCCAGTGTCCACTGGAATTAACCAAAGTGATTTAAAAGACAGCGAAGTCCACTGCCTCTGCCACATTCCACTTTTTAAGAAGAAAACACGGCTAGCCGTTGGTCCTTATGGGAAACTTCATTAAGGCACGAGCAGAAGCCCCAGCGTTAGATTACCCTGAGGCCAGCATCCTACTTGCTGCAGCTCGTTTTCGGAACCAGCCCACGTGAAACATACGGCTGAGCCCTGAATACCCGGAGCTAGGGGCGCTGAGTCCCGTCAGTGGGAAACCCGAGGATACCCGAGTCAGGTCCCCACCCCCATATCCAGGGCTGAGTCCACAGACTCAAGAACTGCACGTCCGTCATGCGCTGCTGGAGTATTTCCCTCCAAAAAGAACCCACGTGTAAGTGGGCCCACACGGTTCAAACCAGTGTTGTTCGAGGGTGAACTGTATTTTAACAGGGAAGAACCGTAGATCCAGATTTAGGCAATTTATTCAAGACCTAAGCCCTAAAGGAAATCAACCCTGAATATTCACCGGAAGGACTGATGCTGAAGTTGAAGTTCCAATACTTTGGCACCTGATGCAAAGAGCCAGCTCACTGGAAAAGGCCCCAGCGCCGGGCAAGATGACGGCAGAAGAGGCCGGCAGGGGAAGAGGCGGTCGGACGGCATCGCTGATTCAACGGACATGAGTTTAAGAAAACTCCAGAAGACAGTGAAGGACAGGGAAGCCTGGTGTGCTGCAGTCCATGGGGTTACAAAGAGTCAGGCACAATCTTAGTGACTGGGAAACAACAAGCCCTAAGGGGGAAAGATGGGGCTCAAACACTCCAAGGTGTGGCCCTGGGTGTGTCTCTCCAGGAGAGCCGTCTACACTGAACCTGAAAAAATGGGAAGAAATCCCGTAGTAGCAGATATGCTATTCAATATGCACTTTTATAACAACTTTCATTATCAGCTATAACTAAAAGTAGAAAACCAACAGATATAATTGTTTTAAATAATAATTTATATAAGCAAAGATTTGTTCAAACCGCTTTTCTTGCCATTGGATTATTATTATTTCACTTATTTTTATCTAGGAACCTTCCTATTTTATATTTGTCTACGTGCATGCGTGCGTGCTCAGTCGCTAGGTCGTGTCTGACTTTTTGCAGCCCCATGGACTGTAGCCTGCCAGGCTCCTCTGTCCATAAGATTTCCTAGGCAAGAATACTGGAGTGGGTTGCCATTTCCTCCTCAAGATCTTCCTGACCCAGGGATCGAACCCACATCTCCTGTGTCTCCTGCATTGGCAGGAGAATCTTTACCACTGAGCCACTGGGGAAGCCCATTTGTCTAGGTAAAGCTTATCAAACTTAAACACTTAAGATTCTTAAATGTTTAAGTGTTTTGCTGGAAAGCAAATACCTATTTGTAGACATTGACATGCAAAAAGTTTATGTTCTAATGTATGATCAGTTACAATGCCCATGTCTTTACCAAACAGTGCTCCGTACTGGCAATTCACTGTCAAAGTTAGGGAATTACGTTGGGCACAAAAAAAGTTCTCAGTAACTGTTTACCAGATGAAGGTAACAGTCAGAAAACGGATTCATGGTTTCACGTGTAGTGAACATCTGCCACAGGCGTCCCCCGACGCCCCAGGGGCCCGACCTCCCCTGTGGTGCCTTCAGACCCGGCAGACCCTGGAGAGAAACGACCCTCAGCCACGCGGGGTTAAAGGGAACCACGTTATCACTCAGAGCTCAAAGTCCCACTGACCACACAGTACGTGGGCAGTGAAGGACGCTGATGATCGCGCTGGCCGTTAGTCTATATCCAACGTCAGCTTCGATGGGGCCAGAAAAGAAATGACTTCAGCTCTGTGGGTCCTGAACCGCTCGACTCTGACGCTGGACAAACGCGGCCACACACAACGTGTTAGCAAACGAGCCTGGCTGTGCCCATAAACTTTATTTCCGGACACTAACACGTGAATGTCATATAATTTTCATATGTCATGAAATAGTATCCTTATGTTGACTTTTTTAACCCATTTAACAATCTGAAGATCATCCTTGGCTCACACACCATACAAGAGCAGGTGGTGGGCGGCATTTGGTCTCTGGGCAGTCATTTCCCAACTCCTGGTCTAAACATACACTCCTATTTTTACACTTATTATTTTCCTGGCAATTAGGGTAACTTCTACTTGATTAAGTGAGAACAATAATACAAAATTTTCTTAAGGCTTTGTCTATACTGCTGGTGTACACGTTTTTAAGACAAAAATGTAACACGTACTTATGTCAAGATTAAATATACTGGTAGGTGAACAACTGGCCAAGTCGCGTGTATCTCCTGACGTCACGTCTGCAGCGGGCTCCTGCATGTGGCGGCATCTGGCTGCACTTCTGCTTACAACACAGGAAGTGCCAGGTCCACCTGCAAACCTCATCAGTACCACTTCTGTAAGTTAGAGACAGCTACCCTGGGATCTGTCATAGCAAAAGCGTGCTCTGAAGCTGGACCTCTCCGGTTTGGTTCAGGAACAAATGTACGCAGTCATTTAAAAATGGCCATTTGGGGAATGGGCCAGGATATAAAATGTTTGTCTGGTAAAATTAACCGTTTGGTGTTTTCAAAAAACAATTTTCAAGCGTTAAAACTTGTCTATTGAATTGTTCCATGGATACACACTATTACAGTGAGCAACAAACTGGCCACAGGCCGTGTTTTTAGCAACTTGGCTAATTTTTTTAAAACAATGTGTTCATGAAGTAGTCACATTTTTATTCAAATAGAACAGTGGCGAGATGGACTCTTTCTTCCCACATCTAATGCGTGAGGTTGCTGCCAAGACGCCCCAACCCCCAACAACAAAAAAATCAGAGACTGACTTGGGTGTTTCATTCAAACCTATATTTGCAGTTTCTCAAACGCTGATCCACAGACCACTTTCCTCTTACACGTGTGCACCACCGGGACAGCAGAGACGCCCGGCGCCCGAGCGAGGACAGCTCCTCCTCCGTCCACAGGTGCGTCCCTGCGCCCGCCCGCCCGGTGGCGACGCAATAAATACGCGGCTTGCGGCCGCCTGGGTCCAGCAGGCCCGCCACTACCTGTTGTAGGCCCGCTCGCGTTTGGACTTCTCCAGGGCCTTGTCCATGGTCTTCTCGCTCTCGCCCCGGCACTTGGGGCAGTACCACTTGCCCTTGGGCTTGTGGCTCAGCCCCACGCAGGAGAAGTGGAACCACTCGATGGGGCACTCGTCGTTGTCGCAGCCAATCATCTCCCCGTAGGAGACCTGGTTGCACAGACAGTACGTGGGCTCGTTCGGGTCGATGGGCAGGTCCGCGGGGGACGCCTCCCTCTCCGCTTTGGCCTTGGAGCGCTTCTTCTTCTTGGAGGCCTTGGCCTTCTTCTCCTTGGGCGTCCCCGAGGTGACGTCATCGTGGTCGTGATTATTCGCGGCGTTCTCCCGGTTCTCGTTGTTGCGCTGCCTCCGGGACCTCTTGTTGTTGGGCTTCTCCGCCTGGGCGATCGCCTCGTTTTTGGACTTGTCCTGGCCGGCTTTGCTGTGGCCTGTGGCGTCAGCGGCCTCCTGGTGGGCCTCCAGCAGCTCCACGTGGCTGTCCACCTGCCGGGCCCGGTTCTCCACTAGCTCCACCATCTGACTCACAAGCTGGATCTTCTCGTCGCCCAGCTCCTGGCTGCGGATCAGCGCCCGCTGGATGCAGTGCAGTGCTCTCCGCTTCTGGGCGCCGTCCGCCTCCCGCTTGAACCTCTCGTAGTGCTCATCCAGTTCCTTCAGGATCTCTGCCAAGGGGAAAACAAGCGTGAGACCCCCGCCAAACACAGTCTCCAACCCATAAAACCGTGGTTGTCACGGACCAAAATGATCAACGCAAGGCTTCCTAGTACGAAAAATCTGTAACACCTAGGCCTTTCTAACAGGCTTTTTACCCCCGTTACAAAAAGAAAAAAAAAGTCTCTGGAACTAAATACAAATGTTAAGACGGTTCCCATTTATCAAAGTGCACCCTAAAGCTTCCCAAGGGACTCTGTGTGCACTCAGAGGACGGGTAACCAAAACTCCCTGGACAAGCGGCCATGTGGAGAGTTCAAGTTTAGGCGAGGTATTGAGGCCCAAGCTTTTATTTTCTATAAAATTAAAGATTATGTCCTATATTTCCATTGTTTTTATCCAAGCATTTTGGGAACATTTTAAAGGCTGTTATTCTCTTTATTTTAGCGCACCAACATCTAGAAGCTACTATTAAATTAGAGAGATTATATAAATACTACTCAGCGGCCCATGGCCTCAGTTTACTCGCCACATCATTGCATCACAGCATGCACTGGAGTATCTCTGTTATACCCTGTTACTGAAAACAAGAAAGGTCTGTAAGGAGGAGCCAGACAAGGGCAGCCCTGCTTGGACACAAAGGTAACAGATTTCACTTTTCCCTTTACTGGTTACAGCAATAACATTTGTATCTATAAAAGACAATAGATTTTAAAACAAACAAAACTCCCTCCTACTAAATGTTAACCTATTTGGACAGGTTAGAAAACAGTATACCTGCTTTTACAATGTAATTTGGCAAGTGGAACTAGGCAATTTCTCAAGAAATAAAAGCTGTTAGATAAATCTGACTGAA
Source organism: Bubalus bubalis (assembly GCF_019923935.1). Classification (NCBI taxonomy): domain Eukaryota; kingdom Metazoa; phylum Chordata; class Mammalia; order Artiodactyla; family Bovidae; genus Bubalus; species Bubalus bubalis. The sequence goes on from NC_059169.1 coordinate 1,872,583, forward strand.
ACAAGGAAAGTAAATATTCTTGCCAAAACTCTACTTAAATACACAGAAATTCCCAGACTTATTTTCCCTAAACAGTAATCATTAAACAGTATCAGATTTTACTCCTGAAAACCCTTTGCAGTCTCTTAAGATAAGGCAATTCAACTCTCCAGCTAGGAAGTTGGGGCGGATGTGGGTAGAGGGTGTATAAAATGTGACATGACCACTTCCAGATGTTATCTCCAATTAGTTATAAAGCACATACCTAACACCAGGGTAAACTATGAACTTAGGCCGACACGACTTAAGCACAGGTTATTTTCCAGGCTATATTCTTCAGACTGCCTTCTCCTAGAAACGAGGAATGCCGGAGTCTCAGGGGCTCTTGGAGTAAGTAATCCTGAACACAAGCAGCTCTGTTCAACTTATCCAAGTTCTATCTCATAGGTGTTAAAATATTAGTTTCTGCCATTTATTTTTAAGTGACTACACTACAAAACTGTATCACTTGGTTTAATCAGTAACCCAAATTTCTGAAGACAATGTTAGCATTTCATTGGAAAGACACCAATTCCATCATATCACTAATTTGAAAGTTAATAGCATACAGCTTCTTTCACATCACAAGCAAGCTCAGAGCCCTATAAAGCCTTACTGTGGGAAAGAAACAAACATCCCATCAGAAAATCACCAAGAAATAATTGTTACCTACACAACAGCATACGTTTCTTCAGTGCCCCAAGCAAAGCACTCTTATCAACAAAGCCACTGAAGTACAAATATCTGTAAATAAGAACCCTGCTGCTAACTAGGGAGGCATCCTGGTCTCTGTAGCTCCATCAGCTCCAACTGCTGCTAACCCTTTTTTCTAAAAAGGCTCCACACACCAGCACCCTGTGAAAGTAATCTTAAAGATTACTGGAGATTGCAGCAAAGTTTAATCTCATCTGTCCGATAATTAGAAATGTATTTTAATTTTACATAGGGATGGCACCAAAGTTCTATTAGGAAGCCCTCTTCCTTGGGGGTGCATCAGCATTTAAAAAATAAATAACATTTTAAGAATAACTGGAAAAAAAAATAAAAATAACTGGAAAATATTTCAAATTGAAAATAACCTCAAATATCACTGGCAAACGAATTACAACCCATCCTTATGAATTAATGTCCCATTGAAAATAAGCAAATACTGTTAATCAAAGCTTGACTTGCAACCGATAAGTTAAGAATGGAGCCTTAATTTCTAGACTAGACTGCGCTGCAAATCTCGGCGTTTATAGTAAATCCCAACCGAATGAGTTATGACCACTATATGCCGGGTGACGAGGCTCCCTCGGGGCCCCGCCGGGGTGTCGGTGGGGCTGGTCCTCTCCCGTGGAGCCGGACACGCGCAAAGCGGCTGTCACCCCGGCTCTGAGACGGTAAACAGGGAGTCTTCAATCTCCGTCTCCGAGCGCAGCGCACACCACCCGCGTTCCGCGCCCGGGGTACCCACCCACCCAGCAGGCCCGGGTCACTCACGGCGCCGCCGCTCCCGCGGGCCCCAAGGGCCCGGCGGGAGGCCCGACTGCACCCTCGCCAGGCCCGCAGGCACGGACACTGGTCTCTCCCTGACCCCCGGGTGCCGCCATTGCTCCGCGGCGGAAGTGACCCACTCCCGTCCTGGGGGGGCGGGGCCAAGCTGGACCCCCACCAGTGGAGAGGCGGCCAGCGGGCGGCGCGCCCCGCCCCTGGAGCCACTGCCTATAGGGATCGCCGGGTCGGAGGGCGGGAGCCAAACGGATGACCAATCACGACGCAGGAAGGGAGGACACAGCCCGCCCCAGCCGTAGCAATGGCCAATGTGAGGCCGGAGGCCGGGCGACCCGAAGACATTCGAATCGACTCGACCTCCTCCCTCCTGCCCGCCCCTCTACGCAAGGGAAAAAGAAGGCGGCGGAAACAGACCCATGCCACTCACAGTGCAAGGCCCGCCCCCATCTGGCCCAGGAACCAATGGCTCAGCGACGGACTGATAAGGACATTCCATGGGAGATACCGAGTCCAATCACAGGAGGCCGAGGCGGAACGATCGCAATATGCTAATCGGGCGCCTATATAAGTCGCCTCGAAGCCGAGCCTTGGGCAGAGCGCGCAGGGGCGCCTTGCCGAACGGGCCATCGGCTCGTGGTGGGGCTCTTCCTGGCTATCCACCTCCCCCCGCTCTTCCGTTTCCCTGCTGCGCAGCCCTGTAAACATTAGTAAACTCCGAGGGACTGTCCACGGCACAGACACAGCCCCCAGCGCCGTGCCTGACCGGGCAGCAAAGTTTCCCCAGCGGCCGACAATTCCCCGCGGACCCGACCCCTGCGTCTCTCGGGCAGTCTGGGCGGCGGGGGCTGCAGAGGACGATGCACAGATCCCCTCCCCTGCCAGGTCCCTCTCCAAACCGAAGGTACCTGCCTGCGCCCCCTGAGCGCAGCACGGATGGGCGACTTCCTCGCCCCATCCTCCCTCCCCTCCCTTCCCACGGCACACACGGAATAAAGCCCTGGCCCTCCGCAGGCTACACCCGGCCGCGGCGCCCCTCACTCGGTGTCCGGCGCCGTGCGAGGGCCGGGGGCTGGGTGGGGGCGACTGGGGCCGCACCACGCGGAGTACGGACCCCGGACTTTACGTAACACTCAGATTCGGGACTGGGTGGAGGTGGTTCCGGGGACCCCTCGCCCTCTGCGCCCTCCCGGCAGCCCTGCGCGCAGCCCCGTCCCCGCGCCCCTCAGCCTGACGACCGCGGCACAGCCCTCCCCAGGCGCCGTGGCCTGCGCCCCCTGCGCCCCCTCCCCCGCAGCACCCCGCCTCGTCACTTCACTACAAAGAGCGCTTTGCTCGCGCAGCCTGGCATCGAGACCTCTCTCGTTCCTCCTTCCTCCTCCGTGCCCGGGCTTCGCGCACAAGGACCTTGGGAAATCAAAGACGCCCCAGACCTTTTGTTTCTGCCGGCAAGGGCCCCGCCGCGGGCTCGCGGCTCTCCAAGAGGGGAAGCAGGACGGCCCGGCCCCGCGGCGCGCCGCCACCGGCGGGGATGGAGCAGCCGCCCCCGCCCATCCATCCCGCCGTACCTTGGTATTTCGCGTCGATCTCCCGCATCAGAGAGACGTTTCTCTGCAGATCAAAAGGCAGAGACTCGATGGAGTCCAGGTAGTCCTCCACGTAGTTCACCAGGTGGATCTGCTCCCCGTTGGCAGGGCTCAACATGGTTCACCGCGGTCCCCGGCGACTCCGCGCGGCTTTCCGCTTCCTCCGGCCCCCGCCCCCTCGGAGCCCGGCGCTGCAAAATGCAAGGCTCCCGCCTGCCGGCGCGCCCCCCCCCCCGACTCCAGCCGGCCCCGCGCCGCTACATCTGCGAGCCGCGCCGCCTGGGCCCGGGGACCGGCTCCTGGCGGGCCGGGCCGGCGCTCGGCGGCCTCGGGCGCGGGGCGGGCACGGGCGGGCGTGCGGGCGCGCACCCCGGCGCCGGGGCCGGGGCCGGGGCCGAGCGAGCGCGGGAAGGGGCGCGCGCCGCCCGCCGCGCCGCACTTGTCCAACGTGGAAAACCCAAATACCAGTTTCAAACACTTGGGAAACATTCGGCCCCCCGGCACCGCGCATGCGCCCCGGCGCCACCGCCCCCTCCCCCGGGGGCCCCGCCCCCGCCGCACGCACGCCCCTCGCCAGCCCCGCCGCCCGGGGGTGGGGCTCTGTCTGTCACTCCGGCCCGGGCGGGGGTCTCGCGGGCAGAGGGCGGCGGGCGGGGAGCAAACTTTACTAGGAGTTTCGCACTTGCAGGCAGAGCGGCGTCGGGCGGCACCATACTCCCACTGGGGCGGGGGGGCCGCAGGGCGGCAGGAGGCCCCGCCCCAGACGGCCGGAGCCGAGCCCGCAGCAGCAGCCCCGCCGCCAGCCCCGCGGGCAACCTGTCTCCCGCCGCCAGCCCCTCGCACTCCCCTAGCCCGCTCTGTAGCGGGGAAATATATAAGTACGCCTCGGAACAGACTGGCAACCTCGGGAGCCAATCGACTTGCCGCGCACAGTTGGATGGTCCAATCAGGACGAGGAGGGGTGGGTGAGCTCGGGTACCGCCCCCTCCGCCGGGGTCTCACTACTGGAAACCCGCGTCCTCTCGGGGCGGGCGGGGCCCGGTCGGGCGGAAGTGGGCGCGCGTGCGCACTAGGGCGGCCACGGCGGCCGCCGGCCCGCGCGGGAGACCTACCATCTGGCGGTCGGACCACCACTCCCAGCGGCCCCGGCGGCTCGCGCGCTTGCGCGGTCCAACACCGCCCGCCCTTATTGTGTCGCCGGCTGGAGGCTGGAGCCAAGCGGCTTGGAGACAAAGAGGCTCGAGAAGGGAACCCACGCCGAGCCCCCGGAGAGGCCGGACGGCCCTTCTTCTCGCCCGTGTCCTGGATGCCGCTCTTGATGTCCGCGCCCCCACTTCGAAATACCACCCACAGCGGGGCGGGGCCGGCTTTCAGTCAGGGGTCCCGGGGGGGTTTCTCTCTCAGTCTCGGGCCCTCCCCTCCCTCCATCTCTCTCTCCTCCTGGTGCTAAACTCAAGTTGGGCTTTAAGTGAGCCCCGTTGCCTAGACGACGAGCCCGCGCGCGGGCCCGCCCCTTCCGGTCGAGGCCCCGCCCCGTGGGCGTGGCCACGCCGAGGCTTTGTCCGCTAGCCCGGGGCCTGCGCCCGAGCCGCCGCTGCAGGCAGGCGAGCTGGGAGGCGTTCTCTCCGCCCGGTGTGTCCTCTCCCTGGGCGCAGACGTCCTGTAGTCGTCTTTAACCCTGCCCGGTAGCTCGGCCCCAGCCTACGAGCGTCCCATACCAGCTCTGCGTCCCCTCTTCGGCCGGTGGATGCGGGGTGGAGGGTCGGCCTCCTTCCCGGGTGCCCCGCTGCTCCCCGCGTTCCCGCCCCTCGACCCGGGAGCGAGGCTCTGGTGGAGCCCCTAGAGTCCGCAGAAGCAGCGTTGTGACAGCCAAGACCGCTCGGAAGTTTTCGGTCCCTCTCTGTAACCAGTAGAATTGCAGCCCAGCCCGGTGTTTTTAAAATGGGCGATTGTCCGCAGCGCGGCTCGCGCTGGCCAGGTGATGGTCTCGTAAACAGCGCGAGACCGCGTTGAGTTGTTTTTGTCTTTCGAAACGAGTTTTCACGTGGGATCGTTGCTGCGCTGATCAACGCCGAATAGTACTTAACACTTTGAAATGAGTTTCTTCTTTACGCTCAGCCCCCTTAACCCACCCCCACATCAGGAGAACGTTCACTTCGAAAATTTGGGGAAACGGTTGTTATTTCACTTAGAGATTCACACTTTTCCAGTTTTGGCTCAGTTTAAAGCAGACGCTGAGTTTAAACTTCATTTATGGGCCACTAGCCTGCACAAGACTTTAGTACTCTGACGCTATGTGGAAACGAAGATATTATGTGGACTAGTGAACGCTGACTAAGAAAAAAGATAAAAGTAACTTTAAAGTACATGATCAAGAAAGAGGTAGGTACTTTTAATCCAGGCATTTATTGCCTTTAACTGAGAAGTGTTCATCTGGATTTAAGGATAAAGGTGAGAAAGTACTCCTTTCAGTGATAATCAAGCTGGACTGTTTTGTTTTGGTTTTGTTTTTTAAATCACGATGTCATCTCAGTAGCGATCCCTCATTTTTGCATGGACTTGACAAACACGTGAGACAAAAAAAAATTGTTTCATTCAACAAAAAAATATTTAATGAGCGCCTACCATATGCTTCCCCCTCTTGTGGCTCAGCAGGTAAAGAATCTGCCTGCAATGCGGGAGACCTAGGTTCGATCCCTGGGTTGGGAAGATCCTCTGGAGAAGGGAAAGGCTACCCACTCCAGTATTCTGGCCTGGAGAATTCCATGGACTGTGTATCCATGGGGTCCCAAAGAGTGGGACATGACTGAGCGACTTTCACACTTCACCACTTGCTAGCTACTGTTCTGTGCACTAGGGAAGCAGTGGTGAATAATGTTTGTAAGACCTTTACTTTACCCCTTAGGCTAAAAAGCCAGAAAATATTTGATTAGTTTTACCAAGTTCTTAAAATGTATGCCAATGACTTCAACATTGAATGGACAAGGTTAGAAGACCAATAGCTAGAGCATAACTGTAATCACCCATTTAAAAATGCCACTAAAGAAAAGATCTTAATTTTGAGGATACATTGAAGAATTTGGGTAGTTTCAATTGTTCTTTGGAGTGTGTTTCAAAAATTGATATTAAAGTTTTTTTTAAGGTTATAGTTCTAGTTTCACTGAAGATGTTCAAACTTAATGGAAGAAAAAGAGATGAACTATAATTCTTTCTGTTTTGAGCTGCTTAAATATAAATCCTAACATGTTCATCTCAAACCTGAAGTGCCCTAAATAATATGTGCTACCTCATCTACTATACTTTGGATTTACAGATTTTGCTTTGAAGCAAAATTAATGCTGAGAACTACACTTTTTTGTTGTCATTAAGGGCTACGAAATGGCATTCATGACATTTTGGATGGTTCTGACGTAGACTGGGAGGAGTCAAATTAACTGGAATCTCTCTCTCTCTCTGGGTATGTATGCTACTATATCTTCCTGGTCACTTTAATATTGAACTTGCAAGAGGAGTCATGCTTTTAACCATCAGTGAATAATGTGTTTGTTTTCCCCTGTTTGACGATTCCCAGAAGACTTAAGGTAGCACTGCGGTCCGCCAAGGGCTGAGCACCTTACAGGACCAGTTTTCAGAGGACAGAATATACCTCTTAGTTTAAAAAATCAGGTTTCCCATGGCCAATTAAAACATGCCAGCTGTCCAGGTTCATGCGCAGGGTTCCATCTTCAGTCTCACTAAATTTGTTTTTAAAACTTCTAGCTTTCCCCTCAAATTCTTCATGTTCTTACAGATTGCAGTCAAGCCTTTTGTCGTTTTCTTATTTTTCTGGCATATCTAATATCTGTCGGAGCTTTCTCTATCAGATGTTTTACTGCTCAGATTTTCTCCCACCTGCAACAGGTGAATCTCCTCAGAGATTACCCTTTTCTGAATTTGGTGGTGGTGGCTCAGAGGGTAAAGCCTCTGCTTGCGATGCGGGAGACCCGGGTTCAATCCCTGGGTAGGGAAGATCCCCTGGAGAAGGAAATGGCACCCCACTCCAGTACTCTTGCCTGGAGAATCCCATGGATGGAGGAGCCTGGCGGGCTACAGTCCATGGGGTCGCAGAGAGTCGGACACGATGAAAGAGGTGGCTTAGTGCGTCAAGAATCTGCCTGCCAAGCAGGAGACGTGGGTTCAATCCCTGGGTTGGGAAGATCCCCTAGAGATGCAAATGGCAAACCACTCCAGTATTCTTGCCTAGAGAGTCCCACGGACAGAGGAGCCTGCTGGGCTACAGTCTGTGGGGTGGCAGAAGAGTTGGACAGGACTGAGCAACTAAACAACTACAGAGTTGAAAATAATTTACATCTGAAGTACTCAAGGAACATACTGCTATATTCAAAATGGATAACCAACAAGGACCTGTTGTACAGCACGTGGAATTCTCAGTGTTGTGACGGCCTGGATTGCGGGGCGGGGTAGGGGGGGGTTGGGGGAGGATGGATACATATACATGTATGGCTGAATCCCTTCGCTGTTCCCCTCAAACTACCATTACATTGTTAATCGGCTATACCCCTACGCAAAATAAAAAGTTTAAAGTTTGAAAAAAGATAAAACCCAAAAATAATTAGGGAGAGAGACACACACCTTGTACTAGAAAGGAGAGAGAATTACAAAAGAGCAACAAGGCAAGCATGCAGGCAGTGGGGAGGGGGTTAATGCTGAAGCAGGGCTCTGAGAGGTGGGGGAAAGGGGCTTGGCTTCGATGGGAGGTCTCCTAATTGTGAATGACAAGCTCTAACACTTCAGCTGTCCTGTCTTCGGACACAGTTCCCGTGGAACTGCAGAGCTGGACTCCAGAGGCCTTGGGGAAAGTTTAAGTGCTGTTGGAAGGTACTTTGTCTCTACTGGAGCACTTGCCTCGTTATAGAACGACCAAAACAAACCCCCCAAAGAACTGAGAAACAACGTGCTGTTTTGAGGACTGCAAAAGCAAAGGGGATTTCTTTGTTTTTTTGAGACGCTGTTTTGAAAGATATCAATAAGGACACGTTTGTCGAGATAATTTGAAAGTTAACTTCAAGAGACTCCGCCTTTAAACAGTCTCGTTGAAACCGAAATTCAGAATGCTTTTGTTCTCAAGAGACCAGATGACAGAACTTACAACCGTAAAATGAATCCCAGGCGGTCATTTCCTACTACGCGTACTCGATGAATGGGTGGTGTCCGAGCTTTGCTGTTTCATCCGGGGACAGGGTGTACCGTGTTGGGGTGCAGACGTGCTCAGTGTGTGCATGAGCCGTGTTGGGGTGCAGACGTGCCCCTGGAGCAGGCGCAGAGCCGTCAGCGGCTGCCCGCCCCATGGCACTGGGTCCTGCGGCGCGCGGGCCCGGCCCGGGGTTGCACCGAGTCAGCTCAGTCCAGCGCCGCCCGGGACGAGAAGGTCGGAGCTCTGCCCACCGCCCCGGGGCGGGGCCGCCACCCATGCCTGCCGCTCCCCTCCCCTCCCTCACCGAGGCGCGGCCCCGCCCCCCGCGCCGCGGCGAACTCTGGCCGGCCTCTTCCGGGTGGGCGGGGCGACCGGGCCTTCCGGTGGGCGGGGCCTGGAGGCCCCTCCCCCGGCGTGGGCGTGGCCTGCGGGCCTTGCGCGCCGGCCATGCTGGGGACGCGCCGGGCCTGCGCGGGCGCTTGGCTGCTCCGGGCCGCGCGGGGCCCGAAGCAGGGCCGCTCGGCATCGGGGGCGCGCGGGCAGGGCTGGCTGCAGCCCACGGGCTACGACACGGGCGTCAAGGTGTACAACAGCCTCACCCGGAGGAAGGACCCGTTGATTGTGAGCCGCGCGGACGCCGCCTCCTGGTAGCCCGCCGGGACTCGGGGAGCGGGGGTGCGGCGGGGCGGGAGGGGCTGCACCCAGCCTTTCCGGAGGCGGGCGCCCTGCGTGGGGCGCGGGCTTGCGTCCTCAGGTGCAGGCGTCTAATGAATGATGAAGTACTCCGGCGGCACCTGTAAAGACCCTCGGGTAGTTCCAGCGTTTCACGGATTTGGCGCTGAATTTAGTGATCCGAGGGTCATACAGCCCCGGGTACGCATCCCCCAAAGCGGTTACTTTTCTTTTTTACAAAGAGACATGATTCTATGCTGATTATGACTGAGAACGTGGCGTCCTGTCTTGCAAGTTTGTTTCACATGGTGGGTCTTACCTCTGTCCCCAGGTATAGCTGCGGACCAACTGTCTACGCTCACGCACACCTGGGTCATGCTTGGTGAGTGTCCTGACGCTGGATTTTCACCCTTTAAGGGACCGTTTATTTTGGAAAGAAAGCCTTTTGCAGGGTTTTTTTTTTTTTTTTTTTCCCCTATCCCTCAAGTGACAACTTAAGAATCCTGAGTAGTTAGTGTATTCCAAGCATTGTGGGAAGCATACATATTACATCCTCACTTGGCCCCCATAGCAGTGCTAAGCACTTGGTCCCATTTCAGGTGAGAAGCCTCAGGGACACAGTGAGAGCAAGGGAAAGGACCGTTTTGCAATCAGATGCTTCTTGTTGTGTTTAGTGAGAGGAGGCCATTCAGAGGACCCTTGAGTCAGCTGGTCAGGAGTTTCCGCGCCCCCCTCCCCCTGCCCCTATTTACTTCCCAACTTTGGACAAGTCACTTTATTACTGAGTCCTGGTTTCTTCGTCTTTCGGATAGGGATAATAATATTCTTTGGAATCTTGACAGTTTAATGAAATAAAGCCCACAAAGTGCTGCTTAGCCCTGTCCCTGAGGTGGGAAGGCTGCCGAAGGCCCTCCTGTTCTCCAGGATAGGTGACCCGTGGGAGGGCACCCGGTAGGAAGCGTGGCGGGTGAGCTGGAGCCTGAGCCGTCTGACCACCCCACGCGCGCTTGCTCTGTCTTCTAAATCTGTCTCCTAGGCTTGTCCAAATTGCTGCTTTTCCTAATATTTTGTCTGTTCTCTTGTACATCTCTTAAATTTATCTTTCAGATCTAGATTAAAAGTTACCTTTATTTAGTATGTATTTTAGAAATTACGCATCACCCAGCAAGACCTGAATTTTTTGTGTGTATTATAACAAAATAAATTGACTAGTAGTCTTTTTTTTCCCCTCTTCTTTTTGGGCTAACTTACTATTAATTTGTTGTTGCTCAGTTGTGCCCAGCTCTTTGTGACCCCATGGACTGCAGCATGCCAGGCTTCTCTGTCCTTCACCGTCTACCAGAGCTTGCTCAAACTCATGTCTGTCGAGTCGTGATGCCATCCAACCATCTTATCCTCTGTCACCCTGTTCTCCTCCCTGCTCCATTTTTCTCAGCATCAGGGTCTTTTCCAGTGAGTCAGCTCTTTGCATCAGGTGGCCAAAGTACTATTAGTTATAAAAAGCATATTTTGATCTCTTTTTTGAAGTATTAAATATGTTGGGCAAATACCGGAAACAATAGAGGTTACTGTTTGTCCTACCCTGGAAAAGCTCTCCACAAAGGCAAAAGAGAAAACATTTTTATCATTGAAGGAGAATGAAAGGAGTATGGGGTGCGCAGCTGAAAGGATCACAAATAGCAGGAACTGGCGAGGCTTCGTGTGAGCTGGGTGGGCCCAGCTCTCTGGTTCAGGCAGGTCTACAGCCCAGAGTCCCACAGGTTAGGCCCCTCCTGTTGAGTGGTGAAAGTGACCTTGGTAACTTCATTTCAAAGAGAAGGCTTCTGGGTCCTTCATGAGTTGTGAGACTGAGTAAGGCTTACTTGGCCGTTGGAAACATTTAGATACATTTTGAAAGGACTAAGGAAGAAGTTCTGAAAGGAAGGGGGAGCGAGGCAGCCTCGCCCTTAGTTTTCCCCAGGACCATCAGTTGCAATCTGTGCTTGTCCTTAACGATGTGGACAAGCGTGCCGACCTGCACTGTGCGGCCCAGCCGATGCTCACGGCCCCCAGACCGAGAGAGCGCTCCCAGCACCCCGGAAGCCTGTCCGACTCCCTGGCCAGGGTGACCGCTCTGGGCACCCACCACTCGGAAAGAGTCATCAAGTGGGGGTGTCCCTTGTGAGGCAGAAACCTAAGACATTGGAAGAGGTTGTAGCCTCGGGCTGGGATGGTCAGGCACAGTCCACTGCTCTTGAGGTCAAAAGCTGGAAGCCCAAGACCGCCTCGTCTGTGGGTCTGTCCCTGCTCACTATGCAGCTTCCTGCCTCCACGCCTTCCTCCCCACCTGCTTCTGCTTTAAAGAGACAGACGCTTAACTGGACAGCACTCTGCCGGGCACTGTTCTAAACGCTCCGCAAACCCCAGCCAGTGCAGTTCTCTCACCACGCCAGCTGCTGGTGCTGTTACCTCCCACGCGTAACCCAGGAAGGGTCCCGGGTGGACAGTGCTGAGCCAGGCCGGCTGCAGAGGCCAGGTTCCCACGGGTGCAGCAGCTGCAGCCTGGTGAGTGGACCTACCCCTGGGCTCCCAAGGTGCCCACAGGGCGGGTGAGACCCGGGGAGCAGCCACCCTCGGGTATCGGGCCCCCCAGCACCCGCCCCTCCCCACCAGCTCCTTCAGCCACACATTTGATTGGACTTTTTCTTTCTGTCTGTTTTAAGTTCTTGTTAACTTCATCCTTAAAATCTCATTTCTTGTAGCATTTCCTGACCTGACAATGAGGGGCACTGGGATGATATTTATAATCAGAATTAGCTGAAATTCCTGCTGCGCAGGCACTGAGATTATGTACCGCAGCCTGTGAGATAGTAGGCTTTTGTCCAGTTTGTGAACTGGCAGTCTGAGGCTTCGAAGGGATGCTTAACCTCTTAGTTTCTTGGGAAGGAGTTTCAGAGATGGCTTGGCCCTAGAATTTGGCGTCAGCTGTGTCTGGGGTGGGTGGGTGCGGGAACACAAGGAATACAATGAGGAGGAGCTTTGTTTTCAAAGGAAAATGATGTTATGAACCCAAGTTCAGAGAGGCCACGTGTATAACAGAGACGAGCATGAGACTGACGAGCATGAGACCCGGAGAGTTAAGGTTGCTCTTATGGGGACTCTGGTTTCTTGAGATTTTAAGTAGATATTGGATTTTAATCCAAGATTAGTCCTGAATATTCGTTGGAAGGACTGATGCTGAAACTCCAATGCTTCGGCCACCTGAGGCGAAGAATTGTCTCACTGGAAAAGACCCTGATGCTGGGAAAGATTGAAGGCAGGAGGAGAAGGGGACGACAGAGGATGAGATGGTTGGATGGCATCACCGACTCAATGGACATGAGTTTGAGTAAGCTCCGGGAGTTGGTGATGGACAGGGAGGCCTGGTGTGCTACAGTCCATGGGGTTGCAAAGAGTCGGACACAGCTGAGCGACTGACCTGAGCTGGATTTTAAACCCTTGCTTTCTCAAGTCTGCGTTGCCCCCGTGCAGCCTGCCCGTAAGCTGGAGTTCCCACTTTCCACAGCCACTTGCACACTTCCTGGGAGTGACCTTTCCAGCTCTGATGGGGTCATATCTGTCTTGACTTATTATCTGCCTCTGTCTCTCGTCACGGTCAAACCTTAGTTATCCTAGAGCATGAACACAGGCGGTAAAAGCACGCAGCATCTTGGCCGAATCCTGACTTTGTGTCACGAGTGAATCTTTACACAGTGGAGCAGGTGTAAACTCACCCAGACAACAGCTCAAAGTTAAAGGTGCTCGTGTTGGGTCCTGAAATTGAGGCAGCGCCTTAGTTTTCTCACGCGGACCCAAGAGGGCCGGGGAAAGGCTTTTCCTTTTGCAGCTGCCCTTGAACGTCCTTGATCACACAGTTGTGCGGCCTCGGGGTAAAGGGAGCACACTCTTTTGAAGATCACAGTGGTGGCTTTCAGGATGAAAGGGGCCGTAATGTTCTTCCTTTCAGCTCCTACGTCAGATTTGATATAATTCGGAGGATCCTCAGCAGGGTGTTCGGGTGCAGCGTCGTCATGGTGATGGGAATCACGGACGTGGACGATAAGATAATCAGACGCGCCAATGAGGTGAGCGAGGGTCACGCGGAGCGGGGCTTTGACCGGTGAGTGGGCCGACCCCCACCTGACAGTTGTCTGCGCCTTGCGAGACTTTTCTCGCCTGCTTTCCACACGTGACCACGTGAGGCTGTTCAGAGAGGTCTCCTCACCCTGCTGAGAAGTGTGGTCGACTCTGCCCTTACTGAATCCTCCCATCCCGAGGACACCTCCCGGGCTGAGTCCAGGCCCTCCCTGCCCCGTCGGCCTGCAGGATGTACCTCCTTCCCTGTTACAGGGGAACTCAGAGGCTGGCTTAGGAATTTCGCTCCTGTGAGGTTTGATTTTCTTACTTGTTATATAAACAGGACACTCCTCTTATATCTCATGTGGCATTTAGAGGACCTTTTGGGGGGGATTTCTGGCATAGGGTTTAAATAAAGTATTTTGTTACTTTTTTTTTTACTTAATTTTTTATTTCGTTTTTTTTTTTTGGCCGTATCACAAGGCTTGTGGGATTTTAGTTCTCCGACCAGGGATTGAGCCTGTGTCCTTAGCTGTGAGAACATAGGATTTTGTCCACTGCTAACCAAGGCATTTCCTGTAGTTGTACTTTTAAAAGTCTACTTTCAAAGGTTCACCTCCTCTGTGTTTTATAATCAGCAACCCCGTATAACAATTTATATGTGACTATATGTAACAGTTGGGGCTTCCCAGGTGGCACCAGTGGTAAAGAACTCGCTTGCCAATGCAGGAGACACAAGAGATGCGGGTTTGATCCCTGGGTTGGGAAGGTCGTCTGGAGGAGGGCGTGCCTGGAGAATTCCATGGACAGAGGAACCTGCAGTCCATAGGGTTTTAAAGAGATACAACTGAAGCGACTTTAACATGCATGTACATACATAACATTTATCTCTAAAGATATATAAAAATTTGTTAAATTATCTAGTTTATAGAAAAACATGCTGAGGGCTTTACATCCTATAACTTTAAAAGTGTCTGAATGCATATATAGTTTTCTGGAAAGCCAGTTTATTCTTTACACTGTTTTGTAACCTGCTTTTCCCACTTACTGTATTTTGAGAGTTTTCTCGTGTTCTTAAGCACTCGTCAACATTTTAAAAGGCAGCATTCCATCACAGGGACATATCTGAACTTGCTGTCCTGATTTTTGGACTCTTGCATTCCTCCCGTGTTCTGTCATTTTCTCTCAGATTTATTTTCTAGGAAGCCTGTCTTCCTGTTTCCCACTGACTGCCTTCATTCAGCGTTCGGGGGAGTGTGTCGGGGGGTACTCAGCGATCCCCCTGGTCTCCCCGGCGCTGACTCTCCACGTTGTTCTGTCTGATCTCCAGATCCGCGACTTGTGCCTGGTGTCCCCTAGGGTCAGGTGTCCGCCCTGGCCACCATGTAAGCCCAGCGTGAGGTCACATGATGCTGGCGTGGCTGTGGGCGCCGTGAGTGGGGAGCTGAGGGGGCGTGGGAGGTGGCAGCGGGAAGCAGGTGGGCTGCCCCGGCTGCTGGAGCGGGCTGGCCTCCCACCACCCGCCCGGGCCCTGTGCTGTCTCCCTGGGGTCGCCCGGGGCCATCTGTGCTGAGGTTGTGCTCAGACACTCACTGGGCCGGCGGTTCTGGGGTCCAGAGGAGCCTTTGAGCGAATCCGATGCAGGAAGCAGTGGCCTCTCGTCCACGGTCAGGACAGACGGGGGCAAGGGGCAGGCCTACCAGTCCCTCTGGAGGCTGCCGGGGTCTGGGTGGGGCCGAGCAGGACCCCGGGCCCCGATGGGGAGGTCAGCCCTGCGCTGTGCTGAGCAGGACATGGGCTGGAGCCGGGCCTGGCTGGCTGGGGAGAGCAGGGAGAGGTGGGGGACTCTGATGCAGCAGGTGGATGAGTGTTGGTATGTGGGGGTAACCCCTGGCAGAGAGGACGTCAGGCTGGTTGAGGAGGAGGGTGCCTGGGTCGTCTGTCCAGCGGGACCTGAGGCCGTCCAGGTATGTCCCTGTGCTGGCTGAGTTGGGGTCAGCTGTGACTCTTCAGAGCCGGAGGTGGGTTCTCCACCTGTCATGAGGCTCAGCTGGTGGGGGCCGACGGTTGGGGAAAAAGGTTGGCAGAATTGGTTTAGAAATGATAAGTGTAGAGAGTGTTTTAATTTTTGACAGCTGAGCACGTCCATACTTGTTACATAGCAGGATGCTAATCTGGCATCACGCAGTCTTATTTGTTCTGAAGATAGACTCTGACTTCAGCATGTTAAACCACGGTCTGAAGCACATAGTTATGAAAACACTTATTTGTTTCTTAGTGTCCAACAAAAAGGCTGTTCTTTTTACCAGAGGCAAGGTTTTTTTTTTGACGATGGCCGTATCCTTCATGCCATCTGCTTCAGTGTGTGCTCTTAAAATAGTTTAAATTATATTTCAGTTCTCTGAATCACTTTCTTGACTTTAACTTTTGGCAGAGTTTTATTGTTTGTCAGGAATAAAAGCTGCAGGAGGATTTCTGGGGGAGGAATGAAAAGAAACAAGGTATATTCGCAGGGTTACATTTTGTGTTAAGAAAAATGATACTAAATGCCTCAGTGATTGAAGTGGAGTTACTGTCTTTGTGCCTTGGAACCCTGGCCTGCGTGCCCTTCTCTCTGGGAGGAAGGTTGGACAGGCGTTTAAGGTCCCCTGCCTGCCTGGGATAGCGCCCAGCCCAGGGGATCATTGTTGTTGCTCAGTCGCTCAGTCATGTCCGACTGTTTGTGACCCCATGGACCGCAGCATGCCAGGCCTCCCTGTCCATCACCAACTCCCAGAGCTTGCTCAAACTCATGTCTATCGAGTTGGTGATGCCATCCAACCATCTCATCCTCTGTCGCCCCCTTCTCCTCCTGCCCTCAATCTTTCCCAGCATCAGGGTCTTTTCCAGTGAGTTGATTCTTCATATCAGGTGGCCAAAGTACTGGAGCTTCAGCATCAGTCCTTCCAGTGAATATTCAGGGTTGATTTCCTTCAGGATGGACTGGTTGGATCTCCTTGCAGTCCTCAGGACTCTCAAGAGTCTCCTCCCTCCAGGCGGGCCTGGGCTCTCAGGGCCAGTGCCGTGTCAGCAGCGCCCCCGCGGGTGGTCCTGTGGAGAGAGCAGCGTGAGCCCCTCTTGGGGGGACCAGGGGCCTGGAGGTTCCGTGTCCAGTTGCTTCAGTTTGGGGGTCTGATTCCCTGTCCCCCATGCCAGCAGCAGCTTGTGTCCACTTCTGGCCCACAGTCACCTGTGACGGTCCCTACGGTCCCGCCGAGGGGGCGGGAGGAGCCGCGAGTGAGGACCCCACGTGTCCTGTCACCAGAGCCGGGCCGCCTGCATCTGGGGTTCCCAGGGGTGAGCAGAGCAAGTCCGTAAGAGGAGAGGCCGGAGGAGGAGGGCCTACCGGGTGCTAATGGCTCAGGAGCTGCAGAAAGTTGCTTGGTTTTCTTGACTCTTTCCCCTTTTGCACAGCTCTGTAGACGCCGGCCAGACCCGGGGGAAGCTGTGTGTCTGCACATAAGGTCCAGGCCGACGCGCCCTCCACACCTGTGGCTCCCTGTGGCGATGCTGACCACCCCCCGCCCCCCCGCCCCGCCCCCGCCTGCCTTCCGTGTCTGGAGACCATGGAGATGAAACACCAGTTCACAGTTATACCAAGAGACAGGCGATGGGACATGCTAGAATGTCCAGGGACAGACACAGTAAATTGTGGAAATTTGTTTTTGGTTAAGATGGCATTTCACATCAGCGGGGAACAGAGGAATTACTCAGTAAGAAGTCAACAATTGGGTGACCACCTGAGGGAAGAAGTAAACCAAAGTTGGATATATGTCTCACAACCAGATTTGAAGCTGATCAGAGACTTCACATAAAGACATGGAAGCATGGATTATTAGAGTAAACCATGGGGCAGTTTTTTGTAGCCGCCTGTCCAGAAGGCTTTGCTAAGTTTGTTTCCAAACCCAGAAAAGGTTGAGAAATGTAAAAGATTGCTAAATACAAAAATGAAATTTTCTGCATGCCATAAAATAACCATGAAGTTGAAAGACGTTTGGAAACAGGTGAAATTCACATGGAGGATAAAAGGTCTATTTCTTTTCTTGAAGATACTTCCTCCATATCAATAAGACAAGACTTTAAGGACCTGCAGCTCTGTAGAGCCATGGTTAACTTCAGACGGTTTAATGCAGATGGTCCCTAACACTCGAGATGTTCGAGCTCCCTCAGAACAGGAGAGACTCAGGTTAGAGATGCAGTGAGGAGGTGCGTTTACGGTTAGCGCCACCGTGACCGTGGTCTGGCGGGCCCTCAGCAGCGCCTGAGCGAGGTGCTGGCAGTGGCCACCCAGGATGTGCACGCGTGTCCTCGAGCAGGGCGTCACGCGTGGTCTGCCCCGTGTGTGTGTGTGTGAGCACGCGTGTCTTCGAGCAGGGCGTCACGCGTGGCTGCCCCGTGTGTGTGTGTGTGAGCACGCGTGTCCTCGAGCAGGGCGTCACGCGTGGTCTGCCCCGTGTGTGTGTGTGTGGGCACGCGTGTCTTCGAGCAGGGCGTCACGCGTGCCTGCCCCGTGTGTGTGTGTGTGGGCACGTGTGTCCTCGAGCAGGGCGTCACGCGTGGTCTGCCCCGTGTGTGTGTGTGTGGGCACGCGTGTCTTCGAGCAGGGCGTCACGCGTGGTCTGCCCCGTGTGTGTGTGTGTGTGAGCACGCGTGTCCTCGAGCAGGGTGTCACGCGTGGTCTGCCCCGTGTGTGTGTGTGTATGAGCACACTCACTCGTGTGTCACGTGTGGATCTGTGGCTCAGGCGGTGCCCCCGTGTGTGTGTGCACTCGTGTGCATCACGGCTCAGCTCGCTGCGTGCCTGGGGCCCGCACACAGTGTGGCTTTAGCCGAGGACTCCAGGTGCAGGCCGCGTGCCAGGTTTCGGGAGGAAGCACAGACAGAAGGTGTTTGCTTTCTGGGAGGGGCCGGGCGGGGGCACATTTCGCTCCCGACCCCAGGAGAGGAATACTGCTCAGGAAACTCATGAGGAAAACTAAGAAAACCAGGCAGCTCATCAGGCCATCTGCTGCTCTTTGGGTCCAGAACCGCGTGCCGTTGGAAACTTCCAAAGCGGCACAGTGACGCTGGGTTTTCGGTCTGTGGTTTGCTTGGCCTTTGCCCCTGGCGGGTGCTGGCAAACTGCTTTTTGCAGAGGCCCGCTCCGCCACCCGGGGCCACTCAGGAGGAGCCATTGGGCCTGGCAGCCCAATCTGGTGTCTTCTGTCCCCAGAGTCTTACCATGTACATGGGACCCCGGGGCCGTCGGGGGGGATTCAGTGGGCCTGTCTGCATGTTGCAAAGAGAGCTGAGAGAGGCGTGCGTTGTCTTGCCCACGACTGCCATGAAGAAGACACTGCTCACCGGGTTCATCTCCTCAGTAAACATCCCCGGGCCGCAGTTTCCAGGACAACTGTCGTTTTGGGGGGTTTTGTTTTGAGTTAATGGAGATTGTGGCATCGTTTATTATGTTTTCAGTCTAACCAGAAAGCAGGCCCAAGGCCCTCTGTGAGCAGGGCCCGTGGGGGCGGCCGTCCTCCGAGGCCCCGTCCTGACCCCTGCAGACGGAGCCCTGCCTCGTTATCTTGCAGATGCGCGTGTCGCCCGCGTCCCTGGCCCGTCTTTATGAAGAAGATTTCAAGCAGGACATGGCGGCCCTGAAGGTAGGTGGCTGGCGAGAAGGCCGAGCGATGGAGGCGGTCTGGCGGGGCCTCCGTCCGCGTGGGGCTGGGGAGACCGTGGGTCTGTGCCCTCCCGCAGGTCCTCCCACCCACCGCCTACCTGCGGGTGACCGAGCACGTGCCTCAGATCGTCGCCTTCATCGAGAGACTCATCGCCAATGGGCACGCTTACTGCACAGCAAAAGGTGAGCCCCCGTCCAGGCCACGGCCCCCGAGAAGGGCGGTGCAGACAGAAGGTGAGCCCCCATCCTCAAGGCTGAGAGGGAGGTGCAGGTGAGGGTTAGGGCCGGGTCGGAGCTAGGCAGGTACAGGCGAGAAGTCACAGGTGTGTCCAGGTGAAAAGTCTCGGCCAACCGCGGCCTCACGCTGACCGTGGTGTGCACCGGCCATCAGGAGCGTGGTCCAGTGCCCGTGGCCGCAGCCCTCCTGAACACGGCTCCTTCCCCGCCGCCGCCTCATGGGTCAGAGGGGCGGGGACCGCCCTGGTTCCGCAGGGCCCCCGGGAGCCCGTGTGCGGCTCAGGGAAGGCACCCCACGGGGATGCACGTGTGAGGAGCTGCCTGCGGTCTGAGCGGCAGGGTGCTCTCGTGTCTGGACTAGGAAGGGCGTCTCGGTTGGTGGGCGTGTAACATGGGGGCCAGAGCTGAACGCAGGCCGCCAGTGAACGCAGCGACCGTCCCTTTGTGTTTCCACCTCCACCGCTGGACGGCCGTGGCACGTCCGATCGCGTGCTTCCCTAGTACAGGGGCGTCGGTCGCGGTTTAGACGTGCAGGGAGGGCCGGCTGGGGCCAGAGGCTGCGTCCTGTGTTTAAGTTCTAACACCATAGCTGTGATGCGCATGTAGATGTGGGTGCTGATGGCTGAGAAGTGGCTTCACCGTTGCCTTTTCAAAACAGGCAACGTCTACTTTGACCTGCAGTCGCGAGGCGACAGGTACGGCAAGCTGGTTGGCGTGGCACCCGGGCCGGTTGGAGAGCCAGGTGGGTCCCCCTGCCTCCTGAGGGGCTTCCGGGGAGAAAGCCAGACCTTCCCGAGGCGGGTCGGGGGTGAGGACGTCACTGCCAGATGTCGGTCACGGCTGAGGTTTAAACGTAGGGGTTCTGGAACAGAGCCACGTGGAGGTCTCGGGGCTCCCCGCCTCTCATTCCTCCTGTCGTCTCTGCCCACACGCTTGTCTGTGTGTCTGTCTTAACGCTCTCGTCTGTCCTGAGGCTCTTGTGTTAAATCCCAGAGGGGGTCTATCGTGTAAACGCCGTGTGAATTTCCCCTCTAGCAGGTTCCCGTAAGCGTTTCAGCATCTGTCACCTTCCTGCTGTGTTTGAGTCTATTCCTATACCGTCTTCTGTTCCAGGGTTCTGTTAAGTCAAAGTCAGTTTTATAGAGAAACAATAGAAAGTATATAGAACTATGTTAACACTTTTAAAAGGATACCATGTAACAGAATCAAACACAAGCGATCAGAACCCCGGCAGAGCACGTGTTTTCAGGTCCCCGCCCTGCGGACCGCGTCCTGTTCGGGCCTGTCCCTGGCTATGTGCTGACTCCTGAGCAGTCCTTGTCACCTTTGCTCCAGGCGTTCCTCCCGCTGCCCTGACCGTCCACGCCGGCAAGGAATGGCCTGGCGTTCGGGAAGTGGGGAGGGAACGTCCAGTACACTTTCCAGCATCAGCAACACCTTTTTGGAAAAAATAAGAAAAAAAAAATTTTCTTGTCTGATGGCTGGGGGCCCGCGTGCTTCTGGCGTGCTTTGGTCAGGGGGTCTAGGGGCTGTGGCCTGCACATGGGAAAGAGAAAAGACTTGCAGGAGAGACGTGTGGTTGCCTCTCTTGAGGAGCGGGCTCTGGGGCGGGCGTCCCGGCTGTTCTGTGGCCGCTGTGATGTTGGCTCTGGGTTCTCTCCACTGACGGACCACTTGTCATTGGCAGTTGACTCCGACAAGCGGCACGCCAGCGACTTCACGCTGTGGAAGGCGGCGAGGCCCCAGGAGCCATTCTGGGGCTCCCCGTGGGGCAACGGGAGGCCCGGCTGGCACATCGAGTGCTCCACCATCGCCAGGTAAGCCTCACCTGTGCTGATCCGGATGCTGGGGCAGTGCCCGGCTCGGTTAATGGAGCGTGCATACGCTTTGATGTTTTTACAACCACATCTTTGGTGCAGAGCAAAGAAAGTGAAGTGTCTTTATGAGGAGAAAAAGCTGTGAACTCGGGGTTTTTATGATGTGAAAACAGAATCTCAGTTTCTGTGTGCGTTGGATTATCACGCATTTAGAACTGGACTCCGTTTGGTGTGTGCAGAGGGCTGGCAGGAGTGACCACAGGAAGGGTGTGGAGATGGTGTGGCTGGACCCGGGTAACTCCCTGCTCTGCCCCGGGTAACTCCCTGCTCTGCCCCGTGCCTTGCAGTCTGGTGTTCGGAAGTCAGCTGGACATCCATTCAGGCGGCGTGGACCTGGCGTTCCCGCACCACGAGAACGAGATCGCCCAGTGCGAGGCCTTCCACCAGTGCCCGCAGTGGGGGAACTACTTCCTGCACTCTGGTGAGTCACGGCTCCCGCCGCCTGCCCACTTCTGTCCCATTGGCTCTGCGAGTGCTCCACCGGGTGCACCCACGTCTGCTGGTCGGTCCAGCCCGTCCTAAAGGAAAGCAGCCCTGAACACTCCCGGAAAGGACTGATGCTGAAGCTCCAATACTTTGGCCACCTGATGCGAAGAGCCGACTCACTGGAAAAGACCCTGATGCTGGGAGAGATTGAGGGCAGGAGGAGAAGGGGGCGGCGGGATGAGATGGTTGGATGGCATCACCGACTCGATGGATGGGGGTTTGAGTAAACTCCGGGTTTGTGACGGGACGGGGAGGCCTGGCCTGGCGTGCTGCAGTCCACGGGGTCGGCAAAGAGTCGGACACGACTGAGCGACTCAGCAACGAAAGATCACCCAGGAGAGCAAGAAGGAGCTGTCCTTTCAGTCGTCTCTGACTTGCAGTCGGTCGCACATGAGCTTCTTTGGATGGGAATGCCGAAAATGTCTTTTGGAAGTGAAATGTGAGCTGAAGAGAATTCGGAAAACAAGCTGTTCCGTAGAAGCTCCTTTCGGTGAAGCTGCGACGAGGGGTCTCAGCGTGCCGCCGTGGCGACTACGACTGCCGGCCTGGAGCTGTGGCAGCGTCGCCACGAGCGTCTGTCGGCCTCTGAGAGCGCCACTCTCCGCCTCACTGTTTAAGCAGCTCGTGATTAACACCAGCCGTCCGCTCCGAGGAGCGCACAGCAAGTGGGGAAGCGGCGGCGTCCTGAGCAGGCGGCTCTGGAGTCTGCGTGAAGCCCGGGGGCGTGAGCGTGTCCACGTTCTGACGGAGGTCGCGGGGCCACCGCGCTCGTGTCATGGCCGCCCTGGGACGGGCCCTGGAGCTGTCCGAGGGCAGGCGTACAGGGCTTTGGTGCAGGTCAGGTCGGGAGACGCAGGTGCTCAATGGCGTGGGCACAGGCACCGTCTCTGTGAGTCCCTGGGTTCAGGAAACTGGATTTTCCTGGCTAGGTGGTACTAAAGGCAGCAGCTCCAGCTTCAGCATGTGCGGAAGCTGCTTCCGGCCCGCGGCGGGGTTGTCGTGGTGACCGGGGTGCGCTCACTGCTGCGTCTGCTTCACCCCAAGTTCACGCCTGCTCCCAGCCCCGAGCTGCCCAGCCCCCAGCCCCGAGCTGCCCAGCCCCAGCGTCTGCCCTGCCGAGACCCCCTCACAGTCCACGTGACCCCAACCTCGGTGCTACCCCGAGGTCGGCTGAGTGACGAACCAGGCTGCTGCCCCTGGCGCCAGAGCTGAGGTCTGGTGTCCACTTCGTGCACTGCTCAGAGCTCGACAGTGGCCGGAATCACTTCCTCCTGTCGGACCAGCGCCCGATGAGCTGTTCCTCTGGGGCTCCCAAGCGGGGACCGGCAGGGCCCCCAGGACCCACGTGTTTCCTGTCAGGGACCCACACTTCTCTTCAGAAGCCTCGTGGAACCATCTCCTCCGGGTGGGGGACTCGGGAGAGCAGAGCGCCGCAGCCCGTGCAGGGAGGAGTCACAGGGCCCAGTGACGCAGTGCTCCCGTCCCTGGGCTGGGATCAGGTGACCCCGTGTTAACTGCTGGTGTTGCTTGTGAGGACATGGGGCCTGCCGTCAGCACCGGCGCCCCGGGTGACTGCGAGTCTAGGCGCAGGCGGCAGCGGCAGCGCTCACGGAGGTCCGTGTGCACACGCGTGGGTCCCGTGGCTCAGATGCGGGCAGGTGGGAGGGTTCACTCTGTGTTCTGGAGGAAGAGTGCTGTGTCCCGACACCTGGAGAAGCGATCTGTTTTCCTGGACTTCCCAGGCAGTGCAGTGGTAAGGAACCCACCTGCCAAAGCAAGAGACGTAAGAGACGCGGTTCAGTCCCTGGGCCAGTCAGATCCCCCGGAGGAGGGCATGGCAGCCCACTCCAGTGTTCTTGCCTGGAGGATCCCAGGGACAGAGGAGCCTGGAGGCTGTGGTCCTTGGGGTCGCAGACTTGGACACGACTTCGTGACGTCACACACACGGGGAGGTGGACGTGGAGTTCAGCAGTCGGATGAGTTCCGTTCTCCAGATGTTGTCGGTTTTGTAAAACGTCCGTTGCACTTGGTAGAAGCCGCACGCTGCTAGGTTTACGTATTCAGGGTCAGGGGCTTTTCTAGAAGCTGCCCTGTAACCAGTTCTCAGGAAAGTTGGCCTTGGGCAGCCTGGGGTGAAGTCACATCAGGAGAGGTGGACGGACCCTGTGCCGAGAGTCACGTCAGGAGAGGTGGACGGACCTTGTGCCGAGAAACCAGTTTCCTGGGAAGTGAGCCTGGTACCCAGGCGGTCCTGGAGGAGGTCCTGGCTCGGATGGAGGCATCCTAAGGGGTTTGGGTTCCCCGTCTTTCACATATACGGGAGTGAGATGGTGCCAGGGTGGGGCACATCGGTGAAACAGCTACCGCGGGAAAGTGCTCAGGGCTGCCAGGCCTGTGCTCTGTGGAAGCAGAGGGCATCCCCCCCGGGGGCTGAGTCGGGTCCCCCCCGTTTGTGAGTCATGGGAGGGGGAGGGTGGTCCCCGCTTTGTGACACCTGGCCAGTGGGTCGGGGGGCCCTGTGCCGGCGCCCACGAAGGGGCAGTGAAGGGCAGGGTCCCCGGAGGCTAGGCTCTGGGAAGGGCTCCTCCTTCCCGCCTGGTGAGGAACGAGCCACTGTGCTCTCGTTTCAGGGCACCTGCACGTGAAGGGGGATGGGGAGAAGATGTCCAAGTCGCTGAAGAACTATGTCACCATTAAGGTAGGGTGCCTCTCGGGGCCCCCACGTTCCCGACGCGTCGTGGAGGCTGCCCTGAGCAGGAGGCCCACCCCGGGTGCCCGGGGCTCTTCCCCTTCCTGGTGCGGTCGCTGTGGTCACGGCTGCACTCAGGCGCCTGTCTCCATGAGGTCGAGACCCAGGGCTTGGGACCACGTTAATTCACATGCAGACTGCAGCATCCCCTGGGTGGGCCTCCACGTGGCTGGTGTGGGGGGCTAAGAGGACTGGGAAAGACTCCTTTTCCACACTCCGGGAAGGAGCGTCAGGAGGCGGACGTGGATGCAGAGATAACGGGGTCAGATGAATCTTCATGTAGATCTCAGGGGTGGCCTGGTGAGGCCTGGGGACCTTCCTCAGAGCTCAGTGTTTCTGAGTAGAGTACAGTCTGCAGCATTCAGACAGGCGCTGACCACACTGAAATACAGGCACCCACGCCCGTCCTCTCCCGGCTGAGCCAGGCCGTCCAGCCAGATGAGCAGGCGCAGCGTGGGGCGGGTGCGGCCGCAGGTGGGTGGGGAAGGCTGTGCAGGGAAATGTCCAGCCGGAGGGTCAGTGGCTCCTCTCACCCGTGTGCCCCCCCAGGACTTCCTCCGCTCCGCCTCTCCCGACGTCTTCCGGCTCTTCTGCCTGCGGAGCAGCTACAGGTCAGGTGAGCCGGCTGCATGGCCCAAGTCCCTGACGGCTCCTGGGGACCCTGAGACCCGGGAAGCAGCCCCAGCACTCGGCCCTCAGGCCTGAGACCCCCTCCGCCGCTCCTGCTGCGTCCTGAGCCGGGCAGAGCTGAGCGGGCCCAGGGCCTGACCAGCAGCCTCAGCAGTGCCGCCCCCAGGTCCAAGGTCAGAGGGGGCAGCCCCTCCCTGGCCCGTGGGCGAGGCTGCACCTGTGACCGCCCTCACCCCGCAGCCATCGACTATAGCGAGGGCGCCCTGCTGGAGGCCAGGAGCCTGCTGCGGGCCACGGCCGCCTTCATGGAGGACGCGCGGGCATACCTGAGAGGGCAGCTGGCCAGCGGGCCCATCCAGGAGGACGTGCTATGGGAGAGGTGGGTGCACAGCGAGGGCCCTGAGGTGTGAGGCGGGTGGGGAGCGGGCCTGGGAGGCTGTTGAATCACGTCCAGGACACGGGGGTGGGGTGGGGAGGGGGTCTGCGGCTGATGTCAGGGACGGTGAGAAGCTGGGGAGATGACGGTGGCGAGAGAGGAGGAGGCCGTCGGGGTACCAGGGGCTGAGGCCGCCAGGTCTGGGGGCTTGGCATAACCCCCGGGGGCCCTGGAGAGTGGTAAGCCTGGACTCCTCCGGGGCCACTCGGGAAGGGGCGTTGGGAGGAGACAGATGAAGCAGCCTGCTGGCCCCTGTGGCGGAGCGCAGCACGGAGCCGAGCACCGGGCCCACAAGGTCTCGGGAGCCATTGGCCACGGGCCCCCCAGGCAGGGGTGTGGGCGGGTGGCGGCCTGCTCACAGGCAAGCAGGGAGTCCGTGTGTCCGTCCGCGGAGGGCCAGCTGCGCTGCGTAACGCAGCTCTGGGTGCAGGAGTACGCACAGCAGAGGTCTGCGTCTCCAGCGGGGTTGCTCGGGGCTCTGCCAGGCCTCCCCTGTGCTCGGGAAGCAGGGGGTCCTGGGGCGAGGGACAGCAGGGAGGAGGCAGCACCCCAAGGGGCTGGTGATGGCCGGGTAGGCGTGCGGGATGTGTGAGCGAGGGGCCCGCAGGGGACCTGAGGCTGCAGCTGGGGACGTGGGGGGATGGACGACAGCCCTGTGCTCTCCTCCCCCAGGCTGGGCCACACCAAGGCGGCCGTGCAGGCGGCCTTGGCGGATGACTTTGACACGGTGCGGGCAGTGGACGCCGTCATGGACCTTGTCCACCACGGGAACAGGCAGCTGAAGGCGGCCACCGAGGTAACTCCCGGGACGCGCTCGCCAGCCCTCCAGGCGGCCCCGCTCCCAGCACAGGCCCCCAGGGCTCCCCACGAGCAGTCACCTCCCGAGGGGGGCGCAGGGGGCCTGGGCGTGGACAGGAGCCCTGGATATGCCGTCGCCTCCCGGGCTCCGCGGAGTCTGAGTGGGTCACAGCGATGTCAGCTAGGGGAGGAGGCCGCGGTGAGACCCCAGCTGGTCCCCGGCCCGCCCGCCCCGGGCCAGGCTCCCGTGGAGGCGCGTGACACCCGGGGACCACCTGCTGGCTCGGGTGCGCGGAGCAGCGCCCGGCCTCCCTGGGGGCCGCGCCCCCGCGCCCGCCCGCGCTGACCTACCAGGGCCGCGCTCTGGCCTCTGAGCGCCCTCCCCGGTGGCCGTCACAGGAGCCCCGTGGTCCCCGGAGCCCCGCCGTGCTGGGAGCCATCGTCGCCTCCGTGGAGCAGTTCTTTGAGACGGTGGGCATTTCTCTGGCCGAGCGACAGGTATGCTTGCCTTCTCTTTTCAGTCCTGTTTCGGGACTTCAGCTACGTGTAACAGACGCTTCCTCCCTTCATAAATGCTGGTTTTAATATGTAACTATAAGGCCAAACTTTTTACATGTGTAAGACGTGTCACGGTCCTTAAAGGCGCGCACACAGAGCTAGCACGCTAGCTGCAGTGACGGGGTTCTGAGCGGACCAGCGTCCGCCATGACCAGTGTGCTCCGGGCCACTTGTGTCCTGTAGGGAACCCCCCGGTGGACGCAGCAGCTGCGGTGAGCACTGTGGGCCCACCCATCAGGGTCCCCGGGGCGGCAGAGACCCAGCCCCTCCCCGAGGGGCGTCCAGCCCCGGCCTCTGGTCCCCATCTGAGCCTTCCTCAGACTTGCAGTCCTGACACCTAGGCGCCGGCACCTCTGCATCCACCCTGTGCCGGAGATGGGGCGGGGCCTGGACGCCGGCACCTCCCAGAGCCCACCCTGCGGCCGAGCTCCGGGCCGGGCCTGGACGCTGGGAGGAAGATGCCCCCCAGGCCCTTGGCTGCCGGTTCACACCCGCTCACGCCTACGCACCAGCTCACACCCCCGCACACACCACTTGCCCCAATCACCCCGACACACCCCCGCACCCCTCAGTGTGTTCCAGGGGCGGGCAGCCCGGCCGCCCTGCACAGCCTGGTGGAGGAGCTGGTCCGCTTCCGGCTGAAGGTCCGACAGTTCGCTCTGGCTTCCGGGGAGGCCCCTGGGGAGGCGCGGCGGCAGCGGCTCCTGGAGCGGCAGCCCCTGCTGGAGGCCTGTGACGCGCTACGTAGGGACCTGGCCGTTCATGGCATCAGCATCAAGGTGAGCGCTCTGCGGGGCCGGGCTCAGCTGGTGTCGCAGACGTTGGCGTCTCTCCTGGGAGCACACCCGCCCCCTGCTCGGGCCTGCCCCTGAGCCCCGACACCTGCCCGTCCACCCACCTATCGCCGCCTGCCTCCCCAGGACAGGAGCCGCTCGTCCACGTGGGAGTTGCTGGATCCGAGGACAGAAGACCCCAAACCCAGGAGCTGAGGACGGGGGAAGCGAGGCCGTGGTCTCCTGCCACCGTTCTGCACCCTTTAAGTCACAGTAAAGCCTTCATGTGAAAGTTGCTGTCGTGGCTGTTTTCCCTTAAAATAAACCAAGCCGACACCACCCCAGCACCCCTTTGGTGTGAGCAGAGGTGCTGCAGAGTGGGTTTCCTTTCAGCACCGACGCAGTTCAGTGCGATCTCAGCCTGGAGATGGGACGGAAGCCCCACACGGGATCCTGGGGAGGGTGGGCAGGGTGACCCTGCGTGAGGGGCAGTGTCGGCCTGGGTCTGTCAGTTTGCATGTGCTGGGTCTGGTGACAGTAACCCGTTCCCCAGGGAAGCGTAGCAGAGGAAGCCCCCGCAGGCGCCCAGCTCCCACGCGCCACGCTCCCTCAACACTGGTTCTTGGGGTACCAGCCCGAGCAGACGCCCTGGGGCCAGGGCTGTGTGAGGGTGTCTGGGTGGCGCGGTGGGAGCCGGCAGGGTGAGCAGGGAATGAGTGGCCGGCGGCATCGCCCTGTCTCCCTGTTGTCGCAGGCGGGGAGCCCCAGCTGTGCAGGGCACCGGCAGGAAACGGGGGGCCCGCCTGCTGCTCCGGCTTTCAGCCAGGCTCCCAGTTCGTCCAGAACTGGTCCATGGCTCTGCCCCGGGCAGCAGGACAGCCTGGCAGCCACGTTAACTTCATCACCGACTTTGCTACCCCAACAGGCAGGGACCCTTGTTCTAGAGGAGGGGCCCGTCCACAAGCTGGCCTGCGGCGAGGGACCCTGCCGAGCAGAGTGAAACCCCCGAGGGCAGGTGGCCGGCCCCTGGGGGAGGCTGACAGGCGCTCAGTCCTGCAGGGGACTGGCCGACGGCCGAGCCGGACCTGCCCCAGGGGCCACTGTCCTGGGGGGTGGTGTCCTGCCTGGAGCTGGTGAACGCCCGGGTTTGCAGAGGAGCCAGGGGGCAGGCACTCCCTCCATTCAGGAGCATCGCCCAGCTGCCCCGTCAAGCAGAGGGGTGCAGAGACGCAGTGGTTCCTGTGACTGCTGCCTTATGTCCTCCATGCGGAGAAGCTGCTGATGCCGGGCTGATCACTCTGCTTTAGCAGCATGACAGGCACCCGTGGACCGCACTGGCAGCTGGTTGGGCAGCTGTGTATTCATCCCCGTGTCTGAGAACGTCCTCGCTGAGGACCAAACTGAAGGTGAATTCTGGCTGTTTGAGAAAAAAATACACAACTCTCTCCAGTGAAATCAACCACATCTGCCTTTTAATAATGACTGGATTTAGGTGTAATTCCCCAAAGGAAGAAAGGTCCATGACAGCAGTGAAGCTTTTCTACCATTAGGTGTAAGCGATCCACAATTTTAAAGAAACCTTAACTCCAGCCTATTCAAAGCAAGTGGGATCTTTTGTCTGAACACAGAGCAGGGATCACTGAGAACAGAGATGTACGGACTTGGGCCAGGCCTGCCCTGCAGAAGGCACATGGATAGCGCACTCAGCTGTAATCGACCCCTTGGAGAAACGAGACGGGCCACCAAGCGCCACGCAGGCCGACCCCATGCCGACAAGACAACTCAGTAGAGAGAGCGCGCGTTCTGAATGTTCCCGAGAGCAGCCCCCACCCTGCCCCGAGGCAGAGGCCCCGCTGTCCTGCCCCAGCAGCGGGTGCAGGGCAGCTTGGGCCCGCACCGGGGACCTGACCTGGGAGCCCTGGGCACCCCTCTCCGTGGGCCTGTCACCACGCCCGCCTTTGCACGGACACGTGAAAGTGAGGTGTCCCAGAGCTGCCCTGCACACTCGGGGGCGGGGTTCGTCATTTCCTTCGGTGGTTTTCCCAGGGGCCTCCAGCATTTCCAGTTCTGACAGATCACTGACTATTCCGGAAAACTTCAGCCAATTAACCAACCGATGCTGAATATTTCTGCCTGGATGTGTCCGACCTAATAACTGTTTAAAACGCCAAAATGAGCTAAAGAATGAACACCACAGCCTTTGCGGGACCTCAACTTAAAAAGAAAACATGATTCACACACAGTTGGGAACGAGAGACGGGACCCCCAGGAGGCCTGCTAGTGAGGGCCCTTCTCGCAGGAACACGACGCTCAGACGCGGGGTCCGCTCCAGGCAGCAGCGGAGCCCACGGCCCAGCTGAGCCGCTGTCAGACTCGCGTCACACGATGCTCTACGTTCTTTTCTGACGCCGCAGAGGCTGAGGGAAGTTCACCAACACCGTTCCGTATCAGTTTAGGCAGAAAGCGCTAAGTTCCAAACTGTCGTCGTGTCAACCTGCACAGCGCAGACCTCTCGGAGGACGCGGGCAGACGGCACCTGCCCTCCAGTGGCTCCGGCTCAGGCCTCGAAGAGCCTGCGGAAGGCGGGCCCGACCTCGGCGACCATGTCGGAGGTGGTGGTGGCGCGTCCGTGCTTCTGGAAGGCCTGCTGGCTGCACTGCCGGGTGAGGGCGCAGGCGCCGAAGGCGGCCACGAGCAGCGGGCTGGGCCTGCAGGGAGAGGTCTCAGGGGCGGCCACCGCACCCTGCGCGTCCTGCCTGCCATCCCGGGACCCACGCTGGTAAGCTCAAGTCTAAGGGCCTCCGAGGCAGCCTCCCTACAGTGACCACAGCTGGTCACCGGGATATGGACGATCCTGACGGATGAGCGTCAGAAACAGCTGTGCATGTGGGAAGGGTCAGGACACCGCTGTCGCCCCAGGTGACCACACACAGCACCTGGTCAGCGTCAGCGCCCACTGTGTTCTAGGACCTGGAGGATGCTGAGGCCGGGCACACCTGCTAGCCATGTCGCTCAGACCCCCAGGGACACCTGCTTGATATATTGCTGAGACCCCCCCCCCCCCCCCAGGGACACCTGCTGGCCACGTTGCTCAGACCTCCCTGGGGACACCTGCTCACCACGTCACTCAGACCCCCCGGGGGACACCTGCTGGCCACATCGCTCAGACCCCCAGGGACACCTGCTTGCCTCGCTGGACCCGCCAGCACCCTGTCTGTACACACCCCACGGGTGTGCCGGTCAGGTCTGCGGTGACCCTGCAGCCTGGCACCATCACTGTGGCCAGGATGGGTGCAGAGCAGAGGTCTAGGTCCCAAGGGGTGGGGGTGCCCCAGCTCCCTCTACACCATCTGGGGAGGGGCCCCCCAGCTCAGAGCCCGGCTGCCTCGTGGAGACTCATCTGTCAACACGAGCTCCCCCCCGCCTGCGTGTCCCCCACCATGACAGCTGTTCTGAGAGCAGGTGCTGCAGAGCCCCAGGCAGCATCTCCCATACCAGCAGGGGCGGGAGCAGAGAGAACCACCTGTGCCCCGGAGGCCATCCAGCCAGGGGGATGGGGCTGCTTCCTGTGGCCAGACCAGTGGCAGGGATCAACCCGGCCAGGCCTGGGAGCTCTCCCCATGACACCGGTGTTTCACCGGGAGCATTCCAGTCTGCTCCTTACTATACGCACGAGCTGCTGAAACAGGAGGAACGAGACGGGACTTACCCGCCAGTCTTCTGGGGGCCGGCACGGAGGGCCCAGTGTGCCAGGACACCCAGGGAGCCCGACAGGAGGTCCCCCTGCCCCCCGCACCTGCGGCCGCTGCCCTCCTGGCTGCACACGAGCACTGCGGAGAAGAGGACGCATTGGGGGCGCCCTCCACCCCCCATCCCCATGCGGCAGCCTCCAGGCAAGTACGGCAGGCCGCCGCCCCCCAAGCAGCACCCAGGGTCTGAGGGGACAAGCACGCCCACCCCCAGGGCCCCTGTCCTCCAGGAGACTCGGAGCTGGTGGCGCCCCGGCTGGGACTTGTCTGCACCGTGAGAAGTTTCTGTTTCTTTGAAAATGTCTGAAGCAGTCATGACTCTGACTGTGTCAGGGATCAGAGGACCTTCTAGCATCTGAAGGACCCACAGGCCTCAGGGTCCCTTGGAGAATGCTCGCTGCGTCTCCTATCCAGCGTGTGTGCGCGTGTGTGGTGTGTGAGTGCGTGTGTCTGTAGTGAGTGTGTGTGCGAGTGCACACACGTGCCCAAGCCTGTGCTTCTCTGCCTCCTGGTTCCCATGACCCGGTCAGCAGCCCTGCGTGTCCAGTTGTTTGGTCACTGCCTGCTGGGCCTGGTGCCTCCGGGGGACTGCAAGAGCAGGAGGACCCTGCAGGGAGCAGAGGCGTTGCACACTGAGCCCGGAGACCCGGTGAGGACACGGGCAGGCGGCCCCCAAGGCTGTGCTTGGTGCCTGGGGGCTCCCGCGCTACCGGCCGCTCCTTGGCGTCTCCACTTTCTGGGTGCTTTTGTAAAACTTAACAAGCAGCAGGGAGACACTCAGTCCCCGTGTCTGTCTGCAGTGAGAGGGGGGGCGGCCCTCCCTGGGCCGTTGCACACGGCAGGGAAGGAGCATCAGCCGCCACGCCGGGGCCAGCCCGAGCCAGCACGCCCCATTGAGACCACCTCCCTGTGCAGAACACCGAGAAACAGGACAAAGCCAGGCTTCCTGAGGTGCGGACAAGCGGTCCTCCTGGGGCTGGTGCCCAGCGTGGCTGTGCCAACTGACACGCGGTGTGACGTCTGTGGCCACTCACCCTGCTCGCCGTCAGAGATCATGTCCTGCTCCCCCTTCTGCACCACGGTGACGTTGCCCAGGGCCTGGCTGAGTCTCAGCACAGCTCCGTGACGGTCCCCGCCATCCAGGGGTGCCCCCAGCTAGACAGGACCAGAGACACGGTGCTCATTGGACACGGAAGAGCCCGTCTGCCCGGGTTCCGACTCGTCTGGGGGCCTGCGGGGCACCTGCCAACAGCCCGACGAGCTCAGCCCTGAGGCCCAGACCACCCATGCTCCAGGCGGACAGTAACACAGCCCTCAGGGCAGAAACACCGCAGGGTGCCTGCCCCGACCTGGTCCCGGCAGAGTCAGGACCCCGGCCCACGGCACGGAGTCTGCAGGTTTGCCCGAATGACAGCTCTGAAGGACAAAGAGCAGACGCACATGGGCAACACGTAAGGACGCTGGTGGACAGACGCAGCTGACCCTTCAACCATTGTGGTGTGAATGGCACGGTCCTTACACGTGGGCTTTCTTCCACAGTAACTACAATCAGGCTGGCCGAATCCACGGAGGCAGAGCCGCAGGTGTGGAGGAACCGCGCGGAGCGAGGGCCGACGGAGGGACCCTCAGGCTCTCAGCAGCGTGCAGACGGCAGCACCTAGCCCCACGCTGTGGGGTCAGTAGTGCGGTTTGATCTCGTCCTCGCAAACCCTATGACGTGGACCCCGTCCTACCCCACCTCTTAGAGGAGGGGACACAGGGCAGGGACGAAGCAATCACCCAGGGGGGCCCAGAGGCCGGGCTGACCCCCGAGTCCACCACCCAGCTTTCACCCTGTCAAGGACGCTGACCGGAGGATGCCGTGGAGTGCACACGGTCACCTGCCGTGGCTGGCTGACTCACCACGGCCTCGGACAGTCTGCTGAACTCCACGTGGTTGGGGGTGAGGACCGCCTTCCGGTAGCCCTGGATGAGGGCTGGCTGCTGGGCGATAAGCCAGAGCCCGTCCTGCGGACGAGGACTCAGGTCATTCAGGAGCAGCCACAGGGGCTGTGGTGAGGAGAGGGCAGGGCAGGGGCCATACTCACTGCGTCGATGACCACGGGGATGCCCCTGGCCTTGGATGCTTCTAGAATGCCCTGCAAGAAAGGAAGGCAGCTAAGCAGTGAGCAAGGCTCTTCTCTGGCTTGATGCACGTGTCCTAGAACTGACTGCGGCTATGGTGCGAACTCGGTGAGCACACGAAGCCACGCGGCTGCGCTCCGTGAGTGAGCACGCCGCCGCGCACACCTCCTGCCGGAATCGCTGAAGGAAAGCAGGACGCTGGGTCCCGGAGAAACTGCCTCCCTGAGGCGGCCGCGCGGCCGGGCCTCTGCCTCCCTGAGGTGGCCGTGCGGCCGGGGGTTTTCCTGTCGTAATGTATGAGATTTTCACACGCATTCAGCTCATTCATTTCAAGTGTACAGTTTGCAGCCATCACCACGATCAGCTTCAGGATGACCTTTTCATCAACCGAGAAAGGAGCCCCATACCCTTTCTGCCTGGCTGCAGACAGGCTGTTGCACAGCTCACACCAGACGGCGACCTCGCTCAGGAAAGACCTACTAAGTGTCTGTGCCTGGGCAGCACCAGGGGAGCCGAGAGGGGCGAGCAGAGGGCAGGCCCGTGTGTTAGCTGGGGCCCGGTCCGTGCCACAGACGCTCCAGCAGGTCTACGCTGGCTCACTCCCAACCTCTAACTCACACGCTGCAGAGTAGCTTTTATTTTTTTTTAAAGATAAACACACTAAAGGTTTTATTATGAATTTTTAAAAATAACAAAGAACTTGAAGCACAGAGAACCCCGACTTTCATCACCTTAAATTCACCCCCAATCCCTCTTGATACAGATTATGTTTTCACGTGTCTATAAAAATCACTTTTATTTTAGTATTTTAGATACAGTATTGCTTGACTGAGCACAGCCCACGTGTCTGTAAGATGGTTCTAAGAAAAGATGAAAAGTATTCCAGACAGATAACATGTCAAAGTTTGCTTGCGTGCTCGCCATCTGGGCGGGTGAGGACAGGCCCTCCACATGGACTGTGTGTAAACAAGCACCCCCTTGCATCAGTCGCCGCCCTCGGCAGCTCGGTCCCTGCGGGGCCGGCAGTGAGTCTGTGGGTCCAGAAGAACACACGCGCTGAGAGGCTGCAGAGGGGTGCCCCCGACCACACGCACTGAGAGGCTACAGAGGGGCACCCCCGACCACACGCGCCGAGAGGCCGCAGAGGGGCGCCCCCGACCACACGCGCCGAGAGGCCGCAGAGGGGCGCCCCCGACCACACGCGCCGAGAGGCCGCAGAGGGGCGCCCCCGACCACACGCGCCGAGAGGCCGCAGAGGGGCGCCCCCGACCACACGCGCCGAGAGGCCGCAGAGGGGCGCCCCCGACCACACGCGCCGAGAGGCCGCAGAGGGGCGCCCCCGACCACACGCGCCGAGAGGCTGCAGAGGGGCGCCCCCGACCACACCGTGTGTGATGACTGGTCCGACTGTCGGCGCCAGCGTCACAGACCCTCTCCCGGGTCACAGTGACAGGGACGCCCCCGGGCACCAGCTGTTCTGAGTCCCGCGCCAACCAGGCCCGTGCAGAGTGCTCCGCAGACGTGGCTCTCTGTGACCAGGGCACGCTGCCCTAACAGGAGCGCCAGACCGCGAGCTGAGCAGGCTGCTGGCGGCCCTGGCAGGGAGGGCACCGCGAGCCTGACCCGAGCCGGGCCACTGCGAACACCGCTCGGCCCCAACACTGGGACCCGCATCACGGCGGGACCCGCAGTGGCCGCCCCAGCCACAGCACGAGGGCCCGCGCCTGGTGCGGTCTTGCTCTACATGCATCTCTCCTCACACCCCTTCCTCCTCCGTCCCCAAACCCCAACTCCCCCACCACGAGCCTCACAGGATGACAAGCAGCAGGAGACATGATGCGCATCAGACTTCCCGTGACCAGAGCAGTCTCCTGGGAGAGGCCGCGGTTACCTTGACGTTCTCCAGCAGAGCGTCATCCCTGCCGAGGCCGGGCCCCACCACCAGGGCGTGCAGTCGGGGCAGCCACTGCTCCACGTCGCGAACAGCCTCCGGGCCATCCCTGAACAGGAAGAGACGCCCCATTGGCTTATTTTCATGCTTGTTTCCTTTACTAATCAAAATACAGACTTTTGGCGGATTTCCCCCAGGGTCCTTTTCCTGTCCCAGGACCCGAGCCGGGGCTCCTCCAGGACCGTCCACCCAGCTGCAGGACGCCCTCCTGGCCTCCCCCATGCCCACCGCCCCCCACTCCCATCTGCTCCCTGCTGCCTCCACACCAGGCCCTCCCCCGCTACCCACACCCCTGCCTCCCAATTTAAACACCATCCACCCGGCCCTTCTCCTCCGCAGGGCACCCCCAGGACCCGACAAGTGCCTCCCTCTGGGCCCCAAGGGCTTATTCTCAACACAGTGGCCTGACAAGCCTTTTAAAGCATCAGGCTCCAGCAGAGCCTCTGTGACGTTCAGAAAGCCAGGTGGGCACTTGAGCAAACCGTGGGCTCCCGTCTCATATAAGTGAAAGCCAGAGCCCCTAAGATGAGGCTCACGACCACCGTCCGGTCGCCTGACCCGTCCTGAGCGCCCATGCGGAGCGCCTCCAGCGGGAGCTGCTACACTCTTTCCGCACCTCCCCGCGTCTGCAGGCTGCACTGGACGCCACGCCCTGTGCCACTGCCCGCCCCCAGACTACGCACAAGCGCACCTGCCTTGCGCGCACCCCGTGTTCCCTGTGTGGGACGCCCGTGGCCCCCGCCCCACTCACAGAATGGGGTGCACGATCAGCTCCGGGCTGTAGGCCTTGATCACGGGCGCGGCCTCCTGGGTGCAGAACACGTGGGACAGATCCGCGCCCTGGGGGAGGGCACAGCAGGCGGCTCAGGCCGGGCTCGCCTGACAGCCCGCAGAGCGCGCGGCCCTCCGCAGCCATCCCGACCCGCAGCACAGTCTGCAGGCGCGCTGGCCGCCGCGGCTCGCCCACCCAGCACGAGGCGGATGAGAGGGTGCTGGCCAGCGGCAGAGCCTGAGAAAGGCCTGGAAGGAAAGGCGGACACTGCCGCCACCCAAGGAGCCTGGCGTGCTGCAGTCCAGGGGGTCGCCAAGAGCCGGACATGACTGAGCGACTGAGCGAGGGGCAGGGCGCCAGCCACCAGGCGGCGTCACCGTGAGGTCTGCGGGCTGCAGGGTCCACCTCAGGTCCCCGGGCCACCAGGCCTTCGGGATGCGCGTGATCAAAATGCCCAGGCAGTGGCCGCGGTGAAAAGGTGTCCACTGCTTGTGCGAGGCCTGAAAAGGCAGCCCGCGATCACTGTGGCAAGGAGCACTTCTAATAAAACTTGAATTTAAGAGAAAAATGAGTCCCCATCTGAGTTACTCTGTGGCTACACAAAAGGTCAGCGTAGATTTAAACGTGTCTGTCACCCGGGGTTACCGGAAACGTTATTTAGATTTCTGTCAGAAAACATCTGCTGCAGTCATATTTAAATGATCCGACGTTTTCACTAAAAAAATCCTAACAAAGAAGCTATAAGCAAACATACCACTTTGAGAGCTGAGATTGCTGCAAAATAGGGGGCTCCAGTGTACCTAAGGAAATATTTACAGTCAAAAGTGAGAATGAGGCAAGCACTACCCAGACCTCAACAGAAACCTGTCTCCTAGCACACACTAGTTCAGCAAGATTTCTATCAACTGAAAAAAGTTTTTCAATTCCAGGAATAATTAATTGTAAAATATAATAGTATCTACAATATCAGCAAAAATCATAAACTTTCTAGGAATTAACCTTATAAACACATGGTAATTGTACAGGGAAAAATTTAAAACCTGTTAAAGTATAGCAGAGATAGACACTTGATGAGATGACTTAACATTATAAAGACGACACTTCTCTCTAGACTAACAGAGACGTAGAAAGCACTGGAGTTACGGGAAATGCCCACAGGTGCACGTGAGAGAAAAGGCAATACCGACTGAACAAGACTGGGGCTCTGTTGGCAAGGAGGACGGGTGGGGACGCGTGTTGGGGGAAAACCAAAAGGCAAAAAATCTGGAGGTCTGAGAAACCAGCGAGAGTTCGCCTAAGGCCCCTGCAGAGAGGGAGTGTGCTCGAGGGGACCACGGACCACCTGGACTGGCCGGTGCCCCAGGGGCAGGACCCAGCCCAAGAGCAACAGCAGGCGGAGGCCACGATCCCTCGCCCAGTCAGGGTCCCCTGCTTTCTCTGCTGTTCAATCAAACGTTCCTCATGGAAAATACTGCCATAGTATCAGCTGACACTTGGAAATGATTCCTGGAGTCCAGCTAGACAGACAGACGGATGGGTGGATGCTGCATCACTTACTCCCGGCAGCCTCCCACCACGCCGATCCTCCCGTCCTGCCCTTTGTGCTTCTTGGTGGTCAGGGCAGGGACCACGCTTCTCACCAGCTGCAAAGTGCTTTCCATGTCCTTTACTGAGTGTGCTTTATGCAGCGAAAATGCTCTTTTTAACACTGAAAAACAGGAAAATGTTCAGAAAAGTAAAGAGCTATCAATATATATAAAAAAAACAGACATTAATCAAAATACTTCCCAAAGCTGACTTAACATGAATGCTGCAGACTTTTATTCAGCGGTTTCAGGATTTCATTTCCACAACAAAATGAGGTTAGAAATGACACAACACTAACAGCTGTGCTAAGGTACCAGACTTGCTCTGAAACCCATCAGACGCCTTGAAAACCTACTTAAGCCTTGAGAAAGCTTTCCTAAGCGCACTGCTGCTCACTGAGCTACACATACTCACCACAATCCTCCTGCAAGCTTATTAGGTCCCCCCTCCCCCTTTGTTACTCCCACTGTCTATTCAGGCCAGACAGGTTCATGTTCTTCCCGATTCAGTTTTCTAGTCTTGGCTCCCATACTCAGGTAAAGATACAAATCAAGTATCTAATCAACGGGAAATGGCATTCTAAATAAAGAACACATCTTACACTGGGCTCAAAGTGGTTTTTTACTTTTCTGGCCATGCCACAAAGCACACAGGATCTCAGTTCCCTGACCCGAGATTGAACCTGTGCCCCCCGACCCACAGTGGAAGCATGGAATCTTAATCACGGGACAGCCAGGGAAGTCCCCAAAGTAGCATTTTAAAATAGTCTGATCCCTGAACTTTCTATAAACAGCCAATTTTAATCGGCCTTTCTTGAAAAACTTCCTGTGCTGTATGTTTTGCCATATTATTTAAAACATCTCAACTGTGAGAGAAATTCTATGTTCCGTAGAGCCCAATGTATAAATGGGTAATAAAGCACGCATTTTCTCTAGAATTACAGGATCTGTGCTGATACGAACAACACTTTCACATAAAAGGCATCCAACATTTTTATCTTCCCGTTATCTTGGCAGTGGAGAAAAACTACACGTGGGTCATAAGGTCAAGTGAAGATCAGAAGCTGACTCAGCTCCATATGGCAAAACAGCTTGATCTTAATATTGCTCATACTGTTTTACTTTTCATTCAACAAAATTATTCAAGTAATATTCTTTAGTGAGTAGATGTAAATGCCTCCTTAGTTGATACATCAGATGCTTAGACCCCAAGATGTAAAAAGAATATCAATTACCATCCAACCAAACACCTTCCCACTTTCTTCCAAATCAATACAGGATTAAAATTCCAAACAGAACCTCTATAAACCTTTGGCCATGAAAAGGCACAGGAAGGTTTGCTCAACCATCAGCCTAGCCACTGACCCTTGATTCCGGTCCAACCTGACACACCACCGAGGTGCTGGGCCGACAACCAGCTCTCACTCCTCGCCCCCGCCTCGGTCCCGTCTGCACCCCGAATCCCCAGCCATGCGCTGTCCTCCCAGCGTGCACAGTGGCTGTGAGACACAGCTGTGTGGGCACCCCGGCCAGCTGCAGGACGGGAACCTGAGCTGCTGCAGGAGAATTTAAGGGCAGCCCTGCCAACCACTGACGGCCCTCTGTGCGGTCAAGTGCTCTCCAGGCGCCTGTTTGAACATGACTGGTCAATGTGAGCACATCAGAGAAAGGCAGCCCCTCCAAATACCCCAGAACAGTAAACACGGGTGCTTTCTAAAGACTAGAAGCTGAACCTAAACTTACCAGTCACTCGAGGATTACGCTGGGTTCCTTAGAATGTTCTGGCTTTATCAGTTACCATTACTTTAATCTAAGCACCTAGCTTCACACAAAATACCCCTAAGACTACCCCTCTACCTCAGCCTCTGCAGAATGCTGTAGGTAGGGTTCCCACCTGTGACTTAAGGGCTGGACTCCACCCTCAACCACCCCGGACAGAGTCTGGCACAAAATAAGCCACTCAGTAAACGTCTGATGAATTAAAAGCATCGTGGTTCACTCTAGCGGAAGCCAGTTTATCCTTCTTTTACAGAGAAGGAAACTGAGACTCAGGACAGACCTGCGAAGACGCCACGGTTACGAATGGATAAGCCTGGGCAGAACACAGCATTTTACCAAAATACTGTCATTTTCAGGCAGAAAAAAAATTTAATCAAAAAAAAAGTCAATCACACCACCAACCAAAAGACAAATCAAATGCTTCTCATGTGCCTTCTGAAAGCAATGTGTGATGGGTTAAAAAAAAAAAATCACTGCTGGAAAAAAAAATCATATCACTCTTGAGAAGTACAGGAGTTTTAGTTAACTGCAATCGTATGAATGCAAAGCACAACTCACACTGCTCATCCATAACACTCACCTGAGATGAACACGTGTTCATGAAAGAGCCAAAGGAAGATCAATTAAATTTCCCTATGCTCCACAGAAAAGCAAGTTTCAGCTAGCTCTCTAACATACACCATTTGGACTTTGCCACAGAAATGCTGAAACATGCACACCAAACCTAAGGATAAAAAGGCCTTGAGGAGAGGCAACTTGAAATTTACCCCATTAAGCAATTTGTCTTCATACAATTCTGAATCTGGAGGAACAGGTCAAAGCTGTCTGGTTTTTGGGTTAAACGAATGTAGCTGAGGAGAGGTAAATAGATTCCTTTACTCTGGGCTGTTTTCTGGAGTTACTTGCCACTCACAACTGTGCGATCTCCAACAACTTCATGTGAACTGTGGCTAATTTGGAACCAGTGACAACAATCTTTAAATTAACCTGGAGATACCATAAGGCCGGGAGGGGAAGTCAGTGACCTGCAATTCTGGGTTTTTTTCTGGTAAAAAGTTCAGCAAGTCGGCCTAATGATGAAACCTCAAGCAGACTCAAAGAGAAATCTTGACAGACCACAGCAGAATGTATGGATTTTAGGTAAACAGCGACCAACAAAATATCTCCAGACAAACCGTGGCGGAGGGGGCGTGCAGGGGGCGGAAGGGCCCGGGCAGGCGTGCCCGGGGGAGCGCAGCAGCTGGGGGAACTGGGGTGCCCAGCACCCCCAGAGCGCCGCCCCGGGGGGCCGCTGCGAGGGGCACGGCCAGGGTGCGTCTCCCCGTTCCGGCCCCTCTCGGGGCGAGCCTGGCTCGGAGCCCCCTCTTTACCGCGGCGGAGGGCGGCAGGCTCCCCACTCCGTCGTGACAAGGGGGGCCCCAGGCCAACCGACCGTGTGAAGAACGTCTCCACAGACTCGTGGGGACGGAGGACGCGCTCGTCCGGTTCACCCCGCTCCTCCTCCCGCCTCTTCGGCAGCCGAGGCCGGGCCCTCGGGGTCACTCGGCGGCCGCCCACGCCCCGGGGGCCCCCCACGGCGGCGCCCCCCGCCCGGGCCCGCGGCCGAGTACCTGCGTCCAGCGGCGGCCCGTAGAGCGCCAGCGCGGCCGAGAGCACCGCCACCACGGCGGCGCCGGCGACCGCGGCCCCTGCCCGGACGGCCATGCCCCGGAAGGCCGGCAGCGCTCTTACCTGGCCGGCAGCCCCGGACCGCCCGGCAGCCGGGACCCACGGCCATCCGCGGACTTCCGGGCTCCCGGCCGCCCCCGCGCCGCCTCGGGGACCGCCGCTACGGCGGACTTCCGGGCTCCCGGCCGCCCCCGCGCCGCCTCGGGGACCGCCGCTACGGCGGACTTCCGGGCTCCCGGCCGCCCCCGCGCGGCCGCAGGCGTCACAGCTCTCTGCGGACGTGCGAGCTGTTCGCCCCGCGCTCTAGCCGGAAGCGGGCTTCACTCCCGGGAGTCTCTGACCCGGGCCGCTGCACCACGGGCTGGCCTCCGCCGGTCCCTGAGGACTGTTTTGTTTTGTTTTTAAGAAGTATTTATTTTCTTTATTTGGCTTCACCAGATCTTAGCCGACAAAGGTCCGTCTAGTCAAGGCTATGGTTTTTCCTGTGGTCATGTATGGATGTGAGAGTTGGACTGTGAAGAAGGCTGAGCGCCAAAGAATTGATGCTTTTGAACTGTGGTGTTGGAGAAGACTCTTGAGAGTCCCTTGGACTGCAAGGAGATCCAACCAGTCCATCCTAAAGGAAATCAGTCCTGAATATCCATTGGAAGCACTGATGCTGAAGCTTAAACTCCAATTCTTTGGCCACCTGATGCGAAGAACTGACTCATTGGAAAAGGCCCTGATGCTGGGAGGGACTGGGGGCAGGAGGAGAAGGGGACGACAGAGGATGAGATAGTGTGATGGCGTCGCCAACTCGATGGACATGAGTTTGAGTAAGCTCTGGGAGTTGGTGATGGACGGCAAAGCCTGGTATGCTGCAGTCCATGGGGTCACAAAGAGTCAGACACGACTGAGCGACTGAACTGAATTGATCTTAGTTGGTGCATGTAGGATCTAGT
The DNA here is from genome assembly GCF_019923935.1 of Bubalus bubalis. NCBI lineage: Eukaryota > Metazoa > Chordata > Mammalia > Artiodactyla > Bovidae > Bubalus > Bubalus bubalis. The sequence continues at coordinate 1,914,454 of NC_059169.1, forward strand.
TCCCTGACCAGGGATCAAATCCCAGCCCCCTACGCCGGGAGCATGGAGTCTTAGCTGCTGAACCACCAGGGAAGTCCCTCAGCAGCTTTCTTAAAAACATCAATAAAATAGTCAGTGAAAACTTGGCTTCTGGTGCTGATCGGCTGAGCTATGACTGATCTCCTGCCTCAGCTGTTGCTGCATCAGGAGGAGGGAGGATGGGCTTCCATAATGTCACTGCAGCCTTTTCTCATTGGTCAGGTTGATGAGATCAGGGAACAGAATCATTAAAATCGCTGATGATGAAAGTGCTCCTCACGTTGGTCACGTTTGCAGAGGGCGCTGTGTGTGTTCTCGCGTAAAATCCAGGAGCGTATTTCTCCATCCTTTCTCCCCGCATTTACCAAATAAGCCTCACCGAGCTGAGTCTGAGATCAAGGGATTCACCTTATTCATCCCTGATCCGGAAGTTAGGCTGAGAGAAAATAAGACATCTAGTTTTATTTATCTGTGTGTGTATGCACATTGGCACACTAATGTATCAACCACCGGTAAATGAAGTGACAGGCTTTTCTCAATAGCTCTAATCTCAAAGACTTGAGAAGGCCCACATTTCTGACAAAAATATAATAATATAAAGTTGTATATATAATTTTATGTAATTGTATAATATATCAGTTCAGTTCAGTTGCTCAGTGGTGTCCGACTCTTTGCAACCCCATGAATCGCAGCACGCCAGGCCTCCTTGTCCATCACCAACTCCCGGAGTTCACCCAGACTCATGTCCACCGAGTCAGTGATGCCATCCAGCTGTCTCATCCTCTGTCGTCCCCTTCTCCTCCTGCCGCCAATCCCTCCCAGCATCAGAGTCTTTTCCAATGAGTCAACGCTTCGCATGAGGTGGCCAAAGTACTGGAGTTTTAGCTGTAGCATCATTCCTTCCAAAGAAATCCCAGGGCTGATCTCCTTCAGAATGGACTGGTTGGATCTCCTTGCAGTCCAAGGGACTCTCAAGAGTCTTCTCCAACACCACAGTTCAAAAGCATCAATTCTGCGGCGCTCAGCCTTCTTCACAGTCCAACTCTCACATCCATACATGACCACAGGAAAAACCATAGCCTTGACTAGACGAACCTTTGTTGGCAAAGTAATGTCTCTGCTTTTTAATATGCTGTCTAGGTTGGTCATAACTTTCCTTCCAAGGAGTAAGCGTCTTTTAATTTCATGGCTGCAGTCACTATCTGCAGTGATTTTGGAGCCCAGAAAAATAAAGTCTGACACTGTTTCCACTGTTTCCCCATCTATTTCCCATAAAGTGATGGGACCGGATGCCATGATCTTTGTTTTCTGAACGTTGGGCTTTAAGCCAACTTTTTCACTCTCCACTTTACCTTCATCAAGAGGCTTTTGAGTTCCTCTTCACTTTCTGCCATAAGGGTGGTGTCATCTGCATATCTGAGGTTATTGATATTTCTCCCGGCAATCTTGATTCCAGCTTGTGCTTCTTCTAGTCCAGCGTTTCTCATGATGTACTCTGCATATAAGTTAAATAAGCAGGGCGACAATATACAGCCTTGACGTACTCCTTTTCCTATTTGGAACCAGTCTGTTGTTCCATGTCCAGTTCTAAATGTTGCTTCCTGACCTGCATATAGGTTTCTGGTGGTCAGGTGGTCTGGTATTCCCATCTCTTGAAGAATTTTCCACAGTTTCTTGTGATCCACACAGTCAAAGGCTTTGGCATAGTCAATAAAGCAGAAATAGATGTTTTTCTGGAACTCTCTTGCTTTTTCCATGATCCAGCAGATATTGGCAATTTGATCTCTGGTTCCTCTGCCTTTTCTAAAACCAGCTTGAACATCTGGAAGTTCACGGTTCACGTATTGCTGAAGCCTGGCTTGGAGAATTTTGATCATTTCTTTACTAGCATGTGACAACACAAAGAAAAAACACAAGCTGCATTGTCTGGATATAAGATATCTAATTCCTGCACAATGGCTTGGAGAATTTGGGAGAGGTGTCTAAACTTTCTGAGTCATAGAGTTTTCATCACCAAAAACTGGAATTAGATTAGATAGCCTCTAATGTTTCTGTCAGCTCTCAAAACATACATGCTTAATCTAGTAATACATTTTGCTTATATTTTATCTTTGATTTAGTTTGTGACTTATAATATTGTTTTGAAGTCCTGTAAGAGGAACAGAAATGTGGTTGGGTTTTGTCAATAATCTAGGATTTAAATGGAGCAAGTGCCAAATAAGGTTCAAATATCTCCCCTACATCTTTTTTTCAATTGAAGTTTTTATCCAGAATAAAATTACAGAAACCGCCTGGAAGGGTGGCTGGGTGATGTCACCAGATTGGACATACCCTCTGTACCTAAGACACATAAGTTCCATCAACCTCAGAGGTTCAGCCTCTGCTAAAGTAGGCTGTATTTCTCAGTTATTCTTGGCAAATTGTGTAACAGAGCCAAGAAAGCTGTTCCTCTGCCCGTTAGGGTGCAAGGCTGAGATTCAAACTGACAGAAGACAGATGAACAGGAGGAAAGACAAATTCTACTTGTTGTTAATATTTTAACTTTTCTCCCATGAAAGGAGACTTCATAGAAAAAAAAGACCCAAAGAAGCAGTATGATTAGGAGGGGGCGGGCATATATGCCATTTTAACAAAAGATGGTAAACGTGGACAAGTGACGAGACAAAGGAAACAGGTTTTGGGCTTTCAGGGGTGGAACACTGTGGAAAGGTAGTGCCTGGGGACGCTACTGGGGACACGGGCTGCCCGGTGAGGTTTAGTCTATGCGACGCCCTGGCTCGGTCTCCGCCTCCGGAGGCACAGGTTGTCCTTCCCTTCCTGGTGGGACAGAGGGCCAGCCCCTCCCCAGGGCAGGTGGAGGGCAGAGAGCGTCTCCGGTGTCTGCTGTTTCCTAGTTGTCTTCAGCTCAGAAGGATCTTTATGCCAAAGTGGTCTACTTGAGGGTGGAATCATTTGCAGTATACCTGGGAATGGAGACTTCAACAGTGTTGTCCATTTCATCTTTCTATGATGGAAATGTTCTCTGTGTTTTTACCCCGGTAGCCATGAGCCCTCCGTGTCAATGGAGTCCATGGAACATGGCCAGTGCAACGGAGGGGCTAAATTTTACATTTGAATTAACTTAAATTTAGATAGGCACACACGGTCTGCCATGCAGGGCAGTACAGCTCTAGTATATTAAGAGCCTAAACAATTGGAAAATATTTAGGTTAGCTTTGGGCTTCCCAGGTGGCGCTAGTGGTAAAGAATCGGCCTGTCTATGCAAGAAACTTAAGAGTCTTGGGTTCAACCCCTGGGTTGGAGAGATCCCCTGAGGGCAATAAGGCAACCTGCTCCAGTATTCTTGCCTGGGAAGTTCCCTGGGCAGAGGAGCCTGGTGCTGCAAAGAGCTGGATACGCCTCAGGGCACGCGCGCACACACACACAGACACACACACACAGACACACACACACAGACACAGACACACACACAGACACACACACACAGACACACACACACACAGACACACACACACACAGACACACACACACAGACAGACACACACACAGACAGACACACACACACACAGACACACACACACAGACAGACACACACACACACAGACACACACACACACAGACACACACACACACACAGACACACACAGACAGACACACACACACACAGACACACACACACACAGAGACACACACACACAGAGACACACACACAGACACACACACACACAGACACACACACACAGACACACACACACACAGACACACACACACACAGACACACACACACAGACACACACACAGACACACACACACACATCAGCTTTGAGCAGGAGAAATTTCAGCTTGTGCTGTATCGCTTGCTGCACCCAGCGCTCCGGGTGACACTTCATCCTGGGATGTTAGCTTTTTCAGTTGCTCCACGTTTACCCGGAGTACCCTCGACTGTCTCTAGGATGAAGTGTCCTCAAGGGGAGTAATTTTGGATGATCATCAGTTCTGAAGCAGTTTTGCAAATTGGCCCAGACCTAACCATTCTTACCAGACAGTTCTGTATTTATGTCTGATCCTTCAGACGTCATTCAAGTAGAACTTCTGCCGGAGGTAAGTTAGAAATGAACTCAGGAGTCAATTATGAAATTTTATCTTGGCAGTGAGAGGAACATACACCTTTCTAGAGTCTTGATCCACCATTGTTTCTGCGAAATGTTTTCTTCTTGGCACAAATTACATCTTCAGGTCTTGCTAAGAGTTGATGTCTGACATTCACACTTATATTCTGTCTTGAATAAATAGCCTGAAGCAGGTGTTGGCAAACTGGCAAGGGGCCTTGAACGTGAGATCCAGGAATCTGAATCCAATCCAGGAAGCAGGGAGACCTAGTGAAGAATCTTAAGGAGAGGATTAGACCTTCTGTTTGCTTTGTGAGCATAACGATTTTATGGGTCAGAGTCATTTCTTGTAGCTGACTCAGGGGCAAGTTAAAGAAAAGAGAGAGAGAAGCCAGGCTGCATTTATCATGCTTAGGGAGTATGGTACTATTAAATTTAAAACAATGGTTGGCATAGTCAACCAACTTATTAGGTAGGGAAGAAACGATGCAGTCCAAGTTTGTGGAGGAAAATCATTTGCTTATTCTATAGGCCACATGAGTCACTGAGTAAAAATCTGAGCATTGAAGTTTTATCACCCTCCATCTAGGAGATGTGAGGAGCAATTAGGAAAGATGAATAATAAGGATATAGCGTTTTATGTCAACTTAGATCACCAATAAATACTCTAGAGAAAAGCAGAGACCACACTGTCTGCCTTAAACTCAAACGGCCGGAGGAACGCATCTGATGTCTCCGTGATCAGTACAGCGAGAGGGGTGTGCAGCTTCGCTTCTGTGGAAATTAAGACAAGCTCCGGGTCTCGGTACCTGACCAGGCTTCTCACACTGGGCTCCTAATTTCGGAGATGCTGGCAGCTAGGACTTAAACATACCTTTTTTTTTTTTTTTTTTTTGGAGGGGCTGGGGAACATGACTCAGTGCTCCTGTGGAAGCGAGTGAGACCCAGACACCAAACGGAGTCAGGGGGGCATCTGAGTGTGATCTATCCTACCCCACGCTAGTTGATTTACACCTCTAGCCTTCCTGAGACTCACTTCCTTAGCCAAATGTTGAAATCTATATTAATCCATGAGAAAAAGAAGGTCTTAGATGTTGCGCTGGTGGGTCAGTGTTACAGGTGGATTTTTCTTTCTTTTGCTGACTTCACTTGTTTTTTCTTTTTTCGGCCCTGCCACACAGCATGTGAGATCCTAGTTTGCCGATCAGGGACCAAACCCAAGCCCTTCGGTTGGAGGCGTGGAGTCTAATCACTGGACCTCCAGGGAAGAAAGTCCCTGACTCTGCTTTTGTCCAGCGTCAAAGGTCAGCAGACAGGACTCAGAGGAGAAGTGTTCTGCTTGCTCTCTGAACAGCCTGTCTCCAGTGCTGGAGGGACTCTGGGGGCGACTGGGGAGCAGTCAGGCAGGCCGAGGTGAGGGCAGGGAGCTGCCGCCACACAGGCTGGGTGTCAGCTGACAAATCAATAAACGGTCCACAATACAAACGGAAAAGGGCTTTATTTGAGCCAAACTGAGGACTAGCTTGGAAGCCCGCTTCTCGGGTGACTCTGAGGAAGCACTCCAGAGAAGCGGGGTTTCCAGCAGTTCTATATCTTGTCAGAACAAAGAACATTAAACAAGTCAGGGATATATTTCCAGGAAACACACACACCCCAGCACGCACACAGCAAATCAGCCTGGCCTCGCACCCAGGAAGGGCGTCTTCGCATCAAAGGAGGACAAGTGCTGGAGTGCCAGGATGGGAGGCATTTAATCTTTAACACGGACCTTCTTCACTTTTGGCCAATGTGCCCTTTTCTTGAACAATTAAAGCAGATGTGCAATGAGCGTTTGAGAGGCCATAAACAGGCTACTTTAGTTAGCACTGAGTTCAGGTTAAATCAGGTATCAGCCAGAATGACTTCCCTCTATCTCAATATGTGAACACTTCTTTTATCGTTGGTGGTAAGGATGTGTGATGAATGCTGCCCTAGTAATAATATGTTGGTGCTTCAAATGGGCTTCTGCTTCTACCTTTAGCACGTGGGGAGACGGGCCTGGCACATCCTTATAAAGACAGCTCTGGGAGACTTCCCTGGCGGTCCAGTGGTTAAGCCTTTGTGTTTCCACTGCAGGGGGCACGGGTTAGATCCCTGGTCAGGGAACTAAGATCATATAAGCCAAGAGTTATAGACAAAAAAAAAAAAAAAAATTGAAATCAGTAAATGACTTTTTAAAAAGACAGCTCTGCCCTAGCTCTCCCTCCCTGTGTCCACAAGTGTGTTCTCTGCATCTGTGCCCCTATTCGTGCTCTGTAAGTAGGTTCATCAGTACCATTTTTCTAGATTCTGTGTATAAACATTAAAACGCAATATTTGTGTCTTTCTTTCTGACTTACTTCACTCTGCATGACAAGCTCTAGGTTCACCCGCATCACTGCGATGGACTCAATTTTGTTCCTTTTTACGGCTCAGTAATAATTCATTGTGGGCTTCTCAGGTGGCGCTGGAGGCAAAAAACCTGCCTGTCAGTGCAGGAGATGCAAGAGACTCGGATTCGATCCCTGGATAGGGAAGGTCCTCTGGAGGAGGGCACGGCAACCCACTCCAGTATTCTTGCCTGGAGAATCTCATGGACAGAGGAGACTGGCGGACTACAGTCCATGGGGTGGCAGAATTGGACATGACTGAAGCAAGTTAGCATGCACTCTGTGTAGGGTAAGGGAGCTAGAGAAGGCGAAGTTCAGAAAAAGAATGAGACCGGCACTTTACAGGAACAGATCACCTTTAATGAGGCGAGAAGGGGCAGCAGTCAGATTAGTGAGCTGCTGCATAACCTAAGAAATGAGTAAGATATATAGACATGTATATGGAAAGTTACAGTCTTAAGGGAGCCTGTTCTTCTCCAAGGTTGTTCGGAGTAGTTATCTCTTAAACGGCTGGGGCCAAGAATTTTGGAGATCGGCCAGAGGCTGGACTGGCTGGGAGCTGGGCGTAACCAACCTAATGTCCATTTTTTTCTTCAGGTGAGAGAGTTCTTTGTTTTGCATAGAATGGTGGGGAGGACCTGGAGGGGACTTTTAACTCCAGGCTACCTCGAGCCTTGCAACTTTCCTTCAGTCCATTGTGTCTAGTTCCACATCTTTATCCACTCATCTGTCGATGGACTTCTCGGTGGCTTCTACGTCCTCATTTCTGTGAACAGTGCTCCAGTTAAGCACTGGGTACTTGTGGGGTTTTTTGTCTGTTTGAATTACAGCTTTCTCAGGGAATCTGCTCAGTAGTGGGATTGCTGGGTCACATGCTAATTCCATGTTCAGTTTTTAAAGGAATCTCCATACTGTTTTCTACAGTGGCTGTATCAACATTTAGGTTTATTGCAGGGCCAGGCAAGGAGATGTGTGGCTCCTGTTCTAAAAAGCCCCAAGCTCCCCCAGGGTTTCAGCAAAACATTTTTAAAATTTTTAGTTGTTTCTTTGGCTATGCCAGGTCCTACTTGCGGCGTGTGGGATCTAGTTCCCCAACAGGAATCAAATCCGGGCCCCCTGGAACAGAAGCGTGGAGTCTTAGCCATTGGACCACCAGGGATGTCCCAGGCAAAGCGTTTTAAAAAGCCAGGTGAGGATTGGGGTTGCAGGGTCTGTGATCAGCTTGTACAGGGTTCTCTGATTGGCGGGTGATGAGGTAACAGAGTGGAGTCTCAGGAGTCAACATTCTCAGTCCTTAGGCACCAGCAGGCTGTGCTCGTGGTCATCACTTACCTAACATCTTCCTTTTGGTGGGGGTAGAGGGTGTCACATCTGCAAAACTCAGGAAATGTACATCAAATACTGTCATCTATCCTATAGGTACTTCAGAGAAGAGCTAAAGCAGAGGATGTGAGGAAGGCCCGTCTCAGTCCTGGGCAGGCCCCGAGGGGTCCTGCTCGGTTACAGTGAATTGGACCACATCCCGCCTCGCCAGTAGAAAAGAGTAGCTCCAAAGGTCTGCAGGAAAGGAAAGGATTTTAAAGGTGGAGGTGAGTGGAGTGAGCGGATTTTGAGCAAAGAACGCATTGTTGGAGGCAAGGTCACACTCCTCCCAGAGATGGAAGGGGTCTAGGAGTCAGGATCACCCCCAGTGGCGACCAGGAAATACCAGGGTGGCTGATGCAAGATCACATTCCGGGGAAATCAGAAGTGTCGTTAGGTTAGGTATTAAGTCTTGGTCTTCTGCCACAGGCCCAAGACGACCGGTTCCATCGGAGGCCTGCGGTTTCCTTCTTCACAAAAGAAAAAACAATGGTGATGGGGCAGTCCTACTTCTGGGAATTTTCCTTGAGGACTGATTCCCACAGGTTCCAGAGGAAACATGCCTTGTTGATGTTCGTCCAGGCGTGTTTGGGAGCATAGAAACGGCCTGCAAGCAAAGTGCAGGGGGCCGGGTGGTGCTCCCTGTTCACACGTCACGGCGCCTCTGAAACTTCCTGTTAGGTGTGCGTGGGTGCAGTCAGGGACCCTCCGGGGAGAGCTTTTCAAGAGCTTCTAGTAAAGTAACTAACGCTGCTTATTTCTGGATAATGCAGTCTGAAGTGTTTTAAAATTTTTGCTTTCTAGAGTTTTAAATGATCATTGACGTTGTAAACCATTATCACGTATTAAAGAGTTTTTATTACAAACAGAAGAGGAATGTTGGAGTCATTCCTGAAAGGAGCCTCTTGGCCCCCAGGCTCCCGGGCCAGCCCTGCCGGAGGGGCCCTGGAGTCTGTCTAACGGGAACCCAGGGCCCAGCCCAGAGGAGGCAGTCCTGCTGGGGGCTGCATCCCTGTGTCCTTGCCGGATTTCCTCCGGCTGCTGAAACAAAGTATCACAAGCCTGCCCTGGAAACAGCTGAAGTCTGTCCCCACACTCCCTGGAGTGGGAGGTCTGAGATCCAGGCGTTTGCAGGCCCTCTCCCCCTGCAGCCCACGCAGAGGGCCCTCCCCGCGTCTCTGGCTTCGGGGGTCGCCAGCATTCCTGACCTGAGATGGCGTCACTCCAGCCCCCGCCTCTGGCATCACGTGGCTCCTCGTCTCTGCGTCTTGGGGGCCAGATTCTCCTCTTTAACAAGCACACGCCTTGTCCAGGGTCAGCCCTGCCCCTGCTTCTCCAGAACGACCTCCTCTTACCTGTTACCAGTCACATCACGTATCACCCTGTCTCCAAGCCCGGTCACCGTCGGAGGTCTGGGGAGCTCGGGCTTCCGCCTGTCTTTCTGAGAGACACAGTTTAACCCAAAGCAACAGCTTAGCTGCAGGCCCTGGTCCTCGCTTCGAGTGGGGCGGGTCCCTGTCCTGCTGGGCCCGCTCCGACGGGCTCTGAACGTCCAGTGCCGACGACGGTGGCAGGCCCGCAGGGCACCATGAACTCAGGCCGAGAGGTGACCCCGAGCACACAGCCCACGGGCACCCCCCAGGAAAGCCTTGTAGAGCTGAAGTTCTCAACCTCAGTGAACTTCGGAATCCCCACGGCCTCCCAGGGAACAGCACAGCGATGAGGGCTCATGTGAGGAGACAGCAGATGGCCATCCTTCTCCCCTTGGACGCCCCCTAAAACCCTTGCGCTCAGGCGGAACCCCAGTAGGGTCCTCAGGATTCTGGGAGGGCTCATCCCTTCCTTGACTCTGGATTAGGAGAGTATTACCCCCCATCGCCAGTAGGGGGCTCAAGAAGCTGCCTTGGGAGTCACAGTATTTGTGGAGGTTGGCTGGTTTGGGGGGTTCTCAAACATCGCCCCATGTTAGAATCATCAGCGGGGCTTTTACAAGATGCTACTACCTGTGCGACCTACAGTTTTAGTATTTTCACTCTCGTCAAACAGCAGTTGTTAAGATTTGTCTGTCATATAAGCGCTGGACCAAGTCCCACTGACAGTAACACTTGAGGATGCTTGGACTGAAATACTGCAGCTTAAACACAACTTCCGGTCCCACCACTCCATGGGAAACAGATGGGGAAACAGTGGAAACAGTGTCAGACTTTATTTTGGGGGGCTCCAAAATCACTGCAGATGGTGATTGCAGCCATGAAATTAAAAGACGCTTACTCCTTGGAAGGAAAGTTATGACCAACCTAGACAGCATATTAAAAAGCAGAGACATTACTTTGCCAAAAAAGGTCCGTCTAGTCAGGGCTATGGTTTTTCCAGTGGTCATGTATGGATGTGAGAGCTGGACTGTGAAGAAAGCTGAGTGCCAACGAATTGATGCTTTTGAACTGTGGTGTTGGAGAAGACTCTTGAGAGTCCCTTGGACTGCAAGGAGATCCAACCAGTCCATTCTAAAGGAGATCAGTCCTGGGTGTTCATTGGAAGGACTGATGTTGAAGCTGAAACTCCAATACTTTGGCCACCTGATGTGGAGAGCTGACTCATTTGAAGAGACTCTGATCCTGGGAAAGATTGAGGACAGGAGGAGAAGGGGACAGAGGATGAGATGGCTGGATGGCATCACTGACTCAATGGACATGAGTTTGAGTAAACTCCAGGAGTTGGTGATTGACAGGGAAGTTTGGCATGTGGCAGTCCATGGGGTCGCAAACTTTCACTTTAATCAAGAGGCTTTTTCGTTCCTCTTCACTCTCTGCCATAAGGGTGGTGTCATCTGCATATCTGAGGTTATTGATATTTCTCCCGGCAATCTTGATTCCAGCTTGTGCTTCTTCCAGCCCAGCATTTCTCATGATGTACTCTGCATATAAGTTAAATAAGCAGGGTGACAATATACAGCCTTGACATACTCCTTTTCCTATTTGGAACCAGTCTGTTGTTCCATGTCCAGTTCTAAATGTTGCTTCCTGACCTGCATATAGGTTTCTCAAGAGGCAGGTCAGGTGGTCTGGTATTCCCATCTCTTGAAGAATTTTCCACAGTTTATTGTGATCCACACAGTCAAAGGCTTTGACATAGTCAATAAAGCACAAATAGATGTTTTTCTGGAACTCTCTTGCTTTTTCCATGATCCAGGGGATATTGGCAATTTGATCTCTGGTTCCTCTGCCTTTTCTAAAACCAGCTTGAACATATGGAAGTTCACAGTTCAGTATTGCTGAAGCCTGGCTTGGAGAATTTTGATCATTACTTTACTAGCATGTGAGATGAATGCAATTGTGCGGTAGTTTGAGCATTCTTTGGCATTGCCTTTCTTTGGGATTGGAGGGAAAACTGACCTTTTCCAGTCCTGTGGCCACTGCTGAGTTTTCCAAATTTGCTGGCATATTGAGTGCAGCATTTTCACAGCATCATCTTTCAGGATTTGAAAGAGCTCAACTGGCATTCCATCACCTCCGCTAGCTTTGTTTGTAGTGATGCTTTCTAAGGCCCACTTGACTTCACATTGCAGGATGTCTGGCTCTAGGTGACAAATAGAACAACAAAAATAGAACCCCACTATATCAGTTGCCTGCTTCTTAAAACCTAAGACTCAGACAGTGGTAAGCAATTTTTAAAAATTAACTTCAGGTTATAAATAGTTTATCACAGTTCCCATGAATTATTTGAGATCCATGTTAATATTTACTCAAGTAGCTTGAAGAATTAGTTGCTTAACCACTAAAACTGGATCTTTCATAGAAATGTTTGTCCAAAGAGGCAATAAAGAGAACTTGTTCTTCTAAATAATGAAAGACAGTTGGAATGCAGACCTGAGTGAGCGTCTCTCCTCGCTGGTTCTCAGATATGGTTCTAAATGATTAGTGCCTGGAAAGAAGATTTCTGGTTCTGTCCTGTAATATACTGGCCCGTGGTCAGTTGGAGCCAGAGAAACAGAGAATTAAGTCAAACAAGAGACACAGGAGAGAGGGCAACCAGGACCCGAAATATGATCAGCTAGTATCTGAAAGTGCTTGAGAGCCACGCTGCACATCGGTCACTGAGCATAAACGACGAATGTCTCAAGGTGGACTCTGAGCGGCCCAGCACCTTCCTTTAAGGACGGGTGACAGTCAACAGCACGGCCCCTCCGGCTCCGGTGGGTCACGCGGCAGGGAAGCACTGTTTCCAGGTTCCCTGCCGGGGTCCAGCCCCAGCTGATCCAGGGTATTCGAAGGAGAGACGGCTAGGCGAGGGTCAGGGAATAACTGCTTAATTACACTTTAATTAAGGATACAAAGAGTAATAGAATAAGGATAGCTCAGTGAGGAAATTCAGTGGAGAAAAGAGGCTGAGTAGCTTGATTTACGCGGGGGACCAATAAAACTTCAAGACAAGAAGCTTGCACCACTTACGTAGGCCGCAGGCATCCTTCCGTTCTCCCGAAGGAGAGGAGACACTGAGGCCTCCCCGGTCGGATCTTAGAAGCCCAGGCATAATTAGTAAGCATGGTGGGTTCCGCGCTCCAGATGGAGACTCAAACAGAGTGAGAGAGAGAGAGACATGGGGAGACCAGTCTTTCGAGGAACTGATCCCAATTCTTTATTTTCCATGGTCTACTTTTATACACTGAGATGTTATGCAAAAGTCACGCGGGGTCAGCAGTCCTGACTTTTATCAAAGTCAGGTGCTTCATACAAATGTATACAGAGGTCTTAGGGGTGTTACATCATCTTCTGGCCAGGGGGCCTGCTGACAATTTACGACCCTCTCCTTGTGACAGCGGTCAGTCAACCAGGACACTTATTTCTCCAGGGGTGATTATTCTTAAAACAGACGCCACCCAAATAAAGTTACATTCCTATAGGGTGAGGGTATAGTGGGTTTTAGTTAAGGAAAGAATTTACTTAGCCTAAGGTCTAACATGATTGATATCAAAGGTTAATACTTATTTCTTCATTAATGTGTATAAGGGCAGGGGATGTGGAGACTTAGCAGTAAACATCAGCTCAACAAATGAAAAACCCTTCACCAATATGATTTCTAATCAGCCCATTATACTTATACTAATAATTTTCTAACTTTTCTAAGGAACCTGTTTTTAGAAGGTTTAAAGCATCTTGTGCCTCTCACAGTTGGGAGGCTGTGAGCAATCACATGTGGCCGGACAAATCTATTCAGGCAGGCTAGAGGATTTCCAAAGGAGTTTGTAGGTTAAACACTGTCACACCCAGGAATTATTAACTGGAGCTGTAAGCTAACTCTTTTTTCAGAGAGAGGTAGTGGGAGACAGCCCCCCGTAAAGTCAGAGGTGTAGGTGAAAGCACAAAGCAGAAAGTAGGCAGACTCTGGTTTTGGGGGTAGATGCTCGAGAATTTCCAGGGGGACTCCTGAGGCTCGATCCCGCCTTTGCGTATGCCGAGCCTCCTTCCTCATGACCTTTGCCATGGGCGGAGTGCCTCATGCCGGCCCCCAACAGTTCCCGTCTGTTCCCCTTGCAGCCCAAACTGAGGTAAGTATGTGGGGAAAGGAAAGCCCGTTTCTTTCCCATGGGTGGAATAAAGAAAGTATCACCTTAGTCCGTTTAGGTGGCTGTAACAGAATACTACAGGCTGGGTGGCTTGTAAACAACAGAAACCTGTGTCTCCCAGTTCTGGAGGCTGGAAGGCCAAGCTGAAGTTGCTGGCAGCTTCAGTGTCTGGGCTGCGTCCTCAGCTGGGGACGGGGCACAAGAGCTCTGGGGGGCCGGGTCACTTTCATAAGGTGCTGATCACATTCACGAGGGTTCCACCCTTACGACACAATCACCTTCCAAATGTCTCACCTCCTAACGCCATCACTGTGGGGTGAGGATTTCAACACGGGAATATGGGGCGAGGGACACAAATATTCAGTCCCTGGCGAGTATGTATCTGTAAGCCTTGGAAATGAGAAGTAACGCATGCGATAGAGTGCGGGCACCTGGGCCTGTTTCCTACGGGAAATGCTGCGACTCCAGCCTTCCCGTCTCTTCAGGCACAGTCTGGACCAGGCGCGCCTGCAGAGAGAGTCTTCTGGGCAGACTCTAAGCAAGATCTCTGTGGGGTCTGACCGAACCCACCGGGCCCCACCAAGGGATGAAGGTTACTGTGGACTGGGATGCCTGAGATCCAGCCGATGGAGCACGAAGGCTTTCTGGAGCTTCCTTCACCTGGTTAAAGGGTTAAAGACAGCACTTCCTTCTCTCATGGGGGGAGGAGGCTGACTCCTCACAAGGGGATGGGAAATTGCCCAGGGAAATATCATACCAGCTGCCACACCTCCCAGGTATTCCCCTGAAGGCCCATTTGTCTCCTTGTAGGAGCTCTTTCTGCCCCCCTTTCCCCTGTAGCCAGCTGTCCAGGGGGCGTCTGCGTCTGAACGCAGTCAGATGGGTGTGAGTAAAATGTGCTTTCTTTCCTCCTGTTACTCTGTCTCCTGTTAATTTTTCTCCTGTTAATTTTTCAGGCCCCCCCACGGACTCAACAGTCCAGATTCCAAGGGGGCATTCTGGGGTCTTATAACTCGCCCCACATTGGACCCTGAAGACATATGTGCTGCCCCACCTCCACCCACAGATGGGATCTTCCCTATAAAGTCTCCAAGCCTCTTGGTGATGCAATCTGAGAAATTTACAGAAACTAGGAAATCTTGAGATAAGGATTTCTCAAGGTTGCTTAAGAGCTCCAGCTCCAGAGGTGGCTTAAAACCCTGTGATGGATTTCATGCAGCACAAATACAGTCATTGTTTCTTCTTTATTTTTCAAAGCATCAGAAATTCTGGAGTCTTTAAAAAGATGTTTTTACACGCCTACTCTTGGCGGGATTTAGGTTTGACTCCAGTGGGGCCCAAGCTCTGTTTCAAGGAAATTAGGCAACTTTACATGTCACAGAAGCTTCAGGGCATGAAGACTTAGGGATATTTCGCAAGCATATGGTGAGTTTATTTAAAAACCAAACTCCTGTGATCAAGGGTGGATCCTGGGGAGGCCCTGTAGTCAGGAAGATGGGGAGGCCACAGGGAGAGATTTGCACAAAGAAGGAAGTGAGAAACAGGGTAAAGGCTATGAAGGCACTGGAAGACTGAGTGACCGTTATATGGGTCACTGGCGACGGGCGACCGCAGTTTCAGGGAGGCTGGCGGGGCAGGCTTCCTGGAGGAAGTGACACCGCTCAGCACTGAGGGGCTCTGCAACCCTGGAGAGGTCAGAGGGGAAAGGGCAGCTGCCCAGGGAGGAGGAGGGATGTGCCCGAGCAGGATCCCGGAAGATAGAGTTGAGTGTCCAGCGGGATGAGAAAACGAGACATGGGCATGGCGGGAAGTGGAATATCTCCAAGGGGGCGCATCCACAAGAGACCAGGAAAAGTGACGCTTCCCCAGAAATGAGAAACCCTCTCCTCCGAGACGCGGACGAACAGTAAGACCGAAGAGGTGATGGTGGACCGATGAATGTGATCAGGAAAAGCCTTCCACGTACAGAGTCTTAACAATGTCCAAAAAGCTGATCACTTACTGACAAATCGAAAGCAGTGAATGTAAGGTTCCTGTTCCCTCTGGATGGGGAAGTTTACATGGTTTCGCAAGAGGACGCAGAGCTGTTAAACCCAAATGTTAGGTTAGCTGGGAAGGGGCAAGCAATGTCCAAACGCAGACTGATCACCAGCCTGGGGCGATGTCAGAGGGGCCACAGGAGTGCTGAGCACACAGGGCCCGGCCTCTGGGTGGCGGGGCTGGCCCATCTGCGATTAGACACCAGGCAGAAGTGAGGTCCGCCCCGGTGTCAGCCGAGCGCAGGGGCCTCAGACTTGAGCTACTTGGACTCACCTGGGGGCTTGGGAGAACCCCAGTTCTGGGCCATCCAGCGTTTCCGGGTCAGTGGGGGTGGGCTGGGGTCGGAGATTTCCCGCATCTAGGTGCCAGGTGCTTTGAGGTCTGGGGCCTGGTCCGAGGGTCACCCATCCTGTGATCAGCTCCTAGGACCTGCCTAGGACCGCAGGGGACAGCCAGATGCTAAGGACCCCAGGCCTGAGGAGAGGAGGAGAGGGATCCTAGGGCCAGGAGCGCCAGGTGAACCGTCTGTTCAGAGAGAAGACGGACTTCCCTGTCTGAGCAGAGAGGGAGGTGCGGTGGGAACCAGGGGACCGCTGAGCTCAGGACACCGACACACACACCTGTACTCACACCCACAGCTGCATACACACCTGCACCCACACCCACACCTGAATTCACACTCACACCCACACCTACAGCCACACCTGCACTCACACGCAGACCTGAATTCACACCAACTCTCACTCCCACACCTACGGGCAGGCCCACTGCCCCAGGGCAGCAGAGGCTGAGAGCTGACGGAGGACGGAGCCCAGGCGCAGAGCTGCCCTCCAGGACCTCTTCCCTTGTCCCGAGGGCTCTTCAAAGTGCCCTTGGGGGCTGCATCCTCTGTGACCACCAGGAGGGCAAGCCCGAGACCAAGCCGACCTGTCCCACAAGTGAGGGGAGGCAGACAGCGCAGCCCTGCTTCTAGACCTGGGCCCACAAGGAACAGGGTGGCAGGGATGGAGCTGGCCCGGGGCTCCTGCCAACGGCAGCACCAAGATGCCTTCAGGGCTGGGCGGGGGCCGGCCTTGGTCTCGCAGTCCAGACCCCGCATCGCGGGATGAAAGTCTGCCCTTGAAGCTGCTCAGCCTGTGGTGCTTGTCACAGCAGACCAGGCAAACCTACACCAGGGAAAGGAAGTCAGCGACTTGCCCCCAAGGAACCTGCTGTCTGTTTGGGAAAAGAAATACAAAGACCAGCGTCCCAGACTGAGAGACGCTGCAACCAGGGCAGGGACAGGACAGATGATCCACAGTTTGGGGTTGACCTATGCGATTGCCCAGATTTGGGCTAAGTTGACTAGAGGTGGAAAGAACGGAATGACTTGGAAGAAACAGTGCTGGTAGATGCCATAGTGTGGATCCTGGGCCAGTTGTGTGGTTCAGGGCAGGAATAACCCTGAGATTTCCTTGAAGTGTGTGTGATGGAGAACAGGAATAACAGAGTCTATGCAGAGGGTGGAAGATGGGCAGAGGGTGCAGAAGACAGAGTCTGTGACCTCCCCTTGGCATTGAATGGCACCCCATGCTTTTTATTTGAGAAGATTTTCTTTTTATCAGAAATCTCCCATTTTGGGATTCAGTATTGATTTTACTCCCATTTCTACAAAATTCCATTCAATTTGCTCCTTTCAGTTTTAGGATAATTTTTACAGTAAGTGGGATGAGCTGATAGAAGGCATCCATATTGAGCGAGATGAAAATACTTTCTGAAATCTCAGAAGCCGTCATCTTGGCAGTTTGCTGATATAAACTGCCATCTCATGGCAGCTTTGGGTGTTTTGTTTCACTTCTGTAAAGCATTTGAAGGAATTTTCAATGCTCTTGACTAGGGACCCCTCCTCCCAATCTGGGTGTAGGTAATTCCGCCTAATCGTCTTTCTGTAGGTTGGCTTCCCCAGCAGCCCTGCAAAGGGGTCCAGAGGCACTGACCCCCTGGCCTGGAATGTTGGGGGGCGGGTGCGAGGCTTCCAGAAGGTGCAGGTCAGGTGTGACTTATGGGGAGTGAAGCAGATGAAGGGAATTCTAAGAGAAAGAAGAGTAGACCCTTCAGGGTGGGGCGTGGGATGGTGTCAGAAAATGAAAAGTGAAACAGACTCGATGAGTACCCGCTATTTCCCATCCAAGCTGGGGAAAGGCTGGTGTCCCCAAGGGCCTGTTTCATCCCGTTGACCGTGTGTGGGGTGATGCTGGGTGAAGGGTTGTACGGAGGAGGAGCTAAGGGGCCCGGCAGTCACGGTGCACCCTCTGGGTGGAGGCTTACAGCCATAATACTGAGAGGGGCAGGGCCACCCGCATTCAGCAGATGAGGAAACCCAAGTGCGAGACAGTTTGGAACATTTGCCCCCAGTCGCTTCCTGAAAAAGCGGCCAGTCTGGACTGCAAATCTAGCTCTTCTCAAGCTCTTTCCTTTCACTCAGCTCACATCAGCTCTTTAGCAGGAAATTCAGTGGGTCAGATGGATACTGAAATGGCCAAAAATGAGGCAGGAGAAGTTGGTAGATTTGGTTACATACAAATAAAAAAAATACTTGCATGTTAAAAAAGGGCTTCCCTTGTGGCTCAGCTGGGAAAGAATCCGCCTGCAATGCAGGAGACCTGGTTCGATCCCTGGGTTGGAAAGATCCCCTAGAGAAGCGAACGGCTACCCACTCCAGTATTCTGGCCTGGAGAATCTCATGGACTATACCATCCATGGGGTCACAAAGTGCTGGACACAGCTGAGCGACTTTCACATGCACATTAAAAAAAACCCACTATAAACAGGTTGACATAGTTCTACACACAAATACATACATGTAAGCTTTTACATGTATGGCATCAGAGGGCAGACACACTGAAACCATACTCACAGAACACTAGTCAATCTAATCACACTAGGACCACAGCCTTGTCTAAGTCAATGAAACTAAGCCATGCCGTGTGGGGCAACCCAAGACGGGTGGGTCATGGTGCAGAGATCTGACAGAATGTGGTCCACTGGAGAAGGGAATGGCAAACCACTTCAGTATTCTTGCCTTGAGAACCCCATGAACAGTATGAAAAGGCAAAATGATAGGATACTGAAAGAGGAACTCCCCAGGTCAGTAGGTGCCCAATATGCTACTGGAGATCAGTGGAGAATAACTCCAGAAAGAATGAAGGGATGGAGTCAAAGCAAAAAGAATACCCAGCTGTTGGTGTGACTGGTGATATAAGCAAGGTTCGATGCTGTAAAGAGAAATATTGCATAGGAACCTAGAATGTCAGGTCCATGGTCAAGGCAAACTGGAAGTGGTCAAACAAGAGATGGCAAGAGTGAATGTCGACATTCTAGGAATCAGCGAACTAAAATGCACTGGAATGGGTGAATTTAACTCAGATGACGACCATTATATCTACTACTGCGGGCAGGAATCCCTCAGAAGAAATGGAGTAGCCATCATGGTCAACAAAAGAGTCCAAAATGCAGTACTTGGATGTAATCTCAAAAACAACAGAATGATCTCTGTTTGTTTCCAAGGCAAACCATTCAATATCACAGTAATCCAAGTCTATGCCCCAACGAGTAACGTTGAAGAAGCTGAAGTTGAACGGTTCTATGAAGACCTACAAGACCTTTTAGAACTAACACCCAAAAAAGATGTCCTTTTCATTATAGGGGACTGGAATGCAAAAGTAGGGAGTCAAGAAACACCTGGAGTAATAGGCAAATTTGGCCTTGGAATACAGAATGAAGCAGGGCAAAGACTAATAGAGTTTTGCCAAGAAAATGCACTGGTCATAACAAACACCCTCTTCCAACAACACAAGAGAAGATTCTATACATGGACATCACCCAATAGTCAACACTGAAATCAGATTGATTATATTCTTTGCAGCCAAAGATGGAGAAGCTCTATACAGTCAGCAAAAACAAGACCAGGAGCTGACTGTGGCTCAGATCATGAACTCCTTATTGCCAAATTCAGACTTAAATTGATGAAAGTAGGGAAAACCACTAGACCATTCAGATATGACCTAAATCAAATCCCTTATGATTATACAGTGGAAGTGAAAAGTAGATTTAAGGGCCTAGATCTGATAGATAGAGTGCCTGATGAACTATGGAATGAGGTTCGTGACATTGTACAGGAGACAGGGATCAAGACCATCCCCATGGAAAAGAAATGCAAAAAAGCAAAATGGCTGTCTGGGGAGGCCTTACAAATAGCTGTGAAAAGAAGAGAAGCAAAAAGCAAAGGAGAAAAGGAAAGATATAAGCATCTGAATGCAGAGTTCCAAAGAATAGCAAGGAGAGATAAGAAAGCCTTCTTCAGCAATCAGTGCAAAGAAATAGAGAAAACAACAGAATGGGAAAGACTAGAGATCTCTTCAAGAAAATTAGAGATACCAAGGGAACATTTCATGCAAAGATGGGCTCGATAAAGGACAGAAATGGTATGGACCTAACAGAAGCAGAAGATATTAAGAAGAGATGGCAAGAATACACAGAAGAACTGTACAAAAAAGATCTTCATGACCCAGATAATCATAATGGTGTGATTACTGACCTAGAGCCAGACATCCTGCAATGTGAAGTCAAGTGGGCCTTAGAAAGCATCACTACGAACAAAGCTAGTGGAGGTGATGGAATTCCAGTGGAGCTCTTTCAAATCCTGAAAGATGATGCTGTGAAAGTGCTGCACTCAATACACCAGCAAATTTGGAAAACTCAGCAGTGGCCACAGGACTGGAAAAGGTCAGTTTTCATTCCAATCCCAAAGAAAGGCAATGCCAAAGAATGCTCAAACTACTGCACAATTGCACTCATCTCACACGCTAGTAAAGTAATGCTCAAAATTTTCCAGGGCAGGCTTCAGCAATATGTGAACCGTGAACTTCCTAATGTTCAAGCTGGTTTTAGAAAAGGCAGAGGAACCGGAGATCAAATTGCCAACATCTGATAGATCATGGAAAAAGCAAGAGAGTTCCAGAAAAACATCTATTTCTGCTTTATTGACTATGCCAAAGCCTTTGACTGTGTGGATCACAAGAAACTGTGGAAAACTCTTCAAGAAATGGGAATACCAGACCACCTGATCTGCCTCTTGAGAAATTTGTATGCAGGTCAGGAAGCAACAGTTAGAACTGGACATGGAACAACAGACTGGTTCCAAATAGGAAAAGGAGTATGTCAAGGCTGTATATTGTCACCCTGCTTATTTAACTTATATGCAGAGTACATCATAAGAAATGCTGGACTGGAAGAAACACAAGCTGGAATCAAGATTGCTGGGAGAAATATCAGTAACCTCAGATATGCAGATGACACCACCCTTATGGCAGAAAGTGAAGAGGAACTCAAAAGCCTCTTGATGAAGGTGAAAGTGGAGAGTGAAAAAGTTGGCTTAAAGCTCAACATTCAGAAAACAAAGATCATGGCATCCGGTCCCATCACTTCATTGGAAATAGATGGGGAAACAGTGGAAACAGTGTCAGACTTTATTTTTGGGGGCTCCAAAATCACTGCAGATGGTGACTGCAGCCATGAAATTAAAAGACGCTTACTCCTTGGAAGGAAAGTTATGATCAACCTAGATAGCATATTCAAAAGCAGAGACATTACTTTGCCAACAAAGGTTCGTCTAGTCAAGGCTATGGTTTTTCCAGTGGTCATGTATGGATGTGAGAGTTGGACTGTGAAGAAGGCTGAGCGCCGAAGAATTGATGCTTTTGAACTGTGGTGTTGGAGAAGACTCTTGAGAGTCCCTTGGACTGCAAGGAGATCCAACCAGTCCATTCTAAAGGAGATCAGCCCTGAGATTTCTTTGGAAGGAATGATGCTAAAGCTGAAACTCCAGTACTTTGGCCACCTCATGCGAAGCGTTGACTCATTGGAAAAGACTCTGATGCTGGGAGGGATTGGGGGCAGGAGGAGAAGGGGACGACAGAGGATGAGATGGCTGGATGGCATCACTGACTCGATGGACGTGAGTCTGGGTGAACTCCGGGAGTTGGTGATGGACAGGGAGGCCTGGTGTGGTGCGATTCATGGGGTCGCAGAGTCGGACACGACTGAGTGACTGAACTGAACTGAAGCTTTTATATATGCATGTGTGTGCATATGTGAGTGCCAAGTCGCTTCATTTGTGTCCAACTCTTTGCGACGCTATGGACACTATGGACTGCCCACCAGGCTCCTCTGTCCATGGGATTCTGTAGGCAAGAATACTGGAGTGGGTTGCCGTGCCCTTCTCCAAGGGATCTTCGTGACCCAGAGATTGAACCCATGACTCCTGAGGTTCCTGCATTGCAGGCAGATTCTTTACCACTGAACCACCTGGGGAAGCCCATATATGCACATATCATAGAAATTTATTTACACGGGTTTATAAATTACGTATGTTTTGTATTTATATTTGAAACATTTATATACAATCCGCACATGACCCCTGCTCTGTTCCCCATTCTGTGCTCTCAGGAAGCCCACCAGGCAGGCCACTGCCTCGGGGGCTTTGCAGTCACTGTGATCTGTACCTGACCCTTTTTTTGTTGTTGTTATTGTATTTTTAAAATTAGAGTATAACTGCTTTCCAATGTTGTGTTAGCTTCTGCTGCACAACAGTGTGAACCAGCTGTGTGTACACTACATCCCCCGCCTCTCGCCCCCTGCCCCCCGCCCCCCGCCCCCGGTCATCACAGAGCACCCGGCTGAGCTCTGCGCGCTGTCCAGCGGCCTCCCACTGGCCATCTACGTCACACACGGTGGTGTGTGCATGTCAGTCCTATTTTCTCGGTGCATCCCACCCTCTCCTGCCCCAGTGTCCGCAAATCCGGTCTCTGAGTCTCCCGATGTGTAACTCCAGATGCATGTTTAACCCCTAACCTCATTCTCCAGAAACTTCAGCTCTGCAAACGTCCTGTTCATGACTGCCCCCTGCATCCATCCCTAGGCCTTGTTCCCTCTGCCCCTATTCTGTTTTTCTCCACCAAACATTTCATCACCATCCAGGACACTCTGTATTTTGCTTGTTTATTTTGTTGGCTGTCTTCCTCACTGCTCTAACCTTAGGTCAGGGCTCAGAGCTTAGTTCTTACCCACTGAACAAAAACATGCAGATAGGCAGGGGTTTTTTGTTTGCTTGTTTAAGAAAAGAGGAAAGTAGTTTAAAAGGTAGAATTGTCCCACAACAAAGTACCTATAAACTCCCAAGACACTTTGCAAATCATCAGAAGCAACCACACTATTACTCCTTCTACTGTAACCGTGACAGTCCCAGAATCTTCACATGGCATCTCATTAAAAAGGAGCTACCTAGTTTTCTGGGCCTTGGGCACCCTTCATCTGAGCAATTGGAAAAAGAATTACCCTGTTAGGCCAGTGGCTTAAGTGCAGGCAGAACAAACATTGGACTTGGCAGGAGAGTAGCTAGTTTAAACAGACTTTTAACCTTTTAACTTCTTCCTCAGTCATGCTTCCCAAAGAGGAAAGAGGCAGCTGGCAGTCTTTAAGGCATTTTTTTTTTTTTTTAAGGAGTGGTTGAAATTTGATATGGAGACATTCTCCTGGTTAAATTTAGTTTTTCAAAGTGCTGGACAAATTTTTGAACAAACTTTCTGAGTGAATTCTATGTTCCAGGTAGAATTCTGTATGTTGTGTGTGTGTGTGCGTGTGTGTGCTTAGTCATGTCTGACTCTTCGAGACCTGGTGGACTGTAGCCCACCAGGCTCCTCTGTCCATGGGATTCTCACTGGAGCAGGTTGCCATTTCCTCTTCCAGGGAGCTTTCCAACCCAGAGATTGAACCCTGGTCTCCTGGGTCTCCTGCATTGGCAGGCAGATTCCTTTCCCACTGTGCCACTGGAACCATCCCTGCTCCTCAAAACCGGCTCAAAACACATCAGTGTTTCAAATGGAGACAGCATTCAGCAAACCAACACATTTATTTAAACACACGCTGACTGAGTGGGGACTGCCTTCCAGGTGTAGGTACTAGGAAGATGCCAGAGAAAGGAAACAAAAGACCCAGCCTCCACCTGGAAGGATGGGATGGGGCTCAGGTGGGAGGGAGTTCCAGAGGAAGGGGGTATATGTATACGTACGGCTGATTTAGCAACTGCACAGAGGCTGATTCGCCTGTTGTGCAGGAGAAACCAACAGGACACTGTAAAGCAGTTATCCTCCAATTAAAAATAAAAAACCCACCTTCGGGGACTCCTGACCCCATGTCTATTGGATGAGGGAGCCGCCTGGAAAGGTGCGGTGAGCTGGCAGGATGCAGAATTAGCTCCCTGTCCTAGGGAAACATACACCACCAGAGGACCTGGGTGTGGAGCCCAGCCAGCAGTGATGTCTGCCTGGAATCCCCTGTGGCCTCACCAGGATGGTGAAGTCACCCACTGTGCCCTGACCCTAAGCTTTCTTGAGCAGCTACTAGCTGCGCGATCCTCTTCAGCCCACAGAGTGGTGAACAAAACGGACACAGTGCTTCCCTCCTGCAGCTTACTTCCCAGAGAGGGAGACTGCATGGAAGGTCAGCAGTACACCCTTATTCAGTTCAATGCAGTTGCTCAGTCGTGTCCGACTCTCTGTGACCCCATGGACTGCAGCACGCCGGGTTTCCCTGTCCGTCACCAACTCCCAGACTTTGCTCAAACTCATGTCCATTGAGTCGGGGATGCCATCCAGCCGTGTCATCCTCTGTCGTCCCCTTCTTCTGACTTCCATCTTTCCCAGCACAAGGGTCTTTTCCAATGAGTCAGTTCTTCATGTCAGGTGGCCAGAGTATTGGAATTTCAGCTTCAACATCAGTCCTTCCAATGAGTATTCAGGACTGATTTCCTTTAGGATGGACTGGTTGGATCTCCTTGCAGTCCAAGGGACTCTCAAGAGTCTTCTCCAACACAACAATTCAAAAGCACCAAGTCTTCGGTGCTCAGCTTTCTTTATTGTCCAACTCTCACATCCATACATGACCACTGGAGAAACCACAGCTTTATTAGGGAGCGGTAGAAAGTAAGCAGTTAGGGCCACGGAGGGATGGAGGGCGGGAGAGGGACTCCAGACATCGGGGGTTGGGGCTCGCAGTGGGCAGTGACCGAGGGCAGAGTTCGGGCTTGCGGGGCAGAAGAAGGCAAGGCCGGTGCTCCTCGGGTGAGACGCTCTCACACCCCGCCTCCCGTCCGCATTTCCGCGTCCCCGCCCCTCCTTCTGCAGAGAACCGGGACGGCGCGGCCTCAGCAAACACCGCCCCCGGTGTTCACACTGGAGCACCGCCGGCGTCTCCAGTAAAGACTCGATCAGCACAACTGCCAAAGTCAGAAGTCCACTCCGAAGTGAAGTGGCGACGGCGGTCCTCGTCTCGCTCTGATCTACAACAGCACAACCCGCTTCTCGCCAAAGTGAGCGAAAACGACACCCGCCAGGGCCCCGGCAGACAGGCGGAGGACCGGTCCTCGCGGACGGTCACGGCCACACCTGCGCCTGCGGAGGAGGAAGCCAGGTGCTGGGGGCCGGAGCCCGCCCCGCGCCGGGACGCCTGGGTCAGCAGCCGGGCCGCGCCCCTGCGCTGTGTCCACTCCGGGACTCGGCTCTGCGTCCGCCAGCCTCCCCAACCTGGCGCCCCCACCTGCCCCCCTCCACCTGCCCGGGTCTTCCGAGTGCCGCCCGCTGGGGGAACGAGCGCGGGGCCGGCCAGAAGACAAGTCCACCCGGCCTGGCGGGCGGCAGGTGAGCGCCCTGAGGGGCGGGGAGAGGGCGGGGCCAGCCCGGGGCGTGGGCCGTCAGGGGCGGGGCCAGCTCGGGGCGTGGGCGGCATGGGGGCGTGGTCAGCCCAGGAGTGGGCGGTCGGGGGCGGGGCCGACCGCCCTGGATCCCGGACTGGCCGTCGCCGGCGGGACACCTAGGTGGGCGTCGGGCTGGGTCCCAGCTCCGGCCCAGCGCCGAGCCGCGCTTTCTCTCCCGCGTTCCCAGGCGTCCGGAAGGGAGGGTTCCCGAGAGTCTGCCTCTCCGCCAGTCCCGGGTCGGAGTAGCCTCGGGGCGTCCAGCGGATCAGCCGCGCACCGGGCGCACGGGCCAGGAGGGCGTGGGGAAGCGGAGAGGTGTCCCCTGCGGGAAGATGAGGAAGCCCGACGGGAAGATCGTGCTTTTGGGGGACATGAACGTGGGCAAGACGTCGCTGCTCCAGAGGTACATGGAGCGGCGCTTCCCGGACACGGTCAGCACGGTGGGCGGCGCCTTCTACCTGAAGCAGTGGCGCTCCTACAACATCTCCATCTGGGACACTGCAGGTGAGGGCGGGGGCTTCTAGCTGGAGAGAAGCGTCCCTCAGGGCAGGGGACCCCAGGGCAGGGTCTCCTGGAGCAGGGGCCCCCAGGCCAGGTGTCTGCTGCCCCACGATGGGTCCCTCCCTTGCTCTGCAGGTGACCCCGTCGTCTGTATCAGGCCCCTCCTCACCGTGTGCGGCCACCCTTGGCCCCTCTTTGTTCCTACTTGACTCCTCTGCTGGTTGGAAAGCTGAGGATTCAGCCACTGGGTACATCTTAGCAACATTCCAGGAAAGCACCCTGGGCCCCAAAGAGAGGACTGCTGGTGCCTGCTTATGGAGCGCCCAGCCCAGCCAGCTGCTGGTAACCGGAGGCACTGAAGCCCTCCCACCAACAGGGTCTCAGTCGCTGTCCACAGCCACCTTGAGGGGTGAGCAGAGCTAGTATAAACTGCCTCTCCTGACAAAAGAGAAAATGGAGGCCCTGAACCTCCCCTGAGGGCTTAGGTGGGAAGCAGAGCTCAGGTCCCCTCCCTCAGTGCCAGATGTGTCTGTATTTTCCACTTATCGTCGCCATCGTCAGGGCGCATGCATGTTTTGGGGCTTTGAAGTGATTTTCTGCAGAGGCATTTTGAAGATAGCCATTTGATTAAATTCCAGGAGATAGTGGAGGACAGAGGAGCCTGGTGTGCTGCAGTCTATTGGGTCACAAAGAGTCGGAGATGACTTAGCGACTGAACAACAACAATAATTATTTTAAGTATGTGTAGTATATTTGTGGTTTTTCAAAAGTAGAATACATCAGCGGATCTTGACTCAACCTTTCAGTTTAACTCTGTGTAATTACACTGACATGAGTGTTACAATAGAATATATTTTCTTCCCCATGAAAAAGAATAAGATCCCACAAGTAAGTAAGCTGTAAATTAGTATGGTGCGTTTTCAGTGGGCTTGACTTTTTAAAGCCCGAAACTTCAAGGTCTGACTTTTTAAATATCTGCACTTTAAAAAGTGACATTTACACCGGAAGTTCCAGTGCAGAATTTAAAAGTTGCCAACTTGGGTGCACCAGTCTGCTGAATAAGCAAGAATATAACTTATCCTCTATTTAAAACTGAATTGATGATGGCTGCTTTCCAACGTCTGCCCCTCCTCCCTCCCTCTTGCTTTCTCTTGGCTGTCTTTTTTGTTGTTAGAGTTGTTAACATCTTGACTAATGTGTTTGCAAACATGCTGTGAAACGCAGCGTCTCCCATCTCCCGGGTACAAGTGCACCTCCCTTGCTCTTTCTCTGCCTCCAGGCTGCAGAGTGAAGTTCCTCTGAGATCCTTTCCTTAGCTGACTCTCCAGCATTAAGCATTTGGTAGCAATGGAACCAGAGCTCTAGAAATCAGACCAAGTTAACATAACTTGTCTGTGTGTTCTGCATGAGGCTGGTCCTGAGGTCCCTTTGGTTGGTTGACTGGACCTCACTGCTGCCTTGGTTTACACAAGGCTAGTTCAGGATCAGTGCTGGGGGACCCAAACCCAGAACCCAGCTGCGGCTGCCATTAAGAAGCTTTTACCACCTGCGCGGTGTTTCTGGAACAGGAGCTGACTGTTTGGTGTCAGAACAGGCATCTTGGCATTCAAGGTTTGAAGAAGTAATGTCGATCAGTCACTTTCTTCTTTGGTGCTGAGGACGTGTTGCAGCCAGAATCTTTACTGTCAGAGGATTTTGTAATAAGGCTGATGAGATGTCCTTGGTGTCTGGTTGGGCTTCCGGGGGCAGCGACTCATTTCCTGGCTGCCTGCGAAACCGGCCTTCTTCCCGGAACCCCAAGTGTGACCTCAGCTGGGCCCCCGAGACAGTGGAATGCCTGGATCTGTGGGCACATTTCTGACCTCCTGTGTACACGTGTTCAGGGCGCCTGGGGCTAGGAGTCAGTGGTCACACAGGCCACCTCTGTGCCTGTGGGGTTAGGGAGACTTGGAGGGAGAAGGCACGTATGACTTTTTGCCTTTTAGGTAATCCTTGTTGGAGATGCAAAAGTTGAACTTTTAGGGAAGCCCCTCTCTTTCCTCCTTTTGGCTTGCCCTTAAAGTTTCTTTTGACCCCACCCTGTCTTCTAAGTTGCTTTCATTTTAATTTGTGTAACTGAGGCAGAAGGGTGAGGACCGGCTGGAGGACACCCGGTTTTATCACCATTCTCAGTCACACGGGGTGGGCGGGTGCTAAATAATGAAACTGATAGGGAGGCGTCAGAGTTCCTGTTCCACCTTGGCATGTCCTTTCAACAGCAGTGCCTGCTGGCATCCTGAGGCTGCCAGCAGAGGGGTGTGTGGGGCATCCCGAGGCTGCCAGCAGAGGGGTGTGTGGGGCATCCCGAGGCTGCCAGCAGAGGGGTGTGTGGGGCAGAGCGGGGAGAGGAGGTTTGCTGGGTGGCTATCAGTTGGCACGGGGCTCCCTCTGGAGGGAGTGGCACCGTGGAGACGGGGCTGGAGCTGGTGGAGGTCACGCAGGACCAGGCTTTGTCCAGGGTTGGCACTCCGTGGGCTCCAGTTCCAGCAGAGGGGAGAGGCAGACAAGGAAATGCATGATATCGTGTCACATCGCATCACTGTTCCAGAGAAAATGCGGCAGGACAATGGGAAACTGAGCAGTGAGCCCGGGCAGACCCCGCCAGACGCCTGCCAGAGCCCAGGGCAGACCCTCCTCCAGAGCCCAGGCTGAGCCCGCCAGAGCCCAAGCAGACCCCGCCAGAGCCCAAGCAGACCCCGCCAGAGCCCAAGCAGATGCCCGCCAGAGCCCAGGGCAGACCCCCCACCAGAGTCCAGGGCAGACCCCCCACCAGAGACCAGGGCAGACCCTCCACCAGACACCAGGGCTGACTCCACCAGAGCCCAGGCTGACCCTGCCAGAGCCCAAGCAGATGGTCGCCAGAGCCCAAGCAGACCCCGTCAGACCCCAGGGCAGACCCCGTCAGATCCCGGGACTGTGCTCCCTTGTTTAGCTCTCCTTCCTCCTTCCCCAGGCCTTGGGGTGGGTGGTAGCTGACTCCTGTTTGAATGCATCTGAAGAGCTTTTCTGACCCAGATCCGCTTTGCTCCAGCTCCTAGTGACACACCCCGGTTTCCACCTGGGAGTCCCTGCAGTGCCCTTGACATCCAGGGCCTGCCTGTCGTCTGTTTGTGCGGACGGGACTTCTCTAAGATGACCGGCTTTTCTCTTCCGTGTTCCTGACTTCCTTGTGAGCCCTTGTT
Source organism: Bubalus bubalis (assembly GCF_019923935.1). NCBI lineage: Eukaryota > Metazoa > Chordata > Mammalia > Artiodactyla > Bovidae > Bubalus > Bubalus bubalis. The sequence goes on from NC_059169.1 coordinate 1,943,466, forward strand.
AACATCTGTATTTCTAACAGTCCGCTCACAGGTAGGCTTCGCAGGCGGCTCTAGTGGTAAAGGCCGTCTGCCAGTGCAGGGGACGTAGGAGGCCTGGTTCAACCCCTGGTCGGGAAGATCTCCTGGAGCAGGAAATGGCAACCCACTCCCGTGTTCTTGCCTGAAGAATCTCATGACAGGGGAGCCGGGCGGGCTACAGTCTGTGGGGTCGCAAAGAGTTGGACACGACTGAAACGACTGAGCACATGTGTTCAAGGTGATCTAGCCCCTTCCCACCGCGTTCCCGAGTTCGCCCAGGTGCCGCGATTGCCCAGTTCCAAAGCCACTTCCACGTTCATTGCAGCAGCGTCCGACTCCCAGGATCGCTTTTGGTTTCCTGCGGCTGTTGTAGTAAATGACCACAGACTTAGTGGCTTAGAAGAGCAGGTGCATCCCCGATGGGTCTCACTGGTTAGAATCCAGGTGTCAGGAGGTCTGTTCCTCTCCGAGCCTCCAGGAAGGACTGTCTTCCCTGCCTTCCTGCCCCCGGGGCCCGCCTGCACCCGCGGCTTCCTCCTCCTCCGTCTTCTAGCCGGCACGCCTGGTGGGGCCCTTCTTTCCTCACGGCCCTTGAACCCTGACTGTCATGCCCCTTCCCGTATCTGAAGGACCCTGAGATTACCCTGGGCACGTCCTGGTCATCCAGGGGTGTCTCCTCATTTAGGGTCGGCCGGTTGGATTTCTATGTTTAGTACGGTGTGTTCACAGGCTCCAGGCCTGAAGACGTCTTGGTGGGGGTGGGGGCGGGCGTTCTGCCCACGACGGCTGCTGACCACACGTGTGATTGCAGGGCTGTATCTCCTCTCCCCGCGTTTCCTCCTCTGTCAAAGGGGCACAGCTGTAGTTGTTGCTGGGAATCCAGCCGCTAATACGGGTCGTGTGCTCTGAGCAGTACTGGGAAGGAGGAAGCTTTGTGTTTTGCTAAATAAGCTTCTCCCAGCCCTGGGTACTCACAACCACGATGGCCACCAGCAAGCCTGTTACACCGGGGCACGAGAGGCTTGGGTGGGTCACCAAGAAATGATTCTGCAGGAAGTGGAAAGCTCCAGGAATGGGGGCTCTGGAGCAGTTGGATTAAGCTCTTTCTCTTGAACAGCTTAAGGGTACCCCGGGAGAGGATGCTGGAGTTCCGACGTATGAAGTCGTGCTGCCTGGAGGAGGGGATGTCCTTGCTCGCACTGTGATCTTGGTGAGGAGGTCTGGGCTCCTGTGGAAGACCAGGGCCTCAGTCCTGTGAACGGCCGTGCTGTCCCGGGGGGCCCGTGTGGGCGGCCCCGGGAGGCACACGAGAGCAGATGCCAGGTGAGGTGGACAGTCCATCCGAGGACTACGAGCCCCTCTCTAGGCAGCTGCTCCTGGATCGGGGAGTAGGGGGACGCTGTGTGGGAAGAGGGCGTCGTTCAGGCTGTGGACCCTGGAGACGCACTCTTTTTCATGGGGGCGGCAGAGCTGCGGATCCCCAGTGCCTTGGCCCAGCCTGCGAGGACTGCGTGTTTAACCTCGAGAGGCTGGCGCGGAAGTGGGTAGACAGCCTGTGCGAACTGTGTGTGCAGCCAGCGGCGGAGGGCTCTGCTTTTAGCTGCCTCTCTTGGTCGATGAGTGCGGCTGCTGAGTGGTTTTGAGGTCCTGATCCTGACAAGCAGGATGGGTGTGACAGGGATGGATGACCCCTCCTTTCTGCCGATCGGGGGTGCTCACCTGGGCCTCACTGCCACCCTACTTTGTGTAATTGGCACCCCCCCCGCCCCCGCCCCAAAATTTTACAGCAGTAGAGCTCAGTGCCTGCAGCAGAGACCATACAGCACCGGAAAACTCAAGTGTTCAGTCTGGCCCTTTGCAGAAATAGTTTGCTGACTCCCGGTTTAGGTCCCATAAAAAGGAGAATACTTTTCTAAAAGTCTTTTCTGTAGCTGTTCTCTTGGCAAAACTCTGTTAGCCTTTGCCCTGCTTCATTTTGTTCTCTAAGGTCTGTCTAGTCAAGGCTATGGTTTTTCCAGTGGTCATGGATGGATGTGAGAGTTGGACTATACAGAAAGCTGAGCGCCTAAGAATTGATGCTTTTGAACTGTGGTTTTGGAGAAGACTCTTGCGAGTCCCTTGGACTGCAAGGAGATCCAACCAGTCCATCCTAAAGGAGATCAGTCCTGAATATTCATTGGAAGGACTGATGTTAAAGCTGAAACTCCAATACTTTGGCCACCTGACGCGAAGAGCTGACTCATTTGAAACCCTGATGCTGGGAAAGATTGCGGGCAGGAGGAGAAGGGGACAACAGAGGATGAGATGGTTGGATGGCATCACTGACTCAATGGACATGAGTTTGAGCAAGTTCCAGGAGATGGATAAGGACAGAGAACCCTGGTGTGCTGCAGTCCATGGGGTCACAAAGAATCGGACATGACTAAGCAACTGAACTGAACTTTCTGTAGTTGTAGAAACTCCCCAAAGAGTTTAGCATTTAGGAAAGAGTTCAGGAACTGAGGAGACCCCTGATTCAGTTAAACTGGACAAGCAGCTCTCAGATTTCCCTTGGGGGTCCACCTGAAGCTGTACTGGGTGAGGGTGGGGCCTGGGTTTAAGATCAGCGTGGGCTCCTACTGGGAGAATGTTCTTGGGAATAAATCTTAGTTTAGATTTGAGATCTGGAAATTAAGCCTGCAAAGCCAGTGTTGTAGGTGGTCCACGTCTTTGTGGGTGGTCCACATCCATGTGGGTGGCCCACATCTTTATAGATGGTCCACATCTGTGTGGGTGGTCCACGTCTGTGTGGGTGGTCCATGTCTTTGTGAGTGGGTCAGCATCCTTGTGGGTGGTCCACACTTTGTGGGTGGCTCACGTCTTTGTGGGTGGTCCACGTCTTTGTGGGTGGTCCATGTCTTTGTAGATGGTCCACATCTTTGTGGGTAGTCCACGTCTTTGTGGGTGGTCCACATCCATGTGGGTGGCCCACATCTTTATAGATGGTCCACATCTGTGTGGGTGGTCCACGTCTGTGTGGGTGGTCCATGTCTTTGTGAGTGGGTCAGCATCCTTGTGGGTGGTCCACACTTTGTAGGTGGCCCACGTCTTTGTGGGTGTTCCACGTCTTTGTGGGTGGCCCACATCTTTGTAGGTTGGTCACATCTTTAGTACCACTGAAGACTCTGAATGGGCACCCTCTGGGGTTAAGGCATCATTTTCAGAATTCCTCTGCTTTCTTGAGAAAGTCAGTGGCCTGAATATGAATGTGGGTATTAAGATAGGTGGAAGAAAATCAGCCTGGGCTCAGCAGGGTGGACAAAGAACCATTGTACTGAGAGATCTCAGAGGACAAAGGCTGCCTGTGTGCAGCTGCACGTGCTGGCAGGTCAGCCCGGAGGCCTCCTGGAGGAGGCACCAGGAACTCTGGAGGTGGGTGGGGAGAGGTATTTAAGGCTTGCGGGTACACTTGAATTCTGGAGACTTTAACTAAACTGAGGCCCACTGCATTCGTGAGCTAACACCTGAATCGCATTTAATATCTCTGGACAATAACTCTGTGCTTCGTTATCTTTAAGTTTGTGGGAAAAATAGAAACTATGATCCCTAATGGAACTTGCCCTTTGCGTTTCATTGAGACTTCGCAGAACTTCCCTCTTTGCGAAAAGGAAATTTCACACACATGTACACACGTGTTTTTATTCTTGGAACGAGGCTTTGTCACGCGTATGATTTGATGACAGACCCTCGTGGCTCCTTCCTCCTCCTCCTCCTCCTCCTCCTGTTTTGGAGAGGGGTCCTCAGAGCCGGCCCAGGTGCCCTGTTCGGAACTCATCACAGACGCCCCATCTTTGCTCCGCTCTCCCCTTTGCCGCGGCACCTCCTTCTCTGGGATTGTCCCCGCTCCTGACGACGCCCAGCTTGAATTGTGTCCCGTCTTTCAGTGTCACGTGCCTCGTGCAGCCGTCGTGGATGGTGGAGCGGACTTCTTTGTCCAGACTGTGCCACCGCGTGACCTCGTCTCCCTAACTGTGTTTCGCTTTCTATCTGATGGCAGAGTGGTCAGTGTTGCCTGTTCTGAAATGCGGAGAGAAAGCAGAACGGAGGTGCACAGAGCCGCCGTGCCTGTGGGCACCCGACCTGACATTGCCTCGCTGGGGGCGGGGAAGGAGAGGGGAAGCGCGGGTGGGGCTGACAAAGGACCAGCAGGAATAATGCCCGAAAACTTTCCAAACCTGGTAGCTCACATAAACCTGCAGATTCCAGAAGCTGAGAGAATCACAAACAGGGAAAACCCAAAGAGACCTGGGCAAGGCTCGCTATAATGAAACTCCGAAAACCAAAAGGCAAGGAAAACATCTTTTGTTTTTTTCCAGCCACTCCGTGTGGCGTGTGGGATCTGATCAGATCCACGCAGCCTGCAGTGGGGGTGTGGAGTCTTACCACTGGGCTACCAGGGAAGTCCCAAGGAAAATATCCTGAAAGCACCAAGTGGGGGAAAGAAAAGGTTATAATGGCAGCAGATAGCTGACTCATCAGAAGTCAAGGTGGCCAGAAGGAAGTGGCGTGGTACTTTCCAAGTGCTGAAAACAAGGATGAAGACTTTTATTTTTAATTTTAGTTTTTATTTATCTGCTTTTGGCTGCGTTTGGCAATTCGTTGCGGTGTGTGGGCTTCCTCTAGTTGGGGCGAGCGAGGGCTACCCTCTCGTTGTAGCTCTCGGGCTTCTCGTTGTGGTGGCTTTTGCGGTGGAGCGCGGACTCTAGGGTGTGTGGGGTGGGGTGCGGCTGTAGTTGTGGAGTGTGGGTTCAGTGGCTGTGGCGCACGGGCTTAGTTGCTCCTTGGCGTATGGAATCTCCCTGGACCAGGGATCGAACCCGTGTCCCCTGCATTGGCAGGCAGATTCTTTATCCTCTACGCCACCAGGGGCCTCTGATGAAGGCTGTTGACCTACGATTTTTGTTCGTCTTCACAAAAAGTGACTCTGGAAACAGGTGCCATACCTTGACTCAGACTTTTCCACCTGTTCTGTTCTTTAATGACAGTATGATGCTATTTAGTATACAATTGCATGTTTAATAAGCTATCTAGGTAAACCTGGGAGGTTTTTTTTTTTCTTTCCACATGAAATGTAAAAGCTTTCGGCTTTGTAGCTTAAAAATTGGGAACAATTTTTGCCTATATAGTAGTTATTGCTTTTTGGTAGATTATCTTATAGGGTTTATTGAAAGTTCGCACATAGGCAGTAAGATTCACCTTGGTCTTTTAGTGCATGGTTAGGAGTTTTGACACAGTTGTGTAACAATAAGCACAACCAAGATACAAGCCGTTTGCATCTTCTTAAAAAAGATCCCTGGTCCTTCGGAGTCAGCCCTCTACTCACCATAGCCCCCAGCCCCCGTCTGTTTTCTGTCCTCAGCGTGGTCTTTCCTGGGCTCATATGGGATGGGGAGCTTTGAGCCTGGTTCCTTCTGCTTACTGCGTTTAAGGTTCACCTGTGTTGTTGTCTGTGTTCAATCCTGTTAATTGCGGAGTCAAGTTCCACCATGGGCTTGCCTGGCGGCTCTGGTGCCTGCAATGCAGGAGACTCAGGAGACGTGGGTTTGATCTCTGGATCAGGAAGAACTCCTGGAGAAGGAAATGGCAACCCGCTCCAGTATTTCTGCCGGGAATATCCCATGGACAGAGGAGCCTGGTGGGCTATGGTCCATGGGCTCACAAAGAGTCAGACACGACTGAGCAATTAAACCACCACCGCCAGAGCCCCATCGTGTGGACATGCTGTCCATCAGCTGAGCGATTAAACCGCCACCACCAAAGCTCCATCGTGTGGACCTGCTGTCCATCAGCTGAAGGGTATTTGGGTTGTGTTCAGTTTTTCGTGATTATGAATAAAGCCACTATAAACACTGAGTAGAGGTTTTTGTGGGAACGTGAATTTTCACCTCTCGGGTCAGCCAGCTAGGAGTAGGACTCTTGGGCTTTCCAGTCAGTGTATGTTGAACACCAACCTGACACAGCCCCATCAGTTAAAGAATCAGTTTTTTTAATTTCCATGTGTTGAGAGACTCACGTTTCCATGCACAGACTTGGGGAGTATTCTGGGGAGAGAACTCAGTCGTTTAGCTCTTGGACACTTTTCTGAAGAAAATGGTCTGTTTCTTGTTTTCCTTAGCTGACTTTATGCAGGCATGTGTGGTTAGTTCTGCAATGGAAATTTCGTTGCTTTCTCTGCCAGGGTCACAGAAGTGTTGCTGGAACGGCAGGGTACTTGGAGAGAGGCACTGGGAGTAAGATACATAGTGTAAGGTTTTAATCTTGGTTGTCGCTTGGCCATAAAACAGACACGTTTAGCGGCCCTCTCTGTCTCGGGCGCAGAGCCCTTTAGAAGGAAGGCCACTCATGGATCCTGGTGCCAGCTGCCGTGCCCGCTTACCCCGTTGTTCCCTCTGACAGATCATTTCCAACCAGCCTTCAAAACCAGCTCTTCTCTGAGACCTGCCTTCCTGCTCAGCCCGAGTGAACCCAAACCTACACGCTTACTCGAGTGTTTCTATTCCAAGAGAAGGCCTACTGAGTGTGTATCTCCTGCGGAGCATTTCCTAAACACTGGGTGACTTGTTCTGTGGACTGAGAGGAAGTGGGCATGAACTGGTGCTTCTCTCAACGCTGGCCTGGCCTCCGCGGGCCGGTCTCGGGCCTCTGACATCACTCAGCTCGCCCACTGCTCAGTTTCCCGTTCTTTGGGCTCACGTGGCCTCGGAGCTTAGCTTTGACCTGACAGCGTTTGCTCGTGGCAAAAATGAGGCCAGCGGGACCATGGCTGGAGCATCCTCTGCTCCAGAAAGGCTTCACGCCCGAGTACACCCGGCACGCTGGGTGCCGCCTCGCGGGGGCACGGAGTCTGCTATGATCCTGTCAACTAGAGCAGGGCTAAAGATTTGCTTTTTCAGCTTCTTCCTCTTTCAGATGAAGAGACAAGACCCTGAAAGTTATTTGTCCAACGTCGGAGCAGAAGAGGGGCCAGAGCCGGGGTCTTGCGAGTGCCTTGTTTCACGCTGCTGTGCCCTCCATCATGGATGCTTCCTTCATCTTTAGGGGCGTCTGTGCTCTGACCTCCTCCCCTGCTGCAGTCTGCTCAGAAATCAGGGTGGTGTCCCAAGGAGAGCTGGCTTGGGAAGTGTTTTCTCCGGGCGTCCGGGTTGCTGGCTCACGGCCCCGTCCTCCCTGGCCCCCCGCCAGTGTGAGTAGCAGGGGTGCCCTTGGCTTCTCCTGAGCCAGGCACCACGCGGAGTGCTGCTGGGGCCTCGTCTCTTATTTCCTCAGTGGCCTTGTGTGGTTGGTATTTTCACCACTGCCTCTTCCAGACCAGGAGGCTCAGGGCCAGGTGGTGCGGGCGCTGGGGGCCCGGATTTGAGGTCGGCGCCTCATCTTATGTAGTGGGCTCCTTTCCACCTGTCTGGGCACCATGCGGGTGCCCTCCACATGCAGAGCGCTTCCCCCGCCTGCTCCCTGGGGGACGCTGCCCATGGAGACCCAGGTGAGGGGCAGCCTGCCTCCCGCATGCACCCAGACAGAGCAGGACAGGTGGGACCCAGCCCTGCGCCCCTCGCCCTGACGGCCTGCCGCACGTGGGCTGGGCCCATCCCTGACTGACCGCTGATTGCGTTTACATTTACAACTTTAGAAAAACAATTACTGATTTATCTGTGGCTGTGCTGGGCCTTCATTGCCGTGCGGGCTCTTCCCTAGTTGCATGGGGGCCACTCTCTAGGTGCGGCGCTCGGGCTGCTCCCTGTGGGGGCTTCTCCTGTTGCAGAGCCCGGGCCCGAGGTGCTCAGTCTGCAGTACTTGCAGCACGCGGGCTCAGTAGTGCTCGTGCTCAGGCTTGGTTGCCCCGAGGGGGGTGGGGTCCTCCTGACCCAGGGATCGAACCGGTGTCCCCTGCATCGGCAGGCGGATTCTTAACCGCTGAAACACCGGGCACGTCCTCTGTTAACGACTTTTGATTGCCGTGGCCTGCGTTAGAAGTTTCGATTTCCAGTTTATAATTTCTCATCTGCTTTTGTAAAGAGGGTGCGGGGCTGGGACCTTGCTTTTTTCCCCTCGGTTCCAGACACGCATTCAGTTCCCGTTGTTGAAAGGCCATTTGTATTTCCACGCATGCCCACACCCAGGCGTCCAAGGCCCCGTGTCTTGGAGCAGAGGCCTGGCTGAGGGGAGTGGGCTGAGCCAGGCCTGTGGCATGAGGGTGTCCGCGCTGCGTCCAGGGGAGGCGACGGCTGCGTGAGGGGACCCAGAGCCCATGGTCTGCCAGGGCGTTGCTTGAGAAGAATACGTTCTGTGGGTTTTTCTGGTTGGAGGAACAAAAGAGCCTTTCTTTCTGAGATGCTCGCACGTCTGTCTGTAAAAGTAGTGTTTCCTCAGGGAGTGGCCTTTGGGAGGGTGAGGGCTGCGGGCAGGGGCGGGCAGGGTGGGCGGCCTCCCGGGCCCAGGCCTCCCTGGTCCCCACCGACCTGCGGGCCCCAGGTCTCCTCTGTCCCCCGATCTAGCAGCAGCTGTGTTTGTCCTCTGGTAAGAGCTGCGGTCGCTGCTTGTCACCCACGTTATGAGACTTCACCAGAGACCTTGGAAGCTCCTGCCTGTGTCCAGGCTGCTTTGAAGAACTCCCGCAGGAGTGGCTGGGCTGGGCGCGTCTTCAAGGACTCCTTGGTTCCGAGTCTCCCTTATGGCCTTGCTTTCCTCACTCAAACAGGCGGACTTGTTCCTGGGACGTGAGAACACAGGGGAGGTGCTGTGCGTTTGTCTTTTCCTCTATTTCTAAAAATCAGAGGCGCCTTTATTACACGCTGTGGCCAAATGCACAGTGACCGAATGTTAAATTGCTAGAATCTTAGCAAAAATCCTCAGCCACGAGAATTTCCAGATAGGGCATTTTCTTGAAAGACTAAGATTAGATAGTAATGAAATCTAGCTCTTGAAGGTGGTTTTGTGTGATGCTGAACTACTGTATCAAATAATACTCCAGGTTAGCATTATGGTTCTGCCTTAAATTGAAAACTTTTAAAGCCGTATTTATTGGCTCAAAGAATGCAGTGTTCAGAACACTAATTGGAAAAGATACACGTACCCCAACGTTCACAGCAGCACTGTTTACAGCATGACAGCCAAGATGCGGAGACAGCCTAAGTGTCCGTCAACAGATGACGGACGAGTGGACAAAGAAGGGGTGGTGTCTACCCCACCAGGGAATGCTGCTCAGCCATAAAGAAGAATGAAATAATGCTATCTGCAACAACATCAGTGGATTTGGAAGGTATTACGCTAAGTGAAATGTCAGACAAAAACAAATACTGTATGATGTCACTTACGTATGGAATCTAAAACGATAACAGGCCAGTGAATCTGACAGGAAGGAAGCAGACTCACAGAGAACAAACTGGCGTTAGCAGCGGGGAGAGGGTGATCATTTGCATCTCGTCGAGAAGCTCTTTTGTTCAGAGTCACAGCTGAGGTGCTGACCTGGATTTGAAAGTGAAGTTCAGGTGCGGAGAGTAAACTGCATGGTGTGTTGGTGACACCTTCGGCAGAGATGGGTAAACGCACAGCCCTTCAGGGATCTTGCACGAAATGAGCCATGGTCTCTACAACTTCTCTGAGACGCAGCTCCAGCACCGATTTTAGCCAGACGGCAGCTGCTGCTTCGGAAGCACTGAGCGCCAGGGCTGACCTCGGCCCTGTGTGCGCTGTAACTCTGGGGCCCCTCCCCAGGACCGGGAGGCAGTGAGGTGGGCTTCGCTGGTGGGGGTCTGAGCCCGGCAGTGATCAGCGCTCGGTCAGCAAGCCAGCCCTGTGGCCTGAAATGCGCTCACACAGACGGAGCAGCTGTCTGCTGTCTCCACCTGCCCTGGAGATGGCAGGGCCGAGCCCGCCCTTCCCCGAGCTCAGGTGCGGTCCCTGAAGACCGGGAGGGCGGGCTGCCGGGGATGCTCTGTGGCTGGCTGGCCCCACTGTCCCATTGGTGGCGGAGTGGGTTTCTGAGGAGCCCGAGTCCTGCAGAGGCTGGGCCTTAGGCTCCAAGGGCACGTCCTGCCCCATCGGTGGCCGTGAGTCACTGTGTCCTTGGCTTTATCTAATATCGCTGTGCCCCTTCTTACCTGCCTTTGCCTTCTCTCTGGGGGCATTTCATCGTCCTCCTTAGCTGACCCTCAGCTTCTGGGCTCGGCCACCTCCAAGGAGCCCTGGGAGGCACCTCAGCCACCGTCTCAGCAAAGTGGCCTCAGGTCCCTCCTGGCCCCTCCTGATCCCTTCTGTCCCCTCCTGATCCCTCCAGGCCCCTCCTGGCCCCTCCTGATCCCTCCTGGCCCCTCCTGACCTCTTCCTATCCCTCCTGGTCCCTTCTGGCTTCAGGTCTGATGGGCAACGGGGTGAGCACAGTCTGGACCCCTCCTCTCACCGGTTCCGTCCACACTCTTTTCGAGCACCTGCTGCAAACTGGACACTGTGCTGAGCCCCGGGGACCACGGTGAGGAAGGCAGATGGCCTCTCGTCCTGGAGTGAACTTGGGTCAAGTTGCTGGCGACAGGCCCAGCCTGGGTGACTGGTACCCTAAAGAAAAGGTGTGGGTGACTGGGGACATCACTGGGGACTTGAGGCAGATTTGAGGGGATGCAGTAGTCACTTTTCCTTTGGAGAAGCAGTTTGTCTGTGTCTGCACAAGACTTGACCACCTCTGTGCTGTTCCCTGCGTGTTCCTGTTCTCTGCCCCCCACCCCCGAGGTCCCTGCCTCTGGGCCCCCGATCACCTGTGCCCTCTTGACCCTTGAGCTGTTTAGGTCATCGGTCTGGCTCCCTCAGTAAGTGAGATAACCGAGGCCTTGAACATGTCTTTATTTTTTGTATCTGTTGAGAAAGTCATGATTTTGCCCTTTCTTGAAAACTGTCTTTTAACATGCTTTGGGTGGAGTTGTTTGAAAAATGCTTGACCAAATCTCATTCCTGTTCTAGCAGAATTCAGAGTCCCTTCCTCCACGTTAGAACGGTTGTCGTCGGGTGTTTCCTTACCTGGCAGGTGTTCATGCCACTGTCGGGGTTACTGACTGCTGGCTTCCCGGGCATTCTCGAGCAGCTGTGTGCTCTGGCCTGTGCTTTGAGATCTGTAGAGCTGTGCCACTAATTGTGGGGGTGGGATGAGGTGCCTGCGTGTGCATGCGGGTGTATGTGTGCATGTGTGCATGTGTATGCACGTATGTTGTACAAGTGTATGTGTACACGAGTGTGCAGGTAGACATGTACATAGATGTTGTGCATGCGTGTATATGAGCGTACAGGTAGACACACGTGTGTGCATGCATGCAGGTACACATGTGCATGTGTGTTATACACGTGCATGTGTGTATGAGTGTGCAGGTAGGTAAACGTGTGCGTGCATGCAGGTAGACACGTACATGTGTGCATATATGTTGTACACGCACGTGTGCATGTATGTGTATGAGTGTACAGGTAGGCATACATGTGTATGTGTGCGTGCAGGTATACGTACGCATGTGTGTGCCTGTGTGTTGTACACATGCACGAGTGTGCAGGTAGGTAAACGTGTACATGTGCATGTGTGTGCAGGCATGTATGCAATGTGTGTCCGCATGTGCAAGTGTGTGTTATATGTGTGCACACACAGTGTGTGCACACGTCTAGCTTGCCACTCTGCCCAGCGCCCGCAGCGACCCCTCAGCCAGGGTTGGCTCTGAGCCTTCCGAGGGGCACCAGCTGGCTGGGTTAGAGGAACGCGACTCCGCTGACTCCAGGAACCAGGGACTGGGGGGTGGTTCTTCCTGTCTTACTGGCCACTGGTCCTGAGAAAGGGCAAGTCAGCATGAACGGAGGCTGTTTATAACACTTGGAGTTCCTGCCGAGACTGCAGCTCTTTGGCGGGCTCCTGCTTCAGGCAGCCTCAAGCGCCAGGGCACTCCTCTGGGCTCCGGTGGGCTCGTTTCACACAGCCCGGGCTGTGGGAGAACATTGCACTCCCACTTTTCAGAGCCTGTTGACCTCTTGTTCCCTTGGTCGGCACCTTTTCTGCAGCAGTTGTAAAAGCTTGTTCCGAACGTCAGTAATTCCCAGTCTGATGAACAGCCTGGCCGCTCGAGTGAGACCTGCAGCTGCGCCCTGAGACCAGGGAGGGTGAGCTGCAGACGCTCGGGGTTTAGAGTCACCCCGCTCCTCCAGGGAGGCCGGGGCTGGGGGTGCGGCCGCAGAATCCCGGCTGCCTAGACCTTCCTGGCCAGAAGCTGCCTCTCAGCAGGTCGCCTGCGAGTTGGGTCCAGGTCAGGAGCCTGGGCCTGCTCGGCCACGGGCAGGTGACTGTGGGCGTCCAGGGCAAGGGTCAGGCCGCTGGAGCCTCCTGGCACTGTTTGCTCATGCAGTCCTGTTATCTATCATCTTCCCACCGAGCATCACCTATCCGTCATCTTTTTACTTTCTTATCTGTCCTCTGTCTGCCAGTTTTTAACCATGTGGAATTTTTTGTGATGAAATACACGTAAAGTTTAGCAGTTCACTCCTTTTTGTGTACAGCGTGGTGGCATTAAGCTCGTTATCATTCTTGTGTGCCAATCACCACTACTATCTCCAGAACTTTCTCATCTTCCAACTGAAGCTCAGTCCCCATTAAACACAAACCTGACCCCCTGCCCTCCACCCCCCAGTGACTACTTTTTTGCTTTTTATCTCTGTGAATTTGACTCTTCAAGGGAATTATTTAAAATTTCTACTTTCATGTATAACATACTTTTGTTATATTTAAATATGACAAACTAAGTTCAAGCAAAATACTTTTTGGTCAATGGCATTAAAAAAAAATTTAAACAGAATACTTTGATAGGATTGATTTGAAAGAGTTTTTGTTTTGTTAATGGATGCAGTTATATCCGGGTACCTGATCACCCCCAGAAGGCATTTCTGATTTTACAATCTGTCTGTGGACAATGTACTTTCTAGGGAATTGTATTAGGACACACCCAGTCTGTTGAGCAGGAGATAATTAGACTTGGTAAACATGTGTAGAATCCTTTGTTTCCTTCGGATTGTTCAGAAAAGGCTTAATATCCTCCCCTTGGGTTATAATTACCATGCTCCTCCCTTATCCTCTGGAGATGCATTCCAAGACCTTCAGTGGGTGCCTGAAACTGCACGTGGAACCAAACTCTCTATATATGATGTTTTTCCTACACCATCCATACGTTTGATGAAGTTTAATTTATAAATTAGGAACCATGAGAGATTAACAACAATAACTAATAATAAAATACCATAATTATAACAATACCCTGTAATAAACAAAACAGCACACGATTCAAAAGTTGCAAATTGTTTATTTCTGAAATTTTCTATTTAATATTTCTGGGCCATGGTTGACCAAGCGTCATCGGAAACCTCGGGAAGTAAAACCTCAGGTGAGGGAGGTGACTGTTTCAGGAAAACGTTTGTTGTGTGCTGTGTATTTCTCAGAAGACTGTATATTATGGAGAGGAAGACAAAACGCAGATTCTTTGAGAAATACCTAGGACATCTACTGGGTGGGTACCCCAGATCAGAAGCCATTTTGGATAACTTGATATTTTGAGAAAACCCTTTATCGAGTTAAAGTGCTTTCTTAACATCGTATTTGCAGTTCAGTCTTCGAAGCAAGTTAAAACTTGCTTCAAAAAATCTGAAATGCTTTTAGTTTCCTGCTTTAATAAGTAGAGGATTTCACAAATAATTGACTTTTTCTTTGATAATCTCGTTTTAAAAGTTAGTTCTCCTAGGACAACAGAGTATCTGTTGAAGGTAAAGGAGGTTGGGATTTAATGTCCTCATCTGTGAGAATTTTTGTTTCTTAAAGTTAACTCTGTTACATAACTGTATTTTCTTTGGATTTGCCATTTTTCTTAATACTAGACTGCTAAACAATGTCCCTTTATTTGAATTGTTTGGTCTTGTTATTGAATTATTTTTAGTAAATCTATGTCTGAAAAGAATGAAGTAATTTGAGAATTCCAGTTTTAATTGTTTGACCTTGAGAATTATTTCATAAAGCCCAATCAGTGAATCATAGGTGAGGGATTAACTTATGAGCAGGTAATTCTTTGGGTGGTTGGTACATCATATGTATTCTTGCTTTTTGTTCAGGCTTCAGATGGCCAAACAGAAACGACAGGAATGACACAGATGCTGATTTGGGTACATGTCATTGTATGTATTGAAATGTGGAAATAAATGCATTTCCCTCTCTCCCATGTGTTGGCATTTCTTGAGTTAGAAATCATTTGGGGTTTGGGTTCTTTTATTTATAGAAGGAAAAAGAAACCCTCATCTTACAGGCATGGGTTAGGATGACTGTGGTTAGTTGCCGACTGATCCGGGAGTGAAGTCCCACAAAACTGGTTTTCGTTCTGATACTGGTGTCAGCCTGCGGGCCTCCCAGGCTCCTAGAGGACTCACCTCTTCTGTGTCATGAAGCAGGGCTCTGTTTGGGATGCCTTTTGGTGGTCACAGACGGTTAAAAACAAAGGACCTGTAAATGCAAGCAAACTCAGTTGGATCATTGGATTTAAAACAGTTTATCTGTAAAACGCTGTCTAGGCACCGCCTTGGCTGGGGTCATTCATTAATCGGGGCTGAGGTTTTAACTCTTCCTTCTGGCAGAAGAGATACCCTCTCTAATATCGTGGGGCAGAAGAGAACCCTCTCTAATATCGTGGGGTAGGACTTTATCTTCTTCCTTTTCAGCTGCTCTGCCTTCACCGCCAGCTGGTGACTGTTGGCTTGGGATCTTTCTCTGCACAGAATCTTCCCAAGGTTTCCACAGGTGGTGACGTGGAACGGCCATGGGGCCGGGGCTCAGCCAGGGAAGGGCCTGGTCCCTGGACCACCCCACCGGGTTGGTGAGGCCAGGCTGAAATCCTGTGAAGCTGGAAAAATGCGGGTTTCTGCCTTCAGAGCACAGTCGCTTCAGGGCGTCCATACCCTGTGGGGGCCGTTTCCACGGCGACGACTCAGGCTTTGGCTGTGGGTGCTTATCTTGCCTTTAGGGTTTCCTCAGTTTCTGATAACAGAGTGGTTACTCTTACTTCATTACTTCTTCTAGACTTTAAGATTGCTGTTCTTCCGTCGCTGAATTGTGTCCGTGTCTCTGTGACCCCACGGACTGCAGCACGCCAGACTCCTCTGTCCTCCACTGTCTCCCGGAGTTTGCGCAAACTCATGTCCATTGGGTCCGTGATGCCATTCAACCATCTCATCCTGTGTCTCCCCCTTTTCCTGCCTTCAATCTTTCCCAGCATGAGTCTTTTCCAGTGAGTCAGTTCTTCACATCATGTGGCTAAAGTATTGGAGTTTCAGCTTCAGCATCAGTCCTTCCAATGAACACCCAGGACTGATTTCCTTTAGGATGGACTGGTTGGATCTCCTTGCTGTCCAAGGGACTACCGAGAGTCTTCTCCAACACCACAGTTCAAAAGCATCAATTCTTCTGTGTTCAGCTGCAACTCTCACATCCATACATGACCACTGGAAAATCCATAGCTTTGACTAGACAGAGCTTTGTCAGCAAAGTGATGTCTCTGTGTTTTAACACGCTGTCTAAGTTGGTCATAGGCTTCCTTCCAGGGAGCAGGCGAGCCCAGTCTTGTCCCACTGACCCAGCTTGGAGAAGGACTTGATCTGGCGGTTCAGCCTTGTGCTCAGGATCTGGCCCCTAGATCTGGTGCCTGGGGTTCAGGATCGCCTCTGCCTGTGCCCCAGCCCTTGTCTCCTCTGTCAGGGCTTCCATCAGGCCTGGAACGGGGATTGCGGCCGCAGTCCCCCTGGGGGATGGGAGGGGCTACGTGGCCACGAGTGTGACGAATGTGGATGCTGTGAGCACTGCAGATGTGTGAACTCTGGGAAAGATATTCACATGCACGCTCGCTGTGAGAGCCAAACTCGCTCCTGGTTCTGCTCTGCCTGCTTGACGAGGTGACCGCTTGCTCGAGGGGACGCTGGTCACTCTGAAGCTCACCTGCCCATTTGTGATAGCTTCCCCTCTTAAGACACAGACCACGAGCTGCTGCTCGTCTGGATAATTCGTTAGTTTTCTTTGACATCTTCCTCACCTCTTCCTTGTGGAATTTCTCAAAAAGGACAGTGGGCCAGACGTGGGTGGTGGTTTCTTCTTGTGCAAGGCAGCCTGGGGGTTGAAGGTCATTCGTTTGAGCGGCACAGGGTCAAGCTGGAATCAGTGAGGCGGCTTTGGGCATTTCTGCCCCTGTGACCGAGCTCTGTGCACTAATCATGGCCTGTTTTCAGGAAGTGAGCAGAGTTGCTGACTCAGGTTCAGAAGGCGACACGTGACTCTTCATCTTCCCTGAGGCTGGGTGTTGAGTTCCCTGTTACCTCAACGTCCTTGCCAGTTTCTGTTCTGGAGGGTTCACTGAAGTTCACGAGCATGTAGCTCGTGAGAGGAGCGGAAGTGGTGGGGGGTGGGACAGAAGGTTCTCGTGGCCGCCACGAGGATACTGTCCTTGTTCAATTCATGACTTTCGGCGTCTGTGAACGGGGAGGCCGTCGGCCTGCAGCCCAATTCACACCTTTGTGGAGTGAGAATCGATTCACACCTTCGTGGAGTGAGCGTTTCCTGTCGTGATAGAACCCCATGCTCCGGTGGCGGCTTCAAGGAACAGAAACGCGCTGTCTCGTGGGCCTGGAGGCTGGACGTCTGAAATCAGGTGGGCAGGGCCTGCTCTGTCTGAAGGCTCCCCCACCCCCAGCTTCAGGTGGGCGCTGGAGTTCCCGGCTGGTGGACGCATTGTCTTTGCGTCGTCATCCGTCTGAGTGTGTCTTCCTCTTGTTGTGTGCACGTGCGCACATTAGTTGCTCTGACTCGTGTGTGTGTGTCAGCCTTTCATTTGTGTCCGACTCGTGTGTATGTGTGTGTGTGTTAGTTGCTCACGACTCGTGTGTGTGTGTTAGTTGCTCAGTTGTGTCTGACTCTCTCCGACCGCATGGGCTGTAGCCTGCCAGGCTCCCCTGTCCATGGGATTCTCCAGGCAAGCATCCCGGAGCGGGTTGCCATGCCCTCCTCACTTCCTCTTCTTGCCGGGACACCGCTCATACTGGATTAGGTTCCAGCCGAACGACTGTATCTCACCCTGATTACACATGCGGCGTCCAGATAGGTTCCAGTCACAGGATCCGGGGATGAGGGCCGCCACTTTAGGGCCCACCACTCAACCCCCTGCCGACGGAGACGAGACTTTCGAAACTGCCTCTCTTATAGGACAAAACCCAAGAATAAAAGAGAAAAAGGGAGGCGATAGCTTAAAACCCAGGAAAAGCCTGACATGAATCCCATCTTCATTCCTCGCCTCCCCGTGCAGGGCCTGCCCCCTGCCCAGTAAAGCGCGTGCCCCTTGTCCGCTGTGGAAACCCGTCCTTCCTGTGCTTGTCGTTTGGCTGTTGACCACCTGGCTGGAGAGGGCACGGCAGCTCCGTGAGCGCTGCTCCGTCCTGAAGCCGGGGCATGGGTGCCCCAGGACGGGTGGGGCGGGAGACCCCCTCCCTCTGTTGACCTGACTTAGGAGAAGCAGCCAGGCCTGTGAGGAGGACGGAGCAGGAGCCTAAGGCAGTTCGTCTCACAGCGATCCTTGTGGTTGCTGAAGAGTCTCTCGGGCCAGGTCCCCTTCCTGTGGGCCTAGCCGCCAGTTTGGCTGCGAGGCTTGACCTCTGGCTGCTCTGGTGCCGGGTACGGGAGGGCATCGGGGTGCTGACCCACGCAGGAGGGGCCGGTGGGGTGGTCTCTGCTCGGGGAGGGCATTGGAGAGGAAGGGGAGACGGTCCTGTCCACTTCAGGGCCTGGCCTCACTAGTGGCCATATTCCCACGGGGACACTTTGCAGAGAAGCATGTGTGTCAGTGAGGCTTCCCCAGAGACACAGAACCAAGAGGATACATGGATACACATCCTCCTGAGAGAGAGAGAGACAGACACACAGAGAGACAGACATGGAGACAGACAGACAGACACAGAGAGATAGACACAGAGAAAGACAGACACGGAGAGACAGACATGGAAAGAGACAGACATGGAGAGAGACATACAGACATGGAGAGACAGACACAGAGAGAGACAGATGGACATGGAGAGAGACAGACACGGAGAGAGACAGACAGACACAGAGAGAGACAGAGAGACAGACACGGAGAAAGACAGACGGACACAGAGAGATAGACACAGAGAAAGACAGACACGGAGAGACAGACATGGAGAGAGACAGACACACAGAGAGACAGACATGGAGAGAAACAGACAGACAGACAGAGATAGACACAGAGACAGACACGGAGAGACAGACATGGAGAGAGACAGACAGACATGGAGAGACAGACACGGAGAGAGACAGACAGACACGGAGAGAGACAGACAGACACGGAGAGAGACAGAGAGACAGACATGGAGAAAGACAGACGGACAGGGAGAGAGACAGACACGGAGAGAGACAGACATGGAGAGAGACAGACAGACAGGGAGAGAGACAGAGAGACAGACATGGAGAAAGACAGACGGACAGGGAGAGAGACAGATATGGAGAGAGACAGACACAGAGAGACAGACACAGAGAGAGGCAGAGATGGGTTTCGATCGGGAGGGGGAGAGTAGCTGGCCCCGGGAGTGTGTGGTTGGCAGGTCTGAACTGCACGGGGTGGGCTGGCAGGCAGGAGACCCACAGGGGAGGGGTGCTGCTGCATCTCGAGTCCAAAACCTGGAAGCAGCTTTGGGCAGCAAGGTTGGAAACTCAGGCACAATGTCTTATGACTCAGCTTGTTGTCTGGGGGCGGAGCTCCTTTTTCTCCAGGAAATCTCAGTCTTTGCTCTTAAAGCCCTTTCAACTGATGGGACAAGGCCCACCTACATCATGGGGGTGATCAGCTTTATTAAGTCAGTTGATTGCCGACATTGATCACATTCAAAAGAACCCACCTGGCAACACCCAGACGCAGATGAGACCACATGACTGGGCACCACTCCCTGGCCGTGTCAGCTCGTAAGGTTAAGCATCACCCCCAGCAGCTCAGTGGCAGACATTCACCCTCGTGCACGGGAGCCACCCTAACCCTCGTGCACGGGGGCCTCGGGTGGAGGGTGGACTCTCAGCGAAGTGGCTTTGCACATAGGGAGGGACAGCATGCCCAGCGCTGGGCCCACACAGAGCTGCCCTCCTTTGTCACCCTGGGAAGGCGCACGGACCCTGCATGAAAGAGCTGTAAGCATCTGTTCTTTGTGGCCACTCCTGGGGGCAGCCGTTTCCTCGGGCTGGTTTTGCACCAAGCTCGCTGTCAGTGTGTGTAGACACAGACACGCAGACGGAACGTTCTGGATCTCGCCTGTGATGGTAACCTGTCATCAAAACTCACCACGCTGTGCACGCTAAACTAAAGTCATCCTTCAGGTGGTTTGTTTACAGTGATGCGGGGGAACTGGGAAACTTTGGAGAAGGGTTTTATTTCACATTTTACACTCGTCTTGGACAGGAAGCGCATCACGGCTCACTCTGGTCTGAGCCTCTCCGGGCTGTGCTGGGTTGTCTCAGAGACGGCCCTGGGGTGTCTGTGTGCTCCCAGCTCCGGTTCTGTGGATCTGTTTTTTATCTTCATGTTGCCACATCAGTGTTTCTGTGTGTGTTTTCAGAGTTCCTCTTTCTTTCAGTGTCTGCCCTTAGACTTCCTGATAGACCTCGCTCTTCAGCTGACCTGGGAAAAGGGTCATTTACCCCAAGTGACCGCCTCTTCTCTCCCCCTTCTGCTCACTTCCGGCTGCACATCACGTCCTCCAGGGGAGCTGTTAAAGGTGCAGGATACCCACGCCCCAGATCCTGGTTCCCGTGCTCCAGGGTGGGGGAGTCTGAACGTCAGTATTTTTTAAAAGCTGCTCCCCCCTCCCCCCATGATTACAGGGTGCAGCCGGTATTGCGACATGGTTTCTGTTATTTAAAACTGTGGCCAAAAGGACATACCCCTCGGGCTGAAGTGCTGGTCGGCGCCTGGCAGGAGGTGACGTCACCTGCAGCATCAAAGAGATGGAACCTGGATGTGGCTCCTCACCGCCCCGCGGCCGGCTGTGGCCGCTGACCTCGGAACCTGGATGTGGTCCTCACCGCCCCGCGGCCGGCTGTGGCCGCTGACCTCGGCCCTCCTGCCTGGGGCTGGTTTTCAGCTCTAGTGGCACAGTGGGCGGGAGTCACATGACCAAGCGCCCCGGGAATGGGGGAGAAGGTCATCCTCCAAGAGCACACCTCGTATGAATACAGAGGATGTAGGAGGATGCAGGAGACTTCTTCCCACCCCTGTCTCCAGCTCCAAGGGAGACTGCCCACAGGGCCACGTGGGTTTGCCAAGCCTGGCAGCCTGAGCCTTGGCTGCGTTGGTGAAGCAGCTAGCTGGTGACTTTTCTCACTGGGCCCTCAGGGCTGGTGCAGGGTGAGCCCGGTGTCCTAACCTCCCCAGAAATGGACCATGAAGAAGAGGAAGGTTCCAGATTGCCTAGAGCTTCCACTCTGGAGCTGGGGCTCAGGGACCTGGCTTGGGGAAAGAAAGAGAGAGAGAGAGACCTTCTCAGAATCCGAGCGTTCGGGGAGGACCCTGTGAGCATCCCAGTTCAAGCCCATCACACAGATGGGGAAGTCATCGCTCCGAGGGGGCCAGGAGCTGACATTACAGCAGTCCAGACGCGGGGCCTGACTTCCGGCTCAGCACACACTCACCAACTCCTGGGAAACTTGCTGCAGAGCCTCGGGTTCAGATACGCCCAGAGCTGACTGCAGACAGGCGTGTCTCGCCACCTCCCCACGTGGTCCTCACTGCCTCCGTGATGCCAGGAACGCCAGGCTCCTGCTTGGAGGCAGTTCGGGACCAAGTTAAGAGCCCCTGTTCCCTGTCGGACTGGCTGGTCTTAGTATGGGCACTACGCTAGTTGGAAAGTGGGCTAAAGGCTCTGGGTTAGATCCAAAGCAAGATTTGAGAATTTCAAACCTGAAAACTGCACACTTGTAAACCCTTTAGCTGGGTCACGGCATTCAGCTCGTTTGTGTTGGTTGACGGGTAGACGGGAGATCCAGGGTTTGATCAGCCACCTTGTCCGCCTCTTTCCAGGCTGGCATCTGGGATGCTTTAGGTCCTACTCAGCTAAGTATTTTGCTTTCTCTTTTGGTATTATTACTGTTTACTTTTTTGTTTTTTTTTTAAAGGGCAAACCAGACAGTTTTATCTGGAAAGGAAAGCTATTTTAGGCCTTGGGCATTAACAGTCGCCTTGTTGTCCTCAGAGAAGACCACGTAACAGACGGGGAAGTTGGCGTGCCCGCCCGCCGCCCTCGTGTGAAATCTAGCGGGTGGGGGCTGACGCATTCTTTGCCCCTCACCATCTGAGGTTAGCGTGTGCGAGAGGAAAGGTCCCGGCCCAGTGGTAACGGTGGGGCAGCGATTCTTCTTTTCTTTTCTTTTTGACTAGAGCCTCCTGCTGCCGGTTTGGGGAGATGCCTCGGTCGTCGTCTCCCAGGGGCTTCATGAAGGCAGCGGGGGTGCTGTTTCCTGTCTGCCTGGAGGCACAGAGGGCAGTTTGACCTGAAATTTGCAATTAAGTTGTTAGGCAGAGGGCCGACCCGCTGTCTGTGCAGGAGGAGGGGACGTGGGGAGCACCCGGGGTGGCAGGCTGCCCTTCCTGGTGGCAGAAGTCTGGCGGCTGTGGACTCGCTCTGTTTTCAGCATCTCGGGGGCTCACGGGACGCGTGCTTCCACCTCCTGCCAGACCTGCCCGGGTTTCCCCCTCTCCAGCTCGCCTCCCCAGCAGATCGCTTGGGGAACGCTTGGGGTTTTGTTGGAGAAGCGGGTCCCTGGCTCGGGGTCCGTCTCTGAGCAAGGGAGATGACTGGTTGGGCAAAGCCCCTGAGACCCTTCTCCCGAACATGGTGCCCTTCTCTGCGGGCTGTTCTCTCCAGGGCTAGCCACTCTCTAGGGCTGGCCACTCGGGCAGGAGACTGTCCCCCAAGGAGGCTGGCTGCCATCTGTGACGGGGTGGGACCATCTCAGAATGACTAGGGTGGCGCTCGTTTGTGTTTCTTGGCCACGTGGCTGGAGGCTGATCTGTTGGCAGAGGCTGCTGCATTTCGCAGACACACGTGTGTGGACGTGTCATGCCTGCAACCCATGCTCCAGAGACCCTGAACCAAGCGCTTTTCGTTTCCTTTGTGCCAAGGTTTCCCTTGTTGTCCGAGTGGCGCCTACCCACAACCTTTCCTCTGAATACTGTATTTAAACACGTGCAGTAAAGTACCGAGTTTGGCCAGAAAGCAGGTTAATAGCCGTTGAGACATTGGGCTGACGGTAAACCTACAGAACTGTAGTGAGGCTCGAAAGTGGCTGTGATTGTCGGCGGTGAAGCGCAGGGGTCGCTTCCTGCTGTCGCTTCTGCTTGGCCTGCAGTCTGAGGAGCGGAGGGAATGCCAGCTCTCGGTTAGAGGATGCTGGGAACAGATATTCCATCTCTCCCGGTTCAAGGTCACAGACTCCTGCACTCTGCCCCACTGTGGTCAGCGGGGGCCTCTGGACCCTGGACTAGAACCCGAGACCATAAGAGCCTGGCCAGGGGCTGCTGGCGGGACAGGCTGGGGGCTTGGTGCTCCGCCCGATGGGGGAGCCCTGGGTGGGTTGGGGGGCTGGGGGGCAGGTGCAGGATGCCGGGGGTGAAGCGTTGGTGTGACCTGGGGTGCATGCACGCAGATGGCCGAGCTGTGCAGGCACAAGGTTGGGACAGGGGGTCGTCCACTCTCTGCCGTCACTGATGGGGCGTCTTCTCATCCGCGTCCTGTGCAAGGGCGGACGATCCCACCCTGACCCGCCCTCCTCGGAGCTTTGCCTGCCATCCACCTCCCTCACGCACCCTGTCCTTCTGGGAGGAAATGGAGGGGGGTGTCTGGCGGGCGCAGAGAGTCTGGGATGCCTCGGGGGGGGTGGGGGGATGGAGCTTGGAAGATCGGGGAGGAGTGACTGCCTGGGGGCCTCTGGTCTCCGGCTGGCCTGGGTCAGCGCTGGCTGAGTCCTGTGCTGCAGAGTGTTCAAAGTGAACTTTGACCCGAGAGGTTCACATCCACCTGAGACCTGCTGGGGGCAGGGGCGGGATGGGCAGGGTCAGGCGGCGTTGGGGCTGCCATACCCCACACACCCCAGGGAGGAATGAAGGCAGACTCCGGGCCCCGTTCCTGCGGAGGTCAGAGTCCAGCTCGGGGCAGGCGTGTCAGGGTGTTCTGAAGGACGGTGAGCCCCACAGACACCAGGGAGTGTGGGCAAGCGGTCCAGGGGCCTCTCCTGGCTCCTCTGTGGGGGCTGGACACGCCCAGAGAGGTCTCCCTGTTACAGAGTCCACCCTCCTGCTGCTCGCTGCGTGACAGGCCAGCAAATCGAGGGATTGGTTGCTGGGGCCAGGAGTAGCCCCTCTGCTTGGACAGCCAGTAGACCGAGAATGTGGTCGACTAGCATCCCCAAGACTCACCTTGCCCAAGTTGGAGTCCAGTTTCTTCTAGAAGGGCAGGGGCCGGGCTGGTTGATGCCTGCTTCTTGGCGCCGGGGTCCCTGGTTCTGGCCATCGTCTGCATGTCCAGTGCCACCTCCAACAAGACAATCATTATTTTTCTGTTCTGCAACCTTTTATCTCAAGATGAATGGAAATGAGTTACACCTTCAAAGGCCAAAGCCGGGAGAAGGCGTATTCCAGCATATTCCAGGCGACAGGCAGCGTTCTTTTACAGAAGGTGCTGAGCCAGCGTGACTCAGCGCGGGTCACGGCACCAGGGCTGGCGCTGCGGGAACAGGCCCAGTGCACCGAGTCCGGCTTGCTCGTCCTGCTCCGCACGCAGGCCTGGGGGCGGGGGTCTCTCTCCGCCTGTGCGGGGGCCTGGGACGCCTCCCGGAGGGGCCCCTCCTGCATTAGGGGCTGCCCTTCGTGCCCTCACTGAGCCATCTGGCTCTTCTGAACGAGGAAGAAGGGGAACGGGGTGGGGGGGTGGTGTTTGGGAAAACCCGGGGACAAATGCGGTCCCACGTGGACACTGGAGACCCCGGTGTGAGGAGCGCTGTCTTGCTGCCGTCTGTGGTGGGCCTCTCGCATCCAGGGCTTCTGGCGATCTGACCTGAAAGAATGAAGGGAGACAAGTGGGATGGAATTTCAGTTCTTTGGGGCTTTGACGCATCAGGGTTTTGGGTCTGCCCCGCCCCCTCCCTGCTCCGCCCTCCTCCCCACCTTCATCTGGCCTCACCCCCTCCCTTTCCCCATCACCCCTCTCCTGCTGTGTCTGCAGTTCGGAGTAAAAGTGGGAGTTGAGATGGGGGCAGGGTGTCATCTTGGCCTCTGACACGAACGAGGCTCCACCACCCAGCAAATCAGACCACGCTGTTATGAAACCAAGAAATCTTACATAAGAAAACGCTGTGCTTTCCCTTTTTCTAAACAAACAGGGGGATTTTTGTGGCTTCACGTGTGCAGAGAGTTTAATCGCCCTGAGTGTCATTACGGGTGTCTGTCAGCCACATAACTGAGGCCTCCACTCGGGGTTGTGCGGAATGCGCCGGGGGTCAGGGGGAACCCAGGCCAGGACAGGAAGGGGAACTGGAATGGGGCTGGGGACCCCCTGGAAAGTCACAGCAGAAGCCCTTGGGGGTGCCAACCCTCCCCAGAGGACCAGAGAGGAGGGCTGCCCAGGGGAGAGCCATGCTGTGTTCTGGCTGTGACTGCCCAGCTCAGAAAACACCCTGAAAACTGAAAAGGCAAAGAGAACCTCGGGCTGGGTGAGGCTTTCAGTGGGCACAGCCGGGGCTGGGCTCCTGGGGTCCGGCACTGTGTCCTGGCATCTGGTCCTCCCGGAACCTCTGTCCCCCTTGGGGGCTGCCCCCGGGGCTCCTGCCGCCCTGATGGGTGCCTGTGGGCAGGGGAGGGAGGGAGAGGAGGTGTGAGGGGCCGGGACCTCTCCCCCCGCTGCCACCGCCCGCTCCGGGCAGGGGGGACACAGGCTTCAGGGCGGGCCCGCCCGCGGTGGGGAGACATGCCTGCCTGCTTTGCGTGTGGTGGGCACAGGAGCAGCCAGCTTGGCTCGAAAGCTGAGTTGCCCTCCTTTCCCACAGGAGAGCGCGTTTCCTTAGTGTGTGGGTTCTGAGCTCCTCCCCTGGGAGGCCTGCAGCCTGGGGCGGTGGTCTCGGAGGCAGGGCAGGGCCTGGGGCTCTGGGAGCTGGGTGTGCCCCCGGGGGTGGGGTGGGGGCAGGCCAGGGAGGCAGACGGCCCCGCCGGGAGGGAGTCCCGACCCTGTCATCCAGAAGCCAGACGCTGGTGGGAGCGTTTCATCTAAGCACCCCGGAGTAAGATGCAGGAATAGGGAGCCCCCCGCCGCCCATGAGGAGGAGAGCGGGGCGCGGGTGTCCCCCTTGTTTTGTGGGCTCACTGCGGTGCGTGGACGTGATTGTGCAGGAACTGCTGGCATGGGGACCGGCCGTCACCCCGCCTCTGCACAGCAGGGTCTCCATCTGGTTCAGCTGCAGCCACACCGACACTTGGGGTCACGATTCCATCCGTGGTCCCTCCCGGGGGTCCCTTGTGCATGGTCGGGGGTGCCTCCAGACAGGAGAGATAACCAGCCGCTTCCTCTCCCCTCGCAGGACGGGAGCAGTTCCACGGCCTGGGCTCCATGTACTGCCGGGGGGCGGCTGCAGTCATCCTCACCTACGACGTGAACCACGCCCAGAGCCTGCTGGAGCTGGAGGACCGGTTCCTGGGCCTGACGGACACGGCCAGCGCCGACTGCCTGTTCGCTGTCGTGGGCAACAAGGTGGACTTGAGCGAGGAGGCGCCCGGCGAGGGCGGCCAGGGAGGAGGACATGACCCCGGGCAGGCGGGTGGGGGCTGCGGCAGCTCCAAGCAGGTGCAACTGGAGGACGCGATGGCCTTTTACAAGAAGATCCTCAAGTACAAGATGCTGGACGAGAAGGACGTGCCGGCCGCCGAGCAGATGTGCTTCGAGACAAGCGCCAAAACTGGCAAGAACGTGGACCTGCTGTTTGAAACGGTGTTCGACATGGTGGTGCCCGTGATAATGCGGCAGAGGGCCCAGGCCCCGCCACAGACGGTGGACATCGCCAGCGCCCCGCCGCCCGCACGGACCAGATCTGGGTGCTGCTCTTGACGCGCCCCGGCCCGGTCCTGGGGACCCGGGTGGGCTGAGGAGCCGATCGGGGTCACTCTGTAGGACTGCACGTGGAGGAGGAGCCGGGAGGAAGTGCCAGCCAGTCCCCAAGACAAGAGCCGTGTGACGCGACCCCCACGTCCATTGCTGCCCCGGGATGTGGGCAGCAGACGGATCGTCCGGAGGAGCCACCTGCAGAGCCAGGCTCCTGGAGACCAGCATCCCCTCGCTGCCCCGTCCTGACACCGGGCCCCTGTCTCTGCACATGCGTGACTCTCCAGGGTTCCTCTTCACTGTGATTTACCTTTGATCCAGCCATTTGGTACTTGTCTCTTGATGCCTCGTAATGATTCTTGACAAATGTTAATTTATATAAAATCAGGAATCGCTGTTTTTATATTGTTTGCAGCATTGTGAGCCACTTTATTATTAAAAATTATTTTAAGAAGAACCTTGGTTTAGACCTTATTTGTGCCCCCATGGGCTTTAATGTCTGTTACACGGACTTGCAGTTTCTCACGTGGACTGTGGGTGAAGCATGACCTCACACTTTTGCAGCATCTGGGACCAAATTCTTAGCCCAGGTCTTCACTGGGCTTTTCAGTAAAGAATCTGCCTGCCAATGCAGGATGGCCCAGGTTCGATCCCTGGGTGGGGAAGATCCCCTGGAGGAGAAAATGGCAGCCCACTCCAGGATTCTTGCCTGGAGAATCCCATGGACAGAAGAGCCTGGTGGGCTACAGGTCATGGGGTCACAGAGAGTCAGACATGACTTGTGACTAAACAACAACAATGGGCCCTCATTGCTTCTGCAGCTGACCCCAGGCCGGTGTCCAGGAGGGTAGCTGATCTGCACTTCCCCAGGCCGGTGTCCAGGAGGCACCGACACAAGACCCCCCTACACACTCAGGAGTCGCCATATCCATGATTTTTCTTCTCCACTAAAAAAAAAAAAAAAAAATCAATACACTGTCACTCATTTCAAACTTAGTACTCAAACCACCTTGGGAAAGGTAAATTGTCCGCTTACACATGTTTTCTCCCTCTGTTCAGATCGTAGGACTAGGAGCCATGGATTCTGCCCTCTTGGCCAGATAAACCGCATCCATTGTTATAAATAAAGTTTTATTGGCACTCAGCCTGTTTGTTTTATATGCTCTCAGAGGCTGCAAGGACCAAGCTGAGAATTTTAAGCAGAGATTCTGTCCACCACGAGCCCACAGGAGTCGCTCTCCGGCCCTTAACAGAAAATGTTTGCCCATCCCTGTGTTTAATGCCTTGTTATCCAACAGAAATATAACACAGATCACATATGTAGTTCTAAATGATTTAGTAGCCATATTAAAAATTGAAACAATTCCAGTAATATATTTTAGCCCAGTAGATGCAAAATAGTATGATTTCAACATATGCCCCGACACTAAGGTCACTCTGGCGGCTCAGATGGTAAAGAATCCGCCTGCGATGCAGGAGACGTGGGTCTGATCCCTGGGGTGGGAAGATCCCCTGGAGAGGGGCATGGCAACCCACTCCAGTATTCTGGCCTGGAGAATCCCAGGGACAGAGGAGCCTGGTGGGCTACGGTCCACGGGGTTGCAAAGAGTCGCAGTGACTGAGCAACTAAGCACAGCACAGGGCTCCTTGCTGGGGCTGCTTGGGTGATGGCTGTGTGAGCTTAGGACACGTCTATCTTTTGCTGCATGAAATCCTTACAAATTCCAGATATTTATATCGGCTCGTATGCCTAGTTGTCTAGAAGACACAAGTTCCAATAATAGAAGCAAAACTGAAGCCTCTGTCTCTGCTGACCTCTGCGCAGGTTGCCTGGGCAGTTGCTGAATCTGAAACCGCCTTTCCAGGGGTGATGGGTGGTCAGCTTTGTTCTTAGGAGATGCCAAGAGAGGGAGGCTGTGAGAACACAGCTTTTGTTTTCTTGTGGAAGTGAAAGTGTTAGTCACTCAGTCGTGTCCGGCTCTTTGGAACCTCGTGGACTGTACCCCACGAGGTTCCTCTGTCCATGGGATTTCTCAGGCAAGAATCCTGGAGTGGGTTGCCATTTCTTTCTCCAGGGGATCTTTCTGACCCAGAGATTGAACCCAGGTTTCCTGCATTGCATGCAGACTCTTCACAACATCGGAGAACTGTAGCCCATTCCAAAGAGAAAAGGGGTCAATTCGGTTACTTTTCATTGACATAGATTAGTTTCCCATTTAGTGGGTGGAAGGTGTATTTATTTTTCCATAAAGTGTGTCTCTGCTAAGGAGAGCTCTGGGAGACCCAGAAGCCCATCATGAAGACTGTGGAGGGAAGCGTCCTATGAAGTCACTTCTGTCTCTGAGGTCAGGGTGGCTGAGTTCTCATGGCCCTTTCCTCCTGCACTGTCTCGCTCTGAGCATCCCCAGCTCGTGCCCTTGAATGACCCCTGTCCCAGAGGATGGCCCAGGATGGCACCTTCTCCATCAACAGCGTGTGAGCCTTGCACCCTCATGGCGGCCCTGAAGAGTAGGCTGCGCTCTGGGCTCTGTCCCAAGGGGACCCCAGGTGCCGGCCTGGGCTCTCACCAGGGGGACTGTCCCGGGGTCTGAGCCCACGCACGGGCTTCTGGCTGTGACCTCTCGGGGACCAGTTCCTGACCAAGAGGTTTCAGCTCCTCTAGTGAGCCAGCTGGTGGAAAAGGAGGAGGTCCTCAGCTGCGACCCCAAATGTTCCTTCCTTTCTTCCCTTGTTCAGATGCAGATGCTCTGGGACTGGGAGGCTGCAGACAGCCCTGGGTTTACCTTCTGAGTTTTCCCTCAAGTGTCCCCGGAAACCTCCTTCTTAATGGTAGCTCCAGGTCGGGTTTTTCCTAGGGCCCTTGAGGCGTCCTTCACGGGAAGCTTCAGTGCAGTTCAGTTCATTCACCCAGTCGTGTCTGACTCTTTGAGACCCCATGGACTGCAGCATGCCAAGCCTCCCTGGCCATCACCAACTCCCAGAGTTTACTCAAACTCATGTCTATTGAGTCAGTGATGCCATCCAACCATCTCATCCTCTGTTGTCCCCTTCTCCTCCCACCTTCAATCTTTCCCAGCATCAGAGTCTTTTCCAATGAGTCAGCTCTTCGCATCAGGTGGCCAAAGTATTGGAGTTTCAGCTTCAACATCAGTCCTTCCAATGAATATTCAGGACAGAGACTGGTTGGACCTCCTTGCAGTCCAAGGGACACTCAAGAGTCTTCTCCAACACCACAGTTCAAAAGCATCAATTCTTTGGCACTCAGCTTCTGTATAGTTCAACTCTCACATCCAAACATGACCACTGGAAAAAGTATAGCTTTGACTAGAGGATGCTTATGTTGTAATCTGGGCTTCCCAGGTGGGCCTAGTGGTAAAGAACCTGCCTACCAATGCAGGAGACATAAGAGACTCAGGTTCAATCCCTGGGTTGGGAAGACCCCCTGGAGGAGGGCATGCAACCCACTCCAGTATTCTTGCCTGGAGAATCCCATGGACAGAGGAGCCTGGCGGGCTGCAGTCCATATGGCCGCCAGGAGTCGGACACGACTGCGCTGACTTAGCACGCACACTCGCATGTTGTAACCTGGGTGCTGGAAACATGGGTCTCCCTTTTCACAGGCTGCGAGGCTGGGATCTTACAAGAGCACTTTGGTCATTTCTGAACCTGCCCTCCTGGTGGAATCGGCGCTGCCTGCTGTTCTAGGAACACTTCCTGCAGACGTCTGGCAGCTCTGCCTCCAGCGAGGTCTCCCTCTGGCCGAGGCGAGCGGGGCTCAGAGCCCGTGATGCCATGGGCAGTGGATCGGAGATGGTCCTGTCCTCCAGAGGGAAGGGGCTGGACTGACCTGTGCTTCCCATGAGCTCTGCTGGTCCTGCACGTGCAGAGCACCTGTGCTGATGACCACGAATGTCCACGACACCCACGAGTCACCGAGGGAGGCAGGCCCTGGGGAGCAGGACCCTGTGTGGGAGCCGGGGTGGCCTCTCCAGGGCTGCGGTACAGGATCCGCTCCAGCTGCGGTAGTTCTTTCCTTCCTGTAACTGGGGGCCGGCCCTCCTCTGCGGCCCCCCGCCAGCCCCATTAGATCAAACCCGCTCCCTTGGGGCTTGCTCCCATCTTTCCCACTTCTCCAAGATGGACCCTTTAGCCTTCCCTGTAACTGGGGGCCCGGCCCTCCTCTGCGGCCCCCCCGCCCGCCCCATTAGATCAAACCCGCTCCCTTGGGGCTTGCTCCCATCTTTCCCACTTCTCCAAGATGGACCCTTTAGCCTGCCCTGTCAGAACTGGGCAGGGCTGCTGGGTCTGCGGTGTAGACGCTGCACACGATGTGTCTGCTCTGGGGGCTCTGGGGTCCCATCCTCCCTTGCTGGATCCTAGAGAAAGGTCTACCTTGTCCATTTGCAGGACCTTCTTCCTCCAATGGACTGACCTTGAACTCGCCCTCACCTGGGAGTACGATCTGGAAGGCAGCTAGTGTGGGGGTGTGAGGATCCAGGCCCAGTGTAAGGATGGGTGCTTCTGGGGCCAGAGCCCCAGGCGGCTGAAGAGGGAGGCTCCCACCGAGCTCAAGTCCAGGGCCTTCCCGGAGCCGCCTTCCTTCTGGAGGACGGCGTGGCTGTGTGGGTTTCTAAAGGGCAGTCACCCACTACCAAGAGGAGAAGTGCTCCTCATTTTACCCCCATCTGGTTCTGTCCATTGGCAGAGTCGCGGGGGCCCAGAGGGAGTACCCTGGGTGCTCGTCTCACGGGCCCAAGGCTGCCAGCATCCCGGGGAGGAGAGCTGGGCGGGCCCCGGGCCGCCGTCATCTCGGGCCACCCTGCGGTGTGTCTCTAGGGACCCTGGCCTCCTCCTCCTGGGCGTCACTGGCTCGTTCCTCCCTGTGTATTGGGGGCTCCTCACTGGGGCGAGGTCCTCTGGAGGGGAGGGAGGTGTGGGGAACCCTGAGCAGAGTCCTCATAATCTGAGTGCAGGAATTCCTCCCCAGGAGCCTGCAGGTAGAAGGCAGAGGAGAGTCTTCCGACGTCTGCAATAAGGGAGGTCAGCTCCAGGTGAGCGTGTGGGTCTCCGTCTTGGAAAAGCTGGACCCTGCCCAGCAGCCTCTGGGAAGTGGCTGTGATTTTAAGGCTGTTTTACGCACCCACAGGCTCCCATTCTGCCTCCACCCTGGAGGCCCTTGGCTCCTGAACTTGGCTGTGGAAGGAGGCAGGGCCTCTGTGAGCCAGTCTGCACTCAGCCAGGCCCCCGGGGTCAACGTGCAGGCGGGGAGGCACTGGGGCCCCTGGGATGTACCTCCCCGCTGCAGTCACCCTGAGCCACCCGGGCCCCGTGTTGGGGCTCCATCAACAGCAGTGATCTGGGGACGTGCGCTCGGTATCGGGGGAAGCGGGCTCGGGGTGGAGTACTGCCCCTAGTCGACCTGTGTCCCCTCATCCATGGTGGTGCACCCCTGAGGCGGAACCTCCTTAGCTGTAAAATGGAGCGAGAATCACAGCTCATGGAGGGTGGCGGGTGGGGCCGCCCCCGGGAGGGCCCTGGGCTTGGCGTCCTTGGCAGGGAGGATGAGTGACTGTCCCTGAAGGCAACCGTCAAATGGGAGGACCGTCGACTGGGAGGACTGTCGACTGGGAGGACTGGCTGAAGAGCCTTGCTTTCCTTTTTTCACTACTATAAAAACAAGTTGGATTCACCCGAGAACACAGTTGCTTCACGAAGCTTTGCCTTTGTGCTTCGACTGTGGCCTTTAAAGTTTTGTTTTTAGTGGCTGTGAGTGATGTTTGGGGAGTATGGGAACCAGAAAAGGTGCTTTCTCTTCCGAGGGACGTGTGTGCGTGTGCACGTGGTGTGTGTAGGCACACGCATGTATATGCATGTGTGATGTGTGTGCACACACATGCACACCAGTACGTGTGCCTTCAGTAAACACCCAGCAGCAGTGGGAGCTGAGGTCAGACACAGGTGGGACCCAAGAGCCTTGCTTTCTGGTCCGGAGACCACACGGCCTGGAAGTCACGGGGTGTCCACAATGGCCGTTCCTGCTGGGTGGTGTCTGGAGGGTGGTCCCTGAGCCCCCCTTCCCTAACCGTGAGGCTGGAGTGGAGGCTGAGGTCATGGCTGCATTGGTGGGACCACAGTGAGGGGGGCCGGGGTGGGCCCTCGTCTCCACAGTCACCACGTCCGCATCCTCCCCTCCCCACTGCTTAGTGCCCGCGCTTAGTGCCTGCCGTCCCTCTTTGTAAGAACCACCACGGCCCCTTCTGGGAGTGGCTGCCTGGAGGCGGGGCCAGGTCCAGTGTGGCCTGAGCCGGCGTGTCCCTGCGCGCAGGTGGAATAGTGCTCTCTGTGCTCACGTCACCCCCCAGCGGCTGCGGGCACCTGTCCGTGTGGCTCTGGGGCTGTGGGGGCTCCGTGTCCCTGAACTTACAGCCTGCGGATGGTTCGCTCGGGCTTGCCCTGCCGTCTCACTGTCCTCCTGAAGCTCAACGTCACCCTTTCTGTGCGTGTCAGGAATTTATGTGCAGAGCAGTTCTAGCTCATCCCACACACGGCCTAATTTTGATAACTTGTCTCCATGGGAATGTCTTTAAAACCCCCCAATGACGGGGAGTCTCCACCCCCTTCCTCCTGAAGCCGGGCCGTGACACCAAACTCACACGAAGGTGTGCACGCCAGCTCCCTGCAGGCCCCTCCATGCACAGGAGTGGATTTAATGCTCAGGACGCCACCGTGGCCCGCGGGGTCTCTGTATCAGCTCCCCTGAGGGCCCCCCTGACCCCGAGCGCAGACCTGCTCCAGCGTCCTCCTGACTGGCTCTTCTCAGGCAGCGGGAGCAGCAGCAATCATGCGGGGCTCAGCCCGGCTCTCGGTGCCCCTCCAACCAGCCAGGATGTGTCCGGAGGCGTCTCGTGGTTTCACGTGAGTCTAGGCGCCGTCTGTGGTGGGGGTGGGAGCAGCCACATTACGAGGCGTCGGGAGGCAGTGACTCTGACCTCAGGGCGCCCACTCTCGGCAAAGTGGGGACAGTGTTGGCCACTCAAGGACCCTTAGGTTCTGGGCTGGTGGTGGTTCTTAGCCCTGAGAAACTAGACCCGAGAAATCGCACGCAGCATACACGGGTCTGTGAAGGGCAGCTTGAAGTTTCAAGGTGCAGAAGCTTGGCTGTTTGACTTCAGACCAGGAATCTTCACCCATGACCTTGACACTTGTGCGGGATCCTGGGGTCATGTACACAAACAGAGATGGATTATCTGTATTTGATTTATATTTTCTGTTTACATTTGGCGTTCAGTTATGTACTGAGACCTTGATCTTGGTCTTCCCGCCTTATGTGTTTTAGGTGTGAAGTCCGGGACTTTGTGGTGTTTAATGCTGGGCACCTAATGCCCTGGGAACCACACAGAGGCAAAGCTAAGCCATATGAGAGCACGGGTGTGAAACTTGAAAATTGTGAAACAGTATAGAATCTAAAGAGTCTTTCACTCAATTAAAAGGAGAGGCTAGACCAAATGGAGCAGGAATCTTCAGGACTGTGGCAAGCGCCATGACCACCCTGCGATCTCGGGGACTGGGGTCTGGCAAGAGCAGCTGCCCCCTCAGCCTCCTGTGCGGGCATCTTTCAGGCCCCGGCCTCGGCCTCTAAGGGCTCAGCTGCCCACTATAACTGTTGCTGTGGAAACCAGCTGTGCCCAGGTGGAGCCTACCGTAGCTCCCATCAGCTTCACCTGGTCTCTGCCACCTCCCCTGGGGTGCTCAGAGCCCGCTCAACACTCCTGAACCTGGGACCCAGCCTGGCCCCCAGGGGCAAGAGCTGGAGGCGGAAAATGTGCCTTGCCCATCGGTGGTCCTTGTGTGGCCTTCCTCAGTGTGGGGGGCTGTGTGGCAGGACTGAGCTCTGTAGTGAGGCAGCCTCCTCCGCTAGGCACCAGCCCGCCCCCGCCCCGCCCAAAGTCCAGTCCTCCCTTAACTCCCCGGCACACAGTCCTTGGCTCAGGCGGCACCGGGGAAGGCAGGCCAGCCCGGGGCTGATCCCATTTAAATAACACCGACACGTGAAATGCTTACTTCGTGACTGTACAAATTGTTCTCAAAGGAGGTCTAAGGTGAGCCTGAGTTCTGAAGGGTAAAAAGAAACTCTGTGAGCTGGATGCCCAGGCGTCAGCCAGGTTCTGGAGAAACTGAAGCCAGAAATGGGTCTTGCAGATTTGATTTATGGGATTTGATTTGGGACGTTATGCCAGGGTGGGTTGAATGACTTTGGAAGTGTGTTTAGAGGTACCTCCCTCCTAACCCCTGTGAGTGCAGGCTGAGAGTGTTTTCTGTAAACATCACCACACTGTAAACACAAATACAGTTCCCTGAGAAACCAGGGACGACACCACAGGCTTCGGTTCCGTCTGCTGAAACCTGGAAAATACAGCAGCGTAGTGTGGAGCTGGGCCGGCATGCAGGGTTTGGGGTTCAGCGCAAATGTCCTGCCCTAGGAACTCGAGAAAGTCAGGCAGGCAACAACGTGGGGTATAAAAATGTTGAAAAGTAACTTTTATTCTGGTTTGGTTACAGAGGAGGCAGTAGTCGGAGGGGTACAGTTCAGCGCACAGAATGGGGGGTGGATCTTCAGGCCAGCCCGGGGCGGCGGGGCGTCTCTGCCGTCTCGCCGCGGATGGCGCGAAGGTCTGGAAGGACGTGGTGGGAAGCGCGACGGCCGGGCGCCAACAGCAGCGGCTTTTCGGACACGAGGCGGCGCAGTCGGCCCTCCCGGGGGACGAGGAGCCTTCGCGTCACCGGCACTTTTGAGAGGACAGTGCGGCATCCTGGGGGCTCGGAGAGCGGGGCCTGGCCCGCCCCCCGGGGCCCGCGGGCTGAGCTGCCTCATTCGTCCACACCCCCCCTTAAGTGAGTTCGGAAAATGGGTTAACAGCGGTGGCTGAGAGCGCGGTGAGTACACGGGGGCGTAGCAGGACGTCAGCGACGCCGAGCGCGGAGCAGTCCCGGACGGCCTGAGCGGGAGGTGAACGGCCTCCCGTGCTGGGGGACACGGTGTCCTGCAGACCTGGGGGGAGCAGGCAGCGCCTGCGGGGGACAAGGGCCCATCTTGTCCAAGTGCTGGTGCTGAATTCCTTTGGTAACCTTTTTCTCTTTTTGGTTTGTTTTTTAAAGGAAAAAAAAATGCAGTCAATTTAGGGGTCGGCGTCTTGAGGTAATAAGTTAAGAATAAGCACCAAAGTGGCCCCGGACTGCACGTGGCCTGGGGAAGGGGCGTGTCCGGCGGGCGTGTCCGGCCGGCGCCCGCGCTCACAGGTTCTTCATGCACACCTGGCAGCGGCTGATGTGCGTGCGGATGAGGCCGGCCTTGAGCGTGTCGGCAGAGGGCGTGCCCTGGAAGCTCTGCTCCGGGATGGTGGTCAGCCAGAAGCTGTACTTGTTCGCGTAGTAGTGGCACGTGCCGCGGGCCCCGTTGCACTCGATGAAGGGCGTGGCGCGGAAGTCCTCCAGGCAGCTGCCCGGCGACACCAGCGACTGGCCACCTCCTTCGTCACCGGCGGCCGTGTGCTGCGCGGGGGGAGCGGGCGGAAGAGATGCCAACACGTTAGCTTATGTTTTTTTTTTTCCTTCCAAGGAAAAATAAAACAAGGTCCTACTGTAGAGCACAGGGAACTTTGTACAATATTCTGTAATAAACCATCGTGGAAAATAATGTTGTATGTATGTATGTGTGGTTGATGCTTTCCAACTGTGGCTCCGGAGAAGCCTCTTGAGAGCCTCTTGGGCTGCAAGGAGATCAAACCACTCCATCCTAAAGGAGATCAACCCTGAATATTCATTGGAAGGACTGATGCTGAAGCTGAAGCTGCAAACCTTTGGCCACCTGATGTGAAGAGCCTACACATCGGAAAAGACCCTGATGCTGGGAAAGATTGAGGGCAAGAGGAGAGGGGACGACAGAGGATGAGATGGTTGGATGGCATCACCAACTCAATGAACATGAGTTTGAGTAAGCTCCGGGGGATGATGAAGGACAGGAGAAGCCTGATCCTATGCGAACCAGTGGACTGTAGCCTGCCAGGCTCTTCTGTCCATGGGATTCTCCAGGCAACAGCACTGGAATGAGTTGCCACTTTCTTCTCCATGGGATTTTCCCAGCCCAGGGATTGACCTGGTGTCTCTTATGTCTCCTGCGTTGCTGGTGGATCTTGACCACCAGCGCCAGTGTGCTTCTCCCTTCTCCTCTGACGTGGCTCAAGATGTAATGCTCGTAAGAGCAGGGCTGTCTGACCTTCGGGATACAGTGCAAGCATTTCCATGACAAAGATGCTCCTTTTTCATTTCACGATGGGAGTTAAAACATAGAGGGTCCAGCGCTTCCTCCTCTGTGACCCAGGGGCAAACGGGGGCTGCTCCGTCTGTCCCCAGGTCCCCCGACAGGAGGAGCCCCTTAAGGTAGAATGTTGCCTGTCCCTGCACAGAACCTAGTGATCCTGTTGCTTCAAATTACTGCAGCAGTAATCCCTTAAAAATGTTAAAAAAAAATCAACTCTTGTTTACCTTTTCCTTCCTTTCCTAGATTCCAGGGTTTTTTCCCTATTGTTTTGACAAGATTAGCAAACACTGCATAATTTATATATATATATATATATAATGTGATTGACATAGTTTATGAAACATTTAACATGTTGGGTATCCTGTCAATACAATGGGAGTTACAACAGTTGTAATAAATACAAACGCAACACAAGACCCAGCCTCCCCCCTGGACTTTCCTTTCTTTCTGTGATAGTGGTAAGTAAACAGGCAAATTGTAAGGAATGCTGTCAAGATAGCCAAATCGTCCTCATTAGGGTTGTTATAAGGCCTGGTGGCAAATTACTGTGTCCCACCCGGATGGGGGCAGCCCCAGGCCAAACACCGCTGGATTAGCAAAGCACAGGCTGCATTCCCGCTCTCACCAAGGGCCAGGTGCCTTTGCGCACTGCCCAACCTGAACAACCGCCCTGATCAGTCTTAAAAACGGCCACAGGCGGTGGGGGAGAGGACCTCGATTTCCACCCTGGTCCATGCTCCGAGTCACAGCAGGTGCACAGCACGTACCATGAGGAAGGAGTATCCGATCCACAAGCTGCGCCACCCGGCCGGGCAGTGGGGGATGGAGACATCCTGGCTGTGGACTGCGATGGCGACGGCCGGGGCCTCGCACACAGAGCAGCGGCTGATGTAGGGCCGGATGTCCTCCTCGGCCACGGGCATCATGGGCAGCGGGGCGGTGGTGGACAGCCAGTAGGACTTGTCGTTACGGCTGGCGTAGTAGCAGACGTCCCCGGGGTTGCAGTACAGGAAGGGCATGGTGCTGAACCGTGCCAGGCAGGAGCCCGCCAGCCCTGCGGAGGGAGGCGGCTGAGTGTGCGCGGAGGAGGGGCCCGGGTGCCTGGCCCGCTCAGGGCCCTGCCATGCCCCGGCCACCGGAGGGAGGCGGCTGAGTGTGTGAGGAGGCGGGGTCCCGGGTGCCCCGCCCACTCAGGGCCCGGCCACGCCCCGGCCACCCGAGGGAGGCGGCAGAGTGTGCAGGGAGGAGGGGTCCCAGGTGCCCCGCCCACTCAGGGCCTGGCCACGCCCCGGCCACCCGAAGAGCTCAGCGTGCACGAGGCGAGGCAGGGGCCAAGCCCTGGCTCTCTGATCCCTTGGGGGCCTCCACTGGCGCTTCCGCCCTGCCCTTACAGAGGGCCCTGGACACAGGGCAGTGCCCGCGTCCCGACCCCGGGTTTGGAGCATCCGGGTGCCTTCCGAGGACTCAGGAAGTAACTGGCCGCTGGGTCCTGCCACCCGTGGTGGGGCTGGCCGGCTGGCAGGCGGTACCTACCCAGGTCCTGGTTGTGGGCCTTCTCCTGGCCCTCGAAGTAAAGCAGACTGTACCCGCTCCAGAGCTTGTTCATGCCCACGGGGCACATGGGCTCCTTGTCGGTCTGGCTGTGCTTCACCAGGAGGTACCCGATGCTGATGCTTCGGCCGGGCATGCCGGGCAGGCCGGGGCTTCCGGGGCGGCCCGGCTCCCCTGGGCGAGACAGAGAGGCCGCCTTGCAGCTGCTGCACGGACCGCAGCCCACGTGCTGGTGGCGCGCACGGCGACATTCACGTCCCCAAGGCTGGGGTCAGTGGCTCTGCCCTTGGGGACCGAGAGCCTCCTGGCGAGGACTTACCCTCACTTAGTCCCCCTCCCCGTTCAGGAACGTGGAATGGCTATCATGAAGGGGCTGGGTGGGGGGCCGTGGACTCAGAGGCCCCTGAGCTGACCCCCGGGCACCTCCTTCCGAGGGACTGCAGCGTCTGTCACTGTGCCGGGGCCCAGGGGCACTGCGGTCCAGCCCTGCCCGCCTCCTCTATGCCAGGCTGCAGGGCTCCCTGCTGGATCTTCGGGGGGTGGCCATTCCTGGGGTTAGAAACCCGACTCCCCACGTGTCCACCCAGGGCCCCAATTCTGCTCCTGATACCGCAGAATGGTCGATCCGCCTCCAGCTGGTGACCCTGTCTCTTTCACGGGGCAGCCCCTCGCCCCGACGCCACTCCCCAGCCCCCACTATGCGTGTCTCAGGTGGTGTCTCCCCCGCGCGTCACAGGCTGTCCTGCTCAAGTGGCGTGATGTGGACACTTGCTGGGGTCTGGGTGTGACCATGCAGCCTGTCTCTACCGTGCACAGCGCTCACGTCACTGGTTCAAACCGAGCGCAGGTGAATTACAACAACTCCCAGGACTTTTTTTTTTTTTTGCATGAATGGCTATTACTTCTGGCCTATCCCATCCTGCATGCATGTAGATAATTTTTAGAAGTCGACGATAAAAGGCTTCACAGTGGTGCCCATAATGTGATTGGTCACTTGTAGTTCATCGTCCTCAGCTTTCGCGAGCTCAGGAATCCTATCTCTCAGAGCACGTCACCCACTTCCTTCTCTGAGCCACCTCCTGATGTCTCATGGGAAGGAAGGAGGCCAGCATGTGCCAGGGACCCTGTGCCACATGCTCTGCCAGGGGCAGGGGTCACGGGGTGGGCCTTGATAACCCGGGAGCCGGACTCGGGGGCAGCCCCTCAGCTCTGCTCATCTCGGGGCTCGTCCGACCCCTCCCTGAGCTCCACGGTCCACCTGTCAGCCTCACGGCGGAGCTGAGGCACCTCCCCGCCCCCTGCCCATCACTCACCTTCGAAGCCCACCGGTCCCTGCAGCCCCACGGGCCCCTGGTCTCCACGGAATCCAGGAATGGCTGACACGCCACCTCGTCCCTGGGGCCCAGCCTTGCCCTGCGCCCCACGGAAACCTGCAGGGCCGCGGGTACACGGGTGAGTGCCCCGGGCAGGGACGGGCAGAAACAGAGCAGGCAAAGCCCCCCAGCCTCCGCCCAGCGCCCCCTGGCTGGGCTCTTACCTGGTTCTCCGGGGGGGCCCTGCGGCCCCATCTCCCCCTGAGCCCCTGGGGGGCCTCTCCTGCCCTGTGGACCCACTGGGCCCCGCTCGATCGCAATCCTCTGGGGGATTCCTGTGATGCCTGGAGTTCCCACAGCACCGGGGGCACCTGGAAGGGGGAAGAAAGGCCAGGTGAGGCATGAGAACCGCTGCTCTGGTCTTGACTTGGGCGTGGACCCCCTCTCCAGCCTCCCGGAGCCGCCTTGCTCTGCAGAGACAGCCCCTCCAGTATCCCTGATCACCCCACGCCCCGGCATGACCCGTGACCTCGAGGTGTCCCCCTGAGACCCACTCACCCGGCAGTCCTCGGTCTCCTTTGGGTCCCTTGGGGCCTCGGTCGCCTGGGCTCCCGGTGGGGCCTATGTTGCCCATGAATCCTGGCTCCCCTTTGGGCCCTTCAGGACAAGCAGGGCGTTGAGGACATGCGGGCCTGGTGCAGGGGGGTCTCCGGCCATCTCTGACCAGTGTCCCCGTGAGAAGCCCTCCCTCCTCCCGGGACACCACCCATGTTACAACCTTTTTCTCCCGGGAGCCCGAACACGCCAGGCCGGCCCTGGGGCCCAGGGTCACCGATCCATCCTTTGGTCCCGGGGCTTCCGGGGGTTCCTGGACTCCCCTCATCGCCTTTGCTTCCGGGAAGAGCTGCAGGCCCGGGCGGCCCCGGGGGCCCTCGATAACCTGCCAGTGTCAGTACGGAGAGAGGTGAGAGGTGAGTGAGCACGCAAAGTCACCCCTGGGGGGTGGGCTTTGGCAAGTGTGTAACCCTGGGAGGCTAGCTTTGCTTTTTATTGTGCTAAAATATGCTAACATAAATCTACCATTTTAACCACCTTGGAGTGCGCCTGTTCAGAGGCCTGCAGTCCACTCACCTCATCCTGCAGACGTCACCACCATCCTTCCCTGGACGCACTCATGTGCTCATCTTCCAGTTGAAGCTCTGTCCTCACTGAACACTCTCCTCTCCTCTCCACTCCCCAGCCCTGGCCCCCGGCATCCATGTTCTGACTCTATAACTTGATTCCTCTGTGCTCAGTCATGTCTGACTTTGCAACCCCATGGTCTCTAGCCCACCAGGCTCCTCCATCCATGGGATTCTCCAGGCAGGAATACTGGAGTGGGTTGCCATTTCCTGCTCCAGGAATCTTCCCGACCCAGGGATCCAACCTCCGTCTCCGCATTGACAGGCGGGTTCCTTACCACTGCTTCACCTGGGAAAGCCCATCGATTCCTCTAGGGAACCCTTCCAGGCCCTCCTTCCCGCCTGGCCTGTCTCCCTCAGAATCACGTCCTCAAGGGGGAATCAGGGGTGTCCCCTGCCTGCAGCGACCAGGCTTCTGTGTCCAGAGGTTCCAGCCCACAGGGTGTGAGCCCCACTCACCTTCCAGGCCAAATATCCCAGGCGCACCGATGTCCCCTGGTGACCCAGAGATGTTGGAGAGAGGGGCGATGCCTGGAAAGCCCTGAAGTCCAGGACTCCCGATTGGGCCTCGCTCCCCTGGGAGGGAAATGGAAGTTGATCAGCACCAGTGCCCAGCTCTCCATCCTGGGTTACCCCTTCTCCATGCCCTAGCCCGCCCAGGAGCAGAGCCGCTGCCAAGTGCCCACAGCGGGCTCTTGCCCACACGCCCGCCAGCCCTCTCCCACTGCCCATGGGGCCTGTGGCCCTGCCTCTGCTGCAAGGCTGCCCTCTCCGGCACGTCTTCTGCTCAGCGGCCAGCTGCCGGGGCCACCTAAGGGGGATGCCCGGCCCCGCCCTGCGAGCATTGGCTGAGAGCAGCCCTGGGGGCCCAGGGAGCACCCGTTCTGGGAGGACCCAAGGCAGGTGGCGCAGCCGCTCCTGTCCTCCCCGGGCCGCCCCTCAGGATCCCGGGCTCCAGCTGGACGTCAAGCGTCCTGGGCGGGTCCATCCTCCCAGCCCACAGCGGCTGAACTGGCATCTCACCTCCTCACTGGGCTTCACTGGTGGCCCCAGACAGCCCCACGGGGCTCCTGGATAAGCAGGAGTGGGGCTCTGAGTCCCACTCAGGGTGTCAACAGGCTCCCCTAATGTCTATCTAGGGCCTTTTCTGCCTGTCTGTGCTTTTTGAGGGTGACCTGGCTGTTTCGATCGGCCCCCAGACTTCACACTGAAGTGTTGTCCAGAGTTTCAGGAAGACTGAGACGTGCCTCCCGGAGGAAACCCTGTGTGATGGGACTGTCCCGGGGCTGAGCTTCGGGCCAGGTGTCCATGCTGCTGAACTGGGTCTGGACCCCAGCCCCGAGCAGGGCCGCCTGAGCCCCGGTAGCCCCCTGGACTCATGGTGCGGCCCCTCTGGCTGGCCCCCTCCTCCCCCTGCCTTCAGATCAAGGCCAGGGCTTGGGTACCAGGGGATTCTGGGGTTCAGATCAAGGCTGGGGCTTGGGTACCAGCGGATACTGGGGTTTCTGCTTAGTGCAAGTGGAGGGGAGGTCACAGGCCCTGGGGGGGAATCAGATGATGGGGTCTGTGCTCCCCCATCCATTGGAGGTCGGGGTTGCTGGCCTCCTCAGGGCCTGCCTTCCCCTTTGAGGGGCCGATGGTTCTGGTTTCAAGGGTAATTCTGACCTGAGCACCAGCTCTCAGACCCAGGTCTTGGAGGCCCAGGTGTGATGACCTGTTGGGTCCAGCGCCCCTGCCAGCTCCACAGGCAGCGCCTGGCTCAAGGCCGCCCCGGATGAGCCGCTGGGCTGAGCCGGGGCCGGGGGGTGGGGGGAGGGCCCAGGTGTCAGAAAACAAGGCCCACTGGGTGATGCCACAGGCCGGGAGCCCTCCACTCCGAGAAACCGGGTGTAGAGTCCACACGCCCCCGTCAGCTTAGGTCCTGCCTGGCGGCTGGCGGCCGGGCTGGGCGGGGGTCTTGTTCCCAGCAGCTGAGACCACCTCTCCCTGGCCTGTTCCTGCCGCGCTCCAGGCTGGCACATGGGCAGGGCTCAGGGGCTGCGACGCCCTCGCTCACTCAGTCATTTCCCCAGCACTCCTGTGCACACGTGGTGGGCAGGGCCCTGGGGGGCACCACGGGGATGCAGCCTGATCTTATCCTTCCTCCAAGGGCAGGGCGGTCAACAGTTAACCCGGATGGAATAAGATTGGGATGGGGTATATGAACCGTGGAACACCAGTAGGAGGTTGGCAACAGGGAACTCTCCCCAGAGAAGTCAGCACCCGGCCTGCTCCGACTGCTCATCTCTCGACTCACGGGCACCACGGTTGGTTCTGGGGGTGCAGGCGGTGATGCTGGGGTGCGGGCCTCACCTGGGGCTCCACGCTCGCCCTTCTGTCCTGGGGCTCCTGTGGGGCCTGGAAGGGTGTTGGGCTCTCCGGGGTTACCCTTGTCCCCGGCAGGGCCTGGGAATCCGGGGTCCCCGTGGATGTCTGCACCTGCAGCCGAGTGAACAGATGACGTCAGTGTCTTGGACCAGGCAGAGTCTGTTCTCACGAGAGGAAGGGGAGACTCGGAAACAAGAGCAGCCCACGACAGCGTGGAGACCTCAGCCTCCTAGCAGCCTTGATGTCCCTGAGCCCAAGACTCAGAAGGGACCCTGGGTATCAAAGCCGAGCCCTTCACTTCATGGGGGGAACTCCAAGCCCCTCAGAAAAGGCTCGTATCCTGAGATGCAGATGGTCCTGAGCTAAGACCTGCCCAGGGTCCCCAGGCTCCTGGCTAGGGCTCCGGATGCTACGTCCGAGGCGTAAAAGGGAAGTGCTGTTTAAAACCTGCTCTGCTCACACATCAGGAACTCAAAGCGGTGGGTGGCAGGAAAGAGCAACATGACTTGGGTGTTTAAACTGGAATTGAAACCTTAATTGAAGGATGAGTGTGTGACTTTATATACAATGACACACACCCAAATTTACCACAGAAAGATGGACTCTTGCTGATATAAAACAGCTACGAAGACTAATCTAAAAGCAGAGGAGGAACCACGTGAGATTTGTTTTTCTTTTGTTTACATGTATTTTTTAAAAACTTTTCTCCTCTCAACATAAGTAACTTCTATGATCTGAAAAGAAAACCATAAAAGTTTAAAAAAAGATACATTAATTGTACACTTTACAAATATTACTCGTCCAGTGAATACATTTTAAAAATGAAATGATGACTGAGCATTAAGATTTAAGATGAAAGGAACTAAGTTTAAAATAAAGAACTATCTGGGAAGTGGCCGAGAGTTTTGCACATCCAAGCGTAAAAAGGAAGCCTAAAGCAGAAAGGGGGTTCCATTCCCTGTGAGGAACACAGCCGCGCACGATGGTGTGCGGAGGTCACAGAAGCGGGAGCCGTGCAAACCTCACAGTCACTGGCTTTCGGAGACGATGGACTCGGTGTCTCCTCCAGGCAGCCCCGCCCGCCCCGCACGCCAACCACCGCTCTGAGTGCCATTGTCTTGTCCGAACCCAAACCCATGTGCTGATTCCTAAGGCCCCACGTGGTGGGATCTGGTGGAGGGCCTTGGAGAGGTGATCGGGGTTAGAGGAGGCCCCTAGGGTGGGCCCCCGCCAAGAAGAGACACCCAAGAGCTCATCTCCGCCGTGTCAGGACAGAGAAGAGCCGAGAACACGGTCCTCGTCCGGATCCCCTGCAGCGGCACCCACCACCCCGGACCTCCAGGCTCAGAGCTGTGAGGAGCCCCCGCTACTGTGTAAGCCCCCTGGTCTGTGCAGCAGCCAGTGGGACCGAGTCCCTGCAGCCTCAGGGACGGGCCGTCCAGCTCTCTGAGCCCCCAACCACCCCAAGTCCCCGATGGCCCCCCAGGGGCCCCCCACTGCTGGGCGCGGCCTCGGGGCTCCCTACCTGGGGATCCCGGGAAGCCTTTGCTGCCTGGCAGACCGTGCAATCCGCTGATGCCTCGGAGGCCGGGCAGACCTGTGGGGGAGCCTCAGGGTTAGTTCTCAGGAGAGCAGAGAGACCCCCAGTGCAGCCAGATGCTTCGATTTGCTGCGGGACGGTCGTCCACCCAGCGTGTTCAGTGTCGGTCGCTCGGCCGTGTCCGACTCTTTGCGACCCTGTGGACTTGTAGTCCACCAGGCTCCTCCATCCATGGAATTCTCTAGGTGAGAATACTGGAGTGGGCTGCCATGCCCTTCTCCAGGGGATCTTCCCCACCCAGGGATGGAACCTGGGTCTCCTGCATTGCAGGTGGGTTCTTTACCATCTGAGCCACCAGGGGAGCCCCCGCTGT
Source organism: Bubalus bubalis (assembly GCF_019923935.1). NCBI lineage: Eukaryota > Metazoa > Chordata > Mammalia > Artiodactyla > Bovidae > Bubalus > Bubalus bubalis. Next base: position 1,988,335 of record NC_059169.1, read on the forward strand.
GTTCAAAGGCGGGACCACCAGGAAGTAGCTCAGCAAATACTGGGATGTGTCAGTCAGTCCCTCCCACGTCGCCGGAGAGAACCATTAACTTAAGAACTGTCTTCCTGGAATCTTTTCACAGACTCCTCACAGCCAGAGGGGGGCTGGGCAGTGCTGCGGGTGTTTCTTCCCGACACGCAGGTCACTGTGTGTAAAAGCTGTGCTAGGAAGCCGCGGCCTGGCACCGCGTCTATCCCCCTGGATTTCTGGAGATCAGCCTCTCTAAAGCAGGACACGGGACCCAGGCCACAGCTCCTCTTGTGATGGGGGCAGTGAAGGCGGGGTCAGGGTGCGCCCCCTGAACTGGACACGCGAGCGGCCGAGGGCGTGTCCTCTGAGCAGGGCCATCCAGGCCAGGCCGTGGAGCCCTCAGGCCCTTCAAGGGCGGCGCAGGTCCCGGCTCCGTGGGGACCCTCGCCCCATCCCCATGCTGGCACTGCCCGGGTGCTGACCGAGGATCACCCTGAGGTCTCCCGGCAGGTTGTGCTCAGCCTTCTGGGGAGGAAACACCTCTCCGCAGGCATGGTTTCTGGGACGGGGAGGCTCGTCTTACCTGGTAAGCCTGGGTTCCCCGGCCAGCCAGAGTCTCCTTTGATGCCAGGCGCTCCGGCCCGTCCTGGGTCTCCTTGAGGCCCCTGGAGTCCTGTCAGTCCTGGAAAGCCTGGGGGACAGACACATCCTTCAGGGGGCACGCAGGCACCCCGAGGCCTCCTGGCCTCCAGCTAAGGGGCTGGGTGGGTAAGGACCAGCGTCCCCTTCACGTGGCCTTGGCGGTGTGAGCATAGCCTGGCCATCAGAAGAGCTCGCCTGTGCATATTCTCATTCTTGGGTCCACACGGGAGCCTGGGCACAGCCCAGAGGCCCTCCAAGGGTCAGCCTCCCTGCGGTCACAAACACCGGGCAGCAGCGGGCACAACAGCAGCAAGAAAAATCACCAAAGGGCTTCCCTCCTGTAACTCGGCCTCTGACGAGCTCCGCGGCTCAGACACCAAAAGGGGCTGTCAGAGCACGTACAGAGAGACAGGCAGACACACAGCCTCGGCCGTCAGTCCCGCGCGTCCCGCACAGCCGGGCTGTGTGCACGTGGGGACGGACACGCGGGGGGAGCTCCTGGCTGTGACTGCAGGGGACGAGCAGACAGGCAGAACCGGCCGGCCTTGTTCTGGGCCCGCGGAGACTGCGGGCTCAGCCGCACCAGGAGGGCGGTGTGACCGCCGGACCTTACCTTTTTGCCCTTTGAATCCAGGGGGGCCCTGGACTCCGGCCAGGCCGGTGATCCCCGGAAAGCCGATATCACCCTCAGTGCCTCTCAAGCCGAAGGATCCCTTTTGACCTGGAACCACAGATGCACTGCTTGGAACAATCAACCCACAGCTGCCGTGCCATTGGGGCTTAAGGTGTGTGGGGTTCAGGGGTGCCTGGTAAAGGCTTGTGGGGTCAGGGGTAAGGGTAGAGGCTTGTGGAATCAGGGGTGTGGGTAAAGGCTCGTGGAATCAGGGATGCGAGTAAAGGCTCGTGGGGTTCAAGGATGCGGGTAAAGGCTTGTGGGGTCGGGGGTGAGGGTAAAGGCCCGTGGGGTTCAGGGGTGCGGGTAAAGGCTCGTGGAATCAGGGATGCGAGTAAATTCTCGTGGGGTTCAGGGGTGTGGGTAAAGGCTCGTGGGGTCAGGGGTGCGGGTAAAGGCTCGTGGAATCAGGGGTGTGGGTAAAGGCTTGTGGAATCAGGGATGCGAGTAAAGGCTCGTGGGGTTCAGGGGTGAGGGTAAAGGCTCATGGGGTCGGGGGTGCGGGTAAAGGCCCGTGGGGTCAGGGGTAAGGGTAAAGGCTCGTGGGGTCAGGGGTAAGGGTAAAGGCCCGTGGGGTCAGGGGTAAGGGTAAAGGCCCGTGGGGTCAGGGGTGCGGGTAAAGGCTCGTGGAATCAGGGGTGTGGGTAAAGGCTCGTGGAATCAGGGATGTGAGTAAAGGCTCGTGGGGTTCAAGGATGCGGGTAAAGGCTTGTGGGGTCAGGGGTAAGGGTAAAGGCTCGTGGGGTCAGGGGTAAGGGTAAAGGCTCGTGGAATCAGGGGTGTGGGTAAAGGCTTGTGGAATCAGGGATGCGAGTAAAGGCTCGTGGGGTTCAGGGGTTCAGGTAAAGGCTCGTGGAATCAGGGATGCAAGTAAAGGCTCATGGGGTTCAGGGGTGAGGGTAAAGGCTTGTGGGGTCGGGGGTGAGGGTAAAGGCCCGTGGGGTTCAGGGGTGCGAGTAAAGACTCGTGGGGTTCAGGGGTGAGGGTAAAGGCCCGTGGGGTCGGGGGTGCCTGGAAAAGGATGCTGCCTCCCCGCGGGTGCTCCCCTTGTGAGTGGGTATGCAGATCTTGACCTGTGCTTCCCTCAGCCTGATTTCCCCCGACTCCTGCGCAGCACCTGTGGTCTGGACGGCTTTGTGCGGCCCCTCCCGCTGGAGTGCTGGAGTGCGTGAGCCAGGACACCGCGGACAGGACAGAGTGTCGCCTCGGGCCCAGGCCACACATGCGCCTCTGCTCTCACTCTGTCCCTGCTCTGCAGGAAGCCAGCTGCCTCGTCGTGAGGACATTGAGCAGCCCCGGGAGAGGCCCTCCCACCAGGACCACCTTGGCCTTGGGTGGTCCCGCCCAGTCCAGCCTTCAGGTGAGGCGGCCCTGCCGACCTCACGATAGAGTCTCATGAGAACCACCCTGTTCCTGAATTCCTGGCCTCAGAAATGGTCAGCGTACAGCTGCCGTGGTGCTCTGAGGCACAGTGTTTGGTGCCTTGGTGGGTGGCAGCAGATGGCTCACCTGAGCGGCAGATCCCTCGTCTGAACAGTTTATCCCTCATCTGAGTGGCAGATCCCTCATCTGAGCGGCAGATCCCTCTATCTGAGCAGTGGATCCCTCATCTGAGCAGCGGATCCCTCATCTGAGCAGTAGATCCCTCATCTGAGTGGTGGATCCCTCATCTGAGCAATGGATCCCTCATCTGAGTGGCAGATCCCTCATCTGAGCATCAGATCCCTCTAACTGAGCAGCAGATTCCTCATCTGAGCAGTGGATCCCTCATCTGAGCGGCAGATCCCTCATCTGAGTGGCGGATCCCTCATCTGAGTGGCAGACCCCTCATCTGAGCAGTGGATCCCTCATCTGAGTGGCAGACCCCTCATCTGAGCGGCAGATCCCTCATCTGAGCACTTGCTGATATGTGTGGTGCTGGGGAATCTGGAGAGTTAGTCAAGCAGGAGATGTTTGAGCCTTTCAGGTCTGGATCACGCCTGGAATCTGCCCTTTAAATGAACTCCTTGGGCAAAGCTGCTTATTGGCAGACTTAGATTCCGGGCCACACATTTTGGTGTTTCTGGGACGCTAATTAATTATTTTGGATGGGAGATCCAGCCAGCCTGAGGCATCACGTGTCTGGGACGAGAGCCATCGGGAGACCAAAAGATGGATCCACAGGAGTCCAGAGGAGCTCATAGGCGGGGCTGCCTGGCCCTAAGTGTCACTTAGGATCTGACCCCAGCTAGACCGACCACCCCTTCCCATCCTGAAGCTCGTTCTCATTAAAGAACCAGCTCAGCACCCTCTTCATTGGTCAATCACGCGAACAGACTCCTTCACCCTGAGCATTCCTAGGAGCACTTGGCCAGGGGTGCGGGGGGGTGTCTCCTGAGATAGAAACCCAGGAAGGAGCATCTAGTCCAAGTCCCTTGGGATGTGACCACCAGCAGGAATTCTGACCTTGAACTTCAGTGATGCTTACAGAGGGGGCGTGACACCCCCTGACGTCCATAGGCTGGGGGGGTTGCCTTCCTTGTTGTCTTACTCAGGAGAGGGGTCTGACTCCCACCTGCTTTCCTCTAGACCCTTCACCGCTTGCAGGGGCTCCAGCCATTGCATCATCTGCTTTGTGCCTCATCATCCCAGGAGCCCAGGCTCACGAGGTACAGTGTAGAGGCTGCAGCGACTCCCAGCACCAAGCGCTGCTTCCCGCCACCTTCCCTTGCAGGGAGATACAGGCTTCCTGACGTCCTCACACTCAATGTAATAAAAAATCCCACTCTTCCTTGCATGTTGGGCTTGGAGACCTCAGACCAGCCCTACAACGTGGTCCGTGGGCTCACTAGGTAATGGCACGGTACACGAGCCAGCTCACGAGTGACTGCAGAGGAGGGGCAGGGTTGCCGAGGACGGGGGACATGGATGGCTTGGGTACCTGGTATTCCGGTGGTGCCCCGCTCCCCCTTCAGGCCCGGGCTCCCGGGTAGATCTATCGTGTCTCCGATGTCACCTGTCATGTGTGGAAAAGATGGCTGAGGTCAGGTCTCCTGCGTAACTTCTATGGTACTACAATCTGAATACGAGTGATTTGCTTCTAAATGACTAAGAGCACCCGTGGGCCCGCCATCCCCATGCTGCCCAGGGTGCTCTAGATCGGGGGTGGCCTGTTTTTTCCCCAGCAACACTCACCGAAGTCACCAGTGGGGCCGACCTCGCCGAAGAGGCCAGCTCTCCCGGGAGCGCCCTTGTCACCCTGGAGCAAAGTCAAACAGGAAACCATCTTACAGGCCGTTCATGAGGTCTGCAGTTTTGAAGGGTGAGCATACCCAGCTATTGTGCTAAAACCAGTTCTCAAGGTTTTTATGCCATCATTTTGTAGAAAAGTCCTCAAGTTTTCCAGTGCAATACAGTAATAGCAGATGGTCCACACACTTGTTCTTACTAAACTGCAAAGTAGTGACCATAGCAGTTTTCTTTTTGGCCACACCCTGCGTGGTGTGTGGGGTCTTGGTTCCCCAGCCAGGGATCAAACCCGCAGCTCCTGCAGAGCAAGGCGGAGTCTCCACCGTGGGACCGTCAGGGAAGTCCCAACAGTGGCAGTTTTATTGCAATTAATAACGTCAGTGACACAGTAACGGCTGTGGGGATAATCAGGACTGCACCCTGCCCTCTGCCAGGCTGACCCGGGCAAATGCTTCGGATCCCAACTCAGGACCCCGCTGCAGCCTCAGAGCAGCTCTGTGAGGCGGGTCCCGTTATCTCCCCACATTTGAGAGGGGAGGCAAAGAGAGGCGCAGAGACTTTCCCAGAGGCATTCAGCTCCTAAGTGAGATGTTAGCTTGGCTTGCTGACCCTTACTGGACCTGTCAGCCCCACGCTGTGGACCGCAGTGCTCGGGCCAGCAGGCCATAGGGAGAGGCGCTCCCAGGAGGCGTCCACTTACCCTACTGCCCGTGAAGCCTTGAAACCCCATGATTCCGGGGGAGCCGGGCACGCCAGGGAACCCCGGGGAGCCGGGCACACCAGGGATTCCAGTGTCTCCTTTGACTCCTTTGATGTGGCCGGGTCTCCCGGGCAGCCCTGGGATTCCTGACAGCCCAGGGATACCTGGCATTCCGGGAAGGCCTGCAGGAAGAGGGCCGTGACTTTCTGGGGACCATGCTCTGCTTCCCAGCCTCCGGGAACCACCCCAGCCCCTCAGGCAGACCTCAGGTGTCGGGAGGGCTGCAGAGCGTGGATGTGGGCACAGGGGCGCCCCTGCCGCGCCCTCAGAAGTATCAGGGCCAGGCGGGCAGGCTGCCAGCTCCGAGTCAGGCCGGGCCTCACCTTTCAGGCCCAGGTACCCTTTCAGTCCCATGGGGCCTTCGTCTCCCTTCTCTCCTTTGATGTCTTTCATCCCTGGCTCGATGAGAGGGGGCGGTCCTGGGGGCCCGGGGTCTCCTCGGCTGCCTGGAAGGGAGTAGAATGTGGTCACTGCCTGGACCTCCGAGGCAGGCGTTAGCACACATGTTGGGAAGGCTGCTCGGCCGCGTCGGCCTTACTGACTTCCTTTCTGTGGAGCCCGGGTCCTGCTGGGCTGAGCCCCGGGTGGCAAGGCTCCCCTGAGACTCCGAGCTGGGGTCCCAGGTGACAGGAAACCCCATCCTTCCCACCACTGCTGACTTCAGAACATCTCCACCCCCCCAGAGGACTCTGCGCCCACAAGCGGTCCCCGCCTCTGTCTCCCCTCTCTCAGCAACTGAAACCACTGACTCCCTTCCTGTCTCTGTGGATCGGCCTGTTCAGGACATTTCAACAAACGGAAGCAGGTAATACGTGGCGCAATATTTTCAAGTTTCATCCGTGTTGTTGTAGTATGTGTCAGAGCCTAATTCTTTTTCGTAGGTGAATAGTATTCCTCCACATGGCCAGGCCATGTTTTCTTTATCTGTGGTGGTTGTCGGAGTTTGTTTCTGGCTGGGGCTACTGTGTGAAGCACTCTGCCATGAAATTCGTGCATGAGTTTCTGTGTGGACCTGTTTCAGCTCTCATCCAGGAGTGCACAGCCGGGAGGAGATTTGCCAGGTAATTCTGTTTGCCTTTCTAAGGCACCGCCAGCTTCTCCACCCCGGATGTACCAGGTGAGATTCCCCCCAGCGGGGTCTGAGGCTCCAGGTCTTTGCATCCCCATCCATGCTTGTTATCAATAACTCAGTAATTTTAGAGACGGTGATGACACTTTCAGAACAAGGGTGTCTGAACAAACATCATGGAAACACAGCTTGTTGGGAACACTCTTCCTCAACGCGCGCCTCCCAAGGGGTGGGCCCGGGGCTTGGTCCAGGCTCCCTCCTGGGGGTCACCGTCTCTCTGCATGGAGTGGATCTGTCCACCTGCATTGCCGTGTCCCTCTTTCACCAAAGGTGCTTCCTGCCCTTCAGAATATACCTGGGATGCATTTCTCAGGATGTTTTGGTTCTTAAAGCCCGGTCAGTTTGGTTCTCAAGTGTCCTTCGGCTAGGGGCACTCCCTTATTACACAGCCAGTGCGCTGTGGCAGGGACCAAGTTCCTGGAGCTAGTTTCTTCTGTAACGGTGTCTAGTGTGTGGGTTCCTGGGACACTGTTCTGAGCTCCGCTGAAAGCAAGTCTCAGTCTGGCTGAGAGGGGACATACCTTTCACACCTGGTTCACCAGCCAGGCCCTTCAGCCCCGGAATTCCGAAAAACCCTGCCTCTCCTTTGATTCCCGGGAGCCCAGGTCTGCCCTTGAGGCCGAGCATGCCTTCAAAGCCGTCCATCCCGGGGGAGCCCCTGGCCCCTACAGAGAGAACAAGAAACACGCTGGGTTAGGCACAGATGCTCAGCGCAGTGGCAGCCCCTCTGTGACTTGCGTGAGGAGGCGCTGAGACTCTCAACCTCAGTATGGTTTCTCAGTGGGGCTTCTCAGCACTTCCTAAGGGGACCGTCTGCGCCATGAGGGCAGAGTCAGCCTGTGGGCCATTGGGGACCAGACGCAAGGCCACTGCCAGTGGACACAAAGAGGAAACTGGAAGTCACTGCTCTGTGGTCTTTCTACCGGGTTAGAAAGAGGTCCCAGGAGTCAGCATGGTGCCGGCGCTGCAAAGGCCAGAGAACAGAGCTGGTGCCCCCGCTTCAGTCAAGGGCCAGAGGGCCCCGCCTCACGCTCGAGCAGGGAGATCGAAGCTGGGGACCAAGCTCTTCTCTTTGCTGCGGTATCTGTTCAGCAGCCAGCCTCTGGACCTGAATCCCGTCTCCCGGGGGAGTGCCCCTGACAGATAGTAAGGCCTGCTCCTCAGACACCACCCCTGCCCCACCGTGGTACGTAGACACACTGGCACAGCGGTCACAGCCTGGGCCGCAGCCCCCAGGGCCCAGAGCCGGCGGGCACTCCAAGGCGGGCACTCCACCCTGCGGGGCTGCCCCCCGCCCCCAGGCAGACTCACGGTCGTGCTCTGCGCTCACCTTTCAGTCCCGGGGCACCGGGCATTCCAGACACTCCTTTAAATCCGGGGTGTCCGGGGTGACCTCTCTCTCCCTGCTGCCCAGGGTCTCCTCTGTCCCCAGAGCCGCCTTTCATGCCCACGGGGCCAGGGACGCCGGTCTCCCCCGGCTCTCCTCTGTCTCCAGGCAGACCTGTCAGGAGAGGGAGGGACATAAGACATGATGAACTGGCCACACAGAGGGAACTCCTCTCAGGATACCTTGGAGACCTCGGCCATAACAGCTTTTGGTTAGAAAACGTCTGGGAAGGACGCTGGGAAGTGTGACCTCAGAGGTGAGCGTCAAGGTGTGAGTGGTGGACCCTCCTGTCTGGTGACATGCGTGTCCTGAACCTGTTACCGGCTGGATTGTGTCCCTGCAGAGCACGCATGTCTCAGCCCCAGACCGTGGGATGTGATGGCATTCAGAGCTGGCCTTCAGAGAGGGGGCTGAGGTTAATTAAACGAGCTTGCGAGGATGACCCTAAGCTAGGATGACGGGTGTCCTTATAGAAAGAACACATGAGGATGCCGGCACAGGAGGTGTCCCTGTGAGGGCCTGGGGAGAAGCCAGCTGGCTGCCCACCACGGAGACGGGGCCCGGGAGGGAGCAGCTCTGCCGCTGCCGTGACCGTGGGCTTCCAGCCTCCGACTGCGGAAGGATGAACTCCTGTCCCGAGCCGGGCCGTGTGCAGGGATTTCAGAGCCCTGGCGGCTCTGCAGGGCGGGTTCCCGAGGGCACACCTGAGCGCCCCCTCCACTACATGGGAGCGTGGGTCCTTACCTTGAAAGCCGGGGGCGCCCGGGGGCCCCAAGGGCCCCTCCCGACCAGGCGCTCCTGGGAAGCCGTGCTGTCCTGGCGGCCCTGGCAGTCCCGGCTGGCCCGAGAGTCCCGGGGAGCCCGGCTGGCCCTTCTGGCCTGGCATCCCTGGCATGCCCTGGCTTCCTGCGGGAGGGGAGATGAGACCGTGAAGCCAGGCCCGCATGGCTCACCGCAGGGGACAGCTCCTCCTCAGTGCTGTTGCCGGGGGACGTCACGTCCCACACCCCAGAGGCAGCCCCGGTCAGCCTGGGCTCGGACGCTGGGCTGAAGACAGCACAGGTGATATCCTAACAGCTGATGCCTCTCTGATGGAGACCCCACACGGCCTGGCGGTCACCCCACCCACTCCAGCAACACAAGCCCATGGAAGTCTGCACTCTGGGCTCTCAGGGCCCGCTTTGCACAAACTGGACACGCAAAGCTTTGGGTACCTTGTTCACACACCAGTCAACGGGCACCCTGCCGCCTTGCTGAACATGCATGGGTGAGGTGGTGAATGTCACATTTTCTAAACCCGTCCCTTTTGCACCCACACCTTGAGCTGTGTGCCAGACCATCTGTCTTCCTTGCAAGCCCTCTCTGAGCACAGCCCACCCCTGGCTTCTTCACGTCGACCGCACCCGTCCTGCAGCCGTGGGCCCCCACACCGGTTCCCGCCCGCCTGGGACCAGTGCGAGTCCGTGGCCGGTGGGGAACTGGACCACGCACCTTGAGGTGAGTGGCGGGCAGGCGAAGATTCACCTGCCGCTCCCCATTACTCCCAGCCCCCCTCCCCATCCACGGAGGAACTGTTTCCACGAAACCGGCCCCTGGTGCCAAAACGGCTGGGGACCCCTGGCGTACACAGCACAGCGATCGCTGCTCTAGAACGTTCTGAAGGAACGCCGGAACAAAGAGGACAAGTGGGACGGAGACCCATGGTCCCGCGTGTGGTCCTGGGCTTCTCCCCTAGCCCCCAGGAGGGATTCTCGACCCCGACCCCCGCCAGGAGCCTCGGAGCAGTGGCCCTGCGCCCCCTCTCCTTTGCCTCCATGACTTACCCCTGAAGCCAGGTGGGCCTCTTTCTCCAGGAGGGCCCTTCAGTCCGGGGCGTCCAGGCAGTCCAGAGTCTCCCCGGGGCCCGGGCTGGGCCCCCAGCACTTCTCCAGGAAGGCCCCTGTCCCCTGGGGGCCCGACTGGCCCCGGTAGGCCGGAGGCGCCAGGGAGTCCATCCAGGCCAGGGGGGCCCACTGCACCTTTGGAGCCGCGGGGTCCCATGAACCCTGAAAGGAAACAGGGCGTCCCCATAAGCAGAGGTCAGCACCAGAAAGAGACTGGAGACGGCGGGGGCCTGCTGTGGGGGGTCAGCTCGAGCGCCCACCGCATCTCTGGTCTCGAACCCACACGGATCCCAGGGGTGTCCTTCTGCCTCCCAGAGTCTGACCCCAGCCCTGTGTGGTAGCTACGGTGGACCAGGGGGCGGCCGGGTCAGCGCTCCCTGGACTGAAGCCCTCAGCATTCGTGGGTCTGGGGTCATGAACAGGGAGGTTGTGGACACCAGCGGGCAGGCCTGAATGAGGAACAGGCTTTCACAAGCACCGTGACCTCCTCCAGTCTGATGAGGCCACATCTGACTCGCTGGCCAGTTCCTGCCGTTTAAGCCTGCTCGGCTGGGCGCACGAACTGTGATTCCCAAATCCCCTTCGTTTTCAAGGCAAGAAGGTATTAACATACTAGCAACCTAACCGTCCTATAGGTTGATGCTACGATGCCTTTATGGGAGATGAAGCTGCATTCGTGCTGGGGTGGGATCACCTCTGCAGGAGAACGTGACATTTTCTCTTAAAGGCAAAATGCTTGTAGGTTTTGCCTCTTCGCTTTGCATTTACATTTAAAGTTGCACTTGCTCACCTTCCAGTGTCTACAAAAGCCTGTATTTGGGATGGATGCTTTTTCTATAATAAAATGTTATCATTTGTGGAAAAAAAATGAATTAGCATCCTCTCAAAACGATTCTCACTTCACTTCAGCACACGCGCTGTCACCAAAGGGACAAAGCTGTAACTTCTCAACATCCCAGGTGGGCGGCAAATGTGGAAACACTTCCCTTTGCTTCTCTCCAAGGCCTTGATAACAGACACAGGGGGCAGGCTTCCTAGTTCTGCAAATCATGGAGCAACACGTGAAAGGCACGGTCCCCGAGGCCTGGGACACCGACTCCAGGAAGAAGGCCCATCAGAGGCTGATCCTGGACTGTAAGTTTAGGAGTAGACCAGTTGGTGGGGTGCAGGACAGGGAAGGGACACAGTTCAGCTATTCTTTGCTGAACACGTTTGCTAAGGGTCTACATGTGAGGAATCCACTGTTCTGCGTGAGTCCAGACATCTGGAATGTTCTCTTTAGTTCCTGGATCTTGGTTGAAAGGAATGCTGACAGGCTGCAGAGCAGTCACAGAAGGACAGGCAATTTCTGCAGGCACAGACACTGAGTCATAAAAAGAAATGTTTGCATTCCTGGTGTCAGGTCTGCCCACTTGCGAGATGTCTATGGGGCGTGTGGCCACGGTTTCCCCTTGTGGGTGAGGGGTGGTTATGGAGCAGAACCACTGACTCAAGGAACAATCAACGGAGACCTCCTGGGAGGCAGGCTTCATTCCAACTGAGAACTTTCTAGGAGAGTTTCGATGTTTCACCAGTGTGGGGCGGCGAGAGTGATTCCAGGGAGCCTAGGAGAGGTTGTAGCCGGGATCCTGCAGCGGATGTTTGGCTTGGTGGGAGAGTTTCAGTGAAACCATCTATAGCTTTGTTCAGATAACATGATTCCCCAGTGCCTGGCCCTCTGTGTACCAAGTAACACAGTTGGGCTTCCGCACCCACTCCGAGCCGGGACCCCAAAGGGACAGCTGTGTCTGGGGTCACTGAGTCGTTTTCCAGGGTGTGTGGACACGCAGGCAGGTACTGCCAACTTCTGCCCACCGTTCATTACTGGAAGCATGCTCATTTCCCTCCATATACAGCTAAAGGGTTTAAGCTCTTTTAGCCACTCAATGGCTCCCATGATGCTTTGCTGGGTCAAATGTAGATGAAATGGTTTGAACTGCTGACTCAGACAAGCTGTAAACTGCAGCGCAGACGGGCAACACTGTGAACAGCAAAACACAGGTGTTCTTTGTGTGGTATCCAGTGAGTGATCAGCAGATCAGATATTGATGATGAGGGCTCAGAGGGTAAGCTTATGAGTCCTTCAGTTCAGTTCAGTCGCTCAGTCCTGTCCGACTCTTTGAGACCCCATGAATCGCAGCACGCCAGGCCTCCCTGTCCATCACCAACTCCTGGAGTTCACTGAGACTCACATCCAACGAGTCAGTGATGCCATCCAGCCATCTCATCCTCTGTCGTCCCCTTCTCCTCCTGCCCCCAATCCCTCCCAGCATCAGAGTCTTTTCCAATGAGTCAACTCTTCACATGAGGTGGCCAAAGTACTGGAGTTTCAGCTTTAGCATCATTCCTTCCAAAGAAATCCCAGGGCTGATCTCCTTCAGGGTGGACTGGTTGGATCTCCTTGCAGTCCAAGGGACCCTCAAGAGTCTTTTCCAACACCACAGTTCAAAAGCATCAATTCTTCGGCGCTCAGCCTTCTTCACACTCCAACTCTCACATCCATACATGACCACAGGAAAAACCATAGCCTTGACTAGACGGACCTTTGTTGGCAAATGCCTCATATCCACCAGAGAAAAACCTTTCTGCCTACCTTTTTTTTTTTCCATGCAAGATCTGTAAGTTTCTTCCACAAAAGATCAGCGATGAAAAGGGAGACATTTTTTAATTTCCCAAGGATGAGCGAAAATTGTCATCGAACATGTGTTGACAGTTTCTAAACGTTAAGACAAGGGAGCTGGGGCACCCAGATCATACACAGTCCTTCCCCGAACCTACAGGGCCGAACGGCACCCCACCCAACTCACCTGGGGGTCCTGGGAATCCCTCTCGACCTGGATCTCCCGGGAGACCCTTGAGCCCTGGCGCTCCATCGGCTCCTGAAAATCCTGGAATTCCTCTGAGGCCTTTGGCACCTAAATGACCCAGAGAGACCGGGACACACGTCAGAGCTGCGAGGAGACCCCAGCAGGAGGGGGACAGAGGGGGTCAAGGCCGGCCCCTGACCCCACACGGTCTCTTAGGAAACTGGGAAGTGATGAGCCCAGGGAACGTCAGCCCAGAAACAGCACCCCTGGCAGCTGACAGGGCTAAGTGTGGGTCTACACTAGCACCTGAGGGTGGGTCTACACCAGCAATTGAGGGTCGGTCTACACCGGCAGCTGAGGGTCGGTCTACACCAGCAGCTGAGTGTGGGTCTACACCGGCAGCTGAATGTGGGTCTACACCGGCAGCTGAGTGTGGGTCTACATCGGCAGCTGAGGGTCGGTCTACACCAGCAGCTGAGTGTGGGTCTACACCAGCAGCTGAGTGTGGGTCTACACCGGCAGCTGAATGTGGGTCTACACCAGCAGCTGAATGTGGGTCTACATCGGCAGCTGAGTGTGGGTCTACACCGGCAGCTGAATGTGGGTCTACACTGGCAACTGAGGGTGGGTCTATACCAGCAACTGAGGGTCGGTCTACACCGGCAGCTGAGTGTGGGTCTACACCAGCAGCTGAATGTGGGTCTACACCGGCAGCTGAGTGTGGGTCTACACCAGCAACTGAGGGTCGGTCTACACCAGCAGCTGAGTGTGGGTCTACACCGGCAGCTGAATGTGGGTCTACACCGGCAACTGAGGGTGGGTCTATACCAGCAACTGAGGGTCGGTCTACACCGGCAGCTGAGTGTGGGTCTACACCAGCAGCTGAATGTGGGTCTACACCGGCAGCTGAGTGTGGGTCTACACCAGCAGCTGAATGTGGGTCTACACCGGCAGCTGAGTGTGGGTCTACACCAGCAGCTGAATGTGGGTCTACACCGGCAGCTGAGTGTGGGTCTACACCGGCAGCTGAATGTGGGTCTACACCAGCAGCTGAATGTGGGTCTACACCGGCAGCTGAGTGTGGGTCTACACCGGCAGCTGAATGTGGGTCTACACCGGCAGCTGAGTGTGGGTCTACACCGGCAGCTGAATGTGGGTCTACACCGGCAGCTGAGGGTGGGTCTACACCAGCAATTGAGGGTCGGTCTACACCAGCAACTGAGGGGCAGTCTACACTAGAAACTGTTGGTCTACACTGGCAATTGAGGGTCAGTCTACACTGGCAGCTGAGGGGCGGTCTACACCAGCAAAAGACGGTGGGTCTACACCAGCAAAAGAGGGTCGGTCTACACCAGCAGCTGAGGGGCAGTCTACACTAGAAACTGTCAGTCTACACCAGCAGCTGAGGGTCGGTCTACACCGGCAGCTGAGGGTGGGTCTACACCAGCAAAAGACGGTGGGTCTATACCAGCAAAAGAGGGTCGGTCTACACCAGCAACTGAGGGTGGGTCTACACCAGCAGCTGAGGGGCGGTCTACATCAGCAACTGAGGGGTGGTCTACACCGGCAGCTGAGGGTCAGTATAGACCAGCAATGGAACTTCGATCTACACCAGAAGCTGCGTGCTGTTCATGCCCCTCTCCTCTCACCTGACGAGTGTACCTTCTGGGCTCTGCTTCCCCTGGACCCGCTGAAAACTGTCTCTGAGCCCATCCCCCAGGGGTGGTAAGCACTCTGGGGGCAGCAGCCTTGGTGCCTGTGTGGGGTCCACGGCGGACAGGCCTCTCCAGGGCTTGGGCAGGGAGGGTCATGGAGGGCCGTGTGGACGACAGGCTCAGGGTTCAACTAGCTTCCTGCAGTGATGAGCGCAAGCCAGCCCCCCGCAGAAGCAGCTGAGCAGTACTGTACCAAGAACCCGGGACGTCTGGGCAGGGGGGCCACCAGGGGCAGAGAAGGAGGGCCAGAGAAGGTGGGGACGCTCCGAGCAGGGAGGGAAGGGCTTTCCCATTACCTGGGGGGCCGGGGAGACCCGGCTGGCCTGGGGATCCCTTGGGTCCTCCAGCACAACCTGCCAAGAGAGAAGAGGGCCGTCTTAACCACTGTGCACACCCGGCCTCACGGCGTCGGACGTTGCTAAGGTCAAGAGCATCGGCTGTGAAAACCTGCTTCCATTTAACGATCAGGGTGATCTGATGATTCAATTAATCTCGATGCTGATACAACTTTAATTTCACTGTGTAATGCAATCGTAATGTTAATATAAAATGCAAATGAAGGCAGTCCCGTCGGAGGCTAACGGGGGCCGTGCTGGTGACAGGGGTCCCCCTCATCAGGGCAAATCAGCCTCGTTCATCTGGGCCCCCCCATCCACGTCAGCCAGTATGGACGCCTTTCTTTGTCTGGAAATTTCACCAGGGATGGAGGAAGACTTCGAAAGATGCTCTGTGACTTTGATTACGTTCAGAACCGGCCACCACTTGCTGCTGGGTTGTGCAGACGAAACCGGCAGTGGCTGTCTCTGGCTGGGGATACCACGCAGCGGCGTTTTGTCAGACCGGGGATCTGCGCAGGGGCAGCGGTTCTTTGAGAGGCCTTTTGTCTGTTGGCCTGGGGTCCGGCAGGGCGCCTAACCTTGGCCGCACCTGGTGGCCAGCGAGGAGCTGTGGGCTTCCCTGCCACAGGAGCAGTGCAGGTGCAGACACGGCCAGCCCAGGCCATCGAAAGAAAGGGCCCTGGACGTCTTCAGGGGGCCGGGCCTCCAGCCTGCAGAGTCGCACCCCTAGGGCCTTCTTGCAGCTGCGAGACTGGCCTGAGCCCTGGAAGCTCCTGGGTTGCTGTTCCCGATCTGCACCCTGGCCAGAGTGCCTGACCCACCCGCACACCCCGTGGCGGGGCCCACAGGTCCTGATGCTCTTCTCCAACCCCAGCCTTGCCGGGAGCCGGCATATTGCATATTGAGTGAGGATCTGTAATAGCTCAACTGGAATTCTATCACTGCCTGGAGCCAGCGTGAGGCACTCCGCCCATGACAAAGGTCATGAGGAAGGAGGCTCGGCATACGCAAAGGCGGGATCGAGCCTCAGGAGTCCCCCTGGAAATTCTCAAGCATCTACCCCCAAAACCAGAGTCTGCCTACTTTCTGCTTTGTGCTTTCACCTACACCTCTGACTTTACGGGGGGCTGTCTCCCACTACCTCTCTCTGAAAAAAGAGTTAGCTTACAGCTCCAGTTAATAATTCCTGGGTGTGACAGTGTTTAACCTACAAACTCCTTTGGAAATCCTCTAGCCTGCCTGAATAGGTTTGTCCGGCCACATGTGATTGCTCACAGCCTCCCAACTGTGAGAGGCACGAGATGCTTTAAACCTTCTAAAAACAGGTTCTTTAGAAAAGTTAGAAAATTATTAGTATAAGTGTAATGGGCTGATTAGAAATCGTATTGGTGAAGGGTTTTTCATTTGTTGAGCCAATGTTTACTGCTAAGTCTCCACATCCCCTGCCCTTATACACATTAATGAATATATAGAAGACATAAGTATTAACCTTTGATATTAATCACGTTAGACCTTAGGCTAAGTAAATTCTTTCCTTAACTAAAACCCACTACACCCTCACCCTATAGGAATGTAACTTTATTTGGGTGGCGTCTGTTTTAAGAATAATCACCCCTGGAGAAATAAGTGTCCTGGTTGACTGACCGCTGTCACAAGGAGAGGGTCGTAAATTGTCAGCAGGCCCCCCGGCCAGAAGATGATGTAACACCCCTAAGACCTCTGTATACATTTGTATGAAGCACCTGACTTTGATAAAAGTCAGGACTGCTGACCCCGCGTGACTTTTGCATAACACCTCAGTGTATAAAAGTAGACCATGGAAAATAAAGAATTGGGATCAGTTCCTCGAAAGACTGGTCTCCCCATGTCTCTCTCTCTCTCTCACTCTGGTTGAGTCTCCATCTGGAGCGCGGAACCCACCATGCTTACTAATTATGCCTGGGCTTCTAAGATCCGACCGGGGAGGCCTCAGTGTCTCCTCTCCTCCGGGAGAACGGAAGGACGCCTGCGGCCTACGTAAGTGGTGCAAGCTTCTTGTCTTGAAGTTTTATTGGTCCCCCGCGTAAACCAAGCTACTCAGCCTCTTTTCTCCACTGAATTTTCCTACTGAGCTATCCTCATCTTATTATTCTTTATATCCTTAATTAACGTTTAATTAAGCAGTTGTTCCCTGACCCTCGCCTAGCCGTCTCTCCTTCGAATACCCTGGATCAGCTGGGGCTGGTCCCCGGCACAGCCTGCACCTTGGGAGGCAGCCCCAGACCTCGACTCCCACAGGCGAGCTGCCGCAGCCCCGATGTCCAGATGGCCTGCCAGCCTCTTCGACTCTGAAAACCTCACCCTCTGCACTCTGCTCTTCAGATCCTGAGCGGGCGCCCCCTGGACTCATCCCTCTGCCTGGCTCCCCTCCTCAGCTTCTAGGCCCCCGGCTGGAGACTTCACCTGTCTGATGGCAGCCGGGTCCACTTCTGGACTGCCCCCGCCCCTCCACGGAGCCAGGGTCACCGGGCCTCCTGTCTATATCCATCGGCCCTGCTCTCTCAGGCACTCATTCATGGCTGGACCAAAGTCTTCTCACCTGTGGACCTGATCCTCACCCTGTTTAATGGGTCAATAACGCACAGCTGTCCTTCACACACATACAGACACATGTTCTGGGTGAGAAAGCACTTATCCGTTGAGTCTTACTGACCCTGTAAACAGAGGCTTTGTACTGTAGGGGCAACTTGGTGACACGTGGTCATCCCCGGCCCTGCCCTGGATTCTAAGGGGAGTCCGCATGTGTTTCTACTCTGTCGGCAGCTCCGTGCCCCCGGCGGGACCCCTGGCCGTTCTCCATGAGCACAAACTCTATAAACGGCTTCTAAGGGCCCTGTCGTGACAGTACCTGGCTGGATGGTCTCCTGTCCGTCTGCTCCGATGGGTCTTTTCACACCCGAGTCACAATCTGGGAGAGAGACGTAGCGACAGGGTGAGGCGATTGTGCAACAGTGGAAAGTGCCTGGCTTATCTGTGTGTGCACGCACGTGCATGTGGGTGCGTGGTGGTGGGAAGGCTGGGGTGGGCGGGGCACTGGAGGCCCGTCTCGGAACCTCGGTGCTCAGCCTCTGTGCGTCCAGCACGGGTGCGGCCCGCGCTGGGTCTGGAAGACCCCGAGGGCGGTGGTGCGGCCCGCGCTGGGTCTGGAAGACCCCGAGGGCGGTGGTGCGCGCGCGCTGGGTCGGTGGTGCGCGCGCTGGGTCGCTGGTGCGCGCGCTGGGTCGGTGGTGCGCGCGCGCTGGGTCGGTGGTGCGCGCGCTGGGTCGCTGGTGCGCGCGCTGGGTCGCTGGTGCGCGCGCTGGGTCGCTGGTGCGCGCGCTGGGTCGGTGGTGCGCGCGCGCTGGGTCGGTGGTGCGCGCGCTGGGTCGCTGGTGCGCGCGCTGGGTCGCTGGTGCGCGCGCGTGCTGAGAACTGAGGCAGCAGCAAGCACCTCGTGTGACCCCCCGCACCCCCCCCCCCCACACGCTGGAGAAGAGCAGCAGGGGCAGAAGCACCGTGTCTCACGACCGTAGAGGCGAGCCTGGGCCTCGTACCGATCTGTCCTGGAGCGCCGGGGAGGCCGGGAGGCCCTGGGAAGCCTGGTGGTCCGGGCAGCCCAGCATCGCCGGGGAAGCCGCGCTCGCCTTTGGGGCCTGGCAGGCCCAGTCCTTGGGGGCCCCTCTCTCCTGGAAGGCCCTTCGTGCCGGGGGCTCCTGGTTGGCCTGCGTCCCCTGGGAGGCCTTTGATGCCATCGCCCTGTGAGAAATGCAGAACATCTCTTACAACACATGGAAGCCTCAAGGACAGCCATCTTGCCAGGCTCGCTGCCTTGATGCCCGAATTCCACGCTATGGACACGGGGCAGAAGACAGCAGGGATGAACAAAACCCCAGTCACGGTCTGGCCAGGTCACAGAAATAAAGGACAGACATCACAACAGCCATGAACAAGACTCTAAAGGATGGGAATCTGAGTACTTTTCTTTTCCAAGCTCTGCTTGGACCTTCATTTTCAGGAGGAATTCTTTGAGAGATCAGTTAGGCAGGGATCTGGCTAAACAGGGCAGGAACACATTATTTTATCTTTAGGACTTAGCACCTGTTACCGGTCTCCTATTCCGAAGGGGCAGTGCAGTGGTAAACAGGAGGAAGTCTTTGGACGAGAAAGAGCAGTGAGCTTGTTAGAATAAGGAGAGATGGTGGGACCAGCAGAGCGGAAGCTGGGAGGCAGAAAGCTCCCCCACGTCCAGTTCACTCTGCTCCTCGGGCTGGGATGAGCTCGGAGCGGGGAGGAGGACCCTGGTGTGCGTGGCCACCGGCCCCTCGCTGTCCGCCCTCCGTCTTCCCGCAGAAACGCGGCTCCCCCACGTCCAGTTCACCCCGCTCCTCGGGCTGGGATGAGCTCGGAGCGGGGAGGAGGACCCTGGTGTGCGTGGCCACCCGCCCCTCGCTGTCCGCCCTCCGTCTCCCGCAGAAACGTGGCTGGGGCTCTGCCTCTATCACACACACTCTCTTGCAACACGGGTGAGCATGTGTCGCAAAAGCGAAGTTGTGTGTTTTACAAGCAATCCTGGAAAAAGTGTTCCCCCCTCCATCTAGGAATCTTCGGCTGGCAGAGGGGGCGGGTCTCTCATGCTACATTACAGCAGGAGGAATGTTTATTTCCGCTTTTTCTTTCAAATGTTCACTCTGGGCTTGGCTCCAACCCCAATCACTGTTTCCTTAAAAACTATGATTCCTGCTCATCAAAAGAGGACAGGTTGAGCTGGGAGGATGTCGTGCTGGTGAGTACCTCCGATGCTCAGGAGTGTGAGAACGTGGCTGATGAGGCTGAGGGCTGAGCCCCCTCTCCGCTCCCCGCACCCCCCGAGGTACTCACGGGAGGGCCTGGGAGTCCGTGGAACCCATCGAGCCCGGGGGGTCCTGGGATGCCGTCGCTACCTTTCAGCCCTGGCACGCCTGGGACGCCTGGCTGGCCCCGCTCACCTGGGGGAGGAGCGCGGTGTGAGTCTACCCTTCCAGGGCGAACGGAGGGCGAACGGCCTTAGACCTGCCGCCCACAGAGACTCACCTTTGGTGGTGATGGTCCTGGAGTCTCCCTTCATCCCTTTGGGCCCAGGGGGACCGACGTTACCAGGGGCTCCCTACGGAAACAGACACACAGTTCCTTCTTTCTCCACCCTGGTCGGGGCCTCCGAGAAGACAACGATTCCTGCTCATACGACTTGAGGGCCTTTACCTGGCATCAAGCCCAGAGCCAGACACTTTTGTCTGGACTGCCCCGTGCCATGGCCACCAACCACCAATGGCCACGGGGCACTTGAACGGGGCCGGTGGAACTCAGATGCTG
The DNA here is from genome assembly GCF_019923935.1 of Bubalus bubalis. Classification (NCBI taxonomy): domain Eukaryota; kingdom Metazoa; phylum Chordata; class Mammalia; order Artiodactyla; family Bovidae; genus Bubalus; species Bubalus bubalis. The sequence goes on from NC_059169.1 coordinate 2,008,312, forward strand.
ACTGTAAAATTTTAAGTAGCTAAAACTTAGGGGACGTAGTCACACATGGCTGGATGCAGAAAGAACCTTGCCGCTCAGCGTGTGGTCCGCAGGTGGGCAGCTCTGGCCTCCCCAGGAGCTTGTCAGGAAGGCAGACTCTCAGAGCCCAGCCCAGGGATGCAGAAACGCTGTCCGAAGTCTCAAACTCTTTAACTTTGGAGAAGCGATCCTCTACCACGACTTCAAGGCTGCTAACTCAACTACGATTTTGTAGAATCTGGACAAATAGTAAGCCGCCAGGTATGAACGATGGATGTTTCTGATTGTTCAGTATTGAGCAATAAGAGTATTTATTCTATAGCTTGTCTTCCTGACTGAAATCAAGGTGGGGAAAAAAAATCATACTTTAGAGACAACTCAAGTGGGGGACATTCACATTTTAAGCTGTAAAATCTAGTTTTTTGATTTTATCGATTTATCGATTTACTTGATTTATCGATTTTGTTCTTTGCAGAAAACGGTGACATTCTCTTTGTATCTAGAACAAAGTCTCCCACTTTTGCAGGGCGTGACTAGGAGGTGCTGGGCAAGTGGACGGACACATGGGTTTGTTTACTAACTGACTTCCATATTTGAGGCGCTCTTTCAGATCCTATCAGTATAGATATTAAACCAAAAAACCTGAGGCTTTCCTGCCACAGATACATAAGCATACAATCAAACGCAAGCTGTGGCTCAGTGGTAAAGAATCCGCCTGCTGATGCGGGAGACGCGGGTTCATTCCCTGGGTGGGGAAGATCCCCTGGAGAAGGGAATGGCAACCTACTCCAGTACTCTTGCCTGGAGAATCCCATAGACAGAGGAGCTTGGTGGGCTACAGTCGATGGGGTTGCAAAGAGCCGAACACGACTTAGCGACTGAACAACAACAAAACACAATGCCTGAGCCGTGTGGACGCAGGCGCTGTGGGTGTGTGTGCAACGCAGCTGCGCAAAGCACACGCCCCTGGAAGGTTTTAGACGCTCCATGTGCGTAAAATGAGATCCACCAGACTTCTCGGAATGCTCCATCACTTAACAGAGAGTCGAACGTCCCACCAGTTCGGCCATTACTCAGTGCGGACTCGCACCACGCACGCTTTTTCTGAATACTTGAGCAACTTCTGCGCACTCAGCCAGGATTCGGAGATGATGCCATTTTTATTCCAGCAGGAAGTGTAGCACCTACTATGTCCAGCTGGATGAAAGCATTTGTCTTCTGGGAAGTCCCAGAGAAGGGAGCAGAGAGGGGCTTTAGACCTCATTTTCACCCGCAAAGCTCCCTCAGCGTGAAGCAGTTTGAGCAATGACCCTCTGCACCCGCAGCTTGGGGGGCTGCACGCTGCTTGTGTCTCGACAGCGCCAGGTGGTTCTAAGCATCCGTGGCTGGGAGTCCTGAGCAAACATTCCTCTACTGCTGAATATACGAAATGCTAGACTTCCCACTGTATAAATGTCCCGCAGTTCTCTTTTTAAGTAAAAAATAAATAAAAAATAGTTTCTTTGTCTCCCCCTGAAATTTGCTTTGAAATCACGAGTGAGTTCAAACCTGCCACAAAGAAAGACCTACGCTGGACCATCTTTTCTTAGGGTGTGAAATGAGGCCCACTGAGCTGGAATCCACAGGCAGAAAATTCCACACATTCATCCAAAGTACATTCATGAGTTACTTGGACCATCTCGTTTTTTACGGAGTGAAGGGAGCCTTCATAAAACACTAAATCTGAAGTATAGACGGGTTTCTTTGTTTGAGATATAACTGTCATAAGATTAATTATTTTAAAGCATACAATTCAGGGTGGGTTTTTTTTTTAGTATTTTCACAAAGTTCTGCAACCATCAGTAAGTATTACCTAATTCCAGACCATTTTCATCACCCCAAGAAGAATCAGTCACTCCCATTCTCCATCCTTCCAACCCTTGGCAGCCACCAGCCTACTTTCTGTCTGGAGAGCCCTGCTCTGGACACTTCATAGGAATGGTATCATATGATACCTGTTCTACGGTGTCTGTCTTAATTCACGTAGCGTGGTGTTTCTGAGGGCGCCCCACTGTGGCACGTGTCAGCACTTCATTCCTTTGGATGCATCAATGATGCTGCATCTGGTGGGGACGCTATGTCTGGACTATCCGTTTAGCACTTCTGGGCACTGGGGCTGCTCCCATTTTCCAGCCAGTGTGTGAACACCGCGGTGAACGTTAAAGTGCCGGTTTCTGTGAGGACACGTGCTTTCAGCCTCCTGGGTCTGTACTTAGGAGGGGACTTTCCAAGTCACGTGACACCTCTGTGTTTGACCTTTTGAGGAAGCATCAAGCTGTTTTCCACAACGTCTGCCCCACTTCATGTTCCCACCAGGAAAAGGTTTAAGTGTCTCTGGGAACATGCAGCTTTTTTTTGAATGGTGCCCTGGGTGCATAAGTGCTGCTGGTCTAACGTGTATGAGTCAGTAAATGAAAGCTGGGCGTGGGGACGCGGGGTCAGGTGTCAAGGTCGTCCCGTCGGTTTCGTGGTGGAACTGGTCTCTCACCTTGAACCCGGCGAACCCGGGGACGCCGTGCGGGCCGGGGTCTCCTTGGCTGCCTTTACTGCCAGGCTGCCCGTTGGCACCTGCAAAGCCCTTGGGTCCTGGCAGCCCTGGAGGACCCCCGATGAACTGATCTGCACATCTACAGTCGCCGGCGTCACCTGCAATGTGGGGGAGACGGGGTGCCGTGCTGTTTATCCGCGACACGCAGGTACAACCCTCCTGTGGCTCTGCAGGGGGCAGGAGGGCACGGCAGGCAGGGGCTGGGCTGGAAGGACCGCACTGGGAGGACGTGCCCACTCTGGTCCTCTCATCCCTGGGTTGGGGGTCTTATCGTCATCTCAGAACCAGCGGAGGGTGGGCTGTTGCAGGAGGGCCAAGCGGCGCCCTGCCCCTCAGCCCCAGCCAGCCTCACCTTTCCATCCTTTCTGTCCACGAGCCCCTGGGAACCCGGAGGAGCCAGGGAAGCCCCCACTTCCTCTTGCTCCTTTCAGGCCGAACAGGAAACCTGAGGGGAAGACCCACAAGGACGGCACGTCAGCTCAGCCCAGGGCCCACCGTCTGCTTCCTGCAAGGGAAGGTTTACAGCCGTATCTCCCAACAGACGACGACCGCCCCCAGCCCCCCGCCCCCTGCCCAACTCCAGTCCAAGCGCTCTCAGAAAGACACGGTTTACAGCCATGTCTCCCAACAGATGGCGACCCCCCGCCCCCGCCCAGCTCCAGCCCAAACGCTCTCAGAAAGACACGGAGACTTCCTTTCTGTGACCACTGCTTCCAGGGTTGGAAAGACATGCGAACACCTGTGATTTCAGTTTTCCCATTAAAGTCTGGGAATAGGCACCTTTACTTTTCAGAAAAGCTGAGTCTAAAGAAGAGTTTTGATTGTTTACTTACGCGTTGAAGACTTGGGGTCACCATGACCTCGGGTTCCCAGAGAGACAAAAACCCAGAGCAAAACCAAACCACGAAAGGCGTGGAGGGGAGCTCTTCCCTGCTCTGCCCCGGCCTGGAACAGGTGCACCTGGGCATGCCCCTCCCTGCAGGCCCCAGGGGCTTCCGCTCCGGGTGCACACACGTCCACACACGCACACGTGTAACCGTGAGGATAACCTGTGATCCATCCTCTCCCCAGCTTCCCCCCTCACTAGGATGGGGACCCTTCAGGCGTCCGGCCCGTCTGCAGGGCTCTGACCATTCCAAGCGAGGACATCTGAGCTACCGTGTTAAGAAATAGACTCTAAAGGCCAGAAAACGCTCCGCGTCCCTCTCGAGCGGAGCGCCCTCTCGTGGTGGGAACGAGGTTGTACATTCCCGAGAAGCACCACGGCAGGGTGCTGGCGCCCAGGGTCTGGCTCGAGGTCCCGCGTGGGTGGAGATGGGCGAGGCCCCAGCGCAGGACCGCGCTGGCTGGGCTGGGGGGGGGGGGGGGGAGGGTGGGGCTGGAGAGGGGAGACCCTGAGTCCAGCTGAGGACTCACGAAGCTGGAGATGCCCGTGAGACACGCAGCGGTGATAAGGTGTCCAGTTCACCACCGGGAGGAGTTTGCGGCTCAGCGCACAGGACTAGGCTCGGGCCGTTGCAGCAGAATCGAAATGCGCGAACAGCCTTGGCGAGTGCCAGCCCAAGAGGCCGGCAGGACTTAGACAGCCATGGTTACTCGTCAGCTCTTACTACTCACAAACACTGGGAACTGGCCCTGTCCTTCTCGAGGCTAATCACCCTGTGACTCCATACAGATGACACTCTGCACCAGGCACTCCCCCGCTCTACACTCTCTCCTGGCATTGTGCATTTCAGAGGGAAGGTCGGGGGCTGATAGCTTCAGGGACACTGGACCTGGTTCCTGAGTTGCCTGATGCCAGCTGTGGCCATTTTGAAACTTCGCAGAAAAAGAAAAGCAAGACCTTCAAGAGGCTATAAAACCTCTCCCTGTTCTTGAGAAAGGGGGGCACAGTTCTCGAGGCGCTAGCCTGCTGTGTTTCCCCTTTGCCTGGCAAAAATAACAAGGCACTCTTTTCTATTTCCTCCAAACCATCCCTGTGTTTCTATTTGGCATCGGTGGACAGGGAGCCAAGATTCTGGCAACGGGGACGCAGTCGGGGACAGCTGGTACATCATGGTATTAAACTCCTGTCAAAGCAGGAGTCTGCTGGGTGGAGAGATACCAGCAAGGAATTCCATCCTCCACGGGATGGTGGAGGGGAAGAAGGAAGACCCAGCAAAGGAGCCTCAGAAAGAAGGGGAGAGAGCGAGCCAGGGAGGAGTGTGTGCAGGGGGTGCCGGCCGGGGGGCTCTGCTGGAGCAAACGGTACCCAGCATAGGCTCCATGGGCACTGGGGACCCGGTCAAGGGCTTGTCAGCCTAGCGGTGGACTGAGGGCTTTATGATATGTCTCCAAGTTCTCCTGATGAGTTAGGAGAAGCTAGTATTACAGGGAGTTATTTAACCATGGATACTTCAGGGGTGCTGGCTTTTAAAATCTGAGACAAAGACACTGTTTGCAAGTCTAGCCAGAAAAGACATGTTGGGGCTCTCTGAAGGCGCACCTCCCTCCCTCCTTCCTACACTGCCTTTTCTCCATCTGATAAATTAATTAAATTAATAATTGCAAGCGAGTCCTACAGAACAGCAGCGAGCCTCTGTGATCTTTCCAACACGATTTTCCCGAAGTGGCCGTAAGAAGCCTGGCCGTATCCCGACTTATTCTAGAGCAGAGTGGAACTCTGCCAACAGTCATCCTGGTTAACAGAGCTGGAGCTGGGGATAAGCAGACGCTCATTCAGAAAGGAACTGCCTTCATGGTTCGCTTTTGCTGGAACCGCGAAAGACTAAAAATTCTGGTTTCCATCAGTAGCAACACAGAAAACCGGATGAAATGCAGATAACAGGAAAAGAATCCAATGATTTTGTTCCCGGGGAAAGGCCGGAGAGCACTGTGGGACTCAAGATCATCAATATTAAATTATGACTGTTCACAAAACTATTTTAAAAGGCCATTATGCTTGACTACTTTTTGTACAAGAGATTGCTTCTAAAAAGTGATTTGGGAACAATGTGTCTCATGGGGTAAAATGAATACTTCAAGGAGAACTTAAGTTGTGTGCTCTTAAACTTTTAAGTTGATAAATCTAGGAGACACCATTCCATCTATTTTATAAATTCCTTTTTCAGTTAACCATATGGACCAGAGATTAGTTCACGTGTTTACAGAGGACTTCTGAGTAAGTTGTAGATTTACTAAGTAAGATTTATGAAGCCAGATGGTATGAGTTTGTTTCTTTATCAAAATGGAATTTAGTTACAGGAAGGATGGCAAGGTTAGCCTTCAATCACCATCTTTTAAAGAGGCATATTTGTATGCTTTTATTTTTAATACATCATGTTCTGTTGCCAAAAAAGGGAAAAAGCAACAGACCATCGACTCAGGAAATGTAATGCTCAGAGAAACTTAGCCATTATCACAGATGGTACAGGACTAAACATTACTGTCAGGATAATAAAAAATATGACTGATTACACTGCTCAAACCACTTGGCAAATTCCAGGGAAATATCTGTACCGAAATTTTTCAGAAGAATATAAGAATCTGATTTTTGCAGTTGAAGGGAAATTGGGAACAGAGAGCCAGAGTAACTGAGAAGACAAACTGGAACCAGAGAGGTAACTGCTGCCTTCTCTCCTCAAAGGAGCAGGTACCAATGTGCTTCTCACGCCTCCGAAAGTTTTTCTTCTCAAGAGACAGCAAAGACAGTGACAAGAGCCTCGTCTCTGAATCTCCCTTTTAGCTGGACCCACACACACTGCTATGCTGTGCTCAGTCGCTCAGCAGTGTCTGACTCTCTGGGACCTCACGCCCGACAGCACCGGGGTGCAGACACCATGCTTATCCAGTCTGAGGACTCAGGTCGCCCGTCTGGGCCCCCAGGTGCTACAGCCACTCCTGGCGTCAAGCGTCGCCACCTGCTCAGCGGTGGCTCCGGCTTGAGGGGGCCTAGAAGCCAGAGCCTCAAGTCTGCCCCGCGGGGTCAGCCCAGGGCAGGGGGCGGTCACAGTGGGCCCTTCCCATCTGCCCCGCGGGGGTCAGCCCAGGGCAGGGGGCGGTCATGGTGGGCCCTTCCCATCTGCCCCGAGGGGGTCAGCCCAGAGCAGGGGGCGGTCACAGCGGGCCCTTCCCATCTGCCCCGTGATGGTCAGCCCAGAGCAGGGGGTGGTCACGGTGGGCCCTTCCCATCTGCCCCGCGATGGTCAGCCCAGGGCATGGGGCAGTCATGGCAAGCCCTTCCCGTCTGCCCTGCGGGGGTCAGCCCAGGGCATGAGGCAGTCACGGTGGGCCCTTCCCGTCTGCCCTGCGGGGGTCAGCCCAGGGCAGGGGGCAGTCACGGTGGGCCCTTCCCGTCTGCCCCGTGATGGTCAGCCCAGAGCAGGGGGCGGTCACGGTGGGCCCTTCCCATCTGCCCCGTGATGGTCAGCCCAGAACAGGGGGCGGTCACAGCGGGCCCTTCCCATCTGCCCCGCGATGGTCAGCCCAGGGCAGGGGGCGGTCACAGCAGGCCCTTCCCGTCTGCCCTGCAGGGGTCAGCCCAGGGCAGGGGGCAGTCATGGTGGGCTCTTCCCGTCTGCACCCCGGATGGCCTGCCACCTCCTCGCCTACCACCCGCCGTCTCATCCACAGAATTATTCAGCAGAAAAACCCAAGTGAGAATGCAGCTGTGACCAGGCCCCTTGACTGGCATGCCCCACCCTTGAGTTTCCCTCCACTTACCATCTGGGCCGGGCGGCCCTGGGAGCCCGGGGGGACCGCGGAGCCCTGGCTTCCCATCAGTCCCCGAGGGGCCGGGGTACAGCGCGGGGAAACCCGGTTCTCCTGTGAAGCCTTTGGGTCCCATTTCGCCCGGCAAGCCTCTCTTCTCATCTGAAAACCCAACAGTGAACACAGCCTTGTGAGCCCCCTGGGATTCTGCCATGGCGCTGCTGTGCCCCGAGACCACACTGGACCCGTGGTTTACGGTCCAGCCAGCGACCTAAAGGGCGATGCCGCTGGTATATTTCATCAGCACCGTTCCACTTTAAACAGCCCCTCTGCCCGCCCCCAGAGGAGGGCCCGAGAGCTGTTACAGCGCTTGGACGGCTTGTGCTCCTCCCAGCCAGCAACAGACAGAACCACGCGCGTTAACCATCAGCAGCACGTCTAGCTTAGTTAGGACACAGCAGCTCTGTGACCACATCGAAACGCAGTCGAGACGCAGGCATGCTCGGGCCAGCCGAAGGGACAGATGGCAGGCGAGGGGCGCGCACGTCTTAGCTTTGAGGCCACGGAAGCTCCGTACCTTCGTCTCCAATGGTCGTGCCCGGCCGGCCTGGCAGGCCAGGGTCTCCTGGCACCCCGCGGTCTCCTGGCTCCCCGGGGGCTCCTGGGGATCCCGGCTCACCTCTGACACCTGGAAGCGACACAGATACCCCACGATGAAAGGACTGCTGTCCAGGACTCGGGGCAGATGTTCACACTCTCGTCGGAGGTATACGGACTGACGCCCTGTCCATCGCATGAGGCACGTGGGGTCCAAATGTTCCATCTATGGTGGCCCTGCCTTCAGGGAGCTCATTCTTAATTAGATAAGGCTGATGTTGCTGTTTAGTCGCTCAGTCACATCTGACTCTGTGCAACCCATGGACTGCAGCCTGCCAGGCTCCTCTGTCCAGGGGATTCTCCAGGCAAGAATACTGGAGTGGGTTGCCATTTCCTCCTCCAGGGGGTCTTCCCGACCCAGGGATGGAACCCATGTCTCCTGTATTGACAGGCAGATTCTTTATCACTGAGCCACCCAGGAAGCCCAAACAGGGTTGATACAAAATTCCTATAAATATTATAAAACAAGACAGGCCCAGAATACCAAAACAATATAGGGAGGTTTCAAAGGACGGGAGGCTTATTTGGGGGGAAAATCTGACTTCGAGGGACCACGGAGAATGAAAATAATAGTGGACAGTATTTCTGAGCTCGTGAGTGTGCGGGCTCAGTGCTACACGCTTGAACGACGTTCGATTCCCGTAGAAGCGTGCGCCCGGATAGTATTACAGCTGCCGTGTCAGAGGGCAGAGGCACCAGGCTTCAGAGAAGGTGACCTAACAGCTGGTGCAGGCAAGGGACAGCGGAGGAGGGTCAGGGAAGGATGTCCAGGGCGCAGGGGGTGGCGGAGGAAGGTCAGGGAAGGACGTCCAGGGCGCAGGGGACGGCGGAGGAGGGTCAGGGAAGGACATCCAGGGGGCAGGGGACGGCGGAGGAGGGTCAGGGAAGGACATCCAGGGGTCAGGGGACGGCGGAGGAGGGTCAGGGAAGGACGTCTGGGTGCAGGGGACGGCGGAGGAGGGTCAGGGAAGGACGTCCAGGGGGCAGGGGACGGTGGAGGAGGTTCAGGGAAGGACGTCCAGGGGGCAGGGGACGGTGGAGGAGGGTCAGGGAAGGACGTCCAGGGGGCACGTCAGCCAGACGGAAGGCTCAGAGCGGGCACACCCAGAGCTGGAGCAGAAACCAGGGAAGGTGCTGGGCAGCGCCCATGGAGGCCCGGCGGGCACTAGGCTGGGCTTCCGTGGTGCCGCTGAGGGTGGCAGGGTGGGAGCCCACACGAGGTAGGCCGGAACGAAAGCCTTTCCTGGTGGAGGAAAGCGGGGGGTGCTCCGTGACACTCCTCTTATCCCACAGGGAGGGAGCGTTCACGAGACAGGTTCTCTGAGGTTAAGTGCTGAACAGCGTTTCCCTTGTTTTGCTTAGAAAGTCTTTCCCCTGAGCTCACGGCTCTGGGTCCACAACAGACGACAAAGCCTGCGAGATGTGAGCGCGAAGAATGAACGGCACAGACCTTTGGCCACGGAAGGATACGGGGAGTAGCCCGGGAGGCCGGGGGGGCCTCGGTCACCCATTTCTCCCTGGAGAAGGAAGACAGGGAAACGAGAGAAGGTGAGCTGGCCTCTTGGAGCTCTGCACCCGAAGGCTGCTTCCAGATCCGAGAGGATGCCGAGCCGGTGGGGGCTGTCGCCCACGCTCCACGCCCGAGCTGGTTAGTCCAGCCTTCTGGCTGCCAGCCAGACACGCTGGCAGAGGACGGAGTGGGCAGGGATCCCTCTCACCCTGAGACCCCTGTCAGACACCAGGAGTGGCCAGGGGACCGCCTGCCTCTGGGCAGACTCCTCCGCGTTGATGGCACCATCGGATCGCCCGTGAGGGTGAGCTGGGGGGGTGTGCCCACACCCGATCTAATACCATCTGGACGGTGAGACCCAGACTCCATGAGCCGCCTAGATGTCTCTGAGCCTCGCCCGCCCCAGAAGGCCTGGCTGCGAGCCCTCTGTCCTCATCAGCGGTTCCCTCCCTGGTGGGGTACACCCCCCACCTTGCTAGGTCCCCTGACAGCTGGAGCAGCTGCGCCCCGAGTCCTCAACACCCCCTGCCCGCCCATGGAATTATTCATGGGAACCAGGGGCCCCCACCCTCTCATTACTACGTCCGCCTCTCTCAGCCCCCTCCCCACTTCTCCGATGAGGGTGGACAGGAGGTGATCAGACCACCACCCGGAGGAAGGAAGTGAAAGCTGCCCCCCGCCCCCCAGAGGAGACCTGAGCCCACCTTGGGTCCTGGCAATCCGTCAGGGCCTTGGTACCCGTCCAGTCCTCTGCTTCCCTGCAGGAAAGATGCTTGGTGCTTATTTTATCTTTAAAATATAAAGGCGTGACCAGTGTATTGTAGCTAACAAAATCAACTGTCCCTGGGATTCTCCAGGCAAGAACACTGGAGTCTGTAGCCTTTCCTTTTCTCCAGGGGACCTTCCCGACCCAGGGATCGAAACTGGGTCTCCTGCATTGCAGGCAGATTCTTTACCATCTGAACCACCAGGGGAGTCCAGTAAAATCAACAATAATTGGTTAAAATCACCTTCTACCCCCTTGGCATTCAATTTTCCCTGACTTTAGTTTCAAACGTGTCTTTTTAAAGTTGCTTTGCTTGAATCAGGATTCAATAAAAGTCAAACCATGGCATTTGGCTGGGAGGTCTCAGCTTGCTTGCTTCTCCTCCTTTCTATCTTTTCAGTTCCTTTTCCTGCGGCTGTTGAGGAAACGGTCATCTGGGTGTGAACATCCTACGTGGTGGACTGGTCCTCTCCATCCTCGTGGAGCTGGGCCCAGGGGCTCCTGGACCCCCGGCGGGCTCTGGACTGCTAGTGGCTGTTATGTCTTGGGCCTCCTTAGGCTCAGTTTCGCCTTTTGAGTTTCTTGGAGGATCCTGAGTCCTTCCTGCTGAGTCACACATAGCAACTGCCCTGATGTTGGGACTTAAAGACTGACCAGTGGGGTAGAGTGTTGGCAACCTGATCCACTTACTAAAACCAGCTCCCAAGGTGGGTTCTGAAAATTTTTAGTTAATGCCAACTAGAAGCATGAAGCCTCTTCATTTAGAAGCTTTTGCTCTTGACTTAAAAAATCTCTAACTGTAATGATTGCATTTTAATCCCTTGAATACTTATTGAAAGGTAAGGTTACCCATATGGGCTGCATCGTATCTGGATAGGTATTTAAAGCTTAAAAAAAAAAATCTAGAAATTTATTCCTTCTTGCAAAAGAATATATATACTAAGGCCCCCTAAAATCAGAATGCCAATGGGATAAAAATGTGCATTATTTGATTACCTTACAGGATATTTTGAAATCCAGGAGCATGCATGCTGAAAGTTACTTTGTTTAGAATGAACTAAGATTGGCTTAATTCAGTATTTTATGTTGGGCCTCTGGTTTAGACCGACTCTCTTTCATACTAAGTGAAGACTGGAAAGCGAAGGCAAACTTCTCTGATATTAAAAGTGACCTCCTGCTTAGTGACTGGCCCATGACACGGGCCAGAGCCTGGATGGAGCCTGGAGGGACCGGGGAGTCGGTGACCAGGCATGCTGACCGAGCTGTGTCCCGCGAGACACAGCCAGCTGCTCAAACGATGCTGCCCACGTGGACGTGGAACCCCCGAGGAGTGCTGGGTGGAAGACATGCATGGAGAATATCACAGGGACGTTCCCTTTCCCTGGCTAAACTGCAGGCACGTGAGCACACGCCCTTCCTGTGGAGCCCTGGTCTGACGGGCACCCAGCCCACGGGCCCAGGGGTCTGCAGTGGGCGGGGGGGCATGTACTCTGTGCCTGAGTGAAGACAGCGAAGGGTGAAAACATCACTAAAAAGACCTATTTATACGTCTTCTCTCCCATAAGACCCAGCATTCAGACAGCCCTAGGCCTGACTTGGATGCAAAATGCATTTCTCACCGAATATTTGCTTCCTACAAAGGGGACTAAAACTCCTTCTGCAGAACCGGGGATAAAGACAACAAACTGGGTCGTCACTGAAGACCCAGTGTCAAAACGTGAGCGATCAGCAGATGAAGAACGCGGGTGGACTGTCGGCCACCACGCTGGCCACCTTCTTACAGGACGCTGGGGGTGACACAGGAAGGGCCAGACTGGAGGCCCCGGGGCTGTGGCCAGCGCAGGGGGAGGCGATGGGCGGCCTGGGGTGGGGGGACCCGTGCTGGCCTGCCAAACGACAGAACATGTGAGCGAGCCCCATGCCTCAGGGATGATCGGGGAGGCGTCGTTTCTGCTCCTGCACACGTGGGGAAGTTTTAAGGGGGGCGTTTTTTTCTGGGAGGCCCCAGTCTTCACATGTGACCTCTGTAAGGTGCCTCAGGCCCGGACTAGATCGCATTTCATGCCTCAGACTTACTTTCTGTCCCGGCAAGCCTTTCTCACTGTCGACGCCGGGGGCACCCTGGATTGAAGAGAAAACAGAAGCGGTGATAGCTGAGAACATGCAGCGACCTTTCGTGGGCACTGTCACGGCACCTGCCTGGGCTAAGTCAGTAAATCCTTTGCTATGACAACCCTGACGCCATCTAACTTCCTCTCCTTCCTGGAGGAGAGGCATCATTTTAGCGATGCTTTCACCCTATGCATCCTGGCTGTGACTTAAAGAAACGTGGAGAAACCCATAAACACAGCACAGTCGAAACGTACAGCCAGAAGGCGCCCCGCACCCTCGTGCTCTCAGTCTTCGTTCTGATTTTTGGAGACTGACCCTTGTCCTTGGGGTGGCTGTGGCCCGTCGCCCCAAGGTCACTGTCTTTTTCTCTAGCTCGTCTTTGCCCTCCGTTCCAGCTCACTGGGGGGTGGACCGGGCCAGCTGACTGAGCTCGGGGCCGGTGGAGGGCGGTGTGCCCTCAGGAGCGACATGGGGCAGAGCCTCGAGAGAAGACTCCCCACCACCCCATCCGCCCCACCAGGGACGTTTTTCTTGGACTCTCGGGGCAGCAAGAAATTGACTTGGTTGGACACAGCCTCCATTTCTGTTACCACGGAGTCATTCGGGCTAATACAAGCAGAAACACGTCTGAGTTCCGTTCATGTCCCTCCTCTGAAGGGGGGAGCACGGTCTCAAAACCCCCAGTTACTGGGCGGCAATCTGTGTCGGTCAGCGCAGGCTCAGGGTTGCAGCCGACAGCCCATGGAGGGGCAGGGCCCTGACAGTGGGCGTCGGGGATCGGGGTGGGGGGCAAACCTCTGTATTTTCAGGCCAGCGCTGCTGTGAACCGAGGGCTGGGGGCTCCAGGGGCACAGACTGTGACGTGACAGCAGGCCGCGAGGGCACGCTGCACAAAGCTGGCAACAGAGCCAGGGTCTCATAACAACCAGGCCGAGCAGGGCCTCTGGGGACAGCCAGTCAGTGTACCGTAGATCAACAACACACGCTCGTGGGCGTCAACCGTACTCCAACAAGCCCGGAAAGGAAAATAAAGTCAAAGCACACAGCAGGCGCACAAGCTTTACCCGTGGTCCCGAGAAGCCCATGATGCCTTCTTCTCCCTTCAAGGAGACGCCCTAGGAGAGAACAGAGAGACCACACTTCACGGTCTGCCTGCTGTGGGGGCTCATTCTTAGCGGCCCCCGCTGCGGCCAGCCTGCCTCTGTCTCTCCAGCTCCATGCAGGACGCACTCCTAGGACGTCTGCAGTCGGCTGGGACGGTCATCCACCCAGCATATCACTGGTCATCATCCCCTGGTAAGTGGCAACGGGGAGGACTGGGGATTCGGGGGCACACGGGATCCAGATCAGGGAAGGCAGAGCAGTGACACGGCTGGACCCTGGCCAGGAAGCCGCCACCAAGCCCGCCTGGCCCTTCCCTCCACGGCACTGCTCTTGTGAGTGGTTTGGGCTCATTTATGAACTTAAGAAGAGGGTGATCAGCTGGTGCTGACTCTGCCGAAAGAAGACATCCTGACACTATTTTCCAAAAAACTGTGAGACACGATCACCCTTTCCTGCTGCAGACGCATGGACTGGAGACCAGAGCTGTGGGTTGGTACTCCCCGGACAGTCTAACATTGTGATGGGACCCCGGAGAACGCGGGAACCACGAGAAGAAGCATCTTTACTCCTTGACTTACTATTCTCCCTGGTTCTCCCTGGCTGCCTTTTTCACCCTGTGAAGATACGAAAGACAAGAAATGCTCATTAATTCACTAATAGTATTTAAAATGGATCAGGATTTATGACATAAGGTGCAAAGTATTTTATACAACTGCAAACAATGAATATAAATGGATTGTAACAAACGACTCCCTAAACCTCGCGGCTTCAAAATTCAAGGGGGAAAATGTGCTATTTCTCCTGGATTTTCACAATATCGACGAAATAGTGTGTTATTCTGATATGATCTCAAGGCTGTCTCTTTTCTGCCTGTGAGTTTCCTTCAGGGCCCACAGTGGCAGGGCACGTGCCTGGGGGACAGCCCCAAGGATAACAGAGGGGCTGTCATTTGATAATGAAACAGCGAAAGATCATTCAGGTGAGAGAGGATAAGGCGGTGGAGTGGGGGGAATCCTCTGAGGACCAGGCTCATCAGGAGCGAGTTAAGGTCCTGAGTGAGAGTGGCTTTAGAAAGCAACGTCAGTTTTATTTCTTTCAAAATAATTTTCTGTCTTTGTTTTTGGCTGCGTGGGGTCTCCACTGCTGCACGGGCTTCTCTCTAGCTGTGGCGCGTGGGGGCTTCTCTCTGGCTGCGGCGCGTGGGGGCTTCTCTCTGGCTGCGGTATGGGGGCTTCTCCCTGGCTGCGGCGCGTGGGGGCTTCTCTCTGGCTGTGGTGTGCGGGCTTCTCATTGCGGTGGCTTCTCCTGTTGCTGAGCACAGGCTCCAGGGCGTGGGGGCTTCAGTAGTTGCAGCCCCCGGGCCCTAGATTGTGGCTCAACGGTTGTGGCGCACGGGCTTAGCTGCTCTTTCCCCACCAGGGATCGAACCCGTGTCTCCTGCACTGGCAGGTGGTTTCTTTACGACTGAGCCACCCGTGATGTCATTTATATGATCAATTTCCCTCATTTCTCTTAGTCTAAAATGGGGAAGGAAATGCAGCGATGGATCTGTTCACCCATCAGTCCTAGAATAGCTCCCAGGATCCTGCAGTTCCAGACTGCCCCCTGCAGGCTGGCCAGGCCCAGACCTGGGACCCGTTGCCTCTGCAGTTCAGTCCAGTTCAGTCCCTCAGTTGTGTCCGACTCTTTGAGACCCCATGGATTGCAGCATGCCAGGCCTCCCTGTCCATCACCAACTCCCGGAATTTACTCAAACTCATGTCCATTGAGTCGGTGATGCCATCCAGCCATCTCATCCTCTGTTGCCCCTTTCTCCTCCTGCCCTCAACCTGTCCCAGCATCAGGGTCTTTTCAAATGAGTCAACTCTTTCCATCAGGTGGCCAAAGTACTCGAGTTTCAGCTTCAGCATCAGTCCTTCCAATGAACACTCAGGACTGATCTCCTTTAGGATGGACTGGTTGGATCTCCTTGCAGTCCAAGGGACTATCGAGAGTCTTCTCCAACACCACAGTTGAAAAGCATCAATTCTTCGGCTCTCAGCTTTCTTTATGGTCTAACTCTCACATCCATACATGACCACAGGAAAAACCATAGCCTTGACTAGATGGACCTTTGTTGGCAAAGTACTGTCTCTGCTTGTTAGCATTCCCTCTTAGCTGCAGAGAACAAGGAAATGTGGTTCAGCCGCTCAATGATCTCAGCAGGGTCGCACCTGCTCCGGCCTCACTCCATCCTGGGCTACTGTCCTGACACTGGACGGGGGCCCTACCCTGCTGATGGTCAGGTCCCTCCAGGAGCCAGAGTCCCTCATGTATCCACCCCGATGACCCTGGAGGCCCTGTCCTGCCTGGTGGTCCAGGGCTGTCCTGCTCGCAACCCGGCTGGCACATGACCGTCCCCTCTGGGCTCGCAGCAGCCGCTGCCCAGGCTGCCTCTGTCAGTGGTCAAGTCACTCGTAACGCTGCAGCTGCACACACTCACGTCCCCTGTGGGGGGTCCAGCCTGCCCTCTCCCATCCGTCCCCTGGCATTCACACCCCATCTTGACAGATGCTCGAGAGACAGGGATCAGGGTCTATGTTTGGGATTTTTGCCTTGGCTCCCGTGACCTTTTATGGTGCATCCCAGCCCGGCCACCACCCTGCTGCCCTACGAGGTCAGTATTCTACCCGGTCAGTGCTTCAGTCTTCATGAAGCACACGGCAACCAGAAGGCTTAGGATGGGTGAACGGTCTGTCTGAGTGAATGAGTGATAGAGAAGGGTGTTAATTTTTATTTAGACTCTAAGAGGATGCTTTTAATCAAACAAAACATTAACAGAAACTACAAGAGTCAGAAATCTGACTCTGACCCAAAAAGCCCACAGGGACGCTCCATGTCAGCTAAACGTAGGCTTTCTTTTGCTCACACAGCTCCATACCCTGGCAGTGAGCTGTGCTGCGACCACTGGCTACGTCTACACTAGAGACTGAAGACGGAGCTGAGATTCTTAAATGGATGCACGTGTTGGTTCCAATCATCAGGATCACGAGCAGCGACACTGAGACGCCTGCGACTGTGGGCAGTGTTTTCAACGCGTCATCTGCTAATTTGGTGGGTACGGCGTTTCCACTCTGAATGTGACTGAGTAAGACCAAAGAAAGCCACATCTTTTTCTCCTCCTCCTGTTAGTTCAAATGGGAGCACGTCAGTCTTGCTGCAGCCCTTTACCTTATACTGCTCTGGGAGAAGCTCGTACACCGGCGTGGGCTTCTCGACGTAACCGTTGTCCGGTGGAATCCCGTCGGGCCCCTGCAGTCCCATGTCGCCCTGTGAACGGTTTAGCAAAGCGATTGTCTTTAGATTGAAGGACACGATCGAGGTTGAATAAAAGCATGACCCCACCGCAAACTGCTGTTTCTGTCTTCGCGTATTACTTATCACATGTACATCAATTTTAATAGTGTTACAATCATAAGATAAAAACCGTATATAAGCCTGGATGGCAGGGGGTTTTGGGGAGGATGGATGCATGTGTATGTACAGCTGAGTCCCTTTGCTGTCCACCTGAAACTATCACAACACTGCTAATTGGCTGTACCCCAACATGAAACATTTTAAAAAACGTAAAAAGATCATATAGAATAAAGTAACAGTAAGGTAAGATCACTTGATTTCCACCTGCATTAACAATCATTTGGAATTTAGGCACATAAGCTGTTTTGCTTGGTCACAAAATGCGGTTGCATTTGCTTCAGTGGAATTATCTCCTTACAATGAATTTCTGTACAAGGAAGTCATTCGGTCTGTGCGCCAAATGTTTCGGTGGTTCTTGCTGTGTTTTATGCTACTGCTTTCTAAGACTGGTACCCAAGACATAAATCAGAACGGGCGTCCCAGGTGGCACTAGAAATAAAGAATCCACCTGCCAATGCAGGAGACGACAGAGGCGCAATTCAATCCCTGGGTCTGGAAGAGCCCTGTCTTGCAGATTCTAACCACACTGGAGCCTGTCTGGTAACCTGACACTTGACAATGATTGCTACCTTTCAAAGGGGGTATTTGCTGAGCACCTCAGCATAACAGCATAAAACGAAGACATTAGAATGAGCCGTCAGCATTTCCTAATTCAATCTAGTAAGTTTCCTTTACCTTTTCACCTTTTTCTCCATAAAAACCAAGTCCTCTGTTGCCCTGAAAGACAGATGGCTTCTGTAAGTTTAAAGTCAATAATCACAGTGAAATGAAATTATCTTTTTTTTAGAAAAAGAAATCTAATATCTGTGTATTTGCAACATCACTGGACAACTATCCTTCCTAATATTCTGGCTTCAGCTCCCAGGAACGAATTAACACAAAAGGAAAAGAAACGTCTTTTCTTTTGCTAATTCCATATATAAACGGTGTAATGAAAGTCTGAGTCCAGATATCACATAAAAATGAACGGGAGCAAATCGAGATGCTGTACCAGTTGCAGAAAGTGGCCCCTCACGTTGCACTTTGAGTGTTCACTAAAACTAAACCTTAAATGGCAAAAATTCTGGGTTCATAAAAATGATATACTAGTGTTTTAATAAAGCTCTGCTTTTAAGGAATTTGTATTTTATACTTTAAGCAAAACCTGAAAAACTGGGCTAAGAACAGCTGCTCTGTCACCCCTGGGGACACGCTGCCACTTGCTTAGATTGCCGATATATTTTACTGCTCAAATCCTGATGACCAAGAAGTTGACTATTAGTGATTTCCTCCTTGCGGCCCTGGGCTTTGACAGTCCAGGGCCCCTGCTAACTAACTGCTAACTCTCCCTCAGTCCCCTGGACCACACGGTGTGGATATCACCGATGGGGAGAGTGTCATCTCCTTGGACCGAAGCCTCACGGCGAACAGGTCATGGAGCTCAGGTCTGATCCCAGGTCTTCTGACTCTACAGGTCGGGTCTCAGAGCGTCTCCTTGGGTTCTGGCTCCTCTGGGCTCGGAACATAACCGTTTCCTGCCTGGGATCCCAATCTGAGGACCGTGATTCATACTCTCCTCTGCCTTAGGCTTTCTCATTTTGGTAAAACAATCCTAAATTTCACAGGAAGATGTCCTAACCCTCTTAATGATGGTGTTCTTTGGGTTTAGCCAAACTTTTCATCATCCTTTCTGCTTCAGAGGCAGACCGGGAAGGCGCCCCGGCGTGCATTTGACAGTTTCATGAGAGGAGTGTCCACGCATGGGTGGGAGGGCTGACCGCCCGCCAGGTGGGCCGCGGGACAAACCACGGGCAGCTCAGGAAGGCCCATGTCCTCTGACTGCCCATGGCTCTGCTGCCCTCCCGGGGCTCCTGTTCCCGCCGAGCTGCAGGATCCCGTGGGGCCCACCCGATCTCCACACCACACAGCCCCCTGCCTCTGATGCCCTGAGTTTCCACAAATAGAAACAAAGCCTTTCATTAATTTTTGCTTTCTCTTTGCTTCCTTCCCACCTGGCTGGGGAGCTGAAATCAAAGCACAGAAATGCAGCCAGGCGAGACAAGAATGAGATCTGCTTGGGACCCCAACATCCCCCTGCCTCGAAAACCGGTGTCCAGGGCACCAGGAAGTGACCTGCTGGAGGCCTGGGGCTGTTTGTGCTGCAGCCAAGTGGGGATTTGAGGCGACCTTGGGGCTCCCCGCCCCATCCTACATCTGCGTCTCTTGGCTCTGGGCCGTTCCCAGCCCGCCCTGGGCGGCGGGACGGCGGGGAGCCGGGTGGGGGGTGGGGGCGGGTGGGCAGAAGCCTTAACGAGCTCCAGCCGCAGCCAGAAGCTGAGTCAGAGATGATGGGAGCTGGGGTCGGGGTGGTGACAGCCGAGGTCTCCAGGCGGCAGGGAGATGGGGTTTCTGTGGGTCAGGCCTGGGAATGGGCAGGCCGGGGAGGCGTCCTTGGCCTTACGCAGGCCATGGAGTGGTTCTGAAATGTTCCTAACGGTAGCCCAGTATTTCTGACTCATGTCGGGGTTTGACCAAATACATCCCTCGCCAGCCTCCTACGGCTTGTCCTGGACATTTGTTTAACTTTCCCAGGTCACATTAAACCCAAATTCTGCCCACGTTCCTAACAAGCCACCAACTTTGTGGTGCTCCAGCCCACTGAATCGTCTTTCTCTGATGGAAAGAGGACAGTGCTGGGCCAGAGCCTGGCTTGAGGCTCCCTGAATACACCCCCAGAGGCTGGCAGCACGCTCTGGGAGGGCCCACCTGCACCCAGGGAGGAAGAAGGCCGTCGGCTCCCCGCACAACTCCAGCTCTGCCTTGTCCCGTCCCGTGAGAGAGCACGTTATGGGTAAGCAGGGGTTGTCCCCGACGTGCTCTACATCTCTAATCACACATTCCCAGCTGGACTTTCATGCGGCCACAGGAATGCTGTGTGATTTTCAGACAAGAAGTCATTCCACACATCCACTTACTTAATGACTTCATGCATGGATTTATTCTTGGAGTTTAGAGCCTTGTCTTATAACTCTGTATACAGTCCTCCTCATGAGACAAACGATGTACTTGTCAGCCAGGTAGTTCCATGGTCAAGAAGGAGACACAGAAACACGCGAGGCCCCGGTTCCCTCCCCCTCACCCACCGTGCCCCCAGTAACTTACTGGCTGTCCTTTGGGTCCAGGGGGTCCAGGTGGTCCCTGCACAAACACAAAGAAATCTGTCAGCTGTTTTCTTTATCCGAGGACCCAGATGACATCTGCTCAGGAGCCCTGGGAAAGCTGTCCGCTGTGTGTTCAGCACACCGGGGAGGATGCGAAGAGCCTTCTGGCACATTCGTCTCGGCGGGGACGTGGGGCTGGAGGGCGGAGGACAGGGGGTTGGGCCCGGTTCTCAGGGTCCACCGGCTGCCCGGGCACAGCTGCTCCTGGTTTGCCTTTCTGAGCTCAGGCTTTTGACCTGACCCGGGTCCTGCTCACGCTGGCTCTGCTCCCTCCACGAGGCCCTGGCCCGTTCCTCCAGAGACGGCCCCTGCTGGCCTCCCGTGCATCCCCCTACCCGGCACCACCTCGCTCTTCCCGCTGCTGGGCCGGCAGGCAAGCACGCACAGAGTTAATCTACAGCCGGCCCCTCGGCAGGGCTGGGAATCCGCCCTCCAGGATCACCTCGTGCTCCTGCGGAGCAGTCCCCGCCAACGCCACTGAGGGTGGAAGCTTTACATGTGCCTTAGAAGAGCCAGGAGTGTTGATGTAGAACAGGTAGGGGGGCAGGGGGCCGTGGGAGGCCTCAGTGGTTCATGTGAAGACCCGGAGGCTGGTACCTCAGCTCGGGGAGGTGGGGAGCACCCTGCTGTTTATTTCCCAGAACTGTGTAAAGCAGGGGACCCCCCCCCGCCGCCCCGAGGCCCGCGTTCTGTAAACGGGAGGCTGTGTGTGTACAAGGGCTGAGAGCACCTTGAAACATGAGCCTGTCTCCTTCCCTTCGGCCAAATCTCAAGGCTAGAGGGCTGCTGGGGAAAACGACCAGCACGGCCCCGGGGAACTGTGCTCCGTAGAGACATGATCGATTGTTGCGATTATTATCCGTGGTCTGAGAGAAGCGAATGAGCACTCCCACCCCAGCTGCTGGTGTGACGGACCTGCCCTCAGACACACGTGTCCGCTGCCTCTCCGCGGGTCCCATGGCCCCTGTCCACGGCCGCCTCAATCTCGGGGCACGGTGTTCTCTGAGAAGGACTCTCTCCCCTGCACGGTGTTCTCTGAGAAGGACTCTCTCCCCTGAGGCCACAAGCGCTCCCTGAGTAACTTAAGGCCTGATTGTCTTATTAATAAAAAACGTGGACTAGCAGAGAGTCGGGCGCTTTGCAGGAGCCTGTTCACCTCTTGGTCTCTGTTCAGTGGGAAGGATCCGCGGTGGCCAGGCCTGGGGACTCTCCCTCCTTGGGCAGGCCCTCCTCCAGCCAGGGGTTTGGCTGCCAAGCCTCACTCCTGATTAGACTTGCAGGAGGAGGGGACACCTGTAGACCGCCAGTCAGTTGGGGCCCGAGGGTCACCTGGTTAACTGATGTCTAGCATCTCACCTGTCATGGTGGCTGTGCCCAGGTGCCTTACCCCTGCTCTGAGGTGTCGCCAGCAGACCCCATTTCTTCCCTATGGACCCGTGGGACACTGGTCTGCTTTGCTCAGGATGACGGGCCCCTGTCAGCTGGTCAGCTGTGGGGCTGGGAGAGTGTGTGCCTGACTGGAAGGGCCAGACCAGTGCCAGGCCAAAATCTGACCTAGCTGGCGTTGAGTCTTCACTCTCAACCTTGATGGCGGCAACAGGGACAAGGGACGGCCTGGGTGGTCTTGGCGACCACGTGCGTCAGGCACGCCGTGAGGCCTCCGCCAGCGTCCGCGCTGCCTGCGTCTCGGAGGATGTTCCACACCCGTGAGGGTGAGCACGTGAGCCTGGAACTTACCGGTCTTCCTGGGGCTCCAACCGGACCCATCTGTCCCACGGGCCCAGGGCGGCCGGGAGGCCCCTACGGACAGGCAACGGAGAAGGCGGTTAGGGAGGCAGGAGGGGTGGAGCCCGGAGCCCTTCAGGTTCTGCCCGGTCTCTTCTCTAACAAAAACAATGCTTACCTGCAAGCCGACCAGTCCCGGCTCTCCAGGTTCCCCCTAATTGAGAAGAAAGAGTTTGAAGAGTTTCAGCTTTTAAGAATCTGTGGACTTGGTTGCACTTTACTTCAGTGTTGGAAATAAGCATATAAAACACACCCGCTGTCTAAGGACTCGGTGATGTTAATTACGTAGAGAGCTGCGCTGCCGTGAGTACGAGGAGGGCGGCCCGCAGGCAGTGCAAGACGGCCGACAGCGTGGCGGCCAGCGAGAGGACCTCGAATCAGTGGAGATTCTGGCTTGTGGACACTGTGCGTCCCCCCGCTCGACTCAGAGGTCACTCTTAAGGGGGAGTGTACACGGGGCTCGGTCGTGCCCCGTCTCTGCAGACTTACCCTGTATTTGTCGCGGTCCTCTGAGGACAGAGCGTAGGGCTCGCCTTTCTGCCCTTTCGGTCCTTGGGGCCCCTGAATGCGCATATGCGGCAAAGAAAGAAAAACACCAACGGTCCATTACACTCAGCACAGTGACATGATGGGAGTCACTGCCTGCCCCCGTTTGTGGGCGATGTCCAGCTGTTCTTATGGCCAAACGAGACTATTCTGAACATCCAACTCTACCTTAACCGTGAGGTGAGACTTTTATTTTCATATTTACCCAACAGCATCTTTCTTAAAGTTAAAAAAGAAATATTCAATGGGATTTAATTTTCAGAAACCCAAGTAAAGGTTCAGCAGACGAATACTTTCCTCTCCCAAACTGTCCCTTTTCTTTGTAATGATACTATTCCATGTCTTCTTTGCATTTGCATGCTAAAATATCGATACATACACCCCTCAGTACTATTTGTGGGAGAGATTCTGGGTCATCCGTTAAAAATGGGATTGTGTCGAGTATATTGCATTGGCCAAAAAGTTGGTTTGGGCTTTCCGTGACATCTGAATGAACTTGGCCAGCCCAGTACATGACACACAGGTACATAAGCACACAGGCCTTTTAATATCTACATATAAAACCTGTATTTTAAAGTGACTGATATATTTATTGATAATGAAAGCTATGATATTAGAATAGAGCAGAGTGTAGCTTATTGATAAGTTGAATCACATGGAAAAGAAACAGCCAGCAAATGGGGAGCTGGAGGGCAGAGGTGTGAAGATAACCAGAAATCGGTCAGCTTAAGGGAAATGTAATGAAGATTGTTACTGCTGCCCTTCCCTCACCTTAAAATGCTTTTTAAGTAAAAAGTTTTGCCAAAAAGTGTTAGTTTAACCCTGAATTTGGAATATATTGCTATAAGGTAGCAACATATTATCAAAAAAGATTGTTTGCACAGACCCTAAGAAATAAATGAGGTCATGAAATAGATCATTATATGAAAGTTCTTCCATTAAGAAAAGTAAAGTCTACCTTGTATATCCTGGAGAACAAAACTGTTTTTTCATGTCACAAAGGATGTTAGACTCTAATAAAATGATGACTAATAGAGAAGTCTGTTCAAGGTTTAAGCTTTTTAAAATTTTAGTTCCACGATTCCACTATTATTCTTGCTATTTGAATGGGAGGAAGTGATGGTATGCTTGGGAGACAAACCCATTACCTTCTATTTAACAGGCAAAGGACAAAGGGGAAATGGAGCTCTCTGAGTCCAGCACGCCTAGATGTTGGCAAGAAACCTCAGCAGCGGAGGCGTGCCCCGTCCTGACTGCTAACCGAGGGTGGGCAGCCACCGTTTCTGGGGTGGAAAGGTGGTCTGGGCACGTGCCTGCTCCCCCACCCCCAACACCATCCTGCAGCAGGAGGCAGCCCGCCCTCCCGAGAGACCTTCCCTAAGGCAGTTTCTCAAGGGGGTCCTCGGCGGGCCCTCCTGAAAGCGACACCTTTCCTGCATTTCCACCACCCAGACTCTGGAGCCGACCAGCGGAGCAGACTGAGCACTGCCCGTACTCACGCGGGGCCCGAGGAAGCCGCCGGGGCCCGGGGGTCCTGCGTAGCCCGAGTCGCCCATGGTCCCATTGCAGCCGTCATACCCAGGAGGTCCTCTGGGTCCGCCTTGCCCGGGATGGCCCTGGAAATAGACAAGCCATTGGGCCTCCAGCCCCCAGGGGCGTAGGTTTCATGTCACTGGGATGAGGCAGCTTCAACCCTTCTCAGAAGAGATGCCTCCAAGCTCCTCATCCCCTCCTGAATTAGCGGTCTGCTCTCGGCCTTCCTGACTCCCCTAGACTGGATCTGAGACATTTGACATTGCATGCCAACCTGATCTTAATTTGAGCTTGTCCTTCAAAGGAAAATTTCAATTCTATTGAGTTAAATGTCCATCTTGTGTTCAACATCCAAGCAGGTCTATTTCTGGATGATACAGCTCTTAGATTTTACTGTACATCAACTTAGTTTATGACTTCTTTTTTAAAATTTATTTATTTTTAATTGAAGGATAATTGCTTTAAATATTACGTTGGTTTTCTGCCATACATCAATAGGAATCAGCCGCAGGCATATATGTCCCCTCCCTCTGGAACCCCCCTCCCCCTCCCACCCCACCCCAACCCTCCAGGCTGTCTCTGAGCACCGGTCTGAGCTCCCTGAGAGAAGCACGGAAACGTACACATGACCACATGTAAAACAGACAGCCAGTGGCAACAAGCTGTAAATGATTCTAGGCAGCTAAAAGTACAGGGTCCCTCAAACTCTATGTTCATTAGGTGCTCAGATATAGCAGTGGGGTTTACGTTAACTTGCTGGGAGCGTCTCTCGGACTTCGGCATCGAGGAGACTGAGTTTGGCAGCCCTGACATCCCAGAGAAAATGACCAGGTATCTGCTTACTATGATCACCCCTCCAGGTGATGATCATTTCCTCTCTAGTTTGAGAAATATTTGCTTCTGACATTACATGAGCACAAAGTGGAAAAAACCAACGGAAACACGACACCCGTCAGTTACAGTATGTTTCCACAAGGTCACTCCATCTAAAGCTCAGCCTTCTGCTTCCAGAAGAGCACAGCAAGGGACAATCCCAAGAGGCCAAAAAAAGTAGGTTAAAAATGGGCAATCTCATCAGAGGCAGCTGGTAAGAAAATGCTCTGGTTATTTGTTTAACCCTTGAAATCTGCAAATTCTTCAACTCTGCCAATTTCTCAAGATTCTGACTCATGCACGAGTCATTTCCTTAACCATGCACAGCTGTGTGCTGTCACCGACGTGTCTGTTGGAGCCCCTCCCAGGGGACACCAGGGATCATGGCCATGCGGGTCTCACGTCTTGGTCAGGGGGGTGGGGCTTCCTTTCTTCAGCTCTGCCTCCTGCTGCAAAAATCTCCTTGAACGTGGAGCTAACGAAAAGCGGCAATTCTCTGACTGCTGTCCCCTCATACCCTTCCCCCTTTCTTCTGCAATGGAGCAGCCTCACTTGTGTAGCCTGGAGTGTGTGTGTGTGTGTGTGTGCGTGCATGTATGAGCATGATGACAGATAACATGTGTGGTGCACGTGTGTGCATGCATGTATGGGCACGCTGACACGGCACAGACATTGGCATGAATGTGAGGTTCTGGAGGCAGATGTCCTTAAACATCAGCTGCGGAGGGATGGAGCAGGTCTGAACGTGGGATAAACACATGTATCCCGGAGGCCGAGATGGGCAGGAAGCCGTCCCTGGGAAGTCTGCCCCCGGGCCCCAGGAGGAGGCTGTGAGTCAGGCTGCTCTGTTTATTTTCTTGTGCCACAAGAAGTAAAGTAAACTAGGTTAGAAAAACACATTTTATTGCATTCTGAGATTTTCTCATGGACAAAGCATGCCTTTCGTCTTCTCTCTGCACGGTTGCTACCAGGAGTCTGAGCCTCTGCACAAACTTCAGGGCAGTCCCTGCTCTGGGCAGGACGGCTTTCCACTCGGGCGGTTCTGGAGTTCAAACGCGGTGTAAGACTGGCTCCTTATGGCCCGCCTGTGCCGCCTGCAGCTGGTTACCAGTAACAAGGGGGCTCCCCTTTCACCCTTGTCACCTTTGCGGCCCTGCAGTCCTGGAAACCCCAGTTTTAGCATAGTAGCCTCCATGCCAAGTCCAGAAGACCATTTACAAAGGAAGCAGTTTGTCCAAGAGATGAGTGGGTTCCCGGGGTTCACCCACAGCTGGTGTTATAGACAAGAAAGGGGACACACGTTAGAAGTGTGCCTGTGCGTCACAAACGGATTGTTTTGCACGTATACGGTGCTTTGCAATTTTAATCTTATGAAAAACTTACGGGAATTCCGTCGGCACCAGGGAATCCCGAAACACCTCTTGGTCCCTGTAAAGAAGACAAACAGACTTAAGGCAGGCCAGGACACCGCCCCCTTCCCCCCACGAGAGAAGCGCCCACAGTCCCATACGTACCACGTCTCCCTTCGGGCCTGTGATCCCGGGGGCTCCTCTTTCACCCTTGTCACCCTTGCGGCCTTGCAGTCCTGGGAACCCCTGTAGCCCGGGGGGCCCGGTGTACCCCTGGGGGCCCACCGGCCCTGGCTGGCCCTGTGGGAACAACACTCGGTCAGTGTCCACAAGTCATAACCACGTGTCATGGTTATGGTTATTGGAACGTCTCCAATCATGCTGCTTTTGAAACTATACTTTTCATGCTTAAAGAGCTATACTCTTCAGAGAGCACTCTGTGTAAATCACCATCTTCTTCCACGAGAGCCATGAAGTGATTCCTGGCTGAGAAAGTAACAGAGTTCAAAGGGGAGGAAATACTAAATGTGAGACAAAAATTATCCTCAAGTACTAAAGCGAAGTTATTGTGAAATGCTAATATTGGGTTGGCATGAAATAATCAATTGACTTAAAAAAAAAAGTCCTTTCAGTATAAACGAAGGTGCCAGACAAGTTCCTGAGATCATCTCTGTCTCACATAATGCACGCAATGGGCATGGATCACATAATGCACGCAATGGGCATGGATCACATAATGCGCGCAATGGGCATGGATCACATAATGCGCGCAATGGGCATGGATCACATAATGCGCGCAATGGGCATGGATCACATAATGCGCGCAATGGGCATGGATCACATAATGCGCGCAATGGGCATGGATCACATAATGCGCGCAATGGGCATGGATCACATAATGCGCGCAATGGGCATGGAGATGCAACTAGCACCCAGATACCAACACGACCCCCAGATGTTTAAGTGGTTAGACAGTCTCTCATCCTGTACACACACACACCCCGAATGCATACACGAGTATGTGTGTGTGTACAGAGAAAAAATAAAAGTTTCTGAAATGCATAAAACGTACATCCATAGCCCTGCTGCTGCTGTTCCATCGCCAAATCGTGTCCAACTCTTTTTGCGACCTCAGAGACTGTAGCCCACCAGGCTCCCCTGTCCATGGGATTTCCCAGGCAAGAATCCCTGGGGTGCATTGCCATTTCCTCCTCCTGGGGAACTTCCCGACCCAGGGATCAAACCCGTGTCTCCTGCGCTGGCAGGCAGATTTTTTACCACTGAGTCATCTGGGAAGCCCTTGCATATCCCTTAGCATGGCTATGATTTAAAAAAAAGAAAAGACGAAATTATGTGTTGGCAGGAATTTGGAGAAGTTGCTCTGTTGCAGGGAATGGAAACGGTGGCCACTGGGGAAAACGGCACGGAGGCACCTCAAAAACGGAACAGAGAATCACCCGCAACCCAGCAATCCCACTTCTGTGACCACACTCAGAAGGGTGGGAAGTAGAGACTTGGACAGATCATGTCTGCACCCATGTTCATGGTAGCATTTTCCAGAACTGTCGAAGGTGGAGGCTCCCATGGATGCAATATGGTTAAGCACGATGGTCTGTCCAAACAACGGACTCTTCTTCACCTTAAAGGGGTAGGAAACTCTGACCCAGGCCATAGCATGGATGGACCCTGAGGACACATACTGAGCGAAATGAGCCCGCCACGCAGGGACAAACGCTGTCTGATTCTACTAACATGGGGTCCCTAGAGGAGTCACATTCGTAGAGATGGAAAGTGCCAGAGAGGTGACCGGGGGCTGGGGGAGGGGAGTGGGCAGTTACGGTTTAATGGGGACAGACTCTCAGTTTGGAAAGATGAAAAAGCTCTGGAGACAATGGTGATCATGACTGTACAAAACATAAATGTGCTTAATGCCACGAAACTGCGCAAAAATGGTTAAGCTGGTACATTTTATGCTGTGTACATCTTACCACAATCAAAATGAAAAGATTAAAAAGGGGTTCCAGCTCTCTTATTATTGGAACTAATTTATGCATTACAGGTCTATTTTAATGAATGTCCCAGGTTCGCCCAAACTGAAGAAAGTAACAAGACAAAACCAAACCCCAACATCTCTGTCTTGATTTCTTAAAGGAAGGATTCTGCTGTTGCTTCATCCCACAGGCCCTTTCTCTCTGAGCCTCATTCACTCTCGCATTTCAAATGCCTGTCTTGTCTTTAGGTTGAGGGGGTACTGAGTCATTACTTCTAGACTTCTCTTTTATAGCCTGTAAAAAGCCTTTCTTGTATAAACTGTGCCACTAAGCCGTTTTTCTGTCCGGGCAAAAGTTTATAATCTGTCCTTGACACTGCACAGCGCTGGGGGGAAGCGAGCGGCTTCAGATGCAGCTGGCGGTGTGGCGTTCACATGGGATGGGCGAGGGAGGAAGGGCGTGGGGGACCCCGCCTGCGATGGCCCCACCGCCCCCACGCTGCCCCTCCCTGCAGGTGCCGGCCAGGGGCGTGGGGCGAGCGGGGAAGCGGCTTTTTGGGGTGGAGGATGCAGATGGAGACTAAGATGGAGTTTGGCGGCTGAGATGAGCCCTTAGGCTTGGGGCCCTGTGTCCTCAGATGACAGGGAGCCTGGGCGCCCCTCGGGGCCGGGTCAGCGTTTCACAGATGGTGGGTTCCCTGCTCGCCCGGGGGCCCCTCGGGGCCGGGTCAGCGTTTCACACATGGCGGGTTCTCTGCTCGCTCCGTAAGCGGTACAGAATCCAGCCAGCGCTCCCCTGGAGTAGCCTGACCGCAGCATGGCATGGAGCCACGCAGCCGGCGTGCTTGAATGTCTGGAGAAGGTGAGACAGGCTCAGGAGGACTGCGTGGCCAGCCGGGCCCTGGACACGTGGCGTCCCTGTCTGATGCCCGGGGCTTCGGGTCGCCGCATCTGTCGGCGGTTTGGGGACACAAATGCTTTGACTCAGATTTTTATGGCTCTTCCTCAGCTATGCTTGTCTCCGTCTTGTTTGTGACCACAGACCAAGCCTCTAAGCCTGCAAGTCCCGTCACCCTCAGGGGCTTCTGTCTGTTAGTGTCCTCAGGGAGCAGCCTTGGGGACACGCGGATCCTGTTTGCACCGTTATTTTTTATTGTCCATAAACTACATCTCTCTCCGAGGATGACTGTCTAGCACCAACCGTTAACCCAGATGGAGTACAAGCCTCTTAACGAGAAGCATCCCTTTGTCTCGTGTTTGTTGACCGTTCCGGGCTCCCTTTGACGGGGGGAACCAATGGCGTCACGGCCTTGTTTTCCTCCCATTGTCAGTAAACTTCTTACCCTTGGCATCTCTGACGGGAAGTCTGGCTTTGGGAATAAAACTCCAGTCTTCCCTTTTCCGGAACACGCCGTCACTTTTTTCTTTTTATTAAGGTGAAATTCCCAAACCACAAACCTATCCGTTGTAAAGCGGCTTCTGGTACACTCACAGCGTCCTCCGCCCATCTCTTCTATCTATTCCAGAAGACCTTCATCACCCCCGAGAATCCCACGCCCGCCTCCAGCTCTGGTACCCGCCCTTCCGCTTTCGGTGTCTGCGGGATTTGCCCACTCTGGGTATTTCACGTCAGT
The DNA here is from genome assembly GCF_019923935.1 of Bubalus bubalis. Taxonomy (NCBI): domain Eukaryota; kingdom Metazoa; phylum Chordata; class Mammalia; order Artiodactyla; family Bovidae; genus Bubalus; species Bubalus bubalis. Next base: position 2,038,121 of record NC_059169.1, read on the forward strand.
GGAATCATTCATATGATACGTGACCTTTCATGTCTGGCCTCTTAAAACAAGGCTGTTGAGGTTCGTCCACGCCACAGCTTTGGTCACTACTTCACGTTTATGGCTGAACACGACTCCACTGTGTGGATAAGCTAGTTTCTTATGAATAAACTGTGTGAACACGCTCACCCTGCTCTCTTGAGTCCTGTGTTCAGTCCTTTTGGGTCTGTTACTTAGGAGTGGACCAGCTGTATCACGTGGACTCTGAAGGCTTGAGGAGCTGCCAGGCTGTGATCCGGGCTCATTTTACATTCTTATGAGCAATGTGTGAGGATCCTAAACTTCTCTACAATCCCGCCATCAGTTGTTATTTTCTATTTTTTAAAAAATAAAGCCTAGAGGGTGTGAACCAGAGTCATTCTGAGGAGGAATGGGGAAAAGCCAGGAAGAGCCTGGAGCGGATCTGAATTATTCCTCGTCCTCCAGGGTGGAACCCCAGGATGGTTCCAGCCCTTCACTGCACGCCCTGCGAGGCTGGGGCTGAAGGGACGCTCGCGTCAGGGTCCGAGCCCTGGGTGTGCGTGCTTTGGTCGTCAGGGGTAAGATCCCCCCTAGGGGAGCCTGTGCCGGGGGCACCTGGGGTGTCTGCAGAGAGCGGCTGGAGGAACCAGTAACAGAAAGGGTCCCCCTCTGTCCTGATCGTCATCCTTATCAGCTTCCAGCCTCAGACGGCAAGTCCCGATTGGAAAAGCTACTTCCACCTCTTCCTTTCATGATAAGTGATGTTAAAAATAAAAAGTACCCCAGAAAGGGTAGGACTGTAGCTTAAAGGTCTTTGCATAAACTTCTAAAACTCCTAACACTCCCACAAAATACTTGATGAAAGTATTTCCACAAAATACTTCTCAAGAGCCAGCAGACACCTGGCAAGGAGCCGCGAGCCCGTGGGCTCTGGCCTTGCCCGCCCCCAGCAGACACCTGGCAAGGAGCCGCGAGCCCGTGGACTCTGGCCTTGCCTGCCCGACACTTGATTTGTGTCGATATGTATCACCTCCTAGGGAAGCGAAAACGAGAGGATCTTGAAATCCTCCGTCCTCCGGGATGGAGCCCTGTGAAAGCTTTCAACAAATGGTTCCTCTCATTTTATTCCCAGGACAACTGCGTGAAGTCAGCGTCACCCCCGCTTGAGAGGGAAGGTTACGGGGGTCTAGGGGGTCAGTCAGGGTTAGGGATGACGGATGCATTTAGATCTGGGGGGGATTCCATCTTCCATGACACCCTTGCTGCTCCAAGAGAGGTCGGGGAGCCTCATCCGCATCGCCTGAGAACTCGCGGGAACTGCGGAGTCTCAGCCCCGCCCAGCCCTCCTGCCACGGCACTGACGTGATCCCGGGAGGACTCCTTGCACTGTGAAGTCTGCAAACCGCTGCCCGACCCTGCCCTCCTCCCCCTCGTGGGAGAAGGCTGGTGTCTCTTTATCTTTAAACTTTTAATTTTGCATTGGGGTATAGCTGATTAACAATGCTGGGATAGTTTCTGGTAGACAGAGAAGGGACTCAGCTATACACACGTATCCATTCTCCCCCAAACTCTCCTCCCATCCAGGCTGCCACATGACATTCAGTAGAGTTCCCCAGGCAGGTATCTTCAAATAAGAAAACTCTCTTATGCACGAGATTGCACCTCAGAAACAAGATCAGGATTCCTGAGCTGGGCAGAGGGAAATCTAATATTTATGTGTGTTGAAGACTATTTCTAACTGAACTGTCTCGGTCTCAGGCTCTGGTGATAATTCCAGGAAGGGAGATGCTGGGCACTGTTAGGAGTGAGGGGTGCTCACGGCCGCTCCCTTTGGGAAACCATCGTGGAGGAGGAGTGGGTTGTCCTGGCTGGTTCTTGAAGCTGGAGTCTGGGCGCGGCTTAAATACTACGACCCTGGAGGGAATGCACGGCATGTCCTGAGATGCTGACTAAGCCTTCATGCACTTGGAATTCTCACTTATGGGAAAAGGGGCAAAATATATCTGTGCACACGCTGAAAGCTCCAGGACCTCAGCCTCTGAAATAAAAGTGGAAGACGGATGCTTGGTCAAGGTTCCGAGAAATCACGCCTCACAGGCAAACACGCCCAAGGAGGTGCCCTCTGCCATCCAGTTTATTAATCTGAGCACTCGCGTTGGGTAAGGGAGGAAAGAGTTTCATTTATCAAGGAAGGCCGGAGAGGAGCGTTTCCGAGGCCCAGCCCGCATCTCTGCATGTCGGGACTTTTCATCTGCGGCACGGTGCTTTCCTGGTAGGACGAGAATCAGCTTTCCATGCCAGCTTCTGAATAGTAGGAAATCCCTTCTCCTTCCTAAGGGTACTCTTCCTGTCTCGCCTTTTACGGGCCCCGGGCACCCCTCCAGGCGCCTGCATCCTCCCCAGACCCTGGCGGCCCCTCCTGCCCTCCACGTTCCCGCCCTTCGGATGCAGTGACCTGTGACCTTCGCCCTTCCAATGCAGTGACCTGTGACCTTTGGGGGATTCTGGGCCCAGGCCCAGCCCACCCTTGGAGCTGTTCACACACATTTGAGAACATGGGAAACAGCCCCAAAGGTGAGAAAGACCATCTTTTAAGATTCAGGAAAATATTTTGCTCAGCTAAATTTTAGGATCAGTCACCTTTCTTAGGGATGATCGTTAGGGTTTGTGAGCAATTTCTGATCGCCCGGCAGGGTGACTGACATTAGTGCCTATTCCAAGCTGGCGATAACGTGGCAGTTAGTACTGGACAGGACATCACACATAACGGTCAGTAAGCGAGTGACTCGGTGACTGGACAGCTGCCTACTCCAGGCCAGACAGACAGACAGACACTTGGCTTAACTGATGTTAACTCTGCTGCCCTTTCCCCTAGATTCTTATCAATATACAGCAAGACATCAGTCCCACCCTGGGTGAAATCCCAAATGAAAGGTTTCACATGTTCCTCAACGAGGACGATATGGCCTCCCGGAACACCTGCTGGCCTCTTCTCCAAAACTGTCTCACAGACGGTGGTGCTGATGTGAAGGAAATAACATCCATACGCAGAGAAACCTGCTCCATAGACAAGATGGAACACAGACCCAACTGTAAGGGTGGGACTGTGACAAGTCCCACCTTTAGAAGAAGGCGTAGGAGAGAATCTGTGACTCTGGGTCAGGCGAGGGCTGCGTCCATAAGACGCGAAAGTCACAAGTCATAGGAGACAAAAAGCGGAGACAACGTTTGATCTTCAGAAGGTTCTGTCTGAAACATAAAAAGCAGGCCACACACTGGGAGAAACACTCACAAGACACATGTGATAAACGACTTTTATCCAGAATATAGACAGGGCTCCCAGAAATCAACAGCAAGGAAACGAACAACCTGACTGGAAAAATGGGTAAAAGATCTGAACAGACTCTTCATCACAGAAGAGGTGCAGACGGAAAACAGGCAAGGGGCTCAACACCATCAGTCATTAGAGAAAAGCAAATTAAATCCAGACTAAGGTGTAACTGAGAAGGCAATGGCACCCCACTCCAGTACCCTTCCCTGGAGAATCCCATGGACGGAGGAGCTTGGTGGGCTACAGTCCATGCGGTCGCGAAGAATCGGACACGACTGAGCAACTTCTCTTTCGCTTTTCACTTTCATGCATTGGAGAAGGAAATGACAACCCACTCCAGTATTCTTGCCTGGAGAATCCCAGGGACAGGGGGACCTGGTGGGCTGCCGTCTAGGGGGTCGCACAGAGTCAGACACAACTGATGTGACTTAGCAGCAGCACCAGCAAGGTGTAACTCTGGCTGCCGGAGTGGCTGACATGCCCACACAAAGACTGGCAAGGCCAAGTACTGCTGGGGGTGCAGAGAAAGCACGTCAGAGCCGTCGGGGGCGCAGACCTGGGTGGCTGAAGCCAAACACTCACTTGCAGAAGTCCTGGAGGTAAATGCTCAGAGTGGTGCAACGTCTTCCAGCTGAAAACTGGAAGCAACCTGACTGTCCTCAGTGGAAGACCAGATCATGGTCCATTCATGAGACAGAAAGCTGCTGAGTAACACAAAAGGAAAACGGCATCTGATGCGTGTGAAGGCGAGGGGGGATCTCAAAGGCACTGCCCTCAGGGAAGGATCCAGATACAAGGCTGAGCTCTGTCTGTCCTGCTCATGCGATACTACGCTATTATCCTGGTTAGGTGATGTTCTAGACACAGGAAGCAGAGAAGCAAATGCTACATCAGGAGACAGAGGGAGGAGACAGGCTGCAAAGGGCACAAAGCAACGACAGCAAAGCAACTGTGGGGTCCGAGACCTGCTTTATGTCACGACTTCGGTGCTCACTAGATGGAAATGTGTGTTAAATTTGCCAGTTTTCACAGAATCACATGAAAATTACATCTCAATAAACTTGACCTAAAATCAAAGAAACAACAAAAAAGGGGTCTGGTGAAGGCAAAGATGAAGAAGGCAGCTTCTGAGGCTCACAGACAGATTGCACAGGACCAGTTCTTCTGTTGCGTCCCTACAAGTGAATGGATAACACAGATAATATTGGTAAATGGAGGAAGAGAAGATGCTTATAAAAGGATATATTGGAAACATCTGGGCTTCCCTGGTGGCTCAGATGGTAAAGAATCTGCCTGTAATGTGGGAGACTGGAGTTTGATCCCTGGGTTGGAAAAATCCCCAGGAGAAGAGAATGGCAACCCATTCCAGTGTTCTTGCCTGGAGAACTCCATGGACAGAGGAGCCTGGCGGGCTACCGTCCATGGGGTTGCTAAGAGTCGAACATGCAACTAGCATACACAGAAACATCCAGAAAGATGCTTTTTAAAATGTGTGCCAAGGAAATGAAAGAATTTCAAGAAACCAAGACTGAGCTCTCCTTGCCTGGAAGCGGGTCTGTCCATGCGTGATCCTGACAGGGATTAGGACTGTCCAGGCCACGGCCCGCAGGATAGCAGAGGCGGAAGCCCGTCAGGTCCAAGTTCGAATCAGGAGCACAAGATTCACCACGGGTGTCACGGGTCTCCATCGTATGTGACTTTCACAGACAACGAAAGCAGAGGTGGTCACCTGTGATCGCAAGATGCTATAGACTAGTTTATCTGAGATGAGGTGACTTGGAAAGACTCACATTTTAAAGCGAAGGAAAGATGGATCCTCTCTTTTTCCTCCACCCACAGGACCAGTACGCCTGAAAACTGTGCTCCTAGTTCTAAAAATAGGCAGCGCATGGGCAGTCAGACACAATGGCTTTAGCCCAGCGCGAGGCTGAGCTTTTTATAGTCTGGATGTGATTTGGCTTGGCACAGGCTGGGAAGGCCGGTTTTCTGGAAATGCCTTCCACCGCCTCTGTGCTTGTAGCAGTAAGTACATTTCATCCGCCCAAAGACGAATCCTTGCTTAGCAGACAGACTGGATTTCCTAAGTCTCTGGATTTCCTAAGGTCTCCAAGAAGGTGTGGAGGAGGGTGGTGTGGATGAGCCGAAGGCCTAGGGGAGCAGAAATGGCGGCCAAGGAACGGTCTGGAAAAAGCTGATTCAGGGTGCTGGTTGTCAGGCTCCCGTGCATATGAAACACTCTTTCCAGCCCAGCAGCCGACATCCTGGAAACAGCATCAACAACCAGAGCATCGTCAAGCAGCCTTGACGTTCTCATGAGTGACCCTACAAGGCCACCCTGGATGTGCCTGCAAGACTAGAAAGTGATATGTGCACTGAGAGGCAACTTTGAAGTCACTGGAATTATAAAAATGTTATCCAACCATAAAAAGAGTGAAATAATGTCATTTGCAGCAACATGGATGGACCGGGAGGCTGTCACACTGAATGAGGCAGATCAGACAGAGAGACAAGTGTCCCGTGGTATTGCTCACATGTGGAATCTGAAAAAATGGTATGAAAGAATCTATTAACAAAACAAATAGACTCATAGCAATAGATACAGAAAACAAACTTATGGTTACCAGGAGGCAAGGGGGAGAGAGATGAATTGAGAGATTAGGACTGATATATACACACTGTGGTCAGACATTTGAGTCATGTCTGACTCTTTGTGCCCCCACAGACTGTAGCCCATCAAGCTCCTCTGTCCATGGAACTTTCCAGGCAAGAACACTCCAGGGGATCTTCCTGATTCAGGGATCAAACCCGCGTGTCTTGAGTCTTCTGCATTGACAGGCAGATTGTGCACACTAGTGCCACTTGAGAAGCCCCGTACATGCAGGCGTGCTAAGTCCCTTCAGTCGTGTCCAAGTCTTTGTGACCTTATGGACTGTAGCCCACCAGGTTCCTCTGTCCGTGGGATTCTCCCGGCAAGAACACTGGAGTGGGTTGCCATGACCTCCTCCAGGGGATCTTCCTGACCCAGGGATGGAACTGCATCTCTTGTGTCTCCTGCATTGTCAGGCAGGTTCTTTACCGCTAGCGCCACCATTAAATAGCTAATAAGGACCAATCTAGACAGCATATTAAAAAGCAGAGACATTACTTTGCCAACATAGGTCCATCTAGCCAAGGCTATGGTTTTTCCAGTAATTATGTATGGATGTGAGAGTTGCACCATAAATAAAGCTGAGCGCTGAAGAATTGATGCTTTTGAACTGTGGTGTTGGAGAAGACTCTTGAGAGTCTCTTGGACTGCAAGGAGATCCAACCAGTCCATCCTAAAGGAGATCAGTCCTGAATATTCATTGGAAGGACTGATGCTGAAGCTTAAACTTCAAAACTTTGGCCACCTGATGAGAAGAACTGACTCATCTGAAAACACCCTGATGCTGGGAAAGATTGAAGGTGGGAGGAGAAGGGGACGACAGAGGATGAGATGGCTGGATGGCATCACCGACTCAATGGACATGAGTTTGAGTAAACTCTGGGAGTTGGTGATGGCCAGGGAGGCCTGGCGTGCTGCAGTCCATGGGGTCACAAAGAGTCAGGCACGACTGAGCGGCTGAGCTGAACTGAACTGAAGGACCTATTGTATAGTACAAGGAACTCTACTCAATACTCTGTAATGGCCTACATGGGAAGAGACTCTAACACAGAGCGGATGTAAGTGCATTTATAACTGATCCACTGGGCTGTACTGCAGAGACTAACACAAGGCTGTAAGTCAGCTGTGCTCTAATAATAACTAATTAGGAAAAAGAGGATTGGTGATGAGCACAGCTCAAAGCGGATATTTAGGGGCTCAGTTGTAGGCTATGTGTTTCAGTGTGCGAGCTGCAGGAGCCAGCTCCTTGCGAGTCCTCTGAATCACATCCATAGGTCATTTCACGCGTGCAGTCTCGGTCACTGCCCGTGTGGAGGCCTGCGCCCACGGACAGCCTGCAGCGCAGGACACGGCCTCTGGTGGGAAGAGCAAGAGGAAACATTGGATGCCTGGCTTTCCAAACAGCGGCCTCCCCGCTGAGATGACCCACCGGGCTGGCAGCCTTTGAGAGGGACCTCTTGGCATCCTGGCACAGCCCAGGAATGGAACCAACTATTCTATCTCCTTTCCATTTAGACTAAACACAGTCACACGAAAGAAAAATATTCTCGAGGTTGGCATTATATTTAGTTGGTCTGTTATGAAAAAAAAAAAAAAATTGGCCAACAAAAGAAAAAAGATTCAGAGCCAGGGAGGGTTCCGACTTGGCTGGGCACAGGGCTCTTTTTCCTGTTCATCTGCCTCTGAAATGTTCCTGAAAAGGGCAAGTTCTAAATCGAGCTCCACCCTGCCCGTCCAGCAAAAGGCATGACCGCCTCTCCTCCTCCTCCTTCCTTGGCATTAATTGACTTCTCTGTTGCTTTATCCTCATTGACGTTATTTAGGTTTTCATTTCCTTTTCCAGATTTCAAAATTTATTTTTAAACTTACATACAGTGGGATCCAGTTTTCTGGCATGTAGTTCTGTGAGTCTGGACACATGCTCAGAGCTGTATCAGCTCAAGGCACTAGGCTGTTCCCCCCTGCCCTCCCCGCGCCATCAAGCCCCCCTCCATCCTCTGTCTGTCGCTGGGCCTCATGGGGGTGCCCCTCTGGACGGTCACACACGTGGAATCACTCGCATCTCAGCTCTGGGGCTGGCCCTGTTCACTCAGCATCTGAGGCCCGCCGCCCCCCTGTGTGTTTCAACATTGTGGTCCTTTTAACCGTGGAAGCCTGTTCTGTTGTGCCCATCACTGCGAGGGTTATCCATTCACTCCCTGGGGGACAGCTGGATCGTTTCCAGGTTTCGGTCAGCGTGAATCGGGCTACTTAAAATCATTCATGGATGGTTTTTCTGTGTGTGTGGACACGCTTTTGTAAATGCCCAGGGAGGAGAACCTGGGCCTTATGGGAAGAGTATGTTTGTTTAACTCTATTAAAAAGCTGTGGGACCATTTTCCAGGCTGCTCCAGTTTGTGTTCCCACTGGCAGCACGTCAGAGTTACCGTGCCTGTCAGGGCTTGGCGTTCTCCGCTCCCTTAGCCGCCCTGCGAGCTCTGCAGAGCTACTGCGTTATGGCTTTGACCTCACTCCTTCCACATTTCTGCTAACCCTGGGTCCAGTGCAGGGCTCGGAGTTCCCACTTGTAGCATCATCCTGACTGCTCCTGGGACCTCCCTTTGCAATAAGAACTGCAGCCCAGGCCCCTGCGAGCCCCTGCCACACGGTCTGCCCCGAGTCGCCGGGACTGTGACCGCAGCTGCAGTGTCTTTGCTTTTCTCCAAAAAAAGGAAGAACCCAGAGTCGGTTTCACATGCCCTCGGACCTCATAAATGTAGGAAATGAGATAATTCACAAGTTTCTACTGAACAGAAAGTAAACAGAAGAGCAGCCCCTATGTTCTAAGCACTTATGTGGACTTCATTATATTTTCAGGAACATTCAAACATATTCTCAATACATTCTTCAAGAATATATTTTTCAAGGATATTCTCTACTCATGTGTTATTGTACAAAACGCTTTCTGGTACAGGAGCACCAGCTTGGTTCTTAAGCAGGACTTTTATAGGGAAACAGTCCTTTTAAATTAGACCAACATTACACTGGGGTTCCCAGATGGTGCCAGTGGCAAAGAGCTCACGTGCCAATGCAGGAGACATAAGAGATGCAGGTTCAGTCCCTGGGTCGGGAAGATCCCCTGGAGGAGGGCATGGCAACCCAACTCCAGGATTCTTGCCTGGAGAATCCAATGGACAGAGGAGTCTGGCGGGCTGCAGTCCATGGGGTCGCAGAGTTGGACCCACATGAAGTGACTTAGCATGCTCACACTCATATTACGCCGCTTTCAAAGGTATGTCCCTGCTCTTCACCACGGATAGCCTAGCACTTTCCCAAAGCTTCACGCATCACCAGGCTGGGGAGGGACTCCAGGGAGTGTGTGGACCGCTGGCATGGCTGGGAGCTCCTGGGATCATTCTACCCGTGGGATCCCATCTGCATCTCAACAAGAGCCCAGGTTGCTGTGCGCACCCCAGAGCTGGAGCGGGTCACTCAGGGATGGTGCCTGTCCCAGGCCTGTCCTGGCTGGCTGCCAGAACATCAGCTGTGGCGAGTCTGGCCCCTTAAGAATTTCTGGTCCAGGAGTTCTGGAGTGGGAAGGGGTGGAGCCTGGGAGTCTCCATTTTTAACCAGCTCTGCAAGCAGTTCCGGAGCATGGCCAGGCTTCTCTCGCAGGACAGGGGAGGGAAAAGCACGGGGGGTCCTCCCGGGACCCCACAGCGCCGTCTCTGCTGGCACCGTGATGCTCTCTGCGACGGTCCGCGCGGCTCACCCCTGCCAGCCCTTGGAGGGCATGCTCTTGAGTATGGGGAGTCTCTGCAGAGGCTGCCAAGGCCTCTCCAGCTACAAAATCCAGGGGTCCCGCCAAGGCCCCTAAGCAGACCTTGAGGGAATTTCTCCTTGTAGACAGGCTCCCTCCAGCTGTAAAATCCAGGGGTCCTGCCAAGGCCCTCAAGCAGACCTTGAGGGAATTTGTCCTTGTGGACAGGCCCCCTTCAGCCGTAAAATCCAGGGGTCCCGCCAAGGCCCTCAAGCAGACCTTGAGGGAATTTCTCCTTGTGGACAGGCTCCCTCCAGCTGTAAAATCCAGGGGTCCCGCCAAGGCCCCCAAGCACACCTCACAGGAGTCTCTCCATGTGGACAGGCACTGTGACCCAGAATAACAGTTTAGGATGAATTTTCCTGTATTTTCAGCATTTACAATACTTTTCCTTCCACAGATTACAGAAGAAAATCCCTAACGCTCAGAGACCCTACTCCAGTGATTTTAAAGCTGCGTGAGTCTGCGTGAGTGCCTGGGAGCATTTATTTTCTGTCCCTGGAGAGACCCGTCCCAAGTCCAGCTGCGAGGTCTCTTCCTGCCGTAGGGGGTCCCCCCCCACTCCGGGCTCCTCCTGCCCCTCGCCCTCACCTTCCCCGTCACCTGTCATCAGTGCAGGGGCCCACCTGCTCTGCACACCTGAGACGTGTCCCGTGTGCAGCCCGTGTGGGGGCACCCAAGCTGGCTGTCTCTCCCTCCCCAGGCCCCTTGGACCTCGGCCTTTGCACGTGCCTGCCCCATGGCCTGGGCTCTTGGGGGGCTCTGGAGGCTCTACCGCAAACCTCTCTGGGGACATTTTTCTGACTCTGCACCTCGTCAGGGGCTTGAAAAGCTTGCTCCGACCAGAGCACTCTCTGGACAGACTGCAGGGACCAGGCCTCATCTAAGCCTCAGTCCCCAGCCTCCACTATGGCATCTGAGACCCAACCTGCTCACGATGGTTCTGTGACTGAATCACGGCTCTGCGATCACCCAGCTCTGCCGATGTGCTCCCCTGTGGACGCTGAGGCCACAGTCTTCTGTTTTAGGCCATTTTTAAGACTGTTCTGATGGGTTTGTGATTTCCAAAGCACGTCCAAGGCAGAGCGTCAGTGGGTACATGTGGGGGGAACGATGCCCTCTTGTTCTGTCACCCTGATTCTTTAAGTCACCCTAACATGTCAGGATCCGTCCCCACCGCTCGCTCCTGTGGGAGGCCCACAGGACTCAGTTCCAGCAGACGGCCGGGTTTTATCTGTGTTGTCAGAGGCAGGCGTCCCAGGACCCTGCAGGAGCAGGAGACGCCCAGCACGGCCCTGTCTCAGGCAGATAAGGAAGACTTCATCTCCCGAGACCACGACAGCAGACGAGGCTGGGCTTGGGAAGGCAGGCTCCCCCGGCCGGAGGCTCAGCCTCAGTAACGCCCGCACCAGGCCTATCTGAGCACCACTGTCCGTGACAGATAAGCTGTGCAGAGAGCCGCCGTGACTCGGCAGGGTTAAGGGTTACAGAGAAAAGGGGCGAGTTTGCCAGCGTGATCCGAGCTGAGCAGAGGAAGGGTTTCCACGCTTGCTGGCGGTCACTGCTTTAAAATCAAATTTTAACTTCATGCCAGCAAAAGATGCCTCCTCAACTCCTGAGTCTCCGGGGTCGGAGGAATGCCCTGCAGTTCTGACGACCAACACTAGGTGGCGGTCAGTCGCGCTCTTCAGGACCAGGACCCACCCCGCTCTGCACAGATTCGTGGGGGGTTGCAAGGACGGCTTCAGTGGGGCAGAGGGCAGGCTCCGCGTTCGTCATGGGGAGCTATTTCCTGTGGCGAAAACTGTGACTGCAGAATTCCAACAATGCTGTCTACAGAGCCGATCAAATCCCCTTTTTCTTTTCACAGGGCAGTTGATCGCACTCAGTAATTAATTATTTGATAATTCCCTTCCCTTCTGACTTGCTCAAAGGAATGTGTTCTAAATATGGATACAGATATGCAGATAGATAATTGAGGGGTTTTTAAAGCCAGACCCAGTGCGGAGATCCAAGGGATCGCGACCTGGTGTCTGGATTTGGGTCCTCTACAGTACCGGGAAACATTCCCAGATCAGAGCATTTACTGTTCAGAGCAAGAGCAGAGTGATTTAATCTCCACCCCTCCTCTGTGACGTGGGTGCTGTTCTTATGTCTGTATTGTAAGCGGGGGAGAGTGAAGTAAGTCAGAAGGGGAAAAAATATCGTGTATTAATGCATGCATGTGGAATCTGAAAACGTTGGTATAGATGATCTTATTTGCAAAAACAGAGGCACAATCACAGAGAACACATGTGCGGACGCCCAGCGGGGAGGTGGGTGGATGAACTGGGAGACTGGGGTTGACTGACTGTGACCCCACAGACCACACAGTCCAAGGGATTCTCCAGGCCAGAGCACTGGAGTGGGCAGCTGTTGCCTTCTCCAGGGGATCTTCCCAACCCAGGTCTCCGGCATTGCAGGTGGATTCTTTACCAGCTGAGCCACCAGGGAAGCCCAATACACTATTGATATCATGTATAAAATAGATAACTAATAAGAACCTACTGTATTGCTCAGGGAACTCTGCTCAGTGCTCCGTGATGACCTAAATGGTAAGGAAATCCAAACAAGAGGGGATACATGTGAACATATAGGATGTCCCGGGTGGTGCCATGGTAAAGAATTTGCCTACAACGCAGGAGATGCAGGAGACGAGGATTTGATCCCTGGGTTGGGAAGACCCCCTGGAGAAGGAAACAGCAACCCATTCCAGTGTTCTTGCCTGCAGAGTCCCATGGACAGAGGAGCCTGGAGGGCCACAGTCCATGGGGTTGCAAAGAGTCAGACATGACTGAGCGACTGAGCACGGCGCAGCATGTCAGCATATAGCTGATTCACTTTGTTGTACAGCAGAAACGGACACAACTTTGTGAAGCAACTAACCCCAACAAAAATTAAAAACCATAAATGGGAGGACAGAGGCGGGGTGTTGGGGCCCTCGGCTGGCCCACGGAGGAGGAGATTCCTACATGGCCTTCCAGAACATTCCAGAGGCTGCTGTCACCGCACAGCTGAGCCTCCCTTGAGCCATGGCTCTGACCGTGGACCTCGAACATATCTTTTTTACGCATCTTTGTGAAGCTATAATCAAGCCCAAAGCAGATGGACGAAATGACGGCAAAACAAGACAGATGGACACCTGGGGTTCATGAAAATCCAGACAAGCCCAGGCCAACCGCAACCCTTCAGCGATTCTCTGAAAACCCCACGTCTGGGCTTTAACCCGGTGCTGCTCAACTGGGGCCATTTCACGGCTCATTAATTCCCCTCCTGCTCGAAAGTGACGGGGCCAGAAAGAGAAGGTGAAGCTCAGACAGGGCAAGTCTGTTGCTTTTTAGTGACGCTGGTCTAAAGGTATGTAAGGAAGGCCCAGGGGCTCAGGCTGAAACTCTGAGCTACCACAACACCCTGGGGACCACCAGACAGGTCTCTCTCCTACATTCCCCCCAGCTCCCAGGAACAGATGAGCCATCGAGGAAAGATTGTGTTAGAAAGATCTGACGGTTTCTAAGGTGGTGAGAGTGTCTTATGGTAAAAAAGATGGCATCGGTGTGAGCATTTCCCAAACAATGAGTTTCCCTGGGTCTTTGAGAGAGTAAGGGCTTCCCTGGTGGCACACACAGTAAAAAAAAATACACCTGCAATGCCGGAGATTCAGGTTCGACGCCTGGGTTGGGAAGGTCCCCTGGAGAAGGAAATGGCTACACACTCCCAGGTATTCTTGCCTGGAGAATTCCACACACAGAGGAGCCTGGCGGGCTACAAGTCCACGGGGTTGCAAAGAGTTGGACACGACTAAGCAACTTGCACACACCTTGAGAGAATAAGCTTTCAGATATGAGGAAGTTGTTGTAAAGTCGTTTGCACACCTCCTGGGAGAGCAAGTTTACTGTGAGAGGAGGCCATGGTGGCTAAGAAGGCTTTAAGGACCAACCTCAGTAGTAACTGAGCTAAGGAACGGAAGGCAGGCACGGCCCTGGCCAGCCCCAGTGGGCGCAGACCTCCCCCGGGGCAGGCGGGGAAGTGTCAGGGCCGGCGGCTACTGGGTTGTGAACAAAATAAGAGGGTCTAGACTTCTAATCTGATGTTGAGAGAGGTGTGAGGACACAGACTGGTAGCTGAGTAAGCGTGAGAAAAAAGGAGTCTTTGAAAGACGGGCTGAAGGAGATGGGCTGAAGGTGAGATGGTGCTGAGAACTCACGGACGGGAGGGTTTTAGAAAAGTGGCGGAGAAGTTAGCACTGAGACAGAAGCCCTAAACCAGGTGGCGATGGGCACATGTCTGTTCCTTCGCCATACGGGGCTGTTGGATTCTGGGGGTCTGCAAGTGACAGGGGTTCTATGTGTGCAGAGCTGGAAAGCTCCAGGATGTCAGACCTCTTGAAGGTTCCTAGACAGGCACTGGGTTATGGACACATGGATGATCCATTACCTTGGGAACAGCTCCTGGAGAAAGACCCAGCCCAGCTTTGAATTCGATGACTACAAGCCCTAAGTAGGTGGACAGGGCAACAGCAAGTCCGATGTTTGGAAAGGTTAAAAGGCAGACAGAAAAGCCAGATAAACACCCAGCCTTCCTCACTGGCATCTCTAAAAGTATCTATATTTTGGAAACTGTTCCACAAAGTATTTTTGCAAAGACGTGATCAGCCCTGGTACCTAGTGACCTGATTTTGGAAATGTGGGGGGAGGGAGACCCCACTGGCCAGAGCCTTGGGCTACTAGGAGGTGGGGCTCGGGGCCATGGTCAGGCCCTGCCCACAGGGGGCCGGTGCTCCCTGCGAGTGTGCCCCAGCAGATGGCCACCCGGACATCCTGAACTTCCCTCCTAAGACTCCCCGCCCTGTTCAGAGCGATTATTTGGAGGGACACCGAACACACATCCGCAATTAAAAAAAGAACAACAAACCACGAGAAACTGATCTTTTTTCAGTCTGGTGGAAAGATAATGGATGGCTCATTTGTCCAGACATGAGGCCCAGGGTCCTGGGCGAGAGGAAGCCGAGCGACATTAACATCCATTCCAGAGCAGTGACTCAGCGGCTGCTCCGTTCTCACGACACGGGGAGAAAACAACCTCCAGGACACTCGTTCTCCTCCAGCGCGTGTGTTGAAGGAAAAATAAACAGCCGCTGTGTCCACAAGATGGGAGGCAGTGATGGAAGACAGCTGCGTTTCCAGGCCCCGCGCTTATCCCTGACCTGACTCTGGTGCATCTGAGCGCCGACCGAGAACTCAGGGCATCATCCTATTCCATACACTTATTTCATCTGATTTCTGCAAGTGCAGAGGGAGTGAAAATGCAGACCCGGAGTTGTGATTCGTGTGGTGGATTCTCGCCACCTTTGGGGGTCAGAATACACCTCAACGCAGCTTATCCATCACCGACGAGGGGTTCGGCTCCTGGGTGGGATCAAGCCCCAGAAAGCCTTAATGTAGCCTGGATGGCTCTGGAAGATGCTCCCCTTTGAGTGTGTGCTGTGTGGGTGGCTATCTTGTGCTCCATCATGGCTGTGGCCTCCTGGGATGGCCTACGTGAAGGTGCCCTCGGGCGGCGGCCACTCCAGGAGGGAGCCGGGCGGCTTCTCTGTGTGCCCACGTGGCGGCACAGAAGGCCTTGGACGCCAGACAGCCCTCCAGCCCTCCTTCAGGCTGTGATCCCACCGTGGCCCAGACGGGCCCTTCGCAGGCTGGTGCCCCACGTGCCAGCAGCGATGCACGTGGCCTCGGTCAGCGAGAGGCGATGGATGGGGAGGACGCGCCGGTGCTCTCAGAGTGCGGCTCCTGGGGAAACATGGAGCTTGGAAGCATTTTCTCTGTTTTCCAGTAGAATCTGAACATGTTCCAAAGCCACCTCCTGTCTCCCACTTGCCCCAGACCCCGTGCCAGCTGCTTCTACCTGGACCGTCTCTCCCCTCGACGGGCAGAACGCTCGGGAGCCTGTGTCTGGGTCCCCCAGTCTTCTGCAGGGCTCCTCCCCCGGACCTGGGCTCTGTGGGGCTTCCACGCACACCCTGACGTCCTACTCGGCCTCCCTGGTTCCCGCGCTGCAAATCTGGATTCCCCCGGGGTCTGCGTCTTTCCTGGGAGCTCCGAGATGAGGCCTCTCAGTCCCTGGAAGCTGTGTCCGGGATGCTTCCTGCCAGGGACCCCTCTCCATCTGTCCGTCTGTCCGTCCGTCCGTCTGCGTGAAGCCCCATGGTCACTGTGGACTCCCGCATGGAGATTGTTAGCACACTCCCTCCAGGCCTGCCCCCTCCCTGCCTTTGCCGTTCACTCAATTCCCTGCAGTTCACCCGCCTGGACCCCAGACCCATGTGGTGGGGACACCCCCATCCTCCCTGCTCACACCGCGCCCTCCGCCATGACCAGCGCGGCGCCCTGGCCTTGGTCTCATCTCCTCGCGGCCCTGTTTGGGGCCGAGGGTACCCCCCGTGCTAGGTCTGACCTGTGCGCCCCACGTCCCCAGAGCTGGCGGGCGCCCCGCCTCTCCGGCGTGGCCTTTGCCTCTGATGAGTGTCAGAGATGCCCTGCATCCAGGACCAGCACTGCCTGGGGAGCCCCGCCTCTTCTCACACCCCCGATCAGAGGACGAGGGGTGCCCATGGGTGCCCGGGTGGGCAGCGGGCACCTCTTTACGGGATCAGCCACCTCTAACAAGCTCCTGAAGGCTTAGCAAGAGCGGGCTCGCCTAATCAATCTCCACCACCATGATCGAATCCATCTGTTCACACGCCTTCAAGGGAGTCCTGATCATAAGTGGAGTTAGAACCACCGCTGAGGAGTGCATGCCTGTGTATATGTGCAATCATACACACATGTGTACATGTTATTTCATACATTTGGAAGGTGTGAAAAATACAGAAGGGAGAAAAATACAGGAGAAAAACAAAATACGGACTCGACTGGAAGTCAGCTTGTAACAAGGTAGCAGGAAAAGCATCTCGGCTTATTTGTAAATTAAAAAAAGATCCAAACCACCAAGCGTTCACTTCTAACTAGATTACAGCGGCCTTACAGGCTCATCCTCAGGAATTTACCTCTCCCTGGAATGTGCCCCAGGAAGGACCTGGTTTTACGAGAGATCAGCTCGCGTCCACATGCAAATGGATCCTACGCGGTGCATTTCTGCTGTTTCCTGATATGTTCCTGGATCTGCTGTAAGTTGGAGCAGACACCGCGCATCGTCTTTGAAGTGTGTTTCCAGAACCACGCAGTGTCCTGAATGCAATGAAGGCCCAGTGAGGACGCCACGTCCCCTGCTTCCAAGGGGGTCAAGGAAGCCGCGGATGTCTGCAGGGATGCTACATCGGCTTCTGCAGTCCCCGTAAGCATCTCCCTGATTCCAGACTCATTGGTGGTTACAGGCGACAATTTACCATCGGTTTACACCTGGGATTTGTGGTTAACGCTGTCATAGACTCACAGGTTGCTCCTTTCAGGCAAATATTCCTCTCTGCCATGAGAACAGCGGTACTTTCTTGGAAGCTGGGCTGGGACGTGCCAGGAGAGGCTCAGGTGCACAGACCTGACCACTGAGGGGATGGCATGGTTTCTGCTCGCAGAGTGACCCACCAGAAGGTGATTCCCGACGGCAGACAGACTGCCCCTCGGCCAGCTCCTTCAGCTCACCCTCCCAAGCTCCCGGCCGAGACCACAGAGCAGCCGGCGACCCCGGCTGGCTTCTGGGACATTCTCTGGAAGTGCCCTGATGGGCGTGAACACCAATGGTCACTCGCTCGCTCCAGAAATAAAACACCCAGGGGAAAAACGAGGTGTATCTCTCCAGATGGACTTGTCCCCTGACGCAGGTGTCGCGTCTGAGCACAAGGGATGCCCGTGGCCACCCACGAGGGCAGAGAAGCTGGTGCACAAGCCTGGCCTGGACGCCCCCCTGTCCCCCGCCACTGCGAGCTCTGGCCCCACCCCAGGGTTCTGTGCTCCCTTCCGCGGCCCAGGCGGCCACCCCAGCCCAGCCCGGGGCTCCCCGCCTGGCACCGTCCAGCGGGCATTTCTGCGACACAGACCTGAAGCCCCGGGCACCCAGTGTCTGGTCCTCGGGCGAGCCCACCCCGGCAGGCCCTTCCTCCCCCTGGGCCCCCAGGGCCCTGGCCAGCGCCCCTTCCCCACCGGCCCTCTGAACAAAGAGCGTTTTCCAAGCACAGCTCACCTCTTTGATCTCTGGACTAATCTGCTGTGTTTGGGTTTTACAGGGATTTTATAATTCCTCCGGCCCACATCCCCGCTAGCTGGCACCCAGTTCCCCTGTCTTTAAACCCGTGGCTTGAACACAGGTGTGGACTCCAGCCTTGCCTCCCTGGGGTGGCGGACGCTGCAGACACCCCCCTGGGGACAGCTGTCTCCCAGTTCCCTGTTCTCTGCTGCTTGCCCTCCATTTTCCAGTCGGTGGGGATGGGGGGTTCTGTCTCCGCTCAGACGCCCCCCTCTCTGCCCCGGTCTTCCCACCGCACAACTGCCAGGTGAGTCTGTGCCCAGGAGACCCGCCCTAGTGACGCAGCTGCCCCCGTTGGAGTGCCCCGGCCAAGGTGGGTGTTCGCAGCCTCCCAGGCCACACCCTTCATTCCTGGGAGGAGAATTCCACTCTCTGCCCAGCCAGGCCTGCCCCTAGGGTGGCTGCCAGGCCTCCTTCAAACCTGCATCTCCAGCCCATCTCCTGGTCTCTCACACAGAGTGGGTGGCAGCCTGTGTGTAGAATAAAGGAATCGTCAAAATACATTGATTTTTATAAGTCCGGCATTTCCCAACCCAGGGATCGAACCCGGGTCTCCCGCATGGCAGGTGGGTTCTCTCTACCGTCTGAGCCACCAGGGAAGCACACAGCAAGGGCAGAACCTTCAAATTTGTGTTTGCATCTGAAGATCTGCGTTGACCCTGAAAGTTTACCTTCAAAGGATAATTCGCTTAAATAAGAGAGACGGAAACTTGCCCTGGCTGTTTTGCTACCTTATACTTTTTTTGTCTTGAACGGTAATTTTGCCTTCAACAGTCTCTGTGATTCAGAGACGCCAGTGAAGACCTTCAGACCAAGAGAATCCTTCAAAATATCACGGGTATGAAGGGAGCGAACCACCTGGGGTTGTCTGAGATGAGAATGACGAAGTCTGGTTTTAGAAAGCAGCAGAGCCAAAGGTTTTCCCGAAACAAAACGTGAACTCTGAGGAGGAATTTTTCAAGTAAGTCTTGTTTGTTTGAGTTCCCACGGGCAGGCAGACGCACAAACACAACTCCCCTGTCTGCTCTAAACATAGCGAATCAGGCATCTTTGGGTTTTAAAGGGCAGACACCTTTGCGAGAATTGCATGGCACATGTTGTGTTTCATGGGATTGTTTAATTACGATGTTATTCGTTTAAGAAGACCTGGATTACACTAAAGCCAGTTGGTTTGATTCCCTTGAGCAAAACCCCTAAACCACCCCTCGTCTGCAGACAAGGATTTAGTTTTGATGACGCTTCCACTCATAAACCTCTTCTCCGCTTCTTTCCCACCTCCTTAGATCAACAGCAGGTAATCAGTACTTATCTATGGAATAGACAGATAGATAAGAAATGTTTAAAAAATGGAGCAGTCTGTTGCAAAGCTGAGCCCTGCTAAGCCAACTCGATGGTCAGGAAAAAGTTGGAAATGCGTGGGCGCGTTTCTGAAGGTCTTAGAAAAATTCAGGAAGTCCAGCAGATGTTTTCTATTAAGGGGCGTTGGAAGCCCCAAGAGCTACATCTGCTTTTTTTTCTAATATAAGTTTATTTGTGAGAATGTTTTTTTTCCCTCAAATGGTTCTCTGCTAAAACTTACAAAACAGAATGCCGGCCAAAGCACTGAACTCACAACACGTCAATGAATAACTCAGAACCTGTGCTTGTGAGCAGGGAAATTCCTATAGGAAGCAGAAATCCAGGTCAATCATTGCAAGCACGTTATTTCCTGAATAACTTTTCTGCTGTTTATGGAAACGGAATTGAGACGTGTTCTTTAACCGATTATAAAGAGTATCATGAGAGTTTCAATAGTCACGATCTTTTCCCCTCTTTGGAAAATTATTTAAGAGTCATACTGATAATCATTCTGTTTTTTTTTTTAATGTGTGTTTTTATATAAACAATGATACATGAGGATCACAAGCAAGGACCCAGACATCAAGTTGGTGAAGCATAGGTGCGACATTGGGATTTTCTGCTAATTGAAATCTTGAGGACGCATTTGAATGCCCGGGCAATGGTACTTTTCTTTCTGCAGTTCTTGTCTTCACCAGTTTTTGAGTTAATGAGCGTTGACCTTGGACTTCTCTCCGAGTTCTAGCTTATATGATATTGGTCGGGGCAGGGGAGGGATCAAAGTTTTCATTTCCCCAAAGTTTCAAGAGCCAAGAAGTGAATTAGTGTTCAGAAAACATCTAACATCTTCCTTGCTTCTCATCTGCTGAGGAACTCTCCCACTTTAATTACTTGTACAAATCGGTCTCCAAAGGATTTAGGAAGGATTAGGTGTATGTAACATAATGTGCCCCACATGAATGAATGAAAACGGGAGCTACTATCCCACTGGCTGGTGATCAGGCTTCAGGACAAGCCAGCGCACCACCCTCAACAAAGTCTAGAAATACAGCTGGCTGCGTGTTTGGGAGAGTTTGTCTGATTACTACACTTGGTTACTGGATACCTTACGAGTATGGAACCAAGTCAAGAACATTGGATTCTCTTAACCTTTGGCCATTACCAAAGCTGTCAAGAATTTTAATCAAGCATCTGACAGAAGGAGCTTGTGCAATTATCAAGCTACGGATGCCATGACCACAGAAAACCTCACTACATCCCGCCTTCTTTCAGCCTTGCAACAGAATATTTTTTCCCTCTGAGAGGAGCAGGTGGCCTCGCAGATTCCTGCCAGGAAGACCACAGATTGCAAATAAAACCAGATTAAAGTAAATTAGAAGAGCTGTGTGGGAATCTTCATGTTAAAGCATTTTCACAGAAAAATCTGCCCAAATTTTAGCCCGTTCTTGAAAAGTTCCAATATTTTTGTCTCTTTCACAAAAGTGGATTGCGTCACCCGGGGAATGAGATGCATCTGGAGAATGAGAGGTTTCACAAGACCAGGCTGCTCCCGCACTTGCTCCCTGTCCATTTGTGGGAAGGAAAACTGGTAAAATGGGTCAGACATGCAAGACTCAAGGTCTGGGGTCGGCCGGACTCAGAGAACAGTTTAAAACCCCTCCTGGGTAGACCCTAGACTCTTCCTTCATTCCCAGACCAAGTAAGGATCCATTGTGATCCTTGGGATCCATCGTGAGATGGTTCCATTGTGCCCCAAATACCAGCATTATTGATATATAAGGTGTGGCAGGTTCTCTGGGTGTTCAGTGAGGGGGAGCTTCTCAGCTATGTTTCCAGCCTTGTAGAGGGCTTGCCGGGAGACCCTTTATCTTACTCTGCTGTTTCCGCTCTGTGTGACTCTGGGCAGGTGGGTGACCTCAGTCACCCTCTCTGGCCTGAGGGCTTCCGGGATGACTCCAGAGCCCAGTGGTACCTGGGGCGGGCAGTGTTCACTGGCTCCTCCATCAGTGCGCTTCCCTTCCTTCCACAGCTCCTCAAACACCCATCAGATTATCCATCAGCTACCCACGATGCTCGCATCCTCTGGATTCTACTGCCAAAGAGGAAAACTCTTACAACTAACTGGCAGCTGTACTTAAGCCCTTTTGATAAAATGGTCTCATTGAGCCAAAAGGAATACAGTTAGACAATTAAGAAAAAAAGAGTTTTGTTTTTTTTTTTTTTAAATGGATTTGGCCCTAAAGGGATGTTTTTAAAAAATCAATCTAAATTCATTTGGTTGGTGGTCCTGCAACCGCTCACTAGATGATGTTCAACTCTGACCTGCATTTGGGCCGGACATTTACCCTCTCAAGTCCACGGTGCTTTTCTAATTTCAAAGGCAAGGATGCCTCTAAACTTGTATCTCTGATCTTTCGCTGATTGTATTTCCTGCTGTTATGTCAAGGGACTGTGTTCCTCATGACCGATATGTGTTTCCTTATTTTTAGTTGCATGTAAATAAACATATTTCACACTGTGGGCATACCCCCTCCCATCTGCATGTAAAAATAGCAAAAGAAACAGCAGTGGAAACAGCCAAGAAGGAGAGGGGGGTGAGAAAAAGAAGAGGAAGCAGAGGCAAGAGAAAAAGGAATCTGATTTTTTTAATTCAGATTTTTGTGCTTCTCTAAAAATAACATCAAAGCCCTCAAAACGCTCAGTGGCAGGGCGAGGTTATCGTTGAGAGAGCCTGCAGCGATTTGTGAACAGTCCCAGGTGGACAGCTTCTTTCTTGGGTCTGACATGGCTGCAAATGCTAGACTATCTTTTCAAATTAGGTGGCTGTTAAAATGCAACTTTAGAGAACCTTCTCACAGGATTCCAAACAGCATAAATGAGTCTGCAGATATAAACACACGACAGAAACTGTGTTCGGTGTCCCCCACCCCCACCCCCGCAGCCCCCAGCACCGGGCTGGTTCTTTGCCCCACCCCACGCCCACCCACTCACTCTCCTTTACAGCCACAAAGGACCATTCAGCCTCCTGGAGCTGGTATAATTATTTCTTTCGCTTTCTGCCTCAGTTCCTGTGATCCATCATTCCCGAGGCCACGTTACTCTGTAAGTGGCAGCCCCATTCACAGCCAATGCTTCTGGCCTCTGGTTTTGATTCCTTAAATGTCTGCTTTTCCAAGGTTGTGAAATATGCCACCCACAACGTTCTTTAAAAAAAAGTTCGACAACTTATTAATCTAAATACATGTATCCATCACTAAGTGGGGATACGACATTAGGAAGATTTCCTTGCACGATTCCTCCCCTTGTCAAGCCCATGAATTTTGCCCTGCCGCCTCGCTCGGGGCACGGGGACACGGAACCAGGAGGGCGCCTTCGTTTGGGGGCTGCTCAGGCTGGCCCCTGTCTGAGCGGTCTTTGGCAAAAGCTCTGTAGGTAGGAGCCCACGATGCTGGAGGTGCATTTGCAAGCAAACTGACTGTAAAATTATCTTCAGACAAATCTCGATGGGGGCGTATAAACAGTGGGCCAGAGGAGCTTTTCCAAAAAGCCTCCGACTGTCACGGAATATTAACAGGGCGGCACTGCAGGCCTGGCAGCCCGCTGGGGCCCTGAGCGGCGCTATGACCAAGGATGGCAAGGCTGTGAATAAGCCTGTATTAGTCACGTCCTCGGAACCCAGCTCACAGACGAGAGAGCAGGCTTGGGGGCTTGTGAGAGTCGATGCTCTGGCTGGAAAGACAGAATAAAATCCCAGGACATTGCACACTCCCTAGACCTCCCTCTAAACTCTCTCTGTGATTCAAGTGGACGCACTCAGCAATTTAAAAGTATGATGGAAGACAGATGCTTGCAGCTCTTTAAATATTGACGTTGATTCCATTCTATTCTTAGGGATTGGAAACCACTTTTAATTTTTATCATCACAAGATAACAGGGTCAACCTCGTCCTCTCTTGACAAAACTCTGAATGACTTCATTTTAGACGATCGCGGAGATGTCCAGTCCTTATCTTCTGGGGATTGTCAGTAATTTAAAAAGAAAAGGGTCATGAGTGTTCTGACATCTTGCTCAAAGGGAACCAAGGAGTCCTGGAAGCATGTTCTCCAGAAAATGAAACGATTTGATTTCACAGACCTTCCTGCCGGGAGGTCTTCAAGTGCAGGGCTCCCCTGTGGGGTCTAGGGCAGGTCCATCTGGACTCTGGGACCACAGGCTTGTGTGGGAACCACCACGACCTTATCTGTGATGCTAAGCTGTGGCCCCGGGGGGAGGTTAGGGGTTGACCCATGTAATGTGCCTCCATCGTGTTTTTGGAAAACATTTTCTGACTTTGATTGTATCTGGGTCCTGCAATCGACACTCACTGTTAAATGTTTGTTTTTTATGGAGATATTCTCTTGAACTTGTTTGTATTACAGCACAAAGTATGGCTGAAAACTGAGGAATTAAAAGCCAGCACTCAAAACTTGACTTCCCAGAAAACTGAAATACATTTCAACAGGAAGACCATTTCAACTTCACATAAGGCTTACATCAAACTGGATTACAGTCATAAAGCAGTAACCCTGACATCATTTCCACATCCAAATATTGCCATTTAAAAACGCTGTGCTTTTGAAATTATTCTTGGATGGGAGAGGCATGAAGCATTGGTAACTAAGCTGGTGAAAGTTCCGTTTGCTATTTTAATTCTACTTCTCTCTGCAAGAGTCTTTAACATGAGCTTGTTAGGGAAATAAAGAGCTTGATTTTTACATCACAAAAGAGAATCACACAGGATTAACCTTATTCACCATGGGTTCATCTTCCCAGACGAGAAGAGCAGGGTGGGTGTGCCAACATCTCCCAGTTATCCAGGACTGTGGAATTCCTCTTCCGGCTAAAAGAAAGCCTCCGTTTCTCACTGTATAAGAGGGTGACACCCCATGCTGTTTATCCTTGTTGACCCCTCCTGGACTCCTAGACTACACAGCTCTTCCCCTGTGTCACCTTCTTGGTGCAAACTGTCTCCCCCTCCTTCTCTATTCCAGGACTTAATTTATAGCTAAAGAGGAGGAAGCATGGAGGGAATCACACAAGGGCCAGATGGTTTCCAGTGCAGGAAGTTTCCAGTTATTATTCTTGACCACAATGAGATAAGAGGGGAAGGGAGATTCTCAGGCTTCCCACGAGGAAACAGGAATGAGATGGCCATGTGCTAATATGGGCTTTTTCTGCACGGGGCAGGGCCATCTGCAGCTCAGTCCACGTCTGGCTGGAAATTCACAGGCATTTTTTTGCATCCTGAGCACATGCAGGAGGAGGAGGCCTCGCAGAGCCCCTCCAGACCTACTCCCCCCACACCTGGGAGGTAGATAACCCAGACACATTGATCTTTCCACCGCGGTGTCCTTTTTTGAGTTTGCTCAAATCCCTTTGGAATAACTAGAATAAAGGAACTACCTGGGCTCTTCCAATTCGCTTTCTGTCCTCACCCTCTGAGGAGCTGCTGGCTGACTCGTTTCCTGGCTCATTCTCTGTTCACTCTTAAATTCTCACAAAGTTCCACCTTGACTTTCAGTATTGATTTTAACCTCTTCTTTTTTTTTCCTGTAATCTCAAATCTGGAGTTCTTTGCCTCCTGCTGTGGACTGTTGAAAACTCAGATGTTTGCATTCTCTTCCAAAATCATCCTGGGAGGGTATGGAATCTGTGGGGACTAAAGCAGAGAAGGTTCCAGAAAAAAAAATGCATGCAAGGGTGCTCACAATGTAAGAGATACCTTATGGGGTATCTAAGGGGGACTAAGAAATTCTAGGTAAATAAAGAGGAGAGCAAAGGAGACTCCTACAGCGGGCCAGAGGGGACCACTGAGCCACGCCTGCAACAGACGAGATGGGGGAGGCCGCCCCCCTGCACTCCTGAGGTCACCTCGTCTCCCTGGCACACCTATGCCCTCCCCAGCACTCCACCCGCAGAACAAAAGCCCGAGACCCGCAGAGCTGAGGGATTTCCTCAAGGCCACCAAGCTGCTAATACGTAAAGTCAATTCTTTCTCCACGAGCCACTCAGTTCTCTGGAAAGTCTTTCTCCTCGCCCGCACCTCAGTATCACCACTCTGCTCTGTGTCGGCAAACAGCAGCTGGAGCAGACCTCGGCGTGACGAGGTGACGTCAGGTTTTCCCACTGCCCCTGTTTCACTACGTTGGAAACAGATGCTTCTGGTTCTTTGGCAACGTCGCGCCCCTGCTCAGTGTGAGGAGGGGGTCTGGGGGGCCCGTAGATATTACAGCTCTCTCCTGAGCGCACGTGTGTGACACGTTTTGAAGCTCAGTGCATCCGCACCAGCATTCTGGAAGCCCACCAGGCTCCTCTGTCCCTGGGATTCTCCAGGCAAGAGTCCACAGCTGTGCCCTTCTCCAGGGGCTCTTCTGACCCAGAGAGCGAACCTGGGTCCCCCGCACTGCGGGCCGATTCTTTTTTTACCATCTGAGCCACCATGGAGGCCCTTATTCTGGGAGCAATGTTCCTCCAAGCAAAAACAGCAAAACCCCCAACGCACGAATAAAAAAAGGACACATTTTTTTTTTTTTTTGGTATGAATGAGGAAGTACCATAAAAAGAAGTCTTGACCCCACAGTTTCTTAGAAACTAGTGAATTCATAATTCACTTGTGACCCAAATAACTGCATAAACAGTATGAAAAGATACCGTCAGATACCAAAGAAGTGGCTCCCACTAGATATATGGGAAGCCACGAAGAAGACAGATTTCAATATAACACAACAAGAGTTTAATTCCAACTTGGTAATGATTCCAACTGTTCAGGATCACATGAGAACGGGGATCTTCAACCAGTCCTTGAACGTGGGGGATTTACTGAGTCAAGGTTTGCCACGGGCCGCCCTGTGGGTTCTCAGGCCTCGCCCAGCACAGCCCTGACATAAAGGATTCCTCTGCAAAAGCATCCTGAGAATGTGTCGTTTGGAATTAACATCGGCGGAGTCAAAGGGCATGAGAACGGGCTCTCCGATCCCTAAAGAATGGCTCCCAACCACTCTATGGAGTGAATGCTGCTGAGTTTAAACATGAACTTAACACATGGTTCTGCAGTGTGATTTACCAGGGCGTCAGTTTGTGGGTGTGAGACTGCCTGTCACCCATGACCTGAGGTTGCCTGGAACACGTCTTCTCTGTGGTCTCACCCAGGGAATCCGGTTAGAAGGTGCCGGGGTCCTTTCTGACTCTACGGGCAAAGACTTCTGGTGCCGGGTCATCAGTGACTTGAGGAACCTGTGGAGACTCCATGGGCGTCTTCC
This sequence comes from Bubalus bubalis, assembly GCF_019923935.1. Lineage (NCBI taxonomy): Eukaryota > Metazoa > Chordata > Mammalia > Artiodactyla > Bovidae > Bubalus > Bubalus bubalis. The sequence goes on from NC_059169.1 coordinate 2,064,808, forward strand.
TGGGGTTGGCCCCAAGCTCAAGCGGACTGCAGATCTCCGGTGGGGAGGGGGCGGGTCTCTGGTGGGCAGGGGGCTCTTAGGGGCATCAGCACCTCGCATTGAACACCTGCCTGGCTCCTAGCACACACTCAATACGCACTCTGTGAATGAATGAATGGGACTGTAACAGTCTTCCCATTTTTTTTTTCTCCCAAAATCACCCCAGGCCACGTTAAGTAGGCATTTAATAACATTGAGTTGGTTTGACCGAGTACATGGTATGGTTGACTAATATGTGCTTACTGAACATGGATTTTTTTCTTTCTTTTTTTTTTTTTGAGAAGGGCCTGAGTCAAATAAGAAGTGAGGTATTGAAAAGATTTTGCGTTAGAAACGTTTGGGGAAAAGCAGCACCCTGTGACCCCGCCGCCCTCCCTCAGCAGGACAGAAGGTTCGGGACATGAAGGAGGACCCAGGGCAGAGACACATGCTTGGGGCGGCTTCACTCTGGGAGTTGAAATCTCAGAGAGCCCCCACCTCGCCCTTGGAGATGTCTGTGTGGCAGAGAAGAGTCTGGAGCCCAGGCTACTTCTATCGCCGACCTTGGACAGACGTGCGGTGCGCGTCCAGGCTCAGGGAGACGATGCCCACATCGGTGGCCGGGACGTGGGCCTGACGGTCACCGTCTACCGCTGAGATTCTTAGTCGGTCAGGAAGGGTGGAGTCACCCCCAGCGGTGTACATGCAAATCGGGATGAGTGCAAGCACCTGCACGGGTGCACAAGGGCGTGCTGGGACACACGCCGACGATGCGTGGTGCTTTAAGGCTGTGACACGTCCCCGAGAGCACGCGCTGGTGCACGGAACGCAGAGGCGACACACTCTCACCTGAACCTGGAGAGCAGAGGGCATTCAGCTCTGTTCTTTCTGCCTGAAGCCGGTTCCCCTCCGGCTCCCCCAGCCGACGGCCTCAGGCACCGCCTGGACCAGGCCTCGGGAAGACGCTGGTCTCCCGGGATGCTGTGACCGGGCTGGGGACGGCAGACTTGGGGGAGTGGACCGGGGGTCTGCGTCTCAAAGATGGGGCGAGGTGAGAGATGTGGGCGGGGGCGGGAGGGGCGGGGTTACGGGGCCGCTGGAAGGGAGCCCCTGCGAAGGTGAGGCTGAGAGCCGCTGCACCCCGGGCTGCAGGAGGACGGGCGGTCCAGGGCGGCCGGCTGACAGACGCTGGTGGAGCCCAGGCCTTTGGTGCGAGCTGCGCGATCGGGACTCGGTTTATCACGCTCGCCCTGACGTCAGAGCAGGCTCTGTGCGGCTCGCCAAGAAAACTGCAATAAACGAACCAATCAAACCCTCCTTTACTGGAGGGGCATTTCGCTCATTCACCCCGCAGGGGCTTCATGCCATGTTTAAAGTCAAAACGCAGCTTCCCAATGGGTAAAGACTGCCTCCTCCATAAACACATTCCTTCCGACAACATTCATTTGCTCTGTGGTCTAAAAATGTGGCCGCGGCGCGGAGCAGGACGGAGCACAGGGCTCCTTCTCCTTCTCATTCAACAAGTAAAAATAAACCCTGGATTTCGGGCGGAGGAGAGGCCCCGCTGCCAGGAGTCCCAGAACCTTCCCTTTTCAAGTAGTGTCTGGAGCAGCGCCCCGCCCCGCACTCAGGATGCCAGGAAAGTTCAAGAGCTCCGCCCCCGTCTCCGCGCCCAGGGTCCCTGGCGGTGGGCTGCTCACAGGAGGGTCTGGGCTCCCACCTGTGGCTGAACCCTGCTCTGAGCTTTCACACTGCATATCAGGCTTCCCTAGCCTGTGAGTTTGGCTACTGGGGTACATCCGAGGATTTCTATTCCAATCAAGCTTAGACAGGCCCAGCCCCTGTCTTCTCCCCTTGACCGTGTTTGGTGTTTTCCTGTGAAGCTCTTTCCTAACAGAAGAATCATTTAGGGATAACCCCGAAAGTCTATTTTTGGTCATGCCCTCTACATGGAAGCTTTCAAAACATCCAAGGCACACAAGTTTTAATTGCAGGTAGGAGCCAGCAGAAGGGAAAACACACCATCAGCGCTCTGAAGCATTGCTTCTTTAACAGACTTCAGCCAGTCCTGACCCGAGTCTGGGGCAAAGCAAGGAGCAGGTTTAGGGGTTGCAGATATCAGAGTGTGCTCCGGTTTCAAAGGCGGGGCTGGGGAGGAGGAAGCCGCAGAACCATGCCTAAAAAGGGACTTCATGACATCACCACCGCAAGGCTACTTATTTGGCCCCATCAGTTGCCTCTGAGTCTCATGCACTGGGGTGTTTAGGAAGCACTGAACTGAAATCCCGGAAGTTGTCTACATGCAGAAACAGGTGCAGGACTCCCATCTGGGCTGCAGTTGGCCCCAAGTTCCTCTCCAGATCAGAGGCACCGACAGGCAGGCTCAGGGTCACCCTGAGCCCAGTGAGGGACTGCCGGTGGACAGCTGGCAGGTTTGGCCAAGCACCGGCTTCCCTCGAGGGGCACTGTTTCCCCACACATTTCAGGAGCTGTCCAGGTATCGAGGAACTGCCAAGGCATTGCTGTTTCTCCTGATGGATGAGCTTAATCTACAGTTCTCAAGACTCAGAGTGCTTCAGTTCTTGACCATTAAGGAGGCTAATGACTGTTTATGGTACATGAGCCTGCCGTCCCGCTCCTGTGCCTGAATCTGGGGAAAACCAAAAATTGAAAAGACACACGCCCCTCAGGTTCACTGCAGTCCTGTTGACAGTATCGGGACAGGGGAGCAGCCTGGATGCCCGCCGACAGGTGAATGGACGATGCGCTGTGTATGCGTGTTCTTCACTCTTTTCCCTTATAGGTTATTGCAGAATATTGAGTATAGTTCCCTGTGCTGCACAGGATGACCTTGCTGGTTATCTAGTTTATACATAGTGTGCATATGTCCATCCTAACTTCCTAATTTATCTCCCCCTCACCTCCTTTCCTCTTTGGTGACCATAAGTTTTCTTTCTGTGTCTCTGAGTCTCTGTTTTGGGAATAAGTTCATTTGTGTCTCTTTTTTTTTTAAAGATTCCATATATAAGTGATATCATGATATTTGTGATTTACTCCACTTAGTATGATAATCTGTAGGTCCATCTATGTTGCGACAAATAGCATCATTTCACTTTTTTTTTTAATAGCTGACTAATAATCCACATATGCTAGTTTGAATGTGATGTAGTTTGAAAAAAATAATCCCCAATTGTTTTCCCCCATGGACTTCTGGTTGATGATGTCTATTAAAACTCCATACAATCTAAAAAGCCAAAAGGAGAAAAAGTCTATGTTTGGCTTGATATAACCCTACAAATTCAGTCCTCAAAAACATAATTACACTGCAGCATATGAACATCTATCAAATAAAAACATAAGTGCTTTTTCCCAAATGCTTCAGATGCACCCCGGTTGAGTGTGTGTGTGTGTGTGTGTACATAATTATGAGGAATCGGTTTAGTTCTGCAAAGTTAACACAAGATGGTAACCTGCAAATGCTCTCTGCACTCAGCTTGGAGCAAGAACAACTCAACCTCTGATGCTGGTGACTGACCAACCCGCCTTCTAACTCCTGGGCCCTGGCTGCTGAAGGGTGAAGTGACTCTGAATCCACGCCCTCTCCTAGGGTACGCGCGGTTCAATCTTACCTTCTGGGGCTCAGTCCTTCCTCACTCTCTCCCTGTCTTACTCCTGAGTATTGTAAATAGTATGTATGTCCAATAACATCAAGCAACAAGAAAACAGCGAGTTTCCTTTTTGTTTTTTTCTGGATCTTGTTCTGACACCATCTTCCATGGTGGAAAAGGCCAGCATCCTAGGATGGACGCTGAGAGCAAACTATTATTCCCCCAACTTTGAAGAAAATGTTTAAAAAGATAAACAAGGGTCTTTTTAAAAAAAATGTGATGCACTGAGAGTGATGTTTGCAAGACCTAGTTGAGCTGATCCCCTGCCAGAATCTTATGGCCAAAATTTGATAAAATCTTCGGTGTTATTTTGAGTACATATTTTAACAATGATATCCATAACTCACAATGAAACAGCCACTCCAACTCCAGTCTGAACCCTGTTCTTTGAGGTTAATATAAACAGAAATCTATTACCACTGAACTAGCCATGAATCTTTAAGAAAATTATCTACCAGTCATTTTTCTGTTATTCAAAGTGTACATTTCAAATTGGGAAATGTGCAATTATGTTTGACCTCCTTGGGAAAAAAATTGCTTGGGAAATATAATAAATTGTTCACCCATTAAGATGAGCTGCAGAGCATGATTTATTGTTGTTGATTTCTTCTATTAATATTCCTTCTCTTATTATTGTATCAATTTGAGGAAACCATTTATTTTTTTTAAAGTGCTATTTGGATTGTTACATTGTTAACACATCACATTACAGTGTTAACTTGTTAGAGTGATGTCTGGCAGATTCTTGAGTCTTATGTGCTTTGCATGACATCATTGTCGACGCGTAGGTCACTGTAGATGGGGTATATTCATAGTTACCGTACATAAACGCCGCTTTATTTGTGCGGTATCTAAGGAAAAAGAGGACTCGTGCTTTGCTCTGCAGCAACACCTGTTCTCATCCTCGGCCCGCTGTGGCGGGTGATTCATGCATTTCTCTCTGGGGAAGTGGGCGGAAAACGGGTGCACGCTGTTCTCTGAAAACTCCAAGTCTCGTTTTTTTCCCCCTCAAGTTGTTTAAAACGTGCTGTGGAAAGAATTGATTCCATTTGGCTCATCAACAGGGATGCTCTGGCACCACGCAGCTGTTTTGCAGAACAGCGGTCCTCACACACCACAGCCCCATAGCGGCTTTGATTGAAGTCATTTGGATGACACGGAAGGTTTGGGGATGGGTGGGGGGGGGGTCCTCTCCCTCCACACGTGATCTGATGTATGCAGGCCCTTTTAGACCAGCCAAGTGGCTTCTACATCCCCGAGCTTAGCAGCATAGTTATCCAACAGCAAGACGCAGATGAGGCAGCCATTGTACCAGGAGGCCGTGAAAAATCCAGCCGTAGCAAATACTGTAGTTCTAGCCCGGATGTGTCCCTCTGCAATGGCCAATAATAAGGAATAGGATCGGGCTCCTAGAGGGACCACAGTGCAGCCGAAGTGTCAGTGTCGTGCATCTGTGTGCAAAGACAGTAGGGACACGCTGACGGTGGCGGCCTGCCAGGCTCTGGGCTTCTTGTGTCACACGCTGCATCTCCTGCAGCCCTTGCAGGTCCTCAAGGAGCTTCCTATCTCTGCTTCACCAGCGAGTGTGCGCAGGCTGAGAGGTACACTCGCCTACACTGCACAGCGACAAGGCGAGAGGCAGAGTCCACCCTAGGCTGCGTCCAGGCACTGGACTTCGGACAAACAGGAGGATCCCTGGATGCAAACCCCAGGTGGACTGAGAAGCAGCTGCTGACTTGAGACTCCCTCTCTGAGCTGTCCTTGAGGCAGAGTCCTGTTGGGGGCTGGTGGGTGGGACTCGCTTGGCAGAAGGACCAGGCGCAGGCTGACAGCTCGTGGCGCTTGATGGGTTGGCTTACCAGTTGCTATTTCCCCATAGAAATGACAGTATTTTAATTTATTGAGTACTCAGCTTTTCTAAAGAATCCCTAGTTATTCAGATGTTTACATGAGTACGGTTGGGGTTGGCTTCCTTCTTCTGGGGTGAGGTTGTCAAGGAAAAGGGGATGTTTCGAAGCACTGGATTTGAGATAAAACACGTGCCTCCGAGGCTCCAGGCATTTCAGCAAGTCTCAAGGACTCTCTTTTCTTGTCTGAATAAAACAGTAAAAATACCTACATTTAAAAATTAACCATATGTATGCGTGCAGGTGTGTGTGTGGGTCACTATCTTACTTCTAAGGTACTGTGAGAATCCAGTGAGTTAGCACATGTACAAACAGGAACGTACTTAAAATATTAATATTAAAAGTTTAATTTTTAATTAACCTATTAAAACGGTATAGGAAAAGGCCTCTAATCTCTGTGGATTAGCAAAGGCACAGGAAGAATTCCCTTTACAAAGATCTCCTCCAAAAAAATCAGAAACAGGACTAATACATGCTATTGGGGGGGGGGAAAAAAAGACCTAAATAAAAAGAATTAGCTGTGACACCCCAAAATGTCTCTGGACATTAACCCGTGCCCCGGGGGGCAGACCCGGCCCCGGGGAGAGGTCCTACTGGATCCATAGGACCTGAAGTCTGCACGGTACCCTCTGAACAGGTGCCCACGGGTGAGGCACGCCAAGAACCACTATAAAGGGGCTTGAACGCTGCTGAGACCGTGTCTCCCATTCACACTCTGGAGAACAAAGGAGGAGCATCCTCACTGGATCTGGATGTGCCGTCTACCCCGGAGCGGTTTCATTCACGATTTTGTCGACTGACATCCACACAGGGCTGTCCACCTCGATCCTGGGAGACAGGCTGTCTTACCATAACGCTGTGATTGAGAAAACGCACGGAGGGATTGGATTTCTTGCCTAAGGAGAGTCTAGATCAGATTGGAAATTTTCTTCCTCGTCTTTCAAGTGCTTTTACCTCCTGCATGTCACTCACATGCTGTGTGTAGAGAATGCTCCTCCCAGGAGGCTCCCACGGGGCCAACTGTAACATGAATTTGACAGTAGCATGCCCTTCGGCTATTTCCTCGGTGAATAATTCACTGATTACTTTTGTTTCTTGGAATCAAGTCGCTTCAGTTCTTGTTACTTTCTTTTAGCTCTTTAAGTCAATTTAAAAAGGCTTATTGCAATTCTATAGACTTGTTTGCTCCTGGGGCATCTCCTGGGGGTGTGGGGGACCCGGAAACAGGGAGCCTCTTCTGTACATGAGGCTGTGGATGAACTCCCCAGACCAGGATGGGTCTCGGTTTTCTTGTTTGCAAAATGTGATTTACAAGTGAGAATATGTCCTTCCTGGATCAGAAATTCTCTGGGAAGGGGAAATATCATATGAAATCCCATAGGTGGAATCTAAAAAGGAATACTATAGTTAAATTTACTCACAAAACAGCCTCATAGACTTACAGAACGAACTTACAGCTGCCAAGGGAAAGCAGGCGTGGAAGGGAGAGTTGGGGGTGTGGGATGGACATGGACGCGCTGCTGTATTTAAAGTGGAGAGCCAACGGGGACCTCCTGTATTAGTGCAGGGCACTCTGCTCAATGTCCTGGGGCAGCCTGGGTGGGAGGCGAGTGTGGGGGAGGATGGATACATGTGTGTGTATGAGTGAGTCCCTTTGCTGACCACCTGAAACTATCCTAACACTGTTAATCGGCCATGCATGCGTGCACTGCTAAGTTGCTTCAGTCGTGTTCGACTCTATGCGACCCTACAGACTGTAGCCCGCCAGGCTCCTCTGTCCATGGAGACTCTCCAGGCAAGAGTACTGGACTGGCTTGCCGTGCCCTCAGTTCAGTTCAGTTCAGTTCAGTCGCTCAGTCGTGTCCAACTCTGCAACCCCATGAACCGCAGCACTCCAGGCCTCCCTGTCCATCACCAACTCCTGGAGTTCACTCAAACTCATGTCCATTGAGTCAGTGATGCCATCCAGCCATCTCATCCTCTGTTGCCCCTTCTCCTCCTGCCTTCAATCTTTCCCAGCATCAGGGAATACATGCCATGCCCTCCTCCAGGGCTTCTTCCTGACCCAAGGATTGAACCCGTGTCTCTTAAGTCTCTTGCATTGGTAGGCGGGTTCGTTACCACTAGGGCCATCTGGGAAGCCCTAGTAGGCTATACTCCAACATAAAAGAAAAAGGTAAACAATTCTTTTCATTTGTTCTATATCTATATTGATCTATCTATCTATATGTTTTTTGAGGGGGTTGGGCCGAACTTCCCCCATCAGTATTCCCTTAACTTGTAGGATGAATTGTAACCCACCTGCCAAACGTGCTGGTCGAGGCAGCGACTGCCATGTACGCCAGGAGCATCAAGTGCAATTCGACCGTCTCAGCCGCCAGAAGCCTCGGCCACGGCGATGGCGCCCAGGCCCTGACACACGGGTTCCAGACGCTCAGCTCTGCCAGCGTCAGTGTGGACCGGAACTGCGTATTCACTCCCACTTTCTCTCGCTCTAACACAGACTGAAGGTGCTCTGTGGACCCTTCGAAGGACTAGGGTTCAGGCAGCCAAAGGCACTAGCATCTCACCCAGCGGTGAGGACAGGCGTCCTTTCAGCTGCATGCCATCTTCCGTTCCTTCCCATAGTTCATGTCAAGTGCTAAGACTGAACAGGATAAGCCACCACTGTCTTAGGAATAAAATTCCAGCTCAGCTGACAACTGGCGTCTTTTTATCAGCCAGTTCCACTGGGAAGACTGTTCACTGAGATATTTGATTTCTATTTTTCAAAGAAGTCAAATATCTCACCACCAAACCCTTTTTGCAACGGACACTCCCTGAAGGGAAGATAAAACAAGTTCTCAATGTATACTAGCTACTAAAAGGACAATTAAATATCAGTGTTGGGAGTGGGGCAGGCGCTCACTGGGAGAACGTTGTTGGAGTGAGGAAGGCGGTCACTGGGAGAACGCTGTCCCACCCTCAAGATGCCTTTGCCGCCCGGTGGGCACTGCTTGGGCGGCGTGGGTGAGGGAGATCCTGGAGGCCGGGAATCTAGATCAGCATGGCTCTCCTGCAGCCCCAGAGCGGAAGAGACACCCCGAGTGACTAAGAGTGCTGGTCGGAAGAGCTGACAATGAAATCTCGGTGATTCTTTACTAACCGCAGAAACAGGCAACGGACATCCCCGCTCCGAGAAATACTGTGTGTCCAGAAATACACAGTTGAGTCACTAACCCATACGGCTATTGAAGAACGGAGCAGTTAGTTTCCCAGTGGCGACCATACAGCAGGCTCCATATCAATTTCTGAAAATAAAATCAGCTGAACCAGAACAATGATTTTCCATAACAGGCATTGTGCACGCTCCAGACAATGGGGAAGTTTAGACACATAAACAGAGCACAAACAGCAGAAGCTTCCAAAAGGAAACACCTGCTGTTTCAAAAATGGAACAAGATGCTAATGATTATTTCATATGCAGCTTTTAAAATAATTTAGGCTTCACCATAGTGACCACAAAATGAGATTTAAAGCACTGTAGACAAATATAGGAGTAGCAATATCTATAGTTAACGGGGAATTTTCTGTCTTTTCTGGTTCTCTCCTCTCTTGGCAATAGAAAAGGTGTTTATAGGCAAAAAAGGTTACTTGTCTTACAGAAATAACACATAAAAATAATTGGAATATACACATAGATACTATTTAATAACATTAAAGTGTCTCTAAATTTAAAACAGTAGCAAAACATTGATGATTTTGATTAAAGAATAAAATGAGACAAACTCCAGAAAAGTGAAACTGTATGAATGATATTTCTCACTTCTACATTCCTGATTTTTCAAAGACTTAGGAGATGCTGAAATAGCTCACAAATCATACAAAGAAAAGAAATGAGTCAATGTGGTTTTCAGAGACAGAAACTTTCTTTCTTTCTTTTTTTTTAACAAAAAAGTTTATTGAAAGGTTTGGGGAAGGTTTTTCTCTTGGTGTCTGACCGAATCCCCATGAAAGGGCCTTACAGAGATCCACCTCCAGGGTGGTCCATCAGACCCTGAGGGTCTGAAATCAATGGTATTATTGTCAATACCTTCTTGAAATATCCAATGGAACATGTTCCTTTTATGCTTTAAGTTTCTGTGCAATATATAAGGACACTTGAAAAAATCAGGAGCGGGGGAGTATAGCATTCTTATTTTCAGAAAAGCAAAAGCAGGAGGAGAAGGGGGTGACAGAGGATGAGATGGTTGCATGGCATCACTGACTCAATGGACATGAGTTTGAGCAAACTCCGGGAGATAGTGAAGGGCAGGGAAGCCTGGTGTGCTGCAGTCCATGAGGTCGCAAAGAGTCAGACACAACTGAACGACCGAAGAGCAACAACAGCAAAAAGCAGAAGGTGAGGGGCTTCCCCCAGCTTCTCCGGGCAGTAATGTGATCATGGCTGAGCCTGCAGGCTCCTCTCCCACGGGTGAGCCAGCTCCCTGCTGGTTTATTCCAGGAAGCCCTGTTGACGCAAAGCCAACAGAATATAGAGATCAGTGGGGCAATGCAGGGTGGAAACGGGAATGACAGTGAATTCCTGGAACTGCTAGCGTCAGACCCCAGGCAGAAGAGTTCAATCCTAGCCTTATCTCCCAGGGCAGTGAGACCGCCCGAGGAAACTTCCCCAAGAACAGGAAGCATCGATGCTGCAAGGAGAAGCGTGTCTAGGACACTTGATGCTTTTGAAAATGTTTATTTATTCTTGTTCAAAGTGCTCAGGAATATCTGGACTAGGTTTGATATAAAAATCTGACAAATGTAGAAAGGTATTAACTCATTCTAATAAAGTTTCAGCACATTAAAAATACACCCAGGGCTTTATTTTAAGTTCTAAGATAAGATTAGATGCTATAAATAACTGAAATCCCATGTTGAACATGTGAATACGGGCTTTCAATGATAGTATACGCTAGTCTCCTGGAAACATACACAGAAAAGATGTAATATTTAATAAATATAGACTGAAAGTTAAAGTGTTAGTCACTCAGTCGTGTCCAACTCTTTGAGACTCCATGGACTGTAGCCCACCAGGCTCCTCTGTCCATGGGATTCTCCAGGCAAGAATCCTGGAGTGGGTTGCCATTGCCTTCTCCAGGCGACCTTCTCAATTCAGAGATCAAACCCAGGTCTCCTGCATTGCAGGCAGATTCTTTACTCTCTGAATATAGGATATATAAAGTTAAAATACACATACACACACAGGCATGTGTGTGCACACATGTATGATGGGCACATTTCAGAATTCTGAGCTTATTTCCTGTAACGTGTGTGTCAAGTCTAAGAATTATTTTACTCTAGGACCTCTTACCACTTCGGCGACTGTCGGAAAGGATGCAGAATGACAGTCCAGGGCCCCTCATCCTCCAGAAACGCCAGTTTCAAAGGACTCATCTATTCATCTTTCCCATCAACAGGCCATTTCCATGACTCATCTTTCCTTCCAAGATAACTGACATTTTTGAAGGGCACGCTCTTTGTTAAATTTTATTTTCTTCTACTAAAGAAGCCTTTTTTAATCTTCTGGAATTAAGGAGTTCACTTTCATCCACAAAGTTCTTTTTGTTTACTTCCCTGGTCTGATTATTCTACTTGAGGGTCTGCAGATGGCTGCAAATCCTTCTTCATCAATGCTATCCTCAAAATAAAGTCCTAAAAATACCAGAGGCAATTAACATTTAGACATCTCCTTTTTGGCTAACAGCCGTTTCATGGAATGTCTGTGTTTGAATTAGATCAGGATTAAACAAGTAAAGGGAGGTGAAAAAAGAGGACCCTCACTTCAGACCAGAAACTGGCTGCACCTTTCAAGATGTCACAAGAATTAAATTCTGAGTTGAGGTTGAAAAATCAATTGCACAAATGGGAGACCACAAAAGACAAAAAACAAGCAGCAACACAGCAAAAAACTTCCTGAAAGAAAAAAATGGAGTTTTGGGTAGAAATACACTGCTCGTGAGCCAACGCAATAATGTGTGTGATGCGATTGCACGACAAAGCTCCTAGACACACAGCATCCAGACCAGCGAGGGTGGTCATGCAGCTGCTAGAAAGCTGGGCTCAGACCCGGAGGCCAGGACCCCAGGAGGGAAGCAGGAAGCTCGGAGGAAGGGGATTCGAATCTGAGTACGATTTTCATACGAGCAGTCGGTTGGAAGTCAGGGGTGCAGGTGACACAACGGTAGACACTTCATATGAAGAAGGTTAGGAGAGTGCGCTCCGTCCTAAGTTCTGCAGAGATCCGCGGATTCAGAGGAAAGGGAGCTGGGATGGGGGCCAGCCGAAGGACGAGGGAAGAGCCAGCTCACTGGGGTGCCAGGAGCTTCAAGGTTGGACGCTAGAGGCCTCGCCGGGGCATCTGAGGTTGTGTGCTCTTGTGGGGTGGGGTGGGAAGGCGGGTTTCCTGTTGCAGAAGTGGGCATGTGGCAGAGCTAAGCCCTCCCATGGCCACGGTGCCACAGCGCGTGCTGCGCTGGGGGCCACCTTCCGGGTGCCGTGACGGCCACGCCGGCCCCCGGCACCGCCTGTCAGTGGCGCTGGACTGCGCTCTTATCCGTGCTGTTACATCCGGGGGTCCATGGACTGAGCTCTTATCCATGAACTGTGCTCTTATCCCTGGTATTATATGTAGTAGTCTATGGACTGTGCTCTTATCTGCGGTATTACATCTAGGGGTCTGTGGACTGTGCTCTTATCCATGGTATTATATATACTAGTTTATGGACTGTGCTCTTATCCATGGTATTACATCTAGGGGTCTGTGGACTGTGCTCTTATCCATGGACTGTGCTCTTATCCGTGGTATTACATCTAGGGGTCCATGGACTGAGCTCTTATCCATGGTATTATATGTAGTAGTCTATGGACTGTGCTCTTATCTGTGGTATTACATCTAGGGGTCTATGGACTGTGCTCTTATCCATGGTATTATATATACTAGTTTATGGACTGTGCTCTTATCTGCGGTATTACATCTAGGGGTCTGTGGACTGTGCTCTTATCCATGGACTGTGCTCTTATCCATGGTATTACACGTAGTGGTCTATGGACTGTGCTCTTATCTGTGGTATTACATCTAGGGGTCTAACTGTAACCAGGCCAGCAGGGTCCTGTGGGCCTTCCTGGGACACCTCACCACCCCCCAGCCTCCCCTGCAGCTCCTCTCTGAAGATAACACATTGATAATAGTACCCAGATAATAGTATCTGATGCACATTTCTTGAGTTGTCTTACAGATGCTAAAACCCCCACCAAATGGAAGAAATGAACTGCTTGATGACCACGAGCCCCCAGACCCACTGGTGCCTAAGGACTGATAATGCCAACCCCTATGACACCACCCTGCCACCTCACCCTCCACCAGAGAATTGGACACGAGCTGATCACACACCCTGAGTTCCCACTCCATCACCTGGCCTTAAAAAACGCTCTGCGGAAGCCCTTCGGGGACTTGGGGGCTTTCTGGGCGTGAGTCGCCCATTCTCCTTGCTTCTCTGCTGCAAACTGACTTTGCGGTGTGTTTAGCCTCACCGTTCCTTGGGAACATGAACTTGTGTTTGGTAACGTGACAATGATCAATGCTCACCTACAGCCGTCGATGTAGCTGTCTTGTAACCAATTGCATCCAGCTTTCCCGCATTTCAAATGAAACCTCCTAACGCTATTATTTAGTCCAAACCCTTTCTCCTTGTCTCTAGTTGACCAGGACTTCTAAAAAAGTGACTATTCAAATACAATACTACTGCGTGAATGTGACTTTATTCTACAGCTTGTAGAGGTGAATTCTATGTCTTCGGGATGTTCTTTAGCTCTTTTCTACACAACACTTGAGGAGAACAGGCTGATGTCATCCCCAGGCGTCTCTTGATTTCAAGATATACCCTTCAAAGGCAAGAGAAACACTGGCCAGAGAAGAAATTATTTCTAAGATAGACGTGACGCTGACGTGTGAACAGGAGGGAATCTCCTGGGGGCTCAGGTGCGCTCACTCTGTTTCTCTTCTGTGGCATGTCTGACACTGAGTTTCTTTTAAGTGAAGGTGTGGAATCAATCTCATTGTCTGGAAATTTTAAGTGGGATTCGGTGTTAAGCAAGAATCTCAAAGGGAAATTGTGGCTTTGAAGACAAGTTGAACTTTTTTTAGTTCAACTTTTGGGAGTTAGTTTTCTCTGCAATAACGTATGATGTGTGTGCGCTCAGTCCTGTCCGACTCTGTGCGACTCCATGGACTGTAGCCCACCAGGCTCCTCTGTCCATGGGATTCTCCAGGCAAGAACACTGCAGCGAGTTGCCACTTCCTTCTCCAGGGGATCTTCCTGAGCCAGGGATCGAACCCTCGTCTCCTGCACTGACAGGTAGATTCTTTACCACTGAGCCACCTGGGAAGCCCCAATATCATATTATATTTTTCATTAATTGAGTAATTTTTGTAGTGAATTTTACTCTGTTATATGTATGAATCTATTCTGAGTTGTGTGTCCATTAAATAACCAGGAAAGCCTGTCCTCCTTGCTTCTCTGGAGTACTCTAAGAATAGAATGAATATTCGTAAGTCTCAGATGTATTCCTCCGTCCTTCCTGGGTAAGAAGTCAGGGGGAGATTCGTCAATGTATTATTCTAACACTTCTATCATTCTATGATGAGAAATACAAATATTTGTAAAGTATTGGGTGTTAAGTGATGAGGAATTTCCCCCACGGCTTCCGAGTGAGGAAGCCACCTTCCCGTTTCAGCTTTCTGCTTCAATCATCCAGCCTCCTATTCACCCCGCCTCCATTCTTCCCTTTAGGTTGTAATGGTGTGGCTTCGGGCTGAGGGCTCTCACACTAAAATCCGTTCAAGATTTGTGAATCTCGCCCTCCACACCTGCCCAGGTGTAACACTGGCCCCTTCTCTAAGCTGATCGAAAAGAGCAGAAAGTTAAAAGCTGCACAGACAAAAGAAAACTGCTTTGTAGTCAGCCACAGGATTCTGTTCATTTTGTTCCAAACCACTGCAAACTCATTGGTCCTCAAAGCCAGGGTCTTTCACCGAATCTCAGAGGCTGGTCTTGTTGGCGGATGCTGAATACGGTGCAATGCATGGATCTGACCTTGACATTAGGGTTCTTTAGAGATGCGTCTTCACAAGGCTTAAAAAAATGCCACTGTTACTAACTGGAGTGGATTATCTCAAAAAAACACGCGAGCTAACCTCGTAGCTCAGTCAGTAAAGAATCTGCCTGCAGCGCAGGAGACCCGGGTTCGATCCCTGGCTCGGGAAGATTCCCTGGAGAAGGAAATGGCAACCCACTCCAGCATTCTTGCCCGGAAAATCCCACGGACAGAGGAGCCTGGTGGGCTGCAGTCCACGGGGTCGCAAAGAGTCGGACACAACTAAGCGACTAACACTTACTTACTTAACGACTATATGCTAGCACTTTAAGTTTTATTATGGAGACACCAACTCCACCATAAAACTAATTGTTCTCTGTTTTTTTTTAAAATTTAAAACAGACTTTAAGTCCGAAGAACAGTTACAGGCTTTACAAAGACAACATTTTGATAAAAAACATCGACGGTGACAGGGCCGCTGAATGCTTCAGGCTGAAGATGTAATTCACCCAGAAATAATTTCTTCCTTTTCATTTCGGTTTGCTTTTTTGTTTGTTTGTGTTTGGTTCCAAGTCTTTAGGAATTATCTAACAGTGCTTTGAATATAAAAACATTTGTTCCTATGGTGGGATTTCAATGCCATCCATACAGGGCTCATATTGGGTTCCTGGAAGGTCTATTTCTGCTGCAGTTCTTCTAGAATTTAAACTTGGAGGCTGGACAGAGAGGAAGGAGACAGGAGTATTTTGATCTTTCTAATCAGGGGGAAATGCGCCCTTTTGAAGGTCTGCCCTGTACTTTCCATATGAGTCAGACATCTGACGACTTGACCGGCTTGGTGTCTACACCACGAAGGGCTCGTTCGGGTGGGACGTCAGAGGGCTCAGAATCTCAGGCCCTTCAGGCTCCCAGGTTGGACAGTTTCTTAAGAAAACTCTGCCATGCCTAAGGTGTGTAAAAATAAATGTGTATCGACCTGTTTAAATATTAAGTTTACATTCACACCAGAGATGTATGTAGCATCTTTGCCACTGGCTCTTAAGGATACAGGTAGTCTCTCTGATTCAAGAAGAAGAAAACCAGGCAGAAAAAAGAGGACCGTTGCCCCACCCCAGAGTGAGAAAATTTATGCCTATGCCACCTGGATTGGTCATTTCTACCATTTTCCTCTGGTTATTATTTACTACCGCTGGGGGAAAATAAGAGTCATTTCAAAAATTTGCCAGACAAGCCTTAGCTTTCTATCACAGGCACAGCCTGGCAAAGAGTGCGTGGACACGGAGCGCTCAGCCTCTTGTCCAGACCGCCCTGAGGAGCTGGACGTGGGCACTTTTTCCATGTGCTGACTCGATGGCTTCCGACCATCTCTTTCTGCTGCCTGACGGAGGACAAAGTCAGAGGACGTGTTTCCATTTCCAGACGGCATTTAGAAAGCATGGCATGCCTGGTAAGAATTTCGCTCGGAGTCATTTTAGAAAGCCTGCAAATGTTTACTAAGGACGGGCTGGAGGTGAACGAAAGAAAGCAAAGGTCTCGAAGACTGGCATTCCTGATCTAAGAGAAAAGCGAGACGCTTCGGTGCTCTGCTTGTCAAAACATTCCATCAGGGTAGGAGACCAGGGCTTCCGAAGGCAGAGCTTGAGGCTGGCTCAGAAGCAGAGGACGGTGTTCTTTCTCTCCCCTCAGCTTATCAGGTCTCTTAGGGTCTGTGTGGGGCTTTCAACCAAAACTCAAAACAGCATTACTATCATTACCTGGCCTCTGAACCCACAGACACGTTTCCCTAAGGGCCATGAAAGGAAGCCCAGGTCCCCAGAACTGTCAATTTGAGACTGGAACCCAGTTAATCACTTTCTCACCATCCCCAGGGCCGGTGGAGGGTGTGGACCGCCAGTCTCCCCAAGGTTTTGCTCGCTGAGGCCACTGCCCTAAATCCACGTGCCCTTTCCCCACGTGGATGCACCAGCCGGCTGGCCTGGAGGCTTCATTTCTGTCCTTCTGCATAAACCATACTTTCAGCAATGTCCCAGCTTCCCATAAAAACATCTAACCTCAGTTTACGGTCAAAGGGTTCAGAGGATAGGGACCTGCCAAGGTTAAAAAAAGTCATTTTCTTTCTCAAGTTCATTTTCTCTTCTGCCTGAGCTCTGAGGATGAATGCCCTATGCTTCTTTCATTTGGATGGAAATTCAGAAAGAGTGATCTTCTCCTGGTATTTCTAGGGAGGTAGACACTTCACGCAAGATTGGAGTGTTTGAGGTGCTAGGTAGGCATCTTTCCTTAGCAACACCTAGAGACAAGAGTGTACTTTTTCCTTATGAAGGAATTTGGTCGAGGCTGCTGGAGTGTGTGTGTGTGTGTGTGTGTGTGTGTGTGGTTTTTCTCCAGAAGAGGGAGAACTGGGTAAATAAAATATGAAAACACTTATATTCTGTCTTTGCACTCAGATACTGAGCGGCCCATGTGCCAGCGTGTCATTATTAATCATGGATAATGGTGCTACCGTAAGTATGTCCTCTGTTGACTCTATTTTTTAAATCAGACATTAATATCTGCTCTGCTGTTACCATAAGCAGCTGTGTCGTGGGCAATTGCTGTTGCAGTTGATAAATGCTGGGCCACAACCATCATGACTAATTCTCACCAAGGGTTTTCTTGATTCCTATTATTGAATGATGCATTCTACTGGTACGAAACATAGGAATCCAGCATAAACTTTGTCAGGCTTCATCAGAGACATGACGCTTTCAATGATCACAGAAATAAATTTTTTCTATAAGTGCTGACTTTTAATCATCAGATTCTGTCTAAAACGATGTTCTCTGAGTCCATGTAGTGAGGAAGTATTACAATTTTGTCTTTTTAAGATTTTAACAATGTGTTTGAACTGAACTGAACTGATTCTTCCTTTCGGATAGGCTCCAAACTGGACGTTTATCTAACAAACTGTGACTCATGTTAGAATGGTCCTTTGAAATTAAATATTTACCACATTGGGGCAGGGCGGGGGAGCAAGCCAGGGGTCTGGCAATTGCTTGTCTGTTCTCCAGCTGCGCAATTAACTTGTTTCTACAGCACAGGGTCGAAAGTCCTACTTGAAGAAAATGCTCACTTAACGTTGCTGGAAAAGACCCTGATGGTGGGAAAGACTGAAGGCAAAAAGGAGAAGGGGACGACAGAGGATGAGATGGTTGGATGGCATCACCAACTCGATGGACATGAGTTTGAGCAAGTTCTGGGAGTTGGTGATGGACAGGGAGGCCTGGCGTGCTGCAGTCCATGGGGTTGCAAAGAGTTGGACACGACTGAGCGACTGAACAACAACAATCTTGCTGGAAAGAAGGCAAGAGTGATGTTATGGTCGGAAGCTGTGGGGGCTTGACCACCAAAGGTGTCCCGAACCAGACAAGCAGACAAGGAGCTTTCGGAAGGGGAGGGTCTTGATCGGAGCTCGAGCTGGCAAAGCAAATCCCCCTAAGAGACCATGGGAATATGAGGGACAAACCAATCAGGAAACTACTCTTCGCCGCCTGATGACACGCCCTGCACACACGCCTTCCCCAACGTGCCGGACACTGGGGTCTGTGCACCCTTGCGACAAAACCCTTCTTTGTGTGAAGATACAAGCTTAGCAGTTTACAAGTCTTGGTCTGACTTTCACGAAACCCTGATTTTACACTGTGCTTTATCTTCATTTCAGATTTAATATCTAGAATATCTTCACCTCTTCACCACGAGTTTACCGTGCACTTCCTGCACTCTCCACCTTGACACTCACAGTTGTGATCTTGATAGTAGCCACTGGCCATAGGCGGCTCTTCAGTTTGAATGTTAATTAACCAACATGGGATAAAAATGCAAAATTCAGTTTGTCCATCTCACTAACCACATTTCAAGGGCTCACACAGCCATGGTGGCTGGTGCCGAGAACACGTCCCTCTTGGCAGGAAATTCCTTCCAAGAGCGCAAGGCTGGGGTATCAGGCAAAGGCTGGGGGTGTGACCTGCTCTGTCCATTTGCATCCTTGGTGCCTAGATGGGGCGACAGATGCGCAAGCGATATTCACTGGATGAATAACTTTGCGTGCAGCCAATTGGCTGCGCGTCACCGACCGCCTGTGTGCGGGGCCACGTTCCCTGGCGTCTCTTTTTAAAAAGTTAATTATTTGTGGCTGCGCTAAGCTTCGCTGCCGCCCGCAGGCCTTCTCTAGTTGCGGCGAGCGGGGGCTACTCTCGGTTGCTGCACGTGGGCGTCTCATTGCGGTGGCTTCTCTGGTTGCAGAGCACCGGTTCTAGGTTACTTGGGTTTCAGGAGTTGTGGCCCCCAGGCTCTAGAGCACGGGCTCAATAGTTGGGGTGCATGGGCTTAATTGTCCTGGGGCATGTGGGATCTTCCCGGAGCAGGGATCGAACCCGTGTCTCCTGCATTGGCAGGCGGATTCTTTAATGCTGAGCCAACAGGGAAGCCCCTCCTGGCATCGTTTTTGACTAGAAACTGCCCCCAGTGGACTGACTCACCAAAGTACGCGTTGCACCAGCTTCCCCTTGAGAGCTCGGTGACTTGAGCAAGTTATAAGTCAAGCACCTCCTCTGAGGAGGTCTCCAGGATGGGTCTCGCCTTACTCAGCCCAAGATGCTGCCCTGCTCCTTTGGACCTCACCTACCACGGATCTCACCACCCACTCCGCGAGGCTCACACTGGCTCCCGAGGTATTCCTTAAGGACACCAGGCACACCCTGACCTTGGGGCCACCCCTGCCGCTCAGGGGGCCCCACCCCTGTTCACGGAAGCACCTCCTTCTTCCAGACATGCGCCTTGTGCACAGATGACACAAAATACAGATTTTGAGGGTTGCAAGAATGTAAAATTCCATTATTAAAAGGAGCCGTGGCAGATATGAAAGAAAATGTCCCGTTAGAAGCGCACCACGGACGCATGCGCAGGCGGGCATCGTCCAGACCCACCGCGGTGCCGCCTTTCTTGCAGAGAGGAGTCAAGCAACCGAGCTGGCTGCAGCCACAGCGGCGTCCAGCTAGCTGGAACCACTGCCATTCCAGACGGGCACTAAAAATAAGCCCGCGATGTTGAACGTAGGTGAGAGCTCTGTGCAGACGAAGGTTACACAAGCCCAGAAGCCGGCGGGCTTCTGCTATTTCTGAATCATTCTTTGCCCTTTCTGGTCTGCGACAGTGCAGCTGACGGGGGTGCTTTCTGTTAGGTCCGTGGGGCAGACCATTGACAAGCACCTGCCCGGAGTGGCTGCAGCTGGTGTGGAAAGCGGTCTGCTACTGCAGCATGGTGTGTGTGTTCCACACGAGCAAGGGTCATCGCGTAGCCGAGATGGGCGGCCATGCGCTGGGGGAAACCCACCCCAGTGGCGGACCACACACACTGTGTATATACAGCTTGAAGATCCATGCGCTGAGCACCTCCCCATGGCTCCACAGTGACTGACCAGTTTTCAAATTTACATCGAGCTGTTTCAAAGAACAAAAATTCCGTTTTTTCCCATATCCCAGTTATACACGTTTGAGGGTGTTGATCAGCAACATGCGACAGGAGAGACCGCCCGTTAGCGAGACCACAGCTCACCTGGGAGAGGGCAAGACCACGATCGCTGAGGCTCAGAGCCGCTTGGGCCCCCTCCCCTCTCCCCGAAGCCAGCGACAGCCACCCACCTGGGCCACCGAGAGGGCCCGCGTTCCCCGCACCCCATCCATCCGCCGCCACCCACCTCCGAGAGCGTTCTGTTCACACTCTGCTTCCTCTCTCACTCCGCTCCTCTCTGCTTTTCACATTGATTTATATTGTTGAACTTAAGGAATCTTGTGAGGTTAAGAATTATTTGCTCATACTTTGACCCAAGTCCAGGGACCCACAGACTGTGGGAAACTCTTAGCTCCTTGAAAAAAATGCAACAGCTAACTTGTGCTGGTTCTGTCTCTGCTGAAGGGAGTGGGCTCTCAGCTGCACCCTTCCAGGAGCTGGGGTTTCAGTCTCAAGGCTCCTGCTGCCAGGCCCAGGGAGGGCGAACATGGGGTGACGACCCCATGGGGTGGGGAGATGCCGGGCCCCTGGCTCAGGCTGATGGTACAGCCCTGGGACCAGTCACAGGGTGGCTGCTCCTCGTCCCATCGCAGCTTCCAGGGCCGTTCAACCACCTCGATGATTCCCAACACTGGGGGGGGGGGGGGGGGCTTCATCGTCTTTGGATTACCAATTTGTGCAACACCCGATTGCGTAGGAAAACAGGTGCCTCGTGAAGGTGGATGCCGTTCAAAAGTTGAAATAATCTATCTTACCTGAGTTTATGGCGAAAAACCATAGGGCGGAGGGGCTAGGAATCTAAGTAACTGAAATAATGATTTACATTGACCTCAGGTGGAAAAATCTGAGCACTTTTCGGTGAGGTAATGTCCAAAGGCCAAGGTGGCTCTGTTGGCTAAATCATGGGCCCACCGCTGTCTTTCCTGTTCCCTGTGCTCTGGAGCCTTGTATCCCATGGAGACACTCACTCTGCTTCAACAGGAATTCTGTAACAGAAATTCCCTCTGATGCTTGCAGCTCGACCACCTTCAGCCTCCACCGAGTGTACAGAAAGAAGAAAAAGAAAACAGGAGAAGACAGAACCTGCCACACTGTTGGTGGGGACGTAAGTTGGTGCAGCCACCGTGGAAAACAGTCTGGAGGTTCCTTGAAAATACCAAAATGAGAGTCACCACCTGATCCAGCAACCCCACTCCTGGGCGTACACCCAGAGAAAAACGTGGTCCGAAAGGATACTTGGACCCCAGTGTTCACCGCAGCACTGTTTACAATAGCCAAGTCACGGAAGCAAGCCAACGTCCATCGGCAGAGGAGTGGGTAAGGAAGATGTGGTGCACGTATACAAAGGAATGCTACTCAGAGCAAAAGAATTCCATTTGCGGTAACATGGATGGCCTAGTAAGGATCATACTGAATCAAGTCAGACAGAGACAAATATATAATATCACTTACATGTGGAATCTAAAGTATGATACAAATGAACTTATTTAGAAAAACAGAGAGTCACACAGACACATAAAACAAGCTTGTGGTCACCAAAGGGGAAAGTGGGGGAAGAAAAATTTGGAATTTGGAAGTAACTTATACACACCACTCTGTATAAAAAAGACAAACAAGGACTGACTGTGTAGCACAGGGAGCTATACTCAATATCTTGTAATAACCTACATGGAAACGAATCTGAAAAAGAACACACATACACATATACACACATAACCGAGTCACTTTGCTATTCACCTGAATCGCTGTAAACCAACTATATATCTCAATTAAAAAAAGAACAGAAAAGATGCAGGGGCCAGACACCTCTGGTGTGGCGAGCGTGTGACCGTTAGTGATGAAGCAAGGCTGAGAATCTAGTTACTGCCTTTCTTTGTGTATAGTGGGCTTCCCTGTGGCTTAGATGGTAAAGAGCCTGCCTGCAATGTGGGAGACCTGGGTTTAATCCCTGGGTCGGGAAGATCCCCTGGAGAAGGAAATGACAATCCAATCCAGTACGCTTGCCTGGAGAATTCCATGGACAGCTGAGCCTGGGGGGCTATAGTCCATAGGGTTGCAAAGAGTCAGAAACGACTGAGCGATAACACTTTGTATATAGCGCCCTGCGGAGCGTTGCTGGATTAGGACTTACCACTTCCTAATCACTTCAGTAGTCTTTCCAGGAGTCATGTACAGATATGAGAGTTGGACTATAAAGAAAGCTGAGCACCAAAGAATTGATGCGTTTGAACTGTGGTGCTGGAGAAGACTCTTAAGAGTCCCTTGGAAAGCAAGGAGACCAAACCAGTCAATCATAAAGAAAACCAACCCTGAATAATCTTTGGAAGGACTGATGCTGGAGCTGAAGCTCCAATACTTTGCCACCTAACGTGAACAGCTGACTCACTGGAAAAGACCCTGATGCTGGGAAAGATTGAAGGCAGAAAGAGAAGAGGGTGACAGAGGATGAGATGGTTGGATGGCATCACCGATTCCCTGGACATGAACTTGGGCAAACTCCAGGAGATGGTGAGGGACAGAGAAGCCTGGCGTGCGGCAGCCCATGGGGTCACGAAGGGTCAGACAGAACTTGGCGACTGAACGACTTAGTAGGAATATTGGACATACGAACTCTCCAATAACAACAGTCTTAACTCATTTTTTGAAGTGCTTTACTGATTCACGAAGCAGCTGAAGAGAGGCCTGAGAACCACCACTCTTGAGGCAGGAGAGTGAAATCTCTTTTCCTCTCTGCCTGCAGGCCTCGCCCCCCTCCTCCCAGGGTAACATCGGTCAGGAGGCAGGAGGTCAGGAGGTGCAGACGCAGAAGGTCACTGCACTGGAACAGGCACTCATCCGAAACTCTGAGAGCTCGCGTTCTGTTCTGGCCCCAGCGTGGAGCGGGCCTCCATGCCGGTTGTCACTGTCCTCCCCTAGGAGGACGAGGCTGGGTCCCCCTGTGGGCCCCCCGGCTCTGACCGGGGAGTCCAAGGCACACAGACAGGTGGCCTCAGCCCCGCCCTCACCTCCCGCCCTGGCTACTGGCTTGCTGGAATGATCCCCGGGGCGGGTGGCTCAGTCTGTGAGAAACACTTCTCTCCTGGTGACGACCCGCCACCCACCCCCCAGCCTGGCTCGATGCGGCAAATGAGGGCTTACTCATTCGGTAACACGAGAACAACACTGGAGCCAGAATCCAGAGCACATTTGTGCTTTCTGCTTGGAGTCCCGAAGTTATTCAGTAACAGAGTGTTTCTGGTGTTGGCTGTCACCATGGTGAGGAGCACAGGAGCTGGACCCCATGCCCGTATAAGGCAGGGCGAGCCCGGAGCTCCGGGAGCCAGGCTCTGCGGCCAGGCGTGGTCGCGGCTGCTCCAGGGGCACCGAGGGGAAGACAGGCGGCGAGGGACCCCAGGGGAGAACGTGGGAAAGAACAGTCTCTGCGCCGGCTCTCTGAGCCCAGAGTCCGCCCACAGCTATTTTGGTGGATCCCGTTACTTCTGAAAAATACTATCAGCCCAAAAGGAGGGCAGAAATAGCTCTGCTTTCACCAGAATCCCATCTGGGTAGAGCTGTTAATTGGCAAAGATTTAATACACGTCCACCAGGTTTGTGGAATGGGCATAGACATTCTATTTTCATAAAAGATTTAATAAAGTCTATGCGACTGTCCTAACAATGAATACCTTCAGTAATGCACTGGGCTTACCCCGCAGACAGTGATAAATGGGGTTAGCAATTTCTTCTCAGTGGGTTTTTTTCTGGCTTCTTACTGTCAGTCACTCCTATCCCCTTACTGATCAATATTCAATAGCACGTGTGAATCAGTCAGGCAGCCTCAGTTAGAATCACCCAGTTTGGATCCGTGTGGGCCAGAAAGTGAGTTTAGGTCTCTCTTCATGACTCCAAACACCCCTGCCATCCTGGTATGGGGGTAGGGGGCAGATCACTGGCCCTGGTTCTTGAACAAACTACCCAGGCAACTGCTGAGTCTCAATTTAATTTGATTTCATTTGATAATGTGTCTGCAGATTAAAGTCAAGCCCATGCTAGCTTACCCGTGTTAATGAAATTAACCAGAAGATGTCACTTTCTGCGTTCTGGCAAGGCGGCGAAAGACTCAAGGCATTTTCTTAATCAGGGGTGACAGGAAATAACGCCTGTGCTGTAAACTTAGGAAATGAGAATAGACCTGGGGGCCTGTAGAAATCCCCTTCTAATGACCTCTTTGAGGAGACCCTTGGTGTCCTTCAACAATCCGCTGCTGTGCAGATGGTATCGCACATGGAAACGATCAGAGGAACTATCTTTACGGGAGAAAAGTGTTCTTGTAAAAGCATCAGTGTCCGAATACTGGTTCTACGTTAGCTAATAACAAACAGTGAGAAGGAGCAGACCCGGTCCCCCTTCTACTTGGTCTGTCTAGGCTCTCTCTGGTGGATCCCAGGGAGAAGAACGGTCCAGAGCCAGGCTCCCTCCGACACAGGCAGGTCTCACAGACATGTGTGGTCTCAGGGCACTGGTTTCTCTTCTCTGTGCCCGTATAAGGCTGAGCAAGCTGAGCTGGGGAGGCCAGAGCCTGCAAGCAGGCTTTCCACCACTGCTCCGGAAGCATCGCTGGGAAAATCTATAGCTGGGGACCCCAGGGGAATTTAAGTCTCATGGAACAGCCTCCATATATTTAAAAATACTTCTCCTTGTGAAATGCTGATAAAGCACCCTCACTAGCAATTCCTGAAGCACGGAGTCCCCGCCAAGAGCAGAGGAAGCAACCACAGCAAAAACTGATGCCATGCACCAGCCCGTGGAGACTCTTGGAAGCTTCGATCTCCGGGCAGAAGACCACTCCTCCACTGTGATCATTGCCACCAAGGTAATGGTCGGCTGTGTGTTAGCACATAAGCTCCCCGCATCTATAAAGGGGGCCCGTCACACCTTTGAGCGTTTGACTTCTGGGGCGGGGACTCGGGTCCAGAAGGAGGCAGGACCTGACACCCAGCCACAGATCTGGGTCCCCAACCAGTCATCTCTTCCTCCTGGTGGGTGAGGTGGGGCATGGCGACTTAAAACACTGACGCAAGCATTCAACTTGCTGAAGCTCAGTGGGAACTCCCGAGGATGGCTATGAGTCCCGTTTTCAGCAAGGACAGGGAGACGCAGGCGGGAAGTCCCACAGGCCTCTCACTGCCTGACATGGGACGCGGGTGAGCCCTGGAGGGGAAGGAGTTATCCCAAAGCGCAAGGACTCGAGAGACTGTGTCCATAAGACGAAAAACTACTCCTTACACTGCCACGCACCAAAGAGGTCTTAATACATGAATATAAACAAACCTTTAACTTCAACGATGCCGAGACTCAAATATCAGCTTTCAAAGCAACACTTGGATGAAACCTGTTAAAGTATCAGGCCCACATTTCAAACGTTGCCGGATGTTGTGGTAACTCGGGGCGACCTTTTCTCTCTGACTTACCTGTTAAGTGCCTGTACGTAAGAGGCATTCAGGGAAGGTGTGGGATAATTTCAAAAGTCAAAGTGATTCTCAGTGGTTCAATGCCAGCACCCTCTAGTTTAAATAGATACCAGGGTATAAATACAACTATGCATTCATGGTGGTTCAATGCCAACGCCCTCTAGTTTAAATAGATATCAGAGTATAAATGCAACTGCTTTCTTAATGCAATATTTCTACAAAATATACGTTTATATATACTATAAATATTAAACATAATTGCATTATGTACACATATATGCACACATGTATTTATGACAATGAGCAAGAGAGAAGATGCTCGAGAAGGCCAAAACTGTTCTCAATTTATTGAGAAAGTAGCATAAATAGACCCAATTCTGCATTCTATTCTTGCTTGCTTCATCGAAATGAACTCATCTATATTAAATTTCTTATGATTGTATGCAAATGATTTAATTAGGTTATATACAGCACTTTGTACAAAACGGAAGTAAAACGAAGACAGTGCTTATCGCAGCGTCATGACTTACCCGCCCTCCTTTCTCGGGGTAGCACTGGCAGCCCCCGCTGCAGTCTCGGCCTCCACAGGGCACGTCCAATTTCTTCACACCCTGCAGAAACGAAGCAGAAAGCAGAGAACGTTACCTACTGCCCTCCAATCGCCACGCAGGCCAGAATGCCAGCTGCTGATAGTCCTTCCACTCCTAACAACTATTCAGTCAAAACCCTCACTCAGTCTTTAAAGAAACAGAATTTAATTTTTAGAGCAGTTTGAGGTCAGTAAGAAAAGGTATGGCGTTTCACGCACAGCTCCTTCTGCCCACACCTCCCAACTATCAACTTGCCCCCCCCAGATGGGCCGAGTGCTACAAGCGGTCAGCCTCCACCAATGCACCATCACCACCCCAAGTCCACGGCTGACATCAAGGCCACCCTTGGTGCTGCACATTCTAGGGTGAATTAGCCTTTTTTCAGTGCCTACTAAGTGCCAGATGCCAAGCTGCATCCTGGGGCTCAAAAGTCAAGGAGAACATTCTCCAGGGATCCTGTGTGAAGTGAGCCTAAGATAAGGTGTTCTGGGAGAGACGTCCGAGGCTGGGGAGGATGGTCAGGGTGACTGCCCGCGGCACTCTGCTGGGCCTCGTGACAAAGCCCAGACCTACTGAATTGCAGGGAGGGGGCTTCTGATCCAGAGGCGGAATTTGCAAATACAGCTGGTGGGATGACACAGCCTCCCCCCATCACAGGGAACCGCCCCCCGTCACAGGGAACCGCCACCCACGGAGAAGCCCTGCCTCTTCCCCTCCCTGAGACTGCTAACTTGGGGTACAGAGAGGGCGGGGTTGGTGGTGAGGTTTTTCCTAAGTGTTTATTCAGCTGGGTTGGGGTGATATCGTCGAAGTTTTTGCCAGTCCCTGAGATGTCACTCTTTGATGACTTTAGTGATAACGGGGGCAGTTCTCTGGCTAGACAATTCCAGCGAGGAAAAAGGCATTTCTTGCCCTCTGTCTCAGTGTCTCAGGCACGAGGTGGACATGCAGACTGGACCGTGTCTGAACTCCTCCTTTCAGACAGCGTCCACAGTACTAAGTGTTTTGAGTCGGAAATGACAATCAGCTTGGCCCTCTTTCTCCCCTCTCTGGTCAGCTCTGCCCACCTGCAGCCCCATCCCACCCCCCACAGGTGAGTTAGTGCAGCTGGTCCCCAGGGAACCTCCATCTGGCTCCTCAGTCTTGGCCAGGTGGTCCGGAGCCCGCAGGGAGCCGATCCGTAGGGGACCCTGGGCGCAGTGAGCCCTGGTGAGCACTCGGCCAGACCTAATGGTGCAAGCAATGCCCCGACTACAGAAACCGCTCCAGCTCAACAACATGGCATTTCACCAGGGCAGCTCCTCCCCTTCCGAGTTGAGTCCCAGTGACGAAACAGGGGTCCCTTGGGGAGTTCTTCTGTCTGGTTTTTGGGCTAACACATTGGTCAGCATTCTCCCAGCTCCCCAGGGTTCGCGGGGAGATGCGCATGGGGCTGCCTGGCCGCCTCGACACCTCCTGCCAGCACAAGCCTCCTGGTAGGTCAATGCTGGGGGGCACAAGTGAGCTCTGACTCCATGCTGCCTGGCGGGAGCATCATCGACCTCATCAGAGATGTAGTGTCCTTTCTGTAGACAGGATACATCCCTTTGCTAAGTACTTTCTATGGAGGGGTGGTACTGGAGAGTTTCGTTGTTCTTATTCTTTCCCTAATCTAATATCAGCTGCATCTGTCACTACTTTGAAGAACTGGAAACAAAAAAAAATCTGAAGATCTCAAACTCTTTACAGAAACCAGCACCTCTAAAGTCTTCTGAGACTTTTGGTATCCTTCTGAGCTGAGTCAGGCGACGGGAGAGCATAAGAGTAAACACGAATGGGTAAGGGGCTTCCCAGGAGGTGCTAGTGGTAGAGAACGTGCCTGCCAGTGCAGGAGACGTGGGTTCAATCCCTGGGTCTGGAAGATCCCTTGGAGGAGGACATGGACACCCACCCCAGTGCTCTTGCCTGGGAATTCCCAAGGACGGAGGAGCCTGGCGGGCTATAATCCGTGGGGTCGCAACGAGTTGGACACGACTGCAGCGACTTAGCTCACACCACACACATGGAGAAAGTCCTTTCACGCCCTCCAAATGCGATGCTAGGCATTTCCCATTTTTGTGTGGCTTCAGTGTTTAACTACAGTGGGGCTCATTTTAAAACCGCCCGACCCTGGATATCTGGTGTTTACACATCCAGCTGCGGGCAAGCCGTTGGTGCGCGGATTATCCTGAGCACCCAAGCGAGGAGCCTGGACTCACCGCGCTGGACTTTGTCCTCTGCACGACCGGGACGTGAATAGGCGTGCGGGCAAGGCGAACTCGGCTCACACGATCATGATTCACTTACAGTTGCTTGGAAAGGGTAGGGGGACTCCTCAGGCTGAAGTGAGAAGCATACACTCCTATTCCCCATCTGGGGTTTCACATGTTATTTTTAATTTTGATTTTAAAGCCACTTGCCAAATCCCTGTATATAAATCAATGGTCGAAACGATTTTAATGGCTTCTAATCGACCTAACAGATTTTCTGTTCTAGCTCTAGGATATGCCCTAGATTTAGTTATAGAAATGCGCTCATAACCTGCTCAAAATTCAACAGTGCTTTCTGCCTTGGGAACAAGGCTTGCAGGCCTGAAGACTCCCAGTCTCCATACTTCTCAGCCATGAGCCCAGGGCTCAGATACCCTGATTCAGGACGTGGGGGAGACACTGTTGAGAGGTAGCCCTCCACCTGATAAGCCAATTTCCATCCTGGAAATTTCAGCCCTCATGTGTATGTTGGTGTGTGTGTGTGTGTGTGTGTGTGTGTGTGTGTATGTGTGTGTGTGTATGTCTGTTTGTGTGTGTATGTGTGTGTGTGTATGTCTGTTTGTGTGTGTGTGTGTGTGTATGTATGTCTGTGTGTGTGTGTGTGTGTATACGTCTGTTTGTGTGTGTGTGTGTGTGTGTATGTGTGTGTGTATGTCTGTTTGTGTGTGTATGTGTGTGTGTGTATGTCTGTTTGTGTGTGTGTGTGTGTGTGTATGTGTGTGTGTGTATGTCTGTTTGTGTGTGTATGTATGTCTGTTTGTGTGTGTGTATGTGTGTGTGTATACGTCTGTTTGTGTGTGTGTGTGTGTGTGTGTGTGTGTATGTGTGTGTGTGTATGTCTGTTTGTGTGTGTATGTCTGTTTGTGTGTGTGTGTATGTGTGTGTGTGTGTATGTCTGTTTGTGTGTGTGTGTGTGTGTGTGTGTGTTTCCATCAGCGTCTCACACATCCCACAGAGGGGCTCTTAAGAATTCCAGCAGCAACAAGAGCCCTAAGCACCACCTTCTGGAATGTCAGATCTCCAGGATGAACAGAAGTATTTACTTCTGTAGGGCAGGGCACGTGCTCCAGACGTCTCTTAGAGGCTGAACAAGTCTCAGGCTGAGCCTCGGCATTCTCTGGAGAGGACCTGGGCTCTGGAACATTCTCAAGACACAAACGCCCTCCTGAGGCTCTCAGATGAGGAGTGTGTGAAGAGCTGTGTGTCTGTGTTCCAGCCCCAGGTGCCCACCCCCCCCAACAGGAGAACAAAAGCGCAGACCAACCGCTGCCCAAGCCAAGCCCTCATGTCCAGCCCTGATTCCGTGACTCAACACAACTCGAAGACACGTCAGGGTCCTCTTGCCAGCGCCTTAATAGAGATGACGTGCTTCCTCCCCACCTACACCCACCTCAAGAGTCTGCCCGCCACCCTCGCAGATGACAAGCTAGCCCCGTCTAGACCTTCAACTTCGGAGTTTCCAGGACAGCGCGCTTCTACCCGTCAGGGCCAAGCTGTCTCCGAAACATCAATCCACTGCTTGTTAGTTTCTCACCTCGGTCCCCGCAGGTCACTTGGTGCGGAGCAATACTCCAGCAGCAGGGCTCCCTGAGCCCCCTGCGGGTCACCCAGCATCTCAGGGGGAGACGCAGCTCCAGGGCCTGGAAGCTCCCGGAGAGCCCCTGCCCTGGACCAGCTGCGTCTACTCAGCAGAGCTGGCCAAATGCTCACCCTGTTGTGAACGTCCTTCATCCCAGGGCAGGCAAGAGCTCACGGACCAATGGAACCAATAATGCTGCGAGGACTCCCAACCTTGGAGAATGTTTGAGTCCAGTCTTGACATCTCAAAAAGTGCTTCGGGGCTAATGGATGTGGTTTTGAAAGATGAAAGTGAATTATAAGTTTGGGGAAGTCAGAGAGAAGCAGCCTGAACGTAAAGAACCCAGTAAACCAGAAACATCTCTGCGCTGCATCTGGAGGAGATGAAGGGCAGGTAATCTCCTTTCGACAATTGGGAACAAAACCTGTGCTGGCAAGGAAGAAAGGGGGCAGGGAGGACGGACTGGTTGATTGAGGGGAGGCTCGGACAGAGCGTCAAAGAGGCAGTCCCTCCACGCTGGATAAACCGCTGCTCCCTCCAGACCCTCGCTACTCCCCCCTGCTGTGTGGATGCAGCCTCGGCACCGCCCTCCTGCCGGTGCCGCTCACGACTGCAGACCCCGGCCCAGGGTTCCAGCAGGGTTTCCAGGTAAGCAGGGATGATGGGCTGGCTCTAAGAAAGGGGATTTGCTTGGAGACAATGAGACAATGCAAACCACTGGGCCATCTCTTCAGTGGAGCAGAAACTATTTCCTGCAGGGTCACCAGGGCCCTGCCTAAGGCGGACCCAGGCATGACCATCCTAGACACGTGCCAGCCCTCGACATCTTTTGACTCCTGCCACCTGGGGTGTGCTCAGGGTGGCTCTGGGCACTCAGGACTCAGTTTGAGCTTATAATCAACCATAGGACCACAAATTTCAGTTCTTTTTTCCGTCAAAACATTCTTTTGAGACTCTCTCTCTTTTTTTTTTTTTTTTTTGCTGAATTTTATGCTGTCCTAAATTGGCAGCCAGTGTTGCTGTGCTGATGAGAAATTCAAGGAATTGGAAATGACTTGGGTCGCTTAAGAGCCAACTGGCAATGTAAAGGCATAAGATACATTCTCTAGAGACCTTGTATCATATTCTACCCAAACGGAATGTAACAGATGGTTTCCAGGGCAACATGGAGAGCTCTGAACAAGAGATTTCTTAGTGAGCTTTTTACTTGGGAATTCTTTTCTTTGGAGCCTTGTCTGAATCTTGGCATCAATACACTGTAGAATGATTTAAAAATACATCTATTTGCATGGGCTTTAGTTCATCCAAGAGACAGCCAGATCACCCCCAGATGCATGGTTGAGATTCCCGGGGAAGCTTTTGTGTCTGAGAGAACAGAAGTCATGGAATGTTCTAAGCAAAGCCAGGTTCTAGCTTCCTGAACCAGGCATCTATCAGATTCAAGGAGGGAATTTCTTGCCTTGAGCCACCGGCTCCCTGGCTTCCAGCAGATATGGCTCTGCCGTTTATAACTGGAATGCGGGGAAGAGTCGGAGTGGAGATCCAGAGTGGCAGCTGCAGGATTAAGGGAACACCCGGTCCCACTTTGGGCTGGCCCTGCCTCCTGTCAGAGCAATCTACTGGCATCAGGAGAAGCCAGTATCACGCTGCCTTCGTCAGGGATTGCGCAGGACTGAGCAGAGAGGAAAAGTGCTTCCTTGGCAGCCTGGTGAACAGTAGGTGCCCCTGTGGAGGTATCTGGGGAATAGTCCCACTTCCAACATAGACAGAAGAGCTCAGCGCCACGCCTCCCGATGCCAGATATTTAGGACACTTAAAAATAGGCTTAAACAACCACTTGAACGTCAGAAAATAAAACACACAAGTGACTTAGGCTCTTTCAGACCAGCTATTTCTCAACCGCCTGTGTGAACCACCCATATGTATCAAGACAACAGACTCCACGGACGTGCACCCTGCTGTCCGCAGACGGGACGCTCTTTAAAGTCGATGCCATACGTACAGATGAAAGAAAAAAATGCTCACCATTGTTCTCAACTTGCACAGAAGAAATGAGTATTAATCAAATTTATATGAAGATGCAAGAACAAAACTCATTTGTCCCCAAACAAAGAATATTCTGTCCTCCACATGTTCCAAGAAACGTTTTGTCCAAGAAAGCCTTTTTAAGCCAAGCTACCTCCAGCCAAAAAGTGCAGATCTGGAGGGAATTTACAGATATTTTACCATTTGATTGCCCCCAGCACTCACCCGGAGCTTCCTGTATGGAGCGCTATTGAATAACCCATTCTAACCGACAGAAAAGACAAACATTCCTTTTTGTTAAAAAGTAATTATCTTTCACATTTTAGGTAAAAAAAAAAAATATATATATATATATATATATATATACAAGTCTTTGTCTTTGTCACAAGTCCAGGCAAGCTGAACTTTCTAAAAGTATCCTTCTAATCCAAAAAGAGGCCGACAAGGAGAAAGCCAACTTGGGAACACAGTTCCCAGTAAAGTTCTATTACTTTATCAAAACAGGAAATATAAGCCATTTCCGCACATGCAGCTTTAGAAATTAAGGAAATCATTCCAACATAGTATTAGAAAGACAGGGTATATGGCAGAGGAAGTGTGGAACACAGCCACTCCACACAACAAAACGCTCCTCTGCTGTAGGCTGGGCGGGAAGTCCAGGGAGTCCGGCTGCCTTTGTCCAAACTTTCAGGGGTGCCCAGAATAAACACGGGGACTCTAGAATGGCCCTAAGATTGCCACCAGCCGAAAGCAGCGGAGTACCTGACGGACAAAGGGGTCACCCATTTAGATGAGCCGCCCCAGTGGGCTCTGATTGAGTACCAGGAGTGCGGTGAGATCCCTCCTCCTGGGCTGGGGGGTCTGGGGGAGGCAACAGGGGAGGGCTGACGCTGAAGCTGAAGCTCCAGTCCTTTGTCCACCTGATGTGAAGAGCCGACTCACTGGAAAAGACCCTGATGCTGGGAAGGATCGGAGGCAGGAGGAGAAGGGGACGACAGAGGGTGAGACGGTTGGATGGCATTACCAACTCAATGGACATAAGTTTGAGCAAGCTCTGGGAGTTGGTGATGGACAGGGAGGCCTGGCGTGCTGGAGTCCATGGGGTTGCAGAGTCAGACACGACTGAGTGACTGAACACTGAAGTAGGGGAGGATGCTGCGACGGGAACAGGGAACCAGACAGGATGACGGCAGTCCAAGGAGAGACGCTGGGCACAGGCATTTCAGGATGCAGTCGTCAGGCCTACCCGTGCTCACTTACGCTTGCCCGGGTGTGTGGGCACCTGCGGAGGCCACTGCTCCTGCCCGCAGGGCCGGCAGGCCTGGGAGGGGCAGCACTGGAGGCCCTCACCCACGTCAGAGCAGCAAGCCGTCTGCGCTTCTACCCAAACCTGCACACTTAGACGCTTTCCTGAGCACGACCAGCCAACTTCTCCACCTCCTCTTTCTTCCCAGGTGACTCAGGCGAGGTGTGTTTTCCTAATAGAACTTGCCATCAATAAGACAGTGAGTGTGCTTCGCAGAATCCGCCTGCCAATGCAAGAGACCATGCTCGGGTTGGGAAGATCCCCTGGAGGAGGAAATGGCAACCCACTCCAGAATTCTTGCTTGGAGAATCTTGTGGACAGAGGAGCCTGGTAGGCCATGGTCCATGGGGTGGCAAAGAGTTGGACACGACTGAGGGACTAAACAACAGCAACAGTCAACAGCACAGCAGAGGCAGCTGAACTTTAATGCTGGGGTTGGGGGCCGACCGGCAGGGCTAACGCAGAGACCCCAGCAGCATCTCTGGAACTGGACAAGATGGGGGCATGGCTGGCAGACCAAAGGCCAGAACACGCTCCCCAAAGATACCGCTCGTGCCGGTGATGCTGAGAGCGGGCTGAGGACAGCCGCTGCCCTGGGGGGAGGAAGCCCCTGCGGGTGCATGCAAAGCTGGGACGTGCAAAGCTGGGAAGCGGACAACCGACTTTGTCAGAAGAGGGCCCGGGTGGAGTCCAGGCGGGGTGGCCCCCTCTCTTCTGCCCCCTCCCCAACACAGGATGGGGTTGGCGGGGGCCGCCCAGACCTGTGGGGTGACGTTGTGGCTGAGGCCGCTGGCGCCCTCACACCAAGGGGTCATGGAGATGAGGTGCAGGCCCTGCTGCTGGCTCGGAGCCCCAGACGGTGGCATGGCAGTGTGGAGCAGCCAAGGCTCCCTGAGAAACACCTCGCCCGGGGCCAGAATGATCTCAGAGTGCGGGTGGGCCCGCTGCAGGTGAAGGCAAGCGGGCCGCCTGGCCGAGCGAGGGCGTCTCCCATCACACTCCCTCTGTCCCCCGGCCTCGCCTCCCCTCCCGAGACGGGATGGAGGGGCCCCGCATGTCCCCTCTGCCGGGGGGCCCGGGTGGGAGGCGCTGCAGGTGTCCATGCGGGCCACTCCGTCCAGAAGCATCCCTCCCGCTTCCCTCTCACATCGGCTTCACCCGACGCGAGTCCAGGCTTCCCTGCGGCTCCGCCATCCCGGTGCAGACCCGGAGATGACTCATCTCACCCAGCAACTGGATATGCACACATAGAAGCAGCAGGGACATGGAAGGCGAGCGTGCTGCCGTGGTCAGGAACCAGGGACCGCACAGGCTGGGGTGGGCTGGGCAGTGGGCTCGACTGGCAGCCTCAGGAGTGGGTGCGGGGCCAGGAGGGGCTCTGCAAATGGGGCTGATCCCGCCTTGAGGCAGGAAGGAGGTCCCGCCGGGAGCACAGGTTGCCTCCACTTGAAGGTGCTTCTTCCCATCACCAGGTCCAGCTCACCGGAGCTCCAGCCCCTGTTCACGTCTGCATCCTGTCCACGCTCTGGAATCCGTCACCAGCACTCTGCTGCAGCTACGGTCTCAGCTCCTACGACATCCGATTTATTTTCCTTGTGTCTCAGACACGTTTATGAATCTACGGCTCAATTCTACGTTGAACCAGAGCTCATTCCCTTGATTCCGAAAGTTGCTCTTGAACCTCCGTGTGCCTGGGCTTCCCTAGATGTTGACTTACTGGATGAAACAGTCTCAAAAGTCTCATGTGAGAATGGGATCTTTTTCTCGTCCAGTGTTTGAAACAGGTCATCCAGGCTTCCACAAAAGCCCCCCATCGCCAGCCCCACTCTCAGCCCCCTTACCTCCCCTTGGCCACCATCGCTGTGATCACGGCGCCTGGGGCAATGCCAGTCTGTCACGGCGCCCGGGGCAATGCCAGTCTGACCAACGACTCAGGCAGGCTGGCTGCATCTCGGCGTCTGTTCACCCATCACTAAAGCCCGTCTTCCTGATGCCTCTGTGATGCTGCCACAAGCGTGCATCATGT
This sequence comes from Bubalus bubalis, assembly GCF_019923935.1. NCBI lineage: Eukaryota > Metazoa > Chordata > Mammalia > Artiodactyla > Bovidae > Bubalus > Bubalus bubalis. Next base: position 2,100,329 of record NC_059169.1, read on the forward strand.
GAGAGCCCGTGTGCACGCCGGCCACCTTGCAGGAGTTGGTGTGCAGGAGCATGCGCGCGCACACACACACACACACGCACACACACGCACACATGAGCCCAGGCGGATCGACGCTTCTGTTTGAAATCGTTTGCCTGCTGTTTGGGTTTCCTTGGTGGGTCCGTCAGTAGACCAATTTCTGGAGGTCCCCCTCCCTCCATCCTTAATACAGGTGGTCACCATTCTCGCTTTTATTAATCACTCATGCCCCTGTTCACTCACGGCTGCTCTAACAGAACACCAGCCTGGGCAGCTTATAAGCAGCAGTACTGTATTTATCCCGGCGCTCGAGGCTGGAAGTCCAGGATCAAGGGGCGATTGGGCGCCTGTTTTACCCACAGCCGGCTTCTGGCCAGATCCTTACGTGGCCGGGTGGGGCCTGAGAGCTCTGTGGGCCTCTTCTGTTAAGGACATTCGTCTCCATCGTGGGATGCCCTCCTGAAGGCCCCACCTCCTAATACCACCACCCTGGGGTTAGGACCTTGGGGGGTGGGGGGGGCACAAACACTCAGACCAGAGCAAGGGGCAGGGTGGGCGCGTGCGTCCTTCTGCGGTTAACCCTCTGGTTTCCAGCCCGCCCGACACTCCGGTGACAAGACAGCGCGCTCTGTTTCCATGTCCTCTGCTCCCGACTCCCCGCTCTGCCCTGGACCAGCTGAGCTGCGCCCGAGACCGAGCGGCGTGCGTCCTGCCCCCTCCGTCCCCCGTTCCCTCACTCAGCTCCAGCGAGTGCTTCGTAAAACATCTCCACACAGCGGTGGAATGTCAAGGATCTTCAGCACCTGAGCGCGAGCACCTCTGGGAGCCCATCCTCCCTGGGAATGTGCCTTCGGCCTGGAATTCTCTCCCTCCCGCCTTGGCCTCGCCATCTGCAGAGCTGAAACCTGCTCCCTTGAACACACCAGCCACTCGCCCTCCGGGTCAAGGAAGTCAAGCTTCTGCAGATTTCACCTCGGCCCTGCCCATTCTTTGTACATACGGGTGTTTCTGCTACAGCGTAATGTGGGACTGTTTCTGAAAGACCCTCATGTTCTGCAAGATGACACCTCAGGCTGACAGAGAGTACAGAAAACAGGGCTAGAGGCGGACCTGGCAGCTTTGAACCAGGGCACTAGAGTTGCTGTTCAGTCGCTCAGGCGTGTCCGACTCTGCGACGCATGGACTGCAGCACGCCAGGCCTCCCCGTCCATCACCAACTCCCAGAGTCTACTCAAACGCACGTCCACTGAATCACTGACGCCATCCAACCATCTCATCTTCTGTCGCCCCCTTCTCCTCCCACCCTCAATCTTTCCCAGCATCAGGGTCTTTTCCCAGGAGTCAGTTCTTCGCATCAGGTGGCCAGAGTACTGGAGTTTCAGCTTCAGCATCAGTCCTTCCAGTGAATATTCAGGACTGATCTCCTTTAGGATGGACTGGTTTGACCTCCTTACTGTGCAAGGGTACTAATGCCATTATGTCTAATCCCAGTAAAAGTAAGAGAATGGTTGAACAGACATGTCAAACTCACGTTCAGTCAAGAAAGTGAAAGTGAAAGTGTAGGGCGCTCAGTTGTGTCTGACTCTTTGCGACCCTCCGGACTGTAACCTGCCAGGCTCCTCTGTCCATGGGACTCTCCAGGCAATAATCCTGGAGTGGGTTGCCCTGCCCTCCTCCAGGTCAGCCAGGAAGGGCTGCAGTGGGTGCAGTGCTGTGTCTTACAGAGAAGTGAGGGCAGAGGTTTGATGGAAGCGGAAGTCAGGAGGCGTTACGAGTGCTCAGTAGAGACAGCAGCAGCCACTGGGCAGAGACGGGGAGACCCAGGCAGCGGGGGGGCCTGGGAGGGGAGCCGAGTGAGAGAGGGGGGTCCCCAGGCTGGAGCGGAATTCTGGGGGAGCTCACTGTGCACCTGGGGCTTATCTCGCACCCCACCTCCTCCCGCTCCTCCATCACCCAGTATGCCTCCCAAAAACCTGCCCGACTGACCCTGCTCCCCTGACATCGTCCTCTTGATCAGCAACTGTCCACCTGCAGATGTAGTTACACAAGATGCAGGCAGCAAAACAGGCCAGACTGCAAAGCTCTTCCTCCCTGTTCATCCAGGCTTCCCTGCTCAGGAAGGATGGGGAAGCCTGGCGTGGGGCAGTCCGTGGGGCCGCGAGAGTCAGACACGACTGAGCGGCTGGAGAATAAAAACAGCTCCTCTGGGTGTCGGTGCTCTCTTCCGATCAATAATAGGAAAATCGGCCACATGAAAGACTATTTTGGGGACTTCCCTGGCGGTCCAGTGGTTAAGACTCTGAGCTTCCTCTGTAGGGGGCACAGGTTTGATCCCTGCTCAGGGAACTAATATCCTGCATGTTGTGTGGCGCGACCTTCAAAAAAAAAAAAAAAGACTGTTTGTGATGAAGGCTAATGCCATTCAGTCATTTTCATAGCTTGAGGGGTAGAGTTCTGTGTCTTCTGTCTCAGAGTTGAGGAAAACAACTCATCAGGAGCTTTTAAGAGGCCACCCAGATAATTATAGCTGGAGGTAAGAACTCTGTGTACACACGGTAAAGAGTCTCACACGTTATATTTAGAAAAAATGCCCTAAATATTTATGAACAACTCTGTTTATGCCTTCCTCAGCTATGAGAGATAGTCTCCCTAGACCTCATTCAGTGCAGGCATCAGCTCACACATCACCTACAGTAAGACTTCACCTATTTATACAGCATGTCGGTTCTTGGATCTCTGGCAGTGAATAAAAATGTCTATGTTGTGAGAGTTGGCTATGAGTCTGAAATGAATGTTTCACATTGTTCTGAAGAAATGAAGTGGATACATCTCTTGAAGCTATTTATTCCAGAGACCCATGCCCAGCCTTACAGCTTTGTCCCAACCCCTCCCTCCGTGACAAATTTGGGGGGAAAAATCCGAGAAGAATGGGGAGAAAAGAGACTTTGCAATGCCTTTTCAGAATACAATAAGATTTCTGTTCTGCTTGGGTGGGACCAGCCCAGGCAGGGCAGGTGTGGGTTCGCTCTGGCCCGCGAGGAGCTCCGGCAGTCTGCCTGGGCAGGCTCACGTCTGCATCCGAGCGGCTTCATCTCGGCGACCTTGATGGCTCCCTGGATCAAAGTCTCGGGGCTCAGGGCCAGTGGAGGTTCCACACTAAAACTGCAGCTGCTCCACATACCTGCTGGCCTGACTTCTGGGCTAGAATTTCTGACTTTCTGCCTTTCCCTTTCTCATACACAAACCCGGCCAAGGTGATCGCATCTGGCAGCTTCTGAGGCCGTGTGATACTCCTTTGCATACTAGCAGTGAGGTAGGATTCCTTTGCTATGAGCGAAGCTTCTCTTCGCATTGGCAGGTCTGTGAGTAAAACCTACCCTAAGTCACCGCGGAACCACCTTCCCGGGCCGGCAGCTCTGTGTCAGAGTCCTGCTCCATGTAGAGGCAATGCTGCTATTGTGTGAGGATCATCCATTTGGGTGTTTGACCACTTGGGTATTTCAAGAGGGAATTTTCAATCCCACGCTTCTCTTTGCTCCCTAGCAGGCTGTTGGAAGTTTTAATCTCAAGCTTCTGGGCTACAATCAGGGGACATGTACAACAGTAACTGCGAAATGGACCTACCAAAGAGCAAACCTCCCCGGACTCGGTTCAGACCAAGACTGATTTATTATTTTTTTTAATTTTGAAAGGCATGATCCATTTATCTCATTTTATTTTAGGCTGTGCGGGGTCTGCTGCTGCTCGGGCTTTTCTCTAGCTGCGGGGAGTGGGGGCTTTTCTCTATCTGCGGGGAGTGGGGGTCTTTCTCTAGCTGCGGGGAGCGGGGGCCTTTCTCTAGCTGCAGGGAGCGGGGGTCTTTCTCTAGCTGCGGGGAGCGGGGGCCTTTCTCTAGCTGCGGGGAGCGGGGGCCTTTCTCTAGCTGCGGGGTTCAGTTTTCTCGCTGCGGGGGCTTCCCCAGTTGTGGTTTCCGGGCTCTGGAGCACAGCCTCAGTGGCTGTTGCCCAGGTTCAGTCGCTCTGCGGCATGTAGGACCTTCCTGGACCAGGGATCGAACCCACGTCTCTTGCGTTGGCAGGTGGATTCTGATTCTCTGTGCCACCAGGGAAGCTCCAGACCGAGTATCGGCGAGGCTGATTCAGAATTGGATGCACACATTTTAAGGACTGGGAGCCAGTTCCGTCACACTGATGCATGATACCGTTAATCCAGTGTTTTCACGCTGAACTTCACCTGGCGAGAGGGTGAGCTCTTTCCGGGCCCCAACAGCCCCATGACCCCATTGCCTGGGCCTCAAGTGGGCATGCGGTGCCCACTGTGATGTGGCTGAGGGGGTGCACTCTCGTGGTGCCCTGGCCGCAGGGAGGGCCTGCGGCTGTGAGACCCACCGTCTCCCGTGAGCCCTGCAGTCCCCTCATCTGTACATGGGTAGACCTGCCACCCCAACCTCGCGCGGTGCTTGCGGGGAGGAAAGGAGATGAGCCTGGGGCATGAGCTCAGCGCAGCGCCCGGCACGTGGCAGGAGGCGGTGCCGCCGTGTCCTTAACCTTGTTCTGTCTCACCCATGAAGGGGAGATGCCGGCTCACCTCCATGCTCACCGTTTTGATCCTAGGACAGAGGGCCTGCGTGCTTAGTCGCGCATTCATGTCTGACTCTTTGCCACCCCGTGGACTGTAGCCTGCCAGGCTCCTCTGTCCATGGGATTTTCCAGGCAAGCAAACTGGAGTGGGGTTGCCACTTCCTTCCCCAGGGGATCTTCCCGACCCAGGGATCGAGCCTTCATCTCTCGTGCTTCCTGCGTGGCCAGCAGATTCTTTATCTGCTGAGCCGTCGGGGAAGCCCAGGACACAGCGAGTGCAGAGTTTACACTGCTTATGGAGGTGGCTGCTCGTGCAGACACTTGAGTGTTTGGAAGTCTTCATTTTTTTTTTTTTTTTGGAAGTCTTCATTCTAACAGCAGGCACAGAAAGCTGCATCCACGCAGAGCTCACGGGGTTAACCTTGGGGAGGTGATATTTTAAGTTCCGTGTACCATGAATTTCCCGAAGTTAAGATTTTTGAGAAGGAAACATTTCCTGAGCTAACTCATCTTTAATAATGGAATTCTTCTTCTTTTTATTCAGCGAATAGCTGGCAGAGGCACAGCTTAAGCAGCTCAACTCTGCTGAAAGTTGTACCCAAGGTTAACCAGCGAGTCAAGGTCATCTGGGACGCAAGCCAAGACCTCCTATTCTCTTTCCGTCGCTATGAGCCCAAGATAAAAATTCATGAATATTGTCTGAGACACAAGGCCTGTAATTCCCCCATGTATCAAAAGTGCTCTTATCATATTACAAACAACGAACATGCTGAGACTGTAAACATCCCAGAGAGTGGACTTCCTCAAGTATTTTCAGTGATGTCATCGGGTCCTTCTTTCATATCCGTTTTTATTATGCTCCTGTCCTTTCAAAACACAGTGTGGGCCACAGTACAACAAAAGCCAGGAAACATCGGTCCTCTGGCAACTGGACTGACCTGGGGAGGAGGAGAGACGGGAGAGTCCTCACGCCCGCGACGGAGAGGAAAGGCACCCACTGGACATGGCACCCGGGTCTGGACACCTGGCCCCTCTCTCCCGGCACACAGATCTGACACTCTCACCCCGCTCCCCAGGAAGCGGAGCACTGGGTGGTTTTCATCAACAGAGAGATGCTCCTCCCAAATGTCTTCCAGAAACATCTTTGAGAGCCTACAGCCTGTCATGCTCACTGAGGACCAGGGGTCCGCAGGGGACCAGGCAGAGCTCTGCCCTCGGGAGACTAGGAGCTCACCAGTAGACACTTAACATCACCATACCAGCTCTAACTGGATTGCATGCAGGGGAGTACATGGGCACCGATGGGCACGCAGTTCTCACTGGGATTGCTGTGCTTTTGCCTTGAATTTTGCTTGCTTATCTGTACTGTTTCAGTGGACCTGTCTTCCTGATTAAAGTATGTTTCCAGTCATTTCCAGATGCCAGGTGACCTGTCCACCTAGTAGCCTCCTGCTCTTAGGAGTCTTACGAGCCACAAAGAAGGCTGAGTGCCAAAGAACTGATGCTTTCAAACTATGGTGCTGGAGAAGACTCTTGAGAGTCCCTTGGGCAGCAAGTGGATCACACCAGTCAATCCTAAAGGAAATCAGTCCCGAATATTCACTGCAAAGATTGATGCTAAAGCTGAAGTTTCAATACTTTGGTTGTCTGATAAGAGTTGATTCATTGGAAAAGACCCTGATGCTAGGAAAGATTGAGGGCAGGAGGAAAAGGGGGTGACAGAGGATGAGATGGTTGGATGGCATCACCGACTCAATGGACATGAGTTTGAGCAAGCTCTGGGAGGTAGTGAAGGACAGGGAAGCCTGGCGTGCTGCAGGCCATGGGACTGGGATATGACTGAGCGACTGAACAACTTCAACTCAGGAGTCAGGCCCAGGCTCACATCCCTAGGGACTGGCTCTCCAGCTGATGGGCTTACTGGTGTGTTTGCAGAAGGAAAAGGTTTACAGATACAGAGTGGGGGAGGCAGTTTACAGAGCTTCGGGGGACAAGGTTCAGGAATGCTGACGACTGTGGTCACTCGATGAATTGGTGGCTTAGACACCTTGGTACCCAGGAGTCCAGCTCCAGGACAACGCTGGTCATTGCTCCCCTTGGACAAACACTCGTGAAGTGGAACAGCCCTGCTTCTTTGCAGACACCGTCATGACTCAGAGCTTCCTTTTACCCAAAGCACCAGCCTCGGGAGGAAACTCCTACCAGGCAGAGGCTGGCTCCCTGATGTACCATCCCTAGCTGGGCACCTGTGCCAAGGCTGGCTCTTCCTTCTACCAGCTTTCTGCAATCTTTGCCCTTAATAGACAATACTTCTCCTCTCCTTGGTAGCAATCCATAACACCCTAAGAGATTCAGGAAGGGAGGCAGTTCTTTGAAGTCCTGGCCAGCGGTGTCCCTGAGGTCACTTAGCAGACAACGGCAGGAGAAAGGCCCGGAGACCATCAGCGGCTGTGTGCACACCCGTCACACCAGAAGCTGCAGTCTGGTGTGAGATCACGGAACAGTCAAGGACAGAGTGGCCTTGAGGAGTTTCAAATATTCCCTGTCCATTGACAGTTCTCTGCTCCTCAGAATGTCCTCATGAATTACAGGAGTGCTCTGCTTTCTCCTGGAATCGGCCTGGAGGACTGGACTTTTGGGGCCCTGGCTGGGTGGACCACCCTTCAGAAAATGCTGCCCCAGAAACTCAGACAAGACGCCAAAGTCAGGGTCAGTGGGCAGAGTCAACCTGAACCTCATGAGAGGAGCAGAGGCGTTTTCTTCTGACATGACCTACATCCCTGGGTCTTTTGGTCACTTTCTTCTGTCCTTCTTTCTTTTATATTGTTAGAATGAAGTCTTTGGAAAAGGTTGATTTGCTAGAGTAAGAAGGCAGCTTACAGCAGAAGTGCTGGTTGATTTGTGGCCCTACGTATGGAACTGCGTCCTTAGACGCGGCTGCCTCTGGCACTTACAGGGATTTTTCCCTCCCTCCGAGTCCACAGATGGCCCGATGTGGCGCTGGTACTGTGCGAGGCCCCGGGCGTGCCAAGACAACCTACAGGGGTGGAGTGGGGTAGGGGGTGGGAGGGAGGCTCAGGAGAGAGGGGACATATGTATACCTATGGTGGATTCACATTGTTATATGGCAGAAACCAACGCAGCTTTGTAAAGCAATTATCTACCAATTATAATGAGCTAAAAAAATACCAAATGCAAATCCCAGAGCACTGGGATGTGCTCTGGGTTCCTGCATCTGGAACTCTCATCTTCTCATCATGGTGATAACACATTGCATCCTCCTCCAGCGACTGAATGTGGTCCTTTTTTTCCATAAACAATGATTTTCTGCCTAATAGTTGAAAAAGAATTGCCAACTCTCTGACTCACTTAGAAACAAGTAACTGAACTCTCTCTGAGTTCCCTCTAAGCACTTACAAGCCAGTAACAGGAAAGACATCTGAAATAAGTGGCCCCATCGCCCCCCCACCCCACGATCTCAGCTCCCCCCACGACTTCGGGGGAGGAGCCTTGCAAGCTGGCCAGCGGGGCGGCGGACGGAGGCCAGACGGGGATCCAAGAGCACTGTTTGCTACCTTTTATGGGGCACACGCGCTTCCAAAAACTGTCCAGCAGATATTTAACCAAACAAAACAAAGCCCCAAACAAAAAAGCCCGGCTTCTTATTCAACACACGACGTGATCTCCCAGCTGGAGCTGTAGCCAGGAGCTGGAGGCTGGCGGAGCCAAACCTGGGGAGGAGGAGGCGGGGGGGAGGGTGCCCAGACATCGGCTCAGCGCCTGTCTTTAGGGGACAGCGAACCCAAGGCTTTCTTCCTTTGGCAAAGCTCAGGCCAGCCACTCAGGAGAGCAAAGCGCCCTTCCAGGCTGGAAAAGTCATAGATTTCCTTGACTCCTCTGTACTTGCCCTCATCTGAAGGGCCCCTTGGGTCTCACTTTCAGCCTCTCAGAAAAGACCCGCCGTTTCCATAGCTGGGAGGCTGGCAGCACCTGCCCTCCTCCGGCGGGACTCATGGGCTTGGCTCTCGTCCTCTTCGGGGGAATGTCTACCAGTCCACACACCCCTCCTAGGTCTTTCCTCTTAGTCTCAGAGGGTTAGTGTCCTGTCTCGGTACCTGTGCCCTTGGTAACACGTTCTCTTCTCTCTCACACTGGCACACACACACACACGCTCACACACGCATGCACACACACACACACGAACACACACACACATGAACACACACACATGCACACACACACTCACACACATGAACACACTCACACACACACATGCTTTCACACACATATGAACACACATATGAACACACATACACACGCTCATGCACACATGAACACACAGATGAACACACATACACACTCACACACACATAAACACACACATGCTCACACACACACACATGCTCACACACACACACCACTTGTTTTTCATTCCATTTTTGCCCTCTTGGCCAGCTCATGATATCAGATCCCCATCACCACCTGCCTGAGACTCTCAGCTTGAGTTTTTCTAGGGGACTAACTGTCCAGCCTTCACTGCCTCAGTATTCTTTCCCCCTGTATGTTACAGAAGATCCTTTTCTCCAATTATTACAAATCAACTAATGAAATGTTTATAGACTATAAAATGCACGTAAAGTTGACTCAATAATCATTCGTGAAAAAAGATCTAACTTACAAATCAGCTTAGCATGAGGAACTAGACTCAGTATCTTGTAGGGCCCCCCTGATGGCTCAGTAAAGAATCTGCAGGATACAGGGCTTTGATCCTTGGGTCAGGAAGATCCCCTGGAGGAGGAAACGGCAACCCACTCCAGTGTTCTTGCCCAGAAAACCCCACAGGCAGAGGAGACGGAGCACTACAGTCTGTGGGGTTGCTCAGACCCTCAGCAACCAAGCCAAAACCTTGCAGTAACCTACAATGGAAAAGAGTCTGAAAAAGAATGCATACATACGTCTGTGATTGAATCGCCTTGATGCACGCTTAAAATTAACCCAACATTGTAAATTAACTGTACTTCAGTAAAAAAATAAATTTAAAAAATTGGCTTAGGATATAATTTAGCAATAAACAGCCCCTAGAGTGGTAGATGGCCCACTTAGAAAAACTTCTCCCATGGTTCCAGAGGTCTGTAAGATCATGCCATTAGCCCATGAAACAGCAAGGCACCAGGAAGAATGGCGACCTCCAGCTGCTGGCGTCAGGCCCCTGAGTTTCAGGGCGTTTTCACTGAGTGGGCTACATTTACTCTCCACAATTACCAAAGCTGTATTTTTAACAGTTCGAGTGTTTGCTCTCTTCTAAGTCGTTTTGAAAAGTGTCCTGGGAACACAGCACACACAGCAAAGTACCTTCTGCCACACGAGCCCTTCCAATCCTGCTGAGCCCCGGGCTCGTCCTGGAGAGCCTCCGTGGTCAGCCACCTGGAGCGGGAGCTTTACGGCCCTGGGCTTAGGCCCAGGGTGCGGGACGTCCACGCCCCGGCCTTCCAAAGTGCCAGGCCAGGCCAAGCCTTGGGACCAGGCCAAGAGGGTTCCAAGGCAGCCCGCCCGGACCTGCCGCGAGTGGGCTTTCCTTCTGACCCCTGATCCAGCTCCACTTCTGATCCCTGGCCTGGAGCCCCACCCACAGGCCTGTGGCCTGGGCCCGGGACCAGCTCCCTCCCAGCCAGGGCAGGTGCAGCTGGACCTGCGTGCGGGCCTGAGTCTCCACTGCCCGTCAGCTGCCGGCCCTCACTGGGTATTTTTGGTTGGGACAACCTATCCTAAATCTTATTTTTATGATTCCAAACAGCAGAGCATAGCATCTTTTCCACTTAGCCTTAGCCGTGTCCGACTGTGACTCCATGGACTGCAGCTCCCTGCCCATCACCAACTCCTGCAGCTTGCTCAAATTCATGCGCATCGAGTCGGTGATGCCATCCAACCATCTCATCCTCTGTCGTCCCCTTCTCCTGCTGCCCTCACTCTTTCCCAGCATCAGGGTCTTTTCAGTGAGTCAGGTCTTTGCATCAGGTGGCCAAAGTACTTGAGCTTCAGCCTCAGCATCTGTCCTTCCGATGAATCTTTCACTGGACCAGTGGTTTCTGATTAGTAGCGTCCTCGTAGGTGCTTCCAAAAGTTCTAGTGCCCACGCTCCACTCCAGAACTACAGACTTACTACCCTAGGGCTGCATTCTACCGCATTAGAAACTTACGTGTATGTGAGTTGTGACACACAGTGTGCACACATGTGTCAGACGTGTGTACCGTGTTGTAAGGAGAGGTGCATGAACAGACACATACAAGTACAACCTCTGTTCTCATCCCCCCCACTCTCCTTGACCCACTGACGCATCGTGGCTGCCCAGTGCCAGCACTCACAGCAGCATCTGGGAACATGCTTTGTAGCCCACATGGGCACCAGTGTGAGTGTCCATGGAGCACAAGGGGCATAACTGTGCTGCCCACGGAGCCGGTGCTTCCTCACAAACCCTCAGATAGAGCAGGGCATGAATGGCTGTCTCGGGCGGCTCCAGCTGGCTGTGTGTGTGAGACACTGATGTTTCAGATGGTCATTGGGGTCAAGACTGCAGCTAGAAAATGTTGAAACATCTTCGGGAAGGAAGCTCCCCATAAGCTATTTGCAGAGGTGATGCTTCCTGGTGACATCCTGGCTCCTCCTGTAGTCCTCCAGCACAACTCGATGTGAATAAGTGTGTGTTAGTCGCTCAGTCGTGTCTGACTCTTTGTGACCCCATGGACTGTAGCCCGCCAGGCTCCTCTGTCCATGGGATTCTACAGGCAAGAATACTGGGTGGGTTGCCATTTCCTCCTCCAGGGGATCTTCCCAACCCAGGAATCAAACCCAGGTCTCTCACACTGCAGGCAGATTCCTTACCATCTGAGCCACCAGGGAAGCTCGACGTGGATAAAATGGGACGTGTTTTCCCAATAAAGGGACCGAGTGCGTGTTCAACGCTTTACTCCACTCCAAGCCAGGGCTGGCCGGGGGCAGGGCTCAGAAATAAAGTGCAGGACGACGCCTCCTCCGGCAGCAGCTTTGGGCAGGCCAGTTTCCTCTGCTGTCCTGTGAAGTGTCCCCTGCTTCCAGACGCCTATAGAAACCTACCATTCCACTTCATTTTGATAGTCACCCCCCCATTTTCCCTGAATTCATCTCTTTTCATGAATAGCACCATTATATTCCGCTTCCCAAGTGAAGCTCCATTATAATTCCCTGCAAATTCATGAAAGATTGGCTCTTCTTGAGACCCACAATCAGACATGATATCAAAAGAGTCATTAGAATATTTTCCAGGAAAAGAGGAAATGGTCAACTTTTAATTCTCTGTATCAATGTTCCAGAGTAGTGGAGGAAATAATTTGAAACAGCTGAGAGACCAAAAAAAAAAAAAAATTTCCTTTTGCTTTTATTTTTAAACTCTGGGAATTGACACAGATGTGAACTTCCCTAGTTTCTATTTTCATTTACGTCAGTGCTAGGTGGAAAGGTAGTTCAGAAGTACCTGAGTACAGGTGAAGTCGGACTGCACTGCCAACGGCGGTTAATAATATTCTTATTTTTGCAAAGCGTGGTAGACGTGAACGCAAGGCAAGGGACGGTCCAGGTCCCTCAGTCCCAGGCTCAGTCCCTTCCTCCCTGCTCAGCTGGGGACGGGGCTCGTGGACCTGCTCATGCAGAGTCGGCCTTCGGAGGCCAGAGGGGCCCAGTTCTCGGAAGAGGGTACTTCAGCATCTTTCCTGAGGCCTTTCCCCTTGTATGATACTTCTTTCTACATCACTGAGACTAAGCTTTATATGAAAGCCTGCACTCTCACTTTTCTTAACATTTAATGGCAACCCACTCCAGTATTCTTCCCTGGAAAATCCCATGGACGGAGGAGCCTGGTAGGCTACAGTCTATGGGGTTGCAAAGAGTCGGACATGACTGAGCGACTTCATTCATTCACTCATGCTACTAGAAGCTCTTCCTGAACAAAACATCTACAATATGTTGGCTGCATCATATTTGTTCCTAAGCCATCACTTTGCTGACAAAGGTCCATCTAGTCAAAGCTATGTTTTTCCAGTAGTCATGTACGGATGTGAGAGTTGGACCATAAAGAAGGCTGAGTACCGAAGAATTGATGCTTTTGAACTGTGGTGTTGGAGAAGACTCTTGAGAGTCCCTTGGACTGCAAGGAGATCCAACCAGTCCATCCTAAAGGAAGCCAGTCCTGAATATTCTCTGGAAGGACTGCTGCTGATGCTGAGGCTCCAATGCTTTGGCCCCCTGATGCGAAGAACCAGCTCACTGGAAAAGACCCTGATGCTGGAGAAGACTGAGGGCAGGAGGAGAAGGGGAGGCAGAGGATGAGATGGGTGGATGGCATCCCCAGCTCAATGGACTTGAGTTTGAGTGAGCTCTGGGAGATGGTGAAGGACAGGGAAACCTGGGATGCTGCAGTCCATGGGGCCGCAAAGAGTCGGACACGACTGAGCGACTGAACGCCAGCAGTGCGTGCCGGTCCTCGTGACCACGGCCACGACGCTCTGCACAGAACTTCCCAGCTTTCCCAGGCTGTGCATCCACACTAGAAGGATCGAACCTGCTTATCCCGCGAACATCTCAAGGGAGTGAGCTGTAACCACAATGGGGACAGAGAAATGGAACACTCCTCACTTCGGGAGCGGAAGCCAGCTCCCAAGCGTGAAACCTGGATTCCACTCACACTGAAAATGTGCGTGCACAGAATGTGGCCATGGGCCTCCCTGGTCACAGAGGTCACGACGCTGGGGTCTAAAGGAAGTTTTCCGAACAGAACCGGGGACAGGACGCAAGTGCCTCCAGACGCACCCGCGGCAATAATGCTCATGAAGGCTGGGATGCAGGCCACGCCTGGGTGCCTGACCAACAAACACACCAACAAACACGAGCTTCAGAAGCTAGGTCTCTCTTTGAAGGTTGAAGTCCAGTGCTGGCCCCTGACAAGCTCTCAGGAAGGCCTACCCCACAGCTCATCCTAACAGCATAGGCTACTCAGCTCCAGAAACAGAACCGAAGCCTGCACTTGCGGCAGAAGCACTTACGAGCCTCCGCTCTGGGCAGGCCGTGGGCTCGGCACTGTGGGGCACACGCTTAACGTGCCCCGCTGCCTAGGCTCGGGAAGCCGACGCTGCCCCGGGGCCGGGCAGAGCCAGGGGAGTGGGCAGGGGAGGGGGTCTCCTCTCCCTTAGCTTCTCAGCCTCAGCTTCCTGTCTGTAATGGGAGAATCCATTAGCTCCTCCCGCACAGAGGGAGGTAACGAGGCAAGGGCTGTGGGGCACTTAGCCCAGGGTTGAGCGCAGATACGACTTGGACGCCATTGCATCTTAACAATTCTGTGTAATCACCACTTACGGCAAAGCAGATGTGACTGTCTAAGGGCCTTAATAAAAGTGCAGACAACTGGCAAGGAATTCAGATGTGGACCAGTCATGTCACAATAAAAAGCACCCTGTATGGGTGCCACATGCCCAAGGCATCCACGGGTAGATAGAGTTCTCCAGGCAGGGGAGAGCGACCTTCAGACCCAGAAGGGGTCACCGACCGTCAGCAGGAGCCGGGGAATCACTGGCGACTGGGGAGAAGTTGGCTCTCATTTGCTGGGGCATCCACAGCTCCCAAGGAGCAGGCTTGCCCGGGGGCTGGGGCGGGTTGAGACTTTCAAGACAAGAAAATGTACTTCCTGGAGAAGGCAATGGCACCCCACTCCAGTACTCTTGCCTGGAAAATCCCATGGGCAGAGGAGCCTGGTGGGCTGCAGACCATGGGGTCGCTAGGAGTCGGACATGACTGAGCGACTTCACTTTCACTTTTCACTTTCATGCATTGGAGAAGGAAATGGCAACCCACTCCAGTGTTCTTGCCTGGAGAATCCCAGGGACAGGGGAGCCTGGTGGGCTGCCGTCTATGGGGTCGTACAGAGTCAGACACGACTGAAGCGACTTGGCAGCAGCAGGGAAGGCTTCTATTGTAGCTAATGTTGGGGGTGCCACTCTCTGCTCAACCTCTCCATCCATTCAGCCACTAAATTGTCACTGAGCTCCTCCACGTGCCATTGTCAATGCCAGGTGATGGGACTGTTCATGCCCATGTCCATGTCCTAAGTCCATGCCCTTGTGATGCTTACAAACTGATGGAAAGTCACAAGAAAGAAATGCAATGCTCGTAATTGCGACAAGTGCTCTGAAGAAAAACGGGTACCACAGTGATGTTTCCTGAAGAAGGCAGATGTGTATGCAGGTATGTTGGCATGCACATGTGCGTGGGTGCTCAAACACTTATATTCGTATACATATGTGGATATCCACAAACATCCAACATGTGCTTTAAGTTTAAGGGTATCATGAATTTTATTGTCAACAATCAGATTCAAACTGCTACTTTGATGTAATATTGTGCGTAGTCTCTTGGTATTGTGTGTGTCTATTGCTCTTTTCCAACTATTAATAATAATTGACATTTGTTGGGCACTAACAAAAAAAAAAAAAGAAAATGTACTTCCTGTGTCTGGCCTCAGAATCATTAGGACGAATTTCCCTTTAAGGAGCGTGACTAGGGAAGTGCAGAGGGCTGTGCCGATGATCTCCTGGGAGCCGGTAATCAGGGTCTCCGGGGAAAAGGGAAGCGCTGCTGGAGGAGGAGAGCACCCTGCTCGCGGCACCGGGGAGCGTGCTTTCACCAGAGGTGGGGTCCACCTGGAGTGCCCCAGTCAACACCCATCCTAGAGCAGGCAGGAAATGTTTGGAGGAGAAGAAAAGTGCTTCCAAACGTTGTCCCCTATGCAGAGAGTTAGAGGAGAGTTGGGTATGGAGAGAGGGGACCCAACACGTGTGCAGGTACAGAAACGCACCCTCTATCGGGAAGGGAAGAGACCTTGCTACGCCCCATCTCACTGTACGCCCATCAGGAGGCCCTGGGCTCAGTCACGTGGGCTGGACCTGGGGTGGGGGTCAGGGCTGCAACAGGGCGAGGAAAGTCGTCGTGTTGTCCCAATGCTGAGAGGATCTTACGAACAAAAGATACACAGTTGTCTTTCTGTGATGGCGTGAAGTACATTTCAGCCCCCGGATGGGGGGTAAGGTAGAAGGAAGTGGAGGGTTGCCATGGAGACATGTTTCCCAACGACAGCACCAGGAGCCACTGAATGGCAGCCGCACCCCTGCAGTGGCCACAAAGCCGCACCCCTGCAGTGGCCACAAAGCCGCACCCCTGCAGCGGCCACAAACCAGAGGTGGAATGTGGGCACAGCTGGCGCAGAGTGGGTCTTCTTTGACTCCCAGGAGTATTTCTTAGGGTGATGGGTAGACCACAGGCACACCTACAATTTCCTCCACCCTCTACCTCTGGGACACATCCCTTCCAGAAATGAGTCTTGTCGGCTCCTATGAGAACCCCAGCACCTCTCACACCCACTATCTTGCTGGCTCAGAGACAGGACTTACATAACTACTGTTGGAATGTGGGCTTCTGGAAATACCACTGTGTTCAGGTAGCGATGAATTTCAACGGAGCCCAGCCACAGACTTCACCGTTGCTGGAAGTAAGTACTCAATTGAAAACACGGCTGATGTAAGGAAACACTCCAGGCCAGCCATGCAGGACCCCAGGGGACGCTGGACGAGTCACTGCTCACCTTTCACAACATTTCTCTTAAGGATGGCGAAATATGGTCCAAACAGAAAAAGTGGTTCTTTTATTAAAAGTGAATGTATCAGAAGATTGGGTAGATCCACATCTCTGTGAGCCCAACTTTTCTTGCTTTCTATCTGCCAGCGCTTCCCTTAAGAATGACATCGACATTTAACACCCCACAATCAACACTCAAACCCAGGAGGACAGAGGACAGGAGGTGCGCCGGTGCTGCGTGAGACAGCCGTGTGCAGGCACTGCCGCGCTGATCTCACCACAGCGCTGGCGCCACGGGCCACGGTGCCTCCACCACTGTGCTCCTGGCTTACTTCTCTCTGCATTTGAACCTTAATCTAAATCTGATGAAAGATGAGTCAGGCCTGGAAATTTTTTCCTATGGCAATTTCTATTACATGATAGTCCAGTAAGCTATTTTGGGAACTGTACAATATTATTTTTTATTTTATTAAAAATTTTTAAATGGAAATATAGTTGATTTACGATGTTGTGCTAGTTCTACGTGTACAGCACAGTGACTTAGTTCCACATAGGTTGACTAAATGGACAACCTAGAAGAAAGGGACGAATTTTTAGAAAGGTACAACCTACTAAGACTGAACCAGGAAGAATTAAAAACTATGAACAAACCAATTATCAGTGCAGAGATTTTTAAGTCAGTTATTTAAAAACTCCCAACAAAAAGTCCAGGACCAGATGGCTTCACAGGTGAATTCCACCAAAGGTTTACATAAGAGTGAATACCTATCCTCTGAAACTATTCCAAAAAATTGCAGAGGAAGAAACATTTCTGAACTCATTTCTGAACTTATGAGGCCACCACCACCCTGATACCAAAACCAGACAAAGATATCAGAAAAAAGAAAACTACAGGCTAATATCACTGATGAACATAGACGCAAAAATCCTCAACAAAATACCAAACCCCAAAATACATGAAAAGGATCATACACGATGATCAAGTGGGCCTTATCCCAGGGATGCAAGGACTTTCCCGTATCTACAAATCACTGTGATACACC
Source organism: Bubalus bubalis (assembly GCF_019923935.1). Lineage (NCBI taxonomy): Eukaryota > Metazoa > Chordata > Mammalia > Artiodactyla > Bovidae > Bubalus > Bubalus bubalis. The sequence continues at coordinate 2,117,623 of NC_059169.1, forward strand.
AGCCAACAAACAGAAGAATAAGAACCATATGATCATCTCAACAGGTGCAAAAAAATTTTCAATAAAATTCAACAGGCATTTATGATAAAAACTCCCCAGGGAGTGGACATAGAGGGAACATACCCTCAACATAATAAAAAACATATATGACAGACTTACAGCTAACATCATATTCAATAGAGAAAAGCTGAAAGCATTTCCTCTAAGATCAGGAACAAGACAAGGATGCCCACTCTTGCCATTTTTATTCAACACAGTTTTGGAAGTCCTAGCCACAGCAATAAGAAAAGAAAAAGGTATCATAGAATTTTAAAGATGAACCTGGGTTCTGAAGAGCGTTTGTGTAAGTTCTAACATCCATGTCAATGCCTACTGGTGAAGTATACGTAATATGCAGGGGTTTAGAAACCATTTCGTGGCTTGATGTTGCTAATATATTCCAGACAGTACAATAAAGCAAGAAGGAAAAGAAAAAGAAGGAAGAAAAGGTACAAGGACTAAAAAGGAAGATGTGAAGCCATCATTTGCCGATAACACGACCGCATCTCTGGGAAACAGAATTAATGGGTGAGTCTGGGCAAGCACTAACCATAAAAAGATGGTGAAGCTGGACTAGATTAAAATTTGGGGTGCCAGCTCATCAAAGGACTTCGTTTGGAGAGAACCACAGAGTGGAACAAAGTATTTCTAACACATGTAACCAAACAGAGGCTTACTTTTAGAGTAAAGAGCTCCAAGTCAGGACAAACATTTTCTCCTAATTTTCAGGAGAAAATTAGGCACAGTTCTCACATCCATGATCATAGGAGAGAATAACCAAATGGCCAGTGAATACACACCAATCTGCCTGACCTCATCAGTAATCAGGGAAGTATAAATACTGGGGGAGTAAATATAAGATATCAAGTTCTTCTGTTGGTTGTTTTGAATTAGCTCTTGGAATCCTGCCTCATCCCTACTACCGCCCTTGGTCTTGGAGCTCTGTGGCTGTAAGCAGTCTGAATCGGAGAGCTGCTGGGCACATCCCTGCCCACCCTCTCCTCACCATGCCAATCAGGGTCTGATGAAGGAGGGTGGGGCGTGAGTTTGGGTGGGTCAAGGCACTCCAGCCCCACAGACTGCCCAGTTGTGGCCTTGCCCACCATTGACAAGTAGGGAAAATTATGCCTTGCCCTTCCTTTCAACAACATGGAAAGCTTGGAGATGAGTAAGATGCAAAATTGCTGCAGAAAAAAAAATATCATGGAGACTTTGGGTAAGTCTGCTATCGCTCAGGGCAGCTTGTTCCTGCCACCGCTTTGAGCGATGAGAAGGTGAGCCCCAAAGGAACCGGGGACTGTGCGGTTCAACTGTCTTACGTCAGCAACTTCAGGCTTGTTGCGGCCTGGCATTATCACACGGGGTTTTCAGTACATTTTAGGTCCAGTAGACAATGTTCGAGCTGACCTTTGGAGGATGATTTAGGAGCTTTGGGATCTTTCTAGAAGAAAACAGTATCAGTAGAATTCCTTTTGTATACGGCTATATGGAAAGAAAAAACACTTTACTGACTCCAAGATCATCTGCATACCAGGGACGACTGAAATAGCATTTGGATGAGGAGCTGTTTAACGGAGAAATGAAGGAGGTGTAAGACACTGTGGAGGAATGTGGACACGAAGACTCCAAGGCAGCCTAATGGCCTGATTACCAAGTTATGTAGGGAAGAAAGCAGTCAGCCAAAATAGGTCAAGACAGGCAGCCCTGCAGCCAGTTCCTGGGAGAAAACTCGTCTTAATTGGTGTTTTGGAAACTAATTGCTCTCAGGAAAAGAATCGAACAGGAGGCCTTTAATTCAAAGGAACAGGGCCAAGTCTTCCAGCTCTACGGGAGCCAGAGGGTATAGCATCCATCCATCTACCATGGTCACACAGGACCATGCGGCTCAGAGCAGGCTTCAGGGCGGAGGTGGATGGCCAGGGCCAGAAACCCGGGCAGACAAAGAGATGCACTCTGCTTTGAACCATAAGAGAATCCCAGAAATACTGGCCCGAGATGGTTTCAGGCGATTCTCGGAGTTGCCCAGATGAACTGTGAACGAGCAGATGGGGAGTCTCAAAAGATTTCAGGGGATTTGGCCCAATCAAGCTGGCACGGTGGCTGGGAAGGGCTCTGCGGGGTATTGTTCCTGCCCCGACCCCCGCCTGCAACACCTCCCAGCTTCATTCCAACTCGCCACCCACGTCCACAGCGAGCCACCCAAGTCAAACACCGAGTTGCCGCAGTATCTTTCCACCCTCGGCCCGACACCGCAGCCCCTTCTAAACGCTGACACGCCAGTTGTCTGCTTAGTGACCGTTATAATACTGAAAATTCCTTTATTTAGCTTGCTTGAGAGGAAGTCAAGCAGCCATAAGAGGGACTTGCAAAACAATATCAAGTGCCATCCGCAGTTAAAGGGGCCATGGAGAGCCTTGGAATCTTTCGTGGCAACACACAGCACCCATCTACTTCATGAGAAAATTCTTATAGGGCTCCCCAGTCCTGAAAAAGCATAGTGTGTATTTATAAGAAAACAAAACACACACCGCGTCAGTCTGGCCAGTTGCAGCGATATACTGAGTGCCTCCAGCACCCTCGGGTCTGCCTTCAGGAGATGAACAGCTGGCCTTGTAAGACACACTTTGGTGCTGGTTGCAGATGCCTCCTCTGCTCATGATGGAATTACGCGCTTTGCTGGGGTAGGGACCGGAAATGGCTGAGTGTGGTTGTTCTCTTTCCCTATCAACGTCACGGTGGTCCTAACAATCCCTCTCTTTCTTTCCTGGGGTGACTGGGAATACCAAGTGGAAATGTCCACTGAGCTGCACGAATGTGGAATAACTGCTTGGGACAAGCCCTTCGAGAAAAAAAGAGGATCCGACGTCAGCTCTGTCACAACTTGGTGACGTGAGCGTGTCACCGAATCCCCTCCGCCTGGTGACGTGAGCGTGTCACGGAATCCCCTCCACCTCAGCTATAAATAGGATGGCTGCGCCCGATCCGTCTGTTCTCAAGGCTGCGGTGAGGACTCAAGGAGACCCTGGCTGTGAGAGACCTACGAGAAATGCGTAAGGTCAGGACCAGGGACGCGTGGGCAGGGCGCGCCTGCAGCACCCAGGGGCGCTGGGGGAGACCCTCCTCCAGAGACCACGTTTTCTGCCTCCCGCTGACCACCTTCTGTGTATGCTCTCTTCAGAACCACCAGCCCTCACCTTCCCCTTCCCCCTGCTTCTCCCTACCATCTAGGCCTTGTAAGAAAGCCTTGGGGATGTTAGGAGTCTCGTCTCAGCCTTCTGGATTCTCCGAGATAGGTATTCTCAGGAATTTAGGCTTTCTAGCATCAAGAAATCAAAAGCCGAGTCAGTGATGGGGATTGCTCTTGGAGGGGTACAGAGTGATGAAAGAGCCAACACAGCACCTTACACCCCTTTAAATTTAGTATCGCCTTCAGACCCCTGGCATTTAGAAAACCGAATACCCCGGGGACTGAAGCAACATTAGAATTGACTTGATCAAAGGTCTAGACTTCCTGCATTTAACTTCTGCATTTTGTCCAGATGAGCGTGTTGCTTTAATCTCTTGACTTGGTTATGGACTTCCAACACATTGTGCTGAAATAGAAGAATTTATGCTTGCCGTAGTTTATGGGACCTCAGGGAAGTAGGCGCTTTGTCCCATGATGTACTCCTCTGAAGATCAATGGGTTGGACTGGGTAGAATGTTCTGTTTACCATTTCCAAAACAAGCTTTCAGAAACAGTGAATCATGTAATTTACTAAAAAAATGATCTAATATATAAAATGATCTAATCAGTGAAATTAGATGACAGCATTCTTTTACCAAGGCTGGCACTGGACTAGCGCTTGGGTTCACGATTCTACCAGGAGCTAGCTGTGTGGTTACAGGCTGGTATCTGTACCTCTCTGGGCCCCAAACTTATCTTTAGGAGAAGTTTGGGCTAATTGATTCCTAAAGTCTTACCTGTCTCTGACCTTTGACACCTAGGATGACTCCTTTCACAAGGAAAATGCCCTCATATGTCATCTTTCATAGAGTACAATCACTGAAGTCAACATGGTGTTAGCACACTGAATTAAACCTATCTGTACCTTCAATTTCTTCTGAAAGCCCAGTGCTTTATCTTCATATTTTGTGAAAGAAAGGAATGAAATAGAGAAAGATAATAAAATGCTTACTAGACAAGTCTCCACTTATACTGTTTTTGTTTCACTGAACTGTATCAGCCCAGTTTGGCTCTTCCTCAAACTAGAGTGAAAATTTGGACTAATTTTATTTAATGTAGCAGCATTAGATTGAACAGGAAAAAATATCTGAACTGAGGAATTTTGGAAAGAGAAACAAAATTTTACTGATTTGAAAAAACAAACAAACAAGTCAACACTCCAGCTGAGAGGCCACAATCATCACATGGAGGTTCTTCAGGATGCTTCAGACAAACTGATAGCGCTTATCGGAACAAGGGCGTCTCTGGTGGCGCAGCCAGTAAAGAATCTGCCTGCAATGCAGGAGTCCCGGGTTCCATCCCTGGGTCGGGAGGATCCCTTGGAGAAGGGAATGGCAACTCACTGCAGCATTCTTGCCTGGAGAATCCCATGGATACATTGTGCAGGTAAATGAGTGCTTCAGAAGTGCCTGGAGATTTGTTTTCTTAAGTGGGTTAAGGATCTTTCAATTAACTTTTTCAGACTATCCATATTAACTGAAAACTTCTTGTCTATAATTCACTGAAGACAAAGTCATAATTATTAGTCTAGATGAAGGAGGTTTATGGTACACAATTTATAGTTTATAATTCTACCATCACTTAACAACCACTTAAAATATTGACTCTGTTTCGTAAGTAAAATTGCAGGAAAATGTTATAAAAATCTATTTAGACTTTACTCAGTCTATGGGAAAATAATAATTTTGGTGTATGTGGCTGGAAAAGGCAGTTTACACTCACAATTTTATTTTAAAGGGTCAATTTTTAACAGATGACGGCCAAGAGGGCAGATGTCCCTAGGAGCCAGCGCCTTAACTAATGATGGAAATGAAATTAGCTGGGTGTGGGTCACAGCAGGAGAACTATTTCTCTAGGGGGGGCGGTTAACACTCCAGTGACACCCACAGAACGAATTCCTCTCTTGCAACAACAAGAGCCAATGACTCCAAGCTGAATTTCTTTGTTTTTCGTTCCAACACCCCATCTCCAGCTCTTCACTATAAAAAAAAGGTGCCTAAAAAACAGATAACCGACAAGGACCTACTGTGTAGCACAGGGAACTCTACTCAATATTCTGTAATAACCTGCATGGGAATAGAATCTGAAAAAGCACAGGTGTCTATACATGTGTACAAGCCACCCTCGTGGCTCAGACGGTAAAGAACCTGCCTGCAATACAGGAGAGAAGGGTTTGATCCCTGAGTTGACCCACTCCAATATTCTTGTCTGGAGAATTCCATAGACAGAGGAGCCTGGCAAGCTACAGTCCATGCGGTTGCAAAGGACATGACTGAGCAACAAACACATATGTATAGAAAAATATGAACTGTGATGTTAAAAATGCCTGGGGCTCTTTGAGAGGACCATTCTAAGGCATTCTTGGTTCTTTGTCTCTTACTGGCAAGAATCAAATAAATGCAAGACACGGGCCATTCTGACTCTGAGATGGACTGGCCAGCATGGCTGGCTGGGTGGTGCTTTCTGGATGGACTCCAGTGTGGTCAGGGATGTGGGGAGAAGCTGCCTTCACCATACAGAGCCGTGGCCCCTCACCTCTGGGGGTGGGCAGGTGTCACCTGGGGTCTAAGCGGATGACTTAGAACGAAGCTCTGGGACGGGACGCCTGGCCCTCCTCCTCCACCACGTGCAAAGTACAAATTCTGTACCTCGAAGGAGACAGGAGAACCTTCAGGAATAGAGTCTCAAGGGCAGACAAAGATGCACTCGGGGACCACGTGATCAAGTCCACAGGAGGGACCTTCCCGCAGCTGCACAGCCTCAGTGACTGTGCAGATCGAGGGTTCTCTCCCCCCACTCACTCATCCTCCACAGTGATCTCCTTTGCAGACATCTGCCTGACAGGTCTGCCTGCTTAATCTCTGCTTGTATCTCTAATATATGCTTGTTCTACATGGAATTTTCCAAAGGACTCTGCCGGACAGATGCTTTCACTAGAGATGGTCAGACGCATGACTGACCATCACTGGGGGAGATCAAGTGTCATTCCACGAGGAACAGAGCTCCTTGAACAACTCAGAGAGACAAGAGGCTGGAGGGGGTGTGCTGCCAATTTCATTTCAACAGGAAACAGGCTTCAAGTAAACCCTCTGTGACGCAGGAGTGCTGTTTTCTGTTTTTAATACTTGACTCTAAACAGTTACACTGAAATGTGTTGACTTTTGATCAATATATACACTCTCTGGTTTAAACTGTTCAGACGATGATGAGCTGAGGTTGATGGTGTTAAAAAGACCATTTTTTTTTTTTTTTAAATCAGGGATAGATGTGTTTCCATGAAACAGGCCACGATGCCCCCTCTCCCGGCCCCTTCCCTCCCCACACAGGCTGTTTTTGCAGCGCTCAGGGTCAAACTCGCTCCCAGGCAGGACGTGACCCCAGAGGCCTCAGCCAGCCCTACGTGTCAAAAGATAAAACGCTTTGCAAAAAGAGAAATTCCTTAACTCTCTCAGAGAACAGAGGATGAAAACAATCTTTCTTTTATCCACGGCTTTCCAAAAACTGCCTGCGCAAGCAAGCGAGTGGAGCGTGTTTCTGTTTTTCTTGCCGCGCGTTAGAAGACTGGCAGCCCTTTTAGAGGCGAGGGGGCCTGGATGCACATGCTCTGCATGGCGAGCAAGTGGCAAACAGGCCCACTGAAGAGTCACAGGCCCCTGGAGACAGCTGTCTAAGCCTTGCTACACAAATTGCAGTCCCTGGATCAGCGGCAGCGCATCATCACCTGGAGAAGGTTAGAAATGCAGGGTCCCGGGCTCGGCCCAGAACACCGAGCGTGAGTCTGTGGAACCAAACGCAGAGTCTGCCCAGCCCTGCTCTGGCCTGGCTCTTCCGACTCTGGGATCTCAGAGCGGCATTCCACGAGCTTTCTGTGGACTCCATGTCAGGGACTGACATTTCCAGGGGAGGGGGATTTCCCGGGCGTGTCCCCTGCCCCTATCAGCCTCTCAATCCCGGGCCCAGTGGGGAGGCGGTCATGGGGCCAAGTTCAGTTATCACTTTGATTGATAAGTGGGGGTTTGAGTGATGCCCCCCTCCCATTCCATTGGACCGTGTGGTTGGGTCACTGGTTCCTTTTCCACATTCTTACCCTTGACAGAGCTTCCAGAAGCATAAAGGAGGCCACTAGCCAACCTTCTCTGCCCTGAAGAAAAAGCCCAGCTCAGCCCGCAGCCCTCGCTGGCCGAGTGTGTGCCAGGAGACAGCTGGCACCCTGTCTTGCAGAGGAAGCATATTTCGCATTAGTTCGCCTCTGCAGATAAGCCGACGTCTGTCCACCCCAGTAGTTTTCATGCAGCAGCTCAAATTGAGTGCAGCCGCCAAGAGCAGAGCGCACGTCATGGCCGCAGGTGCACGCTTCTGACGGACATGCCCTTGGCCCTGAGCTGGGTGACCTGCACTGGGGTTCTGAGCAAAAAGTCCCCAAAACACTGGGCATGGGTTCTGGCCAGACGCCTGCCTGCCCCTGCCTTGCTGCGCTCCTGTGGCGTCTGGCTGAGCCGTGAGTCAGATCCCAGCCCCCACACTTGACCGGCACTGGGCACCCATGCCCATGTCCCTGCAGCGCACGGGGCCCATGCTCAGGCTCGGCAGCAGGGCAAGCACCCCTCCCTTGGGAGTTTTCTCAGGCCCTCTGCCTGTGCCCCCCACCCCACCCACAGGCTCAGAGGAGGCAGGTAAAGCACGTTTTTGTCTGGCACTCGGTCCCTCTGACTGTTCCCTCTGCTTCCCTGACCCTCACTCGTGTAAACCCTGTGACTTGTCATTTCCGAGGAGCGAGAATTAGAGAGACATGGTCAACACCACCAACTTGCAAGAGGAAAAAAAGCCCCAGCAAAATGGGTGCCAGGCAACCCAGGGCGCCTCGTGCCAACACGTGATATGGTCCCCAGCAGGTGGCTGCTTCTGGGACCACGCCTTCCTTGGGGTGCTGGGTCACAGCCTCCTGACCAGTCCCACCCAGAGAGTGCAGAGGAGATGATCCGAGCAGCCAGCGAGCCTCAGACGAGCCTGTCTTTGGGCTCCTAAACAGTGATGTGGCCACAGGCCCTCAAACTCCACCCCAGAATTCCTGGGGATCAGCCTCGGGTTTTCACTGGACCTACACCCTTGTCCGTTCACGTCTCTCAGAGCGAGAGACCCGCAGTAGGGGCACAGAGCTTGGGCTCAGTGTGCCAGAGACAGGGAGCCTGCAGGACTCGCTCTATCCGGGAGTGATCAACATGGTCCGGAAACCAAGACCCACTTCCAGAGGGACACTGAGCCACGCAGAAGCGGAAAGACCAGTCTCAGGGACCCGAGTGCAGAAGCCGTGTGGCCAACGGGCCCATGTACTTCTTCTAAACTTGACAAGAACCACTGAAACCCATCAGCCAACAAAACAGAACTGAACTGTAAAACAATGCCTTAGAAAAGTACAGGAATATTATTCAGCCTCAAAAAGGAAGGAAATTCTGACACAGGCTACAGCAGGTTTGAAACGTCCAGACATTACGCTAAATGAGGTCAGCCAGACACAAAGAGACAGAGACTCTATGATTCTACCAACGCAAGGTGCCTAAAACAAGCAAACTCATAGAAACAGAGCCTACAGCTGACCAGGGGCTAAGTGAGGGGAAGCAAGAAGGGGCTACCGCTTAATGGGACAGAGCTTCGCTTTGGGATGATGAAGAAAGTTCTGGAATCAGGCAGATTGCCCAACAATGCAAATGTTCTCAAAGCTTCTGAAGGGCAACTTGAAAACGGTTAAGACGGTAAATTTCATGTCGTGTGTGGTTTTAATCACAGGTCTAAAAAAGTAGACAAGCAGCATAGGTTTGCACTAGACAGACACACAAGAGGCCTGGGGTCTCACTAATGAGACCATTTACAAGCGATTAGGTTACAAACACTGCATGTGTATTGTCTGTGATGTATGACTTACGTGTCAAGGTTTTGTTTATTTTCGGGAAACTTATCTAATTTTTAACATATGAAATGCTTAGCAAGAATGAAGAGCTAAGACAACTTTTCAATGTGAGGAGTTAAAAAAAAAAAAAACACACCTCATGGAGCCTGCCTTTTTTCTATGTTTACCCTTTGAGACTTTAGTTAATTAAACCCAATGAGGAAGAAAAACCAACGTGAAGGCAAAAATGTCGGCAGAATAAACAGCCTTAGCCTTCTGTCCTCACTCAAGAACTAGGAGGATCAAGATTTTGCCAAAGAATCTGTAAAAAGGAGACAGACAATTCTACAACTGGATGAAATGTAGGTATAAACGTGTGTACGTGTTTGTGTGTGTGTGTGTGTGTGTGTGTGTGTGTTCAGAGACTCAGTTGTGTCTGAGTCTTTGTGACCCCATGGACTGTACCTGCCAGCCTCCTCTGTCCATGGGATTTCCCAAGCAAGAATACTGGAGTGGGTTGCCATGTCCTCCTCCAGGGGATCTTCCCGACCCAGGGATGGAACCTGCGTCTCCTGCACTGCACGTGGTTTCTTTACCACTGAGCCACCTGGGAAGCACCGTACAGATGTATAACCTCTTTTAAATAAATTTCCTTCCTTTTGGGACACTGTGCTGGCTTTGCTCTCACTTTAATGCACATAGAACGGATGGCCCAGGTTTGACTCTGCTTGAGGAACAAGCCTTTCTAAATTTGAAGCATCACTGCGGTGCAGACAGACATTCCCTATTCTGGAACTTCTAGACAGGAGTCAAGGCGCATCTCAACTGCTTTTACTTCCTAATTAAGGAATTTTGGGACTTAAAAAAAATCCAGAGTGAGCATGACTAACCTTACTTCCTTCCCCCTCTGGAGTAAAGTAATTCATTTATTTCTAGAACATGACATTCCAATTTCTAGATAACAAACCGCTCCCATTGAAAAGCAAAGAAATCCCTCGACAATCACAGTGCAGGAGCTCAGGCTCACGGACCAATCACAGCTCAAGGGCTCAAATGCGGTGCCAATCCAACCACAAGGCAGAGCCAGGTCCAAGGACCGGGTCACCAGTGGCCAGAGGGGCCTTGGACCTCATACAGTATGCTGTGCCTCAGGCCCCAGCGCCTGGGTCTGCGACTGGCCGATGGCTGAGCTTCCGTTTTAATCAAGAACAGATCTGACATCTGTATTTCTGTTCCTGTAACTGAGGTTTTCTGGCTCCTCAGAAAATCACTTGATAGACTATGAAGACTACGTTCTCCCTGGAAGCCGCAGGAAATCCTTTAATGCTTGGAAGGACTGCGTGGTCTCAAGCCCCCAGGGCCTGTTCCTCTGTGATGGTGGGAACCAGACCTGTTCCCTACCATCATTTCAAACATGGATGATTTTTGCCAAAATTGTCATTGTGGTTTTAAACTGTGCAGCATTTCAGAAATGGGAGGAAACGGAACGTGTTTGCTCTTCTGCAGTTTCACAAAAGCCAAGGCAGACAGCCCCCAAATCCCTGCACTGTGTGACTTCATGAGCACAAGCGCATTTCCTTTTCAAGTCTCTGACATTTTGATATTGATAAACAGACATAAAACCTGATATCCACACACACTGGCATAAGGTATACAAACCATTTCAGGCTGTTTGCTGTGAACATTCCTTGTTTTGCATCGGGAAGGGGAGGCTGGGCCATAAAAGCTGATGACTAAGATGAAGGAAATCCTGTCTGAGCTAAGATTGTCTTGGAGAGGTGGGGTGGGGCGGGGAGGGAGGCAGGCAAACCTGGTGGGGGCTGGTAGGAAAGGAAGGTGGATTTCAGACGGGAAAGGAGAGTCTCAGGCCCGTATTTGGACGGTTCTGACAGTCAGGACCATGACCAAGTAAGGAAGAAAAGGATGGGGGTGACTGTCCCTCTGGGACTTCTCGCCGGACTCTTCCTGTTTGAGGGCCCCACTGGCCGCGCTCACCTGGGTGTCCCGGAGGAAACGGGTGGGTGTGTGTCCGTTGCCCCTGACTGCAGGACCCCGCGTGAGCCAGCCCTGCTGATGCCTGTAGGCGAAGGCTGGGGGCGGCCTCTGCCCCTTAGAGGACGACCTCCTCTCCTGAGGCCCTGGGTGTGTCTTCTGTGCCACGGTGCCAAATCAAAGCCTCTTGAGTTTTCTTGCTTTGTTAACTGATACTTGGATCTCAGAATTCTTTGAACAACATGTTCTTTGTAAGTCTTTCCATTTGTTCTGGAAATAATTTAGTCACACCTTGATCTGACTTTAATTAAAATTAACATTCTCTGCTTGGCGGGTGCTTTTCAAACTTGGGAAGTACAAACAGCCATCCAAAGGCTTTGGGAAGACGCCCCGGCACCCATCTCACCAAGTGGATGCACACGCAGTGGGGCCCAGGGGCCCAGCTCAGGCTCCTGGCCTTTCAGCTGCTCCCCCCAGACAGGGTCTCAGTGTCCTGGGTGCCCGTCTGGGCAGGGATGCTCCTCTCCTCTGCCCCCGGGCCACACGCAGGGCTCGTGTGCTGCAGCAATGAGCCCACAAGGGCTCTTCTCCCCTCGAAAGTGGGGCCTCTGTGGGCTGCCTGCTCCCCGTGGACACTCCAGGTGGCATGTCTAACTTACAAATTCCGTCAGACAGTTGGAAACGCCTACCCAATTGCATGTGTGTGCAAACACACACACACGTGCACATACTCAGAACACCGCCCTTCCACTGCTCTTGGCCTGTTCTCCTCGGGTACCCAGACCCGAGCCCATGAAGGACGGATGCACACGGCTTGTGAGTGAACAGTATTCCTAGCAGAGTCAGGTCGTAAATGATCTCACCATGACTTGTGACATAGGTATCAACGTTTCTGTTTTATAGTAATACAAAGAAAAGGAGACAGAGAAAGGAAAAGTGACCTTTTCTGGTCATGGGACTCCAACCCAGATGCTGCGATGCTCTTTAACAGACCACGCCTGTCTACATGTAGATGTGTGGGAACTCCGGTGAAAAACATCAGGACAGAAAACACAGTGGTCAGGCAGACCCCGTGCAGGGAGCCTGGCACTGGCCCAGGAAAAAGGAGTCTGGCATCAGGCTGCTGCTGTCCGGGGGTCCCCTGCACGGCCAAGATAATTTAGGAGGGTCTCTTACTCCCTGGGGGTTTCAGTAAATCTCTCTCCATGTCAGGACTCCCAGTTTTCCAACAGGCTCTCCATCTGCTCTGAGAGGATGCTGTGTTTGCACAGCACCACCCTTGAGTGGCTGCAGTACACTCGTCTCCACTGCTTGGGATTTTGAAAAGGACCCGGAGAAGGACAGTTTGGGGACTTTGTCCTGCTCAGCTCCCCCGCCTGCTCCCGTGTCCTCCCCCGAGGGGCTCTCCTCTTGCAGCCTTTCTAGTCTCTGTTCTCAGTGTTCACAAGCCGCTGGTCATCACGCACGCACACCAGTCCCTCTGCAGAGGGACCCCAGAAAGATGCTCCCTAGAGGTCTGCCTGACGTCGTCTATAGACAGTCATTCTCCTCCTGCCTGGGGAGCCCTCATGGAGAAAGGAGCTGGGGCATCCAAGGGCCGTGTGTGTGTGTGTGTTTGAGAGTGTGAGTGTCTTATGTTCTTTATTTCTCCCTCTTATTTCCATATCTATCTCTCCATCTCTACATGGGTTAGTTGCTCAGTCATGTCCGACCCTTTGAGACACCAAGGACCACAGCCCACCAGACTCCTCTGTCCATAGAATTCTTCATGCAAGAATACTAAAGAGGGTAGCCATTTCCTTAGAAGGGGGATATTCCTGACCCAGGGATTGAACCCGGGTCTTCTGCATTGCAGGCAGATTCTTTTCCATCTGAGCCACCAGGGAGGCCCATCTGTCCATCCACTATCTACCTACCTGTCCATCTATCATCCATCACTTCATCTATCATCATCTGTGTGTCTATCTTTCCATCTCTGTCAATCATCTATATGCCTATAATCATTTACCATCTATCTATATTCCAAATCTGGAGAAGGAAATGGTAGCCCACTCCACTATTCTTGCCTGGACAATCCCATAGACACAGGAGTCAGGCGAGTACCAGTCCATAGGGTCGCAAAGAGTCAGATACGACTGAGCGACTAACATGTCACTTATGTTCCATGCAGATAACAATGTATACATGTATATATGCTGCTGCTGCTGCTGCTAAGTCACTTCAGTCGTGTCCAACTCTTCACAACCCCATGGACTGCAGCCCACCAGGCTCCTCCGTCCATGGGATTTTCCAGGCAAGAGTACTGGAGTGGGGTGCCATCGCCTTCTGCAAACATACATATGTGCATTTTACAAACCCAACATTTTGCGTGTTTTTATCTCCATCAATCATCTATCTACCTGTAATCGTCTATCTACATCCCATGTAGATGATGAGGTAACACAGGTAACACTCGTATGTACCGCTTACATATCCAACATTTTGCATATTTCGAGTGTGCACGCACACCCTGTGCCTCAGATCTGCCGGCCTAGCACCGTGGTAAGGGCAGGGCTACGCAACCAGCCCGTCCTGGGCTTCACTCCTTATTGCCCTTGATAAGTGCCCTAGCATGTGTGCCTCAGTCTGCACACCTGTTAAGCGAGGTGATCGGAACTGTGGGCTGGGATCCGTCTCTGGCACCACACTGCTGTGTTCCTCCCGTGGGAGATTTTAGCTGCCCCTGGGGTTCTGGAATGCTGGAAGCTTCCTTAGGGGCTCCTCTGTCATAAGTTGATCCCGGGGGAGTCCACAGAGACCCTCGTCAGGGATCCCTCCCTTTGTCCAACCTGGAGGCAGGGACAGGGGTGATGGCAGAGGTGGGGAGGGCTGTGGGTCCATCACCTGTGTCTTGCCTTCCATCAGTCTGCAGTTTCTGCCCAGCAGTTGCTCGTCAGCTTTCTTTTCTCCTAATGGACAAACCAGAGCGGGGAGGCACCCAGGGAGCACGTGCCTGTGGCCGTGTCCCCGAGCACAAGCCCTTCCCTCTGCTCACGGGGCCCACACGGCCACACAAAGACAGACACGCACCCAGAAGTGCTCGACACGCAGAAAAACACAGCATTATGTAATTCCCACCAGGTACCAGAAAATCGGCCTGTGTAATCCAACAACACAAATTCTTCCGTAATTCCCACATGGGAGACCACTGACCTGGGCAAAAGCAACAGGATAGGAATTTTAGGGGCGGGGCTGAAACAATCCCTTGGAAAAAATGCAAATCTCTCACAGACAGATCAGCGGTTCCTTTATCATCATGAACAGCTAGCTTCAGCCGGCGAGGGGCAGCATTTAATTGGGGGAAAAATCCACACGGAGGACAGCTGTATTTTAATCTCACCTTCCCTCTCTGCTCCCTGAGTGTATTTCTCATCCAATAGGTCTGTTTCAGGACTTTCAACTCCCCGCCCCTTCACTCACGTCCAGAACGGACCCTTCACTGGGTGCCGACCCCGTTTCAGGCCCTGGCTTGTATGATGCCAGGTGAATCAGACCTGGAGGAAAGATGCTAAGTGCCCAATGCCTTGGGTTGCGGCGTCTGTCACTCCAGTGGAGGTAATTACACGAGTCAAGACAAACGCTTAATGTCTACAGAGGTTATGGACGATGATTTAAAATCCTGGCTCTCTAATGGTAATTTGGGCAGGGGGCACTTTAATTAGACTCTGAAAAAGGTCATTTCCAAGGGACAGACGCTCCGGCTGGGCGTGGGATTCTGACATGTACTACAAGCGGCCTCTGACCGGCCAGGGCAGGGTGTCCTTCACGTCGCGGGGGCTTCAGGCTACTGCGGGGAGTGACAGGGTGTGGCAAAAGCTTCAACACAGAGCTGGCCAGGGCTGCTCTGCTCCTGGGGGTGGTGACAGGGGCGAAGTGTGAGGTGACCACCGCTGGCCACTGGCCATCCTTGCTCCTGGCCCGTGGCTGCAGTAGCAGCTGAGGCCGCTTAATGACTGCTCCGAATTCCTCAGCCACGCAGGGAGCCTGTGCGGAAGGGGGCCGCGGGGACCCTGGACCTGCATCGCTGCTGTCCACCGAGTGTCCTAGACATGCAAGCGGGTGGGCGTGAGGCTCTCCTTTCCTGTACAGCCCCTGGGGACGCTGGCCTGACAAGCTGGTGAGCCAGAGGTGTTGAGCATGGAAAGCTCTCCTGGAAATGACACTGGCCTGCAAACCTGCTGTGCCATCCTGAGCTCAGCAAACACCCCTGCAACCACGCTCCCCCACCACCGCCCCCGCCTCCTCCCGCCAGCCGGGCGAGAAGAGGGAGGCCATTGTAGCTCAGCCCTGAGGCCCCTTGGAGATGCCAAGCTATGGAAACTCCATGAAGACGCCTTTCCACCCCTTCCTGTTAAAGAACTCCACCCGCTGTGGGGACCAAAGCCCTTGCCCCTGGCAGGGGCCACTTCTGCTAGATTGCTTTCTCTATCAGAGCACAGCGCGGGGACACGGTTCCCTCTCGCCGGTCCCTGGGGCACACTCGCTGCGTCTGCACCCGCTGCGCACCTGTCTGTCTGGACGAGGCACGCTTGGAGTGAGTGCGTCATGACTTCTCAGTCAGCCCGTTCAGTCGCTCAGTCGTGTCCAGCTCTTTTCGACTCCCTGGACTGCAGCACGCCAGGCTCCCCTGTCCATCACCATTTCCTGGAGCCTGAGCAAACTCGTATCTGCAGGATATTACTTTGAAATGAATGCTACTGGCCAGAAAGTTGCAAAGAGAGTTTGGAGTCCCCATTCAACCCTTCACCTGGACACGAGGATGTCATGTCAAAGTTTTACGTAACTTCTGCCCATTTGTGTCAGAACTAGAGATTAACACGAGTGCATTCACCAAATCACAGACCGTCAGCATTACCCAGTTTTCCCACCAGTGTCCTCTGTCTCTTCCAGGATCTGATCTGGGGTCCCACACTGCGCTGAGAGGAGCACTGTCCTGACAGAAGAACTCGTGGCTTCAAGGGCAGCCTCGTGGAGCACGGTGGAACATATCCGAACAGAACACCCAGTACGGGGTGGGGCGGGGATAGGAGACTCCAACATGGGAGGCTGATCCAGGCGCCCGAGGGCTTAGGATCCAGGGGGTGTGGCGGGGCTGCAGGCCCGTCCTTTGAAATTCCCTCCCTGACCACATGCACAGGGCTGAAGAAACCCAGAAAGTCTCCAAAGATTAGACACCTTCTAGTCCTCTTTCGTGTGGGCATGAGCTAACCGGCTCCACTCGGGTCCAGCTCTTTTCGACCCTATGAACTGTGGACCCACCAGGCCCCTCTGTCCTTGAGTTTCTCTAGGCAAGAACTCTGGAGTGGCTTGCCACGCTCTCCTCCAAGGGATCTTTGCCTAATCCTCTTTCATAAATAATCAGAAAAGGGAAAAAAGTCACAGACCCCTAGGGAGGTGATGAAACCAGGGTGAGTGAGTCATTCAGGCTTGTCCCTGGAGAGTCTCATTAAGGGTGGGAGCAGCCACCAGGGAGGGGCCAGGAGGTGACCACAGATAACCTATGTCCTCTCACCGCAGCTGATCAGGTATTGTTCACACAAGCTCCCCCACCCCGGCCGCAGATGAGCAGCCCGAGCAGCATATTACAGTCAGCTATGCAGTAGCCCAGGTGCCTGCGTGCAACAGCACCCCCTTTCCTGGGGTTAAGCTGGGAAGTGCGAGGGTCCAGCCTGGGGACAGGCCTGGGACAGCCGGGGGACCCCGTCCTCAGCTCTGACTCTACGACTGCCCAGGATGACTGACCTCCAGGAGCATCCCAGCGCAGACACTAGCTCCGCCTCTCAATGTTCAGTGACTGGGCTCTGGGGTCACCCAGCCCCTTAGGAGCCACGCCCGGGTGGAGCTTGGTCACCCCCCAACTCTGCCGTGTGGTCCCTGGCCTCGGAGGCCACCAACTCCTGCACAGAACCAGCTGAGGCCTGGGCCCACCACTCACCCACCGCCTTCCACGTCGGCGATGACGCCATCAGGAGATTGACTTCACAGCCTCCTCTAAAGTCCTCTAATCAAGGGTTTTTAGCTCTTTTTCAGACTGAAAGTACCAGACATTCCAAAACCACCACCTTCCACGTGCTAAGACCTTCATTACATTATCGTCATTGAAAAGGGTTATCCTGTCGCACTGGTATCTTCCTCTCGCATTTTCTCTATCATCTAAATGAAGCTGGTCGCCTATTGTTCTTTTACCCTCTCCTCAGGAAGACAGACCATGCTTTGATTTTTATTATTTTAGTAAAATCCTTGTGTTCTATTCTAGAACTTTTCACTTGGATTCCACTCCCCCCTCCCCCCTCTCTGGTTCTAGGTATACCCATGGGCAGTGGGGAAGCCAGGGGCCCTCTGACCCCCGTGTACCTGCGTCTGCTCTGGGATGCTGGGACAACTCTCTGACATGATCAACTTCAGCGGTCAGACAAGCCACGCAGAGAGGAGTACTTTAAGAGCGTACCAGAGAGCTGCAGACTTGCTTGATTTTCCATTAACAGAGGAGGAACCTTGTGATATTTCCCTTCTTCGGAGGGACTTGGGCTTTGAACAATAGGACTAGAGCTCCAGGGAACTCTAGGGAAGCCCTGCTCTCCAGGAGGCGAGCATGGGGAATGCGTGCAATCCACTTGGCATAACTTATCGATAAGCTGATTGGAAGAAGAGAGAACCTGAAGAACAGATTCCTTCTCTTTCTCTTCTTTCCTTGGAGGGAGGGAAAGGCGTGGCAGCGTGCAGGAGCACCCAGAGAATTTTCCAGAGCCTGGAGCCGTGGGAGGCGTCTGGAAATCCAAGCTGGTGGGAAGGCAGTCTGGAGCCCAGCACTTCCTGGGGCCACACAGCGCCTGTGTGTCCGGCTCTCCTAGCTGGCCCCTGATACCTGGAAAATCTAAGGTCCCGGCTGGGGTCAGGAGGTCAGCCCAGCCCACAGCATGTTTGATCTCTGGGAAGGCCTTTGTTCTCTGGAATTCTCCCCCCACCCACAGAACTGCACAGGACTGCCCTCCTAGATCTGTAAGGCTGCCATCCCATCTCTGGAGATAAGAGGCAACAGCGATCTGTGGGGGCTCACGTGCCCAGGCAACCCATCTTCAAAGTCAGGGCTGTGGTCACTGAGGACAGGCTGCCTGCCGGGCACCCACAGCCCGGCCCCGCCCGCAGGCTGGGCAGCTGCAGGAAGGCACGGCGAAAGAGGGCAGCCCCCCCCAGATCGTGTGTGTCCCCCCTGGGCCCCGAGCGCAGGCTCCTGGGGGACTGTGGCCTTTCCTCCCACTGGACACCAGGTTGAGTGGCCTCTCCCTTGCTCTGGGCTCCTGCTCTTCAGAGCAGAGCAGCAGAGGAGGCGGGAGTGACTCCCTTTCCTGGAAATCAGCCGGTGGGCTTTATTCGGCTCACGTCCGTCCAGAGCAAGGAAACCACGGCCAGGAGACCCAACTGCTGAAACTCAGTAGTTGACTTACAGTCTGATCCTGGGAAATCGAGCTGTGGGGAGGCGCCTGGGTTCACACCCGCTGCTTACAGAGAGACACCGTGGGCGAGGTGTGCTTAAACTCTCTGTGCCTGTTTTCTACTCTGCAAAATGGGGATAATAAGAGTTACCTACTCAGGTAGCTGTGCTTTTCTATGAGGCTCAGATGGATTAAGGCACACAGATCTGCTCATAGCAAGTATTCATTAATTAATTATTCACTTCCTCTGCTAGCCATTGTCAGCTGCTTCTGCCACATAACTCTTCAGGTTACGATCAGCAGCCAGTTTTACTAAACTGACCTACCCCTGGGAAGACTCTGGCACAAATGGGCAAAGAAACAGGATTCTTGAGTGTGGCAGATAGAAGCTAGGCAGGAACTGGACTAGCCACAAGGGGGAAAGGATTTTTAATAAATACAGTTAAGGATTAAGGCAATATTGCAAGAGTAACAGTAATTAAAGCCAGTGGTCAATAAGAAGATAGTTAAGTGGAAAGTCTATTGTTGAACATTACAAATGCTGTGCCTGTTGAATAATTTGTAGCAATATGTCTCTAGTAAAATGACCCAGAAGTATCTGTTTTTTAGAGTCTAAAGCAAAGAGAAATGAAATAAACCTGGAAGGGACTCCAATGCCTTCCAACCCAATACTCTAACTCAGTGGTTCCTAAACTTTAGCACCAAGTGGGAATGCA
Source organism: Bubalus bubalis (assembly GCF_019923935.1). Lineage (NCBI taxonomy): Eukaryota > Metazoa > Chordata > Mammalia > Artiodactyla > Bovidae > Bubalus > Bubalus bubalis. The sequence continues at coordinate 2,136,952 of NC_059169.1, forward strand.
GACACCCAGGTTCTACCCCAGAAAGTCTGATCAGGAGATTTGAGATGTGGACCAGAGTTCTGAATTTTTAACCAGCCTTTCCAGTGCATGTAAGGGTCTAAGGACTGTCCTCTGAGAAGCACTGCTAGGCAATAAACGCTCTGCGTCCCATCACAGGGCCAGGCGGCAGGGACTCGGATGGGTCTGCAGCATCTCAGAGGCGTTAGGGGAAGACACAGGTGTGCTGCATCCCACCAGCTGGGGGATGTCCTCTTCCTGCTGAGAATGACGGAACCTGGCTCGGGATTGAGGAGATCAGGGCAGAGCTGCCTTTAGTTCCCAGGTCTTCTGACATGGGCGCTTCCCACGTGCTGCTAGTGTTAAAGAACCTGCCTGCCACGCGGGTTCGATCTCTGGGAAGATCCCCTGGAGAAGGGAATGGCAACCCACTCCAGGATTCTTGCCTGGAGAAGCTTACAGACAGACGAGCCTGGTGGGCTGCAGTCCGTGGGGTTGCAGAGAGTCAGACACGAGTGAGTGCGCACACACACACACACACTTCTGACACAGGGCCCTTTCTGCCAATTTTAGGCTCAGTCCCACTAAGATTCTCATCATCCTCTGGAAGGAAAACGCTCATGTTTACGGAAGTGGTTAAAGGGGACAAAGGGGTGTGGGAGAGAGAGCTGGACAGTGCACAAACCAGGCGGGACAGGGTGTCTTCCTTTGCAGGGGTCACTCGCTCCTTCTCTGAGTGTGTGTGTGTGTGTGCGTGTGCGCGCATGTGTGTGTATTGCCCCCGCTCCCAGCTCTGAGCCAAGTCTTGCATGTCATGTGTGCATAAGGATTCATAAGGGTCGATGGGCTGGTTCAAATATCTAGTCTCTGATCTTAAATCTGGGATGTGTGGAAAGGAACGAGACACAGCCTGAGCTGGAAGAAAACTGGCCTAGAACCCTCTGGCCAAAGTCTACGGAGTTCTCTTCTGACTCCCAATCTGGGCCCTGACCTGGAGGAGAAGATGGCAGAAAGGGGAGGCTCCAGGTTCCTCCCCAGGCTGGACAGTGCTTCCTCGCTCTCAGTCTGCAAAAATCCTCGGTTGTGTCACATGAGGACAGAAAAATGTTGAAATAACAGAATTTAAACCAAGCCCTGAACACAGCTCTCCACTACCCAGAGTGGGGATGCCGAGGGGTGGGGAGGCGCTCAGGGGAGCCCCCCCAGACACCAGATGCCCTGATATTCCAGCAGACAGAGGAGGAGAAGGGGAATCCAGGACCCTGGTAAGTCTCCTTGATTTTCAGTCCCACCTTAAACATTTGGGTCCTCAACTGAAAGCAACCAGCAGACCTGCGACAGCCGAGCCACACTACACGGAGCTCAAGAGAAGTGGCTCCGGTGACAGGGTACATCCCACAGTGCAATCATGGCACAGGAACGATGCTCACAGCGTCATTTCGAAAGGCAGGGCTTGTGGGGAGGCACTTGGGAAACAGGGTCCCTGGTGGGGTGGGAACCTTAACAGCCCCGCCTTGGCTCGTCCCTGGCCAGGGCGCATCTTGCAAGAAAACGGTACTTTCTGCCATTGTTCCCAGTTTCCAGGAGTACCAAGTCCCAGGTCCTCCTGCCCACCCCTCCCAGAGCCCCTCATTCAAAAGGACAAGAAAACTCTGCCAAGGGCAGGGACCCCACACCAGTTTCTGATGCCACACAGGCCATTCTCCTCCCAAGCCTGGCGCCTGGTAACCACGTGTCTGACTGCCTAGAGACCCTAAGGCCCAGCTTTGCTTCTAACCACGGGCTTTGCTCAAACGAGGGGAAAGGATGCGGCGGGTCATGTTTTTAATAATTGGTTCCCAAGGATGAGCTGACGCCTGTAATGCACAGGATTGAAGGGGAACCCAAGGGAAGGCAAACCAGAGTCCTCGGGGAAGGCGGACTTTCTCAAAGCCTGGGCTTGGTACCGGCTGCCCAGGACACACAAGCACACAAGGGGATCGGGAGCGCGCGTATACACACACACACAGACACAGAGACCCACGCTCAGATGAGCACGCACAAGCTGCCTTCTGGCAAGGTTACTCGGTGACCCAACCAAGTGCCAAGACGGTGACCCAAGAGCCAAGATTCTCTCCGGCTCGCCAATCAGCCCAGAACAAGAGTCAGGACTTACCGCCAGGACGCTCTGGGCCAGCAGCCCCACGGTCACGGCCCCCAGCAGCAGCCACCTGGGTGGGAGAGGAAGAGCTCCGTGAGTGCGTGGCCCCAGCGTGGCAGTTCCTAAAAGGACGCGCGCGCGGGACCCAGGGGCCGGGCAGAAAGTCGCTTACCGCCGTAGGGCAGGGCGCGCGGCGGCGCGCAGCTCTCTGTCCATGCTCGCAGTCCGGCCCCTCTGGGCTCCGATCGGTCCCTATGAGCCTGGAAATTGAGACAAAGAGGGCTTAGCCTGGCCGGAGAGGGGGCATCCTCGCCGCCCGCCTCCGATCGCAAGACGGAGGAAAGCGGGGGGGTGGACCGAGAGTCGCCCCGCGACCCCGCCGGGGAGAGGGGAGCCTGCCCCCCCAGGCCAGGGTTGGGGCCGCTCCGCAGCGGCCGCCTCATCACCTCTCCCCTGCCCGCTCCGAGAGCCAAGCGTGCAGCCCCGGCGGCACGGGGCGCCCGCGTCCCTGCCCTCCGGCGGGTCCCGGCGTCTCGGGGCCGCTCTCACCTCGGGCCTGGCTTCAGCGGCGGCGGTCCGCTCGCATCCGCCCTCCGGCAGCGCCGCGGGCGGCAGGAGTGGCGCGATCGCCCTCCGGGGCCGGCCTCGGGCCCGCGCGTCTGCCCTCAGAGCTCGGCCGGGTAGGCGAGCGCGGGGCGCGCGGCGGGCGGCGGCGGGTGCCGAGCGCAGAGCCCTGCGTCCCGGTGCGCGGCGGCCACAGTCGCCCGGCCGCGCGCTCGGCGGCCTCTTACCCGCGCCGCAGGGTCCTCCCCCTTTGAGGCGTTGCCCGCCCCCGCCGCCGAGGGGAGGGGCAGCGCCAACAAATTGGGGAGCTCGCCTGGCCGCGCTCAGGTCTCCGCCGCGAGCCGCCGCGCCCGGGACGGTGCGCCGCGCTCGAGCCCCGGCCCTGCCAGAGTGAGCCGCCCGCCGCCGCCTGCGAGAGCCCGGCCGCCGGCTCTGCCGTCCCTCGCCGCCCCCCGCCGGTCCCCGCCGCCCCGGGCTCGCCGCCATGGGGCCCCGGCTCGGCGTCTGGCTGCTGCTGCTGCTCGCCGCGCTCCTGCTCCACGAGGAGAGCAGCCGGGCCGCCGCGAAGGTGAGTCCCGGTCGGCTGGGCTGCCGGCGTCCCGCCCTGCGCCCCGGCGCCCCGCGCGGCCCCTTTGTCCCCGGCCGGAGCCGCCCTCCGGGCCCGGGGGTCGCGCGCGCGCGCGCCGCCGCCGCCAGGAGCACTCTCCTGGCCGGTCCCTGCCGGGGCCCCCGTGGGCTGCGATGGCGCACGCCTTAGGGAGCCGCCTTTGTTGTGGGCTGGGTAGGGGCGAGTCAGGGGACTCCTCGGGAGGGGAGCGAGAGAGCAGAGCTTGGTGCGCCCCGCGCGGCGTGAGGGTACCCGGGAGTCCGCGGGACTTGAACTCACACCTCGGGCTCGCCTGGCCGCCGGGCGCCCTCACCTGCGCCGGGCGCCCGAGGGGGCCGGGGCGGGAAGGGTGGACAGGCGTGCCCCGTGCTCTTCGGAGCCCCACACATGTGCCCGGGCGTCGCTCTGGGCGTGTTTCTCTGGAGCTTTGGAGACTCTGGTGGTTGATGCTGAACAGTCCTGGGCCCTTTGCCTGGAAACAGCTGTCTTCTCGCTTTCCCACGACTTTGCTGTCGCCGAAACACGCTAAGGAGCAGCGGCGGGCCTTTCTGTCCTCCAGCTTTCAAACGCTTCCAAACTCCACTCTATGAGTTTTATTAATATACCAAAAAAAAAAAAAAAAATTGAAACCACGCTATATCTGAGTGTGAAACCAAAACGAAACTCCATCTATTGTTCTGTGCAGAGATTGTTTTGCTAGTTTTCGTTTCCTCGGGCTGTGTGTTTGCCCAGAAAGGATCTGGGACTGAGGCTTGCAAGAGTGGAGGCGTCCAGCTTTGGACGATCCCTGATGTGCTGCTGTTCATTACTTTTTTTCCTTCCCCCGAGACCTCAGCTGTTCCCCACCGTCACAGACTTGCAGACAGAACCCCAGGAACGTGTGGCTTCCCCCCCAACCCCCCAACTATTTAAAAATGATGTTACTGCTTTTGGCATTTCCCACTTACTCTTTAACTGTTTCACATAATTTGGCTCTCAGGTTTTTTTTTTTTTGTTTTTCCTTCTCTTAAAGAAGAATGAAGCTCACTGACTTGATTATATATAAATGATGAACTGTTACTTGCCGGAATGAACTGACAATATGCATACATACCTTGGAACTGAGTCTGGCTCTTGGCTGGCTGCTGTCACTGGGTAGGGAACGACACCAGTGGTTAGCTTCAGATTTTTTTCTTGCAGCCCAGAGGCCAGCCAGCACCCTAGTCGGTTATTGAAACGCTCTCTGGTCATGATGACAAAATGCTTCCAACAGAGGCAGCTCTTGAACTCTTTATTTGGGTCTAGAGCTTCTGACGCAAAGATTTCACACTTCCAAGGAGAGGTGGCAGGGAAATGAGAGAAGTTCTCTGTTTGGAATATGAAGCTCTGTTTGCACTTGAGTTTTCCTATTGATGATATTAGCAAAGCCAAGCCCATCGTAAGAGGCGGCTTTTTAATTAGCTTCGAGCGTGAAGCAGGAGCCACTCAGTGAGTGAGAAGCCAAACTCATTGCTGTTGAGTTTGGGATTATTTCACTTTCCTTGAATTTTTCTTAAAGCCCAAGTGCATGTTCCTGTCCTGGCTTTGCTTTATCCCTCACATCTCATGTTATGTTTTAAGACATCTGGCAGGTGGACACCCTCTGATCACCAGTTAACTTCATGGGTCTTATCATTTTGTCATATTTTTTTTCCTGGTTTAACCAAGAGAGAGAAAATGTGTTAATATGCAAATAGCTTATTTCTGTATGAGAAAATCCATTTAAAAATAATATCTGGCTAATTTTAAAATTGGTCTCACTTTTCATGCCATCAGTAACTTTTTTTTTTATTTTTTAAACTTACCTCCTTCCAAAATCAACTGTTAGGGGTACCAAATAGTTGAATAATTTCCATATTGATCTGAGCAAAATATCATTTAAAAATGCATTTCTAATGATAAGATGCTGCCCATAGACCAGATCCTAATTCAGAAGCCGACACAATTGATTCTTGGATTGCTGGCTTTCCTGGAGTATCTGAGCTGTGTTGCCTGCACGGGTACACACAAACACCACCTACTGTGTGTCAGGCACAGGCTGCCCTTGCTGTTGCTATTACGCACAAGAAAGGTGTTTGGTTTTATGTTGGGTCCTATGTGCTATGGCCATACTGTTCATTTACTAGCGGGCAGGTTTCCTAAGTCAGGGATTTTTTTTTTTTTTTTCTCATCGCCACACTCCTCCCTAACTTTTCTTTCTTAGGCAAGAATGGAGGAGTAAGATGCAGACCCAAGAGAAAAATCTGCCCATAAAGTTATGATTGAGGGTCCTCTGTTCTGAGTCATGCAGTCAGGAGCTGAATAAATCCTTCCTTCTGCAGCCTCCAGACGCCCCCTTTCCGACTGGTCTGTGTGATGCTTCTTGACAGATTACTTCTCAGGATCAGACATGTGAACTTCTCCATAGCGTGGTGATGCCCGCCTAGGGTGCTGGCATCTCTAGACTATTAGTCACTCTTCTGGGACTGAATGACCTAGAACTTGGGTGAAGGGAGGTTGAACTCGCATGTGAGTGTGGCCCACGTTCTTCTGGGAATGTCAGTTAAATGAGAGGGCTGATTTCTGACTTAGTTCCCGAGACAGCACCATGAACCCAGTCCCTGGAGGGGGCTTGGTGAGGACAGAGTCTAAACCATCACGCTCTTCACATCTGGGCTGCCTCTCGTACCAACCAGGAGAAAAGTGTGCAACCCTTGTGTGTGAGTGCACACTCACAAAATTATGAATGTGTGTGTTAATGCTTCCCTGGTGGCTCAGATGGTAAAGAATTCACCTACGGGAGACCAGGGCTCAACCCTGGATTGGGAAGATGCCCTGGAGAAGGGAATGGGAACCCACTCCAGTATTCTTGTCTGGGAAATCCCATGAACAGAGGAGCCTGGCCAGCTACAGTCCATGGAGTCCCTGAGAGTCAGACATGACTGACTAACACACACGCGTGTGTTAATGGTGTAGGCATACACACACACACACACACACACACACACAGGACTTAAGGACCAGAGGGTCCTAAATGTTGTGTCTGCTTTCATTAAGCAGATTATTTCCGAGGACTCGGTAACCCCCTGCCTCAGTTTCCCTGGCAGATCTGCCCTCCGGCCCAGGATCCTGCCTTCATCCCACACGTGTGCCCCAGTGTGGCTTCAGGCCACACCCTCCACTGGACATTGGCTGTGCTTCAGAGCGTAGACCCTGCCCTCCCCCGCCAGGAGGGCTGCGGTCTCCTGAGAAATAGAAGGAAACAGGCCAATACAACCCAGGCTGGCAAATGCTACAGTCAGTGCGAACCCAGGGCCATAGGAGCACCTAACCCAGCTTTGGGAAAGTCAGGGGAAGTTCCAGGAGGGCATCCCACCTCTGAATCTGGGAGAGGAACGGGAGCCGTAGACCCCGTTCACAGCTTCTTATTTCCCTGTGAATCGCCGTGTGCATCACACTCAGAAGCTTGGACGGCCCTTCCCCAGCCCTTTCACCCCTCAGGCTAGGCTGTCTTTGCACTGAAAGATGACCTTGAGGGCTTCCTTCTCTGAGATACCAGGATACCACTGCTTCACTCACAGTTGTGATGTGCAAACATTCCCCTGGGAGGGGTGGAGACACACTGATGGCCCGGGTCTTGGAGAGCTGTGATAAGACCCCTGCTCACACCAAACTGGGGCCCTCTCCAGAGCTCGCAGATGGCTTGGGATGTTTGCAGAGTTGCAGCACGGATGACCGATTCGCGGGTGTGAGTGCCTTAGGAGCTGAGCTGGAAAACCTCCCCTCAGTGGGGCAAGGCCGTGAGGGGATTCTCAAACCCTGCGTTATTCATTAACAAGACTGTCTGCAGATTTCTTGGAACTGGTAAGGATGGTCGTCCCTGAACGAGTTTGGTTATCTAGTTAAGAACTGGTAGAGCTTTTGCAGAAAAATTGAACCCACAAGTGATGCGCCGAAACGAATCCTTTTAGAGTTGGGGGGGGGGTGGTGTCTATCAACGAGTAATTTGCAACTCTTGTTTTGGTGAGGCAATGTTTGCTCTAAGGATGGTTTCCTCAACTGGACGAGTATTGGCCTCCTGAAAACATCTCCCCAGCAGATTGGGTATTCTGAGTGCTGGGGCTCCAGTAAGCAAAAGCAACAATAGAATGCCTAAAATAATATCATCAGAGCATTGCTCTTCCTGCTATTATTAAACAACCACTAAAAAAATGTGAGCTGTAGAACAGAAGACATATCCCACCCACTCTGGTGCACACAATGAAAGGGGATGTAAAACAAAATGCTCTGCTTGTCAGCGTGTCCTGAGGTGCTCACCACTCTGAGTGGCTTTGGAGGAGCCTTTGTGGTCTGGCCCTCGGGGACCGCTTCCATCCTGTGTTTGAGCCATTGTCTTCCTGGCCTTCATTCCCTGACATCCGTTTGCCTGGAATCCTTCTATTTCTCTGCCTCTCTGTTCTTCCAGACCCCTCAGTCTGGGTGGACCGCAGGGGTGGGCTCCAGCCGGCTTCTGGCTCTCTCCACCCTCCCCACTCCCATGATCCATCGGCATTCCGTGAGGGGGACACCAGACCTTCCTCTGGAACCCCAGGCTGGTGTCCACACTCTCTTGAACATCTTACCTCTGCTGTCCTGCGTTAACACTCTGCCTGTGCCATGAGCCCAGTCGTGTCCCGCCCTCTGTGACCCCATGGACTGTAGCCCGCCAGTTTCTTCCGTCCAATGGATTCTCAATGCAAGAATACTGGAGTGGACTGCCATTTCCTTCTCTCAGGGCTCTCCCCGAAGCTTTGATCACAGACTTAACCAACATGACGAGAACCGAGCTGCCATCCTTTACCCAGACTGACTGCCCTCCTCCACTTGCCCGTGCTGGTCACTGACGCCCCTATGTTTCCTGACGCTCGGCTCAGGGACCGTGGCCTCGTTGGAGACGCTTGTCTTTGACCTTGGGTCCCCGGGCACTCGCTCTCCCTCTCCCCCTGCTGTCCACTCCTCCGGGTCCCCCAGGCTGGCCCTTCCAGGACCCCCGCTCGGGCAGGCTTGCTGCACACCCCTCCCGGCTCTTGCCCTCTTTCCCGCCTGTCTTCTCTCTAGCATGTTCCTCCCAGTGTCCTGAGGCTTCAGAGATCCCTCATGACCACGTGATTCCTCTGCTCGCCATCCCACAGCGGCTACCTGCTGTCTGACCAAAGGTCCCCCGCCTCTTTGGCTGGGTGGCTTTTTTGGTTTGTCTGTTTTTTAATGAAGACTTGATTGCTTACAGCCGTTTTAGGTTCGAAGCAGAATGGAGAGGAAGATCAGAGCTTTCTCACACACCCTCTCTGACCCACAAGCACAGTGTCCCCCAGTATCACTGTCCCTCCCCAGGTGGCACGTTAGGTCACAGCTGATGCACCTGCCCTGATGCATGATCGTCATCCAAGGTCTGCGGCGGACCTCAGGGCTCACTCACCTCTGTATCTCCTGCGGGTCTGCACGGATGTGTAAAGGCACGTAGCCCCCACTGCAGCATTCTGCCGTGTGTTCCCACTGCTCTGAAAGGCCTCCTGGGCTTCCCAGGCGGTTCAGTGGTAAAGAACCCTCCTACCAATGCCAGGGACAGGAGACATGGGTTTAATCCCTGGGTCGGAAAGATCCCCTGGAGAAGGAAGGAAATGGCAACCCACTCCAGTGCTCTTGCTGAGAATCCCACGGACAGAGGAGCCTGGGGGGCTACAGTCCATGGGGTCGGGAAGAGTTGGCGACTGTTTAGTGACTAAACAGCAACAGCAACAGAGGTCTTCTGTGCTCTGACCGTTTACCCCCTTCGCTCCCCAAACCCTGGCAACTGGTGATCGTTTCACTGTCTCCGTACTTTTGTCTTTTCATTCGGCTGGCATCATTACATTATGTAGACTCTTCAGATTGGCTTCTTTAGCTTTTTCTTAGGCGCTTAAAATTTCCTCCACGTCTTCATGACTTGATAGCTCACGTTGCCTAATATTCCATTGTCTGCGTGGACCACAGTTTATCCTCTCACCTACTGAGGTACACTCTGGTTTGCTTCCATGTTTCAGCCGTTTTGGGTAAAGATTCTGTAAACATCCCTGTGCAGGTGTTTGTGTGGATCTAAGGTTTCAGCTTTCGGGCAGTTACCCAAGGCGGAACTGCTGGGTCGCTTGGGAAGAGTAGGCTTGGTTTCGGAAGACGGAAGACGGCAGTACGCTGTGGCTGTACCAGTTTGAATCCCACCATCAGGGATTGAGCTTCCTGTGGCTCTTCGTCCTCGCCAGCGTTTGGCTTTGTCACAGTTTTGGATTTTGGCCACTTGAATGGATGTGTAGTAGTATCTTGCTGTTGTTTTATTTTGGCTTGCTTGTGTATACTCTTTGCAATATGGATTCATGAATTTATCTGGCTTTGTTCCTCATACTCCCCAGCCTGCAGCATGGGTAGTTGTCATGAAGGATTTATCCGTGTCTCGTGGAGCAGTGTAATCTCTTTGAGCCTGGGGTCCCTGATCCATTAAATGAAGACAACTCAGAAGTATCTGCAGATGCCTTTAAAGCCTCAGAGACGTCGTGTGTGTGTGTGTGAAGCCACTAAGCCCTCAAAACACGTCAGTTGTTATCACGGCCATGTGGCTGGTATCGTGTTGTCTTGCGTGTGATGGAACCACACCCTTGATGATATTGAGATTGAGGTGCTGGAGAACAGAGCTTCTTTGAAAAATGCCTGCACCATCTGGGGAGTGCCTGATGCCTGGGGGGAGCCGTGAGTTACTTGTATTGGGGCCAGTGTTCCCGGCTGCCTTTCACTCCGGACCCCGGGAGATGCCGGCAGGAATTGAGGGCTGGCTGCCAGAAATTGTGTTGTGTTGCTGACCCCTGTGGTAGAGTTAGGCAACAAAAGGAAAGTAATGCCAGTGAAGGTGTTTCCTCTCAATTGGGCATTTGGAGTAGATATTCCACCACAGACTAAACACGGCTTGGAAATATACACAAGGCTGAGCTCTGTGTAAATAGTTTATTCCGTGCTTTAGTAATATTCCTGCTTTGCTAGGTTTGTTTTTTAGTCTGCACACTCTAAGAGCATTTCTTGTCATCTGAGTTTTAAAGCTTGCCTGACTTGTGGTCAAGGGAAAGACAGATGGCAAGCGCCCACATCAGGTATTAAGGCAATATATTCCATGCGTATCTGTTGGTTCCCTTGCTGGTAAAGGGTGTTTCTCCAGCCTCCTCATTTTCTGCTGCTCCTGGAGTCAAGATTCTGTCCGGAGTTTTGGAATTACTGGTGTTTATTACTCGGTTCTTGTCTTGGTGTGCTGTGGGCCTCTCTTTCCTACTCAGCTAATAGCAAGAGAGGCTGGCCATGCACTGGGAGAGGGCAGTGTTCCCATTTCATCAAATTTCCCAGCACTTGGAGACCGTAGAGCCATTCGGACAGAGCTGGACCGACTCAGTAAATGTTGTCCAACTCAGTGGACTGTGTAGAGGCAGTGTTCCTGTATTTGAAGGGAAATTAAATCGAAATTCTTACAATATTTATATTGAGTCTCTGCTTTAAAAATGAGCATGTTCCTTTGTGAAGAACAAAAGTCAAGGATTTTTATGTGTAACTCAGTTTCCAAAGCTATTTGCACAAGCTTTTCCTAGCTCCCACTCACATGCCTAGAGGATCTGGAAGATATCGTATATCATTGCTGCTCATATCTAAGGACCGCAGGCTGAAACAATACAACGTCAAGAATAAAAATCAAATGAGTATCTCCTAAATACATGAAATAACATCACAAATAACTTTCAGCAGAATAGAGATGCATGGTAGCCTAGGTCTTCACTTGAGAAAAATAAATGCCCCCAACACTCCTCCTTTAGCATATGGGGCATTTTTGAGGGTACAGCGTCAGTCCTGGTTTCCTGTTTCAGAATGTTACAGATGGGCCCAGTGATAACTATTATGGTATTGTTTCATTTCTATTAAAGAAATAATATTAATGTGTATTTTTATAAGTGGCAAATTTGGTTACTGCGTCTCTGACAATATTTTTAAGAACTAAGTGCATTATTTTTGTAATAGGGAAAGCCATCAAAGTGTATTCTAAAACCCAGTTATCCTTTTATGCAACCAGTGACTTTTTCTTTAGCATGAGAACGTTAATTTCCACCTCATCCAAAATCTATCGCTGTCATGTCCAGCTCTTTGTGACCCTGTGGACTGCAGCACGCCAGGCTTCCCTGTCCTTCACTATTTCCCGGAGTTTGCTCAAACTCATGTCTGTTGAGTCAGTGATGCTATGTAAGCATCTCCTCCTCTGCCACCCACTTCTCCTCCTGCCCTCTGTCTTTCCCAGCATCAGCATCAAATAAGTCCGCTCTTCGCATCAGCCAAAAACATCAGCTTTAAAAATGTCAGTTTTTAAATATAAACAACTCCTTTTCTTAATTAGCTTTACTTTTTGAGTTGCATTTTATATAACTTTAATGTCACGGAGTTATTGCGGGGTTGTGTGAAACTTAGGTCCCCACTATCCCTGCATTAAAGCTTGCGTTAGGGTGGTATTGTTACAATCATGATTACCTCGAATGGACGAGGTCCATCATGGTGCTGAGCGGGTGTGGGAGCACCCGAGACGCGTGTCTCCAGTGGGTGGTGGTGATGCTGCGGGCGCCGGGGACCACAGACCTCACCCCTTCTCCTCGCTCCAGGGGCGGCCCCGTGATGGAGGTGAGCTGTAGCCACGCTCTTCTGAGTGGTGGTTTGTGCTCAAGTCGATGCTGAGCCGCTGTGGCTGTCCTCCGAGCCTGACGACCCCTTTTCCTGTTGGTTGTTGTTACTGGGGGCAGTTCCAGCCCTGTGGTGCCACTGGGGGAGGGGGTGGGTTTGGGGAGTGGGAGGGTCCCGATGCAGGCATGTGGGGTGTTAGGGTGCTGGAGGGGGCTTGGCGATGGGACGTGGAGATGTGGTGTACGGTTTTTCGTGTTGATCCACGGTATATCTGCGTTTTCCCATCTTTATGGCTCCATTCTCACTTTCGCGTCTGCGGATGGTGGGCTTGGAGTTTGCTTAGAGGCTTCCCAAGCCAGGACTCCAGGGTGGGCAGGAGCCCTCGAGTGTGACTTCATCTTCTTGCCATGCCCGCCTCACCTACCACCTCCTCCGAGGCTTGGCCCCTGAACGAGGAATTTCTGTTCTCTGTGTTTTTACAGCCAAATCCACTTCCTGGAAATTACAGACCACTTGGGGTTAGTGGTTTAAGATAACTCGTCATTTTTGGTCAGGAAATGGCCTGTAAAATTAAGATGAGCTTGCCAAAGCAGGAAGATGGGTTCATGGTGGGAAAAAAATGCTGCAGCTTGGATAGTGCAGCTCCTGGGTCCATGGGTTTCGGGTAGGTACACGGCACGGTCCCCAGTCAGCCCCAGTCGCTGATAAGCTGGGGTGACGCACTCCTCACCACACAGGACGAGCTGCAATCTGCTCAATCCATCCCGCATTCACCCCTTATCTTTAACAAATACTTGTGTGTGTAAACATTACGTGAGCAGCAGATGCTTCTTATCAGTTTGTTAAAGCAGCTTTGAGCAAATAGCTTCTGGATGCCTTAGTAATAGTTAAAATGTGTTTTCCTAAGTACTTGGAAATAATGAAATTTTATTTCTTTATTCTTGGAATTCAGGCTTTTAAACCTTTAAACAATTTCTGTAATCAGTCATTTTTTATTATTTCTTGTTGGCCTTAAATTTTTCTCTTCTTTCATGGAGGTTTTCATTCACTAACATATTATAGAGATGTGTGCTTTTTTCTTGACTGGAAAACACATTTGAGACACATCACTTTGGGCACTGTTTTAAGCTGGAAGCCAAATTTGTAATCAAAGTGCCTTTTTTTTTTTTTTTTCACATTAGTGAAAATAAAACAAGCAAGGCTAAGAATTCACCTAAGCACAGAACACAAATTAATCTGTTCTGAGCTCAGTGTCTTGCTTATGACATTCAAAATAATTTGAAATTGCATTCAGTAAGTGAATGTTGAGCAGTCACTCTGGGTCAACAAACATGCAGTCAGGGAATCCCTGTTGTCCACTGGTTAGGACTCTTCCAGTCCTAGACTCGCACTGCTGGGGGTGCTGGTTCGATCCTTTGTTGGGGAACTAAGATCTGGCAAGCCACTTGGCACAGCCTATATATATATATATGTACGTACGTATATAATGCATATGGGCTTCCCAGATGGTGCAGTGGTAAAGAATCCACCTTCAGGAGACCCGGGTTTGATCCCTGGGTTGGGAAGATCCCCTGCAGGAGGAAATGGCAACCCGCTCCAGTATTCTTGCCTGGAAAATTCCATGGACAGAGGAGGCTGGCAGGCTATAGTCCATGGTGTCACAAAGAGTCAGGCACAACTTAGCAACTGAACAGCAATAAAACACATATATTAGCTATATGTATACCATACCTATTCTGCATGTATCAATATAATTAAAGGTATTCATTTGTACATTTACTCATAATTAATATTTATTGTACACCCAGGATGTAGAACAAAAAGCAGACAAGTATTCCTACCCTCAAAGGTTGTGTATGGCATTAATACAAGCAATTTTGGCCTTTGATCATGCTGAACTAGAAATTATTTTAAAAGATGTCTCTCTTGGCGGTTTTAGAAATGGCCCAGCCTCAGAAATTCGACTTTGTTAAAAGAGTTACAAAAAAATGAAGAAAAGAACTAAATTTTCTTATAGGAAATATTACTTATTTTGTGTCTCTAAAGTGAATTCACGAGACTAGCAAACATTCAAGATTATTCCATTTATTTAGAGATTAGAAATTTTGAAATATCTCTCGGGTGGGAAATGAATTAGCTGGGTTTTCCTCTCTGCCCTGGAAATTACACAAAGCTGGCTACAGGAAAACAACTTGGATTTAGGGTGGACAAAGGCATCAGATGAGGAAATACCAGATGTAGGAATGGACATCAAAAAGCAAGAGGGTTTCTCCAGTGTTCCTGGCTCCCAGGCACTTGAGCGAGAATGGTGTGTGTCCCAACAGTGATGATGCAAGACCGTGGTCCTCTGCCTTACTTTGAGCTGCTGGGTGGCACGGCCGCGGGACCCAGGGTGGAGGGGCTTGAGGCCAGCGGTCGGGAGGGGGTGGTTTTGTAACCAGCAGGGCGGCGCCCCGGGGGCCTCCAGCTCAGAGGGTGCAGAGGTCATGTCACCTTTCTCAGTATGGAAACCCTGGGGGGACAGCCCCCAGAGAGAAGGGCGGGTGTCCTCTGACTCAGCACCTTCTTGAAGCTGGAGGAGATCTGGTCACAGCCGGCCCCTGAGCCCTTTTCTCTTGAGTTATGCCGTTTGGCAGAATTCAAGTCTTGTTCCAGGGACCAAAGTTTTCCAGATTTCCTGGGCAAAACCCATCTAATTTGTGACTTAGGGACCAATGAATCAGAAACATGAAGCCTGTTTGTGGGAAAATATTGAGTGGCTTTAGAAAGAAAACGTAGGTCAAAGTTCTGGGTAAGATGTATTAGCCATCTGCCCTAGACAGGGGCAGGCCACATCCCATGTTATCTTGCTGCTGTGAAAAGCTGTTAATGTAAAAATCTCTGCTTAAATGTATGTTGTTCAGTTCAGTTCAGTTCAGTCGCTTAGTCGTGTCCGACTCTTTGTGACCCCATGAATCGCAGCACGCCAGGCCTCCCTGTCCATCACCAACTCCCGGAGTTCACTCAAACTCACATCCATTGAGTCGGTGATGCCATCCAGCCATCTCATCCTCTGTCGTCCCCTTCTCCTCCTGCCCCCAATCCCTCCCAGCATCAGAGTCTTTTCCAATGAGTCAACTCTTCGCATGAGGTGGCCAAAGTACTGGAGTTTCGGCTTCAGCATCATTCCTTCCAAAGAACACCCAGGGCTGATCTCCTTTAGAATGGACTGGTCGGATCTCCTTGCAGTCCAAGGGACTCTTCAAGAGTCTTCTCCAACACTACAGTCCTTTTGTTGGAGAATGATTATAGAAATGACCCTTAAAAGGCTTAACCCTTAATTGGCAATTCTCTTCCTAGAGTGGAGGGTGGGTAAGGCCAGCTGAAGTTCCCAGGATGCCCAGGTGTCATAGTAACGCATTCAAGCCGCATCTGCCACACCAGAGCAGAATGGCCTGGTGGACTGCAGTCCACAGGGTTGCAAAGAGTTGGACACGACTGAAGCGACTTGGCACGCGTGCACAGAGGGTATTCCTGTTAATCCCAAGCTTCTGACTGATCCCTTTCCCCTTTGGTCACCGTAAGTTTGTCTGTGTGCAGTGCATTTTTAAGGAGGCAATGCTTGGAGCATATTTCAGACTCTTAGAGAGACATTTTCCATAGATTCGGTCTAGGGGGGATTTGGTTATTGTTGTTCAGTCACTAAGTCGTGTCCGACTCTTTGCAACCCCGTGGCCTGTAGCCCTGCAGGCCCTTCTATCTGTGGGATTCTCCAGGCACAGATACTGGAGTGGGTTGCCATGCCCTCCTCCAGGGCAGCTTCCCGACACAGGGATTGAACCCACGTCTCCTGCTTGGCAGGCGGGTTCTTTACCACTGAGCCTCCTGGGAAGCCTGGGGGATTGGATAGTAGGTTGTTATAGTCAGATCTGTTGAACACGATTTATCGAAGAGGAAGGCCTGACTCTGACAGTGGATATGAGAAGTGCTCAGTTCGACAGTGTCGCCAGAGAGCTGGCCGTGAGGAGCAGGCAGGATGCAGGCACTTCTGAGGCGGGTGGGAGAGCTGAGCAGGGAGGACAGCTTTGGCGAACATGCATCTCATTGTTGAGATTGGACGCGTGGCGTTTCTCTCTCGTTTTCTGGGACCACTCATGGCCTCTGGCTGTGCGCAGATCCCATGTCCTCAGCTGTGTCTTGGTTTCTCTGTGCCTCTCGGCCTCCTGGGCAGTGGTAGCATCGTTATGAGGTTGGGACACGCAGCCCCTGTCTGCTGATTGGCTTGTCGATTGCCAAGGCGTATGGGACAGTTGAGATTCGGAGATGCATCTAGAATCTGTTCATCTGCAGATGGCAGAGGTGGGAGTAACCGCAAGAATCCAGTTGAGAGTTCTGAAAGTATAGAAAAGAGAAACCCTTTCTGAGCAAATGTGACGGAGCCCAGGCTCGTCAGGTGTGCACAGAAGGACTCTCGGGGAGGCGTGAGTCCCAGGAGGTACCGCCCACTTCCTGAAAGCCCTCTTACTGTGGGTGCCTGCTTTGGGGGTGCAGGATATGGAGACTCATAAAGTCGAGCTTTTCCCATCAGCCACGTGGGGCAGAAAATGGGGTGTGCAGGGTGCCAG
The DNA here is from genome assembly GCF_019923935.1 of Bubalus bubalis. Lineage (NCBI taxonomy): Eukaryota > Metazoa > Chordata > Mammalia > Artiodactyla > Bovidae > Bubalus > Bubalus bubalis. The sequence goes on from NC_059169.1 coordinate 2,153,570, forward strand.
CCAGCCCAGGCCTGTGACCTCAGCCTGATCATTAATCATTCCCAGCATTCCCATTCACTCCTGCAGCGTCCTGATCTGAAAGATGAGTTGTGTGAATAGTCTGGTGCTGAGGAGATTACGTGGTTAACGCTTCCCACCTTATCTTGAGGAACAAAGTGCATTCTTTGGGGCTGAGATGTGCTGAAGGATTTAAAGGATAATATCAAAAATTTGGGAGATTTGGATGTAAAATGCAGAGATAGTCGAAGAGACTAGCTGGTTTTCACCGCTTTTCTCTGCTCCTTGGCGTCAGTGAAGCATGTCCTGGAAGGAAGGACATGAAGGCAGAGTTCGGGGACATCGCTTCTCTTTTTATGAAGTAGAGTTGATTTACAGTGGTTTGTTAGTTTCTGGTGTACAGCAAAGTGATTTAGCTACACCCACACACGTATATACACACACATACGTATATATGTATATACACATACATTCTTTTTCATGTTCTTGTCCATTATGGTTTACTATAACGTATTGAATCTAATTCTCTGAGCTCTGCAGTGGGTCCTTGTTTGTTTTATAAATGGTATGTATATGTTTATCCCCACCCCCTAATTTCTCCCTCCCCTCTCTTTCGCATTTGGTAACCTTAAGTGTGTCTTCTATGTCTGTGAGTCTGGTTCTGTCTCACAAGTTCAGTATGTCATATTTTAGAGTACATCTATAAGTGTTATCACATGGTATTTGCTGAGGTGTATTAAAAAGCCTCTTGATGAAAGTGAAAGTGGAGAGTGAGAAAGTTGGCTTAAAGCTCAACATTCAGAAAATGAAGATCATGGCATCCAGTCCCACCACTTCATGGGAAATAGATGGGGAAACAGTGGAAATAGTGTCAGACTTGGGCTCCAAAATCACTATAGATGGTGACTGCAGCCATGAAATTAAAAGACACTTACTCCTTGGAAGGAAAGTTATGACCAACCTAGATAGCATATTCAAAAGCAGAGACATTACTTTGCCAACAAAGGTCCGTCTAGTCAAGGCTATGGTTTTTCCTGTGGTCATGTATGGATGTGAGAGTTGGACTGTGAAGAAGGCTGAGCGCCAAAGAATTGATGCTTTTGAACTGTGGTGTTGGAGAAGACTCTTGAGAGTCCCTTGGACTGCAAGGAGATCCAACCAGTCCATTGTGAAGGAGATCAGCCCTGGGATTTCTTTGGAAGGAATGATGCTAAAGCTGAAACTCCAGTACTTTGGCCACCTCATGTGAAGAGTTGACTCATTGGAAAAGACTCTGATGCTGGGAGGGATTGGGGGCAGGAGGAGAAGGGGACGACAGAGGATGAGATGGCTGGATGGCATCACTGACTTGATGGAGGTGAGTCTGGGTGAACTCCGGGAGTTGGTGATGGACAGGGAGGCCTGGCGTGCTGCGATTCATGAGGTCGCAAAGATTCGGACACGACTGAGGGACTGATCTGATCTGATCTGATTTCAAGGTCAGGAGGGGATGCCACTAGAATTCTTGGGCAGGTGGGGCTGGCCTCGTCCTGGGAGAAAGGCCAGCAGCGGCCTCAGCTTCTCGGTGTGCGCGCTCCATGTGGAGACGGGCCTGCCCGCCCTGATGCACCCACTTCTGTTCTTGGCCCGCAGCTCGGAGACCCGACCCTGGGGAAGCCTGGTGACCGTGAGCTCTGGCCACTGCAGGGTGACCCCTTCTGCTGTTCACAGACCAGCCCTGATGGAGGCCAGAAACCGGCCCAGGGTCGCAGGCAGAATGAAGTGGGGTGGAGGGGGACTGGGTGCCCATGGTGGAGGGGGCACTGGGTCCCGAGGCGTGGAGGGGAGGGAGCTCCAGGAGACGGTGCTGCAGGGGTTGGGGTGGGGCGTGCACAAACCCCGCAGAGGCGGCAGCCGTGATCCCGGTTGGAAAGCGAACACTCAGAGGGTGGGGGTGTGCAGTTTGGGGGTGAAGCTGGAGCCCTGGGAGCTGGAGGAGCCAGGCGGCCTGGGGAGCCTGTGAAGAATGTCCTGGCCTTTTAAGGGAAACTCTAGTGTAACATAAACATCTCGTGGGTCATTAGATGCCCTGATGAAGCCGGGAAAGCAGGAAAGTAATTGTGTCTCAGACGTAAAATTTAAACAGTGCAGAGACATTTCATGTTGAAGTTTCAGCTGCACGGACCCAGTTCCCTCTGGACACAGCTGGCCCGTCCCGGTGTCTGAGCTCGTCGTGTGCCCACGTGTACACTTGTGGGGGCATGTAAGCACACACTACCTCTCGTAGGAGAAGACAGGAGGTTTGGAGAGAAGAGGTGGTCTGTGATGTGTGGCCCCTGTTGGGGACAGCCTGTGGCATTGCGTGCATCTCCTGTTCCTTTGCTTCTCGAGTTTTCCACCTAGAAGGAGCAGGGTGTTAGTACTTAGCTCTGATGAGTGGTGTGTGTATCTCCACACAATTCTGAATGTAGATGTGTCTTCATTTTCTTTCCAACTATGTCAGAGGCAAGAAGAGGAGAAGGGGTGACAGAGGCTGAGATGGTTGGATGGCGTCATGATGGACATGGTTTGAGTAAACTCTGGGAGATGGTGAAGGACAGGGAAGCCTGGCATGCCGCAGTCCATGGGATTGCAGAGTCAGATGCAACTTAGCGAGTGAACAACAAAATATCGAATTAACTCACATTGTCACAGTTTTTAGTTTTTGTCTGTGCAGAGAACACACACACACACACACACACCCCCGTAATAAAAGTTGGCACAGTGAAGTGAGGACACTTCTGTCTTTCAGACGCTCTACCTTGTGGTTAGATAATCTTTAAACAGATTGTGGTTATAGAGATAAAAGTCCACACATCTCTTAACCCGTGCCTTCTTCCCTAAGTGGTAGCAGGTCTGAGTGTGACACGCATCCTCTTGTGTGACCAGCGTTGTGAACCCCAGGGGTGCAGGTCTAGTTTGTCCAGGGCAGCACGCAGGCTTCCGGAGTCCTTAGCAGCTTTTTCCTGAGTCTGGAAACAGGTGCTGCTTCCTGGGCTGCAGGTACTGCAGCTCCTCCATTCGTCCAGGGAGGAAGTGTCTCTTTGGGCAGCAGCTGCCGGGAGCTCTGTCTGCACTTCCTCCAAACAGACAGCTCGGAAGCCCCCTGATGGGAGGTGCCTTTGATTCCCAAGGTCGCATCCTTGAACTCCAGCCAGGCGCGCTCCCCTGCGAGGCCCCCTTGGGGAGGCTCCCAAGGACACCGGACTCCCTTCTGGACACGGTGGCCTCTGGCCTCTGGAGGAAAGTTCTGCACATGCAATAGGAACCCCAACATAAACCCCATTTGTTCCGGATTCAGTGGGAGAAAAGGGAGCCTCAGCTCCAGGGGGCATTCTCGTTTGGAGAGGAAACGGGGACCCCCAGGCAGACAAGGAATTCCTGGGACTGGCTCCTCTGTGGACCCCAGGCTGGCAGGGGTCCAGGCTGCAGCTGCCCCGACCATGTGGACTCCAGCCTGCCGGCCTTGGGGCCCAGTGGGGACACGTGCTGTCTGGCTCGCCGCTGAGACATCCCAAGCCTGGAGCAGGGCTGTTCTTGTGGTCCAAAGGTGGATGAAAACAATTGAGAGCCTTCTTTCCCTGTAGACGTTGTCAGAAAGGATGCCTCTGTGCGCCTACCGCCCTTTCCTCGGCCTTGGAAGCCCCCCGCCCCCGCCCCCCCATTGACATCAGGGTTGGGGTGGGGGGTGCCAGACTCTCCCCAGGTGGGTGGCCCCGGGGCGGGGGGTCACAGCCCCGCAGCATGCCTTGCCTTCCCCCGCCCTCTGCCTGCAGTTTTCCAAACGCCACTCCTGAATTTTCTGGAGTTTTGAGTTGTTTCCAACCCTGTTTGGAAGGAGAGCTTTGAGCTAACGCAGACCGCCGAGTGGGCTTCTTCCTTGAGGCAGGGCTGGTGGGATGCGGCCACGGGGTCGGGGGTGGGGTGGGGTGGAGTTTGGGGTCGGCTCTCGGGGTTTCAGAGGCAGCGGGAGTGCTCCGTGCTCGTCGTGGGGAGACCTGATCAAGCAGACCATCCAAGAGGCTGCTGCAGGGCCAGCCCTGGGCCAGGCTGGGGTCCAGCCGTGCCCACCCAGCACCTAGTTTCCTGGGGCCTGTCTGTCTGTCCGTCCCCCGCAACACGGAGGGGGCGCAGGTCCTGAGGGCGGAGGCTGTGTGTGAGAGTTAACTTTCAGGGCCTGGAAGCCGAGCTCCAGCCAGCTGCAGGGCCCCCGAGGGGTCATCGGCCGCTGACCTGTCCCTCAGGGTCCTGTCCCCGTGGACATCTGCCATGTGTCCCCGCCAGCTGGCTCGGACCCCTTTTCTGTCTCACAGCAGCGGCCCGGTCTCTCTGGGGACTGCTCCCGCCGCCCCCCTCACTCAGGATGCGTGTCCCGGGATGACCCCTGGCTGCCTCTCATGGCCAGTCTCGGCTGCCTTGGCCCTGAACTGCCCGTGTCTCCGCCCCCGGGCAGGCCCCCTGCTGTCTGGGGCTGACTCCTGGTGTCAGACCTTCCAGGCGCCCTCATCTCTTTTTCACCCCTCCCCCACCCTAAGACCCGCCCTGGCCTGCCCTGCAGCCCCTCCCAGCACCCCCCAGGGTGAACAACGCCCGTGAGTAAAGCAGTGACCTGCCCCCGTCTCTCCTTGGCCCCCGGTCACCTCGCCCTGCGTGTGCACATCTGGCCTTGGGTCCCCGTCACCTTCGCTTTCTCAGCCTCCCTGCCCCGGGTGCATCTGTCCTCAGGTCGCTCCTGTCTCAGCCTTTCCCTCCTCCCGCAGCCTCTCCAGCTTGCCCTTGTATGTGCTGGGGTCAGCCTTGGCCCCTTTACCATCTGTGCGGTGAGAGCCCAGAGTCCCATTACAGAAGGCCTGACACAGACCCGGGTAGGGCGGTGCCATCAGATGTAACTTTGTGCTCTTTGGTGGGCGCTGGCAGATGTGCTGGGAGGCGTATTGGTGTCAGTCGTTGTGCATCTGTAGTGGTAGTAGCAGCGGCGGGAGTGGCAGGTAGACTGTTGCTATTAAGAGACTAAACGGACATGCGTTTGAGCAAACTCGGGAGATAGTGGAGGACCGGGAAGCCTGGTGCGCTGCAGTTCCTGCGATCGCAGAGTCAGACACCACTGAGCGGCTGAACAACAGCGGTACTAGCGTGGTAGCGGATGTGGTACTGGCAGCCGCAGCGGTTTTAGTGGGTATTAGCAGCGGTAGTGGCGGTATTCACGGCCGTGGGAGCGGCAGCAGCAGCATCTGCAGATGTGTCAGTAGTAACGGCAGGTGCCGCGGCGGCGGCAGCGCCGGCTGTGGATGTCTTAGTAGGTCTGTCAGTGTCTGCGGAGATAGCGTCGTATCAGTAGACGTGTTCGTAGTATCAGTAGAGGTGCGAGTACCATTAGATCAGCAGGCGGAGCGGCAGCGGCATCTGTAGATGTTAATAGTAGCGGTATTAGTGGGTACTGTGAGGGCAGCAGGTGCAGCAGCAGCAGCAGCAGTGGCATCTGTGAATGTATCAGTAGAGGGCTTAATACCTGCGAGGGGGCAGCCGCGGTAGTAGAGGGGTTAGTAGTCTTGGTAGAGGGGTTAGTAGTCTTGGTAGAGGGTTAGTAGTCTTGGTAGAGGGGTTAGTAGTCTTGGTAGAGGGTTAGTAGTCTTGGTAGAGGGGTTAGTAGTCTTGGTAGAGGGTTAGTAGTCTTGGTAGAGGGGTTAGTAGTCTTGGTAGAGGGTTAGTAGTATTGGTAGAGGGGTTAGTAGTCTTGGTAGAGGGGTTAGTAGTCTTGGTAGAGGGTTAGTAGTCTTGGTAGAGGGGTTAGTAGTCTTGGTAGAGGGTTAGTAGTCTTGGTAGAGGGTTAGTAGTCTTGGTAGAGGGGTTAGTAGTCTTGGTAGAGGGTTAGTAGTCTTGGTAGAGGGGTTAGTAGTCTTGGTAGAGGGTTAGTAGTGTTGGTAGAGGGTTAGTAGTGTTGGTAGAGGGTTAGTAGTCTTGGTAGAGGGGTTAGTAGTCTTGGTAGAGGGTTAGTAGTCTTGGTAGAGGGGTTAGTAGTCTTGGTAGAGGGTTAGTAGTCTTGGTAGAGGGGTTAGTAGTCTTGGTAGAGGGTTAGTAGTCTTGGTAGAGGGGTTAGTAGTCTTGGTAGAGGGGTTAGTAGTCTTGGTAGAGGGTTAGTCGTGTTGGTAGAGGGTTAGTCGTCTTGGTAGAGGGTTAGTAGTGTTGGTAGAGGGTTAGTAGTGTTGGTAGAGGGTTAGTAGTGTTGGTAGAGGGTTAGTAGTGTTGGTAGAGGGTTAGTAGTGTTGGTAGAGGGGTTAGTAGTCTTGGTAGAGGGTTAGTAGCGTTGGTAGAGGGTTAGTAGCGTTGGTAGAGGGTTAGTAGCCTTGGTAGAGGGTTAGTCGTCTTGGTAGAGGGTTAGTCGTCTTGGTAGAGGGTTAGTAGTCTTGGTAGAGGGGTTAGTAGTGTTGGTAGAGGGTTAGTAGTCTTGGTAGAGGGTTAGTAGTCTTGGTAGAGGGTTAGTAGTCTTGGTAGAGGGTTAGTAGTGTTGGTAGAGGGGTTAGTAGTCTTGGTAGAGGGTTAGTAGTCTTGGTAGAGGGTTAGTAGCGTTGGTAGAGGGTTAGTAGTCTTGGTAGAGGGTTAGTAGTCTTGGTAGAGGGTTAGTAGTGTTGGTAGAGGGTTAGTAGTCTTGGTAGAGGGGTTAGTAGTCTTGGTAGAGGGTTAGTAGTCTTGGTAGAGGGTTAGTAGTCTTGGTAGAGGGTTAGTAGCCTTGGTAGAGGCACTGTTAGTATCAGCAGGCGCAGCAGCAGCAGCATGTGAATGCACCAGTTGTATCAGTAGGTGTATCAGTGTCTGCAGGCGTAGCCGTCGTCTAGTAGATACTTTGAGTCCCAGCAGGCACGGCAGCAGCAACAGCAGCAGGGGTGTCTATAGATGCAGCAGGGGTAGTGTAAATATAGCAGCTGCCCTGCACTGGCAGGATGTGAGATGAAGCCTGCTCGCCACTGTTAGCCGGCGGGCTTGCGCTGGGGAAGCGTGCAGGGTGGTGTGGGTGTGGACGGGGCACAGGGAGATGCTGTCACGGAGACTCAGGGTGCGGGGCGTGAGCTGGAAAGCTAATACTCGATGGGAGACGCGTCATTGAGACTCGCTTGTTGCCTTCAAGGCAGTTGGAGGGAATGGAGGGATGTGTACCAGCACGTGATGGGAAAGGACACTCCTGGCCAGTTGGTAAACGGCTGCAGCGTGAGGCGGTGAGAAGAGTCCCTCATGCCACTAAGGTTCTCTGGTGGAAGCTAGTGACCACGTGCCCCAGCTGGGCAGGGTTTCATGTCGCCCTTCACTATCTGATGGACAACAAACACTGTGATTTGGGCTCACCCAGGTCTAGACTTCTTAGCCTTCTTGACTATTTATAGATTTTTTTAATTAAAATTGAGTTTCTATATGAACCCACATGTTAGAAATAGCGACCTTCTTCTATTTTTGGTACCTCGCTTTCAGCATCACAGCAGATAAGCACTGACTCTTTTCCTTCCTCACCGTTTCTGAATAATCTGCTTGTTTTCCGCTTCTTGCTAATCTGGCGTTTCCTTCGGTCATCCTCCAGGGGCTAAAGGATTAACTAATGTTAATTCAACATTTTGAAATAATGTCATAAACTATGCTTCAAGGAGCACAGAGTACTTTTTGGAAGGTTGAAAAATGGTCCACGTTTGTGTTTCTCACATTTGGTTTGCAAAGATAGTACTTCCAGCTGCAGAGATGGGGGCAGCCCTTCCTCAGTGTTGTCATTGTGTAAGAGTGCTGCCTCTCACAGCTGTTATCCCAGGAGGAGGGCCTCACGGAGACCGGCTGCCATGTTCGGTGGGCCACTCGATGGTGTCAGAGAAGTTGGCGAGGTCCCCGGCTGAGGGATGTTCTGTTTACTGGACAAGTTCGGAGCTGGAGACTTGTTTTTACATCCAAGTGGTTAAAAAATGGGACATGTAGTTGGGGTGGAAGAAAAAGCCCTTCTTTTTCGCTGGTCCAAAAGAATTGGGTCATTCCTAAAGCAGACCAAGTTTAATATAGTAATCTAAATAGATAATTATATTGGGCAGAGAGAGAATATAAGAGAGCAAGAGCTTCAGATGGATATTTGGATACATTTTATAAAGTATATTTTTTAAAGAAAAGACTATGAGAAATGCTTTATATCTTAAAAAGGAAGAAAATTCACCTCTAGGGTAGTACGGACATGATTCCACATTCTCAGAACAGGACAGGAATGGGGCAGGTCCACAAGGATAATTGGCAAGGGCATTTTGAGACGCAACTTTTTAAAAAAGTCAACACACCAATTTAGTTCTGCAGATGTAGGACTGGGATGGGTCTCTGTCTATGGAGGTGCGATGTGTCAAGAACGTAATAAGCCAAAACAAACTCATTATTTGTGAGCAAGAAATGGGAGATTCTTGAATTTACTATATAATTCATTTTTGGAATATTTCCCCTGTAATACAAGCACTTAATTGTCTTCCTTTTCAATAGCATAATGGTGACTTTGTGATGCATTCATGAGAATTGTGAAGTTTGGAATGTGACTTTTATTTTAGGATTTTGAGGGAACTCCTAAAGGCATTTCACTTTTGACCTTTAACATGAAGCTTGTGGTCCATCGTTGCTGGGTAAGGGGCGCCTAGCGTGTGCATTTTTGTTGTGTCTGGAGGTTTGGCTGCATTGCACAATGAGGTGTGTAATACACATGGAGCAATTTTGCCTCCTCTTTGTTCCTTGAACAGATTCACATGTTCAGTTCTTTTCAAATTGAGCTCTAAAAAACACTGAGTTATTTATACTTGGCAAAGTTTATCATTTAGCAATGGATTCATAAACGAAAACGAGCTCCAGATTACAAGGGAAAATTGCCAATAGGAACAGAACATATTAATGAAGAAGAGAAAGATGGGGACGAGATCTCAGAAGGGGAGACCCAAACACAGGTATCTAATGCGCAGAAACTAGAGTTTGCAGGCACTACCACAGGGAAAAGAGGGAAGTTCTTTGGGGTACCCAGTGGATGTGGGGCGTGATTCAGGCAAAGACAGTGGGCACAGCCGGCAAGAGCGGTACAGTCTTCTGGGTGGCAGCCCAGGTAAGATATGCAAGTGGCAGATTCGTTGAACGATAATGCAAAGACAGTTAGTGGCTGAGAACGAAAGGGTGGTCTGAAATGGCGCTGGTTAGAAAGTTGAACACCAGTAACAAAGTTACGTGCGTGAAGTCCCAGGGGAAAACTCTCTGAAGGAATCATCTAAGCGCTCCTGGGGCTTCCCTGGTGACTCAGACGGTAAAGCATCTGCCTGCAATGCAGAAGACCTGGGTTTCATCCCTGGGTTGGGAAGATCCCCTGGAGAGGGAAATGGCACCCCACTCCAGCACTCTTGCCTGGAAAATCCCATGGATGGAGGAGCCTGGTAGGCTACAGTCCATGGGGTCACAAAGAGTTGGACACAACTGAGCGACTTCACTTTCACCTTTCAAACACTCCTAAGTGGCCGGTATCTGAGACTGGGAAGTTTTCCCCTGCGAGACAAGGCCCACGTAGTAGGAGTCTGGCATATTTTGGTTTCCTCCTGTGACCATAGGTGTGTATGTCAGTCTCAGAGCCCAAAAGAGAATGAATTGAATGTGTCTTGCCTCAGTTCAAGAGATGAGGAGCTGAATTAAGTAACCTGTTACATGGCTTGCCCACTCAAGGAACTGATGATCTACCTGGAAACTTGTTGCAGTGATGTCACAATGTCCCAAGCTGAGGATGAAACAAACTCAGAGAATGAGCCCATTTTGTGGGGAGGAGCAGAGGCATACTGAGATGACGGATGAGAGGTGCGGGGCTGAACCCCAGGAGAGCCTCACCTTCTATGGTGGATGGTGATTGAAAACGCAAAAATACAGGAGGTGAGGTACAGGGATGTATACAGGGCTTCACTGCTGCTCACTGGTAAAGAATCAGCCCACCAGGGCAGGAGACGCAGGTTTGATCCCTGGGTTGGGAAGATCCCTGGGTTGGGAAGATCCCTGGAGGAGGAAACGGCAACCCACTCCAGTATTCTTGCCTAGGAAATCCCATGGACAGAGGAGCCCGGCAGTCTACAGTCCATGGTGTCGCAGAGACTCAGACCCAACTTAGTGACAAAACATCAACAGTGGTTTCATGAGAAAAGGGGCTCCCGTGTGTCAGGAAGGTGCCAAGCAGTGCAAATGAAGTGAGACATTTGGGAACATTAAAGGTGGCAGGATGAGTCACAGCACCTGTTGCCCCGTTTGAAATACTTCCTGTAGGGTTGGAGCCATGTGGATAATGTAAGTGGTTTGTTGCACGCGGCTTGGAGAAGCTGTTTTGGGAAGAATTACAGAAAGAGGAAAAGCCACATGGTGATCATCCCGCTGGCAGGGATGACAGAAACCAGTGTCCTAATTGGTCCAAAGTGGTGCAGAAAGGAGAGGAAATCAAGCCCAAGAGTGATGAGTACAGATAATACGTGAGCAGAAAGGAAGATATTTAAAGGACCTGTTGGGTGGAGTGAAAGGAAAGGAAAGTGGGTGGAAATGGAGGAGAATGAAATAACTTTCCTGCCAAAGGAAAATAAGGAGAAATGGGATTTGGAAACCCAAATATCCATCGTAGAGGTAGAAAGTGTAACTTGTATCTTGGTAAAAGAAAATTTCCCTTTCTTGGTATGAAAAGGGAAATTGTTATCTCCTTGATCTTTGTATTAGGTGGGGCTGGTATAACAAGATACCGTAGAGCAGGTGGCTTAGAAGCAGAATCTATTTCTGATGGTCCTACAAGCTGGGAAGTCCAAGATCAGAGTGCCCCAGAGTACTTGTCTGGTGAAGGCCGGCTCCCTGGTCTGCAGACGGCTGTCCCCTGGCTGTGTACTCATGAGGCAGGAGGGTGAGGGAGCTCTCTGGCATCCCTTTCATAAGGGCACTAATCCCACTCATGAGCGCACCACCCTCATGACCTGCTCACCTCCCAAGTGCACCCATCCCATCGCATCCCACCATGGGGAGTGGTCAGGATATCAACATGTGAATTTGGAGGTGGGTGGACACAAACATTGAGTCTGTAGCAATTTTATTGAATAACTTATGGTTTTATTCTTAGAAACAATTACTTTCTGAATCCTATCATTATTGAAGCCAAAAACAAGGTATCTGTGAGAACATAGTTACAAGGAGTCATAGAGGAACTTGTGAGTTCAGAGCCCTTTGCTTAAAAAGGAAGAGCTGAAGGGTGTTGGGTGGGAGTCATGTGTAGAAGGTGGTCGGTGGGGAATGTGGGTTTCAGAGCACTCCTGGATTGAAGGAAGCCATTTCACAGGATAAAACATGATTTGGGGTTGAAAAAAAAAACAAACAAAAAAACCAGGATGCTTCTGAACTGCTGAAATGTGTAACCCAGCGAATGTGTAGCCAACATTCCAAAATGGATCTGCATGCAGATTGAGAAAGGGGTCGTCCAGGATGGTGGCTGGCAAGAGTTTCCATCAGTTGCGAGCCTGCCCGATGCCCTGACGGCACTCCTTCTACCTAACAAAGAATACGGGGGAATAAAGGAGAGGAAGTGGCTACGGAGAAACCAATTTTGATACCAGTCAGAAGAGTATTTGTTGAATGTTCACTGTGTGCAGAAAACGGTATCTATAGGAGGAAAAACTTTTTAAGACTTTGAAGTCAGTACATAGTACTTTGTGTGTACACATTGGGTGGATGAAATGTAGAATGAGAAATAAGAAAACTAGAATTCTACTCGTGATAGTTTTAAAAGGAAAAAGAGAACAGGGCAAGCGTGGAAGAATTAAAAAAAAAAAATTTTCCATCAAATGCAGTCACCTTGGAGAAGGAAATGGCAACCCAGTCCAGTGTTCTTGCCTGGAGAATCCCAGGGACGGGGCGGGGTGGGGGGCCTGGTGGGCTGCCGTCCCTGGGGTCGCACAGAGTCGGGCACGACTGAAGCGCATTAGCAGCAGCAGCAGCAGCGGTCACCTCAGGATGGGTTACCATATTGATAAAGAGAAATAGTGTTCAAAGTTTGAATAAGAAGATTGTCCTAGAGAGAGTAAGTGCTAACAGTTTTAAAAGATGATGTGAAAATTAAGGGGAAATGAAATGGAATGGATATTGAGAAATCTCAAGAAAATAAAATTGCTAGGTTGAAGTCAGGGTGAACTTTAACTTACTCACCATGGAAGACTTAGGTCAAGGAAGAGAGGAGAGGAAAGGATGGAGCCTTCCGAGGGCCAAGTGTGCAAAGGATGGCGTGAGTCAGCCAAAGTGAAGTGGAGCCAGAAGCTTCCAGATGTGTGGGAGCAGGGCAGGGACTCTGGTGCATGGGGCATGGTCCCTGCACAGTTGAGGGAGAAGGACTTTGTGCACGTGGAGCCGATACCCGAGTCCCCAAGTTACCGAGGTAATCCTGCAGGAGGGATCAGTACACATAGGAACGTGAAGTTCCTGATGAAAAAAGCTGTTCAGAGAAGATGAGTCATCAGGTCAGAAATTTCAGGCAGAGAAAGGATTGGAGAAAATGGAAGATAATGTAGAAGAGTGGTGTATGTCAGTGGCTAGCTCTTAAAAGGTACGTTTGTTCTGTGACGCTGCCGAGAAGTGGCTAGTTCGCCAGAAGTGAAGTGTGCAGGTGTGAGGGGTCACGTGGACGGGGGTCAGAAGGGCAGCTGTTTAGGGATGCTCTGTTGCCCTGGACAGTTCCCACCAACACAGGTTCGGGTTGGCTGGAAGGCAGATTTCTATCAGTGACGGTCAGTTGGGACCCTGTTAGCTGATGACCTCGCCTGAAGGTCATTGAGAAGCAGCCAGCATTGGGATGGACCCACCACACGCCTGCAAAAGGAGCCCAAGGTGGTCCTGCTCCCAAGAGTCCAGAGGACAGGTGGGATCCCTCAGTCTCAATTTGAAAGTGTTCATTCAGAAAGATCTACAGGATGGGTATAGGCCAAGCCAGTGGTCCAGCCCGTGGGCCACGAGTCTGCTGTCTCTGATCCCCGATGAAAGCCTGAGGCGTCTCCCCTGTAGGGTCTGTGCTCTGCTCTATGGGGGACAGATGGCACACCTGGTGCTAATTAGAGCTGAGAATGGGGTACTGACGCATCGCACATTATTATTGATAATCTAATAGAAATATATTGCTATATCGCTTAGCTAGTATGACTAATTATTAATCAGTTATTAATTATGCTATTAATTGGTAATTGTTGATTAGTTATTGTCTATGCTGTTTGGGGTTATCTTGTGCTAAACAACCTGCGTAAAAGTGCTCAGGGCGTGGAGCCGGGGCTTTGGCAGTACAGTGAGGACCCGTCTCGAGAGCCAGGCTGAGCTCCCTGGGGGCGGAGAGGAGGCTTGTCAACATCTGCGGTGATTTGCTGAATTAGGGCTCTGGGAGAAAACGGCAGAAAACAGCCATGCAGATGTTCTCCTAAACACTCTCCAGCTCTTTCACAATTCAGTCACGTGTGTGCAGGGTCCTTTCATGCAGCACTGGTGTGAAAAGGGAAACGTTTAGGGGGATAAGCTAGAAAATGCAGGTCATCCCCAGAGAAGAAGTTTCTGTGTCGGCTTGAAGATGTCTCGGAATTTAAAAAATGACTAAAAATGATCTTGGAGTCATTTGTATTCATGTTCCCCATCTATACACACACACACACACACACACACACACACGCATCTAGATCTTACATAGGAATCTATATTTCTATTCTGAAGTATTCAGTATTTCCTATTTTCTCAGTGTTTGTATTAGTCAGGGTTCTCCAGAGAGAACCAAAAGGACATATATAGAGAGATACATGTTAGACAAATATAGATGTTCTAGGAATTGGCTCGCACAGTTAATGAGACCAGGTCATTTGCCCTCTGTGAGCTGGAGAGCAGGAAAGCTGTGTGTAATTCAGGTGCAATCGAAGGCCTGAGGTCCCTCAGGGCTGGTGGCGTGGGTTCTCGTCTGAACCAGGAGTGCTGGGCGTCCGAGGGCAGAGACAGACGCCTCAGCTCAGGCAGAGAGCTGGTTTGTCCTTGCTCTCCTCGCTGGTTGGGCGATGCCCACCTGCCCTGGGGAGGTGATCTCTCCTTTACTCAGTTTATGGATTCCAGTGCTCTGTTCTTCCAGAGATGTCCTCACCGCCTCACCCAGAAATCATGTTTTGCCAGCCATCTGGGTACCCTTTCAAATTGTTACATAGAATTACCCTGTGCCCTTCGTTCAGTTCAGTTCAGTTCAGTCACGCCAGGCCTCCCTGTCCATCACCAACTCCCGGAGTTCACCCAGACTCACCTCCATCGAGTCAGTGATGCCATCCAGCCATCTCATCCTCTGTCGTCCCCTTCTCCTCCTGCCCCCAATCCCTCCCAGCATCAGAGTCTTTTCCAATGAGTCAACTCTTCACATGAGGTGGCCAAAGTACTGGAGTTTCAGCTTTAGCATCATTCCTTCCAAAGAAATCCCAGGGCTGATCTCCTTCACAATGGACTGGTTGGATCTCCTTGCAGTCCAAGGGACTCTTCAAGAGTCTTCTCCAACACCACAGTTCAAAAGCATCAATTCTTCGGCGCTCAGCCTTCTTCACAGTCCAACTCTCACATCCATACATGACCACAGGAAAAACCATAGCCTTGACTAGACGAACCTTTGTTGGCAAAGTAATGTCTCTGCTTTTGAATATGCTATCTAGGTTGGACATAACGTTAGATCAATGTAATTTTAGATCACAGTAAGGTTGGATCGTGGCTGGAACACGGAGATAAGCCTATGCCTCTCCGGGCTCTTCTGCATCGTTGAGGGACAGGTAGCAGACTCCGGTCCCTCTCTTCCTTGTTGTTGTTCAGTCGCTCAGGCGTGTCCGACTCTGTGTGACCCCATGGACTGCAGCACGCCAGGCTTCCCTGTCCATCACCATCTCCCAGAGTTTGCTCAAACTCATGTCCAGCGAGTCGGTGATACCATCCAACCATCTCATCCTCTGTCGTCCCGTTCTCCTCCTGTCCTCAGTCTTTCCCGGCATCAGGGTCTTTTCCAAAGAGTCAGCTCTTTGCATCAGGTGGCCAAAGTATTGGAGCTTCAACTTCGGTGTCCGTCCCTCCAATGATTGTTCAGGGTTGATTTTCATTAGGATTGACTGGTTTGATCTCCTTGTAGTCCAAGGGACTCTCAAGAGTCCTCTCTCGCACTCTTTTCCTACAAATGTAAAATAGAGAAGAAGATCCCAGTGCCAATCCGCGGTAAAATGAAACCTTTGACATGCTGGGGGGCCATGCCACCTGGGTCTGTCCTGGACCAGTCTTCTCGGAGACGTGCTGGAGGGAGCGAATCAGAAGTGGGGACGGCAGGATTCCATCTGGTGCTCGTGGCCTGAGAAGTGGGTCCCCTTGGCTGAAAGCTGTCCCAGAGCCACTGGGTGTTCACATCAGCTTGCCTCTGAAATTGTTGGTCATCTTTCTTGGAGAATGCATGGCAATTACAGCTGCTAGCAAAAATTTCTGGAACAGAATGGGCGTTTTGTCCCTGTTGTTGAGGTTCTGGAAACATTTGGAAGGAAACATCACTCCATACTTCTCCATCTATTTATGCATTGTCAGTCCAAAGAAATGATGTTTTCGGTCCAATACCTCCTTGACCATTCCCTTGGGCTGTCTTGTTGATGGTGGGAGATACGGGGTAAGCGATTCTGACTTCAGCCATATCATATTTGCATGGCTAAGTCCACATTATAATGTGGTTTCGCTTTTAATTGCTCAGGGTATAGAGAAAATCCGCTTCCACTTTGTGTCAACGTCTGTCTCTGCGTTGGCAAGAAAGGGAGCTTCAGCCAGTGGTCAACGGTGTAAGGCACCAGCCTCCTTGGTGTCTTTCTCTCTTCATCTGCAGCAGAGTTCCACCCAGTTGACCTTGTGTGTGCAGGTTGCCGAGAGCTGTTGACATGTCTGAGTTGCAGGGGCTGGGGTCTGAGTGGGCGCTTGCAGGGGGCTGGGGCCTGAGTGGGCGTTTGCAGGGGGCTGGGGCCTGAGTGGGCGCTTGCAGGGGGCTGGGGTCTGAGTGGGCGCTTGCAGGGAGGGGCTGGGGTCTGAGTGGGCTTTTTCAGGGAGGGGCTGGGGTCTGAGTGGGCGCTTGCAGGGAGGGGCTGGGGTCTGAGTGGGCTTTTTCAGGGAGGGGCTGGGGTCTGAGTGGGCTTTTTCAGGGAGGGGCTGGGGTCTGAGTGGGCTTTTTCAGGGAGGGGCTGGGGTCTGAGTGGGCGCTTGCAGGGAGGGGCTGGGGTCTGAGTGGGCTTTTTCAGGGAGGGGTTGGGGTCTGAGTGGGCGCTTGCAGGGAGGGGCTGGGGTCTGAGTGGGCGCTTGCAGGGAGGGGCTGGGGTCTGAGTGGGCTTTTTCAGGGAGGGGCTGGGGTCTGAGTGGGCGCTTGCAGGGAGGGGTTGGGGTCTGAGTGGGCGCTTGCAGGGAGGGGTTGGGGTCTGAGTGGGCTTTTTCAGGGAGGGGCTGGGGTCTGAGTGGCGCTTGCAGGGAGGGGTTGGGGTCTGAGTGGGCGCTTGCAGGGGCTGGGGAGGTGAGAACCCGGGAGCCGCAGGCGTGGCGCTCACGCCCCACCCAGGCTGCTTTGAGCCGCCACATGAGCTCGGCGTGTCCAGGGATCGCTCTCTAAGTGGAGGCGTTTCTTAGAAAGAAGTGTGTGATGAATTTGGAGAGTGTTTTGTTTCATAAACCTCAAGTCCAAAATGTACTGTGAGAAGGCTTTTCCGAAACAGCAGTTGGCATTCCGTTCTCCTCCTGGGTCTGACTCAGGCCATGTGTCCCAGGCTCCCCGTGCCCGGCTGTCCCAGCCCCGAGTCAGCCTGCCCCCTCAGAGTTCTGGCTCCTTTCTGTGAAGAGGGGTGTTTAGAAGCCAAGACATGGAACTCAGTGTGCGCATTCCTACTGGGCTGTCATCGCTCCTGGACTTCGCAGCCGGGCCGTGACTCTTACAGAGATGGACGTCTCTCAGTAGGGCTCAGGTCCTGCCAGGGTCACCTGCTGGGCGGTGTGTCTGGAGGTGTGGAAGTACCTCCTCGGGAGGCCGTGTGGGACTTTGGAGACAACTGAGTGAGGATGTTAGAGGAGTTCGGACTCACTTCTCACCCATTGGGAGCCTCCGTCTCTTCCTGTAAGGTGGGGCCTCGCAGTGACCCTTCCGTGGTTGTAGTGGACGCTGGATGAGATAATACAGCTCTCTCATGGTCTTACGTATTTGCATCATAGCCTAAGGGCATTTATGGCAAAGTTGATGCTTCTATTACACCATTGTCTTGCCGGTTTTGATATCACCTTCTTAATTATTCCATATTTTTTCATGTTGTTCTTTATAATCTTAGTTGGAAATTTTGAGAGGAAAATGGCATTGCTATTAATTAACAATGACTTAAAGAAGACATCCTTACTGAGCCCTCAGTGAGCCGGGCGAGATGCTCACAAGTCTGTTTCTGGTGGATGAGTGTCTCTGTGACTTCTTTATCTCTGCTGTCTCTGGAGACAAGAGGGACCCAGTTAGTTTCAGCTCCTGAACTGACTTCATCCACCTTCACAGCAGCTTCACAGTCTCTCCCACAGTCCAGGTGAACTGCAGCCACATCTGGTCTGTCCAGGTCTAGTATTTTAAGCCCAAACCCACAAGCAGCTGTGGGACCCAGTGGGAAGAGGAGCACTGTTGTCCTTCGGCGGTCGGGCTTCGTTCTGGCATCTCCCAGAATTAGGTCACAGCTTTCTGGCTGTCGGAGCAGTTATGCATTTCTGGCTTCACAATGCCAGTTTCCCGCTGACATTTTAGGGATTTTACTATGTATATGAGATGGTGGGACCCTTCCACCCAGCCTAGGAATGCAAGGTGCTTCTCCTTTCTGTTTGTTTGGGGCTCTGAAATATGATCTTTATGCTGCAGTTAATTCAGACTCCCCTAAAGGCCCCTGGAAGTCGGTGTCCCGTGGTAAGGCTGATGGGGACGCCCTGGGTTCCCTAATCCCTAACCCCGCAGGGCTTGGGGCTGCTGCTGGTCTGTACGTTCCCCCATCAGGCGTCATGACACAGTGGCGTCTGCCTGGGAGTTGGGGCTGGTCCTTGTGAATCCAATTTGGATGGACACCACTGGATGTCTAGTCAGCTCCAGAAGCCACCTTTTCCTTCATGATTTCTGCACTGTTTCTGACACTGGTCGTCATAAATTCAATACAAAGTAAGGGAAACTAGCACGCTGTGTCCAGTCCAGGCTCTTAAGCCTGGGCCTTTAGGCTTCAGGGTCGTCACAGGCACTGAGGGCCATGTGCTGTTCACCCGCGTGTCCTGTGCAGCCGTGGGGGTGAGGTCACCGTGCCTGGAACGAGGTCACGGTCAGCACCGGCTCTCTGCTGTCCCATGCAGGTGTCTCGGCACGGCCACCTTGACCAGCCACTGTGCCTTACACAGTCGGTATTAGGAAGCAGTCCTTTGAATTCTTCTCCTGGCATCAGACGCGTGTGCTTCGTGACAGATGCTTTCCAGGGCAGTTAGTTGATTTGTTCTGTTCTGTTTGGGGCGTCTGTGTTCTGGGTTTCGAGCATGCGTCAAGTCTAACCCAGTGATAACAGATACTTTAAGTAGTTTAAGACCCCAACCTGATATGCATTGGCCGAGATGTTTTATAGGACGATTTGTGTTTTCATCAAGTGGCTATTATGTGTCTTATTTTGACCCAGTTCCAGTGCTCTGACTTGGGGAACCACTGAAATCTGAGGATGTGAAATACTGCAGACTCTTTGATAATGTTTATCTACCCCTTGCTAATTGAGCTCCACGGCTTTCAACGCTTTGACTCCGGATCAGCTGTCTTTGTCTCAGTGCTGCTTAAACGTGTGTACTCTTAACCTGGAGAGCCAGGAGCGGCCTTCTTTGGCTGCTGCCGGGGAGAGAGCCTAGGGACTGATAAGGACCCCTCCAGAGAAAGCTGCCTGTGCATGCAGCGATGCTCTGCAGAGATTCCTCAAGGCTTCTGTTCTCCTAACAGAAGGTGTACACGGAAGCACTCAGGTTACAGTCGCGTAATTCAGGAAGCACCGAAGGACGGAAAAGCACACGCATCTTTATGCTGCAGGTGTTGCCAGATCTCGAAGCCAGGATGATCCTTTTAAGTTGGGAACCCCTAAGGTCCCATGCATGCTAAGTCGCTTCAGTCGTGTCCGACTTTGCGACCCCATGGACTGTACCCCACCAGGCTCCTCTGTCCATGGGATTCTCCAGGCAAGAATATTGGAGTGGGTTGCCATGCCCTCCTCCAGGGGATCTCCCCGACCCAGGGATCGAACTTGCATCTCTTAAGTCTCCTGCGTTAGTAGGCGGATTCTTTACTAGTAGCTCCATCTGGGAAGCCCTAAGGTCCTGAGCAACCATCTTTCCAGAGTCCTGCCTGTGTCCTCCTTTGAGGGGCTGAGGTGTCGTGGCTCCAGGTACACCATCTCTCTGCAGACCTGTGAGCTGGGAGATGAGTTGTCCTTTCCCCCACCCCCTCGGGCACGTCCCCCGCCCTGGCTCACTGGACATCAGAGAGGCCAGGTCTCTGGCATTGCAGCGGATGGCAGGGAAGCCTCCCGCCCGCCGGGGGACCGGAAATCCTTTCTCCCGTGGACGTATTGTGTCGTTTGTGCCTCCGTCAGCAGCCGCTGCCCTCGCTGCAGGTTTTTTTTTGTGGCTAATCCTGAGCTGCTCACAACGGCGTGCTTCCCATTTGGTGCGCTCCTCCCCAGCGCGGTGCAGCCCTGCTCACCCCCTTTTCAAAACTTGGGTTTCATCTCTGATTTTTTAAGATTTCTTCTGGACTTCCCTGGTGGCTCAGCCGTAAAGACTCTGCCAGCCAATGCAGGAGATGCAGGTTCGATCCCCGGGTCGGGAAGATCCCCTGGAGAAGGAAATGGCAACCTGCCCCAGTGTTCTTGTCTAGAGAATCCCATGGGCAGAGGAGCCTGGTGGGCTACGGTCCAGGGGCTCACAGAGAGTAGGACATGACTTAGCACATACACACACCACTTAAGTTTAGCATATTTATTAAATTCATGAAGGTTGAACATTGTCGCTCTGTAACCACTGTCCTGTCCATTTTCAGGCTTTGTCACTTAACCAGCACTGCCCTTTGTCACCTGTTTCACATGGTCAGTGTCCCACCTACGGTGACGCGGGCAGTCAGCTCTGTTTCCTGTTTTCTGGTCCACAGCCCGCTCAGGGACCACCTTCTTCCCACCACCCCGGCTCCCAGGCTGGCGTGGGGCTGGTGTCCTGAGGTTGGCAACTTTGTCTTGCTTTGTCGCGCAGCGCGGTTCACGGTGACACGGACGGGCTGGGCTGGAAGCAAGCCGTGCTGTGTCCACCTGAAAGGCGGCCCCACACCTCCCTCCCTGGGCTCCGCCCGGAGCTGGGTGCGGTGTGCAGGCTGCCGCCGGTTGGCCCAGCCCAGGCTCTGCTGCAAAAGAGCTGAAGCGGGCAATAGCTTTCAGCCCTTTATCCGGGTGGCGATCTTTTGCTGTGTAGGACGTCCCATGCTGCAGGCTGGGCATGACTTCATCGTTTGCAGAGTGTACGGCTGTCCCTGCTCCGCCTGCCGCTTGCTGCCGGCACTGCCCGGATGGTCCCCATCGCCTCCTGTCCCTCGGAAGCCTGCGCCCAGGGCTGCTTGGTGCCCAGGCTGGCGGCTGGGCACACACACTTCTCGCACTGCCCCGCCGTCCTGACTGGCGTGTTGGCTCAGGGATCTGCCAAGCCCCGTGTTCAGTCTCAGTCTCTGATGAAGAGTAGTTCTGGCTGAAATTGATGTAAAATGCTGGCTTCCTTAACAGATACACACTGGTATGTATAACGTGATCCACACAGACCCACCATCCAGCATGGGGAGCTCCCCCTCAGTGCTCTGCGCTAACCCACATGGGAGAGAATCAAAGAACGGATACTTGTGTATGTATAACTGAGTCACTTTGCTGTATGTCCGAACCTAACACAGCATTGTAAATCAACCACACCCCAATAGAAATAAAAGTTAAATTTTAAAATAAATGAAGAATAAATGCATTTACAGAATGGCAGGTTCATTCTGCTGGCAGGATGAAGTGCTGTGGGAATGCACACAGGGATTCAGAAATGAGCCCTTCGGTCCCTCTCAGCCCCCTGTCAGGACGGACAGGGAGGTGGAGGCTCACGCAGCCTCTCCCGTTTCCCGAGGGGCGGGGTGGGGCGGTGTCGCCTGCGCCCTTTGTCAGGACCGTTGGCCGCGCCGCGCCCCATCATTGAGGCGGCCCTGCTGGTTCCCAGCGGTCCGCTCCCTCTCACCTGAGTGTGAGCTGCTCACACTGGTCACCACGATCTCCCGTGAGAGTGTAGGTGTGCGTGCGTCACTTGTGCGCTCGGAGTCTGAGTTCACTACACGGACCCTGACTGCTCAACTTTGCTGAAGAAGGTCACCGTCTCAGCATCTGGCAACTATCTAGCTTCTCAGACCTTCTGTTTGGAGCCACGTTGACCCTCTGAGCTGTTGAGGACTCACTCCAGGCCTTTTGTGAGTCTGCTGCTGGCCTCCAATAGTGGGGGCAGCTGTGTGTATGTGTGTGTGTGTTAGTCACTCAGTTATGTCTGACTCTCTGTGACCCCAGGGACTGTAGCCCGTCAGGCTCCCCTGTCCTTGGGATTTCCCAGGCAAGATTACTGGAGTGGGTTGCCACTTCCTCCTCCAGGGGATCTTCCTGACCCAGGGATGGAACCCAGGTCTCCTGCACTGTGGGCAGATTCTGGCCCACTGCGCCACCAGGGCAGTGGGTCAGAAGGATGAAAGCCACCCTTGGAGAGTAAGCCAGGTTTGGTCACCGCCGGCTCCTCCCTCTTCTCTTCCGGGCTTTTCCACCTCCCTCCCTTTCATCTCCCTGGATGGAAATCAAGTCACGCTTCGCTGGCTCTCAGGTGGCTTCAGGGTGAGCTTGAAGTGTTCTGAGAACAGGAGGGAGGTGCCAAGCTCCCTGAGCCCTAAAGGTCCACGTCGGTGGACTTGGGCGCCCAACCTGGCATCTCCTCACTTCTGGACACACAAGCTGTGCTTGGGGGGCCGGCGTCCTGCGCACGCTGGGTGTTCAGCCTCTGACCCAGAGGGGAAGGACGGAGAGCCCACGGAAGTGGAGCAGGGACCGCCGGCCACGTGCTAAGGGGCTGTCCCGGGCTCAGGAGGCCTCGCCCCCAGCTCGTCTGGTCCAGGGTCCAGCATCCCGTCAGCTAAGGGCTCTAGAAGACCTTGGCCCCTGTCAGTGCCTGACCGATGGGTGGGGGGAGGGAGTGGGGGGTGGGGGAGGGAAGCCGGGGGTGGGGGTGGTGGGGATGGGGGAGGAGAGAGACAGGCGCAGGGAGAGGGAGGGGAACACACCAATATATTCAAGTCCGTGGACAGAGGTAGCATGTAGAAACAGTTTCTTTTATAAAAAAGGAATACTTTGGGGTTGAAAGGATTAATTCCTGGGAGTAGAGGCGCTGCTCCTCCGGTGGGAGTGGCCATGCGCCCCCAGACGCTCTCACCTCTCACCCTTCCCGCCCTCTCAGGGAATCTGGTGCTTGGACGTGGAGGTGGGCTGCCGTGTGGTGCGGGTCGACCGTGGTGTCTGCAGTTCCAGGCAGATGCCAGGCAGCCTGGGCCTTTGATTCAGCTTCCCCAGAGGGTGGAAGGAGTGATCCCACGCCTCCGGGAGCCACAGGCGTGTTCTGGAGCCCTGAGAACTCCCTCCTGTGGTTTGCGGCTCTTTCAGAGTCTAAGAAGGACCAGAGTCTGGGGGCCCGCGACCTCACATCCCTGAGAAGTGTGGCTTGAGTGCCAGCTCCGGGCTGGGGCTGGATTCCTGCTGGGGGAGAGGGCGGGGCCCCCTCGTGAGGAAAGTCCTCCGTGTAGCCAGCGCACAGCTGGCTGTGCCATTCTGATGACACGCCTCGCTGGCACTGCAGGGGCTGAGGGCGTTCTGAACTTCGTCTCTGCTGCGGCGTCTGCAGGTGTGCTGGCCCTGGAAACTCTGCAGCTCTCTCCCCTGCTCTTTTTTTAAGGAATAGTAAACACTGAACTTGGACTGCAAGGAGATCCAACCAGGCCATTCTAAAGGAGATCAGCCCTGGGTGTTCTTTGGAAGCACTGATGCTAAAAGCTGAGACTCCAATACTTTGGCCACCTCATGCGAAGAGTTGACTCATTGGAAAACACTCTGATGCTGGGAGGGATTGGGGGCAGGAGGAGAAGGGGACGACAGAGGATGAGATGGCTGGATGGCATCACTGACTCGATGGACGTGAGTCTCAGTGAACTCCGGGAGTTGGTGATGGACAGGGAGGCCTGGCGTGCTGCGATTCATGGGGTCGCAGAGTCGGATGCAACTGAGCGACTGAACTGAACTGAAACACTTAACTGCCTAATTTTGGATTTTGCTGGATCCATTGTTAGGAATGTATTTTTAGTTGGTCATGACCCAGAGAGCCCAGATTATATTTCTTCACAGTTTATAAAATAACCTACTAAGTATCTATAAGGAGTGATCTGCAAATACTTAATTTCAACTATCAACTTCACATTTTCACGAAGTACACCATGGGGTAAAACCTTTATTATCCCGCACAAGAGGCAAAATGTAGGTTTTCATTCATTCCATTCAAGAGGTAACGTTGGTTCCATTCTGATGACAAAAGACTGCAAAGCTGCTCATTTTACTGGAGGTTTCGGAGTGGGTTGCAGTGGCGAGCTGGTCCAGCCTCTCTTGATGATGTGTTTTGCCCTAGACAAGAAGATGGTCAGGTGGTTTTCCCAGCACTTATTCATCACACAGAGCTCACCCTTCTCCCGTCTGAACTTCAGGTCCAGACCTTGAAGTGCCAAGTCACGTGTGACAGTGTCCCTGGAGCTCAGGGGTCGTCCGGAGACTCTCTGCTTTCGTAGCCCAGGTGGTCTGCTCTGTGGCTTGGAGCAGAGAAGGAGACACGGACGGCTGTCTGGTGGCAAGGCATCCACTGCTTTTCTCAGTATGAATGCTTTCCGTGCAGGTTTGAAGAGCACACAGGGTTCATCCAGAGAAATCTGCTTGCTGGGGAGCTGAGTCATTGGTTCAAGTTCAGATTCCCAGTTTTGAGTGTAAACCTCTGGCCCACTCACCATGGTGGGAGCTACCTTATGCTCATGGGATCTGAGGGGTATGGGTCTGGGGGGTCTTTGGGGTCTGCACCAGGAGTGGGCAGGACTGTTGTGGACTCTTGGTCACACTTGAAGTGAAACATTGATTTTAGAAGGGGGCTTCCCTGGAGGCTCACTCAGGCGGTGAAGAATCTGCCTGCAATATGAGAGACTTGGGTTTGATCCCGGGGTCGGGAAGATCCCCTGGAAAGGGAAATGGCAACCCACTCCATTATTCTTGCCTGGGAAATCCCATGGACAGAGAAGCCTGGAGGGCTAAAGTCCATGAGGTCACAAAGAATCAGACAGGACTGAGCGGCTAACACACGCACGCTGATTTTAGAACCCAGTCCTTGACCAGAAGGGTCTCCTGCAGAAGACAGACTGGTGGGGAGGTCCCTGAGACTGGTGGGACATTTGGAAGGACAGCTGGAAATAGAGACCCTTCACCTGGAAATTCCAGGCAGGTGGTGTTAAATTAGAGCAGCTGAATCAGGAGACATGTGTTTCCCCTGAAAATGCATTGTTTATGCTTTCCTCCCCATTGTGTAAACTCAGACCCTCGGGTCAAGTGTGAGGAATTTCCTCTTCTTTGTACAGTAGCCTGGCTGTGGGCTGGAAAGGATCTCAGAAGTTGTTGATCTCTGTGTAATTTTGTCCAAATAAAGACTAGAATTCAGATTGAGGAGCAGAGGTGACTTAGATCCCAGAACCCTGTGCTTGAGTTCTGCACACACGGGGGCTTGTGAAAATGACTTTTGTATTCTGATTCACTGCAGATGCATCAGGGCTAGTGGTAAAGAACCTGCCTGCCAAGGCAGGAAGCTTATGAGTTAGCGGATTCGATCCCTGGGCCGAGAAGGTGCCCTGGAGGGGAGGGCCTGGCAACCCACTCCAGTATTCTTGCCTGGAGAATCCCTATGGACAGAGGAGCCTGGAGGGCTGTAGTCTGTGGGGTCACAAAGAGCCGGGCCATGGCTGGAGGGGCTTAGCACGCAGAAACGCTGCCACTTGGCTGTGTGGTAGCCCGGTTACCTGGGAATTGGGCCTGGTTTCAAGTCCTCGTTCTTGGTGTCGTCAGAGCTTCAGGAAGAGCGAGGGCCCTGGGTTCGGGCCCTGAGTCTCAGGCCCCCTCCCCGGCTCCGTGATGCTGGGCCCCAGAGAACAGCAGGGCACCGGTGCCTTTCTGGGAGAGATCTTGGCCATCTACCCACATCTTGCATCTTCCGTCTTGGCTTAGGAGAGTTGAGGCTTTGGTAAGCTTCGAGGGATTGTAGGAGACACTTGATTCCGAGGCTGGGGAAGTCCTGGGCTTCAGGACAAAGAAGTCCTAGGGCTTTCCCTGGGTATAAGAAAGGGTGGCGCTTCAGAAGAACATAACCAAAAAGAAGGAAGCAAGCAGGTCTCCAGATCTAGTAGGTGGAAAGAGAGCGAACATGAGAATTGTTTTCAGAGAATCTGGTGGCAGAGCCTGAGAGTGAGAACTGGGCTGTCAGTTTCTCGCCGGGGCCGCCGTGCTTCCTGGGTGGACGCGAAGGGGGCTTGGTGAGCCAGGGAGGTTTGTGGTGGGCACTTTATCTCCTGCGGTGGGCCCAGTTCTCAGCAGGGAGTGTTACTGGGAGAACACTGAGGTTATGAGGAGAGAGCGGAATTTGTGGAAAAACGTCCCCCCAGCCACAGATTTTCTCATCGTGGTAAACTAGCCCTGCCGTACGGTTTAGCACGCTGACCACCCGGGGCGTCCAGTCCGTGCCTTTATGTCCCTTGGCCTAGCTCTGTAAGCAGCTTCATCATTTCAGACTGGAACTCTGAACGTGTCAACAGGAGGAGCGCGATCTTCTGTGTCAGGTGAGACGCGCAGTCTGCACTCACCTGGGGCTGCCTTGTATCCCCCGTGACCTTGATTTGTGTTAAACATGAATACTGAGGATGTAGGGTTTGGTGAGCTATGGCCCATCCTGTGGGCTGCAGGCGAGGAGGGGGAGGCTCCTGGTTTCAGGGTTCAGGACAGGGACGTGAGATTGGGTGGCCCGGTGACCCAGTGCCAGGGACAGCGGCATTCAGAGCGACTGGACACAGCTGCTCGTCTCACACACGGAGAAGATGGAGCCACTGGGAACCTGACGCCTGGGTCTCTGGTCCTCGCCGGGCGGGGCTTGTCCATCGGCAGTAGTTGGCCTCTGGTTTCTGTGGCCATTAAGTTAGCAGAATTGCATTAGAATGGCTGCTTTCTTTTGATTTAAAATTATATCATTTCTCACATTCCGAGCACATTCTTCGGGGTCTCTTTTGCTTTCACCTTTTCTTTAATGAACCCCAAATGTGAAAACAGTTCACAGGCGACTGGGCCTGAGGTTTTCCTCTGCTTGGCCGTGCAGTGAACTGTTCCAGTGAAGACAGGGTCTCATTTTCAAAGGGGAGGTTTGTGCAGTGCCGGCTTCCTGTCTAGACCATGGAGTCAAACCCAAGAGGAAAGATGGCCCATTTTGATCCTTTGACTCCTTAGGCTAAAATGAGATTTCCCATCACGTGCTGTGCTCCACCTAGGTTTTGTAGACAAGCCTTTTTTTTTTTTTTTTAAAGCAGTATTGTTGGTGAAATGCTTTCAAGCAGCTTGTTTATCTTTGAACGAAGCTTAGTGTAAACATGTCGTGTCAGACGGGAGCGTGGCTTGTCCCGTCAGTGATGGAGCCTCGTAATTAGGGTCCTAGCTGAAAACAATGCGCAATGATGAAGGCCGAGCAGAGCGCGGAGGAGAAGGGGGAGATGATGGTTTGTCCAGAGGAAAACGAGATCTGGAGAGGATGCTCTGGGAAGGTCTGGGAAAATGCACAAAGTAACAGGGTGGGAAAAGCCCAGCTGTGTGTGGTTCTGAAAGTGGGGTGGAGGCTGCACTTCTCAGAGCAGACTCCGGGGGCCACGATGGCTCACTCAGGGCCCAGGGAGCCCCCAGAGCCTGGTGGAGGCCGGAGGATTTCGCTGTGTGGTCCTGCCAGGCTCTGGGTGCTCAGGGCTGCTGGTGACTGTGAGCCAGTATCTTGGTTGATAGATCAAGGCTGCAAAATCCGATGTGCATTTTCCATTTTTAATGCTATGAGATGCAATTAAATGCACCTACCGCTCAAACCATACTGAGCATAATATAATCTTACTTTTTCCAAGATATTTAATGATTTAAGGATTTAAAAAATACGTATCTTGGTACCCACACTGTATTAGTTTTCTCTGTATGGTGAGATAACCGAAAGCTTTAGTTGATCTAAAATTGAAATCTGTGGCTGGTAAACTAGTATTATTTATTAACTTATTTATCACTCACATCAGCTGGTAATTCCAGACTGTATTTTTACTAGAGAGAAGGTAGATGGCTGGAATGAACAAACTGAGGTGTAAAGATTCAAAGTATATGTCACTGTTTAAATTAATTTGTGGAGTTTGGGTATTTTGGGGTACTAGTGAAAACGTGGTGAACTTGTTTTAAGGTATGCGATGCAAGGTGGCAAAAGGAGTTTTCAAGTTGTAGCCCTCTCTCCAAATGCCTCTCCACACCTGCATCCTATCCAGGTGTTTATGGATTGAATGTTGTCATTTCAAAATGCGTCTAGCGCGTCGCAGTCACACACCCTGGGTTATGTTCCGGTCGATGGCAGGGATGCGCCTCTTACTTTTCTGTGAGCTGTGACCTTGTTCATCCTTCAGTTGCTGTCATAGGACCAACACGTCATGTGAGCATCAATCAGCCCTCACTGAGTGCATGAAAAACATCATGTTTGTTCTGACTAGCTGAATCCAGAATATAACTCAGTTTCTTTTAATGGTCAAAACAACTGGATTTGCCCGATTTCAGAAGAAGTGTATTTCCAAGTTAAGGGTTCCGGAGAAGTACATTGTAAGTTGATTTTTTAAAAAGTGAATAAAGGCTTAAGTAATTTAATCATCATAAAGGGATATTTCATGTGCATGCACAGAGCCACACACACAGATCATGCCTGTATGTGTGTGTGTGAGAGAGTACGATCAGTGGCAACCGCAAACTTTATGTTAGAAACAGCACCCTGAAAACTGTATGGTTAGTTGGTGATTCATATCTTAGTTGGGATGTTATTGACTCTTAATATGAGATTAATTTGAAACTCAAAGTCCCTTTGATAATTCAAGAGATCAGTGACTGGACACACACATGGGATTCGTGTTGGAATCTGGCAACAAGAAATAAGTAAAGAAAAAGAATTGAGTCACCACCTGGCATTGTATCGGCACGTCATAAAGTGAATTGGAAGTGGAGGTCACTTTGCTTCCCTGTCCAGTCATATAACTTAACACAGTAAGACACATCTTGATGTCCTAAACGGTCACCACCTCTACTATGTATAGGGAAAAATGACCCAAGGGCCAGTGGTGAATTTTGCTAACATTAATCCCTTAAGGATTCCATGCTTTATGTATCATTTGGCCAGATTCTCCTCTTCAATAGTCTTGTTGGCTTTTGGCTCTTTCATATTTAATTTCTTTCCAGAGCCAGCCCAGCTCATTGCATTCAGGACGCCTTCTCCAAAGTCTGTGTGAGTTATCCCCCTTTTTTATTCTCCTTAGTTTTCCCCTTTGAATAATGCCCAGTTTCCTCAAATGAGAAATAATAACAGGCTGTTTTAAAAATGAGCTTTCTCTTAGAAATTAACATAGAAATTTGAGCTCAAGAGTTGGCAGTTTATATAGCAAAGACCCTAAAGTTTTTCAAAGAAGGAGACTTAGCTTGCTTTCAGCACATAAAGACTTTCATCCAAATGTGAAAATATAGTTATTAAAAGCCCAGGTGTGGTTTTGGTTTCCGATGGGATAAACCTCACCAGGAAATATTTGCTTTGAGCCGTGTTCACTGTCTAGTTCTTCTTGTTTAATTTTAACTTCACTGTTGTTCACTTGCCAAGTCGCGTCTGACTCTCTGCGACTACACGGTCTGCAGCATGCCAGGCGTCCCTGCGCTCACCATCTCCCAGCATTTGCCCAAGTTCATGCCCATCGGACCAGTCATGTCATCCACCCGTCTCATCCTCTGTCGCCCTCTTCCCCTTCTGCCTTCAATCTCCCGCAACGTCAAAGCTCACTGTAACTGGTAGCAAAAGATTTCCCAGATATTCCCAGATGTTAACACACTTATACAAGTTCTTTGCCTTCAGAAACCACATTTAAATGCTCACAAGTCTCCTAAAACTCTCCATGGTAGATAATGGGGGCAGTAAATTATTATTGAATACAAGCGAAAAAAATTAAGAAGTTAGGACTACTTGTGTACCATTCGAATTGAATGGGCAAGGTTATGGGGTGAGTGATTCATAGTTTTTTTATTTCATATTTATATTCATATTAAAGTGTGCATGGCTTAAGTCTTCTAAATGTTTTTCTTAAATTCTCTTGGAAGACATGAGGTTTTCTGGAGTCGAATACATTTTGATAGTCACTGGTCAGTGGGTTGACATTTGGTTTCAACAGGAGCTGGTAAAGGTAAGGACTGGTTTCTTGAGTGTTAGGAGTAGGACTCTGCTCAGGGGCGGCGTGGGGGTGTGTGGTTTGGGAATGACATCTCTGCAGGCGCAAACCGCGGGCGGCTGACCCTGGAACCTCAAGGCAACCTTAGAGGTGTCTCTTGGCGTCTCTCTCGGCCTCAGTATAAACACCAGACTGTTGCTGAGAAAACCACCGCTTCCTTCTGTGGTTTCCCCCATTTTCCTTCTTAAACCATAAGTGTTGCGCTTGTGTTTTTAGGTAGGTCCTTTGAAAATGCCACTTAGCGCTTGCAAAGCAGCATTTCTGGTCCACCATCCATCATCTTCCAGAAAAGCCCAAGGAGCTGATGCTGTGCTTGAGCCCCTGGTCCGACATCCGCGTGACCTGGGCGTCTATCTGAGATTCTTCACGTGGGCCTCTCTCTCATCCTTGGTCAGAGGAGAAGGCTCACTCCACTGTTAGTGTTCGCTGTTCCACAGGGTTAATTCTGTGGCATTTCTGTTCACATTTTGAGCTTTCAGACCTGGTTTTAAAGCTACACCTTGTTCTCCTTTGGGGCGATGTTTCCAACAGTGAGTCCTCTGGGTTTGCAGACCTGCACTGCAGCGGTTTTGAATCTGTCATTTATAAGGAATCCAAAACCTCACATGTACTTTTGAAAAGTGGCTTCAGGATGAGTCTGGTATTCGAGGCTGAGCGCAGCTATGAAAATTACATTTTGGCTTCATCCTGGCTGCTGGGCTCAGTCTAAACACGCACACTTTTTCTCAGACATGTCCTGTATCTGACCAGCTAGGGGAACAGCTGAGATGACTGTCCTAACAAGGTGTTTTATAGCCTCTGTGAAATGCAAGGAGTGTGAATGAAGTGATATCATATACACTCATTTAATGCACAATGTGGTTGGCCTCTTTCTTACCAGAAGGAATATCTGTTTTCTAGCCTCATTCCTGGAAATACGGTATGGCTTCCCCGTCTACAGAGAAACCAGCGATCATGTATAATATTTACTTGTTCCAGGGAAAAAAGTTGGTAATCCTGTTGCCCTTGGTTTAAGTGAACTGGTTTTGAGTTGCATGTCAGTCACATTCATCTTTCCCAGGTCGGTTAGGCTTTTCATGTTGCCATTTTAAGTGTGTTACAAACGGTAGGGTCCTGAAAGGATCGGGAGGTGGCACCAGTGGGATCAACAGGAAATTGACCGCACTTTTTCCTCCCCAGCGGAAAGCCGTCTTCATGGCTTAGTACTAGTTACCTGGGGCTTTCCCAGCACAAGCAGGGCCTTCAAGGCGTCTTGTTCAAGATGCTCTAACGAGGCAGGGAAGACCACTCCACGTGAGTCCGGGATGGCTGTCAGTGAACGGACCCGGCACCGTTGGACCAGGCTGTTAAGTTTCTCACTTACTGTTGTGTGTGCGGTAAAGGTGCAGCACGTTTCCTGGGTCCCAGAAGGACGGGCATCAGAAGTGCCCTAAGCGTTCTTTCCATGCACATTTTCACCCCAATGAGGGATTTTTCTGAAGCTACAGTGCAGGAAAGGTCCTGGAGGGGGGCTGGGAGGCTGGAGCCGTTCTCCAAGGCCGCGGGAGGGGGGCACGTCTGTCCTTTGCTCCAAGTTTCCTTTCCTGGAGACTCGTGGCATCTCGGCGTCACTGTTTGTGAGAGACTGTGTTGACATCGTGTTGCTAAGACAGAGACAGGATGTTAAAAGGAACTGTGAGTGTGGGATTCACAGGCCTGCCGAGAGCGAGAGACTCCAGGGAGGGTGGGCCAAGGGCAACTGATAAGTACCCCCCGAACCACGTGCCGGACCTCAGGCACCTGGGGGCTGCGGCGGCCCCCTCCTCTTCCTCACCCGCCCGCCTCCCTGCCTCTCTCCTCCCTTCCAGCCCCGTCCTCTCCTTCCTCCTCTGTTCTTCCTTCTCCAGCCCTTGGAAACCCTTCCGGCCGTAGCACTGCGCTGCGTGTTTCCCACTCCCAGTGCATTTCGGGCTGCTGATGGGCTGACAGAAAGTGCGCAGCACTTCTGCCTGAACAGGTGCTTTTACACTGACTGTTAAACTTGGAGACGGCACACGTTTTACCCTGAGCCTCAGAACTGGAGAGCCCGGGACCTGGTGTCTTACTCTGTCTCCTCGCCTCACACCGGGGCCGCTCCCCGCAGGTCGCCGGCCCTCCGCCTTCCCAGGGGGGCACAGCGCCCCGGCCGCTTCCCTTCTCGGGTGCCCACCGGCCTGCCCCTCCCCTCGGTGCCCCCACCCCGGTGCCCTGTGCCCTCATGCTGGGCTGACCCCCTTTGCCTCTTTCTGGGCAACAAGGCCCCCTCCCCACACGTCCGCCTCCCTGGCCAGGCCAGCCCCCTCCGCCTCCCTCCCTGGGGTCCCCACGTCCCTGGACTGGCCGTGGGGTCCCTCCCTGTGTGTCTGTGGGTCTCTGCTCTGTCTCGTGAGGGGCCTCAGATGAGGTTTCTCACTTTGGCCTCCCGCTCGCTGAGATACTCAACTCAGCCTTGTCAGCGTCGCGGGCCGGGGGCCGCCCACCCTGCCCCAGGCGTGCAGTGCAGCGGAAGCCTCCTGGCAGGTCGGATCAGCGGGGGGCACCGGGCGGCTCAGACGCGGTGTGGACGCACAAAGGCCGCTCCTCAACCCCCACCCAGTCCTCCAGCCCCGCTGGGGACAGACCTGGAGCAGAAACAAGTGGCTGAGGGGCAGGGCCCGGGCCCGGCCCGGCTGAGGGGCTGAACTCGGAGTCAGAGGGCCAGAGCGGGTAGGGCGGGAGGAAAGGTGGCCCGTGGGGCGGCAGGATGGTGCAGGAGATGGGGGCACACTGCTCCTTGCAGGCTGCAGGGGGCGGTCTGTGGCTCTCACGGGAGCGTTGTGGACGTGGTGGCTGGGGACTCGGGCGGGGAGGACAGTGTGGGGGCCAGTTCAGTTCAGTCTCTCAGTTGTGTCCGACTCTGTGACCCCATGAACCGCAGCACGCCAGGCCTCCCTGTGCATCACCAACTCCTGGAGTCCACCCAAACCCATGTCCATTGAGTTGGTGATGCCATCCAGCCATCTCATCCTTTGTCGTCCCCTTCTCCTTCTGCCTTCAATCTTTCCCAGCATCAGGATCTTTTCCAATGAGTCAGCTCTTCGCATCATGTGGCCAAAGTATTGGAGTTTCAGCTTCAGCATCAGTCCTTCCAATGAATACCCAGGACTGATCTCCTCTAGGATGGACTGGTTGGATCTCCTTGGGTGAGGGGATAGGCAGGTGAGAAAGGTGTCCGGCTACCTGGGGAGAGTCACCGGGACTCAGAAGCCTCCTAATGGGAGTTCCCTTCTGAAGGTAGGGATGTCCTCTCTGGACCCTTGCTCATCCCGGACAGTCAGTGATTCTGGGAGAACATTCTGGCCAAGGACTCCTCGGCTTCATCCTTCAGGCCAGTGAGTCAGCAAGCACCAGGGGCTCCACCCCCACCCCCAGTTCCCATCTCCAGGCGGCCTTTCCACCCACGGGTCCCAGTGGACATGCTCATGGTCATCTGAGCCGTGGTCACGGGGCAGCTAGTCATCATTCCATCTGTGCGTGGGGCCCCCAGCAACCTCCAGGAGACACGCGGGGTTGCCCCGACACCCTCAGTTCACCCCCCTCCCCGGGCGAGGACATTCCAGGTCCACCCCCACCGTGGGAGGAGGGGATGAGGGGAAGGGGGACAAGGGGAAGGGGGACGAGGGGAAGGGAAGATGAGTCAACCCACGTGGTCCGATGAGGGAAACAGGAGAGCCAGCCTGCCGTCTCATGACGGAGGTTGGAGCCAAGCACACACCCGAGGGTGCTCATGAAGCTTGCGGGGAGCCCCCCTGCCCCCCAAGACTGTGCAGCTCGGTTCTTAGCCTGACTGCAGGAGATGTCGCAGACAGTTCAGTTTGTTTCTCAGATGTTTCATGCTCATTTTTTTTTTTTTTTTGCCAAGAACACATCAACACTTGGAGTTGTTTTCCCATTTGAGCAGAAGTGTTTTGTGAGTCTCAAAGTAGTGGGGATATTCTGTTTCCATGTTTTCCATGATTAGAACAGAAATGTTATTTTACTGAGCTAAATTCTTTTCTGTTGTATTAATGAGGAAAAGTTATTTTCACATCTTCAGAATCACATTTATTTTACATTTATCAAAATAAAACGCTGATGATAGAATCACCGTCAAGCAAATGCAGATTAAAGAACGTGGGCTGTGAGCTCCTTGGACATCCGTCACCCTTCCATCCACAGTTCCCAGCGTATTTCTGGAGATTCAAAAATGCTGTGCAAATGTAGACGTTTAAAATTGTTACTGTGCTTTGGCGTTTGGCCTAGAGTTTGCATTCTGTCTTGTTTTTAGATTGCCTTGTTTTCATAAATGACTTTTTTGGTTGGAAAATTTAGAGAACACTACATAATAGTAGCTTCAATAATGGGATTTCCTTGTCTTTTACTTTGGTGGAATTCCTTCACACCTGTTAATACTTTATTTGTTTTTTTTTTATGTTTGTTGTATGTAATTTTGCCCATAGGATTTGGTTCTTTTTTAACTGGAGTGGAGTGGGTTCGCGTTCGTTTCAGGAGTACAGCGCAGTGAGTCAGTCACGCGCATGTCCACTCTTTGAAGACTTTTCCCATAGAGGCCACTGCAGAGTATCGAGTGGCCTGCCCTGTGGGTTCCTCCCAGTTATGCTGTCACGAATTCTTAAATCCTATGCACGCATTTTGGGGGCGGGGTGGGTTTTATTGAAGAAGCGTGTGAATTCGTAAAGGGCCACCTCAGTGACTCTTAGGGTCCTTGGTCAGAAACCAGGTTGAGCCAGGACGTTTCCAGAAGCCCAGAAGCCCCTTGAGTCCCCTTCTCATTGCCTGTAGCCCCAAGGATGAGCACACCACAACTTCACTTGTTCAGGTTTGAACTTTCTATCATCAGAGTCTCTCAGCTGGTTTTGTTTGTTTGTTTATGCCTGGTTCCCAGTTGCTCGGTACTGAGTCTTCGAGACCCATCCATGTCATAGCCCACCAACCTCAGTGGGTGAGGATTTCATCCCTTGGATCCAGACCACCATGTTTTATTCTGCTGTTTCCAGTTCTCCCTACTGTGTAGAGTGTTGCCATGACCATTCTTGAGCATGCCTTCAAGAAAGACTTTATTAAAGCATAGCAAAGGGCAGACATTGTAAGTTCGCAGCTCAGTGAAGTTTTCCACGTGTCACTGCTCACCCTGCTCGAGCAGAGAATGTCCCAGCACCCGGAGACCTCTCTGGCAGCCCCCGAGGCCAGCAGGCTCCTGACTTCCACTGTTGGTGGCATCATTTGTTCTAGATTTAATGCCGGGAGGCCATACAGTGTCTGCTCTCCTGCTGAAGTTCTTTTTTAAATCCTGGCTTAAAAACCATTTTGTTGAGGGGTGGTTGATTTACAGTGTTATGTTAATTTCTGCTACTCAGCAAAGTGATTCAACTATACATCTATCCATCTGCCTATATATACACACATATTCTTTCTCATATTCTTTTCCATTAGAGGTTACTCTCAGATTTTGAATATAGTTCCCTGTGCTACACAGCAGGACTTCATTGTTTATCCATTCTGTATATAATAGTTTGCATTTGCTAACCCAAAACTCCTAGTCCATCCCTCCCCTCCTGTTGGAGAAGTTTCAAGATGCTTTTTCAGGGCACTCCTGTCTGGGCTGGGGGTCCGTGGAGGCATTGACAGCCATTTTGCAGAACCCCTTGGCAGTACCCAGCCACTTAAAACAAGAATTACTAGAAATAGCATACTCTAGTTAAAATTACAAACAGGGTGCGAGCTAGGACATACACATTAAAAGCTCTCATATATACTCTCTGTTTCTTTATGATGTTTTAGTTTCCAAAAAGAGTGAGCTCATGGCGCTTTGAGGGGAGGGTGTTATATTTTATCCACCGTACTAACATTTTGGGGCTAATGAAACAGAGTTAAAAACAATATAATTGAAAAGGTTGAACTTCAGTGGCATGTGGTAAGGGCAAATGCTGTGGAATAGTCTCAGTAATGATAAAGTATGATGCGGCTGTTGATGACATCTGCCCACATATGTGTGGGGCAGGTGCCAAGAGTGAAATCCGGGGACAAGTCCACGTGTGATGCTCAGCTCCAGTTGTTGTTCAGTCACTAAGTCATGTCTGACTCTGCAGCCCCATGGACTGCAGCACGCCGGGCTTCCCTGTCCTCCACGAGCTCCCAGAGTTTGCTCAAACTCATGTCCATCAGGTTGGTGATGCCATCCAGCCCTCTCATCCTCTGTCGTCCCCTTCTCCTCCTGCCCTCAATCTTTCCCAGCATCAGGGTCTTTCCTAATGAGTCAGCTTTTCGCATCCGGCGGCCCGAGCATGGGGCTTGGGCTTCAGCATCAGCCCTTGCGATGAGTGTTGGGCTGATGTGCCTTAGGGTGGGCTGGCTTCACCTTGCAGTCCTAGGGCTGCTGCCTAACCCTGTTGCAGAAGGGTTGTTCTGCTGGACAGCTCCCCCTGGAGGCGGGGTCTGGAAGCTCCACTTCTGATCTGTACCCGCTTTTCAGTTTCTGCCCTGGTGGCTCTGGAGTACATTCCTGTGTCTCTACGTGCTTCTTGAGCAGAGTAGATGATTATGCACGAGGTTCTCCGAAGGAGGGCTACCACCAGGAAGAAGACGGGGCTCGTCCCATCACCACAAAACTATTCTGACATTTTGCACAGCGCAGAGAATGTGAAAAGGAATTTGAAAGATAAGCTGTTTAGACTTGGCCGAGATCCACTTGTCCCTATTTGGCGGGATGTGAAACCCATAAAAATTATTACAGTGGGGTTGGTACAGGGCTATCTCCCATCAGAAGCAGGGAAAGAACCACAGAAAATTGAGGACTTCACTCTGTTTAACTCATCTCAGACATGCTTCCCTGTGGAATATATGTCACGGTTAACAAATTACCTTGATGGGGCATTCTCTCTTTTTCTCCCTGACACAGACACACAAACACACAGACAGACACACACACACACACACACACACACACACACAATGGTGTAGCAGCTGGCTTCCTTGCTTAGGTAAAAGGTCTCTCTAAATGGAACTAGCAAGCCTCCCCCTTCCTGTATGCCCACCTAGAACTCTCTGTGATGTCGAGAAGCACTTTCGGTCGGCCTGCAGGCCAGAGAAAGAGCGGAAATTGAGTTTATTTTGAATGAAAGTCTCTGACCCCAATCACCCCTCTTCCTTCTCTGGTGCGCGTACTGTGTGTCGTAAATCTTTGGGAATTTTTAGAACTTAGCATACTTTATAGCATTAATTCTGATGGTTTGACTTTCTGGGAACTCTTAATTGGGGCATGAAAGAAAATGTACATTCCATTCACTGTTCTATCCTCTCGTGAAGCGTGTAGAGAGACTCATCCAGAATACAAAAGTGGTCCGCTGATGCCCTTCCTTTTGCATCCCTTCACGGTTGTGCTCTGTGTGATGTTTAAGCTCGATCCCTTCCATCGATGGTGTGCGTGTCCGACAGACTTCATCGAGAGCTGGTGTAGCCTTTTCTTCTTTTTCAGATAATGTTAATTCAGGTCGGCTTCCACTTGGAGGGAATTTGTTACGCTCTTGTGGTGAATTGCTGGCTGTCGAGGTTGGCTTGGTTTCTGAGTTTTCCTTCAGGCTTAGGGGTACAAATGGTGGTTCTTTTGCGCCTGAGGACTTTGTCGGCTTCTCTTACCCTCACGTAGTCTGAGTGACCCGTGTGGCTGTGGGCCACAGATGAGCTCCTTCTAAGGGCTGGGCAGAAAGCTCGTTTGGGTTTTCCCATGCCATCTTTTTGGCCAACCCAATAAGACATGGACCAGGACCCACAGCACTGCGACCTTTGGGATCTTCAGCCACGTCCCCCATTTCCAGGGGCAGACGGTCTTCCTGACCAGCCTGGTCAGCCAGGCCTGTAGGTTCAGCGTGTGTCTCCCCGGGGAGAAGGCATGGGCCTGCTCGGGGGACTCGGGGCTGGTTTACTTGACCTCACACCCCGGGAAGGGGCCAGGCAAGAGGGATGGGTGGGAATGCATCACAGAGTACAAGTTCTTCCTGTTCCAGAAGCTGAAACACACGGGCAGGGAGCTAGCTGCTCGGACTTCAGGAAGAATGAGCAGGCCTTGTCCACCCCCTCAGATGTGCAGCCAAGGGAGCTGCTGGAGCCGGCGGGGGGTGGAGGGGTGAGGGGGACGGGGTATGGCTGCTGGAGCCAGTGGGGCCGTCTCTTTTGATTCTGTGGAGAGGTCCAGATGCGGAATGTAATTCTCCAGGAAGTCCTGAAGCTTGTGACATGGGCTTTACATGTGAAGTCCCCAGTGAAATCGTGACTCTGAGTAACTCATGCCGTTTTCTTGTTCGCCCTTTTGCACAGCGGTTCAGGATGGAGGGTTGAGACTTGCACTGCTGCAGGCTTTTACTTAATGAGCTATTTCAGAATCAGGCAGATCGAAGGGGCGCTCGGAGCATCACTGATGCGCTTTTCAGCTAGGCACCCTCGAGTCACAGCTGAATGACTCTACATGCCAGGGTGAGATACAGCATCAGTCATTGTGTGGGCCAGAATAACAGTATTTCAAAGTGGATTTTATTTAGCAAAGTAAATGTGTCTCTCATGATTTTTGTTTGTTATTCTAAAAATTAGGCTTTTTTTTTTTTTAAACAGAGCCATTTTGCATAAAATGCTAGGCCACCCAGATTGTGAAGCAAAAATCATGGTCTAAAAATGTCTTTTGTTCTGAAAAGTTGCCCATCGTTTAGACCATTGTTTAGATGTTCTTTGAATTATCAATGCTTCAGGATTGTCTTCTAGGGCCAGAAGTGGTAATAAAATTTCCTACGTGAATAAAGCAGATAAGGAGACAGGAATATCTTTTGTCTGGGATTGAGAAATTTTCTTTTTGCTTGATGTAAGCTGGTGGGAGCAGGGTGAAGGTCCTTTATTTCTGTAAGAGGGCTATAATAAGACTTTAGTTCTTTTTCTCATCTCTGATTTCATCCAATAGTTGTCATGACCTGGAGTATTGTTCAAGGGAAATTTGCGGGTGTGTTTCTGTAGCAAAAGCTCAAAAAACAGCTTGACCTCAGCATCCACCATGGGGGCCCTCTAACCTCTTATCTGGGGTCCCCTACAATTAAGGCATTTGCTGATAGCTTAAGGGAACAGTTCCAGGAAACTCACTTTTATAACCTTCCTCAAATTGAATAAAGATAAGCTTCTGAGATTTTAATCAGCCTTTCAGAAGAGGAAACCTCAGAATCACCAAATGGCCATTTTCAACTTGGGTGACTAAGGTCTGGTTTTGAAGACGCTGTGTCGACCTGTGGTTAGGAAAACCCACCCCGCCTGAGCTGCCGTTGCCCACCACCCACCGACCCCGGTGAACCTGGGCTGTGGGTGGACAGGTCCTAAGTCCGTGGGTGTTAACCTGATTGGCTTCTCCTTCTGGTCTCCTTCTGGGTAACTGAGCAGAGTTCAAGGAGCAAGTGTGGGTTTCTGAACCCAGCTCAGAGGCAGGGACATGGTGGGGATGAGACGTCGCAGAGAGGAGCCACCTGGAGCCCAGGTGACTCGGGGCTGCCTCACCCGTTGAGCTTACCTGGCTGGGGGCTAACCTAGCAGCTTCGCGCCGTGCCGGGGGCCCCTGAGAACCTCCGCTCTCCCTGGCTGTCTGGGCATCTGGAGTGGTCCCCCACTCACCGCCGAGTTCCTGTTTGCAGCGGTTTCTCACAGTGCTGTCCCTGCATTGTGGGCTGACACACCAGCATTGCTGGGTTGTTGTCTAGGGTTGTTATTTGAGGTTGATTCAATGGACGCCAGCATCACCGCCACCGCCATCAAAACAACAGCGACAGACGCCTGCTGCTCTGTCTCATCAGCCCTCAGGTGCCTGTGTGTTCGTGTTTACACACCTCTGGGGTTGGCGCAGATCGAACGGTTGACGGGGTGTTGTGGTTCAGTCAGCGGTGGGTTTTACAGCTGACGTGGTCGCAGGTGAAATATGGACTGTATCAGGCTGGGTGTGGCGCTCCGGGGCTGCCCTCCAAGTACTCTCGGGGTCCTGGAGACACACACGCCAAGGACTGTGAGACACACGTGATAAATGTCACAGTGTCGTTCAGTCACTAAGTCGTATCCCACCCTTTGGGACCCTGTGGACTACAGCACGCCAGGCTTCCCTGTCCTCCACTAGCTCCCAGAGTTTGGTCAGACTCCTGTCCATTGAGTCAGTGATGCCATCCAGCCATCTCATCCTCTGTCACCCCCTTCTCCTCCTGCCCTCAATCTTTTCCAGCATCAGGGTCTTTTCCAGTGAGATGGCTCTTGCATCATGTGGCCAGAGTACTGAGGCTTCAGCATCAGCACGTCACAACAGAGGCGTGTAGTCCACATGTCATGGGCACTGGGTTGGAGCAGTGAGCCCTTTCTTGGGGATGGTTGAGGAGGCTCTTTCTGCAGTCTGTTGGTTCTTTAATGTTTGTGCATTTTGGATGAATTTCTGGAGCACAGGTTTCAGGTTTTAGCCTCGTCTCTTTGGACAGCTCTAAGTGGTCACCCAAACCCAGCTTCTGAAGCAAAACTGTGTGCATGGATTGATTTACACTGTAGGAGGTTATGAGAGTGCGTGCTGAACAAATTGCCTGAAAGATGAATCAGGGAGGGGAATAGATCTGTAGTGTCTGGAGTCTGTTTGGACTGTTGTCAGTTGTCCCCATTTCCAAAATATAAAATTAAGAACAGCTTACTGTCTTGGAGGCACTTGTTCAGATTTCATTTTATAAAATAAATATCTCCAGATGTAGTTGTTTTATGAAGAAGATTTCCAAGGCATTGGAACCAAGATGAGCACATTGTTTTTAGAAAACGGACTTTATGTAATCACAATACTGTTAACAATATGGTTTTATTTTCCAGAAGCTATGTTGCCAGGAGCAGCATTTAGGTGTGCACTTGATCTCAGGCTTAATATCGAGCTGCTAGTAAAGCTCGTTAGCTAAATTCTACCTGTCACACCCTCTTCCATTCTGTCCACAATATCTATGTCTATTCTGGCTTAGAATTTGGATTCTTCTAAAGAAATTGCAAATGTATTGAGCACCATCGTCTGTTTGTCTTCTGATGTGTTGGCAGTTTTCCATGATGGTAATTGAATTGAATTCATCTCAACCTTGTCCTGGCGTGTTATATTAAATCTCCTAACTCAGAGTTCACGTCTGTAAAGTGGGAATGGTAATATGCGTCTTGTTAGATAAGAGGCAGCTGGTTGATTGTTGCATTTGGTGGGCATTTGAACACGCTGGTTCCCTTCTTCTCCAGCTCGTCTTACCCACTTGAATTCTTTATCGTGCATTTTGATTTTAATTTAACGTTAGAAATGAATCACAGGAGCATTTTGTTGTGGAGTGTTCTTCTATTGAATCGTCCTGATTGAATTGAATTAACATTCTGTTATTCAGGCTTTGGGCCTGTTTGTTTCCTTTTTGCGTGTTTTGCGTGTCATTGTGTCCTGGGGATGTGAGGGGCGAGGCGTGGACCCCTCCCCACCGCCAGGTTCCTGTGGTCTGAGCACTGAAAGTCCCGCATCAGAAGGGCCTTCGCAAGTAGCGGTGGTGTCCTGCTGAACCTTGGGAAGTGGAGACAGTCCACGTCGCAGAGTGTCAGTGACAGCGCCCCCTCTTTGGACGGAGTGATGCTGTGATGTGTTCCACTCGGGGCTTGCTGTTCTGTCTGCCAGGGCCAGAGATGGACTTCTGAGCAAGTGCAGAAGGACTTGTGCAGAAGGACTTGTCCCCCTAGGACAAGGCCACAGAGTGTGTGTGTTAAGATGGGGCTGGTGGTACCCGGGTAGGGCTTTTCTCATAAATAGCGAAGATGCCAAAAGCATTTCAGTTGAAACCTGGACGTCCTGTTCTCCTGTCTAAAGCTGTTTTCTCTTCCTTCCAGGGTGGGTGTGCCGGCTCCGGCTGCGGGAAGTGCGACTGCCATGGCGTGAAGGGACAGAAGGTGAGTAGCCCTCCCAGGGCGGCGATGCCTCGGGTCGCCATCGCTGTGGAAGTCATTACTTTAGAGCAACCGAATAACCAGCAAGTCATGCTGAAGCTTTTTACCATTTCAGGCATTTCCCCAGAGCAATACAAATCAAACAAAACCAGGCTCAACAATATTTTTGAGGCATCCTGACTGCTCCTCCCCAAAGCTGGTAATTATTGGTGGCAGTTAACGCTAAAAAAGCGATTTGGTTTCTTTCCTTTTTTGACTCTAGAAGGAACAAGTGTATTGGCAGAAAATCCGTTGAGTCAATCGCATTCTTTGGAATTAGTGCACAAAGACTAAACTTAGCTTTTTTTTTCCTGAAAAAAAACCCCACAAAAAACAAAAGTTTCTCTTGAACTTGAGAGCCTTCTATTCAAATAAGAATTTTTAAACAGTTTTACATTCGTAACATACTTGTCTAGATTTATTTACAGAAACAGTAACTATTTATCGTTTCCCAAATGTACAATTATAATTTTTTTTTTCTAAGCAGTACTCTGCCTTCTCTCTCACTTGAAGAATCGCAGATCTGTATGAAGATCATTTTCTCCTGAAGGCAGGTTGGGTCTGTGCATTTCAGTTGTTTGGAGAGAGGGTTTTCACCCCAGGACAGGGCAGTATCCGGGCTCTGTGTGGGGTCACCATGGAAACGGGGTGGGGCCATGGGAAAACCTGGCCGCTGGGCCACAGCAGCTGGGGCCACGCGGAAGGGAGGCGGAGACCCCTGGTCCTCTTCCCACTTTCTGGGAGCTGGGGGTATCGTTCGGGCAAGCCATCCCTTCTGGTCTGCCAGGGCTCCCTGAATCACAGACTCACACTTCTGAAATCCAGCAGGTTCTACTTTACAGAAAGTTGTTCCGTTTCTTTTCAGCTGTTTGCTGATGTACCAGCATCACCCTTTTTAAAAGTCTGTAGACGGTTGGTGCCTCCGCTATTACCTGGACAGGCTTTGAATCAGTGAAGTCTGTGGAAGCGTTTTCCTGTCCTCCAGCATCCACACTCGGCACCCGCTTTACTCTCTGTAATCCCTCTTCTCGCGCTGTTTTCTTACTCGGGAAGTGTCTCTAGCTAGTTCCAGATTGCATCCTCGAGAGTAACGGCAAGATGTTCGTGTCACAAAGACTCTTTTTGTGTGTGTGTCTAACTTGAATTGTAAGCATGCTGAACTAACAAAGAAATCCTTCAAACTATACAAAGTGGAACTTTCAACAAATAGGAACTGGAGACTTTTATCAACATCACTATGGTTTTCTTGTAACTTAGAGCATCAGAATTGGGGGAGGGGAGGGAGAGTTGGTGTTTCTTGCTTATAAAGAAAACGTGTCTTTTCCACCTGCTTTC
This sequence comes from Bubalus bubalis, assembly GCF_019923935.1. Lineage (NCBI taxonomy): Eukaryota > Metazoa > Chordata > Mammalia > Artiodactyla > Bovidae > Bubalus > Bubalus bubalis. The sequence continues at coordinate 2,196,687 of NC_059169.1, forward strand.
TTGGTCTCATTCTCCACCATCGACTGCACCCTCTGGCGGCATTCACTCAGGCTCTGGTGCTTTTCAGACACTATTCCGGTTTTACTTTTCTAGCCTGATTCATTTTACTTTTAGCCCCAGATCTCCCCTTTAATATGAGGAAGTAGAGTCTTTATATTCATTATATATGAGGAAGTAGATTCATCCAGGTGCAGCTTTCCAAATATGTTTGGCCGACTTCTTCCTGACTTGACAGGGACCTGGCCCTCGTCAGTTCAGAGCTGGTGAAAGCACCTTCAGAGAAGGCAGGTCACGTCTCGGGGTGTCTGACACCCACCCCGATGAGGAAAGGGGCTGTGGGTGTTTCTTTTCAAACCCGAGCACGTGGAAGCCTTTGCTTTGGCCAGTGCATCAGCGGAGGCCCGGTCTGTGCGTCTCTGGGCCCAGGAACACACACCGTAGGCCCGCCTTCCACTCGGGCATGGGAAGGTCAAGGTGGGAAGGTCACAGGGTCGCCATGATCCTTCCTGGTCTGCGCATGCTCCTTCAACAGGCTCCTCCACTGTCCACTTTGGGTTTTATACCTTATTATTATGATTCAATAAAGTCTGTTTAAATAAAATACTGGCAAGCAGTGGGTTAAACCATCCTGAATTTGTGTTTTAAAAGGCTGTGAGGACTGAATGGATTCAGACGGCCTCTTGAGATTTAGGGGAACAGCTAACTGATTTAGGATTATATCCTTTAAACAGAAAGCGGAGCTCTGTCTTTTCTCCCCTTGAGTATAAATATTTCAGGTCCCATGGTTCACATAGCATGAGCCGGGAAGAGGGCCTTCCTCCCACTGAAAGAGGAAATTTTAAACTTCCACTTATTGTCTTGGACGTGATGTTAAAATAATCAGTTTAACGATGGGAAACACCCAGAGCCTGCCTGAGCCGGACCTTCAGATCTGGTTCCATTTCTCTCATCCAAAGGTCAGATAACAAAGAAATGTATTCTTGGCTGGCACGTCAGCAAGAGAAATTGGTCTTCCTCATCTCCCACCGCTGTTCTCAGTGCCGCGCCTATATGTGCAGATCGGGTGTAAATGCAAAATGAACAAAGGCTTGAGCATCACAGAATTTGCCTCGAGCGCTTCAACCCACAGACCTGCTTTTGAGCTACCAAAGCATGTTTTCAGTTCTCATAGGGGTTGTGTTGCTGTTCTCCAGTGTCTACAAGTTAAAGGACTTTTGAGGTGTTTTTGAAAATAGGATGAAAAACGTCACATTATCGGGGAGAGTAAACGTTACCTAAATGGGACGGAGCGTCAGCTCATTGTTTCGGAGACATGCCCCCTTGAGGGACTCTTGAACATATTGGTTATTGAGAATCCACCAATGGAAATTGGAATATGTCCAGTGTAAATCACCAAAATCTCTTTTGACAAAGTCCTGAGTTCCATGGAGATGAGATTCCTTGACAGAATGTCTGATATCCTCCAGATTTCATCAGCAGATATTGATGCCTTAGGTCACTGTTTTCTAATCTCACAGGTATCAGTGTAGTGCTAGGGAGCTTGTTCCGAGCTCGGCGCTTAGATTCATGAGCTTGTCACAGATGTCAGTCTTTGCTGACTTGTTTGTTTTCCCGGCGCCCAGATGTTTTCTCTGGGTAATTAATCTGGGTTAGTACACGGTGACTTCGTGTCTTTCCAGAGGCCTCCGCAGTGTGGGAATTTTATCTCCTTAAACTGATTAGGGTTTTGAATGCTTGCCTCCTCAGTACAAGCCAAAAGTTAAGCTCTTCCTTTGCTCCATAACCTGATTTTCTCAACTATTCGAGGTATTGGAAGAGGCAACATTGTCCCAGGAGTGACTCCCTTGGTCTTGGAAATTAACTATTTCTACTTTGCAAAAAGAACAGAGTTTGCACAAGAAGTCTTACAAATGTTTTAGCCAGAGGAGCCAACATTTATGTAAAGCTATCATCCTATCCTGCAGAGTCCCAAACTGGAAGCCTCAAGTTAACTAGAGAGGTGGGAGATATACATGTGAAATAAATAACAATTGAAGAGTAAGTGATCACATTGCAGGAGAAACAGCAGAGAAAGCAAATACTCTCGTTGTCCTGAGAAGGGAGTGATCCCAGCAGCCTAGGACCGTGAATAAAGGGACGGCTTCCTGGATGAAGCAGGATTCAGGTGTGTTGTGGCCTCACTGATGCTCCAGACTCACCGGGACATGGAGCAGGGTCCTCTGTCACGCGTCTGCCTCAAGTCATGTGCAGAGTTTAACTGCACTGATCAGAGAAAGTAGCCCCCATGGCCTGCTGATGAACATGACCTTGGCAAAGGATGGATGGCTCCTAATAGAGGGACATTGACAGGGACTTCCCCAGGCCACAGTCTTGGGGAGCACAGAGAGTCTTAATTAGGCAGAAGTGTCATATTTCTGAGGAGTGATGAGAACAGGGTGGTCATCTCATAGCTTCTCAGGACACTTTAACCTGCTGGTACCCAGGTCCTTGCCAGCAACGTGGGGAAGGAGCCCAGTTCGGTTCAGTCACTCAGTCGTGTCTGACTCTTTGCGACCCCATGGACTGCAGCATGCCAGGCCTCCCTGTCCATCACCAACTCCAGGAGCTTGCTCAAACTCATGTCCATTGAGTTGGTGATACCATCCAACCATCTCATCCTCTGAGTCAGTTCTTCTCATCAGGTGGCCAAAGTATTGGAGCTTCAGCTTCAGCATCAGTCCTTCTGAATAGTCAGGACTGATTTCCTTGAAGATGGACTGGTTGGATCTCTTTGCTGCCCAGGGGACTCTCAAGAGTCTTCTCCAACACCACAGTTCAAAAGCATCAATTCTTCAGAGCTCAGCTTTCTTCACAGTCTAACTCTCACATCCATACCTGACTACCGGGAAAACCATCGCCTTGACTAGACGGACCTTTGTGCAAACTCAGCCTGAACTGAAAGCCCCTGAGCTAGCCTAGTCTCTTCTAGGGAGTAGGATGCAGGCGATAGGATCCAAGTGCTAATCAGAGCATGAATCAGTTTCCATTCTTCAAGGTAAGACGATCCTGACCTGCGAGGGCCCAACAAGAGGACCTCGTGGTTCAGAATATTCTGGAGTGTTGACCACGATCCTGTTGCTCTAAGGCTGGATCCGTGGTCTGCATGCTGCTCCACTGGCCGCCTGCCAAGGAAAGCAGACCTTCTGAAGCCTCTCTGTAAATGGGTGGTGATGAAGCAGATTGCTGAGGACCACAAAGAAATGGACCTGGTGATTTGGGGCCGTGGGCAGATCTCCCGGCTCCTGTTCATAGACAAATAACCACAGGGAGCCACCTTGTCTGCCTGAGTCCGAGCCCCACCCCAACCTGAGGCAGCTTAGGTGCAGTCCAGCCCGAGAAACCAGGATCACATCACCTTTGGAGGGTGTCTATTCCACACAGCATTCAGAATAAAACCTAGAGGCGAGGGCAGCAAAGTGAGCCTCTTAACCCCGAGTCAGGAGATGCCATTGTCCCTACATGGTGAGGATGGGGCCTCCCTGGCCCCTTCCTGCAGGAAATCCTGGCATATTCTTTGCCCTCTAGGAAATTCGTCACTCTGGTTTACAAGGAGTCATCTTTGTTACAAGCCGGGCATGACGCCTTGGTCTCCCAAGAGGCGAATCCGGCCCTAGTTCTCATGCATTCTGGACACAGAGATGGGGGTCGTGGCCCCGATGGTCAGCCTGCCTGCACCTGGGAAGTGCGTCTTGTCTTTCCTCCCTGCGGGCTCCGTGCAGTAGACCAGGGATGAATCAGTCGGCAGGCCTTTCTCGAAGGTTACTCTTGGAGACACAGAGCAAGTATCCTGAGTGTCTTTTCCTCCAGGACACACTAAATAAGAGAAAGTATGTGTAAGGAATTCTGTAAGTCTAACCGTACCTCAGGGCTTCCCTGGTGGCTCAGTGGTGAAGAATCCGCCTGCCAGTGCAGGGGCCATGGGTTTGATCCCTGGGTCGGGAAGGTACCCTGGAGGGGGACGTGGCAGCCCGCTCCAGGGTTCTTGCTCACTGCCACAGGTCGCCATCGCCTTCTCCAAAAAGGCGTTAGGAGCCAATGTTAACATTTAATATAAAGGATCGTTCTTACCCCAAGATTGCAAACATAGACTTTCTTAGTTGTCATTAAATCTTTGGTAAATTCCCTTTCTGAGACAAGGACTATATTTCATTGCCATTTTTTGAGAATTCATTAGTCTTCAATTTATATGTATCTTTATTTTCTTTTTTTTTATATCATTAAGGTTTTTTTTTTAATTTTATTTTGTATCTTTATTTTCGTCGATCTTTCTTTTACTTTATACATGGGAATTGAAGACACTGCTTTGTATGTTATGCTTTATATATCAATTGGTTATTCTCTTTTCATTTCTTATTATTCTTAGTTCTCTGTAGCATAGATTTGAGACCTCAAAGATTATTGAAAAATAAGCTTATCTTTCTATTAATTTTTATTAGAACATAGAAAATTTCTTTCCCATAAATGAAATTTAACCACTGTTCCAAATATTAAAGGCATCATGTTTCTTCCCAGATATTTTATTTTTTACTTAAGTAAATGAAAATGAATATCTTTGTGTAAACTCTTTGGAACTTTGGGTAAATTAACTGATCTGGGCTCAATGAATTATTAATAAAAACACTAATTTATTAATTAAGCACTAACTCTGTGGGAGGCACCATACCACATATGAATTAGTGAGGATTTCAAAATCTAGTATATTAGATTAAAAAGAAATTTCATTTTCTTGCTTCTAAGACATGAAGTATAAATGCCAAAAGAGCACAACTTACTGTAACATAGGAGATTTATTTAATAAAATTAAGATTTGTTTAGTGTATTTGTAATTACTTGTATTGTTTGTGAGACTGGTTGGAAACCTCTGTTTTTATAGATGCTTTGAGCATTTCCCAAAGGGCAGTGGCGGCCAGTTCAGCCTTTCCGCAGATGTGGTCCTCAGTCCACCTGGAGGACGCTCTTGCTGTGGCCTCTGGAATGGAATGCCAAGGGGTCCTCCGCTGTCACTAGGGGGACAGATAAGTCTGGGGGCACGAGCTGCAGCCCAGGACATCTCAGAACCTTTCGTTACAGCTTTGGAACCTTCAGGGGTGGCTTATCCCTTGCGGTTTTCCAAACTCACTTGATTACAGACCGCTCTGTTTCTCAAATCAAGGAGCAGCCGTTACAAAAGGATGCTTGGTAGGCTAAGAGCCTGGGTTCTCGTGTGTGTTCCACCAAGTCATTTGACCAAATTCTCCTGAGAAAAAGGGAAATGACGTACGACCTACCATTTCCTAGTTTTGCTGTAAGGATCAAGGGAAAGGTATGGTACCTAAAAATCACTTGGGACATTTAAAATGTCATGTATGTACATCATCTTAGCAGTAGCTGAAATTTGAAGTTGGGGTAAATGTGGCGATGAGCTTGCTCGCTGGTGCATTTGGGGGCTGGATTCTCAAACCGAAGACGCAGGCAAGCTGAGGACTTGTCGGTTCACAGAGAAGGACCGTTCCATCAAGACAGCAGCTGTCCCAGCACCTGAATCAGAGAGATGTCAGATGTTTGCGGAATCACAGCACCATTGTTGGGAAGCCTGTTTGTAGCTCCCAGCACCTGAATCAGAGAGATGTCGGATGCTTGCGGAATCACAGCACCATTGTTGGGAAGCCTGTTTGTAGCTTTTGGATGGTCTTGGTGGAGGAAAAATGAGATGTTCTCACTTGGGAGGTCTGTCTGGAACAGCCATCCAATTTCTAGTCAACACTGTATTTTTATCATCCATTTCCAGACTCATTAGGGGAACCAACTCTCCTGTTATTCACCCTCCTTACGTTTCAAGTACCTCTATAGGTTTTTCCTGTTAACTGCTTTTCCTGACACCCATATAATTACAAGCAGTGTCCAAATTCTTCTCCTCCCCAAGTCAACTTACCTTATTCGAGGTATTTTTAAAGGGGAACTTATGAGCAGAATCGCTTTATTTCTGCCACACGATGGATTTCAACACCCCAAGTGCCCACTTTAATCGCCTTGGGGTCAAAGCGTCCACCCCTGGCTCTGACGGCTCACTTCTCTTCCTGTGTGCTGGGTAGATGGGTTAATGCAGACTCTTTCCTTTTCCATGTTTTCCCTGGTGTCTTGCAATGCCAAGATTTTTTCCAGATGTCTCCTATTTCCTATTTCCACATATTGGACATGAATCATCATCTGGCAGAGTCATCGTGAGAATCAGTGTGGGTTTCCACATTCACCTACTTTTGTCTTCTTGATGGTTCCTTGTTTAAAAAAAAAAGGCGGGGGGCGGATTTTAAAAAACTATGCCTGAATCAAGAGTGAAGTATCAACCCTATGCTGTGGGGAAGCCATTAAGAGCAGATCCATGCTTAGTGGTTTTCTTTTGTCCTTCACGCACACATCTCCCTGTGCGCGGATGTCGCTAGAAGGTCCCTCTTGGGTACCACGGAGGGGACCGTGAGCCACACCTCCCCCAGCATCCACCTCATCTTTCCTGTTTCTCTCCATTACTTAAAGTCTGCCCCTTTGCCCTCTGCTTCTGAGACCTGTTACACTGGAGATAGATTTTAATCATAAAACTTCTACCTTTATGGATCTATAACTGTACTTGGAATGACCTCATCCAGTGCAGCTTCACAAAAGAGTGAGTTGATCTTCGTTCCACGTTGAGATGGAATCAGATCAGATCAGTTGCTCAGTCGTGTCCGACTCTTTGAGACCCCATGAATCGCAGCACGCCAGGCCTCCCTGTCCATCACCAACTCCCGGAGTTCACTCAGACTCAGGTCCATCGAGTCAGTGATGCCATCCAGCCATCTCATCTTCTGTCGTCCCCTTCTCCTCTTGACCCCCAATCCCTCCCAGCATCAGAGTCTTTTCCAATGAGTCAACTCTTCGCATGAGGTGGCCAAAGTACTGGAGTTTCAGCTTCAGCATCATTTCTTCCAAAGAAATCCCAGGACTGATCTCCTTCAGGGTGGACTGGTTGGATCTCCTTGCGGTCCAAATGAGTCTCAAGAAGAGTCTTCTCCAACACCACAGTTCAAAAGCATCAATTCTTCAGCGCTCAGCCTTCTTCACAGTCCAACTCTCACATCCATACATGACCACTGGAAAAACCATAGTCTTGACTAGACGAACCTTTGTTGGCAAAGTAATGTCTCTGCTTTGAATATGCTATCTAGGTTGGTCATAACTTTCCTTCCAAGGAGTAAGCATCTTTTAATTTCAAAATTAAAGGTCTTGAGTGGAATCTCGTGTCCTTTAAAGCCCAGAACTGCTCGTGTGAGTGGACACTCTCATCAGTGGTGCCCGGCCCTGACCGTCCTCGTCTTGACTCTTAATAGAAAACGCTATTTTTTTGTAAACAGGATCCTGACCAAACAGTGGTCGGCAGGAACTTAGCTTTCTTCTAGAAGGAGCAAAATGCTGCATGTTTTAATTCAAGATCAAAGAGTCAGCATCGACCCTGACGAAGCACAGCCGTGCCGTGGATTTTCCTCCTGTTTGCTGGTGGAAGGTCACAAGCCAGTGAAATGCGGTTCCGTCTGGCACGAAACATGGGATGACTGCTGCCTGGGCTTGGAGAACTGCACCCAGAAATGGCGTCGCAGAGCCCCGTCCTCCCGGGGTGGCTCAACGCCGTGCGTGACTAAACAAAGGAGGACTTAGAGGAAACAAGGGGGCCGGATGGCCCTGGGGACCGGGCGCCACAGGGTCCTATTTTCCCTTCAACGAGCCCCGTAGAAACGTGAACATCTCCCGTGCACACTCTGTCCACGGGTGGCGTGGCCTGCCTCCACAGCCACGTGGCTTTGAAAAAGCATCATGCTTATCTGGCCCCGAGTCCAACTGACTCTGGGTCTCTCCACTCGGAAATCAGCTGTCAGTTCTCACCTCCTCCCTGAAATGCCATCCGCACAACCTTCTGGTTTGAAGTCCCTCTCGGGTCGCCTTCATCTGAATACAGTTGTGCTTTGTAGACCAACCTACAATGAGCCGGAAGACACTCCTAGTGACGAATGAGAGATGGGATTCTCTCCCACGTGTCTTTGTTAGAGTTTGAGGACTTGTCCACAGTTTTTTTTTCTCATGAGTGGGTGTTTCATTGTGGCAGCTGACGTCCTGTGTTGGTTCACTGATCACAGGTGAGAAAGCCCTGGCTCTCGGTTGGTTGGTGTGAGCTCTGAGGCCTGCAGTATCTGGATAAACACTTGACTGGGAAATGGTTTTCCCGAGGTAGTAAAGGAGCTCAGTCCGTCCACGGTGGATGCAGTGAGCCGCCTGCGTCTCCTGTCCCCCGCCCGCCTCCGTTCCAGGAGTCTTGTTGAGGTTCTGCCCATCAGTGGCTGCAAGCTGATGGATCTAGGGGGTGGCTGGCACCCGTCCTTACCGACATGCCAGCCCCAGGGACAGGCAGCGGCAGCAGTCACCCTGCCCTGAACGCTCTGCTGTGAGCCCCGAGGGGGCAGAGAAAGCAGAGCCATGAGGGTGAGCCCGTGGGGGCTGGAGCCGAGCTGGTCAGGGACGGGGACTCTGAGCTTCCCAGCAGCCGACAGTGGAGTGCAGCTCGCAGGCTCAGGACACGTGAGCTGGGCTCCGGTCTTGATCGCCTGTTTTTTTAATCGAGTTTGCCCTGATTGGGCACTATGGGAAAGGCCGTGGATAGCACTGCTCCTCAAGGCTTCTCGCTTCCTCATCAAGACCTTACGTCTTTACAGGGTGGGGTGGGCCCTTGGTCGTCTCTCTTTTCTAAGCAGGGCCTCTCCCAGCTGCTCTGCGTCTCACACGCGAGGGCGGGAGGTACGTGGATGAACCTTGTTTGCAGACCATCTGTCTCTGGACCCAGGAGGCCCGGGAGTGACGCGGTCTCTGCTCCATCAGATGTCCACCTGCTCCTCACGGGTGTTGCTGTTCAAATCCTCCCCCCATGGCTGCCCTGGGTGGCGAGCCTTGGGCCCTGTCTCTCCCCGGGCGGAAGCCGGCGCCCCCGAGGTTTGCTGCCTCAGTCCCAGTACGGAGGCTCTAGTACCTTGTCTGACTCTGGACCACACAGGCTGGGCCCTGGGTGTGCCCGGGAGGCCGTGACCCCCCGTCTCGGGAGGTGGCTCGGCTCCCGGGCTCCTCCCCGCTCTGGCTGCCGGATGCCCCGTTCTTGCAGGAGACCCTGACTTGACAGCTTGTGGAACGCCCTGCCTCCTGGGGCAGACATGATCTACGGCTGGAGGAAGACTTCCAGAAAAGCTAACAGGAACTTTCGGAAGAACATCTGGAATCATGAGCAGAGCAATACTCTGTTTTAAAGACGCTGGATGTGGGTCCCCACTGACGCCTCGCTTCTCCAGGGCCCCGTGGATCCGGGGCTCTGGGGGTGGGCACTGGAGCTGAGGTCTCGGGGGCCGTGTCCCCACCCCCAGGGCTCTGAAGATGCTCCGGTTTCCTCCACCTTGGCTCCTGGCATTCACCCGCCTCCCTGCGTGGGCCACATGGCTCTCCTCTGTCCTTCTCTGGAGCTCTGCCCATCCTGCTCTGCCCCCCAGGCCACGTGCCCCCCCCAGGCTGAGCATCTGCCTCCTTCACTCCCCTGCACAGGTGCACCTGTTCTTCTGTGCAGCATCCCTGCTGCACGTCCTCTGAGGCCTGCCTTCCCCCCCATATCTCCCCTGCCTGCGTGCACACACACCCACACAGGCATGTACACATGTGCACACACCCTTTTTGCCTAGATCCCTCCCCCGCCCCAACCCCCAACTCCTCTGTCCCCTGTGGTCTGGTTGGGCTTCTAGCCGGGGGTCTTTTCCTCTTTCTTCATGGGCAGTGTTGGAGGTCGCTGTCCAAGACTCTTCCTGGATGTGATAGGGACTCCAGGGGACCAAGTCAGGAAGGTGACGTTAGAGCCCAGACAACTTGAAGAGAAGAGGCAGCCGTGCTCTCTGCAGCGGTCGGTGGGGGGCACCCAGAGCAGTGTGGATTCAGAGAGAGTCCCAGGGAGCCCAGCCTTTTGTGGGTTGGGGGTGTGTGTCCCGAGCAGCTTCTCTGATGCCTCTCACGGGCTGGCCCTCTAAGGATCTGGCTCATGGTGGCTGTGTTCACCTGGGTCCTTGTGATTGGGGTGGGTTTTTCAACCTGAAAAGGAGTCTTGGCATTTTGATCTAAATTTCCAACAGGGAGAAGGTGGACTCGGAGCTCTTAAACTTTCAGAATCCACGTGTCTACTGTCTCTGATTTCAGGGCTGCCCTGTAGAGGCCAGGGGTTCGTAGCGCTTTGCCATGCTGCCCTTTCTAAAGCGTAATTTACCAGAAGGAGCTGCGGTATGCAGTCAGAGCGCCGCTGGGCCTTGCTGGTATGCAGTCAAGGTCAGAGGCTCCCTTGATCTGCGCGCAGAAGGTCAGGCCTTAACGGGCTGGCACTTTTCAGGCAGACATGTCCTCAGCCTTGAATGCTTTCTCAGTGATGTATGCGGAGAGGGCAGGAATGTGATTCATGGCGTTTGGCTCCCGCGCCTTCCTCATTCACTTCTCCAGCCTGCTGATGTGAAAGGTAGCCGTTCTTGAGTCCCCTGGGTCTTCCCCTCCCTTTTTTTCTGTTTTGAAAAGTCTCAGGACACCCGCACGGTGTCAGCTGTGAGCGTGTGGCCACAGGGAGCGGTGTCTGTCCCCTCGTCCCACCTCGTCCCACCTCGTCCCGCTTTCCAGACCCCTTCCCCGTGGGTGACCGCAACGGTGCCCCCAGAGCCTGAGGTCGCCAGGCTAGGCTCTGCTTCTGGGGCAGAGGGGGGGAGCCGGGAGGCCGGGCATGCTCCGCGAGGCTCTTCACGAGCCCCGGGGGTAGGGCCAGCTCCCTGTCCCTGTCGTATTTGTTCCTCTGCGATTCTGCACCCAGGTGGTCAGCTGCGGTCCGTTGGCTTGGAACATCAAGTAGCTGTGAGGTGGTTGCTTCTCAGCCATCTCTCCCTGTAGGTGCTGGTCCTCCCCGTGGAGAAGCGTTGAGTTTGGAAGCCTGTTTGTCCTCTTCGGGATGTCTGGGGGGCTCCCCCTGGCTTGGAATTCTTGTGGGAGCTTAGGAATTTTTACAAACTTGGCAATTTCATATCTGGAATAGGAGAGAGAAGGAAAGGCCACCTCAGGGTGCTTGACTGATCAGCCTCCTGTGGCCAAAGGGAAATTACCCCTGTGGCTGTGCTGGATGGCACAGACCCCCAGGCTGCAGAACGTGAAGCGGCGTGGCCGGAGGTTGCGTCTGACCTTCAAGCACCCCCTCCCCCTCTTTCCATCCTGTCTGTCTTTCTCTAACACACTTATCCACTGGGTCATCTGTCTTCAAGTTGATTTGTTAAATTTAAATACAGGATACATGGGAAAATGTCACACAGTTTTAATACTTTATAATCTGTTCTCTGTTTTTTATGAGAACATTAATATCTCCTAATTTACAGACTATAATGTGATTTGCCTGTTTCAGCAACTTAGCTCCTAGCCAAAGAGTGTAATGTTTTAATCTGTCGGCATTAAGTAACTTAGAATTAACAAAACAGGAAACTGTCATATAAATTGAACCTTAAACGCCTCTGAAAAATAGATACGGTAAAACTGCTCGTTTAAATTTTTTAATGATTTGACCATGCCCCTGGGTAAAAACGTGCACCCACGTTATCTTTTGAAAACACACTGCTGATTTTGTGAACAGCGTCAAAGTGAAGGCTCTTTATAAGTATTTAAGAAGGAGCTATTTGTTGTGTTAATATATGTACCCTTATTTGGGATTGATTGTGCAATCATATGCTTTTTCTGGGGCTTCCCTGGTAGCTCAGTGGTGGTATAGAACCCCCCTGCCAACGCAGGAGACATGGGTTCGATCCCTGGGTTGGGAAGATCCTCTGGAGAAGGAAATGGCAACCCACTCCATTAGTCTTGCCTGGGAAATCCCACGGACAGAAGAGCCTGGTGGGCTACAGTCCATGGGGTCCCAAAACAGTTGGACACGACTTAGCAACTAAATGACAATAACGATACCTCTCCTAACTATTCAGTTTTAAAATCATTCTTGACCAAAAAATTGCCTTCAACATCATGCTCCATTTCTTTCCTGAAGGCACCATATGTTTTAAAACATACTGTGGTCTTTACTGAAAACAGGTTAAAATTCGGTTATTAATTAGAATCGATCTCAGCACGGCTCTTTCTCATTGAGGAGGCTGCGCTAATAGGTTTTGTGAAGCCTCAAGCTTGGCCTGTGCTGTGTTGTATTACGTGCGGAACTGATTTGTCATGTCTTAACCTCCTTGGCCCTGTTCTGATCTTGATTAATGAAGTCTTGACATTCTTGCAGCATGTTGGGGCAAGTGTTATTAGCCATGTGATAACAGGGAACTTGGTTGGAGGGAAAGGAAATCATTTGAGGCATCTGAATACGTGTTTCTCAGGTCCTCACGGAATAAACAGAAGAGGAGGGTCCCGGGGCCTCTGTCATCTCAGTGGGATGAGCTGGTGACGTGCTGGCCTCAGAAAGACTCAGGCTGACACCAGAGAGTAAATACGATGCCCTGGCCTTGAAAGGAATTGCTAGCAAACATGCTCATTAAGGAAAAACCGAGAAACCCTGTGCATAAGATAAAGGAGGAATTTCCCACACCTGTCATGTTTTGCTAAATACTCAAGAAATGCTGAGTTTCCTACGTTAAATTTAGCCACAAAAACAAGAATGAGATAATTCTTGGGTCATGACCGATAGCATCAAAAAAGAGACCAACACTGCATTTTCATTCTCTTTTAAAATACTTTGTGGCCATATAGGAAACGCCATGGACCTCACAGACATGGAAGCTTAAAGACAGAAGCAAAAGGGATGTGTTTAAATGGACCACAGTCAGGAGGGTTCGGTTTGTAAACATTTGTTCAGTGTTTGAGGCAATGCAGGGTCACTCTGAAAACTCCATCAAACCAAATCTGACTCTTATGAGATCCCATGGGAAAGAGGGGCAGAGGCAGGGTCCTATCTTAAGAGGGCGAAACGGATTTTCAGGGAGTCCACGTGATCGATGCTCCAGCCAGGACTGAAATCTTTTGCTTCCAAGTTGGGGTTCTTGCCTCGTCACACAGCATCATCAGTCCACCATGAGACTGCAAAGTAGGGTTCCCCAAAGCTCCGCTCACTCACCCGGAGCAGAGGTGTCTATTTTTGTAGTCAGGTTTGAAATGGAATTCCTAAACCTGCATGCTCTTGGTAGGCTTGTATTATTTCTTTGGAACCTTAAGCATGTTGTGTTTCCTTACTCACGCATGAAAATATTTAGTGAGCACCTACTGTGTGCTCTCTGTGCCGGGTGTGGGGGCCCAGGGAATGCCCCTGGTAGGGTACCTCTAAAACCCAGTTTTAATAGATAAATGCACTGAACGTTTTTTTAAGAAGACATTTTTCTTAATTGCCAATTGGCAGTTCCTCTAAAGGTTAAACCTAAAGAATACCTTGCATGCCTTTTATGTTAGTAATGATAATCGTTATTGTCAGAATAGTCCTTTTGCATTTTTCATATTTACTGTTAGCACAGACTTTTAAAAAAACCCTCCCTGACCTAGATTGTGGCATTTCCTGACTTTTATGTGCCCTAATTTTGTTCAGGATGCACGCACTTCCAGAACCTTGTCACACACCCACGTTCATTTTCAAGTTCAAGTTAATAACATCCTTAGCTCTCCAAGGACTATTCAGACATTGTGTACTAATTGGTATTTCTAAAATTCAGTGATGACATACAGTGCATGTCTTTAGGCCTCAGGGTTGTTGGTTTGTAGGTAGTAAAAATAAAGCAAAGTGTCTTTTTGGGAAAAGTGATGCATTTTTCCTTGTCTAAACTCCAAAAGCTCCTGACCTCCCGTTGTTATTTTGTTTGCAACAATTGTGTTCCTTCAGGCTCACTCCTCCCCCCACAGTCTGTAAGTTAGGACATAGGATTTTGATAAAGGCGAGTGAGCACAAGAACAGGGGACTTTTAAACACTGAAAAGGCACCTGTGCTGGTAAAGGTGCAATTTTGCAGGCAGGTTCTCAGCCCTCTGAGGCCCCGCCGAGGTGGCTTTGTGCCACTCTGGGCACTGGAGGCAAGGCCCGCCCGTGCCAGGCCAGTCCCCAGCTGTAGGTAATCTTGCCTCCTCCTGCCTGAAGTGCACAGCACACACAGCCTCCCAGGGCCGCCAGCTCAGTGAACTTCCAAGCTGCTGTCAGGCCTTTTATGTCCATACTGCTGTTCTGCTTTTAAAGTTTTAAGTCTGTACTGCTTGTGAAGTAATAGGTTTAGGCAGAAACATTCCTGATTTTGATTTTCAAGAGTACCCCATATTACCTTTTGGGGAGCTCTTAAAATCTGGTTGGATTTGTTTCCCCCTTTCTAAATGACAAAAATCAAGAGAATGGTTAAATGACCTCAAGTATGTATTTCCTATAAGAGTAGAAGGACCAGATAAGACTCTTCAAGTAAATTTTACCAGCAGTTGGATATTTAGAAATTGTTTCTTAGAGACCTCTTACTACCATATTTGTACCTGTTTTGCAGAATTGTTTCAAAATATACTATTTCCAATCATTTACAAAGCTGAATTTACTCCCACACCCTGTGTTATTGTTATATTCCCCTTGTATTATTGTTAGATTCTGGGTTTAAAAAATGGGTGCAGAAAGCAGTCTGTAAAACATCCACAATTCACGTTATTTCTAGGGTCACAGCATTTATGTTACTTAATAGGCTCAGTGTTCAGGTTACGAGTTTTCTATTTAATTTTAGCTACATTTTTTAACGGAAGTATAGTTGCTTTCCAGTGCTGTGTTAGTTTCTGCTGTTCAGCAGAGTGAATCGTCTATACATACCCACTCTTTTTTTGTAATTACATTTTTGAATTCAAATTAAAATTCATTCCCATAGTGATCTGTGTTGCAGGCTTATAAAAAATGATTTCTCTTAGCTGTGTCTGCACTGATATCTTCAGTGGCACTAAATATTTAACATTAGTATATTAAGATAATGAATATTTAAGAAAAAAAGGCTGAATGCTTTCAGGGTCTACTGGGGGAAATTTTGATGGGGGAAGTGTGGACCCACAGCGCCCTCTAGTGGCAGAAAGCCAGAGCCCTTGGGGGCTTTCTTGTTCAGGCGCTAAGTCATATCCACCTCTTCGGGATCCTGATCCTGGGAACTGCAGCATGCCAGGCCTCCCTGTCCTTCACTATTTCCTGGAGCTTGCTCAAACTCATGTGTATTGAGTCAGTGATGCCATCCACCATCTCGTCCTCTGCTGCCCCCTTCTCCTCCTGCCTTCAATCTTTCCCAGCATCAGGGTCTTTTCCAATGAGTCACTTCTTCGCATAAGGTGGCCAAAGTATTGGAGCTTTAGCGTCAGCATCAGTCCTTCCAATGAGTATTCAGGTTGATTTCCTTTAGGATTGACTGGTTGGATCTCCTTGCAGTCCAAGGGACTCTCAAGGGTCTTCTCCACCTAATCACAGTTTGAAAGCATCAAGTTTTCAGTGCTCAGCCTTCTTAATGGTTCAACTCTCACATCCATACATGACTACTAGGAAAACCATAGTTTTGACTCTACGGACCTTTGTTGGCAAACTGATGTCTCTGCTTTTTCATATCTGTCTAGATTTGTCATAGCTTTCCTTCCAGGGAGCAAGCATCTTTTAATTTCGTGGCTGCAGTCACTGTCTGCAGTGATTTTGGAGCCAAGAAAATAAAATCTGTCACTGTTTCCAGTTTTTCCCCTTCCATTTGCCATGAAGTAATGGGACTGGAGGCCACGATCTTAGCTTTTTAAATGTTGGGTTTAAAGCCAGCTTTTTCACTCTCCTCTTTCACTTTCATCAAGAGGCTCTTTATTTCCTCTTCCATTTCTGCTGTTAGGGTGGTGTCATCTGCGTATCTGAGGTTGTTGATACTTCTCCTGGCAATCTTGATTCCAGCTTGTGAGTCATCCAGCCCAGCATTTTGCATGATGTACTCATGGTTCCTTTACTGTTTCTTAATTTAATGTCATAGATAAGGTGTAAAAGTTGCCTTCAAATTGCTTTGTGTTTAGGAGTTCTTTGGCCACCTGATGGGAAGAGCTGACTTGTTGGAAAAGACCCTGATGCTGGGAGAGATTGAGGGCAGGAGGAGAAAGGGGCAACAGAGGTCGAGATGGTTGGATGGCATCATTGACTAAATGGACATGAGTTTGAGCAAGCTCCGGGAGATAGTGAAGAACAGGGATGCCTGGCGTGCTGCATTCCATGGGGTCGCAAAGAGTCAGACACGACTTAGCCACTGAACAACAACCTCAATGAAGGGATGTTTAGCTGAGATTCCATGGATGTGCTGGGATGCTAAGGGATGGTGGGGGTTAGGGAATGAGCACTGTTTGGGCCTGGGAGGTGGTTGAGAGCCTGGACTTAGGCTGAAGCCCAGAAGATGATGGATGTGAGTGGAGGGTTATTGGACCGGGGTCCACAGGAAAACTCATCAAGACATTGAACCTTCCCATTTAAATTTGAATGTATTAACAGAGCATGAGGAAGCGTAATGGAAACAGAACTCTGCTGTCTGATGGTAAAGTGGACGAAGCTATCGATTAAAGATTAACTGGAAATGTATACACATGATTTGATGGAATACACCCACCAGACTTTGGAAAAACATTATCAAAATATTTTTCTTTTCTTTCTAATTTAGGAAGCTGACTACTTGGGGGAATGACTTTAAATATTTATACTTAAAATATTTTGAGCAGATTACTGCTTTGGAGTAAGAATTAACAGAAGTGTTTTAGAATGATTTTTTTCAGAAAGAGCCTGATACAAATTAATGAAGAAAATATTTGCTTTTAAAGACCCTCGCCACTGCTGACAGCTTTAATCTTTGTCCACCATCGCTGATACTCGGCTCTTATGACGGAGAAGTTCTGAAATTTATTTATGAGTCCTAAGAACCTTTGGAAAATTTGAAGTTTTTTGCCACCAACAATTTGTCAGCCCTCAAGTTGCCTGTCATTTTAGTAAGTTTTTAACTGGATCAGCGAAGCTGGAAAGTTTGCTTTTAGCTGGCTTTTGGGGAAGAGTTATTAAATTGTTTATAGTAACAAGGCACTCAGGGCTCCTTCAAGTTACTCTTGGGTTGAGGAATGGTTCTTTAGAAAGTGTTTTATGAAGAACTCTTTATAATTCATTTTTTTTCTCACCCCGTGACATGCAGAGTAGATTTTGGTAGATCAGAAAGTATCTACAGCTTTATTTCTTGGCAAATGTTGACTGATTAATAACATTTATTATGTGTTTCCTCCATGATTGCTGCTCTGCTTGTTTCATATTATGTATGATTTGAGCTTAGCGCTAGTGACCGACTTTCACAGCGATGTTGAAATTCCCAGAATTGTGCCAGAATTCATCATGGGCTCAAATAGTGTTTCCAGATCGGGGTTTATCCAGCAGAAACCTACCCTTGAACATGGCCTCTTGGGGAGACTTCTGTGCTAGCGCCATGTCAGTGGGCAGCGTGAAGCTGCTGACCCACCCGCCGGGTGTGGGTGGCCCTTGTCCATTGGATGGACACAGCTCCAGGGGCTGGGAGTGTCTGCTCAAGAGTCTTGGGGCGGAGACCCCAGGGTCGGAGCTGCGGTCCACATGTCAGCAGAGAGAGGAAGGCTTTCCGACGACTTGCTGTACCCCCAGCCAGCTCCGTCTCCTGAACCTCGGCACTGTGTCTGTCCCGCTTTTCATGAGTTCAGTTCAGTTCAGTCGCTCAGTCGTGTCCGACTCTTTGCGACCCCATGAACTGCAGCACGCCAGGCCTCCCTGTCCATCACCAACTCCTGGAGTTCACCCAAACTCATGTCTGTTGAGTCGGTGATGCAATCCAACCATCTCATCCTCTGTCGTCCCCTTCTCCTCCTGCCCCCAATCCCTCACAGCATCAGGTTCTTTTCCAATGAGTCAGCTCTTCACATCAGGTGGCCAAAGTATTGGAGTTTTGGCTTTAGCATCAGTCCTTCCAGTGAACATCCAGGACTGATCTCCTTTAGGAAGGACTGGTTGGGTCCCCTTGCAGTCCAAGGGACTCTCAAGAGACTTCTCCAACACCACAGTTCAAAAGCATCAATTCTTTGGCACTCAGCTTTCTTCAGAGTCCAACTCTCACATCCATACATGTCTACTGGAAAACGCACTTTTCATACAAACCCGATTATCTGCAGCTTCCAGAGTCTTTGAGAGCACGTCACCACTAGCCTGATGGTAGCCAAAGAGAGGAATGTCGAGCTGCGTGTGATGAGGGGCCATGTAGGGTCTGTTTGCCCAGACCAGCCCCGAGGGTGAGAAGGGACTGAGTGGGCTCAGGAGGCTCTTAGGAAAGAGGCTGGATCTCACGGAACGTGAAGGCCATGGATGCAGGAGCCCTTTTTCCTTTTTAACACCTCTCTGGCTCTTGTCATCCTCTGCATGTGGAAAGACGGGGAATGCACTCATGTCCCCACCCCGGTGTGTGACTGCTCGAGCTCCTGGCATATCCCCTCCAGACCAGCGGAGACAACTACGCCGAGAGCCTCCTACCGACTGTCTCAAGCGAAAGAGCACCGAACCTGGAGAGCAGAAATGACACTTTGGGGAAGAAGACAAACAAGATGAAGCCATGCTCTGGGTGCAGGAGGATTTTACGCTTTCCTAATTTAATATTAGGAGAAGGAAATGGCAGCCCACTGCAGTATTCCTGCCTGGAAAATCTCATGGACAGAGGAGCCTGGCGGGCTACAGTCCATGGGGTCGCAAAGAGTCGGACACGACTGAAGTGACTTAGCACACATGCAGTTTAATATTTAAGTGTTAAATGCATGAAATAGTAATAATGATAGAGAAGACGTGTGAAACCGTCTTCAGTTATATTTAAAGGAATGTAGCCTATTTTTATGGGCTTCCCTTGTAGCTCAGCTGGTAAAGAATCTGCCTGCAATGTGGGAGACCCTGGATTGATTCCTGGTTTGGGAAGATCCCTGGAGAAGGGATAGGCTACCCATTCCAGTGTTTTTGGGCTTCCCTGGTGGCTCAGCTGGTAAAGAATCTGCCTGCAATGCAGGAGACCTGGGTTCGATCCCTGGGCTGGGAAGATCCCTCGAAGGGAAAGGCTACCCACTGCTGTATTCTGGCCTGGAGAGGTCCATGGACTGTATATCCATGGGGTCACAGAGTCTGACAGCCTGTTTTTCAGTCTTTCTAACTGAAGTGTGGTTGATTTACAATGTGGTAATGCCTGCTGTACAGCAAGGTGATTCATTTATGTATATATTGTTGAGTCGCTATATATACACGTGCTTTTAAATATTCTTTTCCACTGTGGTTTATCTTCAGATTTGAGCACAGTTCCCTGGCTGTACAGTAGCACCGTGTTACTTATCCATCCTGTATAGTCGTTTGCATCTACTAACGCCAGACTCCTAATCCTTCCCTCCCCTAAACGTGGCCTGCGTTGAGTTGACATATTCATTCTTTTAAGGTTCCGGGTGTATGTCTGGTGGTGCAGAGGAGAGTCAGTGTTCTCGTCTTCCTCTGAGGAAAACCAGGCCCTTTCAGGCTTCTGCTCGTGCGTGTGCTCCTTCTCTCCCCGCTGCAGCAGTGGCAGGATTTCTGCCATAATGTCCAGCTTCCTGGTGTGATGAAGCTCAGTGGGGCCTCGTCCCGCAGTTTTTCCATGACCCCGTGACACCCAGCCTCGCCTTCCCACCACTTTCCCAGCAGCATCGGCATTCAGGAAATGATCCTGCAGATGTCTGATGGTTGCTGGGCTCCAGGAATCGGACTTGTGGAATTTTTGGCCCAGCCCCGAAGTCCCCCATTGACTGTGACCCATGGTCCGAAATCGCCTCCCCAGCTCTGAGTGCTTGGTGAGCGCTGGCTCCAAATGCACATACTTTTGTTCCCTCAATTATTCGCAGCCTTGCTTGGACATTGAAGTCTCAAGGCCCCAAAGAGCTGACTCAGTGTCCCATCCCGCCCACGGCTCTCTCCTCCTGTTTCCTCTTTGGCCAGTGGTGGTTCCAGGCTCTATGGTGCCCGTGGGGCTTTAAATTGGGAAAGGGAGGCCAGGGACTCTGTCCTGCCCAGCAACCATGTTACTTTGTTTTAAAGCTTTTAGGCTGTGAAGATAAAGCCCTCCCTCTTCGTACGTTCATGTGATCCTGCTGGTTAGCTCGCCATCCATTCACTGACTTTCCAAGGCTGTGCCAAACGCTGAGTGAATGAGAAATACCCCTGCCTGTAAAGTGCTTAACTCCGAGAGATGAACGCCCACTGCGGGACCTCTGCGGGCAGCACCCTTCGTGGCTGTGTTCTGCTTTCCGATGGGTGAACAAGCGCGTGTAGACGGTTCTGCCCCTCACAGTCAGTCCCTCGTTGAGAGGGGCCCAGGGCTCGGGCAGGACTTTTCCTTGGCTTTCAGTCCGTGGTGACCATCCATGAACATATCATTTTAAAAATGATAAAAGGATTCGGAGTTCGGCTCAAAGACAGTGATCCCATGTTGGCTGTTGAAACAGGCGTCATGGGGCCTCTGACTGTCAGATGCTTGAAGACGGCTTAGTCTGATATATTTCATGTTAATTTCAGCTTTTTTTGTTGTTGTTATTGATGATGATGTTTTCTGTATTATCCTTAGAACTGTCTCACTTTTTCAGCCTCGCAATCCTGGGGGCTTTATTAATATTTGGAGGTTTGACTGAGATTTTAAGGGGATGATGTATTCTAACATTGGATTTCAATCATGAACTTTGTCTGTAGGTATTTTAGAAGGAAGGGAAATAATTGGATACTATTTTTAAAAAACTCTTCTATTCCCACATTTTATGGATTTTTAAAAAATCTCCTACTGGCGTTATCTCCTTCTGTAGATGATGTATGATAAAAAATTTGTAAATTGTTCCATGCATGAAGCTCTATTTCATGCCTAATTTAGAATGGCTAATTTTGATACCAAGATCATTCTCCATGGCTGTATTCTTTCTTCTTTATAGCATGCTAGTTTCTCTTCTCAAATTCTGAATTTCCTCATTTGAAGATAGAATGATAGTCACTCCCATGATTGGTATATAAACTTTTTTTTTAATTAGTGTGGTAGACTGCACTGATATTCAGGAGTAAAGCTGTTAAAGCTGTTTTTGTCTCAAAACATTTTGCGTAGGATCGTGCGCACGTCTCTGTCTCGTCCTCCACGCTAAGTTCTCGCTGCCGTGGTAGCCGTGACTGGGGCTCACGTGGGCTCCCAGGTCCTCTCGGACCCTGCCTCCAGCACGTCCCGGGAAAGAGATGACTGAGGGGTCCTGCCTCTCGCTGATTTCGACTGTGCACCTTCAGCCGTGAGCCCCAGCGCACGAGGGCTCACCGCTGCCGAGTCTGGCTTCAAAAGGACTGGCAGGAAGAACCTCTGCCTCACCTGCCCAGCTCTGCTTTCCCTGTGACCCTCGTGGAGATTTGCTGAAAGCTCGGAGGAAGAATTGGGCCAGCCTGCAGATTGTGCTGTGTACTGCTAATTGTATAGCCGTTCGAATCCTTATCCTGCCTGTTTGCTCTGCTCTGGTGCCCAGGATAACATGTGGGATATTAGATTATTTGTGTCTGAACAAAAGATTAGGAAACTTAAAAAAAAAAAATGTGTGCGAGATGGCAAGAGCCATGTCCATGGAGGAGTCACTTCCTTTTTAGCTTCTTAATTCCAAAACTCCTGGGATTTGGGGCTTGCTCAAGTGTTCCGGTGACATTTGGGAAAGAATGTGTTCTGTGGCAAAAGCCAGGACTTGGGAATTCGGATTTCTGAATTCTGTTCCCAGGAGCACACGGGTCAGCGGTGACATGTGACACGTCAGTGAAACATCAGGGCCTAATTTCCTTATCTGTGAAATGGACATAAAAGGGGCTAACTTGCTGTGGGCGAGCTATTTAATATTTTCTGGGAACCAGCTTGCTCTAGTGACCTAGAAAAAACACGGACCGAGGTAGAGGCTGACCTCATTTCTATTTTTGGCTTGGATGCTGACTCAGTGAGAAACTTGCAGGAAT
The DNA here is from genome assembly GCF_019923935.1 of Bubalus bubalis. Taxonomy (NCBI): domain Eukaryota; kingdom Metazoa; phylum Chordata; class Mammalia; order Artiodactyla; family Bovidae; genus Bubalus; species Bubalus bubalis. Next base: position 2,218,785 of record NC_059169.1, read on the forward strand.
CAGCTAATCCGGCTCTGGGCCTCCATGCCTTCCACGATGAAAACGAGAATTATACAATCTTATCTGTGCTGGGCCTCCCGCTGATGCCACCAGTGTTAACCGAGCACTAAAAATATGCCACCCCGCACTTGGGAAGCTTTTCCGCCGGCGTGCCTTTGACATCTCCTTCCCATCACATGCCAGGCTATTTGAGGATACGCCATTCAATGTTCGTTTACTTTTTAGCCAGCTGTGTGGAGTTCAGTTGTATCTGGGGCCTAATCTTCCCATATCTGAATCCAGGGAAGAGGTTGATCTGATGTCAGTGTTCTGTACATCTCCAGCTCCAGGAATTTGGGCATTGGCGTCTGCTGTCGTTTAGGTGAAGAGTGAATGCCTTTAAGGAGCTTTACCCCTGGACATGGCCTGAGAATGATTTTCTTTCCCAGGGAGGACGGGCTGGCGTGGCGCTCTGTGTCCAGGCCTCTGCAGGGCCCCGGGGACGTTTGCGTCTGCTCTTCCTGGTTGGTCCCCGGATGCAGCTGGTCTAGGCAGCTGCGCCAAACTGCAGAGCTTGGCTTTCCTTCCTCCACTTAGTCCTGTTTGATGGGATCCTCTGGAGTTAGAAATCACTTGCTTCTTCCCCATATATTCACACGCTGTTTCCAGCCTCCTGCCAACGACACCCGCAACCTGTGGAGGCCCAGTGGATGGAGACTTTTGTTCAGAAGCACATTCCTACGTTGCAGAAAAATGTTGGGACTTCCCTGGTGGTCTAGTGGTTAAGAATCTGCCTGCCAACGCTAGGGTACACAGGTTCGACCCCTGGTCCAGAGCAGCCCGCATGCCATGGGGCCTCTAAGCACACTGCCGCTGCTGAAGCCCGGGCACTCGAGAGCTTGCGCTGTGCAACGGGAGAAGCTGCCACAGTGAGAGCCCCAGGCTCCATACCTGGGGAGTAGCCCCCGCTTGCCGCAACTAGAGAAAGCCCATGTGCGCAGCAGCGAGGACTCAGTGCAGCCAAAAATAATCATAAATGCATGTTTTAAAATGCACAGGCACATAATTCCCCTGCAGGTTCTGGGGTCTGCAGGTTCTGGGCGGTTTGGAGAGGAGGATGACTTTGGGAGTCTTTGTTCTGTGTTCTTTCATTTATGCAAGGTTAAAATCTTCAAGGAGCTCTTGGTAATGTGCTCTTTGGGGAGGGCAAATGTTTGTTTACCCCCAGGTGGCTTCCCAGGTGGCACTAGTAGTAAGAACTCTTCTGCTGATGCAGGAAGATAGGAGATGCGGGATCCATCTCTGGGTTGGAAAGACCCCCTGGAGGAGGGCGTGGCCGCCCACTCCAGTGTTCTTGCCTGGAGAATCCCAGGGACAGAGGAGCCTGGCGGGCTGCAGTCCACGGGGTCACAAAGAGTTTGAAGCGACTGAGCACATGCGCAAATGTTTGTTCTGTGCAGCTTGTCAGTTTTTTTTTTTCCCTTTGAACTAACATGACTGTGGGGGAAGTAAGGAATCCTGGCTATAATCTCTGACGTGCCTTCCGTTTTTAAAAATTGGCTAAAGATGCTTATTCAGTTTGATCGTGAGGTTGCCTTGAAGTCCATATGCATGCTCAATCGCTGTCATGTCTGACTGTGAACCCATGGACTGTAGCCCGCCAGGCTCCTCTGTCCATGAGATTCTCCAGGCAAGAATACTGGAGTGGGTAGCCTTTCCCTTCTCCGGGGGATCTTCCCGACCAGGGATCGAACTCATGTCTCCTACATTGGAAAATAGATTCTTTACCACTGTGCCGCCTGGGTGCAAAAAAGTCCATATACTCTGAAGAAAATAGGTTTTCTTGGATTCTTGTCCCTATTTTGGGCTATTTCCCGTGGACAGTCTAAGTGTGGCTGTCTTCTGTAATTATCCTTAATTAGGCCACTGTGTTGTTGATGCCTGTACAGGAAACCACATTTCCAGGATCAAACAGTAGTACCTCATTTCTCCACATTCTTGTCCCACTTGTATTTCTTCTCGTTAGTTTCGTCAAGCCTGAATTACCTTCTTCCATCTCTTCATGTATTAATTTTGTTTTCTTCTTTCAAGGGTCCCCTCAAGGCCCAACATCCCAGTCTTTCTGAATCGCAGCCGCATGTGTGGACCCCAAATAATATCCATTATTTTAAAAAATAGGTTGAATTTCTTTTTGCTCCACGCGGGCAGAGACCGTAATTCAACCTTGATTCTGCCTTTGCACAAAGCCAGTTTGAAGAGAGGCTCGGGGAGGCCCGTCATCAGACTGCTGGTGGCAGAGGGGGGTCTCAGCATCTGACGCTGAGACGCCGACCGTGAGCTTTGCCTCCGCACGCCTCGAAGGGAAGCCTCGACGGAGCTTGCTCTCAGAAGCTCAGTGCCATGTCTGTCAACACAGCATCACTCATCAAAGGAGGTTATAAACAAGAAAAACCCCAACTATCCTAAACAATTTAGTGGGGAAAAAAACCCCAACTCTCCGTTGTTTTTGCCCAACAAGTTATTTAGCATTTGGAGTATAGTATATAGATAACGCTGGGCCAGGGATCATCTGTGGACATCCCTGCCCTCAAAGGAGCTTAAAGACAGCAGAGACGTGTCCGACTTGGGTTGCAGCAGGCTCTGGCAGGCGGGATGCGGGGTGATGCTGACCGGGGCCCATTTCTGCTCTTTCCTCCGCTCCCTTCGACCCGCCCTCCGTCTCACTGGCTCCCTCCTCCTCCGCAGGGAGAAAGAGGCCTCCCGGGGTTACAAGGGGTCATCGGGTTTCCCGGAATGCAAGGACCCGAGGGGCCGCAGGGACCACCAGGACAGAAGGTGAGCTTGGCCCTCATGGGCGCGGGGCCAGGGGCTGGGCCTGAGATGGTCTGTCATCGCTGTGGGTCATCGTGTCCTGTCTGTCCCTTCCAGGGTGACACCGGCGAGCCCGGACTGCCCGGCACGAAAGGGACGAGAGTGAGTACAGGGGCCGTGGGGTCGGTGACGCCTGTGGATGGGCTCTGATACAGCGATGCTTTCAGGGGGAGGGCTCCGGACCCCCACCCGCCGCCTCCAGACCGTCCGGGGGCGTCTCTCCTGTCCCCCTCCCCCTTCTCTGGGCCCCTTCATCCACCTCTGTCCTCAGCGTGGACAGCGGTTGCCCTGGGCGCTGGGCCCCAGGGTGATGGGCCCGTGTCCCCCTCCTCCAGGCCTGCCCCTCGACGGGCTCACTTCCTGTCCTTTCGACACCTGGCTTCTCCCGAGGCTCCTTCCTCAGGGGTTCCCGTGGGCGAATTTCACTGGGGGAGGGGATGACGCGTCTCCAGGTCTTCATCAAAGATGCCTTCGGTCAGTGTGAAAAGTAGTGACGTGTTCAGATCCACGTCCATCTTCCTTCTTGACGCTCTGCTGTCTTTGCTGTGCCCGCTCCTGGGATGTGCAAGCAGGGAGCTCTTTGAAAAAATCTTTGAAAAATAGAAGAGGCTGTAAAATGTAAACGTTTTAATTGTGTTATTGTTACTTCTTGGAAGGGAAGTGTGCCCAGCCTTGCTGGATCCTCCTTGGGGCAGAAAGATAACAGATAGCATTGTAACTGTCTGCAGTGAAGATCTGGATTTCAGCCAGGAAGAGCTCTGACTTTCTTCCCTCAGGAAACTGATTTATGCCTACCCTCTTCTTCCCAACTGTCTGAGATTTTACTGTAAATTCTTTCTCTCTCTATCTGCCTATCTATCCATCCACCCATCTCTCTGTCTGTACATCTATCTCTCATCTCCTAGAAATTACAAAGGATGAAACGAGGGCAGAGTTATCTTGTGGGTGTGCAGCCTTGATTTTAGAAGTAATTAATCACCAGGGTTTGATGATGAAGAGTTGCTACTGAAACTCCAGGTCATCTCCAGCCCACCCCTGGGCTGGGTCCTCGGTCGCCTCTGTCTGCTCGGGGTCGATGTTCCAAATGCCAGCAGTGAGAGTCTGACATCCTTATCCAGGAGGGTGTGGTGGGAGAAAATGGGGTTCTCCCGCACCCAGTGAAAACCTTTTCATTTCCATCCCTACAGGGACCGTCAGGAGTGCCTGGTTACCCTGGAAACCCAGGACTTCCTGTATGTATATAAAAGGCTTCTAGTTCCTTTATGAGATGTTTGATGTGTGTTACAGTAGCTTGATGATTTTCTAACTTGTTTACTTGTTCATTTTGTTAATTGCAGGGTATTCCTGGCCAGGATGGTCCTCCAGGTCCCCCAGGTATTCCTGGATGCAATGGGACAAAGGTAAAGTTAGAGCGGGGTCCTCCCGGCTGGGTGCACGTTTATTTGACTTTGCATGTGGAGCAGTTGGGCAGAGTTGTCCTGTGAACACAGGTTTAGTTGCCACAGTTGGGAAGTGACTTGTGTTACGTCTTTCTTTGGCAAGGAAACAGTTTTCCCATGTTTAGTGTTCAGGAAAGACATCATTAAGCCTTTCTATTTTGTAGACTTTTATTCTAAAGTTGTTTTCACCACGAAATCTCTCACCTCTAGTCTATTACCAAAGCAAATAAGAAAATGCTAGTGTTAATTCTTGTCCCTGTTAGGTGTATTCTCAAATATATTTCTTCCAACATGAGGCAGCAGTGAGCAATGCAGCTCATAGCAATTTTTAGACAATGGCTTTTACCAGCAAATGCAGCGTTCCTGGAGGGCAGGACGGGGAAAGTGATGGGGCCTCTGGGATGAGGTCCTGTGCCCTGGCGGCCCTCGAGAGTGACTATCTCTGTCCCCAGGGTGAGAGAGGGCCTGTGGGACCTCCCGGTTTGCCTGGATTCGCCGGAAATCCCGTGAGTATTGGGTTGTTTGATGAGGGTGTGATCATTCCTCTCTCCTCATTCAACTGCCTTTCCCTTTCCTTCCCCCCGCCCGTATCTTAATGTTCTTTTGAGGAAAACAAAACTTAATGCCAACGTTTTCTTTTCTAGGGACCACCAGGGTTACCGGGAATGAAGGTATGTTGTTTTATTTTCCTGGATTCATTCCAGGCATCTGTGTAAAACAGATGCCACGAGAAATAAACTTACTTTAAATTACTTTGGTTGACCGGTTGCCTGTTAACCTGTTTGCCTAAACTCTGCACCATTAAAAGAGCACTGAAGTCCTGCACACAGACTTAAATTTTAGAGCCTAAAGCTTCAACACCAGGTCCATTTCTTCATAGGAAATAATCGGTGATGGGAAGCATAGTTTGAGGGGGAAATGTAACAGATATGGGTCCCTGAAGCTCCTTGTCCTGAGCCCCGGGTGGTGCTGTGAGCAGGTCTTGGCAGAGAAACAGAGCCAGAGGGGTGTGCGAGGGCACGCTTGTGCAATGTGTGTGCACCACATGTATACAGCACGCACACATGAGGATGGTGGAGGGAGGGAGAGGGAATTAAAATACAAATATAGTATTGTAAAATGTTTTATATGTTGTATAATAGGTAATACAGTGTACATTGTTCTATAATATTTACTTATTATTCTAATATTTATATTACATATTAATCTAAGTCTATATGTTTTGATATATAACTACAATATGTTGAGATAAAGTGGATTCCTTATTTTGGGGAGGTGTGTGACTGTGAGGTTGCAGGCCCACAGTCCGAGGGGCAGGGGTGCAGGCTGGGGACCCAGGGAAGGGCGTGGGTACGGTTTTGGAGGCGGTCTCCTTTCTTCCTGGGAGTCAGTCTTTCTTCTCAACCGCTGGGGTGGGTGGCCCCCAGCCCCTCCTCCCCCAGAGTGGAATGTCATCTGCTTTATTACTGTAGTCCTTCACACCTGCGGATGTAAATGCCCACCTCGTCTGAAAAGGGGCCTCCCCGTTGGCCTCAGCCTGGCAATGCCCGAGTCTGGGCACCGGGGCCGGGCCGCGTCGGTGCCTAAAACGCATCCCCTGCTTTTCTGAATGTGGCTGCGCTGGGTCTTGTCCTGAAAGATGACCCTTCTTTTGCGGGAGCGGCCGATGTGCACAGCCTTTTGACCAGAGCCGGGCCCCTGTCTAGACCCCCGCCTGCCCGGGGCCCATTATGGGGAGCGCCCCACATCCTTCTGTTCAGCGGTCCACGCGCTCTGTCTTCGTGCTGGTCGTTAAGATGAGTGACCAGAGGAGACGGCCGGTCGGCTTATCCCAAGCATAGGCGGAGGCTGAACCGCAGACCTGGGCTTGTCCCACACCAGCGGTTGTGCCCCCTACTCCATGGGCGTTCAGTCTCTTTCCATGAACATCAGTGTTTGTGCCTTGTCTTCCACCCCCCAGGGAGATCCAGGTGAGATTCTGGGCCATATACCAGGGACCCTGCTGAAAGGCGAAAGAGGATATCCTGGACAGCCGGGAGCACCCGTGAGTACTGGCTGGACGATTCCAAGCTTGAGCCGAGTCTCCGCCTGGGTTGCGTCTTAATTCTTCTCTTTCTCTGTGAATTACAGGGTTCACCAGGTCTGCCAGGACTGCAAGGCCCCGTCGGCCCCCCAGGATTCACTGGACCACCAGTAAGTCTCGGGGTGGGGAGTCTCTCTCTGAGGCTGTCATTCAGAGAACAACCGCGTTGAGGTGTGAAGACTCGTAAAATGGAATGAACACTTTAGCCTGGATGGGAGGGAGCTTGGGGGAGAATGCATACCAGGTACATGTATGGCTGAGTCCCTTTGCTGTCCGCCTGAAACTCTCCCAACGTTGTTTACCAGCTGTGTTCCAGGATAAAAGAAAAAGCTGGGCCAAAAAACTTTACACGGTGGTGACCCTTTCAATTCGGATTCAAGAATGAATTTATATATATATTTTTAAATTTATTTATCTTTTTAATTGAAGGATAATTGCTTGACAGAATTTCGTTGCTTTCTATTTAGTGGAGTATAGTTGACTTACAATTCTGTGTTGGTTTCAGGTACACAGCAGAGAGAATCAGTTACACATAATCCCCTCATTTTAGATTCTTTTCCTGTGAGGTCATTACCGAGTGTTGAGTGGAGTTCACTGCGGTGCAGTGGACTCTTAATAGTATTCTGTTTGAGCTTCTATCTTAAGGGAGTTTTTGATTGGTGTTTATGGTCCGTATGCCCCCAGAGCCGTGGAGAAAGGATTATAAAGAGATGTCACATGTCACAGGTGGAGACATCCCCCGGGTGACATGTGAATTACTTGTGGGGCTGTGAGGATGCCAGTGCGTCCCGTGAGCAGGGGGATGCAGAGACGGATGAGCAGGCTCCGCCCTGCACCTTCACTCGTGGGAACACAGTCACATCCAGGAACCTGCTCTCCTGGGGGCTGTGGACACAGCCCAGGCTGTGAAGAAGCTGAGCTGTGTTTGTAGTGACGACTAGAAGCTGAGCTCAGAGAACAGCTTCCGGAAGCTCTGCTCTGCTATCAGCCTCCTTCACAGCTGATGATTCTCCACAGAAGGGCAGCATCAGCTCCTCCTACTCACACATTTTGGGAGCAAAAGAGAGTTCATATTAACAGAGCTTACTTGGGAGTGCCCCGTTCACTAGGAATGGGTGATGTGAGAATGCCATCCTCACTTGAGCCCGCCTGAGAGTCCTGGGGTTTGGTGGTGGGTTTATCCATTCTCTGATCACCCAGCACACGCTCAGCTCAGTGGGTTCCACCGGGAACCCCTGGGATTATGAGGGATTTTCATCCCTATTAGTAATTATCTTGGACTAATTTCTGGTTGCTCTCAAAGGTTAACTGTTCTATAGTACAGGAAAAACATGTAATATCCAACAAACTATCGCGCTAACCATGGCACCTGAAGATAACGTTGGTACAAAAAAGCACACCAGGATTGTGAACCGTATTTAATTAAAATGCTCTGTCTTCCAGGGCCCTCCAGGCCCTCCTGGCCCTCCAGGTGAAAAGGTAAAGATTGTTTTCCATTTGTCTTTCTTTGCGTTAGTGTGAGGCCGTCGTGACGTTGCTGTAACTCATTCTTTAGTCTCTGTAAAGTATTTCAGGAAATTATAAGTTTTATATCTGTCTCTATATTTAACATGTCTGCTCACCTATCCATCAGTCCATCAGTCTATCTAACTTCTCTGTCAATTAATCCACTCATCCATTGATCGGTCAATTATTGATCTAGTGATCTTTCCTCCTATCCATCTGTCAGTCATGGAATCATTGATGTTTTCCTTAGTTTTCTAAAACCAGAGTTTAAAAATCTTGAATTTTTAAAAGTGGTTTCTATGGGATTCTTCTTCAGTAGTACTTTAGCAAAGCTTTTAATAGACACTGAATACAGCATGACCACAGCTTTCTTGAACGTATCAATATTATGTCTTTATGGGATGAAGCTCTTGCTTTAAATGTACCATCTTGTTGGATTTCATGTCGAATTTGTTAGATGATTTTGAACAAAGTAGACAGTGCTAGTAACGGAAGCCTGCCTTTTCATCAACAGGGGCAAATGGGCTTGAGCTTTCAAGGGCCGAAAGGTGAAAAGGTGAGTGCTTTCTTTGGGGCGTTTTCCTGGCCAAAATCACAGGTCTAAGCAGGATAAGGTTTCCGCCTCTGGGGCTCCTCTTGGACCCTGATGACCGCAGTCACCCTTCTCTGAACGTTCTTGGGTATGTTAGTGTTTGCTGGAGGCCGCAGCTAGAATGCGCTGAGGTGACTCCATGTGGGGTCTGACCCGCGGGGGCAGCTTTAGCGAGGCCACTGTTCCTCCTCTCTGTTCACAGCGGTCGGTCACAGTGTCCTCAGGCAGTGACAAAGCCCAAGCTGGGCTTCATCCTAAAAGGGTCAAATGTCGTGGCACAACCATACCGAATGCTTATAGATGAGGCCATTGGACCCGAGTTGGGAGGAAAAGCGCCTTGGAGGCAGGGAGGCACAGACCGGAAGGGGAGGTCTCATCCTGGGCGAGAGAGAGGCCAGCCCTGGGTCCCTGATGCTCTGGGGGTGCTCTGCGCCACTTTGCCTGGACTTGGCTGGTGAAATGCACTCTGAGCACTGGCTGCTGGGATTGCGGCAGGACCCGGTTCCCAAGCTGCTGCAGACGATGGCCACGTGGAGTGGGCGACTGTGGGCCTCCTCTTCTCAGCCCAGGTTTCCACCCTGCCTTTTCGTAAACCTCAGAGGAAAGGGATTCTGCAGCAGACACAGTGGAGGTCTTTGGATCTCAGTTGCTGCGTGGTGCCGAGGTTTCGGTACATCCCGCTTGCCAGCAGTGGGGCTTCCAGGAAGGAATCCCTGACACTTCTCTGCTCTCTGGCTTACACGAAGAGTGCTTTCCCTCTGGGCACTACGAGGCAGCCAGTGCCCTCTCCTCCACGCCATCAAATGTGTCAGGCCAGCTTCTGAGAGCCCGTGTGTGTTACACGTGCTGTCTGTCTTGATGCACGGTCTGCACGTGTGCACACATCCATGTGTCCTCCAGCCGTTCAAGTTCCATTGTTACGGGGTGGCGGCCGCCCTGACCGCGGAGCGGGATAGCCTTCTCCTGGCTTTGTATCCTTAGTGGACTGTCTTCCTTCGGAAACTTGATTTTCTGCTGTGGCGAGGACAGGCTGCTACAGAACACAGTCATGTTTTTTAAACAGTTCTATTCTTGGTGTTTCCCCCTTCTGCCTTTCTCCTGCCGGTATAATTATTTGTATGCCCAATTAACCCCTAATTTTTGCCTCATCAGGGTGATCAAGGGGTCAGCGGGCCCCCAGGATTACCAGGACAGGCTCAAGTCATCACGAAAGGAGACACGGCCATGCGAGGCGAGAAGGTAGGGGCGGGCTGTGTCCAGTGAACGCTGTCTTCCTAACCCTGAACGGTTTCGAAGGGATAAAGACAGACTGGGTCAAAGTTCAGTTTCTCTGGTTCTGTTCACCCTGACCTGGAAGACAGGGGTGTGGACTCCCCATTGTACGAGAAGTGAGCCCCTTGAGAGCAGAGGCAGCTGCTCTGGTTGCAGCCAGACCGGCTGGAGGCCGACCTCCCGTGTGAGGGTCACGGTGGGGGCAGCCGGGGCTGCGGCTGGGAGGAGGGTGGGGTGCAGCTGAGGGTGGGGGAGGGTCGGGTCCCGCGGACCAGGCGAGCTCACTGTGCCGTCTTTACGTCCATCACCCAGTCATGGCAGGAAGTGAATGCTCCAGACCAGTGTGAATTTCCTGGTTACTGTAACAGGAAAAGCTGTGTTTTCCTTGTGCCTGTTCCGTGTAGCCACTACACAGTACTCATCTTTCTTTTATAACTTATTTTAGGGTCAAAAAGGTGAACCTGGATTTCCGGTAAGCACCAAAGTCTTATTTATCGTTATCATTTTGTGTGAAAGACAGTCATGTGTTGGATTTAGGTTACAAGCTTATTTCACCTTCTTTGGAACATTTACTTAATTTAGTAGTTTATTTAAATGTGTGAATGAATCTAACCCTTTCTTTTTTTCTGTTAAGGGGCTGCCAGGGTTTGGAGAGAAAGGAGAACCTGGAAAACCAGGGCCCCGTGTAAGTGCTTCTGGAGCCCTCTCCTTCCTGGTGTGAGATCATTTCTCCCCCATTGCTAGGACCACAGGGTCACAGGAGCACAGACTCCAAGGGCTCTGCAGGGGGCTTTCTGAAGCCCTGGGAGCAGGAGTAAGGAGGGAGTCAGCATTAGAGGAGGGGCTCCCAGGTGACACAATGGTGGAGAAGCCACCTGCCAGCGCAGGAGACATGGCTTCCATCCCTGAGTCGGGAGATCCCCTGGAGGAGGAAATGGCAACCCGCTCCAGTATCCCTGCCTGGAGAATCCCATGGACGGAGCTGAGGCTTATTCAGAGGACCGCCCCTTCTCCTGCCAAGGCAGCGCATCCGCTCCATCACCCCCATCTCGGTTGGGCCCTCACTGAAGAGCCACCTGTCCACCTGCTCAGAGCATCTGGGTGCCCAGCTGCTCAGATGCTTCCCATGCCCCGAGTGACAGGAGACCCACCATCTCCAACAGCTGAGAGAGTTCAGTTTCTTCCCTGAAGCGACGCGTGGAAACCTCTGTGAGCATGACACAGCGGTGTATCAGCCGCCAAACACCCCCTTGCCAATCGGAAAACCTCCCTGGCGTCAGCTCTGCAGCCAGGTCGTGAGGTCATAGGAGACTCGGAGTGCATCGACCTCCAGTTTTTAAACACTGTCAAGTCTTTTGTAGCCCTTTCAGCTCATGGTGATTTAATGTATCTTCCATGACTTATTACTGTAGCGTGGCCAGCTCATCCAGAGAATTCACACAGTGTAATAACTTGTATTTGATTCAAACCCGTGGTGTTAGAGCATAGCTATTACTATTATTTCTGCACTACTAATATTTAAATTTTTATTGTACAGGGAAAACCAGGAAAAGATGGTGAAAAAGGAGAAAAAGGGAGTCCAGTGAGTATTTCTCTATGATTTTTTAAAAAGCAAGCCGTTGCTCTTACTCGCTTATAATTGTTGTTGCTTTCTGTCCCATTTTAGGGGTTTCCGGGCGACTCAGGGTACCCAGGACAGCCCGGCCAAGACGGTTTAAAGGTGAATGGCGACCCTACTTTCCTTGTTTTTTGCCTTTATTTTGCTCAACCTAAAAGTTTTCCCTAAAGGACCATGCGCTCAAAGAATAGAGATTATGTTATGTCCCGTGTGAGGAAACACGACTTAGTGGTTCATTTGTGTGCATATGTTTTTAAAGAAAAAATATAAACTGTTCCACTCAAGTTTTTATGTGGGTTTTTTTCTTTTGGAGTAGATTAATTTTTCCCAATTATGAAACAAAGTAAATGCGGGAAGATATAGAAAAAGATTATCCTTGAAAGCCCTTTAGAATGGTGCCATATTGGAAATCTCCATCCACCACAACCAGTTTTTTCTCCAGTGTTGGAAGAGACAACTGTTGAAGATAACGGTTGAAGACCAATTAAAGTTGTTGGTGTTTGTTCAGGCACTGTTTTGTAGAAGAAACACATGCCTTTAAACACTAGAATTATACTTAGCCTTGCAAGATGCTTGCCCTATAAAAGATAAATGTGAACAGACAGTGACTGAGGGAACACCAGATTGACAACACTCATCTAGGTTTACTCAAGGGCATCCATTCATTGAATAGGTGGTATAGTTGCCAGATTGATCGTTATTTTCCTTATTGCTTATCATTTCCTTTTCACTGACCTCATATTTTGTATTAATACAAATTAAATGAGTTTATGATGCACCTCCACTGTACATCTTAAAGACATTCAGATTTTGTCTAATAAAGGATAAAAGCATATGTGCAGCCTGTATATGTGTGCTATATTTGGGCATTTCCTTGAAAACTAATTAATAGCTAGCCTATTTATGATTATTAGCTTAATAAGCTTCTGTGTAGGAGAAAAATATTTAAATTCAAAACTAATAAGTAAATCATGGTTTTTGACTAAGCTCTAAACATACAGGTTTAAAGCTTGCTGCAAATTCTTGATGATGTATTTATGCTAGATGTGTGACAACGTGGGAAAGAAAGTAAGAACTGAATAATCAAGTGTCGTCAACCAAAAATGACTGAAGAGTCAAGTGTTGGAGATATTTTTTAAATGTTTTTGTTATTAGCTATTTTGAGTTAAATAAAAATGAAGAACCCAAAAAAAAAAAATAAAAAAAAAAAAAAAAAAAGAAAAAGAAAAAGAAAACTTGTGTAATTTTCCCATGATTCACTCAGAAATGGTCAGAATTCATAACTGTTCCATGTATACACATATACGTGAGCTTTTAAAAAATGGGACTGCATGATTTAGCTGACTTTTCCCCTTGACAACATAGTGAGGGTATATTCCAGCATTGTAAGTGTGGTTATATATCAACACTTGGGATGCTCGTGCCTTTTTCTGCATGGTATTTGGATCTTTTCCATACTTTTCTGATTTTAAGTATCAGAAAAATACTTGTCTGGTCATTTCTCACCATAAATTCCTAAAATGTATAATTTTGGAGTTAATGTTTAGACCCTTTTCTGGGGAAGCTTTTGCCACATGAGATAAAATTGCCCTCAGAAGAAAGAACGCTTCATCAGCCTTCCATCTGACATCTGTTTGTTATTGAACTTAAACAAATACTTGCCAATCTGATACTCAGAGAAAACTGTGGTTTTATTTACTTATTTTTTGTGTGTGGGTTTATTTTTCTCTTTGAATCATGAGACTAGGTAATGCATATCTTCATTAAAATAAGAAATGGATTGGAAATATTCATCTCTGGATTGGAAATGCTCGTCTCTAACAGTAGGGAGAGGACCTCAGGGCTTGCTTAGCAAAGCCTGTGACAAAGGGAGAAATCTTTCTCTAAGGCTGTAACTTTATGAGAAAGGGAATTCTTGTAGGCTGTAAAAGGTAAATTTGTTTAGAATATATTAGCTAAGAGTTTTTTTAAAGTCCCGTGATTATCTAAAATCTCTTCTTGTATTCAAATAAGAAAAATCAAAGCATGTTAATTCTGGTTTAACACGTTTAAAGCCTTAGCTTAGAAGGAAAAAAATGAAAAAAAAAAAAATAAAAGTAAGTGAAAAATGTGCCTTCATGAAATAATGTGCATATCTTAGGACTCTTAAAAGTATTATTATAATTCTTACATAAGAACATTGCATATAAAAGGATTTAGTGCTTGAGTTTTTCATCTAATATATGTTAAATTAAGCCTCAGAGTGATAAGAATTTATCCACCCGATGTTTTCAAGTCATGCTGGATCTTAAGGGGAAAGGAAAAACACAAGTTTCCTTTTATTATGACTTTCAATGCAGGTTTAGACAGTCTTACACCTGAAATCCTCAACTAAAATAATTTCTTTAAGAAAATACATTTAGCCACCCTAAGCTTTCATATCATTTTATTTCATTTATTTTTAATTATTTTTTAAAAAACGACTGTATAGGACTTCCCTAGTGGTCCAGTGGGTTAGACTGCATTTCCAGGCAACCATTATAATTGAAAAAATACAAGTGAAGTTGTTGTTCTCTTTCAGGGAGAGAAAGGTGAAGCAGGTCCTCCCGGGCTGCCCGGACCCGTGAGTACCAGTGACACCTGCTGTCTGTGAGGCGGTTTGAAAAGAGGGAGAGGGAGACGGGCTGACCCGTCGCCTTGGCCACACGCTCCACGACCTCCGTAGAGTGACGTGGACGTAGGGGGTGCATGTGATTTGAGCTGACAATTTGTGTTTTGCATCATGTGGTGTTTGGTATTTACTCGTTATCACATTTGGACACTTTCTGCCTATCTTTGACAACTCAAATGAAAAGAGCTGCACGTGGATAACAATATTAGCAACACATTCTGAAACTTAAATGAAAGGTGTGGTAAGGAAAAAGATAATCAGGGAAACAGATCGTCGATTGCTCCAGAGGAACTGTGTCTGAAGGGTGGTAGGCACCCTGTCCTCGCATTTTGGCAACTCAGAATTGGGGTGAACTGCTTCCTCCTTTTTATTGAGGCTCACAGAGCCTTTTTCCTGTCTCATAGTCCAAGGGCCTTAAAGAAGGGTCCCCACTTCTGACCTCTTCCAATTAAAAAAAAAATGGAGTCTTCCTGTTACATATTTCCTGAGGAAATTTTAGGCAACTTTTGGGATAATACTCTTATAAGAAGTCTGTTCTTGCAGCTTGTGTGAGCATTGAGATATTCCATACCTACACCTCAGAATTCATATATTTCTAACTTGCCTTCACTGGTAGAGCCTCTGCCAAGCAGATTATTACGAAAGGAAGCAGAAGTGCCTGGCAGAGTTCACTGCATGGAGAGCAGTGGTTCTGTTTTCCGTGCGCCCCGCTCCCCGCCACCTCCTCCTCTCCCACCGTTACTTCTCTGCTTTCACATGTCTTGAAATAATAAAAACTGTGTGTGTCTTTGTCTGTGCTGTAATGTACACCCCAGCCCCTGCCGTGCCGTGTGATGATCTTTTCTTCCGTAATTCAGGTTATTGGCACGGGACCGTTGGGAGAGAAAGGAGAGCCCGGGTACCCAGGGGGTCCAGGGGCGAAAGGGGAGACAGGTCCCAAAGGTGAGGTCCTTTCCTCCCTCTTCCCTGCCCCTCCTCCTCCCTGTTTTCAGGACCACGGGCACCCACAGCACAGAATTCGCGTCACGACCCTCCAGTGAGCCGGGCTCAGTTTGTCCTACTCTCTCTGCCCCTTGTAGGTTTCCCAGGAATACCAGGCCAGCCAGGCCCTCCAGGTGAGCGTCCGTAACTGGTTCTTTTAGAGTATTTGTACGCTTTCTATATGCCGTTTCCATTCTGAACGCGTTTATTCTCTGTGTTGGTTAGATACTTGCATAAAATGGTTAGCAATTTTGTTGCACGTTTTTCTAGTTCTGAAAACAAGGTGTGCTCCTGGGACAGTGTTTGCTTTGTAAATTGCATGTTAGCAGGCACTTAGACACATGCATTTCCTCTCTCCCTGGCTCTGACTCAACAGCCTGCCTTTCCATGTTTCCCAGGGGTATGGTCGCCTTTCTGAAGACCACCCCCACACCCCCCCAAGCATCCTTGCTCTCCCTTGCCATCAGTCTGGAATGCCTCGGCTTGAGACCGGACTCAAGGCTGAAACCTCTTCTAACTAATCTAATCAACCTTAATCTTGCTGCTTGGGAGATTCCTGCATCACTGAGCTTGTGCTAAATCTGTTCCTGTTTTGTGGCCGAGTCATCGGGAGGCTGGGGGCTGCACTTCTCCGTAGCGCGGATGCCTGCTGTGTGCACTGCCTGTGTGTACAGCGCAGAGGTAATAAATGCTCGGCTCGGAGCCCTCACGTGCCCCAGGATTGATCCTGCATGGAGAGCTCGCAGTCTTACCAAGGCTTTGGTTTTGTTTGTTCTTTATTTTTAATTCTTATTGTTCTTTGTTATTTTATTTTTCCCTTCCACAGTCCTTAGGTTGAAAGCTCTCCCAGAGCCCCTTCCTTTATTTTTATGGGAACAGACAGCACCACCAGCACCCCCCCCCGACGCCCCCACCATCAGCCGTGGCTCAAGGCTGCTTTCAGCGCCCTGCATACCTTTTTGCTGCTAAAATTTGGGCATCTACCCTTAAAATCATCCTTGTCCATCTTTCCCACCCCTGTCTTCTCCATGGTCGGAAAGTTCGCTGGACCTCCCGGGTGCTCTAGTGAATAGGTCACTTCCTGTCTCCCTTGCCAAATCTGCTTTCTCAGACCTCTTATCTGACTCCATTAGCATCTTAAGCTGTGGTTTTTAGAAACTGTCTTTGAAGCTGCCCTGGCCTTGTCTGCTTTCAGGCTGCCCTGCCCGCCCTCTGCTGACTGTGGAGGCCCTCGCCTCCCTGCCAGCCTCCCTGTCTCGTGGGGATCACCGGGGCTCAGGTTCACGGCTGGGGTCTGGGTCCGGCCGTCCTTCCTGGGAGCTCTTCCCCGCTACGCTCTGCTCTTGCCTGGGCCAGCTCTTCAGGGTCACCTCCCTGTCCACCCTCCTGCTGCGGCCCCTCTTGGAGACTGGCTGTCCACTCTCTGGAGCAGCAGTCGCTTCCCCCACAGCCTCCTGGACCGCTGGGTCCTGAGTGCTTCATCCAGACCCCCCTGGGCTGTCACAGACCCCTGCGATCTTGCCCCCACAAAACTCAGGGGGGCCGAGCTCGCCTGCCCGCGCTCGCTCTGCCCGCCGCAGTGGCATCGCGCTCTTCCCCAGGGCCGCCTCCCCGTCCTGACTCCTTTTCAGCTGGTTCTGGCCCAGTTCCCACCCGCTCTGCGTGCTGTCCACGTCTGTTCTGCTGAGCTGTGCCTCTTCTCTCTGAGCAGACATGGAGCCTCCTCTGTCTGGCATGCTGGGGCCGCTGCGCTGAGGGGACGCACAGATCTGAGAGCGGGCACAGTGAGCCCCTGTGCCTCACAGGGACTTCGCAGGGAGCCCTGGCCCAGCTGCATTTACCTGCGACAACTGGTGCCGTTCTCACTGTTTGAGCAGCCCACGTTCAGCGGTGGTCTGCTGGTCGTTCTCCCGGGAACAGAGCGAAGGGAACCAGTGATTCTATTGTGAGACCTGGTGTCGTCATGGGACTGTGAGGGTCTCTTCTGCTTCCAGGCTTCCCGACTCCGGGGCTGATTGGTGCCCCCGGCTTCCCCGGCGACAGAGGAGAGAAGGGTGAACCGGGCTTGCCGGGCGTGTCGCTGCCGGGACCCAGTGGAAGGGACGGGCTTCCCGGCCCCCCCGGCCCCCCCGGGCCCCCTGGGCAGCCGGGCCACACAAGTGAGTACTTTGTGGGCGCGTCCCGTCCAGGACGGGTGCAGGCAGGGCTCAGCGGGGCTGGGGGTGGGGTGCCTGCATTCACGTCCAGTGACTTATGGACTATCTGCATCTCACGTGGGTGTCTTTGCCAAGTTAGTCACCGCAGAAGGGATGCTGCACATGAACTAACGAACCTGGGTTAGGGGAACAAGATTCGGCTTAACTGGCATCTGAAGGTGGGAAGCAAGCTGGTACTGACACAGGCACGTGTGCGTGGGCACGCACACACACACACATACACACACACACATGCACACACATGCGCGCACACACATGCACACACGCATGTGCACGCACACATGCACGCATGCATGCACACGCACACACACGGAGAAGGGGCTGCTCTGTCTGTGTGGTAACATAGTAAGTGGCTTCAAATCCGAACAGTAGTTTACCTGGGTTTTTCTCATCTGTCCACCATCAAAGCTGAGCACAGAGCATGAACCTGTTGACTCAGTGAAGGGGGTTCTGTGGCTCCAAAGTAGCCCCAGTGCAGAGTATCAGAACCTTCGAGGGGACTTGAGCTAACGGCCCAGGGGGCTGGGTCTACACTCCAGCCTGTGCAGAG
Source organism: Bubalus bubalis (assembly GCF_019923935.1). NCBI lineage: Eukaryota > Metazoa > Chordata > Mammalia > Artiodactyla > Bovidae > Bubalus > Bubalus bubalis. Next base: position 2,236,542 of record NC_059169.1, read on the forward strand.
TGTCAGGACCTTCCAGGGGACTTGAGCTGATGGTGCAGGGGGCTGAGCTGACTCCATCCAGCCTGTGCACAGCAGAGCAACTGCAGTGTGGCTCCTCAGGCTGCTGGAAGGGGCTCCCAGAGGTGCCCTGGTTGACTCCCGGAGGGCAGACCCAGCTCCACGGAAGGACTTCTCGTGGGTGAAGCTCCATGAGGAGGCCAGATACTCCCTGGATGGCACGAGTGCCTCCACATGGGCACCCTCACTGGGAACCCAGAACCCAGTGGCGCGCTTTTCCTTGTTAACGGGTCGAGAGTGCCTCCACTGTGACTTCACGGGGACTCCCACCTCTTCTGATGTGAAACATGGAGAATGAAGATCAAATAGTGAAGTCCTAGAGGCACGCAGCACAAAGGCACGTTTCTCTGCATTTCTGAGAGAAGCTTGTGGGCATCAGAAGGGCCTTTGGGTGCTCATTCACTCATTCCTTGGTCACTTACTCGTTAAACAAACATCGGCGTGCCTACGATGCCAGGCGCCACCCTGAGACCTGTGACTGAGCCCACGAAACAGTCCTGACCTCCTGGGCCGTGCACCATGAGACAGAGACCAAGTAAATCAGTAGCTGATGGGGTAGCAGCTGGGGCTACAGATTCAGGAGGAAACGAAGTCAGGAGGGGAACAGAGGTCGAGGTGAGGGCAGGCGGGCTGTGGGGTATAGTTTTAAATCAAGTGATCGGCAAAGAGGCTGGTGAGAAGCCAGCCATGGGGAAGTCTCGAGCCTTCTCTTAGTATTCTGCTGGTTCTCAAGTGTGAACAGCTCTCATGGAAAGACGTGAACTTCTCCCCGCTGTGGATTGTGCGGGGCGTGGGGGTTGAATACCTTGTGACATTCACCCTCTCGGTTTCCCAGTCGCCCTTTGCAGGGTGTGCAGATTAGGTGGTGCCCATCACAGCGTGTTAAGTGGTGATTGCATAAATGAGAGTTTTGCACAGATGGGGCTGGTGTGTAGGCTGCGGATGCAGGAGCTGCAGCCGTGGATGGCTGGGCTGCAGTTGTGACGAGTGACCGGTGCAGCCCGAGTTTAATCACTCGCTCTGTCCTTTTCCTTCAAAGATACCGGAGAAGGAAGTGCTACTCTATCACTGTGTGTGTCCAGAAGCAATACTGTTTCTTGGAACCACAGCAGATGGCGTGTGTGTCACTGTGGTTCATGTTCACGCTTCTTCACGTCAGTGATGCTCAGGATTGAATCAGAACAGTTAGGGGTGTTTTCCCACGGGCAGCCTGCACCTCTGAAATAATGAGCACTTTGCTGTGAGTCTGTTCAGCAGGAAAAAAAGGCATAAAGTTGCTCAGGTCTCTGTTGACCTCACAGATGTAGGATATGGACAGCCCATCACTCTTTGAGCCTCAGTTTCTGAATCTGTAAGGATCATGGGGTGTACTTTGTCGTAAGGATGATGGTGTGTACTTTGCAAGATAATATGAAATAAGGTTCAGGACGGGGCTCAAGAGCTGAAATACGTGCTAGAATCATAAAGTAGAAACTAGCTGCGACGGCTGTGTGATGGGCAGCGGACGGACGCTCTGTGTGCTGGTCGCGCTTTGCGAGTTACTGTACTGGGACTGTCTTGTCCAGATCACAGCTGGATTCCTACTACTTGTCAGAGAGTCTGAACACAGGGTCATTTTGTACCAGAGACTGAATTAAGAGCCGGTGAGAACACCTGGCTTCAGCTTGGTGGGCGTGATCCTGTAACTGTTAAAAATCCATTTCAGATGGAATCGTGGAATGCCAGCCTGGGCCGCCAGGGGACCAGGGTCCTCCCGGAATTCCAGGGCAGCCAGGGCTGACGGGCGAAGTTGGAGAAAAAGGTAAGAGGTTTAATTGTTCAAGAAAGGGTAACTGCTTGGGTGTGTGATACATTCCTTCATACGTACCGGCTCTGGGCGGATGTGGGTACATTCTTCATTTGAAGCTCTCTTCAAAGTCCCTTCCTTGAGACGCCTCCCGCTGGCCCTGCTGAGATTACTGGGTGCTGGAGAGACAGTTATCACCGGGGAGGCAATGGGGGCCTTGAAGTCAGAGTCCCTCCCTGTGGTCAGCAGATTAAATTCCCAGATATCTCCGTGCGGTCCTTTGGTTCAAAGTCCGAGACTCCATTCTCCAGGAATGCACATCTTTCCAGCCATCAGCCCAATCACAAGCGTGCACACAGGATGTTCACACCCCTGTCTCAGTTCCCTTAATCAATGTGAGCAGCTCTGAGATGGTGGGTCTGCCGACTCCACCCGGGGCTCTGTTTTATCTTAACTTTCTCAAGGGTCTGTAATGCCAGCCCAGGACCCAGCATAATCCCCTCACAATCTTGGGAACATGGCTCATCTCTGTACAGACAGGCCTGCCTTAGCGTGGACTAAACCAAGGATGTTCTGCTATTTATATAGTATGGCTCTTAATGCCCAGAACAAAGAGAGCATGGCCCCCACAAGACTGATCCCTCTGGGCCCCACGTCTGGCTTTAGATTGCAGAGAATTTGCACTCTTCAGAAGTTTAACGTGCAAATGCCTGGAAAACGTCTCAGCACTTTGACAACCATGTACATTGCAGAACCCTAGATACAGTCAAGGTTTAGGACAAAGGCACTAAGACGTCCCAAAGGCCTTAGCGTAGTTTGAAGATCAAGAGGCAAGAGATTCACGTTTCCAAAAAAATGCGTGTCCTCCCATCTTCCAGCTCTGGGGTTCCTCTCATCGTCCCTCTTCCGTGTCAGGTCAGCTCTTGCTTTTTGTGCCTTTTTACTCCTCTGTGTCATCTGTCAGCCTGGAACACAGGTTCAAAGTCCCGGAGTTAGAGGGGCAGTTGCCTAAGAAACGCTAAGTCAAAGAGAAAGATGATGGGGAGTTTCAGAGTTAAGAGACAGAAGGATGCAATCGTGTCATCTCAGGCTGACGAGCAGAATGGAGTTCTGGATCACAGTGGATTGAGGCAGGGCCTGTCCCTCCGCAGGACAGAAGAATGGGGCTCCTTAGAAGGGTCCCCATGGTCGCCTGTGACCGTGCTGAGGGCAGAGGGCAGGCCCCGTGTCAGGGACCCACAGCCACTGGCAGCTGGATGCGTCCGGGGTGGCGCTGGGTGGACGGCGCCTCTCCTGCACCGCCACTATGCTGCAGGGCTTTCTGCTCCCTTGTTCCGCATAATACCCCGTGTCTCCTCTTTTAGGTCAAAAAGGAGACAGTTGCCTCATCTGTGACACAGCAGAGCTTCGTGGGCCCCCAGGGCCACAGGGACCCCCCGGAGAAATAGGTAAGACCCCCAGTGTGAAACGGACTGGGTTGGGATTTGCTTCAGTGGGTCGGAACCTTTGCAGTGAAGCGCGTCTTACATGCCTGACCCTATGGTCTGCATCAGTGTTAAAGCAAGAGATGAGAAGTGGACCTGCCCTTCCAGGATTTATCCATTTTGTCGAGAACAATCAAGATGGCCTACAAATTCAGTGTCAGAAAGGTTTCCTAGTGAAAGGGTAGCAGCAGGTGGTTCACACAGCTCTGAAAACTTCCTCATCTCAGAGGAGGTCACTGCCTGCTTTGGTGGAAGTGTTCCCTGGATGGACGAGCAGGGATTTGTAGCCATCCGGAGTCAGGGGTCCTAGTGTGCATTCCAGGGTCACTTCCCCACTTCTGAGCCCATTTTAGGCATTTTTTGGTCATTGCTCTCTTGAGATTCTTTAAACATCATCCACTTTGTATAGAATCTTTGCACTTTTGAATCTTGAAGAAAAAGGAAGTATTTCGAGCTTCCTTAGAAGTTAGAAAGTGTCTTATCAACAATGTGCTGAATTTTCCCTCCGTCTCTTACAAAAGGTTTCCCAGGACAACCAGGGGCCAAGGGTGACAGAGGCTTGCCCGGCAGGGATGGTCTGGAAGGACTGCCTGTAAGTAAACCAGTCTGAGTTCCTGTACGTATTAGAAGTTGCCACTGAGCAAACCAGCAAAGGCGTATCTTTTTGCATCTGCAAATGGACTCTTGCTTTATTTGGGAGCCAGTAAAGGATTGCTTTGTGAAACAGTTAGAATTACCCCCCCATGTCCTTCCTGACTGATTGAGCTGAGAACGGGCTGAAGCATTGAATTCAGAACCCTCATCCCAACTTGCTGGTCTTCTCACCCGGTCAAAATTCAGCTGCCACTTAACCTGTGTCCAGGTGTGGCTCAGCGCTGGTGGGCTCTTTCCCATGGGGCCTCGAGGGGCTCTTGCAGCCAATGGTGCCACGAAGGGTCACGCCAAAAGCCGCGCTGGTGAGCTGTTGGCTTTCTGCATGACCATCCATCCTCCACCAGATAGCCTAGGACTCCTCAGTGAGTAAGCTCGGCAATGATGGTTTCTATGGTGATGAGGCAAACGGACCTGTCTTCTTCTGGAAATCTGAGCTATTCCTTTATTCTCATTATTGCAGATATAGATTTTGAAAATTCCTATCACCAACATCTATTATAAAGATGCTTTTTCAAACCTGTAAAGGCAATATCTCAATCTCAGGATGTGAAAACTTTCAGTTAAACAGAATATCAGTTTCTCAACCTTTCTACTTTGTTTTAAAAGGAGTCATTGAATAGGAAATTATAGTAATGATCTTAAATATTGAAGGACATGACTTTCGTGTGTATAATCAGCTTCTCTGCTAAAGCTTTTAGACCTATGGGGTTTCTTCTCACATGGTCTTTGTTCTTCTAAGTTCAGTAAGCATTAACCAGCTTCTCCAATTTCTTTCATTCCTTTTTTCTTTTCATTTTTCTTTTGTGCTAAATTGAACATTAAATCTTTAGCTTTATTCTTTTTTTGGTGTACAAATTACATTTGTAGTTTAAAAAGATATTTCTGAAGGTTCTATAAGAGTGGGCCAGGCCAAGAGTGAGTTGAAATAGGAATGAAACAGCTGGAAGTCAATGGTTTTCTCCGTTTGAAGTCAGATCACGGGCCTCTGCTCTCCAGAACTTCCCCTGTGCCTGGGGAGCTGAGTTAGAAGTCGCAATTGTTTAAAATATTTCTAAATAAGTTGTAAGTTCACAAAGCTGGGAATGCTGACTGTGGTGGGGATCAAAGTCGGAACCACTTTGAAGGCCACAGACAGCGTCTGGACATGGTCTTTATCTCCTCAGCCTTTCTGGAATAAAGACTTCCTGCTTCGAGTCTGCCTGGAACCTAGTTCAGACACCCACCCCTAGATCCAGCCCCAGACCCAATAAAAATGAGGAAAAAAAAAGGAAGGGGGATGGATGAGGAGAAGTCATGATAAAGAAAAAATGCAGAAGATGTACAGCAAAAAGGCAAATCCCTGTACCTTGTCCATCAGAGCTCCTTTCTTGGGATAGAAGGAAAACACTTCTAAAACCTGTTCTATGGGTGAATAACTTGAGACGATGATGGTTTTCCTTTTGTTAGGTGCAGTATCACAGCTCCATGGTTAAACTAGCTCAGAAATGTGGTCCCCTTATTTCGCATTTGGCTGGAGGCTAAAAGAGGCTCTGCAGACCAGGAGAGCCAACTGGAAAGCAGATTCCAGTGAAAACCCCTCTGGTCCTGCACTTGGCTAGGGTAGCGCTTCTGAGACATGTTCTCTGAAGGCCAAGAGTTTGAATCTGGGGAGCAGAGTCCACTCTGAGATGCTGAAGCCCAGCCCCAAGCAGGTCTGGGGTCACTGGGAATGACCTACGTTGGGTGGATGGAACGTCTCCTGAATTTTCCCAGGGCGGCACACTTTTGGGAAGAAGAATGCGCAAGTCGTCAGATCTCCAGTTTGTGCAGCCGGTGCTGAACCACCAAGGCAGCTTTTGATTCTTCAATATTTATCTTAAGGGATGAGAATCAAAAGACCTTTAAATCGTTTAGGATTAAGAAGGTCTGTGGCAGAGAAACCGCATGAGATGTCCTTGGGGTGTAAATGTCGCTTTTCAAAGAAACCCTGGATTTCTCCCTTAATGCCTGACAAGGTCATCGGTATGGGGGAAAAATTGTATTTTTCCCACCCTGTGCTCATAGTATTAGAAAGCACTGTATCTCTAAACTGTGAATCATTGACACAACATAAGAGGTTCTTCTGCTTTGAGAAGTTCTGCACTGGTTGTAATTCCTTACACTGGCATTAATTTTTTATTGATGGAGATTGCTGGTTCAGCATGTCCTTCCTCCAGCATCTCCCTCTTGGAGACAGACACATGGAGATAAGAAAGAAAGCCTTGGAGCCTTGGTCTTGCCCTCAAAGCCCTGAAAAGCTAGTGGAGAGATGAGCAGGCAGTGAATGTCCCTGAGAGCAGGGAGGACCCCAGGCTGCATTGTGGTAACGTGGGAACAGAGCTCCTGTCTGAAGAGGTTTCTGAGTTTAGCTGGGCGTCATCACCGACTCAATGGACATGAGTTTGAGCAAGCTCCGGGAGTTGGTGATGGACAGGGAGGCCTGGTGTGCTGCAGTCCATGGGGTCGCAAAGAGGTGGACACGACTGAGCGACTGAACTAACTGAACTGAAGGATGCACGGGAGCTAATATTAACTCGGAGAGAAAACGCTACAAAATACCACAGCAGCTTTCAGCCAAGTAATGGCTTTCCCCTGACCCTGCTAACCTTCCCAGCGCGTGGCTGGTGGGAGCACTGCGTGGCCCCTCCGGGGACCAGCACACGGGGGTCGAGCGTTTTCCCTGATCCCCCAGTGCCGGGGTCCAGCCCCAGCTGATCCAGGGTATTCAAAGGAGAGACGGCGTAGGCGAGGGTCAGGAAACAACTGCTTAATTAAACGTTAATTAAGGATATAAAGAGTAATAGAATGAGGATAGCTCAGTAGGAAAATTCAGTGGAGAAAAGAGGCTGAGTAGCTTGGTTTACGCGGGGGACCAATAAAACTTCAAGACAAGAAGTTTGCACCACTTACGTAGGCCACAGGCGTCCTTCCGTTCTCCCAAAGGAGAGGAGACACTGAGGCCTCCCCGGTCGGATCTTAGAAGCCCAGGCATAATTATTAAGCATGGTGGGTTCCGCGCTCCAGATGGAGACTCAGCCAGAGTGAGAGAGACATGGGGAGACCAGTCGTTCGAGGAACTGATCCCAATTCTTTATTTTCCATGGTCTACTTTTATACACTGAGATGTTATGCAAAAGTCACGCGGGGTCAGCAGTCCTGACTTTTATCAAAGTCAGGTGCTTCATACAAATGTATACAGAGGTCTTAGGGGTGTTACATCATCTTCTGGCCAGGGGGCCTGCTGACAATTTACGACCCTCTCCTTGTGACAGTGGTCAGTCAACCAGGACACTTATTTCTCCAAGGGTGATTATTCTTAAAACAGACGCCACCCAAATAAAGTTACATTCCTATAGGGTGAGGGTGTAGTGGGTTTTAGTTAAGGAAAGAATTTACTTAGCCTAAAGTCTAACGTGATTTATATCAAAGGTTAATACTTATTTCTTCTATATATTCATTAATGTGTGTTAAGGGCAGGGGATATGGAGACTTAGCAATAAACATTGGCTCAACAAATGAAAAACCCTTCACCAATACGATTTCTAATCAGCCCATTATACTTATACTAATAATTTTCTAACTTTTCTAAAGAACCTGTTTTTAGAAGGTTTAAAGCATCTCGTGCCTCTCAACAGTTGGGAGGCTGTGAGCAATCACATGTGGCCAGACAAGCCTGTCAGGCAGGCTAGAGAACCTTCAGAGGAGTTTGTAGGTTAAAACACTCTTGTCACGCCCAGGAGTTTTTATTAACTGGAGCTCTAGGTTAACGCCTTCTCCGAAAGAGGTGGTGGGGGACAGCCCCCCGTAAAGTCAGAGGTGTAGGTGAGAGCACAAAGTAGTAAAGTAGGCAGGCTCTGGTTATGAGGGTAGATGTTCGAGGATTTCCAGGGGGACTCCTGAGGCTCGATCCCGCCTTTGCGTATGTCGAGCCTCCTTCCTCATGACCTTTGCCACGGGCAGAGTACCTCACTCTGGCCCCCAACACCCCAGGAGAGCTGAGCGAAGCACTCTCAGCTCCCAGGGGCACTTCCGGCCCAGGGCCAACTCCAACCAGCGGTGTCTGTCCAGCAGCACTTTCTGCCAGGAGAGACCCCCTCTGTCAGCACTGTCCAGTTTGGGCACCCTTGGCCGGTGGTGGCTACTGAGTCCTTGAAGTGTGGCTGTGAGACTAAGGAACTGAGGCTTAATGTTAAGTTTTTAAAGAGTAGTGGGCAGTGCAGCCTTGTCGCCCCTCTCCCGACTTCTGGAAGAGCCCTGGCTGTTTTTGGCTGCGTCTCTGAGAAGGGGTAACTGCCCGTCTGGGCGGAGCAGCCTCCCCACAACTTAGCTGGCACCGTCTGACTCCTTGGAGGCCAGATGAGCAGACACATGTCAGCCCCATGGTGATGTCTCCCTAGCGTGCCAGCCCCCAAACCCCTCCGAGCCGAGCCCCCATGTCTGTGTCCAAGGCAGGCTTTCCTAGATAACACCTGACTCCACGGGGCCCACAGGGTGTAGGGGGACCCAGGATGGGCTCTGCGGCGGGAAATCAGTACTTTCTGGCGTGCGGTCCTGGACATATCACTGACCTTCTCTGAATATTAGCTCCTCACCTGCAGAGTGGTCGTTCCCGTGGTTTCCCTGCAGAGTTGGGTTAAGAGTCAGGGGTGCCCCAGGATGGGACACCTCGCAGGCGTGTGGGGAATGGGAGCTGTGTTGACGTCTAAAGCTTGTGTAGATTTGGGTGTCTCCCTGCCCCCTGGCTCTCTCCATTGAGGAGCCCAGGTTACACATAGACACAGAGGTGTGTGCGTGCGTGAGTGTGTGTGTGTGTGTGTGTGTGCATGTGTGTGTGTGTGGTTCACAGACATCCAAAATCCATTTCAAAGGGAGTTTACAAAAAGGGGCTCAAGCCACACGAATCCTGCCTAGTGAGCAGGGAGCCTGCAGACTCCTCTCAGAGCAGCTCACTGAGACAGTCGTTGGAAGCCCTGGCCCTTCCCTCTGCTCCGGAGGCTGGAGGAAGCACCTTCTAGGGGTGTGGGCCTCCCTTGAGGATCCTGCCTTCCAGGAGCTGAGAGATAGTCTCTTGGGAAACTTACTCGTGTTCCATTGACGGCTCAGCGTCGTGGTTACAGAGCTGGCTGGGTGCTCACCACGGGCGTCTCCTCTGCCCAGGTGCCTTGCACCCTCTCATCTCTTCCAGAATTAGGGCTGTGAGCATGGAAGGGAAGCTGCGTTGATTTCAGCACTGGCCAGACGTGGAGAACGTGGCTGTTCCCAGCTCCGGCTCTGGCTCCTGGGCCCAAGGAGTCTCAATCCAGCTCCTTCCAGTCAGAGCTGACCTGTTCTGGGCAATGTTAGCAGTTGTGAAAGGCAAGAAAGTCACTGGGGACTGGCCCACGGGCTGGGGACAGCTGCTTTGTGCCTGCCCCTGCCAGCAATCCCTCCTAAAGGCTTTTTCAGGGCAACGCGGCAGTGAGGTCAGCTCAGGGCTTGGTCACAGAGCTGCTGGCTGGCTCCCAGACAGGGAACGAGGAAACCAGTGCCCGTTCCCACTTGGCCCAGGCGTCCTGGCTCCTTGTTGGCTCTGCGTTGCTCTCCGGACCAGCGTCTTTGCCGGGGGCATCATAATGTTCTGTTCTTGCAGGGTCCTCAAGGTGCGCCGGGGCTCATGGGCCAGCCGGGAGCCAAGGGCGAGCCCGGTGAGATCTACTTCGACATACGGCTCAAAGGCGACAAAGGAGACCCCGGCTTCCCAGGCCAGCCCGGCATGCCAGGCAGAGCGGGCTCCCCCGGAAGAGACGGCCAACCGGGTCTGCCCGGCCCCAGAGGCTCCCCGGTAGGTGGATTCCCAGACTCTGAACGTGTGCTTGACAGATGGAGAGGTAGATAAATGAGTCATTAATATCATAACTGCCTGTTTCCACTCGGGGGTCATTGTCATAGACAGACTCGTCTCTCGTCCCCTGGGAAAGCTGTGGTCTGTAAACTCGGGAGTTGAGGACCTCGCCTTGAACAATGAGATGATAAGGGGGCCACTGTCTTCTGATGGATCTGGGGGAACTGAAAAGGTGCCCACCTGTTGGGTGGGAGGTGAAGTTTAAAGTTAATGGCGTTCAAGTCACCCTTTCAGAGAAGATTCCAGAGATAAATGCCTTCCTCTGTGGCGTGTGCCCTGGTCTGGGGGGAGGCAGGCAGGGTGATCGCTCTGCTGAGACGGAAGAATGCTGGTTTCACTGATTAACTGCAGGTTGACCTTTGCTGACGGGTCGAGGTAAATAAGTAGCACAGCCATGTTAGACCCTGGTCACTCATTTACCACGGATGCTGGGAAATGTGTGCTGGGTCGGAGCGCTGGTATGTCTGCTGATAACGCTCTCTTTTTCACTCCAGGGTTCAGTAGGATTGAAAGGGGAGCGTGGCCCCCCGGGAGGCGTCGGATTCCCCGGGAGCCGTGGCGACATCGGCCCTCCAGGGCCTCCAGGCTTTGGTCCGATTGGCCCCATTGGTGACAAAGGACAGATGGGCTTCCCAGGAACCCCCGGGGCCCCAGGCCAGCCAGGTGAGGCCCGAGGTCCTCGGGTGCTGCCCCAGAGCACCAGGAGCCTGGGCTCAGCCAGGTGCGGGTATGGGTCTGGTTTCAGTCCTGCCAGGAGGTGGACTGTGGCCTGGACAGGTCCTTCCTTAGCATTCCCATATGTCATCCCTTCCTTTATGAGCTGGGCCGGGTGATGTGTGTCGCATCTGGATGATAAGAAGTTGAATTTAAGGTAATTTCCTTGTAAATAACTATGCCATGCATGGCAGCCCTCTCTAGTATTCTTCCCTGGAGAATCCCATGGACAGAGGAGCCTGGCAGGCTCCAGTCCAGGGGGTTGCAGAGTGGGACATGACTGAAGCAACTTAGCACGCAGCACGCACACGCCGTATGTACCAGCGAAAATCAGCCCTTTATGTGGATGTTAAAACAGCATAAGCCCGAGCTCCCTTTTTCCCCGATGCGTGGCCCGTTTTGGCTTCTGTGTCTCCCAGGCCACGTCCTTCCCACCCCTCCGCTGATCTGCACACACTCAGTGACTGACCCACAGCCGCGTCGACTTGGCTATTTAGTTCCATGCTAGTTTCAGTCACCTGGCAGTTTTCGTGTCGCTCCGGGTGCCACGCATGCTGCTAAGTGACCGGAGAGGAAGCAAGCCAGAGCTCCCACCCTCCCAGGGCCCACCGCCTGGCGTCAGCAGAGGGTGTGGGGGGCAGGCTGTGTGAGGGGTCCACCGGATGTGCTCCATGGCATCACCGTCACTGGTTCATCGTCAGGGACCGCAGGGAAGGGGGCTCGCCAGGGCCCGCACGCAGCTGCTCATTGTTAGCTGACTGTGATTCATTGGAAGGACTGACGCTGAAGCTGAAGCTCCAGTACTTTGACCATCTGATGTGAACAACTGACTCATTGGAAAAGACCCTGATGCTGGGAAAGATTGAGGGCAGGAAGAGAAAGGGACGACAGAGGATGAGATGGTTCACGCGATAGACATGAGTCTGGGCAAACTCCAGGAGATGGTGAAGGACAGGGGCGCCTGGCGTGCTGCAGTCCGTAGGTCACAGAGAGTCAGACTCGACCTAGCGACTGAGTGACCACTGAGAAGAAAGGGAACACTGACATGGTTGCCTGCAAAACTTAGAAAAGAAGAGGTCAGGAGTGACCGGGACACAGAGGACAGAAGACGTGACTTTACTGAGACGTTTTAAAAGTTGGAGAAGTGAGTGAAAGGTGGCCAGGGATGATTCCCGTGGCGTGAGCAGGAAACCCCGAGGAGTGCAGTGACTCAGCAGTGGACGGTCAGAGTTTCCAGGAAGAGCTGCCCCCCGTCCCGAGCCGGTGTCCAGCCCCAAGTTTCACCAGTCTCGGCACCCGCTGGGCGCCGCCACCTCCCTGTGAAGGCACAGCGTACAGTCATCAGCTCGGTGCCACAGGAAATGCCAGCAGCCTTTGATGGAAGTCCAAACCCAGCCTTCTGTGTCGGTTATTCCTAATGTTATTGCTAGGTGATCACTAGTTACTTGGCCTTAAGTTAGGACTGACTTGTTTGCTGTTTAGCAAGGATCTGAGAAATGTCTCATTTATGATTCCTTTCGGGGCAGAACATCCTGGGCTTGACTTAGGAAGCCCCTTGGTCTTGGAGAAGGGGCCCTCCTACTCCTGATTCCTGGAGCACCGTCTCGAGTGTTCTTTGTGTTTCTTGAATCTGAACACTGCTGCTGCTAAGTGCTAAGAACGCTGCTTCAGTCGTGTCCGACTCTGTGCGATCCCACAGACGGCAGCCCACCAGGCTCCGCCGTCCCTGGGATTTTCCATGCAAGAGTACTGGAGTGGGTTGCCATTTCCTTCTCTGAATCTGAACACTTGCAGAGTGTAAATAGGAATCAGCTTTTTTTCTCGGTCAGAAACCACCACCATCAGAAAAGCCAGTGGGGTACACACAGATAGGTCTTGAGAGGATGATAAGAAGGTTCCCAAAGGTGGAATGCTCGCAGTGCCGCTGGTCAGTCGTCCACATTCTGGAAGGTCCCTGGGCCATTCCAGACCCCGGCAGCTCTGGGGTTAGAGACCCAGCTGCTCTGATCTGCCAGAGCTGTGTTTACTTTGAGGATCGTAAAAGCCTCGTTCCCAGGCCTGGAGCTGATAGCAGAGATGTGTTGGGGTCAGGCCCCGGCGGTTCCCACAGTCTGTAGCTAACGAGAGTGCCGGCCGCCCTCGGGAGGGCGTCCTTATCCTGAATTCTTTAAGGTACACGATGATTCAGTGGGGATGAGGCCCGTGGTCCTTCCCTGACACAGCTCAATCCTGACACCCAGTGGTCCTCGCAGGCACGGGCGCCTGGGGCTGGGTCTGCCCCTCCCAGCTTGCAGAGGGAAAGGAGGCTTTTCTGGGCTGCTGGCGATAACCCTGCTCGCGTCACCCGCAGAGCAGGTCCTGAAGATGACTTCCAGCAGACGGGCCTCAGAGCAGCTGAGAGCCAATCCTATCTGAGACGCTCAGAGGGGCCAGCCAGAGGGTCCTGACTTGGACAGATGGTGACCCGGGGTTGCCTTGCTCTCTGTGTGTGCAGAGTTTTCAGCTTTTTGTGACTCTTGTTTTGGACACGTAAGGGATGCCTGTGTCGACCGAATGTCCGGGTCAGTCTGGACGTTTGTGGAGAAGAGGCAGTCGGTCTCTGTGAGAGAGGCTTCAGTGGGAGGAAGGCAGGGAGGCATGTGGACAGGGCTGCTCTCCCGGATGTGAGGCTGCGGCCCTCACGCCGAGCGTTTGTTCTCTTTCCCCAGGTCCCAAGGGAGAGGCGGGAAAAGTCGTGCCCTTGCCCGGCCCCCCTGGAGCAGAAGGACTTCCCGGGTCCCCTGGCTTCCAGGGGCCACAAGGTACCCTTAGGATTCTCACCGGTTCACCTGGGGGCCCCCTGGGAAGGTGCTCCTGTTCTCCTCTGACACCAGCCTCTCCCGCCGCAGGTGACCGAGGTTTTCCTGGAAGCCCCGGAAGGCCAGGCCTCCCCGGAGAGAAGGGCGCCATTGGCCAGCCTGGGATTGGATTTCCTGGGCCTCCCGGTCCCAAAGGTGAGCCCTGCTGGAGCCTCATGAGGGGTCTTGCTCACATGCGGGTTCGGGGACTTCCCTGGCAGTCCAGTGGCGAAGACTCCGCTCGGTCAATGCACGCGGCGCGGGTTCAGTCCCTGGGCAGGGAACCAGGTTCCCATGCGTTGTGTGGTGTGGCCCAAGGATTTTTGTTTTTTAAAGATCCAGGTCTGCACTGGGAGATCTGGGCTGGTTTTCTAACCAGGCAACGGGGATGCCCCTGACCTCACTCAGGGTCCCCAGAGTCTAAATCGCCATTCCCAGTCTGCAAATACTGGTGTGATGTGTTTGCAGGGAGCAGATGGGAAAAAAAATTTGCAAAGAAGGAAAGGAACGGAGGGGCAGGACAGAGGGAGAAAGAGGAGGGGGTGGCCGGCACCATGAGTGGTCCCTGCCCCCAGCTGCTCCCCACCAGGCCCAGCCTGGTCTCATCTTCCTTGCTGACCCCCTCAAGTCTGTTCAAGTTCATCTGAGCAGGTTAAAGAAGAGGAGGATGTCAGGAATAGTGTTTTACATTGATTTACATTGATTTTTTTGACGCTTCCAAACAGGCGTTGATGGTTTACCTGGAGACGCTGGACCTCCTGGGAATCCAGGTCGTCAAGGCTTCAACGGCTTACCTGGCAACCCTGGTCCACCTGGCCAGAAGGTACGTATCGAGCATTCCCCAGATTGCTGTCCACATCGCTGTGATGAACTGGGCACATAAATCATAGGCTGCTAATCTCATGGGGTGTGTTGGGTCAGCGTGTTTTATGTGGAATAGCATCAGACAGGAAATACCAAGGGACATGGGGTGGCACGCAGTCCTGCATCTTTGCGGAGGAATCATTTTTTTCCGCTTCGCGTCTGTGCTGTTGCCTGTGTGCGTCCTGGGTCTCCGTGTGCAACGTGTCTTATCGGGAGTGGAGGAAGAAAGCAACATGAAGCCCCGAGGAGGGTGGGCAGCAGCCTCTCTCAGCTTCCGTGACATGGACATTTGGGCCCAAGGATTCGTGGTGATGGGGACTGCCCTGAGCACTGCAGGGTCCTTAGGCCCCTCCTCCGTGGCCCGAGCCACAGGCAGCAAAAGAGCTCCCCAAGTGCACGCCAGGTGTGACATCCCACAAACCTCGGCTCGGAGGGTCACCGGCTTCTCTGTGCTTCTGGTCTCCAGGGCGAGCCTGGAGTTGGTCTGCCGGGACTCAAAGGCCTGCCCGGGATACCTGGCATCCCCGGCACCCCTGGGGAGAAGGGAAACATTGGAGGACCGGGAATTCCTGGAGAGCATGGCGCCATCGGCCCCCCAGGCCTCCAGGGGCTCAGAGGTAACGTCTTACGGGCAAATCCAGCTGGTGGCAGGGAAGGGGCCTGTTTCTCGTGTGGCCTCAGAGCCCCTACGAGGCCCCAGTAAATGTTTGTTGAATGAATGATGAGAACCCTGGACAGCTTCCCGGTACCTGGTGTGGTGGGTGCTGCGCCCCGACACGGCCGTGCCCCTGTGCGAGTGGTCACTGTTTCTTCCCCATCCAGGTGACCCAGGACCACCTGGATTTCAAGGCCCCAAAGGAGCTCCGGGAGTCCCTGGAATCGGCCCCCCTGGAGCAATGGGCCCCCCCGGAGGACAGGGACCCCCAGGGTCATCAGGTGATACTGCGTTCTTCCAGAATGCCCCCTTTCCCTAACTCACAATCTGTGGCTCAAAGGGGAAGAGTCAGCCCTTTTGTGGATAATCTCTATTTTGTGGATACAGGTTTGATGGCTCAGATGGTAAAGAATCCATCTATAAAGCCGGAGACCTAAGTGTGATCCCTGGGTCAGGAAAATCCCCTGGAGAAGGGATAAGGCAGCCCACTCCAGTATTCTTGCCTGGAGAACTCCATGGGCAGAGGAGCCTGGCAGGCTTCAGTCCATGGGGTCACAGAGAGTTGGATAGGACTGAGCGACTAACACACACACACACAAAGTCAGGGATGCCATTCTCTTCCTCTCTCTGAACTTGGTTTATGTGCCAAAGACACTTCCCCTTTATTGTATATTCAGTACCTTTTTTATTTAATTCAGAAGGATCGGCGCCTCTGTCTGATGCTTCCACAGGAGGGGTAGTGAGTCGTGGGTAACACACAGGAGTCCGCGTCGTGGGTAACACATAGGAGTCCGCGTCTAGAAGCTGCTTCTGCCTTTATAACCATCATCAAGTGAGACAGTGGTGGTGGGCAGCAGAGGACAGCCAGGGAGAGCCATGCGGGGGACGCTGGGCTGAGTCTCACCACCGCAGAAGGGCTGGGGAGGAGCCTGCTGCCGATGCCCCAGCGGGCAGAGGGAGCTTGGTCTTGGGACAGGGCGTGCCCAGCGGCGGCCCCACACACCACTGTCTGAGGACGGGGAGCAGCTCCATGGCCCCCGCCCTGATGTGGCCACAGCCACACACCTTCTGCAGAAAGTCACGGGTGCACGGGGTTCAGGGCACTGCTGGACACCCCGCCAGTCCTGCTGACGCCCCTTCTCTTCCCCGTCTCAGGCCCCCCCGGAGTGAAAGGAGAGAAAGGCTTCCCCGGCTTCCCAGGCCTGGACATGCCGGGCCCCAAAGGAGACAAAGGGTCCCAGGGGCTCCCCGGCCTGACGGGGCAGTCTGGGCTGCCTGGCCTTCCTGGACAGCAGGGCACCCCCGGCCAGCCTGGCATTCCAGGTGAGCGACTGTGAGCTCCACCCACGTGGGCCTGGGGAAGTGCCTCCTGGCTCTTGTTCACGACTCTCGTTCGGCCTCCGCCACCAACATTCATGCTCCTTCTGTCCGGCCACAGGTCCCAAGGGAGAGATGGGAGTCATGGGGACTCCGGGGCAGCCCGGCTCGCCAGGACCAGCGGGCGTGCCAGGATTGCCAGGTGCCAAAGGTAAGGAGTGGTGACTTCGGAAAAGCTTGTGTTGTGTCTGTCTGGGCCCCAGTGCCTTGTGGGAAATTCTCTAATCATTGTAGGTTGTAGTTCATCCCAGGAAACCTAGGAAAGAAGAAGGTCAAGCGAGGGGTCCAGAAGTCCCCCTCATGTAACTCATGATTCATGGGGATTACAGCCTGTGCCCTACCAAAAAGTCAAAGAGAAGACAGGTTTTGGGGTTTTCTTTGTTGGCACTGTTGAGTTTTGTTTTTTTTAGAAATAGTGGAATCTTCAATCATGCAAGGTCAAAGGAACTGAGTCTTTAGAGTCAAAGTAGCAAACAGAGCAAGTTTACAAGTCTTAATTTTTATTTCCTTTCATGACATTTAGTCCAAAATAATATTGTTGTTTTTTTTTAAACAAAATTGACTTTGAACCTTAGACATAAAAGTGGTGATTTGTGTAGTTGAATGGGACAGAGTTCCCCTTCCGTTACTTCATGTAGAGTTGAGGGATCACTGTGACCAGGAGTCATGAAGGGATTTAGGAAGGAGAGAAAAATGTCATTTATTTAAATTGAGAGTTGAAGTCTCATGTGTTGGAAGTATTAGCAGGTGATGAACTCTGGAAATAGCTTATTGTCCGTCTGCCTGGTGTCACTTCCTCTGGGTGAGGCGGACGCTGGCCCTTGAGCGCCGCTTTCGGAGAGGCTGCTTGTTCTTTGTTCCTTGTCTGTCAGTTGCTTCTACTGGCCAGAAAGAATGCTGCGCTGGTCACTGCCCAGGGCCCTTGGCCACGTGTCACGTGTGCCTCCTCTCTCTGCAGGGGACCACGGCTTCCCCGGCTCTTCGGGACCCAGGGGAGACCCTGGCTTCAAGGGTGACAAAGGCGATGTGGGGCTCCCCGGCAAGCCAGGCTCCATGGACAAGGTGGACATGGGCAGCATGAAGGGCGAGAAGGGAGACCAAGGCGAGAAAGGTGACGTCGGGGAGCTCCACCTGCGGGGCGGGGAGGGGAGTGGATGGGCTTTCAGTTCTTCCCGCATGATAACACACCAACCTGTGTTTCTACCGCTTGCTTTAAGCAGACTTGCATCATCATTATTTTTTTTTTTCCTGTGTTGTACAGGACAAACTGGTCCGACTGGTGATAAAGGATCCCGGGGAGACCCGGGAACCCCAGGCGTGCCGGGAAAGGACGGTCAGGCAGGACACCCCGGGCAGCCAGGTACAGTGGGAAGTCCAAGGTTGCCCGCACGGCAGGGGCTCGTGTGGGGACGTGTTACCTGTCACTTTTCGTGGCTGTTGACCTGTTGGGTTTTTGTCTTTATGATCCCAGGACCTAAAGGTGATCCAGGTGTGAGCGGGATCCCAGGTGCTCCGGGACTTCCTGGTCCCAAAGGATCCACTGGTGGAATGGGCCTACCAGGTATGTGGGGCTTCGGCAAGGGGGCTTCTTCCAGGCGTGCCTGTGGCAGCTGTTGGGCTGCTGGGGCAAGCCTTACGTGAGGCCCACTGCTTGAGGACGTAATCCAGGGAGACGTGTCTTTTACACAGACTCACAGCCTAGGGATGGTGGGCATTTGGCTGACCCTTTGACCATGGCTTAAAAAAACAGACAAAAGCCCTCCCAGTTTAACAAGATCAACATGGGTGGTAGGCTGTGGGCTTCCTCTAGGTGTGTCTATCTGGATCCATCGAAAAGGCGATTAATTCTCCACTCAGTTTTCTCAGCACCAGAGGCTCCTGCTCTCCTGGCATTAGCTCAGAGGACTCTCCTGGGCCCTCTGCCCCGGTGCTGAGCTGGCAGCTGCCACAGAGGAGACAGAGAGCTGAGAGCTGAGGGGCGGGGCGGTCTGGCTCCCAAGGCTTCTCAGAATCTCCTGGGGCCACAAGCCAGGCCAGGAGGCCTGCTCACGGCTCCTCCCCCGGCCTGTGAGAGGCTCACTCTTTATTTAAGACATGAACGTCCAGCTGCTGTGGGCACCTATTTATAAATTAGTCTGACTGCCCACATCAGTCGTGGAAGCAGGCACACTTCTGTTCTCCATGACCTGCGTCACGCCCCCTCTGATTCATTTGGGTAGTGAAGTTTGACTGCAGAATAAAGGACGTGGAAGCCGCTTTATGCTGTTGGGAAAGTAGGCGTGGGCTGAGCGGTTAGCATATTCCTTTCCCCTTTGTAATGTGACTGTCTTTAAAAGACAGGAAGGCTGTTTCCCAGCGTCCTTCTCCCGGGCGGGATGACTGGCCCCCGCCTGGATGGTGCACAGCCCGAGAAAGGATGGATGTGTGTTCTCCCGCCTCCTTCTCTACCGGCTGCTGAGGCGCGTTCTTATTTGTAATATTAGCACCGGCTAACCATACATTCTGCCTCCGTTGTGTGTGTTTCTAGGAATGCCAGGACCAAAAGGTGTGGCTGGCATCCCCGGCCCGCAGGGCATTCCTGGCTTACCTGGAGACAAGGGGGCAAAAGGAGAGAAAGGGCAGGCGGGGCTGCCTGGCATTGGGATTCCAGGACGGCCCGGGGACAAGGTAACAGCGTCCGCTCGAAAGCTCCTCCCACCTGTTTCTGGAAGCCCCTCCCACCTATCACGTGGAAGCCCCTCCCACCCATACCCGCATAACCCCGTCCCACCTGTCTCCCTCCCTCACCAAAGGCTGCCAGGGACTGTGTAGTAAGCAGCTCTGCACAGTGAATGAATCCTAACGAAACAGTCTCCCCGCCTCCCCCAGGGAGGACCTGAGACTTGCTGAGAGCTGGAGCAGCAAATTATCATGGGGCGAAGCGAAGGAGGAACTAGAGAAGCAAAACAGGCAGCTGCTCTTTGCCACTGGGTTTCTGGCTCCTCCTCGGTTTCCAGAGTAGGCTTCGATTCCCTCTTTAGAAATGCAGAAGTGGAGTTCTGCCAGGCAGGAGTTGTTGCACCCACATGTATACAGGTGGTCATCCCCACATCCACGTGCATACAGGCGGTCGTCCCTGCGCCTGCGTGTATACAGGCGGTCGTCCCTGCACCCACGTGTATACAGGCGGTCGTCCCTGCACCCACGTGTATACAGGAGGTGCCTCCAGACCCGTGTCTGGGGCAGATACAGCATTAATGGGCCCAATCTCCACCCACAGGGAGACCAGGGCTTAGCAGGATTTCCCGGAAGCCCCGGCGAGAAGGGAGAGAAAGGAAGCACTGGGATCCCAGGGATGCCCGGATCTCCGGGCCCCAAAGGCTCCCCAGGAAGTGTTGGCTATCCGGGTAAGTGGGCCAGCCTCCTCCCGAGTTCGGGGTCCAGGGGTGGCAAAGAGAAATTCATGGTCATGGAAACTGGGTGTTCTGCTCTTTCTTAGGAAGCCCTGGGTTGCCTGGAGAGAAAGGTGACAAAGGCCTCCCGGGACTGGATGGCATTCCTGGCATCAAAGGAGAAGCAGGTAGAAACCACATTTCAGGATACGTGGGGGCCTGTGGAGGGAGGTCACAGGGCGTCAGGCTGGATGACCTCTGGATGACCTGTGGGGTCATACCTCCTCCTCCAGTTGAATAGACTGCATCTGGGGGCGCTTCCAGGGTCGTCCAAGGTCTTCACACCACTTAGACTGGAACTGGTTTTAGAAACAAGTTTTCCTGGTTGGCATGACTGATGGATACACTTTGTCTCCGCTCACTCCAGCTTTTGGGGGTCAGCACCCAGTGGTCCCTTCTGAAGGGGATTCAGGAGCAACTTCCGGGAAGCCGGGCCTGCTCGGGGAGTGGGAACGGCCCCTCAGAAGCATGTTGAGAATGGTGGTGCATTTTCTACACAGACCAGGGTGCTGACCAGTCTGACCGTTCTCTTTGAGGTCTTCCTGGGAAGCCTGGCCCCACGGGTCCAGCCGGCCAGAAAGGGGAGCCTGGCAGCGATGGAATCCCAGGGTCGGTGGGAGAGAAGGGCGAGTCAGGTACGTTGGGCGTCCATTCCCTCTCAGAGTGAGGCTGTGCCCTGGAGCGCACGTCTCCCTGAGCTTCCCGTTCCTCGCTGAGTGACCGGGGCCCGTGTAAGGTGGCGCCTGCGTTGTTCCATGCTTGCGTCTATGGATGGTGACGTGGATGCCCGGGCAGGGCGGGATGAGAAGGGGAGGAGCAGTGCTCGCTTATTCCACAGATACTTCTGGGCACCTGCCCTTGAAATGGCCTGAGCTCTTGTGGTGAGTGAAAGAGACACACGCAGAAAGCCCAGACCGTTGCTTTCTCTGCCTGGCCTTCCTCCCTTTAGACAGATGGTCCTGGGAATAGTTGCTGTCCCCTGAGTCTGCTCCTCTCCCTGATGGGGACATGGCCACTTGGGCAGAAAGTGCAGGCTGTGAGGTGCAGTGACGGCAGCCACACCTGTAATAATGCGCGTGTATATGTGGAGTTAACGGTCACGCAGATGGAGTGACATCTGATGGAAAAACCCAAATGAAACTTTTGGCCAACCCAGTAGCAAGAGGGTAACACTCAACGTGAAACAGGTGACCCCAGGTTGTGGGGATGGAGCGAGGGCGGCAGAGCTGGGAATGGGTGGCCAGAGGCTCCCTGACGGCTGGCACTGGCCTCTTTCTACAGTTCACGTTTTCATTCTATGGGCCTTAGGTTTGTATTAAGTACGTTCATTTTCCTATAAAAATACTTCATTAAAAGTGCCACCACAGCCACTTCCCTCCTTCGGATCTTGCCTCACACGCTTAATGCACATTGGTGGGCTCCCTGCTGTCTGCTGGCCCACCTGGCTCTCTGCACCACCTTTCAGAGTAGCTGTTAGTTGAATGGTCATCTGAGAAAAGCCAATTTGTGAGTCTTCAGACAATAATGGGAGATTAGTACCCATTTGTACAGGTTCTTTCTACTAAATGCTTTAGTGGTTCTGAGCTCAGACGTACTTGGGAAAACGTACCACGTTACTATATCCAGTCCACGGTGTCTTAGAACAACGGTAAGAAGACGTACTTGGGAAAGCGTAGCACATTACTATATCCAGTCCACGGTGTCTTAGAACAACGGTAGGAAGAGGTACTTGGGAAAGCGTAGCACATTACTATATCCAGTCCACGGTGTCTTAGAACAACGGTAGGAAGACATACTTGGGAAAGCGTAGCACGTTACTATATCCAGTCCACGGCGTCTTAGAACAACGGTAGGAAGACATACTTGGGAAAGCGTAGCACGTTACTATATCCAGTCCACGGTGTCTTAGAACAACGGTAGGAAGAGCTACTTGGGAAAGTGTACCACGTTACTATATCCAGTCCACGGCGTCTTAGAACAACGGTAGGAAGAGCTACTTGGGAAAGCGTAGCACGTTACTATATCCAGTCCACGGCGTCTAGAACAACAGTAGGAAGACGTAGTTGGGAAAGCGTAGCACATTACTATATCCAGTCCACGGCGTCTTAGAACAACGGTAGGAAGAGGTACTTGGGAAAGCGTACCACATTACTATATCCAGTCCATGGCGTCTTAGAACAACTGTAGGAAGAGCTACTTGGGAAAGCGTAGCACGTTACTATATCCAGTCCACGGCGTCTTAGAACAACGGTAGGAAGACATAGTTGGGAAAGCGTAGCACGTTACTATATCCAGTCCACGGCGTCTTAGAACAACGGTAGGAAGAGGTACTTGGGAAAGCGTACCACATTACTATATCCAGTCCACGGTGTCTTAGAACAACGGTAGGAAGAGGTACTTGGGAAAGCGTAGCACGTTACTATATCCAGTCCACGGCGTCTTAGAACAACGGTAGGAAGAGGTACTTGGGAAAGCGTAGCACGTTACTATATCCAGTCCACGGCGTCTAGAACAACAGTAGGAAGACGTAGTTGGGAAAGCGTAGCACATTACTATATCCAGTCCACGGCGTCTTAGAACAACGGTAGGAAGAGGTACTTGGGAAAGCGTAGCACGTTACTGTATCCAGTCCACGGTGTCTTAGAACAACTGTAGGAAGAGGTACTTGGGAAAACGTACCACATTACTATATCCAGTCCACGGTGTCTTAGAACAACTGTAGGAACGTAATTTTACTTGCAAATACAGTGAAGTGACTTCTTTGTGTCTAGCAAATAGTGCATGGTTTTGGCACAAAGAGTGGGCATTTCTTTGTGCTGCTTCTGCAGCTCGGCTGCTTTAGGAGAGGTAAGCCTGGCTTCTCACCTTTATCTTGTAGGTCTACCTGGAAGAGGATTCCCAGGGTTTCCAGGGAGCAAAGGAGAGAAAGGTAACACATTTGCTAAATCTGTTCTTCCTTTTCAGCGAACCGCTGGCTCACACAGCGCCGTCAGGGCAGGGCGGGTGGATCCAGGGAAGCCCTTGGACTTAGGGTGGCAATAGATGAGGGTCTGGGACAGTAGAGCGGACCCCATCCGCTGGTGTGTGACAAGCCCCCGCGTGCTGTGCGGTGTCTTGGATTCACAGCCTCGTGACGTGGGTGCATGTGGGAGGGACCCCAAGGAGGGTCCTTATCCTTCTAGATGGTGACCCCATTTCTTTCCCTTCTTCCTTTTCCTTACTAACCTTAAGACGGTCCTAGAATTTTGTCATTTTTTGACAAGTTTGGTGTAATAGGTTTAAAACTAAACATGCAGTTTTCTTCCTACAAGTTCTGACTTAGAAATTTTTAAAAAAACAGCTTTATTGAGGTATTACTGGCATGTAATAAACTGCATACATTTAAAAGTGTACAGTTTGATAATTCTTGATACATGTGTACTGCTGCTAAGTCGCTTCAGTCGTGTCCGACTCTGTGCGACCCCATAGATGGCAGCCCACCAGGCTCCCCATCCCTGGGATTCTCCAGGCAAGAACACTGGAGTGGGTTGCCATTTCCTTCTCCAATGCATGAAAGTGAAAAGTGAAAGTGAAGTCGCTCAGTCATGTCTGACTCTTAGCGACCCCATGGACTGCAGCCCACCAGGTTCCATGGGATTTTCCAGGCAAGAGTGCTGGAGGGGGGGTGCCATTGCCTTCTCTGATATACATGTGGACACATCCATGTAAATAACAGCATGTCTGAGATGTGAACACATCGCTGCCCTGGAAGTTCCCCGCGCTGCCTTGCCAGCCCCCTCCTGTCCCTTCCTGCCCCCTCCACCCCACTCCACCCCAGGTAGCCGTTGGTCTGCTTTCTGGCACTGTCGATTAGCTTGTACTAGCTAGGATTTTACACAGATGGAGTCCTGCAACATGTGCGTTTCAGCCTGACTTCTTTAGCTCGGCATAACGAGCCTGAGAGTCACCAGGGCCATAGTTCCACTACTGTGTCCGTCGTTCACTCCTTCTTCTGAGTCGAGCTCCTTGGGGTGGATATGACACCATGTGCTTCTTCATTCACCTGTGGATGGAACAAGCCCTTAATTTCAGCAGTGCCATACCTGCAGGCTTGTCTCCACATATGTGCAAGTCCCTTTGCCGTAGAACACGTGCTTTAAAGAGCATAAGGAATGGCAGGTTCCTGGTATCCTCAGCTTTCCTTTTCCAGGTGGGCTGTGGCGGGAGTTTGGACCGTTGTTCAGTAGAAAGGAGGGAGAAGGGCCCCCAGCTCTGGTTTCCTCCTGGGCCTTCTGGAGGCGCCTCCCTCCCCCGTGGTGCACTGGGCTTCTCTTCCTCCCTGCATTTCACCACCGTCTCAACTGTGTTTACTGTTCAGGTTCAAAGGGCGATGTGGGCTTCCCCGGATTAGCCGGGAGCCCAGGAATTCCTGGATCCAAAGGAGAACAAGGATTCATGGGTCCCCCGGGACCACAGGGACAGCCAGGATTGCCAGGGACCCCAGGCCATGCAGTAGAGGGGCCCAAAGGAGACCGCGGCCCGCAAGGACAACCCGGCCTGCCAGGTAAGGATGTTTAATGCGCTCAGAGCTGGGGCCGAAAGAGGGACAAAAGTACGCAGGTGTAACACGAATAATCAGAGTCTTGAATGAGCTTTCTGTGAGAAGCTGGCAGCTTTTTTTACCCCTTGAAACTACTGAAGACTCTGGGCCGCTGTCGCTTGGGCCTCGGTTGCTTGGTGCTTTTCTTGTGTTCTTTCTGTCAAGGAACGTGGTATGCCCGACAGGTAACCAGGGGGAGGGAGACGGGACATCACGGAGAGGACTGGACCACGAGGGCCACGCACGGTGGTGGTTTAAAACCAGCGTGACCTCTGTCCCCCTGAGCAGGGCGGCTGCCCTGCGACTCGGCCACCCCTGAGCATGGGGCCTGCGGGACACCTGACTCTGAGACTGGGGTGTTTGTCACAGCGGTTACTGCCTGCTGAGTCTTCCCTCCAGGACCTGCCTGGATGTCTTCAGGGCTCAAGATGTTGCTGTAAACTGTCGGGGGCATCTGGGTGGCAGTGCCAAGCACGCTCTAGTGGCGCTTGCAGCTCAGCCCTCCTCCGACCGCAAGTGTGTGTCTCCCGCCAGGGCATCCGGGACCCATGGGGCCTCCAGGCCTCCCCGGGCTCGAGGGGCTGAAAGGTGACAAGGGGAGCCCAGGCTGGCCGGGCACTCCGGGAGCTCCAGGGCCCAAGGGAGACCCAGGATTCCAGGGCATGCCGGTGAGTTGTCCCTTGGCAGGTCCTGTTTTTCTTTTTTTTTTTTTTAATTTAATTTTATTTTTAAACTTTACATAACTCTATTAGTTTTGCCAAATATCAAAATGAATCCGCCACAGGTATACATGTGTTCCCCATCCTGAACCCTCCTCCCTCCTCCCTCCCCATTCCATCCCTCTGGGTCGTCCCAGTGCACCAGCCCCAAGCATCCAGTATCGTGCATCGAACCTGGACTGGCAACTCGTTTCATACATGCTATTTTACATGTTTCAATGCCATTCTCCCAAATCTTCCCACCCTCTCCCTCTCCCACAGAGTCCATAAGACTGTTCTATACATCAGTGTCTCTTTTGCGGTCCTGTTTTTGAAAAGGATCGAAAGATAACACGTGTGTGTGTGCGTGTGGCGTATGCACTTGTGTGACATGCGTGTTATACTCCCGGAGCTTCTCTAACCAGTCCCTTCTCTCTGGCAAGTAGTCACGGCAGCAGCTGTTAGAACAGCCTTGCAATCTAGTTTCGCACGAACCCTCAGAAGCGAAATGTTAGAATGCTGGAAATTACAGTTCAATGCCTGGCTTAAAAACCTATGCATAAACGATGCAAAAAGGAGCCTCAGTAACAGAGAAATACACACTCAGTGTCTGTGTGTACACACGTGCGTTGTATGCGTGTTGCCGTTCAGTTGCCAAGTCGTGTCTGATTGTGCGACCCTGTGGGCTGCAGGCTCCTCTGTCCTTCCCTGCTCCCAGAGTTCGCTCAGATTCATGTCCATTGAGTCCGTGATGCCATCCAACCACCTCATCCTCTGCCACCCTCTTGCCTTCAACCTTTCCCAGCATTGGGGTCTTTTCCAGTGAGTCAGCTCTTTGCATCAGGTGGCCGAAGTTTTGGAGCTTCAACTTCAGCATCAGTTCTTCCAATGAATATTGAGTCTTGATTTCCTTTAGGATGGACTGGTTTAATCTCCTTGCTGTCCAAGGGACTCTCAAGAGTCTTCTCCAGCACCACGATTTGACAGCATCCATTTTTTGGATCTCTTTATGGTCCAGTTCTCACATCCATACATGACTACTGGATTATATGTATACATATCTACAAATACTTGTTCATGTCATTTTAGTTACCTTGTTAAAATAAAGTAAAACAAATAAATATATGTAAGAAGCAATACAACTTCTTATGTATTGTGAAAGGAACAACTATGTTGAAATATGTAGAAATTAAGATAATATTTTTAAAATATAAGAACATCACTATATTGTAAAGGAAAATAATCCTTCTTTAGTTTTTTAATGTTTCTTTTCCCATATTAAAAAGCTCTTTTAAGACAAGATAGGAAGTCAGTTCTAAAGAAAAATCACTGTGGTTGAGTGTTGGGAGGAAGGTTTTCCAGGAAGGTTCTTTGGTGTTCAGATGTTGCCACGACAGATGTTTAGGGAGTTTCGACTCTGTTCACGGCATCATGTTGTGTGGTAGGGACAGTGGGACGTCAGATTTACACCTGCTCCTGGAAGTGACCACATAGATGGATGAGCAGAAGGGACAGAGTGAATGAATGAGTGTTGCCATTTCCAGCCTCCTGATTTAAGCACGCACAGAGGTTTTGTCACTCTTTCTACATCTTTAAGAATCCAATGAGGCCCTATTTGTTCACAAAGCCACTTTCAGAACACAGAGGGGCTGTCCTGGCTTCCCCACTGCTGCCTACTTGAGAGACGTGGGTCCCTTGAGCGGTGCCTGACTGGCGTTCCCTTGTGTGTCTAGGGCATCGGTGGTTCTCCAGGAATCACAGGAGCCAAGGGTGATATGGGACCTCCAGGAGTTCCAGGGTTTCACGGTAAGACACAAGGAGATGCTGCTTGAAGACACGTTTCCCTGCCTCTAGGGCCCCAACCCTGGCGCTTCCTGCCTAGAGACTGGCATGGCTAGTATGAGATTCTGTCCTCTTTGCATTTAAACGCCCTTTCTGGATGGCAGCCCCATTCGTTGACTCTCATGCTTGGCTGTATAAAGACGTTCTGATTTCCTTCCTAAGAACCAGTGGATCACTGGCTCCTCTATGAGAAATCGTGGGGGATTTGGGCCATTCATTAATTTTTTAATGTTTTAAGCAAATGTTTATGGGGTGCCTACCAGCTTCCAGGCAATGTGATTTTAACTGAGAAATCAGGTACATGTGACTGAAAGGTGAATAAAATAAGTGCTCAGCTTGCAGGCGTCTTGCAGTCTAACTGGGGACACGTGGGAACCGGATCGTTACCAAAAGCAGAGTCGCGTGTCCCTCCACCGGTTGTGACTGTTTCAGGGTTTGCTGCGTGTTTGGAAAAATGTGACTTCTGGGGTTTCAGAGAGGAGAGTTTCCTCAAAAGTTTTACATTGCTGACTACAAGGAATGCTCTTTTCTTCCAGGAGCGTAAACTGGAAACGTGTTCACTGTGTGCGTGTGCGTGTGCGTGTGCGTGTGCGTGTGTGTGTGCGTGTGTGATGTATGCATGTGTGTTTGTAGGTGTGTATATGTATATGCAGGTACATGTGAGCATGTGTGTAAATGTTTGTGTGTATATGTATCTACTGGGTTGGCTAAAGTTCATTCGGGTTTTTATAAGGTCTTATAGAATAAACCTGAATGAGCCTCTTGGCCAACCCGATGCTTGCATGTGTTCACACACACGCACACGGATATCTTTTGGAATTCTGTGCAAAGACGATGTTGTACTTTCCTCCAGGTCAGAAAGGTGCCCCCGGCCTGCAGGGAATCAAAGGTGACCAAGGAGACCAAGGCTTCCCGGGAACTAAAGGTGAGGGGTGTGGTCGAGAGGAAACAGCACCCGAGAACGCTCAGGCCGCTCCTCGGGGTTGTTGCCGTGTGTGGCTAGTCTAGTTGACGTTTCCACCAGCGATCTGTCCCGAAAGCCAGGTTGGTTCCATCTGTGTGTGAGGTTGATCCAGCACAGAGGGGATGAGGGGCTCAAGATTCACAGACTCTCACAGGCTCTGAGGGCAGATGGAAATCAGCTGTGAAAACTCGGAGTAGAACCCGGCTTGCACGAGCAGGCTGGACCCTCTGTGGCTGGGCGGTACGAAGCTCTTTACAGAAAAGCGCCTGCCCTGGCTTCTCCACGGGGACTGGGACGTGCCCAGCGGCTCTAGAGATGCAGCTGGTCTTGGAAGGAGATGATCTCCATCCTGCCCTGGCCTCCACGGGCCGGAGCTCATTTCTAGGGCTGCGTTTCGTTTTGAAGACTGTGTCTTGATAGAGGGAGTTAGTAGCCATAATGCACTGAGATGTGGATGATTAGGGGGGAAAGTAAACAGAGAAATGTGTGAGGAGAGAGAGAAGGGAGAAAGGGGAGGAGAGAGAGAAGGGAGAGGGGAGGAGTGAGAGAAGGGAGAGAGGGGAGGAGAGAGGGAAGGGAGAGGGGAGGAGTGAGAGAAGGGAGAGAGGGGAGGAGAGAGAGAAGGGAGAGGGGAGGAGTGAGAGAAGGGAGAGGGGAGGAGTGAGACAAGGGAGAGAGGGGAGGAGAGAGAGAAGGGAGAGAGGAGGAGTGAGAGAAGGGAGAGAGGGGAGGAGAGAGAGAAGGGAGAGGGGAGGAGTGAGAGAAGGGAGAGAGGGGAGGAGAGAGAGAAGGGAGAGGGGAGGAGTGAGAGAAGGGAGAGAGGGGAGGCTGTGGAAGACCTGAAATGCGTCACGATTGCTCCGTGTATTTCAGGAGCTATTCAGGCAGCAGGAGGGTTACGTTCAGTTCAGTTCAGTCGCTCAGTCGTGTCTGACTCTTTGCGACCCCCTGGTCTGCAGCACACCAGGCTTCCCTGTCCATCACCAACTTCTGGACTTTGCTCAAACTCATGTCCATCGAGTCGGTGATGCCATCCAACCATCTCATCCTCTGTCGTCCCCTTCTCCCTCTGCCTTTGATCTTTCCCAGCATCCGTGAACAGTATGAAGAGGATTAACATTCGGTCATCGTTAAAAAATTAAGACCAGTGGCTCTGGTGTGCAGTCAGGCGGGTTTCAGGAAAAGAGATGAGAGCAAACATCCTAATTCCACGTGTCGGGCTCCCCAGGTGGGAGGCGAGGCCCTCGGAGGGTTGAGCTTCACCACAGGGAGTCTGTCGGGGCATCCCGAGTGGAGCGGACAGTTGGCACTGTTAACCTGAGTCTCTCCCAGTCCCGAGGAGGCAGGATTTTAGGTTAGATAATAGACGTGAGCAGATCCCGGAGTCTTGTGAGCGCCTGGTGACCTGTGTATCTGATCGGGATTCCCCTTTTGAGAAGCACTGCTCTTGGTTGGGTTTCACGTCAGACGCCGTTTCTGCCTCGAGTGTTGACAGTGAAACTGACCAGCGGCCGCCTTGATTCCCACAGGTCTTCCTGGCCCCCCGGGACCCCCGGGTCCGTTCAGCATCATCAAGGGGGAACCAGGGCTCCCTGGGCCCGAGGGCCCCGCGGGTCTGAAAGGGCTTCAGGGACCTCCAGGCCCGAAAGGACAGCAAGGTAAGAATAAGTTGGCTGGGCAATCAAGGGCCCATGGGGTCAGGAGGGGACTGACGTGGGCGGGCTTTCCTCTTTACCCACGTGTCTCAGGTCAATCTCTGGGTGGTGACTGTGTAAACTCGTATTTGAAGATGACTTTCTTATCTTCCCTTAATGTATATCAAAACCACGTGCAGTTTTCAAAGGGGCCTAAAAAGGCCAGAAGGTCTTCCCTGGTGGCTCAGTGGTAAAGAACCTGCTTGCCAACGCAGGAGACGCGGGTTCAATCCCTGGTTGGGAAGTTCCCCTGGGGGAGGGAAAATGGCAACCCACTCCAGTATTCTTGCCTGGGAAATCCCATGGACAGAGGAGCCTGGTCGGCTATAGTCCATGGGGTCTCAAGAGTCAGACATGACTGGGTGACCGACCACACGTGCACACATGGAAAAAGACCAGAATGAAACAGGGAAAAGGCAGGGGGAACGTACAACTCAGCACTGCTGTGCTCACTAAGAGCAGCGCGGGCGAAGGCGGGGGAGAAGTGCCTCTCTGGCCGCGAGGTGGGGGCGGCAGGGAGCAGTGGCCTAGAATCACGGGAATTGGTGCTCTCCGTGGTAGCCCAGAGGCTCTGCCCAACCAGCCAGGATCTGTGCAAATTCTTACGATTCCAGATACTGCAACCTAGATGCTTTCTGCTTCTTGGAGCTAAACAGTCCCCACTTTTAAAGCTATTGTGGAGGGGCAGGAATGGAAAAATAAAGAAGGATAACATCTAGAGTAGAAAGTGAGCATCACGGAAATTCCAGGTTCAGTGCCCCGAGAATGCAGTGTATGCATGCAAACAGAAGAACCACCCCGCCAATAAGTCTGATGCTTGAACGTTATCTGAGGCACCAGAATAAGGCCAAGGGGGAAACACTTGAGAAAATGAAAATGCGTCGAATCTCCCCAAGCCCCCTCGTGCCTGCCTTTCCCCAAACTGCCTGCCGAACAGTGACAATAGAAGCAGGGAGAAGCCGGGGAGAACCCTGAGCTCCGTGCAGGGGTCGGTCTGGCCGTGGCCTCTGCGGCGTGCGCATCACTCTTTGGGCTTTTGGAGAAAGTTTCCCGCTTGTGGTCCCAGGCCCTGTGCTGGCATCTTTGGAGGCCAGAGAAGACATTTCAAAGGGGGAGGAGGAGGTACAGCCCGTGGATGGCTCTCCCCGAGCAGATCCTGACCCCTCTCTCCTCTCGCTCAGGTGTGACGGGATCCGTGGGCTTGCCTGGGCCCCCAGGTGAACCCGGCTTTGACGGCGCCCCTGGCCAGAAAGGAGAGACGGGGCCCTTCGGCCCTCCGGGTAGGTGCGCTGTGTCCTCCCAGCCTCACTGCCCCTTTGCTGCGTCTTCCGGTTCGAAGCCTCAGGCCTGGGCGTGGGAAAGCCTGCAGAAGAACGCGTTTCTGGAAAGACTTCCAGAGGAGTCTGTTTCTTAGGAGAAACAGAATCTCACAGCGGGGCTGAGGGTTGTCATCATTCTTTTCTGGGTCGGGAGACTGTTGGTCACAGCTCGGTGTCTCCTCGACGTGGACATGACTGAGAGAAGGCCGGTAGACGGCCCTGTGTGGTTTCCTAAGGGTCTGTGGCTCAAACTCACCATTGCAGCAGCGGGCAAGGGGGAGCAGATAATGACGCCGTGTTGGCCAGAAGGCCGCTGGCTGCTCCTGGTTCAAGTTGAGCTGCTTCCCAAGAGGCGGGAACTCAGAGGTCCCATCACAGCTGAGAAGCCAGAGGCCGAAGGTGCCGCTGAATGCTCGGAGGGCCCAGCCCAGCAGGAGGCCCTGGGACAGACTTGCGGCCACGTGGTCGCCCCTGGAGATGGGAGGACACCCTGCAAGGAGCTTCCTTCCTACCCTGTTTCTGCAGGTGGCCTGGGGCCACTGAGGCTGGGACGCTACCTTCAGAGGAGGTTGTCTTAATAATTGTATGATAATCCTCGCGCACAGGAGCCCCCAGTGCTGAAAGAATACAGATCACGCCATTGATTCCTGTATCCATGATTTCATGTATTCCATTTATTCACTAAACTGAGCTCTTTGAGCGTCTCTCCCCCAAGCGTGGTGCTTTTAACCCATCCGGCAGTGGGATGCAGAGAGGAGCGGCCGAGGCTGCAGGTCGGAGGTGGTGGCTGTCGGTGGTCGCGCCGTCTCGCCTGTGCGTAACTGAGGAAGCGGCTTCTCTTCCGTCTTGCAGGTCCACGCGGCTTCCCGGGTCCGCCCGGCCCCGACGGGCTGCCGGGATCCATGGGTCCCCCGGGCACCCCATCGGTCGATCACGGCTTCCTTGTGACCCGGCACAGTCAAACAATAGACGACCCCCAGTGCCCTCCTGGGACCAAAATCCTCTACCACGGCTACTCTCTGCTCTACGTGCAAGGCAACGAGCGGGCGCACGGCCAGGACTTGGGTGAGGCCCCTGAGATGTGTGTGTTCATTCTGAGTTGCATCTCCGGTTCTGGGTGGTGCTGGGCTGTGTTCCTCTCCGGTCCTGTGGTCCGAGGTGTCGCCGAGACCTAGCTAAGGGGAAGAGCCGTGTTTCCCTCCATCCTTACCAAAGGCCACCATATTACTAACGGGGAGCCAGGCAATCGTAAAGGCTGACTCTCCAAAAAAGTTTAATAGAACTTTTGACCTCTTCCTCAAGTGATCAGATGGCATTAAGATTTCTGGAGTAAACACGCTACGGTTTGCATTCATTGTCGTAAAACAGCAGCTTTACTGTTGCTCTTTTTAAAAATGTCCACGTTTTCTTGGCCAAAATTCCTTTGCAAAATTCCTTTGCTAATCTCTGTCCTGTAAGTTTAGGTGGACAGAGGATCGTGTGTCTGTCATCATTTTCTTAGTCCCCTCCGGATCTGCTCCTCCAAATTATGTTTTAATGTTGTGCGCCTGCCTCTAACTTTCACGGAGGTTGGGAACACGTAGAAAGACAGCTGTGCATTTTATCAGAAACGTTGTCCAGTGAGTTACTCGGCTGTTGTAGAAGGAGCTGCACATTAAATTCCTTCTGGAGTTCAGTCCAGGAAAAGGTTTCTCTCTCTTGATGAACCACTTTGTTTCCATTCAGCAAAACGTCCTGCTAATTCTTGATAGTCTCCTATGGGCTTTTAATTTAATGCTCGTTTCCAATCATACTAGTGTGTTTATTTCGCTGTGT
This sequence comes from Bubalus bubalis, assembly GCF_019923935.1. NCBI lineage: Eukaryota > Metazoa > Chordata > Mammalia > Artiodactyla > Bovidae > Bubalus > Bubalus bubalis. The sequence goes on from NC_059169.1 coordinate 2,269,211, forward strand.
TTCTTCCTCCCTTCTGTAACTTCACACGTCTTTATTTCCGTCTTCACGCGTGTGAGGATAGATGTCTGTTTTAATTTCAAGCGTGTTCGTTTCCATCTTTGCGCGTGTGGAGGGCATCTGGTTTCCATCTTCGCGCGTGTGGAGGGCATCTGGTTTCCATCTTCGCGCGTGGGCACGGCGTCTTTCGTCTGTGCTAGCTGGCTCTCGCAGTCTGGCCCGGGGCAGGCTGTTGGTGGTAATCCGAGGCCCTCTCCCCGCGCAGGCACGGCGGGCAGCTGTCTGCGCAAGTTCAGCACCATGCCCTTCCTCTTCTGTAACATCAACAACGTCTGCAACTTTGCGTCCCGCAACGACTACTCGTACTGGCTGTCCACCCCGGAGCCCATGCCCATGTCCATGGCTCCCATCACCGGGGAGAACATCCGGCCCTTCATCAGCAGGTGAGTCCAGCCCGTCGGAGCAGACACACGACTGGGGGAGAAAGGCCACTCGTCCTCAGGGTGGAGGTTATTTTTGTGTTTTTCCGTTTCCCCCCCAAACATTCAATTCATTGCCATTCTGTTTACTGATTGTGATACCTGAGCTCTGTGATAGAAATCATCCATGCAAAGGATTGGATGTAAAAGTCAGTTGTCCTCTTAAAAATTGTAGTGCAAACCCTGGGTGAGATAGAAGACATACCTCGTGTGACTTGCTGGGGTGACCACCTTCCCTGCCACGAGCGAGCAGTGTCTCTGGAATTCCCGCAAACATGGGAACATCGTCACTGCTTTTTTCTTTCTTAAGATATATATTTTTGGAATCACTCCCTACCCCCATGAAATTTAAAAAAAATTTTTTATTTTTGATCGTAGTAAAATACACATAAAATAAAATTTACCATCTTAACCATTTTAAAGTGTGCAGTTCAGTGGCACTTAATGTAGGAACTTAACTATGGGTGTGAGGGAGTCCTCAAGAAATTGTAACACCTCGGACATAGAGTATGTCTGTGCTTTATGCATAAGAAGATTATACTGATGTACTGTGTGCATTAACATGTGTATGTTCTAAGAATTTTCTTATTCTCCTCCACTCCACCAGTTTTTGCGCCCTGAAGGTAATACTCTCCCCTCTGAGAATGCGTATGTTTGAGTGACTTCCCAAATTAAGTGCTTGCCACACTAATTAATGTCTGGGGTATGTTTTCAAGTCCCCAAGAATCTGCCTGGTAGGAAATAAAATGGGAAATTGAAATTATTATGACCGAAAAGTACACAGTCATCTTATCTTTGCTTCTTTCCTTCTAATTAAAAAGTTGCTTCCTTAGCTGCGCTCAGAGGTAATAGAACAGAGGCAAATGTATGAATTTGTTTCACTGAGAAGCTAGTCTTCTACAGAGAAGATAATAGAGGATAAAAAGAATGACAAGGCGGGCCAAGTTTGCCTTAGCAGCGTGAGAAGGAGAAAGAACATAAGCATTTCTGTGTTTCTTTTAGGGAAATAGCAGCTTCTGAACAGGAGGAAGGATGTGAGAGTGCTGGCTGAGGGGTGTCTGTAGTTGGAAGTTGGGGCTGGGTGCATGGTGACCGCCTGGTCCCCAGATGGTCACTGCGGGCTTCCAGGGGGCCGGCCAGTTATAGGGTCTGAGGCTCCATCACATGGAAGGCTGGGTCCAGATCCGTCTTCTTAAAAGAACCTACCGTGTGGACCCGGAGCAGAAAGGCTGGGAGAGTCCTATTAGAAAAGTCAGGTTTTTGAAGGCCTTACATCCAACCACTTTCTTTTGAGCTGTAAGAAAACTCACCTCCTGGACATTAAAATAGGAGCTTCCTGGGAGGCCCCTCTGCAAACACAGATGTCCTTCTGCATATCGGGTGCCTGTGGGCTGTTCTGTGTCGAGACTTTTCTTGCTCAGACCGTGACAGGTGTATGAGAACGAGAACTAACTGCCTTTGTGTTTCTGTTTAGCTTTCCATGGACGACAGGTAGATCATGATTTTCATTTTTGTTTCCTATTTACCGTCTTGGCAAACTTGACATGGACCTTGGTTTGTCCGGGACACAGGGACTCTGGGATGAGCTGGGACACCCCAGAAACCGGTCCCTGTGGGATGAGCTGGGACACCCCAGAAACCGGTCCCTGTGGGATGAGCTGGGACACCCCAGAAACCGGAACCCTGTGGGATGAGCTGGGACACCCCAGAAACCGGTCCCTGTGGGATGAGCTGGGACACCTCAGAAACCAGTCCCTGTGGGATGAGCGGGGACACCCCAGAAACCGGTCCCTGTGGGATGAGCTGGGACACTCCAGAAACCGGTCCCTGTGGGATGAGCTGGGACACTCCAGAAACCGGTCCAGGGGTAGACTGGGTCTGGGACCTGCTCTTCCCTGGGGACCCTTCACCACGAGTTGTTTAAATGCCCCAGTGCTGCCCGTTTCAGGGTTTGCGCAGCTCCTTGTTAGCCGACCCACAGACTCTGAGCCTGAAGAGACCTCAAAAGTCACATCCTTTAAGTCACAGCTCTGAAAGCACGTGTATCTACCTCCCCTTTGGTGATCGTGCCACCTTTTCCTCCCGGGCACCCAGCTCCCGTGGTCACTTTAACTTGGTGGTTTCTGACGACCTCTCAAAACTCACAGGTTCTTTCCAAGGCCTTTCCTTTGGGGATGCCCTAAAGCTTAATTTCAGAAAGAATTAACAACACAAAGTCCTCCCTTTCCAGCAGAAAGAGCAGCAAGCTTTCTGCTGTCACCCGGACACAAGCTTCTAAGCACTTTCTGACTTTCTGCAGACGCGAGGCATCCATAGCTGTGGATGGTTTAATTGCCCTAGAGCACAGACCACTGGTCTGAAAGCCGGAGCTGAGCTCCGATTCTGCCTTATACACCAACTCTGGTCTCAGGCTCTCATGAATAACATGGAGAAGGAGACTCATGAATTTCAAGGGACGACACAGCTCATTAGACCTGCAACTCTGTCCCGGAACACCCATCTGACAGGGTCGAGACCGCGTCTCTGCAGCAGCCTGAATCTGCCAGCCCAGCAGAGGCTGACATGAGTCCCTTTCCTGCATGCTGTGTGTCTGCTTCCGGGCCCGGCGGGCAGATGGTGGCAGATGTGAAAGGCCGATTTCAGTAGCTGTTGTTTAATCGAGCCCTTTAATCCATCTGCATTTGTGTGAATAAAATAGAAGTAGCACAACACACACGCAGGCTCGCACATCCGGGGAAAACCGAGCGACTCATTCCCGCCTGTTCCCACGTCGCGTCTATTTTCGTGCAAATGTTCCAGCCTAGCTAGGTGTATTATTAACATCATTTGTAGTCATTTATCAGCACTGTTAGCTCTGTGTTCATTCTGTGACTTGAATGTGGTTATTGCTATTGTTTATTTATTTAACAAACCGTGATCGCACCATCAGAGGGTCTCTTAGTAGAGCAGGTGCCAGTCAGAACATTCTGGGTCCAGCCCCGGGCAGGTCTCCTCACTGGTCTGTTGGCTCCAGGTCTGGACGATCTCTGGAAGGAGGCACACGTGGACTGCTGGCCCCGGGTTCATTGTTTTTTTTAGTTACTGTAATTCAGCAGATGTTCTTACATTGAAGATGATTCAGGGCTTAAAGCGCCGTATTCCAGAAGCACTGGCCCTTGAACGGCACCATCTCCTTTTTCTTGAGCATTCTGTGTGTTTGCTGAGGTCCGTGCTCATTACTGAAACTCTGGAGCATGCTGTGGTTCGCAAAGGAGACACAGACGCCTCCTGCGGCCCCAGCTCCCCCGGGGGAGATGGGCCCTGTTACAACCTGGCTCCAGGTTGCCTTCCCCTTATAACAGAGCAGATGGGGAAATGACAAGTGTTGAGTGTGGCTTGGAGTTTAATATTTGAACACCAAGGCAACTCTGTCAAATCAGTGAGAAGCCCTGGGCCTCAGAGTCCAAGCAGGGCACCTGCTCCGTTTGATAAGATGTCACTGGATCGGAAAGACTGAGTGCAGGGCTGGAGAGCGGGTGCCGGGGAGGGGTGAGTGGGTGGGGCTCCTTGCGCTGAGCTGAGGGTCTTGGCTATGGTTCCTCGCAGGTGTGCTGTGTGTGAGGCTCCAGCCATGGTGATGGCCGTGCACAGCCAGACCATCCAGATCCCGCAGTGCCCCACCGGCTGGTCCTCGCTCTGGATCGGCTACTCCTTTGTGATGGTGAGTGTTTGGAGCAGCTCCGTGTTTCCCCCAAAGAGACACCATGACCTCCCCACCTCTCCTATCTGGCTACTGTCCTCACTGCTGGGACGCCCTGCGAAGCGTCCCCAGGAGCCTGACCCCCTCTGCTGGGAGGGGACACTGGGAGGGGGAGCGGTGTCCAGCACCAGCCCAGAGCTCTCCTCTTCCTTGGAGAGGCTGTTCTGGGATGACTGGATGAGACGCTGAGTTGGAGCCTCCCTGGGGGAAGCAGGGAGGGGGTTCCCATCTCAGCTTTGCCTGAGAGGTGTGATCATGGTCAGATCTGGAACGTTCTGGGACCCTGGGGTCCTTGTCTGGGAATCCAGGGCGTTAGCTTTGTCCTCAGATGTCCCTTCTGGCTCTCAGTCCAGAGTCCGCTTTGCTTGTGTCTGAAGTAGCCATCCTGGAGAGGCTGTCACACCAGACACTTGTATGTCATTCACTTCATGTTTTCATTTCTGAGGACCCTGCGTCAACCCATTTGAACAAACAGTTACCGTAGTGGTTTTATTTCCTCTTTTTCTCTTAGTTTTTCCTTTTTAAAGAAAAAAACGGATCATTTTTCTTGACCTTATAAAAGCACATGTAACATCTAACATAGCAAATAAAGGATCTTCGTGATCCTGTATCAGTTTGGGTAGAAAGTCTGAGGCTACATCAGTTGGTCCCAGCATCCTTTGCACAGCCTGGCTGCCATCGCAGGCCCTGAGTTAGAAGAGGTTTCAGTGTTCTGCAGAGAGAAGAGTCAGGACGGCGTTTGTTTCAGTGCTGATGAACCGGACTGGTCATCTCTCATCCCGGCCGGCAGCTGGTTCCTGGCGCTGGGGGCACGTGGCCCGAGGCCACGGGGAGGTGTGGGTGCCCGTGTGTGACCGCAGGAGGCAAAAGGGGAGGCTCTGCAGGGAGGAGCACCCCGATCCCCGCTGACTCATGGTCCCGTCTCCCTGCAGCACACCAGCGCCGGGGCTGAAGGCTCTGGCCAAGCCCTCGCCTCCCCCGGCTCGTGTCTGGAGGAGTTCAGAAGCGCCCCCTTCATCGAGTGCCACGGCCGCGGAACTTGCAATTACTACGCGAATGCTTACAGCTTTTGGCTTGCCACGATAGAGCGGAGCGAGATGTTCAAGTGAGTGGCTCTGGCTCCTCCCCCTCGGTGGCTTTTCTTTGCAATCAGTTGTGATCCGTACACGTCACCAGTGCAGAGCCGCAGAGACGGTTCTTAGGGACAATTCTTCTTCCACATGTAAGAATGAATCCGTGAGTCTGTTCTATGGGGGCGGATAACCGAGACCATGTTCATAGGTGGAGCTCAGGTGACAGGCTTCATTCCTTCATTGCTGAAGAACCATGAAAGAGGAAAGGTCGTTTTCCAAAGCAAATCCATGGCAGCAGCATTAAGACAGCTCACATCTTCAGACAGAGCATTTTAGACACGGTACCTTTGACCAGCAGGCAGAGCGCGAAAACCTTCGTTTTCACGGTGTCTATAAGGCTGAACTGGGCGTGTGTGTTGAGTCGTCAGTGACTGTTTTTTAGGCCTGCACGGAGGAAAATTAATTTCAGCACAAATTGCAGCCAAAATAGATAGGGAGGGACTTGATAGGAGGGAGGGATTCACCTTTTAAAACAACGGTCTCGAGTGGCCGCTGACCTCGAGTTAGTCTGGAGCGGGGCCCGGTCTGTACTGGACGAGAACACGTAAAGAGGCGTCTGTGCTGTACTTAGTACCCGCGGGAGCTGACGCGGGGCGCCGAGGGGTCTGAACAATTACTTACTGTTCTTTCCCCCAAATAAGGACGTCTCAGCCTTGGAGAGAAGTGATTCTGTCTTTACCTTTTCGGACAGCATTCTGCTCAGCTGGTTAAGAATCTGCCTGCAATGCGGGAGACCTGGGTTCAATCCCTGGGTTGGGAAGATCCCCTGGAGAAGGGAAAGGCTACCCACTCCAGTATTCTGGCCTAGAGAATTCCATGGACAGAGGAGCCTGGCGGGCTGTAGTCCATGAGGTCACAGAGAGTTGGACACAACTCAGCGAGTCTGCACACATACTCCTATTGTATGGCCACTTTAATTTTAAAAAGATTTGATGAGTACATGTTTTAGGTCAGACTTCACTTTTCAACCGTCAAAAGACAGAATTCCTAGGATCAGGAAGCATTTGGAACTGTTCCCCTCTCTCTATTTGGCCTCCAGTGACACCCACCAGCATGAACATCTTTGCAAAGTTATGAAAGTATTTTGAGGCCTGGCTGATTTTCCCAGATTTGTTGCTCGTCTTGTCATTCAGTGATGATTTAACGGGCTTCCCTGGAGGCTCAGCTGGTAAAGAACCCGCCTGCAATGCAGGAGACCTGGGTTCAATCACTGGGTTGGGAAGATCCCCTGGAAAAGGGAATGGCTACCCACGCCAGTATTCTTGGGCTTCCCTGGTGGCTCAGCTGATAAAGACCCGCCTGCAATGCGGGAGACCTGGGTTCGATCCCTGAGTCGGGAAGATCCCCTGGAGAAGGGAAAGGCTACCCACTCCAGTATTCTGGCCTGGAGAATTCCGTGGACTGTATAGTCTGTGGGGTTGCAAAGAATTGGACGTGCCCTTAGGATCTGTGTGTGTGAAGAGAAGACTATTTTCTTAGTCTGGGGGCGTTTATAATCGAGTTGAGAAAGCAGAAGTTTGATGCTGGCGTTGGAGGAGGCTGGGCCGGGGGCGGGGGCGGGGGAGGCGGGGTCCGTGGTGGGCGGTGGCTGAGACTTCGGGCTCAGACCGACCTGGGTGACTCTGGGCGAGCTCTCACCCGCTGGGAACGGGATGCCATGGTAACTCGCGGGCGTTTCCGGGGCCGCGGGATGCGCCCAGCGCCGTCCCCCCCTGAGGCCGGGCGGAGGTGGGGTCCCGGGGATCCCCGACGGCCGGCTCGAGCCGCGCCGTGACCCGGCCCCTGTGCTGCGTTGCAGGAAGCCCACGCCGTCCACGCTGAAGGCCGGGGAGCTGCGCACGCACGTCAGCCGGTGCCAGGTGTGCATGCGGAGGACATAACGGAGCCGGCCCGCAGCTGCGTCACGAATGGTGCTACTCCCTCTTCCCCCTCCTCCTCCTCCTAACAGCAACGAGCTCTAGAAACATAGCCCGTGTACCTCACTGTCCATACGAAAACCATAAGGTGCCTGATAGGAACCTGCCAGACTAACACACCCTGCTTCGTTGGCCTCTGCTGCTGAAGGAGAACCAAGTCCACGCCGAGCTGCCTGTAGAGAAGCCCCCGGGCGCTCCCGATGCAATAAAGAGCATGTCTGTCCTGAGTCCACTGCACTCCTGTGTGACGTGAGACCCACCAGAAAACCAAAGGGTGCTAGGAGGGGGGCGGCCTTCCATCCTGGGAGCAGCCCCTTGGCGTCCCGGCGTCCTGACAGATCCGTTCCACCCCCAGATGGATGGTCTGTTGAGGTCACTGTCGAGCTGTCTCAGAATTCAGGTTCCCTCGGTCTGTCCGAGTACTGGCCGCGTGGAGCTGATGGCCGGGCCCTCCCGGTGGAAGGATGGGCCGGCAGCCCTGTCTTCCGACAGCCCCCTCCCTCCAAAGAAAAATGTCAGTCTTTCTGCTCCGTGTGGTACTACGCAGCTGCTCTTGCAGAAATCACGGATTTCCTGTGGAATAAAGGTGGTCCCCAAAGTAGGCAGAAAGGAAATATATATATATTTTAGTAATTTATATAGATGTCAGCAATTAGGCAGGTCAAGCTGTAGTTTCATTTCCACTGTTAAAATAAAGCTTACATAGTTTCTTTAAAAGCCTGTGTTGTCCTTTAACAGAGGTTTTTTTAAACACTAGGGTGTTGAATGTGAAACACCAGTTTTCATTGTTCACCTCGAAACCAAAAGTTGTGTGTTGCCAAAGCCAAACCCAGGTTCATGGACGTGGTGTCTGTTACAGGGAGACATGTCCTTTGAGTTTCTTGTTTTTCTTCTGTATGAGATATGTTCAGGGTTTTAAACACTAATCACAAACTGAATGACTTGACTTCAAAAGCAACAGCCTTGAAAGGCCTTCATCTTAAGAGCATCCGCGTTCTGCGGCCTGGTGTGAGAAGCAGCTCTGTCCAAGCAGAATATCAGTGTCTTACCTGTAGGCACATTCAGGCGCTCCCTTGGGTTCTCGAGAGCTGTGTTCAGACTTCAGCAGGGGAGCGAATGGATGGCAGGGGAGCAGAATTGGACCATTGTGCCTGAAATGACATTTCACTCCAAAACGTTTTTAAGACTACTAAGGCCTTCTGTGTAATTCCTTTAAATGTGTATTTCTTAAAAATTCAAATTTGTAATAAAACTATTTGTATAAAAATTAAGCTTTTATTAATTTGTTGCTAGTTTTCCACAGAAACCTCAAAGGAAAGTTTACTGCATGAGCCACTAATAAATTTGTAAGCTTTGCACACCTTAGACCATATTTATTTTGTAGTTCTTCCTAATGAGTCACAGACTGGGTATCATTTACAGAAATTACTACAAAGAAAAAAAGTATGGTCTTCTTTATCCCTCCCCCCTTCTCTCCCATCTGTCCATCTAGGCAGCCATCATCCCCCACCCGTCCTTCCATCCATCCTCCCATCCACCCACCCATCAATCCATCATCCTTCCATCCATCCACCCACCTGCCTGTCCATCCATCCATCCATCCATCCTCCCATCCTTCCATCCATCCATCACCCACCCATCCATCCATCCATCACCCACCCATCCATCCATCCATCCTCCCATCCTTTCATCCATCTACCCTCTCGTCCATCCATCCATCCTCCCATCCATCCACCCCCCCACCCATCCTTCCATCCATCCTTCCATCCACCCACCCATCAATCCATCCTCCCACCCACCCATCCATCCATCCATCCACCCATCAACCCACCCATCCTTCCATCCATCCATCACCCGCCCGTCCATCCATCCATCCTCCCATCATTCCATCCATCCATCCACCCACCTGCCCGTCCATCTATTCATCCTCCCATCATTCCATCCATCCATCCTCCCATCCTTCCATCCATCTACCCACTCATCCTTCCATCCATCCTCCCATCAACTCACAATTCTTCGACCCATCTATCCATCCTCCCACCCATCCTTCCATCCACCCACTCATCCTTCCATCCACCCACTCATCCTTCCATCCATCCATCCATCCACCCACCCATTCATCCATCTACCCACTCATCCTTCCATCCAGCCATCACCCACCCACCCATCCATCCATCTACCCACTCATCCTTCCACCCACCCATCCTTCCATCCATCCACCCACCCGCCCGTCCATCCATCCATCCTCCCATCCTTCCATCCATCCACCCACCCACCCATCCTTCCATCCATCCACCCACCCGCCCATCCATCCATCCATCCTCCCATCCTTCCATCCATCCACGCACCCACCCATCCTTCCATCCATCCATCACCCACCCATCCATCCATCCATCCTCCCATCCTTCCATCCATCCACCCACCTACCCATCCTTCCATCCATCTACCCACTCATCCTTCTGTCCATCCTCCCATCAACCCACCCATCCTTCTACCCATCAACTCACCAATTCTTCCACCCATCTATCCATCCATCCATCTATCCATCCTCCCACCCATCCTTCCATCCACCCACTCATCCTTCCATCCATCCATCACCCACCCATCCATCCATCCATTCATCCTCCCATCCTTCCGTCCATCCATCCACCCATCCTCCCATCCTTCCATCCATCCATCCACCCACTCACCCATCTATCCATCTACCCACTCATCCTTCCATCCATCTTCCCACCCATCCTTCCATCCATCTGTCACCCACCCACCCATCCATCTACCCACTCATCCTTGCATCCATCCTCCTGTCAACGCACCCATCCTTCCATCCACCCACCCATCTACCCAGCCATCTTCCTATCCACCTACCCATCCTTCCAGCAATCAACTTACCAGTTCTTCCACCCATCTATCCATCCATCCATCTATCCATACTCCCACCCATTCTTCCGCCCATCCACCCTTCCATTCACCCACTTCATCATTCAATTACTGTGTGCCTCCTGTTTACCAGATACCAGGTTAAGTACAGGATAAATGAAAGTGAATAATATGAAGCCCTTAAGAGATGTTCTATTAAAAAGCAAATCACTGTGGAAGGAACCTGTCACTTGTCAAGAGTGTGAAATGAGGTTATAGATCTGAAAACTATAGTCTCACAATAGCTGGGAGTCACATTGAGAGCTGGGTTACAATTGAGGATCATGAGAGTTGCCCTGAAGGGGTCTCTGTGAGAGATGAGAGGGAGTGAGAAACGCGCGACTGAGCGGTGGGCCCCGGTTCATCCCCCGTCCAGGCTGCAGGCGAGGCGGGGGGTGGCCATAGCGCACAGACCCCCCTGGGAAGAGCACGAGGGCCCTTTCCTCTCTCTCCGCGTCTTCCTGTCACTCCTTGTTCTAAATCATCCTGAGGACACATCTGTGCTGGGCCTCCTTTTGACTTGCACGAGAACTTTTCCTAAGCTCAATTCACATGATGCAAACAAAGCATTTAGTTGGATTAGACCTGAGATGATTGCTCTGTGGTATTAAAAGGTGTTCCCGGGGTCACTTTCGAGCATGTGGGTTTGTGTGAAAATCACGCTCCAGTCTCTCGTCCTCTTCAACCTTCCAGACTTAAGATGCTTTCAGGCCGTGCCATAAGTAGTGCTTTGTCCTTTCCACCACTTGAGTTTTCTGATTCCTCAGTCTCCCTGTTGGTCTGATAGGCTACAATGATGCACACCGAGAAGGTAATTGTCAAGCGTTTGTGAAGCCTGCTCTTGTTTCTTCACATGCTTTCCTAAACCCTGGGAGGGGCTTTGGTACAACCCACATCTCCTGACAGGATAAGATGTACGCACAGGAAATATTGGATCATTAGGGGCTGAAAGACACCCGGGTTGCAATGGTTGTCAAGCTCTGCAATCCGCTCTTCTGCTTCCAAACCACACCCCGTCATCCACCATGCCATCACCCATCATGCCAGAGATCTGAGACTCTTCCCTTTAGGACATGGAGAGAAATGTTCTACCAGCCTGTTTTTTTTCTGAAAATGAGTTTTCCTGTCTTGAAAGAGCATTGTCTTCCTGCGGACCGCACAGGCGTCTCCCAGCTCTGAGATGCAGACACAGCCCACTGGTCCGGTAGAGCCTCCACGTTCGTCAGGACAGGCGTGAAGCGATGCTGAGTCCAGGTTGCCTGGTTTCCTCTGGGCTCCGCCACGGTGCCTCACCCTCCAGGGTATCCTTGTACCTCCACACTTGGCCTGGCGAGATGGGATGGAGGGGGGTGGCCACCCAAGCTGCCCGCCCTGACCCAAAGCCTCTGGGCCACCCATCTCAAGGTCACAGCCTCCTTGGTACTCAGGGCATCTCACATTTGCTTGTAATGGGGGGCTTCCCAGGTGGCACTAGTGGTAAAGAACCCGCAGGCCAATGCAGGAGACATGAGAGATGCGGGTTCCATTCCTGGGTTGGAAAGACCCCCCTGGAGGAGGGCATGGTAACCCACTCCAGTATTCTTGTGTGGAGAATCCCATGGACAGAGGATCCTGATGGGCTACAGTCCATGGCGTTGCAAAGGGTGGGACCCAACCATAGCGACCTAGCATGTAGGGTTTGTTTAAAGCTTAGCATTTGTTCTGCAAGTTGAAAAAGCAGCTTTGGACCAGCAAAACCATTTCCTAGCCCACTTTGGAGCTGGCGGGGGCTGGGGAGACCTGGCTCCCTGCGGGGCGACCAGCTTCTGCCCACCGGGGGCTCCCCTGGGTCTGGGTCACCTGTGGGCCTGCCAGGCTGCAGGTACTGCGGGGAGGGGGGCCGTTTCTGGGCTCTGAATCACCGGCAGCCTCCGCGTGGGGGGTGTTTCCTCTCATTAACGCCCAGCCTGTACTTCCTGAGCTGACGCCCGCATGGGCGCCCTGTCCTCATTTACCCGCCAGAAATAGCTGCGCCTCCTCTGGGGGCTCTGCGCCCCAAGACAGCGCATCTGCTGCTGCCCACCCCCGCCCCCTCCCGGGGGCCGAGAGCCGGGCTGAGTCACGGCGAAACTGAGTCACTCGGCCGCGACCAGGAAAGGCCTTTTTTAGACTCCAGTTTCCAGCGGAGTCGGTGACTTCTGAAACTCAGTTCCGTGTTTTATCATCCCTGTTCTGGATGGTCCCTGCTAGCTCTGAGCAGGTGTGTTTCCCACGGTGATTTATTTCTCTGATGCAAATGAGAAAATTCTGCAGAATGTTTTGAAGCAGACTTTGCTAGCCAATTCGGGCAGATAATATGTATTTACCAACCAGCTCTCTCACAAAGAATTGTGAAGCGTTTCCACAAATCCGGAGTGGCAGGAGAGGTGGGTTCGATCCCTGGGTCGGGAAGATCCCCTGGAGGAAGAAACGGCAACCCAACCAGTATTCTTGCCTGGAGAACCCCGTGGATGCAGGAGCCTGGTGGGCTGCAGTCCCTCGGGTCACGAAGACTCGGACACGGCTGAGCATGTATGCGTGGTTTCTCACAATGTGGAGAGAGATTCCCAGGGCAGACGGCAGAGGGTGCCCTGCCACTTGTAGCCACGCCCCACCTTGCAGGAGGGTGACAGTCTTCTGTGATAGCAGCCGGGACAGACTGAGACCCTCGTGAGACAGGGCCCAGAGGAAGTCACAGATTCGAAGTCCAGAACAAAAGACCTTGCCTCTTCACTGGAGGCGTTGTAAGGCTACGCAGCAGAGGGCGTGAATGTGGGTGTAGAAACAGCTGGTGGTCTTTTTCCTTACCTGCTGTAACATCCTTACCTAACACAGTGTTAAAGATCAACCCTGCAATCCTAACAGGAAAATGCGTGCATGCTCAGTCACTTCAGTCATGTCCGATTCTCTGTGACCCCATGGACTGTGGCCTGCCAGGCTCCTCTGTCCATGGGCTTCTCTGGACAAGAATACTGAAGTGGGTTGTCATGCACTCCTCCGGGGGATCTTCCCGACCCAGGGATTGAACCTGGGTCTCCTGTATTGCAGGCAGATCCTTTACCACTAGTCGCACCTGGGAAGTCCCTTCAGGAGGTCAAGTCCCTGTAGTTACCGGGGGGGGGGTCCCTCCCCCGTGTTCCCTCTGTCATGAGGCTGAGTCCATCTCTGCCCCCGAGAACTCCCTTCCTCCCTGGACTTGATGCTCCTCGGGGACCATGTAGGACACCCACTTCAGCAGGTGGGCCTCCCTGTCAGTGGGATTGCTCCTGCTCTGCATGGAGGACTCAAGGGGCACCAGATGCTCTGCTCCCTGCCCTCCTGACCTTCGCCAGGAGGAGAGGTGACCTTGGGAGCTGCCCAGCAGGGGTGCTGACCACATGGAGCAGACAGAACCCAGCCGGCTGACCCACGACGGAGCAGAATCTCCCCAGAGCCCCTGGGCCCATGAGTGTGAGAAGCAGGTCATAGAAACCGCTGAGATTTTTAGAATCCTTTTCTTATGCAGCATGGACTGACTGACATGGTATCTTTGTGCACAGAGAGGGGTCCTTGGTGAGCCTGTTCTGTGCGGAGGATGAGTCTGGATGACAAAGTGTGGGTTCAGCTCTCGGGGGAGGGGTGTTAGGATAGGGCCCTGGTGCAGAGACTGGCTCCAAGTTCAAGCGCTCCCCAGAGAAGGGGAGAAACCCAGGGCAGCGTTTTCTCCTTTAAGCCTGCTGAAAATAAGCACACACACACACACACACACAGGAGCAGGGCAGCCAGGAGGGACACGGAAGCAGAGAAAGAAGGAAGGTGTTCTCCCGGCGTCCACAGTGGAGCTGGGCGCTCTCTGCTGTGGGCGGGACTTGTATGAGTGACGAGGTTCGTTGCTGGTGTCTTCAGGCTGAAGCCTCACCCGGGCATCGTGAACCGTTCCCGACTCTGTCTACCCAAGACAGCACTTTGCTTTGTGAGTCCCGAGAAAAAGACTCACAGAAGCCGTCCCGAAACACAAGTCCTCTGTCGGTTTTCTTTCCATCAAGAAGACTTTGCATCAAGAACCCTTGCGTCTTCTTGAGACTTTCTTTCAGAAAGAGCCCCTGGGAGCACCTTTGTATTGTCCTGTGGGTGGTGGGCACCTTATTAATATTAACCATCTCTCCCCACATTGCTCTGCTTTTCAGTTGTCCCATCGGAGCTCCTGCTTTGAAGTGGGATTTTCGAACAAAGTGATAGCATCATTGGGGTGATTGGCCCAGCTATTCTGAAAGCTGTAAGTGGCTGAGCTCGGCTCTGGGATCAGGCAGGCAGACCGCAGTGATCTCGGGTGCCCAGCAGTGGGGCTGGTTCAGAGGCGTGTTCCCCATACACTCAGCCTCCCTGGATTCCCGGAGACAAAATCCGCTCCGTGGAAAGGCAGGGAGCAGGCTGGCTTCCCAGGTTCCCAGAGGTGGTCCCCAAGCGACTTCTGTCCATCGCAGGCTCTCCTTGAGGCCCTGGGATGGGTGTCACCCCCTGGAAGTCCCCCATGCCGCGGCCACCTCTCTGAGCAAACATATACCGCCCGGGTGGGGTGTGCATGGGTTTCCACCCTTTTAAGCCTGACTCTCAGGCCTGGGGGACTCTCACAGGGGTTTGAACTGTAGACACCACGGAAAGAAAACCGACAGAGGACTTGTGTTTCCAGATGGTTTCGGTGAGTCTGTTTCTCGGGACTCACAAGGCAAAACACTGTCTTGGGCAGATAGAGTCAGGAATGGTTCACGATGGCCCGGGTAAGGCTTCAGCCTGAGGACACCAGCAACGAACCTCGTCACTGATACAAGTCCTGCCCACAGCAGAGAGCGCCCAGCTCCACTGTGGACGCCGGGAGAACACCTTCCCTCCTTCTCTGCTTCGGCGTCCCTCCTGGCTGCCCTACTCCTGGGTGCCGCCCTTGTGAGATGGAATGGCGGGGTCCCCTGGCTCAGCTGGGCGTGCCTGGGGCCTGCCAGCAACTTCTTGTCAAGTTGGATCTGGTGAAGCTGGGGAGGCGCCGTCAGCCCTAAACAGCAGCCCCTTGGGGAATTCCCTGGAGGCCCAGCGGTTAAGACTTTGCCTTCCAGGGCAGGCGTGGGTTCGATCTCTTGTTGGGGAGCTATATCCCACATCCCTGGTGGCCCAAACACCAAAAACATAAAACACAAGCAATATTGTAACAAATTCAGTGACTTAAAAAAAAAATGGTCCACATTAAAAAAAAAAGTGGATTACATTAAAAAAAAAAAAAAAAGCAACCTTTTGTCAGAGATTGTAACTGGCAACCAATGTCAGCTGTCTCCGAGAAAGGCCTTCCCACCTCCCGCCAGAACTTCCCACCTCCCGCCAGAACCAGCTGGAGTCCTGGGGCCTCCACCAGCCAGAGGCTCCCAAGAAGGCGTCCAGCGCCAGGCTTCTTGTTGCCTGCACTAACAGACTCTTTCCCAGAAAAGCTCTTGCAGTTTCTACTGAAGCCTTTTTTCCCCTCACAGACCCAACCGTGTGACCGTGGGCTGTGCCAGGGTGGGCGTCCAAGGCCAGCCTCCCTGCAGAGTCCTGTGACCAGCCCAGCTCACCCCTGGCTTTCAGTTTCTGGGAAAACACCGTCTCCTGGGAGTCTCGGCGGCCTGGGGGGACGCGTGCCCCCTTCCTACCCCGGCGGGTGCCCGGGGCTCTCTCCCCCACGACCGACTGTTCCCTGAGTCTCTGCTTTGTTCTGGTCACTGGATTCAAAACTGTTTTCAGTTTCTTTTCAACTTTCGTGGGGAACATTTGAATCCTCGCCTGCGAAGGCCAGGAGGAAAGGCTTCTTGTCCAAGGCCTCACCACATTTACATGTTCTTGAAACTTAGTAAAGCAGTAACTTAATGACTCCGTTGCGCAGACTCTTGTCTAAACCAGCTGCACAGAACTTCCAGCCCTCCGATGATGCTCTATTCCTACGGCTTGAGGCGTGTTCCCCAAAAGGTGTGTTCACATTCTGGTGACCTGTGACCTGATTTGGAATAGGGTTGTTGCAGGTATAGGTAGATAAGATACGGTCCTGCTGGAGTTGCTTGGCTCTCGTCTAATGTGACCAGGATCCTTAGGAGAAAAGGAGAGACACCACGGGAGCACAGATGCATGCAGGGAGAGCGCCACGCGACCACGAGGTGGACACCACAACCACCGGAGGCTGGCAGAGGTCAGATGGCTCCCACCCAGAGCCGCCCGCTGACCCCTGATTTCAGACTTCTGGGCCCCAGACGGGGTCAGAATCAAGTTCTTGGTTTGCAGCTCTGTCTGTGTTGCTTGGTGCTGGCAGCCCTGGCACTTTCCCACGGGGGTTACTGAACACGCTACCCCTGCCCAGCAGACTGTGGTCCCCAAATGCTTGGGGACACAGAGCAGTTTCCACGGAGCCCAGTCTGGCGGGTACATGCCCGGAAGAGATGGGCATTCTGTGATGCGACTCTGCCACTTTTCACAGAGACGACCTGGGCGCCACCTAGGACGTGCCGGAGGGGCTGACCGGGTCCAGATCTCCCTCCCCCTACTTCTCCCTGATGCAGCCCTCTCTGGGGATTGCCCGTCCTCAGGGCACAGGAAGCCCGTGGTGAAGGGTCCCCAGGCACCTCGGCAGCCTGTACACCAGACCTTGGAGTGACACGGAGTTGGGTCTGAACGCCAGCTCTGTGTTTACTCAGTGTGAGCTTGGGGCCACCTTCCCAGGCCTCAGTATGCTCCCCTGTGAAATGGGCATGTAATTTAATCTGCTCTAACCTCAGAGGACATGATGTAACACAGACTGCCCAGCCCCTGGCCTGCCAAGCCACTGTGCTCCATGGGCGTGGCTCTCACATGATCACCAGGGAAGGAGCAGGTGCGGACCCCTCTTAGCTACAGAGCACCCCATCTTTACGGGGGTTGCACAGTTCAGGGGGGTCCACACCACACCTGGAACTCACCAGCTGAAGTCCAGACAAATGTGTTAAACCTGTATTTTAAAAGAAAATCATTTAATACATTTTTGAGTAACATATTCACCTGGTTTAAAAATGTATAAAAAGAGAAGCTCTGAGGAACCTCTCCCCTACTCTGTCTACCCCCCTTCTGCTAGCACCCCCTCCCACCACCCCAGGAAAACTCTATCACTACTCGCTCACACGCTCCCAGTGTTTCTGAAAACACAGAAAAAATAAAAACTATACTTTTATTTTCCCCTTTTTTAAGATGAGTGTCTTCACGATGTGCACACTTCTGAACGTGGCTTCTTTTGTTAACTAGTTTATTACTGGTTGACTCCAGCATGGTGGTCTTCAAGCGTTCCTACACAGAGAACCTCTCCCGTCTTCCTTACGCTGCACACACTGCCACATGGATGCATCACACTCATTTTAAAGTCACTCAGTCGTGTCTGACTGTTTGCGACCCCGTGGGCTTTAGCTGCCAGGCTCCTCTGTCCGTGGGATGCTCCAGGCAAGAATCCTGGAGGGGGTTGCCATGCCCTTTCCCAGGGGATGTTTCTGACCCTGGCTTCCTGCACTGTAGGCAGATTCTTTACCGTATGAGCCACGAAGGAAGCCCATACTCATTTTAACTTGTCCCCTATTTATGGACTTTTGTGTTGTTTTCCTAACGTTTACTGATATCAGCGAGCCTGCTGTAAATAACCCTGGCAGGTGCATCTGCAGAGTAACGACCTAGAAATTGGTTTCTGGTCACAGAGCGTTAGCATTTGAAATTCTGACCGACGTGAATTTTCCCTTCACGTCCAGACTAATGTGCGCACCAGTGAAACTCAAGATGCCGCTTGGCCTCCATAACAGAACGGACAAGGAAGCTTTCTAGAAACGTATAGAGGCAAAAGATGTCTGGTTTCGTTTGTCCCGTTATGAGGTTACGAGCGAGGCTGAGCACTTTCCAATACGTAAGGATCCTTTGATTTTTTTTCCTTTGTCTCAACACGATGAATCATGTCATTTGTGTAAAGACAGCGAAACAACCCTGTGGAGAGACCCACGTGGTGTGACTGTCTCCAGCCAACAGCCGTGGGGTGAAGGGTCCTCCAGGTGCTTCAGCCGCGAGCCGAGCGCAGCCCAGTTCATCGCAGCTTCTGTTGTCTGTGTTTCTGACGCGTCGCATCTGGGAACTGGCCGATGCTGGAGCCGCTGCCCTTCCCGGGGCCGGTTGACTCCTAGAGATGGCAAATGTCTCGGTCTTTTTCAGCTGCTTTGGCACAATGTCACAGACAGGGCGCTTATGAACCACAGAAATCGATTCCTCGCAGGTCCAGAGGTTAGAAGTCCAAGATCAAGGAGCCAGCAGACGAGAGGTGCCTGCTTGGACCTTCCCTCTCTGGTTCCTGTGGCTGGTCTGACCCTCATGACACCCCAGACCCTGCAGCCTTAGACTGGAACTTCGAACGGGACACAGAGAGCGCTTGAGTTATTTCATTTGCTCCTTTCCAAAGCATTCTGTTTCATCACTGCCATCCTAAGAAGACCTTATATTGACAAGGGTCTGTTTCTCACTGTATTTTCCATCTGTTTGAAGAGTCCAGACACCTTGTAGTCTTTCCCGTCCCTTTGTGTGTCTGTGTTTTTGAAAAGTATTTATTTGCCGCTTCAGGCCTTAGTTGTGGCAGGCGGGGTCTTCGCTGCCCGTGTCACCCCCCGGACTGTGTCCCGCCAGCCTCCTCTGTCCATGGGAACCTCCAGGCAAGAATACTGGAGTGGGTTGCCATTCCCTTCTCCAGGGGATCTTCCCAACCCAGGGACTGAACCTATGTTCCCTGCGTTGGCAGGCAGATTCTTTACCACTGAGCCACCTGGGAAGCCCCTAAATGTGCACAGGACTGCTAAATATATATATATATATATATATATATATATATATATATATGCGCGTGAGGACATATGTATTAAAGTGATCTATGATGATCTTTTATTTATTTATTTCTGCCCTGAGAAATATGGAATCTGAGTTCCCTGACCAGAGATTAAATCCGTGCCCCGTGTTGGGAGCATGCAGAGTCTTAGCCCCTGGACTGACGGGGAAGTACCAAGTCTTTCTATGTGTTCAGGTCACGGCATCTGGAGGTATAACCCTGAATACCACTAATGACATCCTAAAACCTGTCTTATAGCAGACAAGGAAAAAAAAAAAAAAAAAACGCAACCTGAACAAACTGTTTTAAACAGAGAATAATAGTAATGAGCCATCAAATGATGTTGTAAGCACTCTCTGAGGATGTGGGGAAAAGTATGCTTTCAGAATTCATTATATTTAAAAATAATGCCATGCAATTTTCTTGGAATTGAAGTAGAAAGTGGACTAGTGACTCCAGAGGTTGGGGAACTTGTCTCCCAGGCAAGCAGAGCCCCGGGACCCGAGGGCACCCAGACCTGGGGGAAGGCAGTGGGTGTGTCTCCGTATTCCCATAAAAGGCTCCAGTAGTTTCCATGTGAATCTGTGGGGCGTGAGGAAGTCACATGGCAGCTTCAGACCAAAGAACACAACGAAGTTTCAGACATTCGGGGAAGTTGCCCGATTCTTGACGACAAGCGCCGTCTCTGCAGGGGCCTGATCTCCAGGGAGGGTCAGCGGGGACGCCCACAGGGAAGGAGGCCGGAACGTGGGCCTTGCCCTCTGATGCCAGACCCAGCAGGATCCACCAGGGACCCGCTCACAGAGGGGGCTTCAGAGGGTGGGCCAAGGCTCTCAGCTCCCACTGACCCCTGCCTGCCCCAGTGTGTTCTTCCTTGTCTGAGTCCAGAGGCCAAACACCCAGGACCAGAGCCAGCCGACTATCCGCCGGGTCCCACCAAGATGCTCCCAGGAGGCCGTTATTCTCCGAGACGGGCACGAGGGGGCAGCACAGCCCGCGTCAAGCAGCCCCCACTCCCGGCAAACACGCCCTGTCCCAGGAGGGCAGCTCTGCAGAGGCCCGGCCAGACGCTCAGGCCTCCTGCCCTGCCCCCTGCCTTCCAGCGCATGCTCACACATGCACGCGCACACAAACACACCGTGCACGCACACACACGCGCACACACACTGGCTGCTGGGATCCACGTGCCTGCAACCGCCACACAATCCCGTGTGGAACTCCTCCCCATCACACGACAGTGTTTGGAGGGGGTTCCAGCTCAGCTCCAATCTCTCAGAGACCCTCGGAGGCCTGGCATTGCTCCAGGATGGGTGAAGGACCCTGTAGGGGGCAGCCGCCGGGCTTCCCCAGGGGCCAGCTGCCTGTCTCCAGACGCTGACCCAAGACCCAGGTCCCACGGCAGCCCCTTACCTCAGGGCACCCAGCATTTTATCCTCCCAAAGTGTGGTCAGCAATCCAGCCCAGCCTCTCTGAGCCCCATAATTAAGAGACGGTCCTGAGTCAGGGCGGCCTCTTGGAGACGCCCCGCGGTCCCCAGGATGGAGCCATATCACTGGGCGAAGTGGACCCCGTGTGATTGCGGGACTCACAAACAGGACTCGCCCCTCCACTCTCGTCCTGGAGTTAAACACGTGGCATCTAAGAGGTGCAAACAAGCTGCACACTGTGGAGGCTAATCTCATAGTGACCACAAGCTTGCCAGCCCCGAGAGGGGGCATCATCTGAAGTTTTCCAGCCATATTGTGGGGCAAGATTGTCCTAAAAGAAACTGAGTGTCAAGACTTCTGGTGACAGTGGTTGGTGTTTTCCACCTTGGACATCATGAAAAAGATGGGTGGTAACATGCCCAGAAGATGTGCCATATGCCCGGGAAGCTGTGTGGCATTGGGGGCACCCTCTGAGCAGGGACAGGGGCGGCAGGGCGCCTTGAGATGCAAGAGCTCCCGGTGGGCTGCAGTGGGCAGTGGGCAGTGGGCTGGCCGGCTCTTCCCCAGGGGCCTGTCTGCCCGCTCACCTGGGCAGGGACAGGGCAGGGAAGTCTGAGATGCAAGTTATGGTCCCCCCACATTCAGAAAAGAGAGGACACCAGCTCTGGTCTCTTGGAAGCAGATCAGATCAGATCAGATCAGTTGCTCAGTCGTGTCCGACTCTTTGCGACCCCATGAATCGCAGCACGCCAGGCCTCCCTGTCCATCACCAACTCCCGGAGTTCACTCAAACTCACGTCCATCGAGTCAGTGATGCCATCCAGCCATCTCATCCTCTGTCATCCCCTTCTCCTCTTGCCCCCAATCCCTCCCAGCATCAGAGTTTTTCCAATGAGTCAACTCTTCGCATGAGGTGGCCAAAGTACTGGAGTTTCAGCTTTAGCATCATTCCTTCCAAAGAAATCCCAGGGCTGATCTCCTTCAGAATGGGCTGGTTGGATCTCCTTGCAGTCCAAGGAACTCTCAAGAGTCTTCTCCAGGGGTGGGGGGGGGGGGGCGTGTAAAAAAAAAAAAAAAGAGTCTTCTCCAACACCACAGTTCAAAAGCATTAATTCTTTGGCGCTCAGCCTTCTTCACAGTCCAACTCTCACATCCATACATGACCACAGGAAAAACCATAGCCTTGACTAGACGAACCTTAGTTGGCAAAGTAATGTCTCTGCTTTTGAATATGCTATCTAGGTTGGTCATAACTTTCCTTCCAAGGAGTAAGCGTCTTTTAATTTCATGGCTGCAGTCACCATCTGCAGTGATTTTGGAGCCCCCCAAAATAAAGTCTGACACTGTTTCCCCATCTATTTCCCATGAAGTGATGGGACCGGATGCCATGATCTTTGTTTTCTGAATGTTGAGCTTTAAGCCAACTTTTTCACTCTCCTCTTTCACTTTCACCAAGAGGCTTTTTAGTTCCTCTTCACTTTCTGCCATAAGGGTGGTGTCATCTGCATATCTGAGGTTATTGATATTTCTCCCGGCAATCCTGATTCCAGCTTGTGTTTCTTCCAGTCCAGCGTTTCTCATGATGTACTCTGCATATAAGTTAAATAAACAGGGTGACAATATACAGCCTTGACAAACTCCTTTTCCAATTTGGAACCAGTCTGTTGTTTCATGTCCAGTTCTAACTGTTGCTTCCTGACCTGCATACAAATTTCTCAAGAGGCAGATCAGGTGGTCTGGTATTCCCATCTCTTTCAGAATTTTCCACAGTTTATTGTGATCCACACAGATATAAACATCTGAATGCAGAGTTCCAAAGAATAGCAAGAAGAGATAAGAAAGCCTTCTTCAGCGATCAATGCAAAGAAATAGAGGAAAACAACAGAATGGGAAAGACTAGGGATCTCTTCAAGAAAATCAGAGATACCAAAGGAACATTTCATGCAAAGATGGGCTTGATAAAGGACAGAAATGGTATGGACCTAACAGAAGCAGAAGATATTAAGAAGAGATGGCAAGAATACACAGAAGAACTGTACAAAAAAGATCTTCACGACCCAGATAATCACGATGGTGTGATCACTGACCTAGAGCCAGACATCCTGGAATGTGAAGTCAAGTGAGCCTTAGAAAGCATCACTACGAACAAAACTAGTGGAGGTGATGGAATTCCAGTTGAGCTATTCCAAATCCTGAAAGATGATGTTGTGAAAGTGCTGCACTCAATATGCCAGCAAATTTGGAAAACTCAGCAGTGGCCACAGGACTGGAAAAGGTCAGTTTTCATTCCAATCCCAAAGAAAGGCAATGCCAAAGAATGCTCAAACTGCCACACAATTGCACTCATCTCACACGCTAGTGAAGTAATGCTCAAAATTCTCCCAGCCAGGCTTCAGCAATATGTGAACCGTGAACTTCCTGATGTTCAAGCTGGTTTTAGAAAAGGCAGAGGAACCAGAGATCAAATTGCCAACATTCGCTGGATCATGGAAAAAGCAAGAGAGTTCCAGAAAAACATATATTTCTGCTTTATTGATTATGCCAAAGCCTTTGTGTGGATCACAATAAACTGTGGAAGCAAATAGATGGCTTAATTCAGTGGTTCGCAGAGTTCAGGCCCCAGACCAGCAGCAAGAGCAGCCCTGGGGACCTTGTTACAGACACAGACCCCAGGGCCCCAGCCCAGACCTTCCAGCCCAGCAACTCCGAAGAGCTGAGAGCCGACACCCGCGTGTGATGAGCGCTTCATGTGGGGGAGACGCACAGTCAGGTGTGAGCACCCCTGGTTCACTTAAATAGCGACCTGGAGATGTGAATGAGTATTCAAAACTAAGGGGTTAAAAATAAAGTTGTCTTTTATCCAGTGAATCCCTTCCTAGGAATGGACTTTCTTTTATGCATTTATTTTTATTTTTAATTACAGTATAATTACTTTACCATATTGTGATGGCTTTTGCATCAACATAAATTGCCTATTGGAATACACATGTCCCCTCCCTCTTGAACCTCCGTCCCGCCTCCCTCTCTATCCCACCCCTGTAGGTTGACTCAGAGTGTGGACATACTCCTGCAAGCGTGCGATGAGGCAGACATAAGCTCTGGACAAGATGGAGACACGGGAGGGTGGTCTGGCAGCGCTCTGGTGAGCTCAGGGAGGATGCATATGTGGTGAACACCTAAGATTTCTCGTGATGCGTTGGCTCTGCAGACGCCAGTCCGTGAAGACGCTGGATTCCTGGTGGTAAAGGGAAAGCCTCCTGCCCAGCCGTCTACAGGACACAGCCCTACTGTGTGTGCCATTGGCGGTAACATGCACACACACACACGTTAGATAGTTTGTGCCTGGAAAATACACAACATGAGCTCATACAAATTTAATAATTTTAGAACTAGCCAGTGGGAAGAAATAAAAACCAAAAAATGAGACAGGGGGAGCCCAGAAGTTTCTCTGGGCTCTGCTGTTTCTCCCTGTCCCCCGTTCTGGACGGTTATTACCCTGCTCCTCAGCAGACCAGAGCACGAGCTCATTTCCTCTGTCTGTCTGTCTTCCACAGAAACCAAGATATGAGGTTGCATCATGCTTGAAGATTCGCAGCAACCTCATAACCTTTATTTCCAGACTAGTCTAATCTCATTGCCTAATTTCTCCTCAGAAACCCTTAGTCATCTTTGGGGTTCTTCTGTGGAAGTGCCTAGAGTTGGGCTGATCTACAGATGCCAGGATAAGGCAAAATTCATTTCACCAGATAAGATGATTTTGTTAGGGTCGTTACGAGTCTGTGGCTAATCATGATTGCAACATCGGGGTCCTCACTGGCTGAGAGTGATATTCGGCTGATAGATACAAGAGAAGCAGACTTTAACACGTGGCATGAATGAGGGGATGTGAACAATTAAGTGGACGAATAGATAGAACTGATGCTTTTGAATTGTCGTGCTGAAGACTCTTGAGAGTCCCTTGGACTGTAAGGAGATCAAACCAGTCAATCCTAAAGGAAATCAACCTTGAATATTCCTTGGAAGGATTGATGCTGAAAATGAAATTCCAAAACTTTGGCCACCTGATGGGAAGAACTGACTCCTTGGAAAAGACCCTGATGCTGGGGAAGATTGGAGGCAGGAGGAGAAGGGGATGATAGAGGTTGAGATGGTTGGATGGCATCACTGACTCAATGGACATGAATTTAAATAAGCTTCGGGAGTTGGTGAAGGACACGGAAGGCTGGTGTGCCTTCCCATGGTGTCCATGGGGTCGCAAAGAGTCGAACACAACTTAGTGGCTGAAAAGCAACAACATAGCTGGATAGACAGATGGGAGAGATAGATAAATAGATGATAGACATAGATAAACAGATAGATGAATGCTAGAAATAGAGGGATGGATGGGCAGATAGATGTTTATAGATAGACAGACAGATGGGATAGATAGATAAATAGATGATAGACATAGATAACAGATGGACGGATGATAGAAATAGAGGGATGGATGGACAGATAGGTGTTTATAGATAGACAGGGGACGGCGGAGCCTGGTGGGCTGCCATCTATGGGGTAGCACAGAGTCGGACACGACTGAAGTGACTTAGCAGCAGCAGATAGATGGGATAGATAGATAAATAGATGATAGACATAGATAGATAGACGGATGATAGAAATAGAGGGATGGATGGGGAGATAGGTGTTTACAGATGGATATACAGATGATAGATGACAGAGAGATATGAAGGTCTTCAGTGATCAAACCTCGACCACAAAACATGCTCAGCTCCTCTTGACACAAAGCAGCTGTTCATGGGGATGCCCCAGTCTCCGTACGTGGGGGCCTGGAGACCAAAGCTCCCAGGGACGGGGCCCCCCGCTGACGAGACATTAGGGCCTCCTGTTAGCCGTCGGCATGTTGGGTCTGCAGAGCACCCACGAGGGCAGCTGCCTCCACAAGGGAGCCCCGGTTCCCCCACTTCCTGGCCTCCCCAAAGACTCAGGGAAGAAAAACTTCTCTAGAAGGAGGAATCTATCACAACCACAGCCCGAAGCACTCTGGTCCTGTCAGAAGACAAGCCACGGGGCTAAGGCATGTGCCTACAAGGACCCCGGGCCTGTGAGCCGGTGGGTAGGCAGCAAGGGGGAGCTGCTGTCCGTGCCCGGCACCTATGACTGAGGGTGTTAGGGCAGAGAGAGCCCACTGCTCTTAGGGCCAATGGCAGTGACGCTTTTAGTCCTTTTAAGCTCTCCCGTTGGAAAAGATACATTTACTCATTTTGGGCCTATGCTTAGTCGTGTCCAACTCTTTTGTGACCCCATGGACTGTAGCCTGCCAGGCTCCTCCGTCCATGGAATTCTCCAGGCAAGAATACTGGCGTGGGTTGCCATTCCCTTCTCCAGGAGGTCTTCCTGACCCAGGGATCAAACCCGCGTCTCTTCTGTCTCCTGCATTGGACGGGAATTCTTCCAAGATCAGGTGAGATCGGGTGCGTTCAGGGTGGTATGGCGATAGATGGCAGGCCAATGAGTTACCATTGTGCCTCCATTTTAATTGGGAAAAGAAAAGAAACATGGAGATGAGTTAGTTGCCCTGGAAACACCCAGAGTTCTTACCTGGATCCTGACTGTGCAGCGGGGAGCTAGGCTTCAGCTTCAGCTTCATGGCACCTGAACGGCGTTCTTAAACTTGGCAACCGTGAGAATAGAGGAACTGTGAAGCCCAAGTGCCTGTGAGGGTGGATGCGCAGCGGCGGCCTGTCCCCTCTCTGGGGACTTGGAGAGCGTGTAATCCAGGTGTGAGCCCCCTGCCTGCGGATTGGTGCCATTTTCTAGTCTCTGGGGGCTGTGGCGAGGCCCTGTTCTTGGAGCTGACTTCTTCTCTGCACTCAGCATCATTCTTACCAATTTCTGGATTAGTTATCTGTCCCTTTTAGATAGAGTGTAAATGATGTATCAGAGGTTATAAATTACAAGTAATTGTTATATCCTAATATAAACCCCATTAAACATAAAGGGATTATCCAACTGACATTGCCTAAAGCAACAGTTCTGGGAAGGGGAGGCTGGAGGGCTACAGACCGTGGTGGCAGACTCAGACGCGGCTGAGTGACTGAACAACAGCAACCAGAGCGACAAGAGCCAACAGTTGAATGTGTGTTTAAAGAACGATGATGGAAAGCACCCAAGAAATGAAAGATAAACGTGTACTTTTAGAAGCACAGGAATGCTTTATTTTTATAATTCAAGACAATTTTTTTAATATTCTATAGTGGAAAAGTGTAATTCGAAATACGAGGCATCCCTTTATTGTATTTTTTAAAAGCTCTAATTAAAAAAATATGTGTCAGAAACCACTTTAGCTTTGCAATATTTTGTAGAAAAGAGTTGCTGATAAATCTCAACACAAGTTGAAGAAAGTAGAAAAAAATGAAATGCATAGTTGGAGATGTTCTACTCACTGCAAAAGTATCATTGGGATAATCTGGACTAATTTATCTCATTAGCAAATAATCACAACTTCTGGAACTCTTGGGAATTAACGTGGACATTTTTTCAAAGTAGTACCTCCAAATTATGTTAGCTCACAATGGAATAAATGTGATTCTGAGGACAAATTATTACAAGACCTCAGAATGGAATTAGCATTTTATCAGATTATTCAACACACGGACATGAATCCAATATCAATTGTTTGATGAAAGAGCTCTTGTTAATTCGTGTGAGGTGTGTACAGAAAATGTAAAAATCGGTGTTAATTAATGAAATATTCTTGTTTTTTAAGCAAGTTATAAAAGCATGTTCTCACATTGGTGTATCTTGGACATTTTCGTTCTGTGGAACTTCAGAACCATGGCAAGTAATTGCCTTAAAGCGACTGTAAGGAGTCCTTCCCTGACCTCTGGACCCATCATGTACTTGACCGTTCCCTGGGAAGCAAGGAGGGCTTTCTTCTCTATGTGTCCATTTTCCATGTCATGAGTCTTTTCTAGGAAAGAAGAGATTGCATTTGAAAGACACTTCTCATACAGAACGGGCAGATTTCAGAGACTTATTCAGTTCAGTTCAGTTCAGTTCAGTCGCTCAGCCGTGTCCGCCTCTTTGCGACCCCATGGACTGCAGCACGCCAGGCCAACATCACCAACTCCTGGAGTTTAACCAAACTCATGTGATGCCATCCAGCCATCTCATCCTCTGTTGTCCCCTTCTCCTCCAGCCCCCAATCCCTCCCAGCATCAGGGTCTTTTCCAATGAGTCAGCTCTTCGCATGAGGTGGCTAAAGTATTGGAGTTTCAGCTTCAGCATTAAGCGTCTGCTTCTGGAGACAGAGGAGCCTGGGCTGACAATGAGTTTCCTGTGTTTGGGATCCTGATGTACGACGGTGGCAATACCAGCCGAGACTGAGAACGCAAAAGTAGAATAAATGCTCGAGTAAAGTAGAGAAAAAGTCCCACTTTTTTAGTCCCAGGGTCTTTAACAGCAGACCCTGAAGGACATCAGGGTCCACATACGGCAAAGGGACACAGGAGGGTCAGCGTGGAGATGCAGGGAGGACGGCGTGAAGGGCCAGTGCCAGCACCGCGTCAGTGGTGGTGAGACATGGTGAACGGAATTCACCGAGGGAAGTAAACGAGCCAGGCTGAGTCGGACCGAGTGTCTTCCTGAAACCACTTCCTGAAACCACTGGGTCAGGCCCCTGGTGAAAGAGTCTGAGAGGAGAGGCTAGAGTGGAAAAGACAGGTGGGCCCATGCTCTGGCGGAGAGGAGGCCAGGTTTCCAGAGGAGGGGTCTTCCTGGGGGTGCTGGGCGGTGGATGGCCAGGGGAGGTCCTGCGGCAGGAATGCAGCAGTGCAGGCTATGGGGTGAGGGCCGCTGGCCTCCTACTTGGCTCTTGTCAGCCTAACTTCATCTGAACAGACTCTACTCCTAACCTTCACGCTAGAAACAATAGCAGGATTGGATGTACGTTCCTCCCAGAGTATAAAGCATAGACGACTCGACACTTTTTTGTGTGTGCTAAGTCACTTCAGTTGTGTCCGACTCTTTGCAACCGCGTGGACTGTGGTCCGCCCAGCTCCTCTGTCCATGGGAATTCTCTCCAGGCAAGAATACTGGGGTGGGTTGCCATGCCGTCCTCCAGGGGAACCCGGGGATCGAATTCGTGTTTCTTACGTCTCCCACATTGACAAGTGGATTCCCTACCAGTAGCGCCACCCAGAAAGCCCAGTAAAGAATACCTGTGCTTATTTTAGACTGGTGAAGGGGGGGGACATTAGGAGGCATTTCACGGTGGCTGCAGGAGGTAGAATCACACCCCCTGGCCCAGATGTCCACACCCTAGTCCTTGGAACCTGTGAGCATGTCACCCTGCATGGCAAAGGTACCCTGCGGGCTCGATTAGACTAAGATCTGAGCTGAGGAGGTCAGTCTGGATTTCCTGGGTGGACACGAAATGGTCACAGGATTCCTCAAGATCTGAGGACCTTCCTACCCGCAGAGGACCAGCGGGTGGGCGGGTGAGACGGGGTTTGGCTGCTGCGGATAAAGAAAGAAGATTAGAACCGAGGAATGAGGTGGCTTCCAGAAAGCAGAAAAGACCAGGAGGCAGGTTTCCCCCTAGCATCTAGAAGGAACACGGTCCCGCCTTTATTTTTAGCCCAGGAAGACCCACCTTGAACTTCGGAGCTCCAGAGCGGTAACATAATAAACTTGTATTGTCTGACAAGTACCGTATTTATCACAACAGCGACAGAAAACTCCCCGGGGGCTTTTTAAACACGTAGTGTGCTGACATTTGTAGTCTGGAAGTTTATGTTTGAGTACATATGTGAAGAAACTGTGTGTGTCCTCGAGCTTGGAAGGCCCTGTTGAATCACACATGGCTCTCTATGTACGACACAAAATATGGTCTCGAGATGGAAAAAGAGCAATCGCTGCTCAGTCGGAGGAGTTCTCCTTTTCTCAAGCAAGCCTAGCACCCTGCTCCCAAGCGGAGAAAAAAAACCTGCCCTCGTTTCGGGCCACCTGTGTCCCCGTCCGGTCACGTGACATAGAAAGCGCTCCTGTCCCCGAGCTAAAAATAGGCGGATGCTATCGTCTTCTGTTAATGAGCACACAGGCTGATCGGAAAGCTCGACTTTGATCTAGACTTCAGTGGCTTCACGTCTTTATAATCATTTTCCGTGAGAACTCTAGACTGACTTCCTTCTTCATTGTTTTTTTTTTTTTTCCCCCACCGAATGATCAGTACATACCGCATCTGATGCACCTATGACTATTGTTTCTTGAAAAGAAACCTTCTTTTCCCCTTTAAAGTCTTGAATCGAGTCATTCTTGTCTCTGTCTTCTTTAATACACGAACTGCCCACAAGGAACCAGAGCAGATTGCTTTCTTCCCGGGGGTCAGATTGACTCTCTCCTTCTCAGACAGGGCCCTCTCACAGGGGGTGACGGCCCTAGTTCATGTTCAGACCTTTTGTTGGGAATTTGGAACTGATTTCTCCAGATAAACACGGTAATGGAAGACGATCTGGCTGCTTTCTTCGAGTGTCTCTGAATGGCCCCCAGGTAACAGGCCCAATGCTGCCAGAGGGTCTCAGGAGGGGCGAGGACGGTGAGGAGGACCCCTGTCCTATTTCTGGGTAAATACAGTAGCCAGTATGTTGAAAAGGGCAGTTCATTTTCTTCCTCCACCAACCCCACCTTAGCTGTGGCTTTGCCCCCACAGGAAATCCAGACTCTCAAGCTCCTTCCTGTGACCTAAGACCCAGGCTCTCCAACACCCCCTCTTCAGGGGTCCCTGATGGACGTTCATCAGATCAGTGATTCCTTCAGGTGGAGCCCCTCAGGACTGTGGTCCACTCTGAGCCCATTTCTCAGCTGCCGTGGTCTGAATGTCTGAGTGCCCCCCGGGTCCCCCGCCAGATTCATAGGTTGAAACCTGATGCTTAAGGTTAGACTTCGGGAGGTGGTTGGGCCGTGAGGGTGTAGCCCCCATGAAGGGATTGAAAGTGTTGGTCGTTCAGTCGTGTCTGACTCTTTGTGACCCCATGAACCATTGTCCACCAGGCTCTTCTGTCCATGGGAGTCTCCAGGCAAGAACACTGGAGTGGGTTGCCATTCCCTTCTCTAGAAGATCTTCCCCACCCAGGAACTGAACCCAGGTCTCCCACATGACAGGCAGACTCTTTACGGTCTGAGCCACCAGGGACGTGCTAAGGGGATTAGACAAGGGTCCTTATCGAGACTCCAGAGAGCTCCCCACCCCTTCCACCAGTGGGGGCCCTGGCAGAAGGTGGAGATATGTAACTCAGAGAGACCCTCACCAGACTGCAACCGTGCTGAGACCCTGCCCTTGGATTTCCAGGCCAGAACAGTGAGGAATAAATCTCTGCTGTTCATAAGCCACCCAGCCTTGGGGCTCTGCAGTAGGAGCCCCAGTGGACTGGGACATCAACACTTAGGGGCTTGTGTGGGGTGAAGCCTAAGGGGTCTTCCACCCTGACCTCCTTGTTAGCAAGCCCAACAGTTTTAAAGGGGACAGACAGCCCATGCCGGAGGCTGTCAGATCATGGACACCAGCTCAGGGTCCCCGAGCCCTGGCTTCCTCCCAGGGACCTCACTGCTCCCTGCGGAGGCCACCTCCACCTCCTGGGACACTTGGAACACTCCCTGGCCCTGGGACCTCTTGAAGGACCCTCATGGCCTTGAATTCGGGAACCTCAGATTTGTCTCCCCTCTCTGGGACATCTTGCCATCTACATTTGGCTGAAGATAGGGAGAACCATCTCTACAGGCTTGTAGCCTGAGTAGAAGGGAAGGGAGAAAAAATGTGGTCCCACTTGATCTGCACGGTCATCTCTTCCAAAAGCTGGCTGCCTGACGCTCATCTCCGGCTTTCCTCTGGGAAGAGGAGCCATAGATACAGATATATTGAACCTAAAGAAGAATATATATCTATGGCTTCCCAGATGGTGCTAGTGGTAAAGAACCTGCCTGAAAATGCAGGAGACGCGGGAAACTTGGGTTCAATCCTTGGGTCGAAAGATCCCCTGGAAAAGAAAATAGCAGCCCACTCCACTGTTCTTGCTGGGAAATCCTGTGGACAGAGGAGCTGGGCAGGCTACAGTCCACGGGGTCACAAGAGTCAAACATGTTCAAACACACATATGCGCACACGCTCACACACACACACACACACACACTCAAGTCACTTAGTTGCATACTAGCAACTGATATAACATTGCAAATTATACTTCAATAGAATAATAAATAAATGTGGAAGATGTAATATGGAGTGTTTCCTGTACTATTTTAATATTTGATCGCCAAGAACTTTTTACTGGGAGCATCTCAAAGCTTCCGGGGTCATGCCTCTGAAGCACAAAATGTTGGGTGGGGAGGGAGGGACCCCCACGTGGGTGAAACTACTGTTTATGGTCCTGAACCTCCTCCCCTCCGGGCGACTCCAGGGCTGGCTCTGAGGAAACCTGGCTTCCGAAGGCTTCTGCAGACTCTTTCAGGGGTTCCGAACGACAGAGGGAAGAGGAGCCACAAGAGGATGAAGGAACGAGGGAATGAGGACTAGCCAAGCCCACAGGGGAGGCAGAACCCCGAGGGGTTGCAGGGAGAGGGAAATTAGGAGACCTTGCTCCACTGTTTTAGAAAAATTTAGTCACCAAGAAAGCAATTGCCATGGACTATGACCAAAATTTCAAAGGATAAGGGGTGTAAGAGATTGACTTGTGAGGTGGTTGAGATGAGATAAGTGCCCATGTGAACACAGGGGCTTGCTCTGCAGTCAGAGTCGCCAAGTGATAACAAAAGTCTCTTTTTTAACATTCAGTTGATCAGTCATGTGTCCCACTCTTTGCAAACCCATGGACGGTAGACCGCCAGGGTCCTCTGTCCATGGGATTTCCCAGCAAGAATACTGAAGTGGGTTGCCATTTCCTACTCCAGGGGATCTTTCCAACCCAGGCCTCGAACCTGTGTCTTTTGCGTCTCCTGCATTAGCAGGCGGATTCTTCACCACCGCACCACCCAGATGTTTGTAACTACTTAATTCATTATTGCCAAAATTTGTCCCTCAATAGGTGAGTGGATAAATAAGCTGCAGCACTTTTTTAATGGTGGGAAAATCTGCCCATTTAATGCAGGCGGAAGTGTCTTTCCTTATCGTAAAAATTAAGTGATATTTTTCTATACTTTGAGGAACTGAGGAAGCGCAGTCCCATCTCCTCTCAGGGGCTTCAGGCCAGCAGGCACTCGGGCCACCGGCCCGCTGCTTCTCGTGGGGATGTTCAGGCTTCCCTGAACCCGTTTCTCGGACGTGGGGCACAATCTCTGGTCTTTCCGTTCTCATCCGTGTCTTCCCAGGCAAACACCGCTTCAAATATCAAAGCAGTTATACTTTAGTTCACACTCTGAGTTCTTCTAGAATACCTCTGTCAAATAGAAAAACATATTTTCATTTTTCCAAATCACTAGCGAAAAAAATAAGTTGAAAAAGTCCCTTTTAAACCCATAATTAGAAGTACTCTGTGAGGCCTCTGCAACTTTAAAAACAAATGTTACTTTTTTTTTTTTAAAGTATTGAATTTGTCACAATATTGCTTCTGTATTATGTTTTGGTTTTTTGGCCCTGAGGCGTGTGGGATCTTATCTCCCTGTTCAGTTCAGTTCAGTTCAGTCGCTCAGTCGTGTGCGACTCTTTGCGACCCCAGGAATCGCAGCACACCAGGCCTCCCTGTCCATCACCAACTCCCAGAGTTCACCCAAACTCATGTCCATCGAGTCGGTGATGCCATCCAGCCATCTCATCCTCTGTTGTCCCCTTCTCCTCCTGCCCCCAATCCTTCCTGGCATCAGAGTCTTTTCCAATGAGTCAACTCTTCCCATGAGGTGGCCAAAGTACTAGAATTTCAGCTTTAGCATCAGTCCTTCCAAAGAACACCCAGGACTGATCTCCTTTAGAATGGACTGGTTGGATCTCCTTGCAGTCCAAGGGACTCTCAAGAGTCTTCTCCAACACCACAGTTCAAAAGCATCAATTCTTCGGCGCTCAGCCTTCTTCACAGTCCAACTCTCACATCCATACATGACCACTGGAAAAACCATAGCCTTGACTAGATGGACCTTTGTTGGCCAAAGTAATGTCTGCTTTTGAATATGCTATCTAACCGGGATCAAACCTGTAATCCCTGAAGGAAGGTAATGTCTTCACCCCTGCAGGAAGGCAGTGTCTTCACCCCGGGGCCACCAGGGATGTCCGCAAACGTTACTCTTATATTCTACTGCTTGTGACCGCAGTTCTCAGCCCAGGGGCAGGATTAGGGGAGGTCAGTGACCCCTTTCAGAGTCCCCCTTCCAGAGATGTTTCTCCCTTGGGATAGCGGGGTGGGCATTTTAATGAGCTCCACACTGAACATTCTCCGGGCTCTTTGTCCATCTCCAGTAAAACTTTGCAAGTCAATCACAGCTGACCGATATTTTGAAAATGATGTTTTAAATGGCCTAAATAATTAAGCATTGAATTCTTTTAAGAGGTGAGTTGAGTCTTCAGTGGAGATGTTTTTCCTCTTTTCCATTTCCTATGCTTCAAAATCTATTCTGGAATTGGAGCAGAAGAAATGCAAAAGCGACTAATGGAGGAAAGATAAAGTAATGAATTACTCCAAGTTTGAAAAGAACGGGGTGGATGGCAGAGTGAAGTCTGGCTGCAGGCAGGAAATGCAGGAGAAGATGGCTATCTGAAAGAGGGACGGCTGGGCTATGCCTTTGAAGAACCGCACTCACCACTTGAAAGCCTCGTGTTTCTTAAGAGGCGCAGTGTCACGGGCTAATTGTCTTAGGAGCAGACCTGAACGTCGAAGAGCAATGAATGAGCTTGCTGCTGCTGCTGCTAAGTCGCTTCAGTCGTGTCCGACTCTGTGCGACCCCATAGACGGCAGCCCACTAGCTCCCTCATCCCTGGGATTCTCCAGGCGAGAACACTGGAGTGGGTTGCCATTTCCTTCTCCAATGCATGAAAGTGAAAAGTGAAAGTGAAGTCGCTCAGTCGTGTCTGACTCCTTGTGACCCCATGGACTGCAGCCCACCAGGCTCCTCTGTCCATGGGATTTTCCAGGCAAGAGGACTGGAGTGGGGTGCCATCGCCTTCTCCAAATGAACGAGCTTAGCATCACAGAAATCAACAAGACAGCTGCTCGAATTGTCTGGATTGCACAGAAGAAAATTTGGCTTTAACTTCTAACCTGGCTTTGGATAAAAGATGTGCATTTGGCAAAATGAAAGAAATGTGAAGAGGATGCCGTTTTTGAAAACAGGGAGTGGTGATGTCACATTTAAGGTAAGGCGTAAGTAAATTTTTGGTTGTTTATTGTCGTAAGTAACTCTGACAGATGCCTTCCTGCAGGGGTCGAGTGCTCTAATGTGAGTTGGGAAGTAAAGCTCTGCTGATGTGTTGGAGAATACTATAGCTTTATAGCGAAAAGTAGTTAAATCCCATTTAACAAGGGATTCTCCTAAAATTATCACGTCAGATGGGCTTTTTCACCCAATATCTTTCCCAAGACAAGTCACTGCTCTAAACTCAGTGTGTTAAAATACAACAGTATACAAGGACTATATTACCGCTTGAGTTTGGTTTTTCTAATTTTTGCTTTAGTTTCTTATTTTGTGGGCAAAATTCCAAATGTTCCTGAGTGGCACAAAGTAAAAAGTGAAATTTCCCTCTTTCTGTAACCCGTGGGGACATTCCCAGGTGCGCAAAAATCCTTACTCAGAGATCATTATACTATGAGTTCTCTTCTGCAATATGCTCTCTTTCTTCATTTAATATCACTTACACTTTTCTCCATGTCTCGTTTTTCCAAAGGACTGAAAGATACTCTTCGGGAGGATATTCTGTAATAAATCTAACAGGCGTGTCTTCATGAGCACTTATCCTGTTTCGGATGGTTTCCCTAGTTTCAAAGAACGCTGCAGGAATATTGCAGAGCGTGAATGCACAGACTCACGTAGTTGTTCATGTAGCGGATGTAGTTTTGGAAGTAGAATTGCTAGGGCAAAGGGGACGTGCATTTTCGATAGTCGATCACCCACAGCTGTAAATTGACCTCCAAAGAGAGTGCAGCCAGATTTTCCAAAGCATGAGAGTGTTAGCTTATTTCTGGCTTTACTGAAGACTTGGTTTATCAAACTATTTTTTCAGTCCGGTAGATAAAAACCTATCTCTCATTGCAGTTTAAAGTTCCTTCATGATATCGAATACTTGTCCGCATTTTAGTGTCAGTCTGTATTTTTAACTTAAGTTTTCTCTGTGTTTTGTGAGAAGTGCTTGTGTAGAAGGGAATTAAACCTTGGTATGTTTTCTATGTTGAAATATTTTTTTGCCAAAATGGTATTTTGAATTTGTTTATGGGATTTTTCCACATGCATTAGTTTAATTGTGTGTTTCTTCTGGTGTTTGTGTAATCATGTAATGTACTAATCTTTTCTTTCCTGACTTGTGGGAGATACTGCGTTTTTAAAGCTAGTTTAATTCTGTTCTCCCACCTTTTTTTCCTCTTGCTATATTGGTCATATTTTGTTACTTGCATAAAAGACTCCCTACAACCGTATTGCTCATTTTTTTCTTTTACTCTTTCTTCCCCCAAGGACAGTTTAAGGAGTATAATAACTCCATTGCGGGCAGTGGGGTGCAGTTCACACAGGCTTTCCATTTGCTAGGCATGTCATTATCCTGATGGGATTCTCCAATTAATATGAGCACAGACCAGGGAGGCTGGGCAGCATATTTAGAAGCTGGAGGAGGGATGCAACTCAGGGACCCTGAGATCACTCAGCTTCACGTTGGTTTCTTGTTTGCAGCTCACACATGATTTCACGTTCTCATGTACTCTTTCTAGGTGAACAGTGATACTGTGTCAGTCTTAAAAGTAACTGCTGCTGTTGTTGTTCAGTTGCTAAGTCGTGTCCAGCTGTTTGCGACCTCATGGACAGTAGCCCAGCAGGCTCCTCTCTCCATGGAGTTCTCCAGGCAAGAGTATTGGAGTGGGCTGCCATCCCTTCTCCAGGCGATCTTCCTGACCCGGGGATCACACTCCGGCCTCCCGCATGCGGGCAGATGCTTTACCTTCTCAGCCACTGCCGCTGCCGCTGCTGCTGAGTCGCTCCAGTCGTGTCCGCCTCTGTGAAACCCCACAGACGGCAGCCCACCAGGCTCCCCCGTCCCTGGGGTTCTCCAGGCAAGAACACTGGAGTGGGGTGCCATTTCCTTCTCCAATGCATGAAAGTGAAAAGTGAAAGTGAAGTCGCTCAGTCGTGTCTGACTCTTAGCGACCCCATGGTCTGCAGCCCATCAGGCTCCTCCGTCCATGGGATTGCTGAAATTCTCCCTTCCTCCCTAGCTTTTTCAAGATGAATTTAGATACAGGGACAAGCTTGTTTGACACCAAATCAAGATAAGTGTTAGCTTTGGATAAAATGTTATTACGGAAAAAAGTGATGGACGGCCGAGAACGTGACTTTCCAGGCGGTAACTGAGCCTATAAACACCAGACAGACCTGCATCTTGTCAATTTCAAAAGTGGAAGCTTTGTTTTAATTACTTTCTTTGATGACTGGCAAGGTCAAGCACTGCTTTATATGTTAATGGCCTTTTGTATTTCTTGCTTGAAGACTTAAAGCTAGTCCCTTTAAAACTTGTTTTTGCAAATGGTTGCTTAGGCAATGCTTTTACCCTCTGCTGAGTGGGTGGGGTGCCTCTGTAGGCACAAGAAAGAAAGAGCTGGATGCTGGCTCTGAAGGCATGGTCCTTAGCGCACGATTACATGTGTGTGATGTTGGGAATGTCTTCACGGTACATGGTGACCATCGTGACACACGCCGACCGTTCGTTCTCACAGGTTTGGTTGAGGAACAAAAGTGATGGCAGCTGGGAAGTGGTGTTGAGCTTGTGAATCACGTGTAGATGTTACACCATAGAAAACCTGATCCATTTCCTCCTGTTGAGAATAATGATCACGTCAAACGGGCAGTAACCCTTGGGAACTCTTCTGTTCCCACAGATGTGGACTCCAAGCCTCTGCTTCTGCACCAGCCCCGGTGTTGGTCTTGACTTCCCTTTATCTCAAGGCAGGGTCTTAGGACTTTAGTCTGAATCCTAACATTTTCTCGTGAGGAAGCTTGAGCTCTCCCCATGCCCAGGAGGAATTTTCCTGAATGGATTTTCTCTGAATTCCCAGTTTTAGCAAATGCCATGGATTTTGTGAAAACTGAATTTTGCTTCCAGGTGTTTCCTGCCGGGGTGTTGCCAGGATTCTCGGTTCGGTGCCATCGCCCTCTGCTGCTTCTGCAGGCTGTAGGGTTGCTGCCATGGTTGGTGAGAGGCCCCTGTGGGGCCGGGGACCGCACCTGGTTTCCTGATCAAACACTCTCCGTGCTGTGAAGGAGTTTTCAGATATGCATCTGTAGTCAAGTGACTTTGAGCAGAGATCACCTCTGTAAGGCAGACGGGCCTCATCCCAATGGTTAAAGACTTTCCACACAAAACCAAGGTTTCCCCAGAAGAAGAAACTCTGCCCCTTTACGATTGCATTAAATTTGTAATGAATTTCAGATTTGCCAGCCTCCCACAGTCATGTGAGCAAACTCCTTAAACTCTACCTACCTACCTCCTTACCATCTATCATCATTTACCTGTCTATCATCTACCTACCTGCCTGTCATCTATGTATCTGCCTCCGTCTTCTATCTTTTTATCTGCCCACTATCTATTGATCTGGACTTCCTTGGAGGATCAGACAGTTAAAGGATCCACCTGCAAAGCACATGGATCCCCCAGAAAAGGGAATGGCAAAACGCACTCAAGTGTTCTTGCCTGGAAAATCCCACAACAGAGGAGCCCATCGGGCCTCCGTTACCTACTATCTACCTAGCTGCCTGTTGCTGCTGCTGCTGCTAAGTCACTTCAGTCGTGTCCGACTCTCTGTGACCCCATGGACGGCAGCCTGCCAGGCTCCCCCGTCCCTGGGATTCTCCAGGCAAGAACACTAGAATGGGTTGCCATTTCCTTCTCCAATGCATGAAAGTGAAAAGTGAAAGTGAAGTCGCTCAGTCGTGTCCGACCCTCAGCGACCCCACGGACTGCAGCCTACCAGGCTCCTCCGTCCATGGGATTCTCCAGGCAAGAGTACTGGAGTGGGGTGCCATTGCCTTCTCCACCTAGCTGCCTACCTATCATCTTATCTATCTACCAGCTCCTATTGGCCCTGTTTTCCTGGAGAAGCGGACTGACATTATCACGGGCAAGGATTAGCAGGTCTGGGCATCCGAAGTCCGACCTAGGCATGAGGATTTTGGTGTTGACTCTAGAACGTACCTTAAACACTTTCCAGGTGGCATTAGTGGTAAAGAACTCGCTCGCTACCGCAGGAGACATGAGATGAGGGTTTGATCCCTGGGTGGGGAAGATCCCCTGGAGGAAGGCATGGCAACCTGCTCCAGTGTTCTTGCCTGGGAAACCCCATGGACTGAGGAGCCCGGTGGGCTACAGTCCATGGGGTCGCAGAGTCAGACCTGACTGAAATGACTTAGCACGCACACACTTACCTGGTATTTTTTGCACACACATACCTGGTATTTTTTGCTCATATCCTCACAATCGACTAGTACACGTTGGTGAAAGCCAACGTGCTAAACCCGATGGGACACCGGGAAAACTGCACAACGAGCTGAGATGCGCAGTTGCCGCATCTTCAGAGCCTTGTAAATTGTGCTTTGAGTGGAATTTAACGTCCAGATAGTTAACTAACAGGACTACTCCCTGAATAGAATCAGAGTTTCAGAATGAGCCAGGTAAATAAAGCTGCTTATCTGAAGGTGCTCTGTGCGCAAGCTCCTTTGAACTTTATAAAATGTGGTAATACTTGCACTTGACTTTGTAAAACTTGATGAGGGAAGAGTTTGAAGTGAAATTCTGTCACCGTTTATTCGATATTTGATGTAAATCCAGTTCCTAGAAACCTCAGATGAATGTGGCTCGTGTATCAAAGTACTGAGTTTAATTTATTGCGGCTTTAAATACGCAGCTAGCTTACATGTGAATGAATACACATACCGAGAAAAATCTGTTCCCTTAAGAGCAGTCAAGGGACACCATTTATCAAATTTCTTGGTATGTGGAATATTAATAGCTCCAAAGCGCCAGTGTGAAATTATTTGACTTGAACTCACAAAATCGGAGTATCTTGCTATTTTTAAACAAGGTTCTAACGTCTTTTCATCTTGAATACCAGCAGTTCTCAGACTCTAGCTCTTCATTTTTCCTTTCCCGTTTCTTTTTTTTTTCTTTCTAAACAAGCTGTTTTTCTTGACATAACATGATGCTTAGAAAACTAATTTCTCTTTATCTGTGTATGAAGAATAAAAAAAGTGGATAATTGTCAAGAGAACATTTTGGGGTTTAAACTGCCCTTGGGGAAGCAATAAATTGCTAGGTATTTGTGTTTTATTTTGTTCAACATCAAAATGCATTTGTAGCAATGAATCATAGGTGAACACGCTTGGATCAGGGAAACACGGGAGGGTGTTCTGGAGAAGTTGGGTTTGCTTGGAGCCGTTGTGTTTGTTGGTGGGAGGTTCCCTGCCACGTGCCACGTGAAGCTTGGGTCTTGGCAAGGACCCTGGTCGGGCGGGCGCTGGCCTTACGGGTGTCCCACTTTGCCCCCTGCTGCTTCGGTCTGTTGAAAGATGTGTTAAGTGTCCTTAGAGGGAGGCTGATGTTCATTCCAACACGGATTGTTTTCTTTTAGTGTGGTGAGTTACATTTTAATGTTGGCAAGTTTCCACTTAGGAATTTCGATATTTGGTGCTGGGTTTTTGAAATTTTATCCCTCCATTTACTTATTATCTGTCCTTTTTTGGGGAAAAGGATATGAAGTGAGTAGGTTTCCACGACAAAGAAGGGCTTGTCGCTTTCTCAATGTCATCACCTGAAGGCCAACCACTGGCTTTAAAGCAAGCTGTCCATTGTCCATGAAGTCATTAAGATTTTCCTTTATTCTCACTTCATTTTGCAGGAGACTGTCATCAATGATTTCAAAATCTCGTTTTAGAACTTTTGCCTTTCAGATTCTGATTCTGCATGATCTTATCCTGGTGAGTTTTAGTTTCGAGGTAGATTTACCGCAGAGACACACTTTTGCAGGGGGACTTCCCGATTGGCGATGAATGAGCAATGGAAAAAACAACAGGCTCATGGCTTTTCTCTTTCTTTTCTCTAATTTTTAGTGAAGGGAAGTAATTAATGCCCTCCATCAAACCTGCCCCTCGCCCTTCTCCCCTCCCCCACCCCTCCTCCCCATGGGACCCAAGTGTGTGATGGGTTTGATTTCTGCACAAAGGAAGATTTATTGCTTTCATGTCTTTGTGATTTGGTCGCCTGTAATCTTACTCGGGACGCGAGGCAGGGCATCCTGTCCTGAAAAGCACTGTGTCTGTGTCGGGGGAACAAAGTGGCCGCCATCACCCTCTTACATCTTACGTCCCCCAGTTAAAAGTTTGGCATCTGTGATAAAAGAAGATCAAACACTCAGGACAGGAGACACTGAACACCGAGAACGTAAGGAACACAGATGAACCATCTCACGTCTTTCATATCTTCTCCATGAACCCTATGGTGACCACGACTGAAAATGCTTACCAAGTGGACACACACCTCCGTACACGGAGAATCCCAATTTTTCATTGTTTTCCAACTTCCTTAGATGTTGGACAGAATGGTTTCATTGTCACCTTGAACTGCATTTTTTGATTCATGATTTAAAGATATATACGGGTGGGTGGAGGTCATTCAGCCGCTTTTCTGAAGATGAGTCTCCCGGTGGGTCTCACACCTCGCCTGTGTCTTGGAGGCCTGCTGAGTAAGCTTGAGGTTGGCCAGAGCCCCAGTTTATATTAGAAGTTTGGCAAAGTCTTTGGTTTTCTGGCAACTCTGTTGATAATTTAACACAAACGGGCAAGTTGGTTTCCTCTTTGTGCTTGAGGTGACGGTGGGCTCTGTGTGTGGACGGGATGTGGAGATACTCATGTGCGCCACTCAGGTAAAGTTGGGGAAATCTGTGTGACATCAGTGTCCCTGCTGCGATTTCACCACTGGATGAGGGGTACAGAGCCTTGTCCCCAGGACTTCTAACCACCGTAAGCGAATGTACAGTCATTTCAATAAAAATTTTGATTAAAAAACCAAGTTAACCTCATCTCCTAAATACACTTTCCAAATCTCTAAATGTTAGCACAGCAATGGGATCAGATGGAAAAGTGAAATGGTGCCCTTGGTTATTTTAACTGTGGATAATGTTTTCCACACTGCTCCACCGATAGGCATAAAAATTGATTATCACGCTCGGTTAGGCGAAGGATGGCATCCTGTGGCTGTCCTGGGACAGACGAATGAAACGATGTGAACATTTAGAGCTGTGCCACCGAGGCCTTTTTACTTTTTCTCTCTGACTATAAACATAAACACTGAGGCCATTTCATTTTTCTCTATTTATAGAAAATTGGGAAAATAAAATAAGGCACAAAGAAGAAAAAAATCTGTAACACCCGGGCTCAGATTTAACCACAGATGACATTGTTATAGTTCCACCAGACTTGTGAACTATTCAAATATATGTTTACATATAACAAGTATTCTTCCATTTTCTAGGACACTCTTACAAACAACATTTCCAAGACTATAAAAAGTACATTTGAAATATGCTCATACAAATCTGATACTCTGCCCACAGACACCAATACGGCACCAAGTCAGGGTCCAGGCTGGTCAGCCAGCATCTTTTTATGGCCATGCCCTGCTTAATGAGACCAGTTATGAAATATTCTGAAAACCATTTACAGATTGTAGTATTTGATTAACCATGTATTTGATGTTGGGTAGGCAAGTTGTTTTGAATTTTTCATTATGATAAACCATGCTGTAATGGAAAATTTTTTGCATAATTTCTCTTCTGAATTTGGGGTTCTTAAAGGTCCGTCTAGTCAAGGCTATGGTTTTTCCAGTGGTCATGTATGGATGTGAGAGTTGGACTGTGAAGAAAGCTGAGCACTGAAGAATTGATGGTTTTGAACTGTGGTGTTGCAGAAGACTCTTGAGAGTCCCTTTGACTGCAAGGAGATCCAACCAGTCCATTCTGATGGAGATCAGCCCTGAGATTTCTTTGGAAGGAATGATGCTAAAGCTGAAACTCCAGTACTTTGGCCACCTCATGCAAAGAGTTGACTCATTGGAAAAGACTCTGATGCTGGGAGGAATTGGGGGCAGGAGGAGAAGGGGATGACAGAGGATGAGATGGCTGGATGGCATCACTGACTCGATGGATGTGAGTCTGAGTGAACTCCGGGAGTTGGTGATGGACAGGGAGGCCTGGCGTGCTGCGATTCATGGGGTCACAAAGAGTCAGACATGACTGAGCAACTGAACTGAACTGAGGATAGATTCCCAGAAGTAGAATTAATATGTGAAACTACATGACTTTTTCAGGCTGTTAATATGTAAATCGCATTCCAAGAGGGCATCAGTCTTCAGATATTCACAACTGTATAGGTTCCCTACAGTAGGCAACCTCTCTCAACTTTTCTGATGTTACAGATAAAAGTCGGTATGTCATTTTAATGTTCAGGGAAGGCAAACATTTTTCTTATACGTTTGTCAGCCACGTGAATTCCCTCTTTTGTGAT
This sequence comes from Bubalus bubalis, assembly GCF_019923935.1. Taxonomy (NCBI): domain Eukaryota; kingdom Metazoa; phylum Chordata; class Mammalia; order Artiodactyla; family Bovidae; genus Bubalus; species Bubalus bubalis. Next base: position 2,312,430 of record NC_059169.1, read on the forward strand.
TTGCTTGCTTGTGCACTTTGTTTGTTGGGACAGGGACCAAATTGTGCAACCCTGATACGACTTGTCACTAATAAAGAACTACTCGGGGTTTGCTTTGTTGAGCATTTTAGGACTTTGTAGTAGTTAAACACGTGAGATGTTCTGGGACATCATTACTTTCTTCATAACGCTTAGTTTTTATCTTTATTACTATTTCAATTTTGAGATGAAATCCAGTGCAAAGGGGGGTGAAGGATGGTTTGAAACCCAAAGCACTGGAGTGGATTGCAGGGCCGGGTCTCAGGTCATACGGATCGAGGAGAAGTACCGGAGAGAACAAAAGTTACAGTCTGCCTCCCCGAGGCTCCTTTTCCTGCATCCTGCTTAGTTCTAACCCCCCGGGGTCCCCAGGCTCTGCCTCCTCACTTCCTGTTTTGCAAATCTGTTCTTCGACACTGTTCATCTCTAAGACATGGGATTTTAAAACATTGCTCTTTTTTTTAAAGGAAATTTTGCGTGATGATATCGTTCAGAAAAATTTCAATTCAATACACTTAAATTCAAATAAATCCTTCAGATAAATTGTAGAAATGCTGTCAACTCTTAGGCAGCAGCCGGGAAACAAGCAGACCTTGAGGCTGCTTCTGTCCCCGGGTCAGCCGTCAAGTGCGGTCACTTTTCAAAACGACTGGAGTTAAGTGAGGAGCAGTGCCCTGAGGACGGAAAGACGGCTCTACATGTTGAGGCTTCAACTCTGGACACAGCGTTAGTACGCTGTGGTCATCGGATACCAGGAGAAAGAATCTTTTAAACCAGGTTTATCTATGCCTGAATCATGTCTCTATTTTTGGATCAAAAATAAATTAAACAAATGCTTAGTTCCATGTAAATGGGGGCACTTGGAAAACTGTGGTTTTTAACTCTGGGTTCGTAAAAGTTTGTGGTTCCCTTGTGATTGCATCACTCATCAGCTTCAAAAGCTGTTCCCACGTTTTTCGTGGCGCCTCCAGAAAGTACAATGGATGAACTTTCACCAGTTGGATGGAATTGCGGAAAATACGGCATGTACGATTTCTAAGGAGATGATCATCCTTCTACTTGGATTTTCCCCATGGAGTGAATTGATGGAAAGAACGATGTCTTTTACCTCCTGGCTTCTTCCTAAACATCCTTCAAGTCTGCTGGGAGGCGTCGCTTCCCTAGCCTCTGGGATGCCGGGGCTGGCTCCGCTGTGCCCTGGTCTCAGGGCTGTCTGTCTGTCTGCATGACAGCCCATAGGAGGCCGTGTAGTGAAGGTTTGGGGGTGTCTGTGCTTCACCTGCTGTGTCCCCACTGTCTCCGGGGCTGTATCATCTTCCCTGCTCATCCCTGGACCTCTGAGCGATGCTGGCATTCATGGAGCACAGGAAAAATATTTCACCAATGGATCAGTGAGTGAACGGAGAGTCCTCCTAACCTCTAGAGCTGGTATGTGGCCGTTGAGACCCGCCACCCCCCACCACCAGTCACAATCCTACCCAGCCTGGCAGGAGAGCAGCTCCCAAGACCAGGCCTTCCCCGGCGGTAGACACAGCTCACCCAGCGATGCTGCCCTCCTTGCCTGTTTTCTCACCCAGAACAGGTTCCGCTTTCTCTGGGGCAACCCACTTATTGACCTTAGATGCCAGCCTCCACCCATGGAGGACATCCCTGGTGGCTCAGATGGTAAAGCATCTGCCTAGAATGCAGGAGACCCGGGTTTGATCCCTGAGTTGGGAAGCTCCCCTGGAGAAGGAAATGGCAACCCACTCCAGTACTCTTGCTTGGAAAATCCCATGGACGTGGGATCCTGGTGGGCTACAGTCTGCTGTTGCTGCTGCTGCTAAGTTGCTTCAGTCGTGTCTGACTCTGTGTGACCCCATAGACGGCAGCACACCAGGCTCCTCCGTCCCTGGGATTCTCCAGGCAAGAACACTGGAGTGAGTTGCCATTTCCTTCTCCAACGCATGAAAGTGAAAAGTGCAAGTGAAGTCACTCAGTTGTGTCCGACTCTTAGCGACCCCATGGACTGCAGCCCACCAGGCTCCTCCATCCATGGGATTTTCCAGGCAAGAGTACTGGCGTGGGGTGCCATCGCCTTCGCTGGGGCTGCAGTCCATGGGGCCGCAAAGAGTTGGACCCGACTGAGTGACTTCACTTGCACTTTCACTTTCACCTTCCATCCATGGATATTTTTATTTAAAAAATTGTGTTTTGGGTAGGGAAATACTTTCCATCTTTTATCTGGAAGGACAGATCCTGGAGCGTGTCACCAGCAGGGCTGGGTGGGAAGAGCTCGGTCCCTCTGTCTCTCTGCGCACCGCGTTTCTATCCTGGACGATGTGTCGGGGTGGCGTTCTCACTAACACCATCATCCCTATTGTTCCAGAGCACCAACCCCTAAAGCAAAGAGATCCATGCTTGTTGTAGCCACAACATACTCATTCTTCCCTGTGAAATCTGTTTGTGCAGATGCTTGCAGTGTTTTTGTGGTGATCAAGCAAGATTTCCAATGGTGAATTTTCAAGTTGATGATATAAATGTATAATTAGTTAATTTTCTTTATTGTTCAAGCTATGTTCTTTCCGAGTCCTCAGTAGCTAGCAAGGTTTTCTTGTCATTCCTGAGTGATACTGAGCAGCTATCTTTTGCATGGTTTTTCCAGGGGTCATGTATGGATGTGAGAGTTGGACCATAGGGAAGGCTGAGCACCAAAGAACTGGTGCTTTCAAGTTGTGGTATTGGGGAAGACTCTTAAGAATCCCTTGGACAGCAAGGAGATGAAGCCAGTCCATCCTAAAGGAAATCAACACTGAATATTCACTGGAAAGACTGATGCTGAAGCTGAAGCGCCAATACTTTGGCCTTGATGCTGGGAAAGACTGAGGGCAGGAGAAGAAGGGGACAACAGAAGATGGGATGGTTGGACGGCATCACCGACTTGATGGACATGAGTTTGAGCAAGCTTCAGGAGACAGTGATGGACAGGGAAACCTGGGGTGCTGCATGCAGTCCCTGGGGTCACAAAGAGTCGGATATTACTTAGCAACCAAATAACAACAACTATATTCTGCATAAAAAGGTACACAGGTGATTTCTTTCTGACGGTGTGAAGGACTGGTGGAATCAACATCCACAGAAGCCCACTTAGCTTATGAAGTGGAGGTGAAGTTTTCTTTTCCTCATTTGGAAACCAGGGAGACTGCACAAATGAAGCTGATAGTTCTGTCTGGACAATATCAAAACGTATCAGATCCACTGGTTTTGCCTTAGAGGTAGGGTGGGGCTAGAGAGTCTTACAGCACAAGACACTTTTTATTTGACTGTTAATAATTTATCATCAGCATCCCAGTTGTCTTTGCCTTTTGAATAAACCTATTCCAGGCAGACAAGGAGTTGTTGGAATATGCAGATGGATGTCGGCCTCCTGAGATGAAAAGCTGCAGAGACGTTTCTGGGTTCTTTATGCCTTCCCGTGGATTTTGGTTTCCATCTGGTCTAACTTGGCTTCAGCCTGAGTTACTTCTTTCTCGAGCAAATATGATGGTGATGAATTCTCCCAGCTTTTGTTTGCTTGAAAACGTCTTACTTTTGAAAAGCATTTTATTTTTGAGAGATATTTTCATTGTTGTAGAATTCCGGGTTGACACTTTCTTTCTTCCATCCTTTATATTGTCATTCTATTGATTTCTGGGCTCTGTTTAGTTTTTCCTGATGAGAAGCCTGTCATCAATACATCACTGTGTCCCTGTAGGCGACGTGAATCTCCTCCATGGCTGACTTTCAGATTGTCATTTGGGATGTCCCTGGTGGTCCAGCGATTAGCCTCCAAACTTCCAATGAGAAGGGCATGGGTTTGATCCCTGATCTGGGAAGTAAGATCCCATATGCTTCATGTGCTGCCAAGGAAATGTATTTTAAAATAAAAAAAAAAAATAATTAAAAAAAAAATCTTCAACTCTGTGGTGGTTATGTACCCTGGTATGATTTTTTTTTTTTTAATGTTTTCTACCCCAATCTCTCTGTCTTCTCCTTCTTGATTCTAGTTTCATGTATGTTACAATGTGTGATATCGTCTCAGGGGACACTAAGACTCTGTTAGGTCTTATTTCCCCTTGTTTCAGCAGGTTAAAAAAATTTTTTTTTTCAAGTTTGTTTATTTTTCTTCTGTCGTATCTGCTCTGCTGTTTAGCCCATCAGTGGATTTTCCATTTCAAATACTGTGCTTTTCAGCTCTGGAATTTGCACCTTCACAGGTTCATTTCTCTGATGGGATTCTCCCGTGCTCACTCATAACCGTATTCTTCCTAAGGTTTTGAACGTCCTCACTCCATGTGTTCTAGGGGCCTTCTTTCTGCACCATCTCAGGGGTCTGTTTACACTGGCTTCCTTTTCTCTTTATTAAATCGGATGTGCTACTTCTTTTCAGGTCTAGAAGCTCTGGATTGGATGACAGAAGCTGTGGCCAGTCCCTGTCAGGGAATCTGGTGTTTTTCATTTACACTATTTTTATTTAACTCTTGTGCCCGCCCTCTCGTGAGGTGAGGTTGGTCACCTCACCAGTGAGCAGTTTGAAGTAAAAGAAAGTGAAAGTGTCAGTCGCTCAGTCGTGTCTGACTCTTTGCAACCCCATGGACTGTAGCCCACCAGGCTAGATTTCTCCAGGCAAGAATACTGGAGCAGCTTGCCATTCCCTCCTCCAAGGGGTCTTGCCCACCCAGGGATCGAACCCGGGTCTCCTGCATTGCAGGCGGATTCTTTACCATCTGAGCCACCAGGGAAGCCTCAGTTCACAGATGAGCAAACTGAACCTTGAGCTTGAGGAGAAGCTGCCTGGTAGCTGGCACTGGCCCAGGGGGTGAAGGTGCCACTCCCAGGAAGGACTCGCACTGTTACGGGGTCAGCTACACTGGAAAAGACCTGATGCTGGGAAAGACAGAAGGCAGGAGGACGAGATGGCTGGATGGCCTCGCCAACTCAAGGCACATGAGTTTGAGCAAGCTCCGGGAGCTGGAGATGGACAGGGAGGCCTGGCGCACCCGTGGTCCATGGGGTGCAAAGAGCCGGACACGACTGAGCGACTAAACAACATCAGCAACAGCACATTTGCCCGTTAGAGCTGCCTCTCCCGTCCTCCTTGGTTTTGCCGTGCGGGCCGAGCGCCTACTTTTTCCGAGAGGCCGGGCCTGCGAGGCCCTCTGCTGTCCAGGGGCCGCAGGCGGGACGCGGACCTCACCCCGCAGTTTCTGCCAACCGTGGGGCTCCAGCCGCTGCGTCGAGCCTGCCCGCCTGTCGAATAAGGCGGCCAGCTCCCGGGCTGCTCAGTAACCCCCAGGGTCTCGCTGAGGGGCCGCGATCAGCTGAGGTGTTTACTTGTCTGAAAATGTACCAGGCTATAAATAGAAGCTGTTCCCAGTCTCCTGCGATCCTGGGCTGGTTCTTCCCTTATTTCCTTCCCCCGTTTGTCAGCTTTAATAAAGAGGAACGAGAGGAACGGGGGACGCAAAGCCCACTCAGTGCGCTGATTTCAGATCCACAGCGAGCGCGTTCGCGTAGCTTCTCGCAGACTCTGCGGCAGGGCTCCTGGGCCGCCGGAGAGGAAGCTGACTGCAGAGGGGACACTCGGCCCTCGAGGACCCTGGTGTGGAGCGAGTCCAGCGCGGCAGCGTCAACCGGGGGCGCCCCCGGGTAGGTCCTGCCGCTGGCACCCAGCACGCCCAGGCGGCTCCAGGTCTGCTCCATCCTCGACGTCCCCCAGTCTTGGTGGAGGAGACCGTCTTCCTGTAGACTGGGACCCGGCAGCTGCAAACTCTGTGGGGTTTTCTCTTTTCTGCTCAGGTTTCCCTCCGTAGGGCGCACAGGCTGTTCTCTGAATGGACGCAGAATTCATTCCCAAAGGGGAGCGATGCACTGGGGACCGCCTCCCCCCGCCATGGTACTTGCCCCATTTTATACTTGCAGAAATGGAAGCAAAAGGGATTAAGTAACTAATCTAGGCTCATGCACCAGTCGCTGTTTTAGTCACTAAGTCATGTCGGACTCTTTGTGACCCTATGAACTGTAGGGCACCAGGCTCCTCTGTCCATGGGATTTTCTCGGCAAGAATACTAGAGTGGGCAACCCGGTATTTCCTTCTCCAGGGGATCTTCCCGACCCAGGGATTGAACCCACCTCTCCTGCTGGGCAGGTGGGGCTTTTTTTTTTTCCCCCACCACTGAGCCACCTGGGAAGCCCCAGACTCACACACTAGGGAATATCCTAGCCAGGTTTCCAGCTGACCTGCGTCATCTTCCACTTCTCGTGCTCGGGGCTGACCGTCTCCAAAGGGACGCTGGGAAAAGCCAGGACTGAGAAGCCTGCAGTGAGTCCTGTGGGCCTCAGCAGTTTCCGAAACGCAGAACAAAGCGAGAGCAGCGCTGCCTGGGGCGGAACCCAGGGCCGAGAGTCCAGAGAGGACAGAAGCGCTGGTTCCGAGGTCGTCTGTGGCCGCCCCGGAAGCCCTTGTGTTCATGGTCTCTCTCCCTCCGCCCCGCAGCTGGAGGGCAGCTGATGGGTGAGGAAAACGAGAAGCAAGAAAAGAACAAAGATCCGAGTCTGGCTTCCGAGTTCCCCTGGATGGAGCGGGCTTAAGGGCCGGCTCCCTCTCTCCCTGGGACCCCGAGGCCCTGAGAATTCAGCTCCTTCCGTCTGTTTACACCCCCATCCACGCACGATGCCTCACCAGAGGGTCTGCCCCGTCTCAGGCCGCTGGGTGGGAGCACAAGGTAGATCCCCAGCGTTCTGGAACCTTCTTTCTTTGTCCGCCCCCCTTCCCCGCCTGCCCCCAAGTGCCTGGACCAACGGTGCTCTGGTCCCAGCTTCCTTCCTGCAGCTCCTGCTTCCGAAACCCAGGCCTGAGTGAAGGGGAGGGTCTCTGGGAGCTCCCCAGGCAACCTGGAGGCACAGTTACGACACCCCTTAGACCCCGGGGAGGACATACCCAGGACCCAGGGGGAGGGGAGACACCTGAGACTTACGCCCGTGACAGAGCCAGAGCAGCGCGAGGTAGCGTCCTGTTCAGGCTCCTCCCACCGAGGCTCGCGCCACACGTGAGCGCTCCATCAGCCAGAAGAGCGTGTCGGGCGGAGGTACAGCTTCGGGGAGCCGTTTCGCGCAGCAATCGCGCTTCTGTCTCCGCTGCCTCTTGTTTGTTTTTGCTCCGAGCATGCAGTGGTCTTTCAGGCCCAGGTCCTCCTTCCCCGAGACATCCTTTGACCTGTGACTGGGGAATTTTAAAATAATACAAGTATCACTTCCTCTCTTCCACTTAAAATATCGCAGCGTATCACCCTCGTCTCCAGGATGAAGTCCAGACTCCCCGCTGACTCTCTGGACTCTGGCTCCCTGGCCGACTCCGTGAGTGTCAGTCGCTTAGTCATGTCCGACTTTTGCGACCCCATGAACTGTGGCCCACCAGGCTCCTCTGCGCGTGGGATTTTTCCAGGCAAGAATACTGGAGTGGGTTTCCTTCTCCCCACCCAGGGACTGAACCCTGGTCTCCTGTGTTGCAGGCGGATTCTTTACCGACTAAGCCACTTGGGACTCTGGCCAGCTCAAGGCCCCGTTGTCCTAAAGGGCATCGGATGTTCTTCCCAGCATTTTGTGTCTTGACAGAAGCTGTTCCTTTGTGTCCTTCCCTTTTACGTTCAGGATGTGAAAGTCTGCTCGTCCTTGAAAACCCCCCTGAGTACCAGCTCCTCCAAGAAGTGTTTCCTTCCTTCCTCAGAGGGAATTGACTACTTTGTCTTTTGTGGCTGGAATTTGTCCTAGTCCTTCTCAGGGCACTTATTACACAATGTTGTGGTAATGTGTGCACGTCTCTGCTTCTGTTTACTGTAAGCTCCTGAAGGTCAGAGTCCCTGGTGCCTGGCACGGGTGTGGGAACCTCTACATTGCTCAGAAGTCACCCGTTCGTTCATGTTCGTTTCCCTGGTGCCTGGAACAAGTGCGGAAACCTCTCAATTCTCAGTGGATTGCATGCTGTGTCATGTGTGGCTTCTAGAGATGGGGTGGGGGCGCTGCTGGCGGGGGTGGAAGGCAGGACCTTTCTTCCCAGAGCCAGACGAAAAAAAGGAATGAGAGGGAAGGGCCTGTCTTTCTCACCCCAAGACTTCTTTTTAAAAGAAAAAAAATTTTTGACAGCAAAGTCATCAAGAAAGAATTACGTTTAAAAATCTCTGGGTTCTAGTGTGAGACTGGAGTGGCCATCAGGAAGAAAAACTGTCCTGGGAGAGCAGAAAACAGCAAGAGCAGTCAGACACTGGACCTCAGGTGTACGTCCACTCTACGATTTTACAGACGTCATCCCACTCAGTGGCTGCTCCGTAAAGACAGTTATTCCTTCTCACCATCATCATCATCATCAGTAAAGGCATTAATTGCCTGAATTGCTTGATCACCAGCGTAGGTGCCATATTCACTAAATTCTCTAAAGGCATGTTGATGTTGGATAGAAACCAATGCAATACTGTAAAGCAATTATCCTTCAGTCAAAAATAAATAAAAAAAATTCTCTCAAGGCAGAAATAAAAATATGATGCAAAGAAAGTTTCCAGATGAATGCTCAGAGAAAAGGCCTTTTGTCTGCCACATGCAACGTGTCTTGGGCAAATGCAGAAGAGAAGGACATGGTGTGTCATTTGAGGGGAAACTGAGAGATGAGTGCATTCATTTGACTGGGACAAACGATTGGGATTCACATGGCAAGCAGATACAGTCGTGTGGGACCTAAAATGCCAAGCTCAGGCTTAAACTCTGCCCTGGTTCTGTAACTGTTCATCTCTGGTGATTTAGTGGTTAGGATTCAGCATTCTCAGTAACTATTGGAGATGATGAAATCAAAGTCACATTTTAAAAGAATTGGTATCAGCCAGTGGGACACTGTGGGAACGAGGATTTTCTGGGGACAGGCGTAAGTGATGGTGGCAGCCTGGTGTCAGTTGGAGCAAGGGGGGGACAGTGAGACGCGCCCCTGATGTGGATCCCAGACCATCTCCTCCTCTCTCGCAGTGAGACTGGCTGACACTCTTCAGCTCCCCCAGGCTTTGGTTTCTAACCTGTAACATGCTGGGCAAGATTGAGGGCAGGAGGAGAAGGGGCGACAGAGGAGGAGATGGTTGGATGGCATCAGCGACTCAGAGGATACGAATCTGAGCAAACTCTGGGAGATAGCGAAAGTCAGGGAAGCCTGGCATGCTGCAGTCCATGGGGTCGTAAGAAGTCGACCACAGCCAAGTGACTGAACAATAACAGCATTAATGTGTTGGGAAGCAGCCTCAGAAACCCCTTTGAACCTTTCAGATTAGCAGTCTGTATTTTTGTGGTTCCAGAGACACATCCTTGAGGACAAGGATGAAGGGAGACTCAGCAGGGACTTGGAGAGGCTGAGCCCCAATGGATGAGAAGATGGAGATGGTGTCTGTTGAGGACCCACATGCAGAGATGCTAAAGCGATGGCATTGTAGGAAATCAAACAAGCAGCTCTGAATGGCAGACCTGGGCCGGCTTCCCTTCCAAAGGCTTCTTGGAGGTAGATCCTTAAGTGAACTTGGAAGGAAGGGAGGAGGAGGATTGGTTGGTGAAATGGTGAACAAACAAAACAAACCAGACGGGCTTACATCTGTGCACGGGGAGCTCGCCCACTCCTGGGTGTGCTTCTTCGTCTGCCTCCAGGGGGCTGCCTCCAATGAGGCGGGTGCCGTATTAGAGACGAGAAAGGAAAGAAAATGAGGAGGAGGGGGGCTGCTTCTGAGGCTGCGGCTGGGGCAAGGCTGCAGTAATTCGTGTGTGAGACGGCAAGAGAAGCAGGAGGCAGGATCAGATCCAAGAACCACAGGTTGTCACATCCAGGCTCAGGAGATGCCCGTTGGAGCTGTGTATGGTCCGTCCCTCTGCTGGGTGCTGAGCAGGGATGCAGTCCAAGCTGGAGATGTTGAGACGTCACCGAGCTCCCGGCCCTTCTGCTGTGCGTGAGAGCAGCAGCCGATGCTGAGAAAATGCCTTGAGGCCAGTGTGATGACCGCCATGTGGATGATGACGTGACATCGGCCCGGGAACCACCGTGAACACTCAACAAAACCTCAGCCCCGATGCTCCTGCATCCTGGCGGGTCCTCCCCCTCATTGATGAAATACCCGAGCAGTTGGGCATTTTGTTCTTTTGTTGGGGCGTGTGTGTGTGCCAGGTTGCTTCAGTCGTGTCCGACTCTGTGCGACCCTATGGACTGTAGCCTGCCAGGCTCCTCTGTTCATGGGATTCTCCAGGCAAGAATACTGGAGTAGGTTGCATGCCCTCCTCTAGAGGATCTTCCCAACCCAGGGATCGAACCTGTGTCTCTTAGGGTCTCCTTCATTGGCAGGCGAGTTCTTTACCACTAGTGACACCTGGGAAGCCTTGTTTTGTTGGAGATGTTTGCCCAAATTGCCTTACTTATGCACTGTTAATAAAAGTAAGAGAAATAATGTAATTTGGCTGAGTTGAGCTGTGTCATCTAGTCGCTCTCTACATCACAGAAATGATCCTCTGCACTTTCCCTAAAGTTTGCCTCAAGAGCCCTTGGACATCGTGGACTCATTGGGAACCACAGCTACACCCCATCAAAGGGTCATCCCAGAGGCACCACTCAGCAAATTCTATGCACACCATGTGGGCGACACTCTGCCATGTAGAAGGAGAAATAATTAACCAAGGATGTGTCCACATTAACAAAGGCAGAATTATACTAGCAAGGAAGGAGGAAAAATAGATATTGGGTAGGCAGGTAATAGTATCTTTGAAAAGAATTACTGAAGATTGCATATAGATTTTTATATACACATTATATAACATACATGGGCTTCCCTGGTGGCTCAGACGGTAAGGCGTCTGCCTGCAATGTGGGAGACCCGGGTTTGATACCTGGGTCGGGAAGATCCCCTGGAGAAGGAAATGGCAACCCACTCCAGTGTTCTTGTCTGGGAAATCCCATGGACAGATTTGTAGCTTGGTTGGCTACAGTCCAAGAGGTGGCAAAGAATCAGACACGACTTAGTGCCCAAACAGTGACAACATGAAATGAGAAATGTAAGAGATACCATGCAGATGGATAGATGGGCTCAATAGGAAGCAACCAAAAGCCTCTAAAGTTAAGAGTCTGGCTAGAGAAGTGGTAAAAATCCACACGATATGATATGATTTAATCCTTACACACCAGGCAGGAGAAGTGTATTTCAGACTTGGCAAAACTTCATAAGGCATTGCAAAATGAAAAGTGAACTAGACTCCATACGTGTGGAAAGAGATCACGCAGGAAGAGAAAAGCTAACACGTGTGTGTGTGAACACAGAAAAATGCCCAGGAAGACGCACAAGATGCTGATGGAAATTATAATGGCAGGGAATGGAATTATGAGCATCGGAAGATTAGGGAAGTGTCTTTTGTGTTTTTATGGGTTTTCCAAGGTTTCTCCATCAGATAGATACTACTTCTGTAATCTAAAAATAAAAAGTGATGAAAAAATAAAGATGTGAGTTTACCTTTTCCTGACAGAGTCCCAGGGAAATGAGTCGCTTCATGGACTGGGGTCAAAGCAACATAAACCTGCCTTCTGGGTTCGGAGAGTTTATGTTCAAGGAGTTCAGGGCTTATTTGTGGTCAACAAGCTTCATGGCTTCCTGCCAGATGTTCTCAACCGTCCACATTTGCTTTCCAGGCAGGTAAACAGATGAGAATTAATGTGCTCTGGTCTGTTTTTCATTTAGTTTTACTCTCATAATTGTATTAATTTTTAAAGCACTTGTTTAAAATTCATGCTAGGAACATATTGATCTTAAATTTCACTGTTCCCCGTGAAACGGTAGGTTTTTTTGGGTAACTTTTCATTTGAAAACTTTTCCTTGGCAATTGTAATTAACACTGAGAAAAAGTTGCATTTCTTAGGGGAAAATCCTCCTTCCTAAAATGAGTGTGCTCTTGATTCCTTGCAGAGCACACAGCACAGAGTGTGCTGGGAGGGGATCTATATTTGTGTTCCGTGGGCATCCGTGTTTGGATGACGCACGTCCTAATAAGGGCATCCCAGAGCTTCGTGACCGGCAGGAGCCCTTCTGTTCCCGGTGTTTCAAGTGCTGCTGACGGAACGCTGAGAGGGACCCCCCCCCCGGGGGTCTCATAGGGGCCGCTGAGCCCGTGCTCGCTCACGGTCAGCTGCCACCAAACGGCCTTGTAAGCAAAGCAAGAGGCTCTGTTCTCTCCCCGAATGCCTGGGCCAACTCCCCGGAGACAGACCAGCAGGTTGAAAGCTCACTCTGGGGAATCCCAGGGCTCTGCCTCATTTGTTCAGTGTGGAGTATTTCTACATCCCAGGTTAGGGACCCTTTCTAGAAAAATGCCCTTGAACTATGCTGGGCTACTGTCATATTTAATTTTATTTTTCAATTACTGTGTCTGTCTTTCCATTGTCCTCCTGGGACAAAAAAGAGAAAATGACCAGATGACATACAGGAAGACGGGGGTTGGTTGAGACCCCAAATGAGACAGCCCTTTATATCCAAGCAGCCTTAAAAAAATTTTTTTTTAGTTAATTGATTTTTAGTGGAAGGATTATTGCTTTACAATATTGTATTGGTTTCTGCCAAACCTCAACATGAGTCAGCCACAGGTATACACGTGTCCCCTCCCTCCTGAACCTCCCGCCCACCTCCCACCGCAGGCAGTCTTTTATTAGCTGAGACAGGCATGAAATAGAGGGAGAAAAGTCTTATTTTGAGGGAGGCTGATATAGAACACTGGCTTTGGAGTTAAAGATGGATTCACTCATCGAATAAAGGACTGTTCGGCAGTTGCAGTGGGTCAAGCACATTCCTGGGATGTGGGGACACAAACAAGCTAAAACCACCCCCCAAAAAACGTGTACAGCTCAGATGTGGCAGAAGAAGCAGACACAAAATAAGATGACTTCAGGTTAACAAGGGTGAGGATGAAGGGCAGGCCCCGGTGCAGAGCGGAGATGCTGAACCAGGTGGTGGGCGTGGTGGCTGCAGGCAGGACAGGCAGGGACGGCTCTGTGAGAACGTGACCTTTGGGCTGGGACGCTTACCACCGGTTGCGGCCGGCGTGGAAAGATCTGGAGGAGGGACACTCCAGGCAGAGGGAAGAGCAAGGCGAAGGTACGAGGGGGAAAGGGACCTACCTGCTGGGAGGACCGAAAGAGAATGGGACAGTTTTTAGGGCCCTTTTGGCAACAAGATGAATTCGGCTGAGCACTGAAGAATTGATGCTTTTGAACTGTGGTGTTGGAGAAGACTCTTTTTTTTTTTTTTAATTTTATTTTGTTTTTAAAATTTACATAATTGTATTAGTTTTGCCAAATATCAAAATGAATCCGCCACAGGTATACATGTGTTCTCCATCCTGAACCCTCCTCCCTCCTCCCTCCCCATTCCATCCCTCTGGGTCGTCCCAGTGCACCAGCCCCAAGCATCCAGTATCGTGCATCGAACCTGGACTGGCAACTCGTTTCGTACATGATATTTTACATGTTTCAATGCCATTCTCCCAAATCTTCCCACCCTCTCCCTCTCTCATAGAGTCCATAAGACTGTTCTATACATCAGTGTCTCTTTTGCTGTCTCATACACAGGGTTATTGTTACCATCTTTCTAAATTCCATATATATGCGTTAGTATACTGTATCGGTGTTTTTCTTTCTGGCTTACTTCACTCTGTATAATAGGCTCCAGTTTCATCCACCTCATTAGAACTCATTAAAAAAAAAGTATTCTTTTTTAATGGCTGAGTAATACTCCATTGTGTATATGTACCATGGCTTTCTTATCCATTCATCTGCTGATGGACATCTAGGTTGCTTCCATGTCCTGGCTATTATAAACAGTGCTGCGATGAACATTGGGGTACACGTGGAGAAGACTCTTGAGAGTCCCTTGAACTGCAAGGAGAAGAGTACTGCAGAAGGCACTGGCATCCCACTCCAGTACTCTTGCCTGGCAAATCCCATGGACGGAGGAGCCTGGTAGGCTGCAGTCCATGGGGTCACTAAGAGTCGGATACAACTGAGCAACTTCACTTTCACTTTTCACTTTCATGCATTGGAGAAGGAAATGGCAACCCACTCCAGTGTTCTTGCCTGGAGAATCCCAGGGATGGGGGAGCCTGGTGGGCTGCCGTCTATGGGGTCGCACGGAGTCGGATACGACTCAAATGACTTAGCAGTAGCAGTGGACTGCAAGGAGATGCAACCAGTCCATCCTAAAGGAGATCAGTCCTGGGTGTTCATTGGAAGGACAGATGCTGAAGCTGAAACTCCAATACTTTGGCCACCTGATGTGAAGAACTGACTCATTGGAAAAGACCGTGATGCTGGGAGGGATTGGGGGCAGGAGGAGAAGGAGATGACAGAGGATGAGATGGTTGGATGGCATCACCAACTCAATGAACATGAGTTTGAGCAAGATCCGGGAGTTGGTGATGGACAGGGAAGCTCAGCATGCCGCAGTCCATGGGGTCCCAAAGAGTCGGACACAACTGAGTGACTGAACTCAACTACCCTGGCAACAAGATGAGAATCAGAGAATATAATAAAAAGTGATCCTAAAGTGTTGGCCTGCAGGAAAGGGGGTTGGAAGGGAGGCTGATGGGTGGCTGCTATTATCACAATACGGGAAGATCCTAGGCCAGCGCCCTTGGTAGCATCTAAAATAAATGTCTCCTGCAATATTCTACACGGCAGCTATTTGAACAGAAGTATAATTTAATGTGCAAGTTAGTTATTAAGTAGTTGACACAGTAGTTTTGCACATTATCTTACTAAATACATCCAAACCCTCAGTCATTCATCTTGTACTAAAAAAAAAAAAAAAAAAATCCCGTTTTGTTTGTTGGATCAGATCTGCCAAGTTCGTGGAGCAGGTCCCCGTCCTGCTCAAGTTCGTGGAGCAGGTCCCCGTCCTGCTCAAGTTCATGGAGCAGGCCCCGTCCTGCTCAGGCTCATGGAGCAGGCCCCGTCCTGCTCAGGCTCATGGAGCAGGCCCCGTCCTGCTCAGGCTCATGGAGCAGGTTCCCGTCCTGCTCAGGCTCATGGAGCAGGCCCCGTCCTGCTCAGGCTCATGGAGCAGGCCCCGTCCTGCTCAGGGGCCTGACTGCTGACTGGAGCTGCCATCCAAGGCTGTGCCTGCAGGGGTGTGTGCTCAGACCGAGCTGGTAGCTCTTTCATCACGCGTTACGATTACTCGGAGCTTTCACAGCCTGTCTGCTGATGGTGGTTGGGTGTAAGAACCACCTTTTACCTGTTCTCAAGCCTTCTAGACTTCTCTCCTAAGATGGCTGTGAAGCTCTGTGAGATCCTTGGTGGGGCACCGATGCTCACGCTTATCCCCTTTAACCCTCCATGAGAGCATGGCTGTGAGTGAGAACAGGGTGCCATTCTCCGAGAAGCTGCAGCTTCTGCCCTGGAGGGTAGCTCCGGTGTGAAACCACACAGCTTGAACCTGTGATTCACACCACGTCTTGAGGAGTGAACATTGCAAAGGGCAGACCTCAAAGGAGGGTGCCCCGTGGGGGCCGCACGCAAGGCTGGCTGCTGCTCCATCGGGAATCACGAAACGCCGTGTCCCTGAGTTCATGACTGTCATCTTCCTTTCAGCTCTGCTAAACATCCGCGTAGACAAGAAACAATCGTCTTACTTGAAAACAGCGATGGCCATGAGGATTAGGTTTATATTTCAGTCCTTTTTAAAGGAGGGAGTAAGTACCCTTACTCAGACCTACAGAAAGTTATTTATGGGAAATAAAAACCGCAAGAAGACACTTGGGGGAAAGGGATAACACGTTCCGACCAGGGAAGGGAAGTTGTAACGAGATTAAGTTTCTTCCTTTTTAAAATTCTCTGTTTGACACAGATGGAATGCTTTATGTTGGAAATAAAACCACATTTAACCCCTCAAAGATGTGTCCCCAGGCCATTGTTGTGGGGTCATATTTGTCACGGATTCTACTTAAATGTGCTCATTTTGTACCAAAAATACAAAATAGAGCGAGTGAATTTCATGGTCTCCAATCGTGAGAATGGATTACTGTATGGAGAACTGGCGGAGGGGATGGGGCCCTGGTGATGAGGCAGCGTCCTCGGGCTGTGACCAGGAACCTGAGGGGAGGGCCCATGAGAACTTGCTCTTGACTCGTCCCATCTCTTCCACTCTAGGAGGGGTTTTAAACGCTTCCCTACACGGTCCACGGGCTTCCCAGGGTGTGTGTGTGTGTTAGTCGGTCAGGCGTGTCCGACCCTTTGCGACCCCATGGCCTGTAGCCCCCCAGGCTCTTCTGTCCATGGGATGCTCCAGGCAAGAACACTGGAGTGGGTTGCCATGCTTTCCTCCAGGGGACCTTCCCAACCCAGGGACTGAACCTCGATCTCTTGCATGGCAGGCGGATTCTTTACCATCTGAGCCACCAGGGAAGCCCCTTAGTTCATCTACAATGTGGTGTTAGGTATACAGCAAAGTGGTTCAGTTATACATACACATATACCCATTCTTTGTCAGGGCTTTTCCCATGTAGGTTATTATGGAGTATTGGATAGAGTTCCCTGTGCTACACAGGAGGCCCTTGTTGATTACCTTTTTATATAGAGTAGTGTGTATATGCGGAGAAGGCAATGGCACCCACTCCAGTACTCTTGCCTGGAAAATCCCATGGACGGAGGAGCCTGGTGGGCTGCAGTCCATGAGGTTGCACAGAGTCAGGCACGACTGAGCGACTTCGCTTTCACTTTTCACTTTCATGCATTGGAGAAGGAAATGGCAACCCACTTCAGTGTTCTTGCCTGGAGAGTCCCAGGGACGGGGGAGCCTGGTGGGCTGCCGTCTATGGGGTCGCACAGAGTCGGACACGACTGAGGCAACTCAGCAGCAGCAGCAGCAGCAGCAGCAGCCGTGTGTATATGTCAATCTCAACTTCCCAACTTAGCCCTCCCCGCCCGACATTTCCCTTTAATAGCAAGGTCTGTGAGTCTGTTTCTGCTTTGTAAACAAGTTCATTTGTGTCCCTTTTTAAAGTTTTCACGTGTAAGTGATATCCTATGACATCTGTCTTTCTCCGATTTGCTTCACTTAGTATGATAATCTCTAGGTTCATCTATGTTGCTAAAAGAGGCATTGTTTCATTTTTTGGTATGGCTGAGCAATATCCCATTGCATATGTATAATATCTCACTGTATATCTTTCTAAGTATAAAAGTGTTTTAATCTACTGACTGTGAGTCTTAGAAGAGTGATCTTCTTTACAATCCAAAGAAAACTGGTGCATAGGTTAAAAGCTAATGCTCCTGTGACCTTTTGATGTATTTTGACTCTTCTTCATGGCTTTCTTTGTATTAACTATCTTTTTTATTATCAGTGTTAGGGCAACGTAATGGCCTCTACATGTGTGTGGGTTTCCAGTCTTCACTGATCAAAAAAGATTGACCAAAACCACCTTTATCATACACTCCCTCCAAATCACTTCCACCCCATATGATTTTTTTAGGCTGGTGTTGTAATACATGTAATTGGCTCCAGCTTCTCGTGGCGGTGGCTTCTCTTGCTGTGGCGCTCGGGCTCCAGGGCGTGAGGGCTTCAGTAGTTGGCTCCCAGGCTCGAGAGCACAGGCCTGAGAATGATGTCATATGCCCTTGGTTGCTCCAAGGCATGTGGTGTCTTATCGGATCAGGGATTGAACCTGTGTCTCCTTCACTGGCAGGCGGATTCTTTGCCACCAAACCACCAGGGAAGCCAGAGAATAAGACATTTGGATCAATTACATTTCCACTGATTTAAGCATGGGTGCTGGTGATGAGGAAGAAAGCCATTTAAACCTTGAAATGCTTTGCCAAACAGGTCAGCGTCAAGTGTTTCGAATCATCTTCTTTGTGAGTGGAAAGCAAGGAAGTCCCTATTTCTTTGTACTTGAAGAACTGGCCCAGGCTCTCCTTCTGATGGTCCTTTGTGGGGTCCCCAGCTAACTGGGGTCACAGTGTCTTCTTGTCAGCCGCTTGCTATCTTGTTAAGTGATGTGGTGGTTGCTCTTGTGGAAAAGGTTCTTGAGTGATTTTAAAGGCACATCCTCCCATTTGTGGTGGAAGTTTCACACACTTTCTTTTCACTTACAGACTTGCGCAGAGGCTCCTAAAAATGCCTCTGCGAGGATGGGCGTCCGGCTGCCTTTCGGAGGGGTGTAGAGAGGTGTTCTCACAGCAGCGGTATAGGCAGCAGTCGCCGCCTCACAACCGGACCTCTGTGGCCTCAGGTCAGGGGCTGAATGAACGCGTCATCACGCTTATTTTTGATGGGTGAATTCAATACATCAGGGTAGTCTGAGCATTCTTAAGGGATAAGAATAAAACGGTTAGGAAAAATGGAAATAAATGAGTACTTTTCAAAGGCAAAAGATGAATCAGTTGTTTAGTAGCTCAGTCGTGTCTGACTCTGCGACCACATGGACTGCATCATGCCAGGCCTCCCTGTCCATCACCAACTCCTGGAGTTTACTCACACTCATGTCCATCGAGTCAGTGATGCCATCCAGCCATCTCACCCTCTGTCATCCCCTCCTTCAATCTTTCTCAGCATCAAGGTCTTTTCAAATTAGTCAGCTCTCCACATCAGGTGGCCAAAGTATTGGAATTTCAGCTTCAGCATCAGTCCTTCCAATGAACACCCAGGACTGATCTCCTTTATGATGGACTCGTTGGATCTCCTTGCAGTCCAAGGGACTCTCAAGAGTCTTCTCCAACACCACAGCTCAAAAGCATCAATTTTGAACTCAGCTTTCTTTATAGTCCAACTCTCACATCCATACGTGACTACTGGAAAAACCATAGCTTTGACTGGATGGACCTTTGTTGGCAAAGTAATGTTTGCTTTTTATTGGACGTACCAGAAGTCATGTCAGGAAAGCTTGTCCAGTCCCTTAGTGAACCTGGCCCTCTTCTGATGGCGTGTCCTCGGCCAGGTCAGTGCTGGTCCTTTGCTGAGTGGCTCACATGGACTCTGCTCTTAGTTTTCACGATTGAGGTGGGGCAAAGCCCTTTCCAGAACACAGAAGTGAACAGAAGTGAACAGGAGTGAACAGGAGTGAGCAGAAGTGAACAGAAGTGAGCAGAAGTGAACAGGAGTGAACAGAAGTGAGCAGAAGTGAACAGGAGTGAGCAGGAGTGAACAGGAGTGAGCAGAAGTGAGCAGGAGTGAACAGGAGTGAACAGAAGTGAGCAGAAGTGAACAGGAGTGAGCAGGAGTGAACAGGAGTGAGCAGAAGTGAGCAGGAGTGAACAGGAGTGAGCAGAAGTGAGCAGGAGTGAACAGGAGTGAGCAGAAGTGAACAGGAGTGAACAGGAGTGAGCAGGAGTGAGCAGGAGTGAACAGTGAGCAGGAGTGAACAGGAGTGAACAGGAGTGAGCAGAAGTGAACAGGAGTGAGCAGGAGTGAGCAGAAGTGAACAGGAGTGAGCAGGAGTGAACAGGAGTGAGCAGAAGTGAGCAGGAGTGAACAGGAGTGAGCAGAAGTGAGCAGGAGTGAACAGGAGTGAGCAGAAGTGAACAGGAGTGAACAGGAGTGAGCAGGAGTGAGCAGGAGTGAGAAGTGAGCAGGAGTGAGCAGGAGTGAACAGGAGTGAGCAGGAGTGAGCAGGAGTGAACAGGAGTGAGCAGAAGTGAGCAGGAGTGAACAGGAGTGAGCAGGAGTGAACAGGAGTGAACAGGAGTGAACAGGAGTGAGCAGGAGTGAGCAGGAGTGAACAAGAGTGAACAGGAGTGAGCAGAAGTGAACAGGAGTGAACAGGAGTGAGCAGAAGTGAGCAGGAGTGAACAGGAGTGAGCAGGAGTGAACAAGAGTGAACAGGAGTGAGCAGAAGTGAGCAGGAGTGAACAGGAGTGAACAGGAGTGAGCAGAAGTGAGCAGGAGTGAACAGGAGTGAACAGGAGTGAGCAGGAGTGAGCAGGAGTGAACAAGAGTGAACAGGAGTGAGCAGAAGTGAACAGGAGTGAACAGGAGTGAGCAGAAGTGAGCAGGAGTGAACAGGAGTGAGCAGGAGTGAACAAGAGTGAACAGGAGTGAGCAGAAGTGAGCAGGAGTGAACAGGAGTGAGCAGGAGTGAACAAGAGTGAACAGGAGTGAGCAGGAGTGAGCAGGAGTGAACAGGAGTGAGCAGGAGTGAGCAGGAGTGAGCAGGAGTGAACAAGAGTGAACAGGAGTGAGCAGGAGTGAGCAGAAGTGAACAGGAGTGAGCAGGAGTGAGCAGGAGTGAGCAGAAGTGAGCAGGAGTGAACAGGAGTGAGCAGAAGTGAACAGGAGTGAACAGGAGTGAGCAGGAGTGAGCAGGAGTGAACAGTGAGCAGGAGTGAACAGGAGTGAGCAGGAGTGAGAAGTGAGCAGGAGTGAGCAGGAGTGAACAGGAGTGAGCAGGAGTGAGCAGAAGTGAACAGGAGTGAGCAGGAGTGAACAGGAGTGAGCAGAAGTGAGCAGGAGTGAACAGGAGTGAACAGGAGTGAGCAGGAGTGAGCAGGAGTGAACAAGAGTGAACAGGAGTGAGCAGAAGTGAACAGGAGTGAACAGGAGTGAGCAGAAGTGAGCAGGAGTGAACAGGAGTGAGCAGGAGTGAACAAGAGTGAACAGGAGTGAGCAGAAGTGAGCAGGAGTGAACAGGAGTGAGCAGGAGTGAACAAGAGTGAACAGGAGTGAGCAGGAGTGAGCAGGAGTGAACAGGAGTGAGCAGGAGTGAGCAGGAGTGAGCAGGAGTGAGCAGGAGTGAACAAGAGTGAACAGGAGTGAGCAGGAGTGAGCAGAAGTGAACAGGAGTGAGCAGGAGTGAGCAGGAGTGAGCAGGAGTGAACAGGAGTGAGCAGGAGTGAACAAGAGTGAACAGGAGTGAGCAGAAGTGAGCAGGAGTGAACAGGAGTGAGCAGGAGTGAACAAGAGTGAACAGGAGTGAGCAGGAGTGAGCAGAAGTGAACAGGAGTGAGCAGGAGTGAGCAGGAGTGAACAGTGAGCAGGAGTGAACAGGAGTGAGCAGGAGTGAGAAGTGAGCAGGAGTGAGCAGGAGTGAACAGGAGTGAGCAGGAGTGAGCAGAAGTGAACAGGAGTGAGCAGGAGTGAACAGGAGTGAGCAGAAGTGAGCAGGAGTGAACAGGAGTGAACAGGAGTGAGCAGGAGTGAGCAGGAGTGAACAAGAGTGAACAGGAGTGAGCAGAAGTGAACAGGAGTGAACAGGAGTGAGCAGAAGTGAGCAGGAGTGAACAGGAGTGAGCAGGAGTGAACAAGAGTGAACAGGAGTGAGCAGAAGTGAGCAGGAGTGAACAGGAGTGAGCAGGAGTGAACAAGAGTGAACAGGAGTGAGCAGGAGTGAGCAGGAGTGAACAGGAGTGAGCAGGAGTGAGCAGGAGTGAGCAGGAGTGAGCAGGAGTGAACAAGAGTGAACAGGAGTGAGCAGGAGTGAACAGGAGTGAGCAGGAGTGAGCAGAAGTGAGCAGGAGTGAACAGGAGTGAGCAGGAGTGAACAAGAGTGAACAGGAGTGAGCAGAAGTGAGCAGGAGTGAACAGGAGTGAGCAGGAGTGAACAAGAGTGAACAGGAGTGAGCAGGAGTGAGCAGAAGTGAACAGGAGTGAGCAGGAGTGAGCAGGAGTGAACAAGAGTGAGCAGGAGTGAGCAGGAGTGAGCAGACTGGCACGGCTGTCAGCACTGGCATTTGCTTCCTCACTGTTGTCAGATGTCACCTAGGTGGTGAGGACTGCTGACCATCAGCAGACAACTGGTGACCAGCTCCATCAACAAGGAGAGAAAACAGTGGTTTCAGATTCTATTAATATGATGCAGATCTTTGAGGGTCAAAAACCTCTTTCCAATATTCTTGCTTCCTAAAAAAGTGAACATTGCCCTGTGAGTATCTCTTAATGACATGATGGCTGTGGCCCTGCCCCAGTTATGTCCTTATGAGACGCCAAATTTATCTTTAAGATGTCCCAAGTTTGTATGATGATGCAGCTTCAAGATTGCAAAATAAAAAAAAGAAAGCATGTTTTCTCATTAGTAATTTGGAATTACTGATTATGGGAATCAGTCTTTGTATTGACTGATAAAGCACTACTTTAAGAGCCCTCGATTTTATGCCCAGTTCCAAATATATTCATTCTTTTCTTTCTCCGTTCAGGTGATGTGTCTATGGGTAATGACTTGTTCAAACAAGGTTACCAGAATGTGAAAAGAGTAAAGACCTCTAGACGGAACCAGAGGCATATTCTCTTGGCCTTTAGGACAAATATTAGCCGAGCGGAAGAATTTGTGAGCTGGTGGCCGTGCCAGAAATGAGCAATGACCCAGGGCATCCATGGTAAGAAGCGGCTTTACCCCTCTTAATCTCCAGCCCCAGCGCTCTGAGTCACATTCTAATCCCAGTAGTCCTTGGAGGCCGCTCTGGTGCTGGGTTGACATCTAAATAATAAAGTGGAGATAAAAACACAATCACTTAACAGAGGAAATAGCTGGCAAGTAGCTTTTTGATCTATGGCACCGAAGGAGAGGCATCTCACGAGGCCGTGGAGAAATTCCCAATTAGACGATGTTGATGGATGGGCTCTATCAGGTGGTGCATAGACCTTCTTGGGATTTCTAGAGCTTTATTTCCTTATTTGAGGGCTGGGATTAGTTACTTCTTCTATTATCAGAGATTATAAGTGACTCCAAAAGTTGACTCACTGGAAAAGACCCTGATGCTGGGAAAGATTGAGGGCAGGAGGAGAAGGTGACAACAGAGGATGAGGTGGTTGGATGGCATCACTGACTCAATGGACATGAGTTTGCGCAAGCTCTGGGAGATGGTGAAGGACAGGGAAGCTTGGCGTGCTGCAGTCCGTGGGGTCACAAAGAGTCAGACACGACTTACTGACTGAACAATAACAACAAGTGACTAAGTCCAGTACTTGTTTTCTTACTAAAAAAGATTTCTATCTGTTGTTTATTATGTTGAATACAGACAAGCCTGATTGATAATGGGGTTTTATGATGGATCATTAACTGAATGTGCAAAAGATTCTGAAGCCATGCCACCCCTCAGAGCATAGGCATGAAATGCATTTAAAAAATTCAAAATATTACCTGTATTTCAGGCATAAAGAGAAGCAACAAATCAGTCTTAAATTCCATGAGTAATGAGCCCTGGAATAAGAATATGCTTTTAAAACAGACTGCTTAGAAGAACAAAATGTTTCAGGATAATGTAACCTTGGTAATTTTTTTCAGTGGAACTTTCCACCCACAACTTCTGAAAGGAAAAAATAATCTTGAGTCTGTGCAATCCAATGTACATTTACTTTTTCCTTAATAGTAGCTGGCACACTCACTGTTGAGCAGGGTGTCCTGGGACTTCTCACCATGTCTTCATTATTCCTCTTTTATTCTGTGAAGTGGCATTCCTTGTTAGTTATGAAGTGGAAAACGCAGGTATTAAAACTCACTATTCTTGTTCATAAGAAGTAAGACTAAAAAGAAATTAAACTATTTTTTCCTAGGTCTGAAAAGACAAACAAAGGTTTGCAAGAATATTTCAGCTCTCCAGTCCTCTTCCATATCTAATTGGAATAATTTCATAATCAATTACTAATATAGTGGGATGACTTAAATGAATATCATAAAAGTTGATGTCATCTGTTTTGAACTGTTAGAGTTTTTATTAGAAATTTGAAATAAAGAATTAATTAAAAGAGTTAGCAGCTGAGCTATATTATTTGGTCTACTATTTGGAAGGGCCCACATGCTTGTACCACTGAACCCTAATAATGCTTGCTGACAAAGGAAAGAAGGCATTGAGAACCACACTGGTGTGGCCCCACTGAACTTCAAGTGCTTAAACTGTGGTGAAATCACCAAGAAGAGACCAGAAAAGACATCACAGGCTTTCTTAGGACACTCTCTGTGGAGTACCAAAATAACCATTCCTTTAAGCTTGTATCTTACAAAGTTGAATAGCTCATCCTGGGGTTGACAGGAGGCTCCTCTTCATGCCTATCTTACTAATAGAAGAAAATGTCAGAAAATCAGCTGGTATGATATTAAATGTTTGCCCGCTTCATTTTTTATAGGAAGTCAAAACTCATGACAAAATCAGATATCTGAATCGTTCAGGTATTTTGATGCCTATCTCTCATCACTCTTTTTCTCCCAGGGCTCCACACAAGTCTTATTGGCAACACCAATCCGGATAATAATCCGATGAAAGGTAGTCCTGAAAACCAGCAGACTCTTACTTACTCATTCACGCTTCCAGGTACTTTTGAAGTAAAACATGGTGGAATCATCTTCAAATCGAAGTCTTTCCTCTTGCTGTCTGCACCGAGCAGAGTGCCTCACTTACCTGAACCTTAGTTGATTCATCTGTATGACTGCCATAACTCTTCCTTAGTAGCGTATCGAGAAGCACCTGGAGTCCCTGCAAGTTAGTAGATACTCAACAAATTGGACTCGGTATCATACGGTCCAAATAGATGGAACAAATAGTTTTCTTCCCCAAATTTCATTGCCATCTCTTACCCAGATTTATCCCCTAATTCCTGAATTCTCTGATATAATGTGTACTCCTTATCAGTATTAAACTCAGTAGCAAATTTTGGAAAATGTGTGAATAAAATTAACAATTTCTATGAAGGTCATGACAACCATTAATCTCATCATGAGGTCACATTCCCTTCAAGCTCCTTCCTATCTCTTCTCCTAAACTCTTGTCTGAACCCCCAGGAGATACCCAACAGGCAATCCAACCATCCCTAATTTTCAAATAACTCTCGTTGTGTAAATCTCATACTCAAGACAATCTTGTGTAAACCATTTGCTCTATGACTTAATTCCATTGTGTTCAATGCAGTTCATGTGTGATCAGAGGTTTTGTGTAGTTAATAATAGTTATTTGGTCCATGTATGTTATTTTACAATTCAAGAGGCATTAATCGTTATTCATGACTTGAAAGCAACATCATTGCCTGAATAAGAAGAAAACTTTCTGCTGATTTGCAGCCGCAGGCACGGACCCCGTCTTGTGGAGTACTTGACTTTGATTTGAGGTCCACCCAACCTCATATCCGTGGACCCACTGAGACTTAGAACTGGGAGTCCTCAGTGTGTCGAGAAGGGTGGGAGGTGGGGTTTCAATGGCATACCCACTCTGTCTTACCGAGACGAAACTAGAAAACGGATGGAAGGAGACCGGAAGCAGACTGCATGGTTCGCGGCATGCATCCTCGCCGCGGAAAGGGCTCGAGTCTGCTCGTCTGGGCGATGCGTGCACCAGGATTTGCTCACGAACGAGGAAAGGCGTGCCTTCCCCTTGGCTAGATCAGACATAATCCCTAACACGGAGTCTTCCTGGCAGAGAGAAATTCTCCCTCAGGTGCTGCCAGCGTGGAGCTGTTGAGTCACCCCGTGTTATGGAGCGTGTCCAGGGTGATTACAATAGAAACCATTATGGCTGGGGTTGGCAATGAGATTCTCATTTTTAGGGTCTATTAGTTGTTCCATGATACAACCCAATTTACCTCAGTCATTTCAACTGCCTTTTAACTAAAGCTTGGTAAAATTTTCCTGGTAGTAAAAACTTCCTCATGTTTTATGGTGACTCCTGGTGCTCTGGAGGCTGAATGGGAGAAAAGTCAGGAGGTGGTGCAGGGCGCAAGGCTCCTTTTGACATTTAAGTGATGGTGGCTGACAATGTGCCCTGTACTCATCAGCGGGTCTTAAGAGAGTTTCATGTGAGTGTGCAGTGTGTAAGATTCATTTGCATCATCAAGTTACTCAAAGGGCCAGCATGTAATACTCCAACCCAAATCTCAAGGATGTTCCCACGATCTCTCGAAGATATGGCACCTAATCATATCAATAGATCAACTCGTAGGTCAAGCCAGCGTATTAAGCTGTAACATGAATCTGAATGGTTGGCTGATTTATCAGGGCAGGACAGTGTTAGTCGCTCAGTCGTGTCTGACTCTTTGCGACCCCATGGACTCCTCTGTCCATGGAATTCTCTAGGCAAGAATTCAGGAGTAGGTAGCCATTTCCTTCTCCAGGGGATCTTCCCAACCCAGGGATTGAACCTGGGTCTCCCATATGGCAAGTGGACTCTTAACCATCTGAGCCTTCAGAGAAGCCACTTAAATGATGTAGCCAAAAATTCTCCTTCGGGGTGTGGCTGGATTGCTCCGACCGTATGTGTCAGTTAAAACCACAGAGCAGGATTGGAATGCTTGGACCAGACAGGGTGCTTTCCCTGGTTGCTGTCTTCTCAGACTGTCCCTCCTTATGAGACATCTCCCCCTCTTTCCGACATCAGGCACAGGCCCCCTGAAGCCCAGCTCTGTCTGGGACACAAGGCTAGGACAAGGGGAAGGTCCAGGGAGAGGGGACGTCCTGGGTGAGCTGTGTAGGATCAGTGTAGACTTCAGCACGTGCTCACTTTCCAGGGCTGAGTCTGGACCTGCCCGACCTGGGTGCCTCCCTCGCTCACCCCAGTCCTGGCCCTACTTCAGGGCCAACTGGACCCCAGGGCTGGTTCTGAGACCCGCTGAGTGATGCTCGCTCCGCGACTGGCAGTGACTTCATGCCACACTGACGACCCCCAGGACTGTATTTTGTTGCTGGCGGTGTCCCAAGCACCCACTTTTCTCAGAACAATCCTGTGTGTGTGCTAAATTGCTTCAGTCATTTCCGACTCTTTTTGACCCCATGGACTATAGCTCACTTGGTCCCTGGGATTCTCCAGGCAAGAATACTGGAGAGGGTTGCTGTGCCCTCCTCCAGGGGATCTTCCTGAGCGAGGGATCTAGGGATGGAACCCACTCTCATGTCTCCTGCGTTGGCAGGGGCTTCTTTACCACTGCTCCACCTGGGACGCCTTTGTCCACGCTTCATCCTACAGAAGCTGTGAAGTGGCTCTCATTGTCCTTGACATTCAGATGAAGCTCAGAGAGGCTGAGAAAGTGGCCCAAATCTCATAGCAGATAGTAGGGGGCCTGGGGCTTGACTCTGGGGTGAGGCCAGCCTGTACGTGTCCTGGTTCTGTTGCTGGTGCCCTGGGACAGAGCCGCCTCCTGTCACCCTACGCCCACACCCCTCCCTAGGCCTGCGCTCTCGCATGTCTCTGTCATAGACGCTGTCTGAGGGTTCCCTGGAGATGCACCCCACTCTCCAACAAGAGACCGCTGGAGCCTCCAAGATCACTTCCTCTTGGTCTGGTAGTTGGCGGGGGGGCAGTCTCTGGACTCCTGGTTTCACATCTAGCGGTGTGTGACCTGGGGAAGCTCTTGGCACCTCAGTTTTCTCTTGTAAAGTGGGGATCCCCTAAAACCTGTGCCTCAGAGGCTGTTGGGACGACTCAGGGGGGCACGACCTGGAAGTCCCTTAGAACAGCACCTGACCACAGGCAGCGTTCAGCCAGCCTCTGCAACTATTGTGATGCTTTCTGATGTCGGATGTTTACCTTCCTCTTGGGAGACTTCCAAGGTGCTAGCCTCTGTCTGCAGGACCACCCTGGGGACCACACTTCTCTGGCACAAAGCGGTGGGCTGGTCTCCAGGGCCCTCCTAGACGCCATCAGCCACTGTGATGAGCAGGGCCCTGCCTGACTCCGTAGATAGGCGGCCTTCATGAGGAGTGGGCTGATGCACGGTATGAGAGATGCCACGTTGGGAGAGGGCCGAAACCATGCCTGTGAGCAGAATGGCCTGGGTGCCATCTCGCAGGCTGTGAGCCAGAGCTCCCCTCACCTCAGAGCCCCTCCCAGGGAGATCCTTCAGCACTTTGTCCATCCTCAAGGCTGAGAGGGCTTCCCTGGCAGCTCAGCTGCTAAAGAATCTGCCTGCAATGCGGGAGACCCTGGTTCGATTCCTGGATTGGGAAGATCCCCTGGAGAAGGGAAAGGCTACGCGCTCCAGTATTCTGGCCTGGAGAATTCCATGGACCATACAGTCTATGGGGTTGCAAAGAGTCAGACACAACTGAGCGACTTTCACTTTCATTTCCACAAGGCTGAGAAGCACAGTTGTCTTGCGTGAAAGACATTAGCGGCCTCGTAAATAGTGAGAAGCATAGGTTTCTGTCTTAGACTGAGAGAGAGAGAAAGAGATTTGATAGAGTTGGCATGCATGAATGTGGGGCTGGCAAACCCCAAATACCCAGGGTGGGCTACAGGGAAGGGCCAGTCCTGCAGTTCAGGTCAGAGGGCATCTGCTGGCAGAAGTCCCTTGTCTTCAGGGATGTCAGTTTCTTTCTAAGGTCTTCAACTGATTGAGTGTGGCCCGCCTACACTGTGGAGAGCAATCTGCTTCACTCAAAGTCTACTGATTTACATCGTAATCTCATGTAAAAAACGTGTTCATAGTAATATCCAGATGCCTTTGGTCAAATATCTGGGGACCATGGCCTAGCCAAGCTGACGTGTAAGATTGTCCGTCACACCAGGCCTTTTAAATGGACTGGATGTTGCACACACTTTCATCCTTCAAGTGGGACCTGACAGGAATTATCTCAGTCCAGAAACACTTTGGTCTAGGACGTGATTAAGTGATTAAGAAACTATCCTCTTTGGGTGATCGTGAGGGCTTTTCAAATGGACAGCTGGCATGCTCATGCAAATGGCAGATGTATCTTTGTAGAACATTCTCCAAGCATTGGGTGAGCTCTTCTGTGACTCTTAGCAGAGTCACACACACACACATACACACACACACACACACACAAACACACACACACACACACTGCCTCTGGAGTTCAAACACAGAATGTTCTGATTAGGAAACTTTGTCCTGGAGGGAAAAGGAGTGGAATTTTCATCACAGGCCTGGAGTCCCGCTTCTCCACGGCAGATGTAGAAAGAAATGAGACAGTGTGTTATTACTGATTCTCTGAGTGAGGATACTAAGAAGATGGCGTTATGGGGGGGAGTGACTTTCTACATTTCTGGGCACCAGCCTGTTAACGACATAATGAATTATTACGATGGCAGAGAACACTTTGGTGCTTCTGATATGCTTCTGAGATTTTATGGATGCTGGAAGGAACAAAAATATGATCTTTAATACTCCAATTTGTGTGTGCAGTACACTCTGTGATTGTTTGGGAAACTGCTCCCTTGTCCTCTCAGAGGAACGACATACATGGACAGACATTATTTTTTATGTCTAATGGGTAGTAAAACGGTGCAGAGGCTGAGCGATCTGAGGGGGCAGGGGACTGAATCGCCTGGACCTCCCTGTTATCATTTCTGAGCACTGCTTTTTCCCTCACGGGACCAGCAGCTATTTTGAAAGAATGTGGATGTGGGAGTCAGAGCTTACGAATGCAAACCTCAGCCCTGAAATCAAAGCTTTCTGTCACGCCTGAGAGAAAGGAGAACTTAGAGGGGTTTAAACTCTGCCGCCTGAGACCTGTGGCTCTGGGAGGGCGGTTGTTTTTCTGTGAAGTCCAGGCACTGTTTTTTTTTTCTTTTTTTTTTTAAGGTTCCCATCCTGGGAGTGGGGTCTGGGCCTTCTAGCACAGAATCCCATCTGCACGGGGTCACGGCCGCTGGTCCACACTGGCCAAGGCTCTCTCTGCAGCCACCCCCCCATCCCCGCTGGCTCCCTGGCTCCATCCTTGGGCTCCACATCGGCTTCATGCCACTCACGGGAGTGTCCCTCCGTCCAGGGATTCTCCCAGAATTCCTTGCCTCTCATGTCTACGTTTTAGACGTTTCCTTGCTCTTTGCCTGTAAGACTCTCACTCTTTTACTGTTTTGGACCATCTTCTCCACTTTTACCCTAGAGTTTGCGCTGCTTCTCTTCCCCAGTAGCCGTCTCTTCCACTAAACATTGAGGAGTTTGATGTCCTACGGAGGTTGATGTCTTGCTCTAAGAGCAGGCTGATCTAAGCTCTCATATCTCTCCCACCCTTGCTGCCGAGAGGACAGTACAGCTCTCTTCTCCCATATCCCGAGCAGGAGCCAGCGCTTGGACGCCGTGAGGGCTTGTCTGACTTAATGACCGTGGAGCGCTCTGTGAAAAGGGCCCCAATGTGTGTTTCTCTAGTAGTAGTTCATGGCGCACGCGTGAGCTGACTCACATTTGGGGAATTTGGAAATAGAATATTTTATAACAACACTGAAACCACAGTCTTTTAGATTATCCCCCTGTGGTCATCCTTTCTGTAGTTATCTGGATAATTCCAGTGGACACTGCGGGTTAGGCAACATCCTCTCTTTAGGGGAAACAGATATTCTTAAGATCCAGGAGTTAAAACTAAGCTTGGGGTGGGCAGGAAGGAGCTGAAATGTAGACTGGAGGAACAGGGACCTCCTCTTGTCAGGGTGTATGGACGAAGAGAGGAGCCAGGTTCTGTGTGAACCCCAGCACAGCCCCAGCCGACTGAAGCGGAATGCAGTCTGGACTTAGGAGTCATCCTCCCAGCATTGCTTTGGATCTCATTGGTTAGGAAGTGATGCTGGAGGGTCCGGCCGGTCATACCTGCGTCTCTTTGCTTCAGGGCTTTTCCTGGCAGCTCAAGCTTGCTCTGTCCACAGTAGGTCACCCACAAACGCTTCCCTAAACCAACAACTGTCGGAAGCCGGTATAAACACCTCCATTCTCTCACCCCTAGGATGTGACAACCCACCCACAGTGGTTCCCAGCTTCAGAAGGTACTATTTCAGTTTATCTCTTGCCTGTGACCCTCATCCTGTCCCTGACAGCAAACTTGGTGAGATAGTCAGTGCCTACGCCTAGCTTCTTCATCTGCCAGGTAATTATACGCCAGCCAAGCTACCTCACAACAGGAATATATGTGTCTCTGCAGATCCTAAGTCTAGAGGGACCATCAGGGACCATCTAGACGGATCTAGATGGACTCTGCCATCACCCCTTCCATGTGTTGCCGTGTGTGTGGGGTTCAGTTCAGTTCAGTTCAGTCGCTCAGTTGTGTCCGACTCTTTGCAGCCCCATGGACTGCAGCACGCCAGGCCTCCCTGTCCATCACCAACTCCGGGAGTTTACTCAAACTCATGCCCATCGAGTCAGTGATACCATCCAGCCATCTCATCTTCTGTTGTCCCCTTCTCCTCCTGCCTTCAATCTTTCCCATGTGTGTGTGGGGGGTAAATGTCCCAAAGTCAGTGCCTGCCATTGCTGCATGGCAGGAGTTCAGAGGGAAGCTGCGAAACCTTTGTTTTAAACAAAATAAAATTCTATGTGACTTTTGATGAAAGTAAGTCCATTTTCTGTTAATGGGTCCTATTGCCCCCTGCCTGGGCTGCCCCCCACCCCCGTGTCTGAACTGCTTGCTGGTATCTGACTCCTCGAGAGCCCTGGGACTGTCCTCTCTGCCCGTAGGTCAGGCACTGCACGCGGCGCTGATGGAGATGCAGCTACGTGGCTGCTTGTTACCCATGGAGTGGATGACCTGATGGGACCCTGAGCTTCATCTCGGATGAGCAGCTGACTGGGTACCAGGCAGGAGAGAGCTCTGGGCTCCATGCTCTCTGGAACAGAGTGCCCGGGGCAGACGCGAGGCTTCTGCTGGGTTCTTAGAACTCCTGGGCGTCTCTCCTGCAAATCCTCCTCTAAAATAGCCTTTTCTGAGCAGGCGTTTCCACTTAGCTCCTCCAGCGACTTTCCTTCAGGGACGCGCTTTAGAATATGTGCCAGTGAGTACGTGTGTCCCAGCTTCACACCATTTGCAGACACCGAAAGGCCTGGATATTCACGGCTCAGTCCAACAGCCTCGTGTCAAATGACTCAACTCGACTTTTTCCAAACTCACTGGGGTGTGCCGGCCAGTGTGCCCTGTTTGCCTCTCACCTCCCGCAGCACGGCAGCCGGAACGCCTGGGCTGATGTGCAGCCCCTGCCCCGAGGAGTCTTTGAGAAACCACAGCTCCCCACCCAGGTTGGTCCCTGACCATTGGAGCCGCACGGAAGCCAGTCACTGTGATGGCGGAGCATCAGGTCAGATGCCCCCTGTGCTGGAGGCTGAAGCGTCCTTTGATAAACATGATCACCTGCTCATTTATGGCCTCTGAAGCTGGTGGACAGGGGCTCTCACCCAAACAACAGCAAGAGTGACCTAACAAGCTATGGCGGCTGGCAGAGCCGGACCAGCCCAAGCTCTTTGCATCCTCTTGCAAAGCGGTGTTGAGTCACCTTATACACAGTCACCAGGAATTAGCATAACTGGACTCCTGTATTTGCAAACTTTGCGTCTGATTTTCCTTGGAGGTGTTGGTTGTTGGTGTTGTTCACTCCTTAAGTCTTGTCCAGCTCTTTGCCACCCCATGGACTGCAGCACACCAGGCTTTGCCGTCCTCCACCATCTCCTGGAGTTTGCTCAGAACTCATGTCTACTGAGTTGGTGATGCCATCCAACCATCTCATCCTCTGTCATCCCCTTCTTCTCCCCACTTCAATCTTTCCCAGCATCAGGGTCTTTTCAAATGAGTCAGTTTTTCACATCAGGTGGCCAGAGTACTGGAGCTTCAGCTTCAGCATCAGTCCTTCCAATGAATATTCAGGACTGATCTCCTTTAGGATGGACTGGTTGGATCTCCTTGCAGTCCAAGGGACTCTCCAAGAGTCTGCTCCAACACCACAGTTCAAAAGTATCAATTCTTGGGCATTAATAGTTATATCAAATACTCATAAAATGTGTTTAGAGGAGAGAAGGAACAAACATGATGAACTTTGGGCTGCATTGAAGAAGTCCAGGATGTGGTCAGTGTCACTCAAACATGTTGGATTAGTATTTATTGACTGCAGGTGGAAGAGGTCTCACTAGGAACGGGGTGGAAGCTTAGTGTTTCCCAAATCTCATCTGAAAAGGAGGAGCAGAGGAACGTTTCCCTCTCCTGCCATCGTCTTTAAAGATGCTCAGTCGGTTCAGTCCCTCAGTCGTGTCCGACTCTGCGACCCCATGCACGCCAGGCCTCCCTGTCCATCACCAACTCCCAGAGCCTGCTCAAACTCACGTCCATCGAGTTGGTGATGCCATCCAACAATCCCATCCTCTGTTGTCCCCTTCTCCTCCCGCCTTCAATCTTTCCCAGCATCAGGGTCTTTTCCAATGAGTTGGCTCTTTGCATCAGGTGGCCAAAGTATTGGAGTTTCAACTTCAGCATCAGTCCTTCCAATGAATATTCAGGACTGATCTCCTTTAGGATGGACTGGTTGGATCTCCTTGCAGTCCAAGGGACTCTCAAGAGTCTTCTCCAACACTGCAGTTCAAAAACATCAATTCTTGGAGACGCTCACTGCTTCCCAAACAGCTAGATGGAGCTCTTTCCTCTTTAATTAGCTGGAAGCCATTTTAGGAAATAGTCAAGCTGGAGGAGGAAGACCAGGAATTACTCAGGGAACGCATCTTCCTAGAGACAGGGTGATTGATGGGAGAAGATGGGGCGGAAGGAAGGTGGGCTGGGGTTAGCTAATAGGTGATTTGTTGGGAAGAAGCTCTCTGCAGGCTAGTGCACAAAAATGATGCAGGTGGGAAAAGCACCCAAGTGTGTGACATGGCCTCGCATTACTCGAGGTGATGCCTTGAGTGGGTATCTCAGAGCGAGTCAAGCAGAGGGCAATGATATTTGCTTAATGAACCCTGGGGCCAGTTATTCCACCAAGTGGATTTTTCTGTAAGTGGTTAAGTAAACCTTGCATGTTTTTTTCCCCAAGGGTATTTCGGCATTCAGGAAAAAAAGACTGTTGGAAACTTTAGACTCTGGTAGGAGAAGGCAAATACAAACTTTGCTGTTTGTTTTCAAAGAGAGAAGCACATATTTCAATCTTGTCTCCACTCAGCCATAAGATTCTTGAAGACTAATGTATTCCTATGTTCTCTAAGCTGACTTGATGTTGGATCTTAGGCAGTAAATACGCTTTGTTTCGGGGGATGAGGGGCAGAGGCTTTTGTGTTAAGAAGAAGCTCATATGGAAGTTCAAACATGGTGTGATGAAGGGGGATAACAGTTTCCAACATTTTATTAGAAACATTTCAAACATGCAGCAAAGTTGAAATGGTTTTGGTTAACACTTGTTTCGACACTGCCTAGATTCTATCACTAACATTAGACTATACTTGCTTCGTTATTTATTTGCTATCTACCTATTATCTGTTTATCTGTCATTTATTATCTGTTAATACCTATCATCTATTATTGATCTATCCTCTATTTGTTTCATCTCCATTCATTAATTCAACTTACATTTTAGTACACTTGCCTTGCATGCATAGACATGTGTATCTTTACGTAGAGTTCAGTATTTATTAACTGATTTTTCTTTTTCTATAAAACTTAGTCTTTGAAATGCACAATATCAAGGGTATGCATTCTGAGTTTTGGTATGTGATTACACCTATGTTGTCAAACCTTCATCAACCCATAGAACATCACCACTACTACCCCAGGAAGTTCTCTTATGCTTCTTCCAAGTTAACTTCGGCTTTCCTCATGCCCAGAGGGAACTATTACTCTGATTTTTTTCAAGTGAGAGTCTGGTAAACACTTATTTCTCTTTAGTTAAATGTACCCTAAAATACCACTCACAGATTATACCTACTGCCTATGTTTTAGAAAAAAATAGATATGCCTTGGCGAAGAATGGCAATGCCCTCTGACCCACAGTAACCCCTAGGGGTTTGACATTCACCCCCATGAGTTCCACTAGGGCAGATGACCCAAGGTGGTTCCCTGGAACAACAGAGGGTAATTTCTAAGGTTGCTGTGATCTTTAGTTAAAAGTTTTCAAATACCTATACGTTATAAAGTTTTTATTTTCCTACCCAAATCATTCAGACAGGTCTATGCCTTCTGTAAACCCACTCTGTGTTTATAACCAAAGTGACTTTCAAAGTACAAAGTATGAAGGAAGATGCTTTAAAATTTCCCCGGCCTCTGTGTGCAAGTCACTGTACAGTTTTGGAGTTTTCCAAATTAGCTGAAAATGGTATGTTTGACCAGCTCAGAAGTCAGTTCATAAATTTCCTTTTTACGTGAATCAAAACAGCCTGAACTCAATGGCAAAGCTCCCAGGATATGAACAAGAAGAGTGGGGACAAGCTTCAGTGACAGGTCGGGGAAATATGCAAAATTAGTCCCAGCTCACTGGCTGGGTTCAAGAAAAAAATACTTGTGTTATGAATGTGGTACTATGCACGCCATTTCTGGACTAATTATGCTGCTGCTAAGTCGCTTCAGTCGTGTCGGACTCTGTGCGACCCCGTAGATGGCAGCCCACCAGGCTCCTCTGTCCCTGGGATTCTTCAGGCAAGAATATTGGAGTGGGTTGCCATTTCCTTCTCCAATGCATGCATGCATGCTAAGTCACTTCAGTCGTGTCTGACTCTGTGCGACCCCATGGACAGCAGCCCACCAGGCTCCTCTGTCCACAGGATTCTCTAGGCAAGAATACTGGAGTGGGTTGCCATTTCCTTCTCCAGGAGTAATTATGCCAGCATTTGACTCTGGAGAAGAAAAGAGAACATGAAATTATTTATGTCCTAAGGCCTCCAGCAAGGTTCATGTAAAAACTAGAGACCCCCAAAATCTCTCTTTCCTTCTTTAGGAGTACACGACCCTCCAGGAACAGGCTCCAAGGCTGTGGGACGTGGATGGTGACAGGGACATGTCCTCTGTCCAGCCAAGTGCCCCCCGGGTGGCGGATTAAAGGTGCTGACGAGTGCTCCTTGGATTAAAGCTTCTGCAGGAGAAGCAGCCTTGTTGTTGCTGTCGCTCAGTTGCCTTGCTGTGTCTGACTCTGCGACCCCATGCACTGCAGCACGCAGGCCTCCCTGCCCCTCACTGTCTCCTCTGTGACCCCATGGACCGCAGCACGCAGGCCTCCCTGCCCCTCACTGTCTCCCAGGGTTTGCCCAAGTTCATGTCCATAGGTCACCAGTTTCTGGGTAAAGACCTTGTTTTCTAAAAGCAGTTGATCCATTTTGCATTCTGTTTTATAGACAAATCAATAAATAGATAAGTGATTTATTGTAAAGTTGGATCTTTCTAGGTCTGGAAAGAGCTTTTCTCTGGTCTTCCAGTCAATTTATTCTTGTATTTGTGGCTTGCTCAATGTCAGCACAATTCTGGGAGCTTCCCAGTGGCGCTAGTGGTGAAGAACCCACCTGCCATGCAGGAGGTGCAGGAGGTGCAGGTTTGACCCCTGGGTTGGGAAGATCCCCTGGAGGAGGGCATGGCAACCTTCTCCAGTATTCTTGCCTGGAGAATCCCAGGGACAGAGGAGCCTGGCGGGCTACAGTCCATGGGGTCACAAAAGTCAGACACGACTGAAGCGACTTAGCACGCATGCACAATGTTGAGGGCCTGAATGCCAGGAGAGACTTCATCGTGTGGTCGTTTCACGGGTACCAGAGCTGAGGCTGGGGACGCGTCTGTTCCCGGGCGTCCTTCCTTGAGTTGGCCAGCCTGCCTGCTCCCCTGGTTGGAGGGGTGTTCTCCCAGTGGATTCTGTTTGCTCCTGGAGCTATCCCCTTCAGCATCTACCTGAGTTTTCTTTCATTCTTAGATAATCTCCCTTTCCCTGGACAAGAGGACCAACTTTCTATGTAAAGTGCCTCAAGTCTGAGTGAGATTAGACAGTGTTCTTTCTAAGACTTTTCCTGGGAACTCACTCACAGGGCAAGGAGCTCTCTCCCTCCAGACACAAATGATGTATCTCATCCGAAAATATGGAAAATCTCCTTTACATCATGATATTCATTACGATTTTCTCCTTGTGTCTGATTTTGACCTCTAAGAGAAGGAAAATTTTAATTACCTGGATATATATAGATGAAGAGAATTGTCAATCAAATTTATAACCACTGAGAAAAGTTGCTTTTCTATTTGTCTCATCTGTACCCAGGTGGGTGGGTTGTATATTTACGATGATGACCCTGCTAGACGAGAGGAAGCTGAGAAGCTGGACTGACTTCTATTGAATTAATTAATTCAGCAAATAGTTAATTGAATGTCCTTCATACCCCAAGACTCTCATGGGTGCTGAAAAAGTAAAGAAATAAGACATCTTCTCTATCTTCTCAAATTAATGGGAGAGAAAGAAGTCAAGAACTTTCCTGAAAAATTGGTCAAAGCGAGGGGGCTTCTCTGATGGCTCGGGGTGAAGAATCCGCCCCTCAGGGCAGGAGACACAGGTTTGATCCCTGCTCCAGGAAGATCACAAATGAAGCAACCAAGCCCATGCACCACAGCTACTCACCTGTGCTCTAAATCCCGGGAGCTACAACTTCCGAAGCCCACGCGCCTGGATTTCCACAGCGAGAGAAGCCGCCGAACGAGAAGCCCGTGAGCCACAACTAGAGAGAAGCCTGTGAGCAGCAAGGAAGGCCCAGCACAAAGTGATGGGCCAGAGTGACTGATGGAATACATTTAAAAGTCAAGCTCTGTGCCCTTGGATTTTGAACAGAGGAAGCCGCTCGTCTTGACTGGGGTGATCTGAGTGATGACACAAAGGCGCGTGGAGTTCCGGTGGATCCGGACCTTGGCGAACAAGCAGAGGCCTGCGGAAGAGTAAGAAAGTTTAAGGGGGTTCCTGGAGAAGGAGACGATAGAGGCCAAAAGCTGACGAGAAAGCAGACAGCATGATTTCAGAACCCTTACAGAGACGGAGAACGGACTGGTTTGGAATCAGAAGGTCCCACGTTCTGTCTGTGGCCGCTGCTTGTGACGGGGCTGTCACCCAGCGGCTCTGAGGTTTGGTTCCTCAAGTGGGAGTGGAGGAGCCATGATGCTCCACAGGGCTGGGAGCGTGAAATGCACAGGGCACATGGTGAGTAGAGCCCCTTGGAGTGGGCGGGCTCTTGGGGCTCCCTCTGTCACGGCAGGGCAGAGCCCAGCAGGGAAGGACCTCGTATCAGCCTAAGGAGAGGGGGCACTCTGGGGCAAGCACTGGGGAGGCTTCGGTATTTTCTTAATCAACTAGGGGAAATTGACTAATGCTATCTGTGTTTTAAGCAGTCAATGCCGTTTGTCTCATGAAAGATGGTCCAGTAATAGGAGAGTGAAAATAGAACATTTGGGCTCTTGCAATTACCTGTAGAAGAAAAGTCAAAAACCCTAGATTTAAAAAGTTTTCCACACAAATGTGATGCATGCATCATGGAAATTTGAAAATTACACAAGAGAAAAAGGGAAAAATATCAGCCATGGTTCTGCCACCTACAGGCAAATAGAATCATAAGTACCTTGGTGCAGTCTGTTCAAGGTTATTTTTGTGTAAGTTTTGTTTTGTATCACAAAATTCTGCTCACACTAAATCCTACCTACGAAACCCCCAGTGCTTTATCATTGCATGATTCTACATTCCGAATCACGGCTCTTGATCCTCATTTTAAAAGCTTAGCTATTATGAATCTGTAATGAGCATTTTTGTGCCTTAAATGTTTTCCATATTTAACAGCTTTATCATAGGATGGATTCCAAGAAGTGGGATTAACTGATGAAACTATACTTACCCTTGTGAAGTTTGGGTAAATTTGCATGCTTTCATCGATGTAAGAGCATGCTGTATATTAATTGATAATTAGTAAACAATTATTAAGGCTTCCCTGGTAGCTCAGCTGGTAAAGAATCTGCCTGCAATGAAGGAGACCTGGGTTCAATCCCTGGGTCAGGAAGAGCCCCTGGAGAAGGGATAGGCTACCCACTCCAGTATTCTGGCCTGGAGAATTCCACGGACAGAGGAGCCTGGCAGGCTACCATACATGGAGTCATAAAGAGTCGGACATGACTGAGTGACTGAGCACAGCCCAGCAAACGATTATTCCTGCTATGTAAAATGTTTCTTAGTGTTAAGAAAATGACAGTACATTTTCATTTTAATTGGAATTTCTCTGGAAAGACTTTTCTCATGTCCCCTCTTGAATATTTCTATTATTTGAGTGATAAATAGTGATGATTTGTCCAGCAGTTTTGTACTAAGACCTGGAGTACTTGGATCTTCCGGTTACGACGTCATGCCTCTAATGGCTCTGCCCACTCATCCTACTCGTTTATCCATCCTCTCATCCAGTCGTTTGGAGAACCTGCTTTACAAGCCTAGGACCTCGAATCTTACAATGGTGTGCCCTGGTCTCTGCTGGGCTAAGAGCGCTCCTTTCAGGGAAGCTGGAGTATGGAAACAGTAATGTGCGTGTAGGAAGGGATGGTCTAGTCCAAATTACGTTTGCAATCTTCATGTCCTCACCTTTTTTTTTTTTTTTAAAGCCCCTCTCTTGGGTGTAGAGGAAAGGGAACCCTCTTACACTGTTGGTGGGAATGCAAACTGGTACAGCCACTATGGAGAACAGTGTGGAGATTCCTTAAAAAATTGGAAATAGAACTGCCTTATGATCCAGCAATCCCACTGCTGGGCATACACACTGAGGAAACCAGAAGGGAAAGAGACACGTGTACCCCAATGTTCATCGCAGCACTGTTTATAATAGCCAGGACATGGAAGCAACCTAGATGTCCATCAGCAGATGATGGATAAGAAAGCTATGGTACATATACACAATGGAGTATTACTCAGCCATTAAAAAGAATACATTTGAATCAGTTCTAATGAGGTGGATGAAACTGGAGCCTATTATACAGAGCGAAGTAAGCCAGAAAGAAAAACACCAATACAGTATACTAACGCATATATATGGAATTTAGAAAGATGGTAACAATAACCCTGTGTACGAGACAGCAAAAGAGACACTGATGTATAGAACAGTTTATGGACTCTGTGAGAGAGGGAGAGGGTGGGAAGATTTGGGAGAATGGCATTGAAACTTGTAAAATATCATGTATGAAACGAGTTGCCAGTCCAGGTTCGATGCACGATACTGGATGCTTGGGGCTGGTGCACTGGGATGACCCAGAGGGATGGTATGGGAAGGGAGGAGGGAGGAGGGTTCAGGATGGGGAACACATGTATACCTGTGGTGGATTCATTTTGGTATTTGGCAAAACTAATACAATTATGTAAAGTTTAAAAATAAAATAAAATTAAAAAAAAAAAAGCCCCTCTCTTCTAAGCTACCATTTGGAAGAATGTAGATAGATTGATTTGAAAATGATGAATGAGAAAGCTCTAGTCTCTAAATACTGGAGGAAAGAAAGTTATATTAATACCTTTAAGCACTAACAAGATTTAGACAACATCAGGCACTCACACAAGGTAGAACAATAGCTTTACGCACTGACAGAATTTAACACGACATCATCCTACTATCAGGAATATCTTTTGGACAGATATCACCTCGGTCTCTGTTTACTGTTGGTGAATAAATCCAGGGTTCTCTCCCTCGCCTCTTTCAGCATCTAAAGGCAAGACAGCAGGGGAGGGGGTTGGTCTGCAGGTCTGCCTGCAGGTTGGATGTTAGACATCAGTGCGGGAAAGGACGGGGGTGTAGGGAGGACACCCCCTTACAAGCTCTTGGGGAAGCGGAGGCTCTCGCCTGTTGGAATTCCGTCTATGCCATCTCCCCATTCTTCAACACAACACCTACCCTGGGTAGACCAGTGTTCACAGCAGCAAATAATTACCCAAATTAATTAACTTATTCTCTTTGTGTACAGACATCCATGCTCCAAGGTAATGGTTCATTTAATTAAAGCCTTCAGCCTTAATCACGATTACCTTTTAAGTAAACCACACACATTTAAGATGCGTCGACTGAAGGCTCTGGAAGGCCTGCACGGATAAATGCTTTATCTTGATTCACTCTACTTCTCAAAATGTGAGTGTCAGTGTTTGCCGAAGAGGTGCACATCCATGTTGACATCCTCGGATGCTCCTGGACTGGATAGGAGCCCGTGTGGGCAGGAACTGTGAGTCGTTTGCACAGAACCACGGCTGGCAGAAGGGACGTGTATGTTCCCATCAGAGGAAGCCCAAGCCTCTTTTATACTGGGTTCAGCTCGTCTCAACTAAACCGAGGTGCTGAGGAAAGGATCTTGGGGGTCCTTCTTTCTCAGTTGAGTTTTGGGTTCATCAGTCCTTTGACTGTATTTATAGGGGTCCCTTCTCTGCCTTCCTCTTCCTTTCTGGAGCCTGTTTAGGATATCTGGAGGTTTGTGACAAACGTTTCTTCTTATTTGTCCAGCTGGGTTGTCTGTGTTCAAGTAGCATTGGTTTCTGATGATTATAAACACTTGAGCAGAAATACGTGGAAGCAATGCTCAGAGTCTAGGCTCTCTCCCACCCTAAACTGGGCTGCTGCCCTCTCACGAACTGAGGGGTACAAACCGTAAAACTCCGGGAAAGGATCAATATTTCTTAGATAACATATTATGGGAGGGCTCTGACATGAATGTTATCTACGAGAATTTGCTCTGAAAAAAATCTGGTGTTCTCTGCGGGAAGCTGACTTAGACCACCGAATGCATAAAATGAATTTGAAATCAGGTCTGTTGTAGATGCAGCCTTTATTTAGGGAAATTGTCAGAATGCAGTTTAAAAATTGTGTGGTTAAATGATTTTTCTGATTTTTTTAAAAAGCCATGTTGAAGTTTTGACAAGCTCTTGGCCTATTCCCACGATTCTCCATCTGGGCACGCGTAAGGATTTCTCCCTTCATTCTGCATTTGCTCTCAGACATCATTCCTTTACACAGAGCCCTCTGAACTGAGACTGATAGAAAAGCACTTTTTTTTAATGTCAAAAGAATTCTGCGAACAAGTGTTCAGTCTCCCTAGGCATGTAATCAGGGAGGTCAATAACCTTAAAGCACATTCCTCTGTGTTCTTTACATACCTGTGTTTGTACAGACTGAGACAGTTCTTTCTCTGTGTCCTGTTCTGGACGGTCAATAGCACCAATGTTTTCTTTTTTTTTTTTTTTTTTTGGCCACATCGTGCGGCATGTGGATCTGAGCTCCCTGACCAGGGACTGAATCCTGAACTCAATGCCTGCCTGCATTAGAAGGTCAGTCTTAACCACTGGGCCACCAGGGAAGTCCCGACTGGTTAATAAAACATCTGGGCTTATTGAACATCTTTTATTGAATTCTTGATGGGTGTCGGCTCCTGAGGAAAGGACTATAAGACAGGATTTTATTTAACCTTTATAATGACCCTCTGAGGCAGTCTTAACCATCTAAGCCACCAGTCATCAGAAGGGGAAACAGACCCAGAAACAGTTCAGTGACCAGTTGTGAGGTTTTGGCTCATTTGCATCGACTTCTGGAGTTGCAGCTGGCTTCTTTTGTGCAACCAGGGTGATGAGACGGCTCCTGGGAAAGTTGCTGTGACGTGTAAGCAGGTTGCAAACAGAGCCATGGAGCGGAGTGACCAGCGGGTGTCATGCGCTGAGTAAATTTTTAGCCTTTATTTGTTGTAGAGTAACCCTCCATTTTTTTTTTCAAAGAGCAACGTGTGTTCCTCTCAGATTCCACTGAGCACATCTGACTTCCGGGAGGGCTGCCTGTGAGAGAAGGTCACGTTTGCCACCAGCTAGGCCCTGATTTTTACTTTATCAAACATTGTTTACAACAGCAGCAGAATTGTATTTGACTAGGTTTTTGAAGTGTAATTACATTGCAATTTTGGTGCTAGATTTATGTGTTGTATTTTAGCTATTGAGGAGTGTGTGTGTGTGTATGCACACATACTGATTTATAGCTCCAGATTGGAGCTAAGGGTTGCATAAATCGGGAGTATACAGTCCCAAGTGGTTTCTGAAACACACTTCTGGTGAAGAGTCATTGCTTTCTTTACCAAATGGATCTAAATTAGAGTTCCTGAAGAAAGACACAAATCAGTCTTACCTACTGGACTCCTGGACTTTCACACCCTGGTTGCAGGAGCTCGTGGGCCGGGCATAGAAAGTGGTGATCCTAGCAACTGGAATTATCTTAAAGCACAACAGCATCTCGTCTGGTGAAACTGTTTAAGGGCCGCTGTACGGCAAGGCAGAGCAGAACCGAGGCGTTTCACGTGTGCATCTGATGCCTGACTCAGGTCCGGCCTGCTCATCTTCTGACCCAGGGTCACTGTGCATGTGGCTAATCAGGGTTTTACACTTAGTATCCTGTGATCATCTCCTATGGGACACAGCACAGCTTCCTTCCTTCCTAACTTTTCGTTACCCCGTTCAAAAATTAGCAATTTGCCAGGCACTTCCTCTTCGCACCGGTACAGAAGTGCTAAGTGTGGTTTAGATTCACTGAGAACTTTCACTGCCTTTTAGCGGGGCATGAAGTGCTTTAACAATGTTAATATTTAAGCTCTCGATTCTGTAGACTGTGCTAAGAGAGAAAAACAGTAACATAGCCTAATGTCTTGCCAGAGCTCAGTGTCTCTTCACTTCAGCTCCGTGCCAAGTTTTGTGAGCCTGAAAAAAAGCTAGGTAGGCCGAAACAATACGAATCTGTGAACATCGAACATAAAACCAGCATTCACCAGGAAGTGTAAAGCCACACCCGACTGCGAGGCCGCAGACCCACAGAGAAGCGGCGTGCTGTGCTGCGCTCAGCGCATCCGTCTGACTCTTTGTGACCCCACGGACTGTAGCATGGACTCTGTCCGTAGGATTTTCCAGGCATCAGTACTGGAGTGGGTTGCCATTTCCTTCTCCAGGGGATCTTCCCGACCCAGGGATCGAACCAACATCTTCTGCGTCTCCCGCGTTGGCAGGCAGATTCTTTACCACTAGCGCCACCCGGGAAATCCCTTATGACCTCTGTAGTGTAACATAAACCACTTTTTTTTTTTTGCACAAAAGTTAAAAAAAAAATTCCTGTTCACTGTCATCTTTGTTTGCATGAACAAGGAACGTGCCCCACGTAGAAGTGAAGGATGTGCGTGAACCTAAGTTCCTTGTCACAGAGAAATTGCCATTGATTCAACCAAGTCTTCCCTAAAATGAAATAGTTTAGCAAATGCTTATCTTGAAATTCTGTACAAAATAATTTTATGAGCCCGCATTATATGTTTATACTGTGTTATCTGAGCAGGATGGCAATTTTATATGATATCGTATCATAAGATGTGCTGGAATTAGCCTCTGGTCTCAATTAACTGCCTTCTCACTCGACTCCTTACTGCTTTATCCTGTGGCTGAAGTGTTAGATCTGCATTTTCAAGGTTCTGAAGAATAGCTTCTGACATTTTGCACTTTCTGGCTTTAGCAAAACTTGTTTAGAAAATGTAACTGAAAAGTCAAAAAATCTTTAATGCATTTTGAGTTTATTTTTGTGTGCGGCATTGGGAGGCCTTCCTAACTTCATTCTTCCTAACCCTAGATGTCCCAGAGGAGATGCCACAGAGGAGTGGATAAAGAAGGTGCATCCGTACGATGGGGTGTGACCCAGCCATAAAATGGAATGAAATTGGGTCACTCGTAGTGATGTGGACAGACCTAGGGTGAAGTGAGTCGGAAAGAGAAGAACACATATCGTACATCAACACACACACGTGGAATCTAGAAAAATGCTACTGATGAACCTATTCGCAGGGCGAGAATGGAGACGCAAACGCAGAGAATGGGCTTGTGGACACAGGGAGGGAAGGAGGGGTGGGAAAGGTGAGACAGCTGTGTTGACATACAGAGCCCCGTGTGCAAAGTCGTGGGGGGCCGCCGCGGCACAGGAGCTCGCTCGGGGCTCTGTGACGACCCAGAGGGCGGGTGGCGGGAGGCGAGGCTCCAGAGGGAGGGGATATGTATGTACTTACCACTGACGCTCGTTGTTGGACAGCACAAACGAACTAACACAGCATTGTAGGGCAATTATCCGCCAATTAAAAAAAATTCAAGAAGAATCTTGAAGATCCAGTTGGGCCCATTCTAGAATGTCAGAGAAGCACGTCATCAAAA
Organism: Bubalus bubalis; assembly: GCF_019923935.1. NCBI lineage: Eukaryota > Metazoa > Chordata > Mammalia > Artiodactyla > Bovidae > Bubalus > Bubalus bubalis. Next base: position 2,357,287 of record NC_059169.1, read on the forward strand.
CAGAGGTGTGAGTGGCTGCAGAGAGACTGCCTGAGGCCCCGTGTCTGGGGATGGTCCCGGCCGAGCCCTCAAAGCAGCAGAGCAGGGACCTGGGCGCCTGCCCCTTGGTGGCTTCGTGGTTAAATGAGTAAGGCAGGCCTTTTGCCTGGTTCGCTCTTGAGGCCTGTCCTGATATCTGATCCTTCTAAAGTATTTTCTGCTTATTCTCCACACATCATTGCCAGAACTGTTCCTATAGGAATGGTCACTAACCTAAGAGTGTTTTACATACTCAAAAGCCGTTGGGTCCCTTTTTCCATTTTAATGACAAGGGGACCAAAAGACTGCAGAGAGTCTAGGTTACAAACTAGCTTTCTTAGTGCAGAAGCCAGGTTGAATTATGCTAATTTACTTTATAGAAGCCCTTGCTGTTAGAGACTGGATTGTGTCACCCCAAATTCATACAAGGACCCTCTAACCCCTAATACTTCAGCATGTGTGTTAAGCTCGCTTCAGTCACGTCTGACTCTTTGCCACCCCATGGACTGTAGCCCCCCAGGCTCCTCTGTCCATGGGATTCCCCAGGCAAGAACACTGGAGTGGGGTGCCATTTCCTCCTCCAGGGGGTCTCCCTGACCCAGGGATCGAAGCCACATCTCTTCTGTCTCCTGTATCACAGGCAGGTGCTTTACTACTAGGGCTACCTGGGAAGCCTTCAAGGCGTGACCTTATTTGAAAGGTGGGGTTGCGGCTGATGTAGTTAGGTTACGATGGGGCCCGCTGGAGCAGGGCGGCCCCAAACCCAATGTGACAGGGTCCTCACAAAGGGGGACTTCCGACGCAGGCACACACAGCTGTCAAGATGGGGACGGAGATGCGGTGATGCTTCTGGAAGCCAAGGAGCCACCAGACGCTGGGGGAGAGGCTGGGCAGACCGTCCCTCAAGGCCTCAGGAGAAGCCCACCCTTGGACATGGTGATCTCGGCCTTCCGGGCTCCAGACTCTGAGACTATACATTTTTGTTGTTTAAGCAGCCCAACCTGTGGTATTTGCTATGGCCACCCAGGCAAACCAATATGCCCGCACACTTTCTTGGGGTTGAATTTGTCTGTTATAGAATTTATGCAGGGGCTAGAGGAACCCAACATCTTGTGGATTTGGAAATGTCCGTGGCGCTAAGGCAGTCATCTTACTGAAGTCTGCACTTAACCCTTTAGCGCTTTTTACAATTTCACCTGATTTCTTCTCAGCCCCCAATCAATGGATGTCTGCTAATTTACACACTGAACTAAGCTGGAATGGGAATGCTGCCTGTCAGTCCCCTCCCCAGAAGGTAGGTACCAGCTGGGGCCAGCATACAGAGCAAACAGTCACACACCACAGTCCTGACTGGTGACGAATGAAACATCAAGGACTCAGAGTCATGAAGCCTGTCTTTTTATTGCCAGGGTACAGGAGACCCCAGCTTCCACACTACAGGGAGCATCTTCGTTCATTTCCCAATGGTTAGGGTTTCAGAATAGCCTGCTAGATTTAGGGCATTCTGCCCCATCTGTAGGGCTTACCAGGTGTCACGGTGGTAAAGAATCCACCTGCCAATGTAGGAAACGCAGGACATGCGTGTTCAATCCCTGAGATGGGAAGATCCCCTGGAGGGCATGGCAACCTGCTCCAGTATTCTTGTGGAGAATCCCGTGGACAGAGGAGCCTGGCGGGCTACAGTCCATGGGGTCGCACCTTGCAAACTCCTGGAGGAAGGGCATTTTCATCACAATCCTAAAGTTATCCTCTGACTTCATTTCTCAATATTTCTATCTGCAAAATTTTTAATTAGACTCAGTCCATCCCCTCAACCCCCATTTCTCTAAATCCTGGGGAAAGAAAAACAAAGCACATTTCTCTTTCACTAAAAATATTATCCGAAAGGAGATACTGTGAAAACACTTGCAAATTGGGAGAGGTCTCCAGGTTCTGTGCTAACTGCTTTCTCAGCTCTGATGTCACCGCGAGGGATTTGATCTGTTAACTTGCCTGGTGGTTTTTGTAACCTCGATGCTTCTGGGAACATCCAGGGTTGAAGCATTCTGGAGGGTTTGTGCCTTCTACCTGTTTGGACCACATTTCTTTGCCCTGAGACCCAGCCCTCTCTGCAGCCTGCGCTCGTGACGACGTCGGTCCTGGCAGGACTTGGAGGGGTCCCTGACCGCAGTCGTGCGGTCAGCCTCCACCTGCCTGCGTGAGTGTGTGTCCCAGGGAATGTCTGAGATCTCTTTATCGCTTCCTCTGAAATTACTCTCAGAGGTCTTTACTGCTGATAGAAAGAAAGGACCAAAGCGACAGGAGGTTTTGAGTGGAGTGAAGCTGAAGGCAGGATGGCTGTGCTGTCTGCGGCTCACACCTGCGGCTGCCTCGCGTTGCCCTGAGGAAGGCGTAGCGCGAGGGTTCTGGAAACGAAAGAAAGGGGCAGGACAGCAGCAGAAGGAGCCAGAGTTCCTCAAAGAGAGGGTCCAGTCTACGGCCAGACCACCCCAAGCATGCCCCATCTCAGCCGACCTCGGAAGCTAAGGAGGGTCGGGCTTGGTTAGTATCCAGATGGGACAGGGCCCAGGTGTTAGCAGGTGACTGCCTGCCTCACTGGTAGCCATGCTCAGGGCTGGGCTTCTTGAAGAGAAGCTGGTAACCGCCCCCCACTCCAAGTATTACGGTGGGGGGCACTCTGCAGGGACCCGTGATGCCTAGTCTAGGGGTGTCATTCTCAGCACCAGGCAGGGGGCCAGGGTGGGGTGTGCATGCCAGCAGGGTGGAAGCCCCCCCACCCCCATTTAAGCGAAAACACTGGATCTCAGGGAGGAGGCGGTGCATGTGGTATTTATATCTGGAAACCAAAACATGTACATACTGTTTTCATAATGCAAAAATAGAAAGCAACACGCAATAAAATCTTTGTTTTACGTATGTTGCAATTTATCATAGTTTGAGTACATAGAATTTTCTCTTTTAAAGTAAAGCATGGTTTATTAAAAATAATGCTGATTTCTTTCCCTTCACTGAAGAAAAAAAAAAAAAGATGAGGGGGCAAAGAAGTGTATGCAGTATTTTCAAAATGGGAGCCTGGGTTTTAAAAGTTGCAAAAACACTGATGGAGAAGTTTTCCATTTTCTCTTCCAGGATTCTCCTGCTGGTCCCATTTATTAATCAATGACTTGCATGGAAACGTTTAGCAATGTTGACAAATACACAAAGCATTTCAAGGTATGCGTCCTCTACATAAAGCAGGCTTCTTTACTTTATGAAAAGCACAAAACTTGCGAGGGCGGCTGGGTTTGAACCAGAATCCTCAAAGGTCTTGATATATTGAAATGTGGGGCAATGTAGGTGCATAGAATTCAGTTGTGATAAGTGTGTGCATGCATGCGTGCTAAGTTGCTTTGGTTGTGTCTGAGTCTTTGTGACCCATTGGATTGTGGCCCCTCAGGCTCCTCTGTCCATGGGGATTCTCCAGGCAAGAATACTGGAGCGGGTTGCCATTTCTTTCTCCTAGGGATCTTCCTTACCCAGGGATAGAACCCACGTCTCTTATGTCTCTTGCTTTGGCAGGAGGGTTCTTTACCACTAGTGCCACTTGGGAAGCCCTGTGAAAAGTGCATCTGCTCTTAAAAATCCCAGATGTATCTCAGGTGTGGTAGAATCAGAGCTGAACTGAAGCTTCTGTGAAATAGAACTCAGGGGCTTTAGCAGACGGAATGCCAACCACGTAAGTGATGCAATGTGTTTGCTGAAGGGAACTGAGCTGCGTTAATCAAGGTATTAACTTTACAACAAGGGAGGTGCTCATCTTAATATTGATCAGAGAGGCCGTGTCTGGAGATAAGAGGCAGCATACACAACATGGGATTTAAGGGTGTGGATTCCAGAGTCTGTTGGTGCTCAGATGCTCAGTCATGCCCAACTCTTTGTGACCCCATGGACTGTAGCCCACCAGGCTCCTCTGTCCATGGGATTTCCCAGGCAAGAACACTGGAGAAGGGTGCCATTTCTCCAGAGTTTGTTTGCCTGGGTTCAAATCCCTCTTCTCCTCCTTCCTGGCCGAGTGCAGATGTTGAGTAAATTATTCAGCCTCTCTGAGAACCTGTCTCCACTCTGTTAAATGGGGTGATAGCAGTTATCTACCTTTCGAGATGCTTTGAGGCTGAATGGCACTGCTTAGTCTGCTCAGGCTGCCATAACAAATACCACAGTCTGGGTGACTGGAACCACAGGGGGCTGGCAGCCACTGATCAAAGTGTGGTTGGTTGGTTCCTGGAGAGACCAGCCTTCCTGGCGTGTAGACAGACAGCTGTCCTTGCCGTGTCCTCCCCTGGCAGAGAGAGCTGCTGTCCCTTCTGGTAAGGACACTAATCCTGTGGGATCAGGGCCCCACCCGTATGACCTCATTTAACCCTAACCTCCTAATACAGTCACCTGGGGCATGGGGTTCCCACATAGGAGGGAACATCACTCACATAGCAGGGGTCATAGGCTCAAAGCAAATCTGAAACCCTTTACAAGGGCATCTCACAAGGTCAGTACACATTGAATGATGGTTATTATTATCTTGATTTTGCAATTTGAATCTGGGCACTACTTCCCTTGGACTGCAGGGAGATCAAACCAGTCAATCCTAAAGGAAATCAACCCTGAATATTCACTGGAAGGACTGAGGCTGTGGCTAAAGCTCCAGTAGATGACTCATTGGAAAAGACTCTGATACTGGGAAAGATTGAAGGCAGGAGGAGAAGGGGATGACAGAGGATGAGATGGTTGGATGGCATCACTGACTCGAAGGACATGAGTTTGAGCAAAATCCAGGAGCTGGTGAAGGACAGGGAAGCCTGGCGTACTGCAGTCCACGGGGTCGCAAAGAGTCGGATATGACTGAATGACTGAACAAAAACAGCTGCTGCTTTAATGTGGGCATAAACAAACTGGACTAGGACCCGTTTACATGATGATTGTTCAATGGATGTGAACTATTTGACTAAAAATATAAGACTTCGGGAAGATTGCTAACCGTCTTGAAATATTCACAGGCTGTCAGATTGATGAGTTGCAAGCTTTGTCCTGGCTGTCTGTGAGTGTTAGAGCGGGAAATTACAGAGCGACTCAAAAAGACTCAGTGCAAGGAACGCCTTTGCAGGAGCTGTCTGTAATTCAGTGTTGAGTGATACTTTTTTTTTTTTTTTGAGAGGACAATTTAGTGATTGCAATCAAAAGTCTTAAGAATGTGTGTGTTTTTTAATGCTGCAATTTTATTTGGAGAACTTTTTCAGAAGGAGAGAATTCAACGTACAAATGTGTACACAGAATTTATTCCACTGTCACTTAAGATAGCAAAATCTTAGAAGCAGCCCAGCTTTCCCCAAATAAGGGATTGTATAAATAAACCAGTGCACATCTAGCAAAGAGAATATTGCGTAAGAATTCAAGTAATTTTATGTTCCTAGATGGGCTTCCCCGGTGCCTAAGTGGTAAGGAATATGCCTACAATGCAGGAGACCACATGCTATGTTTATAAATAGATGGAAATGCATGTAGAGTTCCAGTACCTGGTAGTACTTCCTCAAGGGGGCCATAAGTTGGTGGATGTGTTTGAAGGAGGTTGGAGCCCAGCATCCTTCTTCCCCCCCACCCCCAGTATCAGTTTAATTCAGTCACTCAGTCATGTCCAACTCTTTGTGACCCCATGGACTGCAGCACACCAGGCCTCTCTGTCCATCACCAACTCCTGGAGTTTACTGAAACTCATGTCTATTTAGTCGGTGATGACATCCAACCATCTCATCCTCTGTTGTCCCCTTCTCCTCCCAACTTCAATCTTTCCCAGCATCAGGGTCTTTTCCAAAGAGTCAGTTCGCATCAGGTGGCTAAAGTATCGGAGCTTCAGCTTCAGCATCAGTCCTTCCCAGTATAGATTAGCAATTCATTATGAAGCTTTTCAAGGCATGCTCTAATAAATATTAGGAGGATAAGGTTTCTCACAAACACAGGCATTCGTGATATTGCTAAATGTGTGCTGCCACGAGCAATTTGTCAAGAACCCATCTATCAGTGAGCATGAGAAGTATTCTAACAGGGAAGTCAAGTTGTCTGATCCCTGTCTGTATTACGTGAATGATCGGTTCTGTCTGCTTAGCAGGGCGAGCTGGGTACGTGCGTCTATGAAACGAGTAGCCGTTGTCAGTGGCTTGTCACGTCTTCAGGATCCCGACTCTGCAACAGACACGCGTGGTGGCAGAGACAGGAGCATGTGATGAGCCAGCCTGAGAGGCCTGGAGGTGCCAGGATGTGCCCAGGAGCCTGCAGGCTAGCTGGCAGTGCCGCGCGGACAGATTCAGTCACTCCATCTCTGCGCTGCTCCTCTCTGCATCCGGGACCTCCCTTGTGTTAGGTTTGAATCTGTCATTTGAATTCTGCTGGGGCTCCTGGTTTCGTCCGGATCCATCCCCGCTTCATCTGTGTATCTGTCACCCCTTCCCACATCCATTATAATGATCCCATTTCTGCCACATTTTTTTTTTTGGCACTAGGGCTCTTTGTAACGGGGCCGGAGAATATTCTATTACTCCTGATTAAATCTGTTAGTTTTTTTTTTTTTTCAGGGCCTTGTTGAGTTCTTTTAATTTCCTCCTGTTTATTACTCTTCTTCTCAATGACGTTACTATGCCTCGAGTTCCTCTCCTGTGCGTGTGTGTGCGAGTGCGCACGCGCCTGTGTGTGTGTGTGTGTGTGTGTGTGCCTTTAATTACTTGCAAATGAGCACATAGGGGGATGAAAGAGACCGCGGAGAGAAGCGTGGCTGACTTGCCAGCCCCTGACTTTTGTTTAAGACCTCACTTTGGTCCGTGTTGAAACATCGTGAATCCACTCGGGTCAGCCTTTCAGAGCAGCTTTGGAAAACAGACATTGGGTTGGGGGCGGGGGTGTGGGGAGCTTGTCAAAACTGCCTGATTAAGAAGCTGGCAGAAGCCATCCTTTCTTCTTGGCTTCTGGCCCCCAGCATGGTTCACGGGGCTGCTCCGCCAACTGCCCCGAGACGCACCGTGCCGGCCTCGCCTCCCAGCTCCACTGAATTGAATCCTTCGTCCCCAGGGCAGCGCCCTCTGCCTCCATCACACGCCCCGTCTAAGCATCCTGCCATGTGATTTCTCCAAGGGGACAGATGTCTTGTGTAGCTAACTTGTTCACTTTGCTAGATGGTATGTAGCGGGTTACTGACAGTGGGTGGCTTGGGCTGGGGGCTTATCGGGAGGTCGTTTGCAGGCGGAGTCTCCAGTCCTGCTCGGTGAAAAACCGTTAGCTCCACTCACCTGTCAAAGGTAGGCTTGCTCCAAGGTGATGAAACCTGAAAGGGAGGCTCCAAGGTGATGAAACCTGAAAGGGAGGATCCTGCAGAGAACAACTGGCACACACCGGGGCCCCGCCCGCCACAGGATGCCTGGCACTCCCGGGAGTCACGTGTCTGAAGGGTGCACGCCCTCCCGAGGCGGGCAGGGCTCCCTGCTCCAGGATCTGACCTGACCGACGTCCCAGAGAGTCCCGGGGGCTCGACACGGCTTCCTGTCCCTCTGCCTTCCTTGGTCCACTTTTCCAGCTGATCCCAACAGCTGCCCAGCACATTTACAAGAAAACCCAAGCTCTTTCCTCGGCCGACCAGCCCAGGCGCCTTGCCACCTCCATCAGTCACTCTCGTCTCACGCCTGCCTTCACGAAGCACACCTTCTCCCAGCTGCACCCCACTCCTCCTGCTCAGAATTTTGTACGAGCTCTTCTCCCCTTGCCCGCCTCCCCTGCGGGATCTTAATACCCTCAGTTCTCATCTTAACTCTCACTTCTGGAAGCGCCATTCCTCTGTCATATGCCTCATATGATATGGATCAGTGGATCATACGACCCACTCCTGTTTCATAAAAGGTATCCCCATCCCATCCTCTATTATGGTCATCTTTTGTTCCCCCACAGTACTTAATAGAGTTTCATTTTTCAAAAACTCACTTACCTGTTTATTGACCATCTTGCTCGCTGAACTATAGGTTTTACGAGGACACGGCCCCTACCTGACTTGTCCCTGCCCGTCTCAAGAGTCAAGCACTCTGTGGCACAGAAAACGTACCCTCGGAATTGTAAACATCATGAGCCATGTCAGGACTGAGTGATCGTGTGTACTTTAAGTCACATTCATTGGTTAATTTCTATCACGGGGTCAACGTTTTGTCTTTTTATTTCTTCATCCCTCAATTTCCATCATTTCTAGAGTGTTAATGAACAAAGACATAAGAGAAAGATTCTATGTACACGCTGGCTTTATATTTCCTCATGGGCAGAGTTTATTATTCCCAGCTTCAAACAATTGTCTGATCCAGAAACGAGCTCCTATAGTTGTTTTTGCTGTCGTGAGGTTAATCACACACATGCCATGTTTATTGATATTCTTTTATAATGCTAACGCTTATTCATCATGAAGTCCTCTAAAAGCTGCTGATGGGTCGGTACTGCCAGCTGCTCTGGCTTCCTTGTGGCCGCTCCTGTCTGGGGCTGGACGCTGCCTGGGTGTCGAGATTTTAAAGACTCGGTGCTGTAGATGCCTCGGGCCTTCAAGGGCTAAGTCTTCCTTTTCAGAGACTGATTTATTTTTCACTTTGAATAAAAACAAAAGAGACAGACTATTTCTAACTGGCCTTTGACAATCACAGCGCTCCCTGGCTGAAGTCGTCGGAGTGCATGGTTCAGGGGAGCTCTGGGGAGATGAGATTTGAGGCTGGGGAGATGAGATTCAGCCCTCTTCATCCACCCTGCTTTTATCTACAGTGTGATTACTAACATGTTCAAGCTCTCTGGAGTCCAAGGTGAATATAGAGCAAAGAGTTGGCCTAGATCACCACTGCTGGTCAAATTAACAAAATGGACCAGCAGAACAGCACCATCCGGAGCTGTCCAGTCAAGGGCACTCTGTGGAGATGGCCTCCTAGGAGAAGGATGGCCTCGGTAAGACCCCCGTTTCCCGGGGTGGAGAAAGCCGAGAACTGAGGGGCCGTCAGCTCCAGGCTAGTTCCTCCATCTCCCATATCTGCCACCCCTGCCTCCTTCCTTTAAGGCTGCTGTTTCTCATCTGAAAAGTGAGGATAAAAAATACTGCGCCCCCCGCCCCACAAAGGGCCACTGGTAGGATTAAAGGACCCTGTTCAGATAAGGCATTAAAACTCAGTTATTATTTGTATTATTATGAGTGCAAATCTCCCAAGACTCAGTCACATAACACAACTCTCCCTTGACTGGTCATACCCACCCTTGCATTCCAAAGCTTCCGCTGAAGTAAGATCTGTATACTAAAGCTGTTTACTTAGGAATTCTTGCTTTACCTGCACCAATTTCTAGATGCCCCTATCTCCAGGTCCATGGTTCTCAACTGGGGGTGACTGCACCCCGCCCTCCCCAGGGACACCTGGCAACGCCTGGAGACGTTCTGGCTTCACGGTGGAGGTGAGGGGAGCCCCGGCACCTTGTAGGGGCATCCAGGGAGACTGCTAAACACCCCACAGCACACAGGGCCGCCCTGATGACCATTGTCCGACCCAGTGCGCCAGCGGTTCCAGGTTGAGAAAGTCCGGTGTGGGGTGCTGTGCATCCAAGGACCCTCTTCTTCATTCTCTCCCCCTAAACACAACTAAAAGCACACATGGCTTATCTTGCAAACTGGTCATTTTTCAACCTGAAAACAAAATTGCATCTTGAGTATCTAAGTCACACAAGCAGACTTGATCTTCCAAACTCTTCATTTAGGGCTTTAAAAATATACTGATGTTAAATTTATGCACCAGGGAAAGCCATTCCTCTTAATTACTTATTGAGAAACACAAGCAAGAGCTATAAACCCAGAGCAGTGTGTAAATTAGCGGTGTAGTAACAGATTCAGTTCCTTCCGATCATCAGCGATTTGTTTTCTGAGTATCCAAAATAGGTTCTAATCAATGGGTTCTAAATAAATGGGAGTGGAATGCAATGAAGAAACAATAAGGAAATACATGTATTTTAGAGCCAGGAAAGTAAAAACTGTCATTTTCTGGTTTTCCCCCATGCAGATATATTTAAAGATCTTCAGTATTTTCCTTAGCTTTCTGGAGATTATATTCCCAACGTGTAAATACAGGTCTTGACCCAGACGACTCTGAGATCCCTTCAGCACTGAAATCCTAGGATTACATAATATTTCACCGCCCTGGAAATGGCACACATTTGTACAGGCATCACCAGTCTCACTTTCCTCTTGATTTTCCTCCTAAAACAAAGTGCTTTCCCCTCTTGACTGGTTATGTCTTTCCCCTTGATCTCCGTTAGACTCTGCTGTCTTTAATACGTCCCAGGAATCAGATATTTTAATGCACTTTCCTTTCAAAATGGGCTGCTTTCATCTCTGATCAAATACAGGATGACAGGGAAGAGGCACGTGCCTTTCTCAGCTGGTTGGCACCGCTGTGGAAGGACTTTAGGGTTTTACAGCCCTGTGATGTGAGATGTCAGACGTGTCAGCGGGGCCGCTGGGAGCCCTGGACTCGTGTTCTGATGGCGCCTCGGTGCTCGGGGGGCTGCTGACAGGTCATGGAGAAGCAGGGGCCTGGGTTCCGGGGGCAGAAGAGGCGCCTTAGCTCTTTGTTGGGGGCTGCGAGAGCTCTCGAAACTGGGGACTACCTAGAGTCTGTCCGTGGGATTCCCCAGGCAAGAACACTGGAGTGGGGTGCCATTCCCTTCTCCAGGGGATCTTCCTGACCCAGGGATCAAACCCATATCTCCTGCATTGGGAGGTGGATTCTTTACCACTGAACCACCTGGAAAGCCCCTCTGGAGGAGCTTTAAAAGGCTATAAAAGGCACACGCCTGCCTGAAATTTTCTTGAGCAGCGCAAAGGGCCCCAAAGGCTTGGCCACTGCCCAGCTCTTCCCGCTGCCTCCTGACTCAGTGCTGGGACATGGTCCTAAACCCCGTGGGAACTGACGTGAAATCACCAGGGCAGTGGATCTCTTGGTTTGCGAGCATGACCTATTTTGTGCTTCCGTACATCTCATTCGCATGTTCAGAATAGTCATTTTAGCCTAGGTTTTCCCATGTTGGCTCAGTGATAAAGAATCTGCCTGTCATGCTGGAGATGCAGGAGGCATGGGTTTGATCCCCGGGTCAGGAAGATTCCCTGCAGGAGGAAATGGCAACCCGCTCCAGCATTCTTGACTGGAGAATCCCATGGATAGAGGAGCCTGGTGGGGTACAATCCACAGGGCGGCAAAAGAGTTGAGCACGACTGAGTGACTGAGTGGCCCTGGTCATCTTAGCCTGGCCTTGTTTCCTTTAAAAAGAGTAGAGTCCTCATTTGAAAGTCATACCAAACACACTTCATGTTCAACTTCTTGTCACTTCCCTCTTCTCACTATGACATTCTGTGCAGGAGAACTGGGCTGTGTTCCCATGGAAGCAGGGGGCCAGGTCCCTGCTTTCCACCTTCCCTGCCCCCGCCCGGGACGCTCCCCCTCACCCACCTCTACGGTGCCTCCTCTGTGGTCCTCACCCCTGCACCGTCTTGGGTTCATGATGGAGGAGAACTTCTGCACAGGGAGGTGGGGGTCCCCGAGCCCCCGAGTTTCATCCCATGTCCTTAGAACTCAGCGTGGACCAAGGGCACAGCAGGCTAACTGAATCCATGTGACAAGTCAGCTGGCTGTGATAGCTCCGGGTCTCGGCTTCCTTCTGACTGAAGAGGCCCAGGCGCTGCGTTATAAAATCCATCTGCAGTCAGACATCGCTTCATACTTTTCCCTGAATCCGTGCACTGTGTCTCTGTTCCGAGTGTTGTAAGCTTCAGTCGGTGATAGCATTTGCAGTGTCCTTTCCTGGGAGATATTAATTATATCGAGAGTTGTTAGGTGTTACAGGGAAACATCACCGATGAGAAACAAATAAACACTCCCTGGGAGGTGCTTCCCCATCTCACGTGGAGGAGGCACCTGCAGGATCCGGACAGGCTGATCAGGGAACAGAACCTGAGGGCAGAGAAAAGTTTACTAGTAACCCGTTGGCGTGACTCTGCAGGAACCACACGGGAAAAGACGGAGCTAGAAATCTACACACTGATAAAGCCAGATGATGGTCACTTCAGAATCAGACTTGGGGGTGGCAGGTACCCAGGTATCCCTGTGCTTATGGAGGAGACAGCAGAGATGCTACAGCTGAAGCTGTGCTGTTTCGATTATCGAACTCTCCTCCCATCAGCTTCGAAGGAGACAACGTCTTCCTTCATTCCCAGACAGTCGTCTGTTTGTGTCAATTTGTTCTATTTTAATCCGGGATGAAAAACGGACTGTTGGAGCCCAGTCTCGCCAGATCTTTACTGGCAAAGGGAAGAAGGAAATTGTGTCTATTTCCTGGCTATTTCAGACAACACCTTTCTCTTGCTCCTAAATGATGTGGGCAGTTTGCAGCAGAGAAGGTTTTTATTTTCTCTCCTGAATTTTCCAGATCAGGGCCCCAGCTCTCTGCCTTCCTGGCCATTGGGGCCTGGCCTTCCAATAGGTGATACAGAACACGGCTGACTGCAAAGAACCACTGGATCTTTGAAAAGCTCAGACCAGAGGCGGGAAAGCGGATATTTCTTTCAAGCCGAGAGGAGAAAGCCAATTTCATTTCTGTCTGTATTTAAGGTCTGGTCTCTGTAGGTCCTGTCCCTCCTCTCTCTAGTCCTGTCATGAGGGTTACCCCGTGGGACTGGTGGATGCTGGGTTTGTAGCATCCCCAGATCTGAACACACAAGCCTCCATCCAGCACTTGGCAGGGAGGTGGTGGAGCACCCCCTTTTTCCTTCATATTATCCTCGTCTATTTTTTTTTTTTTTCTCCCAATCTATCCCTCTCCCTCCCTACCCGCCCAGTAACCATAAGTTTGTTTTCTATGTCTGTGAATCTGTTTCTGTTTTGTAAATGAGTTCATTTGTATCATTTTCCTTTTGACTCCGAATATAAGCAATAACATGGTATTTATCTTTCTCTGACTTGCTGCTCTTAGTATGTTAATCTCCAGGTCCATTCATGTTGCTCAGATAGCATTAGTCAAAGTGTAGTGAACGTTGCTCAGTCGTGTCCGACTCTCTGCGACCCCATGGACTATGGAGTCCATGGGATTCTCCAGGCCAGAACACTGGAGTGGGTAGCCTTTCCCTTCTCCAGGGGATCTTTCCAACCCTGGGACCCAACCCAGGTCTCCCGCATTACAGGCAGATTCTTTACTGTCTGAGCCACCAAGGAAGCATTAGTTCATTCTTTTTAATGTCTGAGTAACTTTCCATTATTTACACCCCACATCTTCTGTATCCATTCCTCTCTTGGTGGACATTGAGGCTGCTTCCATGTCTTGACTATTGTAAACTGTGCTGCCGTGACCACTGGGGTCTACATCCCCTTTTGAACCGTGGTGTTCTTAGAGTATCAGCCCAGGAGTGGGGTTGCTGGATCACATGATCTTCCTACTTTTAGTTTTTAAGGACCCTTCCTACTGTTTTCCACAGTCTGCACCAATTTGCCCTCCCGCCAAGAGTGTGGGAGGCCCCTACTCCATACTCTCTCCAGTGTTTATTGTTTGCAGATTTTTTTTGATGATGGTCATTCTGGTGGGTGTAAGTGATACCTCACTGTAGCTTTGATTTGCATTTCACGGATAACTAGAGATGTTGAGCACCTTTTCCTGGGACTCTTGGCCATTTCTGAGGAGAGACTGAGTTTAAAGGATTTAAGACACACGGTTCTCTTAAAGCCAATGTGGAGAGAGAGCAAAGGCAAGTGACAGACAGTCGGGGAAATACCGTCTAACTGCCTCCGCTCTGGAGTTGAGGGGGTGGGGGCTGCTGGACTCACACGCGATGGCGGTGTCCCCCAACGTCCTTTTTCACCTTTGGAAGCATTTCACTGTCTCCTTAGGTGCCCAGGCTTCCTACAGCATCATTGAACCCACCAGCGGTCACGTGCACAGAGATTCTTTACTTTCCATCTTTCATATTTTTTAAAATAACTTTGTTACTTGGGCTTGGATGTAAGAAATGCTGATGTTAAAGAAAAAAAGAAAGAAAGACAAGGGATTTCCCTGGTGGTCCAGTGGCTAAGACTCCATGCTCTCAATGCAGGTGCCCGAGCTTCGACTCTTTTATAGGAGAACTAGATCCCACATGCTACAACTAAAAAGACTCAGCACGGCCAAATACACTTAAAAAGGAAACAAATGTGTATATTTCCCCAAGTTCTGTTGTCAGTTCAGTTCAGTTCAGATGCTCAGTCGTGTCCGACTCTTTGCGACCCCATGAATTGCAGCACCCCCGGCTTCCCTGTCCATCACCAACTCCTGAGTTTACTCAGACTCATGCCCATTGAGTCAGTTATGCCATCAGCCATCTCATCCTCTGTCATCCCCTTCTCCTCCTGCCCCAAATCCCTCCCAGCATCAGAGTCTTTTCCAATGAATCAACTCTTTGCATCAGGTGGCCAAAGTACTGGAGTTTCAGCTTCAGCATCACTCCTTCCAAAGAAATCCTAGGGCTGATCTCCTTCAGAATGGACTGGTTGGATCTCCTTGCAGGCCAAGGGACTCTCAAGAGTCTTCTCCAACACCACAGTTCAAAGGCATCAATTCTTCGGCACTCAGCTTTCTTCACAGTCCAACTCTCGCATCCATACATGACCACAGGAAAAACCATAGCCTTGACCAGACGAACCTTTGTTGGCAAAGTAATGTCTCTGCTTTTTAATATGCTGTCTAGGGTCACAAAGAGTAGGACACGACTGAGAGACTGAACTGAACTGAACTGATGCTGGTCATAACTTTCCTTCCAAGGAGTAAGTGTCTTTTAATTTCATGGCTGCAGTCACCATCTGCAGTGATTTTGGAGCCCCCAAAAATAAAGTCAGCCACTGTTTCCACTGTTTCTCCATCTATTTGCCATGAAGTGATGGGACCAGATGCCATGATCTTTGTTTTCTGAATGTTGAACTTTAAGCCAACTTTTTCACTCTCCTCTTTCACTTTCATCAAGAGGCTTTTGAGTTCCTCTTCACTTTCTGCCATAAGGGTGGCATCATCTGCATATCTGAGGTTATTGATATTTCTCCCGGCAATCTTGATTCCAGCTTGTGCTTCTTCCAGCCCAGCGTTTCTCATGATGTACTCTGCATATAAGTTAAATAAGCAGGTTGACAATATACAGCCTTGATGTACTCCTTTTCCAATTTGGAACCAGTCTGTTGTTCCATGTCCGGTTCTAACTGCTGCTTCGTGACCTGCATACAGATTTCTCAAGAGGCAGGTCAGGTGGTCTGGTATTCCCATCTCTTTCAGAATTTTCCAGTTTATTGTGATCCACCCAGTCAAGGGCTTTGGCATAGTCAATAAAGCAGAAATAGATGTTTTTCTGGAACTCTCTTGCTTTTTCGATGATCCAGGTATCAAAGTAGATAATTGAAATAAAGGAGACCAAGGACATTTTTGTTTCATGAAGAATTTTCTCAGGGCTGACTTCCAAGGTTGGGATTTTTATGCTCATGGATGCAGAATTCTATTATATTCAAGAAGGTTAAATGCGGTCCATGCAATTTCAGCTCAGAATAAAAACAAATATTTTTACCAACACACACTGCTCTACAAGTGACGAATTTCCCTGAGAGAAGGTTTTCCAGTCGTCATGTACATCCATACGGAAAGAAGGCTGAGCACCAAAGAACTGACGCTTCTGAACTGTGGTGCTGGAGAAGACTCTTGAGCATCTCTTGGACTACAAGGAGATCCAACCAGTCCATCCTAAAGGAAATCAACCCTGAATACTCATTGGAAGGACTGATGCTGAAACTGAAGCTCCAATACTTTGGCCACCTGATGTGAAGAGCAGACTCATTGAAAAAGAATGTGATGCTGGGAAAGACTGAAGGCAGGAGGAGAAGGGGACAACAGAGGATGAAATGGTTGGATGACATCACCAACTCGATGGAAGTGACTTTGAGCAAGCTCGGGGAGGTGGTGAAGGACAAGGAAGACTGGTGTGCTGCAGTCCATGGGGTTGCAAAGAGTTGGACACAACTTAGCAACTGACCAACAAAAGCATGGAATTGTGGAATCATGCCTAAAATAAGCATCTATTTTTACAGTTCACTGTTTTGTGGTTGGTTGTTACTGGACACTGTTGGCAGACAGCTGATAACTGATGAAGGGGTGACTGTCTAGATGTGGCAGGGACTCTTTAAGGACACGGCTGTGTACCCAACACATGGAACAAATGTTGAAAGATAGATGAACACATTCAGGTAATGTCTCGGATCACAGGGAACACACGCCTGCTCTGTAGCTCTATTTAGCATAATCAGAGCTGTGTCACACAGTCTGAAATCTTGATTTATAAATTAGTTAATGAAGTTAGTCCTTGTCGACCACCAGAGTAGTAAAAGTAGAATTTAATAAGGCAACTCTGGATGCTGAATTGAAGGTGGAAATGGTCTGGCTAACGGTGAGTCAATGCCCTCTTTTGTTACAGGAATTCCAAGGGTTTGAAGATAAATCTCAATTTGATTAAAGGCTTATTTTTCCATGAAACCAAGAGAATAAGGTATAGAAAGAGGACAAAAATTTCAAAACACAATACGCATGCTTCATGTTACAAGCGCACATGTATTTCTGTTCAGCACTGAGAAGTATTTTTGTGTTTGCCAAATTCACTACATGCCTCTCTGTTTGAAAAGGCCAGAGAAAGGTGGTTTTAATAAAGGTTTTCTAATGTAATAGAGCAAGCAGTAATAACATCCTGTTTGAAATCCCTGGGAAGAAAAGAAGTTTCTTTTTGAAATGTTTTTTCAAGAATTGTTTTCAACTAACCCAAAGAGGAGAGATCAGTGTCAGGGTCCTGAAATGGGCTCTCTGTAGAATTTCAGAGCTATGCCTTTCATCTCCCTGATGGATGATATTATTCGGGCTCGGAATTACTCTATAATCAGACGAAATATCCAGAAAGCTGAAAGCAAAGGGAAGCCTTTGAATGCAGTCACAAAGGGAAGTCAGTTTTCCATTTCTGTCATCAATTAAAGTAGAGAAAGTGTGCATGTGAAATCTATATATGTGCGTCGTGGATGTGGTGAAAAAGCTCTGGTACCACGAGGAGGGGGGTGGCTGGTTCCCGGAGGAGGACAAGTGATCCTTTAAGGGAAAGCAGTTACATAACAGCATAGAAATGTGATGCTGAGCTGCGAGCTCCGCAGGACGAGGCCCTGGCCTGCGGTCAGCCGTGACCTCAGCCGCACATCGTGAGGCTCTGGGCGTCGTGGGCCGTGCGTCAGCCCGGGAATTCGTCCGTACCTGTTATTTTGATGCTAGTCAGGGGGGCTGAAGCAGTGGAGTTTTATTTTCTTGTTTGCTTTCTGGATTCTCTTGGTTTTCCTTCTCGCTGACCTGGACGGTCTGTGACAGGATCTAGTCTGTAGGCCTAATTTCCTAGAACACTGAGCTGCAGTCAACTCGTGGTCCCTCGAAAGGAATTCGGGTTTAAACAGCACTGTCTCCTGCCAGGAGAGCATGGGAGCAACAAGGAGGCTATGTGTGAGTCCCGGGAGTGGAGGACCGGCCGGCAGAGAGGCCTTCTCGGCCTTAACTGACTCCGTGGACACAGAGCTTCCTCCACGGGCAGAGGCCAGCTGCCTCACATGGCAATCGGGAGCTTGCCCACAGCTTATGGAGCTGTGACAAAGTGGGACAGGCCAGAGATGCAGGAGACGCGGGTTCGATCCCTGGGTTGGGAAGATCCCCTAGAGGAGGGCATGGCAACCCACTCTAGTGTTCTTGCCTGGAGCATCCCATGGCAGAGGAGCCTGGTAGGCTGCAGTCCACGCGGTCACACAGAGTCGGATATGACTGAAGCCCCTGAGCACGGGCCAGGCCCCGGGGGGGGGCACATCTCAGCAGGAGGCCACCTTCCAAGCAGAGGTTGGAGTGGCCGCCACTTTGGGTTCCGACAGAAATCGTTTTCCTCCAGAGTCCTCCCATAGCGGCCCCCTAATTTCTTTTCTTCTTCCAAGACCTCAACTCCCCCCTAGAGCAGTGGATGAGCTGAGGTAATAACAAAATCCACCACCCTCTGGGCACCTCTTTCTTCTGCCAATGCTTGTTCTAAGGAAGATTTTTCATTCCCATCTGAAGGATGGGATAACTGAGGCTTCTGGAGGCAGCCTCTTGCCCGGGTTGCACAGTGACGTTGACCACCTTCTTGGTCATCTCGAGTCTGAATTTATGGGATGTCCAGAGGGGTAATTGTTGGCATCAACTTGGCTTGGCCATGGTGCCCAGTTGTCTGGTCAAATACTCCTCTAGATACTACTGTGGGGATGCTTTGTGGATGTTGACCTCTCTGATGAGCTAACGAGTAAAACAGGTCACTCGCCACTCTGTGGGTGGGCCATGTCTAATCAGCTGAAGGCCGTTAAGAGCAGACACTGAGGTTTCCCGAAGAAGCAGCTGGTAGATAACATGGCTCTGGGCATAGACAGATACAGATATTTGCATGTGTGTGTATAGACTGCATAGATTAGTCCTGACTCTTTGGAGACCCTCAGGCAGACGTCCATCCCTCCTACATCTCATGTCCTCCCCCCAGGCTTTTCCACACTGTGACTACAATGTGAGAAAGTGGCTGAGTACAAACTATATGAAATCACAAGGAAGTAAGCTGTGGGGTTCGTGACTTAGCACCATATCTTGTGAGTCCCCTTAACGACGTAAGAGTTAAACAGTAACTCTAGGCTTGGTTGCCAGCTTGTCTCTCCTGTGCAAGGCCCTTCACACCTTCATGCCCCACGACTGTCATCAGTCTAATTAACCAGCCGGACCTGGGCCAAGCCTCCCCACCTGGACCCCTGCGTGGCTGGACATAGTGCTGGGTGATGCTCTGACTCTCAGACATTGTGTCAATCAGATTCTCCAGTGAAACAGAACTAACAGGAGAGATACAGACATGGATGCAGCTATCCACAGAGAGAGAGATGATGTATAGATGTAGAGAGAGCTGCATAGATACAGACATGCAGATAGATACAAACACACAGACAAAGACCCATACAGACACAGCTACAGATTGGTTTCCCCAGTGGCTCAGCAGTAAAGAACCCCCTACCAATGCAGGAGACACAGGAGGCTTGGGTTTGATCCCTGGGTCAGGAAGATCTCCTTGAGGAGGGCATGGCAACCCATTCTAGTATTCCTGCCCGGAGAATCCCATGGATGGAAGAGCCTGGTGGGCTAAAGTCCATGAGGTCACAAAGAGTCAGACGTGACTGAGATAACTGAGCACTCATGCACACAGCTATAGATACAGATTTATTTTAAGGAATTGGCTCACCTGATTGTGAGGGCTGGTGAGTCTGAAGTCCATGGGACAGACAACAGGCTGCACACTTGGGCAGGAAGTGATGCTCTCTCTTGAAGCAGCAGCTGCATCCTCCTTTTTCTCCGGGCAACCTGTTTGGTCTCAGAACTTTCACCTGATTGGGTGAGGCCCACTGGCACCGTCTGCTGGTAACATAGATGCTGACAAAGTCAGCTGACTCTTGGCCTCTGCAGCAACACCTGGATGATGATGAAGTCACTGCGAACCAGAGCCCGGCCCAGGTGACCCAGGCGACTGACATCACAGCAACGTCTCAGGGTCCCAGCCACCCTGCAGTCTTGGGGCTCCTTTCTGGGGAAAACGCTGAGGAGTCTGCCCCTTGTGCAGGGGCCCTTAGGCTTGCACTAAGTGGCCAGGATCTGGCTGACCATCTCTAGGGGACTGTGTAACTTATTGCCCAAGCTGGACTGTTCTTGAGTACCGGAATGATGCTCTGGACAGTTCTACGAGGACCAATGAAGGATGCGTGGCCCTGCCTCCACGTCTTTCTCTGCACAACCCACGTGAGCCCTTGGGAACTCCTTTTCCTGAACATCCTCATGGTCTGAAGACATTTTAGCTGCTCCCTGTAAACGCCTCACAAGCACACCCCATCCACTCTACCACGAACGCTGCTATTTCCCAGCCCACCCCACCCCACTAAGAAGAGTCTCCATGTAACCACTGCAGACGGTGGTCTTAGAATCTTGGTCCAGGGCAGGGCTCACCCCAAGCCCCCTGGCGTGGTCCCTGCCTCTCTGACCCTGAGCTGGCCGCCTCTCTCCTGCTTTCCCTCCTGATGAAGATACACCCACGTTCCCCTGCCCCTCCCCCAGCCGCCCCTCACCCCCCACACACATGAGACCTCCCAGCCCAAGACTGGACTGCCCTGGGGTCCCCCCTGGAGTGGTCCATAGCCCAAGGAACCTAAATTCAGAGTCTGTCTTCTTTTCTGAATACAGAAGATTTCAGAAGCAATGTAACTGTAGACACTTTGAAAAATGCAGATCTGGCCCTAATCCTGGCCCCTTTATCTCCCCCTGCTGCTGCTGGACTTAGGAGCACTTCCCCGGGCCGGGACTGGGGGTGGGGGGAGCTCAGGCCGGCCACGGTACTGGGTTTAGGTGTGTTGCTCTCCTCCGGACTGGGATGTTAGAAGCAGCAATGGATGCAGAGCCCCAGAGGGCCTTTGGGCCGGTGCCTGGCCCCACTTCTGTGCTGACCCCGTGAGAAGCCACCCAGGCTGGCCATGGGCCCGGAGTGTGGCGGCGGGGGACGGGGAGCAGGAGGAGGAGCCCGTGGGGACATGGGCAGAGCTCCGGGGGCCATGCGGGCCCAGACCTCAGAGCCATCGAGCCTCGGGCCTGGCAGCCCCGCTGAGGCCGGAGGAAACGTCCCCCAGCACGATGGCGAGGAAGGCAATCTAAGCGCAGGCTTAGCAGTCCGTCCCCACGTTCTGGGGAGACTTGTTACACGGCATTATAGCGGTGCTAGGTGACCGGCTCAACAGACGAGGCTACACATCCACGCTTTAAGTGAGCACCCAGACAATCCTGGAGTAAGTGGTTTGCTGGCTGAAAACTGGTTAAGTCTAAGCGATGATACATTGGAAGGATCAGAGCCCTTGGATCCCACATTCTGAAAGGTTTTTTCCTTTTTTCTTTTCCTTTAAACCAAGAATGGATACTGTTAAATTTTTTCACATGCCTTTTAAGGGCATCTTTTTAGATGATCACATTTTTTTTTTTTTAAGTGTTACTGAGTTGTATTAAAATATCCTTGTGCTTCTTGAACAATTTCACTTGATCGTGAACTATTATCATTTTAATACACACTTGGTCTGAAATTGCTAGTATTTTCTTTAGAATTTTAATAAGCCTGTTCATAGCCTGTCATTTTCTTTTTTGTGCCATTTTTGTCAGCTTTTGGGATCAGAGTTGTGCGGGCTTTGTGAATTGAACTGGAAGTTTCCTGTAATTTCCTCTGCTTTGGAGCAGTTGACATAGCACGGTAATTATCAGTTCCTTAAAAGTTGGAAAGGGCTTGGCCCAAAAAGTCTGGGCTTGGCATCTTTGGGGGGAGTAATGCTTTGATAATCCTTCAGTTTTTTTCTGTGATCATTATACATTTAGATGATATATTTCATCTTCAGAAGGTTTTGGAAAATTACCATTCCTAAAAAAAAACATCCATTTCTGAAAGATTCCCAATGTGTTATCATGGAATTAACCATCTTGCTCATAGCGGGCTTCACCATGCTATTAATCTGATTTTTCTCTCTAGCTAGTTCCTCGTTCTTTAAATTGGTGGGTTTTCTCATTTTTCTAGAAGAGGCTGCCAGATGTTTGGCGTTTTAATTAGATTTTTTTTCCTCAAAGTATAAGCTCTTTGTATGTGTATCTGGTTTTATTCTATTTTTGCCACAATTTTCTATTTTAAAAATTACTTCCTTCCTCCTGCTTTGTTTTTCTTATATTAACTTCCTGGACTGAATGCTTTCTTGTATTTTCATTTCTCCTTGTTTAATAATAAAAGCTTTTATGGATATAAATCTGTCTTTGAACACAGCTTAATTTTATTTCCCTGTGGTCTGAGTATTTGGCATGCACAATTTCTGCCTTTTGAAATTCAGCGAGGTTTTATATGTGGTCTCATGCATACTCAATTTTTGTAAATTTTCTGTACAATCCCTAAAAAGAATATGTTTTTCTATAGGGAACAAAATTAGAAATGTATTATTTCACTTACCTTTATAATGATTTCATTCAGGTCCTTTAAAGATTTATTTTATTTTCTCATTCTTCATCCGTCCAAGACTGAAGAAATTTTCTGATAGTAAAAATACTTTATTGAATAAAAATACATTTTAACAAATGTGTATGTGGGCAAACCTTTGAAAACATCTTTGCATCTTTTCTCTCTCCATTCCCTCCATCCCTTCACCAAAAACAAAATAACTACCATAGGCAGGCACCATTATTACTTTCTTATATTCTTTCAGAATTTATTTATGAAAATCAAGAAAATGCAAATATATATTCTATTTTCACACCTTTATTGTTTCACATTTATGCTGAAATCTTTTCATGTTAATCATAGACATCATGGCACAACACTGTAAAATACTTTAAAATCCATCTCAAAAATTAGGAAATCTTTCTGTTTAGTCAATATAGCATTACCCCAACTAAAAATTATTAACAGTTCATGACATCTTCTAGTACTGAGCACATGAGCAAATTTTCGTACTTTGTTCTTTCGCATTGGCGTGTCTGCTTTACTTTCAGTTATTTCGTCTCGTACGTCTTTAGTTCCTCCAACGTTTTACAGTATGTTTTCAAGTGTTCAGAAAAGTGAAAAGATACACTATCAGTTACTGCAGACACAAAGCAGGATGGCCAGGCAAATGGGGACACGTTTACACAACCAAATCTAATCGTGCTCACTACAGCCTCTCTCCCCCTCTCCACAATGACTTCATTGATATTTATTAAATCAGTGTTTTCCAAACAGTTTCAGCTGCATGATTTCACCTGGCTCCTGCACCTCCAGCACCCCTGCCTTAATCCTTGAGCACCTTCTTGATCTCTGGTGAGACCGGGTCAGATGATGGTTGTGTGTGCGCCCCGGTCCTGGGAGCGGCCCTTCGGGCTTTTAGAATTTGTCTTAGAAACCAGGGTCTCTGGGCGCAGCTGTTCACTGTCCCTAGAAGCCAGTGCTTCTGAGGTCTCCCTGTGGACAGTTTGCAGGGTACTGGAATGGCCTGCATGTGGAAGTTTCGCTGGCGTCGCCCTGCCGACCATTCAGACCTGACTTTTTAAGACAGAATTTGTCTTTGTTTCTTCTATGGCACTTGCTCTGTTTGGACGTCTCAGCAAATTATCCAGCTTAATATATATATATATTTTTTAATATTTTTGCATACATACAGTGACAGATAGTTTCTTTTGATGAAAAAAAAGTCATCTCTTGAAGGAGTTTCTTCTCCGTCATTTTTAATTTTGTATTTGTGTTCTCATCACCTTTTCTTTCTTTTCCTCCTGTGACCGGGCTAGCCACAGGTTCAGCCATGTCACTGAGATTACGGGGGATTGCTTTTGCTTCTGTTTTTACCCGCTGGTCCTGTTCTTACTCTGTTGTACACTTTTTATCTGGGCTCTTTCAGTATATTTTGATATTGTGTTTAACTCCTTGACTTGGTTGCTTAATTTATCTTGCTGTTTTATTTCTGTGGATATAATTTTTTTTTAATCGGAGGATAATTGCTTTACAATGCCATGTTGGTTTCTGCCATACATCATTGTGAATCAGCCGTACGTGTACACATGTCCCCTCCCACCCTCTTCCCATCCCACCAGACTAGGTTGTCAGAGAGCACGCACTTGAGCTCCCTGTGTCTTACAGCAGCTTCCCACTGGCTCTCTGTTTTACACACGGCAGTGTGTATGTTTTGGTGCTACTCTCTGAATTCGTCCCATGTTGTCTATTTCTTCTTGAGTGATTTCCGTAATCATTGCAGGAGTTGGTCTATGTCATGTACCTTGTCACACTTATGACAGAGTTGCTCGTAGCGTTCCCTTGCTATCTACCCAAAGTCTGCACGGTCTGTAGTAATACAATGTCTTTTCTTTCTGATACTGCTAACGTGTCTTCTTTGTTTTACTGTGATCGGTTTGTCTAGAGGTTTATCAATTTAATTGATCTTTTTTTAAAAAAAAAACTTTTGTTTCAATGATTTTTTCTATTTTTATAGTTTTTATTTCAATGATTTCTGATCCTGGTTTTATTATTTTTTCCTTCTGATCATTTTGAGTTGAATTTTTTCTTTTTTTCTTAAGGTAGAAACAAAGACAGTTGTCTTGGAATCTTTTCTGATATAAATATTTCATGATATGCATTTTTTCTAAGTTATAGTTTAGCTGAATCCCCAAATTTTCATATATTGCATTTTCCTTTGTATTTTTTTTCCAAAATGTTTTCTGATTTCCTTGAGACTTTCTCCAAAGGTCTTAAAGTGCAATGCTAAATTTCCTAATGTTTGGACTTTTTCAAAGTATGTTTCTGTTACTGATTTATAGTTACATATGGCCAAAGAAATTACTTTGTATAATGTAAATTCTCTTAACTTTTTTGGTTAAGATTTGTTTTATGGCCCAGATATGACCTATTTTGATGACCGTCCTCTGTGAACTTGGAAAGAACTTGTGTTTTGCTTCTGAAACGGAGAGTCTGCGATGTCAGTGAGGTGAAGTTGCCCTGTGGTGCTGTTAGGGTTTCTACTTTTCCTGTTAATTTTGTATGACTTTTTGATCAATCACTGCAAGAGGAGAACTGACATTTCACAGGACAGGGGTGGATTCGTTCACTTTTTTTCAAGTTTTGGGTCACATCATCCAGAGCTTTTTTGTTAGATGTGCAACCTTTCAGGATTATTATTTCTTTTTGATTAATTGACCTTTTCAAATTTTGAAATGTCTATCTTTATTCTCAGTAATTTTCCTTGTTCTGAAGTCCTTTTTCTAATATTTTCAGTTCAGTTCAGTCACTCAGTTGTGTCCAACTCTTTGAGACCCTGTGGACTGCAGCACGCTAGGCCTCCCTGTCCATCATTAACTCCTGGAGTTCACTCAAACTTGTGTCCATTGAGTCAGTGAGGCCATCCAACCATCTCATCCTCTGTCATCCCTTTCTCCTCCTGCCTTCGGTCTTTCCCAGCATCAGGATCTTTTCCAGTGACTCACTTCTTCACATCAGGTGGCCAAAGTATTGGAGTTTTAGCTTCAGCATCAGTCTTTCCAATGAAGATTCAGGACTGATCTCCTTTAGGATGGGCTGGTTGGATCCCCTTGCAGTCCAAGGGACTCTCAAGAGTCTTCTCCAACACCACAGTTCAAAAGCATGAATTCTTTGGCACTCAGCCCTCCTTAGAGTCCAACTCTCATATCCATACATGACTACTGGAAACACCATAGTTTTGACTAGACAGACCTTTGTTGGCAAAGTAATATTAAGCTTTTCTAATATCTAACTTTTTCTAATATTACTGTGGTCAATCTAGACTTTTTGATTAATGTTTACTTGGTATATTGTCACTTCTAATTGGTCTATATCATTATATCTGAGAAGAGAAATACAATGAACAGTGGAGGCCTGGTGGGCTACAATCCATGAGGATTGTAGGGTTGTAAAAGAGTCAGACATGATTCAATGACAAAACAAGAACAACTTGTAAATAACATATTGTTAGTGTGTGTTTTTTTAATCAGTCTGTCAATTTCTTTTAATTGGTGCTATTGTAGGCCATTTATATTTAGTGTAATTGCTAAAGATGACTAGATTTGGGCCTCCAATTCTATTGCCCAAAATGTAGATTTGACATTTGGGAATTTTCAGATAGGCTCCTGTGTTCCTGACACGTCATCTAGGGGGCACTTCCTTAGTTTCTGCCACAACCACAAGATGTTCCAGGCACCTGTCCTTGCCTAGCCTTGGAGTAGCTATTTATCTCAAGAGCTCTAATTATCACCAGGAAAAGATATTTAGGAACCAAGATACAAGTGCTGACTGTGTTCATTGCTACTTTAGTTCATTCATTGTTTTTAAGCTTTCTTCATGGATAGCTCAAAAAAATATTTATATGTATGTAAATGTACATAAATACATCTGTACACTCTTTCAAAATCTATCTGTGTCTCTGTGTGTTTTATTCTTTAGTTCAGGCCTTCGATGTCAATTCAGCATGCTGAGGTTCATTTTAGCATCCCCGCTTCTTCATTTGAAACTCATTATTCTGACAGTGAGAGTCCTGGTTGTCACTACTCAGACGCTCAGTTGTGTCCGACTCTTTACGACCCTGTGGGCTGTAGCCCGCCAGGCTCCTCTGTCCGTGAGATTGTCTCGGCAAGTGTACTGGAGTGAGGTGCCGTTTCCTCCTCCAGGGGATCTTCCCGACCTGGGGATCAAACCCACGTTTCTCACATCTCCTGCATTGGCAGGTGGATTTTTTATCACTAGCGCCACCTAGGAAGCCACTGCCTGAATATATTTATTTACTTTTTCAGTCTTGGAACACACAAAAACTAGTTTCAGAATTCTATCCTACGCGCCTGTGAAAAGATTTGCCAGCTAGAGTGCAGTGTTTATAAACTGTTCTGTTTGCCTCAAAGTCCCTCACATTTTAATTATTTCTATATAATTCATTGACAATTAATTATATATATTAATATATTAGCTCTGATTACAGCCAATTCTCTGGTGTTTATCAGTTATCCATCTACCAAGATCTGCTCCACTGAGGTTTGCTTTCCTGTTACTGCAGCCCAGTCTTCTTATTAAATATAATAATTGGGAGGAGGATTTATTTTTGGATAATATGAAATAGGCCTTTGCTAGAAATCATGAACTAACATGGTTCAAGTTCCAGAAGGCGTTGGTCCAGTGGCCCTTCCAAGCTCAGCACCGTAGCCTGCCAGCTTCACATCCAACATGGAGAGTGCTATCCAAAGCGCATTCTGCCTAACTGGAAGCAATTGAATAAATACAGATGTAGTGGGAGGCGAGGGATTAGAATGGTCCTCGAAGCCTTAGAAAGGAGCTCTTTGTGATGGGGAAAGCTCTTTCCTACTGGAGATGCAAGAGTGGCAGGGGTGGAGTGGGAGCTGCCTCATTTCCTTGTGCGCCATCGGGTTATTGTAAGTCTGTCCTCATTTAACTTTAGATTCTTGAAAATGACACCTCTCCTCTGGCAGAGCTTGATGTTTCTCTGTCCCATTTCTTTTGAAATCTTTTGTCTGTTTCTTTGTATTTAAGAAAATCTGAAGAGTAACGTTTCTCTCCGAAACTAACTTTGGGCTTAATATTCACGGAGTCATTTCACTTAAGAGCCACCATGTTACTCTGATGCTAGAAATTTCCTGTTTGTTTTCTAATTTGCCATCTTCTGAATACTCTAGAATATACACAGCCTAACAGTGTCAATCTCTTTCTGGAGGAGGAAGACTATTTTGCTCCTGTATTTTAAGGACTTCTAGGGTTAGACCATTTAACATGAAAGTGGGGGCTGGCCTGTGTTACTGAAGTTATTACTGGTCTTGTTAAATTTAAGTAACTAATTGAACATCCAAGAATGAGGGCTTTTAATACTCCTATAAGTTTTTAATGCTGAAAACTCTGTGTCATTTGTTTTACGGGTACATTCCATGAAATTACAATATACTTCTTTGCAGCATGCAGTAAGGGAGAGTTTCTCAACCTCAACGTTCCCATATTATCCAGAGATGTGTTTAAGAGACATTAGCCTGCCTTTCAATTTAACCTTCTGACTAAAGACAAAAACAACTGCATGCAAATGATGTTATTAAGTTTGTTTAAGAGATGGTGACTATACAGAGTAGGAGTCAAATAAACATCAATGCAAACTTGATAAACTTCAGTAATTGTTTTTAATGACTTTTATTTGTGACTTGTTCTAACCTGAAATTTGTTTCTCAACTCGAGAAGAGTGTTTTTTTCCAATGTGTTGTTTTAACATGTCCTCAGAACATTTGATTATGCTTGTTTTCAAATATCAGAAAACTTGAAAGGCTTTCCCAGTGAATAGCTAGGTGCAATCACTGACATTTCATCGTAGCTTGTCTCACATCTATTCATCAGCATATTTTTAAAGGAATTCTTAACTTGGAGTCAGACTCAATATTGAAAGATGCTTGGCTTTCAGGTAAACTTGAGGTCAATATCCCTTGAATCATATTTGCCTTCAGCTTCCAACCTGAGCCACATTAACCTCCCAGCTCTGCTCATCCCACGTCACCTCCATGGCCCTGGACCTTGGGCCTGGAGTGCAGATAGGCTGAGGCTGGGGTGGACTTGGGTGAACCTCAGGTGGACTCGGGTGGGCTGGAGTGGATTCGGGTGGACTTGGGTGGGCCCGGGTGGACCTGGGTGAACTTGGGTGGACTTGGGTGGGCCCAGGTGGACCTTGGGTGGACTTGGGTGGGCCTGGGGTGGACTTGGGTAGACTTGGGTGGGCCTGGGTGGACTCCGGTGGGCCTGGGGTGGACTTGGGTGGACTCGAGTGGACTCGGGTAGACTCAGGTGGGCCTGGGGTGGACCCAGGTGGACCTGGAGTGGACTTGGGTGGGCCTGGGGTGGACTTGGGTGGAGTCAGGTGGACCTGGGGTGGACTTGGGTGGGCCTGGGGTGGACCCGGGTGGAATCTGGTGGACCTTGGGTGGGCCTGGGGTGGACTCCAGTGGACCTCAGGTGGACCCCGAGTGGGCAGTGCCCTTGTTGGTGTTATTTGGGCAGCACCTCAGTAGGTATCTGGATCTCTGATGGCTGCTGCCCCCCACAGCTCACCTTCCTCACTGTGGACCCCATGACTGAGTGGGCCCACACCATCTCTGTGTCACGGCTCCACAGCAGAGCCGAGCTGGTGGAGGCTAGGGGGCTGGGAGCAGCTGGGAGGGGAAACGGGGCTCGCCCCCAGAACAGCCTCTGAGCAGACCCACAACAGAGTGTGGAGGCAGCTCAGACCTGTCCCTGTGGCTCACAGCAGCCGAGGCCCCACGTGGGCCTCGATGGCTCCAGCTCTGGGGCAGGGGTCCTGGGTGGGGGGGGGCGAGGGAAAACACCCACTTAAGGGGAACAGAACCCGCTCAGACCTGACCCTCGGAACCAGAACCCCCTCCCCAATGGGGCACTGGCAGGATCTGTGCAGAGGGGAAGCCTGGGACCAGAAACCCCACCCCAATGGGGCACAGGCCATGTCTGAGCAGAGGGGAATCCCAGGACCAGAACCCCCTCCGCAATAGGGCGCAGGCCATGTCTGAGCTGAGGGTAAGCCCGGCCACACCTGGTTCTGGCCCTGGGCCCTCCGCCCCCAGCCTGGCCTCCTGCACAGTGACCGCTGTCAGCCCGCCCGGAGGAAGGGCACCAGCTATGCTCACCTTGTTTCTGCACGCCCATCAGAAGCCTGTGGGGTCTATGTCGGCGCCCCACCACCTCCGTGCACACCTTCAAGACCGCAACGGGTAACTCTCACCTACAGTCGTAGAGACAGAGGAGTTAAGCAAATGGAAAGGCAGAGAAACTGCTCTCCATGGAAAGAGCAGGAGAAAACCCTTATAAAGCAAACAACGAAGCAGAAATAAACAATTACTCGATAAAGAATTCAAGGCAGTGGTACTGAAAATGTTAAGTGAATTAAGGCAAAGAATAGATGTGCACTGTGAACATTTTAATGAGGAACTGGACCATATGAGAAAACGACCTAATCAAAAAGGAAGGATTCGAGAGTGGAGCCCCAGGACTGAGCACCCTGCTGGGAGAGGCATCAGGGTGGCGGGGGTCACAGGATCGCTCCTCCAGGCTGCCTGTCACTGGCGGCACCAGAAAGATGATCAGAAGCCCTTCTCGGGGGCCCAGAACGCTAAGTGAGGGGAGCTCACAGGGTGTGTGTGATCCAGGCACATTGGAAAGGCGCATTCTTCCTGAAGTTTCCTGGAGAGAATCGTGCTGACCTGTCCGCGGTCCACCTTCCTCTCCTGAGGAGCTGGGCGTCCTGATGCTCTCAAGTTCCGCTGTTGCAAACGTCAGGCTTCAGGGCCTGTAACGCGTCCCTCAGCTACTTTCCTGGCACCTGAGTGAGCCGGATCAGCTTTTAACTCCTGGGATTTCCCTTCAGTTTCCTTTAAAAATAGAAATATCAAGGGCCACACGTCGCCCACTTTCCCATTGTCCTTTTGAGAGGCTTTGACACCCAGATCTGAGAGTGCTGATTGGGGTGTTAAAGAGTCAGGAGAAACTGACCCCTAGGGTGAGTAGCCTGAGTGCAGAGGCAGGGAGCCTGTTTCCCGGGTACAAACACGCCGCGGAGAGGAGTTTGGAGTCCAGGTTTGCACCAACCTTCGCCTCTGACCACACGATGACGGTCACTCTACCCGTTCGCCTCGAGGCACCAGAGAGCCTCTCGGCGCCCTTGATTAGCTCATGATTAGTACCTGAAGCGTGTCACCTCGTGCCCTTTTCTAATCCTTCCAGATACTTTCCCAGTTACTGAACAATCTGGAATGAAAACAAGAGCATTATCCATTGATATCTTGGTGCAGGGTTGCCGCAATCTTTCTCCACGAATGGGACCGATCAAGTTTCAAATTTGGAACAGTGGGCACCCAACTGTGGAGTGTGATTCAAGGGTGTTAAGACTGTCCCTGTGTCAAGAAGAATCTATCTCCTCTGTTCACCTAGGATCTTTCCCCTGGGGTGCATTTCTTTCCATTACGGAGGATTTTATTCTCTATCTTGTAATAACCTAGAATGGAAAAGAATCTGAAAAGGAATGTGTGTAACTGAATCACTTAAATCAACTGCACTTTGATTTTTAATGCACATTTAATAAGAAGGCTAGCTCCTTCGCCTGTAGTGGGTAACAGCTTTTCAGGGGTCAGTTGAAAGTCCTCTGGAAGTGAGATTGCCATGCTGGGGGTGGCCCTGTGCATGGGACAAACGCTGCCAGGGTCAGGCAGACACACCTGGATGGATGCCAGGAGGAAGAGGGGTTTGACATTGGCAGGGAAAGATTGAGGGCAGAAGAAGAGGGTGACAGAGGATGAGATGGTTGGATGGCATCAGTGACTCAATGGACATGAGTCTGGGAGATGGTGATGGACAGGGAGCCTGGCGTGCTATAGTCCACGGGGTTGCAAAGAGTTGGACACAATTAGTGACTGAACAACAAGCGGCATCAATCAAGGGTCTGTCACCTGAAACGTCACAAGCTACAGGTGTACAAACCCAGTATCTGAAGCTTATTGGAAAAGCAAGTTTGTCCTTACCGAAGCTTTCAGCAAGCTGCCTTGTAGGACAAACATGGGCAAGAAGCATCTGGAAGCATCTCAGAGTCATCTCTCCAAGTCTCCTTCATCACAGCGCCCCTGTGATGAGCCCAGCGCTCGAGGAGAGGGGACAGCAGCTGCCTTCCACTTCCTCATCATTCCCCACACCAACTATCATGTTAATCAGCTGACCACCCTCATTAAACACGCCGTGTACCGGCCCCTATGTCTGATCCAAGGGAAAGAGTCTGTGTCTTCTCCTTCTTTAAATCAACCTGACTACAAGAGACAAATGTAAATCAGTTCATTTCATTCAGGTTTATCACATTGCATCACAGGAAAATTCTGACGAAACGTGTAAATAATGGGTCTCTCAGAAGAAGACAAATACCATAGGATATTACTTATTAGTTCAGTTCAGTGCAGTCGCTCAGTCGTGTCTGACCCTTTGCAACCCCATGAATTGCAGCACTCCAGGCCTCCCTGTCCATCACCAACTCCTGGAGTTCACTGAGACTCACGTCCATCGAGTCAGTGATGCCATCCAGCCATCTCATCCTCTGTCGTCCCCTTCTCCTCTTGCTCCCAATCCCTCCCAGGATCAGAGTCTTTTCCAATGAGTCAACTCTTCGCATGAGGTGGCCAAAGTACTGGAGTTTCAGCTTTAGCATCATTCCTTCCAAAGAAATCCCAGGGCTGATCTCCTTCAGAATGGACTGGTTGGATCTCCTTGCAGTCCAAGGGACTCGCAAGAGTCTTCTCCAACACCACAGTTCAAAAGCATCAATTCTTTGGCACTCAGCCTTCTTCACAGTCCAACTCTCACATCCATGCATGACCACAGGAAAAACCATAGCCTTGACTAGACGAAACTTTGTTGGCAAAGTAATGTCTCTGCTTTTGAATATGCTGTCTAGGTTACTTCCAAGGAGTAAGCGTCTTTTAATTCCATGGCTGCAGTCACCATCTGCAGTGATTTTGGAGCCCCCTATTTCTCCCGGCAATTTTGATTCCAGCTTGTGTTTCTTCCAGTCCAGCGTTTCTCATGATGTGCTCTGCATATAAGTTAAATAAGCAGGGTGACAATATACAGCTTTGACGTACTCCTTTTCCTATTTGGAACCAGTCTGTTGTTCCATGTCCAGTTCTAACTGTTGCTATCTGACCTGCATGCAGATTTCTCAAGAGGCAGATCAGGTGGTCTGGTATTCCCATCTCTTTCAGAATTTCCCACAGTTTATTGTGATCCACACAGTCAAAGGCTTTGGCATAGTCAATAAAGCAGAAATAGATGTTTTTCTGGAACTCTCTTGCTTTTTCCATGATCCAGCGGATGTTGCCAATTTGATCTCTGGTTCCTCTTCCTTTTCTAAAACCAGCTTGAACATCAGGAAGTTCTCGGTTCACATATTGCTGAAGCCTGGCTGGGAGAATTTTGAGCATTACTTATAGGTAGAGCTAAAAATGGTGCAAATGAACCTATTTACAAAACAGAAAGAGTGTTGCAGATGTAGAAAACAAACTTACGGTTACCAGGGGGTAAGAGGGGAAGGGGTGCATTAGGAGACTGGAATTGACATATACACGCTGAAAGTGAAAAGTGAAGTACCCCAGTCGTGTCTGACTCTTTGCGATCCCATGGACTGTATACCCTCCTAGGCTCCTCCGTCCATGGAGTTTTCTGGGCAAGAGTGCTGGAGTGGGTTGCCATTTCCTTCTCCACATATGCTACTATATATAAAATAGATTAACAAGAACCCACTGTACAGGAAAGCCTACTCAATGCTCCATAATGGGGCTTCCCTGGTGGTCCAGTGGTAAAGAATCTGCCTTGCAATGCAAGGGTCACTGGTTCGATCCCTGATCTGGGAAGATCCCACAGGCCGCAGGGCAGCTGACCCTGTGTGCCACAACTAATGAGCCTGCTCTCTGGAGCCCAAGAGCCACAACCACTGAGCCCACGGGCCTCAACTTCTGAGGCCCGAGCACCCTAGAGGCCACGCTCTGCACCAAGAGAAGCCACTGCAACGAGAGAGGAGCCGCGCAAAGCAATGAAGACCCCGGGAAGCCAAAAATAAGTATTTTTAAAAATACTGCACAATGACCTACGTGGGAAAAGAATCTAGGAAAGAGCACGCATATATGTCTACGTATAGCTGATTCACTTTGCTGTACAGAAGAAATTAACGCAACATTGTAAATCAACTACACTCCAATAAAAAATTTATGAAAAACGAGTTTGTGATCTTGGTTCCTCTACATGTGATGGGCTTGGATAAAGTAGCTCAGAGTAACTTATGCTTTAAAAGTAGGGTGGTGTGTCTGCCCATTAAATGCACGTTCCTTCCTTTGATAACACGTGAAGCATGAATTATTGCCCTTGAAAGAAAGTAAGTGAGAGATCGTTCTGTTCCTGCTGACTCAGGGCTGCTTTTGGAAAGGAGGTCAGGACAGTAACCCCAGAAAGTGTGGGCTCCTTTGATGCAGCTCTGAGGAGGCGGGAGTGTCATCAGTCCACACAGACAGGACCGCAGCCGCTTCTCATCCCCTCGCCTGGGGCCCAGGTCCCCTCGCCTGGGGGCTGGCTCCCCCCAGGCAACACTTGTGTCCCTGAGCAAGTGTGGCAGGTCTCTTGAGGAGGTTCGTGGAGAGAGCTGGTTGGTTCAAGAGTTTAGCCTAAGTGGCGTCTGCTGGGAGTATCTTTCTCAACCTGCCGGTCTCCGTCTCTGTAAACTAGGCATCTTCGAGCACATAGCACAGTCTCTCAGCATCTCAGTCCAGGAGAAGTTTTCACTCCTTGGCACTGACGGCTGGGGCAACAACAGAGCCAGGGCACGTACAACTGTGCCCGCCACGTGTCATGGTCCTTACATGGGAGACAAAACTCTGAACGTGTTGGCAAATAACTTCTTACACCATTGACTTATATTCTAAGCACAGGTGAAGAACTCACATTTTAAAGGAAAACCATGGCTGAACCCTTAGAATTCATTGCTTTTCTCTGGTTTTATGTGGTTTGTGGTAAGAAGTTTAATATGTTTAATTCTTTTTTTTTTCTTTTTTGCCCCAGCATTCATGTAAGGATGTGAGAGTTGGACCCTAAAGAAGGCTGAGAGCTGGAGAACTGATGCTTTTCAACTTTGGTGTTGGAGAAGACTCTTTAGAGTCGCTTGGACTGCAAGGAGATCAAACCAGTCCATCCTAAAGGAAATCAACTCTGAATATTCATTGGAAGGACTGATACTGAAGCTGAAGCTCCAATTTTGGCCACCTGATGTGAGGAGCCAACTCATTAGAAAAGACCCGGATGCTGGGAAAGATTGAAGTCAGGAGGAGAAGGGGACGACAGAGGATGAGATGGTTGGATGGCATCACTGGCTCAATGGACATGAGTTTGAGCAGACTCTAGGAGACAGTGATGGATAGGGAAGCCTGGTGTGCTGCAGTCCGTAAGGCCATGAAGAGTCGGACATCACTGAGTGACTAAACAACAGCAACGTATTTAATCTGGGGCTTCTCAGGTGGCGCTGGTGGTAAAGGACCCGCCTGCCAATGCAGAAGACACAACAGATGCAGGTTAGATCCCTGGGTTGGGAAGATCCTCTGGAGGAGGGCATGGCAACAACCCACTCCAGTATTCTTGTCTGGAGAATCCCATGGACAGAGGAGTCTGGCAGGCTGCAGTCTATGTGGTCACAAAGAGTCAGACGCAACTGAGCAACTCAGCAGCACACGTATTTAATTCAGTGACTTTGGGGTAAACACATAGATCTTTCACTTACATATTATTCAAATATATTATTAATGACAAGACCAAGCTTGGGGTGTTTGCGAGAACAAGACAGGAAAGGAATTAACATTACTCCCAAATTTTCCCCTGGAGCCTGGCCAGGAACATGGCCAGAACCCTAGCTTGGTGATTCCCAAGTTCCCTAACAGTGATACAAATACCGCCCGAGTAAGGTCCAGTTTTCTCACGAATTAGATGATGATCAATTTCGAGGTCATCTCGAGGGGTAGAGAAGCTCATGATTAACTTCCTTGGAGCGATCTGCACACACGTGGGCAGCAGAGTCGGTGGGGACCACATCTGGTTTGTGACAGAGGCGCCGGCAGACTGGTCCCGAGAAGGTGGACGTGACCGCATTGATATTCCCAAGCCGTATCACGAATGCAAATCCTATTCCTTCTGGGGTGTTTAAAGATCACAGTTCTAAATCATAGCGCCATCTGCCTCAGTGCCTGTGGAATAATTGGGCTGGTTTAGGATCCATTTACGAGCGGCTGAGGCTACGACGCGGCCATCACGGCCAATGTTATGATATGATATTCACGGAGAGTCGTCCCTTGGCTGGGACTCAGCCCAGCTTCCCGGGCGTCACCGGCTCTAAGATCCATGGAGATGTGGGCTTCTGATTGCTTCAGCTCATAAATATGCTAATCATGGACATCAAGTGACCACAGAACACGGATCTAAAAGAGATTTATGGGGGTATAAAAATAAAATGGATGGCACCATCTACACCAGCAGAAAGTGTTAAAATTGAGGTTAGCATTGGGTGTCCGAGGTGGCAGAGGAGACAGGGACTCTGAAGGGCCTGACTCGTGGTTCTGAGCCCGAGTGGCAAGGGTGCGCTTTGGGGAAATGCAGACTCAGACGCTGGCACCGCCGGCAGGGGTCCCTGCCAGCTGGGGTGCCAGGTCAGCTGTGGGTGGTGAAAGCGAGAATTTGGGGATGCTGTGTGGGGTAATTCCTGGGGGAGAGGAGGTGAACTTGGCTCCTCAGGGCCGAGGCTGAGGATGCCTTCTTGGCAGGCAGAGCCGAGGCTGGACCATGGATGTCCCAGCGGGCAGAGCTGGCCCTGAACGGACCCAGCTCTCGGAGGAGGCGGTGCCTGGCTGCTGGCTATGCCCGATTTCTGCTCTGCACACGGCACTTTTTGGAGTGGAGATACTTCTTCCCTGTGGCTTTTGATTATATCCGCATCTTCCATTACAAAATAAAATATCTTTTAAAAAAGGGCCTCCAAACAGAGGAATTCCCACCGAACAGAGATGCTGAAAACTGTGTGCCTGTGAGCCAAGTCGCTCAGTCGTGTCCGACTCTCTGCGACCCCCTGGCCTGTAGTCCGCCAGGCTCCTCTGTCCATGGATTCTCCAGGCAAGAACAGTGGAGTGGGTTGCCGTTTCCTCCTCCAGGGGATCTTTCTGACCCAGGGATCAAACCTGTGCCTCTGATATCTCTGGCATCGGCAGGCAGGCTCTTTACTGCTAGCACCACCTGGGAAGCCAAAAACTGCAACTCTTCTAATTATTATCAGCCGACAAAACACGGCTTAAGAAATAGATGTACGTGGTGACAGTCATTTATCCGTGCATTGTTTCTACGTAGAACGACTTCCCTGAAAGTTGGTCTAGGAAATAGAAACCAGAGAAACTAACCCCCAGAGATCAAAAGCCCTTAAGAGGAAATCGAGTGTCATGAAAACTGGCCCGGCTGCGTTCACAAGGCCCCCGAGTAGCTGAGGACCCTCCAGCTACGTTCGCGAGGCCCCTGAGTAGCCAGGGACCCTCCAGCTACGTTCACGAGGCCCCTGTTGCCAGCAGCAGGTAGGTTATGTGTCAGACACAGGGAGGAGCATCTGTGAGCCCCCTGGGGGCGGGGGATGTGGGATGCTCATGGGGCTGGCTGGAGACAATGCTCTCCAGTTCATGTTCATGCACTGGTCCTGGAAGAACGCAGGCCTCAAGGCCATCAGGAACGCTGCATTGCTAGCAAGGCGCCCCCATATCCACCCCCTCCCCGGGTACCACCTGTTTCCCGGGCTCCTGCCTTGCTTCTCAGCCTTTCTGAGTCTGCCACGCCTGCCCCCCCTCTAGGCCCTCCGTGGAAGCTTTCTCAGCCTGCCCTCTGCCTGCCACCCGTGGCTGCCTCTCCATCTCGCTCTCTGGCCCCGCTCTTAACCTGCTGTGACCTGCCGTGGTTTCAGATCCTGCCACTGGTGGCTTTACTCTCTTGCCACTTTCAGGTCCAGACTCTGAAGACAGGGACTGTGACCAGCCCAGCCCGTCTTTGCAGGCCAGTCGCCTCCATGCTGGCCGATCAGCCATGGTCAGCCACGGCCTCTTTCCTTGGTCCCACGGGGGTGATGGCCACAGTGGTGTCCACGCAGAGGGCAGGTACACTGGCTGGCGGGTCTAGCACGACAGGGCCGCAGGGAGGGTTCTGTGAGCCGAGGGGACGGGGAAGGCTGCAGTGTCTACTGGAGGCTGCCCCACGGAGGCGAGCTTTGAAGACAGGTGAGATCAAGAATCTATACCAACTGTACCAATCTATACCAACCAAGCAGATATTTTAATAGTGCCTGTGTTTGTTGAAATATTGAACTCCCCTACTTCCACAGTTCACAGAATGTTTTAGAATGACCTCAAGTTTCACAGAAGGGAAGCCCTTATAGATTTCTCACGGGGGTGTGAACACTTTAAGGGTGGTTACTGTGTCTTACTTCCTCTGAGATCCCCAGAACTTATTCTAAGTTCTT
Organism: Bubalus bubalis; assembly: GCF_019923935.1. Taxonomy (NCBI): domain Eukaryota; kingdom Metazoa; phylum Chordata; class Mammalia; order Artiodactyla; family Bovidae; genus Bubalus; species Bubalus bubalis. Next base: position 2,395,098 of record NC_059169.1, read on the forward strand.
CCCTGCACAGGGGAATTACTTAAAAAACAAACCCAAGTAGACAAGAAAACAAAATGTAACAACAGAAAGATCAGAGTTCACAGAAAGCATTCCTAAGTCAGACGAGCAGGGGCAGCTTACTTAAAAGCAGTTTGCGATCAGTCTGACCGGAAGACATGGGCCTTTGGAAGACCTGCCTTCCCTGGTCAAGTTCAAGGTTTCACTGCTTGAGCTCGGTTTCAAACACGACACACCCAGGCCCAGCTTGTGGGCTGCGTCTGAACCAGGCTGCCAGGCCGAGGGGCAGGGGGCCCAGGGCTGTGGCCCCAGAGGAGGGTCTCCTAGCTTCCCACAGCTCCATAAACAAAATGGACCGCATCCAATGGCCCCATCCTCTCAAGGAAACCAACCTTCTCGTGTGATTCCTGAATTCTTGAGAATTTCTCCCTACCCCCGACATGCCAAGCAACGAAAATCCACTTGAATGCAAGCTCGGTTCTGTGTTTGTTTATCCCCTCCGAACAAGGAACCAAAAACCACAAGTTGACAAAAGCATGGAGAAATCAAATATTTCACTATACCCATGTTCGTTGAATCACTGAGCTCCTCTACTTCCACAGTCCACAGAATGTTTTAGAATGACCTCAAGTTTCCCAGAAGGACAGCTCTTATAGACTTCTCATGAGGGTGTGAACACTTTCAGGGTGGTTGCTGTGTCCTACTCTCTCTAAGATCCCCAGAACTTATTCTAAGTTCTTCCTGGCACTCAACAGAAGTGTGATGGGTGCCGAAGGGCTTCTCAGTCCAGTTTCTTGGTGTAATACTGAGAGCAAAGGCCAGAGGCTGGGCTCTGAACACTGTGTCTTTGGCATGGCAGCTGGAACCTCTAAGCACTCAGAAAACATGTTTAAATGAAAGAATCAATAAAAAGTAGGTTCTTAACGGCGGCTATTGTCTAATGAATGAGCGGTTAGTAAGTTTATACTAAAGTGCAAATGACTGACATGACACGCTTTCTGAAAGCAGGTATTTGTTTGGGTGAGGAGCTGGTGTTCAAGAGAGAGCAAGGCCTGTGGACTTTTGACAAATTGGGAAGCAGCAAAGACTGGAGTAGAAAGGGGACCCCAGACAAGAAATAACTGATTTTTGATTTTTTTCCTGGGGTCAGCCCTACATACTTTAAGAAATTTAATATCTTATTACAAAAAATAAAATAAATAAAATCTAACCTTGTATTGTGGGTAGAAAATGATTTGCTAACCAGTTAGACATTCTTTGTCAAGGCAAGATTAGAAGATCCACTTCCTTCCACCTGATTCATTCATTCATATTCTCTAAACTCTAGGCTATTAATGGCCCAGCAAATTTTTTGAGCAATACCCACTGTCCCTATGACTTTTTTCAGCTGGCTATCATAATTTCATCTTTTTTTGCTATATCATAGTCATACAGGCCTGTTACATCTGTGAATGGATGAGGCTGCATAGAAAAGAGGAGGACTTCTTAAGGGAGATTTTTTTTACATGAAAGTTAAAAGACTTCAGAGCAAGCACACGTATGCTAATGACATGCAAATGACATACAAATCATATGCAAATCTATCTCTCATCTCCCCACCCCTCCTCTGCTTTGATGTGGCCCATGGGAAGCATTCTCCTGGAGATCATTAATCCAAAGAGTTGATTTAACAGCTTTCCCATTCTTTAACCTTTTGTTATCTAATTGCCTTCATTAGCTTGGATAGTGCATAAACGCATCCTAGAATTTCATAAATAAGAGCCCATAATTTCCACAAAGGGATTTTTATTTGGTGAGTACTCATATATATATGTGTGTGTGTGTGTCTATACACACACATGCACACACACACATACACACAGAGAAGCTCTATCTTGAAAGATGTTATAGAAATTAGAATGCAAATAGAAGATGTATTCATAACAGTTACCACTTTCAAATTAAGTACATGGGTAGAAATGCCAGCTTTATGCCTCCCTTAACAGTTGTCCTTTGAAATTCATAGTTGTTGTTCAGTCACTGTCCCATCAGATTTTTTGGTACCCATAGGCTGCAACATGCCAGTCTTTGCTGTCTTTCACTGTCTCTCGGAGCTTGCTCACACTCACATGCATGGAGTAGGTGATGCCATCCAACCATCTCATCCTCTGTCGTCCCCTTCTCCTCTTGCCTTCAATCTTCCCCAGCATCAGGATCTTTTACAATGAGTCAGTTCTTCGCATCAGGTGGCCAAAGTATTGGAGCTTCAGCATCAGTCCTTCCAATGAATATTGAAGGTTGATTTCCTTTAGGATTGACCAGCTTGATCATGCTAACTCTCTTATGTGGGCTGTTGGATGTCAGGCAAGTTGTTCATAAGTTTCCTTTAAGTATCTCTCTTTCTCAGTGGTGGCAAAGAGCAGGAATATGAAAATATGGAAAAGTACTCAATGACAGACTTTGTTCCTCGGCCATGACCTGCCCCCTCCCCTGGTGTGGACAGAAAAGGAAAGGAGAGCAGTGAACTCAGTTCAGAAACGTGTTGCCCTCAGGGGTCTTGTTAACACTGAATTGCATTTAAAGGAGATGAAGGGGGAAGCTTTATGATGAATCAACACTCACATTTGTTTGCATATCTGCAAATATTCTCCTTTCCTCTGCACATTTTTTATCAACGTATTTTCTCACTCCCAGATTTACCTAAGAACTCAACATCTTATCTCATGAAAATGTAAGAGAATAGCCTCAAAACCGCCATGTCCCTGTTGGTGGGAATGTAAAGTGATATAGCCACTCACGATGGAAGACAGAGGAGGAGGCAATGGCAACCCACTCCAGTACTCTTGCCTGGAAAATCCCATAGATGGAGGAGCCTGGAAGGCTGCAGTCCATGGGGTCACGAAGAGTCAGCCATGACTGAGTGACTTCACTTTCCCTTTTCACTTTCATGCATTGGAGAAGGAAACGGCAACCCACTCCAGTGTTCTTGCCTAGAGAATCCCAGGGACGGGGAGCCTTGTGGGCTGCTGTCTATGGGGTCACACAGAGTTGGACATGACTGAAGCGACTTAGCAGCATGGAAGACAGAATGGAGATTCCTCAAAAAACTGACAGTACAACTACCATATGAACCAAATTTGAAGAAGGTCACATGTGCCTAATGTTCCTTGCAACACTATTTACAGTAGCTAGGACAGGGAAATAACCTAGATGTCCGTCGTCAGATGAATGGATAAAGAAACCATGGAACACATATACAGTGGAATATTACTCAGCCACAAAAAGGAACATATTTGAGTCACTTCTAATGAGGTGGGGGAACCCAGAGCCTGTTGTACAGAGTGAAGTAAGTCAGAAAGAGAAAAACAAATGTCATATATTAACGCATATACATGGAATCTAGAAAGATGGTATTGATGAATCTATTTCCAGGACAACAGTGGAGACACAGACATAGAGAACAAGCGTATGGATACGGGAAGGGTGGGAGGAGGAAGAAGAGGGTGATACGAATGGAGAGAGTATCGTGGAAGCACGTACACTACTATATGTAACGTAGGCAACCAATGGGCATTTGCTGTGTGACTCAGGGAACTCACACCAGGGCTCTGTAACCACCAAGAGTGGGGATGGGGAGGGAGGTGGGAGGCACGTTACAGAGGGAGGGGACACATGTATTCCCACGGCTGATCTGTGGATATGTGGCATGGGCCAACACAATATTGTGAAGAAAATTTCCCTCAGTTAAAAATAAATGAGTTTGGAAAAATAAAACCGTTGTGACATTTCAAAGAGGAGCTACCATCCCAGGTGTGGCTCTGATCCATAGCAGACAGATCAGGCACAAACAAACAAACAGCCCTGATGTGATGTATCTTGCTTAGGTTCATACACCACAGATTCAAACCCAAGACAATTTAGCTTCAGAGTCTACACTTGTAATCACTGGGTTAGGCTGCCTTGTTTCTCAGTAGCTTCACATGATCCCCTAAAAACTTCTTGTTGTGCTAGTCAAATGCAAGAGTGAGTCCAAGGATTAGGTACTGGAGGGGGTCCAAGGCAAATCAGTTACCTTCCGAACTGGGCAGGAAACACACATCCAGAAGTACATCAAGAAACAGAAGGGCATTTTTGCTTATAATCTTGGTGCAGGAAGTGATGGTCCAATCTGGTTATCATCTGAGCTCCAGGGGGCGGCCGGGCCCTGTGCTGCCTGAGATATGAGTCTGCATTGCAGATGAAGGGCAGGCCAATTATTCCCAGGGATCAGACCGAAGACTTCAGCCGAAGCCGGAACAGAAAATGCCTCAGGTTTTGAAAACTGTAGCCAGCAAAGAAGATAAGGTGGAAGGCAGCCAGACAAAAATCAAAAAGATCCATGGCTGCCTCCCAAGGGGCAGCCTGTGATCTGCGATGCTGCAGAAAGCATGGGATCCAGAAGGGGAATGAGACAGTTGTCAGCGGGAGGGTCCGCAGCTGAGTTTTCAAAGCAGGTATGTGTTCCTCCTTGGAGAAGAGAGTGTCGGGCTGTTGCCAAAACCCTTCATGTCTAGCCCACCTCGGTTACTGGCAGTACCCCATGGGGGCAGGTGGTGGGGATGGGGCTCCATCCAAGTCAGAGGGAAGGTTGGAAGCTCCCTGATTTGTCATTCAGCACCTTTTCCAGCCTGCCTTCCTCTTTCTCCTCTTAAGTAAGTGTTAGTCGCTCAGTCTTGTCTGACTCTTTGCAACCCCATGGACTGTAGCCCCACCAGGCTCCTCTGTCCATGGGATTCTCCAGGCAAGAATACTGGAGTGGGTTGCCATACCATTTTCCAGGGCATCTTCCTGACCCAGGGATTGAACCCGGGCCTCCTGCATTGCAGGTGGACTCTTTACCATCTGAGCCACCAGGAAAGCAACTAACTACATTGGTCATCACGAAATAAGGTCACATTCTGAGGTCCTGGGGCTTAGGATGTCAATAGATGAATTACGAGGGCCCTCAATTCAACCCATAGTGAAACTTAGTGGCCTAAGATTTGACTGCACTCACATGTTGTGTAGGTCTGGAGGTCACACAGAGCCCGGTGGGAACGGCTGGTCCCTGCTCCATGGCATCTGGGTCTCATGTGGGAAGCCTCACATGAGCCTCACATGTGTGAACCCAGGCTGGAAACCACCAAGAGGCTTGATGGCTCACACGTCTGGTGCCTGGGCTGCGATGCCTCCCAGATGAGGACTGCTGAGCTGAGTGCACCCCAAGGTCTCCTGTGTGGTGGGGCTTCCTTTCCACGTGGCCACCTCTGGGTCGTCAGACTTCACCTGCCTGCTCCAGGCTCCCCAGGTGAGGGCTCGAGCCGGTGAGGCAGAAGGCGTGCCGCCTTTCATGGTCCACACTGAAGTCACAGGGCACTTCCCCTCCTCCACACTCCTCGGGAGAGAGCTGATGGAAACACCCAGATTCAGGGGAAGAGGAATTCAATTAAAGGTGGTGATGGGAGGGTAGCATCACATTGTAGAAAGACACTCAGAGCAGGAGATGCTGAGGGGACATTTGGGGAAAGTGAAACCAGCCCCGAGAATTGCCCTCCACACAGAGTTGGGGCTGGTGGGTCGTGAGGTCTTATAGGGCCTGCCTTTGGGGATCTCTTCCTGTCTGCCATCTATCTTTCCTTTTTCCTTCCCTTCTTTTCTTCTTTTTTATTTTTGTTAAATAACTCCTTTTGTGTACTCTCTCTTCTTTCTTGATTCAATTTTTCCATAGGGGGGAAAATCTATTTGAGAATTCCTCTATGACATACAGTAATACTAATTCACAGTTTCTGTCCTAGAGGACCCAGGGTAAATCATATCGGAGCCTGGTGAGACTTATAGAACAGTCCGAGAAGCCAAAGCAAAGGGAAAGTCCTGGCCAACACGTAACAATTCAGTGTTTGTGCACTGAACGAACCACTGGCTGCTGCAATTAGCTTTCTGTGTCAAAGAAGATCGCACAAATCCTCATGGAAAAATCAGGATGGAGTGTTTCCATCTCACGGAGAGAAGATACAGGGTATACTACCTGTCAGGAGAGAAACTGCAGGCAAGCCTACTCTGTCTTGAGATGGGGGCTAGCGTTCACCAACAATAATTCAAATTCTTCCAGACCCCAGAAAGCCCTGTCTCACCAGGTAGGACTGTCATCCTCAGAGCAGCCGGGCTACGGGTTTCCCCAGCTGCCTACAGCAGACTTGCCTCCTCTGACTCCTGCTCTCAGCTTGCACAGGTCAAGGGTCGCGGTTCCCATTCTCTGCCGATTGTCCGCGGTAGCGGCTAGAAGCTGGCTTCCAGGACCGCTAGCCCTCTGGTCACGTGAGAACGCCCTCTTCCCCACATGCCGGATGCTGAGTTGGCCAACAGGAGCGCAGTGCAGAACGGTTTTCTTCTGTGTTCTGGGAGGGATCCTCAAGCCTGCGCCACAGTTCTGACTTCTTTCTTACAGAATCAGTTCCCACTGGTAGGGCGAGCACACTGACTGAAACCGCCCACCCTGGCCAGGCACCGTAGTAACGATTTGCATGCGTGGTTTTACGACAGGAGGTCCTGGTAAGGAACAGAACTAATGAGCCACCAGCAACCGGAAGAGTTCAGGAAAGGTTAAAAGGGGGCACAACATGTCCGACCACCTCCCAGAATCCTCCTCGCTGGCGTCCATCTTGGCTGGATAAGGCGTGCACCACCAGGAGGGGCTCTGAGTCAGAGTGACTGGCTGAAGACAACTTGGAAACTAATCCCATCACCATCAACTTGAGACTGGGAGCCACGGGGCAGAGCAGTCCTTCTGGGTCCCCTTACCCTCCTGCTCTCCCCTCGGGCGCCCTTTCCCAATAAAATCTCTTGCTTTGTCACCGCATGCATCTCCTCGGACAGTTCATTTCCGAGTGTTAGACAAGAGCCCAATTTCGGGCCCTGGAAGGGGTCCCCCTTCCTGCAACACCACTGTTTACTCTTCCCCATGCCAAGTCACTTGCCTTATTGCACTTTTTGAATTATTTAAATTTTTAAAATTTTCTCATCCACACCACCTTTGTTGCAGGTCTTATGGACTTTTCCTTTGGCTTTTTTTGGAGACCTCTGTTGCATCCCAATAAGGTCGTTAAACAATCTAGAAAGCATTGTTCTGGGTGTTCAGTTCATTTTCAGAGGTCCTTCCTGAGCCTGACAGGTTGGGGGGTAACCTCGCATCCCTCACCTGCTGGGTCATCCGACACTTTCTGTGTGGGTGTGTGTGCGTGTGTGCTCAGCCTGAAGACTGTTCAGTCAGACCCAGCACTGGCCAAACAGCTGGTGGACCAAGTGCCAGCACCCAGCACCCAGCACCCTGATGCCTCATGACTGAGAGATGCCCTTTTACTCAAATGGTGGGAGTTGGCGGAGGCAGCCTGGAGCTCTCTGTCAAGGTCGGCTGAGCTTCCATGTGGGGTGGTCTGCAGGGAGCGTCTACTCAGCCCCGCAGGTGGTTCTTGGACGCCCTGAGCCGGCCGGGTGCCTGTGAGTCTCCCCAGGTTTGGCCACCATGCCTCTCTCCATCCTCCAGGAATACCATCTCATCGGAACTGTGCCGTCCAGACTCCCCCATGCTCCTTACCTCCATGTTCCGTCACTGTTCTTATTTCTGTGTGGACATGCCAAGCGTATGAAAAATGGTGACGGTGGTGGGTGTTCTTTTGGTATCAAGGGAGCTGTCCTGGATGGCCAATTGCAAAACAACCCCCATTTATAGCAGAGGCTTGGCTGCCAAGTTTCCTGGTCCCTGAGTGGGGAGTCAGGAGGGGAGGGGGAGAAACGTCTCCTCGTGGCTGTCTGTCTGGCGGTCTGCTGTTCGGGGCAGGAAGAGAACGTGTGTGAGGTGCTCCCTGTGTGTCTCAGATGAGCGCCTGTGGACGAACTTTCCTTTCTAAAATGTGTATAGTTGAGTGTGGTCATGCTTTGCTGTCTTCTCTTTGTCTTGGAGGGCTGTTTCAGAGGCTACTGGCTGGAATTCATGCTTGATAACAGCATCCCAGTGGACTTCCTGGCAATTTTATTTCTGTCATAAACGATTTTCATTAGCTATACATGTAAACATTATTGGGTGTCAAACAGTTATCAACCAGCTTTAATTCCATTGAACGGTGGACTCATCAGGAATCAGTAACTTGTGGTTGGTTCTCAGTTATGTGGGTGGACTGGCTGAAGTTAAGGAAGAAAGGAAGAGAGGAAGGAATAGGGGGGAGAGAAGTGGGGAGGAGGAGGTGAGGAGGGAGCCAGAGAGGAAGCTCTGAGCTCCTAAATCCAAAATCTGCCAGGCAATTAGAAACATACGTGAAGTGAATGTTGCATTTACTGACTACCTGCAGATCAGGAGAAGGCAGTGGCACCCCACTCCAGTACTCTTGCCTGGAAAATCCCATGGACGGAGGAGCCTGGCAGGCTGCGGTCCATGGGGTCGCTAAGAGTCGGGCACAACTGAGCGACTTCACTTTCCCTTTTCACTTTTATGCATTGGAGAAGGAAATGGCAACCCACTCCAGTGTTCTTGCCTGGAGAATCCCAGGGACAGGGGAGCCTGGTGGGCTGCTGTCTATGGGGTCGCACAGAGTCGGACACGACTGAAGTGACTTAGCAGCAGCAGCAGCAGCAGCAGATCAGGAAGTAAACGCCCTAATTAAAAGAGAAAATGCAGCATTCAGATAAGTCAAGTACATTGCGTTTCCTGTGCATATAAGCTAATATTTTATGGTTAAGAGCCATAGCCAGAATACGAATTCTATCTGGACACTTTTGTTGATATTTTTGTTATAAATTTAGAAGCATAGAACATACTAGGCTTTTTATAAACGTCACAGCTTATTAAGTCACTGGAAAGCTGGCAACAATCCACAGCTTTTCCGTATCTCAGTAATAATTCCCAGGCTGTTCTTCTGTGTATTCCCTTCTCCTGCCAAGTGCCTCCACCAAACAATTCATTTATTTCACATTAACTTCAGCCGTGCTCCGAGTTACTTCATCCATAGCCTTAAAGGAATGCAGTTAACCCTGCCAAGTATTTCTGCAAGTTTCTGCTTTACTTATAGTTTATCTCCTGCTTTCCATAGCCTTCGATTCCAGACATTAACTGGCATAAGTCAGGATGTACTGGAACCTTCACCTACTTACTGCTAATAGATGTTCCCTGAACAGTGTCTCTTTGGGGAGGCATCCTGACCATGCAGAATTTTCCTCTGATAGGTCATTGAGGAGTCTTCCTGACATTGAAATTTATTTGTCATTTTCCTTTCTGGAAGATTGCTCCCCGGGGTGAATCGTGCCTTTGTACCAATGAATCAACCAGTCTGGATCATCCGTCCGTGTGACTCAGTTACATCTGATTTTTATGAAAGTGGCTCAATTTTGTCACATGCCTGCCATGCCCTTAGATTGCCATCAACATGCAGAATTGCTAGAGATGATGTCTCAGTAGGAAATCCTGTGACTTTTCACCAGGAACTCATGGAAAATTACAGTATCTTCTGCCTGCCTAAAAAATAATAATAATTACCTTTAAACTTACAATGTATAAATTTTTGTCAGAAATTCTACTCACAAAAGAATGTGAGCTGATAGCTTTTTATGTCAACCTGAGGATCTCTGAGTGAGTCATGGCCCCAAGAGGGTTTGGGAGACTCAGGTCTAAATACCACCCTAATTAACATTGTTAGACAAAGATTAATTCGTTTGCTGTGGATTCACAGGGCACCTGAAACATGATTGCTCTTTATGAAGCAAAAGAAAACTACATTCCACTACACCATGTAGGTGAAATGTTAATTCTGGACTTTGTAAGACCTGATGAAGCTTAAACAAGCTAATAATATTTCACCAAAGAGAAGCTAATACCAGGTTGATGAATAAGGCCAATAGGAAAGCATTTTCAATTCTGCATGACACACTCTTGTCCCTTGTACTATAAATAAGAGAGTTGGGGACAGTCACATTGCTGCAGGCTGGAATTGTTTACCATCTGAGGTCACTAAAGCTTATTCTGGATCACAGGTTAATGACCCAACTTTTTTCTTCTAGAAGGAATGAGCCGTGGGTGAGTGTGTGTGTGTTAACTATGTCAGCAGCTAATTCAGTTCCTCTGTTCACTAGGTCTGGGTCTATTTTGAGCAAATGATATCAATAAAGTTGATAGAAGGACCACATGAGGTCATCACCCGTGATGCCTGCACGTGAGCGGCCACTTGGGGTTTTCTACACCAAGCAAAGATTTTGTCTTTGGTGATGAGAGATGCATAAAGACAAAAAGCAAGAGAAAGAAACCCAAATACTAGGCACCAATAACCTAGAAAGAGGCAAAGGAAGGCTTATTCTTGTTCAGTTATTAAGTTGTGTCCTACTCTTTGCGACTCCCTGGACTGCAGCATGCCAGGCTTCCCTGTTCTTCACATCTCCCAGAATTTGCTCAAACTCATGTCCATTAAGTCGGCCATGGAACCATCTCATCCTGTGTCTCCCCCTTCTCCTCCTGCCCTCAGTCTTTCCCAGCATCAGGGTCTTTTCCAATGAGTCCCCTCTTCCCATCAGGTGGTCAAAGTATTGGAGCCTCAGCAGGAAGGGTGCTGAGAGAAAAGCCGCAGAGGAGTCTTTAGACTTTTTTCCTACGGAAAAATCAGGTAATATCATGGAAGGCCACAAAATTTAAGTCAGTTCAGTTCAGTCACTCAGTTGTGTCCTACTCTTTGCGACCCCATGGACTGCAGCACGCCAGTCTTCCCTGTCCATCACCAACTCCCAGAGCTTGCTCAAACTCATGTCCATTGAGTCCGTGATGCCATCCGACCATCTCATCCTCTGTTGTCCCCTTCTTCTCCTGCCTTCAATCTTCCCCAGCATCAGGGTCTTTTCCAGTGAGCCAGCTCTTCACATCAGGTGGCCAAAGTATTGGAGCTTCAACTTTAGCATCAGCCCTTCTAATAAATATTCAGGATTGATTTCCTTTATGATTGATTGGTTTGATCTCCTTGCAGTCCAAGGGACTCTCAAGAGTCTTCTCCAACACCACAGTTCAAAAGGAAAAAGCATTAATTCTTCAGCACTCAGCTTTCTTTATAGTCCAACTCTCATACCCATACATGACTACTGGAAAAACCATAGCTTTGACTAGACGGACTTTGTTGGCAAAATAATGTCTCTGCTTTTTAATATGCTGTCTAGGTTGGTCATAGCTTTTCTTCCAAGGAGCAGGCATCTTTTATGGTCATGGCTGCAGTGACCATCTGCAGTGATTTTGGAGCCCAGAAAAATAAAGTCTGTCACTGTTTCCACTGTTTTCCCATCTATTTGCCATGAAATGATGGGACCAGATGTCATGATCTTAGTTTTCTGAATGTTGGGTTTTTCACTCTCCTTTTTCACTTTCTTTAAGAGGCTCTTTAGTTCTTCTTCACTTTCTGCCATAAGGGTGGTATCATCTGCATATCTGAGGTTATTGATATTTCTCCTGGCAAATCTTGATTCCAGCTTGTGCTTCATTCAGCCCAGAGTTTCTCATGATGTACTCTGCATACAAGTTAAATAAGCAGGGTGACAATATACATCCTTGACGCACTCCTTTCCCAATTTGGAACCAGTCTGTTGTTCCATGTACAGTTCTAACTGTTGCTTCTTGACCTGCATACAGATTTCTCAGGAGGTAGGTAAGCTGGTCTACCATGGCAAGATGGTATTCCCATCTCTTTAAGAATTTTCCAGTTTATTGTGATCCACACAGTCAAAGGCTTTGGCATAGTCAATAAAGCAGAAATAGATGTTTTTCTGGAACTCTCATGCTTTTTCAATGATCCAACATATGTTGGAAATTTGATCTCTGCTTCCTCTGCCTTTTCTAAATCCAGCTTGAACATCTGGAAGCTCGCGGTTCATGTACTGTTGAAGCCTGGCTTGGAGAATTTTGAGCATTACTTTACTAGCGTGTGAGATGAGTGCAATTGTGTGGTAGTTTGAGCATTCTTTGGCATTGCCTTTCTTTGGGATTGGAAAGAAAACTGACCTTTTCCAGTCCTGTGGCCACTGCTGAGTTTTCCAGATTTGTTGGCATATTGAGTGCAGCATATTCACAGCATCATCTTTTAGGGTTTGAAGGTCACAAAATGTAAGTCAGCTAATTTAATTTAATTTTATATTCTATTCGAGCCCAACAATGGATAGCCCCTCTGCTTGGAGTCAGAAGAATGTGACAAAGGAGAATTGTCAATGCTGGGATTCCCCGATTAAACCTCTCCCATTCTTATGAATTATTCAACAACAAGAAAATGTTGAGGATGGTGTAACGGCTGGTGATGTGGCTTTATTGTAAATTTCCCTTCTTTCCAAAGTATTTGGAAGGCAAACTGTAGTTCCTTAGATGAGGGAATCTCTTGAAATCGGGGCCGCCTTGAAACTGAGGTCCACCTTGAACATCAACTTGATGTTCTGAAGTCTCATAAGCTTTACTGGCATTATTTCACTGCTTAAACCTTCTAGCAACAGACAAATCCCATTATTTTTCCTGTGAAAAGTGCTACTCCTCGAAAAAAGCACCTGGTCCAGTTTCACTGGAGAGTCCGTTCTAGACTCCAAGGATAGTATCAGTGCTGCTTAAACCATTGCAGAGCTTTAGAAAGACTTCTTTTTCATAAGTCAACAAAAATAGAGTATCAAAATGTGATGACAATACTGCCTGCTACACACACACACACACAGACACATACACACACACACACGCGAACACACACACATACACACATACACACGCACACACACACACGCACACACACACACGCACACACACGCACATACACACATACACACGCACACACACACACGAACACACACGCACATACACACATACACACGCACACACACACACACGCACACGCACACACACGAACACACACACAGACACATACACACACACACAGACACACACACACACACACGCAAACACACACACATACACACATACACACGCACACACACACACGAACACACACACACGCACACACACGCACATACACACATACACACGCACACACACACACGAACACACACATACACACGCACACACACACGCGAACACACACACACACACGCACACGCACACACACGAACACACACACACACGCACATACACACATACACACGCACACACACACACGAACACACACACACGCACATGCACATACACACATACACATGCACACACATACACACACGAACACACACACACACACACGCACACACACGAACACACACACACACACGCACACACACACACACAGACACACACACACACGCACACACACGAACACACATACATACACACACACACACACGCACACACACACACACGCACACACACACGAACACACACACATACACACACACGCACATACACACACATACACACACATACACACACGCACACACATACGCACACGCACACACACATACACATGCACACACACACATACACACATGCGCACACACACACATACACACACATACACACATACACACATACACACACACACACACATAGACACACACATAGCCCAAACTCAGACTAACCTAAGAAAGCACATTGTGTGGATACATAAAAACTCTTACTTAAAACATCAGCAAGTAGAATTAAGGAGCACCAAACATTTGATTCTCCATGAACAATATGATAAGCCAGGGATACAAAGAAAGTTTCCAATGAAAATATATGTAATATGTACATGTGGAGGGGATGAAGAAGAGTTTATTAATAGGGGAACACTCTTCAAGGCTTTAGCATTTAATTACTTGGCAAAGACCTTGGAGATTGAAGTAATGTTACAAGTTTAACTCTTGAAATCTTACTTTTCAGTGTATTTTTGTATGCTAAATTAAAAAAACCACTCACAAAAAAGTAGTTTGTATCCATTCATTTTGTATGAATGTATAATACTAAGTTTCCACCTCAATATTAAGCAGATGAGAAACCCAATTAAAAGTAGCAGGAGATTGCAGAGACATCTTACAAAAGATGTATAGATGAGCAGACACATAAGATGCTCAACCCTGCTAGTCACCAGGGAAATGCAAATTAAAACCACCATGAGATGCCAACACATGAACACACACACACAGCAGAAAGTCTGAAGTCCTCGTCTCCTCGCCTCTCCATAAAATCTATTCCCCCCTTTTCCCAGATAACCAGCAACCCTGTTTCTGCCGCTAGAGATTAGCTCACCTTTAACAGAATTTTATACAAGTGTGCACGATTTAATCTTTCACGTCTGGTTGCTTTTACTCAGCAAAATAATTTTGAGGTTCACCTGCACAGCTGTGTGCATCATAGTTTAATCCCTTTTATTGGTGAGTGTTATCTCACTGTATGGATATATCAGAATCTGTTCATCTTGCTGACGGGCATTTGGGATGTTTCCTGTTCTGGTCTAATAAATAAAATTGCTGTGAACCTTTGTGTACAAGTATTTGTGGGGTATATGCTTTTATTTCTGTGGAGTAAACATCTAGGAATGAAATAGCTGGGTTATATAATAGATACCTTTCTTTGTCTTTACATTTAAAGAAACTGTTAGTTTCATGAAGTGTTGGACTGAAATGCTTTCTGCCCAACAACACTCAGCCTCTCTTGAACTCACTCAGTATGATAAGCCCAGCACCCTGTTTACAGTCTCTTGCAGTCGGATGGTGGCCTTTTCAGTCTCAGTCAGGTCATGTCACTTCCCTCCTCAGCCACCTGCCCTGGTGGGATGACGGTGGGACCACACAGAACCTCAGCCCTAGCTGAGTAAGCCCAGCCCGTGAGACCTGGGTCTGCAGGCCCCTGGACGTCTCATCTCATCTGTGCCGAGACCCGCTTTGCTTTACGCTTGGCTCCTGGAATAAGCCAAGCTTGTCTGGCTTCTGGGAATTTGTCCCTGGTCCTCTCCTTTCCCGGAACACTCTATTCAAGCATCTCATGAAGCAACTTCTTTGTTCTCTGCTATCTGATCTCTTCAACAGAAACTTCCCTAAACGTCTCATCTCCATGACGACCCAGTCTCACTCACTCTCCCCTCCCTTCTCTGCCCCTCAAGTCTCTCTGGCTGTGTGAAAAGGACCCGCGTGTAGCTGACTGGTCCATCTCTCACTAGAGCATACGCCCGCAGAGCCAGGGGTCTCCTCTGTCAGATGGCCCAGGTGTTGCTGCCTCTTCAAATCCCCAGGGAATCCATGCTGGACGCCACAGACCTCTGTTTGGGGCTCATGAGGAGTTCATGGTAAACCTGGGTGGTTTCAGAGCCCCAGGCTGTGGGCTTGGAGGCCGCGCTCAGGCTGGGAGGAGCCCTATCGACTTCTTGTACACCACCCGGGGCATTCGGGCAACTCAGTGCGGGAGACGGAGTGGAGGATTACACAAGGGGCCTTAAATCCTTTTCCAGAATGGACATCAGCCCTCTGTTCATCCTTTACTTACAGGACATGCCACACGGCCCTTGCCCGCTCCAAGGGCACATGGGCCTGGGGCGGAGGAGGAATGATTGCAGGAGGAGAAAGATTGCAGGAGGAGAAATGACTGAAATGATGTGCCCCCCACTGCCCTCCTATTCACTGGACCCAGAGCATCTAGAACTTAGTCACCAGGGCACGCCTTACCCTTGATTCGCAGTACATGCTTATTCAGTGAGACTCACCATGTTCAGATCTCAGTTTTTCTTGCCAGGGAGGCAAGATCCTAAGAGAATCCCTAAGAACTAGTGCCAGGGGTCCTACCCCCCTCCCCCTGGCACGTGTTCTTAGCCAGCGTTCTCTTGTACTTCACTCTCTCTCCCACTAGAGCTGACGCATTTGGTTATGCATTAACGCAGTGCACATGTGCGTGCTCAGTCGCTTCAGTCATGTCTGACTCTGTGCAACCCCATGGACTGTAGCCCGCCAGGCTCCTCCCTCTGTGGGGTTATCCAGGCAAGAATACTGGAGTGGGTTGCCATGCCCTCTGCCAGGGTGATCTTCCCAACCCAGGGATCAAACCCACATCTCCTGCCTTGACAGGCAGATCCTTTACCACTAAGCCACCTGGGAAACCCTAGTATTAACACAGTACTGAGAAATAATAGACTTCCCTGGTGGCTCAGACGATAAAGCGTCTGTTTAGGACACAGGAGACCCGGGTTCGATCCCTGGGTTGGGAAGATCCCTTGGAGAAGGAAATGGCAATCCACTCCAGTACTGTTGCCTGGAAAATCCCATGGACAGAGGAGCCTGGTAGGCTACAGTCCATGGGGTTGCAAAGAGTCAGACACGACTGAGCGATTTCATGTTCATGTTTATGAGAAATAATTGACAACATCAGCCCGCCACAAAGTATGGATATTACACATGGGTGTTCCAGTCTGGGAAGAATATTTTTTTTTGAAGGATATCTTTCTGGTGTTTTACAACTAGAAGGCCGGAGTGACCACTTACTTCTAAAAGGATCATTTTCTCTGATGCTCTCTATCTTGTTCGTTTTCATCACTAATCATATTACTGTTATAGTGAGCAATTTATCCTCTGCCCAGAAAGGTGGACTGAAGTTAGGAAAACAGCAAGCCTGTCTTTGAGTGTTCCTTCATTTTTGTCGGTACCAAGGTCTTGTCTGTGCATAGAATGATGTACTCAGGGTGTTGGAGGTCTGAGGAATCTTCTGTTCTGACTCACAGAGGAGCAAAGCAGAAGCCTGGGAGGTTGAAGGAGTCCCCTGGTTATACCTCTATCTAGGGGAGGATTAGGCATGAAAACATGAAGTCCCCACTTGTAGCCAGGAGCCAAACTGTCTAAGAAAAAAATACATAATCTTACTTTTGGTAAGTAGTTGGTTCTTTAAAAATTCATTCTTTAAAAGGCTGAAATAAGACTTCCCTGTTGGTTCAGTGGTAAGAGTCTACCTGCCAATGGAGGGCACATGGGTTCAGTCTCAGGTCCAGGAAGATCCCACATGCACGGAGCAGCTGAGCCCGTGTGCACAACTCCTGAGCCCGTGTGCAGTGACTACCAAAGCCTGTGTGCCCACGGCCTGTGCCCCACAATAAGAGAAGCCACCACAATGAGAAGCCCATCACCGCAACAGAGAGTAGCCCCCTCATAACATGAGAAAGCCCACTCTCAGCAATGAAGACCCAGCACAACAAAAATAAAGAAATGAAATAAAAGGGTGAAATAATTAAAACACGGTTCAAAAGGACACACACATCCCAGCTTCCATTGCAGCGCCGTTTACAATAGGTGAGATGGAAGCTACCTAAGTGTCCATCAACAGACAAATGGATAAAGAAGATGTGGTACCTACAGACAGTGGAATATTACTCAGCTGTTAAAAGGAATGAAACCATGCCATTCACAGGAGCATGGATGGACCTGATGTTTATCATACTAAGTGAAGTAAGTCAAACAGAGAAAAACAAATGTCAGATATATGTGATTCCAAAAGAAAAAAATGATACAAACGAACTTATTTACAAAATAGAAACAGACTCACAGTCTTGAAAGCAAATTTAAGGTTCCTGGGGGAAGGGTGGGGGAGGGACAGATTGGGAGTTTGGGTCACATACCCACTGCTCTGTTTAAAATAGATGACTAACAAGGACCTACTGCACGGCACAGGGAACTCTGCTCAACACTGAAATAGCCTAAATGGGGAAAGAATTGGAAAAAGAATATAATAGATTCATGTATTCATGTAACTGAGTCACTTTACTCTACACCAGAAAGTAACACAGCATTGTTCTTCAACTCTACATGGATACAAAATAAAAAAAAAATTTTTTTAATCTATCTGAACTCAAAGATGTCAGTAGGAACACACTATCTTCTCATCAGAAAGAACATATCACTTAAGTTCCACTGAAGTTGAGTCAGGATTTACAAAGCACCGGCAAAGCAAGCCCTTGAGGTTTCCATGAAATTTCATCCTGTATTTCTTGGAAATGACACAGAGATCCTTCATCACTGAGAGGAATTAAGTGAGATGTAAATTAAACTCTCTCCAGCAACAGCATGTAATTTACAGATATCAAACCCTCAAAACTGATATCATTTTTACTCTGCAGGAGAATTAAATTCTTGCTGGATCTTCATGAGCAGAAATCATGGAGCTTATATATTTTGGAACAATTGAAGAAAGGACTGAAAAACGAGAGTGAAATTTTTTCCCCCCTAAGGACCAATAAAATCTCCATGGTGCTATCTGCTTAAGCAACGCATTCCGACAAAGGCAACGGGGTGCAGAGGTTAAGGGCACGAACTCTGGAACCAGACTGCACCCGCCAACCCCGCTGCCTCTCACCGGCTGTGAGACTTTGGCCCGGCAGTGTCTGTTCCTGTAAACTAGGGGTGCTGAGCCTGACAGCCCCTGCCTTATAAGGGAGGTTGGATGAAATGCCTCAGAAGCATCAGTTATTGTGACCTGCTGTGTGTTACTCACATCTTTTTAAAAATATATTCTTTGTATATTTTATTGAAATATGGCTGATTTACACTGTTTCATGGGAATAGCAAAATGATTCAGTTCAGTTCATTTCAGTCACTCAGTTGTGTCTGACTCTTTGCGACCCCATGAATCGCAGCACGCCAGGCCTCCCTGTCCATCACCATCTCCCGGAGTTCACTCAGACTCATGTCCATTGAGCCAGTGATGCCATCCAGCCATCTCATCCTCTGTCTTCCCCTTCTCTTCCCGCCTTCAATCTTTCCGAGCATCAGGGTCTTTTCCAATGAGTCAGTTCTTTGCATCAAGTGACCAAAGTATTGGAGTTATATACCTATAAATACATCTATTCTTTTTCAAACTCTTTTCCATTATAGGTCATTACAAGAGTGTAGTTCCCTGGGTATACAGTTCAGTTCAGTTCAGTCATTCAGTCGTGTCTGACTCTTTGCGACCCCATGAATCGTGGCACGCCAGGCCTCCCTGTCCATCACCAACTCCCGGA
Source organism: Bubalus bubalis (assembly GCF_019923935.1). NCBI lineage: Eukaryota > Metazoa > Chordata > Mammalia > Artiodactyla > Bovidae > Bubalus > Bubalus bubalis. The sequence continues at coordinate 2,414,042 of NC_059169.1, forward strand.
GTTCACTCAGACTCACGTCCATCGAGTCAGTGATGCCATCCAGCCATCTCATCCTCTGTCGTCCCCTTCTCCTCCTGCCCCCAATCCCTCCCAGCATCAGAGTCTTTTCAATGAGTCATCTCTTCGCATGAGGTGGCCAAAGTACTGGAGTTTCAGCTTTAGCATCATTCCTTCCAAAGAAATCCCAGTAAGTTTTTGCTATTTATCTATTTTAATATAGTGGTGTGTATCTGTTCACCCCAAATTTCTAACTTATCCCTCCTGCCCAGATGGTACCAGCAGTGACCGTGCTGTCGTATCTGTGGTCTCTGATGGGACAGAAGGACCATCCACCCAACAAACACTGCCAGGTACCCACAGCCACGTTCCTTGGAGGGATCTCATATTTGAATATAGTGCACATAATTACCTGACTAATATTAACTAATTACAGAGGTCATGGGGGTCACCCCAAGCCTGAAAGTGAAAGCATTAATCACTTCAGTCGTGTCTGACTCTTGGCAACTCCATGGACTACGGCCCACTTGGCTCCTGGAATTCCCCAGACAAGAATACGAGGGTTGGTAGCCCTTCCATTCTCCAGGGGATCTTCCTGACTTAGGGATTGAACCTGGGTCTCCAGTATTGCAGGCTTATGCTTTACCATCTGAGCCGCCAGGGAAAGCCCTAAATGATCAAACTTCAGGTGGTTGTGACCTGCACGTGTTTAGGAGGCGCTGGCTTAGTAGCTAGCTATTGCTGATGTAAGGTCATCATCACGATGACCTTCATTATGATATATATTTTAATATGTACACAGGAATCGAACCGGGCTCTCCTGCATTGCAGGTGGATTCTTTACCAGCTGAGCTGCCAGGGAAGCCCCAATATATATTTTAATGTATCATAAAATGCATTCAATATACATGTAATAATTCAACTGTGTCCAGAGAGCTAGAAAGAGTTTAATTCAGATTTTTCTTGGGAAGAAAAGTTTATTAAGCAATTACATTATTTTTATGAGTCCGGATTAATTATCAGATTATTTCTACTCTCCTGGAAGAAGGGGGATCCGGGCTGAGTAAACCATACCAAGAGGAGGAAAGGGGCAGAGAGCCGAGAGTCCAGGGAGGCTCCAGAGGGTAGCACTGGGCTCCTCTCACAGGACTCTGGGGGCTTTGGGGTCTGGGAAGAGGGAGACAGCCTGGACTGGCCCCAGGAGGTCACTTCAACCCTGCTCACCCTTCAGTCCTGTAAAAGGAGACGGTACCAGTGTTGATGTCAAATCTCCATCAAGCGGAAGCTGAGACTGTCTGCTCCAGTGGCCAGATTGTGTAGTTCGTACCCAGCAGCTGCAAGGTAGGAAGCAGCCCGTCCCAGCTGAGCGGAGCCCAGGCTCAGCTTCCCGCCCGGGATTGCCAGGGTTCCCCCTCTTTCCTATCACCCCTTAGTACGCATCGTGTGTCTGGTTATAGGCAAAAGCTTTCCCACACTCTTTTGGTCATCAAGCTAGGCTTTTGAGTTGAGTCACCTTCACTAGAAAGGAGCTCATGCTAAGTATTTCTTTTTCTTTACAAAGGTAGAATATGAATATCATGCTTGTAAGAAGGGACACTTGTTTTGTATACACAATTGTATTTTCCAGACAGGAAACATTGTCATATACAGAACCACTGAATTACTTAGCTGCAGGTTCCCTTTGTCTATATGTGATGTGTTTGTTACACGTTTGTCAACCAACATCCTGCAAGTAGGCAAGGAAGCCGTCGCTACTTTGAAATTCTAATCATAATAATTGTAAAATTACAGAGAAACTGATGAGCCTGCAACAACCAGTTGATAGAATGTTGATGGTGAAAAATAGATTTGTAAGAAAGAGAGATGTTAGCCTCTCCGTCGTGTCTGACTTCTCATGACCCCATGGATTGTAACCTGCCAGGCTCCTCTGTCCCTAGGATTCTCCAGGCAAGAACAGGAAACCATTTCCTTCTCCAGGGGGGGCTTCATGACCCAGGCATCAAACCTGGGTCTCCTGCATTGCAAGCAGAGTTTTTACCATCTGAGCCTCCGGGGAAGCCTAGATTGGTAAGAAAGAGAGAGGGGGGCACCCTTACATCCACAACCAAACCTCTGAGAGGATGGGAAAGAAAAGTCACAGGTCACCTGTTTTGTCTGATATGCAGAGGTCAGGGAGGATGGGTCCAGACATGGCGGCCCGAGGGAGGGACCATGAGTCCTCCTGGGTGTGTGGAGAGGTCCCCGCCTCCCACTTCCCAAACCCTGATAAATAGGAAGATGTGTAGGCAGGGACCCTTCTTTAAGAAAAATTGAATATCTCTTTGGAGCAACATGAACTAGAAACCGGAGAAGGCAATGGCACCCCACTCCAGTACTCTTGCCTGGAAAATCCCATGGACGGAGGAGCCTGGTAGGCTGCAGTCCATGGGGTCGCTAAGAGTCGTACACGACTGAGCGACTTCACTTTCATGCATTGGAGAAGGAAATGGCAACCCACTCCAGTGTTCTTGCCTGGAGAATCCCAGGGATGGGGGAGCCTGGTGGGCTGCCGTCTATGGGGTCGCATAGAGTCGGACACGACTGAAGTGACTTAGCAGCAGCAGAACTAGAAACACTGATGGGTGAGCGCCCCCTATGAATAGACTGCTCTCTGGCTGGCCCCGAATCCTGCCTGTGACATCTGAGAGCCTCTGCGGGTCAGATCGCTGCCTTGGCCACCTTGGACCAGCTCTCATCCGCGCACGTCTGCAGGGAGCCTCCGGGGCAGCCAGTGGTGTCCTCGCAGTAGCAGCTCAGTGGACGGAGGCCCTTCCCTCTCCAGACTGGCTCCCTGGGAGCTCTTCTCACAGTGCAAACACAAGGCTCAGCCCAGGCTCCCTGGGGCTCTCACGGTAACCTCCGTGGGCCTTCATCACAGGACGAGAATTGCCCCTCTATCTGCACCCTTTGAAGGCTGCTGGATCTGACCCTGGTAGCCGGGACATAAGGAGTGGACAGTGTGTGTCTCTTCTCATGCCTTGCTTCTCAGCGTGTGGCCCCCGAGGCACCGGCGTCGCTGGGAAAGGCAGAGGCAGGACCTCCAGCCCCCTGGCCTGCAGCGCCAGCCTTCCTGCAGCCAGAGGCCCAGGGATGCAGGCCACGCCCGGGGCGGGATGCGGTCCACGCACGCCCGGGGGCGGGATGCGGGGGTGCGGGTGCACGCCCAGAGGCCCAGTGGCGCGGGTGCACTACCGGCACGGGATGTGGTCCACGCCCGGGGGCGGGATCCACCAGGGGGCGGGAGGCAGGTCGGCGCCCAGAGGCCCAGGGGTGCGGGTGCACGACCTGCGCGGGATGCGGGTGCACGTCCGGGGGCGGGATCCGTCAGGGGGCGGGATCCACCCGGGGGCGGGACGTGGGTCCACGACGGGGGTGGGATGCGGGTGCACGACCAGGGGTAGGATGCAGGCTCCTAAAGCCCTGCAGAGGTGACTGCCTGTGTTCAGGACAGTCTTCGCTTTCTAAACAAATTTTGGATCATGGGAGGGCTGGAGAGAAGTGGAAACACTCGTGTCTCTCTCATCCCTACATTTGAGGCCGCCCAACCGTGAACTCAGACATCAGGTCTCCTGATGTTCAGGTGACTATTTCTGGAGCATCACTGAATTTTTCCATTAAAAAAAAAAAGAAGAAGAAGAACTCTACGGTCTGACTACCACTAACATGTTTGTCCCATTTTCAGCTGAACATTGCACCCCAAGAAGGAAGGACAAAGACCGAGTGTCATGAAATACAGCTTATTTCTTCCTCTAGAGATCAAGAAGAAAAAAAAAAAAGCACTCTACGTCACCTTCCAAATGAATTTTACCTGAAATTTAACCCATTTTCTGAGTTGTTTGCTGTATCCTGTATCATCCCACACTGGAGCTGGGGTGTCACACATACCCTTGGGCTTCCCCGGTGGCGCTAGCGGTAAAGAACCTGCCTGCCAATGCAGGAGACAAGAGAGATGCGAGTTCGACCCCTGGGTCGGGAAGACCCCCTGAAGGAGGGCATGGCAACCCACTCCAGTGTTGTTGCCTGGAGACTCCATGCACAGAGGAGCCTGGAGGGCTTCAGTCTGTGCAGTCAGGAAGACTCAGACACGGCTGAGCGACTGAGAATAACAACAAATGCACACCCTCTCCTTTCTCTCTGTCTCTCTCTCTCTCACACACACACACATTAAAATAAAGACTGAGGACATGGCACCTTGTAAGTTGAGCTTGATCAGGGTCAATCTCCCTCCATACGGCATCACTTTGGGATTATTCCGTAATTCTGCTGCATCTGTTTTGTTACTGGGTTTAAAGCCAGCCTCCCAGAGACCTGAGCTGTGTGTCTGTGACCTGTTTCCCCTGAAGGGACTCCCATCCCGGGACGGGCAGGTCTTGCTTGCCTGCTGGTCTGGAATGCTCTGCGCCCTTGCTGTGTCTAGATGTGTGTGACTGTGCAGGCTTCTTCCATCGAAACCTCCCACCGCGCTGACTTGGCCTGTGTGACATGGGGCTTGTTCAGCCACCGCTTGGATAACCACCTCTACCCCACACTTAGATTTCGAGTTTAAAACATTAGAATGCATGCCCTTGTGGCTCTTAAAATTCTGCTTTGACCTATTTCAGTACATCCATGTTTATCCTGGAAAGAAACCAGCACAGTAGCCGTGGATTCTGTTTCGAGCAAAGTCAGAGACAGAGGGTGAGCATGGCTCTCGCTGTCCCAGGCTGACCGACACCACTCAGGGAAGCAGAGTTGCACTTCCCTGAAGTCAGGCGACAGGACTCCCAAAGCCCAAAGGAGGCTATTCCTAGGCCATCAGTCAGCTGGCCGACCTGTGTCTGGGCCCCTGAATCTCACAGATGTTCCTTTTACACATGGAGAATGAAAAGGGACACATTAAAGAGAAGATGCTTTACTAATGAGTAAAAGATCTGTTCATGCTCCACCAGTCCTTAAATGCTCGGGGTGGAGAGGGGACCAGAAACCCACAGAGAGCCCCCCTGCCCCCAGTCGTGGCACCTACATGGGAGACCTGCTCTGCACCCCCGTCTCCCAGGGCAAGAGAGCCCCCTGCCCCAGGAACGGTGTGGCGGGCATGGTGCCAGAGCGGTGAGAGTCTGTGAGCTCAAAAACCGCACAACAGCTCTTAAAAAGTGACGCTGTGATTGGAAACCCAACTGTTCGTTTTCTGAGGGCAAATCCTGGCATGAGTCCCAAAGTGGAAACCGCACTGAACAAAAGTGTTACCCTCATTTATGCGGTCCTCGCCCCATCCTCCTTATCCTCCTCATCCTCACCATCCTCCCTTCTATCGTCCCCTATCTTCCCTCCGTTCTCCACACTCCTCCCCCGTCCTCTCCCCATCCTCCCCATCCTCCCCTCCATCCTCTCTCTCCCTGTTTCTTTCTCCTTTGCTTCCTTTTCTCTCTTTTTTTCCTTCTCTTTTTAGACAAAGTACTCAGTGTCTCCATCAAATTCATTCCAAGTGTGTCATTTTGAAGGGCCCTGTGTATTAATCGGGCTCTGGGCTCTTACTGGGGCAGACAGTCCTGTGTCCGTCATGCGTGTGGATACAAACTCTCTCGTGTTTGGACACCTGTCAAAGCCTTGCCAGAAGCCAGGGCCGGCCGGGCGTGTTGCGGGTTTCTTTTATCCACGAATTGGTATCAGAAAGTGCTGGTATGGCTGGCTCTTAAGTTTCTTGGATTTTTGAGATGTTTCTCATACCAGTTCCAAAGATTATTTTATCAGTGACCTTTGTAGACTAACTCTGCAGTAAACAGGAAAATATCCAGCCACTGCGAATTATGTGATACTCTGAGACTGTCTAGACAGAGTGAGGAGGGCAGTGGATGGAGCGGATTCTTAGAAACGGAAAGCAAGTCGGCAGCAGGCTTCTCTACCGCAGGGACGTCCGTGCCTCCCTGTTGCAGTCTGTCCGTCCGTCTGCTCTGCACTTTTGCTTGTCCACCCTTTGGTCCCAGGACACAGAAGGATTTGTTTGTAGCTGGGTGTGTCTACCCTTTCTTCTGATTTAGTAACGGGGTGTAATGTCAGCGACAGGCTCATCCATCATATTTCTTCAGTCTCCTCGCTGCCTGGAAAAGTTAATAGGCGAAAAGTTGAGGGTTTTGCAGGCCAGGAGAACGCGTAACCGTGGAAGGTAGGCTGTGGGGCTTTAGCTACGAAGGCAGGAGACTTGAAAGGGGGACAAACGGATACACTCCCTTGAGCACGCTGTTGTTCATACACAAAACCCATCTTCAAGTGCTTTCTCCTCCCAGCACACAAAACACTGTGCTTATAAGCCTGTCTTTATTTAGAGCGTATTTACATGGTAGGTGTGAAATAAGACGTTATGAAAAAGACCTGATAATCCGGTCATCATTTACTGAGAAAGCGGGTGACTGTCTGATGAATGAATACATGCAAAACTACTGTCAGAAGAACTTTCTTCCTGAACGAAAACAAAACAAATCAGAGCTCCGTGTCAAGGTCCATTAGGAGCTGCAAGAAAGTACGAAGTAGGGCCCGGCCTGGGCAAAGCTTACACGTCCATCTGGGAGCAAGGCGGCGTGCAGATGAAGATGGTGATGCATCATGTGGTCCCCTCACAGGACCAGAGGGATGGGCTGATGGAAAAGATCAGGTTCCCATTGTGCCCAGGACTCAGAAATGGGTTGGCGGCCGTGAAAATGGCCCTGAAAGGAGGGGAAAGTGAAAGTGTTGGTCGCTGAGTTGTGTTTCTGACTCTTTGTGACCCCACGGACTGTAGCCCACCAGGCTCCTCCGTCCATGGGATTCTCCAGACCAGAATACTGGAGTGGGTTGCCATTCCCTTCTCCAGGGGATCTTCCCAACCCAGGGATCGAACCCGGGTCTCCTGCTTTGCAGGCGGATTCCTTACCTGCTGAGCCACCAGGGAAGGGAGGGGAGCCCCAGTCAAATGCAGAGGAAGAAGGACATACCCGTGAAGGTGGGAGAGGGTGCCCGGCTGAGTTGGCAGGCAGAGGAAGCAGCGGCCGGCTAGTCTGGGTCTGGACCGCTGGGGGTGTCCCGAGAGCCCCGCAGAACACCTGCCAGCTCTAATGTGCCAGCTCGCTGGGGCTGGAGCTGGGACCCCTCCTGTTCCCGCCGTACCCCACAGAGGCCTGTGGGGCAGCGTCTTCCCTGGGTCTGCCCCTGCCCCCAGCAAACTAGGAACCAGGGCCTCAGGTGCGAGCAGTTCACGTGGAAACACAACACCAGGGGGAGGTCAGCCAACAGAGGAGGGGCCATTCAGGGACGTGGGGGCACTTCTGCACGTGGCTGCCGCGGGGCACCCTCAGGGGGACGGGGACCCCTCGCTGCCGGGTGGCATCACCACAGACCCCCCCTGGGTCCTGGCCCCACTGCGGTCAGGCTCTCCTGGGTCCTGAACGCCCAGGAGCTGGTCGCGGGGAGCAGAGGCTCAGCCGGCAGGCGGGCAGCTGGGAGCGTGGGAGCAGGCAGGGCTCACCCATCTTCACAGCAGCTGCGGGGCCCTGCTGGACGTCTGGGTGAGATGGGTGAGTAAGACGCCAGCGGCACTTCCCCAGTGAAAATAAAGCAAAGCTGGGTCGCTGTTTCTACAGGGCTTCTTCACGGACTTGTTTTCAGTGACCGTGCCTTCGGGCATCAGGGATTGTCTGAGCCTGGGGCCAGGGGCTGGAGGTGGGCCTCTGCCTAGGTGCCAGCGCCCCTCCTCCTGGGGGCATCAGGGTTAGGGGAGGGCTGCAGGGGGAGGAGCAGGGGTGCCTGTCAGGACTTTTCAACGCTCCCCGAAGACAGGAGGAGCAGACTAGTGTGGAAAGACACAGGAGGGGGGTATTAGGGACTTGGGGGCCTTATTGGAAAACTGAGTCTTTGAATACTATTTTTTTTTTTGAAACATAACAATTTGTCACTTCCAAGGAAGATTCCCTTTGACTTCTGCCTGCTCTTTCCTCTGGAAAGAAGCTCAGTGGTTTCTGGCAATGTACAAGGATGGATGTTGATGAACACGAGAAATGGGAGCGAGCCTGAGCAGAGACCCCTGCCCCACTCCTGTGTCCCTCGAGAAGGATGCTGGGAGTCTGATTAGTGGATTCAATTAGGCCTGACCGAGAACCCTAGGCATGGCGGGGTCAGGCTTCCTGCGCTGTCCAGCAGCCTCCCCTGGCACTGCAAGGGCAGAAACCTCCCCGGGGCCACCGCACCAGAGACCAGGGTCTCCCCGAAAGGGTCTGAGGGAGCAGGGCTGACCAGCTTTCTCCACAAGCCTTTAAGAAAGAACCTCCCTCCCAGCAGCACCCTCCCCGCTTCATCAGGACCCCTTCCCCACTTTGAAGCCCCTCCTTCCTTGGGCTCACAGAGGGGTGGAGCAGAGCAGAGTGCATCATGGTTAGAGAAGAAGTCAGCTGGTCACTAAGAAATCAAGTCACTGGATGTCCCCTAGACTCTGCAGAGATCACATGAGCTGCCTGAGCCAGAGCAGCGTGGAAAAACCTTCCAGATTTGATCTCTGGGTCTGGAAGATCCCCTGGAGAAGGAAATGGCAACCCACTCCAGTATTCTTGCCTGGAGAATCCCATGGTCGGAGGAGTCTGGTGGGCTACAGTCCATGGGGTCACAGAGTCAGACACGACTGAGTGACTAACACTCACTTTTTTTTTTTTTTTTACATCTGAAACTAACATAGTAGTGTAGGTCAACTAGACTTTGATAAACAGAAACATGTATCATGTACAGGACTGCTCCCCTCATGCTTTCCAGTGCTAACCAGCAAAAACCTGGGAGGGGGTTCTCGCTTCTCCCCGCTTCGATGGCAGGCCTAGAAGCAAGACTGTGGCTCCATCTCTCCTTCCCAAGCCCTGAGGCCCAGGGTGCTGGTGCCATCACGGGGCTGAGGCAGGACAGTCTCCGCTTTGTGCACGAAGATCCTTTGAGCATGAGCTAAAAATCTGAGAAAAGCACCGCCTCCTGCCACCCTCTAAGCCACGCCCGGGCTTCATTCCAGCGTCTCTCCAGCGCTCACAGGTGCCGAGAAGACAGGCCAGGTGAACACAGACGCTCTCCAGAGGCCTGGGGTCCTCTGGAGGAGACCGGCCGCTTCCCCAGCAACCCCTCCTGCACCCTCGGCTGGCTATGAAGTGAAGTGAAAGTCACTCAGTCGTGTCTGACTCTTGGCGGTCTCATGGACTATACAGTCCATGGGATTCTCCAGGCCAGAATACTGGAGTGGGTAGCCTTTCCCTTCTCCCGGGGATCTTCCCAACCCAGGGACTGAACCCAGGTCTCCCGCATTGCAGGCGGATTCTTTACCAGCTGAGCCACCAGGGGCTGGCTGGGCCCTGCTTAACTCATAGGAGCTCGATTCTCCTGGGAAGCCGTTCCCTCCTGGCCCGGCGGAGTCAGGGTTGTGCCTGTCTTCGCGCCGTCCCGAGGACACATACACCTCACGCTGTGCCCCCGAGCTTGCCCCGACGGGTCTGAATCCCTCGCCTCTGTTGTCGCTGTTCGGTCACTCAGTCATGTCCGGCTCTCTGTGACCCCGTGGCCTGCAGCCCGCCAGGCCTCCCCATCCCTCTCCGATTCCGGGAGTTTGCCCACGATCGTGTCCATTGAATCCACTCCCCAGTACTGTCTCCTCAAGTGGGAGCTGTTCTGGCCCAGGCCTGGCCACAGAACAGAAAGCCCAGACGTGTTTCACGACAGAACCGGGGGGAATCAGAACACACGGTCCCTGGGGACCAGCTGTGATGGCGTGGGGGACACCAGAGTCTTCCAGGGGCAGAGCGTCCTGGAGAGTCCGGAGGCTGAGTGAGAGCTGGTCCAACCAAGAGCGGAGAACAGCCTCGTGGGCGGAGACTCAGTGCCGGCAGAGCCAGCGGCGGGGACAGCAGGGCTTGGGGGGCCCGAGAACAAGTCCCCACGAGGTGCAGGGAGGCCCCTGGGAGGAGGGGCAGGGCAGCCCAGAGGGCGACCGGAGAGTGGCCAGGGCATCGCAGAGGGCACCGGGGGTGGCGGGAGGCGGGCGTCACCGACAGGTGGACAGACGGAGCGACATAGCCCGGAGGTTCTGACGCCAGCGTCCCCCAGCAGCCCCACCCAGACCCTCCTGCAGAAACTCTCTAGTGGGACTCTCCTAGGTCTGGGCCTGAAAAGTCTGCTCTGGAGGGTTGGGTGGGCGTCCTGTGTCTTCCACAAAGGCCAGTGTTGCTGTTGTGAAGGAGGGAAAGGCTGGGAGTTTGGGGTTAGCGGATGCAAACTCTTATAGATACGGAGAATAAAAACAAGCTCATGCTGGGTGGTGCAAGGAACTATATTCAATATTCTGTGATAAACCATCGGGGAAGAGAATATGGAGAAGGATGTGCTCAGTCGCTCAGTCGTGGCTCTGCAACCCCGTGGACTGCAGCCCGCCAGGCTCCTCTGTCCAGGGGATTTCCCAGGCAAGACTACTGGATTGGGTTGCCACTTCCCCCTCCAGAGGAATTTCCTGACCCAGGGATCGAACTCGTGTCTCCTGCATTGGCAGGCAGATTCTTTACCACTGAGCCATCTGGGAAACCACGAGAAAGAATATATATAAAGTAATTCCCTTGTGGCTCAGAGAGTAAAGAGTCTGCCTGCATTGTGGGAGACCTGAATTCGATCCCTGGATTGGGAAGATTCCCTGGAGAAGAAATGGCAACCCACTCCAGTATTCTTGCCTGTAGAATCCCATGGACAGAGGAGCCTGGCGGGCTACAGTCCATGGGGTTGCAAAGAGTCACACACAACTGAGTGACTTCACTTTCACTTTCATATATATATGTATAGGAATAACTGAATTGCTTTGAAAAATTAATCATTTTGTTAATTTTTGCACTTAGAGCAGAAGTTAACACAACACAGTAGATCCACTGTGCTGCTGCTGCTGCTAAGTTGCTCCAGTTGTGTCCAACTCTGTGCGACCCCATAGATGGAAGCCCACCAGGCTCCCCCGTCCCTGGGATTCTCCAGGCAAGAACACTGGAGTGGGTTGCCATTTCCTTCTCCAATGCATGAAAGTAAAAAGTGAAAGTGAAGTCGCTCAGTCGTGTCCGACTCTTAGCGACCCCATGGACTGCAGCCTACCAGGCTCCTCCGTCCATGGGATTTTCCAGGCAAGAGTACTGGAGTGGGGTGCCATCGCCTTCTCCAAGATCCACTGTACTCCAACTAAAGAAATTTAAGACAAGTCCTGCTGATACTAACTTGTGTGGCCATCCCAGCAACCCCATGGAGGGGTCCTGTGTGGGCCGGTGTAGGACTGATGGGGTGCGGCCCGGAGGTGGAGGGATGGTCCGGCATCCACCCTCAGGTATCGCGAGGGCATGCTGACCAGCAGCCGGGTTTCGGGAGAACGGGTCCCCTGTCCCTTCCTCCAGCACACAAGCATCTCCAGGGCGGCCAAACCCCAGAGGGATGGATGCCGATGAGAAGATCAGCACGTCCCCGGGAGACGCGTCTCTATTTCCACGGAGGCTGCCGTTGCACCATTTTCATTCATAATCGTGGTGGCACAGCGGACGGTTACCGTTCTGTCCGTCGCGTGGAGGCTTCCTCTGTGAACAGGGTCCTCGCCTGCCCCCTCAGCCTCCCCCCTCTCTTTGACTCTCCGGATGATCCCTTTTGGATTCTGGGTCTGTTCCTGCGGTTTCTCAGCACTCCCCATCTATTCTCCAGGAGCACAGGAAGGGCTTCTGGGGATGGGGGAGACGGGCGACCCCTTTGTGAGCACGCTTCTTCTTTGTATGCCAGCCGCGCCCGAGGATGCCGGCTGTCTTTTGTCTGGGCGGCGGGCTGCTCCGTTGCCTGGCAACGAGCGGGCGCCTCCAACTTGAGAAACCACTTTCTCTTCCCGTCATGTGTGTGCTCGGCCAGAAAGACGACAGAGCGATGGGGGAGTCCTTGCCTCCTGGACGGGGTACCGCAGATGGTCCCCTCTCAGCTGATGCCTGATAATGTTTCAAGGGGCTGCTCTGTGTCATTCCCAGGAACACGGCCCTTCTTGTTCTGTCTGGAAGGAGGGGGCCTTGTCTGCCTCGGGGAAGGAGGAGCAGTGCTCTGGAAGGAGCAGTGTTTTCCTCTGGCCTCTGGGTAGCCAGGCGGCCAGGCCAGGTGTCTGCACCGTGTCCTGCCATGAACCTGCCAGGCAGACGGGCGCACTGGGAGCCTGGCCCCTTTCTGCATTTCCTGTGTGGCTGGCCGCTCCAGGCTGGGGTTTTCTCAGAAATGATGATGACAACTAGGTTTGCTTCTCATCCATCTTAGACAAGACAGTCGCGTAACAGCCAATCCGGCTGGCTGACATGATCGGCATAAAGTCATTACCCCGTTGATGCTCCTACCTTTCTGTTTGTAACGTTTGGAGACGATCAAGGTCTTCTGAAGCCGGGTGACCGAAGGTCAGGTTCCCTCGGAGTTTTATGAGCCCGGTGATCTTGGGGAGGAAGTAACAATAAAATCCTTCTAATTAGTCCGCCACATGGGTTGAGCTCGTCCTCCCTGCCAAGTATTGTGCTGAGCTCCAGCAGGACCATCCCATCCTCAACCCACGGGCATCCCGGGCAGGTGAGTCACTCACCTTATCTGCCCACTGTGGTTCAGTGGGGGATGATTAAGTTGCTTTCCTGAACCCAGAGACAGCCCTGGGCATCAAAGCCAGTGGCCTCCCAGGGGGGACCTTGCTTCCTGCCAAGCAGGGCACGGACGTGCTGTGATGCTGTGCCTGCCCCTGTCTGAACACCGCCCTGACTCACGGCCCCTAGTGCAGGCGCACAGGGACGCTTTGCTCAGAGCAGGATAAAGTCAGTCCTGCTCAGCTAGGCTCAGCTCAGCTCCCTAGCAGAGGGTACCAGCCACCCCGTGACCACGAGCAGGATGGCCAGCAACAGGCAGGAGCTTAGATCTTGTCACCCGAGACCCTGCGTCGGTGAGCAGCGAACCTGAGTCAGAGATTCCGTTGCCCACGACTCTCACAGCATTTGTTTTAAAGTGCATTGCACACTCGGTTGTGTCTGACCCTTTGGGACCCCGTGGACTGTATCCCTCCAGGCTCCTCTGTCCATAGCATTTCCCAGGCAAGAATACTGCAGTGGGTCACCCTTTCCTCCTCCAGGGGATCGTCTCGACCCAGGGATCGAACCAGAGTCTCTTGCGTCTCCTGCATTGGCGGGCAGATTCTTTCCCACTGTGGCACCTGGATTCTAACAGTTCTTGCTCAATTTTTAATAAAACGCTGATATGTCTGTGTGTAAGTCAGTCTGAACCAGCAGTTGACTCTAGTTGTAATTATTCCTGGTGACACCGTTTTCTCCGTTGTGTAATTTTTGGTTAAGGACCAACAATTCTACGTAAAAAGGATACTGGATCACTCTCCAAGTTTTAGTCCTACATCTGGAGCTCAATTATTGCATTTTTTTTATTGTCCCAGGCTGTGTGTTAAATACAATCTATGTACGCACTTTGAACTGAACTATAAAGTTTTGCCACTCAGTATTGGACTAAAATTGCATTTTCCAAGAACAGGCTTTGATCAAAAGGCAAGATTTTATTAAAGGACTGTAAATATTTCATAGCCTTTCTTATGTGTTTGCCTGAGTGTGTATGTGCATATGTGTGTGTAGACATAAATAGTATTATTGGTTGAATTATGTTCCCCCCAGTTCATATTTTGAAATCCTAATCCCCAGTACCTCAGAAAGTGACGTCACTTGGAAATAAGATCTTTGCAAAGGTAGTTCAATGAAGATAAAGTCGTCAGGGTGGACTTTAGTTCAGTCGGACTGTGTCCTTTTAAAACGGGGACCTGGGACGCAGGAGCACATATGCTGATAATGTCATGTGGCGATGAAGGCAGGGACCAAGGTGATGCGTCTACAAGCCAAGGACCACCAAAGACCGCCAGTCAGCACCCAGAAGCTGGGGGTGAGAAACAGGTTTTCCTTCCCGGCCTCAGAGGGAGCCAGACCTGCCCACACCTTAATCTCAGACTTCCGGCCTCCAGAGCTGTGGGACGATGTGTTTCTACTGCGTAGCCGCTCAGTCTGTGCAGTTTGTTAAGGCAGCTCCAGCAAACACATAGAAATTTATAGATGATGGATGGATGGAGAGATAGATGATTGGCAGAGAGATGATAATTGGCTGATGAGATTTAGCAACCTGCTTTGTATCCACAGTCATTTTCTTTATACATAGAGAGTCGGACACGACAGAGCAACCAACACATACATGTATATATATAGTCTGTTTATACATTTTATATATATATATATACTTAAATATATATATATATATAAATATAAATATGTGACTGTCGATCTGGATGCCTGCCTGCCTACTCAGTCACTTCAGTCATGTCCAACTCTTTGCAACCCCATGGCTGCAGCCTGGTAGGCTCCTCCGCCCATGGGATTCTGTAGGTGAGAACGCTGGAGGGGGCTGCCATTTCCTTCTCTGTATATCCGTGTTTATCTACATAAATTTTTATTGAAGTGAAATGTGCATTCAGACTGGTGCACGTGCTGTAGGCGGACAGGCTGGCAACTTTCTCAAAGTGGACGTATCTGTTAACCACTACCCGGAATCAGAAAGAGAACATGACCAGCCTCCCGAGAGGCTGCCCTCCCATCATAATCCACCACCTTCCCAAAGGTACAGCTATCCTTATTTCTGTTAACACAGGTTAGTTTGCTGACCTTGAAATTTATAAACATGGAAGCGTATCACACGTCCTATTGTGGACCTGACACTTTTTCCTATTAGGCTATGCAGTTTGTCCACGGTGTTGAGTGTAGCGGCATTTCATTTGTTTTCACTGCTGGACAATATTCCACGGTATGAACGTATCACACTTGATCTGTCATTTTACAGCTGAAGGTCATAATGTTGCCAGCTTGGGACTCCCACAAATAATACTGCTGGAAATATTTTTGCTTAAGTGTTTGGTGCACATTTGTATGCATTGTGGGTGAACATATGCTTAGGAGTAGAATTGCTGAATTGTAGAGCATGCATATGTTGGGTTGTAGAAAATACTACCACTTTCTACCATAGTTTCAGCTCCATGGGCTCACCAACACTCATTCCAAATCTTTTCTTTCTTTCTTTTTTCCCTTCTTGCTTGCTTTCTTCTGCTCTCTCTATCTCTCCTTCTTTCCTTTTCTTTCTTCTTTTCTGTTTTTTAATAACTGTAGCTATTCTGATGAATATGTACTGTTGCTTGGTTTTATTTTCATTTCCCTGCTGAGTTTGAGTATCTTCGCATGTTCTCATATGCTATTGGCTAGTTGGATAGACTCTTCTGTGAAGTACCGTTTCAAGTCCAGACTTAAAAAAAAAAATAGTTTTCTTGTTTTCCCTTATAGATAAGCAGGGAGTCTTCATTTATTCTGACAAGTCTCTCGTTAGCTATATGTATTGCAACATCTTTGGCAGCTTTGGAGTTTGCATTTCCAAGTTCCTTTTTTTTTTTTTTTTGGCGTTGCTGTGTCTCGTGAGGGCTTTCCTCTGGTTGCGGTGCTCAGGGACTGCCCCTCGTGTGATGGGCGGGTTGCTCACCGTGGCGGCCTCTCATTGCGGAGCTCAGCTCTAGGGCCCACACGCTTCGTTAGTTGTGGCGCTCAGGCTCAGTTTCTCCACAGCATGTGGGATCTTTCTAGACCAAGGATCAAATCCATGTCGCCTGCTTTGGCACAAGGATTCTTATCCACTGTACTTCCAGGGAAGACCCTCCAAGGTCTTAACAGTATCTTTTCATGAACAGAAGTTCTTCATTTTAATGAAAGTTTATCTCTGTCCCCCTTTCTGGGTAGCACGTTTTGCCTTCCATTTTTCTATAATTTTGCCTACTCCAAGATCATAAAGATACTTTATATTTCATGTTTAGATCTACAACCCACCTGGAATTTATGTGTATGATGAGGTGGGAGTCATAATATATTTGTAAAACATGGACACTCCGTTAATTCTGCAGCATTTACTGAAAAGGTCATCCTTTTCCCGCTGTATTACTGGGTCATCTTAAGCTTATATTAAATACGTGTGTATGAAGGGGGCTTTTTCCAGGTTTTCCTTTAGTTTTTCATCCTTGTGACAGTAACACACTATTTTAAACAGTGTAGTAAGAGCCTTGACATCTTCGAGGACAAATTTCCCAGTTTTGTTATACTTTTCCAATATTATCTTGGCCACTCACAGTTTTGAAACAGCTGCCAGTGTTTTGATTGAGGTCATGTTGAGTCTACAGAGCAAATCACAGACAGCCTCCAGCCTCTCACTCCACGAACATAGTATATCCTTTTACTTATTTAGATGTTCTTTGATTTATTTCTATACAATCTTCAACTTAATTACTATCATTAGATTAATTCCTGCTGCTGCTGCTGCTAAGTCTCTTCAGTCGTGTCCGACTCTGTGCGACCCCATCGACGGCAGCCCACCAGGCTCCCCCATCCCTGGGATTCTCCAGGCAAGAATACTGGGGTGGGTTGCCATTTCCTTCTCCAATGCATGAAAGTGAAAAGTGAAAGTGAAGTTGCTCAGTCGTGTCCGACTCCTAGTGACCCCATGGACTGCAGCCCACCAGGCTCCTCCATCCATGGGATTTTCCAGGCAAGAGTACTGGAGTGGGGTGCCATTGCCTTCTCCGAAGATTAATTCCTAGTTGCTGTCTTTTTAATGTCATTATATTTTGTGTTATATCCTATTCGTTTATTGCTGGTATAGAAATAAAATTGGTTTTCGCATGTGAACTCACCAGTGAAATTGCTAATTTGGTAAACTGATTTTAGTAGTTTGTCTGTGGACACATT
This sequence comes from Bubalus bubalis, assembly GCF_019923935.1. Taxonomy (NCBI): domain Eukaryota; kingdom Metazoa; phylum Chordata; class Mammalia; order Artiodactyla; family Bovidae; genus Bubalus; species Bubalus bubalis. Next base: position 2,430,895 of record NC_059169.1, read on the forward strand.
TGGGTTTTCCATAGCTATTATCATCTTGTCTGTGAATGAATACATTTCTGTTTCTTCTTTTCAAATCCTCATACATTTTCTTTCCTTAAGATATTGGCTAGAAACTCAAGAAGAGCTATTCAGTAAAAGTGGCGGCAGCGGGCATTGCTGTTACTTGATCTCTAAGTCGTGTCCGGTTCTTTTGGGACCCCGTGGACTGCATAGCCCGAGGAGAGCCCAATCTCCTCTGTCCATGGTATTTTCCAGGCAAGAATACTGCAGCGGAAGGCCGTTTCCTCTTCCAGGGGATCGTCTTAACCCAGGGATGGAACCTGCATCTCCTGCATGGTGGATTCTTTACTGCTGAACCTCCAGGGAAGTCCTGGTCTTGGGGAGAAAACTTTAAACACCTTTAAAAAAGGTGTTTTGCATAGCTGTAGTGCACCTTTATCAGGCTAAAAAAATTCTTTTTATTCCTAGTAGTTTTAAAATCATATATGTATGCTGAATTTTATCAAACAGTTTATCTATATATATTAGAATCATCTGACTTTTCACAGTATAGTGAATTACAATGATCAATTCTTGAATCTTAAATCCACTTTGTATTCCAAGAATAAGTCTTGGCTTGGTTTGATGGATTACACATCTCATATATTGACTGACTCAGTTTTCTATATAGGCTTTCGTTCCGGGTTTTTGCATCTATACGAAAGCGGTGGCTTATAATCTTCCTTTCTGGTAATGTCCTCATCAAATTTGCTATTATGATTATGCTGTTTTCATAAAAAGTTGAGAAATACTCCCTGTATCTCTATGACCTGAAATAGTCTGTATTAAGGTCAATGTCTTTTTCTTCCTTAGAAGTTTGGAAATTTTTACCTGTGAAGCCACATGGCCTGGATGTTTGTATGGGGATGGGGATAAAGGTTTTTAATTAATACATTTATTCGTAAGATATAAGGCTCCTCCAATTTTATATTATTTTTGTCTTCATTTTGGTAAATTGTGTTCTTTCAGGAATTTACCCTTTTTATATAAAATTTCAAATTTATTGGTATAAGGGTTATATATAATATTCCATACAATCTTTCAAAGTCTATAATGTCTATAGTGATTTTCCTTTAGTGATATTGTTCATCTGGATAGTATTTGTCTTCTCTCTCTCTCTGTCTCATTCTCTCAATCTTGTCAGGAACTTAAAAATTTTACTACTCCTACAAAAAAACCAACTTTTTAACTTCTCTATTATCTTAATTGTGTATTTAGGTTTTAGTCTTACTTCTTATTATTTTTATTCCCTTTGTGTTTAATACGTTTGGGTTTTCAAACTCCTTGATCATTTACTGGGATTATACAATAGTTAGCCTTTCTTTGTTTGTAATATATAAATTTAAGGCTATGAATTTCCTTCTGAGTCTGGTTTTCACCTCACCTCACAAGTTTTATTGTGCTGCATTTTCATTATGATTTAGCAAAAAATATTTTCTAACTCCCTTTGAGACAGCTTCTTTAACTCATAGGTTTTCTTTAAGTGTATTACTTAATTCCTAATATTTGGCAGCTCCTGGCTATATTTTTAAATTAATTTCTAGCTTGTTTCCAATGTGGCTGCAAAACACAATTTTTAATTTTAATGTTTTGAGACTTTTTTTTTTTGAGATGTGTTTTATGGCCAGCATATTTTCAGTTTCGTTAAGCGCTTATGGGCTCTTACCAAAATAATCATATTCCTCTTTTGTTGGTTGGTGACTGCTAATTTAATTTTAGCCTCAGTTAAAGAACACTTGTGTTCCTTGATTCATTCCATTGGCTTCCTAGAGAAGAAGAGAACTTTAAATTTCTGAACGCTTACATGGCCATCAGCAAGAAAGACAAGCTCTGTTCATGGCACGTGCTATCGGTCAGGCCAAGTGGCAGCCTGTGTGGGGACAGATGTGCCCTCATCCGAGGCGGCTCACGTCCCTGGGTGGGGTGTCTGGACGAGGTAGACTTGCTCTTCTCTGCAGAGGTGCGCAGGGGTGTTCCAGGGTGTTTCCAGGCGTGCTCTGCTTCCTGTGGTCCTCCTGTTCATCCTTCCTCTCTCTTCCTGTCCCCTCTCTCTCTTCCGGTCCCTTCTCTCTCTCTTTGGCTGGGCTCTTGTTGGTCCTTCTCAGATAGGACTGCCAAGCCTCACGCCAACAGCCTCTTAACTGGTCTTGTTGCCTCTCATCTCACCTCAGCAAATAAAATGGTAAAATCCACACCACCCAGGTCACTGCTTCCAGCGGCTTCCCAGGACCTACAAATAGAGTCAGTCATGTCTCCATGACATCTGAGGCCCCCTGACCAAGCCCCATCCCGACCCCGTCTCATCACCCCGTGGACCGCGTGTGTGGCCGTGTTTAGCACAGCCCCTCGTGCTCAGATTTTAGGCTGTGCTATCCATGTGGGACGCTTCCCCCATCCTCACAGGGCCTACTTATTCTTTTTGTTTCACCTCTCTCTTAGCATCCTCTCGTAACTCTCCTAACCCCTTTGCGGCCCCACAGCTTGTCCTTTTCCTGCGATCTCCATCTCTCTTCAGCGTGTGGTGCCCTGTGTCCTTCTCTGTCACTCCACGATGTTGGCTCCTGAAATGCATAACCCTTGTTGAAAGTATGTTTTGGTCCCCTCCTTCCATGTGACTCCTTCAGAGTCACTTGATAAATGAATGTGGAATGGAATACCCTAGAGTCTGCTACTGCCCATAGTAACTTGTAAAGTATGCACACTTCTTAGAACCAGTTTTTCAAGTGAAATGAGTCATCTGAAGGTCAGGCTATATCAATGTGATATTTTCTCAGTAAGTATGAAGCAGGAAGCGTCAAACAGACAGCAGCCCAGAGCTGGGGATAAACAAGATTAAGGAGAAAGGGGCGTGTGGGTTGCCTTCCAACTTACAAGATTAGAATTTTCACTTTCTATGTATTAAAAATAAATCTACTATCTGAAATCTGAGGATGTGGTTAGCATGTTCCCTCCCCCACCGCCCCTTGGAGGGCTTGTCCTCTCGACGGCCAGTGTTTCAGAGTCTGCCTCTATAATCCTGAGCTCAGATATATCAGCTGCAGTTTGGGATGCTTGAGACGGGAGGGATTGAATTGGCAGAGAAAAGTAACCAAGAAGGAGCTGAGACGGCTCTCCCGATTATGTTTCATGTTCTTTTCCCTTTCTGTAAAGAAGGGGAGTGGACATCCTATCACACACCATGATGCAGCGGGCTTCTTAGCGCAGCGCCCAGCCTGGAAAACTTGACGCAGGGGTCAAGTCTGCGTGTCTTTCATTCCCTTCTTTTTCTGCTGCCAACGGCTGCTATTTCTTTCCCCGAAACTGACCACAGCTTAGACGTTTCGCTTCCAGCCTGTGCCCTCTAACCTGCCCTGGGCTCCATTGTTCCTGCTGGTTCTCGGGCCACCAGCGTCTCTCCTCTTGCACCACGTCGAGTGCGTTTGCAGAGCTATCTTCCTTAATCGAGGTATAGTCACGTCACTTGTTCCCACGAGCACACAATGGGTCCATATTCTTTGGCCAACCGTGTTTCACTTCCTCCGCCTAATTGTCAAGTCACCTCCTTACCCAATCCTGTCTGCTTCTTTTCGCCAAAATCTAGTGCAGAGTTTGCATGACTTGGTGGTTAAGAGGATGCATTTGGCTCCACTGTTTGCAGGCTCTGACACCAGTGAGAGCTATGTGCCTGAGTATCCTCACAGATAAAGCAGGTGCACTAATATCCCTTACAAACTGACGGTGAAAACTGAGTGCGCCTATATATGATGGTACCATACCTGGACTAAGCTGCAAATATGAAGATAATACGTACTGCAAGGAGGTGGATCTGCTTACTTCTACCAGCTTGTGTTTGCGCTTTCCTCTCGAATTCTACAGAATCATCTGAACTCTGGAGCCTTTCAAGACTGTGACCACATCCCAGGTCGCTCACAAAGATTAAGCTCCCCTCCGTGCTCCGAGCCCCCACCTTCTTAGATGGACTCTTCGAAGACTGACAGGCTAGCAGTTTCTTTTGTGATGGTTCATTTTTGTGTGTCAACTTGACAGGACATGGGGTGCCTGGATTATGCATTCTTTTTGGGTGCATCCGCGGAATGCATTTCTAGATGAGATTAGCATTTGAATCAGCGGCGCAGTAAAGCCGCTCGCCCTCCCCCAGGTGGGGGCAGGCGGAGGGGGGCACCCAGCCCTCCACTGAGGGCACAAGGGAACAAAAGGCCGAGGGCAGAGGAGTCTGCTCCGGGGCTGCCCACCCTCCAGGCAGTGCTGGGGGGTGCTGGCCTCCACCCTCAGACTGGGATTCCTGCTCCCTCGTGCTCAAGCCTTGGGAATTATACCACCAGCTGTCCTGGGGGGGTCTGCAGCTTCCAGATAGCAGAGGGTAGGACTCCTTGACCTCCGTGACTACTTGGCCAGTTCCTCACAATAAATATCTATCATCTATCTATCATTGTGCTGGTTCCTCTGAAAACCCTGACTAATCTGGCTTGCAAGTAGTTTATGTTGATCTCCCCTAGCTAAATTTTAATCTTAATTTATTATTCATGAATCCATTTTCTCAGTGAGTATTTATTGACACAGTGTTCCTGGCTTTGCAAACTTCTGCTCAGGGGAACACACCCTTGGTCTGCCTTGTGACCTGTTACTTTTATAATAGGATAATAAGCTCACAGTCTAGAGCAGACGTACCCTTTTAGTATTAGATCATTAGTGCTTATGTTAATTACGTCCTGGAGGCATCTGCATTTGTTCACTTGCGGTAAAATTTCCTGTAGGTATTTCTTTGGATATATATAAAATAAATATGTGTATAATATATGTATATATACATTTCAAGAAAAAAGTGAAAGTGAAAATGTTAGTCGCTCAGTTGTGTCTGACTCTTTGTGACCCCATGGACTGTAGTCTGCCAGGCTCCTCTGTCCATGGGATTCTCCAGGGGAGACTACTGGAGTGGGTAGCCATTCCCTTCTCTAATTCTTACTAATCCAGGGATCAAACCTGGGTCTCCTGCTTTGCAGGTGGATTCTTTACCGTCTGAGCAACCAGAGAAGCCCCTAATACATTTCATGTAAGATATAAAAACTCTATTCATACATAAATTCCATTCATATATGAATTCCATATATGTGAGTTTGATCTCTGTCTGTATATACACCTATGCTTGTCTGGTGGCTCAGACAGTAAAGAATTCGCCTGCAATGTAAGAATCCTGGGTTTGATCTCTGGGTCGGGCAGTTCCCCTGGAGAAGGGAATGGCTACCCGCTCCAGTGTTCTTGCCTGGAGAATCCCATGGACAGAGGAGCCTGGTGGGCTACAGTCCATGGGGTCACAAAGAGTTGGACCCAACTGAGCGGCTAACACTTTCACCCCACACATTCTTACCTGTGAAAAACAGTCATTGGTTAATGCCTTAGAGTTTTCACTGTGCAACAAGCGGTTGGTTGGTCTTCAAAGAAGCTCTGGAATGAGGTAGCCCAGAAGCCCCTCTGTGACAGTCACCATGAAAATGGACACATCGAGTCTCTTAAGTAAGCCTTCAGTAAAGAGAACAACTAACTTTGTTTAATTTAGGATTTTTCACACTTATATGGCCCTGCACAATTTTTCCTAAGAAATGTAGTGCGATGAGTTCTTATGACTAAAACTCTATCCCTAATAAGCAATTATTATTAAACAATATGTGTTTGTGGTAGTGAATGGACCCACAACGGATCTGAAAGAGGAAATATGAAGTGTCGCTAAGCTACCATGGCACTTTTACTATTTGTGCAAACGTAGGTACGGATATGGACTTCTCCAGTGGTCTGTATCTGGGCAGTAAAGAATCTGCCTGCAGTGCAGGAGACTCAGGAGACGTGGGTTCGATTCCTGGGTTGGGAAGATCCCCTGAAGAAAAGCATGGCAACCCTCTCCAGTATTCCTGCCTGGAGAATCCCATGGACAGAGGAGCCTGGTGGCTACAGTCCATGGGGTCGCAAAGAGGTGGACACGACTGAAACTATTTAGCACACACACACGTGTATAAAAGTTAATTATCGATTAAGCCTATTAACTAAATTCCTAAAATTCTGTTTATTTATTCCCTACCTGGTAGAAGCTAAAAACCATAATGGCATTCCTGTAATAGTCAAGTGTATCTTTTTCACTACCTGTCTTTTCCTGAAAATGTTAGGAGCCTATCTGGTTTGGCTGTAAGCCAGCTTGAATAGTTCACACCCCAAACCCACATTGTTCATCATTTCCCTATTTCAGTTCTAGTTTCATTTCACTCTGAATTCTTACTGTAAGTGAAGCGTCTGTTCCTTAGTTTTTAGTCAGTTGAAAGAATGCATAGGCTTTTACCATAAATTACTACACTAACATCGGAGAAGGCAACGGCACCCACTCCAGTACTCCTGCCTGGAAAACCCCATGGACGGAGGAGCCTGGTGGGCTGCAGTCCATGGGGTCGCTAAGAGTCGGGCACGACTGAGCGACTTCACTTTCACTTTTCACTTTCATGCATTGGAGAAGGAAATGGCAACCCACTCCAGTGTTCTTGCCTGGAGAATCCCAGGGACGGGGGAGCCTGGTGGGCTGCCATCTAGGGGGTCGCACAGAGTCGGACACGACTGAAGCGACTTAGCAGCGGCAGCAGCAGCAGCACACTAACATGGCCTTTCAGATGTGTGGACATTAGGAAAGACCCATTTTTTTTCTGAAGAAATATTGACAATGAATCCTTTTGGGGTAGACAGGGTAACGGGCCCCACCGGTGTCTCCGCCGGTCTCCAGAACACATAGACAGGATAAAGTTGCTGACCGGCTGACCCTGAGACGGGAGAGCTCCAGGTGACCCGGTGGGCCCGTGTGGTGGCGAGGGCTTCAGAGTCCGAGAGACACCCTGTGAGCCAGGCTCCATAGCCACTGCTGGCCTGGGGGTTGATGGGGCATGAGCCGAGGAGCGCAGCCCTGCAAACATCCTGACTTCAGCCCCGTGAGACCCATCTTGGACTTCTCACCTGCAAGACACCAAGATAAAAAATGCAAATTTACCACCAGGTGTGTGGTTGCTTGTTCCAGCAGTGGTTGGCAAGTAACATGCCCCCTCCTCCAGTGACTTGTGGGAAAGGAAGGAAGTGGTTCTCCTGAAAGTCTGTGCTGATTCAGCTTCCCTGGTGGCTCAGCTGGTAAAGAATCCGCCTGCAATGCGGGAGATCTGGGTTCGATCCCTGAGTTGGGAAGATCCCCTGGAGGAGGGAAAGGCTACTCCATCCAGTATTCTGGCCTGGAGAATTCCATGGACTGTATAGTCCATGGGGTCGCAAAGAGTCGGACGTGACTAAGCCACTTCCACTTTTCAGGCTATTAGAGAAAGCTTTTTGCTTACTGCGTGTGTGCTCAGTCATGTCAGTCGTGTCTGAGACAGTCATGTCTCTTTGTGACCCCACGGACTGTAGCCCGCCTAGCTCCAGTGTCTATGGGATTCTCCAGGCAAGAATCCTGAAGTGGGTTGCCATGCCCTCCTGCAGGGGATCTTCCTGACCCAGGGATTGAACTGGCATCTCTTATGTCTCCTGCATTGGCAGGTGGACTCTTTAGCACTGCTGCTGCTGCTAAGTCACTTCAGTCGTGTCTGACTCTGTGTGACCCCATAGACGGCAGCCCACCGGGCTCCCCCGTCCCTGGGATTCTCCAGGCAAGAACAATGGAGTGGGTTGCCATTTCCTTCTCCAATGCATGAAAGTGAAAAGGGAAAGTGAAGCACTAGAGGCAGAAAAAAGCTACCAAGGTCCATGAGATAGACACAGGGCTTGACGCAGTCATTAGACCAGCAGACCTCTCCCCACCTGCTCACATGGGACCTGGGATCCCTCCCCAGGGGCTTTGGCCCTGGTTCAAGCATCAGCTGGGACAAGAGGAGACCAGCGCTCAGAAGCCCCTCCTCTAGCTGTCTCTGCGCTCCCTCTGCTGTCACAGGTGAACTAACCATGCTGAAAGTCCGCTTCTCTGGTTGTGAACCTCTTCCATGGCTCGGTCCGTTCCTCCGAGCCTCCCTTTTCTCACGGCCTTTCTCAGGACGTGAGTCAGGAGCCAGCCTTCCATCTTCGTGCAAACCCCTCCCGACGCCAAACACCCATGATTTCACCTTCTGGAACATCCCTTCCGGCTCCTTGTCTTACCTCCCAGCCAGCACAAATCCCTGGGTCCGAGCCGCTCAGCGTCTGGTAACAGAGGTATCCTGGGGAGCCAGCGAGAAGCGGAGACTCAGTGCCCGGACGTGTGGGACGAGGCCTGCCTCCATGCAGGTCCCGGGTCCTCTTCTGTGCCCATCGATGTCCGAGTGGCATGGCCCACCATCCCCACCCTGTCCCAGCATCTCCATGCTGGCCCTCAGGACCCCATCCACCTCCTGGCACCTTGGTCCTCACGCCTTTGCAGGCTTGCTTCCTCACCCCCGCACCTGCGTGTCAGATGCCCTGGGCTCTCTGGCCAGACCCTTCTTCTGAAATTCAACCTGTTCTTCTAGCAGCTTCTCATCCATCCATGTGGCTCCTGGGGTCACTTACACATACCTGAACCCAGACACTGTGTCCAGCTGAGAGCTCTGTCTCTAACTCCAGGCTATAATGTATGTGCTGGGTGGAGCTCTGCAGCCTCCCAGCCCCACCGGGCACACGGCCCCTGGCCCACAGGACGCAGCTCAGTCCCAGGCTCCGCTGTTTCTCAAGGAGGCAGTGTCATCTCGACAGTCACCCTCAGGTCAACCCTGATTCCTCCTCTTTTCCTTATTCTACTTAGTGACCACACGACTGGAAAAGGGCAGTTTTCATTCCAATCCCAAAGAAAGGCAATGCCAAAGAATGCTCAAACTACCACACAATTGCACTCATCTCACACGCTAGTAAAGTAATGCTCAAAATCCTCCAAGCCAGGCTTCAGCAATATGTGAACCATGAACTTCCTGATGTTCAAGCTGGTTTTAGAAAAGGCAGAGGAACCAGAGATCAAATTGCCAACATCCACTGGATCATGGAAAAAGCAAGAGAGTTCCAGAAAAACATCTATTTCTGCTTTATTGACTATGCCAAAGCCTTTGACTGTGTGGATCACAATAAACTGTGGAAAATTCTTCAAGAAATGGGAATACCAGACCACCTGATCTGCCTCTTGAGAAATTTGTATGCAGGTCAAGAAGCAACAGTTAGAACTGGACATGGAACAACAGACTGGTTCCAAATTGGAAAAGGAGTACGTCAAGGCTGTATATTGTCACCCTGCTTATTTAACTTCTATGCAGAGTACATCATGAGAAACACTGGGCTGGAAGAAGCACAAGCTGGAATCAAGATTGCCGGGAGAAATATCAATAACCTCAGATATGCAGATGACACCACCCTTATGGCAGAAAGTGAAGGGGAACTAAAAAGCCTCTTGATGAAAGTGAAAGTGGAGAGTGAAAAAGTTGGCTTAAAGTTCAACATTCAGAAAACGAAGATCATGGCATCTGCTCCCATCACTTCTTGGGAAATAAATGGGGAGACAGTGGAAACAGTGTCAGACTTTATTTTTGGGGGCTCCAAAATCACTATAGATGGTGACTGCAGCCATGAAATTAAAAGACGCTTACTCCTTGGAAGGAAAGTTATGACCCACCTAGATAGCATATTCAAAAGCAGAGACATTACTTTGCCAACAAAGGTCCATCTAGTCAAGGCTATGGTTTTTCCTGTGGTCATGTATGGATGTGAGAGTTGGACTGTGAAGAAGGCTGAGCGCCAAAGAATTGATGCTTTTGAACTGTGGTGTTGGAGAAGACTCTTGAGAGTCCCTTGGCCTGCAAGGAGATCCAACCCGTCCATTCTGAAGGAGATCAGCCCTGAGATTTCTTTGGAAGGAATGATGCTAAAGCTGAAACTCCAGTAGTTTGGCCACCTCATGTGAAGAGTTGACTCATTGGAAAAGGCTCTGATGCTGGGAGGGATTGGGGGCAGGAGGAGAAGGGGACAGCAGAGGATGAGATGGCTGGATGGCATCACTGACTCGATGGACGTGAGTCTGGGTGAAATCCGGGAATTGGTGATGGACAGGGAGGCCTGGCATGCTGCGATTCATGGGGTCACAAAGAGTTGGACACGAGTGAGTGACTGAACTGAACTGAACTGAACTTAGTAACCAAAGCAAGGCAATGGCAACCCACTCCAGTACTCTTGCCTGGAAAATCCCATGGATGGAGGAGCCTGGTAGGCTGCAGTCCATGGGGTCGCTAGGAGTCGGACACGACTGAGCGACTTCACTTTCATGCATTGGAGAAGGAAATAGCAACCCACTCTAGTGTTCTTGCCTGGAAAATCCCAGGGACGGGGGAGCCTGGTGGGCTGCTGTCTCTGGGGTCGCACAGAGTTGGACACGACTGAATTGACTTAGCAGCAGCAGCAATTCTGTTTAACAGGGAAGCCTGGTGTGCTGCGGTCCACCGGGTCACAAAGAGCTGGACCCGACTGAGAGACTGAACTCAACTGGGGCACCCCCAGACCTCATCACTTCAGGGGACTCTCCTGTGATCCTCCTTCCCTCCCTCTGGGGCACAAATGCAGTGTAGTTCCGCAGTCACCTCTACAGTGGCCTTAACTGGATTCTTGTCCCTAGTCTCAGTCCATTGTTACCTGTTGTCTTTAAAAAAATACATAGTCCTGTAAGTCCCTTAATGAAGAACATGCAATGTCTCCCTGTTACCTATTGACCAAGGTCCAAATTTCTGTTAAGACATTCACATTTGCCTCTCATTTCTCTTAGTCTCCTCCTCCTGGTCTATGTTTTATATTAGTGACTCTCAACTCTACCTGCAATTAGAACCATCTTTGGTGATTTAAGGGGACCCCCCTGTAAAGAATGCGCCTACAATGCAGGAGGTACAGGTTCAATCCGTGGGTTGGGAAGATCCCCTGGGCAAGGAAATGGCAACCCACTCCAGTATTCTTGCCTGGAAAAATCTCACAGAGGAACCTGGTGGACTACAGTCCACGGGGTCTCAAAAGAGTTGGACACGATTTTGTGACTAAATAACAATGGTTATTCTAGAAGAACGGGTTGAGTTTCAAAATTGATACTTTAAGACAATCAGTGCCTGAGACCTGCTATACATCAGAGACTCTGGGTATGGGGTGGTATAGACATTATAATAGGAGTAGACAAGAATTCTTGAAATTCAAGGCCATACCACTTGCCATGGTTTCTAGCAGGTGGCATCTTAAGTCTCTACCCTAGCAAAGAATCATCTCTGTGAGGGAAATGAAAGAACATTCTTTCCTTTGCAAAGACAGCCCTTCTTGTAATAACCATAATGGATTTCACTTTCACTCCAACTTGGTAAAGATAAAAGTGAATGTAAGAAGTTCAGTAAAATATGATCTTCCAGGAATTAAGACTTGCCAGAGGATGCATTAACTTAATTGGTCTGTAGTAATAGAATGGGGCAAGTAAGAGTGGTCTTCACACGTATCATAAAAGGATATTTGTTGGGTAGATTTAAGAGAAAATCATAAAGTGATTTGTGCACGTGTGTGTACATCCAAGCATGAACTACCAGTGTGTGTGTGTGTGTGTGTGTGTGTGTGTGTGAGGGAGGAGTGTGTATGGGTGCAGGTGTGTGACTGTGGGGTCTTGAATGCTCTTTTTCATACCTGCTTTGTCTCTGAAGCCTGGTAAGGACACCCAGGAAGTCTGAGCTGGGACCAGCCGCACCCTGATCATTCACCAAAACCAGAGAAGGGGGGTGCTCTGGAGCCAGGGAGCTCGAAAGTCTCCTTGTTTTTTTTTTTAATTAATTATTTTTTTGAGGCTAATTACTTTACAATATTGTTTTGGTTTTGTCATACATTGATGTCGAAAGGCTCTTTGAATTGATCTACCTGGTGCCTCAGACAGTAAAAAAATCTGCCTGCAATGCAGGAGACTTCAGTTGGATCCCTGGGTCAGGAAGATCCCCTGGAGAAGGAAATGGCAACCCACTCCAGCATTCTTTCCTGGAAAATCCCATGGACAGAGGAACCTGGCGGTCTACTGTCCATGGAGTTGCAAAGGGTAGGACACGACTAAGCAACTAACTCTTTGACTCCATCCTGAAAACAGAAAAACTCACCTCTGGTGGAAATGAGTAACAGAAACGGATGGCAGAGTACTCCCATACCATCTTATTCTCAGATAAAGTAGAGTAAGGGAGGGAAGTGATGTTGCTACAGACAGCACCTGACAGGCACAGCCATTCACGACACCTACAAGAAACAGCACCCATGATGCTTCAACACCAACCAGAAGGGATAAAGAAATAACAGAAGATACTAAAGGGTGGCATAACTCAGAATTAGCACAGCTCAGGGAGGTGGGGACCGTAGTCAGGGATGAAGAGAGAAAATCATGTTGGAAATGAGATCTAAATAGGAAGAAATACAAGGCAAGAAGAAGGGAGCGTTTTAAGATCAAAAAGAGATTCAAGAAAAAGTGGAAAAATTGAGACAATAGGCAAAGACGTTTAAAAGAAGTATAGCAGAATTTTATAAAGAAGAGAGCAATGAAATAAAGGGTTAGAAACAAAACGTCAATCCATCTTCCCTGAAACAGAAAGGAAAGCCTATAGACATACTGAAACGAGCCCCAGCTTTCCTGCGGGGGTGAGCCCACAGGGCCAGCGGCTGGTGACGGCAAAGGGAGACTGACTCTGTGTGTTCGGCTTCTGTTCATGGGAACAACATGCGGATCCAGAACATCAACGTGGAGAAGAAACCAGTGAGGGGAACGAAAGGCTCAAAGCCCTTTCCCTAGTTCTGAAATGTGGAGCCATAACATCGCTATGGTTTCTATACTTAGGAAAACTCACTTTCTGTTTGTGATGAGTTTATCCAGATGTTCCATCCAGACAGACAATCCCTGCAATGGTGGATCTCGTCCACGGAGCACGTTGTCTTTCCAAAAGCGTTATCCAAAGACCTTTCAGGGAGGAGCAGGACCAGCTTGGTAACATCAGCTCCGCTCCCACGGCAGTAAATTAGGAAGCTCTGAGGGCAACCTCGGAGGAGGAGTAAGGTCATCTCCCCCGCTTAATTAAAAGAAAACAAAGCTGTGTGGCCTGACGTGTTCACTTACGCCACTGACACGTGTGCCCTGCTTGGGACCATCACTGGATCTGGGCTCACTAGTGTTCACGCCTGCCTTCCTTTCCTGGGAGGGCTATTTTGATTGTCTCACGATGAACACTATCATTCCACATCACAGCCACTCTGGCACTTGTGATGTTCCCTTGTGCTTTTCAAAGAAGCAGCTAGTAGGGCCATGAGGCCCAGCAGGATGAAGAACTGCAGATTGTTTTTCAGGTGTGAAAGAGAAAGAAGATGTCTGAAAAGTTCATTCTAGGCTCTCTGAACACAGCTAAATGCTCTGGAACTCAAGCTGGCCACTTAGCAAGTTCTTTCTGTATACAGCGAAACGGCTAGAGGTAACGTGATGGAGTCTCCTAAAGGCAAGAAAAGTCCACAGAAAATTTAGTTCTCCATCTTTTAGATCAGAAAGTTGGCAAGTTGGAAATATTTTATGAACATTTTAAGCATGGGATTTCTCAAGAAAGGGAGCTAACAAAGGAAATAGGTATTTTCTTATCCTGGAAATAAAACTGGAAAGAAACAAACAGGAGTTATTTACTTTCTTACCTAATAAGTAAGTCAAGTGTGAAGTCCTATAGGTGATTTTCCAGAAAGGGTGTTATAAGCAAGACACTTTCCAGAGAGGGCGTTGCAGCTAAACCGAATGAGCAAATATTTGGAACAGACCGTGTGCAAAGCATTCCCCCGCCCTGGGATTCCACAGAACACAGTGGTTTCTTCAGAAATAATAAAGGGCACTACACTAAAGTTAGAGATGAATTTTGACTTTTAAATATGAAAATTTAACTTTTGACTGTTGTTGACAGATGCCAAAGTCCCCAGTATCTTAAGGATTTACTTTGTTTGTATGGAAATGGAAGAAGAGTAAGAAATTATTTTTCTTTTTTAAATTTAAATACATATATATTTTATTGTAATAATATATTTATTTTATTGAAGTATAGCTGATTTGCAATGCTGTGTTAGTTTCAGATGTACAGCATAGCGATTCAGTTATACATGCATGTACACATAGTCTTTTTCAGATTCTTTCCCTGTGTAGGTTATTACAGACCATTGAGTAGAGTTCCTTGTGCTGTACAGGAGGGGGCTGCTGCTTAAGGCACAGTTGGGAATAGTCCATAAATAAGACCTGGGGATTTAATGATCACAGTCTCCAATGCTATACCATAAACTTCAAAATTGCTGAGACTAAGGTCTTAATTGTTCTCACCACGAAAAAGGAAATGACCGCATGTGACATGATGGAGGTGTTGGCTAACCCTGAGGGGGACTCACGTTGCAATAAATACATTTATGAAACCAAAAAATCAATACCCCTTAAACTCACACAGGGTTTATGTCGATTGTATCTCAATTAAAAAAAAAAAAAAAAAAAGACTTCTGTCCTGGAAGTGACATCCAGGTTCTGTTACCTCTCAAGAGAAAAGATGCCCTTGTAGTGAAAAGCGGCAATTTTGACTACAGAACGAGGAGCCGTGGCTTTGCATCTGGGAGTGCGTGGAAGTGAGGATCTGCCTGGTGAGGCCGGTCTGTACCTGTTAGAGCAGGAAATTGAGTAAATGTGACCATTTTGCCTTCTAACTGACTCTTCAAGCCCTCAGCTAACTCCTGCTTAACACCATTAAGTATCAGTGGTGATCTGCTGGGGGATTTGTTTCACTAACAAAGCAAACCCATGACTTGACCTGGGGCGCCTCTTGGACCACCTCAAGTGCCTATGAAAGCAAGAACAGATGCTGAGGAGCGTTCTTGGCTGGCATCTTGGAGATGTGATTTGACCCTGGAGGATTCTTCATGTTTAGGAAACACTTGTGCCGTGTTGAAACTTTCCTTGGTTTTCTTCCGCTGCCCAACTTTTCCATCAGGTACATTGTTTTACTCTTTCACTAAGCATTCTGAACAAAAGAAAGAAAACGGCATTTTGGCCTATTAATTTTTAAGAGGTTTGTGATAAGTTAAATCAATGGTAGTAACAGGCTTTGTCCGCAGACAGTGTGGGGCTTTGTAAAGAGAAAAGATGCCAGGTTGACAAACGCGGGTGTAGATCACTACTCTTTTTAATTATCTGCTGTGCAACTTTAAGTGGTTTAATTGACTTCTCTGAGCTGCGAACTCATTCTTTGCACAAATATGAGTGACTGCACCTCCTGCTGTAGAAGAATCAAGAGACCAGAACCCCCAGGAGGGGTTCAGGAAGTTCTCGTTTTGTCTTCTTTGTCCTTCACTCAGCCTTGTGACCTCATTACTGTGGATAATTGAGGAGGTTGTTGCTGTTGTTTTAAAATTTCAGGGGTCCTGCGTAGGTCTTGGGTCAAGTGTCAACTGACTGGGATCTTTCTGCTCAGGAATGTGCAGATGGCTGGCTGGATGAGGGGCAGGAGGGCAGGGCAGGGCAGGCGAGCTGGCCCAGTGGACCAAATGGAGCAGATAGCTGCCCTTCCCCTGTAGGCCCCACGGGAGGGTCCTGAGCCCCACCTGCCAGCTTGGCCTCCATCCTGGACTTCCCTTGTCCTATCTCGGGTTTCAAGGCCACTGGTCACCTGGGGCCAGCACTCGCCACCCAGAGCTTTCTTTCAGGCACCCACGTGATTCACATCCTTCCCCAATAGTGGAAAGACTGGATTCCTTCCGAAGCAAGCAGGCAGGGGGTGGACACTAAGGCTAGAATTTGCACGTTTTGAGGTCTGTTTTGTTTTGCTGCAAGCTAGCTGGGTAAACAGAGAAGGCAATGGCAGCCCACTCCAGTACTCTTGCCTGGAAAATCCCATGGATGGAGGAGCCTGGAAAAGCTGCGGTCCATGGGGTCGCTGAGGGTCGGACACGACTGAGCGACTTCACTTTCACTTTTCACTTTCATGCATTGGAGAAGGAAATGGTAACCCACTCCAGTGTTCTTGCCTGGAGAATCCCAGGGACAGGGGAGCCTGGTGGGCTGCCGTCTATGGGGTCACACAGAGTCGGACACGACTGAAGCGACTTAGCAACAGCAGCTGGGTAAAAGGCTCACTGAAAGCATTTCATTCAAACAGCTTTTATAGAACAAAGTGTTGGGTATTTTAAAATGAAAACCCTTTGGAAGATGGCCACTGGCTCAGGGCTGGTGGGTCAGGCGTGGAGGCTTGGTGTCACCAGCTGACATCTGGGCAGTGTGGCTCCTCCCGGGCTCAGTCCGGACGGCTCGGTGCTGGAGATTCCACCGAGCACCCAGTGAGTCCACCTAACTTGAGCTCTAGTGGAGTTGGGAAGATGCGTGGTGAATTAAACACCTCTAATGACTCATGCCCTGGAGTGTTTTTATAGAATGCAATGCAGCAATTGGAGGCTGTGTTCCCAGCTGCCCTGTGAGAGGGCAGTGGAGACCTGCTCTATTTTTAATAAGTGAGGTCATGGAGTATTTATATGTACCCTTGGGGCGGCCCCACCACAGAAACAGGAACGTAAAAATGTACACTTGAGTGACCCCGTGGCCCGGCAACTTCCAGTTTCATTACAGTCAAGCCTTTTATTACTTTGGTGTAAGGCAATAGAGAAGAGAAACAAAAGAAAAAATCTTCACGGATGAAGAAAGCATTTTCTCTTCACCTCCCCCCCAGATGTCGTTTTCTTTAAAAAGATCAACAGACTTGGTCTATTTGTCCATGGGATATTATCTGGTGATTAAGAGACATGAACTATCAACCCACAAACTTGCATGGAGGAATCTCTTTTTAAAAACTCTCTCCCAGAGCTTTCACTTTTGCTTCTTCTTTTTTTTTTTTTAATAAAAAACATGTACTGAAGTATAAAGTCGATTTACAGCATCATGTGCGTTTCAGGTGCATGGCACAGAGGTTCAGAGAGAGTGGGAGATGGCCCTACTCCCGAGAGACTGGGCAGAAGGATGAGTCCCATAGTAACGTGGCGAGTGCTGGGCAGAAAAGGGGATCTTCAAGGGGGATGTCCGGGGCAGACCTGTAGGATCAGCAGGAACCAGCCAGACCCAGAGGAGGGGGTGGGCAGGAAGGCCCCGCAGACTCCCTCCCGCAGTCCTCCAGGTGCCAGGTGGCTCCCCCGTCCCCAGGTTAGCTGGACATCCCGGCGGCAGCCAGGGGTACAGAGACCCATCCTCACCCTCCAGTGGTACCTCCCTCCCTCCAGGGAGCGTCCATCACTTCGTGGATTATCCTTCAAGGGACCGTCTCCAAAGTCCTTTGGGGCAGTTACACTGCTGCGTAATTTGAGCCATAACATCTAACACTTCTAACTCACCCGGTCACACAGCATCACAGTCACGAGGGGTCTCGGGAAGCCTCCATCCCTTCTAACGCTAAGGACTGAAGCCCTGAAGTCCAGTCTGATTAGTGCTTTCCCTTCACAGTAAGGCTATTTCTCAGAAGCAAGGTGAGAAGGACAGAGGAAACTTGGGGGGCAATCGCTTCATTTGGGCACCTTCGACCTGAACGACAGTGTGTTTATCACATCAAGGGCACGGATCCTGTGTTTTGAGGTCAGCCCGTGGATGGCCATGTACATACACAGTCCAAGCCGTTCTCAGGATGCACCCCCACTGCACACTCCTGCCCAGGTGTGGAGACTTCTGGGGGCATGTGACATCGCCCTGTTTCCTGGAAGTGAGCCTCTGGATCAATGGTCCCCTGCTGCTGCTGCTGCTGCTAAGTCGCTTCAGTCATGTCAAACTCTGTGCGACCCCATAGACAGCAGCCCACCAGGCTCCGCCGTCCCTGGGATTCTCCAGGCAAGAACACTGGAGTGGGTTGCCATTTCCTCCTCCCATGCATGAAAGTGAAAAGTGAAAGTGAAGTTGCTCAGTCGTGTCCGACTCTTCACGACCCCATGGACTGCAGCCCACCAGGCTCCTCCGTCCATGGGATTCCAGGCCCTGCCAGAAGCAAGACACAGGGGTGCTGGCTGTGGTCCCCAGAGCAGGTCTCAGCCTGCTAGCAAGGACTGAGAGCTGGCCCCTAAACCAAGCACCTTGGTTTTGTAGTAATTCACCTCCTAGGCATTCTCTCAGAGAAGGCAATGGCACCCCACTCCAGTACTCTTTCCTGGAAACTCCCATGGATGGAGGAGCCTGGTGGGCTGCAGTCCATGGGATCGCTAAGAGTTGGACATGACTGAGCGACTTCACTTTCACTTTCATGCATTGGAGAAGGAAATGGCAACCCACTCCAGTGTTCTTGCCTGGAGAATCCCAGGGACCGGGGAGCCTGGTGGGCTGCCGTCTATGGGGTCGCACAGAGTCGGACACGACTGAGCGACTTGGCAGCAGCAGGCACTGTCTGTTGCTTTGTTGCTGTATTAGTTTCTGGTTTTCTTAAAAGAGGACAGTGTGGTGCAGCCCTGAATATGCAGTTGGTGGCTCTGCTCTGTGGCTGAAGTGAAAACAGGGCTGAGAAAGGCCCTGGGGGTGGCTGGCTGGCTGACAGCATCCTCAAGCAAGCGTCTTTAGAGGGCGAGGGAGGTCGAAACTGTGGCTCCAAGACAGAAAACCACCACCACCACCACCACCAGCAACAAAAAATGCCTGTCATATGAAGATACAAGCTTTCCAATCCCAAACTTTTCAGTTAGCCTAGTAATTGTGAAAAGCAGAAGCTCTGTTTTGCTGTGTATCTGCCTGTCCCCATCCCTCTGATGTACTGTTTCGTCTGCAAACCCCGCGGGCTGTTGGTGTTGAAGGCGCTCTGTCTGCGCGGGTTCTCTGACGTTCAGGAAGCAAGCCCTCTGCGTGGGGAGCACGGGCCGCATCTCACGCGCCCCTGGTCTGCGTGGCGGGGTCCCCGGCCGGCTGTGCCGCTCAGGTTCCGGCTGCAGGGTGGTCGGGGCACACACGCCCCCACCCAGACCAGGGGGACTTTTCTCAGAGGAGGGAGCGAAGCGAAGGGAACATGCAGTTGTTGCAAATGAGAGGAGTTGAGACCAGGTTTGCAAACAGGTGTGTGTGCCGCCCAGACCGATCTGGGGCGTCAGTCACTCCCGTCAGGTCTCCGTCTCTGTGAGCCCGTCCCCAGGGGCGACTGTGGGCACCTTGGGGGAAGACGCGGGCAAATGGGAGGGCTGAGGGCAGGCAGGGTGGTCTTGATGACGCGGCTCGGGGTGGTGCTCCTCTGGAACTCACATGGGTGCTGGCCGTCCTTCCACTGGCCCAGCTGTGTAGCCGCTTCTGGGCGTCGGTTCAGATAAAGTCTGGGAGACCCTCCCCACCCCTGAGACGCTCTGCGAGCCCAAGACGCTTCATCCCGAAGGGCGATGTCAGCGGGGGTCCGTCCCCTTGCCTGTCCCGTCACAGCTGAGTCCTGTAGAGGAGAGGCCAGCCTGCAACTCTGTGCCCCACGACCCGGCACGGTCCTGCTGCTCATCAACATGGAAAGACAGCAAGGTGATACCACACAGCACATATTCAGTATCCTGTGATAAAGCATGATGGAAAAGAATATGTAAAAAATGCATATATATGTATAACTGAGTCACTTGATTGTACAGTAGAAATTCACACAGCCTTGTCTCCAATAAAAAGTAATTAAAAAAAAATAAAATGCTCACTCAAAAAAAAAAAAAAAAGGAAATTACCACAATGTTGTAAACCAACTCTGCTCCGTCAGTCGTGTCCAACTCTCTGGTACCCCACGGACTGTAGCCCGCCAGGCTCCTCCGTCCATGGGATTCAACAGGCAAGAGTACTGCAGTGGGTTGCTGTGCCCTCTTCCGTAAATCAGCTATGAGTAAGTGTTAGTCGCTCAATCGTGCCAGACTCTTTGTGACCCCATGGACGGTAACCCACCAGGCTCCTCTGTCCATGGGATTTTCCAGACAAGGATACTGGAGTGGGTTGCCATTTCCTTCTCCAGGGGATCTTCCCAACCCAGGGATTGAACTCCTGCACTGCAGGCAGATTCTTTTGGAAAAAAAAAAAAAAAAAGAAAGAATACTTGAGATGAACTCAGCCAGCAGGATGGGGGTGCTGAGCGCCAGCTCCTGGCCCCACCTCTGCTCTCACTGTCCCCCCACCCCCAGGCTAAGCACCCAGTTCCTGGACCACAGGAAGTAGACCCCACACATCACGGTGGCTTTATTGTCTCTGCGCTTAAGCTAATCATTCCTACACAGTCTTCCTGTTTTCTCTGAAATGTCTCTTGTCTTCCATAATTATATATATTTTGGAGTACTTCCTATGCCTCTGTTCTATTGTTTGCTTGATTATAAAAGAGAGGCTGCCTTTTTTTAGACTGAGCTATGAATTAGCCTATTGCACTAAGTTATGTAACAGGTATCATTTGAAACTGAATGGAAATCTTGCATTGTCATCCAAATGACAAAATTCCAGAGTTTTATGACGTGGCAAAAACTGGTTGCTTGGGTTAACTGATCCACAATATAGTTAATTCATTCAAGAGAAGTGCCCTAATTTTTCCTTTGATCACTCATGATTTCGTGAAAATGCCTTTTTTTCTGTCAAACATGGATATGCTTAAGCTTCAGCTGCTAAGGAAAGATATTGTAGAAAAATATCGAATGACGATAGAAAAACAGGCCTTACATATTAAATAAGAAAGTGTGTTAGAATTTCTATTACAATATGATCACAAATGTGAAAAAAGCTGGTAATCTTCTCTGGTTGGTGGGCTTATGAATGATTTTCATTTCCTTTTGTATATTTCTCTGGATTGGTGTTTTCTGAGATGAAACGAAATTTCCTCGTATCAAGGGGGGAAGTGTTTTAAAAATCTTTGGCATTTTGGAAGCTTAAGCTCTGCATTTCCTTGACCATCTGGAGAGCGAGGAGCCCTTAATTCACAGGAAGACCAGAAGAGCCGCACTGCTCTCCAGAGGTGTGCAAAGCTTCACTGCTGGGCTAGGTTCACAGCAGGAGGGAGGTCACTGGTATTTAAAGTTAGGAAGCTGAATTGGGGAAAGACGGGAGTGCTCTGAACTAAGAAGTCGTCAGTGACCAGGAGAACCATGGGCCCAGAAGGCTGTCGCTTCGGGGACTCACGTATTCAGAGAGCTCTAAGAGACCAGCCCTCCAGGAACAGTCGCTAAGTGCGTCACGGAAGGTCACGCCTTCCACGGGGACTCTAACAGCGCCCAGCGTTGCCTAAGGAGGGACAGCACCAAACGATGATATGGGAGAGACAGACTCTCCCATCACGTCTGCCAGCTCGAGATGCTTTGTTCAGAAATAACAGTTTCCACAAGGAGGAGAGCATTTCCAAGTGTGTGCTCTGTAAACCAGGCATTTTACATACGGCTTTCTGTTTGATGTCTGGAAAATAAATAACATCCCCATTATACAGATGACAACACTGAGGCCTGGGGAGTAAGAGCCCCAGAGGGAGGAAGAGGAACGATTATCACCCATACCTGCTCCCAGGTCCATCCAACCCTCCCCCTCCTCACCACCTTGCACCCCATCAGCAACAAAATGTGGCGGCTGCACCCCCTTTTTAGAAAATGCTTACTTTTTGGCCACATAGCACGGCATGTGGGATCTCCGTTCCCTGACCAGAGATCGAACCTGTGCCCCCTGCACTGAACATGGGGGTCTTAACCACTAGACCACCGGTGAAGTCCCAGCTGCACCATCTTGAACAAGCCCTTGTCTCCTAGCTTCAGCTTCTGCCTGTAAAAGGAAGTGGCTGAGTTAAGTGGATTTTGATTTCTCTTCAGCCCTTGAGTTTATGCTTCTTGACTGATTTCACTCATATGCTTGATGATGGCTTAATACAGGTTTTAATGAAACGCTGCACTCCTTTCAGCATTAACTACACACAGTCTAACGAGCAAAGCACAGCAAAGTCAAGTCAGGTCACAGGTTCAGGTGACAGGATTCCAGAAAGGCCGCCACCAGAACAGCATTTCCGGAGCCCCAGGCTTCCTTCACTGAATGAGAGCAGGAGGCTGGTGAGACCGGACCATTGCCTGCAGTGGGAGGGTGAGTTTCTGAGTGGTGCACTTAATTAAGCATTTACAGCGTGATCATGCTCTCCTTCCAAGATCCACACGATATGTACCGTTGAGGATACACAAGTAAACTTCCCATCTTGTTGAAATTCAAATTTCCTCAAAGTCTTTAAAACAAGACTCCAAAATGGCAAACGGAACGCCTCCCACCTTCACTTGGAGTCTGAACTAGGATTGAAATAAACATGCCCATCACACAAGAGCACGAAAACAAATATTTTCAGTGCCTGTAAGGGTCTGGGCTTGAGAGGCCACTGGAAACTGAGAGGATTAACACAGTAGCGTTTTAGACAATGAGCCAAGGGAGCCCTGGGGGGTCTTCTCTGGTTCAGGTAGCACTTGAACTTCGGTTTGTCTGCGGGTGATCTTTATCGAGTCTGGAAGGAAGAGTATGTTTGACTGCAAAAAACGTTACAATTCTGTTTTTTATCTAGTACTCAAAATGGGAAATTAAGTTCCTAATTTTTATGAATGTGTTTCTAAAGGCATACAGTTAGTGTTATTTTTTGAATTTTAAGAGTTGCATGTGTATTTATTGAGGTACAATTGACATATATTACATTTACATTTCTTTTTTATTTTCTTTTTTAAATTAATTAATCTATTTTAATTGGAGGATAATTACTTTACAATATTGTGGTGGTTTTTGCTGTACACAGACATGAATCAGCCACAAGCATACAGGTGTCCCTCATCCTGAAACCCCCACCTCCTCCCTCCCCACTCCACCCTCCGGGTTGTCCCAGAGCACCGGCTTTGAGTGCCTGGCTTCATGCCTTGAACTTGAACTGGTCATCTGTTTTACATATGGTAATATACGTGGAGGTGATGGAATTCCAGTTGAGCTATTTCAAATCCTGAAAGATGATGCTGTGAAAGTGCTGCACTCAATATGCCAGCAAATTTGGGAAACTCAGCAGTGGCCACAGGACTGGAAAAGGTCAGTTTTCTTTCCAATCCCAAAGAAAGGCAATGCCAAAGAATGCTCAAACTACCGCACAATTGCACTCATCTCACATGCTAGTAAAGTAATGCTCAAAATTCTCCAAGCCAGGCTTCAGCAGTACGTGAACCGTGAACTTCCAGATGTTCAAGCTGGTTTTAGAAAAGGCAGAGGAACCAGAGATCAAATTGCCAACATCCGCTGGATCATGGAAAAAGCAAGAGAGTTCCAGAAAAACATCTATTTCTGCTTTACTGACTATGCCAAAGCCTTTGACTGTGTGGATCACAATAAACTGTGGAAAATTCTTCAAGAAATGGGAATACCAGACCACCTGATCTGCCTCTTGAGAAATCTGCATGCAGGTCACGAAGCACCAGTTAGAACTGGACATGGAACAACAGACTGGTTTCAAATCGGGAAAGGAGTACGTCAAGGCTGCATATTGTCACCCTGCTTATTTAACTTATATGCAGAGTACATCATGAGAAACGCTGGGCTGGAGGAAGCACAAGCTGGAATCAAGATTGCTGGGAGAAATATCAATAACCTCAGATATGCAGATGACACCACCCTTATGGCAGAAAGTGAAGAGGAACTAAAAAACCTCTTGAGGAAGGTGAAAGAGGAGAGTGAAAAAGTTGGCTTAAAACTCAACATTCAGAAAACGAAGATCATGGCATCTGGTCCTATCACTTAATGGCAAATAGATGGGGAAACAGTGGAAATAGTGTTAGGCTTTATATTTTTGGGCTCCAAGATCACTATAGATGGTGACTGCAGCCATGAAATTAAAAGACGCTTACACCTTGTAAGGAAAGTTATGACCAACCTAGATAGCATATTCAAAAGCAGAGACATTACTTTGCCAACAAAGGTCTGGCTAGTCAAGGCTATGGTTTTTCCAGTGGTCATGTATGGATGTGAGAGTTGGACTGTGAAGAAAGCTGAGCACCGAAGAATTGATGCTTTTGAACTGTGGTGTTGGAGAAGACTCTTGAGAGTCCCTTGGACTGCAAGGAGATCCAAACAGTCCATCCTAAAGAAGATCAGTCCTGGAATATCTTTGGAAGGAATGATGCTAAAGCTGAAACTCCAGTACTTTGGCTACCTCATGCGAAGAGTTGACTCATTGGAAAAGACTCTGATGCTGGGAGGGATTGGGGGCAGGAGGAGAAGGGGACGACAGAGGATGAGATGGCTGGATGGCATCACTGACTCGATGGACATGAGTCTGGGTGAACTCCGGGAGTTGGTGATGGACAGGGAGGCCTGGCGTGCTGCGATTCATGGAGTCGCAGAGTCTGAGCGACTGAACTGAACTGAATATACATTTCAACGCTATTCTCTCAAACTGTCCCACCCTTGCCTTCTCCCAGAGTCCGAAAGTCTTAACTAATGACTGAGAACTGTTGGGGCATCTAGGTTATTTGGGTTGTTTGGTTAAAGGAACCTGTCTGCCAATGCAGGAGATACAAGAGACACGGGTTAGATGCCTGGATTGGGGAGATCCCCTGGAGGAGGGCATGGTGACCCACTCCAGGATTCTTGCCTGGAGAATCCCAGGAAAGAGGAGCCTGGCAGGCTACTGTCCACAGGGTCACACAGAGTTGGACACGGCTGAGCACGCATGCGTGTAGAGGGGTGTCTAGACTTCCTCTGTGTTCAAGGGCAAGCAGGCTATAGCTGGTGGCTGGAGCCGCTGGTGCCAGCTGCTGGCCAGCAGACTTGGCCTGGGGACAAGGATGCCTCCGTGTCTGAGCTCGGGGCGTGGGGAGGTCGTCTGGGATCCGGTTCTGCCGTCAGGCAGCCGTCGGGTTTTGGCTGGTTCTGCCACGTGTTTGAAGTCATGTGACCACAGACATGTCGCTCACCTTCTGAGCCTCCAAGTCTGGGAAGGCGGTTGAGTAACCCTGCTTCTTCCTAAGATGGCGGAGAGGCTGGCAGCAGATAGCCCAGCTGACCGGCCAGCTGAGGGCAAGACACGGGCCAGGAGTCCACTGAAGGCTGGCATCAGTGGGGAGGAAGTGGGTGTGGGGTGGAGTGCCCTCTCCAGGGAATCCCGGAGGGTGTGGGGAGGGGCGAGGGGGGCCCTGACCAGGGAAGGCCACGCTGCTCGGAGGAGGCCCCAGGGGTGGGTATCAGTCACTGGGTTCTCCTTCCCTCCCGAGACTGGCGCGTAACATGGTGTCTTCTTTCCTTTTTTTTAAAGCATCACTCATTGGACGACTCCGCCAACCACTCAGCATCACCTCAAAAATAACTCTCACTTGCATTTTCTCATGGGGGCTGCTCTTGGCTCTTGTGTTTGCAGGAAAGGTGAGTCCACAGACACGTATCTCCACCTGCCACGGGTTCTGGGGGCTGTCTCTGCACTGGTCTGCACCAGCAGCCCTTGCAGGCTGGAGAAGCTTGACGGCCGAGCCGACGTCATCAGCCAGAAAGGCCTGGCGCTGCGGCAGGGGCAGACCGGTGACCTGAGGAAGACAAGGGACTGGCCGACCAGAAACCACGCAGCAGAACAGGGCAGGGAGCGGACCTGGGGGATGGTGCACGCCGGTGACAAGGCAGGGGCCTGGGGAGCCCCCCGCCCCCACCCTCACGGGGGCATAGTGTCCCTGCGTTTCTCCCAGATTCGGCCATGGTCTGCCCTGACTGGATGGCTAATCTTGGATAATGTTGTCATTTAGAAATGTGAAATCGCACCATGCAATACCAAAGACACTCACTTTAATTTGAGGGAGGAGAAAGATAATTTCCATCTTTCATAGCTTCAGAGTAGAACGGAGCATAAGACCCACCATCCACTGAACGGTTTTGTCATTGGCTTAGAAAGTGGACGGAACAAATTTTGGTAAAGATATACAATCTTGCAATGCTAGTAAGCCAGGTTTGCAAAATTCACTTTTAACAGATGCTGATTAATCTGTAGGCAGCCATAAAATAAGAAGTCATGAGTTTTAAAAGTTAATTGTTTTATAGCATCCTAAGCTGTCCACCCATTAACCTATTTCTTTCTGTGGACCACCAAAAGCACAGATGGAAAGGGTTGTTTTTTTTTCCTGACCAGTTATACCATCATTTTACTTTCAAAGAAAGATCATGTCTGAACCAAAGGCTTACCGGGCAAAGTAAAGCTCTCCTGTGGGTACTCTTCAGGATGGTGTCATTACTATTTGTCCTGGCTCTTAATATTTCCCCATTGGTTTCAGCCAAGGGTGAGCGTGCTATTTAGAATCTGATGTACTACAAGAGTTTTCAAGGTAAGAATAATTATATGATCCTTATCTAGGGAGTGTGCCAGGGTTTTAATCTTATAATAGCAAAGATAACATTTTAACCTGACGTATGCCTGAGGTTCTATTAAACTATAACATTCAGAGCAATTTGGATTAAAATGCCCTGCAGTGTCTTGTCCTCAGGAGACTGTCGTGCTTCTGATGCTAATGGGGGGGGGGGGGAGTGTGGGTTTTGAAATAAACTCCCCACAAAACATAGTTAAAAAAATTCTCTTTCAATGGTGAGACAGAAGGTTGGTGCCTACTGAACCAACAGATGAGCAAATAAAGCTTCAAGGGAAGCTACAAGTTGTTACATTTGGTATTTTTTTTAAAAAGATACAGACAATGGGGTGCACAGTGTCGCTGGGTGGGGTGAAAGGGCAGAGACAGAACGGAGTGTGAGCCCTGTCTTGGAGGACAGGGGTCCTAGAGAGTAAGTCATATCACCCGCGAAGCTGTTTGTTACTTTACAGGAAAACAGCGATGTTTCCTTACCCGTCAACCATGGTGTTTCTGCATTCCACTTGGGGTCGATGAGGGGATTTTCCAAAAAAAGCAAGTCTTGGATACTTCTAGTCTGTTGATCCAAGCAATTCATATCGTGTTTCCAATAGTTTGCGTCTCAATGTTTATGGATGGATGTCCAGCCCCCCACCCCCTTGTCAGAAAGAATTGGAACCCTGCTTGGCAGGTCTGAGGTCTGGGGGAAGGGGCAGGAATGGGCCCCCATCTCAGCAGAAATCCCTCCAGAAATCAGGGACAGCACGTGAGAGACGGAGAGAGGGCCGAGCAGCGCCCAGATCTGCTGGGAAAACGTTTAAAATTCTAGGGCGTCTCAGTATCCCAGGCATGAGCCCTGCCTTTGGGCAAAGCAGATTCATAGGATCATAAACAAACCGGCCGATTGGCTGACTTTCAAAGTACATCTTATTGACAGGTCCTGTCTTCAAACATTTTATTAGTCAAATCTCTAATACTGCAACGCGTCCTCATTTGCTCAGTCGTGTCTGACTCTTTGCGACCTCAGGGACCGTAGCCCGCCAGGGTCCTCTGTCCATGGGATTCTCCAGGCAGGAATGCTGGAGTGGCTTGCCATCTCCCACCTCTGGGGATCTTCCCAACTCAGGGGTTGAACCCATGTCTGTTGCATCTCCTGCCTTGACAGATGGGTTCTTCCCACTGCACCACCTGGGAAGCCCATAAAATAACATTAGGAAAAGGGCTGCAAAATAAATAGTAAAAAATATAGGAGGATCTGCTTTAGAGAAAGAAGGGGGTGTGTGGGGGGCCCAGTGAGGTGCATTCTAGATGGTTGTAGGTGGTTCTAGATCAAAACAGCGAACTTCAAAAGCAAGGGAATTGCTGACTCGGGCTGTGCAGCAATTCAGGTCAACGGGAGCAGAAATGCTGCCAGAACCCAGTTCCTTTGAAACATGGTAGGATGATATTCAGTCCAGCAAACAGTGTGTCCATGGGAAATGCATTTCAGTAGGAGGTACATTGTTTAGGAAGCAGTAAGTAAGTGAAGTTGCTCAGTTGTGTCCGACTCTTTGTGACCCCATGGACTATAGCCCACCAGCCTCCTCTGTCCATGGGATTTTCCAGGCAAGAGTATTGGAGTGGGTTGCCATTTCCTTCTCCATTAAGAAGCAGCAGGATCTACATTTCATTGTAGAAGACTTTCTGTTGAATGGTTGAGTGAATATACCAGGTGTTAAAGGAGTCACCTTTTCTTTTCTTGTCTAGACAATTATTCTCACGAGGGGAAAATTCATTTAGTGACACTGGACAAAGAGGTGGTTTGTTAACATTAGACAACCTTCCACATACACTGGTCTTATTTTTCACGTTAACGCACCAATCTTTCGGGGCGTGGAGACCCCAAACAGGCACAACTAGCCAGTCTGCTCTCTCCTGCCCAGCACCTGGAATCTTCTCTGAATCAAGGTGCTGTTGGCCACGTCAGCAGTCTCCCCACTCGCTCTGTCAAGGTAACACTGTCTGTCAATCCAAAAGAGCCTGTTCTAGGCTCTTTGCTCGCTCTTGCCGGGTGAACACCAAGGATGTGTTAAACCACGGGGCGGAGGCTTATCAGAAGCAGGTGTCACAGCTCTATAAAAACTGCCGTGTCCGTGAAGACGAGCAGTCTCCGGGCGCTCCCTTCGCCTCTGCCCCTCCTCTCTGTTCCCGCCACCGCCCTCCCTGTGGCGGGAAGGAGCAGCCGTGGAGCTCTCCTAGAGGGAACAGTCCCGCTCGAGAACCCACAGGGATGGTGAACTGGCGCCTGGCACCCTGCAGCAACGCCCGCCTCGTGGTTCTGGTGCTGCAGCGTGCTTGTGTGAGGTCTCACCCTCGAGGAAACTGGCCTGTGGGGATCAGAGGCCTCTCTGCATCGTGTTTGTAGCTACCTGTTATTCAAAGTCAAAAAGAGAGAATCCCTTCCTAGTTGGGACACGCCCCTTCCCCCCATCTTTCTGGGTACCCCTCCTCCACAGCCCGGCTGGCTGGCCATAGTCACCCTGGCTCTGTGGGGTCTGGAGCAGAGAAGAGGATGGAGACTGGAGAAGCCAGGAGGCCCAGCCCCTTCTCCCCCTCCTCTGGGTTCAGATCCAGGCTGTCCCCGCACACCAGTCCGAGGAGCAGGGTGCCAACAGTTTGAAGGCATCTCTGCTATTTTGCATTCAGTACAGTGTCCATGTTCCCGGATGACAGCCCTCTTGAGATGGATGTTTTTATTACCTTAGAGGACAAACTCACAGCTATTCAAGCACATGGCTTTTTAGGTACTTTTCTGCATCTCATGCAAACGCCTGTAGTGATAACAGAGCTGATCAGAGGATGCCCTCTGGGCTCCCGGGGGCTGTGGGCGGGAGTCCAGGACAGTCCTCCCGGTCCGTTTGATTGGAGGTGAGGAAATCTGGGTGCTTTCCCCCACTAAAGTCCTGGGTAAAACGAGTAACATCACAGGACACTGGGAAAACCCAACAAGAAATTTTCAAGTGTTTTCCAAGCATTACTCCTCTGAAAAGCATTTATGTCCCGTCACCACATTTATTATAAGACGTATGCCTGTGGCATAAGGAACATATGCCTGTGCGTATAAGGAACTTTTCCCTCTGAGACCTGCAAAGTGTAAATCTGAAACAATGGAACAGAATTAAAGCATCTTCACTAGTGGAATGAAGATACTGCATTTTTGACATGTTGGCATAGCCACTGTTAATTTCTTTTTTTTTTCTTTAACTATTTTAGGACTTCTCTAGTGGTCCAGAAGTTAAGAATCCACCTGCCAAAGCAGGAGACACGGGTTTGATCCCTGTTCTGGGAAGATCCCACAGCCACCGACGCCCGAGCTCTGCAATAGAGGAGCGGCTGCAGTGAGGAGCCCGAGCCGCACAACTAGAGGAGGCCCTGCTTACTGCAACCAGAGAAAGCCCGGAGCAGCGATGAAGACCCAGAGAAGCCAAAATTGAAAAATAAAATAAAAAAAATACTTTATTGGGGTGTAGTTTGTTTACAATGTTGTGTTAATTTCTGCTACACAGTGAAGTGACTCAGTTACACGTACGCCTGCATCCTTCTTCCTGTGCTTTTCCATTATGGTTTATCACAGGACACTGAGCATAGTCCCCTGTGTTATAAGTAAGATCTTGCTGTTTATCCATCCTTAATAGAGTATATTACTTAGTTAGTTCATTCAGTCGCTCAGTCGTGTCCCACACTTTGCGACCCCATGGACTGCAGCATGCCAGGCCTCCCTGTCCATCACCAACTCCTGAGTTCACTCAAACCCATGTCCATTGAGTTGGTGATGCCATCCCACCATCTCATCCTCTGTCGTCCCCTTCTCCTCCTGCCCTCAATCTTTCCCAGCATCAGGGTCTTTTCAAATGAGTCATCTCTTCCCATCAGGTAGCCAAAGTATTGGAGTTTCAGCTTCAGCATCAGTCCCTCCAATGAACACCCAGGACTGATCTCCTTTAGGATGGACTGGTTGGATCTCTTTGCAGTCCAAGGGACTCTCAAGAGTTTTCTCCAACACCACAGTTCAAAAGCATCAATTCTTTGGCACTCAGCTTTTTTATAGTCCAACTCTCACATCTATACATGACTACTGGAAAAACCATAGCTTTGACTAGACAGACCTTTGTTGGTAAAGTAATGTCTCTGCTTTCGAATATGCTGTCTAGGTTGGTCATAACTTTCCTTCCAAGAAGCAAGTGTCTTTTAATTTCATGGCTGCAGTCACCAACTGCAGTGATTTTGGAGCCCAAAAAATAAAGTCTCTCACTGGTTCCACTGTTTCCCCATCTATTTGCCATTCAATGATGGGACCAGATGCCATGATCTTCGTTTTCTGAATGTTGAATTTTAAGTCAACTTTTTCACCCTCCTCTTTCACTTTCATCAAGGGGCTCTTTAGTTCTTCACTTTCTGCCATAAGGGTGGTATCATCTGTGTATCTGAGGTTCTTGATATTTCTCCCGGCAATCTTGATTCCAGCTCGTGCTTCATTCAGCCCAGCATTTCTCACGATGTACTCTGCATAGAAGTTAAATAAGCAGGGTAACAATATACAGCCTTGACGTACTCCTTTCCCGATTTGAAACCAGTCTGTTGTTCCGTGTCCAGTTCTAACTGTTGCTTCTTGACTGGCATACAAATTTCTCCAGGGGCAGGTCAGGTGGTCTGGCATTCCCATTTCTTTCATAACTTTCCTAGTTTGTTGTGGTCCACACCGTCAAAGGCTTTGGCATGCCCAAGGTGGGGGGTGTGGGGGAGGGATGGACTGGAATGTCACACTGACTAATCCCAAACTCCCCATCCAGCCGCCCCCCAACACCCACACGTCTGTCCCTTCTGTCTGTGAGTCTGCTTCTCATTTGTAGACGGGCTCATTTGTGTCATATTTTGCCACTATTAATTTCTAATTGTGTCATTACTTTAATGACTGTCAGATCTGTTATTAAAAAGGTTCAGTTATTAAAAAATTTTTGGAAAACAGTATTTAATAATTCTCAAACACTGACAGCAAATGAAGCATGTGAAAAATTTTCTCAGGGGTTTAAGTAAATTATTATTAAAGAACTGAACGTAAAAGGAAATAACTAATCCTGGTCTTTGAAGTCCATTTGGAATTTAATTGACTGTTAGGCCACCAACTGTCTTGGCACATGACCATTTAATAATGAGAAACTCAACCTTACATTAGGAAAGAGAGCAGCTTAATTCATCAAAAGCCACACCCCATTTGCATTGCTGTCGGTGAAGATTTTGGGGGAAAAGTGCAGAACATACAGTTTTAAGTGATTTATGAGCTTTTTAGTAGCGTTATAGCCATTGAGCTCTGGCAGTAATGAAGCTGTTTGTTGACAAGTTTTGTTTGACTTGGGCTGTGATTGCTCCCAGTCTCCTGCCTTAGAAGCTCAGGCTGAAGTTAATGAAGACATGGGGCGGTACGTTTTGAAAAACCTTAGTAATGCTGATAAACAAAAACATTTCCAGTGTTTCAACCAGGCTAAAACAATAATACCGCCGTATGAGTGAGTGAGTGAAAGTTGCTCAGTTGTGTCCGACTCTTTGCAATCCCATGGACTATACAGTCCATGGAATTCTCCAGACCAGAACACTGGAGTGGGTAGCTTTCCCCTTCTCCGGGAGCTCTTCCCAACCCAGGGATCGAACCCAGGTCTCCCACACTGCAGGCGGATTCTTTACCAGTTGAGCCACAAGGGAAGCCCAGGAATACTGCCTTATATTCAAACAAAATCAAGTTGGAAAATTGTATTGCTGTTCTGACAAATTTCATTCAACCCATATGGACTCTATTATCAAGATATCAACTTAACAATTAATTATCAGGCTTGAACAAGTATTACTCTCATGTTAGCACTGTGATATACATATAACCTGGAGAAGGAAAAGGCAACCCACTCCAGTATGCTTGCCGGAAGAATCTCATGGACAGAGGAGCCTGGCGGGCTACAGTCCATTGGGTTGCAAAGAGTCGGACATGACTGAGCAACTAACACACATATGTATAACTAAGAAATATGACCAACACCATGTTTACAAATTTTGATCTGGAAATGGACATAACCTTGGTTCCACCGCTGGGCTCTCCATGCTGAGGACACTGCATAGATCCTCACCAGCTTCTCTGTCTTGAGAGGTGGAACCAGAGACCTCAAAGGAAGGATTCCGCCTTCCCTTTGCATGAGCTCTGCTGCCCTGAGAATAGCATTTCGCCCCTCTGGACTGCAGGTCACTGCCCAGGATTCTAGAAGGTCATGGAGCATTGTGACTGTCAAGCTTCATCACATGAGGACCATTCATGTACCATTAAAATCTCCAGCAGCCACCATACAAAGAGCAGGCTTCCTTCTCCGCTGATGAAAAGAAACAAATAAAATACATGCATTTATTTAACTCCAGTCTATAAAGTCATTAGAGTTATGACTCTTAGCTAGTAAGCGTTGTGCTAATTACATACTTGACGTTAAAAGTGTACCTTATTAGTGTACTGATTTTACAGCTGAAGACACTGAGACCTTGAGAGATTAATTAACTTGTTCAGGATCATAGCGCTGGAAAGATGTGGATTATCGAACCTCCAAAATTTACCCCAGACCCTAAATGCCATGTTGCAGACCTTGTGTGGGGCACAGCCAGAAATGACTACCATAGGCTTCAGTGACATGCGAGTCTAAGGAAATTCTTCCTCGCCAGTCACTGGAGCATCAGAGGAGACAATTATACCTGTTTATTCATCCATAAGCATTGACGTGGGCTTCCTAGGTGGTGCTAGCGATAAAGAGCCTTCCTGCCAATTCAGGAGACGTAAGAGACATGGGTTTGATCCCTGGGTCAGGAAGATCCCCTGGAGGGGGGCATGGCAACCCACTCCAGCATTCTTGCCTGGAGAATCCCATGGACAGAGGAGCCTGGCGGGCTACAGTCCATGGGGTCGAAAGAATCGAACATGACTGAAGCAACTGAGCACATTGCTTACGCAGAAGCAGTGATGATGGGCTTTGGATGGATGCAGAGGGTGACAGATAAATAATCAGTTGTGTTGGCAATCCCATCACTGGCTAATAATGGGCTTATTTTGATTCCTCATGGCTGTGGGATGCCTCAGATTAGAAATGTGGGAGGCATGTACACTTTTGGAGAAAGCTGACTTCAGATGAATAAACAAAAAGATAACTCGAAACTTCTTCACATGGACACCACTGTATTATTTATCAAATGGTATAAATGCCTCCATTTAAGGAGGTTTCCAGGGTAAACAACAGGTAAGCAGCATGCCCTGCCCAGATTTTCAGGTATGGCTCTGTCTGAGTGTATTCACTGTGACCTAGTTTAGCACCTCGGAAAGAATTTTGCCCGTCTCTGCTAGAAGAACCTTATTTTCCATTGCGATCACTGGGCAGGTATATGACGCTGATTCTGAACTTACACCCAGTGGACACCAACTGACTCCTGATGTTTATGTCATGAACCCAACTCCACCGCTCCATCCAAACCAGAGTCCTTAAGCAGCTTTGGGCTGGATTAATCTCATCTGGGATTCAGTAAGACTCTTTTAACTGTAGGACTCATTTTTTGGGTGCAGGGGGTCCAGCGGTTACACACACGAGTGAATCAAGTGCACATGTTCTATCTCACTGTTACAAGAGGTTGGCATTTTGCCTGATCGAGCGGCATCTTTCCAATGCCGCGCTCCGTGCGTGTGTATTCATAGGGTGTCCTAGCGGAAATGTGCATCCACAGGTGTTGTCGTCTCGGTGACTAGTGTTAAATTGTTCCTAATTCCAACAGCATTGTTATTGTTTGGTTGCCAAGTTGTATCCAACTGTTTAGCAACCCTATGGACTGTAGCCCGCCAGGCTCCTCTGTCCATGGGATTTCCGAGGCAAGAATATTGGAGTGGGTTGCCATTTACTTCTCCAGGGGATCTTCCCAACTC
Organism: Bubalus bubalis; assembly: GCF_019923935.1. Classification (NCBI taxonomy): domain Eukaryota; kingdom Metazoa; phylum Chordata; class Mammalia; order Artiodactyla; family Bovidae; genus Bubalus; species Bubalus bubalis. The sequence continues at coordinate 2,465,207 of NC_059169.1, forward strand.
AGGGATCAAACCTACATCTCCTGTACTGGCAGGTGGGTTCTTCACCATTTAGCAAGGAAGGCCCCCCACCCAAATTGCAATATCTCAGTATATATATATATATATATATATAAATCCCATCATGAAAGTTATTTGAGTGTGGTTTAAACGAAATCTTCACTCCTAATTATTTTTTAACCACATCCTTTATTTATTAACTTGAATCTTTACTTCAAATAGTCAGCAAGAGAAAACATCTCCCCACAGGAGTCCACTGACGCTGGAGCGATCTTCATGTGATGCCACTCTGCAGACGCCAACCGTTCTCCCTTCTCCAGGTTCTATTCGCTATTTGAAGTCTGACCAGCAAGTATTTACCAGCAATTCATATTTTTAAAGGAGTAGCAGAAATTTTCTTAACAATAAATATATTGTTAAGAATATATTTAACAATATATATTTAAGAATATATTTAACACTATGTCTCAATGATACTTAGATTGAAAAATAAAGGCTTCAAGAAAGTGTCCCGAGATGCAGAAATATGTGATACATTCTCAGTAAGCGCCAACAGGACACACTGTGTCGACTTCACTAATTGAAGCAAAAACAACAACAAAAAGCCATCCACGGACGTGTTGTTTTCAGGCTCAAAAAAATTATTGACGCACAGGTGCTGCTCACAATAGTGTGTGTCACGGGGTAACAGCGTGGTGATCCACAATTTTTAAATGTCACACACCATTTATAGTTACTAGAATGCTGACTTCTGTGCCCTGGGTGGTATACTCTTGGCATCTTATTTTATCCCTGAAAGTTCACTTACCCCTGTATTGCTCCTCCCCTTTCTGAACATAAAGAGCACTTTTGAAACTTTTCAGAAGCCCGACATTTCCCTACAAATTCTCTGAACAGGAATCTATCAGTTCTTTTCCTTTTGGCCAAAATAACAAAGTCCAGGCCTCTCAACATTTGTTTTATATGAATATTTTACCGGCGTGATTAGTTGCTGTACCTAATCTGTGGCTCATCACATCATTTTGAACAAAAATCAAAACCTGTCATTTTTTTCTTTTCCAAGGGGGCATATCCTCCAAAATATTTGAAAGACTCAAGAAAAGGAATGTTTGGAAGGAGGCGTCCCCAAGTAATGAAGATCCACCAGGTTCCGGACAGTTAGCACATCAGTGAACACGCGAGGTGCGGACTTTAGACTCTGATGGCAAGAAACACTGTACAAACTGGAAATTATAAATAAACATATTCTTTGCAAGTTACACAGAAAACTTTGTTATGAAAAACACAGCAGAGGAGGGGAGAGGAATTAGGTGTCATGTGGGTAATGCCCTGACGCGGATGGGAGAGTGTCCGGGGCAAACTCACGGTGCCACGTGCTGGAGTTCCTTGCCCGCCGCTGGAAAGAACGTCACGTTTTTCACCCAGAATGAAACAGGGAGCCAAGGATTGCCTGAGAGAAAGCCCGCTGTGCAGAGGGAATGGAGAGACACAGCTGTCCTTTCTGGGTTAAATCAAGTCCCCCAAAGAGACGCCAAAGCCCTAACCCCTGATAAACTGACAGACCGCAATGATACAGCTGTAAGCTGTACTGCTTACAAAACCAGGGCTTTGGGTTTAAAATGGTTGTTTAGTCCCTAAGTCACATTCACTCTTTGCTACTCCATGGACTGTAGCCTGCCAGGCTCCGTGGGATTTCCTAGGCAAGAATACTGGAGTGGGTTGCCACTTCCTTCTCCAGGGGATCTTCCTGACCCAGGGATCGAACCTGAGTCTCTTGCATTGGCAGGTGGATTCTTTACCACTTAGGCACCAGAGAAGCCCTTTAAACGTGGTGCATGCGTGCTTATTTGCTAAGTCACTATAGTCGTGTCCACTTTGCGACCCTGTGGACTGTAGCCCTCCAGGCTCCTCTGTCCATGGGATTCTTCTGGCAAGAATCCTGGAGTGGGTTGCCATGCCCTCCTCCAGGGGATCTTCCTGACCCAGGGATTGAATCTGAGTCTCTGGTGTCTCCTGCATTGGCAGGTGGGTTCTTTACGACTAGTGCCACCTGAGAAGCCCTTACACGTGGTAGAAGACTGTAATTTTTTAGAACAGGAAGGTGCCTTAGCAGACATCTAACCCAGGCACCTGCATGTGTTTAGATGGGAAGTATTGCTACTCAGGGTAAGTGTGCTACCCGTAATTACGCAGCTATAAATCGTAGGAACAGAAGCAGAATTCAGATGGCCGGTTAGCCCACCGCTGCTGCCACAACTACAGCTCGCTTGACTAAATGCCCATCGGCTCTGGCATGCCGGAAATGACTTTGAAGTGCACTTCTTTTGATGTGTCTGTTAATGGTTATTTAGAACAGCTTACTTAACACTTTTTAAGAATCAAACAGTATTAGAAAGAAGTAACTGTATTATTATATCTATGTTCTATTTTCACCCATTTTCTCTTCCTACTAAATTGCACCATTAAAAACAAAACAAAAAACCCTAAGTTATTATTGTGTCATTTAGCAAATGCAGTCACTTGGAGATTACGTGGAGGGAGCTGGGTAGCCTGTGTAGCAATTTGCATTGAAATGTATGCTAGACACCAGGTGATAATTTACGGACAATGCGTCCCCTTGTATTCGTCTGGTCATCGTGCGTTGAAAGGAAATATCGGTCATATGTGGAAGAATCCGCACCACTGGCCACTCGAGTGCACGCGCTTGTGTCTCACTCGCCGCCTCGCATGGAGTGGGGTGGAATTCCAGCAGGGCTGCCTGTGTCTGCTACTGGCCTTCAGTTCATGGTTCTGCTCCTCAGTTTTGTTGTTTTTCAGTTGCTCAGTTGTGTCCTACTCTTTGTAGCCCCATAGACTGTAGCCCACCAGGCTCCTGTGTCCATGGGCTTCTCCAGGCAAGAATACTGGACCTATTTGCCATTTCCTCCTCCAGGGGATCTTCCCAACCCAGGGATCAAACCTGCGTCTCTTGCATCTCCTGCACTGGCAGGCGGATTCTTTATCACTGAGCCTCCAGGGAAGCCCTCTCCGTGGTTTACCTATTTTCAGAATGTTCATGCAGGCTCAGTCTTCTTTTCCTTCCACTCAGCATCTCAAAGCTGCAGGCACCAAGCAACAAAGCCGAGGGAGGAGATGGGAGCTCACTTCCGCTCCGCTGAAGATGGCAGCGAGCGTAAGCTGAAAGACTGAGTGCTTTCATCTTTCCTGGGGGAGAGTCAAGGGGCTTCTGTGGTCTGTTCTCTCACGACTGCTCCTGCAGTACCTCTGCTGGCCCCTAGCTCTCCAGTTCCTTATTCTATGGGTCCTGACACTTCTCTTTCCACCAAGAACATTCCCCTCCATCCCACGTGACTCTGGCTGGATGGTTACCTCTGGGAACCCCGTCCTCAGACACCAAACGGGCTTCTGGCTCAGCCTGGCAATCCTGGTGTCCCATTTGCCCTTCTCAGGAGTGGATTCAAGACATAGAGACCAGGTAGGACCAGCTGGAGTCCTTTTGTGATAACCAACATGGAGATGCTGGCAGAAAGGCTCTTTCTGCCTCCAGGTCACTCGCTGTAAAGACCAAAGACCCAGTCGTCTCTCCAACCATGTGGAGAGAGTCAGCTTGCAGCTGTTGACAACAGAGCCTACAGGGAAAATGCAATATAAAGAAGTTGAGAAAGGGGAGGGGAGGGAGCAGAGGAGAGACAGAGGCTAGATTATACCCTACCATTTAAGCTTTAAACTCCAGGTCCCAGAGTGCATTCCATCTGGATTTCCTGCTCCAGATCAGTAGGTGTTTTCTAATGAAGTCAGGGCAGCATGTGGGTACCACGGGCTTCAAACGCCTTCTACATCTTTTCCCCTTTCTGCCTCCTAAGACACTCGAGCAGGTCCTGTGACTTTCCTGTCCTCCTCGGTCTTGGGCACACTCACTTTCTCAGACACTAAAAATCCCGCTCCCATCCTGATCAAAGACTTCCCCTTTCTTCCTGGTCAAAGAGCTCTTCCGTTCAGCTCAGGGATTCCCTAAAATGCGGGGATGGGTGAGGAGAGAGGAAGGCTGGCGTTTGTCCTCCGGTTCTCGGTGCCGTGGCTTCCCCCGGGTACACTGGCTTCCACAGAAGGGAAGGGAGTCGGTCCTGCCTGAACAGCATCATGGTCTGACTGTCTGTTCCTTGTTTGCTAATGTCTAGACACGGGCGTTTCCGCACTGCGGAGTCAGGAGACCCACCCCGACCCCACCGTGCCCCTCTGCCTTCCTGGGAGAAGTCCTGGGGCTCCATCCCGCTCAGTGACCTTTCCTGGGCCCCAGCTGGTCCCTGGGGAAAACTGGCGCCCTGGCCTGTCCACCCCCGATCCCGCAAGAGCGTGTTTCTCCGCCACGCCCTTCTTTGCTTCTGCCACTGTGGGTACTTCAGCCTTCCTGCTCCTCCAAGGAACAGCCAGTCAAGAGTCTCTTCCTCCAAATACGCCCGCCAACTCCAGGAGAGCCGGGCGGCCCCCTGAGGCTCCTGGAGGCAGACTTCTTGGTGCAGTGCAGGTCTTGTGAGGGTCTCGAGGGTACCCTATTTTCGTGAAAGTGCATCCTTGGTGGTCAAAGATTGCCCTGGATGTCCATCAGTTGACTTGAGAGCACAAAATCCAAAGTAGACCAGCAAGTGCCTTTGGGGACCGCAAGCTCGGCCATCAGTCCCCTCAACTTGCTCGTCTTCTGTCATTTTGGCTGGTGGTACTTGACGGTGAAGGGTCTCGGAGGACCTTCTGCAGGGGCTGTGGCCTTTCCCATCACTGAGGGGGGACAATCCCATCCCAGGCTTGAACCTCTGAGGCATGAGGGAAGTCCAATGTATTAATAATATCCCAAGACGGTGATTTCAGCTTAGACTGAGTTCATGGCAAGCCAAGGAGTCCTGACAGGTGCACCTCCTATATCTCATCTGTTCCTGAGGCCTTGGGGTCCACTTTTTATAGACACTAACTTCTCCCCTGAAAGGTTCCTATAAATGTCGGGCTGATTAATGTCTCAAATCCCTCCCATCCACTTGGCATCCCCTGGGAATTCCCCTCTGCTTACACAGAGGTCCCAAATATCCTCTTTCTCACTCTTTGGCAGCAAGCGCTGGATGGAGGTACAAACAGACAAGTCAGGGCAGAGAGGGACCCCCTGCCATCACCCTGCTGTGTCAGACCAGTAACGCTCCGTGTGAAAGTCCACGACCAGGGCTCACGACTGCCAGAAATGTCAGACCGTTTTCCATCCCCACAGAAAAGTACGCCTCTGTCTCTGTAGAGACTTGTCCAGCCTAGAGAAGTAAGCCCTATTAAATGATCTCAGAGACAATGAGGACTCTCAAAGAAAGGGCAATGAGTTGACATCAGCTTGAAAACAATGGAAAGGGAAGAGGCGCATCCACTGGCCAAGCCCGTAAAACACGGGTCTGATGATGCACTAGCGAGGGCAGGCCTTAGGCAGCTGCTACGAAGCCAGTGTGTTTGTAGTGGCAACCAGGTCAACATGTTCAACGATGCCAGACTCCCCAGAAACCCTGGCTGTGTCCTTGTCCACATCACGGGCCCTTGCCCCTTCCCCCAAAGCGACCACTATCCTGGCTTTGGCGCTTCCTTGCATTCTTTATTGTTGTACTGCTGTCTTTCAGTGGTAAGTCGTGCTGACTCTTCATGACCACAGGAACTGCAGCACGCCAGGCTTCCCTGTCCTTCACTATCTTCTGGACTTTGCTTAAACTCATGTCCATTGAGTCTATGATGCCACCCAACCATCTCATCCTCTGTCACCCCCTTCTCCCCCTGCTTTCCATCTTTCCCAGCATCGGGGTCTTTTTCAATGAGTTGGCTCTTTGCCTCAGGTGGCCAAAGTATTGGAGCTTCAGTTTCAGCATCAGTCCTTCCAATGAATATTCAGGGTTGATTTCCTTTAGGATGGACTGGTTTGACTTCCTTGCTGTCCAAGGAACTCTCAAGAGTCTTCTCCAGCTCCACAGTTTGAATGGCTGTATTGGGTTGGTACTGTATTGGGTTGGTCAGAAAGTTCAAAGATGCTATGAAAAAACTGGCAAGGATGTTTTGGTCAATCCAATAGTTAAACTTGATTGAGTTTTGAATTCACACATCACTCCCCACCATCTAATTCATGGGCTTACTGTTCATCTGTTGAAGAATGTGGACTATTTGTCCAGTTGTGCTTCTAAAGACTAGATCTTACTGATTGAGTCCAGCGGTTATCCTGTGCCTTCTGAGTGTGGCTGGATTCAAAGATTCGTTCAGATTTGGGTTCAGTTCCTTCAGTGAGGCCACATTGAACCGAACCCTCAGAAGGGAGGTCACGCCTGTTTATTTGTCCGTTTCGATGCCTCGATCCAGTAGATTACTGGGGATTGGTAAATAGTTTGAGTCAAAATTTATCATTTTGTTTCCATTTCTTAGCTAGAATAAGTTTATAAGAGCTTTCTCCTCATCTAATCTTTTTTAAATGTCTACAGTTGATGGCAGATAAGCATTAAAAGTGCTTGATTCTATCCTTTTATTTACTGAGGTTTCAAAATAATAGACTCGTTATTCATGCCTCTCAAGAAGTGACCAATTTGGCTTTTCAAAATATCATTATGATCACAAGGATTGAAGCCAATGTGACATACATCAGTCTTTGTCATTTCTACCCTTATTCAAACTCAAATTGCACCCTTTTGGCCAAGGGGGTATTTGTCAAGCTGGCTCATTAGTTCTTTTGAAATAAACCCAGTCGTCTTTTATTGCTTTGTAATTATCAGGAATTACAACATGTTTCAGGCTAATTGTGGTAGTTTCCCAGAGCTTCGTAGCGAAGTACCACAGATGGATGCTTTAAAGCAATAGAAATGTATTCTTACAGTTCTGGAGACCAGAAGTCTGAAATCGAGCTGCTGGTAGAGCTGAGCTGTGAGGGGAAGGACCAGGAAAAGCCGCTCCACACATTCCTCTTGGTTTCTGTTGCCTGCGATCCTTGCTGTTCTGACCCTAACAGGCCTGGCTCCAGTCTCTGCCTCCATCCTCAGGTGGCTCCTCCCTGAGGGTCACCACACCATCATCCCTCCCTCTGCGTGTCTCTGCGTCTCTTCTGTAAGGACGTGTGTCCACCACCACCTAGGGCATGTAAAAAAGGGAGACACTCATGACCATCTGCTCTCACCCCTCTGGGGCTCCACCTGGACCTCGTGGTAATGTTTTCCCATCCTTGCCAAAAGGTCAGAGACAGAATACATAACAACGGTTCCAAAGATTTACAAAGAACAATAGCTTACAGACCTTTATACCTGGGCCAAGTTTTTGTAAATCTGCAGCCACGTACTTTCAGGAACCCTCTTAGCATCACACTGGAAGTGCCATGCTGAGCCCAGGGCTCAGGGCTAGGGAATAGCCAGGGATTTCTGAATATGGCAGGATCCTTCAAGCCCATGTTTGCTCATGGTACCATGAGCAGGGCACCAGATGGGCTTCTCCAGCGTGGCTCTTGCCAGGGGCTGACTGGAAGCATCTGAACAGCGAACAGCCAGTGGATCGAGGTTCTGAGAGGCGGGCTGAGATCTGGGTTCCCTGGGGATTCTGTGTTGCTCTGGTGGCTGAAGGGTCTATGGGTCATTGTCTGAAACTCAGTGAATCAAGTGAAGTTGCTCAGTCGTGTCCGACTCTTTGTGACCCCATGGACTGTAGCCTACCAGGCTCCTCAGTCCATGGGATTTTCCCGACAAGAGTACTGGAGTGGGTTGCCATTTCCTTCTCCAGGGGATCGTCCCAACCCAGGGATCGAACCCGGGTCTCCTGCATTCCAGGCAGACGCTTTACCATCTGAGCCACCAGGGAAGTCCTGTTCCATTACTCGGGCAGCAGAATGTCTTGGGAGCCAGGACACCTGGCTTCTAGGCCTGGCTCTGACACCAGCTGCATGGCTTAGGGCAAATCACATCACCTCTCTGGGCCTCCGTGTTCACACCTGGACAGTCCATTCCTCTGAAAACCCCTTCAACATCTGGCCCTTTTCTTTCCTGTGGAATTCGTTCAGAAAAACTTCAACCCGACTTGCACTCCAACTTCTCCAGGTTCTTGAAGCAGCACTTAAATGTTACGGGCTGCGGAACGATGGGGTACTCAGATGGATGCGGAATGATGAAACTCAGAGCACTCTGCAAATCAAACTCAGCTCCTTAAAGAATCTGAGGGCTGAAGGCAGTCTCAGGTCACTGTTCCTTCACATCCCATCTCCCATCTTCCTTCCCCAGAGCTTCTCCCCAGGAAGGAAGGGAGGGGGACCTAGGACCCTAACCTTGGTTCCTGGTGTGTGTGTGTTAGTCGTTCAGCCATGACTGACTCTTTGTATTGCCATGGACTGTAGGCCACAAGGTTCCTCTGTCCATCCGATTTTCCAGAATATTGGAGTGGGTTGCCATTCCCTTCTCCAGGGGATCTTCCCAAGCCAGGGATCGAACCTGCATTGCAGGCAGATTCTTTACCGTCGGAGCCACCAGGGAAGCCTGTCCTGGTATGTAAGCACAGCTTCATCACTGCATCATTATTGTGATGTCTCTCCCAGCATACGGCTCAGCATGTTGCACACAGGAGGACCCAACCAGCCTTTTGCTCAGCTAATGGTGGGAACGGGAAAAAGTTACAGGGGCTGAGTGCATCCTGAGCCCGACTGTGGCCACACAGCTTTGGGGGTGGGGTGGCCCTGAATCTCCACTGTGCTCCTCAGTAGCTGTGGGATTTCAGATTAAGCACTGTCTGTGCCTCAGTTTCACCACCTATAAAATGGGGATGCTGAAGTGTTTGAGACCATCCCCGCTGTATCTTCTATTTCCTTCACTGTTTTATGTCCTTCCTCTTTGGGTCCTCATTAGTCAGGACTCCTGTGTGCAGGAGGGTCACAGGCATGCAGCAGAATGTGTGGACCACTGTCCACGTCCATGGACAGCATCTGCTGGGGCCACAGCGTCTTGGGGACACTGGCCATCAGACAGCGGTGATGATGCTCACAGGCTGATCTGGTTCTTCCAAATATGCCGAGCTTGGTGGCCCATGGGTAGCCCCAGGCCGGTGAAAAGACCAGGTGATTGCGGTGAACAAATGGAAGGGTATGTAGCCGTAAGACACCGATGCCACTGGGGACATTTTAAAGCAGTGTGGTTTCCATTTTGCACAGTAGCGCACATGCATGCGAAAAGATGGATACAAATGTCCTGAAAGTGCTGACGGCGACCACCTCTGGGTGGGACACTCATGTCGCCTTTTGGTTTTCCTCTATTCACTCCTCTGTAGTCTAAAGATGTTCTTCCCTAAGCAATTATTCCTTCAATAATCTAATCAGAATACAGAGGTAGCATTTTATACGGTGACAGAAATCAACCACCGTCTCAGCAAACATGTGTTCACACACGGAGGTTCAGTGGTGGCAAAGCCTCATGTGAAAGTGAGCGTGTGTTGCAGGAGGTTAATGGGGAAGACGGACGTATGTTTGTTATGAAATAATTACGTGGTTGGGGGTTAAAAGCCTCTTTGGGCAATCAAATTAGGGTGTTCCCCCTGGATCGTGGGTCCTGATGCTTTCTGTTCAAGGGCACCCCGGGTGATTCAAAATCAGGGCCTGCACCTCCCAGAACCCCCCAGGAGGGGCTGGCTGGTTAAACTTTTTTTGGATCTGGCGGATTAGAGTACTACCTGGTTCTTTTCTCCTTGATGTGGGAAGGTCAGCGTTTTGCATTTCAGCCTCGCCTTCCCTTCTTTAATTTTCTCCATCCGTTTCTGGTCTCTTTTTGAAATAAGAACATCTTTGCCAGCAAGATCATGCTGCAGTTTGTCTCTTTAGTGCTGTCGGGTAACCACGGAGTTATTTGAACCCTCTTGGTAGAGGTGAAGAGCTGTAATCAAGGTGCGTTCTTGTAGGTAGAATTCACATAACATAAAAGAGCCATATTAAAATACACGGTTCTGTGGCATGTAGTAACGTTCTCACGGGATGTAGTTTTGATACAAAGTTTAAGACTTTGTTTTTTTAGGGCAATTTTAGGTTTACCACAAAATTGGGAGGAGGGTTTAGAGGTTTCTCCCACCTGACCCCCATGTATAGCCTCTCCTGTTATCTTTTCACTCAACAGAGTGATACATATTTACCACTAGGGAACACATATTGACACATTATAATCACCCGAAGTCCACAGATCACCTTAGGTTAACTCTGGGTGCTCAATAGTCTGTGGGCTTGGATAAATGTGTAAGGACACAGAACCATCCTCACATCAAGCACAATTTTATTTTCACTGACCTAAAAATCCTCTCTGCTCTGCCTGCCCCCTCTCCTCCACCCCCAGCAGCCACTGCTTTCTTTATTTTCACTGACTCCATAGTTTTGCCTTCGCCAGGATGACATACAGTAGGAATTACACAGTAAGTAGCTTTTCAGATTGGCTTCCTTCACTTATTAACGTGCATCTCATGTTCTTTTACGCCGTCTATGGTTTGAGAGTTCATTTTAAAGAAATCAGTGAATAATGCTCCATTGTGTGAATGTACCATAGTTTATTTATCCATTGACCTATGAATGGTAGTCTTGACTGCTTCCGATTTGAACAATTATGAGGAGAGCCGCTATAAACATCTGTGCTCGCATTTTACACAGACATAAGTTTTCCACTCCTTTGAGAAAATTCCAAGGAGCATGACTCCTGGATGGTACGCTATGATTGGGTGTGGCTTGGAGAAGGAAATGGCAACCCACTCCAGTACTCTTGCCTGGAAAATTCTATGGATGGAGAAGCCTGGTGGGCTACAGTCCATGGGATCGCAAAGAGTCGGATACGACTGACCGACTTCACTTTTAAGAAATTGCCAAGCTGTCTTCCCACCAGCCCTGCCTTCCTCCCGCATCTCCAGAAGCCTTCCGTGTTTCTCTCATGCTCCCAGTCGCCGTCCACCCGAGTCTGCGTCACCTGAACCTCCCTTCCCTCCCGAGGCCGCTGCTGGCCGTCCACCTTGGCTTTGCTCAGAGTTCCGTGTCCTTTCTCGTCCCCGCCGCTCCTGCCAGGACAGCACTTGCAGCCCATCATGGAAGAGCTCATCCTCAGGGACGAGGCTCATCTTTCCTGTCTTCTCTGGGCTGCCTTCCGACCTCCTCCGCTCCACAAACACCTCACCCGAGAAATCAACTCCCGTCTGGACCCACAGTGGCTTCCCTGTCACCAGATCCGCCTCCCTGGGTCACTCAGCATCGTGATTCCCAAGGCTCTCCTCCATGCCTTCTCCTGATCCCGAACCCTGCTGTTTTCCCTGCTTCAAAGGCTGCCTCTCCTGAGTGTCCTCCGTCGGCTCCCCTTCCTGACCCTGACTTCGAAACCTGAGCATGATCTGGGCCCTCCTCCCGATTTCATCTCTCTCACTGCGAGTTTAGCACATTGTTGCTGTTCAGTCGCTAACTCATGTCCAGCTCTCTGCGACCCCAAATACTGCAGCATGCCAGGCTTCCCTGTCCTGCACCATCTCCCTAAGTTTACTCAAACTCATGTCCATCGAGTCGGTGATGCCATCTAACTATCTCATCCTCTGTCGCCCCCTTCTCCACTTGCCCTCAATCTTTCCCAGCATCAGGGTCTTTTCAAATGAGTCAGTTCTTCACATCAGATGGCCAAAGTATTGGAGTTTCAGCTTCAGCATCAGTCCTTCCAATGAATATTCAGGACTGATTTCCTTTAGGATTGACTGATTTGAGCTCCTTGCAGTCCAAGGGACTCTCAAAATTCTTCTCCAACACCACAGTTCAAAAGCATCAGTTCTTCAGCACTCAGCTTTCTTTATGGTCCAGCTCTCACATCCATACATGACTACTGGAAAAACCATAGCTTTGACTATACAGAGCTTTGTCAGCAAAGTGACATCTCTGGTTTTGAATATGTCATCCAGGTTTTAGTGCATCCCATGGATAAATATCCTACATGCCTGCACTCTCAAACCGATACCTCCAGTCCAAAACTCTGTGACCGCCTACCCAGCAAACCTTTCAGCATCTCAGATCACAACCACAAACGCACTAGGTCTACAGAGCCCTTAAACGTTAAAATACATTACTTTTACACCTCTGAATATTTAACAGATTCTTGTGTTATATTTTCCTTGCTTAAACCACACCTTGGGATGTTATGGTATGAATAAAGCTTTGACATGTCACAGTTGTATACTACTGCATTCATGTATGGTTTGACCAGTTCCAAATTGCTGATCTTCGACTTGCTTCCAAATTTCTGCTGTTCCAGGTGAGAATGGAATGAAGGTCCTCCAGAACATACTATTTCTCACACGCATATCAGGTTCCGTTCTCAACAATAAATACTCTTGCAAGGCAATTATTTCCCATATGTACCAATGATTTTTAGACATGAAATTGTCAAAGAGCACGGACATTTGTCACTTTAATGGACAGTCGGATTGCCCTGCGTGGATGCTGTTTGGGTCTGTACCATCAAGCAGCCTTGTATGGGAACCTTTCCTGACATCCGGATCAAGTAACCCAACTTCTTGATCGGTGCCAATCTGATGGATAAATGACTGTACCACACTGTGGTTTTAATCTGCATTTATCTTATTGTGAGAAAGGTTAAGCAGGCTGTTACTGGTTTAGACTTTCTTGCATTTTTTCTCATCACTGTGACCTTTGCGTCCAGATCTTTTCCCCCTTTTGATGTTGTGTTTGTGGTCTCTTTGTTGCTGCCTTTACAGGAGCCTTGAATGTATGAAGTAAACACACAATTAGCACTTCCTGTGATAATGTCTGTGATTTCTTTCCAGTTTGCTGTCTTTGATTTTGCCTTTCCTGTATTTTTCTGCACAGAATTCTATTTCAGAAAGTTAAATTTATCATTTGTCCCTTTCTCCTGCATCTGTGGTTTCATGTTTTAACATGTACATCTTTTATTCACCTGACATTTTCATGGAAGGAGACAGGGATGCAATTTTAGTGTGTCTTCAGATATATTTTCCGGTTATGCCAACATCATTTATCAAACAGTCTGTCTTCCTGAGACATGAAATAAAACGCCAGCTTTGGAGTACACCAACCTCCCCTGTGAAGCTGGATCTATTTCTGTACTAAAGGCTGCTGGCCCCTGGCTTTGCCTGTGTACACACAGGCTGTCTCCCCCTAGTCTGTGAGCTTCCCCGGGGGACTGAGACTTCGTTGCAATTTCCTTACGAGCTGATCACTTAGAGGCATGCTCACTGGAAGAGGAGGTGAGCTTTGGGGGTCCGTGGTTTGTGCCACAGAAAACAGCAAGACCTGCTTCTGCCCCCTTGTCCCCTCCCTGAGCATCACGGGGATAACATGAGCATCCCAGTGGTTGTCCCTGCAGCGGGGGCTGGGGTGTCCTGGCTGGTTCACCGGGCGTGGGGATCCACCTCTTTGAAGCAGGAAATAAGCAAGCCTGCTGTCTGTCCTGGAGGGAGCCATCCATCACTTTATTCCTTTTGTTGTTGTTGTTGAATCCCTCAGCTGTGTCTGACTCTTCTGCGACCCCATGGACTATAGCCCGTCAGGCTCCTCTGTCCATGGGATTTCCCAAGCAAGAATACTGGAGTGGGTTGCCATTTCCTCCTCCAGGGGATCTTCCCGACCCAGGGATCAAACCTGCGTCTCCTGCATCTCCTGCATTGGCAGGCAGGTTCGTTACCACTGAGCCCCCAGGGAAGCCCTCATCTCTTAGGGCAACTGCTACAAGCTCAGTGCCCAGAGGGGCTGGCACCAAGGGGACCCAGGGACTTGCATATCCAACTCACCCAGCAAGAGGTGTGGGGACCGGAGATACCCCTGGAAGGCAGCCCCTCCCAAGAGGCACAGCCGGGTGGCTGATGTACATTTGCATTTTGGAGTCAATAGGATCACACACACTTTAGCACAAAGTAGATGTTTAAGACACTGATAAATCTGATAGAATCAACTACTTTATTGGGTTAATATGAATTTATCACCAGATAATGTAACTGGGAACAATTTATTATTAATAGTATTTCCTACAAAGCAGGTAGTTCCTCATATTATAGACCTTTGGGATCATTGTCCAAAATATTAGCTTAAAAAATTAACTTAAAAATATGCTTGATAGAATTACTAATGTTTGACTAGTTGAAACGAATTTCCACTAAATGAAAGAAACTTTTTCCTTTTTTCTTTCTATTTTCATTCCCAGCGGAGTGGGTTTAAGCACTCTAAATCTCTCTTAAACAGATGTGCCTTGTTTATAAAATGGGCATTTTGTTGAAGTGAAGTGAAGCGAAGTTGCTCAGTCGTGTCTGGTTCTTTGCGACCCCGTGGCTCCTCCATCCATGGGATTTTCCAGGCAAAAATACTGGAGTGGGTTGCCGTTTCCTTGTTATTACAACTAAAATGTTTTAATGATGCCTTGTTACGTGTGAAACTGTAGTCCAGTCAGGACTGAGAACAGTATGCTGAAGGTCAGCTGTGGAGACAAAAACGCGTTTCCCCCTCCCCGGAAAGTAGCTGGAGATAGCAAACGGCACTTAGAAGAGTGAGCCTGCGAAGGATTTAAAAGAAGGGAAGAAAGAGAACCAGTGGAGAACAGCAGTGAGACCCACAGCGCGCAGTTTAACCACAGTTAGGAAAGACTGACATGAAGGACAGGAATGTCAATGCCATGAACATCGGGGTTGTTACTCTAACTGAACACGGATGAGGACTCGGAGGTGCTTGTGTGACCACGTGGAAGCCCTCTGACGGCTCAGGGCCCCCTGCAAGTCAGCCTAAATGTTAACTGCTCGACACCTAAAGTTGCCTCAGTTTACCTTTTATTTCTTCCCATGTATCCCCTTTCTTTGTTCTAACTGCAAACGGGATTTTCATCAGAAGATCGCTGCAAGTAACCAAGATGAAGTTCATTTCTGTTTTTTTTCCTTATTACATCTTCATATCACCTTTTCCTGGAATTTTCCTGAACGTTATATGATACGAGGAACTTTACGAAACTTCCTGGGCTTAAAGATGAAAATCACTTTATCTACCATATCTTATTAATTAGAAGAGGCTAAAACAGCAACATTACAAACTAAAATATAGTATTAAGAAAATTAAGAAAAATGCCATATGATCAGTGTCATAACAGACAATTTTTGTCTCCAAATTACATGCAACAATATTGTAACAAAAGATACAAAAAAAAAGAAACTCCTCCAATGTAAATCATTGAAGAAAGATAGTACTTTCTTATTTAGATAGTAAACAAAAGGGGCAAAACCTATGTTCTAGATAATTCTAACACGGTTGATGCTTAAACAGATAGTTAACGCATACCTTTAGTAATTTGATGCTTGCTGATTTTTATCTCTTGAGTTGAGAAAGATATAAATTCAACTGCATAATAAAGAATAATCCTACTTTTCTATTATTCTATAAGTAAAGAGTAATGTAACTTTTAACAATGACACTCATTAACAATCTGTGTATTTGTTTCCTTAAATTTATACCATGACGGATACAGTTGCCATTTTGGAATTGGAATCCACTCTTAGCGTGTAGAAGCTTTCAAACCAGGGACATACTTGCCAAAATAAAAACAGAATAATCAAGTAAAATACCAATATATTTCATTTTCTGTGTGCTGCTCAACAGCAGTGAAAAATATGGGTTTTTAATACTTACTACTATCGAAAAAGATATTCTTGTAGAATCAAATGTAATTTCAAGAAATTTTCAGTATTTAAGTCTTATTTTTTCTCTCTTTGAGCAAGGTGATAGGCTGACATCTCGGCGAAGAACTAGAAGCCATGAAGATGCAAGCTGGTGCAAGCACACCCAGTGACTCCTAGAATGTGCTTATCTGAACCGAAATCTCCACTTCACATGTAATAGCCAGCGGGAAATGGTGATAAGTGGCATCTGCTCTAACTTCACAAGTTGTTGCTCTAATTATTTTCTCATGAACCTCACGAATCCCTCTTTCCTCAAATTACTTCAGTTGAGTTAATATCATTTGTGTTCTAAGTGATTTAAACACGGCAAAAAAATATCCTATTCATAAAAATAGCTAGTCATTCTTAAACATTGTATATGGGCTCATAGGACCCAGAAGGGGAATTAAAGATCTACCTGGATGCTCGCTTGTGTCAGAATCATATATTTATAATATTGGCATTATGGGAAAACGATACGTTTATTATATTACAATAATATATTGATATACTGTTATTATAATATAATTATAACTATATTGCTAGTGGTAAAGAACCCGCTTGCCAGTGCAGGAGATGAAAGAGACCTGGGTTCAATCCCTGGGTGGGGAACATCCCCTGGAGGGAGGCACGGCAACCCTCTCCAGTGTTCCTGCCTGGAGAATCCCATGGACAGAGGAGCCTGGCAGCTACAATCCACGGGGTCGCAAAGGGTCAGACATGGGTGGCGACTGAGCATAGACATAACTATCCTAATTATATTAATATCAAGAATATAAATTATATTATTTGATTTGACTCTCACAGACTGGTGAACATCAAACGCCATAACATGTAAACACGCCGATAAACCACTTTCATCAGTTGTTATCATTATCATTGCTATTTTATGTATTAAGCTGTTGTTTTGTTTTTCTCTTTCATCCTGGTTAAAGGTACTTGAAGAACAAACTTGGGAGCAAATACATATGTCTTCTGATCCCTTCACACTGTTTGGATAACTTAGCTCAAATACCATCACTAACTTGAATATCTCTGTTATTGGCACTGCCAAAAAACTGAGACTAGAGCAATTATGAAAGAAGGTATAATTTATACTTTTAACTTTGATAAATAAGCTATGAGTTCATAAGTTCAAATTAATCAAAAAGGTAGGCACTTTTGCCATTTCACTGCCATTTGTCTTTTGTAGCTTTTAAAATGTTATTGATAGTTCTGAAAATGTATTTTCTTTCCTCCATACTTTTTCAAATACTTTTCAAACTCTCTCAAGATAACTTTGGCTTATTCTAAAAAAGAAAAAAAAAAAAAGAAGAAGAAATCGATAGGTCAATTTCGTGGAGAAATACAACCAAAAGTTTGTATCCTGATTGTAACCCTGAGGTTTGCTCCAGGAAATATTTGAAAATAATCTTGTTTAGATTCTTATTTTTAATTTGTTGGTTAGGTAGTTTTCTAAAGTCTTAAAGGACAATGACATACATTTTTTATATAATAGCTATTCTCGGTAACTAAAGATGCAAGTTGAGATATAAAGTGTATCAGAAAATGTGACCATATTAGGTTGATACTGAATCCAAAAAGAAAAGAAAAAATTATGAAGCTTCCTAACACAGTCATTCCTCATTTGTTATCTGACATCGTCTTTAGTCACTCCTTGATGCTACTTCTCTTTTATCTCAAGCAGTTTCTATCGACTCTAAATGTAAACATTTATGCCCAGCCAGGGTCGGTGAGCTTGCAAGCAGCTCTGCACAAAAGCAGGCACCTCTCTGGCTGTGAGAACTCGCAGGGGAGCTGGTCCTGCCTTGGGAGGAAGCCTTGCCAGTTGGTGGCAGCATTCACAAGAGCGGGTCATGTTTCCTCTCTTATCTGTAGGTTGGGTTTCAAAACAACTCTCGAAAACAGACTGAAAGGCGAGCTGGAAACGGCACGTGAACGACTGCAGGAAAGCGGGAGGCTTCTGACCGCAGCCCCAGACGCCAGAGCATCTGGCGACAAGCGGGCAGCCGCTGTCCTATTTACCTCCTGAGCAGTTTTGCAAAACCAGGGCGAAAGCTAGCTCCTAGAGCAAACGGTGCAACGGTGGGATCAGTGAGCTCTGGCTGACCTTCCTCCTTCCTTAACATCTGGGCTATGTTCAAGGGCACTCCCAGCTGGCCTCACTGCTCACCCCCTCCCCTCCCAGAAAGTATAGCTGTGTCATTTTAGAGCCCCCCCCCCTTTTTATTATGTCATCTGCTCAGGAAGTACATATTGAGAAGCAGACACTTTAATTCTGATCTGATAGAAACAAAACAAAAAACAAATAGAAGATAAACAAGGCTTTAACTCAGCAGCTAGCCATGCAAAACGTAAGCTATATTATATTTCAGGGCCAAGAATTCCAAGGAAGAGGGATTTTCTGAGAAGGAACAGTTTTTGTTTGTCTTGATGATTCAGTAATGTTATATAGCCATTAATGTAAACTTTTAATTTCCATCATGGAAAGTCTTTAGGGGAAAAAAGTGTGTATGTGTTTTAATATAGAAACATATTCTCAAAATTCAAACACAACAGAATTCAGGGATGAATGAATAAGAAATCTAAGTCACTGACTGTAATCACTCTGTAATTGCTTGTTTATATGTTAATATTTCTTCAATATAATTCTTTTAAAAATGAAAATGTTCTGAATATTGGATTAGCTGTCCTAGAGCTTACCACATAACTGAGCATTATTCTGAGCAGTATTAATTCAATTTCTACACTTTTCAGAATAATTCTTGAGCGTCAGAGTAGTTTGCTCAAGAATATATGCACATAAGAAATCATTTACTTTAGAAAACTCTTCTTCCCCAAAAGAATATTTTAAAAAAGGATTATTTAAAATGCATCAGGATTTTTAAAGAGCAAAATAAATACTGAAGTGGAAAGCTTTACCACTTCCAAGAAAATGATACAGCCTATGAACAAATCCTGCTTTTTCAAACATTTGCAAAGCCACCCCTTGACAGTAAATGATCCGAACAGCAGTTACATTCTTTCATGTAAAACATTCTGTTGCACAGCACTGGCATATTACAAAACCCTTGTGAAATTTCAGTTGAAACATATTAGCAAATATAGTTGTGAGGAAAAACTAGCAGCTAAAGTGTAGGAAGACCCCATATGGATCCTAGATGAGGGAAAGTCTGTCCTTGGAGTTCATTCATCACAGAAGGGGTAATGTATTACATAAGCTACTGAAATACATTATTAATTTATTAAAAAAATTTTTTTTGAAATACATTATTTAATATAGCAAACTTGATGGAATGCTGCCACTCCTTCTAAAGACTGGGACATACACCTCTGATGTTAAAATCTCTACTCCTAAAATACATTTTAAGTTAAAGCTACTCTAACTGCTCATATAATATTTCACTGACTGATCACCTTCAGTCCAGTTCAGTTCAGTCGCTCAGTCGTGTCCGACTCTTTGTGACCCCATGGACTGCAGCACGCCAGGCCTCCCTGTCCATCACCAACTCCCAGAGTTTACCCAAACTCATGCCCATCGAGTAGGTGATGCCATCCAGCCATCTCATCCTCTGTCGCCCCCTTCTCCTCCTGCCCCCAATCCCTCCCAGCATCAGGGTCTTTTCCAGTGAGTCAACTCTTTGCATGAGGTGGACAAAATACTGGAGTTTCAGCTTCAGCATCAGTCCTTCCAGTGAACACCCAGGGCTGATCTCCTTTAGGATGGACTGATCAGCTTAGTCAGTTCATAAATAGAGTCCATCAAGACAAAAGTACTGTCAAACAGCTACAGGGCTAAGAATTAAAAACAAAACCCAAAAAACTCTCATGTTAACTTTTCTCCTGCTATACACACTTCCTTATGTGAAACAGAGAAGAAAATTAATGGTCATTATTATTATTACTCCCTGGAGAAGGGAATGGCAACCCACTCCAGTATTCTTGCCTGGAGAATTCCATGGACAGAGGAGCCTGGTGGGCTACAGTCCACGGGGTCACAGAGTTGAACACAACTGAGCGACTGACACACATTATTATCACTATTATTTGTATTATGAATTATTGTATATTTTTAATATCACACTTTTATGAAATTGACTACTCTATGAAAGGTAATTAAATTATTCCAGAAAGGACTTTTTGGTTTGGTAAAAAAAAAAAAAAAAAAAATCACTGTGTAAGATTTTATATTAAAACAACAACAAAACCAACCAAACAAAAACCAATATTTGTTCGAAGATATGGCCATTTTGTTATCCATTTCGAGCCATGGGAAAACATTTCATCTGGGCTCTAGCTGGCAACAGGCCACACAAGCAGCACCCAGCCCTGCACAGGGAACAGGTTGGCAGATGTTATTAGCTGACTTTTGCTGGAGAACAGTTGGAAAAATCACAAGGTGTCAAACAAGCTTTAAATAAACAAATAGCTTATTTGGCAATGGAAAGGGAGAAAGACAACCAGTTCTTTCCTTGAGGAAGACTGGGATGTTTCTAATTACGGAGTTCCTTTCTGCTGGTTTCACCGGCTGACTTCTTAATGAGAATGGAAATTGTACTCCCACACTTGCAGCTAGAGGTTCTAGGACTTCAGAATGACAATTAGTTTGCAGTTTTGCTGCAGCTCTATGATCCTAGAGTATGAGAACACCACTGATAGAGAAGATAAATTCTTCACCCTTGCTTGTCTGTACCTAACCAGGGACTGACTAACTAGTATACGGGAGTGTCAGCTGCCAGCAGACAACTTCTGACACCATTACTGGAACGCTGGTATTGAACACCCATTGGAACAGCTTTAAGGGGTGGGGGGGGGGAGACAAAAAACAAAATCCAAGATGGACTTGTTGACATCCAAAGGGCACAACAACTAAATATTCAATGAGTATTTGAAAACTTATTTTGTTTGAAAAGCCAAAATCAAGCAGAGAAATCCTTTCTTTGAATAAATTATTATGGCATGATGCTAGAAAGAGGTTACCCCACAATCACCCTCTGCTTGCTAGGGTTACTGAACATTTAGGCAGGTCTGTTCACTGGAAATGATCACAGAGACAACAGAATTGGTCTTGAAGCTCCCGGATGAGAAGCCCCATCAACTCTCCTTGTTGGATGGACAGCTTGCTAGGCAACATCTGTTACCATAAAAGGGACAGCAAGATCTAAAAGTAATAGGACACACACACAATCACACACACACACAAATGTACATACACACCCATGCCCACTCACAGAAACGCGCACGGGTACACACACACACACACACACACACACACACACACCACTCATAGAAGTATTATTTTGTAAAGTATGGTTTGTCTAAAATGAAGGATCGACTTTGAACACACCTCTTTGAGGCAAATTCTGATGATTTTTGTGTCATTGATCCTTCTACGTTATTCATCAGTAACCATAATTCACATAGCAACTAACAAAACTACTACAATCTTTGGCTAAGTAGGGATCTCTCGGCCCGTAATATTAACTAGCAGAATTTTCAGGTCACATTTTTGCAAACATGTTCAAATATTTATCACTCTTTCAAAAATTACAATCTTAAATTATTTTTCTTCAAGGTATGACTCCATGACATTGGAAACGAAGACTTTTGTAAGGTATAGAAGGCATTCAAAGGCAAACTTCCAGGAGTTAAAAAAAAATTTTGTTTCAAATCATTTCATGAAGACGCAATTAAAAACAAACCAAAAAACCCGACTAAGGCTTGCGTCTATAGCCTTTTTCGTTTCAGCAGGATTCGTAGCCTGCTCGGATCTGAACTCGGGGACTCCCACCCTCAATAGCAGCCCTCACAGTCATTTAGGAGACGCGTTATATGGTAGGTCCTAATTTGTAATCGACTTTGAAAGTCACAGAAGCCACGTAGATGGAAATATCTGAAGCATCCAGGGGCATCTTTCACGCGGCACCCGCTGCGGGCGTGTAGTCCGGAGACGCCCACTACCGCGCCTCTGCGCGCGGGGCCGGGGGTCGGCGGGGGACTGGCCGCGGCCGCGGAGACCTGGCTCGGCTCGCCGGAGCCCGCCCTCTTCCTGGCACGATGGAAACTGCAGTCTTCTCCGCTCGCTCGTCCTCCCCTTTCTCCTGTTACATCTAAACAGACGATTTCAACTTCCCGAGAACCTGCAAGTGAATGGCGCTGATGACGCCCCGGAAAGGGCCCGCGATCGGGCGCGGGGGAAGGGCAGCCCTGAGCGGGTGGGACCCCAGGAGCGCCTGGGGCCCGCGCGGCGCGCGGCCCGCGGCTGGGGACGCCCCCATCCGCGCCCCTTACCGACCCCGGTTCCCCTTCCAGGAAGGGGCTCGAAGCTGCTATCGATCCTGAGCTCACCGGTGACTAATGGGATGCTCGTAAACAAGCCGCGGGCCGGGCACCAAGGGAACCACCCAGGCGCGAACCCGCAGAGGCGGGGGTGGTGGTGATGGGGGCGCGCGCCCACCCCCAGCCCAGGCACCGGATCCGCGCGCCGAAGTGTGTGCTGCTGGGGGAGGGAATTTCGAGGGGGCAGCCAAGTTCACTGCCTCCTCCGGGCCCCAGAGAGTGGGGCGGCGGCGAGGCGGTGCGGGGCCCGGGGGTGGGGGAGAGGTGCCACCGCCCCCTCCCAAGCCCCGAGCCCGGGCTGGCGGTCTCGCCCCTTGATCTCGGTCGGCCCCCGCCCCCTGCAGCGTCCCCTCCCGGGCGGAAGCTCCGAGCCCAATTAATTGAGTCAAAGGCGGGAGGGCCGGGCCCTGAGCGCGGCGGCCGGCCCCCGCCCCTCCCGCGCGCCCCTTTTCCCGCCCTGGGTGGCATCTCCTCCGCCGGCCTCCGCAACGAGCCTCTGATTAATGAGGCCCGGCCGCCCCCGCCCCGCCGCGCCCCGCCCCGGCCCGGGCCCCCTGCGGGAGGGGGCGGGGGAGGGGACGGCGGGAAACGCGGCCCCGGGAGAAAGGGGGGCGGGGCGGGGACGCGCGGCCCGCCCTCCCCGCGGCCCGCGCCCATTGGTCGCGCGCGCCGTCCGTCGGGGGGCGCGGCGCCAATGCGGACGGCGGGGCGGGGCGGCCGCGCCGTGTGTGCCTGCGTAACGGCGAGTCACATGTTGTTTTGCTCTTCTTAGTTCAGTCACTCGGTGCGCGATGTGTTACTCACTGTGCGGCGGGGACCGCGACGAGCCCGGGTCGCCGTTGGCAGCGGCAGCAGCAGCGGCAGCAGCGGCAACGGCAGCCCCGGCAGCGGCGGCACGGACCCCGAGTCCCCGGGCACACCCCGGCACCCCGGAGCGCAGCGCGGCGGCGGGACCCGTGCGGCCGCGCGCGCCGTAGGCTCGGCCCCGCGGCTCAGGGACCCCGACTCTCGGCCCAGCCAGAGAGTACCCCAGGCGCCGCCCGAGAGCCCGGGAGGCAGCGGCCGCGGGCAAGCCGGGCCGCGGGGAAGGAGGGGCGGCGGCCACCGCCCGCGCCGGGCACCTTCTGGGGCCCCGGATCGCAGAGAGCGCTGCGCCACCGCACGGGTGCCGGCCCCCGCGGGGCCTCTGTTCCGAACCTTCCCCACCTCCTGGGCCCGAGGGACGCGGGCTCCAGCGGGCGAGCAAGGGGTGGTGGGGAGCCGCCCGCGCCCCCCTGCACTCCGCCCCCCGACCCCCAGCCCCGCCCCCGGCCCCTCCAAACCGGGCCGGGCGGCGCGGCCTGAAGCGCCCGCGATGGCGAGCCCGCCGGAGCACGGGCCCCCCGGGCCGGCGGGCGGGGACGGCCCCAACCTCAACAACAACAACAACAACAACAACCACAGCGTGCGCAAGTGCGGCTACCTGCGCAAGCAGAAGCACGGCCACAAGCGCTTCTTCGTGCTGCGCGGGCCCGGCGCGGGCGGCGACGAGGCGGGCGCGGGCGGGGGCCCGGCGCCGCAGCCGCCGCGGCTCGAGTACTACGAGAGCGAGAAGAAGTGGCGGAGCAAGGCGGGCGCCCCGAAGCGGGTCATCGCGCTCGACTGCTGCCTGAACATCAACAAGCGCGCCGACGCCAAGCACAAGTACCTGATCGCCCTCTACACCAAGGACGAGTACTTCGCTGTGGCAGCCGAGAACGAGCAGGAGCAGGAGGGCTGGTACCGCGCGCTCACCGACCTGGTCAGCGAGGGCCGCGCGGGCGCCGGGGACGCGCCCCCCGCCGCCGCCGCCACCTCCGGGTCCTGCAGCGCCTCCCTGCCCGGCGCCCTGGGCGGCTCGGCGGGCGCCGCCGCGGCCGATGACAGCTACGGGCTGGTGGCGCCCGCCACGGCCGCCTACCGCGAGGTGTGGCAGGTGAACCTGAAGCCCAAGGGCCTGGGCCAGAGCAAGAACCTGACGGGCGTGTACCGCCTGTGCCTGTCGGCGCGCACCATCGGCTTCGTGAAGCTCAACTGCGAGCAGCCGTCGGTGACGCTGCAGCTCATGAGCATCCGCCGCTGCGGCCACTCGGACAGCTTCTTCTTCATCGAGGTGGGCCGCTCGGCCGTGACGGGCCCCGGAGAGCTGTGGATGCAGGCGGACGACTCGGTGGTGGCGCAGAACATCCACGAGACCATCCTGGAGGCCATGAAGGCGCTCAAGGAGCTCTTCGAGTTCCGGCCGCGCAGCAAGAGCCAGTCGTCCGGCTCGTCGGCCACGCACCCCATCAGCGTGCCCGGCGCGCGCCGCCACCACCACTTGGTCAACCTGCCCCCGAGCCAGACGGGACTGGTGCGCCGCTCGCGCACCGACAGCCTGGCCGCCACCCCGCCCGCCGCCAAGTGCAGCGCGTGCCGGGTGCGCACAGCCAGCGAGGGCGACGGCGGCGCCGCGGCGGCGGCGGCGGCGGGGGCGGGGGCCGGGGCGGCGGCGGGCAGCCCCCTGAGCCCGGGCCCGGTGCGCGCGCCCCTGAGCCGCTCGCACACGCTGAGCGGCGGCCGCGCGGGCAAGGCGGCGCTGGCGCCGGCAGGGGGCGGCCTGCAGCACAGCCGCTCCATGTCCATGCCCGTGGCGCATTCGCCCCCGGCGGCCACCAGCCCTGGCAGCCTGTCGTCCAGCAGCGGGCACGGCTCGGGCTCCTACCCACCGCCCCCCGGCCCGCACCCACACCTGCAGCATCCCCTGCACCCCCAGCGCCCCTCCAGCGGCAGCGCCTCGGCCTCGGGCTCCCCCAGCGATCCCGGCTTCATGTCCTTGGACGAGTATGGCTCCAGCCCCGGGGACCTGAGGGTCTACTGCGGCCACCGGAGCAACACGCCCGAGTCCATCGCTGAGACGCCCCCGGCGCGGGACGGCAGCGCGGGCGAGCTGTACGGCTACATGACCATGGAGCGGCCGCTGAGCCACTGCGGCAGCCGCGCCTACCGCAGGGTCTCTGGGGACTGCGCCCCGGACTTGGACCGAGGGCTGAGGAAGCGGACTTACTCGCTGACCACGCCTGCCCGGCAGCGGCCGGTGCCCCAGCCGTCCTCCGCGTCCCTGGACGAGTACACCTTGATGCGGGCCACCTTCTCGGGCAGCTCCGGTCGCCTGTGCCCATCCTGCCCTGCCTCTTCTCCCAAAGTGGCCTACCACCCTTACCCCGAGGACTACGGCGACATCGAGATCGGCTCGCACCGCAGCTCCAGCAGTAACCTGGGCACGGACGATGGCTACGTGCCCATGACCCCCGGCGTGGCCCTCCTGGGGACGGGCAGCGGGAGCTGCAAGAGTGACGACTACATGCCCATGAGCCCCACCAGCGTGTCAGCCCCGAAGCAGATCCTGCAGCCTCGCCCCGTGCCCGCCACCTTGCCCCCTCCTGGGGCCGCCGTGCCCACGCCCGCGTCGGCGGCCGGCAGGGCCTTTCCGGGCACCACGGGCAGCTACAAGACCGGCTCCCCGGCCGAGAGCTCCCCCGAGGACAGCGGGTACATGCGCATGTGGTGCGGTTCCAAGCTGTCCATGGAGAGCGCCGACAGCAAGCTGCTGCCCAACGGGGACTACCTCAACATGTCCCCCAGCGACGCGGGCACGGCGGGCACCCCGCCCGACTTCTTCTCGGCCGCGGGGGAGACGCTGCGGTGCGTGCCCGGCTACTGCTACAGCTCCTTGCCCCGCTCCTACAAGGCCCCTCACGCCTGCCACGGCGACAGTGACCAGTACGTGCTCATGAGCTCGCCAGTGGGCCGGGTCCTGGAGGAGGAGCAGCTGGAGCCACCCCCCGGCCCCGCGCAGCCGGCCAGTGCCTTCCCGGCCGCGGCGGCTGGCAGCGGCCACCCCCAGCCACTTCACCCCGCCGTGCCTTCTTCTGGGAGGCCCAGCGGTGGCGGAGGCAGCCGCCCCGACGGCTTCCTAGCCCAGCGCTGCCGGGCAGTGCGGCCCACGCGCCTGTCCCTGGAGGGGCTGCCGGCCCTGCCCCGCATGCACGAGTACCCACTGCCCCCTGAGCCCAGGAGTCCGGGCGAGTACATCAACATCGACTTCGGGGAGGCCGGTGCGCGCCTGTCGCCGCCCGCGCCCCCGCTCCTGGCCTCGGCCGCCTCGTCGTCCTCGCTGTTGTCTGCCAGCAGCCCGGCCTCGTCCCTGGGCTCCGGCACCCCGGGCACGAGCGGGGACAGCCGTCAGCGCTCCCCGCTTTCCGACTATATGAACCTCGACTTCAGCTCGCCCAAGTCGCCGCAGCCGGGCGCCCAGGGCCAGGACCCTGTGGGCTCCTTGGACGCCTTGCTGTCCCCCGAGGCCTCCGTGTACCCGCCGCTGCCCCCGCGCCCGGCCGCCCCCTCCTCTGCCCTGCAGCCGCCGCCCCCGCCGCCCCCACCAGGCGAGCTGTACCGCCTGCCTGCGGCACCCGCCTCCCAGGGCCCGGGCGCGGCCTCCTCCTCGTCCTCGGACACGGGGGACAACGGTGACTACACAGAGATGGCCTTCGGCGTGGCCGCCACCCCGCCACAACCGATCGCGGCACCCCCGAAGCCCGACGGTGCCCGCGTGAGCAGCCCCGTGTCCGGCCTCAAGAGGCTGAGCCTCATGGATCAGGTGTCGGGGGTCGAGGCCTTCCTGCAGGCCGGCCAGCCCCCAGACCCGCACCGGGGGGCCAAGGTCATCCGCGCGGACCCCCAGGGGGGCCGCCGCCGCCACAGCTCCGAGACCTTCTCCTCGACCACCACTGTGACCCCCGTGTCCCCATCCTTCGCTCACACCCCCAAGCGTCACAACTCGGCCTCGGTGGAGAACGTCTCTCTCAGGAAAGGCAGCGAAGGGGGCGGGGGCGGGGGCAGCGTCCTGGGTGGGGGCGATGAGCCCCCCTCGTCGCCTCGCCAGTTGCCTCCACCAACGCCTCAGCAAGCGCGGGCCTGGACGCCGGCTCAGCCCGGCAGCGGCCTGGTCGGCTGTCCCGGGGGCAGCAGCTCGCCGATGCGCCGGGAGACCTCCGCCGGCTTCCAGAACGGCCTCAACTACATCGCCATCGACGTGAGGGACGAGCCAGGGCTGTCGCCGCCCCTGCAGCAGCACCCGCACGTGCAGACGGGCGACAGGAGCGCCTGGGGCCGCACCCGAAGCCTCGGGGGTCTCATCAGCGCCGTGGGCGCCGGCAGCCCTGCTGGGGTGTGCGGAGGGCCGGGCCCCGGCGCCCTGCCTGCGGCCAACGCCTACGCCAGCATCGACTTCTTGACGCATCACCTGAAAGAGGCCACGGTGGTGAAAGGTGAGGGCCCGGGCCGGGGAGGAGCGCGGGCCTGCGGGGTGCTAGAAACCGCTTCCCTTCGGGGGTACCGTGACCTCAGTGCCCGAGTTCTGGCGCAGGGCTCTCGCTTTGTTTTGCCTTTGTCCCAGTGCCCGTCTTTCCCCAGAGACCTCGCCAGAGCGCTCAAGTCGCCTTTGAGTTGAACAGTGAGTTTTCCGACCGGGGAGGCAGATCTGTTTTCTTTGGCTCCAGAGCCCCTCTCCTCTTCCCTTCTGTGAACACCTGGCGTGGGGCGCGGCGCGGGGCGGGGCGGGGCGGGGCGGGGCGGGGTTGGGGGGCAGGTCAGCCACTCCCCCAGGAGGTGGCCCAGGGGCGTCCTCCCATCTGCGAGGTGGGAAACTTCCGCTTGGAGGGACCCGCCGCTGACGGCTCCCAGGCCCTCAGACGTCACCTTTCTCTTGGTTTTTCTGGAGCCTGGCCGGGCTGATTCTTGCTGAGCCTCAAAGTTTATAAAAACAGGCCCCAAACTTGTTTAGGAAACAAGCATCCATTTTGGCTGGCCGTTGCAGGGAGCCCTGAGCCATTTCAAGTTTACGTGGGGACCGTAGGAGTGTTTGCACCAGAGACGTGCCTCTTCTCTAGGGGCTGGAAGGGTGACGCTGCTTAAGCCAGCTCCGGAGCTTGAGCCCACCTGGGGTCACCTGGCGAGTCCCAGGCGGGTCTGGCCGGGCTGGGTGGCCCCATGCAGCGCATCTGGGATGTGGCTCCCAGTGCGCCTTCCTAAGAAGCTCCCCTGTTGCGCTGGTGCTGCTGGTCGGGGGGCCCTGGCTGGGGCCGGAGTTGGGGGCACTTGCCCCAGTTAGACTGCTGGAGCAGGTCTGAGAAACGACCTGTGGGGTCAGCCGCAGTCAAGGAAAGCGGCCAGTGGGCGGAGCCCAGGCGCCAGCATTTTCCCGGTTGCCCAGGCGATGAGAATCTGGGCTTCAGAGAAGACAGTGAAAGCCGGCCGCATGGGTCTTTTCAGGAGCAGTCACGGCGGGGCGGTGCCCAGTGCTGTTCCTCCCTGTCTCCTCATAGATGGGCAAGGACAGAGGTGTGCTTGCCTTGACCTGGTTGTCTCAGATCCTGAATGACGAGGGGGAGAAGAGGAGGGTGGGCTCAAAGAGTTTCTTAATTTTATAGCTGCTTCTGTGCAGGAAGATAGAGGCGCTGTGGGAACCCCAGAGCACAGAGTAATGAACAGTGCTCAGATGCCGGCCTGAGGTCAGCAGTCTGCCGGGGTTACAGGGTGATGATGGACACAGCTTGGGGATCTGTACACCTTGTTCTGAAAGCAAACGCTTCTGATGTGGCGTAAAGCCAGCATGTGTTTCCTCGCATCCGTGGGATTTAAAGTTACAGCTGGGTTCAAGAGGGCGGGGACATATGTACACCTGTGGCCGATTCATGTTGATGTACGGCAGATACCAACGCAATATTGTAAAGCCATTATCCTCCCAATAAAAATAAATTTAAAGAAGAAAAAAAAAAAGTTGTAGCTGTAGGGTGGATACCCTGTTATACAATAGAGGAAAAACTATTTGCTTTTTTTCTAAAATCACGTACTACAAGATGCAGAGAGGCACAGCGACCTCTCAGGGACACGGCCCTTCGGCATCTAATGATGCTGCTGGAAGCCATCAGGATGTGCCCCGTAAATGGCGATGCTCAGCTGAAGGTCGCTTTTCTTGGAGGCACTTAGGCCTACAGGTGCGTCTGAAAAATTGCTGGCATGTTTGGAGTTGAAGGATTATTAGGTGCTGTCCAAGACACAGGCCAGATAAACACAGCAGCGTAACTAGACTTGACTGGGGGAAAAATCCGCACGCACAGGAAGGGGTACAGACCACAGTGAACACCAAGTACATCTTGCTGAAATCTGATTCTCATCAGAAAAAACAGCCTGAGAACACAACACCTTTTACCGCCTCTGGTGGAGCAGGCAGGAAAAACCCGGACTGGACTGAGGAGGGCCCTGGGAGGCGGTTCTCGCAGCAAGCGGAACAGTGAGCTGGGGTGTGTGCCTCCAGGCCTGAAAGAATCCAAGGCCTTTCGGATAAAGTAGATACATTCAGAAACATGATTCAGGGCTGATATAATGCCCTTTTCAGATGAGGGAAAATTTTAAACTGCAAGAGATAAGTTTAGCAAGAGGCCTGGTCTGCCCTGTTTTGTTCCCGATTTCCCACCAGTATAACATTCTTCTCAACCTATAGGATTCAGGGCTCTGAAATCAAAACAGTTTGTAAGTTCCGTGGTCACTGAAATCACTTTGGATTGCTGTTTGTCCAAAGTTTCTGTGGGTGTTATGGTAAACACCCTCTTAAAGAAGGGAAAAAGACTTTTTAAGCAAAATAGATAACTACAATTGATCCATTGTGTCCAAACCATTTTTTCCCCCTTTCTTTCAAAAAGGCCTACATGCTAAATGGATTTCTAGTAGACCAATTTGAGCACAGAGAACAGCAGAAGAAGAAAGAGGAGGGTCTCATTTTAATTAACAAGGGAGGGAAGCTTAATTGTGTTCTGTGGAGCCAGAAAGGGACTGCCGGGAAACCTTGAAGGAGCATCCACTTTTATTTAACTCCTGTTTGCACATAGACATTGGTTTGTGATGCTCATAAATAAAAAGTTCACAGGAGATGAGTGTTCTTTGAGAGCATGATTTATGGAGGGAAGACTTGCAAAGCATTTCTTTGAAGATAAAATGGAAAGCGAGCTTCCTGAGTCATTGGGTGCATGCCCTGACCCTCAGAAGGGGCTGTGTTTCCACACCCAGCTCCTCGGGTTGCCCGTGGAAAAACTCGGTGAGCTCCACGGAGTTGGCATTGCTCGGGGTCCCTTGGGTAGTGTTTGGCATTTGGATAAGCGGTGACAAAGAGTTAAGGTTCCAGCAACGGGTTTGCTGGTTGGTTGGTTGCAGTAGAATTGGGGCTGGGGGCGGAGTTTCAGTGCTGGAGCCAATTAAAAAGTTAGTACCCCTTAGATTGACACCCAGACATGTGTTTATGTCTTTGTAAGTGGTCCAGAGAAGACGAAAATTTAACTCTAAGTTATGCCTCTCCCTTGGGAGCAGGGAGAAGGTGCTTGCTGTGTGTTTTGTGGGTGTGTCTGTGGAAAAGTCTAAGCCATCTTTACCGTGTTGTTGTTTGGGAGCAGACATGCTGCTGCTGAATTTACTGAGCATTCAAGCCGCTTTTTAAAATTAACTTTGTATGTTTGGTTGTTAGGATTATAGATTGTCCTACACTGTAAACTATGCTATTTTAGTATTCCTCTTTGGTGAGGTTTTTGTTCTAAAATTGGTGTGTGTGTATGTACAAGGCGGATTAGATAAGAATTACCCTGAAAGCATCTGTATTTAAATTTGTTTGATAAAAGGACTATTTATTCACATCCCGCAGAAAGAATCGTGGGATAAGAGAGCAACACCATCACCATGTATGTTTAAAAGTGTTGTCTGTTGAAGTCTTCAAGCAGGGGACCTGAATATTTTTAGAACTCCAAGGAGATGGCTTGACAAACCACACACACTTGACTTTCTCTGTGGTGCTTGCTTTTCCGCTTTGGTTGGCCGGCTCTTATCGTAATAAGCCAATCGTGTGCCCGGCTCCCACCCTGTTCCCAGGGGCAGGCGACTAAGGTGCTAATGGAAACACACACAGGCTTTCCTGAATGAAAGTCACATGACTCATTCTAGTTCCTTTATTGAAAGAGAAACCTTTACCAAAAGAGTACTGCGGAAAAGGAGGCAGGGTGTGTGAACACCAACCAGAAATCAGGAAACCAGGTTTCTAGTGCTGATCTTGGTGAGTCACGTACGAGACGAGTCCCTCTGTCTCACTTTCTCTGTCTGCAAAGCAAGGCCCTTATTACCCTCTCCTCCTGTGCTCCACCGGGAGGTCCAGGAGCTTGTCCACACCCAGAGAGCTTCAGCTCCTCTAAAGAAGAATGCCAATAAATCCCACGATGCTGTTGATACTTATTACCTTGAAACCGCGAGTATGTGCAGGAAAGACACTTCTGTTGATGCATGTTCTTAAATTAAAAACAAAACCCCAGACCCTCACAGTTGTCTGAACGTGGAGCCAGTACCTTCCTGAGAAATGCAGGCCTCTCCTGTTAGGTTTCACCCCAGTCTCTGAGAGCCTTTGTTTTCTCCAGACTCTGTTTCACTGGAGTTTTTTTTTTTTTTTTTTTTTTTTGCCATAGATAATTATCAGTTGTCACATAGTAGTGTTTTAAATCAGGTGGCAGAGTAACAGCAAAGGAAAATAGCATTCTAATCCTGAAACTATATCAGGACCGCACTTTCTGATGACCTTGTATGATGTGGCCATATATTTAGAGATATTGGCAAGATGAACATGTGTAACTGGAATGTAGATTTCTCAGACTGACAGTGTTGGCCCTTCATCTGCAGAGCATCAAGAGAAAAACAGACCCCTGAAGCTTTGAGCTGCTGAGTTATCACTGTTTGGGCCTTCACTGCTCAGGGTCGACTCACGAGAGTGGGCACTCCTGACTGTTTTTGGTTTGGTCGTCCCAACTGGCCAGGAAAACCTCCAGTGTTTGATTTATTCATTCTTCCACGGGCCCACCACCCTCCTGAAAAGGATTTTTAATAGATAATTAATGCTTTATTTTCTTTAGACCTTAGTATTAAAACGAGTCTCTTTCTGAAAAGAACTTGCAAAAGTTTCAGGACCAGCACGGGGATAATGGCTTTTCTGTTAAAATTCCCACTAATGCATTTTCTGTAGCAGCGGAGTTCCGAGAGCCAGTTAACTTTTTGGTATCAGATTTGGCAGGTGGAGAGGGTTTTTTGTTCTGTTTTTTGGGTGGAATCAAGTGTTCCCATTTCACCTTAGAAGCTTAAGGGAAAATGTATCTTGACTCTTTTATCTGCTTTGCCAAGTACACAGAGTGGGGGAAAAACTGAGCGGGAAGGCGACCACGGTGTCCTGCCCCAACAGCTGGGTCTTCACCAGGGCCCCTGTCATAGCTGAGTTTCTGTAGACTTTAGCTGCTGCAGACACGAGTAGAATGTTTTTCCATACAAGTTGGGGAAGGCTGTTAATGCTGGCATTTTTCATCCGCTGAACAATTTTCTGAACCTGCAAAATCAGTGGTTATAAACCTGTTACCGATCAGGTTGTAGGTTTCCTGAGAACAGTGCTCCTCACATTTCAGTGTGAAGATTCTTTCTGTGTTAGGTTCATCAGTTTGGATGCGTTCTTCAAGATGGCAGCGATTATTCTGAATCACTCAAGGCTGAATATTCTAGACAGAGCTAGTCTACAATAGATTTGTAGATTTGTTTCTGGAGAGAACTGGTGAAGTGATCAGTCAAGATGGAGGAAATGCTGAGGCTGGTAATTGCTCCTGACTCTTTGATGTCTTTCTGGCTGGCTGGCACAGACTTGCATTAACTGTGCGTGGAATTAAAGAGCAGAGAAGAAAGTGTGGACAGGGAGAGCTGGAGCCCATGTCAGAAACTAGCGTTCGCTCTGTGTGCTTGCGGGGTGGGGGGGGGGGTCTCATTTAATTGAATTCATTGCATCAGAATGGAATTCATTGAATTGGGCTGAAATGTAATTGGGTTAAAACTTGTAGGCTGCATGTTTACAAGTGTTGTAACAGTCGAGTCAGCAGTTCTGATTTCTTTTCTGTTGGATTAGGAAATGTTAAGTGTGTATCAAGTGACTTTTACCTGTCCGGAGACTTTTCTAAAAGTTGATCAGGCAAAGGTGTCTCCAAGCGTGGCCCTGTGCTCTCATGCCCATAGACAGGACTTAGAAAATATTCTTGGCTTATGGTACTTAATTTGGAATATTTGGTCAAATATGGTGGCCTACAACATACATTAAAGAATGATTACATGCATAACGTTTGGTAAACACTGGGCTTTTAGTATCAATTTTAATTAAAGAGTGCCAAACTTTGCATAAAAATTATCATTTGGGGGTGACGTGTGTGCGTGTATGTGTTTAGTTTCATAATTCCTCATCCAGTTGTGCTCCAAGAGGCTTGATGTGGATTTTTTTTTCATAATTCAAGCTCCAATGCTGAATAATAGTGCTCTCTAATCACGCGAAAGCCCTGTAACCTCAAGCATACTCACACTGCTGCCTGTGACTTTGGTCTGCCTGTTAGGTGTCGGGGCAGACACTTGAGTGAATTACTGCAGTACAGTGTTCAATTCCAGTTCTTTCAATGTGAAAAAAATAGGTACTATGTAGAGTTCATCAGATTAGTGATTTTAATAATTACCTTAAAATCCATATGTGTATCTTAATAATGATTTATATTTTTGCATAGAATCAATGCATAATCTTTAATATTTATAAACGAGACCTAGTACTTTTGCAATGCAAATTCAAAAGTCCATACTTATATCTGCCCATTTTTTTGCTTCCAAATTATAAGTGTAATTAGTAATCCCCCAAACGTGAAGAGCAGTGAATGAGGCTGAAAGAATGCTACTGAAAGCTGAGATGATGAAAATGCAACCGTTATCCTGGTCAGTGCTGAAAGATTATTGCATGTCCCTCTCTCTCTCCCCTTTCAGCCAAGAGAAGTGTTTAAAATTCAAAGAGTAGGGTTTTTGTCACTTTATAGTGTTCAGAGGTTTTGATACCTAGAGTCTCACATGGTACTCCAAAAGCCGTACCTCAGAGCAGAGCTGCCCGGGTCCCCATTTTTGGACTAAGGAGCCTGCAGCTCAGAGAGTCCCAGCAACCTGTCTTGGAATCCCTGAGCCAGGAAGGGTGGTGGTGGGTTGAACCTCACAAAGATGCCGTCTTACCACGTGACTCCCGGCCAGGGTATCCCGTCTTCTGCAGGCCCTACACACTGTCTGTTCGGGAAGTTCATGTGCTGTAGTGATCTTGGGATTTTCTGTAGACTCGCCTCAGGCAGCTTTCAAGTTAACAGCTGGGTTGTTGTTTCACTTGGTGCTACTTACTGAATCTCCCTGTCTTTTCTTCCACACATTCATTCAGAGTAAGATGGGGACAGCTAAGCAGGAAGACTGGATGATAAAGGAAAGTGCCCTCATTTTTTTTTTTTTATGTATGTATTTTTTTTTTTACACTTTTGTTGGTCTGTAATTGACTGATAATGTTGTGTTAGTTTCAGAAAGCTCCCTTATTTTTTAAACTGGTTTCCACACCTGCTAGGTTGAAGAGCTCAGGATTCAATATTATTTTCAAGGCTCTGGTGGTGGTGGTGGGTTTCAGAGTTGAATCAGACTGTTGGTTGGTCATCTGTTCTGGGGATCCCAGGCTGTCCTCCTGGACTTCCAGTGACCTGCAGAGTGGACACTTATATTCCGCAGCTATCTTTGTTTTCATAAAACAAACTGTATATTATACCTGATAAGATACTTCCCCCTTGCAACACCAAATGCTTG